>NC_141694.1:789440728-792422910 GCF_964263255.1 Lissotriton vulgaris | reverse complement strand
TGTGATCATAGGTTCTGCATTTGAGAATAGAGGGTGCTCTTTTTTTGGACTTATGTTTGCTTGGACTTGAGAATGAGTTGCATGCGAGCCATACATCTCTAATGTTTCATGTAATCAATCTTCAAGGCCATTACATGCGTATCGGGGTTGTGCTCTTTTGTGTTTAGCCAATCAATACAAGGTATTGTCAACAAATCCAATAGAGAAACTCAGAGATTGCATCAAATATATGATTAATGTAAAGATGATTACATCTAGGTTGTCATATTTCTGATTATTCGGACATAATGTGTGTCAAACATCCTTTCGATTGTATTTTAAGGAAACTATTTTACAATTTGTTGAAATTATTTGCATGTTTAAAGCAGTGAAGGCATATTTTTTAGGTAAAGTAAATATTGCGCATTTGAGGATTAATACCGCATCTTAAATTAAAAATGTGAACAAAAAACTAGTCCCTTTGTGTTATGGTGTACTCTTCCTTACTTTGACAGGCTCATCTTCACCATTACTTGCATGTGGATGGTATGGAACAAGGTTGTTTCACCGAGGCCGTTTCCTCCTTATCTTCACTAATTGAGGAGTACAATCAGCTAGATGCCACTAGAGGAGTTTTCATCCCCGATTCACCAAGGTTCAGTATTGCCTTATAGTGAAATAAATACTTTTTCAGAGAACCACATCAAAGCCAGCGGGAAAAATGGACAATAATTCAGAATTAGAATAGCAGCGTTGCAAGATTTTTACAAACTTGGTGTTTTATCTTGCTGTGTTGTACTTCCTAATATTTTGAGTCACATAGTAAATATAAAGTTAGGTTTTTTGTTTTTTATGTGGTGTTCTTGTCAATTGATTACCTAGTATGATGATTATGATTTGGAGCAAAAGTTACCAATGTAGATGACGCCGACTAAAGAGAGAGTATGTCACAACTCAGCATTCCGAAGGCAACGTACAGACAGCAGATTCCATTCTGTGTTGCTTTTTCATTATGCCTCGTGGTGGACACGTTGTGCTGGTGTAAGTTCTGTGAATACAAATTAATGTGTTTTCTAATAACTGGACATGTTATATATTTGTAAAATTGTATAAAATGCAAATTATTTTTGAGCGTTTCTAAAGATGTACATATTGTTATTTAAATGATGTTTAAAATATATTTTGTATAGAAATCAAATAACATAGTCTTTACACTATCTCATCGTGCCTTGGACGAAATGAGACAATCAGAGTTTTAAGGCCGAGCTTGAGCTGATTTGTGATAAAGACTTGGAAATGTTGTTTTTCCTTGAGCTTCCTCACACCTTTCTATTTTTAATAAAGATAACACTTAAAACTAAGACATTTTTCAGTGCCTGAGTGTGTGTGTACACATATATCACACAGTTGCCCCGTGTAGTAATAGTTAGATCAGAGTTTCCATGGTAAGAGCTTTTTCATCCCACTAATAACTTTGGCACCATTTGATAGATTTTTATGAAGCTTTCCAACAAAAAGTTAATCGGCCTCAGTTCCTTCCAAGAAAGTTTCAAGGTGATCCGTCAAGTGGATGGCCAAGAAAAATGGAGGATCTCTTAACTTTGTTTTCCAGTGTTACTTCTCATAGGAAAAATTGGGGAACAATCCAGAAAAAAGCAGCTGAATAGAATTGCACCAAATTTTGCAAAAAGTTTGCACTTTACTCAAAAGCATGCTTTGCGTTATTTGGTCTAAATCTGTTCAGCCGTTTTCAAGAGAATCATATCCAAAGAGGGGCTCTGGTTGTTTGTGAAGGGGTTAAATGATCTTGATATGTGGTGTCCCTGTACCATAAATTAAAAAGATAATGCCCTTGATTCGTTGAGTGAGATTTTTCTCCCATTGGCCTTTTCAGTAACGCTGGACCGATTAAAGTCTGGTGGTACCACGCAATGTGATTGGGACCGCAACTTGAAGAAAAATAACCTGACACCAGGGCATTTGTCGGGGGCTGAGAGAGGGCTTCTTCAGGGGCCAAAAAATAGCAATAAAAATGTGTTGTGCTGCGAGTACTGCAGTACTTCCGTTGGACCCTGTGCAGCCCTCCTGTGAGGTACTGCTTGACTCCTGCAGGAGCAGCTACTCTAGCATTATCCTATGGCACCACAGCACCACGCATGCTTCGTTAGATGAAGCTTGCATGGTCTTGCAGTACCATAAGGGTGTAGATTGTGCGGCAGTACTGCCAAACAAAATGAAAACAAAAAATAAGACAAATGAGGGGTGGGAGTCCACAGGGCGTTGACGTCTGTTGGGAAGTTGGGTGCAGGCCTGGCCAACCCCGCTGTGCACAGCAAAAGATAGACTCCTATGAGTGGTTGAGCACAGGGTCTGGCGGACAAATATTTCACCTTGTTCACCGTTTGTACACCTGAATACAGCAATTATTTTCTGAAAGTTCACCAGTTAACATTTGCAAAGGGTCTGCCATTCTATGTCACCAGTTGTGGTAGTACCCATTGGAGCTTGTTGAAATCCTCAAATTATGCAGCAAATTATTGAGTTTGTCAGGTGTGATTAATCCAGCCGTTATTTTCCATTCCCGCCATCAGCCTTTAGTTTCTCGACAAACCAATATATAACCAAGCATTGCCAGAGAAAAAAGGTCGAGATTTACGAGCCTTTCAATTTGCCTACGTTTTTTTGCTGAAAACCGAATGGGGATTGGATTATGAATGAGTGGTGATATGCTGTGTTTTGCACTGGGATTGCTTTACATAGCAAGATCCTGAATCTTCAAAGAATGCCTTTGTTGTCACTTTTTATGGAAGGTTAAATGTTGCCATTAATGTGCTTTCACTGAATATTTTCTGCAAGCTGCTTCAGGGATAGCTTACTTAGAGGATACAACTCGGCACACCCTGTAGTTGAGATCATGCTCCAAGTTGGTCCGGGGAGAGCCTACACCTGATAATAGTTTCAGGAATTGGTTATTTGCAGCCTATCACTGAAATTGTGTAAATCGATTTCGACCCATTCACTGATATTTTGCATCTTGTCATTTGTTTAACAAGCTGGAACATTTTTGGAACTGAATTTATTCTGTGGACAATACCTTTCCAGCTCAATCAAGATACTTTTACACCATGTAGAAATCCTCAGTCTCATTTACATTATCATCCATGTATTCACTCTTCCTTTATTTATTCATGCATTTGGAAACTCGTTTCCATCTTCTCATGTACTCTTGCATTCAAGCTTTTATCCATTGTCCCACTCATTCACAAACCTCACAAATGTGCCAGTCAATAAAGGAGCACTTCCATTTACAAAATAAACTACAATTGTCAGTGTTTGTTTGCAACTTGTCTCTGCCTCTGACCACATGCGTTACTTCCTCTGACCTTTGATTTTTAAAGTGAACTTGATGACTGCGGGACTATAGGTTCATTTAGTACGCATAGGCACTTTGTGCTTTAGGTTCCAAAAATACATTTAGAAATAAACATATATTGTTTAGATGCTTAACCCCTACCAGTTTGTCTCAGATGAGCACCTTATCTGCAGGTCTTTTGTTTAATTGGTTTTAAAGATGAGCATGTACCATCTTTTGAAATGTTCCCCGAATCTGGAACCTGTAATTTGAAAGTAAACACATTCTCTTTCTCTCCGTTTCTTGCCTGTTTTTATATGGTATGTTTGACCTTTGAGGGCTAAAGAATGTCTTTCTGTGTTGTGCAACGCCAAAACAGATGTCAACCTTTGCCAGCGGTTATGTGTTTGAGGATATGGCCCTTTCAGGACATATGCTGTAGCATGTATAGCTGCTTTGGTTATAGCAGTTCACTTTTTAGGTCGAGCCTGTGAGAGCATGCACCAGGGCATGCACTCTCGCTTGCAACGCTCTTGTGTTCAGTAATGGGCTTGGAACACGCCCATAGCCTACCATTTGTTAGCATCATTGTGACTGTTCTTTGTGACATTCTCATTAGGCAGTGCTTTCTTGCTGTGGAGCACTGACCAAGTACAGATTAATTAGCTTTGATTGATTGACCTTCAGCTGGCCATCTTCTGATCGCACTGGAATTCAGGTACTATGTCTGAGCTAGGACACTTTCAATGCTGGCCATGTCCTAGCTCTTTTATTTAACTTATCCCCACCCCATCCCTGTTTTTTCACTCCTCCTTGTTTCTTCTCCTTCTCCCACCTATGTGCCCTTTCTCTTTTTAGATTGAGCTTGATCAACCTGTTATTTTTCTTCTGTGGAGTTTGCACACCCACCAGTTGCCAGTGGCTGTTATCTCGGTAATTTTACTCCCTTGTGAGCTGAGCTCCCTCGCTGGCAATTTCACTAAGAGATCGTTTTGTTTGGCCATTACACTTTACAGAGTGTGATGGCCCTGCATTTGTTTACCGTCCGGTTGATAACACACTGAGCTAAAATCATATGTAAACGAAGCACATTCTGCTACGATGTTTTTATTGCTACCATTCTGTGAAAGGCAGCTCATTCTCTGTTGATATACCGCCTTTAAAATGTATTATTAGATTAGAATTGTTGCATTTCCAGTGCTTGCTCTTTTTGTCAGAACTGCTTGAAGCATCCAGGAACGCCCTGAAGGTGCATAGGGGAGGCTTGTTTGCCATCCACCTTTCTAAGCCCCTACCCTCCCTCCCCGGACGCAAAAGCAGGGTTGATCTCCCTCGGACATTACCGTGAGGCCGGGCAGGCCCAGTTGCCTGGAACCCCCAGCGTACACTCTGTAAAAAAGGGCTGTGTGTCGCAAGAAATGCAGTAGATCTCGGCATCTGACAGTGTGGAGCTTAGAGGATCCCGGCAGAAGGAGTAGCACAAGCCTCCGGTGTCGGCGTCCCCAGCTAGTTTCCTTTGTGTATCCACCCCCAGTAAGTAGGAACATGGCGAGCGCTTCAAACCATATCTCCAACCTGCTGGAGAAAACTACATCCAGTCATAAGAACTTCAGGTGAGTGGTGCACCTCTTCGTCTCTTTACATGCCTATTTTATATGCTTTAAAAAACTATGATGAGAGCTCCCTTATACTACCCGCCAGCTCCGATAACTCCAGGTCGAGGACTCATGATTAACTCTACCATACCTAGGGGCTTTAATTAGAGCCCTAAAAACCCACTGCCCAGGCCTCACCCCTCCTCATCGCAGTGCGTCATATTATGGGACGTCAAATAGATTATTGGCCGTTGACAGTGACCCATTCCCCCGATATTCAATTTCCGGGAGGCCAAATCCCACAAACCACATAGTAACAGTTCCTTGAAACTTGCAATGTTCGGTAATTGAACCTTTGTTTACCTCTCAAACCAGCCCCCTCTTCCCTCCCTCCTATTGGAATTACAATATTATGGGATGGGTCCAACCCCACGCAGCCTGTGCTTTTTTCCCCTATCTCTATGACATTACAGAAATACCCCGTCTTCTCACCGGTCCATCCGACACCTCCGTCCATAACCACGTTGTACCCTATAGCTTCAGAGCTGTGGTATCCTCCTCCATTTGCACCTGTAAGCAGGAGTAGTTGTTTTTTTGCATCACAGGAACCAATTTAATCCGTTCCATGAAAACATATTTATAGAAATAATGTACACTTAAAATCTTGTCTTTGTAGATCTTTGCACCTCCTCCTTCCATCGACCTAATATTCTCCTGTGAAGAAATACATACAGCAGGTCCCTGGTCAGGGTGTGGCCGGCTTAGCTTCTAATTCGGCCTCAGGAAAATTGTGAGGAAGGTGCTCTGCCTGCTCCCATTTTAACTGTATTTTGTTCCTCAACAGTGCAGCTCATAAATGCATCTGATTTGTTTTAGCACCTCCACCTCTTTCCATAGTGAGTGCATGTATCTTCATTCATTTCATTGAGTGCAGCTCCAGTATTGCTGTTCAAGGTGATCATGGCGTAGTGTTTGTCAGGTTAAGGTAGATTAACCTTGCCTTTTTTATGCAAATATTGGCCGCAAACTCCATGTTCGCTTGTTTTTGTTTACTTTTTTTATCCGTTATATTTGGCAGCCTTGACAGTTGGAGCAGAAATGCTTCGAATGAGCGAAGTAGCGTTACAAAGTAACTCGGATTCATGAGGACGATTAATGCAAATCATATTGTGAATTTGAGGCCGAAGTAGTTCATGGAGATATGTGCAGTGTTGCCATGGGCTACTGTCATGAGATGGCCTCGTAAGCAAGTTGACACTCCTAATTGCCTCTTACCCACTCACGCCGGATCAGCTGTATACGCCTAGACACTCAGAAGATATGGTTATGCTTGTTAAGAGTTTGCCAGAGGAAGCCCTGCTTGCCAGTATGACCCATTGACGTTTTGTGGTTTTGGGCTTGTGTAGATTAGATTAAATACCTTTATTTTTCTAAACTGTTGTGGAGTCAGTTTGTGGTGTTTTCACTGTGTTACTGTGAGTGTTGGTACAAATACTTTGCACATTGCCTTTGATAAGCCTGACTGCTCGTGCCAAGCGACCAAGGAGGTGAGCAGGGGTTATCTAGGAGTGTTTCCTCCTTACCCTGACTAGAAGCAAGGGTCCCTATTTGGATAGTAGCATCTACCTGTGCCAACTAGAGACCCACAGTTCTAACAGTATCTTAAAGACATTGGCAGAGCCAATTGCTCTGGCTAAACACTTATGAGGTCCCAAAGGTGAGACCTATTGGCTATGCCAGTGCTTGTTTATTTCTTATCCCCACCCCTTTACTGTTTCTTCTCATCCTGTCCCTGCTTCTTCTCCCCCTCCCACCCACCCTCGTATCTCTTTATCATTGCATGACGCTGCTGTCAAAATGGGTTGTTTTTGTTTTTGGCAACAACTTTGTTCCGATGCCACACTCCAGTACTTTCTTTTCCTATAATTTTCCTTTCCTTTGATCCAATCTGTCTCTCTCTCTCTCTCCCCCCCAACATACTTGCTCTCTTTTTCTTTCTTTCTTCCCTCTTGCTTTCTCCCTCCTTCCCACTATCTCGTTTCCCATTCCTACCCCTTTTCTCTCTAGCTCTCCCACCTCCCCTGCTCCCAGTCTCTGCAATCCTGACCTATAAACGCCATGAAGCAGCCAGCACTGGCTGCTTTATACTGTTTAAAAATAATCCTGTTATCCACTCCTTACCCTTCCCCACCCCCTGTTAGTCACCCCCACCCGATTGCCAAAGTCATTAGCTCACCCATGGGCTAGACCTATTGGATTTGCTAATGCTCGTTTATAAACTGTCCACTGTTCGGTTGCATCAGGATGACCCAATTGTGTTTGTCTGACCACCCCTACCCTCACCTTTTGTTCTTTACTAAGTGGTACCCTTCAGTTGGATGTGCACTTAGTGTTTTCCCTACTTGTTTGCAGATTGCCTTTTAAATTCCAGAGTTTGCCCTCGAATTCACTTCTTTGAGGAGAGGCTGGACTGGCTCATAATAGTCTGAAGGCCAGGTCATGATGCCGAGTAGCATGTTCGTGGCATGAACTGCTTTCACTGTATGTGGTTGGTTGTATTTGGCTGTGGTGGATTACTCTGGAACGAGTAGATTTAGGGCTTAAAAGAACCTGCCTTTCGGGTATGTGACTAAAGGCCCGTACTTCCTCCTCTGCCACTCACTCACAGCCATCCTAGAGACCATTTGAACTCTGTGTCTACTATTATTAAGATGACAGCTATGTATTTTCACAGAACCATGTTTGGAGCAGCAATGCATGGACCATACACATTCTAAGCAAGCTGCTTCCTCTGACTCTGGTATCTCTGAACTCCTCGCAGTCACCCCCCACAC
Source organism: Lissotriton vulgaris (assembly GCF_964263255.1). Taxonomy (NCBI): domain Eukaryota; kingdom Metazoa; phylum Chordata; class Amphibia; order Caudata; family Salamandridae; genus Lissotriton; species Lissotriton vulgaris. Next base: position 792,415,150 of record NC_141694.1, on the reverse strand, counting down.
CTAGGGGCCGTTAGTGACATCTCGTGCGTGATCCTGGATATCTTCAGGGGTATCGCCGGAAATGTGAGGTCCCCTTAGGTGCGTCACTGAGGTGTGGGGTCAACCCCCTCCCAGGAAAAGATAAAAGCGGGGGACGCGAGGGGAAGGCCCTCTTTGTCCTCTCTCCACTGGTGCGAGGCGGGCCATAACAAGTTAGAGCAGGCGCGAGGAGTGACCAGCTGGCGGGTGTTGGTACCCAGATGAGAGGTTCTCATAGCGTAGCAAAATGAAGTGAAGGGGTTTTTGTGTCGAAAGTATACGGTCTGCATTTACAAATTTAAATAGAGCACTCGTACCTTAGCGTAGGGTGCTGTCCGAATGCTTGTTTTCCAGGAAATTAAAAGCAGGAGGTGCGGTAAAGGCAAGCACAGCAAAAATGGCAAGAGCGATATGTGTGCAAATGGTTTTGCTGACCGTGAGCGGCAGCTTGAAATTGCGCACATTTGTAGGCAAGCAAGTTTAAAAATAAATAAATACTGTGATGGATGGGGAGCACGGGCGCACCATTGCCCACACTCAGGAGCTCAGTGTAAGCATTTTGAACACACGTTTTGGGAAAAGGCAGGCGCGCCATTTTTCAAAATTCCAAAAAGCGCTGGGTGCACTGGTACAAAGCATACATGAAAACTGTGACAACATGCCTGCTTTTTTCAATATTTCACTTCGAAAGTATGCGATTGTATTTGTTTAACGAGCAGTGATTTGTATAGGGTCACTGGAACGTCCACAAGGTTGTCCCTGTCCCCCCCAGAATTTTAGTGTCTCCTACGCCCCTGGGTACAACATTGTAAGCAGCATTCCACGAGTATGGGGGCGGTAAGCGGTTAGGGCCTAACATCAAGAACGCTGTAGGAATTTATTTATTTATTTATTAACGATTTGTAGAGCACCTGGTGACCCGAAGGCATCCCCGCGCTATGTCGTTTGTGGTAACCAGAGGAGAGAATAGGGAAAAGGAGGGGGCTTTATTTAGGAAATAAGAGCGTTTTAAGTTTTTTCCTGAAGATCAGCTAACTGGGCTCCAGCCTAAGGGTGCGAGGGAGTGAGTTCCACCCGGCGGATGCCTTCACGGAGAAGCGTCGGCCACCGGTCCGTGTCTTCCTGTATCTGGGGATGTTGGCCAGACGCTCATTCTCCGAGCGAAGGGATCTGGGGGCCTTGTAGGGAGTAACCAGGTCACTAAGGATCGCAGGGCCGACGCCATTCAGCAGTTTATGTGCAGTACACAGGGCCTTAAATTCGACCCTTTGACGCACTGGAAGCCAGTGTAGGGCCTTAATTGCTGGTTTGGCGGATACTCTGGAGGGGAGGTTCATAAGTAGTCGGGCGGCTGCGTTCTGTGTACGTTGGAGTTTAACCATGGTAGCCTCTGGAGCTCCCAGATATACCATGTTGCTATAATCCAACCGTGCAAGGATTAGACCTTGAACTAGGAGTTTCCTCGATAGGGGCGGGAGTAATGGGAGGATCCTGCGGGTGGTGCGCATAAGCCCGAAACAAGTGCCTGCTGTTTTGGATGCTTGGGTTTTCATCGAAAGCTCGGGTTCCAGCCAGACTCCTAAGGTCTTAATTTCTTGTTTCGGGGTGGGAGTTTCCCCGAACACATCTGGCCAGACTGATGGGGGGATGGTAGCCCATTGCTTGCCCATAAGCATGACTTCGGTCTTTGACCCGTTTAATTTAAGTGATGACTCACACATCCAATTGTGAATTTCCGTAAGGCAATTTGACAGGTTGTCCGGGCGGTCGTCCAGTTGGGATAGTGAGACGACCAGCTGCGTATCGTCAGCGTAGCTCACTATTTTAATCCCGAAGGGGGTAACCACATCTTCGAGAGGGGCCATGTAAGCATTAAATAGCGTGGGGCTTAATGACGACCCCTGGGGGACCCCGCTCATGAGGGGGAGGATGGTAGAGTGGTAATTGCCATCCCATACCTGAAATGAGCGTCCTGCAAGGAAGGTCTCTATCCACCTGAGTGCCGAACCTGCGAGCCCTGCTGCAGCCAACCGATGGAGTAGGACACGATGGTTAACTGTGTCGAAGGCTGCACTAAGATCCAGGAGGATCACTGCCACTGACCCTCCTGAATCCAAAATGCGCCTTGCCTCCTCGATGACTGCAAGAAGGGCGGTGTCTGTGCCATGGCCCGGGCGGAACCCAGTTTGGGACTGCCGTAGGATGTTATTTGCTTCTAGGAATTGTGACAGTTGCCCATTGACCAGTTTCTCGGCCAATTTGCTGATGCAAGGAAGGAGTGAAATTGGCCGGTAGTTCGCCATATCGGCTGGGTCCAGCTGGGGTTTTTTTAGGAGTGCCTTAACTACTGCACTCTTCCAGCTGGAAGGGACCGAGCCTTGGGCGCGCGAGCTGTTAATAAGCTCCGTGATCGTAGGCACGATGACAGGGGCTACCGTTTTAAGAAATCTAATAGGTGCGGGATCCAAGGGTGAACCGCTTTTCATTTTGGCCATGATTGTATCTACCTCGTTCCATGTTACTGCCCTAAAAGCAGACAGTTGAGGGCTCAGGCTGCTTCCTGTCTGAATGGTGGGTGTTTCATTGTCCATATGGTACAAAAGACAGGGAGGGGGAAGGGAGACTAGAATGCGGGCAATTTTATCGTTAAAGTAGGTAGCCAGTTCGTTACTTCGGTCTACCGGGGGGGTATTGGAGGAAGATGGGGCTGGTGTTTTCAATAGCTCTTTTACCATAAGGAAGGATTCCCTAGCTGAGTTGGTGGAGTTTCTTATCCTCGTATCGTAATGGGAAGCTTTGGTGAGCTTCAGAGTTGATTTGTATATTCTCACCGATTTCTGGTAGGTTTCCTTGCTGGCCTGCTGCCAGTCTTTCCTCCATAACCGCTCTGCTTTCTTGCAGTTTTTGCGGAGCGTCCGGAGTTCGGGGGTATACCATGGGGCGGATCCTGGTTTCCCGTTTTTATCCTCCCGGGTTCTAATAGGAAGGATGGAATCCAGTGATGTGACGATCCACTCCCTGAATTTACTGTCTGCGATGGCCGGATCTTCCGAGTAGGTGGGGGTAGTTGACTTCAGGGTTCTGGCCCAGTCCTCCGTGGAGAGCTTGGACCATCCCCTGTCCCTGGTATAGGTGGGAGATTTGTGAGGTTTCTTAAAGGTTCCTGGCAGGCGGAGAGGGACTAAGAAATGGTCCGTCCATGGGAGGGGGAGGGACTCTCTGGCTTGCAAGGTCAAGTCAAGTCAAGTCAAAGAATTTATATAGCGCGCTACATACCCAGAGGGTTTCAAGGCGCTTAAGGAGGGGTGGGGAATTACTTGTCAAATATCCACGTTTTAAGTTGCTTTCTGAATGTTAGGTGGTTCTGGGTAAGGCGAAGGTAAGTGGGAAGTGAGTTCCAGGTTTTAGCTGCCAGGTAGGAGAAGGATCTGCCTCCCATGGTGGTCTTGTTGATGCGAGGTACAGTGGCAAGGGCTTGGTTGGAGGATCGAAGCTGGCGGGAGGGGGTGTAGAAGGACATTCGTGTGTTGAGGCATTCTGGTCCGATTTCGTAGAGTGCTTTGTGTGCGTGGGTTAGGAGCCGGAAAGTGATCCTCTTATTGACGGGAAGCCAGTGGAGGTTTTTCAGGTGACCAGAGATATGTTCTTTACGCGGGATGTCTAATATGAGCCTGGCTGAGGCATTTTGGATTTGTTGGAGTTTTTTCTGGATTTTAGCGGTAGTCCCGGCGTAGAGGGTGTTTCCGTAGTCCAGTCGGCTCGTGACCAGAGCGTGGGTGACCGTTTTCCTAGTTTCGGTGGGGATCCAACGAAATGTTTTTTTGAGCATGCGGAGAATGTTGAAGCAGGATGAAGAGACGGCGTTGACTTGTCTGTTCATTGAAAGTGAGGAATCCAGGATGACGCCCAGGTTCCGTGCGTGGTCTGTCGGGATGGGTGCTTTTCCAAGGGCTTCTGGCCACCAAGAGTCGTCCCATGCGGAGGGGGAGGTACCTAAGATGAGGACTTCTGTTTTGTCTGAGTTCAGTTTCAGACGGCTGTGTTTCATCCATTCGGCTACTTCTTTCATTCCTTCGTGTAGGTTCGTTTTGGCGGTGCTAGGGTCATTGGTGAGTGATAGGATCAGTTGAGTGTCATCCGCGTAGGAGATGATGTTGAGGTTGTGTTGGCGGGCGATGGCCGCGAGGGGGCTCATGTATACGTTGAAAAGGGTGGGGCTGAGTGAAGATCCTTGTGGTACGCCGCAGATGACTTCAGTGGCCTCTGACTTGAATGGTGGAAGGCGGACTCTCTGGGTTCTTCCGGTGAGGAACAAGGTGATCCATTCCAGTGCTTTTCCTTGGATTCCGATGTTTCTGAGGCGCTGTAGAAGGGTGCTATGGCAGACTGTGTCGAAGGCTGCGGAGAGGTCGAGGAGGATGAGGGTGACTGTGTCTCCATTGTCCAGTAGAGTTCGAATGTCGTCTGTTGCTGCGATGAGGGCGGTCTCAGTGCTGTGTTTTGCTCGGAAGCCGGACTGTGAGGAGTCGAGGGATTTGTTGGCTTCGAGCTGGTTGTTGACTGCTTTCTCGATGACTTTGGCCGGGAATGGAAGGAGCGAGATAAGGCGGTAATTTTTGAGTTCGGTGGGGTTCGCTGTGGGTTTTTTCAGAAGGGCGCTGAGTTCAGCGTGTTTCCAGCTTTCTGGGAAGGTGGCGGATTTGAAGGAGCAGTTGATGACGTCTCGGAGGTGCGGTGCTATGATGGAGTCTGCTTTGTTGAAGATGTGGTGAGGGCAAGGGTCTGTGGGGGATCCTGAGTGGATGGAGATGTTTTTGAACACCGGGTCAAGCAGGTGACCTTTGTTGTGTGTAGCTCCGGAGTTTAAGAGGTGAAGGTCGTAAGCCGCCAATTCTGTAATCAAGTCGGCTGCCCCTATATCTAGAGGGTCATCGAAATGAATGTTCAGGTCCCCTAGTATCGTGAAGTTGGTAGTAGCGTGGGCCTGAGACGCTACAACATCCAGGAGAGCACTGGAAAAAGGGCCCGGATGACCAGGCGGGCGATAAACTAGGAGGCCTGATAACGAGTTAGTCGGAGCCAACTGGATAGTAAAAAGAAGGCTTTCAAATGTGAGGAAGTGGGGGTATGACCAAGAGCGTCAGCAGTGCCGTATGTAGTTAAAAGGCTTAAACCAAGTGAATGTTACGAATGTTAAAACATTAAATTGTCTAGTTTTGACCGCGAGTTTTCCAGAGTTATTAAAAGGCATGATGAGTTAGCAAAGTGGGTCATTGCATGCGGAGATCGGCCAATATTAAAAAGCGCATGTGCTGTTGGGGAGGGGCTTACCCGGTAGCACATAGGCGGAGTGAGGCACAGTACACAGGACAGCCCAGGGTGCTCTGCCACTAAGTAGGCTGAGCGCTCCAAGAGGGAACATAATGCATGGGGTTTTTTCTAAGATAAAGCATGACAACCTGGGGCGCTTGGCTAGTGAGTAGACTGAGCTCCCAGGGGGGACATAATGTATGGGGGATTTTCTATGATAAAAAAGGACAACCCACGGCACTCACCTAGTGAGTAGGCTGAGTAGCCCTGGATGGGGCTGATTTGTAATGCATGGGCGGATTGCCTGAGGGGGCAGAAAGATAGAGCACCCATGGGGGCACTAGGGTAGTGAGTATTCCCGGGGCCCTTGGCCATTTATGGAAGTGCGGCGCCACAAGGCCTGGCAAGAGGGCAAAAGGAATGAGGCAAGGGCCAGTGTTTAACTGTGTTTGCTTTCTCTAGTGGTCAGTATGCCACCAAAGCAGGCACAGGGGGCAAGGAGGCTCCAGCTACACCGGAGGAATTTTCATCGTTGTCGGCATTGTGGGAGGTCGCAAAGAAAGGCGGCATCGATTGGGCACTGCAAACATTATCTCAGGGGGCCAGAGCGAGTCCACAGCAGGGGGACCTGTTGTCCAAACGCACAAGGAGGATGTCCGAACGTTTCAAGGACGGGCAGCAGTAAAAGCTCAAATGAGTTGCGGAATCGCAGGCGAGCAGCCCAGGTGAGGCGTTGGCAGTGGGCCAGCCCCTGCTGACCACAGACAATAACCAGGCTTCTGGCGCATCTGCGTAGAAGGGTCAGAAGAATGTAGAGCCACTCCCAATGGGGGGACTTCCACAGAACGCGGCGCTCCCCATAATAGCAATGCCATTAGTGGCAAGTACACCGTAAGCCGCAGCAGCACAGGGGGGGCTGCAACGGTAACACCACCTGTCGCGCAGGCTCCCGCGCTGGTAGTAGCGCATCAAGGCAGCGGGCTGGCACAAGTGTGGGTCCAGTCGGGTGGGGTGGCGCAATCTCCCGTAGTGGTTGCTGAAACACCACCAGGACCATCCAATAGTACAGGATTACCAGGGTCAGGAACACCCCCAGCAGCGCCGCCGGCAGCCCCGGTGGTGGTGGTATAGTTGCAGACCCTGCTGTCACAGAGCCCGGTGCTGAATGGTTCTGCGTCGCTCGCAGTAGCCCCATCAGCACGTATTACATGGCACGTGCCGGCAGAAATGAAAGAAAAGATTTTCAGAGGGGAATTTGTAGATGTATTTGATCTTTTCAAGGCGGAAGGGGTCCCTGGGAAGAACAGGGCAGGCAAGGAGGTCAAATTTAAGCAGAAAAAACTTTGGGTAGAATGGTCAATCAAGAATTGCTTTACTGGATTTGCTATTTACGTAGCAATCATGGTAGAGCGATTCCCAACATTAGCGACGCAGTTGATAAGCTACATGTCAATGATTCATGGGGCGGCTTCAGAATTCCAGGGCACGGCCTGGCTGCAGTACGACAACAAATTTAGACAAATGAAGGCAGTAAGGCCAGAAGTGGCATGGGATCAGATTGAGATCAACATATGGCATGCTGAATTTTACTCGGCGTCGCCAGTTAGCAAGGCCACTCATATCTTTTGAGGGGACAAAGGGGCAGGTGATAAGAAACAAGCTTGCTGACAGTTTAACAAGAATGAATGCAGTAGGGGACCTGCATGCAAGTTCAGGAATATATGTTCCTTCTGTGAAATACAAAGTCACCCAGAGAACAAGTGTTACAAAAAAGTTGGGAAACCCAAGGAACAGCGTACCCCTGCCCACACAGAACGGGGGCCGCTCTGCTCAATCTTCATAAGAAACCACCCACTCCCATATGTCTGCATGCCCTGGCCCACTTACTCAGTAGATCTGAGAGGAGGCAAGAGGCTCATCTATTATATCAAGGTTTTAAATTTGGTTTACATATTCCATCTAGTGCTCTGCCTTCCACAGTTACCCCACACAATCAGCGCTCAGTTTTAAAAACTCTGGAGGTGGAGAGGGAAAAAATTATTAAAGAAGAGGCGCTGCGATGGTGGCTGGGCCTTTTCAGCAATTACCAAGGCAAAGACTTAGGGTGTTCCAAAGAAGGAGGCAGGGAAATTGAGCCTGATTCATAACCTATCAAGTCCACCGGGGCTGTCAGTCAATGACAGCTTGGATCCAGAACAATGCACAGTGCGTTATAGCACTTTTGACACTGCAATTCAGAAACTACAGAGACTAGGTAAGGGCGCTCTGATGGCCAAATCCGACATAGAAGCTGCCTTTCGTCTCCTGCCGGTGCACTCAGAAGACACTAGGTTGCTTGGTTTTACGTTTGAGGGGAGTTTTTTCATAGACCTATGCATGCCAAGGGGGTGTTACATTGCATGTGCGGTGTTTGAAACATTGTCGTTTCTTGAAATGGGCGGTTCAGGACCTTGTGGCATCATGAGATGGGGTGCATTATCTAGATGATTTCCTTTTTCGGGGTCCACCTCGCTCGCCAGCTTGTGGGAAGACCCTGCTGGGCTACCAGCGGTTAGCAGAGGCATTTGGGGGTATCCCTGGCGGATGAAAAAACTGAAGGCCCAGCGACTCGCCTAACTTTCTTGGGCATAGAAATAGACACTATAGCCGGAGTATGCAGACTCCCCCAAGAGAAAGTAAGAGCCTTTGAAGCATCCATAGATGAATGTCTAGCGGCACGCAAGGTTAGCTTGCACCATTTGCAGGTCCTCGTGGGACAGCGGACTTTTGCTCTCCGGGTGATACCCATGGGCAGGGCATTTTCTAGGAACATCGCTAGGGCAATGCCCGGCTTAAGGGCAAAACACCATCACACTAGGCTTTCTGCAGAGGTGAAAGACGACTTGGGCACATGGAAAGAAGTTTTGGAAGAGTTCAATTGGTCAGTGAGTTGGCAATAACCAATGCCAGCGAATACAGAGGTAGAGCTTTACATTGACACAGCTGGCAGCGTAGGGTTCGGGCAGTGCTAGGCTCAAGGTGGTGCATGAAGCACTGGCTGACAGAATGGATCAAGATGGGATTGACTCACATAACTTTTTTCGAACTATTCCCCATCATTGTGGCACTACACCTTTGGGGCACCCTCCAGGAAAATAAGCGTATAGTGTTCTGGTCTGACAGTATGTCTGCAGTGATAGCAGTGAACAATCAGAGGGCAAAATGTCCATGGGTACTCCTCTTACTTAAGGAATTGGTTCAGGGTTGCATCAAGCGCAATGTGTACTTTATTGCCAAGCATGTTCCAGGGGTGGACAACACAGTAGCTGATGCCCTGTCTCGTTTTAAGTGAACAAAATTCAGAGCCTGATGGCCACAAGCGGACAATCAGAATTTCCCGGAGCAGCTATGGAAGCTTGGTGCCCCATTGCCCTCGACTTGATAGCGGCTGCCCTTGCGCCCAAGACTAAGAGTAGGTATGAGAAGGCATGGCAGTTATACTTAGCTGTTTTAAAGGGAGCAGGAAGCACAAATAAATTTACACCACAGGGGGTGCTGCTATTCATTGTACATCAGAAAGAGAATGGGAAATTGCTACCTCTAGTTAGGAGACAGCTGTCAGCAATTGCCTTTTTTGCAGGATTAGAAGGGGTGGCCGATCCTACCAAGGATCCTAGAGTCAGATGGGCAGTGAATGGTTGGGAACATTTGGCCACGGTAGTGAAAGACAACAGGAGACCCATAGAATCAAGTGGGCAATCAAGTATTCTGAAGGTGTTACCACAGGTCTGCATATCCCCTTATGAGCGCCAGTTGCTGAGATTAGCGTATTCTTCGGTATTCTTCGGGGCTTTCGGAATATCTGACCTCATACCAGCCTCAAAGGCAGACAGCAAGGCATGGCAGATGTGATAATTTCAGAGGACATGTTGCAAGTGAGAGTGAGGAGGTCAAAGACAGACCTTTAGGGAAAGGAGTGTGGGTCCAGCTAAGAGCAGTGCATGGGGCCATTTATTGTCCTATGACTCTGATGCAGATCTTCATGCAAATACGGCCTGGTGGGGAGAATATAGGCTGTTGTTACATTCATATGGAACTCCCCTCACAAGGTTTCAGTTCACGCGTATATGCAAACGCTCCCTGGTGTTGCTGGGGGAAGAAACTGACCATTTTACGTCTCATTCATTCCGCATTGGGGCTGCCACGACAGCAGTGACGTTGGGCCTCTCATCGGAAATCATCAAGAGATTAGGCAGATGGAAGTCATCCTATTTGAGAGGAATGTGGGACCACAGTCAGCTTAAACAGCTGATGGGGCACAGCACCAAATCCAGTGTCTCTCACCTAACAAAGCTGTTTTCTTTTATTCTTTTAACTTTCATACAGTGGTTCCGAGGCAGCGGACGCAGGTATGCTGGTGTGGCCATTCATTTATGCGCAGAGCAGGGCAATTTTTGGGAGGAAAGAGCGTAGAGGATAAAGGGACTTGATCACCACTGGATAGGGATGGGAGGGCAACGGATTAGGGATCTCGAGGTCCAGTTACAGAATGCCTTAGATAAGGGCATGCCCATCCCGGACGTGCTGGTGATTCATTCAGAGGGCAATGACATGATCCGGCGGGCCGGAGGGGGGTGAAAGAGGCACTCTTCTCTGCACTTTCATGGCCGAGTAGGGCCCGGCCAGAAACCACTATATTCTGGTCAGAGGTGATTCCACGTTGGGTCTGGCTAACAATGCGCCAACAATTGTAGTAAAGAGGTCGGTGAAAAAATTGAATCCGGCTGTGGCAAAACGTTTGGCAGGGTCACCCATAAGTTCCATTGGGCATAACCAAAACAGGCGTCAAAGTTGGAATTGTACTTGGCGGATGGAGAGCATTTGTCCAACACAGGGCTGGAATTGTTCATCCAGACCATTTTAGGGGCCACCCATGGCATTTGGGGGAGGGCGAGAGCGCCAGTAAGCTCGTCCTGTGGAGGGTTGTCGGGCAAGATAAATGGCGGGGACTCTTTTTTGGTTGAGTCTGTCTGGTGCTGGAACAGGACGGGCAGTCAATGAGGGCTCCGGGCTGGCGGGAGGGGGGGGCTGACCTGCTGGTGGCCCTGGACTCTCCGGCCCTACCCGAGATGCTGGCGCTTGTAGTAAGCCACTTTGGAGAGTCTAACTTGGGCGCAGGAACCCTCGCTGGGGGCAAGGCGCAAAGCAGTGCCCTGGTGGCTGCGCCTAGGGGATAGGCAACGGGTAGTTACCCCAGGTCAGTAGGGAGCAGTAAAATTGTATGGTGGCCTGCTGGCACAACACTCATCAAGTGTGGGTCGGGAGATCCAATAATGTAAATACACTCTATCTCCTCCTGTGTCTCAAATGTATATTTTGCAAGCCTATTTTTATTTATGTCAATGTGTGTTGGTTTGGTTTATAATAAAGTTGGTCAAGTGGTGACAGTGAATCAACAAATAAAGATTGCGGCATCTGAAAGTTTAATAAAGACTACGCAGTGAAGACCAATTACTTGCCTTGGTGTCTTTGTGGTGGGACAAGAGTAAGTGGGTTAGTTGGTCTAATCTGGCAGGGGCGAATCGCACGTGGTATGCCTACTATAAATGGTAGGTGTTGGCTGTAGGGCATTCAATTCTGTTGAGCATTCACCAGTTTTGTCAAGATTGGATTATAGGAACACCCTGCTCACTTTTTTCTAAAAGTCCAAATTAACTGCTTTAAATGTAACTCAAACCATATTTGAGAAACTACCTTTTTTAATGGTTAATGGGCATTCAAAACTCTCTTTCTGGTCTACAGAGCAGTATACGTAATGTATCTCAATATCTAACCTGTAAGCTATTCATTGTGTAAGGGGGACACACACTGCATGGTTTAGACCTCATCTGATTTGAGAATCTGACACTGTACAAAAATCAGAAAATACCTTGATCAGTCTTTCTCTCCGTTTCATGCACACATTCTCCAACTACAAGAAAGACCTTTAAAACTGTTATAAAACAGTTACTCCAGTATTGGAACTTTCATAGATTCCCATTGCTTGTATCATTCCCCGTCGTCGGAATGGGAGCCTCGGTAATAATATATATATATATATACCTAGGTAAATACACCCTAATAGGTGTAAAAAAGGTAAAAAATTAGGCCTAGGCCTCATTATCTTTTGTAGCCTATTGGTGTCATTATGTAAAAAGACCCAAAGTCACCTTAGCAACCAATCAGATCAGCCTCACCCTGTAGAACCTTCCTGAGAAAGCTCAGAGCCTCAGATTTTCTACCGCTTCGTTGGTGACAGGGAGTCTCCTTAGAGCTCTGCTCTAACTTCAACTTGAGGTACTGTTTAAACAGTTTTTCTTGAAGGATTTCTTTCAACTTTGTCATGGCTGATAAGGAAAAGAAGAGCCTTTTCAGGTCTTGTGCCACTTGTGGCAAAAAACGACTTTATACAGAAGATCAACATAAGGACTGTATATACTGTCTATACCCAGACCATAAGGTTGAGGGGTGTAGTATATGCAGGAGAATGTCTGTGAAAACCCTCCGTGATCGTGAAGGACGGCTGCTTCTGTGGCTTAGGAAGTTGGAAAGGAGGGATGAAGTGGTTTCTGGTGATGAGGAAGATGCCAGATCATCATCTTCAAAAACTTCATTGAAGAGGGGTGGATCGTCTGTGGAGATTTCAACTGAACCCCCCTCAAAGGCTATGCGTGGGACCTCTGATAGGTCTGGCAAGCCAGGGCCTATCGAATCTCCTCACGTGAGTGTAAAGGAGAGGGAAAGGCAGGCACTGCAGGTGCAAAAGGCTACACTGGATGAGAGCTCGGCTGGGCCTTCCCACCAGGTTAAAGTAGCCAAGTCCGTCAAAAAACCGACTGTAGAGGCCTCTACAGGGGTCAAGAAGGACTCTAAAGCATCTGAGGTGATTTTTTCTCCTCAGTCGTCGACGAGCCATCCAGCGACGACGAGGACGACGACGAGAGCGTCGACGAAGACCTCGATGTCGATTCCGTCGACGAAGACTGGATCGACGACGGCGTCGTCGACGATAACCACGTCGACGGTTACCACCACGTCGACGAAGACCATCCCGCAACGATGACTATTCCGTCGACGGTAGCAATCTTGATGGCGACGATCCCGTCGACGACGACGAACCCGTCGACGATGACAGTTCCGTCGACGATCCCGTCGACGATGGTGAGCCCGTCGACGATGACAGCTCCGTCGACGATCCCGTCGACGATGATGAGTCCGTCGACGATGACGGTTCCGTCGACGATGCCGTCGACGGTGAAGGGACTCTCCGACGATTCAGAATAAGGATACGGTGGAGTTGTTTTCAACGCCGTTGACGACAGGAGCGCCAGAAAACAGCAGAAGGAGGAGGATAACCCCAGATATGACTTCTCCAAGGAAAGTACCTTCATTACCTCCACCCCTTTTGTTGGATGAAGATGACTACTCAGAAGAGGAGAATGAGATGTATGGGGATGCTTACAGTCCATCTCAATTGAATCTAAAGTACCATGATTCGGATTTGGATGAGGAGTATTATTATCAAAAGGAACAGCGGCCACAAAGACAAGTCGCATACCAGGAAACCCAACCACAGCAGGGCATGGTAACGATGCCTATGAGTCTTTTAACAGACTTAAGGGCAATGCTGGAAGAGTATAGGAGCAGACAAGGGTCGCAACCTGTGGAAGGTCAAGCACAGGTTCAACCGCAGGTGGTGGCAGCACAGTCAGTACGGCCTGCACAGGAAGAACATGAGAGGGAATATCCTCGGCAAGTCCAAGTGGATACCTCGGATGAAGATGAAACGGGGCAGAACCAAGATCAAGACCAGGATAGTGAATGGAACCAATATATAGCTCCGGATCCGGCTTCACCAGTGCCAGACCCGGTCGACTCGCCTCCGGCTGATGTAGGAGGTTTCTTCAGTTTGATGGAAAGAGCCACAGCGCGCTTTAAGTTAGCAATGCCTACAACATCTACGGATTGTTTCTTGTACGATTTTAAAGAGGCATACCGTAAGGCCGTGCGCTCGATTCCCATTGTAGAGCACATATGGGAGGAAGGGAAGAAAGTGATGCAGACCCCAGCGACGGTCATTCCAACTCTTCCGCGCTTGGAGAAAAAATATAAAGCTCCTGATGACAGTCCCGCCTGTTTGATTGGACAACCTAGACCAGACTCGGTCATATCGCAGGCGGCACAGAAGAAATCGCGGAATCCTTCGGCCACCCTCACGACTCCGCCAGACAAGGAGGGTAGGAGGTTGGACAACGCTGGGAAGCGTTTTTCGTCGATGGCTAGCTTGTTGGTCAGAGCGGCGAATGCCTTGGCGATCCTAGCAAGATACGACCGCCAGATGTGGAGTGATGTGGCACACTATGTGGATCTGCTAGCGGATGATCAGAAAGCGGAAGCACAGAAACTTTTGGAAGAAGGACAACGTTCCTCTTCTGAGATGATTGACTGCGCGATGGACATCGCCACCATCTCTTTCCGTGCTCTGGGCAGTGCAGCGGTTCTTCGGCGACAAGGGTGGCTGCGAGCTACATACTTCAGGCCAGAGGTCCAGAATAGGATTTTGGACTTGCCCTTTGACGGGGACATGTTGTTTGGGAAACATGTCGATGAGACCCTGCAGGGTATAAAGAAGGACACAGAGACAGCAAGGGCTCTGGGGAACCTGCAATATAGGAAGACACCGTTCCGTGGAGCACGAGGAAGAGGCTTCACTTCACCTAGAGGAGGTTATCAGCAACAGCGATATTCACAGCAGTCGCAGTCGTACAGACCTCAGTACGGCAATCAATACTATCAGCGGCAGTCGCAATCCCAGTCTTTCTCTCGCCAGAACGCTCGTGGACGACAGGGGCGTCAGGGCAAGGACGCTGGCAAGCGTCAATAGCGGCCTCCTGACTCTGGATATCACAACATCTGAGCAGAGATTACATCGGATCAGTGGGTATTGAACATCATCCGAAATGGGCATACTCTAGAATTCCAGGAATTTCCACCTACAAGAGCTCCCCACGCCACTACTTCGAAACATCTAAACCTTCTTCAAGAGGAAGCTCAACAGATGCTTCAAAAAAGGGGCGATCCAACGTGTTCCCCTATCACAAAGGGGAGAAGGTTTCTATTCAAGATTTTTTCTGATCCGCAAAACAAAGCAAAAGTGGCGTCCTATCCTGGACTTGAGGGAGCTCAACACCTATCTCACGAAACTGTCGTTTCGGATGATTTCACTCCAGGACATATTGCGCCTCTTGAACCCAGGCGACTTCATGGCAACATTAGACCTGGAAGATGCCTATTTTCATATCCCGATCCATCCAGCTCACAGACGTTTCCTTCGCTTTACAGTAGGCAAGAGTCACTTCCAGTTCAAGGTGCTCCCATTTGGATTAAAGTCCGCTCCTCGGATATTCACAAAGGTGCTGGCACCGGTAGCAGCATTTCTGAGGAGGCAGTCGCTGGAAGTATTCCCGTACTTAGACGACTGGCTGCTGAAGGCTCCAAGCTTACAAGAGGCATCAAAGGCAGTGAGCACATGCCTGAACCTCTTTATTCATCTGGGTTTACAACTCAACAAGGAGAAATCAGTTCTTCAGCCGGCAGGTACGGTGAAGTTCTTGGGAGCGATACTCGATACTCAGGTGTGCAAAGCCTTCCCATCGGAAGAGAGACAGATGAAACTCATATCGTCAGCCACTCGTTTGCAAAAGAGAAGTTGGATGACAGTCAGGATGTACAAATCTCTTCTAGGGTCGATTTCATCCTGTATTCAATTGATTCCGCACTGCAGACTGCGAATGCGCCCCTTGCAGGAGGAACTGGACCTTCAGTGGAGACAAGTGGAAGGTTCGTTCGACGACAGGGTGACGGTTACCCAGCGGATGAAACGGTCGGTTTCATGGTGGATGAAAAGATCTCACCTCACTGTGGGACTCAGTTTCAAGGCTGCACGGGCTCCTCACGTCATTACCACGGACGCTTCTCTTCAAGGTTGGGGAGCGGTCATGCAAGACCTCCAGGTCAGTGGTCACTGGACTCCGGAAGAACGTCGCCTACATATCAACGTTCTGGAGCTAAGAGCTATTCGATTGGCAATGTTGGCTTTCCTCCCAAGGATTACAGACTCAGCAATCCTGGTGCGGACGGACAACACCACCGCAATGCATTACGTCAACAAGCAGGGAGGCACAAGATCGCCACTGCTTTCACAGGAAGCCCAAATACTGTGGGAATGGGCGATATCGCAGAACATCACACTCGTGGCAGAACACCTTCCAGGAGTATGCAACACGAAGGCGGATACACTAAGCCGCCTGAGAGCAGTCTCGCACGAGTGGGAATTGGAGAACGCAGTGATCAAGGACATCTTCTTCCGTTGGGGGACCCCAGCGATCGACCTGTTTGCAACACCAGGAAACAAGAAATGCCGGTGTTACGCAAGCAGGGAACACCATCGAGGGTCACTGGGGAATGCCCTTTCGATGTCCTGGTCAGGCGCGTTTGTTTACGCCTTTCCGCCATTTCCCCTGATTCCTCGAGTCCTCAAGAAACTCAAGATCGTCAGGTGCAGGATGATACTAATAGCGCCTGCCTGGGCTCGCCAGTTTTGGTACACGGAGTTGCTTCTATCAGAGACACAACCCATTCATCTGCAACCCAAACAGACACTTCTATCTATGTACGACGGCCAGGTTCTTCACCCGAACCCGAGCTCGCTTCAGTTGACGGCTTGGCTCCTGAATACAGAGAGTTTAAGGATTTAAACATCCCAGAAGAATGCAGGACCATCTTGGCACAGGCACGAGCCCCTAGCACTAATAAGACATATAGAGCGAAATGGAAGAGGTTCCATTTGTGGTGTCAGAGGGAAAAAGTACATCCTTTCTCGTCAGCTCCGCATCAACTCTTACCATACATTCTATCGTTAGCACAAGCAGGTCTGGCTCATGCTTCTATCAAGGTCCACTTGGCAGCTATTTCCAGGTATAGGAGGACAAGATCGGGCCCCTCTCTATTGTCAGCAAGAGTAATAAAACAATTCCTGAAAGGACTGTTTAGAGTTTTTCCGCCAGTTAGGCCCCCACCTCCGGTGTGGCACTTGAATGTGGTCCTGGCTCAGCGGATGAGACCGGCATTTGAGCCAGTACATAAAGCGGACCTGAAGTTCCTATCATGGAAAGTGGCACTTCTTTTGGCACTCACCTCTGCAAGGAGAGTAGGAGAGCTTCAGGCTTTAACCATCAAAGAACCCTTCTTGCAGTTCAAGAATGATACATTGATCCTACGGATGAACCCCAAGTTCATTCCGAAGGTACCGACAGACTTTCATCTTAACGAACCAGTGGTTTTGAAATCTTTTTTTCCTCGACCTTCAACCCAGGCTGAGAGGACACTTCATTCTCTGGACGTTCAGAGATGTTTGAAATTCTATCTACAACGCACAGCTGGATTTCGAAAAACACCCCAACTGTTTGTGGCTTTCGGAGCCCCAAGGAAAGGATTTCCTTTGTCAAAACAAGGGATATCTAGATGGATAACTAGTGCGATCCGGTTCTGCCACCAGGCGGCAGGCAAACCTTTACAAGGACAGGTGAAGGCACATTCCACAAGGTCGATCTCAGCATCAACAGCGCTGTTTGCTGGAGTATCCATAAAGGATATTTGCAGAGCAGCCACCTGGAGCAGTACGCACTCCTTCACGAGACATTACTGCCTGGAGGCGGCTGCAAAGGAGGATTCGGCTGTAGGACAGGCAGTCCTGAGAAATCTCTTCCAATAAGAGGTGAGCTTTCCTCTCTTCCCTCCTCCTGTTTTTTCAAACATTTCGTTTCTTATGCTTTGTTACTGCTTTATGGTTGTTATAATCTGTGATGTCATTAGTTTATAATGATTCTGTAACTGTGCACGAAATGTTTGAGGTATGCTAACTGCTATCTACTCTGATACAAGCAATGGGAATCTATGAAAGTTCCAATACTGGAGTAAGAAACAAGTTACTTACCTGTAACTTTAGTTCTCCAGTATTGGTAACTTTCATAGATTCCCATGCGCCCACCCGCCTCCCCTGGGAAGGCTCACTTTAGGGCTAGGTGATTATGTGGCAAAGCAACGGCTACGAAAATCTGAGGCTCTGAGCTTTCTCAGGAAGGTTCTACAGGGTGAGGCTGATCTGATTGGTTGCTAAGGTGACTTTGGGTCTTTTTACATAATGACACCAATAGGCTACAAAAGATAATGAGGCCTAGGCCTAATTTTTTACCTTTTTTACACCTATTAGGGTGTATTTACCTAGGTATATGTATATATATATTATTACCGAGGCTCCCATTCCGACGACGGGGAATGATACAAGCAATGGGAATCTATGAAAGTTACCAATACTGGAGAACTAAAGTTACAGGTAAGTAACTTGTTTCTTACTTACAATGATGCAATTAGTAACTTTTTTCTCATTTTTATCTTTTGTTAATTTTCTTAATCTAAAATCTCTTATGTCAACTTCTCCTGTTATTGGAAGCACTTTTGTTGCAATCTAGATTGAATAGCCATTACTGTGTAGTCTGTGTATTCCGCAATATGATTGTGATGCACTTTTCCTCTGCACTATAACTCAGTTGCATTATTCTACTCTTTAACATATGCAGCAGTGTGACATCCTAGTGGACCTGGTCTACACTCTACTAAAATTACAGAAGTGAATACTTCTCAGACAATAAACGTTTGTTGAATCACTTGGGAGGTCTTCCAACTTTAGACCTTTTGCCCAAGTGGTGCAATCCTAGTAGCTTGCAGCTTTAGCTCTACGGGTAGTTCAAGGAAATCATAGAGGACATTTTGTGTGCCTGTTCCGCTTAGGCACAGCGAGACAAGCTTGGTTTAAACAATTGTTCAATCAGATGGGGCTCCGCGCATCCAGGCATGCATTAGTAGCTTCATTTCAAGTGTGCTTGAACCCTCGCTTTGTAAAATTAAGAATTTTGTTCCAAAAATAGCTGGCAAAATCTATAGAAAATGAATCATTTTAGGGTGTATACTTTTTTTTCCAATTGCATGTTTATTATTTTTTATAATTTGATTTGGTGTGTTATTCAGTTATTTTAATTACCTATCATAAATACATTTGAATGTGAAGTTTGAACTACATGACTGAATATCAATCAGTTGCCTTCTGAGTTCATTGAATATTGTTGAGAAATTGCTAGGGAAATAATCATCTAAATTGGATGAGATTAAACTATTTACGGCAGAAATTTGATGACTAAAGAAGTGGAAAATTACGATGTGCTTTAATAACCATGAAAAGCATAAAAGCAGCTAATTTGTGCATGTAGTATAAACGTCCGTCTAATTAAAATGCATAGGTTTCTAACCATTGCCAAAGGCTTTGAATGTGGTCAATGTGTGAATTCCAGACACTGGTATCTCACGGGATGGAGTGGAGCTCGAAAGCAGAATTTCTGATAAAATGGCATTTAATTTGAGAATGTGTTTGGACGTCCCCCCATTGGCCATTGGAAAACAAGTTCAAGTTGAGGCAGGGGAATTAAAAAAAATATGGATATCATTGATGTCCATGAGATATTTGGTGTTGTATGTATGCAATAGGTAGCAAGGCAAGAGTCTACAGGTGATAATTAGGGAACGGCAGGGCAATGTCTCTGGATTCAGTAGTTGAAAATGTTTGGCTCTATTACCTAGGTTTATCTGACAATAAGGGATGAATCAATATTGTCTAAAGCAGCTGATATATACAATTAAATCAGTGAGCCAAAGCCATCTATTTGGAACTTCAGGTCATCGATGACCAAGGATGCTTAATTTATAGACAGAAGCCTACCTGGAATGGGTCACGAATATTAAAATCTTTGTTGAAAGATTGGAGCTGCTTGTCTGCAGCCCACTACAGAAACGTGGCTGAAGATGTAGATAGGGAACTGGATGAAAGTTGTATTAGTCTGCTCGTTCCAAGGAATCAGCAGTTCGTTCTGGCATCTTTAGTTAAGGATAGAGGCACAACTAAAGGTGCAAGGGAGCATTGTATGAACTAAAGTATGGTTAGCCTTGAATAGACCCTATAGTGTTGAAAGAAAAAGACTTCTAATTAAATGCAGAGTTCTGGCCAGGAGACACCAAGAGGCCAGTATAAATTATGTCATTAGAGAATGTCCAGAGTGTGTCAGGTATTGAGGGAAGGATGCTGGAGCTCCTTTGGAAGTTGCCTCAATTATCAAACAATTATCCTTACATTTTAATGAAAGAAAAAGTGTTTTGCAAAATGCGAGAGGAGGAGTGATTGAAGTCTTAGTACAATCCCCAAGACAAGTTTGGTGCTGAGACAATTTGCTCCATTATGTAACCATTTGCTAAATTTGTATCCTATTAAGCTAAATCTGGAGATGATAGCAGTATACTTTTCTGTACTACTGTGACACAAAGTGGTGCCTGTTGGCCATTGAAAGTGATGGGGCATAATACTTGGCTTGAATTCCAACAAGCGAGTTAAGAGTGTGAGTCTGACTTCTTCCTGAAAATTTTGGACAGTGTTCCCCTTGTGAATATTTAGCGAAATAATGGGTTTAAATAGTGCATTTTAAAGTAGAATTTTCCCATAAACTAGCTCACATGGCATAGGCTTTAAAAGAGGAGTCATTAAATATACTATTTGTTAGAAAATGGCCCTCCTTGAAGGGTCACCACAAATCGTTTGCCTTCCTCCTCCTATTTTTCTGACCTACTTTTTGTTGACCATGGGACTCTGAGCACTTTACCACTTCGGACCAGTGCTAAAATGCATATGCTTCTCCCCTAAGCATGGTAACATTGGTGTATACACAGTTGACCTCTTTAGTTTACTTTCAAGTCTCTTGTAAAGTGGTATACCATATACACAGGGCCTGTATCCTAAATGCTACCACTGGGTCTGCAGCATTGATTGTGCCACTCACACAGCCTTTCAAACCCGTCTGCACCCGTTTAAAGCCAAGCTCAAACTCCTGTTTTTCATTTCTCAACACCATGATGTAAATGAAACATTTAAGTAAAAGGCCTGAAAACGTCACCTATACATATGTTCCGTCTTGAGCAAATTGTGCTCACTGATGTAGAAGGGTGAGTACTTCCACTCACTAATAACACACTAACCAGGAAGCCCTGAAGTATGATGCCTCCATACATATTCCTTTGGTCCTGATGAAGGCCATAAACCTGTAGGGGCTGTTCTAGGCCGAAAGATATTGAACCGACCACTAAGTGTCTTGGACCAGTGACTCATCCACAAATCACTACTTTGTTTTTAGATTTATCCCTATCCTGTTCTTTTCCCTTAATAAAGATTCACCTACAGGGTAGGAGATTATTTTAATTCACTCACCGCTGTTGACATCAAGGCAATATCCCTCCTGGTTGAGGTTTTGATGTCAGTTTCAGAACAGGACACTCAAGTGGCTAGACAAGATGATGATGCTATCCACCAAACCACCCTAAGAGGAGATTACATACACCGCAGTGTGTGAACATTTTGGTTGAGGGTCTCCGAGACAAAAGGTTCTGAGACTTTGGTTTTGAAACTTATGTGGTTCATTCCCCCCTTTCTGATAGATAGCCAGTACCACTTGGAAGCTGAATGAACCTCTGCTTCTTCCTACTTTCTTTTGACTTCTATCAGAAAGGAGTAGCTGCATCATGTTTTTAATATTTGGAATGGTAATGATAAATCATCTTTAATGGTAAAGTTGGACTTAATACTACTAATTTAGAAATGTCCCTTTTTGAAAGGGGACATTACTCTGCTTTACTACTTTGTGTCCTTGGCAGCCTGTCTCGAAAACATGCGTTTGGTGGGTGACAGCTTTACTTTGTGCATTCCCATCCACACAGCCACAAACAGAGGAAGGGTGGGTGTCACATAAAACGCATCTGTTTTCTGATAGCTCTTCCCAGGAGAAGAAAGAGTGTGAGGGGACACTTACACCTGAATAGACAGTGTCCTGTTACCCACACAAAGGGTTGATTACCCCTACTGATAGTCTGGAATCAGGGCTGGGAAGAAAGGAGGACCAGTGCACTTCTAGGGCCTGCTTTGAAATCACCCCAACTTGAAAGGCACACCTGGGTATAAGTACTGTGGCTCTCACACTATCAAACATTACACAACTGGACCTATAACAAACTCTGGCAGGAGTAAAGACTGCTGTGCTACATGGATTGCTACCCTGCTTGACTGCTGCTCTGAAATACCTGCATTTCTGCTTTGCTGTTCTGCCTGCTAGTCTACCCTGATGAGGACAAGGACTGGACACATCTCACTTGAACCCAGAGTGACTCCAAGAGCTTGCTGGCTTGCCTCATATTCTGAAGTCTCAGGGCAGTCAACGACTTAAAACGACTCTGCAACAGCACCTGCATTCTGCAATATGTGAGACCTGCCCTGCCAAGTGGTGTCAAACCAGTCCTGGGCCCTTGAAAGTCAGCTCAACCTGTTCAAGCTGTTCAGAACCATCAAAATAGACTCCGTGCTGACTTTCCGCCAATCGGAATCGGCGCATTGCACTTCACCCCAGTAGCCAATTGATGACATTGCTTCGATGGACTGCGGTTCGACGGCAACGGACAGTATGGTTCGACGAAGATGTAGCGCCTGCATTGTAAAGAGGTTTGTCGACGAAGCCTCCATCGCCTGTGCAGATGGGAACTGACGCATCAAGACGTCGCCATCCAAAGTACTCTTTTAGCGAGACCTGCATGAGTCCTGTTGCCGTCCTAATCTTCATCGCGGTCGTCCTGAACTTTGGATTTACCCCGGTCCAGTAGGACTTCAAGTAACGCCCAAGGGCCATTTGCTTCTAAGCAACATTTTTTGATTTATTCTTTAAAAATTCATAACTCTGGTTCTACTTATTGAATTTTTATCATTTTAGTCTTGTTTTACTCATATAAATATGATCCATTGTTCTAAGCCTATGTGGAGTATTTTTGTTTTGTTACTGTATTTGTGTTTGTGTTGCACAAATTATTCACACATTGCCTCTTTAAATAAGCCTGACTCCTCTGTGCCGAGCTACCAGAGCGTGAACACAGGTTATCTTTTAGTGTGTATGTAGCTACCCTGACCAGGATTGTGGTCCCTACTTGGACGGGGTGCATGCCTTTGCCAATTAGAGACCTAATTTCTAACACTAGTCTTTTCATCATGTGCAAACCACTGAAACCCCTCCAAGGAGTCGAGCCCTTTTTTCCAAAACATATTGTCATAATTACGTCCATTATGTAACAGATATAATTTAGTCATGGGTGCCACCTGAGTTTTTTCCTTATGCCAAAAATGACATGCAATATGACAGTGTCAGAAAGTTGAAATGTTTGTTGTCCATATAGTATGGGTGAACCTTATGTTAAAAAGTAATTCTAGTTTGTTAGTTCCAGCACCTTGGCATGGTTGTGTCTCTTTCATATAAAATTGTATCCTCCTACATGCCAAGGACTACATTATGGCAGCTCCAGCATTTGTTTTTGTGGCACATACACCAAGAATTACCTCTCGTATCTCAGTGTCGGTATTTCGTCACAGATGCCTGTTATGCAAAGAATTACCTTCAGAATACCAGTGCCAGCATTTTGCCTTGGTATCCAACTTCCAAGAATTATCTCTAGTATGCCAGTACCAAGGATTACTCTAGTATCCCAATGCAAATTATTACCTGTAGTTTGTCAGTTCAAAGTATTACTTCCAACATACCAGTAGCAACATTTTGTATGGTTGTCTGTAAGCCAATATTATTTCCTTAAGTGTGCTAGGGACAACTGCAGACTTGCAAGCACAACACTGCATTCTCACTCTCTTATTCTCACTTACATTCATTCACCTGCACTCACTCATTCTCACTTACATTTACCTACACTCACTCATTCTTATAGACCGTTTCTCACTCGCTCTCACTCTTTTCTCACTGCTTGACTCTCACTTGCTTGCCCTCACTTGCTTTCATTTGGTGGCATTCACACTTGCTTGCACCTACTCTTAATCTTACTACTGTTTGCCAAATTTAAAGGTGACTGCTCGCCCAGTGGTCATCTCCGAACACTGAAAGGAAACGCCATCAAGCTGGTTCTTTTCAGTGTACTAAAAGATTGGTGGGCCACACCAAACATTTCACTTTTTTTCTCCAAAATTAAAGTCCCGAAGCAGAAATGTGTTTTTGAAAAACATGTGCGTTTTCCCCTGCTAGGTGTGGACTTTATTAAAGTTTTTTTCTTGTCCCTCACCACCAGGTTTTTCGTGGCAGCACCAAACAGAAAATAAAAAAGAAAGACCTTACACCATCCACCCTAACTGGGGCGGGTGGTGAATAGTCCTCCTTCAACTGCCTGTATTCCATAGGGGCCCACGGAGGAATTTTTTTTATGACAGCAGCTCTGTTGGTGGATACTTAAGGTCCCTGTCTCTAAAAAAGGCAGGCAGACGACAGTGTATTCTGTCCACCAACGTCCAAACTCAAGCCCCAAGTCATTACTACAAATTACCTATTTAGATCGCCTACATTTTGTTCCTGTACCCTCTTTCGCAAACAGAATCCATTTATGAACTGGGTGTAAGTGTATTACCAGTTCTATGCTGCATCTACATTATTCTCATGCCAAATATGTTCCAAACTTCCTGTCCATAAAAGCCAGGCAAACATTATAACATCAAAAGCATGAGAGCTTCCTGCATATTATTTATAGTGCACAATCACATAATCAGGGACCCTGACTTCAGGGTGCTAATACACTTTGCTTTAACTGATTTCCAATTTCTCTATAAGAATATTGTTCTCATTGTGAGTTTATCAGTTTCACTGTGTGACTACTGTTACATTTGTGTATTGTATTTTATGTACTTTAATATATATATATATATATATATATATATATATATATATATATATATATATATATATATATATATATATATATACACACATCTATATATATGTATATTTATATATCCACCCATACACAAACTTGATATATTGTGAGTTAATATACAGTGCCAGGCAGCCCACAACTTGGACTGGACAGTCATACTTAATTACACCTTTGATGTTTGTGTGATACTCTACTAAGATCCACACACCCTATATTGAGTTTTAACCTGGGTTATCATTCACTTCTACCTGGCGAGACGTAGAGGCTTGAAGAGTTTTATTTTCCACTACTGATACTCTGTTTGCTAGTACCCTCGGCAACCTCCCTTTTAGGCGTACTTATTGGCTACTGTGGCTGGTGGCACAGTAAAGGTTCCATTGGCCCAAGTGCAAGCAAGAACAATGTTCCCGCCCCCGTCTGCTCGTTCAGTAGTAAAATAGAGCCTTAGGCCTCTGAGCCTCGGTACCACTGCACCGCCTGCATCACTGATAGCTATGTCACTGTCTGTAGCTGCCTGCTCTGGGCAACATTGCTGACATCTAAGAAGACAAAGCATGGAAGGTGATATTTGAAACTAAAGTGAATAGAGAATCAGGCAAGAAAGACAGGCACAATAATAATTATAAGATGCATCCAATAATTTTGAGATTGAGAAGGAGTAAATGAAAGGAGAAACAGTGAGAGAAATAGTGACAACAAACACATATAATTTCCTTTTTGTTTTATACAAAATAATGCAGGGCAACAAGAATGTTTACATCCTCGTTTCCGGTTTCGAACATCAGGTAGCATGTTGTGGATCTGTTTAGAGAGGTAGCAATAATCTGGCATTTTACATAAATTTAAGTTCAGCAAACATGTCTCCAGGATCAGTGCATATTTTCTGACAAACACATGATGTGATCCACATCATCTTCCACTTGAAGGACCCATCTTTGGGGCAGTCAAACTGTACGGTGATCATTATGGACTTGTTGGGGACGCAGCACCTCTTGTCTGTGCACACGCCACAGTAGGTAGGTTTGTAGCTCCGTTTGGTGGAACACTCCGACAGAACCAGTTTTTCAGGTTTAGCTGGTTGAAATGTGGGTTGACATGTTTTTCCTTTTGGGATCTATAATAAAAGCAAAACATGTTGGATGTAAACATACCACTATAAATAAAACCCTTCAGAATTAACCTTTCGTGCTTGAACAAATAAACTCTTCGGTCCTCAGGGCAAGGAGGTGTTTAATCAAAAAACGGATTTTAGAAGTAGTGGATCAAGATTCGCTGATTAGTCACGAGATTGTATAGTAAAGCTCTTAGAAGCACAGCTCGCCTCTCTGTCTCCATGATCGAATTGTTTCCTGAGGAATTACTACACAAAACTTGGTCGAGTCTTTTATTGAAATTATTGAATTGTGGCTCCAAATTCTCTTAATTTCAACGGGCCACTTTCATAAACATATAAAGCACAAAATCTTTTAAGATATTGTGTATGGCCCTGTAGGGCTGTATAGCATGCACAAAAGAGATTCATATTTGAATGTGACAAAAAGCTTGATGATCGAGTATGCTTTTGAGATGCAAACATGTTCCTCATAAATCACAGAGGAAGGCGGAATGACAATCAAATTAGTCAAGAGCACAAGGGGAGTTTGTGATACTACTTTGGGTGGAGTCAAAACCCTCTGTATGTAAAATTGGTAACAAAATATTGTACAGACAACTGTACTGTCAAACGAGACCTAAACTGCTAAGTTAATTTTACTAGAGTGAACGAGAGTTAAGAATCCGACAATATTGTCATCGCAGCATCTTGCTCTCTCAGGGAAACTCCGCAGGGTGGGCGGGGCGATCCCTGAACAGGTGTGCATATAAATCTTGATATATAATATAGTGATTCATTTTTATTATATGTTTTTCTCCTGCAGATCATGTGTGTTAGAATAACCATCATAATAGTGAATATCTTTGGTGTAAAATGTATTTCCAAATGTGACGAGAATGTACACCCCTAACATTGTATAACATACAATAAGATAGGTGTGAGCTCCCTGTTCACCTCACAGCTAGCTATATTTAACATTTTTGATGAACCGTGAAATACTCTTCATACACTTATATATTATGCTTTAATGCATTGCCTTAGCATGTTGTTTTAGAAGTGTCAAAACCAGAATGGAACATACCATTGCTAGGTGACACATTAACTTCAGAATCTGAAAGATACCATTAGTTATAGATTCCTTACCTTAGAATTACCCCCAGGTGTCAAACTGGATCCGGAGAATTTTTCTGTAGCAGTACCCCTGCGCGTCGGTCAGTGGTGTTGGTCGACTCCACATCCGTCATCGCATCCTGCTCGCCGGGTTGACATCATAGCGTCTACTTAGACACCACCCATGTGCTCTGATGTCAGTTTTTTCTTTTTCCACATCAGCCAGCGCAGATCCGGAGAGAAGGTTGCCCTTAGTCATTCTTTGACTAAACTTTTTTCGGCATCTTTTTTGAGTCATTCGACTCTTGGTAGCACGAGGTATGTTCCCATCGTCAGATCGGCTTCAAGCCTTGTGACTCACAAATCGGTGTCCATCACGGATCCGCACCTTGTGTGCCTCTAATGCTGGAGCGTGACCACGACCCGAAGTTGTGCTCTGACTGCAGACCATCAATCCGAATTTTTCGCAAGTGCGGCCCGAAAGCTCCTGGAGACCCGACAGTCTGCTCCGCGTTCGAGGTCCTGGCCGAGTGGAAGGTCTCGGGACTGGTCACGGAGCGACCACCACTCCTCATCGAAGTCTTCACACTCCTCGGGTAAGTCGAAGCACAAGAAGAAGGCGAAGAAGCATCGTCGCTCTTCGCCTTCTTCCTGTCTGTCGGCCGACGAGATGCGGGGCCTAGAGCATCATCGCTCTCTGGCTCCATCTTCAGAGCCCACTTCTGGAATGGCTCTGTGCTTCCCTCCCTGTCCCGGAGCTGGAGCATCCCCAGCCCAGCTTCAAGCTTTTTGCGAAGTGCTCCATAGCATTTTTGGGCAGTCTGACTCCGCCGGCGCGCCTTCAGGCCCCGCGGACTAAGCCTGGATCCAGATCGGCGCCGGTCGACCTCACAGTACCTTACCTGGCGCCGTTTTCCAGTGAAAACGCACCCTACGTCGGTTGTGCCCCCAACTGGCAGTGACCCCAGCCTCACCCCCGACTTGGACAGGGTGCCAGACCAATGTTGCTCAATGTTGGTACCAGCACCGGTGGGTACTTTCGTACTGATGTTCACCCCTGGTGTTCTCTATCACCCTTAGTGGAAGCAAAAGAGGAGGGTGAGGAGGACTGGGTGGGGTCTGTTGAACTTTTAGCTGACCAGCTTGACAAGCCAGACTGGCAAGTGAAACTGGGTGATGCCGGTGGTTTGGATACCTGCCTGGAACTTAGCATGCTGTCCCTCCCTACTGTGGCTACAAAAGAGGGAGCTTTGTTTGCAGTGATGTTGTGTAGGGTGGCTGAGGCCTTGGGCCTGGAGCTTCTTACGGTGGCAGTCAGGACCAACCTCCTAACAGAGGTACTTCAACCTTCAGCTGCCTCTTTGGAGCCCCTGCTTCCTTTTATTGAAGTCCTCACTGACATCCTTCTGGGCTCTTGGTCCAAGCCCAGCTCAGGGGCTCCTCTGGACAGGATGATTGTGCGACGCCACCGCCCGCCCCGGGTGACCCACTTTTCCTCTCCCAACACCCTACCTCCGAGAGCTTGGTGGTCCAAGCCTCATCTTCTAAGGGCGCATTCCCTACTGCTCCCCCAGATAGGGAATCCAAGAAGCTGTACCACCTTGGGAAGTAGATGTTCTCTTTCACCAGCTTAGCCCTGCGGTCGGTGAACACTGCATGCCTCTTGGGCCATTATACCCATATGGTGTGGGATACGGTTGTGCATGTTCTGCTACAGTGCCCGGAGGAGGCCTGGACCGTTCCCACCCACACAGTGGCGGAGGGTCGAGACGCAGCTAAGTTCTCCATTCAGTGTGAGCTGGATACCGCTGACTCTGGGGAAAGAAGCCTGGAGGAGCTATGCCTGGTTGAGGACGTCTGTTTTTTGCCCTTTGATGCCCTTTGATGGGAGTTGCCTGTTCAGTGACAAGGTGGACTCAGCACTCGAGCGCTTCAAGGATTCTAGAGCTGCGGACAGATCCTTGGGCCTCACGGCCACATCTCGTCTCACGCAGTTCGTCTTTTACCCCTTCCGAGGGGGTGCCCCACCATGTTCCACCCAATCCACAAGGCCGCTACGTGGTAACGGATGAGGGACCCAGCAACACAGGTTTTGGGGCCAGCGGGCAGGCCAGTCCACCCATGCCTCCCCTTCAGCAGCCTCCAAAACCTCCTAGTCTGACCTTTCAGGGCCACCAGAGTACAGTGAGTATGAGGGTTCACCATCACCTCCCCCACTGGCAAAACATCACGTCGGACAGGTGAATTTTACAGATAGTCCGAAGGGGCTAATCCCCTTTTAGACTACCCCTCCCCATGCCACTAAAACTCCATTGCTTGTCAGAGGATCATGTGGCCCTTCTCTGCCAGGAAGTTGCATCTCTCTTGGCCAAGAGAGCTATCGAAAGGGTCCCTGTGCCAGAAGTTGGTCATGGTTGTTACTCCCACTACTTTGTGGTACCCAAGAAGGACAAAGGCCTTTGTTCTATCTTAGACCTCAGGGCCCTCAACCGCTTCCTCAGAAAGGAGAAGTTCAAAATGCTCACGTTGGCTCAGGTCCTGTAGGCCCTCGATCCCGGAGACTAGATGGTAGCGTTGGACTTGCAGGATGCCTATTTCCACATCCCCGTCCTGCCAGCCCACACGTGTTACCTACGGTTCACCGTAAGCCACAGCATTTTCCGTTTACCGTGCTGCCATTTAGCCTTAACAGTGCTCCTCGGGTGTTCACGAAAGTGATGGTGGTCGTCACAGCTCATTTGTCCAGATCAGGGGTTCAAGTCTTCCCCTATCTCGATGACTGGCTGTAGAAGGCGAGCTTGCCCCAGGCTGTCCTCTCCCATTGCCAGACTATGGCGGACCTCCTGCCCATGCTGGGGTTCACTATCAACGTGCCAAAGTCACACCTGATTCCCTCTCAGAAGCTCCTTTTAATCGGGGCAAGTATGGATACAGGGCAGCTGCGGGCTTATCTTCCTGAGCAGCGAGTAAACATGTAGGCAAACATGAACTGCCAGGCCAGGGCCTCCCTAGCCTGGAATGCAACAACCCACAAACCAGTTTTGCCCTGACTGGGACTCATCAGTAAGGAGTAACTTGGTTCCAGTGGCACAGTGAGCATTGGATCCATGTCTGGGCATGCCTACCACAGAAAGCGTTACACCAATCACATAAAAGGTGATTGGAGGATTGCTTGCAAATTGTTTAACCACCGGCAATCACTTACGGTACCATTCAAACCCATTGTTCTTTTGCCTCCCAGGTCAACTCAGTTTGGAGCCAGTCATATGAAAATCAGTCTTGATCCTGCTCCAATAGGAACAGTTCATCCTGAACTGTCAGGCTAGGTCCTACCTGAACTGTAATACAAGCAACTCAAGAAAGTATTTTCCTGATTGGGCTCATCATTCAGGAGTAGCTTGGTTCCAGTTGCACAGTGAGCACAAAATCCACATCACTGAGTTTGTCTTATCCTTATCCCCCAGATTGGATTAGAAGGATGTGGTATGCTAATCTCTTGGAACTCAGTATACAGCCCTCTCTTCCACTGATGCTCAGAGTACTCCTACTTTCACAGCAGAAAAATCATGCCCTCTCTCCCGATCCTCAGATGCTTCAACTGCATATGTGGAGTATGAGCAAGGCCAATTCGAGGTCACTGGAGATGGCAAATGTTACACTGGCTACGGAGAAATCTGGTATAAAATTGATCTATAAGAGTTCCTGGTCCAAAATTATTCCATGGTAAGAGTCAGAGGGTTTGAGCCCTTCTGAATCTTGTCTCTCTAATGTTCTGTGCTTTGAGCTTTCTCTTGCCAAACAGTGCTTGGCAGTCTTCACTGTGAAAAAGTATTTGGCTGTGTTGCCTGCCTTCATGTACTACTCTGGCTAAGCATTTTTGTTCAAATTTATTTAGCCGTTTCTTTTTACAGAGAGTATGTTATCAGGTTTCTTCTGAAGCCTGTCAATGTTCTGCAGAGGCATTTAAATTTGGTGCCAACCTTCGTTATGACTTCGCTATTGGACCCTTACTTATTTGCTCAGTTCATTCATTTTCTTAGAAGACTGTATTCTTGGGGGCAATCGCTACCCGAACACAGTTGCCGAATTACACGGGCTGCCATCCCATCCATCATATACTGCTTTTATCCAGACAATATGGTGTTTTCAACGTGCTCATCTTTTCGGCCAACGGTTGGATCAGTTTTTCCTATGTATCAGTCCATTCCTCTTCAATCGTTCTTTCCTCCTGAACCCAGATGGGCTGTTTTTAAATTATATTGACCACACATGACTCAAGAGATTGGACAAACAGCTGTTTGTCAACTTTGCAAGATCCAAGAAAAAGAAGGCAGTCACAAAATTAATTCATGTTGGGCCAGCCTTGGTATAAAGATCTGTTATACCACCTTAGCCAAGAAAGATCCTCCTGCTGGCATTTATGTACACTCTGATAAGTCTTGACCTCTAGGGGGTGGGGGAAACCCTCATTGAAGTCAGAAGGGTGGAGAGGTGCTTCCACTTCTTGGAAGAGGTGCTCGAGGGATACGTCCTACCTATTTAGTACTAGCCAAACAAAGAAAGTATCCCACCCTGTTTATGTGTATTTTGTAGAGTACTACTCTCCTCAGGTGGTAAACCGTCTGCTTAGGGGCAGTGAAGGAAAGGATTCCTTTTTGTTATATAAACCTCACCCACTCTAGTATTGTCATGCTTTATCATCGGATTCACCCTGACTCCTAAAGGTCAGCGTGGGCTCAACAATATTTCAGGGAGCACTTAGGAGAAGTAGGCCAAGGGGCTTAAAGATCCTCCGTTAAGTATCCCTTCATTAGTGGAGTTTCTGGGGATATTAAAAATAAGGGGTAGAGTAATGAGGATATAATGATCCTATGACCCTAAAGCCAACATGTTTCTGCCCTTAAAATTGCCCCACTTAACTACCCATTGGGTCCCACTTCTCCCAGCTCTCTGGGTCTCTGGAAACTGGGAGTGCGTCTATTTGTGTGCTTCATTGCCTGCAGAAGCAGCAAATACAAAAATACGCACAAAAAGGGACACAGGGCTTATAATTGGTTGGTATGGGATATCAGATAGCACCGCTATTGTCCAGTGCTCCATCACTTGCTGTACTGTACATAAGAGTATAGGCGGGGTATAGTATACCGTATTGCGAATAGAGGATATAACTCATGGTACAAATGTACTAATTGACAGTGTTGAGTATTTATTTCCAAATCACAGGCACTATTGGTGGTCCAGGTCTACTGGCTAACATTGTCATCTAACGGAAGTCAAACCGTCTCATACTCCTTTCAAAAAAGATGTTATCAGTGTTGTGATTGTACAGAGATTATTTA
The DNA here is from genome assembly GCF_964263255.1 of Lissotriton vulgaris. NCBI lineage: Eukaryota > Metazoa > Chordata > Amphibia > Caudata > Salamandridae > Lissotriton > Lissotriton vulgaris. Next base: position 792,383,365 of record NC_141694.1, on the reverse strand, counting down.
CATCTTAAAGACAAAGGAGTGTATTTGGATGGAATACATTGTATTAACGTATGTCTTCTAGTGCATAAAGGTCGTCACAGATGTGAGCTATCTTGATTCCGGGGCATTTCCCAGTTGGCCCCATGGGATTGCATTGTTGAGCCCTTGTGTGTGCGTCCTGTGTTTGTTATTCCTTCTCTAGTAGTCTTTGGGTCAATCCAGTGTCCACCTTGATTTTCTGAGTGGCCAATTTTAACATAATGTGCTGTGAGTTTCATTGATGTTCTGTCTCTTTGTATAGTGCTCCTATGCTCACTTATGCATGTCTTCACTTTCCTGGTCATCATTCCGATATATCGGCTATTAAAGGGGCAGGTGATCATGTAGATGCCATTATCAGTACCACTAGTGTGGTGTCGCTGTTCCCATAGCTGGGGAAGGCCCAAATAAATATGAGTAGTTTGGGCTGTAAATGGACAGACTTACAGCCAGATTCATGAAAGAGCCGTTTTGCGAGTCCTTAATAGCGATTATTAAGGAATCGCTATTAAGGACTTGCAAAACGGGATTCATGTAGGAATCGCTAAATAAATTGCGATTCCTACACATTCCTTATTTGCGATTATCAAATTGCTAATCGCAAATAAGGAATAACTCCCCATTCATTCCTATGGACCAGGCCCATAGGAATAAATGGGGAGTATTCCTTTTTTACGATTAGCAATTTGATAATCGCAAATAAGATAGCGATTTCAAGAGTGCCAGGGGTGTCCAAAGGACACCCTGTAGCACCCCAGAAAAGCTAATTTACACAGGTGTTGCGCACACACATGTCCAAAGGACATGTGTGTGTGTGTAACATGCAACAGATAAAAATGCACTTAAGTGCATTTTTCTATTTTTTCGCTATTTACCACGAAGTGAGACTTCGTGGTAAATAGCGGCCAAATATTGCGAATTCGCAATTTAAAATTGGTTAATGAATAGCATTTAAGGAATCTCTAATAGAGATTCCTTAAATGCTATTCCTCGCAAATATGTGATTTCGCAAATAGCGATTTTTGCATTTGGGATGATGAATCCCAAATGCAAAAATTGCGCTCGCAAAGGGCCAGATTCTCAGAATCTGGCCCTTTGCGAGCGCAATTTCCTTTCATGAATCTGGCTGTATGCATGAACCACATGGATAATGTCCCCTCACTTGTGGTTGGTTCCAGAGGGTCATTTGTTTGTCTGGATGGTTTTTCCAGCAATCAGTGTGGACCAATTGCATCCCTGATACTCCTGTTATGTTTTAAAAGAAAAAAAAGAGGTTTCTCAAACTTCAGTTGGTTTGAGGTCAAGATGTGCTCTTCTCATCACCGTGCCATATTACCATTATATCATCTATCTATCTGCGCCAGATACAAATTTCATTGGAGAAGCAATTGTTGGTCCAGGTATGTTCTTCCTCCAGCTGGCTCATGCATGTACAGGTGTGTTATATTGAAACAAAGGTGATAGCCTGCACTCCTAAAAATATAAAGTTAGTGAATCAAATGTGATCAAATGTATTCAGGTGCTGTCCCCAATCCCGACTTGCTCCTTTCGGGTGCAATATATGACTATAGAAAAACAGACACTGTTTTGTAAGGGACGCGCTTTTCACTTGCCCTGATGGTGCTCAGTATGTTTATGTCTTTAAACATTAGTATTCAATCCAAATCTTAAAATATAGCACAAATAAATCAGTCAAAAAAGGTATAACAAGGTTATGAACACAGGGTTCTATCATAGATGTGTGTTTGTGGTTTCTCAAACACTTAATATAGGACACACGGGTGGTGGTGGGTATTTTTCTAGATTCACACATTTCTTTCACACACATGATGTTGATTTTACACATATTAGAAGCTGACACGTTGTTGGATTCACCGTTCAGTGAGCACGTTAAACAACAAACACCACACATGTGGTGAGTTCGGGTCTATCATAATCCTTTGAGAACAGTGTATTAACTGCAATAAGTTGGTTTCTTGAGATTACAAGTATTGTTTTCATCATTACTTTTAGTATCCCCCTGAAGAAGGTTATTAACCGAAATGCATTGGGAGTTGTGAATATCCTGATTACATTTGTTCCCGTTCGATTCACTAACTTTATATTTTTAGGAGTGTAGGCTATTACCTTTGTTTCAATATAACGTGCCATGAGCCAACTGGAGGAAGAACATATCTGGACCAACAATTCCTTCTCCAATAAAATTTGTATCTGGCGAAGATATATAGATGATATAATGGTAATGTGGCACAGTGACGAGAAGAGCACATCTTGACCTCAAACCAAGTGAAGTTTGAGAAACCTTTTTTTTCTTTTAAACGTAACAGGAGTATCAGGGATGCATTGGTCCACACTGATTGCTGGAAAAAAGCAACAAGACACACAAATGACCCTCTGGAACCAACCACAAGTGAGGGGACATTATCCATGTGGTTCAGGCAGAGTTTAATGTATGGAACAATTTCTATGCTGTGAAGAGAACCAGAACAAGTTTAAGAAAATAAAGACAAGAACAAGAAGAATCATGATTTATTGATTTGAATATGTATTTGTCATTTGTTTGTTATACCTTTTTTTTTACTGATTTATTTGTGCTATATTTTGAGATTCGGATTGAATACTAATGTTTAAAGGCATAAACATACTGAGCACCGTCAGGGCAAGTGAAAAGTGTGTCCCTTACAAAACAGTGTCTGTTTTTCTTTAGTCATATATTGCACCCAAAAGGAGCTAGTCGGGATCGGGGACAGCACCGGATTACATTTGATCACGTTTGATTCACTAACTTTATATTTTTAGGAGTGCAGGCTATCACCTTTGTTTCAATATAACATTTCTGTTAGCTCCACAGCTAACCAGCACCCACATATAATGGATTTTGAAGAGATTTCTCACTTAACTACAAATCAGGCAGAAGTTAAGGAGTATACCACAGAAGAAGCAGAAAGAATTTACACCCTTATTAAAGAAACGAGGGATTTTCAGGCTAGACCAGGGTCCACCATTCAGTTAATTAAACAGCTACAGTATACACTACGGAAAGAGATTAACCAAAGGCTACATGCCACAACTCTCATTCAGTACCACAAGGTCATACGTATACCGAGAGGTTTACGGATATCATTGAGACCGATGTTGTTCAAATTTAATAAACCATTTATGACGAGATAGTTCCCAATTCTTAACAAGTGTTCGTTAGATCTGATGCTTTTAATAATTGAGGAACTTTCGAGTATTAACAAAGAACTTGAGACAGAAATTCATGATATGAAATCTGAATTATCTAAACATATGTCATCAGAAGAGTTAGAGAAGACTTTACAAGACGTTAATGATAAGCTTGAGCAGCATACCAAGGAGGTACACGAGTGTAAGTTACGCAAATTTAAAAGTGACACTATAGATTACAAGCTGGACGAAGTCTATACATGGGCAGACGCCTATGCACAGACGCGAGTCTTTAAAAAACCTGATGCCTCAACATCAGAGGAAAGCATTGCTACGGAAAAGGACTCTTTGCCCACACGCCCACCGGTTGGAGTAGCATCCGGCACTAGCATTGAGGGGACACTAGCATTACTTCTAAGCAGGATTTTTTTTAGAGTCAGGCCACACGTCCAATCATCCTCCAGAAGACCATTCAATAGCCAAACCAAATGAACAAGGAGGGGACAAGGGTTAAAAAAAGCAGGATGGGGCAAGACGCAATCCCAAGAGGAATTAGTAGTGAGCATCTCCTATTTCGAACTGAGCAATGATGATTACTCTGTTTTGAATAAAGGTATGTCCTTTGTGCCAACTTACCAAACCAATGAATTAGAAACTGATGTGGCACTGTTGAAATTCATGAGGAAACTTAGGTTAAGGTGGTTTTTCCACCATATGGCAGGAGATCCTCAAGTGGATGGCTGTACTTAACACACAGAAAAGGTTTTTAAGCCATAAAGCACATTTATTTCTCTAATTTCCCATAAGTCCTTAGATTTGTTTGAAACATTAATCAAGAAGTGTTTCTCACACTTCCATCAGGTATCTAACAGATGGAGGAATGTAACCAAGACAGAAACAGCGACATTGAACAGACTGGCCACCAATGAACAAATAACATTTTTACCTGCACATAAGGGGGGAGCCCTGATGGTTTTAAATACAACCTATTACAATCTGAAGGTTGATCAACATGTGCAGAACACCAACACTTCCATTTTACTTGACAATGATCCAACAAAAGAGTTTCAGATTATACTATCAGAAATTCTTAAAAAGTCCACAGATCTAGGTTGGATAGAGGAACAGACCTACAAATTCCTTATAGCAGAACACCCTAGAGAACCTAATATATACATGTTGCCAAAACTGCACAAAAATCTGATGGACCCGCCATTCTGCTCTATTGTGGCTGGTTGTGGGTCCTTACATGAACCCTTGGGGAAGTTTTTAGATCACTTCCTACAGCCTTTGGTACAACAGTGGTCTACATATGTACAAGACACCACCGATTGTTTTAAGAAACTTGAGAATGTAATGATATCACCTGGTGAAGAAATGTGGTTAACTACAATAGATGTATCTGCATTATACACATCGATTCCCCATGATGAGGGGATGGAAGCTGTAGAATGGATGGTGCTCAAACATGATTATGATGAAAGTTTGAACATATTTTTGTTGGAACTCTTGCATTTTTGTTTGTACCATGGTTATTTCAGTTGGCAGAATGGATTTTATCTTCAAAAGATGGGTACCTCCATGGGTTTTACTGGGGCACCGACATACGCCAATATCTTTATGGCCAGATTTGAAGACACGCATATTCTTCACAAAGCAGAATGGGCAAATCATCTTCTGCTGTACCTTAGGTACATAAATGATACTTTAATAGCTTGGCGGGGCCAACAGGAACAACTACAGAATGTTAAGAGCACACTGAATCAATGTCACAGTCAGATAAAATGTACTTACTCTATGAGTACTGCTGAAATTAATATTTGGGCATACTGATTGAAAGGAGAGGATATACATTGACCACCACACTGTATAAGAAGCCTACGGACAGGAACAATACACTACATTACGACAGTTTTCATGCACCCACATTAAAAAATCATCTACCACTTTCTCAGTTCATCAGAGTTCGGAGAATTTGCTCAGATGAGGAAAATAGTATTAAAGAAATAGAGACCTTGTCTTAGGATTACAGACAAAGAGGGTACCCCAATGAAGTTCTTAAAGCAGCTAAGCAAAAAGTGTGTCAGTTACAGTGTACGGATTTGGTAAAAGTGACTAAACCTCCATCAAGGAGGGAAGTTTTTGTGCTTAAGTACTCTACAGCTGCTTCAGCCATAAAGAAAAGTATCTTAAATCGGTGGGAGATCATAGAGCAAGAAGCAGATTTTAGACAGGTATTCTTGTAGAGACCCTATGTTTGCCTATACGAGATCTAGGAATTTTAAGGAAATTCTAAATAAAGGTGGAGTCACCCACCTAGATAAAGGCAATAAAGGTATGATGAAATGCCAAAATTGTGGACACTGTGGTGACGTTATAGTTGGAAAAAGTTTCACAGATCCTCACACAGGGAAAAGTATCAAACTAAGACACACAGCTGACTGTAATTCGAGCATGGTTGTCTATGCGATTAAATGCCCGTGCGGATTGGTATACGTAGGACGCACAACTAGAAAGGTAAAAATCCGGATGTCGGAGCACAAACGTATGATTAGAACTGGAAATATCAAATCATGTTTAACGGTACATTGGGGAGAAATGAATCACACCATACCACAATTACGCTTTACAATTTTGGAAAAGGTGTTGCAGTCTGAACATGTTGAGGTCACCCGATACTTATCACAAAGAGAAACATTTTGGATACGTTATTTAAAAACACTGGCCCCCTGTGGGCTGAATGACAAAATTGAAATGTGTTTTTTATGATAACTATGTAGTAGCTGTAATTGAAAATACGGATACTGTTTTAAACTTATTTTGTATAAGATGTTTATTTGGTTTACTGAGCAACAAACTCAACAAGGTGTTTAATATTAAGCACACACACAGGTTTGGTAGTAATAGAGGTTTAAGATATGGGTATTAGGAGTAGTTGTTAAACATGGTACTTTACTTTCTCACTTAGCTTTATTTTCACTTTTATTGTATATTTATTGTTACGTTAGTTCTTTAATAAAGATATGTGGAACAGACGTCATTGTAGTTCTTATTAGGCGTGAGACATTAGAGGCAGCACTCTAACTTTGACTATTCCTAATCGGTGCATATTGTCTTATTTTTCAATAAAACTCTGAAATTCAAGAACCCTGAGTATGCTGTGCATTGCGGGTCGCCAGCACTCATTGTGAACGTATAGAGAGACGTAGTGGAGAAAGATTGTGTTAGAGTCAGTTTTTTAGTTTGGTGACGCATCTGCTAGTAACACGGAAGTAACTGACGTGTTTAAGTTAGGTGACGGTAGGCGTCACTAATGAGCGCGCGCATTCATGCGGTTGAAGACTTTGAAGTGGAGAGAGAAGTGAGGAACCGTGGGTGTTCGTGAAGAAGGTACGGGTGCTGATAATAATGTGAAGTCTTCGAGCGCTTTGCATTGGGATACCAGCATGGCAGTAGCTGATAGTCGGTTTTGCGTTTACTTTATCAGAGCTACCGATAGTAACATTGAAGAGTTGGAGTGCACGGTGGCTTATTTAAAGGACGTGTGCTGCATATTCAAGTAGGTGTTTAGTAGTGGTTAAGGAACATCATGGTTCAGTTTGTAGAGCGTATAGCACGGTACTAGGTTATATTTTATTTTTCTAGATTCACACATTTCTTTCACACGTGATGTTAATTTTACACATATTAGAATTTGGGACGTTGTTGGATTCACCGTTCAGTGAGCACGCTGAACAACAAACACCACACACATGGTGAGTTCGGGTCTTTCTTAAGCCTTTGAGAACAGTGTATTAACTGCAATAAGTTGGTTTCTTGAAATTACAAGTATTGTTTTCATCTTACTTTTAGTATCCCCGGAAGAAGGTTGTTAACCGAAATGCATTGGGGGTTGTGAATATCCATCAGCCTAATGTATGGAACGATTACTGTTTAAGAAAATAAAGACAAGAACAAGAAGAATCATGATTTATTGATTTGAATATGTATTTGGTATTTGTTGTTATACCTTTGTTTGACTGATTTATTTGTGCTACATTTTAAGATTCGGATTGAATACTAATGTTTAAAGGCATAAACATACTGAGCACCGTCAGGGCAAGTGAAAAGTGCGTCCCTTACAAAACAGTGTCTGTTTTTCTTTAGTCATGTACAGGCATGCAATACTTGGGGCAAAAGTACTGCTCATGGAAGTCCCATGTTTCTGTAAATAGAGTTGGTCTTCATATCTGAAAAAGTTCTCAGTCAAGGTCATATGCATCAATGTCACGATCCAGGCTTTGGGTGCATGCCATGGGCACTCTTGTGTACGCAATATGTTTTCAATGACGCGTAGGCTCTCTTCTTGGGGAATAATTGTGTATAGAGCCTCCACATATCATTTCTTGTGTTGGGTCGTAATAAGTATCTGCCAAGATGGTAAGTAGATGTTTTGTGTCTTTCACATAAGATTCAATCTGTGTGACCAATGGGTGTAGGAACCAATCTGTGTACTGGAAAAGAGGTTCTAGAACCGAGCCCATCGCAGACACAATGGGTCTTTCTGGAGGTGGGGTTCTGCCATTATGGATCTTTGGAATGGTGTAGAACTGTGGTGTTCTGGGTTCGGCTGTGTTGAGGAAATTATTTTCCTTCTTTGATAACCAACCTCTTTCCAACGCTTCATCCGAGATTTTCAAAATCTTCTTTTGCAGACGTACTGTAGAGTTCCTTTGAAGTTTAGTATAGTATTGTGTAGCTTTTCTGGTCTTGGATAACGGTTGATCCGCCTTTATCTGCTGGTTTTATCACAAGGTTCGTTCTTCCACTCAATGGTCTTAACGCCTTCTGTTCCCTTCTGATGAGGTTATTGAAGAAGTCTCACCTGGGTTGTAATTGTTCCACGTCATTGATGACCACCGCCTCAAATGCGGTTACTTCTGGTGACATCATAGATAATGGAGGGTTAAAGCTGGATTTCCTCCGCATAGTGGTAAAACCAGTGTCTGCCTCTGTAAGGGGGTTGCCTTCACATTAGGTTTTGACTCAGATTTTTCTGAAGAATTCATTCAATTTGCATCTTCTCTTGAATGTATCATTCTGGGCTGTGGGGACATAACCAAGTCTTTTATTAGGGACTGCCAGTTCATCTGGTGTCAGTGCTTCATCCGTAAGGTTGACCACTAGTTCTACAGAGAGCTCAGTACTGCTTGTTGGGCCCTCGCCTTGATCCTCGTATTCATCCCTTATCTTGATGTGTCGTCCTATTGAATTCTTCTGCCGTTACGTCTGCCTCGTCTGCCACCCCGTTCTAAAAAATACTGCTGGTTCTGTTTGGAAATTAGGCATGTTGTGAAACTGAGGGGGGTCCTTGATATTGTTGGGGGCCATATTGTCCAGGCCAGGGAAACATCTGTGGTGGAAGGTATGTGGGGTTGTACCCTGAGCCTCTTCTGAGCCATTGTCTTCCTCTACAGCTCTTGGAGAAGTTGTCGCTGGACCAATCTTCTTGATCTGAGTAGGATGAGCCTGAATCACTCCTATTTGATGATCCTGCTTCTGAGTCTGGTTGTTTCTTATAATCATCTTTAATATACATATATACTCTCATGCAAATTTTCTTTTTAGGTGTTTCTGTAGTTTACTGATCTTGCTCTACATAAGGTAATCCTTGTGTTCACCAATCTCTTTATTGATTTCTTCCAGGTTCTTCTTAAACACTGTGATCTTTATTTGGATGTTTAATGCATCCTCACTGGTCTTTATTTTGATGAGTAGGGTGTCCAAAAGTGGTTTTGCTGTATCTATGATTAGAATTAACCAGTGATTAATTCTAATCAATGATTTCAAGTTGGGTCAGCCTCGGTGTACAGATCTGTTACACAACTTTAGCCAAGAAACATCCTACTGCTGGCATTCATGTACACTCCAAAAGGGGCATGATGACTTCTACTGCACTTAATAGTGACATACTGATATTTACTGGGTGAACCTTTGGTCCTATCTGCATATCTGTGCAGAGCTTTCAGGGTTCTAATACATGACTTCTTTGGTTGCTGGATTCCACCACCGGGAAAAAGTGGTATTGCTCTGGGATAATTAATATGGTGAGGAATCAGTGGGAAAAGTGTGTATCAGAAGCATAAGTTACTTACCTTCCATAACAGTATTTGAATCAGTACTATATCCTCCCCTATGTTCACCTCCTTCCTTCCCTGTTCAGTTAGTACCATGCATAATAAGATCCCAAAGGAGGAAAGTGTGTTAGGTCACGGTGTTGTTCTGTAGCGGTTTTCAAACCTTTCTTAATTCATCAATAGCCTAATTCATTGGGGTCTCTCAGAGAAAAAAGAACTAAATAGCCTGTATCAGTGGCTCTATAGGCACTCAAACCCAATCAGACTGTTCATTCCTACCGACCTGATATTTTACACTACTCCGCATAATAGACCCTAAAAGCCTCTTTTTTGGTAGGGGGAACACATGTCTTATATTTTACTAATACATATCTAAAAGAACACTATAAAAAGAATCCTAGCGTGTCCAGGAGATGGGTACTGATATTTGACAGCACTGACAGGGGCAAACTGCAGTGACATCCTAACTCATACCCTAGCGCTCATATTTTTGTGTGTGCAAATTTGGCACTATATATACCTCTTCCATATATGTAGCTGTTCGCACAGAAGCTGAAAAAAATGTACATCTTGTAACTCTCGCAAGCTGATGGACAAAGAGAAACAGTTTTATTGCCTGACCCTGTCCATTGGAAAAAACTGTATATATAACACTTTGACACGAATCATTGATATCTCTTGCAAAAAAATATGCATTCTCATGCAAGTTAGCCATCAAAGTCACTGCCTGTGTCGTCACCGCCCATTAGAGAGCTTCGTCGGAAAACGGTGTCTAAGAACAACTCACATAGTTAAAAACAAACGTTCGGCAATTGAATACGAACACTCGGGTCGCGTGGAATGCACCAGGGACAAGTAGGCCGAACTGCAACCTCGCGTATATTTTCCACACCAACAGTAGTTACAGATATAATAGTTGCCATTGAGTGAATTCACATTAGAGGGGAATTTACAGGAAAACTGTTAAGTAGTGCAGACCATAGCCCTCTTTGCATGCTTGTAAAATGCCTAGGGCATCCAACAACAGAAGGATGCATTTAACGAGCTAAATGCCATGGGCACTCTTGTAGCCCAACATAGATGGTCATTTTATTCATTTACCTTTACATGTTTGAAAGTACTGGGGTCACAAGGTCGCACGTAGCACAGCCTTTGTTCTTTCCTCATTTTACATTTATTGTTCTCATTGGTGACCCGAACAGATATCCCAAAGCCGCAGGTTTTGGAGCAGATGGTCCATGGAGTTGCCTGCACCAGGCATTTGTTTTTCCGCACAAGAGGGAGAACCTTGTGAGCTGAAATGCATAAATAAATTGTTTTCTGTGGAAGACAATACAGTTCACCAGAGCAATTAAAGGTGCACTTTCCCTTATTGAAAAATTATTTTAAAAGAAAAAACCCTGTTGGGCAACAAACTGGAACTAGAGCAGTCCCAGTCTCATGTGACTTATAAATTAAGCTTTAGCATATGATTGTGTGCCTTGAAGCAGCTTCTGTCAGCATGCATTGCGTGAAGCGTAACCCAAATTTCGGGATCACCAGGCTATTCCCATGCTGTCTAAAAAGTTGGGAATTTGCTCAATTAGGTGTATACATTTCAACTACATTTGAGACTAATTTAAAATTAGGAGAGGATTCCAGGAGCACTCCTGGGAAAATGCAAAAATCACAATTTCCAGGGAGTAGTTCCAGGAATTCCTTTATGAATTTCAAATTCCTCCTACGCCAAGATATTTCCACATTTGTAAAGGTAGCAGGTATAACTTAATACTTACTCAAATACGTTCCAGTAGTACAAATGCCCTGTAAAACTGATTTATTGTCTCCATGGGAAACCAATTTTTCCTATTGAAAACACCCACCCCTACACACCCTCCTAATTAGGGGGCATTGCCTCCCCTTTCTCACCCTCTATAGAGAGTTGCCAATGCTCCTCTTTCGAGTACATCTCTAACCCTGTTCACTGTTAGAATGTGCCTTATTCAGGCACTGGAAGAGGAGCGAAGGCTCGACGGTGCTCCTAGCTGAACATCCAGGTCTTCTGTTTCTTTCAGATGATGAGAAGTGGAGTGGCAGTCCTAATGTGTTGAGGAAGTTCGTTCCATTTTTTGGTGGTGATGAAGGAGAAGGCGTGCCCTCCTGTCTTGGTTCTGTAGATGCATGGGACTCGTGCAAGGGAGAGAGAGGTGGAGCATGGTTGTCTGGAGGGTTGGTAGAGTTGTAGTTTGTCGTTGAGGTACACTGGTACTGTGTTGTGGAGGGTGTTGTTGGCGTGAGCTCCAGCTGCATGTGCATTTCCTTAGTTAAAAAAGCTACAGTACACACTCTTTCAGTGAGCAGGTATAACCCGTTATTCTGGTTGATTTCAGCAGCAAGATTTCAGAAATGCTCATTTACTTCCAATCGACAGACTAGATTGCAGTCAATTCTCCATTAGAATCAATCCAAATGGGTTTTTGCCCGCACCAAGGTTGAGAAGTTGCATACGTTCCAGTATAAAATGTGTTATGCATGGGCATATTTACAAGGGGTTATCACAACCTGAACGTCACTGTTTTTTTATGTTCTGGTGACGATAATCCCTTTGTCTTATTTACAAGGCGGCGTTAAGCTACCTAAAGTGGCTTAACCTTGCCTTGTAAATGATGTCCCTATTCACTCAACATTTAGCGTGAAAGGGGCGGACAATGGGTGTTGCAGTGTGCGTTCCGCTGCAACACCCATTGCTTTCTGACACTGCCCCCTATTTACAAGGCTAGTGTAAATATGAGGCAGCACCAAAAATAAGACCAGGGAGAACCTGATCTTAAACTGGCGCAACAAGGGGAAAATTATTAATTTCTCCATGTTTTTGCTTTTTCTACGTGGGATGCATTTTGCTGCACACATAGAAAGAGCAAATCCCCATCAGTTATTGTTCATGTGCAGGAAGGTGTCCGCTCCTGCACATGAGCAATCATTAGATAATGACGAGTTGCATTCTGCAGCACACATAGAAGTTACAATTCGCCATTAGTGATTGTTCATGTGCAGGGGACACCTTCCTGCACATGAACAATCATTCCCTGCTACCCAGGCATCCTTGCACTATGGTACACGGGTGCCTGTGTTGGTGCTAGGCAGCTAAACTTAGCTCCAGCGCTAGGGGAAAGGCAGGGGTGCACCATATTATTGTAAATACGGCACATCCCTGTGTTCTCATAATGTTGGAGAGAGGCGTTACCAATTATGGCATAACACCAGGCTCTGCCATTCTGTTGTAAATATGTCCCTTAGAGTCTTTGTATTTGTTCCAAGGCTCTCAATAACATTTGCCCTCCTTCATTTATCAGCTGTTCATGATTACTTTCCTGCAAGACTACTATGTTCTTTCTCAGCCTATACTTTACAAGTGCCTAGAATCTGAACAACACAGCATTGAAGCTGATTGTGTGCCTATTTATTGGTTAAAGCCTGATGTAAGCTTCTTTTACTTATTTGATCAGAGTAAAATCTGCTAAAATTCAGGAAACAACTGAAGACCTGGCTATTTGGCAATAATTTTCCATTTTTTTAAATCTTTCATTAGTAGCTGTGGTGTAGCATCAGGTCTGTAGGAGTTCAAGGAGGCCTGTAGGCAACTGCATGCTTTGCAAAACTTTAAAATAAATGAACACATTATTAATTAAACCTTCAGTGTGAAGAATGGAATCATAATCTGGTGAGCCACTGTTCTTACTTCACTGCTGCTATGTGATTTATGAGAATACCAGTATTCCAGCCTCCTTTGCATTGCCTGGGTTTCAGGAAAGTGGAGAAAGAGTAATTCTAACCTCCCACCAGTCACCATAGACTTGAAAGTATGGTCAAATGATAGACCATCTGCTCAGGCACAATTTCCTCTCAATAGATTCGAGAAAGGTGGGACAATGTAATGTGATATGGTTCTGTCACCATTTTCGAAGAGTCTCATGGGTCTATATAGAGACCCATGACAGACAGTGGATCTCTGACAGAGCCAATGCCAGCACAACACCTCCTCTCAACTATCTGAGACAGACAGCCACTGCTAGGAACTTGCTCAACTGACCTATTGCAGTTTTTAGAGCTGGTCTTCATCAGAGGGAATTTTCCAACTCATGGGCCCAAGTGACAATATCCATAAACCTTTAATTCTCTAGTTGTGACATTACAGCTCAGGGCTCTCTTACTGGGCTATAAGTCCTGGAAATGGGTGCAGCAAAGCCAAGCATACAAAAATCTTTCATGCATTAGGAGTTGTGGAAGATGAAGTGTTTCCTTTCTTTGGCCTCTGAAAATAGATTCATGGGTTTTACGGTTCTACAAAAGACATTAGCAAACAGATATATCGTGAAACAATTGATGGATCGCTTCAGCTGATTCTGCAATAATGAGCATTCTATCTGCCAGACAGACGAAGTCTGAAGGCCGTACCACTCTTCTCAATCCTCCATTCTCCATAAAGCTTTTTAAGGAAGAGACTGTTTCATAAACAACACATATACTAGAGGAAAGTTATGTTCCAGGCTAAAATTTGGTCTATTTTGACCTTCTTACTAAATACCCTTGCAGAATGGTAGTTGTCTGTTATACGCCTTTGCATCTCAATACTTTCAACACTAGCAACGTTTCCATCAACACAGGAGCATAATGTTTCCTGTTTGTTAAAGGGGCTTTCAAATACAAGTAAATTCCTATGACATTAATATTTAATTGAACGTTTAGTGTAGGACTTGCTGTAAGCCTTGTCACCACAATCTGTTAAAAACTACAGATTGTACCAAAAACGTTTTTGCCCACAAAAAAACTAGACCCCAAAAAATAAAATCAGTAAATATGCACATCAAAGTATCAAGCAAAATACCAAAACCTATAGATAACTTCAAAACTACTATACGACAAAGTCTGGAAAGGATCCATAAGTAAGCAAAACTGGCTATCCAGACAGATGTAATGCCTAAGCAAACCAATTCCATTCCCCTGCTTTGAACAAAGCCAGACAGTACAATATGTTCAATCTCTCAAAAATCAAGACGATATCATTGTGCTATCAAAATCCAAAATGAAAGCAATGCCAAGGAAAACCAATTCCAGTTTTTCTTGTACTAATCAAAGTCAATCAACATAATATAATCCAGCCCGCAAAAATCAAGATACTACTATTGTTCCACCCAATTTGTTCACATAGTCATTGGTTATCGAAAACATGCAAGCGATATCTGTCCAAACAGCACTATCACCATGATTGATTGAAGGAGAAGAGCAATCAAAAAACAATTCCTTATTTGAGGCAAACTACACGTCAACAACTTAGCTAATTTGCACTAATGAGATTATTTGTAATTCTCAATTAAGATACTCAACTATACTTTTAACTGCCCAATATATTTCAAAAAGTCCACAGGATTATTTAAACCGATTTAATATTTTACAAGTTCTAGAACCTAACCACATCCTTCAATTGTAAACTAATCATCAATCAATGTTGCCTTTTTACCATCTCAGGTCGGAGAAACCAGGAATCAACAGAATTAACTTTGACTAGTGAAACAGAGTTAGATTTGTTATCTTAAAAGCACATATTTGTTGAAGAGGGAATCATAGTGTCAAAGCCCAAACATGAACTCTATTCCATATTCTTAATTCCCCAGCCAGAAAAAGAGGACTCCAGAAAACAGCAGCAGACTCCACAACCCCACTATTCTGCAGAGAATGGAAAATGATCAATGCAAGGTGAGTAAAACTTCTCAGCGTAGGTTGGAACAAAGGATCACAGAGAAATTGTCTCACTTCAGCAAGACATGAAACAGGAAGCCCTTAAATCAATAATTGGTCCAGAAGTACCAAAGTACAAAGGAGATAAAATAAAGTCAAAGTCACTTACTCATGGAAATGCATTTGCAGATTAAAACAGATAACAGCAATACACTCCAACAAGACTAGTGTTGATTAGAAGTGACATCTCATCCAGGGTGAGGGGCTTTACTTAATGTCTCATCCATGACCAAATTTAACATCTTATCCAGAATCTGAAAAAATCTGATCACTCACCCCCTCCCCTTGCTGCCCTGCACCATCTTCTAAACCAGTGGCAATATTTACAAAGCCATCATGACCAGCACATCCCTTACACTGCAGGAAAGCTCACCATATCTGGTGGTTCTCGGCACACCCACAGCCAGGACTCCATGAGACTGCAGACTAACAAGTGGGATACCATACGCATACATAAATGCATAAATATAATGGGCCTTCAATAGCATCTAAACAAAATTCCCTCTTCTACTGTAACAAAACTGGCGAAAAAACTAACGGTTCAGACAATACCACTAAATTGCCTCAATAAAATGGTGTTCCTGGAACCTAATTGGTTGGGACCAATTTCTGAAACAAGATAATGCAATAACATACACATCTGCCTATTAAAAAGATGAAACTTCGAGGTCCCCAACTCTGCCCGGGTCCTGCCTTCGAATTATCATATGAGAACCCTGTTGGACATCCCTGGTAAAATGTATGTGCTGCATCTGCTGGGATTATTAAAAGACAGGATGAGTGGGGCTAAAATTCTACCTTTGGCCTAAATGGGATTTTGCAAAGGGTATTCAACCACGGACGGCTGCTTAATATCTAACCTGTCGGCTGAAGAATGCTCCCTGAAAAGGGAACAGTCCCTTTATGTGTTTTACATCGGTTTGTCAACAGCGCTTGACACTCTAAACAGGACTCTACTCTGGGAAAAGATGGCCAAATGGAACTGCCCCCCAGGACTATTGAAGTTGATAATTCAATTGAATGATGGCTTGTGGACTAGAATAAAACTTTGGGGCAAGCAACAGGGCCTTGTCCAAAAAGATCTTTTTGCCTACTGGTCTTTGGCAGGGGTCCAGCTTGGCACCACTCTTGTTTTCAACATATATAGTGGATGCCATGCTAGGCTTTAATCAGCTCTGGTCTTTCCCACCTAGACTTGAAACGGAGGCTGTTTCTGCTCTGTTTTATGTGGATAACATGGTGCTATAAGATCTGATGCCGGTAGGTCTGCAGAGGCAATTGGACGCTTTCTCTCAATATTTTAAGGTGAATGACTTGAAAATAAATAATTTTATAACTAAAGTCATAGTTTATTTAAAAAGGAATGAGGTAGCCCCATAAAGTTTAAGTGGTGTTTGTGAGTTTTTAAAAACATTTTTAACATAATTTTATTGATTTTATAATAGAGGCCAACGCCCAAATACAGTCATGTTAATCCCTGGGAACCATGCAATATAAATGATTGCAGTGTTAACCAATACATCATAGTCGTAGAAGATATGTCTGTACAGTTTACCAGGAAGAAAGATGTAGCCATATATTAAACAGTGCAAATAATAGGCAATGTTGGATCAAAATGAAGCACAGGATAACAGCATTTAATGAAAGTAGCAATTGTGGCGTAAACAAGGGTAGACTATCCATTGTCACAACATGTCTAATCCTCAATAAACAAAAGATATAAAGATAAACTAACCCCCACCCCACTGTTCTCTGATTCCAAATACTGTCTGAGATCCCAAACTCCTACGAGGCCATCCCTTGTGCAGATAGAACATGATACATAATAGTGCCTAAGAAAAAAAATTCATTGAACCACAGCCTTAACAGCTACACGCAGACTGTTGTACACGTGTACACCATTATTTTTAAGCGGGAAAAAAATAATAATAATTGTCTGTGTACAAGAGGGTGACAAATTAGTCATTCAAGGGAATGCGGGATTAATGGGGTGAGTCAAAGCTATTGGTGATGTCGGAGGTGTAAAAGAATCTATAGTTTTGAAGACTTCCAACAATTGGTCCCTTTTCCAATGAGATAGGAATCTTACGCAGGCCCCGGAATTCCTCCTTTCGGATTATAGTACTTTCAGCAAGGGCCCATTGTGTCAATTCGGTATGCCAGTGTAGTGGCATAGGAGGAGAGGGAGACTTCCACCTCATTGTAATCGCTCGCTTAGCAATTAGGAGTGCCAAGTCAGTGAATTTGAGTTGTATCTCTGTCCCTTAGGGCATATATGGAGGCCCAAAAGGCAAGCTTCAGGAGCTAGCCAGTCACAGGTGTTAGTGACTTGTGGAATAGTATGAATGACGGCATGCCAAAAGAAACGCAGTCTAGGACAAGCCCATAGCATATGGATAAGAGTTGCATCTGCGTCCAGGCATTTAGGACAGGAGAGTTGGGCCTCCGGATACATACTATTAAGTCGGTGTGGTGTGAGGTATGTTCTATGTAAGATCATCGATTGGATATATTTAATTCGGGCATTACCGGAAATTTTCTTAGGGAATTCCAATATAGAGGACCATTCTTTGTCTGTAAATTCCCTGTTGAGATCCAATGACCATCGGGTGCGGAGTAGGAGTAAGGTTGTGCTGGAATGAGTTCGGATACCCCTGTACAGCCATTGTGTAAGGTGTCGGCCCCTCCCCATTAAGTACATTGCATGGATTAGAGCATATGTCGGAGGTTCGGGCCCATTAGGGGCCCAATGTTGTTTAATATAACGGACAAGCGCTGCGTGTAAGA
The DNA here is from genome assembly GCF_964263255.1 of Lissotriton vulgaris. NCBI lineage: Eukaryota > Metazoa > Chordata > Amphibia > Caudata > Salamandridae > Lissotriton > Lissotriton vulgaris. Next base: position 792,365,501 of record NC_141694.1, on the reverse strand, counting down.
GAAATAAAGTCGCAGGGACTCCATGAGTACGTTGAAAATTGTCATGATCAGTCTGGGTTGCTTCGATGAAGAACGCACCCACAGTCGAAACCCCTTCAGTCGTCCATAAGAACAACCTGTTAGCAGTGACTATTCCAGTAGCAGTTGGGATTCCCATTAGCGGTATGTTATCGGAATATGGAATGGCTTTCTTGGTATATTTGAGTGTTTGTTTCCAATAAAGTAGAGCCATAGTGAGTAATGAAGGAAGCACATGTGGAAGCCTACCGGTGGGTAAGAGGATGTTGTGTAGAGTTCCCTGGTGCAAAAGTTGAGGGGTTTATTCTATTCCCTGCAGTTGACGACCCGCCAACCAATATGAAAGCCATTGCAATTGGCTAGCTAGGCAATACTCCCTAAAATCAGGTGCACCTAGACCGCCCTCCTCTGGTCTCAATTGTAATTTTGCCAATGCAATCGGTCTACGGCCATTGCCCCAAATCAGTTCAGTCAATAATGTATTCAGAGTTTTAAAAATGGAAGAAGGGATCACAACAGGCAAGTTAGCAAAAAAATAAAATAATCGAGGAAGCATTGTGAGTTGTTCAAGTTGAGGTAGTAAACAAATCTAGAGACCGTGGCTTTCTTTTGAATCAACATCTACATTTTAAAACTCATATTGACCTCCAGGAATCGTGTGCCAAGTCCATCCCTGTAGCTTTACAAAGAGTGGATTTAGCCCTGGGCCATAAGTCGGCGGAAGTCTTCAGAGAGACGTACAACGCGAAAATCGTAAATGTTTTACTTTATGGTTATGAGGTTATGGCAGCTGAGAATATGGAGCATTTGTAAACTATTGAGACCAATATCTGAAAAACATGTCTGGGGTTACCTAGAGGCTCAGTGAATAGTGCCTAGAGGCTAGAGCTGGGCCTCACTTACATTCTACTAAATATAAAAAGTGGATGGTTAATTATTTAACCTGTCTTTTAAAATCAGAAGGCTCTTTAAGGCATATTGTAAATTCCCATTTGTATGGGAAGTATGTTGGTCAATGAGTTGCTAACCTTCAGGAAATTAAGTCCTCTCTGGATCTCCCAGTATGAAATGAAGCCCTATACATGTCTACATTCCAACATAAATTAGTAATAAAGTCTCTCATTAGAGAGTACTCGAGCAATAGTGATCTAGCAGATGTGAGTAAAAGAACTAATCTGTAGCATTTATTGAAGGCAGATTATAATGGCCCGATCGGGCCATATCTGCATAACATAAAAAAGTCAATATGTAAGGAGGTGGGCTTTGGAGGCATGGCTGGATACGGGCCCATCTTTTACCAGGTGGAAAGCGGTCAGATATGCTGAGATAGAAAATATTTGCCCCTTTTGACAAACTGCTGCATTGTCTCCCTTGCATAAAATTGTTTTCTGTATACACTTTGATCAAACAAGACAAACCTTGTTACTGCTGTTTTTTTTAGAAATTTGCAGGTATGGCGAATCAACGATTTAATGAGGACAATTTTAAAGTACAATACTATGATTGTTTGTTTTGCTCTAGGACCATTTTTGTCAGTAGTAGCTGAAAGGTTAGCTACCTTGACAATTTTGAGGTATATGATTTTGTGATATTTATGAAAATGATTTTACTTGTGTGGTTTGTCATGGCTGGAACTAGTGCACGCACGCATTTGGCTAAGCTTTCTTTTTTTTCATCATTTTCTCCTCTATATTAGCTTTTCATTCTTTATAATTAAAGAATGTGAATTTCTTTATGTGCTGATTGTTTTTTGCACAAAATGCTGTCCCTATTGCGTATATGAATTATATCAGGCCTTCATTTTCCAAAACTGAAGAACGTGCATTTTTAGGAGATAACTGCTCTTTGTAAAAAAAAGATTTGCCCTTTCAGCTACATGGATTATAACGTTATAATCAAACTGTCGATAAACAAATTAAGTTGATCTGCACAATTCCATCTATAGTGTATACATGGGGGTAATCCTAGAACATGGCATGTGATCGCTCATACAGCCCCTGGTCTTGTATTGGGGGCTTGGTTTGTATTGTAATTACCTATATCGATCGTACTTGTTCTTTTCTTATTAACAAGGATTTGAGGCTTGTTTCCACCTTGGCTTATCGGTTTTGTAGCATTTGGGATGATTGTACTTTGCACACGGACCAAGGGTTAGTGACTTAGGGCCTAATTACAAGTTTGGCAGTCTACTGGACCACCAAGCTCATGGTGGAGGTGCAGTGGTGGTCGTGTATCGCCACACTAGTGGTTCGATCACCGTATTAAGAGTATGGAGGTTGGACCGCAATAGGGCTGCCGCAACCGCTAGGGATTCCTGATCCCTGGTGGCGCTGCAGTGGTCAGAGGCTCCAATATGCTTGGTGGTGCTCCTGCGGCACAGTCAAGCATATTTGGAGTTTCCTCACCGCCACAGTTTTCAAGGTGGTGGAGTCGCAATGAAAAGGAACAGGGCCCCCTGTTCCCTCAGGGCCATGGGATGCAATCAGGGGGTTCTTGGTGTGCCCCCTGTCTGCATGCACCCCCTTTCCTGAATGGGTTGGACTGCACTGTGCATGCCTTGCAGGAACAGGCTTTGGCACTCACATTTCGGTGCCTTTTTAATAGGCACCGCCTTGGGAATGCCAAAGGACCGCCCGCCAGACCACAAGGTAACTCGTAATATGGCGGGTGGCCGGCGGTGAGGTTTGGCAGTATGGGAGCGGGTGGTGGGGTGGCGGCTCACTTCCACACCGCTAAACTCAAAATCAGGCCCTTACAGGTGTCCAGTTTTGAAGGCATATGTCTGCTCATAAATATAGTATGTCTTCATTGGTGATTTTATTAATTTTGACGTATACATTTTTTATGGCTATGTTGAGATAAAAATGGAATGTATTCCCCTATTGACTTGATATCAAACTAATAATATAAATGCAAATATAACTCTTCCTTGATACAAAACCTTTTGCAGTCCAGCGACTAAGCATTTAACAATGGGAAGGCCAGCTTGGAGCTTAACAGCTTTTGTCTCAAGGAAACAACAAAAAAAAGATCTCTATAATTTTACATACTCCCTAAGATCCACAGATCCAGAAATTGTTCTTGTGGGTGACCAATAGTCTCATTAATTGGTACTATCTTAGAAGACATATCAAAAGTTTGTGACTTCTTTGACTTAATTTTGCGGCGTGAGGTAGAGCAGATTCTGTCTTATCATAAAGACACCACGGATGTTCTGAATGTGATTCAAATGATCAAATAGAACACAACATCAAAAATAATTAGCAGCCTAGATGTAAAGTCTCTTCACGTCAGAATTCCAAGGGAACCCACAGTAAAGGTGATTGGTCAATTCATAAGTACCCTGGTGTGGTTTTGTTAGACGCCTATCCCTGGAGTGGTCTTGTTACACGTCTATCAGTTTTGTAATGGATTGTGCGGAAATGGCCTTAACAAAAAACTTTTTCACGTTTGAAAATGTTTTTTATCTACAGTGGAATGTGGGGTGTCACTGGGCAATCCTTGTTCACCAAGCCTAGACAATTCCTATGTGCATACTTTTAAAACACAATATATCCAGCCCCTAATCTGTACATAGAAAAAGAATCGGCTTTGGTATTAGTATGGAGATACTTCTTATATGGCCTGGCAATAAAAGAGAAGCCTGGAGATTCCTACTACTACTAAAATCTGCTAAAAACAGTCTAGAAAAAATAATGGGAAACTCGGCTGGTTACCGAAATAATACAGTTACACACTATTGCATATGACAATTTTTCTATGCTATCACACACACTAAAAAGATAATTAGCAAACATTAGATCCCTGAAATTGGGGACAGAAAATAGTTAAAACCATGGGTTACCCTTAAAATATGATGGAGGAGTATTTGTGAATAACCTGCCCATACTCTTCACAAACCCACTCTTTCTACTAGCAGTAGTGAGATACCATTCTTGTAGACCATGTAGCGTTTGTATAAAAAAATTTAAAGTACTAATTTCGTTTTCAATCTACACCGTGCGGATGTAATATCTACCATCACCGATCCAAGCAACTTAAAATATATAGGTATGATCAATCAAAAAATAGGATCACATCTCTTGGAACATAAAAGCATCATGTGCTGTGTGAGACTGATACCAAAGTTAGCGTTTCATACTTTATTGAAAAGAGGCACTCAGAAAAGAGTTCAAACAGACTGATTGAAACAAATACAACCTGGCTCTAAAAGTACAACATGATTCAGATTCCTGCCCCTCTCGCTTTCTCTTGATTACTTACTTTATTACTCCTTCCCTTGGACCCTACCCAAACATACAGCACATTCAACAAAACAGCTGGTACGTCCTTTCAATATTAGAGTCACTTCTTCACAAACATAGGAGGAGATGCATATGGAGCCTCAAAAACTACAGTGACCTGGAAAAGGGAGTTGCCAAGAAGAGCTGACTTGCAGTAGGGGACGTCTCTGGAGCTAATCGGAGTGCTGGGAGGTGCCCCTACATCACACAATTTTTGAGCTTGGCACATTGCACCAAAGTTCCTAAGCATGACTGCTATTATTGTTCAGCCCTTCGGGAAAGGATGCCATAGGAGGCCTTCTGAAGGCTGGAGTGAGTTGAGTCTTCCTGCTTCTCTCCTGTCAACCTGGTACACTGCATCATGAAAGAGAAGTCTGACCACCTCCGACGGGTTTCCTTATGCTCGCCCACCAAGAACTATGACACATATTGGAACCACTCTTAACTTTTAGCCTGCCCATATCCCCAATTAGCTCACCAGTGACCAGTGGTGGGCTTGTCACACCTACTGTGCAGGAAGAGGTTTCTGTTTGGGCCTGCATTCCACCATCAGTGATTTCAGCACCCTCTGGTTAATCTGGAGCTCTTTTGGCAGTGCCATGACAGAAGGAACTGCCTCACACCTGCAGTGCATCCAGCAAGGACCAGTAACTGTGAGCCTGCTGCACTTTTCAAGGTATAAACTGACTGAACACAACTCAGAGACATGTGAAACCCAGATACTGTGGGACTAATTTCTAGCTTCTATGACACTGGGTACCATTAAGAAACAGACCTGTGGGTCACAGATAGAATTGCGAGCTCATGCTTCACACTATAACCCTGCATCTCTATTTTCCTTTATGGAGCACTATTGCCTTACCTGTAGCACCTCATTAAACTGTGTGCTCCCTTGCATGATCTATGTTGTATTACATAGCTCTTTTAAAGTACTTTTGCTTTTTCATAAATCTTGTGCATGGGACTGGACCGTCCTTACTGAGTCCTATAGTGGGATTGGGTCTCTACACCTATGCTACATGCCTGAGACGTTTGGACTGCGCAACTTACTATCCTGAGAGGCAAATGCTGAATGTGTGTACTTGGTGCTGTTTTCAGTCAGACAAGAAGAAAAGGAATTGATGGCTCATCAGCAAGACAGCTCCCGGCTGTGAACAAGTGAGAATGCTCAACTGTAGAATGAGCCTCCATAATTGTTTTTCCATGATTTCAAAGTCATGATTACTGGTTCCTTGGATGCATGATCTTTTAGCACCTATGCTTGTCAGTAAGGTAGCTATCTGTTTTTTGTCCGGTGGAAGACCCCATCCAAATCATTTATTGGGATCAAAACTTCAACAACCTGATAATCCTAACCACTCATTCATTGCTGGACCACATACAATCTGAAACTAGTATTTGTCTGGATTTTGATAACATTTTGTTCTAGTAGTTAGGTCTATGAAAGAGAATATGTAGGAAATTGAATAGTTAGTTGGGGGGGGGCAGTTGGTGAAAGCCCTATTCAGGCAACAGCCCCAATCTTTACTAGGGTGAACCATAAACATCACTAAATTAGCCAGTGCTTAACCCTCTGGTAACTTGGCACAAAGCAGTCAAGCTTAACTTAGAGGCACTGTGTAAATTATTTATGCAGCACACAAACAGTAGTAAAGTGAAAATATAACACCAGAAAAATCCCAAACCAATTTAGAAGAATAGAGTATATATCTGAAAGAGACACGTTAGTGATAGATTCCTTACCTTAGAATATCCCCAGGCGTCAGACTGGATCCAGAAAGTTTTGCTTAGCGGTACCCCTGCGCGTCCGTAGGTGGCGTCCTGCGGCTTCCCGTCCGTCACTGGTGCCGTCAGCGCTGAGATGACGTCACGGAGGATACATAGGCACCACCCATGTGAACTGATGTCAGTTCTTTGTTTTTCCCCGCCAGCAAGCGCAGATCAGAATTGAGCACGTACCTCAGTCACTTTTTCACTACTCTTTTGAGACTTTTGTCTCCTCTTTTTTCTCCTGGTGCATGTAGGCATGCCTGGCTTTAAGTCTTGTGGTTCGTGCCGCCGTAACATGTCGGTGGCGGACCTCCACGATGTGTGCCTCTACTGCCTGGAGACCGACCACGACTCCAGAGACTGTCAAGACTGTCGAGACATGGCCCCGAAGGCCTGGCAGGAGCGGCGCCGAAGGTTGCTGGAGGTCCAGCATTCCTCTCACTGCCGCTCCGGGTCTAGGGGCCGTTCCCTAGACCGATCGCGGGCCCGGAGCCCTCGCTCCTCGGGCTCCAAGTCTTCGCCTTCGGATTCTGGTAAGCGACGCCATAAAAAAAAGTCAAAGAAGCGTGTTCACTCTCTGACGTCCCCCCGTCGCTCCTCGGAGGCGGACGAGGGGGACATGGCCTCCGCTCCTGCGGCTCCTCTGGAGCCGGGGAGTCCCGCGGCCTACCCGCTATACCGGGGTCTGTCGGCGACTCCCGAACAGATGCAAGAGTTTCTTGCTGCCATGGACCGCCTTTTTAGGCCCCAGGCTCCCGCCGGCGTGCCTTCGGGCTCCGTGGTCCCGTGTCCAGATCCTGCTGGCCGGGGGCTCCGTCACCGGCACCACAGGATCCTACACTGCTGGCTCCGGCCACGGCGACACAAGGTGCAGCGCTGCCAGCTCCGGCCCTGGCGCCGCCCTCAGCTTCATCCCTGGCGCCACACTGGGTGCCGTTTATCCCACCACTGCCCCAGTTTCCGGACCATTTTGTTCCGGCCTGGGATCCAAATTGGGATGCGGCTCCGGCCCAGCCCGGCGCCATTTTCAGTGCCATTTCCGACGCCATTCGCCCATTCTCTGGCTCCGGCTCTGCCGCCGCGACCAGCCCCTCTACTCCAGAGGCGGACGACGACTGGGACGGGTCCGAGGACCCCCTTGCCAGGCAATGTGACTCCGAGAAAGATTGGGTGGATGACCTGGAAGACGCAGGTGAACTCGATGTTTCTTCTAACCCGGTGTTTGCCTCTCCTCCGCCTACTATGAAGGAGGGTGCTTCCTACACCGTGGTGCTCTGTCGGGCTGCAGAGGCTCTCAATCTTGACCCTCAACCTCCCTACAGTGGCCCTCAAGACCAACCTCCTTATGGAGGTGCTCCAGACGGCGTCTGCATCGTCAGAGCCGCTGCCCCCTTTCAATGAGGCCCTTACCGAAGTGCTCTTGGGCACTTGGTTGCGGCCGGCCACAGGGGCGCCGGTGGATAAAAACGTCGCCAGGCGTCATTTCCCGCCGCCTGGTGATCCGCCTTCCTGACCACTCACCCTACGCCTGAGAGCCTGGTCATTCAGGCCTCAATGTCGCGGAGTGCCTTTTCCATGGCCCGCCGGATAAGGTCTCTAAAAGGCTGGAACAATTTGGCAAGAGGTTGTTCTCCTCGGCCAGCTTAGGGCTGCGGTCGGTTAACACCGCCTGCTTGTTGGGCAGTTACTCCCACACATTGTGGTATTGCGTAGCTCAGGTCTTGCCTCAGTGTTCTGTAGAGGTCCAGGCTGTCCTTTCCCAAGCGATTGCAGACGGATTGCAGATTGCCATCAGGTGCGGTTTGGACACAGATGAATCATTGGACAGGGCAATTTCCACGACTGTGGCGTTATGGCGCCACGCCTGGTTGTGTTCGACTGGGTTCTCGCCCGATGTCCAGGGCTCGCTCATGGACATGCCCTTTGATGGCTCCCGCCTCTTTGGTGATAAGGCTGACAATGCCCTGGAGCGCTTTAAAGACTCTCGGGCCACGGCCAAGTCCTTGGGTGTTTCTACGAAGAACTCTGCCACTCCGGGGTTCCGTTCCTTTCATGGCCAGGGCAGGGGCGCCAGGCACGCTCCTCCAACAAGCCTGTGCAGAACCGGCCTCAGCGCTGCCGCCGCCGTTGATTCCGCAGCGGCGGGTCTGGAAACCAGCGTGCGGGTCAGTTCACCTCCACCCCAGCTGCTTCCGCTTCCAAGCCTTCCTAATCTGAGCTTCAGGGAGCACCCCACGCCGGTAGGTGGCAGGGTCCGCCACCACCTCCACCACAGGTGCGACATTACATCAGACAAGTGGATGCTGCAGATAATCTGCCAAGGTTACTCACTCCCCTTTCTGTCCCCCCCTCCAGCCATGCCACCTCGGTACCACCGCATGTCGGGGGATCATTTGGCTCTTCTCCATCAGGAAGTCACGGCCCTCCTGGCCAAGGGGGCTATTGAGTGCGTTCACGGTCAGGAAGTAGGGAGTGGTTGTTATTCCCACTACTTCTGGGTCCCCAAGAAGAACAAGGGGGGCCCCATCTTGGACCTCCGGGTCGTCAATCGCTTCCTCCGGAAGGAGAAGTTCAAGATGCTGGCTCTGGCTCTGGTCCTGGCTGCCCTGGACCCTGGAGACTGGATGGTAGCGTTGGAATAGCAGGACACTTATTTTCACATCCCCGCCCTGCCGGCCAACTGGCGTTTCCTGCGGTTCACAGTAGGCCAGGAGCATTTTCAGTTTGCTGTGCTCCCCTTCTCCTTACCAGTGCCCCTCGGGTGTTCACGAAGGTGATGGCGGTGGTCGCAGCTCATCTGTGCAAGCCAGGGGTGTCAATCTTCCCCTACCTCGACAAATGGCTTTTGAAGGCGGGCTCGCCCCAGGCAGTCGTCAACCACCTCCAGACTACGGCCGACCTCCTGCATTTGTTGGGGTTCTCCGTCAACGTGCCGAAGTCACACCTGAGTCCCGCTCAGAAGCTCCCATTCATCGGAGCGGTTCTGGATTCAACGTTTTTTCGGGTTTATCCTCCCGAGCAGCGAGTCTGGGATATTCAGGCTATGATTCCGATCTTTCAGCCTCTATCCCGGGTTTTGGTCAGGATGACCCTCCGGCTTTTGGGTCTGATGGCCTCCTGAATCCTGCTGGTGACACATGACAGATGGCATATGCGGGCTCTGCAGTGGGACGTGAAGTTCCAGTGGGCGCAGCATCAGGGCAACCTATCCGACCATGTTCAGATCTCAGAGGGCGCTGCACGGCAGTTGCAGTGGTGGTTCACAAATCGCGATTGGGTCAGTGGTAGATCTATTTCCCTTCCCCAACCGGAGCACACAGTGGTGATGGATGCCTCCCTCCTGGGATGGGAAGGCCACTTGGGAGAGGTGGAGATCAGAGGCCTCTGGTCTCCTGCGAAGTCCCAGCTCCATATCAACCTTCTGAAGCTGCGGCCGAACTGACTTGCGCTGAATGGATTCCTTCCCTCTGTCCGGGGAAGTGTAGTGCAGGTGTACACGGACAACATCACCTCCATGTAGTATTGCAACAAGCAGAGCGGGGTGGGGTCCTGGACCCTGTGTCAAGAGGCTCTGCGCCTCTGGACATGGCTGGAACATCAAGGCATTACCTTGGTGGTTCAACACCTGGCAGGTTCTCTGAACGCCAGGGCGGACAAACTCAGCCGCCGGTGCATGATGGATCACGAATGGCGTCTGAACTCGGACATGGTGCAAGGTCTTTTTCTGCAGTGGGAAGAGCCTCGGTTAGATCTATTCGCTACCGAAGAGAACGTGCAATGTCATCAGTTCTGCACGTTGGAATTTCCAAGGCGGCGCTTGCTCGGAGACGCTTTTCGTCGCGAGTGGAGTTGCGCTCTGTTGTACGCTTTTCCGCCTATACCACTTCTGCCATAAATGCTGAAGAAGATCAGGCGCGACCGGGCCCAAGTCATTCTTGTGGTGCCGGACTGGTCTAGGAGAGTATGGTATCCAGAGCTACTCAGTATGAGCATCGATCTCCCGATCCGTCTGCCTCTTTGGGAGGATCTTCTGTCGGAGCAGCAGGGGTCGGTCCTCCACCTGAACCTGTCCAGCCTCCACCTCCATCCGAGGAGATTGAGCGGCGACAGTTGACACCTTTCGATCTTCCCCTTGAAGTCTGTGATGTCATTCTAGCAGCCAGGCGTCCCTCCACCAAAACGGTGTATGCCTGCAGGTGGAACAAATTTGTGGAATGGTGCACAGCAAAGGCGGTCGATCTCCAATCTCCCCTTCTTTCGGAGGTCCTTTTGTTCCTTCTATCTTTGGTCCAGCAGGGCTCTGCTCTGGGCACTATCAAAGGTTATCTTTCGGCCATCTCCTCCTTTTTATGCCTTCCAGATCAGCCTACTCTTTTTAAGTGCCCGGTTGTTAACCGTTTCCTTAAGGGCATTACGCATACATTTCCACCCGTGCCCTTCATAATGCCTCAATGGGACTTGAATCTTGTCTTGACTTCTCTGATGTGCACTCCCTTGAGCCCCTTTATAACTGTCCCTTGCATCTTCTCACTCTAAAGACAGCTTTCCTGGTTGCCATCACCTCTGCCAGAAGAGTGAGTGAGCTCCAGGCCCTTTCTTCCAAATCTCCTTTCCTTTTTGTTCATCCGGACAAGGTGGTTTTAAGAACCTGTCCTTCTTTCTTGCCAAAGGTTGTTATGCCCTTCCACATCGGGTAGACCATCACTTTGCCCACCTTCTTTCCGCCTCTGCATCCTTCAAGGGAAGAGGAGAGGCTCCACCTTCTGGACCCAAAGCGTGTGCTGCACTCGACCCAGTCCTGATGAAGATCCTGATTTAATGGGATCGAAACGCCGTCGACCATCCAGCACAAATACAGGCGCAATACACAAAGCGGCTCATGATATTGAACATACTAAGTATGAACTTTTAAAACCACTTGGAACCGCCGTGTACCAAATGTTTCACTGTATATTTATGCACCAGTCACCTTACGCCGCCCACGCTGTTTCACAATGTCACATGCGTCGCTACCTTGGTTTTCACTGATACACCTTGAGCACCACGTACAATTTGGGTTGTCCATCATTTATGCTAATTGTATACTGTAGTGCTGCCTTAACTGCAAATTATTCCTTTTATTTGATCTTTTTCCCCTGAACATTTGTATAAATGATGCCTGGAGCACATACCATAATCATACAGAGTCTCCTTGCCTCCTTTCGGATAATGTTGTAAGCATATCCTTGCTAACTGCCTTTAAATAATACCAGTTGGGATATCATATTTCTCTACACTGCATTCTATCTGCAGCGTACTCAACAGTTCCGGATGGATGATCAGCTCTTTGTTGGCTACGTGGGCGCCAAAAGAGGTCAGGCCATGCACAAACGGACCATTTCCCGGTGGGTCGTTCTGTGCATCAAAGCATGGTACTCCTTAGCCAAGAAGGAGCCTCCTGTGGGACTGCATGCCCATTTGACCAGGGCTACTGCAGCCACTACTGCCTTGGGACGTGGCGTTCCCTTGCAGGACATTTGTCAGGCAGCTACGTAGGCCTCGCTGCACACGTTTACCAAGCACTACTGCCTTGACAGTCAGGTCGGGAGAGACGGTTTCTTTGGCTGTTCTGTGCTCCGTGACTTTCTGGTGTAATCTCGTTCGCAGACCCAACACCGGGGTTGGTATTGCTGGGGCATCTATTATAAGGTAAGTAATCTATCACTCTTTCAGATGCACAAGCTACTACTTGTGTAATGATATATCTGTAAGAGACATTAGTTTGTGATAGATTTCTTACCGCCCCACCCAATCCTCCCCGTTCTGCGAACTAATTACTAGGGTTAAGGTCATCCCTTTTAGGGTCCTAGTTTTATGCACCAACGGTCAGTATCTTGCATGGCTCTGTGTTTCTGGTGTGGAAAGTTGTGTACAGAACTGACATCAGCGCGCATGGGTGGCGCCAAAGTACCCTCCATGACGTCATCTCGGCCCTGATGGTGATAGTGATTGACGCGGAACCGCAGGACGCCACCTACTGACGCGCAGGTGTACTGCTAAGCAAAACTTTCCGGATCCAGTCTGACGCCTGGGGATATTCTAAGGTAAGGAATATATCACTAACTAATGTCTCTTACAGATATATCGTTACACAAGTAGTAACTTGTGCTTTAAGAAATAAAATTATTCCATAATGACAAAAACCTAATCAATAGAACCAGAGTTATTCAGTTTTAAAGTTTTTACTAAAACAGTGCTTAAAAGCACAAAGAGCCACTCGCGGTAATTTGTTTGCACAAGACCGGCAGAAAGTCACATGTTTAGGCCGACCATGATGGAGATTAATCCTGCTAAAAAGTAACCTTCAAAGTCCATTGCGAAGAGTTCCATTCAAGATGGAGGAGGCCGTGAGGAGGAGGCTAAGCATTGCAGACAGTTGTCACTGTAGTTCAGAGAGCAGGATGGTCATTGCTGTAGCTTTGCATTGACAATCATCGCGTCCTGGCGATGCTGTAGTAGGAAGTGCAGGTCTTGCGTTGCCAGTCATCACGGGTAGCAGAGTCTTGGCACAAATGGGTAAATTCACATTCATGAGGAGCCCAAACTTCAGGATTTTCACCTTTCTTTAGGAGGAGTACACTCTCATGCCAGACAAGGTTCTGGGACCTGGGTAGGCATCTCTTGGGGATCAGGACTCATGCCATCAGAGGCCAGCGGGGCTAAGGCAGGTCCAGGTAGGCCCGGGTCTGCAGGTCAGCTGGGCAGTTGCAGGTAGACCTCTGAAGCATATTTTATCCCTGTTGCTATGACACAGAGGTCAGCCAACTGACCCTTGGAGTCACTCTGGGTAGTCTGGGATGAAAGCAGACAGGTCCAATCTTCCCTCTCGGACAAGGCAATCCTTCAAGCAGCAGGGTAGTCCTCTGGCAGCAGGCCAGTCCTTCTATTGGAACTTCCTCAAGTGGAGGAATGTTCTGATACTTTGGAGGTCTAATGTTTACACCTGGTGTCAGCATTTGCATGGGGGGGGGGCTCCCTGTCCTACTCCCACATCTGGTTCTGAAATATTCTTCCTCTTCCACTGTCAAGGCTTCAAACTGTCTGGGGTGACAAAAGGCAGAACAGGCCTGGTGTCAGCTTCCCTTGTATGTGTGAGAGGCAAAGCCCTTGGCAGTGTAAGTGAGGCTTCACCATTAAGGTGGATTTTAAATTACAATTAATTATGAGTGAACATGGCATATCTCTTTCTGCACCCAAGCCAAAGTTAACACTTATTAAATGTAATAAGGTTGCCCAGTGTTAGTTATTGGGAGAGATAGGCCTTGCAACTGTGAAAAGTGACTTTAGGAGTTGTTCACCGCCAGGACATTTAAAACTTAAACCCACAGGTCCTACTTTTTAAACAGTATCTACCTTGCCCTCAGGGTGGTTACGGCCTACTTTAGAGTTTAAAAAATGAAGGTTTAGGCCTAGCTAAAATTGTATTTTGCCAGGTTGAAATGGCAGTTTAAAATTGTACTACAGCCTGAGAGGGTTTATAAAAGTCTACTTTAGTGGGTAGGTCAAGGAGTGCTGCAGGCCCACTAGTAACATTTAATTTACTGGCCCAGAGTCCATGTAGTACTATTTACTAGTGACTTAAAAGTAAAGTAAATATGCCAATTTGTTGTAGGCCAATTTGATCAGGTTTGAAGCGAAATCTGAAGCGAAAGTACAAGCACTTTAGTACTTGCTAGCAGTGATAAAATGCACAAAGCCCTAAAGCCATCAAAAATGAATTTAACAAAAGAGAAGGGGAGAAGGCAAAAAGTTCGGGGGAATACCAGTCACGGATGTTCATCATTGTAACTTGTGATGCGCCTTCACCAGGAGCACCTTCACATATGTCTCAACTTTTTCTGTAATAGTTTATGTGATTTATTTACAATATAATTTGAATACCATATTTATATTATTTATGATGCATTCATTGCTTTAGCACAACGGGGAAGACACATTCTCTGGCTCCTCGTAAATTCCTATAAGTTGATTAAATGATTATTATTGTAAATCTGTATCTCTATAAGTATACCAATTAACCATTGTTTTTTTTTTGTCCTCATTTGCCTTGCCCTCCTCTCCAGTAACCGCCAACCACCTAGCGTGTCCCGCGCTGAGATACTCAAGATTTTGACTGTCTCCCGCTCGGTGACACGATTTGTAAAAATTGGTAGGAGATGGAAGTTGAGCGATGGAGGGGGTGGATGGGAGTGGGCTTGCACTTACTCCATCTTGGTATCATTTAGCCTGTAGGACCGACAATGGAACGGGGAGCCCTGGTCCTTGGAGTGCAATAGGCATAATCATGGGACCGGGGGAAAAAAAGACAAACCCTGGCACTATCTCCACTGGACCAACAGGTCCCAAAAAGCCAAGTAGCGTTTGTAGTAAAGTCTGGCCAAGTCCACCTTGGATATTACATACAGGGACGACAGCCAGCTTGAGTGTGATGGCGCCGTGTTTTCCACCCAAACTTTACATATTTGCCTCCTGGCCAAAAGAACTGCACAGAACAGAAAGGACCTTGCCTGACCAGTAATACCAGCGTCCAAGCCGAAGATAATTAATGGCAGTGTAATGGACAGAGATATATTTAAAATAGAGTCTAAGGTTACTTTCACTTCCTCCCAGAACCGGGCGATGTAAGGGCAGTCCTTGAACATATGCACGCCCAAGGCCTCAATGTAATTGCACTTATTGCATTTCTTGCCTGGGAGGAATTTAGACAGTCTCAGGGGTGAGAGGTAGGCTCGATGTGCCGTGAACAGCTGGTTACGTCTCAGCCATACTGGTTTTACGATTTTGTAGAGGAGGGTGAAAGATCTTATCCAAGTCTCTTCACACTGGGCGCCTAACTCTTCTCCCCACCACTCGTAGGGTAGAGTAAGCTCCCCATCAACCGCCTCCAACAAATTCCAGTACCACTGGGCCACCTCTTTACCTCCCCCTTGTCGCTCTACCAACTGCTGTTCCAGGTTACTAACCTTCCCAAGTGATGTCCCTTTCCGACTCAAGACCCTGGCCCAACTGTCTAATTGTATGTACTTAAATCTAGAGAAACCAGGTCCCAGCTGTTCCCGTAACTCCTCCCAGGTCCTCAGCGACCCTCCTGCCAGGAACTCTCCCCATCTTGTTATCCCCTTCCCTCACCGGGATCGATAGCCTGTCTTTTAGACATAATGGGAGGCCCGGGGAATCCCACACTGGTGCGTAGTTCGAAAAGTAAGGCAAACCTAGTCTTTTTCTAATCTGTACCCAGGCTTTCGCCAAGGACAGAAGAATTTTTAACTTGGCTTTTTTTTTATTACAAGTCTGTTTTATTTTGAAACAAAACCCCTGGCAGGGGCACATAGACACAGCGTTAAGCCTACAACCTCTAACCGAGGCCGGCCGCGAAGAATGAGCAATAGGGCGACAAATTCTGCATACACAAACTAGTTAACACAGCGCCTTGCCTAGAACCCCAAGGGGGCCGGCCGCGTGGCTTAGGATAAGCTGTTAGTACTATTCAGCGCATATAGAGCCCCAATGACAGGTCAGTGAGAATAGGTGGACAGTCAACAAGCCCAACATTTATGAACGACCCAACAGGGGTCTGCGAACGCGGAGGAGATCTATAGAAAGAGGGAAGAAAGAGAAAAGAACGGAAAAAGGAGCCAGAGACAAGAGATAGAAGGGGTATCGCGCTAGCAGGATGGATGCGTTGGTCCATGGGCGAGGGGCGGAACTGGGCAGCAAGAGTCGGCCTCTAAAACTCTCATGTCATGGAGGATGTCTATGGGAGCAATCTAGTGGGGTCTGCGGGGACGACAGCATCCTCAAAGAGATGTAAAGCCCGGAGCCTAGTGGGCGTTTGTCGTGCATGTTCCATTGAGCAAAGGTAGCGCACCATGGGCTTCCAGACTGTCCTGAAACGAGTATCACGCAGCTGGAGCCGTGCCGTGAGGAGCTCCATAGCCAAGACGTGCCACAGCCGCACAAACCAGGAGGCTATGGGGGGCACTTCAGTCTTCTTCCAGTACAAGGCTATGAGCTGCTTGGCCGCACCTAGCATTTGTAGTGTCACAACCCAGTCATTACGGGTGGGGGCCTTGAGGCCTAGAGGCCTAACACCCAACAGGATCGTACCTATGGCTTCAGGCAAGGGGAACCCCAACACCCCCCTAATGTGGCTAAGGACCTCCTTCCAGAAGACAGTTAGGAGCGGGCACGCCCACCATATGTGCACAAAGTCCCCCGTTGCAGCCCGACACCTCCAGCACAGCGGCAAAACATTGGGGGACATCTTATGGAGCCGCAGAGGAGTGTAATACCATTGAGTTAGAAGCTTATAGGCATTTTCCCTCTGCGGGATACTCCGATACACCTTGGGGATATCTCTCCACACTGCGTCCCACTGCAAGGGCTCAATGTCCGCATTGACCGCTAGCTGCCATTGGCGCTGATACGGGTGGGTGGGTGCAAGAGGCGGATGCTGCAGAATGTGGTAGATCTGGGAGACCAACCGCTTTAAACCCCCAAGAGTACACGCCAGCCTTTCGAAAGGGGTGAAGGCACGTGTGGCAGCTTGATACATGCCTTCATCAGAGACCCAGTGTCGCAGTTGGGCATATTGCAGCCGTGCGTGGGCTGCAAGAGGAACTCCTCGCGACACTGGTCGAACGATTGAAATGAGCCCCCGTCAAAGAGGTTGCAGATCACCCTGCAGTCCCCTTGCACCCAGTTATCAAACGCTCGAGTCTGATAGGCCAGCGGGAAATGAGGGTTTGCCGCTATGGGAGTATGTGGAGACGGAAACGTAGTAAGCCCCTTGGACACAGCAGTGGCATCCCAGATGTCCAGTACCGTTTTTGTGGGTACCCCAAGGTATGCGCTCCTAGAGTGGGCCGCCCGGTGGATCCATGGCAGATCCCAGATGGTATGTCCCGCCACCACCCTGTCCATATGCAGCCATCCTTTTTCACTCTCTCGCACCCCCCACGCTATCACAAAGCGGAGGTGTGCAGCCCAATAGTAGTGGACCAGATTAGGACATGCTAGGCCTCCCCTGTCTTGCGGAGCCATAAGAATTTTGGGGGAAAAGCGTGATCGCTTTTCTCCCCAGACAAAGGATGTGAGTTCGCGTTGCAGGCTTCGTATGCAGTGGAGCAACTTGACTTTTTTTTTTAATTTCTGGTCCCCGAATTTAAACAGGAATCCGTCAGTTGGTAGCGCTGCTCCTACCAGCATGGCTTTAAACATTGTCCCAGAAGATGCATTCGATGGTGTTTTTAAGAGCATTCTAAATGGGACAGCGAAAAGCCCATGCATAGTACTGCAAGTCAGGCAGAGCCAGCCCCCCTTTTCCCTCCTCCTCCTCAACTTCTTCCATGCCACTCTGGATGATTTATAATTCCAAATGAAAGAATTTATCTCTCTCTGGCACTTGTCTAAGATTTTAACATCAAAAGCCAGAGGAATAGTATTGAAAATAAATGTAAATTTGGGGAGGATAGACATCTTTATCAAACTAACCCTGCCCAGTATGGTAAGTGGGAGGTGGGACCACGATTTTAATAACTTCCTACATTCGTTGTAAACTCTCTCTAAGTTGACTTGAGCAATGTTTCCTACTTCTTGAGTCACCTGTATTCCCAGGTAGCGCATAGAGTTGGTCACACCCAGATGTAAATGGGGGATATTCCACGCCATGATGTCAGTTTTACAGGCTTTGATCTCATACCCCGAAATGCGACCGAACTCCTCCGCCCTCTTAATAACCACGGGGAATGATGCCTCCGGGTCAGACGTTAAGATGAGAATATCGTCTGCATAAAGTGCGTCCCGCCTCTCCTACTCCCAAAATTTGAAAGATGGTATATTTTCATCTCCCCGCAGGAGCTAAGCCAACGGTTCAATGTACAAATTGAAGAGAAGGGGAGAGAGCAAGCAGCCCTGCCTCGTGCCCCTCATGATTTTAAAGGATTCTGTCAGGGCACCATTTATTGACAACCTTGCCGATGGGGCATCATACATAAGAGTAATGACACAACAAAACTTCTCGCCAAAGTTAAACTTCTTCAAAACTGCAGCCAAATAGGGCCAGTTGACCCTATCGAAGACTTTAGTCGCGTCTAAGGCGAGCGTGGCCAATGGAAGAGAAAAAGCCAAAGCGATATCTATTGCCCCCACCAGATCAAACGTCAAGTCAGATAACTGACGCCCTTTGATGAAACCCCTCTGGTCTTGATGAACAATTTCTTCTATTACTGACCCCAAACTCGCTGACATGATGGAAGCGAAGATCTTATAATCGCTGTTCAAAAGTGAGATCGGTCGATAGGACCCGCACTCAGTTGGGTCCTTCCCTGGTTCGGGGATCAGGACTATGGTCGCCTCTCCCCAAGATTTTGGGGGGGCTTCCCCCTTCCTAAGGATCCCATTATAAAGGGCTGTCAGTGTAGGGACAATAACAGCGCCCAAAGCTCGATATAGCTCACCTGTCAACCCATCAGGGCCTGCTGCCTTCCTGCGCTTTAGTTGCCTGATAACTTTTCACACTTCGGCCTCAGATATTTCCATCTCCAGGCATTTGCTCTGCACTGTTGAGAGAGTTGGCAAGGAAATTTGGTCTAGCCATGTATCTCTTGCCAGCTGGTCATTAGGTGTATCTTCCTTATAAATCCCCTCAAAAAACTCCCTAAAAGCAGTACCTATCTCCTGATTAGACATCCTGGCTACACTCTCCCCATCAACCTTGATCTCTCTAATATAATTTTGGGCTTGGTCTGCCTTAACCTTCCATGCCAATAACCTGCCCGCTGCCTCCCCAAACTCGAAATGGGAGATCTTACTTGCCTCCCATCTCTTAATCACTCTTTCTTGTAGGATATTCTCCAGTTGGTTTTTCAGCTTGCCCAGCTTCTCTTGCTCGTCTGGTGACCCTATTGAGGCACCAAGCCGCTGCTCAATCAACTCCATTTTCTGCTCCAAGTTTTTAATCTTCTCCCAATATATTGTGTGCCGATGGGAGGCTCTGTTGGTAATACAGCCTCTCAGAAAAGCTTTCAGTGTCTCCCAAACCATGACTAGTGCCGCGGATTCTAGGTTTATCTCCAAGAATGAGGTGGTCTCCGTAGCCAGAAAACTGACTTCCTCTTCTTCCAGTAAGATAGTACGATCGAATGACCAGGATTGATGTTTAATCTGGGCTTCATGTTTAAGAGTGAATAAGAGAGCTGAATGGTCAGACAGGTGGGAGGGAAGATAGTTTATCCCTGATAGGGAGTTCTTAAGGCAGTAACTGAATAACGCATAATCAATTCTTGATTTGTGCTTGTATTTGAGATTCCAAAAGGAGAACCCCAATTTATTACCAGCCCTTTCCCTCCACAAATCTGCCAAACCCAGCTGTGTCATGATTCCTATGAGAGTTTGCCTTGATTTGGAAGACGTGCAGGCTCTAGAATTGTCTAGTTTATGATTGAGCACAATGTTAAAGTCTCCCGCCCAAATAATAGGGTCTTGGGAAGTTATCAGATGGTTCCTAATTATCTCCAAATAAGACGGGTCATCAAGATTGGGCCCTTAGTAACCGACCAATATACACACCCAACCATCAATAGAGATTCTCACTAGGAGCCATCTCCCACTCTGATCCTCCTTGTAGTCCAAAATCTGGACTTTCGCAGATTTTTTACAGAGTAGGAGGACTCCTCTTATATTAGCATTGTGGTCAGTGCATATAAATGTGTCTACCCATCTCTGCTTTTTTAGAAGTGCGATGGCCTCTGCTTTTAGAAGATGCGTCTCCTGTATGACAATGATCTGTGCGGGGGAGTCTCTTAGATATTGTAAAATGCGCTCTCTTCTGCTCCGCACGTGCAGGCCATTGACATTCCAGGACAGAAATTGAACAGAGGTCATCATTTGACATCAGTCCTCCTCCCCATACCCTGCCACCTGGCAATCTTATTCACCCGACGCTGAAAGTATACCCAGCTAGGACACAGAACTGATTTATGAAGGTCTGACTCATGAGGATTTTTTGCTTTTATGCCCCCCCCTCCCCGCCCCACCACTGGAAAACCCTCCCATATTTACTCCGGCCAGATGTGAAGCCGGATTTGCGTCCTCTAACCACCCTCCCCTCTTGCACCGCTTGGCACTCCTTGAACCCTCCTGGAGCGAACAAGAACGGTTGGAATATTTCAGAGAGCCCAACAAAAAACCAAACCCCCCCCCCTTTTTTTATTTCCTTTTTAAGCCCCGATGCATTACCCCATTTTATGTGGACTCTAAAAAGAAAAAAATTATTATTATTATTATTTTTTTTTTAATATACTTCGTGACTCTAAACACCCTTAATTCTTCCATTCTACCTCCTCGATGCTGTGTACTCTACCCCACTTCCATTTCCATTCAAGCTTGGAGGAATTTCAAGAAAGGGCATCAAATGACTAAAGAAAACATGCAAGTTATGAATATGTTAGTGTCTGCCAGGGTTTCGACGGAATGGGTCCCGATGTATTCCTTGGATATCTTTGTTGAGCTCCTCGACGGATTCTTCGAGATAGAGTGAGTCCTTCAATACTTTAATCACGAAAGCCTTGACATCCTCCCTTCCTTTCCTTCCGGTATCTTCAAGAGTCGAAGGTTGTTCCGCCGTGAGTAGTTTTCCAGCGATTCGACTCTGTCCCTCATAGCATCTCCTTCTCTCCGTAGGTTTTGGATCTTGGATTCAGCAACCTCTAAACTAGACTTCAATAGCCCCACAGAACCCCCAAGTACCTCTGTCCTCTCACTTAACCCATCTACTTTCCTTTCCAAGGTCTCGCATGACGCTTGTATCTCGCTCTGGTTGGTTTTAGATATCAGGAAATCATTCCTGATTTCTGCCCATATAGATGCTATTGACGCTACTAGGGCCTCGAGTGTGATCCCGGCCCCATTTGCCTCCCCACTCTTACCACCCACACCCGCATCAGCCCCCCATCCAGAACCATTGGAGCTTGTTCACAACCAGTTTCTTCCTCAGCTCCCATTTCAGGGAGAGGCGGTAGATCGGCCATCTCTAAAGCAAATGTGGTGGTAGTGGCAGTGGTAATGTTGGTGATAGGTCCTGAAAGTGTGGGTGTAGGTGTGTTTGGGAGAACTGGGGGCAAATGAGCAGATGTACCAGTGACTGTAGCAGGTAGCAGATCCAACACCTGGGGCAACACTTTAAAGAATGAGCGCAAAGAGGGGGTAATCCTTGCAGTGCCACAATTGGAATATCTGTTATTAGCCCCCCTCTGAGAGCTACCCCTGGGTTTGGCGCCTTTACCCACCTCCTTACTGCTGCTACTAGCCCTCTGATTAGCCTTATCAACCTCTGTACCGAAAGTAGTAGTTCCTTCCACGAGCTTATCTCCCTCTTTAGCTGGGCATTCTGGGGCTTGTAGTTTTTTCACTACTTTCTTGCTTTTCCCCCGTTTTCTGCTCACATTCTTTGAAGATTGATTCTTATTTGAGGCTTTCCCACTACTGACCTTCTCCGTCTCCGTGGCTTCCCCCTTCCCCCCAACCTTACTTGCAAGATGCACTGTTAAATCAGGGGTACTGCAAGCCTCCACCTCGCCGCACCTGTTTTCAGCGCAGCCTTTCGCTTGGCCCCCGCCGGGGTTCTTCTCGACACTGATGGGGACGCTGGAAACGATAGAAGGGGCTTGCTGGTGGCCAGCAGTCCCCCCGCTGCAGCCTGACCTACCTCGAAGAAGTCCCAGAGCTGCCGCTGTGCGGCCGCGCCTAAGCTCCACGGCTGCTCGGCACCACCGGCACCATTGCGGCAGGGAGGTAAGGGGGAGGGACCGGGGATCTGCACCTTCAGCCCGGCACATCCGCGAAGACCTCGCAAGGGCAGCGGGGGAAACCGCCGAACCAGCCAATATCCCGCCGATGGCAGAAAAGGGGGGTCTGAGCAGCGTTCTACTCCTCCTGGGGGGGTTAAAGAAACAAAATTACGGCTCCATTACGGCTCCAGAAGAGTCAGCAGCATCGCGGTGCATCAGAGGGCTGTGTCGGATGCGCGCCCCGCACTAGCCTGCTGCCGCCATGTTCTCCCTGACCAATTAACCATTGTTCCTTGGAATAGAAAAAAAAATGCATGATTTGTACTTGCCACTTTTTATGGTACGATACATGTATTCACTGTCCAAACACCTCTCCCAACCGTAAGGGTTGTACCCTTCATTGGTGTGAGGGTGTAACACAGGTAAATGAGGAAAATTCCATTAACCCTCCCCACAAACCTATTATGTAGTAGGGAAATAAATACCCAGAGTAGGCACATATTCCTACCTAGTAGAAGGTCTACGGTTTTCACCTCTTGTGGGTCTTTCCAATGGAGTAAGTAGGTATTCACACAGACACTCTTTGAGTTGCCCACCCCAGCCGGTTGGGTTGGGCTGTTCTGCCCATCCAACAAAACTGATTTCCCTGTTTCAAAGGCATGCAACATGGCCGTGTTTACACACCCTGGCTGTGGACCAAAGAATGTCAAACTGAAGTCACTTAAGGATAGGCTGGTGCTCCATAATGGCAAGCATTTTGCTGCCCTCAAAGCTAAGGTGGGTCTGTCACACACTCAAAAAGTGGGGTACAGGTGCACAATTTGAAAGCATAAGCAACTATCCAATGTAGGGGCTCATAGTGTCTGACACTGCGTAACAGACACAGATGCATTTTTCGCTGCAACACTAAACCTTTGCTTGCAGCTGAGATTGCTTAATAATACTTAGAAAGTGAATTTAGCAAGAGGTAAATACAGAAAAAAGAGCCCAGAGGGCCACACATCAAGTTTTCGCTTCAGGCATTACAAAGACTTCTTACTAGACTGCCTCGTGTGACAGTAAACTAGAGAAACCTTGGGATTTCTTTTGCTCAACAAACCGCTGACATGTCAATATTAAGTAATAAGTATAACAGGTGGAATAAAACAGGAAAACAGCACTTTATATTTACCTTCACACAACATGCCATCCATCTATCCATCCTTCCATATATGGCATTGCCATCCACAAAAACCTATCTCAAGCTATTGTAGCATCATTAATATCCATTTTAATTACATTTTTCCTAAAGAGTGCATTAGGCAACCCAGAAAAGAACAGCCATTTAAGGACAATTTGGAAACAGATATGCACATGACTTAGTTCACCTCTTTTCATCCTACACGTAGGCGGCATTCATAAGAGGAAGACGAATTTTCCCCCATAGCTATTTTTGGGCGGACACTTTCGCAAACAGAAGAGATTCTCACACGCTAATGATTCCAATGGAAGTCTTGAGTCTTGTTTGGAACAGATCGCTATTATGATCTGTAAATTATGTACAGGTGTAAATTCCAAGGGATGGAAAACAGTTACATAAACTCTGCACTGCAAAACTCTCCACATATATTCTACAAGTAGGCCCTTTATGTTGACTAAATGCATGCTTTTGTTGTTTTGTATTCTCGCTGCACACACAACGAAATATCATCCCGTTGTTACTGAAAACACATACCTGGCATTAGTCTGTATCCTACTGACTGTTGGTTCTTTTCTAGCTCTGGTTCACACTTTGACTGGCCTGATTTTCTTACACCTTTATGGGCAGCACACTGACTTGCAGACAGTTCTTTTGTGAAGGCCGGGGTGCATCCTATAGTGTCACTCACGCAGAGACATTTGAAAAGGGGGTTGGGTTGGAAGTCTTGGCCATTGTGGTAAAGCACGCCATTCAGCTCGCAGCCTACTGCTAGCAAATCTGAGAAAAGGAAAAAACATACAGTTAGCAAGCCAGCATTATGGGCATATGAAATCTATTTTTCTAACTTTAAATGCAGGAGTTGATAAATATAAAAAATTTACTTTCCAACCCTTGACAATGTTCACAACCTGTGCAAGAGACCACTGGAATCATGGGTAATTGGCAGAGGGCAAGACCTTTGCCCACTGACCACTGCTTGCATATATGCCGACTAGGTGGTGGGGAAGAGATTCAGGTAACAGGACATTCTCAAAGGGCAGACCCTGTGTTTAATTGTCTCTAAGCATGGTCCAATAACCTGTCAAGCAGATACCAGTGCACTGGACACAGAATGTGGCTGGGGCACTGGGCACAAAAAGGCAACATGTGCAGACAAAATAATGACACTGGTTAAGGTACGTAACTTACAAATTCTCAAAATTCAATGAACAACACTTGCTAATGTATGTTATGGTAGTTTGTGCAGATCAGTGACTAGCTAAAATTATAAAAAATATAATCGGCAGAAACATATTTCTGAACATGGTTACCAACCTGTATGCAAAAATCATTCAAAATTCATAGTTATGGGAAGCAGTACAACCAACCACACCCCCACAACATTACACATGACATCACAGATGGTTTCATAAATTACCTCATTGGTTTAGTCACTGTTGATGTCAAATTTTACATCATAAATGACCTGGTAGATGACATCACAGAAACCACTGTGGGTACACTTTTCCACAGCTGTTAACTCGATGTAGAAAGTTAGATTATTTTCCTATATATAGCCCGAGAGGATAGGTGGACGTTGAAAATGGTACAGCAGTCTTGCAACTAATTTTTGTGGCTAGAAGGCTATCAATTACTTAAGTATTGAACAGCACCGGCCTTTGTTCTCTCCATATTTTCTGCACGGGCGTCTTGATGCTAAGAGTGGTAATGCTGCGTCTTTAGAGATGCATTTAATTAAGAAAAATACATAAAGCTTAAAGTTGAGCTATGCCAGTCACTTCTGTATATTTATCTATTTAAGGCAGGGATGCCAACGCTGTCCATGCACTGTTTATTCGCAATGAAATCTAAAGCTGACCATCTGTTTGGTGCAGCTCCAATCATTCTTCTCTATATTTTCACTCTGACTTTATGCTAATGTTGCAAACTTTAGTCTCTAAGCAATCTATATAAGGACATCTCTTCAATTGAATAGCAGCTTTTCCTTTTTAGGTTTCGCCTGGCGTAGCACTGCGCAGCAGTGTTCGCGCAGGCGAAATCTTATGTTTGCTAGTACGGGGCTTTGTCCCGCCTCTCTCTTCCATTGGCTAGCTCCATAAATGGAGACTAGCCATTGGAAGAGAGATCTGTCCGTAATTGCCGGAGCAGATTCGTGGGCGTTCCATAGATTTTTTCGCATCCTGCCCCTTTTAGAACGTCATGCGGCGGTGGGCGGTGGTTTATTTTTTTTTTCTTCGAAGGTTTTTTTTGTCATTCCTCCAGGCCGACCGCCGCCGGAAGAAGTCCAGGTGAGTGCTCCCCTCCCCGCCCGCTGTCCGTGTGCCCATTCCTGACCCTCTCCCACTGTCTGTGTGCCCGTTCCCGCCACCCCTTCCGCTGTCCGTGTCTCCGGCCCCACTTGTAAATGCTTGTTTTTTTTTGGTTTTTGACTATGCCAAACCTCTTGCACCCTGCACGCTGCTGGCTACTCAATGTTTCCCGCAACAGCCTCCTCTGACATCCGAGTAGTTTGGATTCCCTGCCGAAAGTCCAGTAGCGTGGCAGATCGTCAGACTTGGGCCCGAAGACAGACCAGCGGAGCGGTAGGGGTTTAATAGATCAGCAGAGTTGTAGAGCGAGTGATTGATTGATTGTGATCGATGCCTCGGAGGTAGAAGAAGAGAAAATGGCTGTGGTACAGTGCTGGCTAGCAGAGCAGAGGAGGGCAGAGGGCAGAGCTTTTTCCATTAGCTGTGTAAGTGTTTATGTTTGTGTTTGTTGTAATTTATCGTTTTCCTAATACACCCCCCTCACGATGTTGTGGTAATTGAAATTATTACAGCGCTACAATGTTACTGTTTGCAAGCTGAGCCGATGCTGAGCCGCTGTTACACTCAGGATGACTCATCGACTCATCGACCCCACTGATCCAGCCACGGCCACGGACACAAGACTTGCGCTACGACCATCAGAAACTATCTATATCGGTTTCTTGTACAGAGCAGAGCTAACCTTAAGTCACAACCAGGGCAAGTCCCGTAAATGTTTGTTTCCACTTGAGGGCGCCAAATAGCCTTAAATAACTTTGCATGAGCTTAGTCAGTACTTTTACGGGCTTTTACGGTCTTTTCGCACCCATTAGTCAACTCCCGCACTCATCATGCACTTCATCCCGCCACAGTGCCAATCCTGCAGGCCGCTCTGTCCGGTGAGTCTTTCATGCTTTCATGCCTTCATGCCTTCTTCCGCAGCAGCAACAGAAGCAGAAATAGCAGCAATAGCAGAAATAGCAGCGGCGGGTTTAGAAGGTGAAAGCGAGTTCAGACGGTGATAGAGGATTGGAGACTGCACCCCTTCAAGTACCTCGCTGTGTACCTCACCTTACCTCACCTCGGCACTGCCTGGCCGATCGTAGGTCATCGGTTTGTAGTTGTAGTTGTAAGTTAAATCTATAGGCTATAGGCTGTTAGCCCCCCTCATCTTCCACAGCGTTCTCTCTATACGATGCAGAAGCCGGCTGGGCTAGGCGGAGATCATCACACGGGTTTGGAGTCCACGGAGCGATTCCTTCAGGGACCACTCACACTGACGCCATCTTGCCTCTGTCTTTTTTTAAAGTCCTGATAGTGTAGCAAGCCCACTGCTCGCTCACTGCTAGTCCCCTCCGGGCTCTACCATTAGACCCATAAGTGCTCCTCTCTTGAAATACAATGACAGTGATGCTATCCTCTGAATGACACAGGAAAAGCGAGATCTAAACTATGACGGTCACTACATTTCCATTTTCCCAGATTTTACGCAAGACGTTCGTAACCTGTAAAATGAAAGTTGCAGCAGACCAGTATTCCTTATGTCTTGCTATATCCGGCCAATCTGTGGGTCACACACCGGGGAAAACATTATGTCTTTATCACTCCTCAGCAGGCCCAGGATTTTCATAAGAAGGCACTCACTTGTTGCCCCCGATCGTAAGGGGGAGCAGATCCAGATCAGCTCCCCGATTCTCAGACAATGACTAATCTCTTGTGGCGCCGGTCGTGGTCGGTCTGGCTTGCTTCACTGTATTCGAAGGGTGGCCTCACCTGATCTCACTTGCTGGTCGCATTCCTCAACCAGGAAGGGTGAAGTGCATAGCAGGTGAAACATTAAATCTGTACCTTCCACCCACTCTTGCACTTACACAATGTGATAAACATCTGGTGATCTGATTGCGGTCATGGCGTCAGTGCTATGGAGGTTTGAAATGGTGCAATAGAGTTTTGCACAACACACGTCATGAGTGTATTTTTCGCACCGGAAGGTCAGTGTGAATATCATTCTCATACTCGCTGGCCGCTACTAATGTCTGTGCCCAATTACCCAGCACCGGAACCATTTACCAGATTTGACCCCTGCTAAGCATACTGTGAAGGAGGAGCAAATTCCACCTGTGCAATTATATGAGTTATAAAGTATTCAGATAAGATAATTTAGTAAATATGAGCGCAGGTAAAGGTGCTTTACCGTGTTGCTCTCTGCCCTCGCAGGTGCCCTCAGCTCTAAATCCTCTGCCATCTGATCTCACCCCGGGCCCTCACTCACTTCTTACCCCTGTACTCTCAGCTCTTACCTGTGCCCTCAGCTCTTACCCCTGTGCCCTCAGCTCTTACCCCTTTCCCCTCAGCTCTTACCCCTGTGCCTTCAGCTCTTACCCCTGTGTCCTCAGCTCTTACCTGTGCCCTCAGCTCTTACCCCTCTGCCCTCAGCTCTTACCCTGCCCTGTGCCCTCAGCTCTTCCTAGGCCCTCGCTTCTGACTCCTGTGCCCTCAGCTCTTACCTGTGCCCTCAGCTCCTACCCCTCTGCCCTCAGCTCTTACCCTGCCCTGTGCCCTCAGCTCTTCCTAGGCCCTCACTTCTGACTCCTGTACCCTCAGCTCTTACCTGTGCCCTCAGCTCTTACCCCTGTGCCCTCAGCTCTCACCCCTCTGCCCTCAGCTCTTACCCCTGTGCCCTCACCCTTGCCCTCAGCTCTGACTCCTGTGCCCTGTGACCCTCGCCAGTGACCATGTACAGCATGGCGGGGGAGATCGTGGCCTTCCTGCTGGCCCTGTCCGGCTGGGTGCTGGTCTGCTCCACGCTGCCCACCGACTACTAGAAGGTGTCGAGCATCGACGGCACGGTCATCACCACGGCCACCTTCTGGTCCAACTTGTGGAAGACCTGCATCACCGACTCCACCGGCATCTCAAACTGCAAGGACTTCCCATCCATGCTGGCCCTGAAGGGTGCGTCCCGACCGGGGGGTGGGGGGGCTGTGTGTGTGTCTGTGTATGTGGCTCTGTGTATGTGTGTGTTGGGCTCTGTGTGTGTGTGTGGCTCTGTGTGTGGCTCTGTAGGTATGTATGTGTGTGGGACACAGTGTGGGTCTGTGTGTTTGTGTGTGGCATTTGCGAGAGATTAAGCTATTGGCATTGTAAATGACAGTGCCATTTATTTATCTGTTTTCAAAACCAACACATACATAAAAATGTTGTCATTTACAATGCCAATAGCTCTAACTTTTTCAAAGGCAAAACCGTTGCATTGTAAATGCTTGTTTCTGTGCTGATATGAAGCTGCTAATTGGGTTTTTCATTGCATGCGATGTCACCAGTGAAGTTATCAATAAAAGATAGTGTAATTTCATGGATGATGATATAACACAGGTATATGTACAGTACATGTTCACCTCTTGTGTGTGTGTGCGCGTGTGCATGTGTGTGTTTGTGTGTGTGTGATGAACCTGACTACTGGCAACAGATCAAAACATTGGTAATTCTGTAACTAGTTTGCTGAGTGTGGGCAAATGACGATGAGGTCTGAAAATAGCGATTGGTAGCTTCCTACCACTGAACCCTAAATCTTCCCTGCAGTTCAGAAATGACAAAGAGGCTCGTGGAAGGAAAACCCCAAAACTCGGCTACACATAAGCTCCAAACCAAGTAATCCCTGATGTTTCCTGCTGCTTACTGCATCACAGTTGATTGCGCTGGGTGCTTTGACATCCCCAACAACAAAAAAACACAGCTTTTTTTTTTGCAACTATAGGTGAGGGCCCCTAAAGGAAATCTCTCTTGTGCCAGGTCCAGAGATATTCCCAAGCCTGGGTGCTTTGATCTGACCTCCCAGTCAACAGCGCCTGATTTGTTGCGTCATTGACAGAGAGGTGTCAAAGCACCCAAGGCGTTAATGAAAAGCGTTTTACAGGAAAGGTTGTCCTTCAAAGCTGGCCACCCTTATCTCTGGAGGAAGTAAGTGCCCTACGTACAAAGTATTTATTTGGTCATTCATTGTGAAATGGGGATCTTCACAGGCAATGCAACTTTTTTGCATCAGTTACATTGTGACATTTTTACCAATCCTGTTTGTTATATATATTAACGATCTCAAACTCACCTTATTTAAAATGTGCCAGGACATACACCGGGTGGTTTCTAAATTCATTTCAACCCATTTGTGCGTCCATGATGCCGTTTTGAAGGCCTGCATTACTGATGGCCTTAACAACCTTTTAAAGGCGTTACATCCTAAATGGATGGGCGAGATTTTAGCAAAAACTAATAAAATGTTATGTCCTGATATTAGGGTCTAATTTTACTAAGACCTACTCCTTTCTAATTAATAATCATATTTTCTGGAAGGTCAAAGCCTTCTCTTTCTTAGGGATCATCTTTGATAACATTACCTGCTGGTCCCCCCACCTGTCCTCAAGAAGGTCTTTAATATCCCTTCAGGCTTATGTTTTTTCACTTTGCACCCAGAGTGGGTTGGAAATCTCTGCCACATATGGGTTCATTATGCAATATGAAGTGTGATTTTTCTGTGTATTACTGTGGAGGTGTTTGGGGCTTTTCTTTTACCTGAGTTTTACAGGTCAAGGAAAAAAGATTTTGTAGACAGTAACAAGCACTCCCACAGAGTAGTCTGCATTATTCATGCCATCAAGAATTGCATGTTTCCTACTTGCAGGATAGAATGCCGCTTGCCCCGCTCCTGTAGTGATTGCCTGGTCTCGTCCTTTTGTAGACCTAAACAGAGGTGTAACCGAGGACTGCTAGGATTTCCATCCTAACTCTAAATGACTAGTATGTTACATTAACCCCTTCCATGCTCATGACGAACCCCAGCCATCATGCACTACGGTGCTCGTGTGCTGATGACGGCTGGGGTTTGTCACGGCCCGCCCCTGTTCGTGCTGTTTACAGCACACCAGGGGAATCGCGGCCGCATCGAAGGGGTTAATTCATGTTGTCAAGAGCTGGGCAGTTCCAATCATTTTGCTTATCCTGAAACTATAACTGAATCAGAAGAAAAATGAGCTAAGAACACTTTTTATCAAATTAGAACTACCAATAGATAGACCTTTATACTCTTAAAACTACTATAGCATGCTTAGTTTTGAACATAACATAGGAATCCATATGGGCAAAAAAACAAAGCTTAGAGCTTTAACTGCTAAAGCCTGTGATGTTTTTAAAAGGATTTGAGGAGTCAGAAGAAGAATGTGACTTTAAAGACGTAGAAAAATAACCTTGTGCATGTGTGGAAAATGAGTTCTGACTGTCACACATTTGAAGTTCTTTGATACAGTGAGTTCAAGAGATCTGTCCCGCTAAGTGACCTTCCACGGACGTCATATTGTGTGTGTACACATTGAAAATAGCATTCTACTTGATCATAAGATGTGTAATTATTTTGGGATCATGCATATGTAAAAAAAAATCTGTGTGAATTTGGTTGGGAAGATATTGATGGGGTGCTGAAACCTTAGAAATTTCTAAAGATTCTACCCACATAACTTACATGTACATTTACCTGCAAAACCTGTGCTACAAAAAGATGACCCTGTCAATAGACTCTTCTCAAATGTTCATCGTTCTGCAAATGTACCACAAGCAATTTCCGAAACAAATAAAGTGAACTATGAAAATGTGTCTAAAACAGCTATATCACCCCGTTTTGTGCACGCGTCGGCCAACGGCCGTCGCAAGCACTACCTCGCTAGTGCTGCGCACGTCCATTTGCTGATGCAGCCCCGCCCACTTTTAAAACTCCCTCACCGCAGTGAGATTCGCGCCGCGGTTAAGGAGTTAAACATTATTTTTTTTATATTGAGTTCATAAACATTGTTTGGTGCATACATTAAAGGAGGAATAACCATTTTTTTTCTACACGTCTCTTCTTCCTATATTATAGCCGCCATTTTGGAAAATGAACGAATGGTTGCTCTGAGGGGTTATTTTCTGTCTCATTAAGACTACCTGACCCCCAAAACCTATGTTTTGACACCAAAATGAGCTATATAGGTCTCATGGTTCCTAAAATATTACATCATCACTGCAACACATTCGCCATTTTTTAAAATGCTTCATCCAGAAAAGTTTGGTCCGGGTTAGCAATGTCTACCCAAGCTAGATTGCTTCTCTAATAATACAAAAACACAAATCAAAAATGAAAATCTCTGGACAACAATGTTTTGTACGGAGATATGTCAGGGCGCCAGGACTATATTACAAAGTCAGGGAAGCATGCCTAAGAAGAAGGAGGTACCAGCAAACACAATGTTGCTGCCACAATATGAAATCTCTCACTTCTGAAACACAGTTGCTCAAAAGAGAGAGAGAGAGTGTCTGAGGAAGAGACAGAGAGACTCTCACTGTGCTACTCTGTATCAATATTTATTTTTGCAGCGAGGTCGACAGAACAACCAAGATTGTTGGAGCTCTGGAGCAAGTGTCTGTGGCAAAAATACAATTGTAATAGTCTTTGGAACTTCCTTTTCATGACACTGGGAGACATCACCCTTTAATCTGCAATCAAGACGGGGTCTCAACCAATGTATTTACATCTAGTCTTTGACAACCCTTGAGATCAGCTTAATTTTTTTCTTCTGCTATAATGACCTTTTGATTAGAGTGCTGCTGAAACAGATCTCATTCTAGATATTTCAGGATTCACCAGTGATCCAAATAATGCGGTTCTAGAAAAAGCAATGAGTATAATTTTGGGCTGTGCATGTAATTTAAGGCCAGTAATCCTTACAAGGTCCTTAGCATATGCAGCTAAATTAGCAACATCTATAGCAGAAATAGTTATTTTGTGCACAGTAGGCAAACTTTATAATCTTTCACAGGCCATCTCTGTTTTACTGGCTTTTGTAAGAGGCTTAGCCATTTGTTGAACAGATTTACAAAGGTTCTTTCCTGCTCCTTTTGAAGTGCCTGTAGAGCTACAAATATTTCCCCTATTGTTGCCATGTGTTTTCTCTCTGCCTGAACAGGGTCAAGACTGATTTGCAAATGGCTGGGTCCAAATTGTAATGGCACGGGGAGCAAAACAACGATGGATTTAGGCCCAGATCTCTGTACTGGGGTGAATGTATGACATTGTTCAGCATTCTGTCCATCAATTTTTCTTTCTGTACTTGTCACCCGAGTGATACGGGAATGCCTAGACGTGGCTTCTGTGCTCTACATGCCACTGGAGTCAAGCTAGCCTGGCTGATGAGGGGTGAAACCCTGAAACCGGTCCTATGATGCTTGTTTCCTGTAAAGGCAGGACCTGGCATGGCAGTTCGTGCTGGTATCTTCCCATGGTGAACTGGATCAAGACTAATTTGCATATAACCGAGTCTAAACTGGAATGGCATGGGGAGCAAATAAACACATGGATTTAGGCCCAGATCTTAGTACTGGGGTGAATGTATGATATTGTTCAGTATTCTGTTCATCAATTGTTCTTTTTGCACTTCTCTCTGCCTTCTGTCTATGTCCAGCAGAGTGGAGGATTGTGGGAGGGACGTGCCGAAACAGAAGCGAGGAGGCCGTATCGGTGTAATACTGGTGTGTTTTATTGTCAAAGGCGGATTAAAGGTGTACACAAGTGTTTTCTCAAAACAAACAAAACATTAGGAGATCTTCTCCAAATAAGTATTGACAAAAGATTGCAGTTCTTGCAATTAGTTCACTTTCTGATTTCTTTCAAGTGTTCTTGTATTCTGGAGGGGGTCCCGGGAGGCCTGCAGAGGAAGTAGAGCAACAACAAAAAATGCAGTAAGTTGGGTTGTAGTGGATTCGGTGTTACACCCTTTTTTCCACACCCTGGTGAGAGAATCATGCAGCGGTAAGAACAAGGAAAAGAAACATATGGGGGATATTACATCTTTGTGACCTTTTCCCTCCTGAGGCGGAAGCCGGGAGGTCTCACTCTCTTCTTTCCTCATTTTTAAAACTTGTGTTTGACATTGTTATCCTGCTGCCTCTTGCGCTTGATTAAGAAGCGCCAGAGACATTTTAATGTTTATTTTCATTTGCGCTTGATTTATAGGCGCTAGAGATTAGGGACCCGAGACTTTCACAGCGCTCCTTAGCGCTTCGCTGTCACTTCCCCCCTCCCCTACCCCCGGACCGCCCTCGGCCGAGCATTGACGCCGAGGGCTGGGATCTGGCCTTGGCAGCCATATTGGATGTGGGCCACGACGTTCACGCGCTCTAGCAGCGCTATAAGAAGTAGTTGAGACATCGCCGAGGGATTAACATCTTTGTGACCTTTTCCCTCCTGAGGCAGAAGCCGGGAGGTCTCGCTCTCTTCTTTCCTCATTTTTAAAACTTGTGTTTGACATTGTTATCCCGCTGCCTCTTGCGCTTGATTAAGAAGCGCCAGAGACATTTTAATGTTTATTTTCATTTGCGCTTGATTTATAGGCGCTAGAGATTAGGGACCCGAGACTTCCCCCCTCCCCTACCCCCGGACCGCCCTCGGCCGAGCATCGACGCCGAGGGCTGGGATCTGGCCTTGGCGGCCATATTGGGTGTGGGCCACAATGTTCACGCGCTCCAGCAGCGCTATAAGAAGAACGTCCACGACTCCGCGCAGCGGACGCGTACAGCGGTCGCGCCGGATCTGCGCGGGAGTCGTGCCAGAGTCCTGCCCGTCTGCGCCCGTCAGCGTCCCGGAGGCGCCCGGAGTGGCAGGCGGGGCTCGACCTTTGTTGATCGTTCTTTCTTTCCTGGCGCTGCCATGATTTGTTACTCGCCCCAGGAGCTCCGCTCATTTCAAAAGGCCTCCTGTGCCTGTCACAGGGTCTTTCCTGGTCGGTATAAGGGCAAGCAGAAATGTCCGGGTTGTGGCTGGTCTCTGGCTAGTGTCCCCCCTCCATATCTACCAGGGAGGTGGGTAGTGCAAAACACCTATGCCTGCTTTTAAACACCAGATCTGTTCGTAGACACGCCCAGGAAATCTTCGACTGGTTAGGCGAGTCATCCAATCCCGATATTGTTACAGCAATACCCCCAGGATATACCGAATCCTTTGCATGTTCCATCATTCCTATGGATGTCATCACGGGCTCTGAATCCCTTGCCTTTTCCATATCACTGACACCTCAACAATCTTTTAAAGGGCTCTTAGTGTACAGGCCCCCTGGCCCGTTGGGTCCTTTTTTGAGGAGCTCCAGTCGATAATG
Source organism: Lissotriton vulgaris (assembly GCF_964263255.1). Taxonomy (NCBI): domain Eukaryota; kingdom Metazoa; phylum Chordata; class Amphibia; order Caudata; family Salamandridae; genus Lissotriton; species Lissotriton vulgaris. The sequence continues at coordinate 792,330,962 of NC_141694.1, read as the reverse complement.
TCGATGCTGATTCTTAGAGCAGAACACTGTGTGCTTGCCGGTGATTTGAATTTCCATATGGATGAGAGTTCTGATCCGGATACAATGAAATTGATGGATATTATGACACCCTTAGGCCTGACCCCTTTTCTCTCTGGACCGACCCACGATAAGGGCCACACTCTAGATCAGATCTTCTACACGTCCCCTATCGAAATGTCGGCATTGTTGCCGGTACTGTGGTCAGACCATTATCTAGCCAAATTCTATGTTCAGTGCATTAAGAAACCTCTGAGCACTGCTCTGAAACATCAGGGACCAGTATCCAGGGCGTACCATCGGGTAACTCCAGAGATGCTGGCTGAGGCCTCTCTAGATCATCCTTTCCCTGCTACGGGCAGTCTGGAGAAAGATTTAGACTCTTTGCAACAGTGGCTGATGGATAGGCTGAACGACCTAGCCCCTGTGACTCCCCCCCGATCAACACCTAAACGGGCCTCTGCCCCTTAGTTCACTGAAGCACTGTCGCACTCCCGTAGGCAATGCAAAGTGACCAAAAGGGCCTGGAGATCTCACTACGATGCCGATGCTAGGCTTGTCTACAGAACAACGGTTAAAGCCTACCACCGGGAAATTCTCCAGGAAAAAAAGGCTATTTTGCCAGGAGAATAGAGGCAGCAGCCAACTCTTGTAAAGAGATCTTTTCCATTGTCAGAGAATTTACGACTCCTAGGTCTAGCTCGACTCAGATCGACCCCTCTCAGTCATGGGTGTCTGCCCTTGCCAACTTCTTTACCAACAAGATAAAGCTGATTCAGGACTCCTTCCCCTCGAGGCAGATGGATGCTCCTCTTAGCCCTGCGGATGGGCCAGCTCCTCTGATCCCCGCTGGTCCAGTCCTGACGGTGTTCCCGCCATTTTCGATATCCGCGTCCTTGCCATTCATGGCCAATCTTAAATCTGGATCACCTCTGGATCCTTGCCCTGCCAAATTCCTGGCGAAAATGTCGGATATTATAAATCCTTTGGCAAACCCGCTCCTGAATCTATCTTTGAGTCAAGGGGTGGTCCCGCAGGCGTGGAAGCAGGCAATGGTCATTCCCCTTCTTAAAAAGCCCGGCCTTGCCCTAGGGGATCTTGCCAATTATAGGCCTATTTCGCTTCTTCCCGCACTGGCTAAGATCCTGGAGAAACATGTCCATATCGTGCTCTCCAATTATTTGGAGTCCCACGATCTTCTGCATCCCTCCCAATCTGGTTTCCGCCCCAATTTAAGCACTGAGACAGCGCTGCTGGAGGTGTCTGAGGCCATTAAAGAGTCGCTGGATTCGGGAGGCAAATCCATGCTCGTCATGCTTGATCTGTCGGCGGCTTTCGACACCGTCCCCCATGAGGGTCTCCTCGCCAGACTTTATGAGATCGGTCTGAGGGGGACGGTGCTCAGCTGGTTTAGATCATTCTTAGCTGACCGCCGACAAACGGTCTGGGCCTCCTCGAGCTCCGCCGAGATGCTGCCATTGGGAGTCGGAGTCCCTCAGGGCTCCGTGTTGAGCCCAACTCTCTTTAACATCTTTATGACCCCTTTGGCGACATTGGTGGAGTCTTTCGGGGCCCAGATCGTATCTTACGCCGACGATACCCGCTCCTCTTTTCATGTCAGAAAGGAGAAGATTTCGACGGAGAGAGTATCCGTGAGTGCCTTGGGGCTGTTTTTAAATGGTTCCAGCTTAACAGCCTCAAGTGCAACTCAGATAAATCCGAGATACTCTTCTTCGGTTGCTTATCTGACCCAGAATGGCATGAATGGTGGCCTGCTGACATGTTCCCTCCAGCACACTCGTCTCAGATAGCTAAGAATCTGGGAGTCAAGATCGACAACGGGCTGACATTAAAATCCCAGGTTCTGGCTCTCTCGGGAACCTGTTTTGGTCTCCTCAAAATGCTCCGGAAGTTCTTCCCCCTGCTCTCGGAAGAGTACAGGAGGACCACGGTCCAGGCATTAATCGGCTCAAGACTGGATTATTCCAACATCCTCTATCTTGGCCTGCCTTAGTATCTCCTGCACCGTTTGCAAGTCGTGCAGAACGCGGCCGCACGGGCTATCTTTGGCCTCCATAGACGTGCCAGAGTATTCAGCCTATTGCAGTCGCTCCACTGGCTGCCCATCCGGAAGCGGATAGAGTTTAAGGCCTTGACACTGGCCCATAAGGCCCTGCACTCCATGGGAGCTCAGTATCTCCAAAGGAGACTTGCCTTTTATCATCCGGCTCGTTCTCTGAGGTCTGAGTCTTTGTTTTTAGCCGAGGTTCCCCGAGTAAAAAAGGCGCGCATTGGAGGCCGCTCTTTCAGGCTGCGAGCTCCGCTGCTCTGGAATTCTCTTCCACTGTCACTGCGCAGCACATCCAATCTACTGGCCTTCAGGAAGGGCCTTAAAACATGGCTCTTTGTCCGATAGCATTCTTTCCCCCCAGTGCTGGAGCTCTCTACTCATTGCAGTAGTTCTGTCTTATGTTGTTGATGTCTGTCTTTTCCGGTCACTAATCAAAGCACCGGGACACTCCTTTGGAGTAGCCGAGCACTATAAAAGACCAACCTAACATCTAACTTCTAACATCTAACATTATTAGGGTCTTCTGTTGAGTGCCCGGTGACTAGATTTCTGACTAACCAATTTAGGGAGTCTCTTAGCTTCTCTTCCGTTGCGCCTAATGGAGAGGATGAAAGAAAAGGGAGAAAAAAAAACATTGTGATGGGAGGTAGCGAGAGGTAGTGTCTTGCAAAAGAACTGTGATACCCGAAGAAAAGAAAGAGGGGATATAAGAATTATCACAACAATGGGATAGCAATGGCTTTGTCCCTCAGCCCACCACCCGACCTTCTCCCTCTTCGGTCTTACATACCACCTCTAGCCGCAACTCTCCAGAGTTGCGGCATCTCTTGGGCTTCCTCCAGTGACCACCACTCCTCGCTCCACTCGTCTGCGGTTTCCCCGGCTCCGGCGTCTTCTGTATTTGCGTCCTCTCCTGTGGCGACTTCCTTGGTGCCTCTCCCCGTCATTCCTTCCTCCACGGATGCTTTCGTTCACCGCCTCCTTCTCGATTGAGTCCTTCTTGGGTTTTTTCTTTTATTCTTCAATGGCAGCGGGTTGGGGCTTTTGTCGCACATTCACTCCTTGATTGGCCCATTTGTTGTGACGATGCAATCCCATCCTGCGAAGGTGAAACAAAGTCCACTTTTAATGTTTGCTTGCTTTTCCAGCCCCCAATGTCGTCAGCTGTATCCAGGAAGAACGGAGACCACGGGGTGAAACGGGGGGTAAGTTGAGTTTTAGGGGGGAGGGTTTGGGACACTTCCTCACAATGATGTTGAGGAATCTCTTACATTTCTTTGTCAATTTTAGTGAATGTGTTCAAGCATTTTTTGACAATTAGAGTTGGTCATGATCTAGAGTCTTGTACCAATCTTCTGCTTAGATTATTTTGAGAAAGAAGGAGTCTAAAACATTTGTATCACAGCAAGAAAAAAAGGCCAGCACTGTAGGAATATGATCTCAAGAATGCTCATGAGGCTTTTCTGTGGCTACTATGTATCTCTATGTAGCATATTTGAAGATGATGAGTTACTTAGGTCTTGATATCCGAATGGTAATTAAAGGCAGGTTACATGAAGATCTTGATTGAAGTAAGGGTTTATTAAGCAGCAAAACCCTGTGACACCTAAGGCCAAGCACCACGCAGCAACTGCCACTAAAACATTCTAAAGACAACATGAATGTTACAGCATTAACAGAATTCTTATACACAGCTAACATTCCATAGCAACCATCAATACAATTAATAAGTATATAACACATCCCCTTCTTTCCCAAGAACCCAAAAATTACAACTCACTTTTACATAGACACAACAAACTGATGTAAATGGAAACAAACTACACAAAGCACATACAAGATTCTCCAACAAACACCACAAGCTGTTAAGAAACATGAGCGGCATGCCACATGACTAAATCAGTTACACACAAAATCTCCCAACCACCCCAGATGTCAGGGAGATCTCACCATGCGTCCAACAGAAAACCCATGGCCATGCGCAGAAGAAATAAAGCCACCAACAGCAGCATCCAGACTCACATTACTACTTCTCTCACCTCCATCTCTTCCCTAAAATTCACAGGTACTCTACAACCAACCACTACATTTCCCTTCCTTTTCGCCACTCTTCTCAAATTACAGGTTTTACTATTTTTCAGCTTCACCCAATTATCATTTATTTTTCTCACCTTATATGGAACTTTAAACTTGGACAAGCTATGTACCATACCACCTGGTTTCACATTTACCCTATCCCCCACATTGATGAATCTCTTTGCAGGAACCTGTGCTGCCTTCACATTCTTTGCATGCACATTCAAATATCACACCCAAGAAGGAACCAATTTTGTACCTGGTTGTCTTCCTCTCATCATCTCAAAAAGTGACTTCCCCATTTTCACATTTACAGTAGTCCGATGGACACAAATCATATCCTTAACAGCATCCTGAATGATCAAACCTGCATTGCAAGCCAATTCCAAAGTTCCTTCCACCAATCTATTAACCCTCTCCACCTGACCATTTCCTTGAGGATTACAGAAAGAGCTACACAAATGTTTCACACCTATACCATTCAGAAACTCATTCATTTCCATCAACGTCAATTGGGTCCCATTATCAGTTACCAAAAAGGCTGGTTTACCTTCTCTCCTGAAAACTTCACACAGCATTGCAATAGTAGACCTAGTGGTAACATTCCTCATAAATAAAACTGCAGCCCACCTAGACTTTGCATCCACAATGACAACAGCGTACCTTTCATATTCAGATGACTAACTAAAAGGGCTGATAAATTTAAAAATATGTTTTTGCCAACAAAACTAGACTCACACACATGTTGCTTTTCGTTTATGGCTCCCAAACGTAACTTTAATCATTTTTCAGAATTACCACCAATGTCACATTCTTGCACACACTTTTTCATCTTTCTATCCAGTGATGGCCAGCAAATGTTTTCTTATATGACCTTCATGCACCAAGTAAATCAACTTGGACCTTACCTCAAATGGAGATACAAACCTGTCACCCCTCTTCACCAATTTGTTTCTACACAAAGGTAACTCAACTACTTTGTAAAATGGTCTCACACCTTCTGGTAGGATACTTTCATGCCTGACTCCCCCTTTCATTAAAGTAACCACATCCTTCAGTGAATTGGGTTCATCCATCCCCACCATTCAAACTTTATATGGAAACTATACCTTTTAAACCTTCTGTAATATCCAATACACTGGCTACCATTTCCTCTGTTTCTAATTCACATTACTCTGCTGCCCTATATGGCATATGGGACAAACAATCTGACACTTTGTTCTTCTACCCTGGGACATATCCCACAATGCAATCGTACTCTTGAAATTTCACTGCCTGTCTCACCGAACACCTAGAACACTTTTGTGGACCTGAAGGCTCAAAGACTCTGAGCAAAGGTTTGTGGTCAGTTCTCCAAATCACCTTGGTTCCCCAAATTAATTTGTGAAAATAGTTTGTGGTCTATGGTCTATGTAGCAACTAGTGGCTATCAGTCAATGGCAGAATAGTTTTTCTCCACTCCTGTCAAAGAGTGAGAGGCAAAAGCAACTATTTTCTCAGAAGCACAATGTACATGAGATAGTACAGCTGCAATCTTCACTCCACTGGCATCCACCATAAGTATAGTTCTAAGACCAACCTGAAATGGGACTAGAACCGCATTGGCAATGTTATTTTTTAACTCAAGACTGCCTGTTGAGCTTCCCCCAAAATGAATTTGTTCCCTGTGAAGCGGCCCCGTCCCCTACCTCGCTGACGCGGCATCGTCACATAAGAACCCTGGCCTCAGAACCCGACCCGGCAGCGTCTATGGCAACCCGGGCTCCACCCCTCTATCCTCCATTTCAGGAACCAATGGGAGCAAACGGAAGACCGGAAGCACCCTCCCATGACCCCGGAAGTCCCTCCCGCAACCTGGAGCCGGAATCTGGAAAAGCCGGCCTCCGGGACAGAAGGGCGTTTGATGCGGCGGACTTGTGGCAGGAGACAGCGAGCGGAGAACCCGAGAAGGTGACCGGAGAAGACGAGAAGGACGGAGAACTCGAGAGAAAGACCGGAGAAGAAGAAGACGACATCTGGACCGAGGACTGGTGGAGTCCCCAGGAGGTGGCTGGAGAGCGGCCGCAACTCGCGGAAGAGTTGCGGCGGGGCATGTGAGTACCCTGTCTCCTTGTCCATTCACAGGCTTATGTGTGTATAGCTGTAAAGAAAAATAGACACCCCCCTTTGGCTCACACTCCACACTGTATATAGACATTGTATAGCATTATATCTTCACACTGTCACTGTATAAAGACCCCCTCACCTACCCTTCACCCCTATACCTTTCTCCCTTCCCGCTCTTCATCTCTCCGCTCCTACTCCCCTCCCATACCACCTGCACGATCGCTTTACCTTCTGCACCCCCTGGTGTTGGTGGAAAGTCCCGATCAGTCCAGGTCGCGTGGACTAACAGCCCTCTTCTTTTCTCTCATTTCAAACACCTCCGAGGACGCCATCTGGACCAGTCCACGACCAGGATCCCTCATCGAGACGACCAGCCCCGCAAAGCCCAGAACGAGAGGTCATCCTTCCGACGTCCAGACGAGTCAAGCCCCAAGGACCCTTCCCTTCTTCCACCACCCTTTGGTTTTCCCGCCATCTGACATCCAACTCTGTAAAACAATAAAAGGCAAATCATAGCTCACTATATCCGGCCTCCTCGCCTGTTATTCCGGTCCGCCCTAAGCCCACGATCACAGTTGGTGTCAGAAGTGGAATCTGCCGGAAGCATAGAGGCCGCAGTAAAGAAACTAGCGGAGACCCAGGAGCAGCTGGGAAAATTAATGGAGCAGTTCCTCAAGACGGCTGAGGACGACTGGGGACAGTTGCATGACGTCCTTAAGGGCCAGGGCGCCGCCCAAGACCAGGCAATGGGGAAACTCACCGACGTTTTAGGACAACAACGGCCGACTACTTCCCTTCCTTCAGTTGTCCTACAGAAGTACGTCCCGGGAGAAGACCCGGACTTCTTCTTTACAAACTTTGAGCGACTGGCACAAGCAGCTTCTTGGCCCCCCTGAACGCTGGGGTCATTATCTGGGTCCTCTGCTGACTGGCGAACTACAGTCGGCATATCAACAGGCCAATATCCAGGGACAGACACCGTACAAAGACATCACAACCTGCATCCTGGAACGTCTGGGTATCGACGAGGAGACCTACAGGGTAAGGCTCCGACAAGCCAGAGAAGGACCACAGGAGACACCTCGGCTCTGTCTTTTCGCATCAAAGATCTAACCAATCGCTGGTTAAAACCTGCCTCTTCCTCCAAAGAGGACATTCTGTCAAAGATTTATCTAGAACAATTTTTGGCATCCCTGCACCCCTCCACGCAAAAATGGGTTCAGCAACACGCCCGACTCACGTTAGAGAGCGCTGTGGAGATCGCCAGCGTCTACAGTCGTGCTCAAGATTACCAAAAGGTGAAGGAAGACCACCTTCCCCGATCTCAAAACACTGGGCACATCCGGACCCAAAGACCTCCCCTCCCCCAGAAGCCTGAACCCGTTCCTCTTCTTCCCTACCCAGTCATGCCCAGACCACCCCCTCCTGGACCTCAGTGCGACCACGGCGGTGGCTATGGTCACATTGCTAGAGACTGCCCCCAGGAGGAAGAGCCAATGGAGGTGGGACTGGCCAGAAACTTTGTCTGTGTCACTTCAGAAGCGCCTCCTCCTCGGTTCCACTGTCCAGTGAGGATTGACGGACACCCGGTACTAGCTCTTGCCGACTCGGGGTGCAGACAGAGCGTCCTCCGACCCCAGGAGCTGCCAACATCTGTGGGGCCAGTAACTGGTACCATAGCCATACAATGTGTACATGGCGACACCAAAAGCGATCCTACCGCCAGGGTGCGGGTCCAGCATCCTACCGATCAAGGAACCCTACTAACCGTAGGTCTTGTGCCCAACCTACCGGAACAAGTAATTCTGGACAGTGACTATTCGGGTCTCCCCCACCTTCTCCATGAAACAACAGACTCCCTAGAAAAATGTTGGTCAGAAGCCCCCTTTCCTCAAGTCCATCCCTCTTTGGCGACACCGGTCAAACCCCACAAAACGAATAGCCAAAAGAAAAAGGAGAAAAGGAACCATGCTACTGCCTATCCCTTTCGATTGGACGAACACCCATGGGAGACGGACAGAGAATTCCACGCTGCACAACAAGAAGATCCCATCCTACAGAACGCTTGTGGTCGCGCTCTGGACAATGAAGACCCTCCGCAAGTAGGTCCTTCTTACTATAAAAAGAATGGGCTTTTATATAGAAGTGGCGGGCCCCAACAATCCCCACAAATGATAGTCCCAGGACCCTTCCGTGACAAGGTGTTGTTGCTTGCCCACAGCCACTTATTGGGGGGTCACTTCAGCGACGAGAAAACCGGGCAGGCCATCCTAGAAAGGTTCTATTGGCCGGGCGGCTATCAGCAAACCAAGAAATACTGCCGTGAATGCCCTATCTGCCAGAAGAATAGCAGATATCGGCCCCCTAGAGTCCCTCTTCAACCACTGCCCCTCATTGATATACCCTTCAGTAGAGTAGGGATGGACATCATAGGCCCCCTGTTACCATCCAGAAGCGGGTGCAGATACGCTTTAGTCCTAGTCGACTACGCCACCCGTTTTCCCGAAGCCATTCCCTTGCGACAACCCACAACCCAGAACATCGCCAAAGCACTGATCTCAATCTTTTCCCGGGTAGGGTTCCCTAGGGAGATCCTAACAGATCAAGGAACCCCTTTTGTCTCCGCCCTTATGCGACAGGTATGTTCACAACTAGGCATCAAACAAATCAAGACCTCTGCTTACCACTCCCAGACAGAGCGCTACAACGCCACACTGAAAGTTACCCTAAAGAAACTGTTAGCACTAGAGAGCAAAAGGTGGGAGGAAATGTTACCCCTGGCCCTATTTGCGATCCGGTGCAAGGTACACACTACAACGCCACACTGAAAGTTACCCTAAAGAAACTGTTAGCACTAGAGAGCAAAAGGTGGGAGGAAATGTTACCCCTGGCCCTATTTGCGATCCGGTGCAAGGTACAGAGCAGCACTGGCTATTCTCCCTATGAGCTTCTATATGGGCGACCCCCCCAAGCCCTACTAGACATGGCCCGCGAAACCTGGGAGGCCGAGCCAGACCAAACCAGACCCCTCCCCGAATACGTTGACAACCTCAGAACCCATCTAGGACAGATACGGGAAATCGTGAGATGAAATATGGTGGCCGCACAGACCAGCCAGAAACAGCAATATGACAAAGGCACGAAGCCCAGGTCCTTTGTCCCTGGAGATCTGGTGCTCCTTCTAATGCCATCTTCTGACCACAAATTACTGGGTCAGTGGCAGGGTCGATTCGATTCAAATAACTTTATTTCGATACATGGATAGAATCATAAAAGTGTACACAGATTTAAAAGATCAATAAAAATTTTAAAACATAAAGATAAAAAGAACCAAAGTACATATTGTATATTGTGATTACAATACATTTAAAACAAACACTTTAAATTTGTACACATTCCATAAAGTGCATATGCATTTCAGTAAAAAAATCCACATAGTGGTCTTTTACAGAGGATTACCACTCATAATACTGTTCAGTATTGATTTCTGATAACGAGGGCCACTCTAATGAAACTGAGTATATAGCACTACATATCACTGGAGTTGACAAGGACAATAAATGTTCATAGCCCTCTTTATAATAACGGGATCCTAGGGTTAACAAAACAGGCTTAATAAACTGATTTCTTGGGTCCTTATACAAAGCACAAAAAAGAATAAGGTGCAGAGTACTTTGTGAAACCCTATCATTGCAGGGACAAGGGGGTAGCCTCTCACACCATCCCCCTTGTTTTGGAAAAGCAAAAAGCAAATGTAATGAGCTAAGACGAAACCTTGTCAGATAAAAACGCCATTGTGTGTGCATGATATTTGATAGGTAAAACTGCTGCTGCAGCTTACCCCTCTTATATAATGCCCGCTCACTATTTCTCAAAATACCTAAACTGGTATAATAGGCATTTTTAATTTTCGACTTGGAGTCCTTACCACCCATGTCAGGATTTTGGAACATATGCCCCAACCCAATCTTATAAAAAGTGTCCCTAATGTATAGCAACCATGGGATCTCCATAGAGTGGTCAAGTTTAAGGCAGTCTTGCAGGATTTCCTTTGTCAATTTCAGTTCTTCAGATTGCCAAACTTTAGACCATAACAACAAAGGAGACACATGAATGATGTCGCTCACATACTCAATACCCACCTCCTCATGGCAAAAGCTATTTGAGGTACCAGATGGGACAGATAGGAGATGCTTTATAAATTTGTTTTCCATGACTTGCATCTTGTCACAGTTTTGGGTCCCCCACACTCCTGCCCCAAATGTTGCAGCAGAAAGGCATTTAGCTTTGTATAGAGTTATCAATTCTAGAACCGGCCTTTGACCCAATTTACTAGAAAAGCGGAAGAGGGCCTCAATCGATTGTTCAACCTTTTGTACACGGGCTGAGATTAAGGGATCCCAATTCAGTTTTTTGTTAAATAGATTACCCAGGTAGTTAAAATTGTCAACTTTCGCAATAATTGAGTCCTTCACCATGTACCTGCGAGATTTTAGCCCTTTCGGACCGCAGGCCATAGCAAAAGACTTAGCGAAATTGACCCTGAGGTCTAAACCTTCCATAAAGACTTCAAAGGCATTTAGACAAGTCTGCATGCCATTAGCGGTGAGGGTCACTAAAACCGTGTCGTCTGCATATGACAACATCGGTATCCGTTTACCGTTAGCCTGGGGAAAGTCGACACCACTGTCCAGCAAAAAGCTTTCTAGACCATTAGTGTATCCCAGGAATAAGAAAGGGGCCAAAATGCATCCCTGGCGGACACCTTCTGTAGATGGAATAGATTTTGTCTTTTCCCCACCTAAGCCGAATCTAACTCTCACTGATGTGGCGGCATGGAGTCTACGAAGCAGGATGACCAGCGGTTCTTCAAACCCCATGGTCTCCATCATTTGCCACAGCTTACCCCTACATACAGTGTCAAGGCACTAGATAAGTCCATGAAGGCCAAGTGGATACAACTATGCTTGGCCCTCATGTACTTACCCATTATTAATACCAAATTGAGACACTGCTCAGTGGTTCCCTTACCTCTCCTAAACCCATACTGGGAATCCACGATAATCCCTGCAGATTCCGCCCATGTTTCGAGGCGTACCAATATCACTCTGCCCATCAGTTTGCAGGACGCATCTATTAAAGATATCGGCCTGTAGCAGCACGGGTCACCCTTATTGCCTTTTTTAAAAATCGGTACCACTACCGCCTCTTGCCAGGAGGTTGGCATGCGCCCCACCACAATTGCTCTAAAAACATTTAATAAGAGTGGTGCCCACACCTCCACATTATGTTTAAAGATATCTAGAGGGACTGCGTCTGGCCCTGGGGCCTTTAATGGAGTGCCCTTCCTCAAAGCAATCTCTATCTCTGAGAGGGTGATTGAAAGGCTAAGTGTTTTGGCTGACTCCAAATTAAAGTCTCCAGCCTCCTCATCAGAGGTTAACAACACCTCATTCGGGTTAAAAATGTTGCCAAAATGTGTTACCCAGGTGTTACCCGGTATATGAACTATCATGTTTCCCTTTTCTTCACTCTTTAAAAATGGTCGGTTTATTACCTCCCAAAATAGCCTACTATCCCTCAGTTCTGCCGCTATCCCCAGATCTTCCCAGGCCTTGGCCCTTAATTCTGATTTTCGCCTGTTAATCGCATCTCTGTACATTTTCCTAGATTTTCTAACAAGCTCTCTGTCCCGTGGTACTTGATGTAAAGCCTTCGTTAAACTTGATTGCGCAGCAGAGCATTCTGCGTCAAACCATTTTGGTTGGCTTTCTTTTTTTCCCTCCACAGTTTTTATGAGATGGGAAGCCACATTTCCCAAAAGTGCTTCAACATTTTTAATTGTTGTATCTGGCTCAATGGTGGGCGTCAAACAAACTTCTATCCCGCCTTGTTTTTCTTAAAAATATCCATCTCCAATTTTCTAACATCTACCTTGTCCCACCTCAATGTAACCCCCTGGTTCTGACTATATTTTATTAGCTGTTCCGGGGTTTGGGTTCATTCAAAAACAGGGTCAAAGCTCACAATTAGGGGGTTATGGTCGCTAGCAGGATTCACATCAATCTGAAAATCCTTAACAAGATGAGCAAACCTGATAGAGACCATGGCGAAATCAATTGTACTCACCCGGCCCCCTGTACCCTGAAAAGTGGGTATACCCATTGGTCTGGAGAAACTAGGCATGTCCAGGACACATAGTTCGTTAATCATAAAAATATTGTTTAGAGCATCCCCCTGTTTTGAGTGATTAAAGTGGGCCAAAGGCTGGTCAGTTGAATCTATCAGGCCACACACTCTGGTCCCACTGAACTTACACAAAGCACAATGAAAGTCACCTATCTATGTAATAAAAAGGGGGAAAACCATGTTAGTCACCTTAACGATCTCATCCTGTAGTTTTTCAATAACCGAGGTAGCATTGGTATCAAATATGTTATAGTACCAATTTATTAAAAGCAGGGGTACTGAAAATAAATAAGTCCTTTATCATGAGCATTTGATACCAGGGAGATTCCATCAATAGGGCCATTTTTATTAGATTATGTTTTACGGAAATAGCTGTTATAAGACCACCTTTAGCTCTGCCTGCTTGTGAAGGCTCAGCGTGAACATTAAACATCTGATAACCATCCAGGCTAAAGTCCACTCTACACCAAGATTCTTGGAAGCAAAGTATGTCAAAGGATTCAATGTATTGTAACCACACTGGATCCTCCAGCCTCCGAGACAGACCAGCAATGTTTCAAGATATCAGGCGAAAAGAGCTGCCCTCAACCCGACTGTCTCCTTCACCCGGGGGGATTGTTACTTTTGGCTGAATCATGTCACTCCCACCCTGAGTTGTTCCTATGGTATTAATTACCACATCAAGAGATGGTGGAGTGATGTTTTTCGTATTCTCTGAACTACACTGATTTAGACCAATATTAACATTTTCCTCAGCCAGCGGTATCATTTCTATTTCCCCTCTCCCTCCACCATGGGAACTATATCAGCAGTCAGCGGGTTAGTAGATTTACTTGTATTGCTAACCAGTTTACCCCATTGGCCCACTGCTCCATCATAGCTTCTCTTTATAGGGCTAATAGCCAAAACCTTATCCATATCCATATCCTCTACAGCCCCCCTTTTAGAAATACAATCCTTCCAGAGTCAGTCTACCCCCTCCATACCCATGAGGGGATCAAACCTGTTTCTAAGTGGCAGGTGATGTAAGACCCCATCTAATCTATTCATGCCAAAGGGTCTGCCCCTAGCGAAGTTCTGTGACATAGATACCAGACCAAGATTTGCATGAGGGTAAAAGTAATGTAGGCCTATTGATTGAATATCACCTAAGCGGCCAAACCGTGGTTTCCTGCATATATGATCTACAGCCCAGGGGTCTCTAAGGTTGACGATTATACAATCTCCCTCGAGATCCTTAGTGCTATGCCCTAGCCAGGCCACCCTCCTCACACCTAAAATCTCCGTATTAGAACCTGGGGGTAATCGCCTATTCCTATTCAGCCAAAAGATTACTTTGTTCTTGAGTTCCCTGTCTCATTCTCGGGATTCTGGACTGAGTTCTGGGACCCCTGTTAAAATAATTGTAAAGGGAATTGATTCTGGGGGGAGATTTACACATAGGGGCCTCTTTCTTGTCAATTGTCTGCCCAGAGGTGCATTACTAAGAGGCTGTCTCGGCCCCTGCTTAGAAATATGGGCCTTATCGGAGGGAGCCTTCATTGGTACTGTCGGGCCTGGAGCTTTCCTGTTCACCATGCCGTTATCCACTAAGATTGGTTGCGCATTTTGATCTGCAACAGTTACATTAACCATAGAGTGATCAACTTTGGTAGGCTTGGCCTTAACTAATGGAACAGCAGGGTGAACTCTAGCTTCTTTACTTTTTATGCTTTTGATCAACATATCCATTTTTAACGTGTTCCCTTTAGCAATTACCTCTAACTGGTCCAATTTTTCATTAATTACCTTCGTTCGATTGATCATGGGCAATATAAATGACCTTACTAGTGTTTCCATCTTAACCAGAAGATCATCATTAGAGTTCTGTGGATTCTGGGGTGAAACATTGTTGGCTAAAGCACAGTTTGGGATTGTAGGCTCGACTACCAACTGAGGGGAAACCCTAAGATTTTGGGTTTCAGGTAATCTGCTTAATCTGCTTAATCTAGAGCCACTACCCTTCCTATATCCACCCCCTCTCTTCTTTTTCCCAGATTTGGGGGCTACAAGACCATTATCGTTCCCTTCATCCGTTACCTGATCTTTTACTTGTTCTAACAGGGAAACGGAAATAGGGGGAATAGGTAGGATAGGTGTTTATGTTCTACGGCTTTCATCGCTTGAAAAGGAACCAAGTGCAATTAAACTCGATACAGTCCCACTAACAGAACCCGCTGACCCCTCTTCTAGTAGACAGGGGATTGGACTAGTAACTACCAAGGGGGCCAACTCATTGCCATAGGCCGGAGTTACGGCAGACCCAATTGCACCCAGGGAAGACCGCTTGCCAGTCAGAAGGTCAATCGACAATCGCTTTTCTGTAAGGGCTATTTCCTTCTCTAATATTCTGGTAGTCCTTTTAAAGAACTGATCCAGAGTGCCCGTAACTAGGCCAGCGTTTGTGTTCAAAGTGACAAATCAACTTTTCCCTGAATGTAAAACCATAATGACAGATCCACCGTAATCAGAGAGTAAATATTACAATAGATATGCTGTATCTGTAGCTAATATTGAAGGCAGTATAATAATATGATAAACTGACCTAGGACCAAATAGGATGGCCCAGCCCGCCCTTTGCCCGGGCTTTGCCCCGTGCTCCGTCCCGCGCGCGTCCCGCGATCCGCGGTAAGGGGCGTGGATAAGTAAAGAGCATTGAGGGCGGGAAGAGACTCCAGCTGCGCTGAGTTGATGAGGCGCGGTGAGCGCTGGGTCTCGCAGTCCCGACCCTGCAGTTCGTCTTAGTTAACCCCAAATCGACGTGCTTCAAAGTCCCAAGTATTTCTTATGATGGAGGCAAGAGAAGTCCCAAAGTGCTTAGTCAAAGAACGGCTTGCGCGCGGCTCCCGCGAAGCGGGGGCCGCAAGCCGTAAATAGCTGCTGGGGCGCGGGGGCGGGAAGAGACTCCAGCTGCGCTGAGTTGATGAGGCGCGGTGAACGCTGGGTCTTGCAGTCCCGACCCTGCAGTTCGTCTTAGTTAACCCCAAATCGACGTGCTTCAGAGTCCCAAGTATTCCTTATGATGGAGGCACGAGAAGTCCCAAAGTGCTTAGTCAAAGAACGGCTTGCGAGTGGCAGGGTCCGTTTACAGTCCTATGACAGGCAACACCAGTCACCTATGAAGTGGAAATGGACCCTGTTTGGGGGGTAAAACAGATATACCATGTGAATCTCTTAAAAAAATGGGAAGGACCCCGACCCGTTCTATCCAGTTCAAAACCCCAAACCACCCTCTCTTATGAGGTCTGTATAGATCCTGACTTGGCTGAGAACCAGAAACAAGACCTACGGAACACCCTGATACCCCTACAAGAGGTCTTCTCATCCAACTCCGGCCATACCACGGTCATAGAGCATGCCATCCAAACCGAGCCAGGTGCCATAGTAGGACAACGACCCTATTGGGTCCCGGAGGCTCGCAGAGCCATTATCAAGGAAGAAACAGACCAGATGCTACGTATGGGCATTATAGAGCCGTCCATTAGCAGCTGGAACTCGCCCATTGTGTTAGTTCCTAAACCAGACGGATCGATATGGTTTTGTATCGATTTCCGCGAGGTAAATAAGATCTCAAGCTTCGACACCTATTCTTTACCCCGTGTAGATGAGATGGTTGAGCGCATAGGGAAGGCCAAATATATCAGTACCCTCGACCTATGTAAGGGCTATTGGCAGATCCCATTGAGGAAAGAGGACAAAAAGAAAACAGCGTTTTCTACGCCCAATGGATTGTTTCAGTTTACAGTACTGCCCTTCGGCCTTCATGGTGCCCCCACTACTTTCCAAAGAGCAATGAACCAGGTCCTGCAACCACACTCCAGGTATGCCGGTGCCTATTTAGATGATATCGCCATCTAAAGCGATGATTGGGAACAACACTTACGTCACCTACAAGAGGTCATCACTTCCCTGGGTTCTTTTGGATTCACCATTAATCCTACCAAGACTACCCTAGCCGCACAAACCGTGAAATACTTAGGCTACCTTCTAGGCGAGGGCGTTATTCGGCCCCAAAACCAGAAAATCAATGCCATTCAGTCCATCATCTTTCCCCAGACCCGAAAAGAACTCCGTGCCTTTTTAGGCCTTTTGGGGTATTATCAGAGATTCATCCCCAATTTTTCCCAAATCGCTGTTCCCCTGACCAATCTCCTAAAGAAAACCACAAAAACAGAAGAGGCACTAAAACATCCCACTCCCGTGATGCTACAAGCATTCAACAAACTCAAACAGTCCTTAGTCTCTGAAACGGTACTCATTAGCACCCGACTACTCGCAACCATTAATTCTTCAGACAGACGCATCAGAACAGGGTTTGGGGGCAGTCCTGTCCCAGAAGGACCGGAATGGGGAGGAAAGACCTATTCTCTACCTAAGCAGGAAGCTATTTCCCAGAGAGATGAACTACGCGGTTGTAGAAAAGAAGGCTCTTGCCATCAAGTGGGCGATGGAAAGCCTCCGCTATTACCTGGAAGGTCGAGAGTTTATTCTATACACGGACTATGCCCCGTTGGAATAGATGGCCCGAAATAAGGGACACAACGACCACGTTCTCCGGTGGTTTTTGTCCCTACAACCCTATAGATTTTAGACATTACACCGAAAAGGGGTGGATCAGGGAAACGCAGATTACCTCTCCCGGTACCCACCCTCTCCATCCAGTACAAGAAAGACTGCTAGGGGAAGGGGATGTGAAGCGGCCCGTCCCCTACCTCGCTGACGCGGCATTGTCACATAAGAACCCCAGCTTCAGAACCCGATCGGGCAGCGTCTATGGCAACCCGGGCTCCACCCCTCTATCCTCCATTTCAGGATTCAATGGGAGCAAACGGAAGACCCGAAGCACCCTCCCATGACCCCGGAAGTCCCTCCCGCAACCTGGAGCCGGAATCCGGAAAAGCCGGCCTCCGGGACAGAAGGTCGTTCAATGCGGCAGACGCGTGGCAGGATACAGCGAGCGGAGAACCCGAGAAGGCGACCGGAGAAGACGAGAAGGATGGAGAACTCGAGAGAAAGACCGTAGAAGAAGAAGAAGACGACGTCTGGACCGAGGACTGGTGGAGTCCCCAGGAGGTGGCTGGAGAGCGGCCGCAACTCGCGGAAGAGTTGCGGCGGGGCATGTGAGTACCCTGTCTCCTTGTCCATTCACAGACGTATGTGTGTATAGCTGTAAAGAAAAATAGACACCCCCTTTGGCTCACACTCCACACTGTATATAGACATTGTATAGCATTATAGCTTCACACGGTCACTGTATAAAGACCCCCTCACCTACCCTTCACCCCTATACCTTTCTCCCTTCCCGCTCTTCATCTCTCCGCTCCTACTCCCCTCCCATACCTCCTGCACGATTGCTTTAACCTTCTGCACCCCCTGGTGTTGGTGGAAAGCCCCGATCAGTCCAGCTCACGTGGACTAACAGCCCTCTTCTTTTCTCTCATTTCAAACACCTCCGAGGACGCCATCCGGACCAGTCCACGACCAGGATGCCTCATCGAGATGACCAGTCCCGCAAAGCCCAGAACGAGAGGTCATCCTTCCGACGTCCAGATGAGTCAAGCCCCAAGGACCCTTCCCTTCTTCCACCACCCTTTGGTTTTCCCGCCATATGCCATCCAACTCTGTAAAACAATAAAAGGCAAATCATAGCTCACTATATCCGGCCTCCTCGCCTGTTATTTTGGTCCCCCCTAAGCCCACGATCACATTCCCCTCCCATATTAATATTCTCAAAGCTTCTGATTTATGGGCAAAAGCTTGCACAAATTAAGAGAAATATTCCAACAGTCCCATGAACAGATGTAGTTTATCTCTGTCATCCGCTATATCAGCATTGACAATAACACTCACTAGTTTCAATTTGGGCATAACTCCATATCCTGAGAGGAGATATCCCGAATACTCAACCTCCTGATAAAAATGTTTAAATTTTTCTTTACATCATCCCCAAATTTGCAATAGGCAGTGAGACCTCAGGCAAAGCTTCATTGCAAGCAGAAATGGTGTCCCCAAAGATCAAAATCTTTGTCTGCCTTTATAGAACAAACCGAACATCTAGACCCTCATCAAGCTGGCTTTCGCCCAGGGCATTCAACTGAGATGGTCATCTTGGCAGTCCTGGACGAGCTCCGCAGGGAGGCCGACACCGGTACCCCCCAGGCTCTGGTTCTCCTTGATCTGTCTGCCGCGTTCGACACGGTGGACCATAAGATCTTGTTGGACCGTGTCGAGCGCGCAGGCATCCAAGGTAGGGCTCTAAGTTGGATCACCTCATTCCTGGAGGATCGTGCACAGGCTGTTCGCCTGGCAAATTTTACAGCGCCAGGGCTGAATATTACATGTGGGGTTCCCCAGGGCTCCTCCCTAACCCCACATTTGTTTAACATCTATTTACTCCCCCTAATTAAAGCCTTAAAACAGAGGAAAGTAACGACCTTCAACTACGCAGACGATCTGCAGCTTTCCTTTACCAACTTTCAGGACACCATGGTGTTCATCCGCAACTGGATGGATCACAACCACCTAAAATTGAACCCCGGAAAGACCGAGGTACTGCTGATAGGAGATAGTTGTATCTCCTGGGGGCCTCCCTATTGGCCAGCAGAACTAGGGACGTTCCCTAAACCCTCCTCTTCCGTAAAAAGCCTAGGGGTGACTAATGACAAAGATCTGTCCCTAAACACTCAAGTGGGCTCGGTTGTATCTAAATGCTTTTTCCAGCTGCGGAAGATCCAAAAGATACACCACCTACTCTCCCAGGCAGCACTGATACAAGTTGTGATTGGCCTAGTCTTATCCCACCTAGACTATGCAAACTCAATCTATCTAGGCCTCCCCTCCTATCAGATCAAGAGGCTCCAGCTTGTACAGAACCAGGCAGCTAGATTGATTTATCAGCAGCCTAAGTGGCAATCAGCCAGAGCTCTGATAAAAAAACTCCATTGGCTCCCACTGCTTCAGCGGGCCACCTTTAAAACCGCCTGCCTCACATTTAAATCTCTAAATTGTTATAGCCCAGTTTTTATTAACAATCTGATACTGAGGTATGTTCCAACCCGTGATCTCCGTTCCAAACATCAGAATTTGCTGGTAAGCACAAAATTCAAACGCAAACGACATGGTGGGTGTCGCTTTGGACATTTGGCACCACAACTATGGAACTCACTCCCATGGGAAATCCGTTCTTGCCCCGATCTACTTCGGTTCAGAAAGCAACTAAAGACATGGCTGTTCATACAGGCACATGAGTAACCATCCCTTCAGAAGTCACGTCAGAACAGTTAACTCACAATTGCTCAAAACAGCGCCATGAAACCTTGGTCTAAGTGCGCTTTATAAATTGGTTATAACATAACATAACATCAATATGTTGTCTTGGAAAGGAGCGCAATTTTTTACATCAGCTAAATTATTTGCCATTACATTTTGGAAGATGCTTGCAATATATGACAAACAAGACAGCAACCGATTTTATTGAAACATACCTTCCGACATGATAAATGCTGTCAGGTGTCTCAAATCTAGATGTAGCATGATCTAATGGCAGACACGCCTCTAATCCAGTTTGGAGCAATACCTGCCTCCGGACAGTAAACAATATCTCATTAACGTTACTAAGGGGAAAATAGCCTGTGATAATGTTCCTATTGAGACTGCGTCAGTCCACACAGAAACTTAATGAGCCATCAGCCTTCTTTATTATCAACAGCGGAGAGATCCAGTCGGCTGCTTCCACAGCTTCCATTATTGTCATCAACCAACTGATCCAAAAAAGGCTTTGACCTCTGTTCAGACCACCTTGAGAACTTTTTCTTGGAACATGCCTGACACATATGGCACCCTTCTGCACAACTATCTTATGCACATATCTCCTGCCCACACCCAGTCTATTCTAGAAAACCAACTGCTAAACTTTCAAAATGGCGTGTAGTTCTGCATCTTCTACTACCATCATTTGATTCACAGATCTTGGATTCACAATAATATGCAAATCATATTGGTGTGACCAGCCTAGTATCAGTGGTCCAGAATCTGCCACAGAGCTTTCCCACAGCTTGAAATATAATTGTTGCAGGGATAAAACCTACCACTCCTATGTCTGCTCCTTGGTAGCCTTTCAGCATAGCATCAGTTGAATAGAAATCAACATCAGGCCAGCTGACATCAAAAATCTGTTTTGTTATTATGGTAAATAATAATCCTGAGTCCGCCATTAATGACACTTCTTTACTATTGATATTAAAAATAGTGCTTGGACAGATTATCCTCTTCGCCTTACCATCAAGTTCATTGATGTTGCTGGCACCAACCAGCAAAACTTTGTGTTCTACATCTTCCTTCACCTCATGCAGCACAGAAACATGTGCTTTGTCCACTGCTTTGAACATTCTGGCGAAATGTCTTTTTTTACTGCACTTCTTTGACTATATAATAGCAATTTCTTGACTCTGCCAGATGGCACTGGCTTCCCCATCTGTGACACAAAACTGTGACAGTTATCTTGCATAATTTGACACACCCATTGGTCTAGCATTTCCTCCTTTGTTTTTGATGCTTTGACACCCAAAAACAGGCTTCTTTCCCACAGCGTTAATCTAATCCAAATAATCATGCAAATCAGCCACCTCAGCCACATTTTTTAACTGTAATCATTGAATCCCTTCATGCACTTTCATTTTCTTCAACTACCTTGGCTATAGTTACGGCATCCTTAAGGGAAGGGTTACTCACAGCCCAAAGTTGTTCTTTTATTTTCTTGTTGTAGCACTGCACAATTAGTTAGTTTCTTATTAACACCTCAATCATTTGTCCAAACTGACACTTGTTACTAATTCTCATGAACTACTCACAAAATCATCAGTTGATTCATTAGGTTTTCGTGGTTGAGTGTAAAACGAATGATGAAGCATAACAATGTTTACTGACTCTGCAAAACAGGTTTGTAAGTGTAATTTTGCTTCTTCATACACGTCAGTGATCTGATTACCTTGGTGACCATGCATTGCAGTTAAGTACTTAAATATATGCTGACCTTCTTTACTGAATGACCTAAGAAGAAGAGCTCTTTTGTCTGATAAAAGGAAGTTCTACCCCATTCAGCGCCTTTAAATAGTTCTCAAAAGTTTTGATTGTATCTTCCCATTCAACTGGAAGATTTCCAGACAGAATAAAAGAACTAGGTGGTATAACAATGCTTTGATTAAAACTCATTATGTCTCATTATGTCTTATAAGTGAGGGTTTTAGTTACAGAGATACCACAGTTCATACAGGGTTAAGCAGAAAGTCTCTGTAAATGGAGGCAAGTCCACTTGGTGGTGCAGAAGTGAAGAAAAATATAAGCGGCTAGAGTGTCTGAGCAGACAAAGCAACTCCAGGAGTGAGGAGGAGTGGAAGAAAACATCAGGAATTGTATGGTATCTGAAGAGCTGAAGAATTGATGTGATCTTTAAATGGTTTCTTTGCTGTAGAGTTGTATACGATGTCTGAGGGCAAAGCAAATCAGTACAATGGTGGCACATAAGGTTCGCTGGAAGCAGAGTGAGTGCACAAAGCAGAGCTTGTGTGTATGGGCAGTCAAGCTTATGCCCTCACGCTTATTATACTTGGGTGGTTGAAAACAAAGAAGTAACTGTGCCGAGTGGCTAAAACCATGAAATCAATACTTGCTGTGGGACGGAAATGCCACTAGATGAAGGCTGGAAGTATTTTAGGCAGAAATCTTCATAAATCTGCACATTTTGTAGATGAGATAGCAATTGAGAGCGTTGTAATCAGGATTAAGCTGCTTGGTTGCCTGGCCAGCTCCTCGCCAAAATATCTGGTGATTAAAGGCAGGATGCACGCAGATCTTGAAAGAAGAAACGATTTATCCAGCAGCAAAATACTGTGACACCTAAGGCAGGCACCACACAGTAACTGCCACTAGAACATTGTAAAGACAATGTGAATAGAATAGCATTCTTATACATAGCTAACATTCCATAGCAATCATCAATATCATTACTAAAGATACAACAATCCTGGTTTAATTTGTTGCTCAAGCGTTGGACAGATAGTGCTTCAGTATAGGTCTGAACAGGAAATTTAGTGTAGGGGGAAATCTATGCTCATTGAAAAGGCACCCTGCATTGAGTTGTCTTCCATAGGAGGTATTTCCACTTGACTTCTCTTTGTAGAGACATCCCAAATTATCTGACTATTCCTTAGTGAGATACCCTGATCTGCTAAAAGAATGTATTCGATCTGTAGGAAAAGAGTCTTCTGGTTCGGGACCTTGGTAATTTTCCATTTCCTGAGGTCAAAGCGAATGATCGGAGGTGCTATTCTCTGGACATTTAAAATCACTCAATGGTGGATCACTGGATGTCATAGATAGAGACCCTCTGTGCTAAAAATCCAACACTGAAACCCTAAAGTTGAGGGTGAAAGTGACATAGGTCTCAACAACGGGGTCCTGGACATTGACTGTGATTACAACAGTGACTAGAACCTTGACCTTGAAGTTGTCAATGGCCAGAATCAATGTATGCTGGGAATAACTCTGGCAGCACTGACAATTTTAGGTCTGGCTTGGCAGGTCAGCTCTCTGTAAAATCTACTGTTTCTAAAAATCAGAGATTAGGCTTTGGGTCATTCTCCCTCAGTTAGTTGCTTATTTGGGTCACCTATCCTTTAGGTATTGCTTCAAGGCATGTCTTGGATCAGCAAAGGAAGTGGTACTATTGCAATGCATGAACTTTATTTTGGATATGGAGAGTACACTCAGTAATCACTTTTTGTCATGTTCAGCCATTCATCTCACACCTGTTTTCTAAACAGAAATAAACAATTTTTCTTTAAGTTTTTTGTTTGCAAAAGGCATTATTTAAATGCTGCAGCCTGGTCTCAAGTGCAAACTTGACTCACATAGGAACCGGAATCTTTGGCTCAGGCATTCTGCTCTCAAAGACAAAACACACAATCTCCCACTAAGATCACTATCTGCAGCATTTACAAGACTTGTAAGGGTTTATTGTCCAGGATGAGTCAGGCCAAAGTCTTTTAACGAATATCTTCTAGGTAACATGCTAAAGAGCTGTACAATGTAGAGTAAAAACGTACTTGTCAAAATGTGCACCCAGTTTGACAGCAAAAATCGTAGAGAATAACAGTTGTTAAGGGGAAAAGAAAACATGGACTATCTCTCCGCAATATTGCATTTAAAAGCCAGACACCTAAACCATTCTGGGATACTATAGCCAACTTCAAAAGACACATTGCTGAACAAAATAATATAAAACGGCAAATACCTGGAATCATAAATGCTTATTTCAAACAGGTGAAAAAACCTAGATTATATGCCACTGAACTGCATTGTGTGATTTAGAGTATTACATAATACACACAAAATGTGATGGGAGGAATTCTTTCAAATAGTCCTACCAATGGCAGTCACTCAGAGTAGCATTCCAACCCATCAATTTTCAATTACTGTTCTGCTTTAGACAAAGGCCCAACTTATGCAAATCAGTAGCAACCCTTCTCCTCATGGGAGAAGGCAGTTACGAACTGCTTATCAAGGACCCCTTTGAGAAGGGATCACACACAACCCCAGACCAGTTTCAGATTCATCTGCCTCATCCGTGAGATATAGCTTGGATCTTGTTGCACAACAAGCAAAGGACCCACGTCTGGGCATACCCATAGCCACTTAGGGAGTTACATAATGGCAGTTCAGGGTGGACTGTTGCCATGAGGAGCAGGCTCAGTACTGACTAGCATAAGAAGGTCTAGAAGAGATTGCAAGCATTTTTTCAAATGACCTTCTGTGTGGCCATGGGAAAGCCAGATGTGGGCCCATTGCTGCCTGTGCTGTAGGATCCAAGCTTCCCCTCACTGATGCGGTCTTACAAGGCCAACAACGGTCTGGAGTTGCTTGGATTGCATTCTGGGGGTGGGGAGGAGAAGCAGGGTCAATAATTATTTACATAAGGCGGCCTTTGCCTAGAATGGCAGAGTGGACAAAAACAGTGGGCTGGGATGCTACCCAGAGTGGTTTCCAGTGGTTAGAGTATTTACGAGCGTTCATCCCATCACATTTTGTTTGATTGAGTCTAGAGTGACCACATGTGAATCTTGAGCGACCACACTGTGTTTGGTCTCTACTTTGCTTTATATACATCTGTCTCTTTTTTCTCTTTTTCTTTCTCATTTTTAAAATAGAAACTTAAAAAAGATTTAAACAGCACAAGTCAAATTAGATATTTAATAAAAGTTGGAGCCAGATAAGAATATGTAGAACCCATGATGAATAATATTGAATTTCACTTACATTCAAATGCCATTGTTAACTTATGTGTGTGTTTTCTGTTCATTTTCAATCATACTGATAACATTGAACCATGGACCTATGTCATTGTGGCAAAAGGCCTTTTGAGAGAGGGGCCTATTGGTAGGGCTGGCCATTGTGTGTAATGAATGTAGGGGCATTCCAATAGGTGGTGTGTATTCATTCTGCAATTGGAAATGTATATGAAACATGCAAATAAGATGAGCAGCAGATATTCTACTGTGGACTGTATTTGAAAAACATAGGTACTGCCTTCATCTTTCATTGAGAAAAGAAGGTGAAGGGCATTAAGTACAGTTAATGAAGAATTCTAAAGATCAAATTACATTATAACATTTTCTCCATGAAAAGTATGTCTGGTATGGGTGCCTAGGTAAATGTCAATGCTTTGATGATCTCAAGGAGTGACCGTTTTAACCCCTTTGCTCTCAAAATATCCTATGACTTTCCCTATCCGACAACAAGATTTTCTTCAAATAACACAATTGATTTTTAGGTCAACCACCTCTACCCTTTATCCTGTATCTCCCCAAGCCTCAAGTCCCCCGATGTGTGTGACAAATTTAATTTCCCGTCATCCTTCTGCACATTTGTTTGTTGATTGTTTGCTGTGCTCCTGAGGTGGAAGCCGGGAGCGAGGTTGTGCTTTATTTTAAAACTTTGTGTCACATTATAAACCTGTGATTTTAAATATACTTAAGCTTTTGGGGAATACTGTGGTCCAAAGCAGCCGATCTATTGCTGCAGCAAGACCGCCCCAGAACATTGTTTGGCGCCAGCGCGCTGAAACCGGAGGCCACGCCCCCTTCCGAGGCCACGCCCCCTCCCACAAACCTTTACTTAAGACGCCGATCTAGGGCGCCAGGTAATTGATTGTTTGTTGTGCTCCTGAGGCGGAAGCCGGGAGCGAGGTTGTGCGTTATTTTAAAACTTTGTGTCACATTATAAACCTGTGATTTTAAATATACTTACGCTTTTGGGGAATCCTGTGGTCCAAAGCAGCCGATCTATTGCTGCAGCGAGACCGCCCCAGAACATTGTTTGGCGCCAGCGCGCTGAAACCGGAGGCCACGCCCCCTTCTGCAGCCACGCCCCCTCCCACAAACCTTTACTTAAGACGCCGATCTAGGGCGCCAGGTAATGGATTGTTTGTTGTGCTCCTGAGGCGGAAGCCGGGAGCAAGGTTGTGTGTTATTTTAAAACTTTGTGTCACATTATAAACCTGTGATTTTAAATATACTTACGCTTTTGGGGAAACCTGTGGTCCAAAGCAGCCGATCTATTGCTGCAGCGAGACCGCCCCAGAACATTGTTTGGCGCCAGCGCGCTGAAACCGGAGGCCACGCCCCCTTCCGAGGCCATGCCCCCTCCCAGCTTACCGGAAGTAGCATAAATTATGTGCATGTTCCGGACGTGCAGCGGACGAGCGCAGCGGGCGCGACGTTTGCGCGCCTAAGGCAAGCCCGGCTGCGCCCGTCCGCGACCGCACGAGACCAGAGGCCATTCCCCCTGCCACTTCACCTAGCAATACCATTGCCTATAGCCCTCACTCCCTCCGGCAATTATATCAACCCTCTGACCCATCCTGTCTACATACTTGGGATCCGTCAATAAAACACTCCGCTTGCAGCAACTGCGGTTTTTGTTTTTCCCCCCGCCCCCCTATGAAACCAAAAACATTCTCTATGCTTTTGCTCAACTGCCGTTCACTCCCCAAACACTCAACAGAAATTCACCTAATGCTAGAAGAAAAAAACCCAGACATTTTCTTTGCCACAGAGACGTGGCTACAGGAACACTCGGAACCTGATCTGGAACAAGCTCTTCCGCCTGAATATCAAATATGTCGCCTTGATCGTACAAAGGGAATCGGAGGTGGCCTAGCAGTAATTCATAAAGCAATCTACGAAGTTACCAGCACCCCGGTGCACCTCCCAGACAGCGAATGTCTCACCTTCTACATAAAATTCAGTCCTATTCACACCTTTTCTGGTATACTCATATACCGCCCGCCAGGACCCCATGGTCCTTTCCTCGCAAATCTCGCACCGACTGTTGCAAATTTGGCTCTCAGCTCTGCTAATTATACAATCCTGGGTGATATTAACACCCATTTGGATAATCTGACCGACCCTTCTGCCAGAGAACTGATATCGAGCCTACAAGCCCTGGATTTACGCCAACTTGTCCTTGGGCCCACACATCAAAAAGGGCATCTCTTAGACCCCATTTTTAGTAATTGCTCCAACCTTCTTACTGAATGTCCCCTTCCTCTACCATGGTCTGACCATTTTCTTATCCCCTTTACCTGGACCCCTCCCCATTTCCCCTCTCCTAAGCCCCAGACAACTCTGCTGTCACGTAACTGGCAAAAAATTCCTTTATCAGAATGGCAAACTACTTTACAAAATACAAAACCTTCCAACGCACTGAATCCTATCCAGGGGAACGATAATTACAACAGGTGGATTACCATCTCTCTAAACCTGGTACTCCCTATGAAAAGTCTTCGTCCCAAACGGGGCAACCCTACAGCCCCTTGGTACACAGACGACCTACGGAAGGCCAAACACGCCTGTAAACAAATGGAAAGAAAATGGCGCCTTGACTACTGCCCTGCAGATAAAGTCAGTTACAGAGCAGCTATTAAAAATTATAAAGCAGACATCCGACGAGCTCAGGCTACTTTCTATGAACAAAAAATCGACAATGCTGCGTCCAAACCGAAGGAGATTTACCGTATAGCTAAATCCCTTCTGCGACTCCCTGAGACGTCTAAAGTCCACAATAACACCCAGACCCATTGCGAGGAAATTGCGCAATTCTTTCATCACAAAATTGAAGTGATCAACTCCTCCTTCACAGCCATCATGCCTAGAGACCCCACTAATATTGACTCTTCAAAAAACCCATCCAGTGTTCTCAACAACTTCCCAGCTCTGGACATAGCCAATCTGGAAAAATACATGAGAATGGTCAAATCTGGATCTCCGACCGACCCAGCTCCTCCTAGGGCGCTCACCCAAATAACCAGCCAGATATCACCTACCATTCAAGACCTGCTTAATTCTTCCCTTGACACTGGCATTGTCCCACCCTTATGGAAGAAAGCCATGGTCAAAGCGCTGCTAAAGAAACCCACCCTTGACCATTCCAACCCCTCCAATTACCGACCTATATCCCTTCTACCCTGGCTTAGTAAAATTCTGGAAAAGCATGTCAATTCAATCCTGACAGACTTTCTAGAATCCAACAACAAACTGGATCCCACCCAGACTGGGTTCAGACCCCGCCATGGAACGGAGACTGCCCTGATTGCAGTGACGGAGGAAGCAAGAAGGATCTTGGACGGGGGCGGCTCGACGGCCATAGTCCTGCTTGACCTTAGTGCCGCCTTCGACACTGTAAATCACAACATCTTACTTCATCGCCTCAGTATGATTGGAGTGTCAGGCACAGCACTTACCTGGTTGGAATCATTCCTCTCAGATAGATCCTTCCAGGTATTCGAAAAAGAATTTACCTCCTCGAGTAAACCTCTTAAATGTGGAGTGCCTCAGGGCTCCTCCCTGAGTCCTACCCTTTTTAATGTTTACCTTAGCCCCCTAGCTGATGTCATCCGCCCTTTCGGGGTAAAAATTGTCACCTACGCGGACGACACTCAGCTGGTAGTAGCTCTGGATCCCTCTCTCAACCCTGACCACAGCTTACACAACTGCTTGAAAGCTGTGGCGTCCTGGATGCCGGCCTCCCATCTAAAACTTAACGGAGACAAAACAGAGGTGATGCTCCTTGGAAACAACGTCCCGAAATCCATTGACACCATCTGGCCCCTCTGTCTAGGCAGCCCCCCACAACCCAAGGATCAAATTAAGAGCCTTGGGATCTGGCTTGACCACAATCTCACCTTCAACTACCAAGCCACTAAATTAGCCGCCATCTGCTTTGGACTAATGAGATTGCTTCGTAAGATTCTCCCCCTGCTCCCGTTTCACTCCAGACGGATCATGGTCCAAGGATTAATCCTGTCACGCCTCGACTGTGGCAACGCCTTATATCTGGGCGCCCCACAGTACACACTGTCCAGACTACAAGTCATTCAAAACTGTGCGGCAAGAATCCTCTTGAATCTTCCTCGCCGATCCCCAGTCACAGCCAAATTGAAGGACCTTCACTGGCTCCCTGTGAAAGCCAGAATAGAATTCAAGAGCATGTGTGTTGCACACCGATCCTACTGGGGAACAGGCCCCACCATAAATCATCGCTTGGTGGAAGCCTATTGT
Source organism: Lissotriton vulgaris (assembly GCF_964263255.1). Lineage (NCBI taxonomy): Eukaryota > Metazoa > Chordata > Amphibia > Caudata > Salamandridae > Lissotriton > Lissotriton vulgaris. Next base: position 792,301,850 of record NC_141694.1, on the reverse strand, counting down.
CCTTCCCGAGCCCTCAGATCCGCGACCTCCCACCTGACATACGTACCCCGTATCAGAAGAGCCAGATGTGGAGGCCGCTCGCTTGCCTACAACCTAGCTAGGATCTGGAATTGTCTTCCCCTTGCAATTAGGTCAGAATCCAACCTGCTTACTTTTCGAAAACTTTTAAAGACTTGGCTCTTCAATAAATCCTTCACTTAACCTGATTCTCTGCCTCCTGCACTCCCACCCCTATAGCACAACCCTTCAGTCTGTTAACAGCGCTGGGACGCCTCCGGGTAGCCATCGCGCTATATAAATCCTCATTCCATTCCGTTCCACAGGAATCAACATCACTAGATTTCCCATCGTCCTTATGCACCGGACGTAACAGTTATGGTTTCCTGCCAAAACCATCATTAAAAGCAGAAGCCAGGCAAGAGTGCTTCATTTCCCATCATGCATGTGCACAGAAAGAGGCATCACTTCACTGCCCATCACCCATCTGCACAGGAAGTGGCATTACTGCATTTCCCATCAAATATCTGCACAGGAAGTGACATTACTAGTTTCATGCCCACCGCTCCCTCCACTCATTCCCCCAGAACCTCCTTAATGGCGGCTGCAATGCAGACCCGCAGCAGACATACACAGAGAGTGCAGGCAGAAGCTCCAAAGGCAAACATGTCTGCATTCCCCTCACACCTAGATCATACCCAGCACCAGGAACCATGGTCATTCCCCTACCCACCGCTACCAATCTCTGCTCCTCCATGGTCTCAACCACGGATGTGGCTGCCTGCAAGGCTGCCACACCACACACATGGACGCATGAACCCCAATGTACCTAACCTAAGTCTAGTACGCGGGAAGAAGTAAGTATTGTGTAGCATAGGTTTAGTTTTCTTTGCCAAGAATCTACCAAAGATTTCTCTAAGTTCTAATCAGCTCCATACCTTAGAATGAAGGAGGTCTGGTATCTCTGTCTCGGGACTCGATTTCCCAACACCCCGCAAGGAGAGCCGGAAACACTGGAGCTGGATTCTGGGCAGGAGAAAGGCAGCTTTCTGATCAGTGCGTCAGCTGGAGAGTCGGCTTCCTTCGGCACTTGCTGTAGCGAGCTGCGTCGGGCAAGTAGGCTGTCGATCTGCTCCGAACCACCGTAGTTTGCCATAGCAAGAGAAGGTATATTTATACCTTGAAGGTGTTTAGGAATGCCATAGTTTGACGTAAGGTCGGGCATATGAATGTCATAAATGAACCCCTAAGGAATAGATGTTCATTGTAAAACTTACTGAGTTCTTTGAGAAATCAATATTCAAGCAAGGGGAAGTTCCCTAACTGCTTAAGCAGATTTTCCAAGAAATCGTTGTGAAGTTTGGTACGGATGGAATAGCCATGCCTTTATTTGGGTAGCATGGGCTATGCCTAAATTAGGGCTTGATTTCTATGCCTATATAAGGGCAATTTGAATTGTACCTATATAAAGGCATGAATCGGGATAATTTACTCGGAGCTTGAATCGCCACACAACACCCACTCCACTTTCTTATGTACAACATTACTAAGTTCTAAACACATAAAAACATATCTAAACATGATGTGTTAAAAACCCACCCAAAATATATAAAAATGCATTGGTACTGGTTGTACACGAAAAGAGCATTTGTGCTGTACGCATTTAAAAGCAATGTTTCATTCAAAGCATAAGTTTGACATTAGAAAATGCTATCCGAATGAATCACGAAAATACATTTATGAAATGACTCTTAAATACAGAAGAAAAAAGTTGAGACCATTTCATGGCAGATTATATAAACTGGTTGAATGTGAACAAGGTAAAATATTGTTATCTTGGAGGTTTTTTCAAAGAATTCTTGTTATCTATGAATAGTTCTACTTTAAGCAGATTACTTTGTGCCAAAAAAAATGAAAAATACAAATTTGGGAAAAATGTATAATCATTGAAAAAATAGAGTTCCAAAGTTAGATTTTTGTTTTGAAAAAATGAAGGTCGAATTCAGAGTCTCTCAGAACCCTGTGTGCCAATTTCAAAAGTCAGTGTTATTGGTCGGAGAAAACATCAAATCTTCTAAGTTTGTCTACCATTGTAGGTGAAAGTTGGATTACCTTGTTAAGAAGATCAATCGGACATAGCTGTGAAGCATCGCCATCAGCATTGGTCGCATTAGCAATGTTCGAATTTGATGTTACCTGTGCGCCTGTCGCTTCTCGTACCTCACTGTCAGCATTTTGCGTCCGTGAGATCTCAATGAATGCCGTCATCAGAATTGGTAGCCGCTGGGGACAACACAGTGCATGAGCCGTCACTGGTCCAAGCGAAGTATCAACATCCATTGGCATGACTGATGAGAGTGTCAGACAGATGTCTAGTACGCATTCTTCTCCGCATAGTAAGCAGGGCAGAACATGTAAGTTGCAATCTTGCCAAATTGGTCTGAATGATAGAAACCATGTGGTATTCAATTCTCTTAAATGAGTTAATCTCAAAAATTGGACGATGCGCTCACAACACTTCATCGCCAGTAGAGTTGTCTCCACGGTGATCTGGGTGTCGCTTGTGGATTGGCTTGCCATATCGAAGCAGTAGGAGCAAAAATAGTCTCCCTGCAGCGAGTCCCAAAATGAGAGGCAGTCCGCCAAACACAGAGTGCACAAAGTTTTCCTAGGACTGCTTCAAAAAGTGCAAACAGTCCCGAAAAAATCGTCTTAAATACATGTACAATACCACTCGTATCAGACATGTTTAAGATGAAACCTAACATTTCTGAGAAATGTATAGGGCAATTTGTAGTTAAGAGGGCATGTATCTCTGCAGAAGGCTCCTTGCAACTTGCAGATCATAGGTGTCTTTGGCCGAGGTCAGAGGCACAGTTTTCTATAAAAGAATGGCTTTCATTCTGCTTAAAGTATCAATTCGTATAGAAGAGATGTTCAGGGAAGGCCATAACGGTGACTCCCGTCTGTCTTGGTTTTTGGAAACAATACTTGCTTACAGCAAGTGACACTAGCTGACACAGTTACGAGATAGGGTAAACCTGGCAACATGCCACAGCAGCTGTGATCGTTCAACATGAGGTAACTTCCATTAGAAAGTTGTCCAAAAATTTGATCAATCACCGCAGCCGGTGAACCTTGCAGGTGGCAGGATAAGTAGTTAGAGGAACCATCGCAGGCCCCGTGTAAATTAATACCCTGACATAGGAGAGAACCGCTTAGTGCGTTTTCACAATTTTTACCACTAAGAAGCACTTCTTTACCCCCACTCCAACATTTGTGTGTGTATGGTAAATCCAGGATGTCTTGATGTATTCTTTACCCAACCTTTCATATATGCCTGCTGGTATATGTTTTAAGCAATACTGAAAATGGAAACTTGTAACAGGTAGAGTGATTGTTCCATGTATAATCCATTCTGTTGCTGGCTTTTCAGCAACAGTTAATGGCAATCTGTCCAGTTTTTCAATGCTCAGCACTGTCTAGTCTGCTCCCCGCTGTGCCAATTTGATCTGTTTGTCAGTGAGATTAAATTCTGAAAACAGTGACAAAGTGTTGATTAGACACCAAAGCACATAGCCTGAACGTAGGTTTTGAAAACATCCAGCCTAATAGCATTATAGAACGTAGTTGTGACTGACCATGTTGCAACATGACCAAGTCATGTTCCATTATGTCTATGGCAGTGGATACTATGCTGTCCAAAGAATATATCCTGGACGACAGAGTCGTTAACCCATTGTCAACTACAGAGAGAGATTTCTCTAAGTTAATACGATCAATTTCTCATATTCGTCCTGCAGACTCTGCTTGCGTAATCTTCCCTGCTTCATTATACAATGCATAGATACCGGCGTATATAAAACGTTTATGATGCGGTTTTCTTGGTCTTAGCAAGAATTCACTAAGATCAGCGCCATTTTTAAGTAAAGATAAGTGTTGTTTAACATCCCTAAGTGTAGATCTTTGTAGCCATTCAAGGTACAGCTTCCCTAAACTGTATGTTGTTCCTATTTAAGCATGGGCAAATTTTGCGAATCTCGCGTTCGCGAATTTTGCGGATTTGCGAACTCGCAATCCGCAAAATCGGCGAATTCTTGCAAATTTTTTTTTTTGTGTGTTCGCAAGGATTTCTGCCAGTTCGCGAGGGTTTCGTACCAGTTCGCAATTGCGAACTTACATTTCGGCACGCAACGGTCGCGATTATGTTGTTTCTACGTCTGGTTCATCATCACAGGTTCCCAGCACCCTCTGTTTCACCACTGCAACCCTCTGTTACATCAATGCCACCCTCTGGTTCATCATTACTGTAGATTATGGGGGGGAAAAGCAAGCACACCAGCCCTGCTTCAACTGACATGAATTAATTTGGGGTTAGTTTATTAATGTGTCACTGTTTTAAAATTCCAGTCTGGCACCTGCTTCCTTATCTGTAATTTTGCTTTCTGTTGCAGTGCATTTTTTTTCCCCAGGACCTTTGTGGCCTACTTGTAGCTATTCTATGAGCCTGCTGTGAGGGTCAGAGCAGGGTCATACAATTGTTGCAACTAGCAACTGAATTCTGGAGGGGCCCCAGTCAGGAAGCACTACAGGGAATTGTTACTAATGATGAGTTTGAACTCTTGCCCCTGCCGAGTGCTTTCAGTTTTGAAAAACTCGTTTTTCTGCAATTACGCGGGGTTCGCGGGGCGCGAACACGCGCGAGATCGGATTCGGAAGCCGCAAATCCGTGCGAATATGCAATTTGTTTTTTTTGCGGCGTGTTAGTTGGCAAGGTTTTGTGCGTTTTTGCGAGCCGCTCGTAGCGCAAGGCGCGAAGTTACCCTCGCGGTCGTTCAAGGGCGCGGCCATCTTGTTTGCCTGACGTATTTCCGTTTCCGGGCGCGAAGTGTAATCTCGCAAAGTCTGCGGCTTGCCAGTACAGTTTTGCGCGTGTTTGCAAGGAAAATCTCGCGCAAACTTACCCGCGCGGTCATGAACGGGCGCGGCCATCTTGTTTCTCATTCATTGCTATGGTTCTGGGCATGGTCTTTGTATCCTCTGTCAATCTCTGCCATCCTTTGCTTGTTTGAAGTTTTTTTTAATCTATTTTACTTATTATCTATCCCTCTATTTTTCTAGCCCTATATTTTTGTGTTTACTGCTACTTTTGGTTAATTTTAAACTACTTTTTTAAACTCTTTTCTTTTCTTTTCTTCTCTTCCCTATTCTATTTTCTTTATTCCTTTCCACCCAGACCATGGTGAAGGGAGCCGGGAAGCATCCCGAGAAGTGGAAGGGTCCCGCACCCCGTGTCCGGCTCCCGTGCGGGCGTTTGAGGGGGGAGGAGGTCGTACCCAGGGAGATCTTTACCCCGAGGAGGTGGGCCAACTCATTTTTTATGTTCAGCGCCGCCTCCCCAGGACCATCATGGGAGGCGGCAAGATCAGTGCCGGGTACTGGGTCCGGGAGCGCCGGAAGCGGTGGGAGAAGGTGTGCCAGGCCATTTACCACCACTCTCGGGTCTGGCGCACCTACAACCAGGCCACCCACCGCTGGACGGATGTCCTGACCCGTGAGCGAGATCTGCTCGACCTCCTTGGCCTTGAGATCCCCGGGCTTGGTGAGTAGTAGTAGCTATTTCTTTACTACTATGTTTTCTCCTGCTGTGTTATTCTATTGCAAATTTTTGTTTTTTACCAAGAGCAATGATGCTGCTCATTACATTGTAGGTAAATTATATTTCAAAATCTTGTGTGCATTTCAGGTACACTGCTCTCCTTCTTCTCAGTAGTGTTGCTACTATGCTTATTTGTTTTAGATTTTGTGTTCATTTCATTGGCCTGTGAAATTATGTATGAGTGTAGTTTAAAGAACTGCGTAATGCTACACACTAAGGTTCTGATTTTTAATTACCGGCGCATCCCTGCAAAGTAGCAGGGATGCGCCAGTAATTGTGCGTCACGCCACCATCACCCATGGTGCGCCGTATTTACAATGCGGCGCACCATGGGCCCAAAACGTCACCAAAGCGTTACGCATCTGTGCTGTAAAGGCGGCGCATTGCTGGAGTTGCGTCGCAACGATTGTGCAGCTCCATCAATGCTCTGGGGTGCCCTATCTCCCCAATGCTGCGTCAAGCCGTACGTCTGCTTCAAGCAGGCGCAGGGTTTGAGCCACGCATCATTGTCCTCAAAGTGACTGATTGAAATCTTGTAGATTTCCCTCAGCCACTTTTAGGATGCGTTCCTGCGCAGGAACGCCCTCCCTTGCGCCGGAACGCCCCCTATTGGCACAGGGCTTTACAACGTGATGCATCTCCCATATGCGTCACGTTGTTAATATACGCCGCACCATTGCGCCTCTTTTGTGCTGTCGCTGCGTCACAAAATTCACGCAACAATGGAGCAAAAGAGCCGCAAGGGGCTTCTAAATCAGCCCCTACAGACTCAAGTCCAGTCCTTCCTTTGTACACATGGCGATAAGAAGAAATAGTGGTGGTGGATTAATAGTTTGAGTATTTTAATGACTGGTTAATGTAGTAGGAAACTTTAGTGTTGTCGCAGATCTTCAATCACGATGGACTTTGGCTGTCACTTTGCGTGCTGCGGACTGCTGCCTGCCAATCCTAGGCAAACCTTTTTAGTACTTTGTTTAGTGAGTTACATAGGGTAGTTTCCAATTCGACGGTCCGCAAATCAAGCAATACTAAAGTAATAACGTAGTCGACCACATGAGATTGGTCAATAATATATCCCATGGAGTCGTTCCCTATTTGCTATTTCGCAAAAATATTTTGTTAGTTCTTTTGAAATGTTTGATTTGGTTGAGAAATATCATCCATGTTTTCTGTTTTTCTTTCTTTCATGTTGTACATCAGCTTCCCCCAGGGGCAAGAGGAGGACACAGGAGGAGGAGGAGGAGGGTGCTGTTGACGATGCAGGCCAGGACCGGGCAGGTGAGGGCTCCTTTGCTGGCCCCAGTAAGTTTTAATTTTAATATAGAGTACTTATTTTTTCCTAGCGTTCCTCATTCTATTTTTTCAAAATCGTCTTTGATCTACTTGTAGACAGGATCTAAATTCTTATCCTGCCTCGACTATGACTCCGTGTGGTATTACTAGATTATTCTTATTAGTCTGTCTGTGTAGCTAACTAAGATTGCACATTTGGCATTTCCATTGGACTCCCATTCTAGTCAGCAATAGCTCTATGCACTGAGTGCAGTCCTCTGGGATTGTCCATAATGTCTTTTCAAGTATTCTAAATGTTTATGCTTTGACCATTGCCAACAATAAAAAGGTGAATGGCCACCAAGAAAGAATAAGATACTACTTTACTTTTGGTTTGGATAGGAGGACAATCCATTCTACTACTGTTGCAGGGACAAATCTGCACAAACAGAACTATGGACACTAAATAATGCATTGCTTAGCTTATCAATTATAATAGGTGCTGTTAGACTTTCCACATACCTCAGTGATAACAGACTTTGTAGTTGAACCCCCAATCTCCTTACTGACTAGATAGTGTGGCAGAGTCATTTAGCTCCCAAAGTCACCGATGGCAGAGGCACGGACTCATGCTTGCAAAAATTCCAAAACCTTTAGCTCATCCACTCTAGTCTGGAGGACCAAAAACCACAGAGTATATTTAAGTTTAAAAGCTTTATTAAAAGTAAACACATTTATTAAAATCAAGTTTGTCATAAAAGTGAACGTGTAACTGAAAATGGAAAAGTGCTTAGTGCTGACGATTAATTGGACACATTTCTTGTGGTCGAGCAGAGCTCTCACCTGGTTTGAACTTGATCCTGCTCATGTTCTTAGAAGTCAAGCTTCTGTCTGTTAGGAGAAAAAGTGGTGCGTGTTAAAAAGTAAAAAGCAAACATTCATCAGTTATGCCAAAAAGTGCAGCAAGACAACAGCCTTCCCTGGAAAAAGGGACATTTTTACTCTAGAGTACACAGTCATAAATTATTAAATTGTATACTGTTTTTTTCACATTTCTTTCTTCCTCCTAGACCAAATATTATATAGTAGTGAGTGGTGTATTCTAACATTATTAAATGTACTTTGTAGGTGGAACATCTGGAGACGGGGCCAGCGCGGAGGTGGTGGTGGCATTGGACGAGGAGGACAACTCTGGGGAGGAGGCGGTGCAAGTGCCGGACAAGGACATGCCTGTGAGGGTTCACACGGTGGTGGCGGGCAGAGGTAAGCTATACATTCCTTAGTCATTGAGATTGAAGACTGCAGAGTGTGCTTTCTGCACGGGTGTATTATAAATAAACCAGGTAGTAGCCTCCTCTAAATGTACTTCGACTTAGCTGTGAAGTTTTTGCGAGAAGAATCCCAATCAGATCTGAGGTGAACTTGATGGATGGGATGAACGAAAAGCGAAAGAAGGGTGTAAGTAAGTGTGGAAGCACGAGAAATGTAATGATGACTGGCAAAGAAGAATGATATGTGTTTGCTTGGTCCCCGAGGTGGCTGGGAAGGAAAGAAAATGGTATGGTGCATGGCTGGGTGAATGATGAAGCAAGGATGGGTGGAAGGAGAACAGCCTGGGTGGGTGAGACAGAAACTGTATGTGTGCATATACTTTGAATGGATGGATGCCTGGATCATTCATGGTACTATCTGACTCTTAGATAGCATATGTGTATCTAGAGAGAGTAGACGGTCACTGGATGAACTAAGTGTTACTTTGAAGAGCATGTAACACCGCACCCGCACGTCTGTTCCAGTGTAGGAAAGGCAAGGAAAAGAAGTTGTAACGTTGTCCAAATACTACCATGAATAGTAGCAGTAGTTTATATTGCAACTGCAAGCACAGCATATATCCGGTTATTACGGTGGACACTCCCTACCTCTCTTAATAACTTTAGTTTAGTAGTAGTACGTCATTCATGTGTGGGGGTATCACTGTTCACTCAATAATAAGCAAAGCACCTAAAGTCATCCCATATGTCATCAAATACATCCCATGTGAAGTGATAGATAATCAGATAATATAGCTTCTTCATTTTCCTTTTCTAATACTCATTTGCACTGTAGGGTGAAAGCTAAATTAATTAAGCAGTAGCCCTTTTAACAGAGTATTCTCAGTGCCACCCGTAATAGAAAAGTAAGAGCTTCACCACCTGCATGTACTGGACCGGTACAGTAACGCAAGTCTGTCTCACTCACCATGGTGTGCGTCTGTTTTTCTCGGGTGCAAGTTCACTGCGCTGGCATTATGCCGGCTTGCATAAGATAACGTACCAATTTTCCTAAACAAGAGAGAAGAAGAAGAATAAGGGTGGTGTACTGTCATAGTCGACTGTAATGGAAGTCCAGAGTGCTCGTAGAATTTGTTCCTGAAACTCCCACTAATGTTAGAGCAAGGATGAAGAAGTCGGAGGTTACATAGATACTGTCCTCAATAGTTATGTACTGTGCTTTCAATTTGCTACTTGTACTGTGACAACTTTCTGCTCAATCATTTTGTGTTAATTTTAAGGAGCATTGGTTACAGACTCTGTCTTTCTTTTTTCATGTAGTTGCTCCTTCCAAATCCAAGACACCATCAAGGAGGAAGGAGCTGGCTCGAATGGCCCGGCAACGGAGGCTGGATGCCACTGTCGCTGAATATCGGTGGCTGGTGGCCCTGGAGGAGGAGGAGACGCAGTCTGGTACAACAACAACGTCCACTGGGACAGCTGCATCCTCCTCCGTGCGGGCTGCCAGCCAGCGCAGTGCTCCAGCGGTACGGAGCCGGGCTACCAAAGCCAAACGCCACCGCCGAGCAGCAAAGAAAGCAGCTGCCCCTCACAGGATTTGCAAGGCACACCGGCGCCGCTTATCCCTCAGACTGTCCTACCTGGAGCAGGAGGTCCATAACTATAAGAACTTGGTGGAGGGCCTCCACTTCGAACTTGCCACCCTCCGCAAGGAGCATGATGCCCTGGCTGCTAATTCCAACAGCACCCTGCCATAGTGTCCCTTGCCCCTTTTTTAGAGACTTTTGGGGGGTGGGAATTGGGAGTTGGGTTTTTTGGGGACTTTTGAAGGACAATCGTTGGGGTTAGGGAGGGTCTTGCGGGAGATTCTTTTGTTAGGGCTATAAAAATATACTTTTTGAAACTTTATCTGACCATACCTGTTTTTTACTGCTTTTGAGTCTGGTGGGTGGGGGTTTAACAGTAAGTTTGTTTTCCTGAATAGTCCTAGGACTTTAGTAGTACTACCGTCAATCCAATCTCTCGTCTCTCCTAATACTCCATTATACTACCTCCAACCAAACGCCTATCTTACCTGTCATTTCTGTTTGCAAGTAGGGCTAGGCCCAGGGCTGGCTCCACGGGAAACAGCGAATAAGGTTGGCAATCCTGGGCCGATAAAATTTCCTCATAGCGGTGGTACTAGTGGTGTGACACAGTGGCAGTTGCATGCCTATGAAAAAAAAGAAAATGAAATCTGGTTTGTCCTCCTGAGCAATACAACGGTACAATAGAGAATATAGCAGGTGACAGAAGTACACTAGAACAGTGCCACATTGTAGCCTAACAAATGTTAAAGTATAACTAATTCGGTTGAAGTTCTTTGACATTAGCCATGGGTCTTTGTCAAGCAGAGTAAGAATATATCCTCGGATTTCTTCACCAGCCTGTTGCTATCACCTTATCCTCCCCAGCAAGTGTGTGGATTTATTGCTGTAATTTAGTCACACATCAATGAAAACCACACAGCCCGGGGGAAGAGGGTTAGGGTGTGAAAAATGGATGGGTACGGGGGTTTTTGGGAAAGGTTTTGGGAGACAAGAAAAAATAGCACAGCATGGACAAACAATTGTGAACATAAACAAATCTTTGGGTACAAACCTATCCATCAATCTTTGAAAGTGCATGCACTACTGCATGCATGTCAGTGAAAAGTAAGTAGTACTTTCGACAACTGTGGAAGAAAGAATGCGACAGTACAGGGCGTGTGTGGAATTATTGATAACTATATTCAACATAAGGTCTCTGTTGCCAGATACCTGAGAGCCTTGCTGGTCACTATAAATCCATTCACAACACTCAATGAGGTTGGTCTGGAAGGTATACTAGATAGAAAAGGAGAAATTGCTCTTTTTCTAGGTGTCCCCTCACTCACCAGGGTTGCCCCTTGGTGACATGCTTCATCATTGGGGCCATCCCAGTCCTCTACGGGCTGGGGCGTGCTGCGACTTGCGAATTACGTAGGAGCGCTTACAAATGACTATGTGTGGTGCAGATGTGATAGTGGAGTGGACTAAGTGATGTGTTAAGGGATCAATTTTAGAAGCAGAGAGAGATCCAAGAAATGCAGTCACAGTCAGAGAAAAAGACAAAGGATACTGTATCTGTATGCTGTTGTAGTTGTCCTGTTGAATTTGGTAAGTAAGTTGCCTGCAGAAAAAAAATCCTCTTATTAGCGGCACTCCTCCATTGCAGCTGACGCTTCGTCCATCGATGTTGGTGACCAGAAGACACCCTGTCCACTGCCTGCCTGATGCTAAATTGTGGCTCGCTAATGTGAAGCCTGACTCCATTCTTTTTTCCCCATTGCACAGACTGAAACCCGGCCTGTAATTATTCAACGAAAAACAGGAAGTGATATAATATTACAACACCAATGATAAATAAATATAAGGTATGTAGGCTGTGGAGTGCAAAAAGTCACACTTTGATTTTCCTAGTAGACAGTACAATATTTTTGAAAGTGCGTACTCTGTCAGAGTCACCTTTTGAAGGATAAATAAGTATGGGCAAATTAATGTAGCAGATCTTTCCCCTCAAGCTAGGTGTCCTGTAAACTGTGTTTTAGAACAAAATTAGATCTTCCCAGCAGTGCTCCCACCCAGACCCTTACTAAAGCCAGTCGCAAAAATGTAGAAGACCCCCAATCAAATCTCAAAAAACTAGGCCTAGCAGAAAACTGGTGACAAAACGTACATTGAAAGTAAAAGTAGGCCCAAGTACCCCCTTACCCACCGTGGATTGCATTCAAACCACTTGCAAGCAACCAAGCAAAAGTAATCAAAGCCAGCATCGCTCCAAGACTCGAAAACCCCCCCACCCAAACACATGCAATAGAAATACTGCTAACCCTAACGAACCCTAAGTTAAGAATAGTGGCAAAGGCTTTCTTTAACTATGCCAAATCCCCCCTTTCCCACCATGGATTTTCTTCAAATGACTTGCAACCAAAATTACACATTCTCACGAGTGCTCTAAGACCCCAGAACTCAGTTAAAAAAAATCTAGAACACCCCGAAACACATGCAATCCTGCTGCTAGGGCTAACCCTAACGAACCCTAAGTTACAAAAAGTGCCAAAAGGCTTTTCCGCAAGGATTTTGTCCCAACCACTTCTACCCGGTATTAGACCTTCCCAGGAATGCCCCAAGACCCGCCAACCCACCCGCCAAGAAGCATAACACCCCCAAACAGGCCAAAAGCAAAATCTCATACTCGCAATATTTCTCTGCCTTCGGTCCAAAAGCGCTGCGTAGCTAGGCCATAAGTCGGGGTTGCCACCACGGATTTCCTGAAAAGCAAATGCAATCAAGATTAGAGTGTCCCAGCAGTGCTCCCAGACCCACAAACACCAGGAAGCCCCCCAAACAGGCCCCCGAAAACGCTACATTGAGCAAAATGTCAGAAATAGCAAAAACAAAATCGACGTGGATTTTGTCCCAACCACTTTTATCCGGTATTGAAGCTTCCCAGCAATGGCCCCAGAGCCGTTAACCCAGGAGAAAACGAGTAGAAGACCCCCAAACAGCCAAAGAGCAAAAGTACAAAAATGGGGACTTTGTCATTTTTTTCCAAATTTCCCAAATCACTCCGCGCGCGCTCTGCAGCTAGGCCCTAACTCCCCTCTGCCACCATGGATTTGCTTCAAACCTCTTGCAAAGTAAAGTATATATAGCCAGCAGTGCGCCCAGACCCCGAAACCCACCCACAAACACCAGGAAGCCCCCCAAACAGGCCCCCAAAAACGCTACATTGAGCAAAATGTCAGAAATAGCAACAAAAAAAATCGACGTGGATTTTGTCCCAACCACTTCTACCCGGTATTAGACCTTCCCAGGAATGCCCCAAGACCCGCCAACCCACCCACCAAGAAGCATAGCACCCCCAAACAGGCCAAAAGCAAAATCTCATACTTGCAATATTTCTCTGCCTTCGGTCCAAACGCGCTGCGTAGCTAGGCCATAAGTCGGGGTTGCCACCACGGATTTCCTGAAAAGCAAATGCAATCAAGATTAGAGTGTCCCAGCAGTGCTCCCAGACCCCGAAACTCACCCACAAACACCAGGAAGCCCCCCAAACAGGCCCCCGAAAACACTACATTGAGCAAAATGTCAGAAATAGCAAAATAGCAAAAGAAAAAATAGGCCTGGATTTTGTCCCAACCACTTCTACCCGGTATTAGACCTTCCCAGGAATGCCCCAAGACCCGCCAACCCACCCGCCAAGAAGCATAGCACCCCCAAACAGGCCAAAAGCAAAATCTCATACTTGCAATATTTCTCGCCCTTCGGTCCAAACGCGCTGCGTAGCTAGGCCATAAGTCGGGGTTGCCACCACGGATTTCCTGAAAAGCAAATGCAATCAAGATTAGAGTGTCCCAGCAGTGCTCCCAGACCCCGAAACTCACCCACAAACACCAGGAAGCCCCCCAAACAGGCCCCCGAAAACGCTACATTGAGCAAAATGTCAGAAATAGCAACAAAAAAAAAATCGGCCTGGATTTTGTCCCAACCACTTCTACCCGGTATTAGACCTTCCCAGGAATGCCCCAAGACCCGCCAACCCACCCGCCAAGAAGCATAACACCCCCACACAGGCCAAAAGCAAAATCTCATACTTGCAATATTTCTCGGCCTTCGGTCCAAACGCGCTGCGTAGCTAGGCCATAAGTCGGGGTTGCCACCACGGATTTCCTGAAAAGCAAATGCAATCAAGATTAGAGTGTCCCAGCAGTGCTCCCAGACCCCTAACTCACCCACAAACAGACGGAACCCCCCCTAAGAGCACCTCAAAGGCAAGCAAGTCAGCAAAAACACTAAAAAATTTGCGCCTCGGATTTGGTCCAAACCACTTTTATCCGGTATTAGAGCTTCCCAACAATGGTCCCAGAGCCGTCAACTCACCTGCAAAGAGGTAGAACAACACCCCCACAAGTGCTGAGTCTTTCTTCATTGGGCGTAAACCAGCCCTCTGGTTTGATGGAAATAGGAGTCTGGAGGAGGAGGATAGAGGAGCATGTTCTTCTGAACTTGTGAACCTGAGGAATGCAGACTGCGGCAACTTCAAATCAATTAGCAAACCAGTGAAGACAGTTCTGCTGATGGGCTTGCTTTTGTGATTATCTGATTAAAGTTTGAAATATATTAACTGTGCACAACAAAGAAAGACAGACACACAGGAATAAAAGTGAATAAGGACGAAAAAGAAAGTTATTGATTCGTTGTCTCATTTTCAGGGCTCGGTATCACGGTCCAGGAATGAGAATAAGGCTTCGTCATCATACTCTGCGAATTCAGGCAGGGTGAGCTCAGTGTCACCTGACAGAGTAGAAATTCCCTCATCTATGTTGCTGGCCACCTCGTCTTCATCCGGCGCGCTTTCTCGTACTCTGAAATCTGGTGGTATGAGGTGCTGATTCATCTTGATCATTGTTAACCTCTCCACATTTTTGGGCGAGAGGCGGCTCCGTTTGGGAGTTACAATGCCACCAGCAGCACTGAAAACACGTTCAGAAGACACGCTTGCGAGTGGGCAAGACAAGTAGTTTAAAGCCAGGTTGGTGAGCTGTGGCCACAATTCTTTGTTCCCATGCCAATACGCCAATGGGTCAGAATTAACATAGACCTCTGTTGAGTCATTCAGATAGTCCTTCACCATCGACTCAAGGTCCTCATCCAAGGTTCCTCCACTTTGCTTAGCTGTTGCTGTGCCTCTGACCTTTTGAGAACCAAACCCAAGCAGAGCTAGCCAATCCTCTTCAGCCTCCAATGTTTCTGTTGTGTCTGGTGCAGATGATCCGGTTGCCGGTGTCTTTAACGGCTGAGAGGTCACTTGTGCCACAGCCACAGGTGCAGAAGTGGATTGTTTTGACAGGGGATGGCCTGCTGATGTACTGCCATTTCCTTCAATTTTCTGCCGTTCTCTTTCAAACCTCTTGGCTGACAAGGCTAGCCAACGTTTGTACTTTGGAACATGTTCATCATCAAAAGGAAAGAATGCTTGGCCTGCCAGCGCCTTTTTGTAGTGTGGATCCAGAATAGTAGCACAAATGTAATGCTCTTCTGAGTGGATCATTTTAAGACGTTCTAATAAGAAGCTCTAATAATTTCTCAGCCAGAACAAAAGAGTCTTGGTTTTTTACATCTTTTTCAAACACAGAACACACCTCCTTCAGTTGGTGCTCCAGCATGTACAACAATGGGATAGCTTTTCCCAAATTACAGTCCTCCTTGCTGACTGCACGCGTGAAGAACTCAAAAGGACGAAGCATGCGAGTCAGGCTTTGAAATATGTTCCATTGCGCCGCACCCATCCTCAGGTCCTCCTGAGCTGTACCCTCTGTTAAGAAATATTGATCGAGTACCGTATACTGCTCATACAGACGCTCAAGCATGTAGAAGGTTGAGTTCCAACGTGTTACCACCTCCCGGATGAGTGCTTTCACTGGCATTTGACGTTGATATAGCAGGCTCCTCAGATGCTTCCGGGCCTTAAAAGAATGGCTGAAATGGTTGCACATTTTTCGGCAGGTGTCCAATACTCTGTACGCTGCACTGCCTTTATTACCCAAGAATTTTTGGACAACCAGGTTTATACAGTGCGCCAAACACGGCACTCTGAAATAGTGACCCAGCTTCATGGCCTTAACTATATTGGCGCCATTGTCCGTGGAAACATAACCAACCTGGCTTTTTTTTGGGGACAGCCAGTTAAGGACCTTTGTGTTAAAGACATCCAAAATGTTTTCTGCTGTGTGACGTTTCTCCAAACCAAACATGGCTAGTGTTGCATGTTTCCGAGCAGCTTTAAAAACAATGTCCGGGTCAACACCTGTGTTTAGCTTTGCTTTAGCCCCTGAAAAAGAGACCCAGTGTGCAGTGATGCACATGTAATCAGCGCCTGCGCCACTGGTCCACATGTCTGTTCTCAGATGTATAGTGTGAACAGCACTCTTCTGCAAAGCTGCCCCAATCACCTCCAGAACATCTTCATGTAGTGCTGGAACCGCAACTCGTGCAAAATAGAACCGGCTAGGAACCTTCCATTTAGGGCAGAGCGCTGCCACTAATTCTAGAAAACCAACCCCTTCTACAAAAGAAAAAGGGAGAAGGTCCAGAGCTAGCATTTTAGCCAGCTTAGTGTTATACAGACGCGTCAGTGGGTGGTTGCGTTCATATTGCGCTTCTGTAAACAACATCTTTTTAATGTTGCCCTGGACCAAGGATTGACGGGATGATGATGATATCTTCGACCCAGTTACGCTCGCTGATGAACTTTTCCGCCTTGATGTCTCACTCTCTCCCACACTCTTAGTTTGGCTCACATGGGGTGTGCTGCTGACAGGGGTACTGGGTGTAAGTGAAGTGTTTGAATCGTCTTCTTCCTCCTCGTCATCATCAGATGAAAAATCAACGTTTTCATTACGTGCAATTCGGGCTTCCTTGACCGCCTCTAGGTGCGCAAACCATTGGACAGGGTGCGCTCTCCTAAGATGACCTCTCTGGCCTCCGGTACCATAGTTGGTACCAAACTTACCACGACTAACTCGAAACTTACACATGCTACAAATGGCTATGTTTTCCATTCTTGGGCAAACACTAAAGAAGTCGCAAACTGGAGACTTGAAATGTCTTTGGGGGCCGGAGGAGGCGGCGATACTGGTGGTGGTGGTCCTGCTGCTAATGCCAGATGAAGTGGAGGATGTGGATTGCCGAACTTCAGTACGTTTTGTACTTTCACCACCACTAATTGAGGTCGAGGTGGATGGAAGTCCCTTCTTGCGAGGAAGAAATATGGAAGCGGTAGGTGTTGGTGTACTAGTTAACTCCAAATCCAATGATTGTTGTGTTTCATTGACTCCTCGTCGACATCATCATCACGCTCAGCAGCTTCTCGGGATAGGGCCAAAATGTCTCTTTGCTGCATGCCCGCTGGGGCTGCAGTGACCTTTATGATGACTGGCTCGTCGTCGTGAGAGGCTTCATCAGCAGCAGTATGCATCACTTCTTGTTGAGCCTCATCACACTCCATAGCTATGAGTTTTTCGACGACCTTCCTTTTACGCTTGGGTATCTTTGTCAGATCATGGTGTGCCTCACTCTCAGGCTGCCGTGGTGGTACCCATTCGTCATCCAGATCATCAGTAGGAGGTGAGCTTGAAGAAGATGTAGACACCCCCCTTGATCTTTTCCTTGCTAGGGATGTGGAAGACAATGAATGATCATCAGGAGGAGTGGCTTCCTCAAATGATACCTCGGTCTGATTGTCAATTTCCTGATGTGCCCCTACTTCGGGAGAAACAACTATTGTGGGCACTTGTGACCCTCCATGCACCTCTGCTTGTGCATCTCCTTGCGCTGCCTCTCCTTCCACATGTACTTGGGCTTGTACTACTTGCACATGTTGTTGCGGCTGTGGTTGTTCAACACTTGTCAAATGAGTTACAACAACCTGTGTTGATTCAGGGACATTGCTGCTACTTTCTTGCGATGAGCCAACATCACTGGTCGATGGTGATTGGAGAAGTACACTGACTGCCTCTGAAGCACTCAAGGGCTTTGACTTAAGTTGGCGTGGTGGTGGAGGCACTGAACCCAATGGAGCGGGGGTGCTGCTCCCAGCTTGGTCCCCAGCAGATCCTGCTGCTGCAGGCGTACTTTTTTTTTTGCTCCCAAAAAACGTGGCGGTTGGCACACCAGCCTCCTTGGTAACTTGCTTCTTCTGCTCCTTACTAGCAGCTTTCTTGCTAGAGGAGCTATGGAGACCTTTTTTTGGGGCCATCTTCTTCAGAGCAGGTCAGACAGCAGGCCGCAGTTGCACGAATTGTAGAGTTGTCTGAGGCCAGACGTGACGTCGCATGACGTTATGCTGCACACACACACCGCTGCAGGACTTCTTCCTGGCACTGGTGGTTCTCTTGAGTCTTGTGCACCTAAAAACAATGGAAGACAGAGGAACATCAGTTCAGTTATACACCCCAAAAAAATCGAAAAAAACCCCAGAAAAATCAGCACAATCCCATTCCATCCATGCCCTGCATGATGTTTAAGTTCAAGACACCCCACAGAAAGACTAGGCCCATGCTAGACTCAAATACCCCTAGTGAAAAGGCCACAAGTACAGCCCCCAAAAACGAAAATCACTGAAAAATCAGCACAATCCCATTCCATCCATGCCCTCCATGATGTTTAAATTCAAGACAACCCACAGAAAGACTAGGCCCATGCTAGACTCAAATACCCCTAGTGAAAAGGCCACAAGTACAGCCCCCAAAAACGAAAATCACTGACAAATCTACACAATCCCATTCCATCCATGCCCTCCATGATGTTTAAATTCAAGACACCCCACAGAAAGACTAGGCCCATGCAAGACTCACTACCCCTGGGCATAAAGGTTGAAAAGTAGGCAAAATGGTTGCAGGCCTAACAACAATGCCTGCATTCAAAATGGCCACTTGCCTCCCAGCACATGGCCAGGCCCTGTAGCAGCACTCAAAATGGCCCCCAGCCACATGGCCTGTCCCTCCCCATGAACACCCCCAAAAATCGAAAATCACTGAAAAATCAGCACAATCCCATTCCATCCATGCCCTCCATGATGTTTAAGTTCAAGACACCCCACAGAAAGACTAGGCCCATGCAAGACTCAATACCCCTGGTGAAAAGGCCACAAGTACAGCCCCAAAAAACGAAAATCACTGACAAATCAGCACAATCCCATTCCATCCATGCCCTCCATGATGTTTAAGTTCAAGACACCCCACAGAAAGACTAGGCCCATGCTAGACTCAAATACCCCTAGTGAAAAGGCCACAAGTACAGCCCCCAAAAACGAAAATCACTGAAAAATCTACACAATCCCATACCATCCATGCCCTCCATGATGTTTAAATTCAAGACACCCCACAGAAAGACTAGGCCCATGCAAGACTCACTACCCCTGGGCATAAAGGTTGAAAAGTAGGCAAAATGGTTGCAGGCCTAACAACAATGCCTGCATTCAAAATGGCCACTTGCCTCCCAGCACATGGCCAGGCCCTGTAGCAGCACTCAAAATGGCCCCCAACCACATGGCCTGTCCCTCCCCATGAACACCCCCAAAAATCGAAAAACACTGAAAAATCAGCACAATCCCATTCCATCCATGCCCTCCATGATGTTTAAGTTCAAGACACCCCACAAAAAGACTAGGCCCATGCTAGACTCAAATACCCCTGGTGAAAAGGCCACAAGTACCGCCACAAAAAACGAAATCACTGAAAAATCAGCACAATCCCATTCCATCCATGCCCTCCATGATGTTTAAGTTCAAGACACCCCACAGAAAGACTAGGCCCATGCAAGACTCAATACCCCTGGTGAAAAGGCCACAAGTACAGCCCCAAAAAACGAAAATCACTGAAAAATCAGCACAATCCCATTCCATCCATGCCCTCCATGATGTTTAAGTTCAAGACACCCCACAAAAAGACTAGGCCCATGCTAGACTCAAATACCCCTAGTGAAAAGGCCACAAGTACAGCCCCCAAAAACGAAAATCACTGAAAAATCTACACAATCCCATTCCATCCATACCCTCCATTATGTTTAAATTCAAGACACCCCACAGAAAGACTAGGCCCATGCAAGACTCACTACCCCTGGGCATAAAGGTTGAAAAGTAGGCAAAATGGTTGCAGGCCTAACAACAATGCCTACATTCAAAATGGCCACTTGCCTCCCTGCACTTGGCCAGGCCCTGTAGCAGCACTCAAAATGGCCCCCAGCCACATGGCCTGTCCCTCCCCATGAACACCCCCAAATATCGAAAATCACTGAAAAATCAGCACAATCCCATTCCATCCATGCCCTCCATGATGTTTAAGTTCAAGACACCCCACAGAAAGACTAGGCCCATGCAAGACTCAATACCCCTGGTGAAAAGGCCACCCGTACAGCCCCAAAAAACGAAAATCACTGAAAAATCAGCACAATCCCATTCCATCCATGCCCTCCATGATGTTTAAGTTCAAGACACCCCACAGAAAGACTAGGCCCATGCTAGACTCAAATACCCCTAGTGAAAAGGCCACAAGTACAGCCCCCAAAAACGAAAATCACTGAAAAATCTACACAATCCCATTCCATCCATGCCCTCCATGATGTTTAAATTCAAGACACCCCACAGAAAGACTAGGCCCATGCAAGACTCACTACCCCTGGGCATAAAGGTTGAAAAGTAGGCAAAATGGTTGCAGGCCTAACAACAATGCCTGCATTCAAAATGGCCACTTGCCTCCCAGCACATGGCCAGGCCCTGTAGCAGCACTCAAAATGGCCCCCAGCCACATGGCCTGTCCCTCCCCATGAACACCCCCAAAAATCGAAAATCACTGAAAAATCAGCACAATCCCATTCCATCCATGCCCTCCATGATGTTTAAGTTCAAGACACCCCACAGAAAGACTAGGCCCATGCAAGACTCAATACCCCTGGTGAAAAGGCCACAAGTACAGCCCCAAAAAACGAAAATCACTGACAAATCAGCACAATCCCATTCCATCCATGCCCTCCATGATGTTTAAGTTCAAGACACCCCACAGAAAGACTAGGCCCATGCTAGACTCAAATACCCCTAGTGAAAAGGCCACAAGTACAGCCCCCAAAAACGAAAATCACTGAAAAATCTACACAATCCCATACCATCCATGCCCTCCATGATGTTTAAATTCAAGACACCCCACAGAAAGACTAGGCCCATGCAAGACTCACTACCCCTGGGCATAAAGGTTGAAAAGTAGGCAAAATGGTTGCAGGCCTAACAACAATGCCTGCATTCAAAATGGCCACTTGCCTCCCAGCACATGGCCAGGCCCTGTAGCAGCACTCAAAATGGCCCCCAGCCACATGGCCTGTCCCTCCCCATGAACACCCCCAAAAATCGAAAAACACTGAAAAATCAGCACAATCCCATTCCATCCATGCCCTCCATGATGTTTAAGTTCAAGACACCCCACAAAAAGACTAGGCCCATGCTAGACTCAAATACCCCTGGTGAAAAGGCCACAAGTACCGCCACAAAAAACGAAATAACTGAAAAATCAGCACAATCCCATTCCATCCATGCCCTCCATGATGTTTAAGTTCAAGACACCCCACAGAAAGACTAGGCCCATGCTAGACTCAAATACCCCTGGTGAAAAGGCCACAAGTACAGCCCCAAAAAACGAAAATCACTGAAAAATCAGCACAATCCCAATCCATCCATGCCCTCCATGATGTTTAAGTTCAAGACACCCCACAGAAAGACTCAGTCCACCCACCACTGAGTACCCCTGGGCAAAAGGCCCCAAAACAGCCCAAAAATCGAAAATTCCAAAATTGTAGTTGCAGCAACTGTAATGCCCCAGACAAACTTACTTGTAAAATTTCTAATCCAACAGTGATCCAAAGAAAGTCAAAAAGGCCTCAAATCCAAATATCCAGCAGCATCCACAAAAAGTAATCCTTCCAGCTCCAGATCCAAATGAAAAGTGACCAGGAGATGGACAAAGCACTGGGAGGAGCCTGCTGGACAGGAAAAGGAAGTTGAAGACTGTGGGGCACTTCCTTCCTCCCACCCCCCTCCCCCCTCCCCAAAATGGACTCCTCGTTAAAAAAGTGCAGGAAAATGTCAACCTAAGGAGTTATTCAGATAAAAATCATCATTTCAAGAAGGTTTATGCTGCTTGCTGGTGGATTTCTTGTGCAGAATTGCAAATTTTATATTTTCGCTTGTGCGAGATTGTTGCTGCTCGCCGCATCTCAAATCTCGCAATTGCGAAGTACCGCGAGACGTGATCTCGCCGTACTCGCGTTGACAAACTCTCGCTGTGCAAGTTGGCAAGCCGCGATGACGTAATCGCGCTCGCCAAATTCCCGCGGGATTCCGCAGCAAGATCCAAAATGGCACTCGCAAAATATCGAGAAAAACAACTCGGCAAACGATGATAAACGCCGCGCGCCGCAAAATTGTATCACCAACGCCGCGCGCCGCAAAATTGTATCACCAAGAGAAAAAAAATCCACTGCGTGCGAATTTGCGGATTTTGCGGGAAATTCGCAAATCTCGCGGATTGGGAATTTACCGAAAATCCGCAAAATCCGCGAGCGTAACGGATTTTCCGCCCATACTTATTCCTATTCCTCGCTGCTGTCTTTGAACATATCTTGGATCTGGCCTAGTGAATGTGAACCCCTGTGTTTTATTCAGGAATCTATCTTGACAGGTGTTTGTGTCTGTGGGCCAGATTAACCATTTTTTTCCAATCTGGATCTGTTCTGTTGTGATGCAAAATAGTATGTACGTCGACCTCCCCCTCTGAAGTGTTTTCAGTATCAGGTGTACATATGGACAGATTGTTTAAATCTTTTATCTTGGCTAATCCAAGACAGGATGTCTGTTGGACAGTGTTATTCAAAAACATTATTTGTTCAGGGATGATGCAGGCTCTAAATAAGGCTTCTAATCCCTGCACCTGCCAGTCTTTTGTGCCCCAGACAGTTTTTGTCTCAATGTTGTCTTTCCAAAAGTCAAAACCTAATGTAGACAGCTGAGCATAAAAGGCTGAAGAATAAATTTGCTTGGTATTTGTCAACATACTTTTCATTCCTGTCTTGTTTACATTTTTAAAGTAAAACGATTCTGGATGTGAATCCATTAAAACCTGAAAAGTATGGAAATTTGCCATAAAATGTTTTTGAGCTACCCTTTGATGGCGTAGGACAATGTTCCCATTGGTTATATTTTAGTACATTTCCAGGATTTGCAGATTTGTGCAAGAAATGATGACCATAGTGATTATAACACCCATGTGTTCATAATCTGATGAACTTTCTAAGTATTCATGATTTGTAAACTTTGCAGACATTTCTAAGTCTGACATCATATTATAAACAGTCTCGAAGTCTCAATCATCAGAAAATGTACCAGATGAAACAAAGTCATTCAAGGAAATCTTGAACTGGTGAGGAATCTTCAACAGCTCCACAGGGTCAAAAATGTCATAATCAGTTCTGTCCCAAGCTATTCCCACAGGTATAGGAACATCTGTGATGTTCACAGATGACAAGTCTCTTTGTTCACGATGAGATGATTTGTGTGGCTTGAGGAATAAGTTGGTGTTCTTACTTGCTGTGTCCTTTTTAACATATCTTCCATTTATCAGCTTTCCCAAAGCTATTACCAGAGTCAACCAAAGTAGAAGAAAAAGTACACCCAACACAATCCAAAGTTCAATCCTTGGTGAAACCAGATAAGCTTTTCCAGGTGATGAAAAAGTTCACTTGCTTGTTCTTTGAAAGTTCTTTTTACTGGCGTTGTTTCAGGCTCGCTTGGATCCTCGGAAAACGTACCAAAGTCAATGAAATAGCCAGAGGCAGTTCTGTCAACTGTAGGAATTGAATCAGGATTCATTGAAATCACTGGAACCACTTGATCACTTGTTAGATTTGTATAGTGGAGAAGTGTGGCTCAATGGTAAGAGCGGCAGACCCTGATGCAGAGGTCTGGCCCAGGACCAGGGTTCAATTCCCGATGCGGCAGGGTCTTGGGCTCATTGTCTGCGACTCGATAATTCTCGCCTCAGCGCCTAATCTAATCATGGGGTCCCACGCTGCAACTCTGGGCAATAGCTTGCTTAATCTCCACAACGGCCCCTACAACACTGGGATGCCTGGCTTCACCTTGGGGGTGCCCAGGAGGGGCATCCTCCAGGGAGAGCGAGGAAGGGTTCCACAGCGTTATACAGCGCCGGGACGCCCCGGTGATGGGCAGCTGTGCGCTTTACAAGTGTCTTACATTTACATTTAGTCAGATGCTATTCCATTGTAGACAGGCGTTTCTTGACGAACTGTTATTTGGGTTTCAAGAGGTACAATTTCCATAGCTTTGTAGCTTAGTCCTTCATTTCGCACTGAAGATTCCTCAAAGGTGATGAGTCTCTCAGATTGAACCTCTTGGATAGTAGCCAGATTCGGGCTTCTGCTACATCTTTGGAGTCCACTTGGCCTACTGCTTATGAACGGCCACATGATGTGGTTTGACCAGGTCGATGGACACAAACCTGTTCTCCTTTTTACCAGCAAGGGGCGGAAGTATCACTGTTCTTGATCCGTGGATGGCCAGGACAGGTACTGGTTGTCTGTAGGAAGGCCCAG
Organism: Lissotriton vulgaris; assembly: GCF_964263255.1. Lineage (NCBI taxonomy): Eukaryota > Metazoa > Chordata > Amphibia > Caudata > Salamandridae > Lissotriton > Lissotriton vulgaris. The sequence goes on along the minus strand of NC_141694.1, from coordinate 792,277,434 downwards.
ATTCCTTCTTGGCAGCGATCTTTTCTCTGACTATATCCCCAATCTTTGGAATCCAGAAAGGTCTTGCTGGGACGGTCGGTTTCTCTTCAGTGGTTGTTGGCTTCAGGAGTACATTACTTTGCTTTTTCCTTATTTCATTCAAGTCCTGCAAAACAGCCTAATGGTCTTTCATATCAAAGGGTTTCTATTACACCACTGAAGTCTGACAATCGAGGTCCGACACAATCATTTTGGTTCCAAAAAGGATTTCATATGGAGTGATACCCCCTAGAGAACTTCTTGCAGATTATTAAGACTACGTTGGACACTTATTAGATGTTTGGCCCACCCGTCACCCGAGCCTAATACCCTCGCTGTTATAGATTGCTTTATGTCCTGTTATTTTCTCTCCACTACCTGGAATGGATTGGTGTCGTTACAACGCAGGCTATTACAACGCCTGCTGTTACAACGCGGTTTTTACATCGCATACCACTACAACGCATAGTGCTTTTAAGCGCTGGATAGTGATTTATTTAATTTACTATTCCAACTCCAGTCCCCGTGGATAGTAGGGAAGGTGTTGGATAGTAAATTAAATATATTCCCTATCCTAGAGCGCCCCCCAGCGCAATGCGTTGTAATGGTTTGCGTTGTAATGGTTGCGTTCTAATGGTAGTGCGTTGTAATAAATGCGTTGTAAGTGATGTTTCCCCCTGGAATGGACTAGAGTACCGCAATGCTACGCCAATTTGGCCCTGGCCTCTTTGTAAGCTCGAGAGCTAAACGCAGGACCCTGGTCAGAATGTAGCGTGCCGACTGCGTATGTGCCGATAAAGACTCGCCAATCTTTTATAATAGTTTAATCTTTTATAATAGTTTGTGCGTCAGCCGAGCGCTGAGGCCACATCCAAATGAATCTTGAGCACGAATCTACTGCGACCATGATATATTCATAGTTGCCATCCCTCTGTAAGGGACCGCAGTGTTCCAGGTAAATGCAAGCTAATGGTTTATCTGAAATTAACAGGGGCATCTGCATAGGACGTTTCATAGTAGAGACTTTAATCTTTTGGCAGATTTCACATTCCAGAACATAGTTTCTGGTCTGTTTCCTCATGCGTGGCCACTAGTATCTCTGTTTTAATAATGATACTGTGGCGGAAACACCTGCGTGTGCAGAGGCAAACCCTTCATGTGCTGCTAAGATTAGTCCTAATCTATGTTCCATGTTTGGAATTACTCTATCCCCCACTCTAGGGATTCGAGCAAACTGAACATTATTCGCATAAGTTATGTATGAGTATTTGAGTGGAAAGCCTTTTGGTAATGTTTTACCACAGTCTTTGCTTGAAGCATTGACAGCTTGCATTATTTCGCTGTCTATTTTCGTTTTTGAACGATTGATTGCAGCTACGAAAGCCGTTTGCACAGTTACCTTTGCGGCTTTATCAGCCAATGAATTCCCTACAACGTGAACGCCATCATGTTGATGACTAAGTGTATGTATCACATGAGTCTTTTGTAGTTCTTGTCGTAACTGAACTACTTGCGTGCTGAAATGGTTCGACTCTTTTCTACAGAACAGGACGCAGCGATTCCTGGTCAACCAGTCAATCTCACTTCCATCCCCTATTTCAATAGGTGTCCCTCAAGGATCGACGTTATCCCCAGATCTCTTTAACCTATACGTCGAACCGCTTACAGAAATTCTCCAAAAGTCACAGATATCCTATCACATGTACGCAGACGACACGCAAATATACTTAAAGATCACATCCCTAAAAGACATTGAACTAATGAACAAGTCATTAAAAACGGCTCTACAATGGTTAACTACCAATCAGCTGAAGCTAAATGCTCACAAAACAGAGTTCCTACTAATCGCACCAGCTAGGAGCCATACGGAAATAAAGGAATGGACGAAAGTCGTGACTGCGCTAAACTGCACCCCAACACTAATCAAGTCAGCGAAATCACTAGGAATCACACTGGACGAGAATCTGGACATGAAAGCCCACATTAACTCAATGGCAAAAAATGCACGATTCCACCTGAATTACTTAAGAAAACTGAAACCGTTCATCTCAGAGACGGATCTCAAATTGGCAATCCAATCTTTAGTCATTTCGAGGATTGAATATGGCTGCACCACTTTAGCTGGATTACCAAAAACGTCCACAGCGCCACTGAAAGCCTGCCTTAACGCTGCGGCAAGAATTATCACTGGATCTAGGAAATACGATCACATATCCCCACACTTGAAAGCTTTAAACTGGCTACCTTATGAAGCCAGAATCCAAATGAAGATAGCATGTATCACCCATAAAGCGCTACACCACAACACCCCAAGTTACCTAGCGAAGAAGATACAGCTGTCGGGGGGTAATAGACCAGCTAGGAGTGCTGAGGAGTTGCTGTTACGGCCAGCCTTTTTCCGTAAGAAGAAAACCTATGACAGAGCGTTCTCAGGAGCTGCCCCCAGAATCTGGAACTCACTCCCTCCTAACATTAGGAAGACCCAGAATGTGGCAACATTCAAACGAGAAGTGAAGAGCTTTCTGATGAAGAAATACTCTACTTAGAGTAGAACTTTCATGAACATATCACGACCTACCTCATACTTGTCCCCTTATATTACTTGGGATAGAAGTTTATTCCAACAGACTATTAACGCTAACTACTCGTGTGTTTTGAATATATATTATCTACCTCATTTATGTTATTCGTATAACCGTTTGATATATTTGTTTATCTTCTACGTCTTCTATGTAAAGCGCTCTGATACCCACGGGTCTTGTTCGCGCTGTATAAAACTTTATAATAAATAAATAAATAATACTTGTTCCAAAAGCAGTATATGCTTGATTGTGCCACCTTTTGCATCTTTGAAACTGTTTTGAATCCAGTTCTGCAAGTATTCATTATAAGATTGAACACAATAATATGAATCGCACACTATGAGTGTGGGGAATTCGCAATCAGTATTTTTAAACAACATCTTAAATGCTTGTAGTTCAGCTCGCTGAGCTGTACAATCTCCAAAAGATTGAGTTTTAGTGACCATAGGTTGGAATTTACCATTGTGCCAGCGTCCTTTAATGCACACGGTGTACTATAAGCTTGTTTACCCCCCCCGTAGCGGGTTGGGCTGATCCGTCAGTATAAATTAAATATTCATACTGCTCTAGAGGCAGAATTTCAGTAGGCAGAGGACATTCTTATTCATATTGTAGAAATGCTTGTGTTTTCAAATATGGGTCAAAAACGTATCCGACGTCTGTTGCAGCAAGAGAATTAACCCATTGTATCCATCTTGGATGTAAAGCTTTTGCATTTGGAATGCTTGCTTTTGTTACTGCCTCTAAGGCAGGTACAGGAGTAACGACCATTATGCGCTTACCCTGTGCGAGGGCTCTCTCTTTTGCTACTGCAGTTTGAACCGCTGTCACAATTTTTTCTGTAGAAGTAAATTTCATTTCTGCTTGTGTGTACAAGTGTGATTTGTAAGCTATTGGTATGTTTTCTCCTTCTTTAAAGGTTAAGTACGTGAATCCGCATTGTCCTGGAATGATTCAGATCACTAAGTTGCGTATGTTTACGCGTGTTTGTAATGTTTTGTTGTTAAAATGTCTGTTTGCAATGAATGCAACATTTCTGTGTGTTTTTGAGTCCAATAACTGTTTTGAAATCAGGTTTGAATAATTCATAGAGAGGTTTAACCCTTTATGCGTAATTTAGAATGTAAGTTCTTCCGAAATTTAGGATACCTAGAAATCATTGTAAATTTTTCATCGTTTTTGGAGGTTGGATCAGCGTACACTTTTCTAAAAAGTTGGCTGCCAGGCTTTTGCCTTCACTTGATAACTCATATCCCATGAAAAATTATGTTGAGGCGGGCAATTCTTGATTTCTTGAAATTGAATTTGTACCCTTCAGAGGCGAAGTCCAATATAATGGTGTTCACCCTGTTCAAGTGCCTATCCAAGTCATCGTATGTTAGATAGATGTCATTGACATATAAGGCTTCATCAATCAATCAATCAAGAGTATTTGTAAAGCGCGCTACTCACCTGATAGGGTCTCAAGGCGCTGGGGGGGGCTGCTACTGCTCGAAAAGCCAGGTCTTGAGTTGCTTCCTGAAGGAGAGATGGTCCTGGGTGAGTCGTAGGTGGGTGGGGAGGGTGTTACAGGTCTTGGCCGCCAGGTAGGTGAAGGATCTTCCTCCGGTGGTGGTTCTGCGGATCCGTGGGACGGTGGCGAGGGCGAGGCTGGCGGAGCGGAGCTGGCGTGTTGGCGTGTAGAACGTGAGGCGGTTGTTGAGGTATTCGGGGCCCAAATCGTGGAGAGCCTTGTGTGAGTGGGTGAGGAGTCTGAACGTGATCCTTTTGCTGACAGGGAGCCAGTGCAGGTCCCTCAGGTGGGCGGAGATGTGGCTGTGTCGGGGGATATCCAAGACGAGTTGTGCAGAGGCATTCTGGATGCGCTGGAGTCTTTTCTGTAGTTTGGCGGTGGTCCCAGCGTAGAGGGCGTTCCCGTAGTCCAGACGGCTGGTGACGAGGGCCTGGGTGACCGTTTTCCTGGTTCCAGTGGGGATCCAGCGGAAGATCTTACAGAGCATGCGGAGTGTGTTGAAGCTGGAGGAGGTAACGGCGTTAACTTGCTTGGCCATCGTGAGGGAGGAGTCAAGGATGAAGCCCAGGTTGCGTGCGTGGTCCGTGGGCTTGGGTGGGGGGCCCAGAGCAGGGGGCCACCAGGAGTCGTCCCAGGCGGAGATGGATGGGCCGAGGATGAGGACTTCCGACTTGTCTGAGTTCAGTTTCAGGCAGCTGAGCTTCATCCAGTCTGCAATGCCTTTCATTCAGTCCTGGAAGCTGGCTCTGGCGGAGGTGGGGTCGTTGGTGAGGGAGAGGATCAGTTGGGTATCGTCGGCATAGGAGATGATGTTGAGGTTGTGCTTGCGTGCAATGGCTGCGAGAGGGCTCACGTAGACGTTGAAGAGGGTGGGGCTGAGCGAGAAGCCTTGAGGTACGTCGCAGATGATCTTGGTGGCTTCTACGAGGAAGGGCGGGAGACGGACTCTTTGGGTTCTGTCGGATGGGAAGGAGGTGATACATTCCAGGGCCTTTCCTTGGATCCCGGCGTGGCGGAGGCGGGTTTTCAGGTTGCGGTGGCAGACCGTGTCGAAAGCAGCCGAAAGGTCGAGCAGGATGAGGGCGGCGGTTTCACCGTTGTCCAGCAGGGTCCGGATGTCGTCGGTGGCCACGATGAGGGCGGTCTCGGTGCTGTGGTTCGCTCGGAATCCGGACTGCAATGGGTCGAGGGAGACGTTCGTCTCGAGGAAGGCTGTCAGCTGTTTGTTGACGGTTTTTTCGATGACTTTTGCAGGGAAGGGGAGGAGCGAGATGGGGCGGAAGTTCTTGAGGTCTGAGGGGTCTGCAGTGGGTTTCTTCAGGATGGCGCTGATCTCTGCGTGCTTCCAGCTCTCCGGGAAGGTGGCGGATATGAAGGAGTTGTTGATGATGTCCCGAAGTTTGGGTGCGATAATGGAGTTGGCTTTGTTGAAGATGTGGTGTGGGCAGGGATCGGATGGGGAGCCCGAGTGGATGGTGTTCATCGTGTGGGTGGTATCTTCCGTGCTGACCTGAGTCCAGGCGCACATGGTGGTGGTGGGGGGTGTAGGTTCGGTAGTGTGGTACGTGTTCTGAGCGCCAAAGCTGTCCTGTATGTCGACGATCTTACGGTGAAAGAAGGTGGCCAGAGAGTTGCAGAGGTCTTGAGAAGGCGTGAAGTCGTTGTTGCTGGCGTTGGGGTTGGAGAGCTCTTTCATGATGTTGAAGAGTTCCTTGCTGTTGTGGGTGTTGTTGTCCAGTCGTTCTCTGAAGGATGACCTTTTGGTGGTGCGGATCAGCTGGTGGTGTTTGCGGGTGGCGTTCTTGAGGGCTGTCATGTTGTCCATTGACTGGTTGTGGCGCCAGGCTTTCTCGAGGTCACGGCAGGATTTCTTGGAGTCTTTGAGATCGTTGGTGAACCACGCGGCTTTCTTGCTGTTGAGGTTGCTGGGAGGGTTTTTCAGTGGAGCAAGGGTGTCGGCGCAGTCGGTGATCCACTGTGTGAGGTTGCGGGCTCCTTCGTTGGGGTCCGTGGTGTTGGTGGGAGGGTTTAGGCGCAAGGAGGTAGTGAGTTGGTTGGTGGTGATCTTGCTCCAGCATCTTCGGGGGGTTTGTTGAGGGCGGTGGTGGATCGTTGTTTTCCTGAAGTTGAAGTGTACGAAGCTGTGGTCGGTCCAGTGGAGCTCGGTGGTGTGGCTGAAGGAGATGTGGTTGCTGGAGGAGAAGACAGGGTAGAGCGTGTGGCCAGCGTAATGAGTAGGGGTGTTGACCAGTTGCTTGAATCCGAGGTTGGCGAGGTTGTCTAGTGGGGCGGTGGTGTTGTTGTCCTGGTCGTTCTCCAGGTGGAAATTGAGGTCTCGTAGGGGGATGTAGTCGGGGGAGGCAAGGGCGAGTGGGCTGATGAAGTCTGTGATGGCCCCGCTGAAGTGTGAGCGTGGTCCCGGGGTCTGTAGATGAGGGTCCCTCTGAGGGTGGTCTTGGGGTCGGTGTGAATCCGGAAGTGCAGGTGCTCTGCGGTGGCGAGGGTGTCGTCGGTGATGGTCGTGATGCGGATAGTGTTTCTGTGGCCGATGGCGATGCCTCCTCCAGTCTGGTTGACGCGGTCCCTCCGGATGATGAGGAGGCGTTCATCCACGTTTCCGTGAAGAAGGCGACGTCTGGTGCAGTTTTCTCCAGAAGGTCCCATAGTTCGACGGTGTGCCTGTGGATGGAGCGGGTGTTGAGCAGGATGCACAGATTGTTGTTGGCTGCTGTTTTGGCTGGCGCAGTGCATGACCGAGTGCAGCTGAAGTAGCAGGCGTGGCAGGTGAAGGCTCCATGGGTGCGTTTCGGGGTGGCTTGGTAGCAAGCTGGATGTCGGCCGGTGTTGAGTGCGTGGAGGGTGGCGGCGTTGTAGCTCAGTCGGGTTGGCTGGCTCTGGTGGGGTCCAGGGGTTCTGGTGCAGGGCGCGGTCCAGGCGCGGATGGGCATAGACGGGCTTGCCATTGGCGCGCCCGCTGCACGTACGCACGGTCCCCGCCATTTATGGCGAAGTGGGAGGGGGGAGCAGCTAGGAGGCAGGAGCGGGCGGCGAATGGGGAGCGGGAGACAGGAGAAGGGGCGGGGCCGCAGGAGAGTAGCGGTGGGGAGCATAGGGGGGTGGAAAGGGTGGGAAAGCGGAGCGGGGAGAGCGAGGGCAAGCCTGGAGAGCGAGGGCAAACCTGGGCAAGCCTGGGGAGCGAGGGCAAGCCTGGAGAGCTGGGGCCCTAAGGAGAGGCGGCAGCAAGAGGGCCAAGCAGGCAGCGGCAGCAGAATCGGGGCACACGGGTGCCGTGCGGTAATAGAGTGATCGGGTCAAGGGTCACAGCTCACTGCCGCGCGGTCCCCGCCATTTATGGCCAAGTGGGAGGGAGGAGCAGCTGGGAGGCGAGAGCGGGCGGCGAATGGGGAGCGGGAGACAGGAGAAGGGGGCGGGGCCACAGGAGAGCAGTGGTTGGGAGCAGAGGGGGGGTTGGAAAGAGCAGGAAAGCAGAGCAGGGGAGAGCGAGGGCAAGCTTGGGCAAGCCTGGAGAGTGAGGGCAAGCCTGGGCAATCCTGGGGAGTGAGGGCAAGCCTGGAGAGCAGGGGCCCTAAGGAGAGGTGGCAGCAAGAGGGCCAAGCAGGCAGCGGCAGCAGAATCCGGGCACACGGAGGGCCGTGCGGTAGTAGAGTGACCGGGTCAAGGGTCATCATCATAGGTTTGTAGTAAGTCTGTTACTCCTGCTGAAAATAACCCAGGACTATTCTTGAATCCCTGATGGAGACGACAGAAGTGATCCTGTATCCCTATGATTGAGAAAGCGGTCAAATACCTAGTTTCTGGTGAAATGTTTTGACAGAAGAAACCGTTGGAAATATCTAATGTGGTTTTATATTTTTTACGCACAATGTTATTCATTAGTGCTGCACTGTGTGCATTTTGTACTGCAAAAAATTTGCAACAAGAGTTTAAATGTCTGTAATCCAATACTAGACGATATGTATTGTCTGGTTTGGAGACAGGAAACAAAGGATTGTTCATTGATGAGGTGCTTGTTTCAATCACCCCTTGGTATTCAAGTTGATCTCCCTGACCTGTTTTTTAGCTTCTTGCTTAGCTGGATACTGCTGTTGCGCAGTTGGTTGATTTTTTAACTGCATTTTATGGTGAGGAGAATCCTCATCCCATCCTACATGATTTTTGTATAATGCAGGAGCCTGGGCTACTGCCCATTTCCTGGCATAAGTATACTTTAAATTAATTGGAAATGGAATATGATTGGAGAAGGCTGGCATAATGATGTCTTCGCCATGTGGGTAAGCGTGGGCGGAAAATCCGTTCCGCTCGCGGATTTTGCGGATTTTCGGGAAATCCGCAATCCGCGAGATTTGCGGATTTCCCGCAAAATCCGCAAATTCGCACGCAGCGGATTTTTTTGGCGGCGCGCGGCGTTGGTGATACAATTTTTGCGGCGCGCGGCGTTTATCATCGTTTGCCGAGTTGTTTTTTTCGATAGTTTGCGAGTGCTGCGCCATTTTGGATCTTGCTGTGTGATCCCGCGGGAATTGGCGAGCGCGATTACGTCATCGCGGCTTGCCAGCGAGAGTTTGTCAACGCGAGTACGGCGAGATCACGTCTCGCGGTACTTCGCAAATTGCGAGATTTGAGATGCGGCGCGCGAAAATATAAATTTGCAATTCTGCACAAGAAATCCACCAGCAAGCAGCATAAACCTTCTAGAAATGATGATTTTTATGTGAATAACTCCTTAGTTTGACATTTGCCTGCACTTTTTTAGCGAGGAGTCCATTTTGGGGAGGGGGGCAGGGGGGTGGGAGGAAGGAAGTGCCCCATAGTCTTCAACTTCCTGTTCCTGTTCAGCAGGCTCCTCCCAGTGCTTTGTCCATCTCCTGGTCACTTTTCATTCGGATGTGGACCTGGAAGGATTACCTTTTGTGGATGCTGCTGGATCTTTGGATTTGAGGCCTTTTTGACTTTCTTTGGATCACTGTTGGATTAGAAATTTTACAAGTAAGTTTGTTTGGGGCATTACAGTTGCTGCAACTAAAATTTTGGGATTTTCGATTTTTTTGCTGTTTTGGGGCCTTTTCCCAGGGGTACTCAGTGGTGGGTGGACTGATTCTTTCTGTGGGTTGTCTTGAATTTAAACATCATGGAGGCCATAGATGAATTGGGATTGTGCTGATTTTTCTGTGTTTTTCGATTTTTTTTTTTTGTAAAATTTTGTGTTTTTCGATTTTTGACCTGTTGTTGGGGCCTTGACCAGGGGTAGTGAGTGGTGCATGGGGCCTAGTCTTTCTGTGGGCTGTCTTGAATTTAAACATCATGGATGGAATGGGATTGTGCAGATTTTGCAGTGTTTTTCGATTTTTGGGGGTGTTCATGGGGAGGGACATGCCATGTGGCTGGTGGCCATTTTGAGTGCAGCTACAGGCACTTGCCATGTGCTGGCAGGCAAGTGGCCATTTTGAATGCAGGCTTTGTTGTTAGGCCTCCAACCATTTTGCCTACTTTTCAACCTTTATTTATGCCAGGGGTAGTGAGTCTTGCATGGGCCTAGTATTTCTGTGGGTTGTCTTGAATTTAAACATCATGGAGGCCATAGATGAATTGGGATTGTGCTGATTTTTCTGTGTTTTTCGATTTTTTTTTTTTGTAAAATTTTGTGTTTTTCGATTTTTGACCTGTTGTTGGGGCCTTGACCAGGGGTAGTGAGTGGTGCATGGGGCCTAGTCTTTCTGTGGGCTGTCTTGAATTTAAACATCATGGATGGAATGGGATTGTGCTGATTTTGCAGTGTTTTTCGATTTTTGGGGGTGTTCATGGGGAGGGACATGCCATGTGGCTGGTGGCCATTTTGAGTGCAGCTACAGGCACTTGCCATGTGCTGGCAGGCAAGTGGCCATTTTGAATGCAGGCTTTGTTGTTAGGCCTCCAACCATTTTGCCTACTTTTCAACCTTTATTTATGCCAGGGGTAGTGAGTCTTGCATGGGCCTAGTATTTCTGTGGGTTGTCTTGAATTTAAACATCATGGAGGCCATAGATGAATTGGGATTGTGCTGATTTTTCTGTGTTTTTCGATTTTTTTTTTTTGTAAAATTTTGTGTTTTTCGATTTTTGACCTGTTGTTGGGGCCTTGACCAGGGGTAGTGAGTGGTGCATGGGGCCTAGTCTTTCTGTGGGCTGTCTTGAATTTAAACATCATGGATGGAATGGGATTGTGCTGATTTTGCAGTGTTTTTCGATTTTTGGGGGTGTTCATGGGGAGGGACATGCCATGTGGCTGGTGGCCATTTTGAGTGCAGCTACAGGCACTGGCCATGTGCTGGCAGGCAAGTGGCCATTTTGAATGCAGGCTTTGTTGTTAGGCCTCCAACCATTTTGCCTACTTTTCAACCTTTATTTATGCCAGGGGTAGTGAGTCTTGCATGGGCCTAGTATTTCTGTGGGTTGTCTTGAATTTAAACATCATGGAGGCCATAGATGAATTGGGATTGTGCTGATTTTTCTGTGTTTTTCGATTTTTTTTTTTGTAAAATTTTGTGTTTTTCGATTTTTGACCTGTTGTTGGGGCCTTGACCAGGGGTAGTGAGTGGTGCATGGGGCCTAGTCTTTCTGTGGGCTGTCTTGAATTTAAACATCATGGATGGAATGGGATTGTGCTGATTTTGCAGTGTTTTTCGATTTTTGGGGGTGTTCATGGGGAGGGACATGCCATGTGGCTGGTGGCCATTTTGAGTGCAGCTACAGGCACTGGCCATGTGCTGGCAGGCAAGTGGCCATTTTGAATGCAGGCTTTGTTGTTAGGCCTCCAACCATTTTGCCTACTTTTCAACCTTTATTTATGCCAGGGGTAGTGAGTCTTGCATGGGCCTAGTATTTCTGTGGGTTGTCTTGAATTTAAACATCATGGAGGCCATAGATGAATTGGGATTGTGCTGATTTTTCTGTGTTTTTCGATTTTTTTTTGTGTAAAATTTTGTGTTTTTCGATTTTTGACCTGTTGTTGGGGCCTTGACCAGGGGTAGTGAGTGGTGCATGGGGCCTAGTCTTTCTGTGGGCTGTCTTGAATTTAAACATCATGGATGGAATGGGATTGTGCTGATTTTGCAGTGTTTTTCGATTTTTGGGGGTGTTCATGGGGAGGGACATGCCATGTGGCTGGTGGCCATTTTGAGTGCAGCTACAGGCACTGGCCATGTGCTTGGCAGGCAAGTGGCCATTTTGAATGCAGGCTTTGTTGTTAGGCCTCCAACCATTTTGCCTACTTTTCAACCTTTATTTATGCCCAGGGGTAGTGAGTCTTGCATGGGCCTAGTCTTTCTGTGGGTTGTCTTGAATTTAAACATTATGGAGGGCATGGATGGATTGGGATTGTGCTGATTTTGCAGTGTTTTTCGATTTTTTTGTGCTCTATAACTGAACTGATGTTCCTCTGTCTTCCATTTTTTTTAGGTGCACAAGACTCAAGAGAACCACCAGTGCCAGGAAGAAGTCCTGCAGCGGTGTGTGTGTGCAGCATAACGTCACGCGACGTCACGTCTGGCCTCAGACAACTCTACAATTCGTGCAACTGCGGCCTGCTGTCTGACCTGCTCTGAAGAAGATGGCCCCAAAGAAAGTTCTCCGTAGCTCCTCTAGCAAGAAAGTTGCTAGTAAGGAGCAGAAGAAGCAAGTTACCAAGGAGGCTGGTGTGTCACCCGCCACTTTTTTTGGGAGCAAAAGAAAAAGTACGCCTGCAGCAGCAGGATCTGCTGGGGACCAACCTGAGAGCAGCACCCCTGCTCCATTGGGTTCAGTGCCTCCACCACCACGCCAACTTAAGTCAAAGCCCTTGAGTGCTTCAGAGGCAGTCAGTGTACTTCTCCAATCACCATCGACCAGTGATGTTGGCTCATCGCAAGAAAGTAGCAGCAATGTCCCTGAATCAACACAGGTTGTTGTAACTCATCTGACAAGTGTTGAACAACCACAGCCGCAACAACAACACCATGTGCAAGTACACGCCCAAGTACATGTGGAAGGAGAGGCAGCAAAAGGAGATGCGCAAGCAAAGGTGCATGGACGTTCACAAGTGCCCACAATAGTTGTTCCTCCCGAAGTAGGGGCACATTTGGAAATCGACAATGAAGCTGAGGTATCATTGGAAGCCACTCCTCCTGATGATCATTCATTGTCTTCCACATCCCTAGCAAGGAAAAGATCAAGGGGGGTGTCTACATCTTCTTCAAGCCCACCTCGTTCTGGTGCAAGTGATCTGTCTTGGGAACCACGACAACTGCGGTCTGACAGTGAGGCAGAGGCACACCATGATCTGCCACCGGTACCTAAGCGTAAAAGGAAGGTCGTCCAAAAACTCAAACCTATGGAGTGTGATGAGGCTCAACAAGAAGTGACAGATACTGCTGGTGATGAAGCCTCTCACGATGACGACGAGGCAGTCATCACAAAGGTCACTGCAGCCCCACCGGGCATGCAGCAAAGAGACATTTTGACCCTATCCCGAGAAGCTGCTGAGCGTGATGATGATGTCGGCGAGGAGGCAATGGAAATGGAATCATTAGATTTGGAGTTAAGTAGTACACCAAAACCTACTGCTTCCATATTTCTTCCTCGCAAGAAGGTACCCACCTCGTCCTCGACCTCAATTCGTGGTGGTGAAAGTGCAAAACGTACTGAAGTTCGGCAATCCACATCCTCCACTTCATCTGTCATTAGCAGCAGGACCACCACCACCAGTATCGACGCCTCCTCCGGCGGCGGCCCCCGAAGACATTTCAAGTCTCCAGTTTGGGACTTCTTTAGTGTTTGCCCAAAAAAGGAAAACGTAGCCATTTGTAGCCTTTGTAAGCTTCGATATAGTCGTGGTAAGCTTGGTTCTAACTATGGTACCGGAGGCCAGAGAGGTCATCTTGAGAGAAGGCACCCTGTCGAATGGTTTCCGCACCTAGAGGCGGTCAAGAAAGCCGGAATTGCACGTAATGAAAACGTTGATTTGTCATCTGCTGATGACGAGGAGGTAGAAGAAGACGATCCAAACACTTCACTTACACCCAGTTCCCATGTCAGCAGCACACCCCATGGGAGCCACACTAAGAGTGTGGGAGAGAGTGAGACATCAATGCGGAAAAGTTCATCAGCGAGCGTAACTGGGTCGAAGAGATCATCATCCCGTAAATCATTGGTCCAGGGCAACATTAAAAAGATGTTGTTTACAGAAGCGCAATATGAACGCAACCACCCAATGACCCGTCTGTATAACACTAAGCTGGCTAAAATGCTAGCTCTGGACCTTCTCCCTTTTTCTTTTGTCGAAGGGGTTGGTTTTCTAGAATTAGTGGCAGCGCTCTGCCCTAAATGGAAGGTTCCTAGCCGGTTCTATTTTGCCCGAGTTGCGGTTCCAGCACTACATGAAGATGTTCTGAAGGCGATTGGGGCAGCTTTGCAGAAGAGTGCTGTTCACACTATACATCTGACAACAGACATGTGGAGCAGTGGCGCAGGCGCTGATTACATGTGCATCACTGCACACTGGGTCTCTTTTTCAGGGGCTAAAGCAAAGCTAAACTCAGGTGTTGACACTAACATTGTTTTTAAAGGTGCTCGGAAACATGCAACACTAGCCATGTTTGGTTTGGAGAAACGTCACACAGCAGAAAACATTTTGGATGTCTTTGACACAAAGGTCCTTAACTGTCTGTCCCCACTAAAACGCAAGGTTGGTTATGTTTCCACGGACAATGGCTCCAATATAGTTAAGGCCATGAGGGACGGTTACTATTTCAGAGTGCCGTGTTTGGCGCACTGTATAAACCTGGTTGTCCAAAAATTCTTGGGTAATAAACTCAGTGCAGCGTCCAGTGTATTGGAGAACTGCCGAAAAATTTGCAAGCATTTCAGGCATTCTTTTAAGGCCCGCAAGCAGCTGAGGAGCATGCTATATCAATGTCAAATGCCAGTGAAAGCACTCATCCAGGAGGTGGTAACACGTTGGAACTCAACCTTCTACATGCTTGAGCGTCTGTATGAGCAGTATACGCAACTCGATCAATATTTCTTGAAAGAGGGTATAGAGGAGCTGAGGATGGGTGGGCCGCAATGGAACATAGTTGAAAGCCTAACACGCATGCTTCGTCCTTTTGAGGTCTTCACGCGTGCAGTCAGCAAGGAGGACTCTAATTTGGGAAAAGCTATCCCATTGTTGTACATGCTGGAGGACCAACTGAAGGAGGTGTGTTCTGTGTTTCGAAAAGATGACAAAAAGAAAGGCTCTTCTTTGCTTCTGGCTGAGCAATTATTAGAGCTCCTACAAGGTGATGAACGTCTTCAAAAGATCCACTCAGAACAGCATTACATTTGTGCTACTATTCTGGATCCACGCTACAAAAAGGCGCTGGCAGGCAGAGCATTCTTTTCTTTTGCTGATGAAGATGTTACAAAGTACAAACGTTGGCTAGCCTTGTCAGCCAAGAAGTTTGAAACAGAACGGCTGGAAATTGAAGGAAATGGCAGTACATCAGCAGGCCATCCCCAGTCAAAACAATCCACTTCTGCACCTGTGGCTGTGGCACAAGTGACCTCTCAGCCGTTAAAGACACCGGCAACCGCATCATCTGCACGAAAGACAGCAGAAACATTGGAGGCTGAAGAGGATTGGCTAGCTCTGCGTGGGTTTGGTTCTCAAAAGGCCAGAGGCACAGCAAGAGCTACGCAAAGTGGAGGAACCTTGGAGGAGGACCTTGAGTCGATGGTGAAGGACTATCTGAATGACTCCACAGAGGTCTATGTTAATTCTGACCCATTGGCGTATTGGCATGGGAAAAAAGAATTGTGGCCACAGCTCACCAACCTGGCTTTAAACTACTTGTCTTGCCCACTCGCAAGTGTGTCTTCTGAACGGGTTTTCAGTGCGGCTGGTGGGATTGTAACTCCCAAACGGAGCCGCCTCTCGCCCAAAAATGTGGAGAGGTTAACAATGATCAAGATGAATCAGCACCTCATACCACCAGATATAAGAGTACGAGAGAGCGTGCCGGATGAAGAGGAGGTGGCCAGCACCATAGATGAGGGAATTTCTACTCTGTCAGGTGGCACTGACCTCACCCGGGCTGAATTCGCAGAGTATGATGACGAAGCCTTATTCTTATTCCTGGACCGTGATTCCGACTTCGAGCCCTGAAAATGAGACAACGAATCAATAACTTTCTTTTTCATCCTTATTCACTTTTATTCCTGTGTGTCTGTCTTTCTTTGTTGTGCACAGTTAATATAATTCAAACTTTAATCAGATTATCACAAAGACAAGCCCATCAGCAGAACTGTCTTCACTTGTTTGCTAATTTATTTGAAGGTGCCGCAGTCTGCATTCCTCAGGTTCACAAGTTCAGAAGAACATGCTCCTCTATCCTCCTCCTCCAGACTCCTATTTCCATCAAAGCAGAGGGCTGGTTTACGCCCAATGAAGAAAGACTCAGCACTTGTGGGGGTGTTGTTCTACCTCTTTGCAGGTGAGTTGACGGGTCTGGGGCCATTGCTGGGAAGCACTAAAAGTGGTTTGTGCCAAATCCGAGGCGGAAATTTTTTTGTGTTTTTGATGACTTGCTTGCCTTTGAGGTGCTCTTAGGGGGGGTTCCGTCTGTTTGTGGGTGAGTTTCATGGTCTGAGAGCATTGCTGGGACACTCTAATCTTGATTGCATTTGCTTTTCAGGAAATCCGTCGTGCCAACCCCGACTTATGGCCTAGCTACGCAGCGCGTTTGGACCGAAGGCCCAGAAATATTGCAAGTATGAGATTTTGCTTTTGGCCTGTTTGGGGGTGTTATGCTTCTTGGCGGGTGGGTTGCCGGGTCTTGGGGCATTCCTGGGAAGGTCTAATACCGGGTAGAAGTGGTTGGGACAAAATCCAGGCCGATTTTTTTTGGGCTATTTCAGACATTTTGCTCTATGTAGCGTTTTCGGGGGCCTGTTTGGGGGGCTTGCTGGTGTTTGCGGGTGAGTTTCGTGGTCTGGGAGCACTGCTGGGACACTCTAATCTTGATTGCATTTGCTTTTCAGGAAATCCGTCGTGCCAACCCCGACTTATGGCCTAGCTACGCAGCGCGTTTGGACCGAAGGCCCAGAAATATTGCAAGTATGAGATTTTGCTTTTGGCCTGTTTGGGGGTGTTATGCTTCTTGGCGGGTGGGTTGCCGGGTCTTGGGGCATTCCTGGGAAGGTCTAATACCGGGTAGAAGTGGTTGGGACAAAATCCAGGCCGATTTTTTTTGGGCTATTTCAGACATTTTGCTCTATGTAGCGTTTTCGGGGGCCTGTTTGGGGGGCTTCCTGGTGTTTGCGGGTGAGTTTCGTGGTCTGGGAGCACTGCTGGGACACTCTAATCTTGATTGCATTTGCTTTTCAGGAAATCCGTCGTGCCAACCCCGACTTATGGCCTAGCTACGCAGCGCGTTTGGACCGAAGGCCCAGAAATATTGCAAGTATGAGATTTTGCTTTTGGCCTGTTTGGGGGTGTTATGCTTCTTGGCGGGTGGGTTGCCGGGTCTTGGGGCATTCCTGGGAAGGTCTAATACCGGGTAGAAGTGGTTGGGACAAAATCCAGGCCGATTTTTTTTGGGCTATTTCAGACATTTTGCTCTATGTAGCGTTTTCGGGGGCCTGTTTGGGGGGCTTGCTGGTGTTTGCGGGTGAGTTTCGTGGTCTGGGAGCACTGCTGGGACACTCTAATCTTGATTGCATTTGCTTTTCAGGAAATCCGTCGTGCCAACCCCGACTTATGGCCTAGCTACGCAGCGCGTTTGGACCGAAGGCCCAGAAATATTGCAAGTATGAGATTTTGCTTTTGGCCTGTTTGGGGGTGTTATGCTTCTTGGCGGGTGGGTTGCCGGGTCTTGGGGCATTCCTGGGAAGGTCTAATACCGGGTAGAAGTGGTTGGGACAAAATCCAGGCCGATTTCTTTTGGGCTATTTCAGACATTTTGCTCTATGTAGCGTTTTCGGGGGCCTGTTTGGGGGGCTTCCTGGTGTTTGCGGGTGAGTTTCGTGGTCTGGGAGCACTGCTGGGACACTCTAATCTTGATTGCATTTGCTTTTCAGGAAATCCGTCGTGCCAACCCCGACTTATGGCCTAGCTACGCAGCGCGTTTGGACCGAAGGCCCAGAAATATTGCAAGTATGAGATTTTGCTTTTGGCCTGTTTGGGGGTGTTATGCTTCTTGGCGGGTGGGTTGCCGGGTCTTGGGGCATTCCTGGGAAGGTCTAATACCGGGTAGAAGTGGTTGGGACAAAATCCAGGCCGATTTTTTTTGGGCTATTTCAGACATTTTGCTCTATGTAGCGTTTTCGGGGGCCTGTTTGGGGGGCTTGCTGGTGTTTGCGGGTGAGTTTCGTGGTCTGGGAGCACTGCTGGGACACTCTAATCTTGATTGCATTTGCTTTTCAGGAAATCCGTCGTGCCAACCCCGACTTATGGCCTAGCTACGCAGCGCGTTTGGACCGAAGGCCCAGAAATATTGCAAGTATGAGATTTTGCTTTTGGCCTGTTTGGGGGTGTTATGCTTCTTGGCGGGTGGGTTGCCGGGTCTTGGGGCATTCCTGGGAAGGTCTAATACCGGGTAGAAGTGGTTGGGACAAAATCCAGGCCGATTTTTTTTTGGGCTATTTCTGACATTTTGCTCTATGTAGCGTTTTCGGGGGCCTGTTTGGGGGGCTTCCTGGTGTTTGCGGGTGAGTTTCGTGGTGTGGGAGCACTGCTGGCTATATATACTTTACTTTGCAAGAGGTTTGAAGCAAATCCATGGTGGCTGAGGGGACTTAGGGCCTAGCTGCAGAGCGCGCGCGGAGTGATTTGGGAAATTTGTGAAAAAGTGACTAAGTCCCCATTTTTGTACTTTTGCTCTTTGGCTGTTTGGGGGTCTTCTACTCGTTTTCTCCTGGGTTGACGGCTCTGGGGCCATTGCTGGGAAGCTCTAATACCGGATAAAAGTGTTTTGGACCAAATCCCAGGCGGAATTTTTTTTGTGTTTTTGATGACTTGCTTGCCTTTGAGGTGCTCTTAGGGGGGGTTCCGTCTGTTTGCGGGTGAGTTTCGTGGTCTGGGAGCACTGCTGGGACACTCTAATCTTGATTGCATTTGCTTTTCAGGAAATCCGTCGTGCCAACCCCGACTTATGGCCTAGCTACGCAGCGCGTTTGGACCGAAGGCCCAGAAATATTGCAAGTATGAGATTTTGCTTTTGGCCTGTTTGGGGGTGTTATGCTTCTTGGCGGGTGGGTTGCCGGGTCTTGGGGCATTCCTGGGAAGGTCTAATACCGGGTAGAAGTGGTTGGGACAAAATCCGCGCGGAAAAGCCTTTAGTTTTGGCACTTTTTGTAACTTAGGGTTCGTTAGGGTTAGCCCTAGCAGCAGGATTGCATGTGTATCGGGGTGTTCTAGATTTTTCAAACTGAGTTCTGGGGTCTTAGAGCACTCGTGAGAATGTGTAATTTTGGTTGCAAGTCATTTGAAGAAAATCCATGGTGGGAAAGGGGGGATTTGGCATAGTTAAAGAAAGCCTTTGCCACTATTCTTAACTTAGGGTTCGTTAGGGTTAGCAGTATTTCTATTGCATGTGTTTGAGTGGGGGGGATTTCGAGTCTTGGAGCGATGCTGGCTATGGCTACTTTTGCTTGGTTGCTTGCAAGTGGTTTGAATACAATCCACGGGGGGTAATGGGTAATTAGGGTACTTCGGCCTACTTTTACTTTCAAAGTAAGTTTTGTCTCCAGTTTTCTGCTAGGCCTCGTTTTTTGGGTGGGAGCACTGCTAGGAAGATCTATTTTTGTTCTAAAACACAGTTTACAGTACACCTAGCTTGAGGGGCAAGATCCGCTACATTAATTTGCCCATACTTACTTATCCTTCAAAAGGTGACTCAGAGTACGCACTTTCAAAAACATTGTACTGTCTGTCTACTAGGAAAAACAAATTGTGACTTTTTGCACTCCACAGCCTACATACCTTATATTTATTTATCAGTGGTGTTGTAATATTATATCACTTCCTGTTTTTCGTTGAATAATTACAGGCCGGGTTTCAGTCTCTGCAATGGGGAAAAAAGGATGGAGTCAGGCTTCACAGTAGCGAGCCACAATTCAGCATCAGGCAGGCAGTGGACAGGGTGTCTTCTGGTGACCAACATCGGTGGACGAAGCGTCGGCTGCAATGGAGGAGTGCCGCTAATAGGAGGATTTTTTTTCTGCGGGCAACTTACTTACCACTTCCAACAGGACCACTACAACCACATAGATACAGTATCCCTTGCCTTTTTCTCTGACTGTGACTGCATTTCTTTGCTCTCTCTCGGCTTCTACATTGATCCCTTAACACATCACTTAGTCCACTCCACTATCTGCACCACACATAGTCATTTGTAAGTGCTCCTACGTAATTCGCAAGTCGCAGCACGCCCCAGGCCGTAGAGGACTGGGATGGCCCCAATGATGAAGCATGTCACCAAGGGGCAACCCTGGTGAGTGAGGGGACACCTAGAAAAAAAGCAATTTCTCCTTTTCTATCTACTATACCTTCTGTCAGGTTACGCAGCCCCTAAGCGCCTACCGTACTATGAAACTACATTTCCCATGAGTAGGCGGGAGACTTGCAGACTATTTAGTGAGACTATATGAGAGTACCCTTGTATGTTAGGACATCACTTCACTGATGCCTGTCTTGTCTTCTCTTACAGGTATCCTTTCCCTGCTGACCCTACCTTTACCCATCCCACATTTTTTATTTTAGTTTGTTATTTTTCTCCCTCGCCTAATGCCTCGAACACCCTGTGTTTACACTTCTGGGTGTTGGTGACATTTGGAGGTGGAACCATATTTGCATCGACTGGATCACGGGGAGTAAACGTGACACCTTCCAGACCAACCCCATTGAGTGTTGTTGTGAATGGATTTATAGTGACCAGCAAGGCTCTCGGGTATCTGGCTACAGAGACCTTATGTTGAATATAGTTATCAATAATTCCACACAGGCCCTGTACTGTCGCATTCTTTCTTTCCACAGTTGTCGATGATATATTCTTACTCTGCTTGACAAAGAACCATTGCTAATGTGAAAGAACTTCAACCGAATTAGTAGTTATACTTTACCATTTGTTAGGCTACAATGTGGCACTGCTCTACTGTACTTCTGTCACCTGCTATATTCTCAGTTGTACCGTTGAATTGCTCAGGAGGACAAACCAGATTTCATTTTCTTTTTTTTCATAGGCATGCAACTGCCACTGTGTCACACCACTACTACCACCGCTATGAGGAAATTTTATCCGACCAAGATTGCCAACGTTATTCGGTGTTTCCCGTGGAGCCAGCCCTGGGCCTAGCCCTACTTTCAAACACAAATTACAGGTAAGATAAGCGTTTGGTGGTTTGGGGGTATAATGGAGTATTAGTACGAGAGACGAGAGCCTGAAGGTAGTACTACTAAAGTCCTAGGACTCTTGGATTCACTTCACTTAGTCTGTGAGAGGCACTTAGTGTTGAAAACATTTGGGCATTTACACTTAAAGGAAGAAAATGGAACTAAACTTTCAGGAAAACAGTCAACGTTAAACCCCCACCCACCAGGCAAGCAGTAAAAAACAGGTATGCTCAGATAAAGTTTGAAAAAGTATATTTATATCCCTAACAAAATAATCTCCCGCAAGACCCTCCCTAACCCCAACGATTGTCCTTCAAAAGTCCCCAAAAACCCAACTCCCAATTCCCACCCCCCAAAAGTCTCTAAAAAAGGGGCAAGGGACACTATGGGTGGATGCTGTTCACTTTTTGGGCCAGGGCATCATGCTCCTCGCGGAGCAAGGCGAGCTCCTGCTGAAGGCGGGACACCATCAGGGTGGTGCGGCGCAGGCGTGCCTTCACTGCCTTGCAGGTGCAAGGCCTGTGAGAAGCAGCTGTTGGCCTTGCTGCTCGGCGGTGGCGTTTGCCTTTGGCAGCCCGGCTCAGTCTCGGTGGACCACTGTGCTGGGTCACGGTGGCAGCCGGTGAGGCCACGGAGGACGACGTTGTCGTTGTTGTCGACCGCACACTTTCCACGTCCTCCAGGGCCACCAGCCGCCGATATTCCGCAACAGTGGCCTCGATTCTCCGTTGCCGGGCCGCTCTAGCCAGCTCCTTCCTCCTTGTTCGTTTGGAAGGAGAACCTATATGAAGAAAGAAAGACATAGTCTGTAACCAATGCTCTTTAAGATTAACTCAATCATTCAGCAGAAATGTGTGCTGCAGTACAACTAGCAACTTGCAAGCGCATTACATAACTATTGAGGCCAGTATCTATCTAACCTCACACTTCTTCATCCTTGCTCTAACATTAGTGGGAGTTTAAGGAACAAATTCTATGAGCACTGTGGACTTCCATTGGAGTCGACTATGAAAGTACACCAGTCTTATTCTTCTTCTTGTCTCTTGTTTTGGAAAATTGGTACGTTATTTTCTGCAAGCCGGCATAATGCCAGCGCGGTAAACTTGCACCCGAGAAAAAGAGACGCACGCCATGAGGAGTGACCTAGACTTGCGTTGCCGTTGCGTTACTGTACCCGTCCAGTACATGCAGGTGGTGAATCTCTTACTTTTCTATTACGGGTGGCACTGAGAATACTCTGTTACAACTCAAGGGCTACTGCTTAATTAATTTAACTTTCACCCTACAGTGGAAATGAGTACTAGAAATGGAAAATTGAAGAAGATAAATAATCTGATTATCTATCACTTCACATGGGATGTTTTTGCTTATATATGGGATGACTTTAGGTGCTTTGCTTTTTATTGAGTGACAGGCAGTGATACATCCACACATGAATGACTGAGTACTACTAAACTTATTAAGAGAGGTAGGGAGTGGCCACCATAATAACCGGATCTATGCAGTGCTTGCAATACAAACTACTGCTACTATTTATGGTAGTATTTGGACAAAATTAAAAGTTCTTTTCCTTGCCTTTCCTACACTGGAACGGACGTGCGGGTGCAGTGTTAGTGTTACATGCTCTTCAAAGTTACACTTAGTTCATCCACTGACCGTCTACTCTCTCTAGATCATGGGTACTCACAAACTTTCTCTCAGGGGCTACATTTACAGTGTAGTTTGGGGCCGAGGGCCGCACTGGTGGGGGCGGAGTCAGAGGGGGCGGGGCTAAAGCAAAACGATAACTTGTGACCATGAGGTTGCACACAGGTCCCTGCAGCAGATGCCCTCATCCACTGAGCCACCAGACCCAGCATTTACATACATCTCTCTCCCTCCTGCTGTCCCTCCTGCCCTCCCTCCATCTCTCTCTCCCTCCTGCCCTCCCTCTCCCTCTGTCATCTCACTGTGTGTGTGTCTATCTGTGTCAGCCTTCAGCCCGGGTTGAGACCGCTTCCTCAACGCGCACACACAGACAACAACACCAAAGTACTTAACAGGTCTTTAAAAGACCATTAACATATTATTGAGGCTTTGTTTGTTTTAGCGCCCCTGCTTCTCCACCCTGACAATCACTGCTTGCCCGGCCCCACAGAGCAGAGGCTTAGTTCTATTTCACCTCTTTGTGGCCTTGCATCTCCACTCTGCTCTGTGGGGGCCGGGGGAGCAGTGATTGTCAGAGTGGAGATGCAGGGGCGCTAACAGGTGAAATACAAAAAAGCCTCTGCTCTGTGGGGGCCGGGGGAGCAGTGATTGTCTGCAAGGTCAGCGCACCGCCAACGAAGGCTTGCCGGGCCACCACCGGCCCGCGGGCCGTACTAGGAGTACCCCTGCTCTAGATACACATATGCTATCTAAGAGTCAGATAGTAGCATGATCCAGGTATATGGACACATACAGTTTCTGTGTCACCCACCCAGGCTGTTGTCCTTCCACCCATCATTGCTTCATCATTCACCCAGCCATGCATCTCATATTCTTGCCTTCCCAGCTAGTCTTCAATCTCAATAAGTAAGGAATATATAAGAGCTTACCTCTGGCCGCCACCACCGTCTCAACTCTCACATCCGGCGCCGCCGCCTCCTCCCCTGATGATGAATTGCCCTCCGCCTCCGTGTCGAGCACCACCACCACACTGGCCCCGCCACCAGATGTTCCACCTACAAAGTACATTTAAGAATCTTAGAATAAAGCACTCACTAGTCACTAGTATTTGGTCTAGGAATGAAGACATGTGAAAACAATGTAATTTGTGACTGTCTACGTTAAAGTTAAAAAAAATGTCCCTTTTTCCAGGGAAGGTTGTCTTGCTGCACTTTTTGGCACAACTGATGAAGGCTGATTTTTTAACACGCACCATTTTTCTCCACACAGACAGAAGATGGACTTCTAACAACAAGATCAAGTTGAAACCAGGTGAGAGCTCGGCTCGACCACAAGAAATGTCTTCAATTAATCGTCAGCACTAACCACTTTTCCATTATCAGTTAAACGTTTAGTTTTATTATGACTTCATTTTAATAAATGTGTTTACTTTTAATAAAGCTTTTAAATTTAAATACAATCTGTGTTTTTTGGTCCTCCAGACTAGAGTGACTGAACGAAAGGTTTTGCAATTTTTGCAAGCATGAGTCCAGATAGAACACTTCAAAAGACATTATGGACAATCCCAGAGGACTGCACTAAGTTGATAGAGCTATTGCTGACTAGAATCATGGGAGTTTCGCCAACCGTGCAATCTTAGTTAGCTACACAGACAGACTAATAAGAATAATCTAGTAATACCACAGGGAGTCATAGTAGAGGCAGGATAAGAATTTAGATACAGTCTACAAGAAGAGCAAAGACAATTTTGAAAAAATTCAAATGAGGAACGCTAGGAAAAATAGGTACTAGTCTAAAATGAAAACTTACTGGGGCCAGCAGAGGAGCCCTCGCCTGCCCGATCCTGGCCCTGTTGATGAACAGCATCCGCCGCCTGCTGCTCCTGTGTCCTCCTCTCGCCCCTGGGGGGAGCTGACGTACAACATGAAAGAAAGAACAGAAAACATGGATGATTGTTGCTTGTCAATGTCAACCAAATCAAACATTTCAAAAGAACAATAACAAAATATTTCCGCGAAATTATATTGATTATGGTTACTTTTTATTTATTTGCGGACCTGTGACTTCGAAAGTCACGTAACTCACTAAACAAAGTACTGAAACGTTCACCTAGGACTGGCAGGCAGCAGTCCGCAGGCAAGACGCAAAGTGACAGACAAACTCCATTGTGATTTCAGTCAGATCAGTGACAACACTAACAGTTGCCTGCTACATTACCAGTCATTTAAATAGTCAAACTATCAATCCACCGCCACTATTTTTCTTATTGTCAGGGTTACAAAGGAAGGGGCAGATTTAAGCCCTTGCGGCTCTTTTGCGCCGTTCTTGCGTGACTTTTGTGACGCAGCAGCTAAACAAAAAAGGGCGCCATGGTGCGGCGTATAATATTATAACAACGTGACGCATTTGGGAGATGCATCCCGTTATAAAGCCCTGCGCCATCAGGGGGCGTTCCGGCGCAAGGGAGGGCATTCCTGCGCTGGAACACATCCTAATAGTGGCTGAGGGAAATCTACAAAATATCAATCAGTCACCTTTAGGACAATGATGCGTCACACAAACCCTGCACCTGCTTGAAGCAGACGTACGGCTTGACCCAGCATTGGGGAGATAGGGTACCCCAGAGCATTGATGGAGCTGCGCCATCGTTGCGACGCAACTCCAGCAGTAAAGCTTCGGTGACGTTTTGGGCCCATGGGGAGCCGCATTGCAAATACGGCGCACCATGTTTGGTGGTGGTAGCGGGCCGCACAATTAATGGCGCATCCCTGCTACTTTGCAGGGATGCGACGGTAATTGCAATTCTGCCCCTTAGGGGCATACTTACTTACGCGTTCTGGCGCATCTCCAGAGATGCGCCAGATCAAATGCGTCACGCAAAACTACCCTTGCGACACGGCAGATGTGCCTCATTTACAATGCGGCGCGCCCTGGCGCAAGGGTAGGCACTTGCGTGACGCATCTCGTCACGTAAGAGCGGCGCATCGCTGGAGTCACGTCGCCAACGCAATGCAACTCCAGTAATGCTCAGGGCCACCCAATACTTTACATGCTGTGTCAGTCCTTTCGCCTGCTTCGAGCAGACATAAGGAATTGAATTGACGTAGCAGCGTCGCAGAAGTGCCTGCGTTAAATCTTGTAGATTTCACGCAGGCAATTTTGCGAGGCGCACAGCCGCTGGACCGCCCACCCTGCGTACTAGGAACGCACCCATTGTGGTGCAGGCCCATGGCTTTATAACGTGACGCATCTCCCTAGATGCGTCATGCTGTAAATGACTTGCAGGGATGCGGCACGTTTACGCCGCTGTTGCGTCACGCAAGGCAACGTAAACGTGGCGCAAGGGGCTTGTAAATGTAATCTGCCCCCTAGTGTCTAGCATTACGCAGTTCTGTTAAGTACACTCATACATAATAGTTACTCAGGCCAATGAGACCACGAAATAGAAAACAAATAAGCATAGTAGCAACCCCACTGAGAAGGAGAGCAGTGCACCTGAAATGCACAGAAGATTTTGAAATATAATTTAACTACAATGTAATCGTCATCAGCGGCATTATTGGCTTGCTCCATGTAAAAAACAAATATTTGCAATACAACAACACAGAGCAGGAGAAAACATCATAGTAGTGAGTGATTAAATGCCAATGGCTACTACTACTCACCAAGCCCGGGGATCTCCAAGCCGAGCTGGTCCAGCAGGTCGCGCTCGCGGTCCAGGAGGTCCGTCCAGCGATGGGTGACCTGGCTGTAGGTGCGCTGGACCCCGTAGAGGTGGGATATGGCCCAGCACACCTTCTCCCACCGCTTCCGGCGCTCCCGCATGTTATAGCCGCCGGCCGCGATCCTGCCGCCTCCCGCGATGGTCCTGGGCAGGCGGCGCTGGACGAAGTAGACCAGCGCGCCCACTTCCTCCGGGCTGAATATCTCCCGGCGCGTCACCTGCTCCCCCCTCGATCTCACGCCTGCTGTCCTGCCACTGGGTCCAGCACTACTCCCCGCCGCCGCTGCGGCCCTCAAGTGCCTGGGCAGCTTCACGGCGCCTGGCTTGACCATGGTCTGGGCAGGTAAGGTAGGAAGAAGTAGAAAATTAAGAAAGAATAGGATAGGGAAGAAGAAAAGAAAAGAGTTTACAAAAGTAGTTTAAAAGTAAAGAAAAATAGCAGAAAAGACAAAAATATACAGCTAGGAAAAGAGAGGGATAGATAAGAAGCAAAATCGTAAAAAAAAAACTGAAAACAAGCAAAGGATGGGAAAGATATCAAGAGGATTAAACACCATGCCCAGACACAGGAAATGAATGAAAAACAAGATGGCCGGCGCCCGTTTCCGAGCGCGAAAGTCAGTTCGCGCGAGATTTTCCTCGCGATCTCGTGCGAACCTCTAGATTTCCCGCGCGATCTCGTGCGAACCTCTACTCGCAATGCGCTTACTGCGCGAGATTATACATAGCGGGCGGAAACGGAAATACGTCACGCAAACAAAATGGCCGCGCCCGTACTCGACCTTGGGGTAAATTCGCGTGTTGCGCTGCAAGCGGCTCGCGAATACTGCAAAAAAACTCGCGAAACAACAAGCCGCAAAAAAATAAAATGCTCATTCGCACGAATTGGCGGCTTCCGCGGTCGGTTTCGCACGACGCCGCGCCCCGCGAATAGCGCGAAAAAAACCGCAAAACGATTTCAGCAAAAGCAAAAGCAATGAGCAGGTGCAAAAGGTCAACCTCATGATTTGTAACGATTCTTTGTATTGCTTCCTGAGGGGGCCCTCCAGAATTCGGTTGCCTGCTTGCAACTATTGTGTGACCCTGCTCTGACCTTAACTGTATGCCACAAAGGTCCTGATTTACAGCTAAAGGAGCAGACAAGCAGGTGCCAGGCTGGAACTTTAAATTCTTTCAGTGACACATTAATTAGCCCCTAATTCATTATTGTCAGTTGGGGCAGGGCAGGTGTTGTAACTAATTTTGCAACAATGAAAGCACTTAGCAAGTGCAAAAGATCACTAATCAGGGCGCACTAAGGAAGCAGGTGCCAGCTAAAAAAATATTCTGTGACACATTAATCAGCCCCAAATTAATTCAGGTCACTTGAGGCAGGGAAGGTGTGCTTTGCTTTGCCGAAAATAATGTACACTGGACAACCAGAGGGTGTGGTGATGAAACAGAGGGTGGCATGGGTGGGCCAGAGGGTGGCATGAGTAGTCAGAGAGTGGCAGTGGTGACAGAGAGTGGCAGTGATGAAGAAGAGTGTCCCAAACAGGCTGGACATGTAGAAACAACAAGTTCGCAAAACTTGCGACCCGACAGGTAAGTTCGCAAATTGCGAAATTGTAAAAACCCTCGCGAACTGGCAGAAACACGGGCGAACACAAAAAAAAAAAAATCCGCAAATTCGCGGGAATTCGCGGATTTTGCGGATTGCGAATCCGCAAATCCGCAAAATTCGCGAACGCGAGATCCGCAAAATTCGCCCATGCCTACATGTGGGTACTCCCTGACAAATTGTGGTGGCCAGTCTTGTTCAGCTAGAAGAATGTCATAACCCTGAGAGAACCCCTCCCAAAAGAGTGCTCTTATTTTTCTAGTTATTTCCCCCTCCATCTGGAGTGTTACTTCATATAACTTATGGGGGACGCTAACCCTGATATCTGCAGTTTCAACTTGGATGTACTCATTCAAGTCTACTGTCTCCTGATGATCCTTCAAGTTCTTTCGAGCTATGGTGACTTCTGCTGCGCTGTCCAACATTGTCTGAGCCCACTCCCCGTTCTTGAGTTGTGTCCTCAAGATCCTCAGCATGTCTGATTTTTAGACCTGCTATCTTCTTTTTGGTGAATTGAATTTTCTTATTTTTCTGAACATGTTGATCGTCTTTGGACTTCACACGTTCTTCCTTGTGTTCTGACCGTCCTCTTCTTTTGGATTTCTGTGAAGAAGTCTGAAAGGTACGAGAGGAACGTGTATCAGTATCTTGATATATATCAGGTTTTCTCAAATTACCCCTATTCCTGAGGTTATACCTCCTTTCAGAGGGCTCCTTTTTAGGAGACCTACATTGGGATTGAGAACGCTTCTATTTAGAAGTTTGTTTAGTGTTCTCCCACTTCTTTTTAGGAGGAGTAGGAGTGTTTTTTATAAAGACCTTTTCAGGACTTTCAGACAGTTGGGGATTAACTGGTTTCCCAACCAAGCTGTCTTTGCCTAATTCTTCATAGGATTTTTCAATTATTCTGGCTAGTTCTTGTGGTTGATCAGTTCCATTATTTCTGGCGGATCGCCACGGATGCTGTTTCACCTTTAATATTAGCTAATATTATTGTTGAGACCTGTTTGAAATCTTTCAGTAATTTCATACCTAGATTCAAAGCAGGCTCTGCCCGTATTCATTTTGAATCTGTTTCAGGACATCTGGTATTACCACCATAGACGGAACGCCATGCGTTTTAGTGTATTTTGCAGCAAAGACTGTACCCCAAGTGTCGCAGTCTTCCAGGTGTGGTGCGATCCCCATTCGTAAACAGATTGTTAGAATTCTGTGTTTCTCATGAGGGGTAGTATCAGGAAATACTGCCTCGATCTGAGTAATTTTTTGAGCTATCCAGAATGGAATTTGGTCCTGTTTTACGGGTAATTTACCACCTACTGAATGTAGAGTCTGTGGTGTAATCTTATTTGTTTTCCCCTGGTAAGGGGTGTGTTGTGGAATCCTTATTGCTGGTTGGACTGTAAGAGTCCGCATGATATATTGAACCAATTGTCTATAGATTTTGATTAGTTCTTTGAGTTGAACTAATAGTTCTGCATCTGTCATTATATTAATTTCAGGATGCGGTGTATAGCTGGCTAATACCGGCCATGTTGCTCCTGGTCTACCTAGTGGACCGAACCTGTTAATGTGATTTATATGTTGTAGGGCGCCATTGAACCAGAGCGCATGCTCCTGGTAAGTTAAGGACATTCCTATATCCTCGAAAGGAATGTATTCCTTTAGTGGTTATTATTATTATTATTATATTTGAGTTTGTAGAGCGCACAGATACCCTAGGGTTTCCCGGCGCTAACAGAGGAAAAGAAGCAGGAAGACAAAGGTGCAGGACAATTAGGCAGAGAAAAGCCATGTTTTCAGGCCTTTCCTGAATTTTAGGTAACAAGTTTCAAAGCGCAAAGAGATGGGGAGTGTATTCCATAGTGATGGCGCCAGATAAGAAAAGGAGCGACCGCCAACTCTGGTGCGTTTGAAACGGGGCACGGAGAAGGTGCCAAGAGAGGAGGATCTAAGGGTGCGCACTGGACAGTACGGGTGAACTAAACTGGAAAGATAGGGGGGGGAATTGCCTGTTTTAATCCGGTGCATATAGCAGAGGGCTTTGAATTTTGCTCTTGATTCAATGCGCAGCCAATGAAGGCTGCGCAGGGAAACCGTGGCAGAGGCAGTTCTGGGCAGGTTGCAGAGCAGGCGAGCTGCCATGTTTTGCACCACCTGCAGTTTTCGTATTACCTCCTTGCTAGCCCCAAGGAGGAGTACGTTGCCGTAATCTAACCTGGAGGTTACTAAAGCCTGGACCACAGTTCTTTGTGTGTCTGGCGGAAGCATCCATGCTATTTTTCTCAGCCACCGCATGATATTAGTACAGGTGGCTGAGACTTTCACAACATGCTGCTTCATGGACAGTTGGTTGTCAAATGTAACTCCCAGGTTACGAGCTTTGGTGGCTGGAGTCGGCAGGGGACCCATTTGCTGGGGCCAGTGTTTAGGGCCCCACAGAAGGCTGTCAGGACCGAATAAAAGGAGTTCGGTTTTGTCGCCGTTTAATTTTAATTTATTGGTCTGCATCCAATTGGCAATATTAGTGAGCCCAGATCGGAGAGATGAAATGGGGGCGTGTTTATTAGAGGAGAGAGAGAAAATGATTTGGGTGTCGTCCGCGTATGAAAATATAGAGAGACCAGATTGTTCTGCCAAAGAGGCGAGAGGACTGACATAAATATTGAAGAAAAGGGGGCTTAAGATAGAGCCCTGGGGTACACCGTGTGGGGACGGGAGGGCAGTGGAGGCAGAAGTGGAGGAAAAGACCTGAAAAGTGCGTGCAGACAGAAAACTAGCAATCCAGGCAAGAGCTGTGCCATGGATACCGGCAGCCTTTAGGGTGGAGAGGAGGATGTCATGGGAGACGGTGTCGAACGCAGCGCTTAAGTCCAACAGGATAAGCGCCACCGTCTCCCCTCTGTCCACCTGCTGTCTGATGGCCTCTGTGACACCTAAAAGGGTGGATTCAGTGGAGAATCCAGCCCTGAAGCCAGACTGGGACGGGTGTAGGAATTTCGTATCCTCAATGTAAGAGGAAAGGCAAAGGTTAATGTGTTTTTCTAATACCTTGGACAGGCAAGGGAGTAGGGATATGGGTCGGAAATTAGAAGGGTTATTGGGATCAGCGTTCGTTTTTTTGAGAAGGGGAACCACCATGGCGTGTTTCCAAACTGCAGGAACAGTGGCTTCAGACAGAGATGCGTTCAAGAGGGCTAGGATAGGTGAAAGGACGGGAGTGTCAAGGGTGCTTAGAATTTGAGGGGGCATGGCATCCAGTGGGGAGCCAGATTTGATTTTTGCCATGAGTTCAAAAAAGAGTTCTAACGAGATCGGGTCCCATTTGTCAATGGGAGAGTGATGAGCAACACGTCTTTAGAAATGCATTTGGAAGCGCAGCAGCATCACCATCAGCTGCACTTCAGAGGCTCCACCGAAGTATTTACTGAATCCAGTGGAATACTTTGTAGTGTGCGCTGATGGTAGAGGGAACCATGATAGCAATCTGAAACCTTGGCAGCTATGCATCATCGCGCGACACACCCACACATGGCAGGGGACACAGTACTGTGTCCCGACACAGAGTTTGGAATGCTCTGCCCTAAGGAATAGATGTTCATTGTAAAACTAACTGAGTTCTTGGAGAAATCAATATTCAAGCAAGGGGAAGTTCCCTAACTGCCTAAGCCGATTTTCCAAGAAATCGTTGTGACGTTTGGTACGGGTGGAAGTAGCCATGCCTGTATTTGGGTAGCATGGGCTATGCCTAAATAAGGGTTTGATTTCTATGCCTATATAAGGGCAATGTGAATTGTACCTATATAAGGGCATGAATTGGGATAATTCACTCGGAGCCGAAATCGCCACACAATAACATGGCAGTCCTCATTCTTCTGGACCTCTCTGCAACATTTGACACAGTCTTACCCGCCTTCTCATCAGGATTCTGCACAAGATTGGCATCCAAGGACGCGCTCTCTGCTGATCTGCTCCTTCTTTAGAGATACAACACAAGCTGTACTCCTGGCTTACTTTTCAGAAGCCTGCATACTTATCTGCAAAGTGTATCAAGGTTCATTGCTCAGACCCCACCCACTTCAGCGATCTTTCTGGCCAGTGCCATCCATCGACATTACACAACAATACACTGTGTTTTGTTACATCAACATCCTCAACATCCTCTCTTACGCCGAGGACACACAACCCATACTCTCCCAATCGGACAAGACTCCCAACACAAGAAACAAGGCGTGCAACACCGACAAGTCAGAAATAGTGATCTTGCTCTTTGGCATAAGTACCTCACCATGTGACTCCAACTGGTGGTCAGCTGAACTCAGACGCATGCTAGGAACCTCCGAATCATCAACAGCAAACTGGAAATGACCACAAAAGTCAACACGTCACTGCATCCTGTCTCTGCACCCTAAACATGGCGATGAAGCTTTTCAAATGGCTCTCAAGAAATACTAGAAAAACCATCACTAACAACGTAGCCACCAGCAAATTGGGCTACGGCAAGGCGCTCTACTCTGGGATAACCAAGCAACTCACTAGAAGACTACAAACCATGCAGAACTCAGCAGCCACACTCAACCTCAATCACCCACACAGACTTCACATCATGCCACACATCCATGACCTCCACTGGTTCCCGATACACTAATATGCACATTTCAGACACCTCACACACACATTTGAGTCACTACACAATGTAGGCCCCACATACATCATTAGCCTTATCTCCTATCAACCACCCAGACACCTCTGCTCTGCAGGGCTCTTCCTTGCACACATTCTGTGCATGCACAGAGCCAGATCAGGAGGATGGGTGTTCTCTTACTTTGCTCCTAAACAGTGGAACAACATCCAACTCCAAATCAGAGCCTACTCCTCGCTTCTTGAATAGCGCAAGAAGCTGAAAGCCTGGCTTTTCAATTAACCAACCGACTGTAGGCAAGGCTAGGCACACACACATGCTTAGCCACAGGCTACCCTCGTGGGTGATAGTGCTCTTACAAATAAACACAGCATAACATAACTTAACAATAAATCGGCCAACATCATTTCTAAACTAGACAAGCATTTTCAATGCAATCGGTCTCACATTAATTAAGTTTGAGCTATTGGCATTGCTAAATATTGCAACACCAATTGCAACAAAAGTCTATAAATTATAGGCCAAAAAAATTTGTATTTATTTTTGTAGTTTTAAAGTGAAGTGCGCCATACTCCGATTGCTACAATATTTGGTGTGTGTTTGCTTGGTGGAAGCATGCACGGATGGCTGGTGGTGTGTGTGCCTGGTGAAATCATGCACTGACGGCTGGTGGTGTGTGCCTGGTGAAAGCGTGCACTGACGGCTGGTGGTGTTTGTGCCCGGTGAAAGCGTGCACTGACGGCTGATGGTGTGTGCCTGGTGAAACCGTGCACTGACGGCTGGTGGTGTGTGTGTGCCAGGTAAAAGCATGCACTGACGGCTGGTGGTGTGTGTGTGCCTGGTAGAAGCATGCACTGATGGCTGGTGGTTTGTGTGCCTGGTGAAAGCATGCACTGACGGCTGGTGGTATGTGCCTGGTGAAAGCGTGCACTGATGGAGTGGTGTGGCTCACTGGTTAGAGGTGGCAGACCCGTAAACAAAGAACGGCCCGGGACCAGGGTTCAATTCCCGACGCGGCAGGGTCGTGGACCAGGATCAAACGGACTCGATAATTCTCGCCTCGGTGCCTACTCTAACCAGGGAACACACTCGGCAACTCAGGGCATTAAGCTTGCCTCATCTCTACAACGGCCCCCCACAGATGCCGGGGATGCCTGGTTTCACCGTGGAGATACCCAGAAAGGGACCATCTCACAGGGAAAACCAGGACGGGTTCCCCAGCGGTCTTCAGCGCCAGGATACTCCTTGGAGTCACAGTGCACTTTACAAGT
Organism: Lissotriton vulgaris; assembly: GCF_964263255.1. NCBI lineage: Eukaryota > Metazoa > Chordata > Amphibia > Caudata > Salamandridae > Lissotriton > Lissotriton vulgaris. The sequence continues at coordinate 792,244,033 of NC_141694.1, read as the reverse complement.
ACACCCACATTTAAATTTACATGGCTGTTGGTGTGTGTGTGCCTGGTGAAAGCGTGCACTGACGGCTGGTGGTGTGTGTGCCCGGTGAAAGCATGCACTGACAGCTGGTGGTGTTTGTGCCCGGTGAAAGCGTGCACTGACGGCAGGTGGTGTTTGTGCCCGGTGAAAGCGTGCACTGACGACTGATGGTGTCTGTGCCCGGTGAAAGTGTGCACTGACAGTGTGGTTGTGTGAGTGGTTTTGTGTGTGGTTTTGTGTATGGTTGTATGTGTGGTTGTATGTGTGGTTGTGTGTGTGTATGTGCGGTTGTGTGTGTGTGGTTGTATGTGTGGTCAACGTTTCGACCCTAGTTGTAGGGATGTTGCCCCTTACATGGCGGGTCTTCTTCAGGACAAAGGGGAAGGGGTGGGAATGTCCTTATGTTCGAATCATGGAGCTGCCTCAGAGTCAAATCTCCTTACTGGTGATCAGTAGGTCCTCATTATCGTTAAACGCCTGTTTAAGGGCGCGCAAGCTTGAGCCAGGGTCCGTGTTACTTCTTGACACAGCCGCTGTGGAAATTGGGTCATGGATTCGCGTCCCCTGCAGTCTCCTGGTATATCGGAAGAAGACCCGCCATGTAAGGGGCAACATCCCTACAACTAGGGTTGAAACGTTGACTTTCAGAATTGAACACATAACCAGAGTGTGATTTTGTACACTGGTTGCAACGTGATGTTATCATTATAATTATGCCAACAGATCTTTGGATGTACTCTTGTATGGCTCTTTTTAGGGGCAGTGACGGAAGCAGCCACTGATGGGCACGGCAGGGAGTTGTGTACAGAGGTTACATTGGTGAGCAGTGTGGGTAGCTCCAGCTAGCACTTTCCACAAGTGCCAGATACACCCTAATATTCACGGGCACGACGTGCGTTATTACAGAACCCAGATGCGTGGAGAACTTCAAGTCCCAGCATAGCCTGGCCCCGCCCACCGACATTTCGGGATCCCTCGCGCCTGCCTCCGAGCCACCACCAGAGTGCTGTGCAGCTCTTGTGTGAGTCATTCGTGCTCGACACAGACGGAGGAAACGACGTGTTTGGGTTGGAATCAAAAGTACACAAATTAAAATTAGCCATCTGAGTGAGAAATGTCTCTCCAAATATTCAGCTGCTGTGAGTCAAGTGTTGGAAGCCGCCTCTTTATGACAAATCCGGTTATTCTTTAACCAAGGTCGTTATAAGCAAGGACGTGGTTCGCGAGACATTAATACAAAATGGAAGCCCTTGGGACCTTGTGTGGGTGAAAATACCGGGAAGGATGAGTATACACCCGATGCTCACCGCCTCCTTTTCTCGTCACAACAGCACTCCAAGTGTGTTCTCGCAAAACATTAACATGTTGACCCTAGAAATGAGTAACATTGTGTGCCCGAAACCCCCGGTGTGGCTGGATAGAAAGTTAATGTACTTAGAAAGGAAACTCACTGCATTCTTTCAGGCATGCCAGCTGTGAGTCAAGGTCAAAAAGATGCACTTTCTAAACATTCCATCCAGTTTTAAACAAGCAGCAATAAAAAAAAAATTTGCATGCGAGTGGTGCGCGCTCGCTACTGCGAGCCATATGTCTTCAATTATCGCGCCTGTGTCTGGGCACGATAATTGAAGACATATAGGCTTTAGTGCGCTTAACAGACACCAATAGGCCATGGGCGGAGCAACGCGACCGCTTATGGCCTATTGCGTGTTCTGTTACAAATCAATATGCACTCCAAGCCCAATCAGAGAAGACTATAGGAAATGAACACGCACAAGCATGTTCATTTCCAGGGTCCATTTCCAAAACCCTGTCAAAAGGACTGTCGCTGCACAGTGTATCGCTAGGCGCGAGACCTAAAAAACGCTACATTTATGCAGTTCATTCCTATATCTCCCATACTGGTGGGATGTCATTCTGTTCATGTTGCAGAGCAGATACCTCATTTGTGACAGTGAAAAATAAAGCTGCACCATTCTCTTCAGAATTGACTGTGTGCGTTGCAGAATGCATAATGCAAGAATTTGGTTTACCTGTTTCTACAATGAAAATTATATTTAAAGGGGTCACAATAACAGTATTTGAATACCCCATGTATTACTGTGTGAGCTGGATTTGAGTTATTGGATGCAGTCAAGAATCCATGGAGGGTGGAATTCAGTGAGAAGCAGTGTTACAGTATGAATACATATATAAAATCATGTTTATTGACCAAATGAAAGCAATTTCAATCTCAAAATGTTGTTTCCAAGGGGAGGGATGGGGAGCAAGTTTAGAGAGGTCCAGCATACGTGCCTAACAGGTACAGTAAGCAAGAAAGGTATGAAGTTCCTCTGAGTCAAACAGAAAACGAGATACAATTTGTGGGATCAAACAGGGGATCGTTCCACAAAGTAAAAGGGTGAGGGGAAGAGTTTCTCCTTTCTGAACTAGGGCTCTCAAACACCTAGCAAGCTAGGTGTCATGCTTCATCGTATGAGTCTGCTCTTCATCAGGTTGGCGCTGCAATACCCGATGGGGAACCAGTACGGGGCACTTTAGCGCAGGATCTTTTGTTCCTGCCGTTGGGTGCAGTGGGAGTCGGGGGGCCGAGTGTCTGTAGAAATGCAGGGAGTGAGTTAAAACAAGTCAGTTAGTCCTAACAGGTATTTATTCAAGAAGGTAAACTGCCTGATTAAAAATAGAGTGGCAGTGAACTAGAGGCTAGGTATCTAGCTAAGTATGCCGTACTCGGTAACATGTTTCGTGCCCTGGGTGCCAGGAGGATCAAGGCACTTCTTCAGGACCAAGAAAACGCTATTTACACAACATGGTAAGGGCAAAACTACCTACCACGTTCTGAGGTAAATAACCTAAAGGTAGGGTGAGAACATTTAAATATTAAAAACACTTCATGTATCTTGTAGATCTGTTCTTATGTAGAAGCCGAGTAAAGTTAAAAACTCCTTCTCGCAACAACCATTACTGCCGAGTCGACTATAACGTTCAATGGGCAGTCGACAGGGGGGCGGAAGGGGGTTTTGGGTGTTGAAGGTCCGGTAAATGTTCATCTTCCCCTTGAGGCCAACAGAGTCCTGTGTGTCCCAGATGGAAGGAGGGATTGTTACGACGTCGCTCTGATGGTGGCAAAGGTACTGACAAAAAGTGATCGCCAGAGGTACCAGCCAATGAGTCGTATTAGCAACAATCCAAGCTTAGACACCAAAAGTGGGGTGACAAGGGGAATGGCCCACGAAGAAGTACAGGGGTTATAGCCCGGTACCTCAGCTTACCCCCGTCCCGTGAACTCACTTCCGAAAAAGTCCATGGCGTCCTGGGTCTCAAAGAATTGTAGCAAAAAGATGTCTATTCACCAGCAATCTGTAAACGCTCCTCTCGTGACCTACCCTGCCGCCAAAACCGGGATGGTAATCGTGCAGTGGTTTGGGCACAGATATACTTCTCAATCGTCGTCTGCGAGCAAGCAGTCTCGCAAGTGCATGAAAAATCGCGGGAATTGGGTTGTAGTAAGGACGAATAAACAAACGTCCTTGCCGGCGGTGAATGGCGCCGCCATCTGTGGTTGGTCAAATAGAAATCTTGACACATGTGCAGACATTGGATAGTGCGAGTCTACCAACGTTCAAAATGCATGAAAGGTGTTAATATAGATGAAAATAACATGTAGCAAAATCAAATAGCGGTATTAACTGCAGGCGATAGTTAATCAGTAGTAACTGACGCGGCCATCTTGGCCTGTCAAGTAAAGCTATTTGATTGGATATAGTTGCAGTGTGCTAAAACATAACGAGCAGCAACCATCCGAAAATAAAGTCTCACGGTTGATCCATGACTGTAATGTAAATGTAAATGTAAATGTAAATGTAAATGTCAAGGTATTTGTAGAGCGCACTGCCACCAAGCGGTTTCCTGGCGCTATTACTCATACCGCTGTGGAACCCTTCCTGGCTTTCCCTGTGATGTGTCCACTCCTGGGCACCCCCAGTGTGAAGCCAGGCATCCTAGCGCTGTTGGGGCCGGTGTGGAGGCTAAGCAAGCTATTGCCCAGAGTTGCAGCGTGGGGCCCATGATTAGACTAGGCACCGAGGCGAGAATTGTCAGGTCCGAGGAAATTGAGCCCAAGACCCGCCGAGGCGGGAATTGAACCCTGGTCCCGGGCCAGAACTCTGCATCAGGGTCTGCTGCTCTAACCATTTAGCCACACTCCTCCACCTAACCTAGTCGCCCACTGTTATCAATGTGAGGTGTAATAATTCACGATGCCGGTCATGCCAAATCAATTAGTAACTGTGCTAGCGTGAGGCAATCCATGTTCGGATGACAGGTACTGAGGCCTCCTCATGACTGGTGCAGGTTAACACACCATCTAAAACAATGTATCCAACATAGTCATAGGACAGGTGTCTCAGTGTTGGTCATAAAGGAGAGTGTAGTAGGTGGCAAAAAGTGCCAGAGTATGTTCAATGTATGCCTTATTCAGATTATTGTGAACAGTGGTAAAACAAGTTCATATTTGGAGGGCAGGCATTGCAGTAGAAACACTAGACAGATATTGGTACATGCATACAGAAGGTCTATTGTAAGTGCATGATTCCTAATGACACACACCAGGCTAGACGGTCTACATACTAGGGTACCATCTATCGCTCTGTGGTAAGGCTAGTTCCTTAAGTGCTTAAGGAACTAGCCGTACCACAGAGCCAGACCCCCTTTCATAACCTTTCAAACTCATAGCTGACAGCATCAACAAGCCTGGCTGAGGATACAACGATTACAATCAAACAGGCTGACAAATGTGGGGCCACTGTAATCCAGTCCACTGTAGATTACGATGCAGAATGCAATTAGCAACTTCAAAACGACAGATACTACACCCCTATCACAGTTGACCCCACAGCACACCTGACCCCCAGTATCTCCACAATGGTGTATGAGGCTGAGTCTAACGGATAGATGAGTCATAAGGAGGCAGATTTTTTGATAACCAAGGAACTGAGGATACCATACTTCTATACCTCCCTAAAATACACAAGGGCACTACCCCGGTTCCAGGCTGCCCTGTAGTCTCAGGCATTGGCTCACTACTTGAGCCACTCTCTAAATACTGTGACCACTTACTACAGTCAATAGTGAGACAGACCCCATCTTTTGTAAGAGACACCACAGACATCCTCAGAATCATTGAGGAGACATGTAACACTGACAAAATAGACCTCCTCGTCCCACTTGACGTGGAGGCTCTATATACTAAAATCCCCCTGAGAGCAAACTGTCAGTTGTGGAGACTGCGCTTAAGGCATTGGAATGGACCTCACCAACTCCTGTGTCTTTCATCATGGAGTGTGCAACCCTGGCTTTGACTTAGAATGTTTTTGAGTTAAAAAAACAACTGTATCATCAAAGCCAGAGCACTTCGATTGGCAGCACCTTCGCCCCTAATCTAGCCTGCCCTTACATGGCAGCGTTTGAAAAGGATGTCATCAACAACTTCAACAATCTGTACCTCAATAATTTGAAGCTATGGAAACGCTTTATAGAAGACATCCGAATTTTTTGAAAAGGCAATTGCTCTACTTGTGAGGCATTTGTGGGGTGGATTAACAGTCAAAATAACTTTCTGAGATTTACCCACACCATTTCAGAAACCGTCATCCCTTTTCTAGACCTGAACATCACCCTGACCGATGGGTCATTAAGCACCACACTGTATAGAAAACCCACTGATCGTAACAGCAAATTACTATATAACAGCCACGATCCAAGGGCGCTTAAAGACAACTTACCTTTTGGTCAATTTTTCGCATTAGACGTAATTGTAAGACAATTTCGGACTACAAAACAAAGGCTAGCTCTTTGGCCATTAACCTCAGGACAAGAGGCTACCCTGAAAGACAGATCAGGGACTCGATGCAACGAGCCAGGGACATCCCCAGAGAGACACTCCTTGAGGTACACACTAAACCTAACACTGATACACTGACATGTGTTGCATCATTCACCCCTGATTCAGCCCGTATCAAGAAAACCATTCTAAAACACTAGGCGATTTTAGGTACAGGTGACCTACGCATTCCTAGGCCTAGGTTTGCATACAAGAGGACCAGTAATCTCAAGGATATCCTGATACACACGAGGCCCACACAAGCTAAATCAACTACTCAAAAAACCCTGTTGGGACCTTACCTATGTGTGGTGAAAGAGATCTCTCTCTCTCTGCTACATTCAAATGGACACTAACCCGACATACCAACTGCAACACCACACAATGTATTTACATGGTCACCTGTCCGTGTAGTCCGAAATACATAGGGCTGATGATGCAAATGGGCAACTCAACACCCAGATAACAGAGCATAAAAGCAACATACGTTGCCAAAGGGTTACCACTAGACTATAAATACTTCAAAGATGCCAAACACCCCCCTGAATAACTCCAGTGGGTTGTTTTGGAATCACACACACAAATATCGCAGTCAGTTCTGTTTAGAATAGAGCAGAGATGTATCCACAATTTATCAACACATCGCGAAGGGCTCAATAATGATATTCCATGGGGTTCACTCACTTAGATGGTACTTTAGTATTTAGAACGTCTAGCCTGGTGTGTGTCATTAGGTATAATGCACTTTTAATAGACCTTCCGTATGCATGTACCAATATCTGTCTAGTGTTTCTACTGCAATGCCTGCCCTCCAAATATGAACTTGGTTTACCACCTTTCATGATAATCTGAATAAGGCATACATTGAACATATTCAAAACAAAGGAGAGAGAAAGGGTGTTCTACATATGTGTAGGGCAGGAATTCCTGGTCCCCTTCTGAATATTTAAACAACAAATGGAGTAGTGCCCCTATAGGTATAACAGAGAAATACTCTGTACCCAAAGCTTAAAGATCAATAATGCACAGTGTGCTTAACCTTTTCACAGGACATAGTATGTCCTTTCAGAAGACCCCTCACTCACCAACCTAGTTAGTGACATGCTTCATCATCGGGGTCCCACCCCACAAGCCGAGTGTCAGCAGGGTGTGCTTCGACACCTGACTACAGTGGAGCGGGTATTTTTCTTTTTTTATATGTGCAGTGATACTAAAAGGTGATAAGTGATATAAAAAGGGGCCAATACTACTCACTCCAAGACTTTATCCTGAGTGATTGGACACCCTAAAGATTGCCGCTGCCCGCGTCCCCCACAGGGGGACATCAGCAGGGCAGCCCCATTAGTCGGAGCCCCTCCCTCCGTCAGTCCTCGTGGAGGGGGAGGGGAGGGCAGTGCTCCCCCTGTCCGGCCTCGGTACCGGTCGTCCTGCGCCTGCCTGCCTCGCTGCATTACCCTGTCGCCGTTTTGTGCCCTCTGGTCACTCGTCCAGAGGCCTGGTCTGGCGTCGGTGTGCTGTTTTCCTTGGGTGAGTCCCCCCCTTCCTGGGGGACAGGGTTTTGGTTTCCTTTATCCACTTTGGTCTTGGCTCCTCGGAGAGGCCGTAAGCGGAGGGATGTGGCAATGGGCGCCGAGGGTGTGCGAGCCCGGGAGTGTTTTTTGGAGCGGGGGTCGTGGCAGGTGCTGCACGCTTGAATGTGCCTAGTTCTTCCGTGTGTATTTCTGCGGGGCTTCCGTGTTTATTTGTGTTTGGTTTTGTGGGATGATGCTCGGGTGCTGGCTTGTCCTGTACTTGGTTGGTTCTGGACGTTTGGTGACTACCAGGGAGGACCTGGCACAGTGCGGTGGCAGAGGGGGTGTCTGGGCTTTCAGCTTGAAAACCAGTGATGGGTCTTGGCCCCCCTGTGCTCGGGGACGCCCCCACGCCGGGGCTCCCTTGTGTGCCCTGTTGTAGGTGTTCCTCCTCATTCAGGGCTTGGTGTCCCCTCACACATGCGGGGGGGGGGGGTAGTGTTTCTTCTGCCTTCGGTCTGCCTACCATTGTCCGTTGCCGACGTTTGCTCTTCCTTTCATCCGAGCTGTTGAAAGGTGCGCCTTCGCTCAGATCTTGAGGTGGATTGTCTCAGCCTCTGGGCTTACCGAGTTGTTGATTGTTTTTCTGGTTCCGGGTGTAATTGGGCTAAGCTGCACAGTGGGTTTCTTTGTCCGTGCTACGCCCTGGGGTACGCCTTTTATCCCGTGCCTCACTTCCATGAAAGCCGTAGACATATAGCACTGCGGACTATCACATGCATCGTTTGACCATAGTGCCACACAGGCTAGTGGTGCAGCTGCGCCACGTGGTGGTGGGGGCCATCTTGGGGCCCGTCCATCTGCGAGGCCACTATTCCTGCTTCAGTGTTGGTACAGTTGTACAGGTGCCCCCCCCTTTTTTCGTTGTGCAGCACCTCATTCTTGTACACGCCCCACCCCCACTCCGACCTGTGTTTTCAACGTGGCCATCCGCACCGTCTTTGCATGGGTTGGTGTTCCCCAGGTGGAAGGTGCAGCCCCTCGGTCCTTTGTTCAGGTGTTTGACTGAGGCAGCAGTCGGAATGCCACGGCGGGTTTCTGCCCACATGTCCCCACCGCCGCAGCGTGTTGCGGAGCTGGTCCTGGTTGCATTCCAGTGGTGCAGCACCCTCCTCACCCCCCCCCCCCCCCCCCCGCCCCAGATACTAGGTGGACGGGGGGCTCATTCCTTAAGGAAGGCGGGGGCGGGCAGTTAGACAGCGACATAGCTGCCTTGGTTTCAGATTGCTTATATGTGACGTTTTCATCATCTAAGTGTAATTACGAGTGACATTAATGACTATTAGTGACCTTTCTTGTGAGTAAACTCCAGTAGCGAAGATGAGGGAACTTATGGCAATGACAGCCGTGAGCAGGAGTAATGCTCATGCAATCAGCGTGATATTTGGTTCAGACGGATTGCGCACAAGCAATCAGTGTGTATTTGTTTGTTGAAGAGGAGTAATGCACTTGCAATCAATGTGATGTTTGGTTTAGATGAATAGTGTACAAGCAATCCAAGGGTATGTGATTATTGGAAAGGAGTGAGGACCTTGCAATCAGTTTGATATTGGGTCAGACGATAGTGCACAAGCAACCAGTGTATATTTGTTTGGTAAAGAGGAGTAATGCGCTAGCAATCAGCGTGATATTTAGTTCAGATGGATAGTGCGCAAGCAGTCAGTGTATATTTATTTGGTGAAGAGGAGCAATGCACTTACAATGAGTATATATTTGTTTGGTCATGCTGCCTAAACATGGCCTGATACGAGCGGAGATAGGGTGCTGTTGTTACCGCAGTGTTGTGTTATATATGTACGAATGAGAAAGTTCAGCGGCATTGTTAGTATAAAGTCCCAGTGAAAGTTCAGCGTCATTGTCGGTATAAAGTCCTGGTGTCCTTTGTAATCGTCTGAGTAACAATGTGTTGCTGCAATAATTGGCGAAGCGTGCAATGTTCTGAGTGTGCAGTTATATTCCGCGTTGGGCTGAGCGCTGATTCCCGCCCGAAGGGGGGGGGGGGGGGGGGGGTCATGTACATACGGTGCTCTGCAAGCGTCCAATTTCTTTTGGCCTAGTTAACGCTAGCCTGGCTTTAACACATGGCCCAGCTGATCTTTCTGTTTGGTGTGCATTACCTCTGTCATTCATTTCCATAACTTTATTTCGATTTCACAGAGAAATCATAAAAGTATACATCAATATAAAACACCAGCTACAATAAAACCACGGTACATATTTACATAATTCTGATTTTCATAAACATTCAATATCGGTTTCTAATCACAAGAGCTGATCTAATAAAACTCAGTACAGAATTACAGATGTTTGCAGTTGACAAAGATAATAGATATTCATTACCTCTGTCTATTCCTGCACATTCATACTGTTCTTTAAAACACTTGCATAACAGTTCAACATTGGTCATCAGTGTTTTCCGACTAATCCTCATCTCCCGCACTTTTATGGTTTTTCGGGCGGTGCTCGTTGGCGCACCATTACGGTCTGGTGACCACGCCGACGAGGACTGTGCTTGGGTCCGCATTGGCGGCAGCTCATATTGGAGATTGCATATTTGATGTTTAGCAGAATACATACTGTAAACGGTTTTGGTCCACATATAGCGCGCTGCCCGCGATAAGGACAAGTAGAGGTAACGTATGGCAAGACAGGGCAGCATTAAGCACAGGAACGTTACGTAGGCAATGCTGGCAGTTGCCGTGAGGAAACACAATTGTAAGAGGTAGCAAATAGTGTTACAAGTTAAAAATGATGGGTGCGTGTTGCGAGAGAGTGCCTAACACATGAAAAGGATAATACGGATTAAGTGGCAAACTCTAACCAAGAACACGCTTAATAGGCACTTCATAGTCAAGGAGTATAGGATTTTCAATATTTTGTCTTCAGCAGAGGGCGTATATTAGTGCCGTCGGCACTGCTGCTGCTGGCCAGACCGGTTGCCCATCCTCTCCGTTAGTCTTATGAGGGATAGTCTTATGAGGGATAGAAGTGCTTCACACTTATGTGCGTGCACATGAGTGCCGCTGTAAGCTTGTTGTCGGGTTTAGAGACTGCAGAACTTTGGGGCAGGTTGCATTTGTGAAGCCACCGCTTACATGTTGTGCAGAGGGTAGGTGTATGCTTGATTTGTACCCGCTGCCATGTCTGTGGTATTATGTGGCCCTATATGTTTGTTTCCTGACGTTACTTAACTGGTGCTGATTTTGTAGTGCTCTATTACCCTACTCTGATCGGGCCTAAGATAACCTTAATGTTTTCTTAGGTTGCCAGTCGGTGCAGTGTAGGTTGTCAGGTAACTATCCCCAGCAGGCGGTTCTTGCGCCCCTCCTTCACTCAAACAAAACGTTGCGTCTTGTAGTGCGTCTTGTAGTGGGTAGTTCTTTTCTCCAACATACTAGTCACTCCATATATTTATAACGGTGTCAGGAAGGAAGTGTCAAATGCTAGATAATATTTTCACATTCCAGAGTGAACACACCATTCGGAGGCGAACATAGATGATTAACGTATAAATTCCATTCTTATGCTTTTATATTCCTGGGACACAGGATACAGCAAAAACTTGTAATTATGTTTACAAAACTCACTTCCTTGAAAAAACTGCTATAAATTGGGCTAACAGGACGCTGCATTCCTACAGTCCATGGTGCCACTGCACTGGCTACACTACTGGTAACTGTGCAATGGTACACTATGGCCCACAAAGTGAATGTCCCAGTAATCCCAGTTCAGATGCAAACAGGGCATTGTGACTAAATCAGGATTATAAATAGCACAGGAATGTCATACTTTACCTGCAAAACCTGGCAAAATTCGGGGAGAGGGTGTGTGACTGCTATGTTCTGAAGCATTATTTTCTTTTCACGTCTCGCCTCTAAAATAGATCTTTCCTTCAGCACCACATAGACCTGCTACATGTGAGTCTAAGTTAGGCTCTCCGATAAGTGTGCCTAATGCAAGATTTTTTTACACATCTTCGGTTGAGGGATTTGCGTGTGTGCGAGTGTGGGTGCATGCATACGTGTGTTTGTGTATGTGTTTTTCATTTACATAGTCTGTCTCTGGCGGCCTGGCCACTCCTCTGACACCTTGCTGAGACCCCTAACTTGTACACGTCTGGACGTTTAGAATGCAAGCTGTCTTAGCTGCAAAGAGCCTCCATTTCATTTATGACACCTTCACCAAATTTCGTCTTTGTGCCAACAGCCACCTTCGTGTTAGAATTTTTACGCCCAAAGTCACAAAGTTAAAAAGAAAACTACCAGTCCCAAAATGCAATGTGTTGATGGCTAAAACGTTAGTACATGCTACAGGGCCATGACACAGAGGAGCATGAGAGGTGGGTATCTATTCGCCTATTTTAGGCATATGAAGGAAACTTATCTGCATGCATGGTGTAGTTTATTGAATTACACTTTCAGAAGGTGCGTAAAATATGGATTTTCCTGATATAAACCACACTTACACAAAGAAAAGTCTTAGTTATTTGTGCCATTATTTCGCGCTCTGCCTTAGAGAGTATATTTGGTATTCCTCAACAGCTAGAAACAGCTAATGGAGATTACAAAGAAATATGTTTCCTATCTACATTTTCCCTTGCAACCGTGCAAATCTGAGAATGCCCTTGCGGAAAAGGAGACTTGTAAAATGTTAGCACTGCGTCCCTGCTCCACTTGATCCACAAAGGAAATTCACCGGCGTTTGCAGCCTCTAATTTAAAAACCATTAGACCGTTCCGCTTGGTGGACCAGATCTAAATATCCTTAAAGGGGTGGTTTTAATTTAATCATTATCTTAACAAGCCCCCTTTTAAAACTATGATCCGCCAAATTTAGGGATTTGTTTTGGAATTTGATCCAATAACTGGCTTTGCTCAAAGAAACACATAGCTGCATCTGATTTGGTTCAGAACAGGGTGATAATCATGGAATTACTTTGCATATTTAATCACTGTGAAAACATGAGAACCAACTACTTTCTAGAGATTGCCGTGACAAGAGCTCCAGGGGTTGCAGCCCGCTAACCGAATACTTTGATTTACGAAGAACTATTTGGAATTTATAGTACGTTCTCCATTTCAAAGAGTTAAAATAAACATCAATCAATCAATCAGTCAATCATCGCATTTATATAGCGCACTACTCACCCAGAGGGTCTCAAGGCGCTGGGGGAGGGGGTCTGCTACTGCTCAAACAGCCAGGTCTTGAGTTGCTTCCTGAAGGCGAGGTGGTCCTGGGTCAGACGGAGGTGGGTGGGGAGGGAGTTCCATGTCTTGGCGGCAAGGTAGGAGAAGGACCGTCCCCCTGTGGTGGCTCTTCGGATGCGGGGGACGGCGGCGAGGGCGTGGCTGGTCGATCGAAGCTGGCGTTTGGGAGCGTAGAAGTTGAGGCGGCTGTTGAGGTATCCTGGGCCTTGGTTGTGCAGGGCTTTGTGTGCGTGGGTGAGGAGACAGAAGGTGATTCTCTTGTTGACCGGGAGCCAGTGCAGGTCTCTCAGGTGTCCGGAGATGTGGCTGCGACGGGGGATGTCCAGGATGAGTCGTGCTGAGGCGTTCTGAATCCGCTGGAGTCTCTTCTGGAGTTTGGCGGTGGTTCCGGCGTAGAGGGAGTTGCCGTAGTCCAGACGGCTGGTGACGAGGGCCTGGGTGACCGTCTTCCTGGTCTCTGTGGGGATCCACCGGAAGATCTTACGTAGCATGCGCAGGGTGTTAAAGCACAACGAGGAGACGGCGTTGACTTGTCTGGTCATGGAGAGGGAGGAGTCCAGGATGAAGCCCAGGTTGCGTGCGTGGTCTGTTGGTTTGGGTGTGCTGCCTAGGGAGGGGTGCCACCAGGAGTCGTCCCAAGCGGTGGATGAGGATCCCAGGATGAGGACTTCCGTCTTGTCCGAGTTCAGTTTCAGGCGGCTGTTCTTCATCCATTCGGCTACCTCTTTCATCCCTTCGTGAAGGTTGGCTCTGGCGGTGGCGGGGTCATTGGTCAGGGAGAGGATCAGCTGGGTGTCGTATCCAGGGGAGAGAGGAAATGTCAGGAGCTGAAGAAATGGGTTCCCAATAAGTAGTAGAAACTAAAATCCCACATCGACATCCATTATGTTGTTCATTCACTCAAGGTCATCACAGACACCCTTTCCAGTCCTGTGTTTATGACAATCTAATGCACTCTGGGCGTCGCAGTTAATATTTGCTATTGTGTTAGCAAAGAAACCCGATAACTAGAGGTGTGCAAAATATGACGGGTTTTTGCGAACTACGCATGGCGTTCCCAAAATGAACATATATTACGTGAAATACACTTTGCATTTCGAGCTGCTTTTCTCTTTGCGTGTATAACTCACTCTGAAATATTATTTGGGCATGAGAAAGGTTTGAGGAGTAAATACCTTGTACCAAGAGAAATATCTTTCAAATGAGGCGTTTTCTTTTCCACTAACATGAGCCGCAGGTGAGCAAAAATCATGGAAAGTTTTGCATTATGTGAAATGACAAAAAATCTCCACACTTCACATAACGCGAAATTCTGAAATACGGGCAATACCCGGAATAACAAACTTAATTGTAAGCCTACAGACAACTATGATTTGAGGTTAAAAGCCAATATCTGTAGCAAAGGACTCTCAACCCCCTAAATACTTATGTGACTTTATATAGAATGAAGCTGACTACAAAGCAGTGGATCAATAGACATTATTAGAAAAGGGGGTGCATTAGAGCCAGTGGCGTAACACAAGTCTTTTGTTTCTCTGGCAGAATTTTACGAGGGCTTCCTGCGAATCATTACCTCAGTGATATTTTAAGGCTTAGGGTGGAAGTTAGGCCCTCTGAAAGCGATGGGGGGTCCTGCACTGCAGGGGTTGCAGGGCCCTGCACTAGCCCTTGACTCCCCAGGGATGCGGAGAGGGTGCAAAGGTTGAGGTGAAGGTGGTCGTGTGGAAGAGTCAAAGGGGCAGAATGAGAGGCTACTGGATAGCCGGTGGCCAGATGATCTCACTATGAGGTTGTGGAGCAGAGTGGGGAGGGGTGGCATCTGGGACATCCTTGATTGCCAGATTATGAAAAAGTCACACATTGGTCAACATTAACCATTGGCTGATTTTGTGTACTTAGTATGATAAAGGTACTTCCACCTCCTTGCAGTTATGCACGAGAAAAGAGTCAACTTTTAATGATGCAATGTTGCATCCTTACATAGCTTTTTAGGAGCGGCGCTTGAAAAACGGTGGGTATTGCACTGGCCCTTATTGTGCCAGAATTACCATTTGCAGTAAATGCACCCAGGCCACAGTTAAAGTTTGACGATATTGCATATATTCATTACATCTAAACGCATGGAATTATCACTGGGGGTAAATAAATAAATATACAGACCAATCAATGGATCCTTTCATGCCTTTAGTAGCTAGATGAAGGTTAGGAACACTGATGGGGGGGGGGCTTGGCCCTTTACCCTATCATCACGCATTGGGGGATAGCAGGCGCTTAGGTGTCTTATGGGACAGGCTAGGGCTGATAGCAGGGACATGACGGGTCCCCAGCGAATCCTGTTAGCCTATAGCTAGACATGTGACCCACTATCTAGTAGTCGATACCCGTACTGGCATAAGTACCCAGGGTCAAAGGTGCATTACAGGGTCCGGCCATCGCTAGGTTTGCACCCCACGAAATGTGCAACGACTTAGGGGGACACCGTGCATTATTTCTTCATTCCTGTTGTGATCCCATTGCCGGGGCGCCAAGGATAACGTGAACATAACTATGAAAGTGTCTGGTCAAGGTGGATAAGTCAGGAAGGATATGTTTCTCCTTGACGTGCGGGAGGCACTAGAAGCTGCGAGATGTAGTAGGGAACTCTGAGGTAAAGGGCTCTGTCATCGACGGTAGCCTCCTCCAGAGCTGTGGCAGAGTTACAGGGTGATCTGGAGGCAGACTGGTACAGTAAGGGTACCTCTGCGGCAGACGGGTACAGTTAGGGTACCTCTGCCTGGCACAGTAAGGGTGCCTGAGCCAAAGACCTGGAGCCGCAGGGAGGTTCTGGGAAAACCGCGACGGCCCCCCGTTAGTCCTTCGGGCGGTTGGGGGGCCTTACCAACCGGGGGTGTGCCACACCACGCTCCGCCCTCAAAGGGGGGGCGGGAATATAAGACATGATCACATGATCCGTAAGGGGATCAGCAAAGGCTGCACTGTCCGGGCGTCAACCCACCGTGCCGGATGGCTCATAAGGCGGACGGGGCAACGGGAGGCTGCCTGCCCTGAATCACCCGTAAGATAACCCACAAAAACGTCATACTTTTTGTTCTATGAGAATAATCCTGCAGCAGTTCTTACCCATAACAATGTGTCCTGTGTAATCATTATATGGGCACGTGTATAAAATGCATGGGGGGAGCGGTTTACGGTGTGGGCACTATGCCGCTGCCCTCGTCCCCCACAGGGGGACATCAGCAGGGCAGCCCCCTTAGTCCCATTAGTCGGAGCCCTCCCCTCTGTCAGTCCTCGTGGAGGGGGAGGCTCGGGCAGTGCACCTGCCCCTCCCCCGGCCGGGTGCACCACCTGTGACGTGCATCCGGGGGAGGGCGCATTGGGGGCGGGCCGGGTACTTAGGCCCCTGCAGCCCTACATGCAACCTCTTTGCCGGTCGTCCGCCCTCCCGGCTGCCCCTGTCCGGCCTCGGTACCGGTCGTCCTGCGCCTGCCTGCCTCGCTGCACCCACCCTATCCTCGTACCCAGCAGCTTGGCAGGTGGCATGCTGATTTGGATGTTCTAATGTTTTCTTTTGTGTTACAGGCGGAGTTACAGGGCAATCTGGAGGCAGACTGGTACAGTAAGGGTACCTCTGCGGCAGACGGGTACATTAAGGTACCTCTGCCTGGCACAGTAAGGGTGCCTAAGTCAAAGACCTGAAGCCGCAGGGAGGTTCCGGGAAAACCGCGACGGTGCCCCGTTAGTCCTTCGGGCGGTTGGGGGGCCTTACCAACCGGGGGTGTGCCACACCACGCTCCGCCCTCAAAGGGGGGGGCGGGAGTATAAGACATGATCACGTGATCCGTAAGGGGATCAGCAAAGGCTGCACTGTCCGGGCGTCGACCCATCGTGCCGGATGGCTCATAAGGTGGACGGGGCAGCGAGGGGCTGCCTGCCCTGAATCGCCCGTAAGATAACCCACAAAAACATACTTTTTGTTGTATGAGAATAAACCTGCAGCAATTCTTACCTATAACAATGTGTCCTGTGTAATCATTATATGGGCAAGTGTATAAAATGCAGGGGGGGAGTGGATGATGGTGTGGGCACTAAGAGCTGTGACACCCATGTCTAATTAGGTAGACTCCGGTGTTCAAGACGTGTGGTGTTTTAAAATAGTGACGTGTGCTATGTGATTAAAATACAGGTCTACATGTTTCAACCATCTTGCAATTGTGGGTTTTCGTCAAGACCAGTGTAGATGACCTGGGTGGTGCGCACACGCCAAGGTGCGCCCTGCCCTCGATCATAAAAAACGGAACCACAAACTTGCAGCCCTTAACAAAATCGGGTTGTCTTCTCCCCGTTCTGGAAGAAAAACCTGTGGTGTGCTTTGTTTGCACTCCCAGATTGGCAGTCGGCACTCGTGATAGAGACACAGTTTCCTGGTAGCTGCCATTAGGAGCACACTTTATATGTTCTATGTACAAAAGATGTTTGTCTATTGTCTTTGTGATCCCAACCCCATTTCCCTGAATTCTTTGTCCACAAATTTTCTTCCAGAACGGGGAGAAGACGACACAATTTTGCAAAGGGCCACAAGTTTGTGGTTCCGTTTTTTATGATCGAGGGCAGGGCGCACCATAATGTGTGCGCACCACCCAGGTCATCTACACTGGTCCTGACGAAAACCCACAATTGCAAGATGGTTGAAACATGTAGACCTGTATTTTAATCACATAGCACACGTCGCTATTTGAAAACACCACACGTCTTGAACACCGGAGTCTACCTAATTAGACATAGGTGTCACAGCTCTATCATTAGGGTGTCCAAGCACTCAGGAATAAAGTCTTGGAGTGAGTAGTATTGGCCCCTTTTTAAATCACTTATCACCTTTTAGCATCACTGCACATATAAAAAAAGAAAATTACCCGCTCCAATGTAGTCGGGTATCAAAGCACACCCTGCTGGCACTCGGCTTGCGGGGTGGGACCCCGATGTAAGCATGGGCGGAAAATCCGTTTCGCTCGCGGATTTTGCGGATTTTCGGTAAATTCGCAATCCGCGAGATTCGCGAATCTCCCGCAAAATCCGCAAATCCGCGAGCAGCGGATTTTATGGCTTGCTCGCACTGTTCGCGTGAGTTCGCGGCTTTCCAGTACAACTTCGCGCCCCGCGAATAAGCGCTAAATTGCAGAAATACGATCTTAGCAAAACTGAAACTACTTACCAGGTTCAAAAGTTCAGGCTCATCATTAGTAGCCATTTCCTGTAGTGCTTCCTGAGGGGCACCTCCAGAGTTCAGTTGCCAGTTGCAACTATTATGTGACCCTGCTCTGAACCTCAGAATAGTTACACATATGCCACAAAGGTCCTGAATTACAGCTAAGGGAGACAAGCAGGAGCCAGGCTGGAAGTTCAAATCCATTAATCAGCCCCTAATTCATTATTGTCAGTTGGGGCAGGGCAGGTGTTGTAAGTAATTTTGCAACAATGAAAGCACTTAGCAAGTGCAAAAGATCACTAATCAGGAAGCACTAAGGAAGCAGGTGCCAGCTAAAAAAATATTCTGTGACACATTAATCCGCCCCAAATTAATTCAGGTCACTTGAGGCAGGGAAGGTGTGCTTTGCTTTGCCACAATAATGTAAAACTGGACAACCAGAGGGTGCTGTGATGAAACAGAGGGTGGCATGGGTGGGCCAGAGGGTGGCATGAGTAGTCAGAGAGTGGCAGTGGTGACAGAGAGTGGCAAACACACAAAAAAAATAATCCGCAAATTCGCGAGAATTCGCGGATTTTGCGGATTGCGAGTTCGCAAATCCGCAAAATTCGCGAACGCGAGATTCGCAAAATTCGCCCATGCTTACCCCGATGATGAAGCATGTCACCAACTAGGTTGGTGAGTGAGGGGTCTTCTGAAAGGACATACTATGTCCTGTTAAAAGGTCGGGCACACTGTGCATTATTGATCTTTAAGCTTTGGGTACAGAGTATTTCTCTGTTATACCTATAGGGGAAACGCCTCCATTTGTTGTTTAAATATACATTGAACATACTCTGGCACTTTTTGCCACCTACTACACTCTCCTTTATGACCGACACTGAGACACCTGTCCTATGACTATGTTGGATACATTGTTTTAGATGGTGTGTGTGTTAACCTGCACCAGTCATGAGGAGGGCTCAAATTCCCTCATTAGTACCTGTCATCAGAACACGGACTGCGTCACGCTAGCACGGTTACTAATTGGTCTGACATGACCGGCATTGTGAATTATTACACCTTACATTGATAACAGAGAGTGAATAGGTTACATTATAGTTATGGAGCAACCTTGAGACTTAATTTTCGGATCGTTGCTGCTCGTATTGTTTTAACACACTGCAACTATATCCATCAAATAGCTTTACTTGACAGGCCAAGATGGCCGCGCCAGTTACTACTGATTAACGATCTCCCACAGGTAATACTCCTATTTGATTTTGCTACATGTTATTTTCATCTATATTAACACTGAATTCATGAAACACCTTTCACGCATTTGGAACGTTGGTAGCCTCGTGCTATCCAATGCCTGTACACGTGTCAAGAGTACTATTTGACAACCAAAGATGGCGGCGCCATTCACCACCTGCAAGGACGTTTGTTAACTCGTCTTTCCTACAACCCAATTCCCGTGATTTTTCTGGCACTCGCGGGACTGCTAGCTCACTGCTGACAATCGGGAAGTATATCTGTACCATAACCACTACACGGATTACCATCCTGGTTCCAGCGGCTGGGTAGGTCTCGAGAGGAGCATTTACAGAACCCTGGTGAGTGGACATCTTTCTGCTACAATTCTTTGAGACCCAGGACATAATGGACTTTTTCGGAGATGAGTTCATGGGGCGGGGTGAGCTGAGGTACCGGGCTATAACCCCTGTACTTCTTCGTGGGCCATTCCCCTTGTCACCCCACTTTTGGTGTCTAAACTTGGATTTTTGCTAATACGACTCATTGGCTGGTACCTCTGGCGATCACTTTGTCTGTACATTTGCCACCATGTGAGCCACACCGTAATAATCCACCTTCAATCTGGGACATAAGGGGACTCTGTTGGCCTCATAGGGAAGATCAGCATTTATCGGCCCTTTAGCCCCCCCCCCCCCCCGCCCCCCTGTCGACTGCCCATTGAACGTCACAGTCGACTGGGCAGTAATGGTTGTTGCGAGAAGGAGTTTTTTACTTTACTCAGCTTCTTCTTTTTTCTTACCTTACTCATACAGGACGCAAATTGGTGTCCTTTACAACTGCCGGACACTGTTGAAGGCTACCCTAGATAACAGTTGTGGTGAGCATCGGTTCTGCCTTAACTGTTTTTATCCTTCACTATGTTGATCTACATCCTGATATTCTGGGATTATTATACACTACCTGTGCATGAGTTTTAACCCTATACTGCACCAAGAGTATGGTGTGGAACACGTGTGTGTTACTTCATCATATACAGAATACACATACATCTATGTTGTTTTATGAACAGATCTACGAGATACATGAAATGTTTTTAATATTTACCTTTTCTCACCCTACCTTTAGGTTATTTACCTGAGAACCTGGTAGGTAGTTTTGCCCTTACCATGTTGTGTAGATAGCGTTTTCTTGGTCCTGAAGAAGTGCCTTGATCCTCCCGACACCCAGGGCAGGAAACATGTTGACCGACTATGAGTAGGCCGTACTTAGATAGATACATAGCCTCTAGTTCACCGCCACTCTCCCTATTTTTAATCAGGCAGTTTACCTTCTTGAATAAATATTTATTAGGACTAACTGACTTGTTTTAACTCACTCCATGCAAATCTACACACACTAGGCCCCCTACCCCCACTGCACCCAAAGGCAAGAGCAAAAGATCCAGCTAAAGAACTCCGTACTGGGTGCCCGTCAGATATCGCAGCGCCGACCTGACAAGGGGCAGGCTCATATGATGAAGCATGACACCTAGCTTGCGAGGTGTGTGAGAGCCCTAGTTCCGAAAGGGAAAACCCCTCCCCTCACCCTTTTACTTCATGGGACAATCCCCTGTTTGATCCCACAAATTGTAACTCGTTGTCTCTTCACTTTGATGCAGAGGAACTCATAGCTTTCTTGCTTACTAATCACTAAATGTTGCCATAAGTTTGCTTTGCTTTTTTTACTTAAACACTTCAAAATTGGATTTTGTACGGAATCCAGGGTAGTAATAACACAAGAAGATAACTGCACTAATGTGTCAGAAGCATATGCATTGTACAGACTTTTCTAACATAAGCATGTGAATTATAAAGTACGAAGCAACCAGGCCAATACATTTCATGAACATGTTATCAAGCACCGTTTACAAAAGGTCACTGGCAGGCCCCTCTTATGACGAAGGTCCTCCTAATCGATCTCATTGTAGGATGTACGGGCTTGTGGCAGCTGGGGCCATTTGAGTCAGCCCCCGACATCGCCATAGTCATCCCGGACGGCTACAAGATCACCCGGAAGGACCGCACCAACCAAACCGGAGGAGGCATCGCCATCGTCCACACAAACACCATCCGCATCACGACCAACTCGGAAGATGCCCTCACAGCTGCCGAACACCTGCAGAAGCTGGAGCAAGATCACCGCCGAACAGCTCACCACCTCCCTCAGCCTGAACCCTCCCACCATCACAAAGGACCCCAACGAAGCAGCCCGCAACCTCGCACAATTGATCCCCGACTGCGCCGACGAACTCGCACCACTGAAAAAACCACCCAGCAGACCCCACAGCAAGAAAGCCTCGTGGTTCACGGACAACCTCATAAACTCAAAGAAAACCTGCGCTCCCTGGAGAAGACCTGGCACCAGGACCAGACATCAGAGAACATGACAGCCCTCAAGAACGCCACCCGCAAGCACCACCAACTGACCCGTACCACCAAGAGAACCACTTACAAACAGCGCCTGGACAACAACACCCACAACAGCAAGGAACTTTTCAGCATCGTCAAAGAGTTTTCCAACTCCAGCGCCTGCAACAATGACATCACACCCTCGCAAGACCTCTGCGACTCCCTCGCCTCGTTCTTTCACCACAAGATCGCCAACATTCACGACAGCTTCAGCGCACAGACCAACAACCCAACCACCGATCCAGCACACCCAACCACCACCCTCTGCACCTGGAACCCGGTCAGCACCGAAGACACTGCCCGCACTATGAGCACCATCCACTCCGGCTCCCCCACTGACCCATGCCCACACCACATCTTTAACAAAGTCGACTCCATCCTCGCACCCCAATTCCGCGACGTCATCAACAGCTCCTACGCATCAGCCACCTTCCCAGAGAGCTGAAAGCACGCCAAACTCAGTGCCCTCCTGAAAAAACCCACCGCGGACCCCAAGGACCTCAAGAACTTTTGAACCATCTCACTCCTCCTGTTTCATGCCAAAGTCATGGAGAAGACGGTCAACCAACAACTCTCCGCCTTCCTCGAGACAAACGGATCCCTCGACCCATCACAGTCCGGTTTCCAAGCTAACCACAGCACTGAGACCGCCCTCATCGCAGCCACATGTCTATGCTTGATAACGGGGAAACCACCACACTCATCCTCCTGGATCTCTCAGCAGCCTTCGACACGGTATGCCACCGCACCCTGATACAGCGCCTCAACGACACCGGAATCCAAGGCGCGGCCTTAGAATGGATCATCTTGTTCCTCGCCGGTAGAACCCAGAGAGTTTGCCTCCCCCCGTTCCGGTCCACGGCTACCGAAGTCATCTGCGGCGTCCCACAAGGATCCTCGCTCAGCCCCACCCTCTTCAACGTCTACATGAGCCCCCTCGCTGCCATTGCATGCAGACACAACCTCAACATCATCTCCTACACCGACGACACACAGCTGATCCTCTCCCTCACCAATGACCCCGCCACCGCCAGGGCCAACCTCCAGGAAGGAATGAAGGACGTCGCAGATTGGATGAAGCTCAGCAAGACGGAAGTCCTCATCCTCGGACCATCCCCCTCGGCCTGGGACGACTCCTGGTGGCAACCTGCCCTGGGCACCGCCCCCAAACCCACAGACCACGCACGCAACCTGGGCTTCATCCTGGACTCCTCCCTAACGATGACCAAACAAGTCAACGCCGTCTCATTGTCCTGCTTCAACACCCTGCACATGCTCCGGAAAGTCTTCAGATGGATCCCCACGCGACCAGGAAAACGGTCACCCAGGCCCTCGTCACCAGCCGCCTAGACTACGGAAACACCCTCTACGCCGGAACCACAGCCAAGCTCCAGAAAAGACTGCAGCACATCCAGAACGCCTCGGCAAGACTCATCCTGGACATCCCCCGCCACAGCCACATCTCTGCCCACCTGAAGAATCTGCACTGGCTCCCCGTCAGCAAGAGAATCACATTCCGCACACAAAGCTCTCCACGAAGCGGGCCCCATGTACCTCAACAACCGACTCGCATTCTACACGCCAACCCGCCAGCTCCGCAAGCCTCGCCCTTGCGACCGTCCCACGCATTCGCAAAGACACCGGAGGAAGATCCTTCTCCTACCTGGCAGCCAAGACATGGAACTCCCTCCCCACCCACCTCCGGCTGACACAGGACCATCTCGCCTTCAGGAAGCAACTCAAAACCTGGCTGTTCGAGCAGTAGCGACCCCCCCCCAGCGCCTTGAGACCCTTACGGGTGAGTAGCGCACTATACAAATTCCTTGATTGATTGAGTTATGTCTCTATTGAAATAAGTTTTGAAATGTAGCCAAATCTTCTCGAACTTGTACATCCTGTCGAGAATTATTGCAGTCAGAAGCTCCATGGCATATATGTGCCACACTTTGGTCCACCATAGTGTAACGTTTGATGGGAGGGAATTACTCCAAGTATGGTCTACTGTTAATCGTGCCGCAAAAAGGAGGAAGGTAAGCAGTCTGCCCCTGGGAGTAGTGAGTAGACCGAATTCTCTCCACCCTCCCCCAATAAGAGCACTAGTGGGTCCAGTGGC
The DNA here is from genome assembly GCF_964263255.1 of Lissotriton vulgaris. Taxonomy (NCBI): domain Eukaryota; kingdom Metazoa; phylum Chordata; class Amphibia; order Caudata; family Salamandridae; genus Lissotriton; species Lissotriton vulgaris. The sequence goes on along the minus strand of NC_141694.1, from coordinate 792,220,358 downwards.
AGTGTCATTGAACAAATTTGGAGGATTTGTTGGAGCTCCTCCCCCCAAAAGCGCTTTTACTATGGACATTGCCACCATATGTGGAAATATGTGCCCTGGGCTCGCCCCCCCCCATCGCCCCCCCAACAGATATCAGATATACCCATCATGGCGTTAAGTCACACCAGGGTAAAATGCCATGTAGAGAAAAATGTTGTAAGAATTAGCTTTATGTTGTAAACAAATGGAGGTCTTGGCTGCCCAGATGTCATCCAATAATGGGACACTTAAATCCTGCTCCCGTCGTGTCTGATAGGCATGTTCTTTTGGTTGTGAAAGTCCATAGAGGGTCTTATAAAGGCGGGTGATGCCCTTCCTCGTGGACCTAGGGTAAACAGATGTTCCAGAGAGGTTTTAGGCTTGCTACCTGAAGAAGAAGCCTACACTAGACCCCACAGTGAAGTAGTGTGGCTCACTGGTTAGAGGCGGCAGACCCGAGAGCAGAGGACGGCCCGGGACCAGGGTTCGATTCCCGGCGCGGCAGGTTTCTGGACCAGGGTCAGCGGACTCGATAATTCTCTCGCCTCGGTGCCCACTCTGATCAGCGATCACACTCGGCAACTCTGGGCATTAGCTTGCCTCATCTTCACTAACGGCCCCACCAGGCCGCCGGGGATGCCTGGTCTCACCCTGGAGATACCCATTAAGGGACCATCTCTCAGGGAAGCCAGGAAGGGTTTCGCAGCGGTTGAAGCGCCTTGGAACCCTCCGGGTAAGTAGTGCGCTATATAAATGCCTATACATTTACATTTACATACACCTGCTCGGCGAACTATAGGCCTATTTCACTGTTCCCTTTTCCGGTTAAAATCATGGAGAAGTTGGTTACCCAGTCCCTGTCCAGATACCTGGAAGATAACATCTGTCTGGACGTGGCCCAGTTCGGCTTCCGGCCAGCGCATGGCACGGAGTCGGCACTAGTGGTCGTGTTGAACAAACTTCGTTAGCGAGTCGACACTGGTCGAGCAGCCTTTCTTGTGCTGCTCGACATGTCAGCCGCGTTCGACACGGTCAGCCACTCGACCCTCATCAGGAGACTGGAGGAGGCTGAGGTAACGGGGCTGGCACGGGACTGGCTAGTCTCGTTCCTTCATAATAGGCAGCAGGTGGTGGCTTTGCCGCCTTTTAGATCAGGTGTGCGGAAGGTAGGGCAGGGGGTGCCCCAGGGCTCAGCCATCAGCCCAATTCTATTCAACCTGTATCTCCGCCCCTTAATTCAAGTGATAAGCTCTTTTGGTATCTCGGTATTTAATTATGCCGATGATACTCAATTATTTTTTCTCTGGAAGGTAAAGACGCCGTTTCCTTAGAGATCTTCCATCGCTGTATGACAGCTACAGCTGACTGGTTGTGTTCCAACTCACTCCAGTTTAACAGGTCTAAAACGGAGGTGCTGTATTGTTCCAACGATCGTGTTCCACGTCCCCTGCCAGAGGATTTATGGCCCTCTTCCTTTTCGGGGGCAGTGACGGCAGCAGAATCTGTCCGCAATTTGGGGGTTATGTTTGGCCCAAATTTACAACTGGACGCCTTCGCCAATAAGACCATTGCCACTTGTATGTTGTTGCTCCGTATGCTACGCAAAGTCCGTCCTATGCTCCCAGCACAGGCTAGACCTGAAGTTGTGCGGGGGATTATTTTAAGCAAGTTGGACTATTGCAATGCACTTCTTCTGGGTGCACCTAAAACCTTAGTTGGTAAGCTCCAACGAATACAAAACATGGCAGCCAAGTTGTCTCTCTCTCGTCCACGCTCTGCCTCCTCTACTTTAGCGCTGCTTGATCTCCATTGGCTGCCTGTCCAGCAACGGATTCTTTTTAAGGCATCATATTTGGTTTTTAAAGCTTTGCATGGACAGGGACATGTCCTGCTGCAGAATCTGTTTTCTTGGAATTCTGCTCCTCGAACCTTGCGCTCTTCCTCTGCATGCCTGGTAATGGTTCCCAGGTTTCAGAGGTCAAGAATGGGAGGTCGCTCTTTCAGATTTTCCGCTGCTAGTCTCTGGAACTCTCTTCCGCTTCCATTGAGGAGCCAAAGCGAACTTCCATCCTTTAAGAGAAATCTGAAAACGTATTTATTCCCAAGAGTAGTGTGATCGCTGTGAGTGTGTGCTAGTTATGTACTGTCAAGCGCCAGGATACCCTTTGGGTGACAGTGTTGAGCTATATAAAACTGTTATACATACATATATACCTTTGCACCACAATGTCTGTGTGTTTGCCCAGTGGGGATGTTGATTAAGAAACATCAGCGCTGCAGTCCAAACAAGCCTGTCTTTAGAGTTCCCCCTAGCAATGAATGTCCCCTAGTAAGGGGGCCTCCCTTCCCAGATCTCGAAATTAATATCCATCATACTCGGTGGGCATTCAAGATTCCCTGTGATGTGGAATAGTGGGGAGGGGTATGTGGTGGCTATTTGGTGGCTAAGAATTCTGTCCCAATGTTTTAGTTGGGTGGCAGTTGTGTAAAGTGGTGGCTGCAAGTCTCGGAAGCTGCCCCAGTGGTCTCAAATACTTGACATAATTTAAGGGACAGGCGGATCAGCCCTGTTCCCAAGTACCCAAGGTTTAATATAGGGAAGGTGATGCCAATCCAAGGCCAGCTGGAGTTGAGAGGCATGGACGTAAAATTCTATGTTGGGAAAGCCCAGTCTCGGGAGTTCGCTTATAAAGGGTGGCCCTGTGTACTCTGGATGTAAAGTTTGACCAAACTAATTGAATCAGCTGAATATGGCTTTGGAGCATAGTTCCTCTGGGGATCAACAGAGGTAGAGTGTGGGCTATGTACAGTAGTCGAGGCAGATAATTCATTTTAATGCTGTTGACGTGAGCCAGCTATAAGATCTCAAGCCTAGCCCAGGGGTGTAAATCTTTGAGTAGGGTCTTGAATGTAGGTGTGCGGATGGAATTTGTGGGAAGGATCCCAACATAGCATAGGAAGGCGGTATCCCATGAAAAACTAGTGGCTGCAAGACCCGAGAAGTATTGGCAGGGTCCGCCAGTCACAAAGCAATGGACTTTGCATAGTTAATGCAGAAGCCAGAATCAGACTTAACCTGTTTCAACTCGACTAGAAGGTGTGGCAGTGAAGAGGCAGGCTGTGCCAGAAAGCATAGGATATCCTCGGCAAAAAGTGCTAGCTTGTAGTTTTCATCATCAACTTTAATCCCTCAGATCTCTGAATTAGATTCTATATGGCAAATGAGGGGTTCCATGAGAGTGGGAATATGAATGGGGACAGGGTGAACCCCTGCCTGATGCCCATTTGAAGAGGAATCAAGGCAGAGAAGGTGCAGTTAACTTTAGTGCAAATTTACGGGAGCATGGTTGGCCAGCATGAAGGCCGTCATATGTGGGCCCAGCCCGGTCTTTGAGAGGACCGTCAAAGAAACAGACAGTTGACCCACTCAAAAGCCTTATGTGTGTCTAGTGAGGGAAGGATAGTTGTGGTTTTGTTGCATTCTTCCACCTCCACAACATTTACCACTAATTGTACATTGTTACTGGTCGCCTGTTCTTTATAAAACCCAACTAGCAGCTAGACAGCAGTAATGGCCAAACAGAATGCAGCCGAGTAACTAAGATAGAAGTAAATATTTTAACATCAAAATTCAGTAACACGATGGGCTTATAAGAGGTATGGGTTGAAGGATCCTTACCAGTTTCAATAACATGTCTTTAGCCCATTGCGCTGTAGTGGGAGGTGTCCCTCTGGCCCAGGGCATAGCAACCACAAGTTTAGCTATTAATAGACCCATTTTTACCAGGCGCCTAATTTCTTCATGTAAATGCTTTGAGAAGCCAAGCAGGGACAGCAATGGGTCCAGGTTCAGAGACTCTCCTGTGATATCACCAAGGTTACGGAAAATGGCTATCCAATAGTTGCCTACGTCTGGACACAGCCAGGCCATGTGGATAAATCCAGTGGGATCCATACCACATCGTTCGCATCTCGCTGTGTCCCAGAGGCCATATTTATGTAAGCTCACATTACCGGTCACCTGAAAGACCTCCACTGGCTTCCCGTCAACAAGAGAATAAGGTTCCGTCTCCTCACCCACGCACACAAGGCCCTCTACAAACTAGGACCCGAATGCCTCAACACACGACTGTCCTTTTACACACCCACCCGCCAACTAAGATCCTCCAATCAAGCCCTCGCCGCAGTTACGCGCATCCACAGATCCACCATGGGAGGAAGATCCGTCTCCTACTTGGCAGCCAAGACCTGGAATTCTCTACCCACTCACCTCCGCCTTACACAGAACCACATTTCCTTAAGAAAGGAACTTAAAACCTGGCTATTCGATAAATAATGCACACCCTCCCTCAAGCGCCTTGAGACCCTCTGGGTGAGTAGTGCGCTATACAAATTCCTGAACTTGAACTTGAACTAGTACTGCAGCTCTTTGTTAAGACTAAGAGTGACTTACTGGTTCCGGTTCATTCGAGGTGGGCCAGGGCACTGCCTTGCTTCAACTAATAACTGTTTAGGCCTGCCGCCTGTCAGCCTCACCTGGTGCGGTTGCCAGTACTGGCCGGGGCTGGGGCGCTACTGCTACTGTGCCAGGGCCAGGGCCAGGCCCAGTCCTCATGCCATCGTCGGACGGTCGGGTGAGGTCGGGCTGCCTGGCGCCCACACACTCAGACCTTAACAGCCGTTGGGGACTCGGCTGCACAATCTGAAACAATCTGCGCACGCCGCCTCACGCTGCCTGCTGCCCCACAGCCCGGCCCAACCCCCACAGAATCAGTGTTCCGCCCACCGTGTGGCAACACTGTGAGTGTGAAACTGAAAGAAGTTAAACTAAGATTCATAATGAATCTCCATTCTCTACTTGACACAGCCAGGGCTGTCCAGGCTCATGATGCAATCATAGCTTTTCTGGGGAGTGAGACGGACAGGACTAACAGACAGACAGTACTACTGCGGACGAGAAGCTGTTGAAGTTGCACAACACTCTCCACTTCCAGTAGTGAGGTAAATAACTAAAATAAAAAATAGAAATCAATGATGTGCAGCAATGCTTGTAGACCCAGCTCTGGAAATTAAGTGCCGGTGCTAAGCACCGGCACAAATTAAGCCCTGCATGGAGCCCATGGTGCAGAGAGTCAGGGACAACTCCCATGTCTCCGGGTCCGCCTGAGGGCTGACACACAAGATTGGTCTCTACACCGATGATATCATCCTGTCCTTAACAGAGCTGTCCACCTTGCTCCTTTCCTTGGTGGATGAGAAAAAAGCATTCAGCGAAGTTTCAGGGTTTAAGGTCAACCTACAGGAATCCCAGTCACTGAACTTCACAGTTGCCCAGGACCGGCCAGCAACATTGCAAACTCAGTTCCCCTTTCAATGGGCAGAGGAGACAACACCATTTCTAGGCGTCTCTTAAGCATCTTTCCCGGCGAAGGTGCTGGCAGCCACCTATGGCCCCCTGCTTGCCCAGACAAACCAGACACTCTCATTCTGGGGTCGTCAGGCGCTGTCCTGGTCCGGACGTTTGGTGGTGGTTAAAATGACAATACTCCCTTACATCCTTTTTATATTCCAAACTATACTGCTAAACCCATCAACGGCAGTCCTTCATAACCTCCAACTCCCCATTAATCAGTTTGTATGGAATGGCAAGAAACCGTGTCTCCATCAACAACAACTTATCCAGACTAATGCAGAAGATGGCCTAGCACTCCCGCAAGATACTTTCAGGCCGCACAACTATGATAAGTTGTGGAATGGAATCGCCTGCATTCAGAGAAGCACTGGTCCTTTATGGACCAGATGATTGCTAATATATGGAGGGAGGTCTGGCTACCCTGTAAGCATAGGGCCTGGGGGCTGTACTCATCACTGGAGACAGCCACAACCATGAAAGTCGGGTATGCAACAGCCCTAAAATTCGGTCTCACAACATTTCCTTAGCCAATGACACCGATCACTGATAATCCTGACTTCCCTCCGGGGATGGGTTAAGAGATCTTGAGAGATCAGGGCTGCAAAAGCATAGGCTCACTTTTTGATCCACAGGGGATCATACCTTTCAATCATATACAGCAGGACTATGACTTACCACAGACCAATCTGTTTTACTATGCTCAGGTTAGACACTGGATATCCTCTCCAGGTTATGAGCATGGTGCCTCCCACCCCTAACCCGATTCGAGAAATGGTTAAAATGCAAAGACGGGGACAAACATCTTATCTCAGACATTTATGTTCTCCTCTCTGACGAGGCAAGTGCCTCCAAAACCAAGGGTCAGAAATTGGGTGCCCTTACAAAGAATACAAGAGAAAGGAGTGTGTCCAGAAGGACTAGTTTGCACACTTTAAAGAGAATACCCTCGACCATCAATTCTAGAGTTCTTATTGCTTTATTTAGCTTATTTTAAATTATTTAGATTAGCGAAGAAAATAAATATTTTTTTATGTCTTAGAAAAGAAACCTTCCATTTACAGAACACCACATTTACAAAAACACATTTATACACAATGGTATATTCCACTTAAAAATGAGAAAATTAAAAGACAAATATGACAAGAGAAACAAGCTTAGACAATTGTGTGAAATAACATTAACAGTGAAAGTACAACACCAGTCCTAGTTTTTACATAAGGCACCAAGCAGATGTAGATTCTTAAATAGACGTTGTTAATTGTCCTGCCTAGGCCAAGAGACCGGAGGTTATATCTTCAAAACAATGTTGCCTACACAAAAGGAAATATTGCTACATTCCTTAAGGCACAATATATACACAATACCCCGAGCTCACAGGAGCCAATGCGTTTCGAATCCACACAATTCATGTATTCTCCTCAGGACTTGGACAAGGTTGATATCTATAAAAAACAAGGAAACCATAAGTGAATATTTTATATTTCCTAAACTGCGACCCAAAGAATATTTACAACAGATACTGCATTTCTTTGAGTACCTTGAAAGTGGCGCAATGTGCGTCCGCCCTGTGTGTAGAGGAATAGTTGAAACCTCTTCTAAGTGCCTGACAGTTCAATTTGCCATGAGATGTGACAAAAAATCTAGGGTACAAGGTAATGACCAAAACATTACGTTGCACGCACATATGGCAGTATTTATACAATGTGCTGGTGTTCACAAGCTATAGGGATTAGTAAAGAGCAACCTTTACCTTTAGTTAGAAATCCCAGTTGACGCAGGGACTTTACAAACTTGTTCTGATGGCTTGACTGCAGTCAGTAATTTGCGCCTCACTGTTGGAAAACAATGTCCCATTAGTGAAGTGTTTTTATGTCTAAAGCCTCTCAAAATCGACATAAGTGCTCTGAATCTGTTTACCTGCCAGGGATAAATTTCACTCAATGTAGCTGCTCAGGCGATGCCCATCCCGATTTCACACTTCTTTAAACTTAGTCTAAAGAGGAAACAGTAAAAGTAACTAAAACGCTTGACCTAAAAGTACTTTCCTATTTATAAAGGCGATGCCTCATGCCGCTTACCTGGTTTAAATTGTTTTAGAGCATTCTCCACACACCTAATGTCTGCTACAATTCAGCAAACATTTGAGTGAAGCAAGGCACTTCCTTTTAACCCAGCAGAGATTCCCCAGGAAGTTACTGAGTCCCAGGGAATTCTGGTACTGGTAGTTCTCAAATGAGTAAAGCACTCACTTTGGCTGTTGGAAAATCCGAAATGGATCATTAACACATGATCTCAAATACCAACAATGTTGGTAAAATAGTCTGATTTAAGTGTAATGTATGCGCCCAGGAAATACATTTATCTTGAAACATGAAATGTTTAGAGCCCTAAACAAAGCAACTCACCTGGCAAAAATGCTGAAATTAGGGGGAATGTCTAAAGTTGTAATTACAGTTTTGTGATCTCAGACAATTCATTAAGCCCATGCAGGGCTGAGTCAAATTTCATAATGAGGAAAGCCTCCCTCTGTGCCAACCGGACTTCAGGGTCACCTCCAATCTGGGTGTTTTTCTTTATTTGGGACAAAACCGTCCAGGTAAAATCAGTGTATAGATGTTTTGAGGACACAAAGTGTTCCAACATGGGTTTACTGAGTATCTTATTTTTCAGGCGAGACCGATGTTGGACAATGCGGTGATGTACCGGTTGGCACAGAGGGAGGTTTTTCTCATGAAATTTGACTCAGCCCTGCATGGGCTTAATGAATTGTCTGAGATCATAAAACTGTAATTACAACTTTAGACATTCCCTCTAATTTCAGTATTTTTGCCGGATGATTAGCTTTGTTTAGGGCTCTAAACATTTCATGTTACAAGATACATTTATATCCTGAGCACATACATTACCCTAAATCAGGCTATTTTATCAACAGTGTTGGTATTTGAGCTCATGAGTTAATGATCCATTTCGGATTTTCCATCAGCCAAAGTAAAGTGCTTTACTCATTTGAGAACTACCAGTACCAGAATTGCCGGGTTAAAAGGAAGTGCCTTGCTTCACTCAAATGTTTGAATAATTGCAGCAGACATCGGGTGTGTGGAGAATGCTCTAAAACAATTTAATCCAGGTAAGTGGCATAAGCCACCACCTTTATAAATAGGAAAGTACATTTGGGTCAAGCGTTTTTGTAACTTTTACCATTTCCACTTTAGACTAAGTTTAAAGAAGTCTAGAATCGGGATAGGCGACGCCTGAGCAGCCAAAATGGAGTGAAATTTATTCCCCTGGTAGGTAAACAGATTTAGAGCACTTATGTCGATTTTGAAAGGCTTTAGACATAAACGCTTCACTAATGGAACATTTTTTTCCAACAGTGAGGCGCCAATTACTGACTACAGACAAGCCGTCTGTGTCAACTGGGATTTCGAACTAAAGGTAAAGTCGCTCTTTACTAATCCCTATAACTTGTGAACACCAGTGCATTGTATAAATAAAGGCATATGTGCACGCAACGTAATGTTTTGGTCATTACCTTGCCCCCTAGATTTTTCGTCACATCTCATGGCAAATTGAACCGTCAGGCGCTTAGAAGAGGTTTCAACTATTCCTCTACACACAGGGCAGACGCACATTGCGCCGCTTTCAAGGTACTCAATTAAATTCAGTATCTGTTGTAAATATTCTTTGGGTCGCAGTTTAGGAATATAAAATATTTACTTATGGTTTAGTCATTTTTTATAGATATCAACCTTGTCCAAGTCCTGAGGAGAATCAGTGAATTGTGTGGATTCGAAACGCGTTGGCTCTTGTGAGCTCGGGGGATTGTGTATATATTGTGCCTTAAGGAATATAGCAATAATTTTTTCCTTTTGTGTAGGCAACATTGTTTTGAAGACATAACCCCCAGTCTCTTGGCTTAGGCAGGACAATTACCAATGTCTAGTTAAGAATCTAACATCCGCTTGGTGCCTTATGTAAAAACTAGGACTGGTGTTGTACTTTCAATGTTAATGTCATTTCACACGATTGTCTAAGTTTGTTTCACTTGTCATTTTTGTCTTTGAATTGTTTTCGTTTTTTAAGTGGAATATAACATTGTGTATAAATGTGTTTTTGTAAATGTGGTGTTCTGTAAATGGAAGGTTCCATTTCTAAGACATGAAAAAATATTTATTTGCTTTGCTAATCTAAATAATTTAAAATAAGCTAAATAAAGCAATAAGAACCATAGAATTGATGGTCTAGGGTATTCTCATGAAAGTTTGCAAACTAGTCCTTCTGGACACACTCCTTTCTCTTGTATTTACAGTGGTCCAGTACAGGAGGTTTTATGACCCAAGCCTTATTTGTACCCCTTACAAAAAATGGCATGGCATATTTTATAGAGCACATCACACAGCACATGACATGTCAGGCACAGAAGCTGCATTTAAACTCACTTCCTATTGGTACATAACCCCTGCAAGACTCCATAGATGGCAAAGAGGGAGCTCTGAAAAGTTCTGGTGGGGCTGTGAGCAAACAGGTTCTCTCCTCCATCGAATGTGGCACTGTCCCAAACTGACCTGATATAGGGATAGGGTCCTGCCAAAAATTGACAGCGCATTATACACGTCCATTACCCACTTTCGTGCATATATGATTCTGAGCTTGTCCAACCCTCTAACATTCCCCCTGCATTCAACCAGAGGTAGACTAATGCTGTTGAACCTAAATGCCGCCCGGAGAGCAATTCTTGCACGGTGGGTAACAGAGCAGATCCCAGACCAGATTTCGTGGCTGTATAGATTATGGGTGGCCCTAGCAATGTAATGTATGTCTATTTCGGAGGACAACAGTGCGTCACAATACCCTGAGTTGTGTGCCCCATTTATTAAAATCTTAGCGATTGAGTTTCTGGAACTAACATGTCTGAAATACTTACAAATTCCATGGCTACTCCCGGAGGGGGTCACAATGAGATCCTAGGCTGTTCCTTACTAGGCTGACCACCCTTCTTCTTTCCGTCTCTCGTTTTACTGTCAATGACTTAGTTCCAAAATCCGCAAAACACTGCCGGTCTATGGGTTGTAGATGAAAAGCTGTGTATCATCTTATGTACTTTACTGTGCAGAGGCACAATACGCTCACTCTCACTATTGTCCACACCCGCACGGACACATACCACATATAGCAGTCGAGTATGAGAGCATACACCCTACCCCCTTACTCACACTTTTCTCATGACCTACACAGAGCGCTCCGAGCACTGAGATACACCCAGCTATCTGCACCTCGAGAGCGTGGCACAAAGTCGCGAAACGTGCGCACAAGCTCCCAACATATGCACCAGCACTGACTTTGCATCATCGCCCACACCTTGCAGTGACACAGGAACGCAACATGCTGAATCTGCTAAATGAGATGGGCCTCCACACTATGGGGGACATATTTCCGAATGGACAGTGTCTATCACAAAATGATGCAGCCTTAAGTGCACATCGCACCCCCTTAACAATCTTTGCGTATTTGCGACTGCGACTAGTGGTAAAAGCTTTATACCCATCATTCACGGATGAGCCACTGACACATAATGCCCTACAGGTCCTATTGACATCAGCAACGCGGCAATGCTTAGTTACAATATCATACACTATGGCTCAACTGGAGCAGTTCCATGCCCTGGAAAGACCCCATGTACGTTGAGAAGCAACGATTGGCGATGCCATTGCCAAAGAGGACTGGGACTATACCTGCATGCAGCTGCAACTGCTTACATCAAATTGCAACCTGAAAATTATACACTATAAGTTTCTACACCAGGTATATTAAACACCTGTGCAGTTGCATAAATATGGATTAAGGGCCGATGATAGGTGTCACAGATGTAGTGCCCCCAAAACAGACTTCTTCTACATGGCCTGGTAGTGCCCAAAATTCCATCCATACCAGCTGGAAGTGACCACCACTCTCACTAATATGCTGTCTGAGCGGGTCCCCAATGCACCCCTGGTATTTCATCTAGGTATTTATAAGATCAAACTGGCACGCAGACGTAAATTCTTGGCGGTGGCGTTGTTGTTGGCTAAGCAACACATATCAATGCGATGGGGTAGCAAACTTGAACCGAAATTTAAAGACCGGATCATAGATATGACATATTGTAAAGAAAAGCTGGAAACATATGTGGAGGAACTACCACAGGCCTCTCAACCTAGGGATTTCTGGGACCCGTTGGTGTAATACCTCAGCTCCACGCAAACAGGGGACTGATCGTGTACACTCGCCAGTAAGCACTTATCATACTATCCAGGCTGTTGTACCCCATTATGTTGCTGCGGATAGGGACTATGGGGGTCATGTGTACTGAATGTCAAAATCTGCTTCCATTTCCTTCTTTTTAAAGATACATCAAGACAAACCGTTCTCTTTGTTTGTACTGTGATTATGTAAACTAGCTGAAAATAGAGGTAACACATATTTGGCACATGCTAATATGAAAATCTTGTCATGTATGGAAATTTGAAATTATGTATGTCTATAGAGTGAACTCTGTACTCTTTAGCTGACCAGGAAAAATCAAATAATAAAAAAACATTCTTATGCACTACTGAGTGGTGCCAGGCAAAGAATGTAGGCATCCAGCTGCATTGAGTCCAGCGATATTCAATGGAAAGAATTATTCCATAAAGGTAATGGGATCTAGCTTTGTGGTTGAGGGCAAGATTTTTTTCTTGACTTTGTAAAAGTAGATTCTGGTAATTTCATCTGCTGTAAGGTGATTTCATTGCTGGCAGGAGGAGAAAACACAATGTGCGTGATCCAGAGTGAGGTCTGTATACATGGTGTCCTGAAGTATTTGATGAAACAGGGCTTGCACATGAGACCCTCGAGCCCAGAATTTGAGATGATGGCGCTTATGCCAATGAATACTGAATCTTGTTTTTAACTCAGGGACAAGGCCTGTGGGAGTAAAAAAAGTACCTAATTTGTCTATACCTGCCGAGTACCAAGCTTGCATGTAGCCATTGTTCATAAATTCAGGTAAATTTGGATTATTCATAATCAGGGTATAAAAGTTCAATCGCCCTAAGCCTATTAATTTCCGTATAGCGACCCAGGCCTTGTACATACCTAACATACCCTGTTTGCTTTTCTGATGATTTTGGAGCTTAAATAAATTGAGGGTTGTGCCTTGCAGCATACCACCTCGTTCAAAAACACCACAACATGCATCTGTTAAGATTTCCTTTGTTTATCGTTGAAGAAAATATTTTCTCCATTGGAGAACACTGGCACTTACATCAGATGAATGTTACTTACTTCTCCTCGTGCCAGGAATAAATCTCATATCCAGAGTGGGAATATGCATATTCTCTTGCAGTTTTATTTAGCATAATCTTGGTCGATGGGCATAACAATTCTTTACATGAGCATCAGATTACATTACGCAAGGTTACACAATGTCAGATTAATTGTTTTATCTTTTTTTATGTACGGGGAAATTAAATAATTTGCCCAGAATAACAGGATGTAGAACCAATGCTGGGATTCCAACCTGGTCCCCCAGTTCCAAAGCTTTGGTGATTAGCCACATCTGTTCCATTATAAAATAATATTATACTATATTATTATAAAACACTCATGCTAATAGTTTGTGAATAATCTCAAAAGCGCAAGTTTATGGGTATCAATCTACTCAAGCAGGTGTTACCATTACCTAATATTGTTATCAGAGTCAAGGTAATGTTTCTGCCATCTCTTTAGTTCAAGAAGGGCGACTCAAACTGAAGAAGCTACTTCTGAGAAGGATTGAGCAGTTTCTAAATTCCAGTCTTATTTGAGAATCACATCTTAAATTCTTGATGGCACCCGAAGGTTTTATTGCTGTCGCATAGATATTCAGGTCCAATGAGATGGATAACTTTGAAACGTATGCAAGCCAGTGGACTTTACACCTAGAAAACAGTGCCTCATATGGTATTAACAGTGTGACATAAACTTTACTCCTGTTAACAAACATCTAGGAAAAACTGCTTCTCCAGTAGGACCACCACATTGGCCATTAGCTGTGCGGAACTGAGTATCCAGCTCTCTAATACATTGCAGATGGAACTATTATTAATTTGAGTATAAAATAAAGACAAATTTCTATAACTGTACAAAAATATTGAGTGAGGATATACATTTTAAGGAGAAACTTACATTTGCACACTCCAACTTCATACCTAGGCTTGTCAGCTGAGTAGTCGCAGTAGAGTCCTTTGTGGGAATCACAGACATCTGCTTCATTGCAGGCGTCTCCTGACTGTTTGGCACACGTTTTACAGCATCCACAGCCATCCTTGACCAGGCTCACCCCAGGCGGGCACGTGGGTTTACGCGGACATTTGCATGGCCAGTGACAGTACTCTCTCCGCTGGTGTTCCGCAGCTGCTTCCGAAGACTGTCCTCTAGGTTTTAATGCTGCATTCTCACTTCCCTGTGCCCTGTAGAAGAACTTACACAAAGTTTGACTCTTTGAGAATGGGCATAACTAAGAAACCTATATGAGTATGCAAAAAGCATAACATAGCATTTGTAAATTGCTCTTGTACAAATGGAAACAAAAAAACTCTTCCTAAAAAAGAAAATGTTCACTGTGCACATAGTAAGAAGATATGATGAAATCATGTACATGAGTAGTTAAAAGCATAATTTTCTTAACAAAATTATTTATATTGACTGCCAACATAATATTTTATATAGACAATGAAGTTACACATTTAGGACCCTGTAATTTACACTTTTGAGTAAGTTTACAGTTTTGTATAAGTTTACTACTTTTCGGTATTCACAAAATGCACTTTTGTACCAACTCACACTTTTGTAGTAAGTTCTTACCTCCTTCATTTTAAGTTGAGGGTGATGCAATACCAGTGGTTGACCATGTGTATTGCTAACTCACTACAAAAGTGTATTTTGTGAATACTGAAAAGTAGTAAACTTATTTCAAAAAGAAAGATGCTACAAAAGAACAGTTTGTGAACAGCACTTTGTAGCAACTTTTGTAGTACAACAAATATACCTGAAAGTGTAGCTTGTGAATCACACCCAAAATTTAAAAATTTCCTTCTCCATCATACACAGCCCCACTGGGCTTCAAATGTCACCTCAGAACCCAAATACCCAAAGTCCTATGCATGTAATAGCCTAGATGGTTCCACAAACATAGAGTTGAGATAGGAGAAAACCCATTGGGAGGAAGCTGAATGCTAGTGCTACCATGCTAAACAGAATGCATTCTAGGACGTGAACAAATGGCCATCATCACACCCTTAACAGCTTGCAGTAATAAACCTATCATGTACGTTTCCCCTAAACATTTTGTAGCCTGCAGATCCATTTTAGCAACTAAAGGTATGAGTTACCAGAAAATACAATCATTTTCTTAGTTGGCAGTGTATTGCTCACCAACATCTTCTGAAAAAGTGGGGTAAAAACTGAGAAAGTTGCTGAATAGCTCCACATTCGTACAGACAAATCCCTCCAAACTCAAGGTCTGGTTTAGAGTTTGGTGAGCAGATTGCTCCATCACAAAGAAGACAGATATCCTGTCCTTCCTACCACACGTGAATTATATCATATTACTTTTGTTATAATGAAAATGGGATATCCATCACGTTTGTGATGGAGTAACTCTCCACAAACTTTATTTCAGGCCCTCTGTATTTACTATGAAAATGCATTCCAATTTGATGGTTGGCATAATACAAAGTGCAAATATTTGGCTCGCATGCCTGCTCTTATTTCTGCTATGACAATTGGATCTTTATTGTAAAAGTTGTAAACTATACATTGCTATTCTACAAAAGCACAATATCAATTAATTATCACAAAAAGTATGTTGTGCCATTAAATAAACGTTGACTTCATGTAACAGCCAAACTAATGAAAAAAAAAATCAAATTCAAACAGTAAAGAATAATGCGCAGCTTGATTTCTGGAGTTATGGTGTTACTGGCCGAGGAGGAATTCTTCGAGTCAAAAAGTACTAATAGTTTTTATATTGGCACTTTCATAACTATTCAATATATAGTATAAATATCAAAAATGGAAATCTGCATTGTTGGGCAAAACCAAGAATAATGCCCTGTGACCACAGTAAACATAATCTTGATTTTATCACAAAATAACCTAATGAAAACTAATAAAAAAATAAAATACACTCACCTGCATTTTACTTTATGGCCCTCATTAGACCCAAGCAGAAGCACTGTTTTCATCGAGGTCTAACATGACCACCACTCACCAGTCCTCTGCCTTCACCAGAGACTATTCCCCTCAGAGATGTAAAAATGACAGGCATTGGTGGACACCTTAGGGTGCATTAGAGTTTCTGTGCACTGTCCCACCCAGCTCTGTGGTGTGCACTTAAGTGAGTGCACGAGGTGCAGCACAGGACAATGCCTAGTATCACAACAAGTGTCCTGTTACCAGTGTCCTTACAAACCTGCTGTTAAATAGTAGATTAGTGATAAGGTGTATCTGTTGTTTGAAGCAGCCATCACATATTTCACTGTGCTGGTGGCAACCTGCCACACGTTTTAAGGGTGGACAAATATCCCCGTACAATAAGATCCAGTGAGTGACTGCACCTGTCTGTAGGGGGGCATATGGAGGTGGTCCCTGGGACCCTCTTTTCCATTTTAGAGGGCACCCTTTTTGGTCGCACTTACTGTACACCATGTCTATATAGCACAATCACAGCACCATTTGTCGGCCCAATTCCTTTGTTCCAACGTTTGCAATATAGGGCAGGTGAAGGGGCAAAGGATTCACTCATTTGCATGGGACCATGCTACCTTGCAAATGATGAAGCTCACCTTTGTGATCACGTTGGTGCACTCTTAAGGCAAGAGTGATCTTTAGTACAGAAGTGGCTGTAAAAGGGGCTGAGGTCCCCTCTGTACTATAGAAGTACTGAAAAAAGGCCCATTGCGGCTCCAACCATATTGGTACCCACTTCAATTCTATGCGACTAGCCACACGCGGACCAAGGGAGTGACTCTTTTGTTTAAGCGAGGTTTGCCCTTAACCATTGATCATAACATGGGCGTAAGGAGAGGGCAGGCGGTGGGCTTGAAGGTCCAAGTGGGCTCCTACATAGTCACGCTTTTCTCCAGCTATGGCCCCAGTGATCATAAGGATTAATTCTATTGCTCAATATTACCACTGATAACAAACTGTATCAGGCACTTTGTGACAAGGTGGGCTAGAGAAGGGAGCACACGGCTAGCGGCTTCCACTCCAGGCCAGCTAGGGCTCTGACCAGGGCCTAATCTGCACATCCTATCTCAGACAAGCCTCACGATGGGCCTGCTTGAGCACTACACTTTCTTGTACTCCATCCACAGCGAGTCACAGAGGAGGACATTCAAGATAATGTATCAGCCTCCGGTAGCCCTGACTGGGATCCAAGCTTAAAACGAGCCCTCGTGCAGACTTCTAGGGCAGCTTGGGAATCTGAGCACTGAGTGTCATGACATTGGCATGACACGTTTTGCACCACCCATTTAGGCTTGGTAAAGGACCACTAATTGGAATTCCGCCAAGGTCGAGTTGAACAACAACACCATTATAATTGCCAATACTGTTTTACACTTATTACCCTACTTACTTTTTCAGTCACATCCGTAAGTTAATGTGACCCAAGAAAAATTAAATTACAAACTTTTTGTTTATTTTTCAATTGATATCTGTTTTTTCTTAGTATCAAAAATGAATATTTTAAATCACACACATTTTATATATACAACCCACACCCACAATTTTCAAAATTTATAAAACAATCATAATGATTTTGGACATTACCTAGAAACAGTACAAAGACAAGAGATCACAACAATTTAAAAAAAAATAATAAAACCGATACACATGAACAAATTAAACATGAAAAAATTACATACACTGAAAAAAATATTTTCCTTTTTGATTTGACTATACAATATTGGAGTCAACAGTGCCTATTTTTAGTATATCCCTCTCTGTGTACTAATTATTTCATTAGCTTTCTACAGTATCTCAGACACAGGGAATTTCTCTTTCGTAGCACTTGTTGAGCAAAACTGCGTGGTCGACGCGTTTCAAACCCAGGTGTTATTAGACCAGGTTCTCATCAGGACCAATAGCTGAAAAATGATAATGACACTATGTTACATTATTATAAACTGACCAACATCAGTCATGAAAAAGCACCACCAAGTAAACCTCAGTTACCTCCACGAGAGACCAGTCAATCTCCTTTTCAATATTTTTATGTCTCCACAACTGATTTCCACCAACGATACTTTAACCCTGAGGAAAAGAGAAGAGAAAGAGAGAGAGGGAAGTGAGAAATCCATCCCAGTATTCATTCTATGAGCCTCTTTCTCCTAAGTGTATAATTATGCACTTCCTCATGTGTTTGTATGGGGTGCGAACCAGCGGCCATCCTCGCTGTACAAACAGCTCTTGTCGGGCTGGAAAAATAGCAGGAGCATATAATTTGCTATCTAAACAAAACTGACTTCTGCCAACAAAATGCCAATACATGTGCATCACGTACCTTGTGTGTTTTAATGTCACCAAACGTCGTGATTTCTCACCTGCAAGAATAATTTAGACTAAATGAGCAAGTGACGGTGTTGCATATATGCAATTGCTCTTGGCACCTTTTAAAACGAACACAATTTACACATTGGGGTCCATGATTCGAAATGCCAAAATGCCGATATTCAACACTGCAAGAGAGGGATTATGATTGTAAACATTGCCAGTAAAGATTGTCCCATACTATTCGTTTATGCGTTTAATGCGCGGCCGCGTTTTTGAAGTAAAAAACGTTTTCTTTTCATCGCCGATGGAAATGCAAGAACGATTCAGAAAAGGGGGTGGTGATGAACAGAGTGTCTGAATTAAGCAGACCACTCTTACCCAGTCCAAAGATCAGGGCTTGATCCATCACCGTTATTTAGCTCACTGCACCATCCCAGCTCAGAACCTGGCTATATGCAAATCAGTCTGTCCCTGGCCCAGTGCATCATGGGAACAGGGCAGACTAAACTACCAAGCCAATTCTTCACCAGAAAGGAGACAAGCTACCGGGGACCGGTTTCTGGCATTTCAGCCGTCGTCGGCCCGGCTTGCTTGAATCCTGATGGTGCAGTGAGCAAGGGACTCATGTCTGAGCATACCCTGCCACACCTATAGTGGCCAAAAAACGATTCAGAAAAGGGGGTGGTGATGAACAGAGTGTCTGAATTAAGCAGACCACTCTTACCCAGTCCAAAGATCAGGGCTTGATCCATCACCGTTATTTAGCTCACTGCACCATCCCAGCTCAGAACCTGGCTATATGCAAATCAGTCTGTCCCTGGCCCAGTGCATCATGGGAACAGGGCAGACTAAACTACCAAGCCAATTCTTCACCAGAAAGGAGACAAGCTACCGGGGACCGGTTTCTGGCATTTCAGCCGTCGTCGGCCCGGCTTGCTTGAATCCTGATGGTGCAGTGAGCAAGGGACTCATGTCTGAGCATACCCTGCCACACCTATAGTGGCCAAAAAACGATTCAGAAAAGGGGGTGGTGATGAACAGAGTGTCTGAATTAAGCAGACCACTCTTACCCAGTCCAAAGATCAGGGCTTGATCCATCACCGTTATTTAGCTCACTGCACCATCCCAGCTCAGAACCTGGCTATATGCAAATCAGTCTGTCCCTGGCCCAGTGCATCATGGGAACAGGGCAGACTAAACTACCAAGCCAATTCTTCACCAGAAAGGAGACAAGCTACCGGGGACCGGTTTCTGGCATTTCAGCCGTCGTCGGCCCGGCTTGCTTGAATCCTGATGGTGCAGTGAGCAAGGGACTCATGTCTGAGCATACCCTGCCACACCTATAGTGGCCAAAAAACGATTCAGAAAAGGGGGTGGTGATGAACAGAGTGTCTGAATTAAGCAGACCACTCTTACCCAGTCCAAAGATCAGGGCTTGATCCATCACCGTTATTTAGCTCACTGCACCATCCCAGCTCAGAACCTGGCTATATGCAAATCAGTCTGTCCCTGGCCCAGTGCATCATGGGAACAGGGCAGACTAAACTACCAAGCCAATTCTTCACCAGAAAGGAGACAAGCTACCGGGGACCGGTTTCTGGCATTTCAGCCGTCGTCGGCCCGGCTTGCTTGAATCCTGATGGTGCAGTGAGCAAGGGACTCATGTCTGAGCATACCCTGCCACACCTATAGTGGCCAAAAAACGATTCAGAAAAGGGGGTGGTGATGAACAGAGTGTCTGAATTAAGCAGACCACTCTTACCCAGTCCAAAGATCAGGGCTTGATTCATCACCGTTATTTAGCTCACTGCACCATCCCAGCTCGCTTGAATCCTGATGGTGCAGTGAGCAAGGGACTCATGTCTGAGCATACCCTGCCACACCTATAGTGGCCAAAAAACGATTCAGAAAAGGGGGTGGTGATGAACAGAGTGTCTGAATTAAGCAGACCACTCTTACCCAGTCCAAAGATCAGGTCTTGATCCATCACCGTTATTTAGCTCACTGCACCATCCCAGCTCAACTTGAATCCTGATGGTGCAGTGAGCAAGGGACTCATGTCTGAGCATACCCTGCCACACCTATAGTGGCCAAAAAAAGATTCAGAAAAGGGGGTGGTGATGAACAGAGTGTCTGAATTAAGCAGACCACTCTTACCCAGTCCAAAGATCAGGGCTTGATCCATCACCGTACACCGGAACAGACTAATTTGCATACAGCCAGGTTCTGAAACTGGGATGGTGCAGTGAGCTAAAAAACGGTGTTGGATCTAGCCCTGATCTCTTGACTGGGTGAGAGCTTTCTGCTTAATTCAGAGACTCTGTCCCTCACCACCCCTTGTTGTAAATATTTTTGTCCACCCTAAGCGTGGAAGGGTATTCTCAGATGTGAGACCCTTGCTCATTGCACCATCAGGATTCAAGCAAACCGGGCCGAAGACGGCTGTAATGCCAGAAACCGGTCCCCGGGAGCTTGTTTCCTTCCCAGTGTAAGAATTGGCTTTTGTAGTTTGGTTTGCCCTGTTCCCATCATGCACTGGGACAGGAACAGACTAATTTGCATACAGCCAGGTTCTGAAACTGGGATGGTGCAGTGAGCTAAAAAACGGTGTTGGATCTAGCCCTGATCTCTTGACTGGGTGAGAGCTTTCTGCTTAATTCAGAGACTCTGTCCCTCACCACCCCTTGTTGTAAATATTTTTGTCCACCCTAAGCGTGGAAGGGTATTCTCAGATGTGAGACCCTTGCTCATTGCACCATCAGGATTCAAGCAAACCGGGCCGAAGACGGCTGTAATGCCAGAAACCGGTCCCCGGGAGCTTGTTTCCTTCCCAGTGTAAGAATTGGCTTTTGTAGTTTGGTTTGCCCTGTTCCCATCATGCACTGGGACAGGAACAGACTAATTTGCATACAGCCAGGTTCTGAAACTGGGATGGTGCAGTGAGCTAAAAAACGGTGTTGGATCTAGCCCTGATCTCTTGACTGGGTGAGAGCTTTCTGCTTAATTCAGAGACTCTGTCCCTCACCACCCCTTGTTGTAAATATTTTTGTCCACCCTAAGCGTGGAAGGGTATTCTCAGATGTGAGACCCTTGCTCATTGCACCATCAGGATTCAAGCAAACCGGGCCGAAGACGGCTGTAATGCCAGAAACCGGTCCCCGGGAGCTTGTTTCCTTCCCAGTGTAAGAATTGGCTTTTGTAGTTTGGTTTGCCCTGTTCCCATCATGCACTGGGACAGGAACAGACTAATTTGCATACAGCCAGGTTCTGAAACTGGGATGGTGCAGTGAGCTAAAAAACGGTGTTGGATCTAGCCCTGATCTCTTGACTGGGTGAGAGCTTTCTGCTTAATTCAGAGACTCTGTCCCTCACCACCCCTTGTTGTAAATATTTTTGTCCACCCTAAGCGTGGAAGGGTATTCTCAGATGTGAGACCCTTGCTCATTGCACCATCAGGATTCAAGCAAACCGGGCCGAAGACGGCTGTAATGCCAGAAACCGGTCCCCGGGAGCTTGTTTCCTTCCCAGTGTAAGAATTGGCTTTTGTAGTTTGGTTTGCCCTGTTCCCATCATGCACTGGGACAGGAACAGACTAATTTGCATACAGCCAGGTTCTGAAACTGGGATGGTGCAGTGAGCTAAAAAACGGTGTTGGATCTAGCCCTGATCTCTTGACTGGGTGAGAGCTTTCTGCTTAATTCAGAGACTCTGTCCCTCACCACCCCTTGTTGTAAATATTTTTGTCCACCCTAAGCGTGGAAGGGTATTCTCAGATGTGAGACCCTTGCTCATTGCACCATCAGGATTCAAGCAAACCGGGCCGAAGACGGCTGTAATGCCAGAAACCGGTCCCCGGGAGCTTGTTTCCTTCCCAGTGTAAGAATTGGCTTTTGTAGTTTGGTTTGCCCTGTTCCCATCATGCACTGGGACAGGAACAGACTAATTTGCATACAGCCAGGTTCTGAAACTGGGATGGTGCAGTGAGCTAAAAAACGGTGTTGGATCTAGCCCTGATCTCTTGACTGGGTGAGAGCTTTCTGCTTAATTCAGAGACTCTGTCCCTCACCACCCCTTGTTGTAAATATTTTTGTCCACCCTAAGCGTGGAAGGGTATTCTCAGATGTGAGACCCTTGCTCATTGCACCATCAGGATTCAAGCAAACCGGGCCGAAGACGGCTGTAATGCCAGAAACCGGTCCCCGGGAGCTTGTTTCCTTCCCAGTGTAAGAATTGGCTTTTGCAGTTTGGTTTGCCCTGTTCCCATCATGCACTGGGACAGGAACAGACTAATTTGCATACAGCCAGGTTCTGAAACTGGGATGGTGCAGTGAGCTAAAAAACGGTGTTGGATCTAGCCCTGATCTCTTGACTGGGTGAGAGCTTTCTGCTTAATTCAGAGACTCTGTCCCTCACCACCCCTTGTTGTAAATATTTTTGTCCACCCTAAGCGTGGAAGGGTATTCTCAGATGTGAGACCCTTGCTCATTGCACCATCAGGATTCAAGCAAACCGGGCCGAAGACGGCTGTAATGCCAGAAACCGGTCCCCGGGAGCTTGTTTCCTTCCCAGTGTAAGAATTGGCTTTTGTAGTTTGGTTTGCCCTGTTCCCATCATGCACTGGGACAGGAACAGACTAATTTGCATACAGCCAGGTTCTGAAACTGGGATGGTGCAGTGAGCTAAAAAAACGGTGTTGGATCTAGCCCTGATCTCTTGACTGGGTGAGAGCTTTCTGCTTAATTCAGAGACTCTGTCCCTCACCACCCCTTGTTGTAAAAAGGAAATGCAAGAAAGCGCTTATGATTGTAAACATTGCCAGGGTCTGACGTGTCAATAGTTCCACAAGATAGGCTGTGATTCACCCGTAACGGTTGGCCCATTCAGCTCGTTTATGCGTTTAATACTCTACACACTTATAAAGGTAAAAACCTTTTCTCTTCATCGCGGGCGGCAATGCTGATACTTACTTTTGTCTTATTCTTGATTGAACACTATGGATGGCCGTCTGCTCTCCTCGCAATTCGGGATACAACAATCAGCGCATCTGAAACGTTTAACTTCCTGTTGGTCATGTGGACTCAGGATTTGTGGGAAATGTAGTTTTTCTGCCACCTACGATAAGCTTAGGTTAAACAAATGTATACAGGGCTTGGGTTTCAGGGTTGTGTATGAATTGCAGCATGCAATATTTACTATTCTGGGCAATGAAGAGAAAAATACAACAGTTTATTTTTGTACAAGCTGCATTTCCAAAGAGATCGGACACCCCATGTTTCAGACGTGCTGATTGTTGTATCCCGAATTGCGAGGAGAGCAGACAGCCATTCATAGCGTTCCACCAAGAATAAGAGAAAAGTAAGTATCGGCATTGCCGCCCGCGATGAAAAGAAAAGGTTTTTAACTTCAGAAGTGCTACTGCGTATCAAACGAATAAACGAACTGAACGGGCCAACCGTTACTGGTGAATCACAGCCTATCTTGTGGAACTATTGACACATGTCAGACCCTGGCAATGTTTACAATCATAATCGTTTTCTTGCATTTCCGTAGGCGAAGAAAAGAAAAGGTTTTTTACTTCAGAAACGCGGCCGCGCATTAAACGCATAAACGAATAGTATGGGCCAATCATTACTGCCAATGTTTACAATCATAATCCCTCTCTTGCAGTGTTGACTATCGGCATTTTGGCATTTCGAATCATGGACCCCAATGTGAAAATTGTGTTCGTTTTAAAAGGTGCCAAGAGCAATTGCATATATGCAACACCGTCACTTGCTCATATAGTCTAAATTATTCTTGAAGGTGAGAAATCACGACGTGTGGTGACATTAAAACACACAAGGTATGTGATGCACATGTATTGGTACTTTGTTGGCACAAGTCAGTGTTGTTTAGATAGCAAATTATATGCTCCTGCTATTTTTGCAGCCCGACAGGAGCAGTTTTTACAGCGAGGATGGCCGCTGGTGCGCCCCCCCATACAAACACATGAGTAAGTGCCTAATTATACACTTAGGAGCAAGAGGCTCATAGAATGAATACTGGGACGGATTTCTCACTTCCCTCTCTCTCTTCTCTTTTCCTCATGGTTAAAGTATTGTTGGTGGAAATCAGTTGTGGAGACATAAAAATATTGAAAAGGAGATCGGCTGATCTCTCGTAGAGGTACCTGAGGTTTACTTGGTGGTGCTTTATCATGACTGATGTTGGTCAGTTTATAATAATGTAACATAGTGTCATTGTCATTTTTCAGCTATTTGTCCTGATGAGAACCGGGTCTAATAACACCTGGGTTTGAAACGCGTCAACCACGCAGTTTTGCTCAACAAGTGCTACCAAAGAGAAATTCCCTGTGTCTGAGATACTGTAGAAAGCTAATGAAATAATTAGTACACAGAGAGGGATATACTGAAAATAGGCACTGTCAAAATTGCCGCCATTTCGGAGATTAGGCCACGCCCACTCCATCTGGCCACGCCCCCCGCCTTATCATTTCTGATATAATATGTGCACCTCCCGGCCGCGCAGCGGGCGCGCCTAAGGCAAGCCCGTCTGCGCCCGTCTGCGTCTGGACAGGGCCTAGGGCCACTGCCCCTGTCACTTTCCCTAACATTGGCCCACAGAAGCCTTTCACTTATGACTTTAGCTTTTTACATTTTTTTAAATTCTTCACCTCATCATTGCCAACGCCTGGAACTGGCTAATCAGCCATATTCTCTTTCTTATACATGTCCCAGTTGCTCTTTTGTCACTAATAATTATCGTCGTCCACCAACAAATATCACTGGCAGGAATAAGATATTACATAAACCATGTGTGGCAGCACTAATCAATGCACGTTCCCTGCCCAAACACAAATATGAGATTTCAAACTTTATTGAGGACTATAAACTCGATCTCCTTTTTATTACAGAAAATTGGGGTGATATCTCCTGTGGACCCGACTTTGTTACCGCTACCCCTGAAGGATTCTCTAATGTTAGACTAGACAGACCACACCCTAAAAAAGGAGGTGGACTAGCCATTATATACCGCAGCAATCTAACAGTGCAAACTGAGGCCGTCCCCATCACAAGTTGTGAAGCCATCTCATTTACTGTCTCTATTCCCCATGCCCCCCCTTTTAAAGGTACTCTTATTTACCGCCCTCCAGGACCTCGCAGTTCCTTTCTCATTAATTTACCCATTCTATTAGAACCATTGGCAGGTGAAAATCAGTATACCATTCTGGGTGATTTTAATTTTCACCTCGAGCTGCTGGATAATTCTGACACCGCAGCGCTTCTATCCGCATTGGATACAATAGGACTCCCTCAATTAGTCTCCAGTCCCACGCATACTGCGGGCCACCTTCTGGACGGTCTTTTCTCTAGTGATACTTCGCTTATGTTGAAGGATGTTCTTCCCCTCACTTGGACTGATCACTCGGCCATTCTTTTTGATTTTTTTCTTAAAAACTATTCCCCCTTTGGCCAAAACCCTCACTTCCACTAATCAATTTAAAGCATGGAAAAGTATTGATATTCCCGCTTCTCAGTCATCACTATTGACTTCTTTGCCACCTACTGTGACTGATCCTGAGCTAGGATCTAATAACTATACCACCTGGATACAAAACACTGTCAACCTGACAGTTCCTTTAAAGAAACAATCGACTAACAGGGCCTCTAAATCTTCACCCTGGTATAATGATACTCTTAGACAAGAAAGACAAAAATGTAGACGTCAGGAACGTAGATGGAGACGAGACTATGACCCAGAACAAAAATCCTGCTATAAAGTCATGATGTCCAACTATAAGCAGCTTATTATTATGGAGAAAAGTACATTTTACAGGACCCAGATCAATCTCGCACATGACTCTACTAACCAACTCTTTCAGGTTGTGACACGTCTTTCTGGACAAGTAGCAACCTCCCCCATCATAGCCACGCAAGAGCTCTGTGACTCCTTGGCGAATCACTTTAAAAAAAAAGTGACTGATATCCTTACCCAATTCAAGGATCACACTACTACTACCGGGCATCCATCTACTACCCCCAATGAACATATATCCCTGCCACGGGCACGCTCCAACCCGCCTGATTCATTCCTCCCCCACTCCTTCCAGGAATTTACTCAGCCCCCGTTGGAACTGGTATCTCATCTTATTTTTACCACAAACTCTGGCTCACCGGAGGATCCATGTCCCCCCTCCATTCTCAAAAATTTCTCGGATATTGTAAGTCCTAAACTTACAGATATTTTTAACGCCATGTTTTCATCTAACATTTTTCCTTCCATCTGGAAGAAGGCGACTATAAAACCTCTTATTAAGAAGAGTTCCTTAGACCCTTCTATAGTCGCTAATTACCGCCCTATAGCTTGCCTCCCTCTCCCCGACAAAATTGTGGAAAAGATTATGAACACCCAAGTCTCGGATTTCATAGATCAGAACAATTGCCTAGACAATTCACAATTTGGTTTTCGGAAAGGACATGGAACGGAAACAGCGCTTATCAAAGCTACAGATGAAATCAGGATGACACTTGATGGCGGAGGAGCAGCAGTGCTGATCCTGCTGGACCTGTTGGCTGCTTTTGACACGGTCAATCATTCTATCTTGATCGACCGTGTCGCAGCGGCAGGGATCACAGGTGGCGCTAAAGACCTTATCTCTTCTTTCCTCACTGATCGTGTGCAATCAGTCGCCTTTGGCAATTTTAACTCACCCCCTTTTACCCTTCCCTGTGGTGTCCCCCAGGGATCCTCGCTAAGTCCGACACTATTTAACATTTATGTGTCTGACCTGGCGAGGATCATAAAAATCCATCACCTGGCGGTGACATCCTACGCTGATGACACCCAGATTGTTTTGGCCATTAATAAAATTGGAGATGAAGTGGCCTCCAATTTCAATCAGGGAATGTTAGCCATAAGTTACTGGATGTCCACAAACTGCCTGAAGCTAAACTCCGATAAAACGGAGGTGATGGTGTTCGGCAATCTCTCTCCAACCTGGTCACCTACCTGGTGGCCTGCCGCACTGAGACCACCCCCTTCCCCGGTGACCAAGGCAAGAAATGTGGGAGTCTTGTTGGACACTAAACTCACTTTTACGCACCATGTTAATGCGGTAGTATCATCCTCTTTCTACACCATGAGAATGATTAAAAAACTCTTACCTTATCTCCCCATGAACATGGCTAGAATCCTGGTTAGCGCTCTAGTTATGTCTCGCATAGACTATTGCAATGCGCTTCTAGTCAATGCTCAGGAAGGAGTCCTAAAAAAGCTACAGCTGGTGCAGAATGCTGCGGCCAGATTGATTATGGCCACCCCTAAATACGCCTCCATCTCTGGCATCATTCAACAGCTCAATTGGCTGCCAGTGAAGAAGAGAACTAAATTTAAAGCACTTTGTATTGCTTATAAGGCAATCCACTCTCAAGGCCTTGCTTTTTTAAAGGATGCACTCTGTCCTTACAACCCGGATAGATCCCTTCGTTCTTCTACGGCCGGTCTGATGCAGGTTCCCAGGACTAAGAAGGTCTCTTGGGGAGACAGGTCCTTTATAGTGACCACTACCAAACTATGGAACAGTCTTCCAAGTTACATCAAAACCTGTACTTCCCTTCTCTCTTTTCGTAAACAGATAAAGACCTGGTTGTTCAAACAATAACCACTCATGAACAACACAACCTGGCTGCGCTATTTAATAACTACTCATGAATAAGTATAGTGGATACTCAGCGCCGAGACACCCTCGGGTATTTGTGCGCTTAACAAATTTCCTAAAATAAATAAATAAACTGTTGACTCCAATATTGTATAGTCAAATCAAAAAAGAAAATAATTTTTTCAGTGTATGTAATTTTTTCATGTTTAATTTTTCCATGTTTATCTGTTTTAATATTTTTTTTAAATTGTTGTGATCTCTTGTCTTTGTACTGTTTCTAGGTAATGTCCAAAATCATTATGGTTGTTTTATATGTTGTATAATTTTGAAAATTGTGGGTGTGGGTTGTATATATGAAATGTGTGTGATTTAAAATACTCATTTTTGATACTAAGAAAAAACAGATATCAATTGAAAAATAAACAAAAAGTATGAAATTTAATTTTTCTTGGTTCACATTAACTCACGGATGTGACTGAAAAAGTAAGTAGGGTAATACGTGTAAAACAGTACTGGCAATTGTAATGGCGTTGTTGTTATATGGGCCCAGCTTTACTGTGAAGGGGCCGAACCTCTCTCCTCTTAAAAGGTTGAGCTGAAGGCGCATCTATTGATAAAGCAGATGCACTGTCGGCAGAGCTGAATGCTGACCAGGTGCCAATTCTTTTTATCCCCCTCAACAATCTGTTGTTTTTTAAAAACTCTTAAGGCAGGAGCTTGCTTGTAAAAAAACAAAAATCAATGGGCCTGACATGCAAAGACATTTCTCTGTATGTTTTGGGGATGCTCTTTATTTTACCCACAATCCCAACAAGTTCTGAAAGGAAAATATACAACTGGAGGACCATCCTAAAAAGAGAAAACTTCCCAATGCATTAAAGGTAGCAACCCTCTGACAGACATCACTGTCGTTTATTGACCTGCTGCTCCACCAGCAGTTGCTCCTCTGGTTGTTGGTCAGCAATTCCTCCCATCTAAATGGGTTGAGGAAACCACATATTTTGTGCGCTGGTAGAGTCATCTATTATGGCAGTTTTCCATTCCTGCCAAAATATAAATTATATAGTTAGTATCATAGATACAAATAACTACATTCTACATTTTAATGTCTTTCACTGCATTAAACATATAGTGGAGAAATCTACTAATTTAGCTACAAAATCTAATTTTACTTTGATTTTTAAGGGCCAAATGGCAGCTGGCTCAACAGTGCTCTTTAAGTGGAAGCCCGTCAATAAATCTTAGCCACCTCTGAAAGTGACTTACTTGATAGTGTGAATTAATTACTCGTATGCATTGTGCATGTATAAACCAGGTCTTAAACAGTAGATCTGATCCATTCCAGCTCCTGAGAAACTGAATGGAACACTAGAACTCAAAGCCAAGTTAAAGACCCTATAAGAGAAACTACGAGCCACATCTGCTAAACTTTTAGGAGGTTGCAAACACTCCAATTCAAGAAATGAAATTGTTTGCAACTGCTAAGAATATATTTTGAATATACTAAACCCATTTTGTGAGTCATTCAAGTTTTACTGTCTCCGTAAAAGAATACACAAATAGATACAAAATCTCATTTTCAAAGGGACATGTTGAGGGCATCCTTTCCAAATTGCAATTTGGATCCATATGTATCAATTGGTTTCAAGAATCCCATTTGCATACCATTGTGAACTTACCGGCTTTCTAATTGGGATGGCTGCTCATTCACAGAAAGTAAGGGGTCCCTGTTGTGGTGGCAACTTCAGGTGGAGGATCCAGTGTTTCAGGGGACTACTGCCAACTGTCACTGAAGTGTTACAAAAATTAAAACTTTATTTTTAAAAGCAGCTTAATTTCCTGTAAGAAAAATGGGCTGCTTTAGAAAAATAAATGTGAAAAGCAATCACAGAAATTGTGGTCTGGTGACCCTTGCAGGCCACCATCCCTGTGACTGTAGTCAGTCATAGTGGGTCATAAATTGCAACCTGATTAATTCATATTCATTAGCCATGTTTGTCTGCAACCCACTATGATTCAGTATTTTGCAAACCAACTTACAGTTACATTGGTCGGTTTGCAATAAATTACATTGGTCACAAAAAGAAGTCACAATTTGCAAATTTGCAAAACAATTTGTGACCATTATCTTTGTACATCTGCCCCCCCACCCCACCCACTATTTGATCAAGAAAATTATGTTTGCTAGGGAACACAAAGTGCTTTTAGATGCAAGAAAACCATATCTAAACGCACCAAACATTTTGTAGAGCGGAACCACTTTGAAATGGATTTCAGATGGACTGTATTGGAGAACCCATACATACCCTCATATATTGGTGATGTTTACAAATACTTGTTCATGAAAGAAAAAAGTGGATATATAAACTATCCACAGACACCGGTGGTCTAAATGACGAGATACCTTTGACTACTTTACAATGAGGTACCTTATGCATTCTAGTCTTGGGCCAGTCCCTTTACTTTCACTAATAATGACAACTATTATATAATCGCTGTGCTGGTCCTTTTCTTGTCTGAGTGGTGGATGGTTCAATGGTGCCAATATCTCTCCCTATTTTGAATAATTACTCTAGTCAGTACAAGCTAATGGAATGTCGGGCTCGCTGTTTCATAATATTTTATTGTTACTGACACGATTAAAAGGTTCCTGCTGATTAAGCGGAGTAAGAGATATAAAACTAGTTACAGTTACCAATGATACTTGACTGGTGACGGGTTCGTCTGCATTATGTCCCATTCCCCAATCGGGTCGACATGAGAAACATCAATAAAGCTGAATCTGGTTGAAAATCATAATAGACATAGAAGGAAGCTCTCTGGTATTTTCTTCAAGTACTCGTGCTTTAAAGAGACTTCTGCATTAATTTAGTGTTTTAATAAGCGTTGTATGTTCCTTGAGATCATAATCAAGTCAAGTCAAGTCAAGTCAGAACATTTATATAGCGCACTACATACCAAGAGGGTTTTAAGGCGCTTAGGAAGGGGAGGTGGATTATTTGTCAAATAACCACGTTTTAAGCTGCTTTCTGAACGCTAGGTGATTCTGGGTGAGGCGAAGGTAAGCGGGGAGTGAGTTCCATGTTTTGGCAGCCAGGTATGAGAAGGATCTGCCTCCCATGGTGGTTGACAGGCTCTGGTCTACATCTTTTGAGATAACGCATCAATGGAGTTTGGTACTACATTTTGACAGCCGATGGTGTCATCGTGTAGTTCTTCTGTACACCTGGCGAGATCGTGGGAGGTAACTGACATCGGTCGGATACTGCTGCTTTTACCACATACCGAAAGTTGCTTTTACCACACATTTAATAGCTGGATAGAACTGGAAAGGAAGTGACTTGTGCTGAAACTCACTCGACATAAGAACTATATTGTAATAGATAAGAGTTTCCATACACTGCTTGGAGATGGCGGAATCGGGACTACAAATTATCATACGATGACGTCACGAGTAGTTCTGTCTGGTCTTGCGAGACAACGCGACACCAAGGAAATGATCGGGAAGTGCCGATTTCACAATTGAGCCGATTTTTCGACTGAGCCACTTTTCATTAATATACTTTATTGGCAACTACTCCAAAGTAAGTCATTTTTCATTTATGTCCCATAGGCTTAGCGCCAATATCAACTTCTTGTCCGAGCTAATCATCACAATTGAGATTGTCCCAATAGGCGCTTCCTCTTTAAAAATGACTATCCTGCGCCGGTCGTTGCCTTCCCTCTCACCTCAGGATCTGCTAGAGGCAACGACGGACAGGTAGGCTTAGGTGCACTAAAAGCACTCAGAAAGGGCTCTAATACTTAGTCTCGATCTGTAAGAGCTAGTATAGTTGTCACCAATTAGCTGGCATTATTATATTGACCATGAATTTATAGGTTATGTAAGTTTCTAAATCTTTGTGAGCCCGATGAGAGAAGGCAGGACTACTGAGTGGGTGTTGTCTGAGTCCATAGGTGAGCCTTTACCATTTGTAGACAGGAGAGGTGCGTTTACTGTGAGAGATGGAAATGTGAGGGGTACATATATGTAACAAGGTAGAGCAGACGCCCTAGGTCTCCTTCTTGGTTCTGAGTACCCCCTTCCTTACCTTCACAGAAATGGCCTCCTACTTCCTGAGCTTGGTCCAGGAGAGGTGAGGTCCGATCCCCGGTCACACTGGGTGAGTGAAATAATAATTTACTTTTCGTAATAGAATGACTAAAGCAGTAACACAGTTTTCTTATTACTACAGACCTCATTATGTTTGTTTGTTTGTCTTATAGATGTGAGACACACCATTTGACACGGAGGAATAGTAACACGGATTGTTTACATATATCCTTTATTGAAATTTGATGTATTCACTTATTTATAGGTTCACTGTTTGTTTGTGATTATTTCACGCAGTAGCAAAAAGTATGGAACAGAGGCCCTGAAGCAAGCCGTGGGATCTTTTCCCTGCCGGCTGAAACATGTTGGGCCCTATGCAGCTATTAGTTGAAACTGCTTCTTTGCACTGTTCTTGTTTTTAGTTAGGGAGAGGTTAATATTCATTAAAATTATCTCTTTACCCTCTACCCTATTTTAAGCCACCACTTATTCTTCTTTTGGTATTGCACTGCACATGTTCCCACCAATATCATATTCTCATGACCATGAAGTGATTGTGGGTCTGACCCAGCTTATCTTGGGAATGGAATCAGTCTCAATGATCAAGAGACATACCATCCCATTTTTGGACGACCGAGTGAGAAAATTGATCATGACAAGACTTTGATGGGAATCCAATGTTTTTTTATGAGTCTCACCAACAATCACTTGTGGTTCTGTGGTTTTTGAACACTGTTGTTCCCTTAACTTTAAAGACAAGTTAGGATTTTGCGTCCTAACTCACCTAGGATGGAGTTTTAGTCTGCTCTGAGTTCCCTTGAGCTCTTTCTGGACCCCCAGGTTTTCTCGTTATAAATACTAGTTTGTTAGGGGATACTAACCTGGGCAGGTCCTTAAATATCCCTTAGACCCTTCCCTTCCCTGTATTTTTTGATTGCTATGGTTATTTGCAGGTTTACTGGCCCGATATACTCAGTGGCTTATAGCAGAGTCCTTAAGAACAAATTTCTTCCAGCAATATTGCTCACAACAAATGCACATTCAGCTGCATCATGTCTGAGTACCCTCTCTCCCTATTGTATTCACAATATTTATTAAATCACTTAATTATAAAATTATTTATAACTGCATCGTAACTTAATTAGTACCTTTCAAAGTCTCATCATAAATCTGTCTTTGTTCTGATGATGTCCTGATATGTATTTAGTCACCAGGGCATCCATCACACCCAGTGACCATGGACTATTGGCAGGGTGTAAGCTATTCAACCACAGGTGTAAAATATGAAGATGTTACATTAATTACTGAAGGCATGTGTATGCTTGACGCCATCTGTTATTCAGTTTTAATGGAAATTAAATTTGCTCGGAAACAATGAAGTGTGTACCCTTCTTTAATGACTGGGCGTATCAATTAGTTTAAAATAACCACCCTACGAGAGTCCATTTCCCTTCCTTACCGTCTTAAGTAACTGTTTTTCCATGTCATTCATTAATTTTTTTCCTTATGGAAGAGTAAGTGATAATTAAGGCACCTTCAGTTACATCGGCTTTAAAAGGTTTTAAATTACATTATCAATTAGTCATAGCAGAACACCTTTTATGTGATTACGTAGACTTTCCTTTCAGAAAGCAACTCTTCTCTTGTCATCCAGGCTCAGGCAGCTGGGTTAACACTTATTCATGCTAAAGAGAACTTTTTACGTCAATCAATAAACATATTTTTTATATTAAACAAAGTTTACAGGCTCAGGCCTCAGACAGCAGACTACTATAATGTAATAGTAATGTCTCAAAAATCTATCAGTGTAAATCACAAAATGCCTCTGTGAACCATTCAATAACAGCTTTAGCAGCAAGTGTCTTCTGGCACCAAGTAAAAGCTGTCAGCTAATATGTGACTAACAGTTTAAATGTGGGAGTCCAAATGGGAAACTAAAAGTAAATGGAAGGTAAACATGAAGGACCAAGCTTTGCACTTTCTAAACAAGCACTGACAAAGCTAAAAGGTCTCGCCCACGAGAGATATCTGGTGTGGAAGTTTTCAGCTATGCTGTACAGTCACTCAGCTGCTGTGCAGCATGATTGATAGTTATTGTTAGAACTGGGGGTCTCTAGTTGGCAATGGTATACAACTTTGTCCAAATAGGGACCCTTGCTTCTAGTCAGGGAAAGGGTATTACACTCCTGGATAACCCCTGCTCACACCCTTGGTAGCTTGGCACGAGCAGACAGGCTTATCTCAGAGGCAGTGTGTTAAGCATTTGTGGACACATACAGTAAAACAGTGAAAACAATACAAATGGACACCACACAGGTTGCAGAAAAATAAGTATTATTTATATAGACTTAACACAAAACCATAAATGACAAACATCCACAATACTGTACTCAAAATAGACTTAAAGATGGTAGAAGTAAATTAGTTCAAGTTGATGATAAATGCGACACGTTTCTCACAAAAGTACCTGGATGCGTAACGCAAAACAAACAAGAGATTTGCAGGAAGAGTGATGCGTTGGTTCCTTGCTTCGGGGGACGCGATGCGTCGCTCCTCAGTGCTTGCGCATAGTTGAGGATGCGTCTTGTTCCTTACCGGACAGGAGGTGATGCGTTGATTCTCGTACTGTGTTCCGGTTATGAAGCAGGAAGATGGTGCCTTGATGCGATGCGACAATCTGGTGTGATAAGATGGCGCCCTTGATGCAATGTGGTGACGTGAAGACGTGCATGCCCGACTGCCGTGCGGCAAACTCTGTAACTTTTGAGCAGCGACAGGCCCTGCAACACGCTACTCCGGTGATGCGACGGCGACCCTTGCGGTGGCGACACGCTTCTCAGGTGATGCGACGGCAAACAGCTGCGAAGAAGACACGCTTCTCTGATGATGCAGCAGCGGCCTGTACGGCGGCGACATGTTTCTCCAACGATGCAACAGCAATAGCTGTGATGGCGACACGCTTCTTCTCGTTGAGTCGCACTTCCAGCTCCCAGTGACATGCAGGCTTCTGCAGACAGAATTCCCAGCAAGGAAATTGAGTGGGGAGCTGGTGGTGAAGTCGTGTAGCCCTGAGACTTCAGCAGGAGGCAAGCACAAGTTCAAGCCCTTGGAGAAATATTCTGCAAGATGATGAAAGTTCCTTAAAAGTTCCTTCTCCTTTTCTTGGCAAAGAAGACACCACTGCAAGCCAGCCCAGCAAACAGCACACTGGCAGAGGGCAGACAAAACTCCTTCAGCTTCCTTGGTTCTTCTCCTTGGCAAAGGATTGTCTTGTTGTACCAGAAGTTGTCTAAAGTCTTGGGGTCTGGGTACCCATATTTATACTACTATTCTCTTTGTTCTCTGAAGGCAGAGGGTCCTGTACCTTGTTCAAACCAGTTCTGGGTGCAATCTACCAGTGCACACCTTCTTCCTTTGTCAGTGTGGGCCAGGGTCCTCAGACACACCACAGGAGGTGGAGCCAGCATTGTGGAAGGCAGGCACAGTCCTATTCAGACCCAGGTGCTACTCCTCTCACCACTCTACATGCAGATGAGTCTATTTAGCCCTGTGCTGACTCGCCCTGTCTCCTGGAGCCCCCCAGCCCCTGTCACTCACAAAATCAGACATACAATACACAAGCTAGCAGAGGCAGACTGGATGGTTAGGCAAGTAAATACCTACTTTCTAAAAGTGGCATTTTCAAACACAGAATGTTAAAACCAACTTCACTATAAGATGTATTTTATCATTCTGAGTTCAGGCCTACTAAATACGTTTACCTACATGTTCCCTGGGTCAGTTAGTATTATAAGATGTTATAATCAAACTGCCCAATCTGGCCTATGGGGACAGGTAGCCTTGCAATAGTGAAAAACTAAATAGGCTGTAATTCACTATCAAGTTATGCCCACATATCAGGGCATGGCCTACCTTTTACATACAATGCACCCTGCACTAGGGCCTACCTTAGGGGTGTCTGATATGTAGAAAAGGGAAGGTTTAGGGACTGGCAAGTGGGTGCACTTACCAAGTCGACAAGGCAGTACTAGACTGCACACAGGCTCTGCAATGGCAGGCCTGAGACACACTTTACAAGCTGCTTCTGTGGATAGCACAGCCAGTGCTGCAGGCCCACCAGCAGCATTTGATTTAC
Source organism: Lissotriton vulgaris (assembly GCF_964263255.1). Taxonomy (NCBI): domain Eukaryota; kingdom Metazoa; phylum Chordata; class Amphibia; order Caudata; family Salamandridae; genus Lissotriton; species Lissotriton vulgaris. Next base: position 792,184,486 of record NC_141694.1, on the reverse strand, counting down.
AGGCCCTGGGCACACATGGTGCACTGTACTAGGGTCTGACAAGTAAATCAAATAAGCCAAATATGGAGTCACTAATCCATTACTTCAATTTAACATAGGGAGCATTTGCACTGTGGCATTGAATAGCAGTGGCACAGTGCCCAAAGCATCTAACCAGCAAAAACATATCAAAATCAGAGGAGGCAATCAGTAAAAAATGGAAGGGGGACTCACGCCAATGGTACCAATTCTAACATGTGTCCCCCAGCTGAAATGTGGGGAAAACTACCCTTCCCCTTGGTAGTTCTCTTCACTAAGGTAGAAAAATCTACACAGACCAATGACTTTGGCGTGTTCTGTACCAGGTAGGTGTTCCACCGTGAAGTCCATCCCCTGTGGTCTGTCTGAACCCGGAAGTGAGTCCCAAACAGGTATGGTCTCAACTTCTTCAGCGCTCAGACCACAGAAAATGCCTCATGCTCAATTGCACTCCACCTCTGTTTCTGTGGAAGTAACCTCCTACTGATGAAGGCTACAGGTTGGTCTAGGCACTCCTCATTAATCTGTGAAACAACAGCCCCATGCTCTGAAGCATCTGTTTGGACAATGAATTCCTTTGAGAAATTGGGCGCCTGAAGCACGAGTGCTGTGCACATGGCAGTCTTCAGGGTATCAAAAGCCTTCTGACAGGTGTCAGTCCAGTTCACTTTCTTGGGCTGCTTCCTGGAAGTCAGCTGTCAATGGTGCAACAATGTTGCCATACCCCTTGACAAACCTCCTTAGTACCCTGTGAGTCCTATAAAGGCTGTCACCTGTGTCTGAGTCTTGGGGGGTTCCCATGCCAGGATGGTATAAATCTTGGGTTGTAGGGGCATCACCTGGCCGCTCCCCACTTGGTGCCCTAAGTACACCACAGAACCCTGCCCAATCTGGCACTTACTCGCCTTGATTGTGAGGCCTGCCTTTTGCAGTGCTATCAACATTTCCCAGAGGTGGTGCAGATGTTCTTCCCAACTGGCCCTGAACACTGCAATATCATCCAGGTAGACGGCACTGAAATCCTCCATTCCAGCCAACACCTGGTTGACCAACCTCTGAAAGGTGGCAGGGGTATTCTTCATCCCAAAGGGCATAACCCGGATTTGGTAGTGCCCAACTGGTGTGGAGAATGCTGACCTTTCTTTGGCCCTATCAGTTAAGGCGATCTGCCAGTGCCCAGACGTCAAATCAAACATGCTGAGGTACCGTGCAGCCCCTAACCGATCAATGAGCTCATCAGCCCTGGGGATGGGGTGCGCGTCAGTCCTGGTGACTGAACTGAGTCCTTGGTAGTCCGCACAGAATCGAAGTTCGGATGTGGCACCAGGCACGGCAGCCTTTGGGACCAAGACCCCTGGGCTGGCCCAAGGGCTGTTAGAGGACTCAATCACCCCTAAGGCAACCATCTTGGAGACCTCCTCCTTGATGTAAGCTCTGACCCTGTCAGTCACTCTGTAAGCCTTGTGCTTAACAGGAGTACTGTCCCTAGTGTCCACATCATAGACTCACCACTCAGTCACACCAGGAACTAGGGAGAACAAATCAGACAATCTTGCTGCTGTTCAGGGGTCAGTGTGGCAGAGGGGCTGACACCATCCACTGACCCATCGTAATCTGTTTCAAACAGGAGGTCAGGAAGAGGCTCGGTCTCCTCCTCCATTCTATCATCTGTCGCTAGGAGCATGCCCATTTCGGACCTTTCTAAGTGGGGCTCCAGGCTGTTAACATGCTGGACCCGCAAAGGGTTCCTAGGAGACCCCAAGTTCACCAGGTAGGTGACATCACTCTTGAGCTCCACCACCTCAAATGGTCCGGTCCACCTGTCCTGGAGCGAGCAGGGCTCCACTGGGGCATGACCAAAACTTTCTGGCCAGGCTGCAGCTTAATCAGAGTGTCATTCTGATCGTACCACCGCTTCCTCTCTTCCTGGCTGGCTTCCAGATTCGCCTGAGCGAGCTATTTGAATCGCCGAGTCTGGTTCCTGAAGGCCAGCATGTAATTGTATACACCCTGGGAAGGTTTCCAGGAAGATTGCTTCCAGCCTTCCATGACCAGACTCAAAGGTCCTCTTACCAAGTGGCCATACAGCAGTTCAAAGGGACTGAAGCCTAGGGACTTCTGTGGCACCTCACTGTAAGCAAACAGAAGGCATGGCAAGAGGACGTCCCACTTACTCCTCATATGTTCCTCAAGACCCATAATCATGCCTTTAAGGGTCCGGTTAAATCTCTCAACCAGCCTTTTACCTAGGGGGTGGTAAGGAGTGGTGAACTTGTATGTAACACCGCACTCCTGCCACAGGGACTTCATATAATTATATATGAAGTTTGTACCACAGTCTGACACCACCTCTCTGGGGAACCCCACATGGGAGAAAATCCCTATCAGTGCACGCCCCACCATGGGGGCCGTCACTGTCATGAGAGGGATGGCTTCCGGGTACCGGGTAGCATGGTCCACCAAGACCAGGATAAACCTGTTGCCCATGGCTGTCTTTGGGTCCAGTGGCCCCACAATGTCAATACCCACCCGTTCGGAGGGGGTACTGACTACAGGGAAAGGTTGGAGAGGAGCCTTGTGCTTCTTTCCACTTTTCCCACTTGCCTGACAAGTTTGACATGTCCCACAATGAGTATATAAACTCTTCCTCAGCCAATAAAAGTGAGTGACAAGCCTTTCAAAGGTCTTGTCCTTCCCCAGATGTCCAGCTAACGGTACATCATGAGCCAAACCCAGTAGGAAGGTTCTGAAGCGCTGGGGTACCACTAGCACACAGGCTAACCCAGGCTCAGCAACCTTAGGCTCACTATTCAGGAAGTCATTCTCCCAGTAGATCCAATGTGATCCAGACTGATTACCTGCTGCCTGGTTTGTGGTCTGTTGCCACAAACCCACTAGAGAAGGGTACTTCTTCTGTACTGTACAAAATTCCTCCGTGGAGTGGCCTCCTTCCTGCTGCTTATGGGTCAGCTCAGGCAGGTGCCCAAGTTCAGCGACTTGTTCACCTGTAGGTTCCAGGGCATCCCCCTCAATGTCTGTCTCCTCCTGGACCGTGGGAACTATGGGGGCTGGTATTCTGTACCCCCTACCTCTTCTCTTTAAGACAGGGGTCTCTATAACCTCTTGAACACCCCTATTGGCTGCCATAGACCGAGTGGTCACACATGCACACTCAGGCAGACCCAACATCTCCAGATGAGACTTTCTCTCCACCTTAGCCCAAGGAGAGCTCTCTAAATCATTTCCCAACAGACAATCAACAGGCATGGCTGACCTTACATCTACTTGAAGAGTACCTGAGACCCCCCCACTCAAAGGGAACCTGAGCCACCTCACATTGGCTCTCTGAGTTGTCCGTGGCAACTACAGGGAAGAATGCATGGGGAATAACCTGCTCCTTGGACAGCAGCGTATAACTAACAGCTGTCACACTAGCCCTGGTGTCTCTTAGAGCTTCCACCCTATGGCCATTGATGGTCACCCAATGCCTGTACTTCTTAATGTTATCAGGCAGCTGGGTCTTAGGGACCATCTCAAAGTCTCCTAAAGAGACAAGGGACATCTCTGCGGGACCCGACACACCTCAGGCACCCATATCCTCTCCCCCCAGGGCTACACACGCCATCTGATGGGGTGGTGCACAATGTGGTGCTTTGAAATCTCTCATGGGACAATGTGCATCATACCAACAGTGGCCCACTTGACCACACGTAAAGCACATAGAGGGGCTCCTGTGAACCGGTTTACCTGTCGGCCTCTTGCTTTTTCTCAGGGGGTGGCTGGGAACCCTTCCCTTGGTTCTCTTGGGAATTACTTTGGGGCCCTTTCTGGAACTCCCTCTGCTTACCCTTGTCCCCCTTAACCTTATTCCTCCGCTGGGGACCCTGCCCTCCTTTGGCAAAGTCACCCACATGACCCTGGTGGACACGGGTGCTGACCCAGCGCTCCGCCTCCTCAGCAAGCTTCCTAGGGTTAGTTAACTTGCTATCAATAAGGTGCAGGCATAACTCTGGAAAAAGAAATAGCAGACAAGTGCTCCCATGCAAACAAATCATAGAGCACTTCAAAAGTATCCACTTTGCTACCCATTCACCCAACAATCCATAGCTCTGCAAAAGAAAGACACATACTCCACCCAGGTAGTTGCCTCCAGTTTCTTGCAATTCCTGAACCTCTGTCTATAGAGTTCTGATGTCAAACCATACCTTGTCATCAGAGCATCTTTCAAGCGGGCATAGGACATCCAATTCTCACTGGGTAGGTCTAAAAATGTATCTCTCCCATCACCCACAAAGCAGCCCCACAACCCCGCCCCCCCATCCTTCTCAGGGACCCGGTGGGCCAGCATTGCTATGTCATAGGCTGCAAACCACTGCCAAATATCTTCCTGTTTATGGAACTCTCTGATGATATCCTTGGGAATATAGAGTCTGCCTTCTGCAGGCACAGATGGTGCCCTGCCAACAGAAGGATTGATTTCTAAGCCTTTTGCTTTGAGCTCTATCTCCCTCAATATCCTCTCATGTTCCAATCTCATTCTCTCCTTTTCCAAGGACAACCTGCTATTCTCTATGTCCCTTTGACCCTCAATCTTGAGCTTAGCCATCTCCAGCTTGTGCAACCTATTTCTCTCCTATGTTCCAGCTCTCTGGGGGACAGGTCTTTGGAAGAGACGCTACTGCCAGACGGGGACGGTACCCCTTCCCTGGCTGGAACCAATGGCCTATCCAGCTGCCCATCTGCATCCCCTACTGGCTCCACCACCAGCTCAGGGGTATTTCTTGCTTCCACCCAGGCACTCTTTGCTCTTTAGTATTCATCCTTTTTGGCAACACCTGGGGTAGCAACTTTAAACTTTTTGCAGAAGAGCTTTAGCTGGTTCACATTGTAGGTCTCCAACCTCTCTTCCTCAAAATCTAGGTCCATAGATGCAACAGATGCTGGTCTGCTCATGGCAGTAAGAATTGGCAGTTCTCAGAGAAAATAATAGTCCAAACTAAAGAAATTATACCAAAAAAAAGTATGTGGTTGTGTTTCGTCTGCACTCACTAGTAGTGTACACCAATCACTGTATAGGAGTCACAAATGCAAGTCCAGAATCCTCACAGCTGACCACCAAGGTTAGAACTGGGGGTCTCTAGTTTGCAATGGTATACACCTTTGTCCAAATAGGGACCCTTGCTTCTAGTCAGGGAAAGGGGAGTACACTCCTGGATAACCCCTGCTCACCCCTTGGTAGCTTGGCATGAGCAGACAGGCTTATCTAAAAGGCACTGTTTTAAGCAATTGTGGACACATACAGTAACACAGTGGGACACTACAAATATACACCGTACAGGTTGTAGAAAAAATAAGTATTCTTTATATAGACTTAACACAAGACCATTAAAGACAAAAATCCACAATACTGTACTCATAATAGACCTAAAGATGGTAGAAGTAACTTAGATCAAGTTGATGATAAATGTGACACGTTTCTCCCAAAAGTACCTGGATGCGTAATGCAAAACAAACAAAAGGTTCTCAGGGAGGGTGATGCGTCAGTTTCTTGCTTCGGGGGAGGCGATGCGTCGCTTCTCAATGCTTGCGCAGAGTAGGGGATGCGTCTTGATCCTTACCAGAAAGGAGGTGATGCATTGATTCTCGTACAGCGTTCCGGTTACAATGTGGCAAGATGGCGCCTTGATGTGATGCAAAAATCCGATGCGATGCGATAAGATGGCGCCCATGATCCAATGTGAAGACATGAAGACGATGCGTGCACGCCCGACGGCCGTGCGGCAATCTCTGTAACTTTGGAGCCGCAACAGGGTCTGCGACACGCTTCTCCGGTGATGCGACGGCGACCCTTACTGTGGCAAGATGCTTCTCCGGTGATGCGACGGCAAACAGCTGCGACAAGCAACCGCTTCTCTGGTGATGCGGCAGCAGCCTCTGCGGTGGCGACAGTCTTCTCTGGCGATGTAACGGCAACAGCTGTGATGGCTTCTTCTCGTTGAGTCGCGATCCCAGCGACACGCAGGCTTCTGCAGACAGAATTTCCAGCAAGGAAATTCAGGGGGGAGCTGGTGGTGAAGTCTTGTAGCCCTGAGACTTCCGCAGGAGGCAAGCACAAGTTCAAGCCCTTGAAGAAATATTCTTGGGGTGGGCGTGGGTTTTAAGGCAGAGACTGTTGGTAAGTTAAACACTTGCCATCAAGTTGATCAGAGACTGCTAGACATTTGTCTATTCTCTGTAACTGCTTAGTAAATAGCCAGAGACTGCTAAACTAATGTTTATTCTCTGTAAATTTTTTTAGCTGACCAGAGACTGCTAGACTTACGTCTATTCTCTGTTTATGTAATGTGTCATTGGCTTGAACGTTGAATTTTTAATGTAATGAATTTTTTAATGTAATGATTTTCTGAGGATATTCACATTGTTATTATGAATATCACCCCTCTGGTGTTTCTTTTCCGACGGCAATGATTTTTGCACCTGTACATATGATGTGTCATTGTTCTTAATTCTCTAAATTGTGTATAGTTTTTAATTGTCAAAAATGTGTATGTGCTTGTTTGACTGTATGTAAATTTAATTGGTTTTTAATTATATGTTTGTTTGTCTTGCTTTTATGAGTAATACTCGAATAAAGCACTTTTGAATTGAAAAAAATTGAAGAAATATTCTGCAAAAAGATGAAAGTTCCTTAAAAGTTCCTTCTCCTTTACTTGGCAATGAAGACACCACTGCAGGCCAACCCAGCAAACGGCACACTGGCAGAGGGGCAGTCCAAACTCCTGCAGCTTCCTTGGTTCTTCTCCTTTGCAAAGGTTTGTTTTGTTGTTCCAGAAGTGATCTAAAAGTCTTGGGGTCTGGGTCCCCATATTTATACTACTATTCTCTTTGTTCTCTGAAGGCAGAGGGTCATGTACCTAGTCCAAACTAGTTCTGGGTGCATTCTGCCAGTGCATACCTTTTTCCTTTTTTAGTGTGGGCCAGGGTCCTCAGACACACCACAGGAGGTGGAGCCAGCATTGTGGAAGGCAGGCACAGTCCTATTCAGACCCAGGTGCTACTCCTCTCACCACTCTACATGCAGATGAGTCTATTTAGCCCTGTGCTGACTCGCCCTGTCTCCTGGAGCCCCCCAGCCCCTGTCACTCACAAAATCAGACATACAATACACAAGCTAGCAGAGGCAGACTGGATGGTTAGGCAAGAAAATACCTACATTCTAAAAGTGGCATTTTCAAACACAGAATGGTAAAACCAACTTCAATAAAAGATGTGTTTCATCATTCTGAGTTCAGGCATACTAATTCTTTTTTTTCTACCATATTCCCTTGGTCAGTTAGGATTATACAATGTTATAATCTAACTGCCTATTCTGGCCTATTGGGACAGGTAGCTTAACAGTGAAAAACTAAATAGACTGTAATTCACTATCAGGTCATGCTACACCCATTAGGGTATGACCTACCATTTACATACAATGCACCCTGCTCTAGGGCCTACCTTAGGGGTGTCTGATATGTAGAAAAGGGAAGGTTTAGGGACTGGCAAGTGGGTACACTTGCCAAGTCGACATGGCAGTACTAGGCTGCACACAGGCTCTGAAATGGCAGGCATGAGACACACTTTACAACCTGCTTCTGTGAGTGGCACAACCAGTGCTGCAAGCCCAACAGCAACATTTAATTTACAGGCCCTGGGCACACATGGTGCCCTGTGCTAGGGTTTGACAAGTAAATCAAATAAGCCAATCATGGAGTCACTAATCTACTACATCAATTAAACAAAGGGAGCACTTGCACTGTGGCACTGAATAGCAGTGGCAGAGTGCCCAAAGCATCTAACCAGCGAAACATATCAAAAACAGAGGAGGCAATCAGTAAAAAATGAAAGGGAGACTCACACCAATGGTACCAGGTCTAATAGTTATAAAGACAGAACGTTATGACACAGTCACCACTTCTTTCGGCCAGCCAGACTGTAGGAAAAATGGGTGGGGTAAGCAACAATGTGGGACGGGGGACTGCAACACAGGTTTGGGCAAGCAACAAACAATACAGGAGGGGGCAAGCAACAATGAATGCGGGACGGGTACAAGCAATGAACAATGTTGAATGGGAGCAAGCAACAAATAGTATGGGATGGGAGCAAACAACAAACAATACCGGATGAGGTAAGTAACAAACAAAACAGAACGAGGCAAGCAACACTCAATGCAGGCCAAGGGGCGACAAAAAAAACGTGCGACGGGGGCAAGCAACAAATGTGGGATTAAGGCAAACAACAACAGGGAGCACAAGAGGGGTTGTGGAGGTAAGCAACAACATGGAGCACAGCAGTGAGTGGGTCGGGGCAGGCAACTATACAGAGGGCAGGAGGAAGAAGCAATAAGAAACAACGCAGGTGTGGGCAAGCAACAACATAGAGGGGGACAAAAGCCCATGGGTAGGAGAGAGCAGCATGGGTGTGGGAAGAAGCACATGAGGGAAACACTCTGCAAACACATGCACTCTTATGTAGGTATACATCTCAAAGATAAAAAGTAGCTCTAGATATGCGAGAAGTGGAAGGACATAAGTACTTAGGTGATGCTCAATTGTAGGGACAAACACATGAAGAGGAAGTGAAGCTAGGAGTTTCATCGCAAAGAGAAGCAAGGAAATTAGAGTGACAATGAAGCCAACCAATGGTAAGCAATAGGCATGTGCCAAGCCTGTGATAAGCTAACAAAATGTAATAGGCCTTTGAGACCTATTTGTATTTCTAATGCCTTTTAACCATGCTATAAAGCATTGGCAAGGGTACAATGACATGAACCCACCATTTGTAGGCACATCTGGCTTTAGGGCCAATTACAGCACTGAGACTGCTCTGTTGGAAGTGACGGAGCATTTAAAGGAGAAGCTTGACCAGGGAGCCAGAGCAGTCCCTATACTACTTGACCTGTCGGCGGCGTTCGATACGGTCCCTCACGAAAGACTGCTCCATAGACTCAGGGACCTAGGCATTGGTAATGCAGCACTTACATGGAACATCTTTGCTAAAGGATAGATACCAGGAAATCTGAATGCCCCCTTTTGCGTCCCCCATACTGAGTATGAAACTAAGTGTCCTGTGGGGCTCTATCTTTAGTGCGACTCTTGCACCCATGGCCGAGGCCAATGGCGCTAAGATAATCTCATATGCTGGTGATACGCAGGTGATTTCTACCTGCAACAAAGGGGCATATTTTGATGAGGATGAAATCAAAGTCTGTCTTTCAAAGGTGTTTAATTGGCTCAAAACAAACCAGCTTAAATGCAAATGTGACAAATCAGAGAGTGTCTTCTTTGGCTTGCCTACTGTAAGCAATTGGAGCCGTTGGTACCCTGAAGAGCTGTCTCCCCCCTCTCAGCCAAACCAAGGTGAAAGGCATTCTCATTGATAGTACCATTTCTATGAGGTCCCAAGTCCAGTCTTTGGTGGGTACCTGTTTTGGTATGCTTCACATGTTAAAAAACTTCCTCACGCTTCTCCTACCTGATACCAGGAAGACAGTGGTCCAGGCCCTGGTGACTTCTTGACTGGACTACACCAACATACTGTACTTAGGCCTGCCTGGCTACCTCCTCCATCGCCTTCAAGTGGTTCAAAATGCACCGACCAAGGCGATCCTGAGTCTTAAGCCCAGGGGGCACGTGGACCCCCATCTTCAAGCTCTGCACTGGCTTTCACTAAAAGAAAGGATTAAGTTTAAGGCCTTGGTGTTGTTCGTCAAAGCCCTTCATGGAAAGGGGCGGGCTATCTCCAAAGGCAAGTCAGCCACTACGTACCAACCAGATCCCTAAGATCCTCCTCCTTTGATCTCGCCTGCATCCCTAAAGTACGTCTGGCTCACATGGGAGGCAGATCATTTGAGTTCTTGGGCCCTAAAGCATGGGACCAACTACCTGTCACTCTGAGAGCCACAACGGATTAAACAGCCTTTAAGAAACTCCTTAAAGCATGGCTCTTTCAGAACTAGACACACAAATGGGTCATGTTATGCGTGTACCATTAGCACCGGGAAACTCTTGTTGAATAGCTGTGCGCTTTACAAGTACATTTCATTCATTCATTCACATGCACTCTCTGTTACATATGCATGCCTACAAAATGACAGGGACACCATTTTCTTACTGATTCAAGATGAGTCAGTAAATTATAAAGATCTAGCTGTAGTGCAAAAATGCATTTTAAGCGGAGCAGAGGGGTTAGCAACAGGAGTGGACAGAGGGGAGGAGAAGCAGCAACTCGAGGGTGAAGAGTGGGTTATAAGAAGAAGCCCAAGTGTGAGAAACAAACTAGAGTGGTTAAAACACACAAAAGCAACCACAATGCAGAGGGAAGTGGGGAGAAAGACATGGGTGAGAGGAAGGAACACATAGCACGCCGGACGTAGGAAAGAGAAGTGCACAGGGGAGGAATGGAAAACACATGCACTCTCATGGAGTACTTAAACAAAAAGACAAAAGAGGAGCCAGAAAAGTAAGCAGTGGAAGAACACAAGCTAAAATAAATGGTAGTAACTTGGTCTAGTCTAAGAATAAATGTAGGAAAAGTTAATCATTAGTCTCAGCACATATCTAAGTCACATTATTCCCTCATTTGGTGTCTGTATTTTGCTGATGTTCAAGTCTCATTTCCCCTCCTTCAGTTCGCTTGTTGATTAACTTCTGATTCCACCAACAATTTCAAGAAACAGAGTCACACTTACTGAAAGGTGAAGATATCTAGAGCGGCTTTATTCCCTTCGATGCTCACGATGGAATGATTCTGTCATGAGCATTGGTGCTCCTGTGCTCATGATGGAACCATTCCATCATGAGGACAGGGGCACGAAATCCCTCTGTTGCAGACAGCAGAGGGATTTATTTTACTCCCCCACAGCCTCGGGAGCTGTGGAAGAGCTTTCCTTGCTCCCGAGGCCCCCACTATTTTTGTGAATTGACGATCAGTGCGCACGTCGCGCTGATGTCATTTCACAAAAACCGAAACTGAAATAAGCCTTTCACTTTCTACATGCTCAGGGGAATATCTCAGCCCCCTGAGCACGTAGAAAGACGGGAGAGGTATCATTGGAAAGGGGGAATCTCCCCAGTGGATCCCTGCTTGGGGATCGCCCAAGGAGGGCGAGCCCCAAGCAGTGATGGGAGGGGGGGAGTGCCCCCTTGGCAAGGGCTTTCACTCCCCCAAACAGTAATGGATATAATTCAGTATTTATGCCCCCCTGGGGGCAGATGGGCAGTAGCCCCCAATCTACCCGGCATTACAGCCATTATGCCCTCCCTGCGGGGCAGTAGCCCCTAATCTGCCCCCGGGGGGGGGGGCAGAAAGCTCACTAAACACCAGGGATTTGTTTGCGCAATTCTTTAAGGGTGGGGGCTGCTCGAAATGGGCACGCCTATGCCCCCATCCCCGCCACCATTACTGCCTTTCTGCCCTCCCTGGGGGCAGTAGCCCCCAATCTGCTCCCCGTGGGGGGAGAAAGCCCACTTGATGCCAGGGATATTTTTTGCGCAATTCTTTTAGGGTGGGGGCTTCTCGAAATAGGCACACCTATGCCCCCACCCCATTACAGCCTTTGGCCCCCCCCCAGGGGGCAGATGGGAGCTGTAGCCCCCAATCTGGGCCCCCAGGGGGGCAGAAAGCCCACTAGAAACAAGGGATTATGTTTTATTCGTGTAGAGGTAGGGGCTACCCAAAATGGGCATGACAATACACCCCACCCCATCCCCAGCGAAATTCCAGTCTTTCTGCCCTCCACGAGGGCAGATTGGGCAGTGGCTCCTGATCTCCAGAAAGCCCACTAGGCGCCAGCGATTACGCAGGCTTTTTTTATGCATGGGGTGGGGGATTCTGGGTAAGGAAACATTGGGGGATCCACGCAAGCCATACCTCTCTGGAATCCCCCGGGTGTCTAGTTTTCAGACATGTGTGGGTTTGGTAGGTTTTTCTAGATGGCCGCCGAACCCGAGGCCAAAAATCTAGGGACCCCCCTTGCAAAACCATGTCATTTTGAGATAGGCAATTTTGATGTTGCCTCAATACGTTTTGGACCCTTGGCTGTCACAGGTACTTTGGCCTCGCACACGAGTGAGGCACTATTTTTATATTTTTATCGGTAGACCTGGGGGAATGCTGGGTGGTAGGAAATTTGTGCCAGCCCAGTAATGCCACGACTTTCCCACACAAAAAAGTGTGAAAATAGTTATTTTTTTTCAGCTACATTTTAGGGTTGCAGGGGATTCTGGGTTAGGAAACCTCAGGAGATCCACGCAAGCAATACCTCTCTGGAATCCCCCAGGTGTCTAGTGTTCAAAAATGTGTGGGTTTGGTAGGTTTCCCTAGATGGCCGCAGAGCACAGGGCCAAAAGCCCAGGTGACCCCCGCTTGCAAAACTAGGTCCTTTTGAAATAGGCAATTTTGATGTCGCCTCAATAAGTTTTGGGCCCTTGCCTGTCACAGGTACTTGGGCCTCCCACACGAGTGAGGCACCATTTTTATAGGGAGACCTGGGGGAATACTGGGTGGTAGGAAATTTGTGTCAGCCCAGTGTTGACACTAGTTTCCCACAAAAAAATGTGTAAAAAAAGTGATTTTTTCAGCTAAATTTGAGGTTTGCAGGAGATTCTGGGCAGGGAAACATTGGGGGATCTATGCAAGCCATACCTCACTGATATCCCCAGGGTACCTAGTTTTTAGAAATATATGGGTTTGGTAGGTTACCATAGATAGCCGCCGAGTACGGGGCCGAAACCCAGGTGACCCCCCTTGCAAAACCAGGTTGTTTTGAGATAGGCAATTTTGATGTTCCCTCAATACGTTTTGGGCCCTTGCCTGTCAGAGGTACTTGGGCCTCCCACATGAGTGAGGCACCATTTTTATCGGGAGACATGGGGGAACACTGGGTGGTAGGAATTTGTGTCAGCCCGGTGATGCCACAACTTTCCCACACAAAAATGTGCGGAAAAAGTTATCTTTGATCCACGCAAGCTATAACTCCCTTGAATCCCTCAGGTGTCTAGTTTTCAGAAATGTGTGGGTTTGGTAGGTTTTCCTGGATGGCCGCCGAGCACTGGGCCAAAAACACAGGTGGCCCCCCCTTGCAAAACCAGGTCATTTTGAAATAGGCAATTTTGATGTTGCCTCAATACGTTTTCGGCCCTTGTCTGCTGTGTGTACTAGGGCCTCCCTCACGAGGGAGGCACCTTATTTATCGGGAGACCTGGGGGAACACTGGGTGGTAGGAAATTCGGGTCAACCCAGTGATGCCACAACTTTCCCACACAAAAATGTGTGAAAAAAGTGATTTTTTTGGGCTAAATTTGAGGTTTGTAGGGGATTCTCGGCAAGGAAACATTGGGGGATCCATGCAAGCCATACCTCCCTGGAATCCCTGGAGTGTCTAGTTTTCAGAAATGTGTAGGTTTGGTAGGTTTCCCTAGATGGCTGCTTAGTAGGGGCCAAAAATCCAGATGAACCCTCTTGCGAATACAGGTCGTTTTGAGATAGGCAATTTTGATGTCACCTCAATACGTTTTGGGCCCTTGTCTGCCACGTGTACTTGGTCATCCATCACAAGTGAGGCACCATTGTTATCGGGAGACCCGGGGAACGCTGGGTGATGGGAATTTTGTGTCAGCCCAGTGATGCCACAACATTCCCACACAAAAATGTGTAAAAAAAAGTGATTTTTTGCAGTTAAATTGAGGTTTGCAAGGGATTCTGGGTAAGGAAACGTTGGGGGATCCACGCAAGCCATACCTCCCTGGAATTCCCCGGGTGTCTAGTTTTATAAAATGTATAGGTTTGCTAGGTTTCCCTAGGTGCCGACAGAGCTAGGGTTGAAAAACTACAGCTAGTCACTGTGCCAAAAAAGGGTCATTTTTCACTGTGAAATTGTGGTGTGTCCACGTTGCGTTTTGCGCCGTTTCCTTTCGCGGGCACTAAGCCAATCAACACAAGTGAGGTACCATTTTTCTTGGAAGACTTTGGGAAACACGGGGTGGGTAGGAATTTGTGGATCCACGCAGATTCCAGAACTTTCCACCACAGAAATGTGAGGAAAGTGTATTTTTTTGGATAATTTTTTAGGTTTGCAAGGGATGCGGGGCAACAGAACCTGGTGGGAGACAGTCAAGTCACCCCATCTTAGATTCCCCTGTGTGTCTAGTTTTCAAAAATTTATTGGTTTGCTAGGTTTCCCTAGGTGCCGGCAGAGCTAGCGTTAAAAAACTATAGCTAGGCACTTTGCCAAAAAAAGGTTAATTTTTTCAGTGTTGTTGTGTGTCCACATTGCGTTTTGCGCCGTTTCCTGTCACGGGCACTAGGCCTACCCACACAAGTGAGGTACCATTTTTCTCTAAAGACTTAGAGGAACACAGGTGGGTAGAAATTTGTGGATCCACGCCGATTCCAGAACTTTCCACTACAGAAATGTGAGGAAAATTTGGTTTTCCTGACTTTTTTTTAGGATTGCAAGGATTCTGGGTAACAGAATCAGGTGAGAGCCAGTCATGTCATCCCATCCTGGATTCCCCTGGGTGTCTAGTTTTAAAAAATGTATAGGTTTGCTAGGTTTCCCTAGGTGCAGGCAGAGCTAGGGTTCAAAAACTACAGCTAGGCACTTTGCAAAAAAAAGGGGTAATTTTTCATTGTGAAAATGTGGTGTGTTCACTTTGCGTTTTGAGCCGTTTCCTGTTGTGGACACTATGCCTACCCCCATAAGTGAATTACCATTATTATCGGGAGACTTAGGGTAATTCAGATTTGTAAAGCAACTGTTATTGCCTATTGACTTTCGATGCATATCTGCCTTCCAAATGAAAGACAATGTTTAAAAAAGAAGTAATTTTGAAAAAGATCAATAATCCTCATGCTAGTATGAGTTTTCCCAATTTTGGAAATCTGCAAATATCTACTGTTTCTAAACTCTATATTTTGTTCCAATTTCAGAAATACATAGGTGTTTTTAATAACGATTTTTCCATGTATATATTTTCCCAGAATAATTGCTATATACCGGTACATAATAAAAAACCATTGCAAGTCGCTGCTCAGTTTTTGGTTCTGGGTTCGTCGGGTTCTTTGTGAACCTACAAGTCCTATATATCCCCACAACTAGTAAGGTCCAGCGCATGTAACGGTATATTGCTTTCAAATAGCTGTCATAATTAGAAGAAGTTACAGGTGAAAACGTTGACACAAAAGGCTGTTTTTTTCAACTAATTTTCAATATTACCTATATTTAACTGTTAGTTTCTATAAAGAAACCTTGAAGGATATACTTAAATGACCCCTTGCTGAAATCAAAACTTTGTCTACTGTTCATAAATGTATAGCTTTCCAGGATCCATTATTGCTTTCATACCCATGATTGCCATTAACTGGAAGGAGGTTGAAAGCACACAAAATAGCAAAAATAGGCTAAGTCCCAGAAAAATGCCAAAACTGTGTAAACAATGTTGGTTTTCTGACAAATGTCTGCCTTTCCATAAAAGCTGGGAAAATTGTGATTTCAGCCCCACAAACCCTTTTTTTATACCATTTGTAGAAAAAAAACCAGACGCTTTCATTTGCAGCACTTTGTTACCATTTTTCCCCCAAAAAACAAATTTAGCTGTATTTTGGCTAATTTCTGGGTCCCCTCCAGGGGAATCCACAAACCCTGGATACCTCTAGAATTCCCAGGATGTTGGAAGAAAAGGACACAAATTTGGAGTGGATACCTTAAGTGGTCAAAAACTTACACGGACCTGAGCGCAAACAACCCCAAATAGCCTAAAAAAGCCTTAGCACAGGGGAGGAAGGCCTAGCAGCGAAGGGGTTAAGATGTATTAGTGAAAATATTTGTGAATTCCACTGGCAAATGAGAATCTTAAATGGTATAGCCAGAGTTTCTCTTTTGTAGAGTAAAAGATGCTACTGTTGGTAGAAAATGGTCTGGCCATCATTTATTTTCTTACAGATTAAACCTTTGTGAAACCTTTCCACCCTGTGGTAAGTAAGAGTGAGGAAGGGAAACCTACATAAGTTAAAGAATAAAGAGCAAGCAAATGAATGACAATAAAGTCAACTAATGATATGCAATGGAAGGGCTCTAATCCCACTGTAAGATGGCAAAAGTTGTTTTCACAGACAGCTTGTACTGTCTGGAAGGCGACACATTAGCTATTCTCTCTCAATTTCACGTATCCATCACACCGTCAAGCACTTTGTCCCATAACACAATAACTGCAACTCGTGGTCATTAGGCACAATATAAAAATACTTACCACATAGGCTCAAAGTACCGATAGCAATCTTCCACCCATACACCCTACATCTTAACTTGCAGCTCGCTATGTGTGCTGCTGAGTGCTTCAACACCGCACAGAAGGGCAGTAAGCGTTTTACAAATATCACAATGCAATATTAGTTGAATTGTTACAATTATAAACCTTGTTTGAAAAATTACATGTGACGTTATATATTTTTTATTTGAATTGTTTAACTCAAAGAAATATATCCCCATTTAGGCAACACCATGCTTTCTCAATTTTTTTTGTAGCATAGCTCTGCATAAATGGTAGAAGTGGTGGACCTGAAAAACATGTTAACTCACTCCATGCTCTGCCTTTGACGTTAAAACTGGGTCAGGATTTAAATCCTAAAACCGATATGTCACCAAAAATCTTGTGATTGCTTGCAACACACACACACAATTTGTAGGTGTACAGCATTGCAAGTTAAAGATGATCCTGCTGATATACAAATTCTTCTGTAAAGTACTGTTCCCTTACTTGGAGTTAGATTCACACTGTATAAATCACATCACTTGCACTTTGTACCTGGCATGTGCTTAAATCACTGATCTATTGCTATATTTTCTCAAGCTACACAACACGTGAAGCGTTGATAGGAAGGCTTCATTTAGCCAATTCTCTGCAATGGTTTCCAAAAGCTCTTGGGTTGTGTAGATGAAATAGACAGGAAGTGTACAGCACACCGAAAGTCATTAAATAGAGGCAGCTATAAGAAGGTTTTGATTCTATTTTAAATGGTACTCATTTCATAATTCCCCAACAGATAAGAAGCTGAGTTGTTCCTTCAGTTATTTTTAAGTTGCGCACCTGATTGTTATACCGTATTGAGATTATAACGCATCTTGTATCTCAAACAGAGTTGATTTCCAAGAGCACTGTTAATATATCAGTCCTGGGGTGCCAGTGCATTCTGAAAATCAATAGATGTGCACTGCAAGAGTTTTATCATGTTTGATCAGTGGGGTAGTGGTGCGTGGTGTGGGTCAGTAGAGGTATCATGACAGCCCCGTGAATGACTGATAACCTGAATTCAGTGTACGGTTAAAGTCAAAATGGAGGTGCACCGTAAGAGCTTTGAGGGTGTCTCATTGGTGGTATCCCTATGCATTTTGCAGGTTAGCATAGTTACTCATTTAGAAAGTTCTACTAATGCCAACAGAGGTATGTCTGTGTGCGGTGCAGAGATGCACTGTTATTCTACTTCCTGGATTGAGGTTTGATGGTGATTAGTGAGAGCTACAGATGTACTGTAACCGATAAATTCCGGTATAACTTAATTTTAAAACACTCAACCTAACATTACAGCAGCATTATTAATTGTGAGGCAGTAGGTTTGCACCCGACAATACAGATTGCTATTTCTAGGATGTAAAATTACCGCTTTATTACAAAAAATGCTACATTGCTCTCCAGTGCAATGTGGAATCACACAGGATATCTGGATTAATCTGCCAATGTCCAGGCTTTTTCTTGGGACACGTTTCTCCAGGTTTGATGTGGAGAATCAAATTATAAAATTGGTTATTGTGCATTCCTCTTTGTTAGATTTGAGGGTCTCTAGTTGGGACAGGTAGGTACTTGTGACAAATAGGAACCCTTGTCTCTAGTCAGGGTAAGGGGGTAGACCCCTGCTCATCCCCTTGGTAGCTTGGCACGAGCAGACAGGTTTATCTCAGAAGCAGTGTGTAAAGCATTTGTGAACACATACAGTAATCAAGTGACAACACTACAGATGGACACCACACAAGTTGTATATTAAAAATAAGTATCTTTTATATAGATTTAACACAAGACCATAAACGACAAAAATCCACAATACTGTCCTTAAAATGGTAGAATTAGCTTAGCTCTCTTTAGATCTTAAAATGCGACACTTTGAGTCAATGTACCTTAAGATGCGCAGCGCAATACACTAAAAGTGTTGCAAGGACGGTGATGCGTTGAAAATCTGGTGCAAAGAAACAAAGATGGCGCTTTCTTCTTGATGCGACATGCTTCCCGGTGATGCGGCGGTGTCTGCTGCAACGTCGATCCTCTTCTCCGGCGATGCTTCACACCATGCAAGCCGCAACAGGTCCTGCGGCACGCTTCCCAGTGATGTGGTGGCATCTGCTGCAAAGTCGATCCTCTCTCCTGACAATGCGAGTTGCTTCCACAACGATGCAGCAGCGACACGCTTCCCAGGGATGCAGCAGTGTCTGCTGCGACGCCGGTCCTCTCCTCTGGCAATGTCACGCGCTTCGGTGACCCTGCGATGACTCACGATTCTTCTGCGACACACTTCCCGGTGATGTGGCAGCGTCTTCTGCGACGCCGTTCCTCTTCTCCGGCGCTTCGTGGTGTGAAGCGGCAGTTCTGCGACACGCTTCCTGTTCTTGAGTCGCGGTTCCATCCCCTTGCGACACGCAGTTCCTCAGAAAGTCCAGCACAACTACAGGCACTTTCAAAGAACTCTTGGGGAGCTGGTGGGTGAAGTCTGTTGTCCCTGAGACTTCAGCAGGAGGCAAGCTCTTTTCTCAAGCCTTTGGAGATCCTTAAAAGTTGAAATAAAATACACAAAGTTCCTCTCTCCTTTCCTTGGCAGTCAGGCAACCACTGCAGGCCAATCCCCCAAGCAGCACTTCAGCTTAAGGATAGTCTCTCCTCAGTCTCTCTGGTTCCATTCCTCAGCAAAAGTTTCTTCTTGTTGTCCAAAGTGATCTAAAGTTCTGGGTTTGGGGTCCCCTCTTTTATACACAGTTTCTCTTTGTTCTCTGAAAGCAGAGAGGCCTTTGCCTAGTCCAAACCAGTTCTGGTCAGTCCTGGAGCACTCTGTTGACATGACTCATTCTTTCCTTTCACAGTGCAGGGCAGAGACATCAGACGCACCACAGGAGGCGGAGCCAGCATTGTGGAGGGAAGGCACAGTCCTATTCAGGTCCCAGGTGCAACTCCTCCCTCCCATCTAGAATAGATCTCTCTATTCACCATTGGCCTGACTCACCCTGTCTTCTGGAATCCCCCAGCCCCTGTCACTCAAACTCCAGACAAGGAATACACAGCCTAGAAGAGGCAGGCTTGGATAGTTAGACAAGAAAATACCTACTTTCTAGAAGTGGTATTTTCAAACACAGAATGTTAAAACCAACTTCACTAAAAGATGTATTTTATCATTCTGACTTCAGGCATACTAAACTCGAATTTCTACCTAGTTCTCTGAGTCAGTTAGGATTATAAGATGTAATAATCTAACTGCCCATTCTGGCCTATGAGGAATAGGGAGCCTTGCAATAGTGAAAAACGAAAATGGCTTTAATTCACTATTAGGACATGCCACACACATTAGGGCTTGTCCTATCTTATGCTTACAATGCGCCCTGTCCTTAGGCCTAGCATAGGGGTGTCTGATATGATGAAAAGGGAACGTTTAGGGACTGGCAAGTGGGTGCACTTGGCCAGTCACCATGCAGTACCAGGCTGCACACAGGCTCTGCAATGGCAGACCTGAGACACACTTTTACAGGCTGCTTCTGCGGGTGGCACAACCAGTGCTGCAAGGCCACTAGCAGAATTTGGTTTACAAGCCCTGGGCACACTCAGTGCACTGTACTAGGGTCTGACAAGTAAACCAAATCAGCCAATCATGGAATCACTAATCCATACATCAATTTAGAATAGGGAGCACTTGCACTGTGGCACTAGACAGCAGTGACACAGTGTCCAAAGCATCTAACTCCATCAAAAACACTTGAGACTACTGCAAAAATGGAAGGGAGACCGACGCCAAGGTGCCAGGTCTAACATGTGTCCCCTCCAGCTGAAATGTGGGGAGAAGTACCCTACCTCCTAGGACTTCTCATCAGTAAGGCGGAAAAATCTGGACAGACCATCAGCATTGGCGTGTTCTGTACCAGGGCGGTATTCCACAGTGAAATCCATCCCCTGTAGGGAAATGGACCACCTCAACAGCTTTGAATTCTCACCCCTCATCTGCATCAGCCATCTGAGGGGCCTGTGGTCTGTCTGAACCAGGAAGTGAGTCCCAAACAGGTATAGTCTTAGCTTCTTCAGTGCCCAGACCACAGCAAATGCCTCACGTTCAATAGCACTCCCCCTGTTTCCGTGGAAGTAACCTCCTACTTATGAAGGCTACAGGTTGCTCTAGTCCCTCCTCATTCATCTGTGACAAACACCCCCCACACCATGCTCTGAAGCATCTGTCTGAACGATAAACTCTCTGGAGAAGTTGGGTGCCAGGAGCACGGGCGCTGTGCACATGGCAGCTTTCAGGGCCTCAAGAGCTTTCTGACAGGTGTCAGTCCAAATCACTTTCCTGGGTTGCTTCCTGGAAGTCAGTTCTGTCAAGGGTGCAACAATGTTGCCATACCCCTTGACAAACCTCCTGTAATACCCAGTGAGTCCTAAAAAGGCTCTCACCTCTGTCTGGGTTTTTAGGGGCTCCCAAGCCAGGATGGTGTCAATCTTGGGCTGTAGAGGCGCCACCTGGCCGCTCCCAACCTGGTGTCCCAAGTACACCACGGAACCCTGCCCGATCTGGCACTTACTCACCTTGGTCGTGAGGCCTGCCTTCCGCAGCACCAACAACACTTTCCAGAGGTGGCACAGATATTCTTCCCAACTGGTGCTGAACACTGCAATGTCATCCAGGTAGGCGGCCCTGAACTCTTCCAGTCCAGCCAACACCTGGTTGACTAACCTCTGAAAGGTGGCAGGGGCATTCTTCATCCTAAAGGACATAACCCGGAACAGGAAGTGCCCATCTGGCGTAGAGAATGCTGACCTCTCTTTTGCCCCATCAGTCAAGGCGATCTGTCAGTACCCAGACGTTAGGTCAAACGTGCTGAGGTACTGTGCAGCCCCTAACCGATCAATGAGCTCATCAGCTCTGGGGATGGGGTGTGCGTCAGTCCTCGTAACTGAATTGAGCCCTCGGTAGTGCACACAGAACCGGAGTTCTGTTGTGGCATCCGGTGAGGCAGCCTTTGGGACCAAGACCACTGGGCTGGCCCAAGGACTGTTAGAGGCTCAATCACCTCTGACGCGAGCATCTTTGAGACCTCCTCTTTGATGCAAGCTCTCACCCTGTCAGTCACCCTGTAAGATTTGTGCTTCACAGGAAGACTATCCCCAGTGTCTACATCATGGATGCACCAATCAGTGACTCCGTGAACCAGGGAGAACAGATCAGAAAACTGTCCCAGCAACAGCGGCAGTCATTCTGGTGCTCAGGGGTCAGGGTGGAAGAGAGGTTCACACCATCCACTGACCCATCTCACGCTGTTGCAGACAGGAGGTCATGAAGAGGCTCGGTCTCCTCCTCCATTCCACCTTCTATCGCTAGGAGCATGCCCACTTCAGACCTCTCCAAGAGGGGCTTCAGGCGGTTGACATGCAGGACCCTCAAGGGGTTCTTGGGAAACCGCAAGTCCACCAAGTAGGTAACAGGACTTTTGTGCTCCACAACCTCAAATGGTCCGGTCCACTTATTCTGGAGCGCGCAGGGCTCCACTGGGGCATGACACAATCTTTCTGACCAGGCTGAATCTCAACCAGAGTGGCATTCTGGTCGTACCACAGCTTCATCTCTTCCTGGCTGGCTTCCATATTCGCCTCAGCGAGCTGTCTGAAATGCCTAGTCTGGTTCCTGAAGGCCAGCATGTAGCTATATACATCCTGGGGAGGTTTCCTGTGAGACTGCTCCCAGCCTTCCTTGACCAGACTCAGAGGTCCTCTCACTGGGTGACCATAGAGAAGCTCAAAGGGCCTGAACCGTAGAGATTTCTGTGGCACCTCACGGTATACAAACAACAGGCATGGTAAGAGGACGTCCCACTTACGCCTCATAGGTTCCTCAAGACCCATAATCATGCCTTTCAGGGTTCAGTTGAATCTCTCAATCAATCCATTTCCTTGGGGGTGGTAAGGAGTGGTAAACTTGTAAGTTACCCCACACTCCTGCCACAGGGACTTCATATACTTGGAAATGAAGTTTGTATCTCGGTCAGACATTACCTCTTGAGGGAATTCCACTCGTGAGAAAATTCCCATCAGTGCAAGTCCCACCAGGGGGTAGTCACTGTCCTTAGAGGTATGGCTTCCGGGTACAGGGTGGCATGGTCCACGAAGACCAGGATGAACCTGTTGCCCATGGCTGTCTTGGGGTCCAGTGGCCCCACAATGTCAATACCGAGCCACTCAAATGGGGTGCGGGCCACAGGGAACGGCTGGAGAGGAGCCTTCTGCTTCCTCCTACTCTTCCACTTGCCTGGCAAGTCTGACATGTCTTGCAATGAGTGTCTGAACTCTTGCGCATTTGGGGCCAAAGAAAGTGGGTGACAAGCCTCTTAAAGTTCTTGTCCTTCCCCAAATGTCCTGCCAATGGCACATCATTAGCCAGCCCCAGTAGGAAGGCTCTGAAGTACTGGAGTACCACCAGCACACAGGTTGACTCAGACTCAGCAACTTTAGGCTCACTATACAGGAGACCATTCTCCCAGTATATTCAATGTGATCCAGACTGATCACCTGCTGCCTGGCTTACAGCCTGTTGCCGCAAACCCACAAGAGAAAGGCTTTCTTTATGCTCCTTGCAGAATTCTTCCCTGGAGGGTCCTCCTTCCTGCTGCCAATGGGTCAGGTCAGGCAGGTCCCCCAGTTTAGCTACCTGTTCCTCTGTAGGCTCCAGGGCATCCCCCTCTGGGTCTACCTCCTCCTGGACCGTGGGAACTTCGGGGGCCAGTTTCCCACACCCCCTGCCTCTTCCCTCTAAGGCAGGTCCCTGGGCCTCCCTCTCAGGCTCCAGGTCCTCTTGAGCACCTCTACGGGCTGCCATTGACCGCGTGGTCACACACGCTCAGACAGGCAGACCCAACATCTCCAAGTGAGTACTCCACTCCACCTTTCCCCAAGGTGAGCTCTCCAAATCGTTCCACAAAAAACAGTCAACAGGCATAGTGGGCCTCACAGCTACCTGAAGTGTACCAGAGACCCCCCTACTCAAAGGGAACCAGAGCCATTGGACAATGGCTCTCTGTGTTGGCAACAGCAACAACTCAGCAAAATGCATGAGGGACAATCTGCTCTTGAGACACCAGGTGACACGTGACAGCTGTCACACTGGCTCCTGTATCTTTAAGAGCCTCACCTTATGGCCATTGATGGTCACCCACTGCACATATTTCTTAGTGTTGTTGGGCAGTTGGGTCCCAGGGACCACCTCACAGTCTCCTAAGAGACAAGGGACATCTCTGCGTGACCCCACCCACCTTGGACACCAATCTCCTCCCCCAAGGCTACACTCGCCATCTGCCGGGGTGGAGCACCAGGGGGTGCTGTTTTTCCAAACTGGGGGCACCGTAGATCATTTGCCTTATGACCCAGGTCCCCACACTTGTAACACTTCAGGGGTCCCTTGTGAACTGGGTTACCTGTCGGGCCCCTTACTTTCTCTCAGGGGTAGGCTGGGAACCTTTTCCTTGGTTCCCTTGGGAATTACTTTGGGGCACTTTATGGAACTCTTTCTGTTTACCCTTGTCCCCCCACTCTTCTGCTGGGGACCCTGCCCACCTTTGGCTGACTCTCCCGCATGACCCTTGTGGACCCGGCTGCTCACTCAGCGGTCTGCCTTTTCAGCAAGCTTCCTAGGGTTAGTCAGCCTAGTATCAATCAGGTGCTGGAGCAGCTCTGGAAAACAATTACTGGGCAGTGCTCCCATGCAATCAAATCAGAGAGTTCCGGAAAGTCATTACCTTTGCTGCCCTTTACCCAACCATCCAATGCTCCGCAAAAGAAAGTGACATATTCCACCCAGGTACTGCTCTCTATCATCTTGCAACTCCTGAACCTCTGTCTATACAGTTCAGGGGTCAAACCATACCTGGGCATTAATGCATCTTTCATGTGGCTATAAGAATTATGGACTTCAGAAGGCAAGTCTAACAGTGTGTCCCGCCCGTCACTAAGGAACCGCCCCCACAACCCCGCTCCCCAATCTCTCTCAGGGACCTGGTGGGAAGACATGGCTACCTCATAGGCTCTGAACCACTGCCCAATATTATCATTCTTATAAAATTCTTTCACCACATCTTTAGGAATATACACCCTAGCTTCTACAGGCACTGACGGTGTGCTGCCACCAGAGGAAGTAATTTCTAAGCTCCTTGCTTTCAATTCCAACTCTCTCAAACTTTTCTCATGCTCCAACTGTATTTTCTTTTTCTCTAGGGCCAATCTCTTATTTTCTAACTCCAGTTGCCCACCCAACTTGAGCTTGGCAAGTTCCATTTCATGCATCCTGCACTTTTCCCTGTCCTCCAGCTCTTCTGGGGACAGACCTTTGGCAGAGACACTGCTACCTGCTAGGGAGGGTGCTCCCCTCTCCTCTGGACCCAATGGCCCCTCCAGCTGCCCATCTGCTTTCTCAGCCCCTTCCTCAGGGGAATTCCTTGCTTTGACCCAATCCCTCAGTACCTTTCGGAACTCATCCTTCTTGGTGAGACCGGTCATTGAAACTTTAAATCTTCTGCAGAACTGCTTAAGCTTGTTTACGTTGTAGCATTCCAGTCTCTCCTCTTCCCAATCACAATCAACAGATGCTATGGATCCTGCTTTACTCATGGTGGTTAAACTTGGCAGTTCTTGGCATAAATAGAAAATTGCAGGAAAACAATCTACCAAACAGTATGTGGTTGCGTTTTGGTCTGCACTCACTAGTAGTGTTCACCAATCACTGTATATGAGTCACAAATGCAAGTCCAGAATCCTCACCACTGACCACCAATGTTAGATTTAGGGGTCTCTAGTTGGCACAGGTAGGTACTTGTGACAAATAGGGACCCTTGCCTCTGGTCAGGGTAAGGGATACACTCCTAAAATAACCCCTGCTCACCCCCTTGGTAGCTTGGCACGAGCAGACAGGCTTATCATAGAGGCAGTGTGTAAAGCATCTGTGAACACATACAGTAATCAAGTGACAACACTACAGATGGACACCACACAAAGTGTATATTAAAAATAAGTATATTTTATATAGTTTTAACACAAGACCATAAACAGCAAAAATCCACAATACTGTACTTAAAATGGTAGAATTAGCTTAGTTCTCTTTAGATCCTAAAATGCGACACTTTGAGTCAATGTACCTTAAGATGCGTAGCGCAATACAACAAAAGTATGGCAAGGACGGTGATGCGTTGAAAATCTGGTGCAAAGAAACAAAGATGGAGCTTTCTTCTTGACGCGACACGCTTCCTGGTGATGCAGCGGTGTCTGCTGCGACATCTATCCTCTTCTCTGGTGATGCGAGATGCTTCACACAATGTGAGCCGCGACAGGCCCTGCGACACGCTTCCTAGTGATGTGGGGGCGTCTGCTGCAACGTTGATCCTTTTTTTTGGTGATGCGAGGTGCTTCGTGGTGTGAAGCGGCAGCGCAAGTTCTGCGACACGCTTCCTGTTCTTGAGCCGCGCTTCCAGCCCCTTGCGACATGCAGTTCCTCAGAAAGTCCAGCACAACTGCAGGCACTTCCAAAGAACTCTTGGGGAGCTGGTGGGTGAAGTCTGTTGTCCCTGAGACTTCATCAGGAGGCAAGCTCTTTTCTCAAACCTTAGGAGATCCTTACAAGTTGAAATAAAGTACACAAAGTTCCTCTCTCCTTTCTTTGGCAGTCAGGCAACCACTGCAGGCCAATCCCCCAAGCAGCACTTCAGCTTAGGGATAGTCTCTCCTCAGTCTCTCTGGTTCCATTCCTCAGCAAAAGTTTCTTCTTGTTGTTCTAAGTGATCTAAAGTTCTGAGGTCCCCTCTTTTATACACAGTTTCTCTTTGTTCTCTGAAGGCAGAGAGGCCTTTGCCTAGTCCAAACCAGTTCTGGTCAGTCCTGGAGCACTCTGTTGACATGACTCATTCTTTCCTTTCACAGTGCTGGGCAGAGACATCAGACGCACCACAGGAGGTGGAGCCAGCATTGTGGAGGGAAGGCACAGTCCTATTCAGGTCCCAGGTGCAACTTCTCCCTCCCATCTAGATGCAGATCTCTCTATTCACCATTGGCCTGACTCACCCTGTCTTCTGGAAACCCCCAGCCCCTGTCACTCAAACTCCAGACAAGGAATACACAGCTTAGCAGAGGCAGGCTTGGATAGTTAGACAAGAAAATACCTACTTTCTAAAAGTGGTATTTTCAAACACAGAATGTTAAAACCAACCTCACTAAAAGATGTATTTTATCATTCTGACTTTAATCTTATAAAAAACAGAGTTCCTTCTCCTGAGTTCAATAAGTCATAGGTGGTGTTAGAATCCCACAATTTCGTTCCTATAGAAATCCTGTGACTAGTAAACTTGATGTTGTAATGTCTATATGAAATATTGCTAGAATAGCAATTTTTAAAGAATATTGTATGTTTTTTTAAATGTCTGAACCTCACGAAAAACGTTTGTGTATATGATTTTAATTGCATTAATATGTTATGATCAAATTTCTAAAAATTGTTTTCAAATAAATGAATGAAAAATGTTTTTATAAAAAATCTTTCTTGTTTTTCATGGTACCTGTGGGCCCTACTAGCACTAAGTTGTAAATTTGGTAACCGGTGTAACATCTTAATCCCTTCCAGTGATGTAAACGTCCCCCTTGTGGGATTCTAACACCACCTATGACTTATTGAACTCAGGAGAAGGAACTCTGTTTTTTATAAGACTGTTGAACCAATCCTTTTCCTGCTAGAAAGGGTAGCTCCCTATACATAATTTCTGATCATTCTGACTTCAGGCATACTAAACTCAAATTTCCACCTAGTTCCCTGAGTCAGTTAGGATTATAAGATGTAATAACCTAACTGCCCATTCTGGCCTATGAGGAATAGGTAGCCTTGCAATAGTGAAAACCGAAAATGGCTGTAATTCACTATTAGGACATGCCACACACATCAGGGCTTGTCCTATCTTATACTTACAATGCACCCTGCTCTTGGGCCTAGCATAGGGGTTTCTGATATGAAGAAAAGGGAAGGTTTAGGGACTGGCAAGTGGGTGCCCTTGCCCAGTCAACATGGCAGTACCAGACTGCACACAGGCTCTGCAATGAGCTGAGACACACTTTTACAGGCTGCTTCTGTGGGTGTCACAACCAGTGCTGCAAGCCCACTAGCAGCATTTGGTTTACAAGCCCTGGGCACACCCAGTTCACTTACTAGGGTCTGACAAGTCAACCAAATCAGCCAATCATGGAATCACAAATCCATACATCAATTTACAATAGGGAGCACTTGCACTGTGGCACTGGACAGCAGTGGCACAGTGCCCAAAGCAACTAACACTAGCAAAAACACATGAGGCAACAGCAAAAATGGAGCGGAGACCCATGCCAAGGTGCCAGGTCTAACACTCTTCTTACGAGAACTTGGTGGGACTTGGGCCCATGTGCTTGGTGAACATTATCAACCAGGGGTACCAACCGGTTCTGCTGCCTTAATGTCACTGTCTGACTCTCCTGTAATAACTTACAATGTAGTGCACGGATTGATACATTAATACCAATAATGTTAATTTTCCACGCTTTCCCTTCATTTGGTACCCCAAAACACTCTACCATCCAGATCCACCCACCACACTCCCCTGCTAGTAACATCTCTTTTTTTAACTGGCTATCTCTACCCTGAAGTATTTTCGAATTACAAACGCTTCATCCTACTAAGAGAAGGCACTGGCCATTCGCACCTTCAATGTTCCTAAGTGGATGCGGGAACTCTTCTAAGTCCTAATGCAGAGCAGAGAGCCCTAGGGCGTCAATGATATCGAGAGGCTGGAAGGACGCCAATAACCATTTTTGTGAATGGCTTAGTGTAAACAAACGGGGGGTGCATAAAACAAGATGTGTAGACACTGCGGAGCTCCCATCCAATTTCTCTACAACTGAGAACAGCTCCACCTCTTAACGTTTTAGAAAATCAAAGTCTCTATTAACATAGTGTGGTCTCAATGATAGGTTGAAAACCTTTCTGATCCTAGTATTGCAGGTAATTTCCCCCAAAGGCCCTCCCAAAATGTTTGGATACTCCCTCCTAATTTTTCACCCATTAGACATTAGGGCCTTATTAACGAAAAGGTCACGCAGTGCAGCACAGCAATTCACATTCCTGCAGTTTCGCCTGCTCTGCACCTTTGGCAGCCTAGCACTAATGGGGGCACTCTTGCACCATGGGACAAGGGTGCCTGGGTTGAATGCAAGATTGTTTTTGTGCAAGAAAGGGCACCTTCCTGCACAAAAACAATCCTGAGAGTCATATTCCTCTTTGTATGTGTGCTGCATAATGCAGCACACATGAAAAGAGAAAGTAACGTGGAGAAATAAAATATTGTTCCTCATTACACTTCTTCTCGGAAGTAGTACTTTTGTGGTGCCTTACCAAGTCTACCAGTTCTGGTACATCTGGGGAAAGCATCAAAAACCATGGGAGTTGCATAGGAACACCCATGCAATGCCCATGGAATTGCAAAGTAGGCAACATAGCTATTTGTGCTGCGTTGCCTTCTCCAGAATTATTGAACCACTCAGGGCCACACAAAGTGGACTTGCATGGCTTCATAAATCTCACTTAAGGTTTGTGTCATGCATGTACCATGCTGCATGATGCAAATGTGAGGCAAACCATCTCGTACATAGGCCCCAATATGCGTTTCTTGTGATAGTCAAAGCACACTATTTACTAAGGCATTTTGCTCAATAATCAAAGCTGTCTTTATACAATTTTCAGGGAGGAACACATATTTTTAACCCCAATTATGCAAATAATAAGCTCAGAATATTGTCACAAGAGCATGACCTAACTTTGGGTTTGAGTGCCAACCAGACATTTTGAATGTTTCTCAAAGACATTTAAGAATCACAGACAAATTTTCCTCACTTTGAGAATCGTCTCTGTGTTTTATTGAATGGTTTATAGAGTGCCCAACCTGGCTTCAAGATACAGCTACTGACAGAAGCAACGCAACACTGATAATTCTTTATGGCAATAGTTCTAACCCTTTTGATTTATATGAACACCCACTGAATAACTTCCGGAAGCCGGGGACCCCCTTCTAAGCAGTGTCTATTGACATGATCCTCAAAATAATATACACATATTCACAAACAAGTATACATCAACACATATAAAAAGTATGAAATATTTTATTTAATTCACAAATAAAATATATGCGAAAATATATACATTTTTTAATTTAATGGAAAGTTTAGAGCTTTCAAAATGTAGGTTTTTTTTCTCAGAGATGAAGCAACTTGCAAGATGTTAGCATTTAATTTTGTCTTCTTCCCTCCTTGTAAATGCTCTCTTTTTTGTCACTGCATACCAGTGCTGGTTCAATTGAACCACTAATCGGCCATACTAGATTGCCTTTGCTGTACTTGCACTGCCCCCACAAATTATGATAATAATACCAACTTAATTTTTAGCTTCAATTTTTTATTCCTTCACAGTTATAGAGCATTTTAAAACTTTCATTTTTCAGTTGTGCCTTTTTAAGTATAAATACTTTATAATCTCCTAATATTATTTAATTCTCTAAAGAGTCTCGGACTCCCTAAGTGGGCATTGCAGACCCCCTAGGAATCTGCAGACCACAAGTTAAAACTCCCTGCTTTATGACACTGATGGCTTTACAACTATAATGGATTCATAGGTAACTGTATTTCCACATAAGGCACTAGTAATAAGGTATGGCATAGGCTCCAGGAGACTTTCGTACAAAGCCATTAAGCAATGTTTGCGGGACCTTGACAGTGGTAATACTGAGGCAGCGACCTATATGGCTGGGACGGGCATTACGAGGACCGACATGCTCTACCTGTTAACATCTGCCAGGTGTGGTTTACCATTTGTCGAGGGAGATCTAATCCAATTGGGTAATCCATCCTATGGTCTTTTTGCCACCAGTGCAAATCAATGACATCCTCTTTCCAGGAGCCTAGTCACTGGGGAAAGAATGGTTGGAAGTGTAACTAAAAGAAAGCCCTATTACTCCGCCAGAGCTTGCCGCATCTTAGCACTTTTTTTTATTGCTGGCAGAACAGGAGGAGTGAGTGGCTGGGATGCAACGTGAAAGGAGGGTGTGTGGTGGTGGGGAATATGGGCATTGGAGGGTGGGGGAAAAACATGCTACGAAGTAGCCATTGCGGGAGGTAGGGAGGGGTGGCATTATGCAACACTGAATACAGAGTATGAGAGGGAGGGGCTGGGAGCAAACTGATAACAACTGAAAAGCACTAAAAGAATAAAGTAGCTCCGAAAGCGCGAGCAGTGAAAGGTCACAAGTACTTGGGCCATGCTTCACGGGAGGGACAAATACACGAATAGGAAGTAAAGCCAACACACACTGATCAAAGAAAAGCAAGGATATGAGAGTGACAGTGCAGCCAACCAATGATAGACAAAGGGTGGGTCTAAGCCCACTGTAAGCTAACAAAATGTCTTGCAAGCGACAGGGTATGTATTGACTCAGGTAAGACCCAAAAATTATTTGAGGCCATATGAAACTGTGTACCCAAATTAGTTGTATTTCATGTAAAACCCATGTATTTTTATACCATTTCCTGGGGGGAAATGAGCTACAAAATGCCCCATTTGGAACCATTTTCAAAAAATTATCAGGCAAATAATCTCCCCTGACGCCTCCCTTAAGGAGGTGAGAATATTGTGCCATTCTCGTTTGTTCTGTCGAGTTCAGGCCGAGTGTTTACACCCACCAGTTTGAAAGTGTTTACCAACCGCCACAGCGTGCGCCACGGTTAACTGATGCAGTCACTGTATGCAGTATGTGTGCATCCAGCGCCCTTCAAACCGAGGAAACAAATCTTGGGCTTGTCTGCCTACAGGTCTTGTATATTTTTTAACGGCCCTTCCTCTTAAGGCTGTTTAATCACTGTAGCCACAAGGTCTATGCAAAGGCCCCTCAGTTCTACTGTGTTTACCCAGGTATGAGTCAGCTGCGTTAATGTGCAGATAGTAGATAAATGTGTGATTTTCATCTCTGGACATGACAGCGTATGATTTCGTAACAACGTGTTTTTTTTTAGGAAACAGAAATCATTAAAAATGCACATGAACCCTTCGAATTAATTCACTACGTCTGAAATCAACATTTACATACACTTGCTTAAATATGGCCTTGGCCTTGAGATGTGAAGGACAACATAAACATATTCTACTATAAATACAAAGAGCCCATAAATCGCGTTGCTGTCAATGCCACTTTAAGTTTCCACTCGGTTCATTGGAAGACATACAGATTCATCATACAGCAGGTTATATACTGTGAACATTGATGTTTCTATATAAACCGTCCTATAGTAAACATGTTTATGAAGGAAAGTATGAGTTGACATGCCGGGCGTGCCGTTCCTTTTACCGACTTAGCAGGGTTAACATACCAGGCACTGTAAGCGCTTTTGAAAGTCTGGCCTTTCGAGGTCTAGACCAGTTAAGTGTGGAATCTGGGAAGGAGACAGGAGATGTTTGTGAAATACTGTCCTCAGGAATGCGAACATTATCTCTCTCAGCTCCCTTCTTCACAAGAAACCAAACATTCGAAATTAATTTAAAACAGGGTCTTAAAAATTCAAGAAAACCGCGAGAACTTAAAGGTAAAAAAAAAACTTTCTTGCCTGCTGTTTCAGTTAAATGAAAAGAGCTTTAGACTTACAAAAAAGGCGTTTTTTTCACCGTTAAGAAGACACTGCAACATGCACGCTATGGTTCATGCCTCAGCACCTCAAGGCGGCAGTGAATTAAAGAATAAAATGGACGCTGGCTGGCCCAGCAGACCTTACCTGTTGCATGAATGTGATGAGGAGAGCAGAGGCGAAGAGACACTGCATGTTCCTGTGGAGCCCAACGTGTCACTGGGAGATAGGGAGCTCTCGGAGGCAGCGGAAGGGAGAGACACAAAGCTCTCCTCTGTCTGCACTGCACCTACCTTTCCTCCTTAGCGTGCGGCACAAGCGCGCGCTCACACACGCACATACATTCAAATCCCACATCCTTCTCTGTTTTGCTTTTTGTAGCCAGCTTCACGCTGAGGCTTTCAACCCAGATCTCACGTTGCATTTTTTGTACTTACTTACGGTACATTTCGGCTAATGCTCAGACAGACTCTTTATAGCGCTAAATGCAGAGTGGTGGGTGATTCACTTGGCTAAAATGTTGTAAAACTTGTAAAGAGAAACCCCGCGTATTTCCGTTTTTTGGGAACTAGCCTGTACCAAAGAGCATTGAACTGAACTGGACAAAACCGTATGTGTATTTGAGCTTTGGAAAATTCTGGAAACTCGCTGCTATTTTCGGACTCCAGTAAAAATATATGACTTCCAGATAAAAAAAAACAAAAAAAACAAAACATAAATGACTTTTTCTTAAAAAGAAGGTTTTTGCGCCTGACTCTTTACATCAATATGGAAAAGTAACCATAGCACCAACAAGTGTGAACATTCTGCATTTCTTTCATGAATATGTTATCTTTCCTCCATTCCACGGCTCCTCTTGGATTAGGACAGTTGTAACATAAAGAATGTACGCATGTCAGTCAGTCAAGCAAACTTTATTCGACTGCTTTTTTAAACAGACAAAAGTACACAAAACATTATAAACAGATTTCATTACATAGTATTTACAGCAATATATTAATAAAAGACACTGTTCATTTTCAGCTAAAACACGGTGCATCAATTACAATTCCATTTTTATACTCTTCCTGATTAGGAGCACCTTTTTTAAAAACTTTGCTAATCTCCAAGCTTTATGGTCATTTTCCAATAGCTGGAGTAAAAACATGGCCTGACGACACTGTCTAAGCCCTAGAGATTTTAAAAATTGAATAATCCAGAGTTTCCTTGGCTCTGAATAAAATGTACAAAACAAAAACTAGGTGCATAGTCGGCTGGTCGGAAATCTTGTCACAAGAGCACAATATCAAGTTTCGCGACCAGTCATTCATTTTCGGCAAAGACATAAGTAGATGTATGTTTCCCAGTCTGAACCTTGTTAAAAGAAATCTATCATAGGTTCCAGGTACGAATAATAGATAAGGCTCCATCCCCAAATTCGTGCGTATTAACTGCTGCCGCCTCACAGTAATTTTATTTGAGATTTTCCCTGTCATTCTAGTTGTTTCCAGTAGCTGGAGACTCTCTTTTTTAAAAATCTTTCGGGGTAACGCCATCATAGATGACGGATTTGAAAAATATTCGGTGTGGCCTAGGTTATTCATAAAGTCTTGGACAAATGTAATCCAGGGAATTGACAGAGTCCCCTCTAACCTCAAGGCATCATTTAGGATCTCCCTATTTAGCTTTGTCTGATCTTTACTCCAGACTCTATGCCACAAGAGTATTGGTTCTAATTTTACAAGATCTGCTATATGATGAAGACCCAGCTCTTTGTGGCAGATAAATGAGGAAGTGCTAGGGGGTGCAGAAAGGATATATCTTAAAAAAAGTATTTTCAACTAATTGTAAGGGAGTGGCATCTGCAAAACCCCACACCCCTGCCCCATAAGTTGCCATTGTTATGCATTTTGCTTTATATATTTTTATTAATTCTGAAGGTGGTTTCCTTCCCAATTTTTTCGCAAAAGTCGCGAGAGCTGAGGTAGATCTGGAAAATGCCAGTTTTTTAGCAGATAGGGTGGCAGCCCAAGAATCGTGCTGATTAAAAAGTATGCCTACGTAGGATTTTTGTTTTACTGGTAATAGTTTCTTCCCATCTATGTACATTTCCTGGGTCTTTTGGGTCCCTTGCCTAAATCTCATGGTATATGTTTTAGCAATATTAGTTTTAAGACCTAGGTCCTTCATAAATATGCTAAAACTATCCAGAACTCTCTGGAGGCCATTTTGGGTACAGAAACAAAGTGAAACACGGGGGGAGGGTCTTCAGGGACAGTTTAATGACCCCAAGATGCTACTGTCCCTTAGAACAGTTACAACAAAAGGGTAGCACGGAGTCAAAAAGAAACTAAGTAAAACCCTAATGGTGCCTCAAAGAAACAACAAACATGAACTGCTAATGTATGGAAAGAAAACAACGATGGGACCACTCAGCTCTTAAGGAGAAAATTCCCATCAGTCACCATTCGATACCGCCCTTCATCATCTGGGAGTTATCACCATCAGAGACCAAAGGTGCTCTCAGTGGACTGGTCAGATGTTAAGACCTAATCTCACCTGTGTAAAACTATGATGAGGGGGGAAAAACTCAAAGAAAAGTAGAGTGGTGACTGAAAGCAGTGCTGAAACTAGTGAAGTGCAGTGTGCAGAGGTGAAAATGTGAAATGTAAAATTAGGTAGGGAAGTGAAAAAGGATTGTTTATTAGAGAATCACTTCGCTCCTAAAAATAAAAACACGAGTGCGTGGGTGGTCTAAACAAATAACCACTGATGGAAAAAAGAGGTCGACATGTTTCTGCAGACTAACAAGTTCAATGTAGTATCCAGCTGCTTCTTCAGGACCAAGAACGCTACTGCTTAAAAGACATACAAAAAAACATATATCATAGGAAGACAACAGATATCACCTGTGATCCAGTGATTCTATCCTTCTCCTGGCTTGGATGTTAATTGCCATGACAGGTTGACCAAGAGGCACACAACAAGGGAAAAACAAAGTGCAGAAAACAAATTATTATGGACAGAGTGCTGTGTTGAAAAACGTATATAACTAACACCATTCACTGTCATATGTCAGGAAAGGACCCAAAGTGTACCAACACGACCTGACAACACATGGTTATATACTCATGATTGCTCACTCACCAATTAGGCAGGAGAGAAAATCCCACCTCACCTGGCATGCAGCGCAGGTAAAACGGGGCACCGCTCTGAAAAGTAGCGAGAAAACATATATGAGAAAGGGAGCTCAGTAAAAACGAAGTGTCTCGATGTTCAACACCAACTCAAGATCACACCACATACTGCGAAGTATAAAGGGCAGCTTAACAGGCCTTGATTAGTATCATCGTGCTGCAAATAGAGCGCTGACCTAATCTTCCTTGTCTGCCATGCAAGGAAGTAACAGTGAGCAACAGGCAGCAAGTAAGAAGGCAAATATGGCAATTAGTATCGGGACGCCTACCCTGTTTGTGGCGGTGGCAAGCGGCAAGTGAAAGTGGCCCATAGGAAAGATCGATTAAGTATCGGGACGCTTACCCTGTTCGTGGCGGTCGCAAGCGGCAAGTGAAAGCGGCCCATAGAAAGGATCAGTTAAGTATCAGGACGCCTACCCTGTTCGTGGCGGTAGCAAGCGGCAAGTCAAAGCGGCCCATAGGAAGGATCGGTTACGCCTACCTCTCCGTCGGTACCCCGGGCGTCTCTCTGGGCTGTCATGGGAGGTACCGACGAGGCGTCCGACCCTTCCTTAAGTCTCCGCTTCCTCCTTCCGTCGCGGGGCGCGGACGTGTGACGTCATGACGCGCACCCAAACGCGCGGCTCCATGGGAGTTGAAGTTTGGTATAGCGCGAGAGGAAAAATAATGCACGATGTCCATAAAAATGCTCGTGGACCGATATTAATGTTCATGGACCGATATTAATGCCAGAACGTACAAGTCCAGAGTCAATCAGATCACAAGAAAGGCAGCAGGGACAAAAAAAGAGAGAGATAATGTGCACACTGTCCAATGTATTGTTCAGAGACCTCTATTGAGCCAAGCACACCTCTGAATCCTTTGATTGTTTACAGGCTCAAATGAGGGTGCTTACCAGCTCAGATGAAGGGGAATTATTCATTAAGGGGTTGCAGTCAGAAGATGATATCAAAAATGAGCAGCCCCTTTTAAAATATTGTTGGTACATTTAAACAGCAGTATTAACTTAGTATAGAATCATCATTTGAGTGACATCCAAGGGATGTCCTCATTAAGACCCTCTTTATCAGATTTGAGTTTAAAAACCCATCTTTGTTCCTTCTTAAATAAGAACCCGCTGATGTCTGTAATGTGAGGTGGAATTGCAGGTTGTTCTATTACTGTCCATTTAAGTTCAGTAGATGAGTGGCCCGCTTCTATATAGTGCGCAGTCAGCCTGGTAGTTTGTTTATTGCATCTAATAGAGCTCCTATGTTCAGATATTCTTGTTTTAATCTTGCGTGTAGTCATGCCCACATAACGCTTGTTACACAGGCAAGTGATCAAATAGATTACATTTTGGCTATTACAGTTTGTGAAACGTCGCTGTTCCCACGGGCGACCTGTGCCAATATCAATGTGTGTGGATTTATTTGTCAGAGGGCATGCTACACAATTACCACAGGGGTGATGACCTGTGACTGCTGGCATATCCCAAAGTGTGCCAACTTCTCGTGGACAGTGTTTCGGTCTGGTATTGACCAGCTGATCTTTCATATTGCGTCCACGCTTGAATGCAAAGAAAGGAGGAGGTAAGGTGGTTGTATCTCCACCAGTGTTTAATATTGCCCAGTGCTTTTTCACAATCTTTTGGATTTGATTTGACTTCGTGCTGAAAGTATTCACACAAGTTATCCTATTGGATGCAGGCTTGGGGGGTAGTAGTTCAAGTAAACCCTCTCTATTATTGTTTGCAGCACGTTTTTTAGAGGCTCTCACCAATTTGGTCGGATACCCCTTCTCAAGTAACTGGTTCTCTAAAGTCTTGGAATGCTCTTCAAAGGCAATTTTCGTTGAGCAGTTACGTTGGACACAGAGAAATTGTCCGTAGGGCAGATTGTTAACAAGTGCTTTCGGGTGAAAGCTCTCATAGTTCAACAGTGAATTTTTGGCTATAGGTTTGCGGTATATTTCTGTTTGCAAACCCATAGGGGTAGCCGTGATGAGCAAGTCAAGAAAAGATAACTGTTCCCTGTTGTGTTCCATAGTGAATTTAAGGAAAGGATTCCTCGCATTAAGCCACTCATGAAATTTGTTGAGGTCATCCATTGAGCCATGCCACACCACCAAAACGTCGTCAATGTATCGTTTCCAAAGACGCACGTTTTCAAGGAAAGGATTGGTCACATTGAGCACATGTTGTTGCTCAAAACTGTGCACGTACAGATTAGCGAGACTAGGAGCAAAAACGCTGCCCATGCTAGTCCTGCTAATCTGTAGGTACACAGTATCCTCATACATGAAGAAGTTTTCCGTCATGGCTAATGTAGCTAGAGTCATGATCAATCTCACAGGTGTTATAGAGTTAAGATCTTGAGTGTCAAGTAGGGCCTCTATAACCTCCAGGGTTTCAGTTTGTGGGATGGAGGTGTAGAGACTCTCTACATCGAATGAGACCAACCAGTCTTGTGCTGTGTCAAAAGTCACTTCTGGCAGCAGTCTAAGTACAGCCTTGGTATCTTTTAGATAAGTAGGCATTTTATTTACCAAGGGTTGTAGAAAGCAGTCCACAAAGGTGGAAAGAGGTTCCAACAAGGAACCTATGCCCGATATTATGGGGCGCCCCACTGGTGGTCTCTGGGGTTTATGCACCTTGGGCAGAACATAAAAATAAGGCATCACTGGAAATCCAGCTCTTTCCACCTTTGTGGACTGCTTTCTACAACCCTTGGTAAATAAAATGCCTACTTATCTAAATGATACCAAGGCTGTACTTAGACTGCTGCCAGAAGTGACTTTTGACACAGCACAAGACTGGTTGGTCTCATTCGATGTAGAGAGTCTCTACACCTCCATCCCACAAACTGAAACCCTGGAGGTTATAGAGGCCCTACTTGACACTCAAGATCTTAACTCTATAACACCTGTGAGATTGATCATGACTCTAGCTACATTAGCCATGACGGAAAACTTCTTCATGTATGATGATACTGTGTACCTACAGATTAGCGGGACTAGCATGGGCAGCGTTTTTGCTCCTAGTCTCGCTAATCTGTACGTGCACAGTTTTGAGCAACAACATGTGCTCAATGTGACCAATCCTTTCCTTGAAAACGTGCGTCTTTGGAAACGATACATTGACGACGTTTTGGTGGTGTGGCATGGCTCAATGGATGACCTCAACAAATTTCATGAGTGGCTTAATGCGAGGAATCCTTTCCTTAAATTCACTATGGGACACAACAGGGAACAGTTATCTTTTCTTGACTTGCTCATCACGGCTACCCCTATGGGTTTGCAAACAGAAATATACCGCAAACCTATAGCCAAAAATTCACTGTTGAACTATGAGAGCTTTCACCGGAAAGCACTTGTTAACAATCTGCCCTACGGACAATTTCTCTGTGTCCAACGTAACTGCTCAACGAAAATTGCCTTTGAAGAGCATTCCAAGACTTTAGAGAACCAGTTACTTGAGAAGGGGTATCCGACCAAATTGGTGAGAGCCTCCAAAAAAACGTGCTGCAAACAATAATAGAGAGGGTTTACTTGAACTACTACCCCCCAAGCCTGCATCCAATAGGATAACTTGTGTGAATACTTTCAGCACGAAGTCAAATCAAATCCAAAAGATTGTGAAAAAGCACTGGGCAATATTAAACACTGGTGGAGATACAACCACCTTACCTCCTCCTTTGTTTGCATTCAAGCGTGGACGCAATATAAAAGATCAGCTGGTCAATACCAGACCGAAACACTGTCCACGAGAAGTTGGCACACTTTGGGATATGCCAGCAGTCACAGGTCATCACCCCTGTGGTAATTGTGTAGCATGCCCTCTGACAAATAAATCCACACACATTGATATTGGCACAGGTCGCCCGTGGGAACAGCGACGTTTCACAAACTGTAATAGCCAAAATGTAATCTATTTGATCACTTGCCCGTGTAACAAGCGTTATGTGGGCATGACTACACGCAAGATTAAAACAAGAATATCTGAACATAGGAGCTCTATTAGATGCAATAAACAAACTACCAGGCTGACTGCGCACTATATAGAAGCGGGCCACTCATCTACTGAACTTAAATGGACAGTAATAGAACAGCCTGCAATTCCACCTCACATTACAGACATCAGCGGGTTCTTATTTAAGAAGGAACAAAGATGGGTTTTTAAACTCAAATCTGATAAAGAGGGTCTTAATGAGGACATCCCTTGGATGTCACTCAAATGATGATTCTATACTAAGTTAATACTGCTGTTTAAATGTACCAACAATATTTTAAAAGGGGCTGCTCATTTTTGATATCATCTTCTGACTGCAACCCCTTAATGAATAATTCCCCTTCATCTGAGCTGGTAAGCACCCTCATTTGAGCCTGTAAACAATCAAAGGATTCAGAGGTGTGCTTGGCTCAATAGAGGTCTCTGAACAATACATTGGACAGTGTGCACATTATCTCTCTCTTTTTTTGTCCCTGCTGCCTTTCTTGTGATCTGAGTGACTCTGGACTTGTACGTTCTGGCATTAATATCGGTCCATGAACATTAATATCGGTCCACAAGCATTTTTATGGACATCGTGCATTATTTTTCCTCTCGCGCTATACCAAACTTCAACTCCCATGGAGCCGCGCGTTTGGGTGCGCGTCATGACGTCACACGTCCGCGCCCCGCGACGGAAGGAGGAAGCGGAGACTTAAGGGAGGGTCGGACGCCTCGTCGGTACCTCCCACGACAGCCCAGAGGGACGCCCGGGGTACCGACGGAGAGGTAGGCGTAACCGATCCTTCCTATGGGCCGCTTTGACTTGCCGCTTGCTACCGCCACAAACAGGGTAGGCGTCCCGATACTTAACTGATCCTTTCTATGGGCCGCTTTCACTTGCCGCTTGCTACCGCCACGAACAGGGTAAGGGTCCCGATACTTAATCGATCTTTCCTATGGGCCACTTTCACTTGCCGCTTGCCACCGCCACGAACAGGGTAGGCGTCCCAATACTAATTGCCATATTTGCCTTCTTACTTGCTGCCTGTTGCTCACTGTTACTTCCTTGCATGGCAGACAAGGAAGATTAGGTCAGCGCTCTATTTGCGGCACGATGATACTAATCAAGGCCTGTTAAGCTGCCCTTTATACTTCGCAGTATGTGGTGTGATCTTGAGTTGGGGTTGAACATCGAGACACTTCGTTTTTACTGAGCTCCCTTTCTCATATATGTTTTCTCGCTACTTTTCAGAGCGGTGCCCCGTTTTACCTGCACTGCATGCCAGGTGAGGTGGGATTTTCTCTCCTGCCTAATTGGTGAGTGAGCAATCATGAGTATATAACCATGTGTTGTCAGGTCGTGTTGGCACACTTTGGGTCCTTTCCTGACATATGACAGTGAATGGTGTTAGTTATATACGTTTTTCAACACAGCACTCTGTCCATAATAATTTGTTTTCTGCACTTTGTTTTTCCCTTGTTGTGTGCCTCTTGGTCAACCTGTCATGGCAATTAACATCCAAGCCAGGAGAAGGATAGAATCACTGGATCACAGGTGATATCTGTTGTCTTCCTATGATATATGTTTTTTTGTATGTCTTTTAAGCAGTAGCGTTCTTGGTCCTGAAGAAGCAGCTGGATACTACATTGATCTTGTTAGTCTGCAGAAACATGTCGACCTCTTTTTTCCATCAGTGGTTATTTGTTTAGACCACCCACGCACTCGTGTTTTTATTTTTAGGAGCGAAGTGATTCTCTAATAAACAATCCTTTTTCACTTCCCTACCTAATTTTACATTTCACATTTTCACCCCTGCACACTGCACTTCACTAGTTTCAGCACTGCTTTCAGTCACCACTCTACCTTCCTTTGAGTTTTTTCCCCCCTCATCATAGTTTTACACAGGTGAGATTAGGTCTTAACATCTGACCAGTCCACTGAGAGCACCTTTGGTCTCTGATGGTGATAACTCCCAGATGATGAAGGGCGGTATCGAAAGGTGACTGATGGGAATTTTCTCCTTAAGAGCTGAGTGGTCCCATCGTTGTTTTCTTTCCATACATTAGCAGTTCATGTTTGTTGTTTCTTTGAGGCACCATTAGGGTTTTACTTAGTTTCTTTTTGACTCCGTGCTACCCTTTTGTTGTAACCATTTTGGGTACAGGCCATCAGCAAGGCATCATCCGCATAGAGTAATGCGGGAATGTACCGATCGGCTAATTGAGGAAAATCTTTGCCCTGCAAAAGTAATGCTTCTTCTAGTCCATTGATGTAGACATTAGAAAAGGAAAGGGGCCAGAACACAACCGTGTCTGACCCCTCTCCTGATGGGAAAAGCTTGAGTGTGTCTGCCCTTTATGCCATACCGCACACTTGCCGTGGCTCCACTATACAACTGCCTTAAAAACATAATAATTTGTGAATCTACTCCTACCGCATCAAGGACCTCCCACAGCCTATTGTGTCTTACTGAATCAAAGGCCGCAGTAAGGTCCACAAAGGCCAAAAAAAGCCTTCCTTTTTTGCCCTAGTATACTTGCCAACCAAG
Source organism: Lissotriton vulgaris (assembly GCF_964263255.1). Lineage (NCBI taxonomy): Eukaryota > Metazoa > Chordata > Amphibia > Caudata > Salamandridae > Lissotriton > Lissotriton vulgaris. Next base: position 792,142,776 of record NC_141694.1, on the reverse strand, counting down.
ATTGACAAGTTTAGACTCTGTTCAGTAGTGCCAAGGCCAGCCCGAAATCCATACTGCAGATCCGATATGATCTGGCTGTCCTCTGCCCAGTCTTGAAGGTGCTCCAGGATGACCCTCCCTACTACTTTAACCATGGAATTCAGGAGGGAGATTGATCTATAGCACCCTGGATCTTGTTGGTCACCTTTTTTAAAAATTGGAATTATTATAGATTGCACCCAGGTCTGTGGGAGGACAGTCCTTATGCTAGCATTGATTACCTGGGTTAAAATTGGCCCCACAAGGGAATGTTAAATTTATACATATCCACAGGGACCCCATCAGGTCCGTGGGCTTTACCTCCCAGACTATTGGCCAGGCCCTATTCACCTCTTCTAGGGTAATTGCCAGATCAACCTGGTTACTACTATTTATGATACAATCATCACGTTGCCCCCCAATATTTTCCTGCTCATTATAAACCCCAGAGGAGTAACTAATCCATGCATCTTCTGCGATTGCTACTTCAACAGAAGGGCCATTGCTAGGGGATAGTAAGGGTGTCCTCAAAAAACCTTTCAAAACTCAACGCTGTCTTTCAGCTGGGCCGCACTATGGAGGGAATCCTAGGCTTCGTTTCGCAAGGTTTGCTTTTTTTCTTTTATTGCCACTATATATTCTGATTTAGCTTCCCTAATTTTAGACGGTGATCTAGGCTGTTTATGCAATTCCTTTTTTAGGTTGGCATAAGCACTGGTACATCTTCGATTAAACTAACCAGGAGATTTCACTTTCTTTCTTTGTTGTACTGTTGACAAGTTTTTAACCTCCTTGGTAATATCATTGAAAGCATGCACAATAGCAACCTTAAATGCAACGTCACTCAAGCAAGTATCCAAAGCAGTCTTACAGTTCACTGTCACATTTTTAGTCATCAAATCCACATCCACGTTAGCCCATTTTAGTGAATATCCATTCGTTTTGCTCAGTTCCACATTCCCCAACACACAAGCTGGTTGTGCAGACTTTTTGGCTCTGTAGTTAGGTAGCTTGAGCTTCAAAGAAAGGGGGAAATGATCGCTAATAGCAATGTCACCCACCTCAAAGGAGAAGACCAAGTGTGCATGGGAACGTGAGATCAGTATAAAGTCAATTGTGGTTGCAAACCCTCTCCCATTGTTAGTGGGGGGCATACAACATGGGGTGGCCAATAAATCGTTAACATAGCCAAGATCCATATAAAAAACACGCCCATTAAATAAGTCCCCCGCTTTAGAATGGTTAAAATGGGTACTGTTATCCACTTCATTAGACAAACCACACATTCTGTCGTCAGTGTAATTACATAAAGCACAGTTAAAATCTCCCATCAATAGAAACATTGTATCTCTGGCTTTCCCAGTACACAAGTCTTTTGAAACCTCCATGATGTATTTTACCACCAATCATAGACCATCTTGAGGGGCATTATAATATAAGTTGATCAATATATGTGTTGCATTTAATATTAGTTCTACAAGATAGTAATAATGGTCTCCCTCATGAAAATATATATTGCTTAGGGGCATCATATTGGAGATGTAAGTGGAGATGCCTCCTTTTGGTCTCCCTCCCAGGGCCTTTACTGCCTGAGTGTGAAAAGTTTTAAAACCATTTACATGGATGGGTTCTATTGCCCAGGTCTCCTGCAAACATGGAATCTCCAAGTTCTCTATGAATGCTTCCCATGCTGGGTTCTGTAATTTTGAACGTAAGCCTGCTATGTTCCAGGAGACAACAGAGCTAATATTTGAGGTTGGGTCAGGCGGAGGGCTAATAAGAGTAAGCCCTTCTTCAGTAATTGGGTCTGCTCTGGGTGACATTAAGAAACCATTAACATTGTCCTGTTGTTCTGATAAGGGGACTGCACTCACATGACAACCTCTCCCATCCATATATTCCTCTAAACACTCAGAGGGTGAAACCCCCACTGGGTCCTCTCGTACATGTAACTCCACCTTAGGGGACATACCCAGTGAGGTAGTAGCTCAAAATTCTCCCCTACGTTCTACTATACTATATCAGCAGGTAGTGTGAGTCAATCAACCCCGTCCAAACTACAGAGGACATTAAAATGTTGGATATTGGGACCCCTTATCTCTGTTTTGGAACATCTCTGTTTTTTTCAGTTTTTGGAGCACGCTGGGGAGCCATTGTAGGTTGATAGAAGAAGCCTAGGGGGACTACACTTATCCCCTAGTTTTTGACTGGATGATAGCCGGTCATGTCTAATATGTTCCTAACCAACTCTGGGGACCTAAAAGTAATCACAACACAATCCCCCGGCAACGATTTGGGAGAACCTTCAACCCATGGGATGGGGCACACCATCTTAAATTCAGAGAAAAAAGGTGTTACCTATCTTCGCTGTCAGGAAGTGTAACGCTTTATTTTTGAAAGTGGACCAGTGCTCTGTTCTCCTTGCGGAAGTACAGGTATGTTAGTTAAAATAATGGATCAGGGCAGTGATTCCCAAACTTTTTTGACCCATGGCTCCCTTGACCTAATTGGCAGTTGGCCGTGGCTCCCCACCATTTTTTACCCACGCACCGGGGTGCCGCGGCACACCCTTTGGGAACCACTGGTCTACATGAAGAATCAAGACATGATGAAGGATTCAGAGAGTAGCCATCACTATCATAAAACCTTATCAAAGATCTTATAAAGTACATCTCAATGCATACAACACCATCATAGAGTAGTATAAAGCACTCCCACTAAAAGTAACCAGGCTAGAGAAACGCTCAAGGAGCTAACTTCATCACCATCCCCCTTGCACCCTTCTCCCCCTTGCACCCATCTCCCCTCCCCCTTGTACCCTACTCCACCTCCGCCTTGCACCCATTTTCCACCTTGCACCATTCTCCCTTTGCCTTGCACCATTCTCCCCTCTTCCTTGCACCCTTCTCCCCTCTGCCTTGCACCCTTCTCTCCACTGCCTTGCACCCTTCTCCTCTCTGCCTTGCATCCTTCTTTTCTCTGCCTTGCACCCTTCTCCTCTCTGGCTTGCACCCTTCTCCCCTCTGTCTTGCACCCTTCTCCCCCTCCCAGTTGCACCCTTCTCCCCTCTGCCATGCACCCTTCTCCCATCCGCCTCGCACCATTCTCTACCTTGCACCCTTCTCCTCTCTGCCTTGCACCCTTCTCCCCTCTGCCTTGTACCCTTCTACCCTCCGCCTCGCACCTTTCTCCCCTCTGCCTTGCACCCTTCTCCCCTCTGCCTTGCACTCTTATCCCCTCCCCGTTGCACCTTTCTACCCTCTGCCTTGCATCCTTCTCCCCTCTGCCTTGCACCGTTCTCCCCTCTGCCTTGCACCCTTCTCCCCCTCCCCTTGCACCATTCTCCCCTCTGCCTTGCACCCTTCTCCTCTCTACCTTGCACCCTTCTCCCCTTTATCGTGCACCCTTCTCCCCTCTGCCTTGCACCCTTCTCCCCTCTGCCTTGCAACCTTCTCCCCTCTTCCTTGCACCCTTCTCCCTTCCGCCTTGCACCCTTCTCCTCCCTGCCTTGCACCCTTCTCCTTTCTACCTTGCACCCTTCTCCTCTCTACCATGCACCCTTCTCCTCTCTGCCTTGCACCCTTTTCCCCTCTGCCTTGCACCCTTCTTGGCCACCCCCTTGCATCCTTCCCACCCAATGGAGGGGGCTGCCACCTGGAACAATGGCATAATTTCAAAAGCATGATGGACTACCCATGCCTAAAAATGAATGTGTCCGTCTGTAACGCAACTGGTGCTAATGTAAAGCGCTCTGATGCCTTTGGGTGGAGTTTGCGCTATATAAAACTGCAAAAAAATACTTGGTAGGGGGCCTTGTGCTGCTTTTGGGGAGCATTGAATCAGATGACGTAGTAAAATTACATACAGCATGGTGCAAGAGGCTTTTCAAATCACCATAAATTCATAAACAGCCTCTGAAGACGTATAACAAGTAGGCGCCTTATACAGCGCTATATATGAAGCTGTGTGTGGCCCGCGGTGCGCAGTGTGCCTACATTAAAAACAGTGGAGACTGAGAGGGATTTATGAGGCCAGGATTGAGGCCCTCGCCCAGGACCATATATGTAGGACGACGAGGCTGCACAAGGGCATCACAGGAGGACGTCTTCGAGGGAGCAAAGCAGGAACACGAAACTGAAAGACAACACACCACACTCTCCAACATTCAGCAGTCACGAGTGACGACCCCTCAACGAGGAGTGAGGCAAAGACAGAAGCTGGCAGAGTGTGGCTGCATCAGGACATAAGGCGCCCACCCAATGCTCTCCACCAGGCCCCTGACTCTGCACCCACCCATCCAATGCTCTCCACCAGGCCTCTGACCCTGTACCCAACCAACACTCTCCACCAGGCCTCTGACCCAGCACCCACCCACCCAACGCTCTCCACCAGGCCTCTCACCATGCACGCACCCAATACTCACCACCAGGACCCTGACCCTGCACCCACCCACCCAACGCTTTCCATTAGGCCCCTGACCATGCACCCATCCAAAGCTCTCCACCAGGCCCCTCACCCTGCACCCTCCCATCCAACGATCTCCACCAGGCCTCTGACCCTTTCCCTGGGGTAAGAATCTTCCACAATCCACATTCAAAACGCTCACAGCAATTACAGTGAAAAGGCTTTCAAGGCTGATGACTGGGCCGAATTGAGCAAGGGCTCTCACGCCTAGGCAGTAAGCAACTCCTACGCCCTGTGGAACCAGCAGAAATATATTACTTGCATATACCCGCTCTGGCTTAAAGCTAAACTTGCAGCACTAAGACTGGGGAAATGGAACACACTGGTCCATGTAGTCTTTGCGGTCAGGGTGCAGAGACCATCATTCACGTGGTATGCGTCTGCGCATCACTGCTACAGCTAAGAAAAGACTTTCTTGACAGAGACCTTGTTTTGCTTTGGAGTTCGAACATGCCGTTAGGTTGCCTTCGCGAGCCTGAACCTAGAGAATACCATTTAAATGTTAAATCAGTCATATTTCTTTAGGCAGCTGCTATAAAACTGGGGTTCATACCACCATCGGCGGCTCAGAGCCCAGACTAAAAAAAAACTCATATAGCTCTGCACAGCTGCTATTAAATAACTGAAGTGCTCTTGCAATATTCCACGGTTGTCTCTGTACTTTGTACAAGCTGTAACCACCAGTCTGAATTCAGTGCATACCACACTAAGCACTATGGGGCAGATTTACAAGCCCCTTGCGCCACAATGCGTCACTTTTCCCATGTTAAAAGTGACGCAAAAGTGACGCAAGGGGCTTGTAAATCTGCCCCTACATGTTAACATCATCGTTGGCCTGAGTGGGCCCTCAAAATCGCTCATGTCGCAGTTCAGCTGCCGCCAAAAAATTGAAGTACCTTTGGGATATTTCGTGGCTGCCCCAGCACCTTGCACTTTCCATTTGCTAGGTCTCAAAAAATGAATGATAAGCGGAGCGGCGAGCAAACTTTTGGCGCGGCGCCCCTGGCTTCTAATCACGGTGCACCGGGGTGCCGCGGCGCACACTTTGGGAACCACTGGATTAGGGAGTAGCCTGCGGGTGCGAGATGTTACTGCCTTGGCTCTGATGAGTTACCTCTCTCCATACTTGGTCTCATCAAATTGTTACCAATCTGTCTCCCGTTATTTAAATTAATTTATCTCCCTTGCCTGATTTACCTGAGATACCTGAGTATGAGCACATACAGAGCGCTCCTCCCCTCTGATACCATATTGGACATGGGCTGTAGGTGCACGATGATTATGTTGAGAAGTCATAGTTGTGACAGACAACGTCTCAGCTCTTGTCTCTGAGTTAGTTATGGACAGAGGGTCAGGTGTATGTATGTACTGCAGCACTTCAGTTGTGGGAATTCCTTGGGAGTTATTTTCAGTGGGCCCTCCTCTGCAACCTTTCCCTTCAGCTTCACCTCTTGTCTGCTCTACAGCCTACAAGGGGGCTAGTGAGCGCTTTACAGCTCTTTCCAGACTAAGTAACCTCTACTCAATAGAGGAAATCATGGTTATCAGAGGTCTCATTAGAGCTGACATTATGCCCTCCAGTTTTTCCCAGATTTCCACTTAGTTCTTAGATGGGACCCCCCCAACTGTCAATTGATCAACTGGGATCGAGGGACATTCCTGTTGTTGTAGTGTGGCTCCATTTTCCACCACCGATCCTAGGCCATTATGCCTAGGGGGGACTAATTTATGGGCAGTTGTTCCCTGGCCCCTCCTTTTTTAGGTGGGGGAGCTGGTCCTTCCCCTGGCTGATCTTTACCTTTTGGCCCCTCGTCGAGACATTTGATTTTATATTTAGATTTGATGGCTCTGGTGGGTCTGATGTTAATACCGCTAAAGCTGGTGGGACTTCTACTGGTGGAGTCGAAGGCGATGAGCAGCCTTTTTCCAGAGATGAGGTTTGAGCTACTTCTACAAGTGTAGAAACTGGCAGGTCTGAGGTATGATTTTGTAATTGGGGCATTCCAGCAGGCGGATCAAGGGAGAGCCTGCGCTCAGTTAGAGTCATTTCGTGCATCAAGGCTGATTCCGCTCTCAGAAGGAATGAGTCTAAAGTCCCCACCACACCTGCCCAGTTAGTGGTTTTTGCTTGCTCATACTTGCCCCCCCCCCCGATTATACACATATATAGTGGATTGTATTACAAGTCTCTTAAAGTCAGTTTTCATATATACAATTATGCATGAGCCAATGGCAAATATGTTAACATCGAAATGTCAATACCATAGCCCAGCCAAGCCTCTTCCGGGCTTTGACGGGATCAGACGGGCCCGCCCTTAGCCCGGGCTTCCTTCAGGCGCGTCCCGCGCTGCGGGAGTAAAGTCAGCGCCTTTAAGCGTGGCTTGAGTGCCTCCCCCGCACCTGGAATTTGTCTAGTGTGGCGCACTCCTTTGTTTGGTACAAAAATGGTTGTTACTGTTAACCTGGTAAGTGGTGCAGTCAGGTTGATCCTCCTGAGTATGAGGATAGAAATTAGAATATAAATAAATTCTGACCTCTGTCCCAGAGGTGCATACCCTGTGCACTCAATATTGTTGTATGTCATGTAAATAATCTTAATCCATTTATTCAGAAATTCCTTTAATTTTTCAGTAATTCAATTTATCAATCTTTCTTGATTATTCACATCCAATGAATATAATCATATGTTATTCCATCATAACATTCATCATTCAAGGCTGGACATTTATCTCTGCCCAATGCATTTCTGGCGGATAGCCCTTCTTCAGGGGCTCTGTAGACCTGCTATTTTAATATAGGTGCAGAGCCCGTGAAAGTCCTTTCAAGCTCTAAAAAGAAAATTGGTGTTGTATTCAGATGTCCCGAGTACTCCGCAGGTGACCAACCCCACACCGCTCACAGCGTTTGTCTATGTGTCATGTGGTATTGGGCAATGTCTGTGGTCAGGCCCTGCACCAAAATGTTACTTGGGGCTGTTGAGATTCCTGCAGCCCCTAAAACATTAAAAAAAGCCTCCTTGCCATAATAAATGAGCATTTCCTGCTCAGTGAGGAGGGCTCCAGGCCCCCTCCCCATCAATATGCATATTGGCCTCTGGCATTAGGTCCGCGGACCCTTAAAATCCCTCTGAGATGGAGGGTTGCATGCAACTCTCGAAAATAAATGCATACGCTGACCCCAAGCAAACACGAGCCTGAGGGGGCATATATTTCAATAGTGTAGGAGCTCCCCCTTTTTTTTGATGGGACTGTGTTACTGCTGGTCCTCCTTTGATCTGCTGTAACATTAAAAAAAGAAAGATTTTGGCCCAGGGCCCTCTGGGACTCCCCACTCACGCTATGGGGAGCAGGGTATCCATACCTTGTCCCCTATATTTTTTTTAATTCTTTTTTGTAGGACAGGGGACTGAGTCCCTGAGTCATAACATGGGTGCAGCTAAATCTTTGTTGATGTTGCAGCAGCGGATCAGATCTTAACTTTAGATCTGTTGGATCAGTGGAACGTTCATGTCTCTAAATATATGTCAGACGAAGTCTTCCTCAGGATCTGATGTGATGCTATAAGGGCCCACCTCTCGATACCTCCAATTCTGATTGTAATAATTACACAGAATATTGAAGTGATCAAGCGGGGGGGGGGAAGGGGATTAGGAAGGGAACAGCTGGGAAGGAGATCTGAAAAGGAAAAGTTATTGTTGCAAGTATTCTATTGCTTCACTTGACCCAAAAAATAATGATAATATTAACGAAGGTCTTTGCACTCGAAAGACTTAGCCAGCCTAATAATGAAATCTACTTAAGTTTTCAGTAGAAAAAGACTGTTCTCACATTTAGGCATATGCACTAGTAATGTACTTTCTTTCTTGTTATGTACTTCTTTCAAGCAAGATTTTTAGCAGAACTAGACTCCAAAAGAAAATACACACAGAAGTTTGTGACTTAATAATATCTGTAAATAACCTCTTTACACTCTTCACAAACACAAGAAGTTGTGTCTTTATTGTATCTGTAAATAACTTCTTTACATACTCCTCAAAGCATATACGAAATACTAGTTCTGTCTATTTGCAATAATGTCAGGATAAATCAAATGCGCCACAATTATACTAGGAACAATGAAGTTGTGAAAGAATCACAATGACTCAAAGAATACTGAATTGCGCCAAAATATACTTAGAAATTAACATTGAAGACTTTGTGAATCTTATACCTTATTCAAGAGATTATGCCATATCTCAAACTCTTGAATTTGACTTTGAAATCTTTATTTAGACTTAATTTCCTCCTACCTGTAGAGTACAACCTACTCTACAATCTCGAAGGGCATGTCAGCTACTCAGGACCCACGAAGATGGTTCTCTCCGAGAAATTAGACCTAGATCAGCTTCTCCGCTGCAGAACTCGAAACGGAAACGTCCCCTGCACTGCACTCTGAAAAAGATTCCAAAAACCCCAAACAAGATCGGAGCACTAGAGACAGCCTGCCACTCCTTCAAAGCACGCAGCATAGTGAGCACGGACGATTGGGCGCGGTCGCGTACATCGACGTGACTACGCTATTGCCATTTCTCACGCATGCGACAAGGGTGTGAAACCTCACGCATCTGGCGGACGATACAGAAATGCGACAAGGGTGTGAAACCTCACGCATCTGGCGGACGATACATAGATAAATAGGCGTTAAGCACAAACTAGGACAAAAGGCTTATGGACAACATTACAACTAAAGTCCTTTTGAACATTTCTGCCACCAACGTCCTCCCAGAGTAAACTGGTGCATTTTACCACATAATGGCACCAGACATGGCAGAAGATAGAAACCTCTGCTGAGTGGGGCGGGCCCTAGACCGCAAGCCGCCCTAGTCCTGACAGTATTCCCCCCTCCCTGGAGCGGTCTAGGGCCCGGCTTCGAAGGGTGAAGGAGGTGGAATCGTCGCACCAAGCGAGAGGCATGAACATTTTCAGCCGGTTCCCAAGAGTCGTTCTCGGACCCATATACTTTCCAAGACACAAGATACCACAATTTTGTGCCTTTACGTTTAGAATCCAATATGTTCTGCACTTCATATTCCCAATTGCCATGGACTAGGACTGGAGCCGGTCTGGGCGCTACATCTTGTCTAGCTGGTTTCAACAAGGAAGTATGAAACACAGGATGGATTCGCAAGGTTTTGGGAAGCAGTAATTTGTACGTTACTGGACTGACTTGACGAAGTACTAGATACGGACTGATAAATTTGGGATGAAACATGTTTTTGTGTTTAAAATTCAAATTCTTAGTAGACAACCATACTTTATCTCCAGAAACATACATTGGTCCTGATCGATGACGTTTATCATATTGTTTCTTATACTTTTCCTTGCTTTGCAATAAACGTTTGTGGATTTGTTGATGAACAGTTTGCATGAGTTGTACAGTGTCTTGCACAGCAGGTGCATCACTCACATTTTAGGGCAAAGTTAAAGGAATAGTATTTGGTAAGTAACCATAAAGAGCTTCAAAAGGAGAGGCTCCTGTAGATGAATGAGGCGATGTGTTATAAGCTATTTCAGCAATCCAAAGCAAATCTAACCAGGACCTTTTGGAGTCTGCAACATAACATCTCAAATACTGTTTTAATGTCTGGTTTAATCGTTCGGTTTGACAATCCGTTTGTGGATGATAACTGGTAGACATATTTGAAGAAATTTGTAAACTATGACACCATTGTTGCCAAAATTTAGATGAAAATTGAGAACCACGATCTGATAGTAGCACTGAAGGCAATCCGTGTAGACGTAATATATTTTGTAGAAATATTTTTGCTAATTGTCCAGCTGTTGGCAACCGTTTACATGCAATGAAATGAGCATATTTTGTTAGACTGTCCACAACAACTAAAATGACTGAATGTAGGTTGATCTGAGGTAAGTTTGTAATGAAATCTAAAGAAATATGTTCCCATGGTCTAGTTGGTGTTGGTAAAACTTGTAACAAGCCTTTTGGTTTACTATGATCAGTTTTAAATCTTGCACAGGTTTCACAATTTTGAGCCATAGTAAAATCATCTTTTTGTAGAGTTGGCCACCAAAATAATCTTTGTATATTTTCTACAGTCTTTTTTGGGCCTGGATGTCCTGCCATAGGATGGGAATGTAACCAATGGAACAGAGTTTCTTGTAATTTTTTAGTAGGAAGATACACCTGCTGTCCATGAAAAGGTATTCCTTCTTTGATAGATTGATTTTCTTCTCTGTTCAGCCATTGTTTCAATTGAGATGGAGGAACGTTTTCATGAATGTTCTCTAGAAATTGGTCTGCAGTCAATAAACAAATTACTTTGTCTGTATCGATTATGGCTTGTGGAGCCCCTTCAAATCTGTGCAAAGAAGAGTCTTTTCTGGAAAGTGCATCAGCTTTTTTGTTATCTTGCCCTGGACGGTAAGTTACTACAAAATCATATTCTGCAAAGAACATCATCCATCTTAACTGTCTAGGAGTTAACATTCTGGCAGAACTCATGAACTGTACATTTCTATGATCCGTATATACAGTCACAGTAAACTTTGCTCCCATTATATAATGTCTCCATTCCTTGAAGGCTTCAAGTATAGCAAGTAATTCTTTTTCTGCGATTATATAATTTTGTTCTGCTGAGTTCAATTTTCGAGACATATACGCACCTGGATGCATTTGACCTGTGTTATGATGTCTTTGAGATAAGATGGCTGCTATAGCTACATCAGATGCATCAGCTTCAATTATGAAAGGTTCATTTACATCAGGATGCGTTAAAATGGGAGCTGCTGTAAAAGCTTTCTTCAAACTCTGAAATGCGTCATTGGCTTCTGAAGTCCATTCAAATTTCACTTTTTTTCTTAACAGACGAGTGATTGGAGCTACCACTGCTGAGAAATGGTCAATAAAGCGCCGATAAAACATTGTACATCTCGAACTGAATTTGGAATTGGCCATTCTGCTACTGCCTGGATCTTTCTATCAGTCATCTTCATGCCGGTTGGTGTGAGTAAAACTCCCAGAAATTCAACTTCAAAAACATGAAAGTCACATTTAGATAGTTTGCAATACAAATTATGTGATTGTAGAGTACTTAGGACTTGTTTGACATGCGCCTCATGTTTTGCTACGGAATCTGAATAAATCAAAATATCATCTACATAGACAATAACAAAAAGATCCCAAAATTCTCTTAAAACGTCGTTTAGAAAAAACTGAAAAGCCGCTGGTGCGTTTAGGCCAAATGGCATTACTAAATATTCAAATAGTCCATATCGGGTTTTGAATGCAGTTTTCCATTCATCACCTTGTCTAATGCGCACCAAATGATAAGCTCCTCTAAGATCAAGTTTTGTGTAGATTACTGCTGTTTTTACTTGATCCAAAAGAACTGGGATCAGCGGCAAAGGATATTTATTCTTGATTGTAATTTTATTCAACACCCTATAATCAATACATATTCTTAATTACCCATTTGCTTTTGAAATAAAAAATAAAGGGGAGGCGGCTGGCGACTTAGAAGGGCGGATAAAACCATTCTCCAAATACTGATCCAGATATTGTCTCAGATGTTGATTTTCTTTTTCGGACAGGGCATATATTCTGCTATTTGGTACACAAGAACTTGGTATGAGATCAATTTGGCAATCATACCTACGATGAGGAGGGAGAACTGCTGCTTTTATTTCACTGAATACCTCTTGGTACATTTCGTAAGATGTTGGTAGGACTGTTTCCTTTTCCTCAGCAGTTGCTATCTGACTAACTGTTGATTTGAAAGCCTTCAAACAGGATGAATGGCAAAAATCAAAGAGAAAAACAAGTTCCCTTTTCTGCCAATCAATTGAAGGATTATGCAAGCAAAGCCATGACATTCCTAGAATGAATCCATATTGAGGTGCTTGGATTACATCAAACTGAACTTCCTCCTCATGTCGTTGTTGTTTTGAATCTTCAAAAAACATAGTCACTTTAGAAGTTTGCATGGTTACAGGGCCTCCAGATAATATTTTTCCATCTACTGCTTGTACTATTTCTGGAGTTTCTTTCTTTTCACAGATTATACATAATCGTTGTGCAGTTTCTAAATCTACAAAATTTCCTGTGGCACCTGAATCAATTAAAACTTCCATTTGACAAATTTTATGAGTTAACTGTATTTGGACTGCTAGTCGAAAATTAGCTTTATAATTGGTCACACAAGAGTTTATTGAAGGGAAGGTGATGGTTCCCAAGAGATCCCCCTCTAAACATCTTGGGCATATTAGTTTTCCGATGTTTGATCTGTTTTTTTAATAACTGCTGCCTCGCTAACATTTGGAGACTTGCCTTTTGGTTTCATCATACAGTCTTTCATGAAATGTCCTTTACGACCACAATAAAGACATTGTCCATTTTTTCGTCTGTTGTCTTTTTCTTCTTTAGACAATGGCTGTCTAAGTGTTCCAATTTCCATTGGTTCGGAACTTGATTCGGAGTTAGCAAATTGAGTTCTAGATCTATTTTCGATTTTCCAATTAGGTTTGTCACCTCTTTTCTTGTCCGTTCTTCTTTCTGAAAGTCTGTGGTCTAAACGTAAAGTTAGATTTATCAATTCCGAACAAGCTGTTGGTTGTGGATCAATTTGAGCCAGGACATCTTTTAAATCGTCTTTCAGTCCCTGATCAAAATGAGCAGCTCTCTTCTCTTCCAGCCAAGAGGTTTCAGCAATACGTCTATTGAAATGTGATAGATAAGTAATAAGATCTCTATTTTCTTGTCTTAACTGTAACAATTCTCGATCTGCAGATAAAGTCACTGTTCGTCTATCAAATACTTTTTCCAATTCCTCAACAAAGCGTCGCCAATTATACAATAAGGTGCTATCTTGTCTGACTAATGGGACTGCCCAATTTGCAGCATCTCCGGACAGATAAGAAATTAAAAACGCTATTTTAGACTGGGGGGTAGGAAAAGCTGCTGGTCTACAGGAAAAATGCAACTCAATTTGTTTCAGAAAAATTAGCATCTTAGTAGGATCTCCAGAAAAACGCTCAGGAGATGCCAAAGGAATTTGTGGTGGAACAGTGACTGCAATATTTGTAGACGCCCTTGCGCCTGTGTCTTGAGCTTCTTCTGGAAGGGGAGTATTCAGAAGTTGAATATGATCTACCTTATCAGAAAATAATGCCGTAGCATTCATAGTTTCATTTAAATCAGCCTGCATCTGAACAATTACCGTCATGAAATCATCAATGGTGGCCATTATGACAGCACAAGCAGACCGGGAGGAAAATGATTTGTGGGCTCACTATTCTGTCAGACAAAGTCTTCCTCAGGATCTGATGTGATGCTATAAGGGCCCACCTCTCGATACCTCCAATTCTGATTGTAATAATTACACAGAATATTGAAGTGATCAAGCGGGGGGGGAAAGGGGATTAGGAAGGGAACAGCTGGGAAGGAGATCTGAAAAGGAAAAGTTATTGTTGCAAGTATTTTATTGCTTCACTTGACCCAAAAAATAATGATAATATTGACGAAGGTCTTTGCACTCGAAAGACTTAGCCAGCCTGATAATGAAATCTACTTAAGTTTTCAGTGGAAAAAGACTGTTCTCACATTTATGCATATGCACTAGTAATGTAATTTCTTTCTTGTTATGTACTTCTTTCAAGCAAGATTTTTAGCAGAACTAGACTCCAAAAGAAAATACACACAGAAGTTTGTGACTTTATAATATCTGTAGATAACCTCTTTACACTCTTCACAAACACAAGAAGTTGTGTCTTTATTGTATCTGTAAATAACTTCTTTACATACTCCTCAAAGCATATACGAAATACTAGTTCTGTCTATTTGCAATAATGTTAGGATAAATCAAATGCGCCACAATTATACTAGGAACAATGAAGTTGTGAAAGAATCACAATGACTCAAAGAATACTGAATTGCGCCAAAATATACTTAGAAATTAACATTGAAGACTTTGTGAATCTTATACCTTATTCAAGAGATTATGCCATATCTCAAACTCTCGAATTTGACTTTGAAATCTTTATTTAGACTTAATTTCCTCCTACCTGTAGAGTACGACCTACTCTACAATCTCGAAGGGCGTGCCAGCTACTCAGGACCCATGAAGATGCTTCTCTCCAAGAAATTAGACCTAGATCAGCTTCTCCCCTGCAGAACTCGAAACGGAAACGCCCCCTGGACTGGTCCACTCACCACTGCAACTCCGCACTCTGAAAAAGATTCCAAAAACCCCAAACAAGATCGGAGCACTAGTGACAGCCTGCCACTCCTTCAAAGCACGCAGAATAGTGAGCACGGACGATTAGGCGCTGTCGCATACATCGACGTGACCTCGCTCTTGCCATTTCTCACGCATGCGACAAGGGTGTGAAACCTCACGCATCTGGCGGACGATACAGAAATGCGACAAGGGTGTGAAACCTCACGCATCTGGCGGACGATACATAGATAAATAGGCGTTAAGCACACACTAGGACAAAAGGCTTATGGACAACATTACAACTAAAGTCCTTTTGAACATTTCTGCCACTAACGTCCTCCCAGAGTAAACTGGTGCATTTTACCACATAATGGCACTAGACATGGCGGAAGATAGAAACCTCTCCTGAGTGGGGCGGGCCCTAGACTGCAAGCCACCCTAGTCCTGACAATATACATACATTTTTAAATCTTAATTTCTCACAAAAACTACAAAATGTATTTATAACAAATCACAAAAAGTAAAATTTCTGGGTAAAGATCGAACTTTCTGCCAAATTTGGTGTAATTCCATTGAGTCATTTTTGCAGTATTGCTGCTCTATTATCCTATGAATAATTGCATGGAGAAAGCATGTTTTGCCCCCGTCCTTTTCTCGGTCCTTGCTTCATGGATAACCCCGAAACCTACCAGGAAGAAGTTGGGGTGGATGAGACTTTTTCTGGAAAGTTTTGTGAAGATTCATCAAACGGTGGCAACGTTATTAGGAAACCCAAAAAATCGAATTCCTATTTAACGTTGTTTTAACAATAACTACCCAGTTCCAATTATCCTCATATTTGAAGTCACAATTTATGTATGTCTTTCGACAGACATAATGTTACTAATATTCTGTCCATCAACTGTGTTTTTTGCACTAATATGATCAGGGGCATGAGCTGCTATCGGGAAAAATTTGAAATTAATTAATATATATATAGAAAGTTTGTTCTACAAAGATGTGAAATATGGGTTCAAAAATAATGAATCTGTTTTTTTTGTCTTTTCGGTAATATACAATATCTTTTAGTATGTCCTGAGGAAGGTGGGATGAACCACTCTATGTACCACTAAAATGCTGCATCAATAGAAAATACAATTTTCATACATGTGATTAATATGTGTTTATGATATAGAATAGTAATAGTGTGTGGCTCCTGCGGGGAGTGTAGTGTATATTAAATGTGAAGAATTTGTATGAATATGTACATGATTTCTTTTTTTTAAATGAATGTTTGAAAACGGATAGTAATAAATAAGAAAATGAATGTATTTTTTACATTTGCAGTAAAATGTGTTCTCATTTTTCATATATTCTTTAAGAAGTGTATCGATCTAGGCCTCTTTTACGTCCATGCAAATGAAAAGTGCATCTTCTGATCCCTGTCTATAAGGAGTCTCATACTCCAGTTAAGTAACAGCACAAAAGGGAAATTTATTGTTTACAGTAGTATACTTACCTGGTCCCTTTTGGCACAAAAGTGTGTCTCTCCTTGTTTTGTAGGGTAGGTTTTAGAACTCCATCATTATCTTCCCAAGCAAATTCACATTGATCGTTCTCAGCATATGCTAAATCCCAAGTTTTTACACATCTCCTCATCAAGTAGAGCACTCTTTTAATGTGTCCATGCACAGAATATGATATTGTTGTTAAGTCACTAGGTGGGAATAATCTCTTGAACTCACTGTGCAGAATATCCTCAAATGTGTGAAAGTCAGAACTTGCTTTTCACACTTGCACAAGCTATTTTTCTATTTCTTCTCTCCAAGTAAATCCTTTTAGATACTTCACTGGTTCAACAGTTATGCTCCAGGCTTTGTTCAAGTTTTATTCATAGTGTCATCACCCGTATGAATATGTGCCTTCATAATAACACTGTCCAGGGAAAGAACAGGGGAACCCTTCTCACAACGGAACCAGGGTACTGGGTATAGATATATCGTCGACAAGCACAAAGGACAAGCCACTACCCAGCTTGTATCATTGTATACTAATGCTGCAAAAAACTATTTTATGAGTGGTCGTTCTTCGAACTCATGGAAACCTTCTATATAATTAGTGACGTTCTAACTCACATTTAGGTTCCAATTTTCACACGGGGACACAATGCACAAATGTAACTTTATTTGGAATGAAAAATAATGTACATAAGGTTATAAAATATGTTATACCGATCCTCTTTGTAAATGGTTTCTTGCCCTCTGACATCACTGCACCTTTTTTATTGCCAATGTGCCTATATATATTGCTTTAATCATTTGCAATAGCCCACAGGAACCACTGTTTCCTTTATATACCCAGTACCCTGGTTCCGTTGTGAGAAGGGTTCCCCTGTTCTTTCCCTAGACAGTGTTCTTATGAAGGTACATATTCATACGGGTGATGACACTATGAGTAAAACTTGAACAAAGCCTGGAGCTATAACTGTTGAACCAGTGAAGTATATAAAAGGATTTGCTGAGACAGGAGAAATAGAAAAATAGCTTGTGCAAGTGTGAAAAGCAAGTTCTGACTTTCACACATTTGAGGATATTCTGCACAGTGAGTTCAAGAGAGTATTCCCACCTAGTGACTTTACAACGATATCATATTCTGTGCTTGGACACATTAAAAGAGTGCTCTACTTGATGAGGAGATGTGTAAAAATTTGGGATTTAGCATATTCACCAAGGCTGTAAATATATATATATATTCAGATGTCTATGCATTTCTAGTCCTGAGGAGACCCCACATCAATAGAAGGGTTGAAACGTCGCTGACAAGCACAAAGAACGAGCCTCTACCCAGCTTGTATCATAGTATACTAATGCTGCAAAAAACTATTTTATGAATGGTCGTTCTTAGAACTCATGGAAACCTTGTATATAATTAGTCACGTTCTAACTCAAATTTAGGTTCCATTTTACACACGGGGACACAATTCGGAATGAAAAATAACGTACATAAAATTATAAAATATTTTATACTGATCCTCTGTGTAAATGGTTTCTTGCCCTCTGACATTACTGCACCTTTTTTATTGCCAATGTGCCTATATATATTGCTTTAATCATTTGCATTAGCCCACAGGAACCACTATTTCCCTTATATATTCATAAGAACACTGGGCATCTATGGTTCAAGTTTCTTGTACAGAATATAAAGCGGGATTAAATGTTTTTTCTCATATGTGCCATAATATATCCATAACTCTAATGATCCTTGATTTATGAACATTACAACAAATCTAAGTAGCACAATAATAACATCTATGTCATCTGGCAGTACAATGACTCGATTGGAACCATTTCGAACAGCCCACTCTAAATGTGGCGCAATACGAAGGTCAGCTTCCTTCAATTTGCTGTTGAGTTCTTGAACAATATGGCCCATACCATTTGAATATATCTCTGCAGGTGCTAACTCCTCATTGACAGTCATAATTGCACTTGCAACAATTGGAAATTCAGTGTTCACTGAACCGTCAGCAATGTTTTGGTGAGTTAACATTTCCAAGTTCATCTTGTTTGATGTTGATGACCAGAATTGATCAAATTGACAGGTATAAGTGTCAAATTTTTGATGCAGGCAAGGCTAATTGTTCCACTTGTAAACATTTGTCTGATTCTTTCACATTCTTTGAGAGACAGATAGTTCAAGATAACTGTCAAAGACAATGTGCAGTTCTTGTAAAATGCACACTGCTGAATTTAAAATCCGTAGAACAGTCTCAACGACCTCTCCAAAGTTTTGCATGAATGAAATCTTGACCATTTGCAATTGTGACATCAAAAGCAGTTTTCAATGAGGACACCTTTTCAAACTGAAACTCTTCAGGTGAAAGTTTTTTTAGCTCTTGTACGAGTTTGAGCCTCACCGTTTTGGTTGCAGCATTTCCATCAAATAATGTGTTTGTTGGAAGAAGTCATGCAACAGAATGCCCTCGGTAAATTCCCTCTTTCTTTTGCTACATCCATCTCTCGATGTGCTTGCCAAAGTTGTTTTTTGTTACCTGTTTTGCAGTGGCAGGTTAGATGCTACTCATACAATAGCAATTAAAGCATTGGATGTTAGCTTTAGTGATTATGTCAAACATCCTTTTCTCTTTCAGTAAAAATCTTCCCTGCTTCCGTTCTGTGTGTAGTTTCGATCCATGTTCTAGGACATCTAGTAGACGTGTCTTTATATTGTTATCCACATATGGTTTTGTCACGAAGTTGTGTAGTCACATAGGCTCAGTCATTTCAAAGGTATTTCTTTGCTGCTGCATGAAATGAAGAAGGCAATCAACATGTTTAATAAAACGTTCACCTCTCTTTCCTACAAGTTCGTGGTGAGGAACAGTTTCCGATGGTCTATTAATTTTAAATTTGTCATATTTCTGAAAACATTGTAAATAGAAAGGACTTCATGGTAAACTAGCTGCCATTGAGTAACGTATTCACTTTTACGTAGCTGACCAACAATTCCCTTGGAGCTTCTCTGTGATCTCTGGATCGTCTGTTCCAGTTTCATATCTGGATCCACAGCATTGAACATTCCCTCTCTATCTTTCACCACAAAATATCTTTGAACACATTTTCTGTAGAGGGATGGTTTTTCCACCTCCATGTTTATCACTCTTTCCAAATACCAGGACCCATATCCCCATCCAATTTGCAAAACACACTAGTCAATGACTCCACAGTCTTCACCGGCAGCTCCCAATCACCTTCTCAATCTGCAGGTACCGAGTTTTTCACCAAAGCTATCATGTGAAAAACATTTCCCTAGTATTTGCAAAGTTCTGATTTCTCTTCACATTCTTTGACAAACTGTACAAACTTGGTTTTCAGGTTTTTGGATTTTGAACGTAGTGTATTAAACATTGCCCAGCTTTGCATTAGGTATTTGGAATGAAGTGCACCCTGTGCCTTGTTCACTTCTGAGGTAAGATATGAAAAACCTAATTTGTCATTCTTTTCCAGAAAGCATTCCAATGCAGAAATTATGAGCAGAACTTGTAACAAATTAACATATTCAGTTCCACTCAATACTGACTGGACAGTCTTGCTTTCAAAGATTTCAGCCTCAATAGGTGCATTGTCTATACCACATGCACTGAGATAAATTCCTGCATGCTGCAATACAACGTTAGTCATGTGGAAAACATCCATATTGGATAAAGATCATCAAATTCTACTGGATTGCTCATAAAAATGTCAGCTACAATATAGAACACACCTTTATCACAGAAAATTGGTAGGATGGATTTGTCTTCAAGTTGAGCACAAACGTTTTGGATTTTTTTAAAGCTGTGCATACTGTTGCATAGTTTGTGACAGGAGATAGTATTACTCGTAAAAACCCAACCATCTTCTTTAGATGGTATTCTTGGAGATCAGAGTATGAATTCTAAACCACAGAGTAACTGACTTTTTTTCATCCTTCCGTCCGCACCATATGATAAATTCAGTTAAATCAGCTTTGTGGACCTCAGCATCAGGTGGAAGAAGATCCATGTACTCAGCCACTTTGAAACTTTCTGGTAGGCTGGGATGGCTTGTAGTGATTTTGTACACGTTCGCCAGGTAGTTGAGTTATAAGTTTACAGCTTCGTTTGTTTATGCCTACAGCTGACATAGCTAGTTTTCCAGCAGCTATTTCATTGGTACAGTCTTGAAAAAGCACCATGGGAGTATCATGTGCACTTGATGTTCCAGACAAAGCAGAGCTGTCTTCAAAATCCAAATTATCAAGAGCAGCAATTGCAAATCCTTTCCTGGTAAAGTGACCTGGAAGTGATGTGCTGTAGGATTCAGAAGATTTTACAGCATGAGCTGCTAACAAGTTCCTGATACGTACTATGTCATTATAACTTGTGGATACACCAATCCTATTCATTGAAGTGATGGGCTCTCTACTTTTGCACTTGTCATAGATTGCATGGGAAGTCATAATGTGTAGCCGAGTTTTCTTTTTGCCATGATGTAATTCATAAAACATGATTTGGAAAAGACAGTACATTTGCACAGCATAAGCCTGTCAGTTCATGGGATTGTCTTCCACTTATTCGCTTATATCTTAAAAAGCCATCTTCAATGTTGTTGGCTTCTGTTCTAAACTCAAGAATTTTAGTTTGTATCACTTTTACTTTGCTGATATTAAACAATGATGTAAAAAATGTTGAGACATCTGGCTTTCTGTTTGACTCCCATGATTTGCGGGGCTCTAGGCCATCACAAAATGTGCCATTTCTTGAAATGGTTCTTGTTATTGTTATGTTGATCTTATTTTGGCAGCATGAACTTCAGGAGCCAAATCAGCTGAGAACACCATAAGTGGCTAATTTTTTTGTTGGACTGATAAAAAACAATTCTGTCACTGTACATTCTCACAAGAAAAAACCCATTAATTTCATGATTATGGATCAATATAGTTTCATCAATGTTGACTATTACTTCTCTGATCTCACTGAGTGTGAACCCCATAGCCAGCATTCAAGAGTGGCTTTAAAACTTAATTTGCTTTTTCATAGAGTGCAAATATATCTGAAGGCTGGTCGTTTATTTGCTGCTGGGAGCTAAAATGTATGCATGCATGCAGTTTGGGTGGACATACAAATCTGCTGCAAATACACTGACCTAGCAGTTGAGATCAACTACTCAGCTGAAAATGTCATCTTGGAAGAAACTAGCTACAGATAAAAATATGTTTGCCCTTTAACGCTCACATACTCTGTACTTTGTTCTTTAATCAATCCCATTGGCCCTTGTTCTGGCTAACCCACAGATAACACATTGAAGATCCTCTGCTTTCTGATCAGTTGCTGGAGATGGACTGGGGGTAGCTATCAATCTTCGAAGTGGCTTGACATTGGATTTGGTTATAGTCACTTTCTCAGAAGACTAGGATTCTTTTTGTGATTCACTGGTTTCTGCTATTTTTTAACAAATTGTTTCCAGACTTTTTTCATTTGTCTACGATTTGTAGCACTTGTTCCAATCATAAATTATATAAGCCTCTTCACCCATCAGTTTCAATCTTTTGTGAACTTCGTCTTGCCGTATTTCTGCAGCATCTCAAACTCTCATTGGCCAGCTGCAGTTGATGTTAGATTTTCTTTCTGGATTAGTTTGGCATGTGACACATTATTCTTTGTTGAAGGAGTCCTCAGATTTTGGAGTTAGAAACACTCTGTCAGCTTCGCTCATGTTTACACATTTGAATCAACGGAAAACCTGAAACAAAAACAATATTTAAAATAAATTGGCAATATGATGGTGAAAACACGTCATTATAGAGCACCATTTTAGAAAATGGTGCAAGAGTTGGTCTGAGGGGTTATTTTCTGTCTCTACTACTTGACCCCCTAAACCTATGTTTTGACAGCAAAATGAAGTATATAGGTCTCATGGTTCCTGAAGTATTACATCATCACTGCAACACATCTACCATTTCAAAACATGTTATCCAGAAAAATTTGGCCCGAACTAGCAATGCCTACCCATGCTAAATTACTTCTCTAATGATACAAAATCACAAATCAAAAATGAAAATCTCTAAACAACAATTTTTTTACTGAGGTATATCGAGCGGCCAGGACTACCATTCCACTTCAGTGTGGACCCAGCCATATGCAAATCAGTCTTGACCCTGCTCTAATGGGAACAGTCCAGCTGGAGCTGCTACAAAGCGGACCACAAGCAACCCAGGACTGGTTTCACCCTAGTTAGGGCTCATCAGCCAGGTATAGCTAACAGAACTCTAGTAGAGCAGAGAGAGTAACAGAGAGTAGAACATTTGCAGATTTAGACCGCCATAGGTTTATAGTAGGGAGTCATAAGCAGTATTATTATAGAGCCAACTAATTTTTGAAAAGTTAGATTTTAAGACCTTTCTGAATATAGTAAGGGAAGGTACAAGCCGTACGGCTGCTGAGTGCTTATTCCAAAGCTTCAATGCAGTCACTGCAAAGGATTCATCCACTGCCTAAACACATTTCTAGTGAGGAATAACTAATATATTTGCTCTGGCTGATCATAAATTGCAAGGCAGAATGTATTGATGGAACTTCTCCACAAAATAATGAGGACCACTAAGGTCATTTTTAGACTAGACAGATCGATTTAAACATAACCTTTTTGCTCACTGGCTGCCAAGGAAGAGCTATGAGTGCGCCAGTCAAAAAAGAAGAACGCTGCCAACCATGTGTTAACTTGGCAGACCGTTCTGAGTTCTTTGTAGTTTCTTCATAGGCCTTGCATCAAGGCCTAAGAAAAGGGAGTTACAATACTCCGGGTGACTCAAGATTTTCAGCTGGATCCCACCCGATGAACCTGCCAGGTCAGGAAAGGCAGGCTCTTCCTCAGCTGTTTTAAAAGGAAGAAACACTTGAATGCAAGCTGAATAATATGACAGTCTTAAGAGAGTTTGGATGTATATGCATCCCTAGGTTTTTTAACAATTTTGCCGGTGATGGATATGAGGTCTAGCAGTTGAATTCAATTTGAGGGAGTTTGAATGTAGCCACTCTAATATTGCGAACATACACTGGTGAAATGGTTCAAGTGGGTTTTCAGATACTTGATCCATTGTGATGATCAGCTGGGTGTCATCTACATAATTCAACATACTGAAACCAAAAGATTTTATTGATTTCAACTGTGTACAGATGTATGTATAAAACATCTCAAACTCAAAGCTGATCCCTGCTATACTCCGTAACTCAAATATTTAAACTGAGAGGTATAGGGCGGTAGGAAGACTGCTTGTGTTCTCCCCTGTAGATAAAACCTACACTATTCAAGTGCCTTTCCAGTAATGACAATCTTCCTCATCCTAGTGAGTGAGATGTCATGAGACACCGTATCCAATGCTGCAGACAGATCTAATAGGACTAACACACCACATTGCACTTGGTCTGCCAGCATTCGTAGGTCATCTACCACTGTTACAAGGGCCACCTCTGTGCTGTGAAACGGGTGAAAACCTGACTGAGCTATCTCAAGTTGGTTGCTTTAAGGCAACCAGTCAGATAATAAAAGCTTGACATGTTTTTTGTGCGAGTTTTCCATCAAAATGCATGAGGTAAATAAGGCAGTAGTTTGACAATATATCATAAGATCCACCTTAGCCTCTAGGTAATTCCAATTATTCATGGGTGTAGCACTCAAAACCTTGCTTAGCACCGCCAATTGATCAGCCACAAGTGATCTGTCAAAAAGATTATTAACAATGGACTTTACATCGATGTTTCTTTCCTCAGTTGTGATCTTGTTTTTATTCCTTGTTTTTCTCTACCTTCTTCTTCCTTCTCCTTGTGTTCCCTCATCTGGTCCCCGTTATCATTTCTTTTCGGTGAAACTCCTAAGTCCAACATCCTCGTCCTTTTCAGTTCCTCTTAAAAAATGCTTGCCATTTCACATCTCTTAGGAATAGCCCCAGAAGGGTTTTACAAAATCTGAATTACTATTAATGAATGCAATACTAGACAAAGTATTAGTACTTGGTAATTCTGTCTCATATGAAGGTTCAACATTCTTAATATCATTAGACCTTTTCAGTGTAGGATCATATTTCTTGGCTTGAACTCCAGGTAAGATGGCAGCGTAGCTCTTCGGCTCCACTTCGAGAGGATCGAAAACAGCAAAGAAAAGGAAGAATGGCAACTAACACAAGACAATGAAACCCACTTGCTGCAATCGGAAGATGTGAGGAACATCGGACACCACAATTCAGAGGAAACAATTGTGTTTGATTGTGTTTAACTGAAAGATCTATGTGAGATCGCTAACCAACCGCTATCTGTCTAGAGACCCAAAATGGCGTGGCTCAGCTAACGGAGTCACCACGTCTCTAAACGAGCCACTGGAAGAAAGAAATTCAGCATTATCCTCACAAAGAGGAGGTAAGACTCACCAATAAAGGGAGAATTCCCAAGTGTATTAAAAAAGCAGATTGTACAGGACATGTCCCAACTTATCCACTCGCTGCTTAACAAAAAGTCAGAAGTGTTACTGGGACCAGTGCGTAATGCTCCTTGTGACCCTGATGCCCCGTCTACATCCATCTGCAACCAGTCAACCTTTGAGACATCCTGCATCCAATTTATCCCCGATCAAGACAGGAAGGCAATTACACCCCAGAAACGCATTAATCTGCTGTCTCAGACCAGATAAACGTGTAATGCTTAAACATAAGGCACCTGCGCAAAGCGACCACATGGTGCAGCGTTATGGGACACTGACCAGGAAATGTGTCTACAGAGCCTCAGGAAAATGACATATTGTGAATGGCCAAAATGATTGTAGGCCCAAATAGTCTGAAAGTACTGTGCGGAAAGTAAACATACTACTGCACACCTTAATTGAAAGTGACAAAGGCAGATTGGGGTGCTCTAAAGGGGACTACTGATCAATAAGAAGATCAAGATAGAGTCCCCAACAGAGATACCAGAGGATTAATGAGGAACAGCGATAAATGCAGTACCCTCATTCAAATACCAGGAACTAAACCTGCTCACTCACAAGAAAGAGGGAAAGAGGGGAGGAGATAAAATGTAATCAATAAAACAGGTCTAGAGTGGGTAACTACACATAATCATACCAAGCGGTGCACAGAAGAGTGCTAAAGTGAAGGTAGCAGAGCAGTAAAACAGGATTGTAAAGAGGGTCAATGAACCTGGGTATTCTGCCTGAGTGTGCTTCCACGTCCATGGCAATACAGGCATACAACTGAGCCCAGAGCATTTATCTACTAACTTGCACTAACTTACATGCCCACTCGTCAGAGAAAGCTCTAAGAGCAGGTACATCATATGGGCGAATCCACCGGTAGTGCAGTGAGAAGAGAGCAGTGAAAAGGTGTACAAATGATGGTACAGCCTCATACAGCTTAATACAGCCTAACAACATTCTCCCAAAAGAAAGTTAAGGCACTGTTAAGCCTTCAGAAGCCAAATATAAAGATATCATATGAGTCGCTGTCGCCGGGAGCACTGGGCAGTGACCGTACATCAACCTTGAATTTCCAAAACACTCTGAGCTATTCATCTTCAATCCAATACCAAGTGAGATTCCCGTTCACATTGACTCAAACATCTCAGCTCAAAGAGCACAAATTATGCACACACAGCCCACAAAACAAGCAGGTATTCTGTCAGTAGACCCACACAGCAGCAACAACAACACACAATACAACAAGAACTACTGACATCATATTGAAAGTGACAGCTGAGAGAAGGTAACATCCTTATACCTGACCATGGCAAAGAAAGACTTAAACCAACGCATGGAAGGCCTAAGCCTGATCTTCCTACTAAGGAATCCCCAATCAAAGGAAAAAAATGACATTAATGCTGCAATGGACACAAATACGAAAAAAGTTGGCAGAAGTACACAACTTAGCCAAGTCAACGTCTAGTACTGATCCTGTACAAAATGATATTGCAGCAATCAGATCGGACATAACCAAAATAAATATCAGATTAACAGAAATGGAAAACAGACTAAGCAACTTAGAAGACTTCCACATAAAAGCAAAACATATATTATTTATCTATTGTCTAACTCTAAAAGAAAATTTACATAGGCAAATATCAGCAATGGAGGACTGGAACAGTAGAAGGAACCTCTACATATCGACCTCGCAGAAGGAGCAGAGGATAATGCAGGCTCATGCGCTAAGGTTTTTGAACCATGGCTCCCAAAAACAACAGGGATTCGCTTCAACAAAGACCTAGATATGGAAAGGGCACACAGAGTTCCCACCTTCAATCCCTCGCGTTCAGGGAAACCCAGACTAATTGTATGTAAGCCTCTGAGATATCAGCATGTCACGCCGATCCTGGGCTACATGAGGAAGAACAAATCCATTGACTGGAATTGCAACACCATCTACATTTCACAAGACTTCTCTAAAAGTACTGTGGAAACAAGATTGGGTTTTTTTTACGTTACGTCAACGATTGCATAACAAAAACATCATGCTCTCCTTTGTTGGTCCTACAAGATTCAGGACAAACATAGATGGTGCAACTCATATCTTCAATGACCATAGAGCCAGAGAGATTTTATTAAAAAAAATAGGGAAGCTGAGATGGATACCTCACTTCCAAAAGTAACACCAGATACACAAAAATGTTAACCTACCAGGTTTGGTAATCTGAATCAGTGGTGTAACAAAGGCCCCTGCAGACCCCGCAGTGCGGGGGTGGGGCCCTCTGCATAGTATCCTGGCATGAGTACTCCTGATTGTGTCCGGAGGGGGGGTCCTCCGTGCACTTTGCAAGGGGGCCACCTCAAGTTTTGTTACGCCACTGATCTGAATGTTTGAACTGATCAGTTAGGCAGAATCATCTAGATGGAGGTACTTTCGAATACCTCCAGCTACATTTGCCTCTATATTACTGGATCTCTTTTGCAGGTTAAACAGCTGGAATATTATAGTTGATTTTATTGTGGGTTTTAAAGCTACCATTGACCTTGCCTCGTAAGATTGTCAAAATCTTATTATGACACCGTGGGATCGTATTTCAAGGAAAAGTTTTCTTTATTCCATTTAGGATGGTTTGACGCGTTTTGGCGGCAAAAAAACGCCTTGCTCACAACAGTTACATACACAGTGAAAGTGCTATATATACAAAGGTAACAGTGATTTGTTACGAGGTGGGAGAGTGTGTTGCCATGGTAACTTCCTGACAGATTAGCATGGAAGAGTTATGTTTCACTACATGTGATGAGTCATGACAGCTCTTGGAGTCTGTCTTCTAAATAATATACCAAACTGAAACATATTAGGTTCGGACTAAACTAAATTGCGAAAACATATTATAGTCATATGTAGACGATTGAATATTGAAACGTTATACATGTTAGGTTGCACAATGTATATAAACCAAAATAAATAACTAATAATAACATCCTCATGGCAAGTTAAGTTTTGAAAACGGCTTCTCAGTGAAACCAGTGAGTCATAGTGCAAGGTATATTGCGGCAGTGTATTTGTAGACAAGAACCTTGACAATCAGACACATAAAAATTGTGATGTGCTAGTGAAGTATTACCCAGAATGATGTGGGTCAGTGCTGCGCTGGTTTGATATCTGACATGTTGCGTTTATGTAGCGCATGAATGCGCAAACAGTGTAATGTTAGTCAGGCCTTGACTGGTCAGGGAAAAGTATCCTTGACGTATTTTACTAACTAATAGTAGTATCCTAATCTGGCCAATTATTGCTATCGATGGACTAGTGCCCGAACAAACCTTGTGCATTAACTTCATCCTTCATCATGTCTTTGGTGATGGCAGTAGGGAGGTTCTTGACTAATGTCAGGGATAGTGATTCTGGAGGTTGACAAGACCCTAGCCGACTGTAAGATGTATATCTTCTCTCACCTATTGTTTGGAGTGAATAAAGTGAAATGAAATTACATAAAGTAAGTAATGTTCTGGAGGAGTGGGTTTGTGTCAGGGGAGGCTGCAATGAGTGTTGGGGCATACTTAAAGGTGCACACTTAGGGCTTCGTCGGCGTTCAAGCCATTGGGAGCCTTGGAATCGAGTAAGAGAATTTATCTTGATTCCAGCCTCCTGAGTGCCAGTTGTCTATTTCCACCTCTGACGTTTTTCTTGACACTATCTATCACAAAGTATTGGATGTTTTCTGCTTTACCTTCGTGATAAGTGTTGATGTGTCGTGCAACAAGATATGTGGGGTCATCGTTGCTGATTGCCCGTAGATGTTGAAGTATTCTTACGTGGACAGGATGTATGGTGCTGCCCACATATCTTTTGTTGCAGCTGCATTGTAGAACATAGACCGCAAAGTCTGTTTTACAAGAAAAGTTCTCTTGAATGTCTAGTGGTGTCTTCCTAAGTGGCAGCAGAACTTTGTTAGTGTTGACACCATGTCGACACGCTTTGCACTTGGTGCATTTAAAAAACCCATTTACACTTTTAAGCCATGGATTTTTTATTGCTTTGCGTGGTATGTTGAACACTATTTCTTCTTTCATCGATTTAGCTCTTCTGAAAGTGAGCTGTGGGAGTTTGGCACAGATTTTACCTATGGTGGGATCATTGCGTACTATGGGCCAGTGTCTGTAGAGGATTCTACGCAATTTAGTATGGTAAGCGTTATAACCCGTAATCATACGTAGTGCCTCTGTTTTTTTGGATTCAGAAAAGTCTGCTGGTGATTTAAGTATTAGATTCTCCCTGATCTTTCCGTTACATTTTTGCTCTGCTTTCTCGAGTGTCTGGTTGGGGTTGCCTCTGGTACGAAGTCTGTTAAATAATCCCTGTTTGGCTTCCGTGTAACTCTCCTGCGTGTTGCAGTTACGTCTCATCCTATGACATTCTGCATAGGGAATGCTATTAATCAGACTGGAGGGGTGGAAACTTGAAGCATGCAGGATGGTGTTTCCTGCAGTGGGTTTCCGAAAAGTTCAGGATTGTATCTTGTTGTTGGAAATGAATAACTCCAGGTCTAAGAAAGCGATAGTGGTTTTGCTGGTTCTATTTACATAGGCAAATATCAGAAATGGAGGACTGGAACAGTAGAAGGAACCTCTGCATATTGACCTCGCAGAAGGAGCAGAGGATAATGCAGGCTCATGCGCTAAGGTTTTTGAACCATGGCTCCCAAAAACAACAGGGATTCGCTTCAACAAAGACCTAGATATGGAAAGGGCGCACAGAGTTCCCACCTTCAATCCCTCACGTTCAGGGAAACCCAGACTAATTGTATGTAAGCCTCTGAGATATCAGCATGTCACGCCGATCCTGGGCTAAATGAGGAAGAACAAATCCATTGACTGGAATTGCAACACCATCTACATTTCAAAAGACTTCTCTAAAAGTACTGTGGAAACTAGATAGGGTTTTTTTTACGTTACGTCAACGATTGCGTAACAAAAACATCATGCTCTCCTTTGTTGGCCCTACAAGATTCAGGACAAACATAGATGGTGCAACTCATATCTTTAATGACCATAGAGCCAGAGAGATTTTATTTAAAAAAATAGGGAAGCTGAGATGGATACCTCACTACCAAAAGTAACACCAGATACGCAAAAATGTTAACCTACCAGGTTCGGTAATCTGAATCAGTGGTGTAACAAAGGCCCCAGCTGCCCCCGCAGTGCGGGGGGGGGGGGCCCTCTGCATAGTATCCTGGCCTGAGTACTCCTGATTGTGTCCGGAGGGGGGGGTCCTCTGTGCACTTTGCAAGGGGGCCACCTCAAGTTTTGTTACACCACTGATCTGAATGTTTGAATTGATCAGTTAGGCAGAATCATCTAGATGGAGGTACTTTCGAATACCTCCAGCTACATTTGCCTCTATATTACTGGATCTCTTTTGCAGGTTAAACAGCTGGAATATTATAGTTTATTTTATTGTGGGTTTTAAATCTGCCGTTGACCTTGCCTCGTAAGATTTTCAATATCTTATTATGACTACAAACAGTTTGGTAACACTTTGGTATTATATATTCACTGAAAAAAACATAGGTTTCAGGGACGTTATAGTTAGTTGGACATTTCACTTCAAAACCATAGAAATTCCTCCGTTATAGTCAAAAACAAACACTCTCTTCATATTTAGATCTAATGACTTCGGTTACATATTGGACAACAGATACAATGCGAAAGGATGTTTAGTGTTTGTTTTTGATGGCATGTATGTTTAGTATGTATGTATGAGTATGTGTGTGTTGCTCTCTTTCTGGTTTAGCAGAATTGATATTGTTTTTAAGAATACATGAATTTGTGTAACTTATGATATACATTGTTGGCTCTAGTGTGTTGATAGAATATCTCCTGGAGTTTCTTTGAATAATGCACATCTAATAACTTTTGTATTAAGAAAAAAAGACATAAAGAAATGAAAAAAAGTTTTCTACAGAAAAATGAAATAAATTAGTAAAATCCAAAAATAAGTGCAGATATGTTTTGTGTATGCCCTATGGTTAAGAGGTACTTCCCGTGATAAAAGTATTTATAGGTCAAGAGGGAGCTTCTTGGTTGTTTTGGTATTTCTCTTCCCCTCTACTCCCTGACCTGAAATCATTTTGAGAGGGGGTCCCCATTCTACTCTATTTAGGACAGGACAGCGGACCTTCTAAAAATGTCATGGTCCCTCAGCCACACAATACTTGAATGTTGGCAGATGTGGCAACCAAGTATGTGTGAAGGATGCAAGTCACCCATCAATAATAACGCACACAATACCAAGTGTAGAGGTGATGTGCTGGACAGACCTCACTATACAGAGCACAAACCTCTCCATGTGTACATATATTGCTGGTGTTTGTAGTGTTGTGGACAATATATGCAACCATGTTACCTCAGGCAGTGGGGAAGATCTTGGTCATGTAGCTGTGTTGTCCCCACCTGGAAGCGGAAGTGGAGTGGGTTGGTCCAACGTACGCCACTCCAGCGTAGGAGTATGAATAAATAGGCTAGGGCTCTGGGCGTGGTTCACTTGTGGGAAGGCCAAAGCGTCTGCCAGAGCAGCGGCCCTCACCCTGCCACGTGGCTGATGCAATGACCGCGGGCCTCCTTGACACAGGTACCTTGCAAACCCAGCGGCACAGCACTGCAGACTTATGTCTGTACAGACTACTGCATTCGATCTGCACTGCAGACAGCAGGGCTCACAATTCAGATGGAGTGACGATTGCAAATGACGCATCCCAGTAGGCAAGACATATGGCTCCCCGTGCAGCCCCCCGGACCACGCATTAACGCAGACTGCGCACACGCTGAGCGCCAAAGGT
Source organism: Lissotriton vulgaris (assembly GCF_964263255.1). NCBI lineage: Eukaryota > Metazoa > Chordata > Amphibia > Caudata > Salamandridae > Lissotriton > Lissotriton vulgaris. The sequence goes on along the minus strand of NC_141694.1, from coordinate 792,111,304 downwards.
ACCACTAACTCAGTGCACCAGATGTCAATGCCACATGGCCTTATTAAGGCAGAATTCATTAGACAAAAGACATTGTTCCCAGTGTGGCCCGCCCGGACCACGCATCATCGCAGGGTGCGCACAGGCTGATTGCTATAGGTGCCACTAACTCAGTGATCACTTATTATCGCTGCTATTATTGCCAATAACTGCGCAGCTCAACTCAACACCACGTGGTTGTGGACCCTTGCTAACCGCTGCCTCCTGCCTACACTGCGGTCATCAGGGCTCACAATTAAAATTGAGTCTTCATTCATTAATTACAGAGTGCAGTAGGCAACTAAGTATTACGTCCCTCAAACCTACTCAATATCCTTTTAGTGTCCTTGCTTCAAGAACTTGTTTTATATCAGTTATAGGTTTACTACAATGACTAAATTCATCTTGCAAGTCCAAACGAACACTGAATGGCAGTCTACACTGCGGAAAGCATGGCTCACAATTTAGATCGAGTTGCCATTGCAGATGACGCAGTCCACTATGCAAGAGACAATTCATCATCGCTGGCTGTTCACACACTGAGCACCACTACTACCACTAAGTCTATACAGCTCAAGTCAACGCCACGTGGCGGTGAGCCCTTCCTGACCACTGCCTTCAGCCTACACAGCAGTCAGCAGGGCTCACAATTCAAATTCAGTCTTCATTCATTAATTTCAGAGTGCAATAAACATTCATATCCACACAGATGTGTCATGTCCACCATCTTTCTTGTGTGGAACTATGGATGAATGTAGGGTCAGTGAATCCCCGTACCTTCCATTTTGGCCATGTTGTGGGACTTGGCTCACAGAGTGACACATTGGCGCTTCCAACCCAGGTGACGGCAGCATTAAACACGGACACCGGCATCAGTTGATTTCTCATACAGCTCACGATGGAGCCACGCCCATAGCTCTGAAATCATTTGTCACAGCCTCATGCAGGACTGGCATATGCCAGGCCAGCCCACTCCGCTTACGCTTACAGGGAAGGACAACAATGCTACATGGCCCAGATTTTCATTGTAGCGCTCTGCTGGTCACAGGTCTAATTGTCAGTATGCCACAGTCACTCCCTCATGGCTGGTATACTCCCACACCACACCCATCCACCACAGGAATCACAGGACATGTAACCCTAGAAATAAAAAAGACCGGGTGCACGTGCTCTACGCCATTTTAGAGTTGCTTGCACCGGATGCACTGCGGGCGGCAGAGGCACACCGCCACAGTGATGGCCCATCCTGGTGGTCCGGACACCTCATGTTTTGTGTGCCCTGCTGGACCGCAGTGTAGGTCTGAGCCATGGAACAGAGGGTGCCTACCGGTCACTGAGTTAGTGGCACCGCAAGGACTGAGTGGGTATGCAACCTGCGATGATGATGGGTGCACTAGTATGTCCTCTGCCATGGCAAAATCAAAAAACACAGTTGATGGACAGAATGCAGATCAATGTCTTACATTCACCCCAGTACAAAGATCTGGGCCTAAATCCATCGTTTTTTTGCACTCCACACCACCCTAGGTCAGACACTGGCTATATGCAAATCAGCCTTGACCCTGTGCCTCATGGGAACAGTCCAGCCCGAACTACCAAGCCATGTCTTTCCTAGAACAGAATCAAGCATCCAAGGACCGGTTTCTGGCTATCAGCCTTCTTCAGCCTGGATAGCTTGACTCCAGTGATGTGGAGAGCCTGGGACTCACTTCTGAGCATACCCAGCCCACTCGGGGTGAAAATTGCAAAAAACACAGTTGATGGACAGAATGCAGAACAATGTCTTACATTCGATCCAGTACAAAGATCTGGACCTAAATCCATCGTTTTTTTGCACTCCACACCACCCTAGGTCAGACACTGGCTATATGCAAATCAGCCTTGACCCTGTGCCTCATGGGAACAGTCCAGCCCAAACTACCAAGCCATGTCTTTCCTAGACCGGAATCAAGCATCCAAGGACCGGTTTCTGGCTATCAGCCTTCTTCAGCCTGGATAGCTTGACTCCAGTGATGTGGAGAGCCTGGGACTCACGTCAGAGCATACCCAGCCCACTCCTGGTGAAAATTACAAAAAACACAGTTGATGGACAGAATGCAGAACAATGTCTTACATTCACCCCAGGGGTGGACGGTTCCCAAGAGGCACAGGGTCAAGGCTGATTTGCATATAGCCAGTGTCTGACCTAGGGTGGTGTGGAGTATATAAAAAAAACGGATTTAGGCCCAGATCTTTGTACTGGGGTGAATGCAAGACATTGTTCTGCATTCTGTCCATCAACTGTGTTTTTTGCAATTTTTACCCCGAGTGGCCTGGGTATGCTCAGACGTGAGTCCCAGGCTCTCCACATCACTGGAGTCAAGCTATCCTGGCTGAAGAAGGCTGATAGCCAGAAACCGGTCCTTGGATCCTTGATTCCGGTCTAGGAAAGACATGGCTTGGTAGTTCGGGCTGGACTGTTCCCATGAGGCACAGGGTCAAGGCTGATTTGCATATAGCCAGTGTCTGACCTAGGGTGGTGTGGAGTGCAAATAAAACGATGGATGTAGGCCCAGATCTTTGTACTGGGGTGAATGTAAGACATTGTTCTGCATTCTGTCCATCAACTGTGTTTTTTGCAATGGCAAAATCAAGACGCATCACCAAATGCAGGACTTGTTGGCTTGCGGAGCAGGGCTGCATGATGTGAAGGACACGCTGTCCATGAAAAGGTGATCAGTGAGGCCTGGGTGCGCAGTGGTGAATAGAGACCTCTGGGCGGCGTAAGTGGAAGGGGTGCACAGCCTGGATGCACAAAGGCAGCACATCGATTTAGGTCTACGCAGTCGTATATTCTCTGCCATTACTAATTCTGTACTATGTTTCAAATGTGGAAGCTTGAGGGCACCACTAGGTCCCGGCATGTGGTTGGACACACAGCGGTAGCGTAAAGGTGAGCTGTGATGGTTTTGTCTACAGTGTGGGCGCTCACTGTCCCTTCTCATCTCTTCCTTTCTCTCCCTCACACTCTTTCTCTCTTTCTTCCTTTCACACTGTTTCTCTCTTTCTCTTTTTCCTCCTCTCTCTCTCTTTCTCTCTCACTCTTCCTCTGTTTCTCTCTACCTCTTTCTCACACTCCTTCGCTCTTTCTCTCTCTTCCTCTCTCTCTCACTGTTTCTCTCTCTTTCTTCCTCTCGCTCACACTGTTTCTCTCTTCCTTGTACCTCACTCTTTCTCTCTCTCACTCTTTCTCTCTGTTCCTCTTCCTCTCTCTCACTCTTTCTTTCTCACTCTTTCTCTCTCTCTCTTCCTCTCTCCCACACTGTTTCTCTCTTTCCCTCTTCCTTGTATTTCACTCTTTCTTTCTTTCTCTCTTTCGCGCTCTTACTCTTTATCTCTTTCATTGTCTTCCTCTCTCTCTCTTACTCTTTCTTTCTCTCTCTCTTCCTCGATCTCACTCTTTCTCTCTCTCCTTTGCTGGACGCATGACGCATCATTTTATCTTTCTTTTTGTCTTGCAGGCTGTGATTCTCAAATAGTCCAGCGATGACACACCATGGCTGTAAATAGTTGTATTTATTGTTGTTTTGTTTGTAAATCCATACATGACTAAGATTCTTATTTGGCCAACCTCACAAGCATCTTAATAATAATTGTACGACATTACCCAATTTTTTACGTTCCAGATTCCCTAACGTGACAGTCAAATTTGTTTGTGGAGGGTGGGGTTGATGGGGGATGGCGGACAAGGAGCTCCTGCTGGGGCTTGTCGGAGTAGTGTTGGGTGTCCGACCTGCATGATCATTACCTCCATTATATCTGTTACCAGAGACATACGAGCCGGCTGGCTCGTAGATAAAAAGCTGCGAGCCGACTTGCTGGCTCATAGAGGGAGGACCGCGGCCCGTCAGTTCGCAGAGGGAGAGTTGCGGGCCAGCTCGCAGAGGAACACCTGCGGGCCAACTGGTATAGGGAAAGGTGCAGGCCGTCGGCTTCCAAAGGGATAGCTGCGGAACAGTGATGTGGGGAGAGGGAGCGTGAAGGAGGTATCTCGCAGAGAGAGACCTTCGGTATATTTCCAGTCTTGGATTCACAGATACAACTGCAGGCCCGAGAAGTCGCACCCAAAGAGCTGCAAGCCGACAAGTGGTTCGCAGAGGGGGACTTGCTGGCCCTAGAAGGTTGTTGGGGGTATGCTGGTGATGTGGGAAGAGGGTGCGTTACCTGCTGATGTGGGGTGACGCAGCGGGAAAGGCGTATCTCGCACAGACAGAGCTCAGGTATGTTTTCAGAGATGCCTCGGACAGATGCCAGCTGACGAACTGAATCCCAAAATTGCTTTTCAATGCTCATATAGTGTGACTTATGAACAGTGTGCACCCAGGCTCACAGATGGACAACTGCGGCCCGTTGGCTCAACTCGCAGAGGGAGAACTACGGGCCGTCTGCTCCCAAAGGACCAGCAGCGTAGTAGCTCACAGAGGTAGAGGCACAGCAGCATACTTACTCGCAAAGATAGAGAGCTGCGAGCCGAAGGACTGGCTTATAAAGGCATAGCTGCGAAGTGGTGATGTTGAGCAGAGGGAGCGTGAAAGGGTTATCTTGCACAGACAGAGCTCTGGTAAATCAAATTGCCCCCAGGACCTTTCTTTTATATTTTCACTCGATGCGAGGCACAAGATGGCTGCTAACTCTTCCTGGTTTGAAGTGTTAGCAGCCGATCAGAGGACACTTCCTGGTTTGAAGTGTTAGCAGCCAATCGGAGGCAAGCTTGTGCTTGGGAGTTAGGCTCCGCCCAGATATATATATATTTTTTCCTTTAAGTTCTCAAAAACTACTAAACCGATTTACACCATTTCAAAAAAAGCGCGCTTTCTGGACCAAGACCTTTCTCCCTGACAAATTTGGCGTAATTCCATGTTTTGGGACCCCCATTTTTTTCTCAGCCCCCCCTTGACAAATCAACCCCAAACTTTCAAGATAGGAACTGATCAAAAAAGAGAAACAATTTGGAAAATTTCGTAAAGATTCGTCAAACGAAGTCAACGTTATAAGCACATGGAGGGCTCCAGGTGGGGGGCCGCACGACCCCCCTCCCAACATGAGTGAAGCACCAGGGCTGCAGGGACCCCAGCGGGCCCCCGCATCCCCAGCGAGCCCTGCTATTATTTTTCAAGAACCTAGCCCACCCAGGGGCCTCATTAAAATAAAACACGGAACGCGGGAACCCGTGACCCCAGCGCAAATTGCGCCTATTTTTTTTTTAATGCTTTTTGTTGGCCCTGAGGGTCCTTCTGGGACCCCCTGAGGAGGCCTTTGGGGTCAGGGTGTTTCTACTCTGCCCCCTTCTCTTGTTTTATATCTTTGTTTCTCTGTTTTTTCTTTCTTTTTTTCTTTTCTTTGAAGAGTTTATACGAGTCACAAGATGGCTGCCAACACTTCCTAGTTTAGAGTGTTAGCAGCCTCACAGTGAAGTTCTTGCTCTGGACTTAGGCTCTGCCCAGATATCAAAACATTTATTTTTCAAATTACTCAGCAACTACTAAACGGATTTACACCATTTAAAAAAAAGACGCTTTCTGATCCAAGCACTACCTTTTGCCAAATTTGGGGTAATTCCGTTCAGTAGTTTCGACTGTAGCCTTGTCCAAAGTTTCCTATGGGAAATTGATATTTTGACTCTACGTTTTTGAATTTCTCAAAAACTACTGAATGGATTTACACCCTTTAAAAAAATGGTAGCTATCTCAACCAAGCTCCACCTTTTTGCCAAATGTGGGGTAATTCCGTTCAGCAGTTCCAGCTGTAGCTCGTAGCAAAATTTCCTATGGAAATTAACATGGAAAAAATGCATATTAGGACCCTTTTTTTTCTCAACCCCGCTTTATGAATCACCCCTAAACTTCCAGGATAGGAGCTGACCTGGATAGACTTTTTGGGGGGAGAATTTCGCAAAGATTTGTCAAACGACGCCAAAGTTATTAGCAAATCAAAAAATGCTTTTCCTATGGAAACTAGGTTGTACCTATAACTACCTACTGGCGACCGCCACTAGGTTGTATATATATATATATATATATATATATATATATTACATATCGAAGGTCGCCAGTAGGTAGTTATAGTTAGGACCAAGTTTCCATAGGAAGAGCATTTTTTGTCTTGCTTTTAACTTTGGCGTTGTTTGATGAATTTTCATGAAATTTTCAAAACTAATTCGGGTGAACGGAATTACCCCAAATTTGGCAGGGAGAAGGGTATTGGTCTAGAAAGCACGCTTTTGTTTATTTGGTGTAAATCTGTTCAGTAGTTTTGGAGAAATATCGAAATTTACAGATATCGATATTTGGGAATTCTGCCATATGATTGGCTGAGGCGTTACGAGCACAAGCTTGCTGCTTATTGGTTGTGAGCGCTGCGAGCGGTTGCAACTAGGAAGTGCTGGCCGCCATTTTGTGATTCCGTTGAAGCGAGTAAGGGGAAAAAAGGGCGAAAAAAGTAGGAAAGGAGGGTAGTAGTACTATAAACTTTGGGGAGTGCGAAGTGAAGTAGTCACTCCTACCGGTCTGAAAGTGCGGTGTTGCTCAGAGTGACATAGTGCTGAGATGATATGCTGCTACACTCGGGTATGAAACCGAGAGTCTAAACCGAGAGCTCATTGCTGTAAAGTGATGTGATCTGGTCTTTTTAGCATACGTGTGCAAGTAGTGTTAGTAGGCATTTATACCATACAGGGAGTGGGAAGCGAAGCACTGACCGCAATTGTGTGTTTATACCATACCGGAAGCGGGAAGCGAAGTACTCACGCCTACTGGTGTGAAGACTTGGGGATCAAACAGAGAAGATTGCTGTAAAGGAATGGGCTCTGGGAGGTGTAGTATACATGTGCAAGTAGTGTTAGTAGGTGTTTATACCAAACAGGGAGTGGGAAGCGAACTACTGACCCCTACCGTGCGTTTATACTATACCGGAAGCGGGAAGCGAAGTACTCACCAGTGTGAAGACTCAGGGATCAAACTGAGCTGATTGCTGTAAAGTGATGGGCTCTGGGCACTGTAGGATACTAGCCGCTGTAGTATAACTGTGTAAGTAGTGTGAATATGCGTTTATAGTATATAGGGAGTCGGTAGCAAACTACTTTCTCCTACTGGTCTGAAGACTCAGGGATTAAACCGTGAGCCTAAATCGTGAGCTCATTTCTGTAAAGTGATGTGCTCTGGGCACTGTAGTATACCTGTAGAAGTAGGGTTAGTTTGCGTTTATATAATACAGGGAGTGGGAAGCGAAATACTCACCCCTACCGGTCTAAAGACTCCTGGATGAAACCGTGAGCTCATTGCTGTAAAGTCATGTGCTCTGTGTAGTATTCCAATGTAAGTCATAGTAGAATGTTGGTATGTAATTCTACTAGAATGTAAGTATGTAATGTTAGAATGTAGGGCTGTCATGAGGGGAACCTTGGGGAGTTTGTACACGGTGCTGGAGAAGACGGTTGCCTTGCTCTCTGCTCCTGGTTGTTGGTGTTTAAGGTGTTTTGTTTTCCTGCAATAAATCTACTTATCGGAGCCCCTGCTGTCTGCCTCTTCACTCCATAAATTTGGCAACAAGCGGGAGAAGGTAAAAAGAAGGCAGCACTCACCAATATTTCAAAGTTGCTTGCGTTGTGCTGAAGACCTGTTTTCTTTGTGTAGCTGTTTCTACTAATCCCAGAGTTGTCGGCTCATTGTACTATGTTATCCGACTTATGATAGGATTTATATTTTTTAATTTTGCACATCCTCTGCCTCTTCACTACACTCTGGTCACTGTACTACACATGTGTAAGTAGTGTTAGTATGCGTTTATACTAACCAATGCATCATGGTCCTAGGGAGCACTTACTTCCAGGCGTAGCTCATACAATGTCCCGGGGTGTGCATCTGCGGGGCATTTATGTTTGCTATTAGAGGGCGGGTGCAAGGCTTGCCCCCTGTGATAGCAAATCCTTGTTTGACTAGTTGAAGCGAGAGGAGGAATCGCTTTAATTGAGCGGATCCGGATGGTAAAAATGGAGAAAAAAAAGAAGAAAAAAAAAAGAAGTGATGTCCCACCCGTTCATTTAAATGAGGCCCCTGGTGGGTAATTGTTACATTCCCTTCAGTTTACAAAGTACTAGTATTTAATCTATTGGTTATAACACTGTAAACCACACTGTACTTATTCCTACCCCCACACTGCTCGTTTGATAATGGTATGTTCCACCCCCCTTCTCCTGTGTTACATTTGGTAAGCTCCAGATACCGTGAGTCTACCTTAGAATGTTGTGTATGATCTTACATGACTGTGGTGTAGTGAGGAGCAGTGTTGGAATAAAGAAGACTTTCTTTTACCTTATTGGTGTCTTCCCATTTTATCAGTAATGTTCTGTGGCCAATCCTTTTATTATATTGCGGGGTCTCTGTAGGACTGGGGATCTTAATGCCACATGTAAACTAGGCACGGGAGGGCACAGAGACGTTTCGCAGCCTAGGGGATTGCCACCTTCCCGGGTATTGTTTACTAATTGTTCAGGGAGCTTTGAAACCAACTGAAGTCCGGGATCGCCACCCTCTGGGGCTTTACTTAAATATGCAGGATGGGCCTCGGCAGTCCCTGAAGCCTCAATGGTCCTTATTGGTTCTGTAATCACACGGGCAGTACTCATGGTGTTATAAAGTGATACATGCATAGAACCCATGCAGTTGTAGAATTACGCAGGCTTCATTTATGTAATAGTCTGTTGGTTTATATTTGGTAGGTGCACTGCAAAATTACGAATGTTTTCCCTCGTAACCTTCTATAAACAGACGATTTTCGCAATAAACTACAGACAAGTGTTGTCAAAAAAAGACCTATACACTTACTTATTTATTAGAAAAAAAAAACTTTATTAAAACAACACAAATAAATGGAAACGCAAGTTTATTAGAACAAACAACAATATAACATGAAATACGTGGGTGGGACTCCTCCACAAGCAGCGTACAAAACCTGCAAGACCAAAATGAAACATAAGTATGTGCTCCATGAGGAAGAGGAAAAGAAAGGCAGTCCGAATGAAAGGAAGATAGTGAGAATGGGAGGGAGAGGGAGTGAGTGGAAGGGAGAAGGGAAGGGAGAGTCAAAAGAACAGAGGAAGGTGGAGACAGAGCGTCGTCCTACTGCAACCAGCCCTCAGTGTTTACCTCCCATCAACCTATTGTCTAGGACGCTGGGGTCCGCGAGAAAGAGTATGGTCCAGCAAGTCCTTAAAATGAAACATATGAATGAGGCCAGAGATTACATTATCAGCTACTGGAACATCACTTGCCTGCACCTGTGCACCCAGTGTGCTGCACCCCAGCACCTTCCCCCGCTCTGTGCTCAATTGTAGGTCCTGCGCACCGAGGCTTCACTGCTCACCTGCCACCATCGGTAAGGCCAACGACGTGCCAGTGCAAGCTCCGAGTCCGGGGTACTTTTGTAGGGTGGGAGAGCAGGTCTCTGGTCGGGGACGGTGTCTTGATACCAGGATGGAAGGCATCAGAATGCCCGGGACATCATTACGGGATGAGCACCCGCTCCGCCCATTTTTGCTCAATGAATTCAGTGTCTGAAAAGGGAGAAATAATTTAATGGTGGAAACGTGTGGAGATGAATGAAGGTTTATTTCAAGCTTAATAGAAAACACCAGTTGAGTGCATCCTTCTTTTTTGAAGTACGATCTACCAACTGTTAGTGGTAATCGTGGTTCAAAGAGGACTTGGAGTGCACGAGAATACACAAGGTTAAATAATAATATGTTATATCAACCTTCACATGCAAAGGAACAGAGCGTATTCTAGAAGCATAATGTGCGCGTGTAATGCAGTGGTAGAGCCTGTGTGCATGTACACTTAGTAATGAGCTCACTACAGTGCCCTAAAATCCAATGCCACGTGTCCGTAGGGCAGCGCTGCCCGCTGACTCAGGCCTATAGTATGGTCCAGCAGGTTCTTCAAATGAGACAGACATGTGACTGAATGAGGTCAGAGATCACATCATTACGCACAGCAACATCGCTTGTTCGCACCTGCGCACCCAGGCTGATGCAGCCCACCCCTCCCGCAGCAACACGCTCAATTGGAGCCCTTGTGCACCCAAGCCCCACTGCTCACCTGCTGTCATTGTTGTGTGTGCAAACACTATGGGCAGCAGTGTTCACAATTCAGTTGCAGTGTTGATTGCAGGATGGTGTACACCTCATGGATCCCTTTTGAAACACGATGGGCAGTGGGGTTCACAATTTAGAGCCAGTGTTGATTGCCATGATGGTGCACACCTCATGGATCCCTTTTTTATTGCACATTGTGATATGGGAGTTGGATGCGTCCATATCACCTGAGGCAGTGTGTAGGAACTGGGACAAGCAGCATTGTCGTTATCCTATTTATACCTACGCAAAGTAGGCTGGGCTTGTGTACGCCAGGCTAGTGTAGGGGTGTGGATAATTGTTCCGGGATCTTGGCATTCCGGATCTGGGTTGTTCAATTCCTGTTAGGCCAGGAAGTGCACTTATGTGTGTTTCTTTTGCAGTTTTGACATCGCAGTATGCACAATTTACATTAATGTAGCATGTATTGGGAGGGCGGCAACTATTGCTAATGAGATGCTGTTCGAAAAGATTGAATTGCGAACATCACATGTCGTTGTCAAGGTTGTTATTGAAAGTGTTGCTCTTGTGACGCATACACATGTGAATGTGCTCGGATGGAGGGAGGATCAGCAGTGAGGCTACGTCATACACAGTGATAACGCTCATTAGAGTCAAGCAATGTATGTCAAATGTGAATCTGAAAGTCTCACATATACCACACTACTGTACTGGTAAAGCCTGACAACAGAGCATACAGCAATACAAATCTACACATTACTGTTTACTGTTTGTCACATGTGATCTAGGATGATATTTCTTAGAGCCACCAATACCCAGGCCGAAAGGCAGCACAATAATGTGCACACACACACACACACCAGGGGCATCGTGTAACACACGTTTGTTTTTTGATGTAACGTTTGAGAAGCATGGCTATCACACGTGGAAGGCTAATGGAGAGATCATGAATATTGATCAAGATGATCGTTGCATGTTGTGTGTAGTATAAGATATGTGTATTCAGCTCTTTATGCAGAAGAGGCTCTTTATGCAGAAGAGGTGTCTCTCATCAAATGCTGTAGAGAGAATGACTAAAATGGGTGGGGTCATCCAACTTTTACATTGAGAAATGTTATGAAGAAATCAAATGCTTTTTTTAAGGTCACATGGCAATCGCGCACCGAGCGTGCAAGGAGGCCGCATACGACGCGATTTTGAGAAAATATATTTATCCTATTAAAAGTTCATTACAGTTAGAAATATATAAATGTTTAAAATATTTTAGATTATCGCTTACACTCATATGATGTTACACGGGATGCGGTGCCACGAACCCGTCGGACACGAAATGCGCATCATTTATGAGTTTAGCAATATGGTGGATCAGATTCGCGTGGTGATGGAGCTTGGTACGCTACCGGTATGGGAGTGCGGTTTTCTAAAAAAAAAAAAAGAGATACATTTTTGGGGGAAGATATAAAACATTACATGATTTTTAAAGTAAAAAAAAGAAGTATTGTAGAGTTCCAAAATATTTAAAAATATAATATAAAAAATATAGGTTTTATAAACATTAAAATATGAAATTAACATTTAAAAAACCTTTGAAATTCACTCAAAAAACCATAGGTTTTACAGACGTAATAGTTGAGAATTAGCATTTAAAAACCTTAGAAATTCACTTAAAAAACCATAGGTTTCAGGGACGTTATAGTTAGTTGAACATTTGACTCATATAAAACCAGAGAAATTCACCTGTTATAGTTAGTTGAGCTAATTATAACTTGCGCACCCGCAATGCACTGGTGATGACGTCACTGACCATGTCATGAGTGATGTAATATGTGACGTCATCACCAGTGCATTGCGGGCGCGCAAGATATAGTTAGCTCAACTAACTATAACAGGCAAATTTCTCTGGTTTTATATGAGTCAAATGTTCAACTAACTATAACGTCCCTGAAACCTATGTTTTTTTGTGAATATATATATATATCTTATCTTATCTTATCTTAATAGTCATTTCTTGAGCGCACGTACACCCTTGGGTTTCTTGGCGCTATAGAGTCAAGACAAACAACACCATTCTTAAGCGTAAGCCTGTTGGAATAGCCAAGTTTTTAAAGATTTTCGGAACGTCAGTAGATCCTTGCTCTGTCTGATAGAAAGGGGGAGAGCATTCCAGAAGGAGGCAGCCAGATGGTGAAAGCAGCTGCCGCCCTAGCGTTTTTTCTTAAATGAGGAGACATTTGCAAGAAGTAGATGTTTAGAGCGTAGATTGCGCGAAGGTGTGTAGTTGGTGATAGATTGCCTGATAAATCTAGGGCCATAGTCGTGGAACGCCCTAAAGGTGATACATCCTGTTTTGAAGGCAATCCGCTGGGCCACTGGCAGCCAGTGAAGTTTTTCTAACCCAGCTCTGATTGATTGCCACTTTGGTTGTTTCCAGATCAGTCTTGCCGCCTGGTTTTGGACCATCTGTAAACGTTTTAGTAGTCCCGCCGGGAGACCTAAATAGAGACTGTTTGAAAAATCTAACCGGGAGAGAACAAGGGCAATCACCACTTGAATAAGTGCAGAGTGTGTTAAAAGATGGGCAATTTTTCTAATCTTCCTAAGTTGATAAAAACTAGCGGAAACTACCGTTCCCACCTGTCCTTTGAGGGATAGATCCTCATTGAGTGTAATCCCCAGGCTTTTTACCGATTGGGTCTTTGTGGGGGGGGATCCCATGTCTGTTGGCCAGCACAGTTGCCCCCAGCTCAGTCCACTTTCCCCAGGCAAAATCAGTTCTGTCTTGCCTGGGTTCAGTTTAAGATGGTTTAAGATATATACACAAACACATATATATATATATATATATATATATATATATATATATATATATATATATATATATATATATATATATATATATATATATATATATATATATATATATATATATATATATATATATATATATATATATATATATATATATATATATATATATATATATATATACACAAAATCCTGTCCACAAGAAATTGCTCCAGCAAATGTATACAGGAACGGACCGCCACACAGGATGCATTTATTCTTCAGTCACATGATGCGTTTTGACCAGGTCTCCCCGGTCTTGATCACATGACATGCTTCATTTCCCTCGTGATTTAAATACTGACGTTACCATGTTTTCCCTCTGTTTTTTGGACAACATAGAGCTAAAAGACAGGCTTTATGTAGGGACTTAGATTTAGTAAAAGAAGTACTTATTTACAATATATCAAATCATACTAACAGCGAGTTTTAAATCACAAAGTTGTCATAATGTTCAAACACCTTGTTGAATTACAAAAAAACGCATAAAAAGTAAATAAAGGCACTAACATTTCTTAAATTCATATCACTCCCAATTTACTTCAATTTCATTCAATGTGCAAAATGTGCAATACTGGGCTAGTGCCCTAAATCGAAGTGCAATACTGCCTGTCTATTTCTGTAAATGCAAATGCATAGTATTGTAATATTAAGTATTTAAAAAATATCAAATTAAGTGCAATTTCCTATCGGTAAACTATTAAAATCATAGAGAACACGATAAGATCAAAGAATAAAAGATTCAAACAGGTGGGACGGATGCAGTTTATGAATCCTAATTTTCAAATTCATATAAGTTGATACAATAAAGTGCATGAAATGTCAACTGTACAAATGTGTGCTAGGCAGGGAAAAAGGAAGGGGCTATGGAAGTAAACATATGTATTTAAATGACGTGCAAAATCAGCTACCATTAGACTCCAATACCACATAGACACCGGATAAAAAAACAGTAAAACCAGGCATCTAGTAAAACTAGTTAAAACATACGATGAAAGTGAAGCTAAAATCCAATAAATAGTCAACTAATACACATAACAGAATACATAGATCATTAAAATACTTCAAAATACATGGAAAAAATTCTTAGAAAAATTCATTTCATCAGTAGCAGCAAACAAGTTTTAGAAATATATATATATACCTATATATAAATATATACACACATGTATTGTTCTCTCTCAAGGTTATTTCCCATCCCCCTTCTTTTCTTCCTGTAACGGCTGCGCTTTGCACCTCTGTTTGCGCTGCTCGTGTTCCTGCGGCATTTGGGTTTTGGGGTATCCTCGGCCTCAATGTGTGTCGGCGGTCCTAAACCCCAATTCCTCTGAGGGGCTATAATTGGATGGAAGTTGTGGTTGTTGGTTTAACTCGCCTTTATCGTCTGACTCCGCACTGCTGACAACCGAAGTGGCTTCGGTGTCAGAAGACACTACAATGCTGTGACTGATGGTCTCCTGTGCCTGCTGCGCTTTCCCACTCATTGCTTGCCTTTTGACAGAATCAAATCTCTTTGAAAAAGTAAAAATACGTCCCGTTTCATAATCCCGCTTATCTCAGGCAAATTTCATCACTTTCCGATTTTTTATCACATCTTCATGTTTTTCCAAACGTTTTTTGATGTGATCTCTTCCCTTATTAACCAAATCTTTCTGATTAAGGGCATCCAGCTCCAGGTTAAGCTTATCTATTTGTGCCACAACGCCATTTCTATCGATCTCAGTGTACTTAATCAATATACACACATCATATTCATTGAGGCATCAAGGTTATTTTTCACCCATTCCTGTAGTATTAAGGGGTTTGGGTTCTCAAAAGATGGGGCTATAAGAACCCGCAACCCCCTAGGTACTCTGCCCACCTCTTTGTATTTCTCCAAAGACTTTTTTCCCACCACTTGGTAAGTTCGGTGCGTTGTAATTTTTCAAGTCTCTTTAGCATAGTTTTTACATCTTTGCTGTCATTAGTATTCCCACTCGAAATACTCTGTTGTACAGTTTGCACAGGCAGATTTGAACATAGTGCATCCGCCCCTTCCTCGCGGTTCCGAAGCACGTCTGTTGTGGACGCCATAACGTCTATTGAAATATATTTGCAATGCACAGTTCAAAGTCGCTAATAACCCAACTGAACACAGCGTCTCTCTTCGGGGTTATAGCTTCCTGCTATCTTTACACCCCCCAGCTACTTTTAAGATGCTTGGCTGGGTGCAGGCTACGGGTGGGACCAGTGGCCAAAAATCAATTTTCTCACAATTATTAGCCGAATGCAAAAATCCTTATTTATGATGAATTTATTTTGCAAACAGAGCCAGTCTGTCAATCCCGACGCGTTTCGGCCAGCATGGCCTTTGTCGCGGTTGGGAGACACTACATTTGCAATCTGTTTTGTAGCACTTCCTGTTAAAACACTCCCATTGAATTCTGGAAGACATAGTACTTTCACTTTTGTAACCCAAAGACAGAAAAATAAAATTTTATTTCCACTTACTTGTATGTTGTTTTTACATAGCGCCAAGACGCCCACGGGCATACGTATGCGCTTTACAAATTGTAATAATAAATAATAAATAAATAAATAAACCTGCATTTCTTAATAGTTCATCTTAGTTGTACTAACTAATTGACTGGTGCACATTCAGAGTTTGTGCAATGTGTTATCTATGACCTTTCATTTTGTCAAATGGGGCATTTGTGGCAATATTCACATTTTTACAGGCATGAAACACATTTGTATGTATTAATTTGGTTTCCCAAATCACATGTTATATGTATTTGCCCATGTATATATTTTTAGATATTTGTATATCTAATCATGTGAAGATTCACTTTCATGCAAATTGTGAAAACAAGGTATCTTTATTGAAGAGTAACCACAGGTACCTCCAGCTTAGCTTCAGAGCTAGCCACCAACAAATACAAAGCTTTTCAAAGGATAACATTCTAGCCTGGCAACAGGCTCAACATTCTATTATACGTGGTACACAGACAAAATATCGAGTTTTAAATTTCGACATACAATTATATCGAAGTTTAAATATCGAAGGGACATAATATAGAAGGTAAGTAATATCGACACTCTTAATATCGATATTAGTAATATCGAAGTTTGAAATATCAATGTCAGTAATATCGAAGTAAATAATTTCGATGTCACTAATATCGATTTTTAAATAAATGTGTATATTACATTGTATTTATTATGTTTTATAATTTATTTTTAATGTAATTTAATTAAATGTTGTCTTTTAGTACTGTAGCGGGTTGTGGGTTTATAGGGGAATACTCTCTGGAGTTGGAATAGTAATTGTTACCCCTACGCTATCCAACACTTTCCCTACTGTTACACTCTCTGGAGTGGGAATAGTAATTTTTACCCCTACGCTATCCAACACTTTCCCTACTGTTGCACTCTCTGGAGTTGGAATAGTAATTGTTACCCCTACGCTATCCAACACGTTCCCTACTGTTGCACTCTCTGGAGTTGGAATAGTAATTGTTACCCCTACGCTATCCAACACTTTCCCTACTGTTGCACTCTCTGGAGTGGGAATAGTAATTTTTAACCCTACGCTATCCAACACTTTCCCTACTGTTGCACTCTCTGGAGTGGGAATAGTAATTGTTACCCCTACGCTATCCAACACTTTCCCTACTGTTGCACTCACTGGAGTGGGAATAGTAATTGTTACCCCTACGCTATCCAACACTTTCCCTACTGTCGCACTCTATGGAGTGGGAATAGTAATTGTTACCCCTACGCTATCCAATACTTTCCCTACTGTCGCACTCTCTGGAGTGGTAATAGTAATTGTTACCCCTACGCTATCCAACACTTTCCCTACTGTCGCACTCTCTGGAGTGGGAATAGTAATTGTTACCCCTACGCTATCCAACACTTTCTCTACTGTCGCACTCTCTGGAGTGGGAATAGTAATTTTTACTCATACGCTATCTAAAATGTATTTAGCTTTTTTATTAGTTTTATGTTGTTATTAATTGTTATTTATATGATTATTTTATGTAAAAAAATGTATTAGTAATTTATTATATATTTATTTGTTTATAAGTTATGAAAATAATTAATTTATAGTTATTGTTAATGAAAAAGATATTATGTATTATATATTTATTAATATTAATTAGTATTACATTATGTATTAATTTTAAATATTATAGTACATTTTTAAATATGTTTATTCCATTTATAAGTATTATTTAGTTAATATTAGATTTTTATTTTATAAAAATAAAACGATATTTTACAAAAAACGATATTTTTGTCATTCTATATTTTTTTTTCGATATATTTGTACTTACCTTGTTAGGGATAGGATTCCGATATTTTTGCCTTCGATATTTTTGTTCCGATATTTTTTTATATTGATATTTGTGTATTCGATATTTTGTCAGACATTCATTATACGTAAGTTAACTCCACACCTCTCCCCTTTATATACCCCTTTTAACAGCAACAAAGTTTACAAAACATTACTAAAATATTCAGATGTCAAGAACAGGTGGAAGAGCATGACATTTGCAAACATTTCCAGTGCTCCAAGACGAACCATCAGTCAGAATGACATTATTTTTTTTTACAGATTTCATTTGCATTGGTTTAGAAAATTTGCTGTCTCCTTTCATGACAATTCCACCACGCCTTATCAACACCCAGTCTCCTTCCTTTAAATCAATATTTTTTACACTCTTTCTAACATCATAATAATTTGTCGCAGCCAACTGTCGCTGGGCCACACTATTTTCCACGACCTTCCAATGTCTTTCAGCCATCCAGGAACTTCCTTAACATCGGGCTCACATCCTTTAAGAGAAATAAATGATGAAACACCAGTCATGGAATGGGGTGTCACTCTATATGACCATACAAGCAGCTTCTTAAGTTCTTCACACATGACAATCCAGTAGCAAGTGACAATTGGATGTTTTCCATTATTAAACGGTTGATTCTTTCAACTAAGCCATTGGCTTGAGGCCTGAACAAGGCAACTCTTTCATGTTTGATTCCAAGTTTGCACAGAAACCCTTGCATTTCCATTGACACTAGTTAAACACCGTTATCCGATACTAAAACTTTCGACATTTCCTCATTCAAGAACACTTTCTCCATAAATGCAATCACCTTTTGCATGTTCACATACTCAGTGGGTTCAACCACAAACCATTTGGAATGGTAATGAACCAGAACCATCAAGAACTTGTTATTTGATCCAAGTTTAGAGATTGGGCCCACAAAATCAATTGCTACTGTTTCCCATGGGCGCTTGGGAAATGATACACAAGCTAAGGGAGGTTGCCTAATCACCTTAGTTTAATCGGCTTGGGCACATGCACAGCATTCCTTTACCACATCCTCCTTGTAACCATCCATACTGGGCCACCAATATGACTGTTGTATCCTTCTTTCGGTCATATTTCTTCCCAGGTGCCCCTCATGAGCAATGTTCACAATTTTACTCCTTAGCCTAACCAGTGGCACAAACTAACACCTTCTCATTAATCTACTATGACACACACTTAATTCACCTTCCACGTGGTGGTAACTTCTAAAGCGAACATCTTCAGTGAGACTTTCATTCCATCCTTACGACGCACTGCAAGATATCATCATTTGACATAGCATCCATCCATTCTTCTTTACTAAAGGCAGCTTCCTCACTACCACCCTTAAACACCTCCTCAATTACATCATCCACGTCTGTATCAACCTCTTCTATTGGCATCCTAGACAAATAGTCAGCCACAACATTTCTTAATCCTTTAACATACTCAACTATGGAGTTATATTCGAGAACTAATAACATCCTTTAAATAAATGAACTAGGGGTTTGTGGTCTGTGTGGACTTTAAATGGCAAACCCCACACAAAATATTTAAAATGCTTTATGCCCCTTCTCAATTACCGAATATGATAATTCTGCATCACATAACCTTCTAGATGCAAATCCGATGATTTTCTCGTCTCCATCACTCACTTGAGTTAGAACTGCACCAATTCCAACTGAACTGGCATCAGTTGTAACAAAGGTTTTAGCCTTGACATTAAAGTGACCATGAGTAGGAGCGTTCACAATACTACTCTTAATCTTGTTGAATGCATGATCCCAACTGTCATTCCACTCAAATACAACCCCTTTCTTCATTTCCATCCTCAGAGGTTCAACTATCTCTGTGAACCCTTTCACAAACTTTGAACAATATTGTGCCAAACCTAAACATGATTTTAACTGGTGCTTTTTATGAGGTGTAAGAGCATCCTTGAAGGCAGAATCAATGCTTTTCTTAGGCTTGATACCATCTCTAGCTATTTTATGTCCCAGATATGACACACAACTTTTCCTTAATTGTCATTGTTCTCTTTTTCTGGTCAACCCATTGTTCTCCACTCTTCAAACCCTCTTCCATTACCACATCATGATGTACACTATCTTTCTCTACAATCAACACATCATCCTTGTAACACAAGACATCACTCATGCCTTCCAAAATTTGTTGCATCATTCTCTGAAACACCGCTGAGGCAAATGCTAAGCCGAACCGCATTCTGCAATTGCGAAATGCACCCAGCTTTGTAACAAATGAGGTGAGATGTTGTGATTCCTGACCTAATTTAGTTTGATGATATGCTGTAGACATATTGATAACACTAAAAATGGTACCACCACCCATAGCTATCAACATCTCAGAAATGTTGGGAAGGGGTTGCCTATCTACCCAAATGTATTTATTTTAGCCTAGCAAGTCCATACATAAGCGAATCTAACACCCATCCATAAGTGCAACTACGATGGGAGCCAACCACTCTGAGGCTTTGATGGGCTCTTTGATACCTTGTGCAAGTAACTTTTTAAGTTCACCTGGTAATGGATCTCTAATCAAATATGGTAAATTCCTCACTTTATGCACAATAGGGATTGCATTTTTTTTTAAATAATCTTGTGTGAAAAGTTTTTGAGTTAACCGGTTTCTCAGAAAAATCTTCTGGATACTTCTCCATTAAATTTGTTTGATATGTTGTACAAATATCATGCACTAATGTGGACATACCAGGCTCATCAGCATTTGGATTGAGAATAATATTTAAATCCTTTTGGTGACGCCAACCTAGTAAATTGGATCCCTGCTTGGTCAAATATACTCGACCATACACCTTTTTTCCACTAAATCAGATTACCATTCATTTTAGTCCTAAAATATCAATTGTTTTTCCATCATACCCAACAGCCTTAATATCAGGCTTGGTCAAGGACTCAACATCACTTCCACTTCTCCATTCTTTGGAGTACATATCCTTGGATAATAGCGTATACATACTCCCTGAGTCAACCAGCATCGTAAAATCATGCTTATCCAGACTTATGACACAGTGAGGGTTGTCTAATATGCATGTTCTTTCCCTAACAGCACCACACTCAAAGACAGTATGAATATGGCATGGTTCCGCAGGACCCTGGGAAACATTGCAATCCTCAATACCCAACATGAGGTCTTGAACATTCTCACACTTGTCATCCACTTCTTGTATTTGACCACATTGATTCCTGGTCCTGCAAACTTTGGCAAGATGACCCCTCTTGACACAAGCTCTACATAACACAGATGCACCACAACGATAGTACTTAACAACTCTTGCATTAGTTTCTGGAGCAACTGCATTTGCACGAGGAATATCATTATATTTGTTGGGAAGCTTAATAAAAGTTTTGTTATACTGTTTCACTAATTTAGTTTCATCCTGTAAAGTAGTACTCGGGAATCTGATTAGTGGAGTAAGTTATTTATTGAGGTTATTATGACAATACACCATAGACAGGAGTGCTCAGTAAGCCTAGCAAGCAGGAACTGAATAACTGTCAGCTGCAACTGACATGTCAACTGTCAAAGTCGAATGTCCAGCTGTCGACGTTCCAGCTGGTGACATCACCGTCGCACGCAAGGGATAGGTCATGCGAGGAAGAGGGGAGAAGGAGGAGGGGGAAAGGCAAGGGGAAAACAAAGAACACAACACATCTCCTTCCCTTAAGACCCTAAAGGAGGATACCTAAAAGTGGAAGAAGCAAGGTGTAATAAAGTCGCAAACGAAGTCTTTGTATTTGCTTGGTTTAACTAAGCTTCGACCAGTCCTACTAGTCCTGGCCTCTTCTTCCATAGTGTCTCTTTCTACCAAATGTTCAGGTTCTGACGAAGGGATACCACTCGAACCTGATGAGCTACCTGTCTTTCTAGTGATGAGATCTCTCTTCTTGTACGTGAGTTCCAATGCATCCTGATCTTTCACAGGTGTGACAATGCTACTAGCGCCAGGTGACACCTCTGAGTCCCCAGTGCTGAGGTCACTGTATTCACCAATAGACTCAATGAGTTCACGGTCCTGACCGTCACTGGTTCCCATGTTGCCAAAGGATGTAAATATTGCTATCACCTTCTCCGTCCGATTCATATGTTTCTTGGCACAACCATCCATAGATGTCCTGTTCAACCACATCGTCCCCTTCATCCATGGGCTTAGGTTCAGTCGTGTCTTGTTGGACAACATCCGATCTGGAACAAACGGAAATAGCAGGGGCATGCCACACCTTACCATCACTGAGGAGTGCAGAGTTACAAAATACTTTTTCTAGAATTAACGGTGCTGTAAACCTATTTTGTCCCTTAACAATGTGTCCACTCCTTTTGACCCTCACTCTATCTCCTTCTTTGATGTTGATTTCTTTGCAGTTACGTTTACTGTCAAATTTCTCTTTGGACAGTGCTTGTGGCTCTTAGATTCTTTTTCTGACTGTTTCCGCCGACCATTCACTTTTTCTAGCTGTCTTGAGCCATCCAATATTGTCCTTGGAAATTGGTGTCCTTTCCACTCATGATTTCGAACAGGCTTACCAACGTTTTCTCTCCTGGTGTTATTCTGTACCCCCATATCATTTTGTTTACTTCCTTCCTCCAACATTTACCATTGTTGTTAGCTAATTGAATGGTGCCTTTTATTACCCTATTAAATCTTTCCACGGCCCCATTTCCAGCTGGGTGGTAAACCTAAGTAGTTTTGTGGGTAATATATCATTCCTGTCAATAATTTCTTAACAAATTTCCGACGTGAACTGACTCCCATTATCTCTCACTATAGTCTTCAGTATACCTTCTGTAATGAATATACCATCCAGTTGCATCCACCTTCCTGCAAACCTTTATTTCTGGCCACTTTGAAAAGTGATCTACTAAGACCAGTATGTGCACTTGTTCTTCCTGCAATTTTATGGGTCCTATTATATCAATTCCTACTCTCTCCCATGGCATGTTCAGGCATTTCAACGGTTGCAGTGGGGGTCTGAGAGTTGTCTGAGTCTTATCTGAATTCTCACATTGTATGCAGTTCCTTACTGCTCTTTCTATTTCAATATCCCATCCTTGTCGCCATAAATGTAAAGTAGTACTCCGGAATCTGCTTAGTGGAGTAAGTTAATCATTAAGGTTATTATGACAACACACCATAGACAGGAGTGCTCAGTAAGGCTGATCACAAACCATTGGTCTTTATGTTTAATCCAAAGAACAACTCTTGTAATACACCCCGCATAGCCAAATGGATACTGGGATTAGAGGGTTTTTGTTTCAGAATGGAATATGTGCCAGGCGAACAAAATTCAGCAGCAGATTTTCCTTCCAGAAGACCTCTTAATATGTAAGAGCAATTTGATGTAATTGAACACCCAATCTTCCAAATTAATCTTACCACTATCTCTTCCCAAGAATGGTTAAGATGCCTGGAACTTAGACAACACGATGTCACAACTCATTTCATACACATTACAGGGTTGGCCTGGTAACCAAGACCAAGTGGCTACCGAAGTAAAGAAATTCTGGGAAGTACGCCACGAACTGAACATAAATCAAGGCATTTTATTCAGGAATGATAAAATAATTCCACCCATGGTCATTAGGGACAAAATAATTGACCTAGTCCACGAAGGTCATTTAGGCAGAAGCCTGACCAAAACGAGATTACGTGAACGATACTGGTTTCCTAACATGGACTTATTAGTAGAAACTAAAGTCAAGAATTGCCAGACATGTGCTACAGTGACAAAACGAAGATACCTAGGAAAACTCCTATCATTCCTGTACGCGTACCTGACAAACCATGGGAAAAGGTAGCCTTGGACATAATGGGACCATTGAATCTCAGAAGGGTAACTAAGCAGTTCGCCTTTGTCATGGTGGATTATCATTCACGTTGGACAACTGTTAGGATGGTTAATCAAATAACAACCACAACTGTCATTCAATTCCTCAGAGACACTTTTGCAACAGATGGCATTCCTGCATCCATCGTCACCGACAATGGAATTCAATTCACCTCTCATGTCATGACAGAGTTCCTCAACATCCTCAATATAGCACACGTGAGATCGCCACTCTATTTTCCCAGGGCAAATAGTCTTTTCGAAAGAATGAACTGTATGGTCAAAGGTTGTATACAGCTAGCTAGTAGTACCAGCATTCCCACAGAGCAGGCATTACAAGACATGTTGTGGGCATATCATACCACCCCTAATCTAACCACAGGCATTTCCCCTTTTTCTGCCCTAAGAGGTAGGAAACCTTGCACCAAGTTCTACCCCAACTGGTTGGGGGCGGGATCCCACATCACCAATGACATGCAAGAGTTCAAAGACAAGATTCTCATTCACCAGGACAGGTACAAATCCCAGTATGACACCAAGCACGTGGTCAAAATTCCACAATGGGAAGTGGGGGACTGGGTTTGTATCAAGAATCCTAGGAATAGCAATTCGGAGACCAAGTTCAGTTCTCCAAACCCATGCGCATAACAGATATAAAGAACAACACTGTTATTCTAGACATTGACCAGTTACCGAGTATGGATAGGCTGGTCAGGTCACAAGATGTACATAACCAATTGGCAAACCAAAGTCTCCCCACAGTGCCGCACACAAGCAACCATTACCCCACCCAGAGAACACGCAGAACTCCTGGTTGGCACAAAGACTTTATTAGGTACACATTTTTATTGCATTGTTATGTAAGGGGGAAGATATGTTACATTCCCTTCAGTTTACAAAGTACTAGTATTTAATCAATTGGTTTTAACACTGTAAACCACACAGTACTTATTCCTACCCCCACCCTGCTTGTTTGATAATGGTATGTTCCACCCCCCTTCTCCTGTGTTACATTTGGTATGCTCCAGATACCGTGAGTCTATCTTAGAATGTTGTGTATGATCTTACCTGACTGTGGTGGAGAGAGGAGCAGTGTTGGAATAAAGAAGACTTTCTTTTACCTTATTGGTGTCTTCACTGTGTATCAGTAATGTTCCGTGGCCAATCCTTTTATTATATTGCAGGGTCTCTGTAGGACTGGGGATCTTAATGCCACATGTAAACTAGGCTCGGGAGGGCACAGAGACGTTTCGCAGCCTAGGGGATTGCCACCTTCCCGGGCATTGTTTACTAATTGTTCAGGGGGCTTTGAAACCAACGGAAGTCCGGGATCGCCACCCTCTGGGGCTTTACCTAAATATGCAGGGTGGGCCTCTGCAGTCCCTGAAGCCTCAATGGTCCTTATTGGTTCTGTAATAACACGGGCAGTACTCATGGTGTTATAAAGTGATACACGCATAGAACCCTTGCAGTTGTAGAATTACACAGGCTTCATTTATGTAATAGTCTGTTGGTTTATATTTGGTAGGTGCAGTGCAAAATTACAAATGTTTTCCCTCCTATAAACAGACGATTTTCGCAATAAACTACAGACAAGTGTTGTCAAAAAAAGACCTATAAACTCACTTATTTATTAGAAAAAAAACCTTTATTAAAACAACACAAATAAATGGAAACCCAAGTTTATTAGAACAAACAACAGTATAACATGAAATACGTGGGTGGGACTCCTCCGCAAGTAGCGTACAAAACCTGCAAGACAAAAATGAAACATAAGTATGTGCGCCATGAGGAAGAGGAAAAGAAAGGTAGTCCGAATGAAAGGAAGATAGTGAGAATGGGAGGGAGAGGGAGTGAGTGGAAGGGAGAAGGGGAGGGAGAGTCAAGAGAACATATGGAGGAGGAGACAGAGCGTTGGCCTACTGCACCCAGCCCTCAGTGTTTACCTCCCATCAACCTATTGTCTAGGACGCTGGGGTCCGCGAGAAAGAGTGTGGTCCAGCAAGTCCTTAAAATGAAACATATGAATGAGGCCAGAGATTACATTATCAGCTACTGGAACATCACTTGCCTGCACCTGTGCACCCAGTGTGCTGCACCCCAGCACCTTCCCCTGCTCTGTGCTCAATTGTAGGTCCTGCGCAACGAGGCTTCACTGCTCACCTGCCACCATCGGTGTGTCCAACGACGTGCCAGTGCAAGCTCCGAGTCCGGGGTACTTTTGTAGGGTGGTAGAGCAGGTCTCTGGTCGGGGACAGTGTCTTGGTACCAGGATGGAAGGCATCAGAATGCCTGGGGCATCATTTCGGGGTGAGCACCCGCTCTGCCCATTTTTGCTCAATGAATTCAGTGTCTGAAAAGGGAGAAATAATTTAATGGTGGAAACGTGTGGAGGTGAATCAAGGTTTATTTCAAGCTTAATAGAAAACACCAGTTGAGGGCATCCTTCTTTTTTGAAGTACGATCTAACAACTGTTAGTGGTAATCGTGGTTCAAAGAGGAGTTGGAGTGCACGAGAATACACAAGGTTAAATAATAATATGTTATATCAACGTTCACATGCAAAGGAACAGAGCGTATTCTAGAAGCATAATGTGCGCGTGTAATGCAGTGGCAGAAGCCTGTGTGCATGTACACTTAGTAATAAGCTCACTACAGTGCCCTAAAATCCAATGCCACGTGTCTGTAGGGCAGCGCTGCCCGCTGACTCAGGCCTACAGTACGGTCCAGCAGGTCCTTCAAATGAGACAGACATGTGACTGAGTGAGGTCAGAGATCACATCAGTACAAACGGCAACATCACTTCTTCGCACCAGCTCACTCAGGCTGATGCATCCCACCCCTCCCGCAGCACAGCGCTCAATTGGAGCCCTTATGCACCCCGGCCCAACTGCTCACCTGCTGTCATTGTTGTGTGTGCAATCACTATGGGCAGCAGTGTTCACAATTCAGTTGCATTGTTGATTGCAGGATGGTGTACACCTCATGGATCCCTTTCGAAACACGATGGGCAGTAGGGTTCACAATTTAGAGCCAGTGTTGATTGCCATGATGGTGTACACCTCATGGATCCTTTTTTTTATTGCGCATTGTGATATGGGAGGTGGATGCGTCCATATCACCTGAGGCAGTGTGGAAGAACTGGGACATGCAGCGTTGTCGGTATCCTATTTATACCTACGCAAAGTGGGCTGGGCTTGTGTACTCCAGGCTAGCGTAGGGGTGTGGATAATTGTTCCGGGATCTTGGCATTCAGGATCTGGGTTGTTCAGTTCCTGGCAGGCCAAGAAGTGCACTTATGTGTGTTTCTTTTGCAGCTTTGACGTCGCAGAATGCACAATTTACATTAATGTAGCATGTATTGGGAGGGCGGCAACTATCGCTAATGAGATGCTGTTCGAAAATATTGAATGCCGAACATAACATGTCGTTATCAAGGTTGGTATTGAAAATGTTGCTATTGTGACGCATACACATGTGAATGTGCTCGGATGGAGGGAGGATAAGCAGTGAGGCTACGTCATACACAGTGATAACGCTCATTAGAGTCAAGCAATGTATGTCAAATGTGAATCTGAAAGTCTCACATATACCACACTACTGTATTGGTAAATCCTGACAACAGAGCGTACAGCAATACAAATCTACACATTACTGTTTACTGTTTGTCACATGTGATATAGGATGATACTTCTTAGAGCCACGCAGGCCGAAAGGCAGCACAATAATGTGCACACACACACACACACACCAGGGGCATCATGTAACACACGTTTGTTTTTTGATGTAACGTTTGAGAAGCATGGGTATCACACGTGGAAGGCTAATGGAAAAACCATGAATATTGATCAAGATGATCGTTGCATGTTGTGTGTAGTATAAGATATGTGTATTCAGCTCTTTATGCAGAAGAGGCTCTTTATGCAGAAGAGGTGTCTCTCATCAAATGCTGTAGAGAGAATGACTAAAATGGGTGGGGTCGTCCAACTTTTACATTGGGAAATGTTATGAAGAAATCAAATGCTTTTTTTAAGGTCACATGGCAATCGCGCACCGAGCGTGCAAGGAGGCTGCACACGACGCGATTTTGAGAAAATATATTTATCCTAATATAAGTTCATTACAGTTAGAAATATATAAATGTTTAGATTATCGCTTACACTCATATACTGTTTAAAGTTATTTAGATATACTTTTGAGAAGAAAAAAAGAGGGAATGGCGTACCGGGCGGGACACCATACGTCTGTGACGTAACACAGGGCCTGACGGCGTGCAGTCATTGCATATGAAACGCGCAGTGGGCACGACCCCATACATGACGTAACGCGTGGCTTGGTACTGCGTACCCGTCGGATACCAAAGTAGCAGCTGGGGCGTCTTCATGCGTATATGATGTTACGCAGGACGCGGTGCCACGAACCCGTCGGATACGAAATGCACATCATTTATGTGTTTAGCAATATGGTGGATCGGATTCGGGTGGTGATGGAGCTTGGTACGCTACCGGTATGGGAGTGCAGTTTTCTAAAAAAAAAAAAAAAAAAGAGATACATTTTTGGGGGGAAGATATAAAACATTACATGATTTTTACAGTAAAAAAAAGAAGTATAATAGAGTTCTAAAATATTTAAAAATATAATATAAAAAATATAGGTTTTATAAACATTAAAACATGAAATTAACATTTAAAAAACCTTTGAAATTCACTCTAAAATCCATAGGTTTTACAGACGTAATAGTTAGGAATTAGCATTTAAAAACCTTAGAAATTCTCTTAAAAAACCATAGGTTTCAGGGAGGTTATAGTTAGTTGAACATTTGGCTCATATAAAACCAGAGAAATTCGCCTGTTATAGTTAGTTGAGCTAATTATAACTTGCGCACCCTCAATGCACTGGTGATGACGTCACATATTACATCACTAAAGACATGGTCAGTGACATCACTGATGACATCTCAAATGACATCACTAATGACATCATCCATGTGAAAATCTGATGCATATACTAATGCCCTAATATAACATTTGATACACATACTCTAAAATACAGACTACTTTTTTTGAAACCATACACACAACAAAGCCAGATACTACATACCACCCACTATTTCTTAGATCTATACACACATCCAGTCACTTATACATGCAGTTACTCATCAATACAGTACTATAAAATGCACTCATACACCTATACATACCGTAACACTCCGCCACTCATCTATAGAGTTACTCACACACCTAGTCAGTCATGCAAAGAATCAATCACATACCAATTTCACTCATGTATACAGTTATACACACCACATCACTTATTTATGCAGATACTAACACATACTTACTGTCTTAAACAATCACTGATACAAGCAGACACTCATTTATACACACACTCTTCAAAAACCTTACTCTCACATATAGTCATTTATATATTCCAACACTCACATATACTGCCTTAAAACATATGTAATTACTCACACATATACGACTGAAACATTCATTCACTCACCAACACACCCATACACACACTAACTCACCCATACAGCCCTTCCCAGATGCACTTTTGAATCCATACAACCAGTGGATCACTCACTCAGACATCTATGCACGGAGTCACACACCCTCCCACCCACCCACCCACCCACCCACACAGACACTCAGGCACCCATACAGATACTCAGACAACAAATCAATAACCCATATAGACACTCATGTAGCTACTCACCAACCCATGCAGCTGCTTACACACCAACAGAGAGACTAATGCAGACTTTCACACACTTTAGTCACTAACCAATGCATTCAGTAAAACGTTCAATAACTCACTTATACAGTCAGTCACGCACCTACTAAATAATCCATTTAGGCACTTGAAAATCCACTCATTCTTCAATACACCTTGGCATAGATATATATCAAAAATATTTAAACTTTCCAGAAACACACATTTACTGGATGATGTCATCAGTGATGTCATTTGAGATGTAATCAGTGATGTCATCAGTGATGTCATGGACCATGTCATGAGTGATGTAATATGTGACGTCATCACCAGTGCATTGCGGGCGCGCGAGTTATAGTTAGCTCAACTAACTATAACAGACAAATTTCTCTGGTTTTATATGAGTCAAATGTTCAACTAACTATACCGTCCCTGAAACCTATGTTTTTTTTGTGAATATATATATATATATACACACACACACATATATACATATACATATATATATATATAGACACCAAATCCTGTCCACAAGAAATTGCTCCAGCAAATGTATACAGGAACGGACCGCCACACAGGATGCGTTTATTCTTCAGTCACATGACGCATTTCGAGCAGGTCTCCCCGGTCTTGATCACATGACATGCTTCATTTCCCGCGTGATTTAAATACTGACGTTACAATGTTTTCCCTCTGTTTTTTGGACAACATAGAGCTAAAAGACAGGCTATATGTAGGGACTTAGATTTACTAAAAGAAGTACTTATTTACAATATATCAAATCATACTAACAGCGAGTTTTAAATCACAAAGTTGTCATAATGTTCAAACACTTTGTTGAATTAAAAAAAAACGCTTAAAAAGTAAATAAAGGCACTAACATTTCTTAAATTCATATCACTCCCAATTTACTTCAATTTCATTCAATGTGCAAAATGTGCAATACTGGGCTAGTGTCCTAAATCGAAGTGCAATACTGCTTGTCTATTTCTGTAAATGCAAATGCATAGTATTGTAATCTTAAGTATTTAAAAAATATCAAATTAAGTGCAATTTCCTATCGGTAAACTATTAAAATCATAGAGAACACGATAAGATCAAAGAATAAAAGATTCAAACAGGTGGGACGGATGCAGTTTATGAATCCTAATTTTCAAATTCATATAAGTTGATACAATAAAGTGCATGAAATGTCAACCGTACAAATGTGTGCTATGCAGGGAAAAAGGAAGGGGCTATGGAAGTAAACATATGTATTTAAATGACGTGCAAAATCAGCTACCATTAGACTCCAATACCACATAGACACCGGATAAAAAAACATTAAAACCAGGCATCTAGTAAAACTAGTTAAAAAATACGATGAAAGTGAAGCTAAAATCCAATAAATAGTCAACTAATACACATAACAGAATACATAGATCAAAGTTCAAAAAGTACTTTATTCGGTTAAAAAACAATAACCATAAAAGCATCAACATGAAATTTACATTTTACACAGGACAACTTAAAAATAACAAGTCTATTATATTACATTAGCACCAATAGATTTCCGTAATTTAAATACATGTTTAAAAAAGCTTAAAAGTACCACAACGGTTAAAACTGTGTCCATTCTCTGACATTCTAGAAAAGCTGGGCGACATCTGTTTAAATTCATTTCTTTAAGGAATGGGATTATAAATTTCCTACGAGGCATGATATAAAATTTACAAAAAAATTAAATATGGATATCAGATTGGGGTGAGGAATCATCACACGGGCAAGTAGGTAAATTACGCAACCATGAATTCATTTCTGGGAAGGACAAGAGTCTAAAAACAATATTTAATCTAAAACGGGTTAAGAGGAATCGATCATAATTAGACATCGGCAGGGTTAAGTAAGGCTGTATTTTGACACCAGTTAATATTAAGCTGTGCGAGGTAACTGTCTTTTTGCTCATTTCCACTCGCCTTCTCTTGTCTTCAAGGTATTCCAAACTCAGTTTTTTCAACAGTTTTCTGGGTATGTTTTCCATTGAAAGTGGGTCCTCGTAGTATTGTCGGCATCCAATTTCGATCATAAAACGTTTAACATAATCCAGCCAATCAAAACTACCCACATTTTCCATTTTTAGTACATCCTGTAACATAGCCCTATTCACTACACATTCATTAGTTGTCCATACCCTGTGCCACAAGAGGCATACATAGATCATTAAAATGCTTCAAAATACATAGAAAAAATTCTTAGAAAAATTCATTTCATTAGTAGCAGAAAACAAGTTTTAAAAATATATATATACCTACATATAAATATATATACACATGTATTGTTCTCTCTCAAGGTTATTGCCCATCCCCCTTCTTTTCTTCCTGTAGTGGCTGCGCTTTGCACCTCTGTTTGCGCTGCTCGTCCTCCTGCGGCATTTGGGTTTTGGCGTATCCTCGGCCTCAATGTGTGCCGGCAGTCCTAAACCCCAATTCCTCTGAGGGGCTATATTTGGATGGAAGTTGTGGTTGTTGGTTTAACTCGCCTTTATCGTCTGACTCCGCACTGCTGACAACCGAACTGGCTTCGGTGTCAGAAGACACCACATTGCTGTGACTGATGGTCTCCTGTGCCTGCTGCGCTTTCCCACTCATTGCTTGCCTTTTGACAGAATCAAATCTCTTTGAAAAAGTGAAAATACGTCCAGTTTCATAATCCCGCTTATCTCAGGCAAATTTAATCACTTTCCGATTTTTTATCACATCTTCATGTTTTTCCAAACGTTTTTTGATGTAATCTCTTCCCTTATTAACCAAATCTTTCTGATTAAGGGCATCCAGCTCCAGGTTAAGCTTATCTATTTGCGCCATTTCTATCGATCTCAGCATACTTAATCAATATACGCACACCATATTCATTGAGGCATCGAGGTTATTTTTCACCCATTCCTGTAGTATTAAGGGGTTTGGGTTCTCAAAAGATGGGGCTATAAGAACCCGCAACCCCCTAGGTACTCTGCCCACCTCTTTGTATTTCTCCAAAGACTTTTTTTCCAACCACTTGGTGAGTTCGGTGCGTTCTAATTTTTCAAGTCTCTTTAGCATAGTTTTTACATCTTTGCTGTCATTAGTATTCCCACTCGAAATACTCTGTTGTACAGTTTGCACAGGCAGATTTGAAAATAGTGCATCCGCCCCTTCCTCGCGGTTCCGAAGCACGTCTGTTGTGGACGCCATAACGTCTATTGAAATATATTTGCAATGCACATTTCAAAGTCGCTAATAACCCAACTGAACACAGCGTCTCTCTTCGGGGTTATAGCTTCCAGCTATCTTTACACCCCCCAGCTACTTTTAAGATGCTTGGCTGCCCACGCTATTTTTCACGGCTCACCTCTCGTAAAGACCACGGCCCTCCCGGAGTCCTCCGACACCAAGAATCCCACTCGGTCTCCACTCACGGTTTCAGCCGTTGCTCAGCGCGGCCTATAGCTTCCTGTTTGCTCTGCTGCGGGGGGCTGGAACTGCACGAACTCCGTCCGGGTAAGATACTGATTGCCAACGGTGATGACTGTGCCAAATACCAGCCACTTGAGCAAAGAGGTTCGGTTATTGCGGTGACAGCATAAAACCGCCAAATTCAAATAGACACCAAATCCTGTCCACAAGAAATTGCTCCAGCAAATGCATACAGGAACGGACCGCCACACAGGATGCAGTTTTTCTAGGTGCGTTTATTCTTCAATCACAACATGACACGTTTTGACCGGGTCTCCCCGTCTTGATCACATGACATGCTTCATTTCCCGCGTGATTTAAATACTGATATTACAATGTTTTCCCTCCGTTTTTTGGACAACATAGAGGTAAAAGACAGACGATATGTAGGGAGTTAGATTTACTAAAAGAAGTACCTATTTACAATATATCACATCATCCAAACAGCAAGTTTTAAATCACAAAGTTGTCATAATGTTCAAACACTTTCTTGAATTTAAAAAAAAAGCTTAAAAAGTAAATGAAAGGCACTAAAATTTCTTAAATTCATATCACTCCCAATTTACTTCAATTTTATTCAATGTGCAAACAATGTAGTTGGAAGCCAGGGCACTCAGCAGCGGGTGCAGGATACGGGCGGGGCCAAAAATCAATTTTCTCACAATTATTAGCCGCACGCAAAAATCCTTATTTATGATGAATTTATTTTGCAAACAGAGTCAGTCTGTCAATCCAAACGCGTTTCGGCCAGCATGGACTTTGTCACGGTTGGGAGACACTACCTTTGCAATCTGTTTTGTAGCACTTCCTGTTAAAACACTCCCATTGAATTCTGGGAGACATAGTACTTTCACTTTTGTAACCCAAAGACAGAAAAATACAATTTTATTTCCACTTACTTGTATGTTGTTTTTACATAAACCTGCATTTCTTAATAGTTCATCTTAGTTGTACTAACTAATTGACTGGTGCACATTCAGTGTTTGTGCAATGTGTTACCTATGACCTTTCATTTTGTCAAATGGGGCATTTGTGGCAATATTCACATTTTTACATGTATGAAACACATTTGTATGTTTTAATTTGGTTTCCCAAATCACATGTTATATGTATTTGCCCATGTATATATTTATAGATATTTGTATATCTAATCATGTGAAGATCCACTTTCATGCAAATTGTGAAAACAAGTTATCTTTATTGAAGAGTAACCACAGGTACCTCCAGCTTAGCTTCAGAGCTAGCCACCAACAAATACAAAGGTTTTCAAAGGATAACATTCCAGCCTGGCAACAGGCTCAACATTCTATTATAGGTAAGTTAACTCCACACCTCTCCCCTTTATATACCCCTTTTAACAGCAACAAAGTTTACAAAACATTACTAAAATATTCAGTTGTCAAGAACAGGTAGAGGAGCATGACATTTGCAAACATTTCCAGTGCTCCAAGACGAACCATCAGTCAGAATGACAATATTTTATTTTACAGATTTCATTTGCATTGGTTTAGAAAATGTGCTGTCTCCTTTCATGACAATTCCACCATGCCTTACCAACACCCAGTCTCATTCTTTTAAATCAATATTTTTTACACTCTTTCTAACATCATATTAATTTGTCGCAGCCAACTGTCGCTGGGCCACACTATTTTCCACAGCCTTCCAATGTCTTTCAGCCATCCAGGAACTTCCTTAACATCGGGCTCACGTCCTTTAAGAGAAATAAATGGTGAAACACCAGTCATGGAATGCGGTGTCACTCTATATGACCATACAAGCTTCTTAAGTTCTTCACACATGACAATCCAGTAGAAAGTGACAATTGGATGTTTTCCATTATTAAACGGTTGATTCTTTCAACCAAGCCATTGGCTTGAGGCCTGAACAAGGCAACTCTTTCATGTTTGATTCCAAGTTTGCACAGAAACCCTTGCATTTCCTTTGACACTAGTTAAACACCGTTATCCGATACTAAAACGTTTGAAATTTCCTCATTCAAGAACACTTTCTCCATAAATGCAATCACCTTTTGCATGTTCACATACTCAGTGGCTTCAACCACAAACCATTTGGAATGGTAATGAACCAGAACCATCAAGAACTTGTTATGTAATCCAAGTTTAGAGATTGGGCCCACAAAATCAATCGCTACTGTTTCCGATGGGCGCTTGGGAAATGATACACAAGCTAAGGGAGGTTGCCTAATCACCTTAGTTTTATCGGATTGGGCACTTGCACAGCATTCCTTCACTACATCCTCTATGTCACCATCCATACTGGGCCACCAATATGACAGTTGCATCCTTCTTTCGGTCATATTTCTTCCCAGGTGCCCCTCATGAGCAATGTTCACAATTTTACTCCTTAGCCCAACCAGTGGCACAAACTAACACCTTCTCATTAATCTACTATGACACACACTTAATTCAACTTCCGCGTGGTGGTAACTTCTAAAGCGAACATCTTCAGTGAGACTTTCATTCCATCCTTACAATGCACTGCAAGATATCATCATTTGACATAGCATCCATCCATTCTTCTTTACTAAAGGCAGCTTCCTCACTACCACCCTTAAACACCTCCTCAATTACATCATCCACGTCTGTATCAACCTCTTCTATTGGCATCCTAGACAAATAGTCAGCCACAACATTTCTTAATCCTTTAACATACTCAACTATGGAGTTATATTCGAGAACTAATAACATCCTTTAAATAAATGAACTAGGGGTTTGTGGTCTGTGTGGACTTTAAATGGCAAACCCCACACAAAATATTTAAAATGCTTTATGCCCCTTCTCAATTACCGAATATGATAATTCTGCATCACATAACCTTCTAGATGCAAATCCGATGATTTTCTCGTCTCCATCACTCACTTGAGTTAGAACTGCACCAATTCCAACTGAACTGGCATCAGTTGTAACAAAGGTTTTAGCCTTGACAATAAAATGACCATGAGTAGGAGCGTTCACAATACTACTCTTAATCTTGTTGAATGCATGGTCCAAACTGTCATTCTACTCAAATACAACCCCTTTCTACATTTGCATCCTCAGAGGTTCAACTATCTCTGTGAACCCTTTCACAAACTTTGAACAATATTCTGCCAAGCCTAAAAATGTCTTTACCTGGTGCTTTTTATGAGGTGTAAGAGCATCCTTGAAGGCAGAATCGATACTTTTCTTAGGCTTGATACCATCTCTAGCTATTTCATGTCCCAGATATGACACACAACTTTTCCTTAATTGTCATTGTTCTCTTTTTATGGTCAACCCATTGTATCCACTCTTCAAACCCTCTTCCATTACCACATCATGATGTTTCTCCACAATCAACACATCATCCTTGAAACACAAGACATCACTCATGCCTTATAAAATTGTTGCATCATTCTCTGAAACACCGCTGAGGCAAATGCTAAGCCGAACGGCATTCTGCAATTGCGAAATGCACCCAGCTGTGTAACAAATGAGGTGAGATGTTGTGATTCCTGATCTAAAGTAGTTTGATGATATGCTGCAGACATATTGATAACACTAAAAATGGTACCACCACCCATAGCTATCAACATCTCAGAAAGGTTGGGAAGGGGTTGCCTATCTACCCAAATGTATTTATTTTAGCCTAGCAAGTCCATACATAAGCGAATCTTACACCCATCCATAGGCGCAACTACGATGGGAGCCTACCACTCTGAGGCTTTGATGGGCTCTTTGATACCTTGTGCAAGTAACTTTTTAAGTTCACCTGGTAATGGATCTCTAATCAAATATGGTAAATTCCTCACTTTATGCACAATAGGGATTGCATTTTTTTTTAAATAATCTTGTGTGAAAAGTTTTTGAGTTAACCGGTTCACCTGGTAATGGATCCCCCATCGAATATGGTAAATTCCTCACTTTATGCACAATAGGGATTGCATTTTTAAAAAAAATAATCTTGTGTGAAAAGTTTTTGAGTTAACCGGTTTCTCAGAAAAATCTTCTGGATACTTCTCCATTAAATTTGTTTGATATGTTGTACAATTGTGGACATAACAGGCTCGTCAGCATTTGGATTGAGAATAATATTTAAATCCTTTTGGTGATGCCAACCTAGTAAATTGGATCCCTGCTTGGTCAAATATACTCGACCATACACCTTTTTTCCACTAAATCAGATCACCATTCATTTTAGTCCTAAAATATCAATTGTTTTTCCACCATACCCAGCAACCTTAATATCAGGCTTGGTCGGGAGGAGCCAAGATGGCGGACGGGACGGACGTTTGAGCTCCCGGCTCCGTAAGCCATCTGCCTTTGCAACAATATCCTGTCGTTAATCCTGGCTCACACCGTGTTGGAATGACGGAACGAACGCGCGGAAGCCGACTGCTTTCCTTTGGGACCTCCGCCGTCTGATTTGGTGCAGGACTCGCTGAGTTCGTCGACCTCCGGAGCTGCCCGGGTAGCTGTGCCGATCGCCATCGCTGGACATCACGAGCCCAAGACGGTGGGACGAGCGGGGGAGGTGCCGTTGCCTACGGGAGTATGGCGATCTCGGAAATGGACTTATGAGTTCTCTCCCGATGCAGAGTGAATCACCCTGGCTGAGGAGTGTGTCTTTGTGCGACTGGAGCCCCCCACGCGGCGCTTCCCCCCGCTATGCTATTCATCGCCTGGACATTCTCCATTTTGGGGCGACTCTCGGCTGCAGAACACCCGCATTGGCGAGAAAGGCGAGGTGACTCACGTCCTGTGCGACCCCCCTGCTGTGGGCTGCATTTCTACCGGCGGTTTCAACGCCTGCTTCCCCGGATAGGGAAATCGCCCCCCCTCTCCTCATTGCGGATTACCTGAGGGGCAGCAATGGCGCTTGCCTTTCGGGACGAAGAGAAGGCTGCTCCACCATCCCTGTTGTGCGCTGCCCTGCCTGTTCCCGGACTGGAGGCGGACCCCGGGGCATCGCCGCTCGCTGCGGATCGGCTGCTATCTCAGGGCACCTTGACTTATGGGGATATTCTGTTCGCCATTGCAGACTTGGGGACAACATGGCGGCGAAACGTCCAAGAACTGACGGAGAAGATCGAGGGAGCTTCATCTGGTATAACGCGACCGGGGA
This sequence comes from Lissotriton vulgaris, assembly GCF_964263255.1. Classification (NCBI taxonomy): domain Eukaryota; kingdom Metazoa; phylum Chordata; class Amphibia; order Caudata; family Salamandridae; genus Lissotriton; species Lissotriton vulgaris. The sequence continues at coordinate 792,073,824 of NC_141694.1, read as the reverse complement.
TGGCTGACCCTCTGCCACCTTTAACATTGTCTGAAACGGTTGCAAAGTCGCAATATGAGAGGGCGGAGGTGTGCAGTGTCCCTGGCAACAATGTTGATGGTCTTCTCCTCGGTGAGGCTCTCGATACAATGTTACCCCCCACTTTGAGAACTGTGACTCTGTCCCCACAATGGCTCTGCTCATCGAACTTCCAGTGCCTGACCCCCCCTAAGGTCTTTGCCTCCGGAGCCGTTTTTATACAATGGTGGAGTGTGTGCTGTCCGGTGATGGAGGGGGTGTTCAACAGATTTGATGCTGGACTTGGTGGTGACCGGGGACGCTCCTCTCCGCCTCCTGTGTTTCTTCCTTGTCTAGAGCGGCCATCTTGCTCCTTTGTTCTACCCGGGGAGTGCTCGCAGCGATGGCCAGCCCTGGCCGGATTTTGCCGTTCAGGCCAGGGCTGAAGATATTTCCTCGTGGGTTTTGATCGGACGGATGGCGGAGACCCGGACTGAACTATATTTTGATAGGCTGACTGCATAGAATGTGCTCTTTTTTCCCCACTTCGGTTCATAATTTCTATGTCCTGTTCTTTATTCTGGTTGTGGGGGTTGTGATTACTGTGCTGACCTGTGACTCCAGATATGGCTGATTAGATTCTCTCTTGGCTGTAAGTCTTTCGAATTTATTGATACACGGTGTGGGAGTTGCACATGGCTGTGTGAGTTCGGGAGACCTGCTTTTGGAAGGAAATTATGGCCCTCCCCCGGGGTTAGGTTTTCTTGGGAGGTTTAGATTAGAATTGTCTTTTCTGGCTCCCTATATCAATGGTGACATTATATCTTTTTCTTTTTCTTTCTTTACTACCTCTACTATATTTCGGGTTTATGGGGCGACAGACGCGCTGCTGGGGGGGGGTAGGCCGTAGCCTTCGCATGCGTGTAGGGTGGGGGTTGTGGGATGGGTATTTTGTTTCTTTTTGTTCCTATGGTGCCTTGTTTTTTCTTCTAATTTAGTTCTTCTTCCTTCTGTCTTGGGTCCGTGTCGACGCTATTGCCGGGTGAGTGGCGGTGAATGCTGTTAGGGCCTTGTGTCTAATATCCTGGTAACATACATCCTGGCCGCCATTCTGCCTGGTGGGATTTGTCCTCTGAGTTGCTGGGCTGTGTATGCTGGTGTTGATATCACTACTTCATGTCTTCATGGACCCTGTTCTTTCTTTTCGTTTATGTTCCACTTTTTATTGAAACGGAATAGTTGGACAGTATTGCTTGCAATGAAAACTTTAAAATTAACCTTCAGAACTCCTGAGACGCGACAGCAAGGGCTCCACAGTGTAACTGCTGAATGCTTACTAATTATACTGCTGTACTGTTGCGTCATCGTCTTGCATGTACATGTGCTCAACCGTATTTGTGGCCGGCCTGAAGGTTGTAGGCCACTATTTGTACTTTTCTAGATGCACTAATAAAGGTTTTCAAAAAATTAAAAAAAAAAAAATATATATCCGGCTTGGTCAAGGACTCATCATCACTTCCACTTCCACTTCTCCATACTTTGGAGTATATATCCTACTTTGGAGTATATATCCTTGGATGATAGCGTATACAAACTCCCTGAGTCAACCAGCATCGTAAAATCATGCTTATCCAGACTTATGACACAGTGAGGGTTGTCTAATATGCATGTTCTTTCCCTAACAGCACCACACTCAAAGACAATATGAATATGGTATGGTTCCGCAGGACCCTGGGAAACATCGCAATCCTCAATACACAACATGAGGTCTTGAACATTCTCACACTTGTCATCCACTTCTTGTATTTGACCAGATTGATTCCTGGTCCTGCAAACTTTGGCAAGATGACCCCTCTTGACACAAGCTCTACATAACACAGGTGCACCACAATGATAGCACTTAACAACTCTTGCATTAGTTCCTGGAGCAACTGCATTTGCACGAGGAATATCATTATATTTGTTGGGAAGCTTAATAAAAGGTTTGTTATACTGTTTCACTAATTTAGTTTCATCCTGTAAAGTAGTACTCCGGAATCTGATTAGTGGAGTAAGTTATTTATTAAGGTTATTATGACAATATACCATAGACAGGAGTGCTCAGTAAGTCTAGCAAGCAGGAACTGAATAACTGTCAGCTGCAACTGACATGTCAACTGTCAAAGTCGAATGTCCAGCTGTCAACGTTCCAGCTGGTGACATCACCGTCGCACGCAAGGGATAGGTCGTGCGAGGAAGAGGGGAGAAGAAGGAGGGGGGAAGGCAAGGGGAAAACAAGGAACAAAACACATCTCTTTCCCTTAAGACCCTAAAGGAGGAAACCTAAAAGTGGAAGAAGCAAGGTGTAATAAACCGGTCACCTAGTCGCAAACAAAGTCTTTGTATTTGCTTGGTTTAACCAAGCTTCAACCAAACCTACTAGTTAGTCCTGGCCTCTTCTTCCATAGTGTCTCTTTCTGCCATATGTTCAGGTTCTGACGAAGGGATACCACTCGAACCTGATGAGCTACCTGTCTCTCTAGTGGTGAGATCTCTCTTCTTGTCCGTGAGTTCCAATGCATCCTGATCTTTCACAGATGTGACAATGCTACTAGCGCCAGGTGACACCTCTGAGTCCCAAGTGCTGAGGTCTCTGTATTCACCAATAGACTCAATGAGTTCACGGTCCTGACCGTCACTGGTTCCAATGTTGCCAAATGATGTAAATGTGCTATCACCTTCTCCGTCCGATTCATATGTTTCTTGGCGCAACCATCCATTGGTGTCCTGTTCAACCACATTGTCCCCTTCATCCATGGGCTTAGGTTCAGTGGTGTCTTGTTGGACAACATCCGATCTGGAACAAACGGAAATAGCAGAGGCATGCCCCACCTTACCATCACTGAGGAGTGCAGAGTTACAAAAGACTTTTTCTACAATTAACGGTGCTGTAAACCTATTTTGTCCCATTACAATGTGTCCACTCCTTTTGACCCTCACTCTATCTCCTTCTTTGATGTTGATTTCTTTGCAGTTACGTTCACTGTCAAATTTCTCTTTGGACAGTGCTTGTGCCTCTTAGATTCTTTTTCTGACTGTTTCCGCCGACTATTCACTTTTTCTAGCTGTCTTGAGCCATCCAATATTGTCCTTGGAAATTGGTGTCCTTTCCTCTCATAATTTCGAACAGGCTTACCAATTTTTTCTCTCCTGGTGTTATTCTGTACCACCATATCAGTTTGTTTACTTCCTTCCTCCAACATTTACCATTGTTGTTAGCTAATTGAATGGTGCCTTTTATTACCCTATTAAATCTTTCCACGGCCCCTTTTCCAGCCGGGTGGTGTACGTAAGTAGTTTTGTGGGTAATATATCATTCCTGTCAATTAATTTCTTAAAAATGTCCGACGTGAACTGACTCCCACTATAGTCTTCAGTATACCTTCTGTCATGAATATACCATCCATGAATGTGACACGGTCAGTTGCATCCACCTTCCTGCAAACCTTTATTTCTGGCCACTTTGAAAAGTGATCTACTAAGACCAGTATGTGCACTTGTTCTGCCTGCAATTTTATGGGTCCCATTATATCAATTCCTACTCTCTCCCATGGCATGTTCAGGCATTTCAACAGTTGCAGTGGGGGTCTGAGAGTTGTCTGAGTCTTATCTGAATTCTCACATTGTATGCAGTTCCTTACTGCTCTTTCTATTTCAATATCCCATCCTTGTCGCCATAAATGTAAAGTAGTACTCCGGAATCTGCTTAGTGGAGTAAGTTAATCATTAAGGTTATTATGACAACACACCATAGACAGGAGTGCTCAGTAAGGCTAGCAAGCAGGAACTGAATAACTGTCAGCAGCAACTGACATGTCAACTGTCAAAGTTGAACGTCCAGCTCTCAACATTCCAGCTGGTGACATCTTCGTTGCACGCAAGGGATAGGTTGTGCAAGGAAGAGGGGAGAAGAAAGAGGGGGGAGGCAAGGGGAAAACAAGGAACACAACACATCCACACATACATGAATTTCCACCCCTTTGGCAACCTGCTCCTTCAGTATTATGGAATTACTACAATTTCCCATTTCCTTTATCCACAAATCAGTATGTTCTAAACCTTTGGCAATGTTGGATCCTTAATAAGCAATTTTTCTTTTACACCCTTGTTATTAGTACATCTCACTATTTGGTCACGTATGAGAGAATCTCCCAAACCCTCAAAGTTGCAAGTTAGTGAAAGACCTCTCAAAGCGGCAACATAAGTCCCAATATCTTTATCTATTTTTTGCTTACGACAAAAAAATGTATGTCTTTCTAGCACAACAGTCACTTTAGTGGTGAATCATAAATCTAGCATCTGCATAGTCATCTCATAAACATTGCTTGGTTGACTATCACCCATCACTAAAGAGATTTCAGGAAGGTCCTCACATAGGCGACGTCCCTTATCACCTAACTGCTGAAGTACAATTGCTTGCCTATGCACAGAACCATACTCATCTGCTCCAGTAGTAAATTAAAAATTACTTCTTCCAATCCTTCCAAAGAATAGCAGGATCACCTGGAGTAGGGAGAAAAGATAATCCCTGATCAGCCATATTAATTATTAGATACAATCACTAGATGCAATCAGTCCCACCAGTAAGAAAGCAAAAGTTAAATGAAACAACAAGTTAATATAACAATTTAAAATGAAAAACTTAAAATAACAAACCAAATTGTTGCTTGAAGAAATGTACAGTTCAGTTCCTAGTTGAATAGTTGAATAGTTCTTCCCTCAAGGTCGATGTCGTAAATCATGAACAGTTTTGGACAAAATGCAATCTCTCGACTTCGTTACGTAGTGTCCCTATGTAAACTAAGGGAATTCTTCGCAATTGTCCAAAATGGCTGGCAAAACGTGAGGTTACGTTGATTTTCGAATGGAAATCAGGCTTGTATGACCGTGCTCACAAGCATGGAGGAGCAGACTGCGCAAATGAAGAATGGAGCTTCAACAAGCAAAGTGCGTGTTTCTATGCAGTCTCAAGCAAACCAGTAAGTGTTGTAAAACTTTTAGTGTTTACTTTCAAGGCTCCTCGATGTTTAGCAAATCAATGGATATTTCTACAGCTTGGAACGCAATCCTCGTGAAAGCGGCATCGCTGTCAAAGTTTCTCGACACTTGAAACATAATACTCAATTAAATTAGCATTGCCGAAAACATCAATAGACATCCATTTCCACAGCCTCTAGATGTCTGACACTCGTCTTCTACGCTGTCAAAAACCTCTTGATATTTGGCACGCTGTTCAGTTAATTAATTACACTATCCATCGCTGTTCCGTATTTTCCACAATAGGTTCTGTCTCAGTCACACTCAATATCACAGCCAGTCGATATACAGTGAAGACTAATCTCATGAGGTGAAGAGTAGAGACAGTCAGACCACACAGCAAAGAGTAGGATTTTTGTCACAGCATACAATTAGCCAGCAGATGATTGTGCAGAAAGTACTTACAATAGTATGCAGAAGTTCATTTGTAGTAGAATTGTAGCAAGATGTAATAAACTTGTAATAGGTCCTTTAGTAGTAATTCTCTTAGTAGTAAATTCATCCAGGGGTGGAGGTTCTTGTTGCCTGCCTCCTGCGCAGATCAAGTTCAACTCGTTGCCAATGTAAAGATCCACTTTCACACAAATTGTGAAAACAAGTTATCTTTATTGAAGAGTAACCGCAGGTTCTGCCAGCTTAGCTTCACAGCTACCAACAAATACAAAGCTTTTCAAAGGATAACATTCCAGCCTGGCAACAGGCTCAACATTCTATGATATGTAAGATAACTCCACACAATATTCTTGAAAAAGCACTCAGTGGCCACAGTTTTTGAAATGGCCCATGGGCTCACAAAATGGCCTTACAAAATGCTATTTTTATGTTTGACGAAATGTTTACATCAATATTATTCGCTAGTCAAAGCCTAGACAGATTATAGACAAAACACACTAATCTGGCACAACCACTACTTACAAAAAGGTTCTTTTCCCCAAACAAGAGAGAGATTCAACCCTATCAGTCAATTAGACAACACAAGAGTACAGTAGATCACCTTCACACACTTGCCCCCATGCAACCGAAGAAAATGGCAGGTTTTCATTTCTGGTCTACGAAACATCACCGGCTAGGCATCTTCCCCAGTATGAATATAAAGGTCAGACCATTTTGTTTCCCACGCATCACTTCAACCATAAATATGAATCTTGCATTGGAATCATAATCCGCCCTCCCTCTGTATGATTGACTAACACTGTCATTACAGCAACAATCAAATGTCCTCACCTGCACAATAATCATAAGTAATATTGAGTACGCATTTGCCTACAACATCACTATCACTGTCGGTGTAAGTCGCAACTCCCCTGATCGCCACGTTCTACAATGACAAATGGGCGAGTGGGAGGATGTTAGACTAGAAGGGTAACCAAAGTCTGTTTTTTGCTTATTTGTATTTGTATGTTTTCTTTCATAATTTGTAAAGTTCACCTCAATAACGCTGATGTGACTGCTCTTACAATGATGATGGGTTTACAGGATGGATCTTGCTTCAAAACTTTGTACGATATATAAGCATACTGCAACAGGAATGTTAAACAAATCCACTATTTAGAACTGCAGAATTAAAATGCCCCTCCCGATTTGGTGGTCATTTGATCCTGTAAGAAGCTTCTTTAAATACACTGAGATATTAGGACACTACACAAAAACATTACTAGGGCATGACACATAAACCACCATCACTAAAAGTAGTATCACTAAACACCAAAGGCTTAAACCACCCAGTCAAGAGAAAGAAAATGCTAGACGGTACTCGTAAATTAAAAGGAGACATATTTCTCTTACAAGAATGCAAACTCAATCAAGAATGAGCTCTTTATCTTAGCAGATATGCAGAAGTTGCTTACTCTCCAGCATTAGGAAAGAACAACAGGGTAGTAACTTAGATTGATTTCTCATGCCTCCAAAATGAATATGCTATAATCCAAAGTAGATATGGAAGGGAGATGGATAATATCTAAATTAGCCAAAAATGTGTACACTCCCAACGTAGATGATCCAGATTGTTGGACCAAACTTACATAAAGCCTCATACCTATCCCCAAGTACTTCTTGCTCATACTAGCTGAAGACCTTCACCCACCTTTCGACCCCATCATTGATAGGGATTTAATGTTCAAATATTGACCTCCGGAAATGCACAAACTACTAAGAAAACTTTGTAAAAAGTTTAAACTAAAAGACTCATGGAGGCGGCAACATCCTTCAGAAGGGGATTACACATTCTTCCCACCTCCTCACTCAACGTACTCACGTATTAATGACATCCTCTTTCAGCCCTCGGATCCAAGATGACTAAGAAGCGAAGAAACAACGGGCGTGCCAAGAAAGGCCGTGGGCATGTACAGCCCATCCGCTGCACCAACTGTGTTAGCTGTGTGCCCAAGGATAAATCAATCAAAAAGTTTGTCATCAGGAACATTGTTGAACAGCAGCTGTAAGGGACATCTCTGAAGCCAGTGTCTTTGAATCATACGTGCTGCCCAAACTGTATGTGAAGCTGCACTACTGCGTCAGTTGTGCCATCCACAGCAAGGTCGTCAGGAATCGCTCCCGTGAGGCCCGCAAGGACCATACCCCACCACCCATTTCTGAAATAAAAAGTACACCCAGCAAAAAAAGATTACATTCTGATTCCAGGAGGCCATTCACACAATATTGCTCAAACAACTATAGAGCTGAAACTGGTTTCAGATCACTCCCCCATAACCCTAACACTATCAGGCTTCATAACTAGGAATATAAATCCCCTCTGGAGGCTGAACAATGAAATCCTAACGTCCTCCGATAATGTCGAGAAGACAAGCTGTGCTATAAGAAACTTCCTTAATGACAATATTGAATCTGACAGCTCCCCTCTAACTTGATGGGAGGCCCTAAAAGCAACAATAAGAGGCTCTCTGATCCAGAGAAGATCAAAAATAAACAAAGAGGCTAATGCAAAACTACTATCCCTTGAAAAGGAAATAACATCTTTAAACACCACCACATACGCTCCAAGGACGAAATCCATCTTGAATTCCTGACTACAAAGAAATACAAATATAACCAGATCTTAAGTAAGTGAGCAGGAGCTTGGATAAACAAACAAAGAGTATATGACCCTGTGAAACAACAAGGCAAGGAAGATGCTGGTAGTCTATCTTAAGTACAAGCAGCAGAAGAACAGTATCACAGCCTTTAAAGATAAATCTGACAAGATTCTAATAAACCCAGAACAAAGTTCTGACACCTTCAAAGAATACTCTGAAGTCCTATACTTCCCAAACATGGAAATCACAGAACATGAAGCAAGCAGTACTTAGAAAAACTCAACCAATGAAGAAGAGATAAAGGAGCTGAATTCCCCTATCTCCAAGCAAAACATTTAAAAGGTAACTAATAACTTAAAAACTGGTAAAGGCCTGGGCCCATACGGCTTCTCAGCCCTTTTTTACAAGACATTTGGAGAACTACTCAATGATCCCCTTCTCAAATTGTATGCATGCTTGGCTGAAGCAGGTACAGTTTCGGGCACGACTGTTGAGGCCACAATAGCGGTCTGACCAAAATAAGGGAAAGACCCACTGCTAACTAAGATCTATAATTCAATATCATTGATCAAAATTGACTGTAAAATCTAAGCTAAGCTACTTGACAAAAGAATCCAACAATACCTGCCTGAACTCATACACCCCTCACAAGTGGGCTTTCTAAAAAAATCTCCTTTCTAGGGATAGTGATAGACTGCATTGTCTTGTGATAGATAAAGCCCAAACAATAGCAACACCAACAGTCTTTCTTCTTGTATAATATCACAGTCATGGCTCAACCTAAATGTATGCTCATGCATAGAACGTATTGGACCCCTTCCTATCTATATAAGCTAAGACTCAGAGAGGTACTCACATGCTGAAATTGCAATCAAGGGATTGACAATCTCGCACACATGTTTTTCTACTGCGCATCACTTAAAAATACTGGGACAATATTTTTGAATTCATTAGTGATCTATTTCATTTTCATCCCCATAAGGATTTCACCTTCCTACTCAGGGCCCCTTAGACCCAAACATAAACAGCGAGGAAGACAGGCAGTTATTGGATTTCCTGCTCACACTAGCATCCTTAACAACTGGGAGAACAAAGCTGCGATTTCATCCAAAGCCTGGAGAAACTAGATCTCCTTCATTAGGTGTGCTAATAACATTTCATTCCAGACCATGCCCTGGGAACCGAGAACAAGAGCAATTTGGGCCACACTCGACAACTTTATAGCCATAACTATACCCCTGTAGACAATCCTCACTCGGAGCTTACTTCAGGCATTGGAGAGCTCATGATAGCATCTGTTTCCTAAAAAGCACTCAGAAGGAGATGATGGACGGAGTGCTGAAACTTTACAGACACTCACCCCCAGTCACAGATCTGGGTTGAATCCATCATCATTTTTTAGCTCACTTTGCCACCCCAGTTTGGACACAGCTATATGCAAATCAGTCTTGACCCTGTGCCTCATGTGAACAGTCCAGCCTGAACTGCCCAGCCATGTCTTCCCTGGACCGGAAACAAGGATCTTGGGACAGGTTTATGGGTTACACCCCTCATCAGCCATGCTAGGTTAAATCCAGTGGCAAAGTACGCAAGGGACCCACGTCTAGGCATACCCTGCCAACTTAGGGCGAACAAAACAAACACAAGGAGATGATGGACAGAGTGCTGAAACTTTTCAGACACTCACCCAAAGTCCCAGACACAACTATATGCACATCAGTCTTAACCCTGTGCCTAATGGGAACAGTCTAGCCCCAACTGGCAAGCCATGTCTTCCCTGGATCGGAAACAAGCATCCTGGGACCAGTTTCGCGGTAATACCCCTCATCAGCCAGGCTAGCTTCAATCCAGTAACAAAGTGAGCAAGGGTCCCACGTCTGAGCATACCCTGCCAACTTAGAGCAAACAAAGTAAACACAAGGAGATGATGGACGGAGTGCTGAAACTTTTCAGACACTCACCCCCAGTCACAGATCTGGGTTAAATCCTTCATTGTTATCTATAGCTGTGTCTGAACTGGGGTGGAGAATTGAGCTAAAGGGCACCCACACACAAGCACCATAGTCCCAAGGGAAGAGGTCCTTAGGCCACTATAAGCCCCCCTCCTCCTTCAAGTTAAGTTTGTCCCTAGGGGATATGGTCCCCAGGGCTGGTTAAGGCTCCATCCTCTTAAAATATATGCTTAAGCACCAGTCCAAGGGATACTTGAGCCAATATTGGCTCAGGGAGGGAAGCTGTGCATCCATCCTCATAAAGTCCCCAGGGGACGGAGGCTGAGCACTCCCTCACCTTAAAAAAAGACTAGAGCCCAAGGGGATTAGGTTTCCAGGACCTGAAATGGCTCAAAGGGGGCACGTTCCCCCGTCTATTTTAAAAAAAGGCTCAAGGGGGATGGGATCCATGGAATGTAGGTTCTGCAGCCAGACCCTGCGGTCAACACCATGCCGCACATGGCTGAAGGCTGTGCGCAGTGTAGAGTTAGCTGCCTGCAGAGTGTTGGTTGTAGGGCCTGGCAAGGCACTGTGGCTAACTCCACGCCTTGCATGGCCCAAAGGCTGCCTAGATGGGGAAATTTTTGCCCTGGGGATGGAGTCCCCTGAACTGTAAAGGTTCGGGGAGGTTGTGCACCCCCTCCCCTTTAAAAAGAATATGCCCTCAGGGGAAGTTGTGAGGGGGGATTGTAAAAGCTCAGGGAGGGGGCCAAATGCCTTCACCCCTTTAAATGAATGTTTGCTCTGGGGGATGAGATCACTGGGGCCTTCTGAGGCTTTCAGAAGGGGGCCGCATGCCCTCTCACCTTTAAAAGCAAAAGTGTTTTTCCGGTTTAAAAAAATGTACACATTACGGGCCTGATTAACGAAGGTAAATTTACACTTTTGTGTAAGTTTACCATTTTTGCAATTCACAAATGTATTTAGCTAGAAGGATAGAAGGATAGAACAGTCTTTCCCAGTGTCTAACTTTACCAAATAACTCGCCACATACTTTAGCAATCACTTCTCTGACAGGACTCAGGCTCCGTTTTTCTCATTCAGTGATTTTATATAGCCTGAAGAGGATCTTGACTCATTGCTGTTGAGATATTTACAGTGAACAACTGAGTCAAAATTCAAAACATAAATTAAGCATTAGCAGGGAACATGTCTGTGTTCTTATTTTACCCTTGTATAATCATATTAATGTCTCTGTTGTGTATAATGAGAGCTTGCCCATGGATTAAAGGAGATGCAGTCTATTGTTAAAGGAAGTATTTATCTTGGTAGTGTTGTGCATTCAGCACAAGGAAGAGTGTTTTTCATGAGCAGAACATGGATTGACTGCAACCAGATCAGTTTTTACCTCAGCAATTCTTAGACTTGTGATCTTCGGTGAACGCGGGAAGAAACCTGTTTGACAAATAAGGTAGGAGCCAGAAATAATTGATAATTTATGTGCAATTTGTGAATCTATATACTTTCTTAAGAGTCAAAATGGGTAAAAGTGTATGAGTCTCTACTCCAGTGTACCTTTCACACTGGCCTCGGTTCATGAAAGCATTGAAAGTGCTGGGTGACTTAATAATTTAAAGGGGGTTTTCTTAGGTGTATAACGTTGCATAGAACTCAACAGGATTTATTTATTTATTTATAAAGTTTTATATAGCTCAAATGTGACCCACAAAGGTGTCCGAGCGCTTTACAGTATGCAGTATAAAAAATGGATGATGAGGTATACAAGCATTCAAATGTGTCAATTCGTACAAAAGAGGTATATAATATATGGATTACAAACATGGAGGACCGGGAATCTGCAGGACATTGCACAATATACAGTTATTGAACATTAGGTGTTTGTGCTAGCAAACAAACATATAATATCCTCATTCGAATCACAATGGGAAACAAGTATATAGATAACCAAGGGGGGCCCGAGGCCAACTACACTACATACAGTTATCGAGGATTAAGGGCTGTGGTATTAATCTTACATATAATAGTCTTGTACATTCCACCGGATATAGGCAATGATATGCAGGCCTTATAGATAACTCGGTGTTAGCCTAGAATTAAGACTTAGGTCGTGAAATTGTTCATTAGTAGTATTTTTACTTCTTTTTTGAATGCGGGAAAGGAAGAGATTCCATGCACTACTAGAGATAAGGAGTTCCAAATCTTTGGTCCAATCCCTGAGAAAGCTCTGCAGCCAGTTCTCTTCTTATGGAAGGATTGAAGTTTCAGAAGGAAAGTACTCGCACTTCGCAGTTGTCTGCAACCTCCAGACCTTTCTAGCTTTAGAGCCAAGTAACTGGGTGTATTGTTATGCATTGCTTTGTGTGTCATGCAGGCCACTTTTAGGTGTATTCTTGCCTCGCAAGGCAACCAGTTCAGGGCTTTCAAGTTCGGAGAGATGTGACTATTTCTTTTGGTTCCGGATACCAGTCTAGCCGCAGCATTCAGTGATGCCCTCAGCAGAGCCAGCTTGTATTTGGGGAGACCACAGAGAGTGGTGCTTACGTAGTCTAATCTTGGCAGCACTAGGGCTTGCACTGCCATTTTTAGATCAGGAAGGGTTTGAGTTTCCTTAGTATACTCAACTTGTGATTAGCTCCCCTTGGTGGCATTAGAGATGTGCGACTGCATATTCAGATGTTTATCTATGGTGATGCCTACGGATTTTGCTGAGTCAATGATGAGGGGAACACAGCCAAAGGAGGTTAGGTGTTTTAACCATAGGTCTAACTTAGGTGTGTGGCTCGGTGGCGAGATGAGAATGTATTCAGTTTTTTGGGTACTCAGCATGAGGTGGTTGTTAGTGACCCAGCTTTGCGTGTACAGTAGAATAGTGTTGAGGGCAATGAAGTCTTCTGGGGTGGAGATTTTCAGAAACAGCTGGGTGTCATCCGCATACAGATGATATGGAACGATCGCTGATTTCAGTGCATTTGCCAAAGGCTCCATTAGGAGGTTGAAAAGAATGGGTGATAGGGCTGATCCCTGAGGGACACCTAGGGTGACCACAGAGAGTTGTGAGAGTGAATTCTTCATCTTGATTCTTTGAGTTCTGTTATTTAATAAGGAGGAGAACCATTGCAACACTGTGCCTGAGAGGCCCATCCTTCGTGCCAATAGGGAAAAAAGGGTGTCATGCTTGACCATATAGAAGGCGGAGGACAGGTCAAGAAGTATCAGTAGGCATGACTCATTGCGGTCAAGCATTTTTAGTAGGTCGTCCATAATGTGTGTGAGTGCAGAATCTGTGCTCTGACCTTGGTGGAAGCTTGATTGGTGACTGTCTAAGAGGTTGTAATTCTCAATATGGTTGCATAATTGAATTTGTACACATTTCTCCAACAGTTTCGCCAAAGTGGGGATGTTGGATATAGGGTGGTAGCTGTTGAAATCAGATGGGGTGGCATCAGCTTTCTTTCTTATAGGTGTGACCTGCCCTATTTTAAGGCAGTCCGGAATGTCACCTTGTCTTAGGGAGGCATTTACAATTTTTGCCCATAGCGGTAGGATAGATGTATTTAAAATTTTGAACAGGGCAGGAGGCAGGGGGTCAGAGAAATGATTGGAGGAGTTGATTGCTTGAAGAGTATTATTGATTATTTGTTGAGAGATTGGCGAGAAGGTGAGCCATGAGGCATTGTTTTTTGTGACTTCCCCTGGATTATTAAAATGGGCTTTGAATAGAGCTCCACATATAGAATCTTGGACCATAGAATGTGGGAGCGCTTCTTGGAATGGATGTCTAGCTTGATGGTCTTAGTCTTTTTGTAGAAGAAATTGGCAAGCACATCACAGGTAGGTGAGGCCAGGTCGTTTAGTTCCTTAGAGTTAGTCGTTTTGCATTATTGTTGCTTGACGAATTCAAAGATTTTTTTTGGCCGGTTGATAGCTTGGTTCAGCTGGGTTCTGAAAAAGTCTACCTTTGCCTTAAGAATCCTTCTATTGTATGAATTCCTTAACCTTCTAAGCTGATCAAGGTTATCAGTGGTAGGAGTAGTTTTCCATAGACGCTCTGCAACTCTGAGATGACGTCGCTCCGAGTTCAGGGCCTCGTTGAACCAGGGTTTGGGAATTTTGGAGGAAACATTTTTTTCTTGGAGGGGCGCTGTAGAGTCCAGGATTTCAAGTAAAGTGGAAATGTAGAATGTTGTGAGGTCATGTACATCAGTCATGTCCGTCATAAGGGTCAGGGCGTAGTTGCAACGGTTTACCAAGGTGATGGGGTTGATATTTTGTAAATTCCTTTTTCATTGTCTTGTTTTTGAGGGTTGGCCTCTTTTTTGAGTATCTTTGATATTGATGGAGAAGAGGATGCAATAATGATCAGACCAATCGCATGTGGTGATGGTCATAGTAGGACACTGTTTGTTTTTGCAATGATGAGGTCCAATGTCTCTCTCTTGTTATGAGTTAGGCTGTCACAGAATTGAGATAGCTCCTGTTCTGACAGAAACTCTTTAGGACAGCCTACAATATGATTGTGTGCGTTGTTCCAGTGAGGTTAATGTTACCCAAGAAAATATGAGGTACTTGTGAGTTGGCATTGGATGCCATGATCTTCATTATCTCGTCGATACAAGGCAAGTTATCGCCTGGGGGGCGATAACTTCGCCTGGGGGGTGGTAGAATATGTGAAGCTTGCTGGCGATGTGCTTAGCATCAGAGATATTGATACACAGATAATCACAAGAGGATAGACCTATGGAGTCTGGTTGCTTGACTGATACTAAGTTACGATAAATGCAGTCTACCCCTCCCCCTAGTTTCCTGATTCTGTCTAGTCGGATTAGGTCGTGGGAAGGTGGAACCAGTAAGTTGAGGAAGGGCCAAGAGGAACTATTTAGCCTATTTTCTGTGAGGACCATAATATCTAAATCATTATCTAAAATGAGCTTGAATATATCAGGAGCATGTTTACAGGCAGATCTGCAATTAATGAGCCCACACTTCAACTTGTTAGTTGCGTGGTTTAGGGTAATCTGTTCTAAGTTGATATTTGTTAGGTTATGCAATTAATGTTTTAGCACCATCCATTTGGGGGTGTTCGGAAGGTGTATTGGCATTGGAAAGGTTTAAAACTCTACTTCCAGGATATAACTTTTCAAACATCCTATAGAAAAGTTATACTGTATTACTTTCTATTGCCTTATAGTTATATAACGCTGCATGAAACCATGCTGTGTTATGTGATAATAATTTAATTTTCACATAGCACCATACCGCATGTTTTGCAGTTTCTATGGCTGTCATGAGCAGGTGTTAACATTGCCCTACTCAACGGCACACTATGGGACCTATTCAGAAAGGTATTTTAGGAGTACGCAAATTAATACTCCTGTAGAACATTTACATACCCATACATGCCTAGGGAGCCTTTTCCGAAAGTGTGTATATATATGTATTACTTCCATGTCAGCCCCCACCGAATGGACTCTTGAATGCTGGGTTGATGCGGTTGGGGACCCAAGGGGGCGCCGGATGTCAGGCATTTTTACAAGCAGGAAAATGGCTTTATTATCATCGCATTTCCCCGCACTCAGCACAGTCACTGGACTTTTTCCCCTCGCTATACCTACCTGGATCATGAAAAGCATTCTGGGAGTTGCAGTTCAAACACATCAGGTGACCTGCAACAGGTGAGCTGCAGCACTGGCTTTTGGGGGCGGAGTTAATCGCAATGAACAGCTTATGGCGGGACTTTTAAAAAGACGATGACTGCACACATCTTGAACACTGCTGGTGCTGAGAAAGGCTTATTGTGCCGAAATGCATTCTCCAGTGTACAGTGTCTGAATAAAGATGCCCCCATGGTCTCCCCTACTGTGGCCTCTTCTCTCTCTTTGGAGGAGCTTACCTCGATATATATTATATATGTATATGTATATATATATATATATTAACTCCTCAAGCACGCAGTAGAACAACACGCTTGACGACACCATGTGCTGGCCAAAATTCTTTTGGCCAGCACATGGTGTCGTCAAGCGTGTTGTTCTACTGCGTGCTTGAGGAGTTAATGTTAAGGACTGGACTACGGAAGTCCTTTGTGCGACGACACACCCGCTGTTTTGGCAGGCGACGGCGTACTCTGTAGTAAGGAGTTGGGGAATATATATATATATGTGTGTGTGTGTGTGTGTGTGTGTGAGTGTGTGTGTGTGTACATGTATATTTTATTTATTTAATTTTATTTGCAAACTTTTATATAGCACTGGCTAGACCCGGAGGTATCAGAGCGCTTTACATGAGGATCAGCGAGTTACAGAGACAGGTTACATAGTTACATCAGTTAAATCAAAGAATCACAGAGGGAGGAGGAGGGGGAGGGAAGGAAGGAAACACAAATGGGGAGACGAGGAAAACAATGTCAGATGACCGGCTGGGTAGGTGACGGCCAAGGGGGTGAACCAGAGGCAGACTCCTCTGTAGCTGCATAGGACAGCTCCACTGGGCATCAGACAAGGTTGCTCGGGCTCCGCGGAAGGTACAAACAGTTTTGCTATCTGCCCAGGGGGCATCGTCATGGTTTTATCAAAAGCATCCGGTGTTACTGGGAAGCGCCATCCATCTTGTCATCCCACTCACCCCCAGGGCAAGAGTGGTGAGAGGAGAGGGGGAAAGGAAAGTTCCAAAGGCTCCAGATTGAGGGATAACCCATCGATCTTGCCTTCAACCCTCTTTGGCGGGCATCAGGCTGAAGAGGAGTTATGCATAGAAACCTGAACCTCATCACAGCCCTCACTTGTCTGAGTGCTTGTTTCTTCTCTGCGGGTGAGAGGTAGATTAATACCTTGGACTTTTTGGTGGCATACGTGCAGTCTCAACCTTATACCAGAGGTTCCCTGACTCCTCTGCACATCTGGTTTGCCCAGCCCAGGTTTCCTTTCCTTGACGCGCTTACCTATAAACTTCTTTGGAGTAAGATATATATATTCACTGAAAAAACGATAGGTTTCAGACATGTTATAGTTAGGAATTAGCATTTCAAAAACCTTTGAAATTCACTGAAAAACCATAGGTTTTAGACATGTTATAATTGTGAATTAGCATTTAAAAAACCTTGAAAATTCACTGAAAAAACCACAGGTTTTAGGGGTGTTATAGTTAGCTGGACATTTTAGTCGTACAAAACCATTGAAATTCCTCCGCTATAGTTAGTTGTATTAACTATAACTCGCGCACCCGCAATCCACTGCTGATGACGTTACATATTACATCACTCATGACATGGTCAGTGACATCACTGATGACATCACTGATGACATCATTCAGTGAATGTGTGTTTCTCTAAAGTTTAAATATGTTTTATATATGTAGATCTCAAGGTCGATGGAAGAATAAATTGGTATATAAGTGTCTAAATGGATGGGACAAGATACTGAATTCCCCAAATGGGTAACACAGAACCCTAAATTTAAGTTAATACAATTAATGATTCTGCACAGGGTGTACCTTACCCCGCACCGGCTGCATATTATGTTCCCTGGTGCCGCCGATACATGTCCTCGGTGCTTGGTATCGAATGCTGATTTGCTGCATATGTTGTGGTCATGTCCCAGATTGGGTCAATATTGGGGAACGATACATAAGGCCCTGAATACGATCACCCCCGAAAGACCGTACGCCTCCCCGGAATATTGTATACTAGGCCTAGGCCCTAAAGAAAAAAGGAAAAGTCCTTCCACGCGGTTCGTGGATTTGGCCCTCCTCTTGGCTAAAAGAACAGTAACCACACGCTGGAAGTCTACCAGACCCCCTGACCCTATGGACTGGCATGGAGAGGTGACACGGTGGGGGAAAGCAGAAGGGTCTGAACTGCAGAGGGAGGAACGCAGGGGATTGCGTAAGACGCACATATCAATGGAATGGCAGACATTACTTCTTGAATTTGAAGCATTTGATGTCACCGAGTAGTTGAAGGCACGCTGTGTCGTTACTGGGACTATAGTGGTGTTGAGGCACAGAGCAATATGTCCACTCCCCCCCCCCCTGTTATAATCGCACATTGACGGGTGCAGTAGTTATTGGAGATAACTGTAGATAACGTAGACAATATAGGTGGCGAAAGATGAGGATGTTGATGTAACAAACGTCGATAGCCCAGGCATGTATAGAGAATACGGATAAAGCGAACTGAGTGCGAGGGAAAGTTGTGGGAGGGGGGTTTAGTTTATTGTACGAGATTATATGTATGTATAAAGAAAACTGGATTCTTTCTTTTCCTCATATCCTTTCATATGCAGTATGTTATGGGCAGAGTCCACCCTCTATGATTTAAATTGTTGTAATACTGTGACAGATAATGCAGAACAATAAAGATATTTACATTTTAAAAAAGTGTCTAAATGGATGTTTTTTTTGTAAAATTGATTGTATAATGCACTGATTAAGTGTATCTTAGTGAATACATAAGTTAGTGAGTGATGTTTAGATATGTAAATATCTGTAACAGTCTCTCACTTTGTGTATAAGTGACTGCATAGGTTCGTGAGTAGCTACATGAGTGTCTATATGGGTTATTATTTGGTTTTTTGAGTATGAGTATGAGTGTCTGAGTGTCTGTATGGTTCAGTGGGTGGTATTACTTAGTGCATAGATGCATAAATGAGTGAGTCACTGTTTATTTGTTTTGAAGACAGTATATGTGCAGGACTGTATGGGTGGATGAGTGTGTGTATGGGTGTGTTAGCGAGTGACTGTCTCAATAGTGTTTTTATAAGTAACTACATATATTTTAACCCCTCCCATGCTCGTGACGGAACCGTTCCGTCACGAGCCTCGGGTGGGTTGTGTTGGTGACGGAACGGTCCCGTCACGGCCCTCTCGCCGCGCCTGCGCGGCGCGAATTTCACACCTGCGCTAACGTTCTGTGGCGCGGGCAGGGAGTAAGTATGTTAAGTTTCTATAGAAGTATGTATGGTAGTGTGTGTGTAACTGTATATGCAAGTAAATGGATGTTTTATTCTTTATTAGCATGGGTGAGTATGTGTGTGAGTAACTATGTATGAATGGCGGTGTGTAACAGGATGTATAGGTGTATGAGTACATGTGATGAGTGAGTACACGTATGAGTGACTGTATAAGACTGTTGGTGAATGAGTGAATGTGTGTGTAGATGTTAGAATTACTGAATAGTTGTGTTGTAAGTGATATTGGTATGTCCATTGATTTGAAAATTGTAGTTTCTATTTTTTAATGTGTGTTTCAAATGTTATATTAGGGTGATTG
This sequence comes from Lissotriton vulgaris, assembly GCF_964263255.1. Lineage (NCBI taxonomy): Eukaryota > Metazoa > Chordata > Amphibia > Caudata > Salamandridae > Lissotriton > Lissotriton vulgaris. The sequence continues at coordinate 792,054,503 of NC_141694.1, read as the reverse complement.
GAGGTCTGCCACTCTATCACAAGGATGATGTCATCAGTGATGTCATTTGAGATGTCATCAGTGATGTCATGAGTGATGTAATATGTGATGTCATCAGCAGTGGATTGCGGGCGCGAGTTGTAGTTAGTAAAACTAACTATAACAGAGAAATTTCAATGGTTTTCAAATGTCCAGCTAACTATAACACCTATGTCTTTTTCAGTGAATTTCTAAGGTTTTTTAAACGCTAATTCTGGACTATTACATGTCTAAAACCTATGTTTTTTTAGTGAATTTCGAAGGTTTTTTAAATGCTACTTTCTAACTATAACATGTCTGAAACCTATGGTTTTTTTCACTGAATTTCAAAGTTTTTGTAAATGACAATTTTTAAATGTATTAATTGTTATATATATATATTTTTAATACTGATTTACTACATTTTTTAAACTATTTCTTTTTAGATATTTTTTTTAAATTATATTATGATTACATTATACATTACATTACAAAATATACTTTCTCAGAATGAATTATTTTAGTTTAAATACTTTGCAAATAGGCAATAGACTTTTAAGTAGAGTAGTTAGAGTTGTTGCAATGGGCAACACAATTTCAAACACAATGCAACTTTGAACTCAATGAGAATTTCTAGTTAAAAGCAATTAGTTACTTTATGGATTACTTTTCTAATCACAGGACTGGATCCTAAATTCAGTCCTGGGACATCTCCTGTAAACAGTTGAGTAAAAGCGATTTGGTTACAATAGTGATTTTTAAGGAATAATATTGTATTTTAAAAGTTGACACTTAGAAACTTTTTCACATAGAATCACCAATGTTATCCTATGAGAGGAAATTCACTTAGCACGTAAGTAGTGTTATCGTTACTTTTTTGTTACTCAGTGATGGATCCAGCACTGGTGCATCTCCTGTAAACAGTTGAAAGAATGCGTCATACAGGCGATTTTTAAGGAATATTTGTAGTTTGGGAAAACAGACACTTAGAAACTTTTCAGGTAAAAACCAGACAATGGATTCCTATGGAAGGAAATAGAAGTTACTGGTAAGTACGGTTAGAATTACTTTTCAGGGTTAGTGCTGGGCTAAAAGATGCAGCACTGGGTTTATTTATTTATTTATTTATTTAAACAGTTTTATATAGCGCTGGCTAGACCCAAGTGCTTTACAGGGATGGAAGTAGAGACTAGGGGCCAGATGTAGGTCACAAATACCGGTCGGTAACGGGCCAAAATCGGTAAAATCGGCCGTTACCGAGCGGTATAGCGAGAAAGAGATGTAGGTGGCAAAAAAATACCGATTCGGTAAAGATCAATCGGAAAAAATCCGATTCGGAATTCACCGAGTTCATATTTACCGAATCGGTATTCACCGATAGGCAAATTACCGAGTTGGCATACACCGAATCGGTAAATAAGGAATCGGAAAACATGGCCATCGAGATGTAGGAAAGGCCAAAAATACCAAATTCATCCAAAATCGGTATTTCCGAGTCGGTATTTACCATGGACTGAAAGGTGGTGGTAACCATGTGGATGCTATAAAAAGGCTCCCAAAATGCAACTCTCCTGTCAAAATGGCTGCACTCTATGTGATAGCGAGGAGGCGAAGGCTACAGGCAGCAGGACTGAGGGTATGGCAAAGGGAGGAGCAGGTGTACAGGCAGAGGATCACTCTGTTCCAATTGACTGAGCCTGAGATACTCCAGAGGTACAGGCTGCACCCCAATACCATCATGGACCTAATAAGGGACCTCCAGCCATACCTGGATCATCCAACACCCAGGGCCAACGCCATACCTACCCATGTCCAGGTGCTGTGCAGCATACACCTGCTTGCCTCTGGGAGCTACCAGAGTGTGATAGCTGCAGTAGGAGGTGTATCCCAGAGCTGTCTGTCCCGTTTCTTCAGGAAGTTCCTGGATGTCATGACTCAGAGAATGGGACACTACATACAGTTCGCTGACACACCTGCGGAACTTGCCAAAACTAAAACAGACTTCTATGGACTGGCTCACTTCCCGCATGTGATAGGCTGCATTGATGGCACCCACATTCCCCTATGCCCACCTGCAGCCACGGAACACATATACAGAAACCGTAAGTCTACGCACTCCATCAACGTGCAGGTGATATGCAATGCAGGGAACATCATCACCGACATAGTTGCTAAATTTCCAGGGAGCACGCACGACTCCTACATATTCCAGAACAGTGGAATATACACACGGCTACTGAATGGAGATTTTGGAGATGGTTATCTGATAGGTAAATATGTTGCACACACCCTGAAATGTATCTCAGCTCCATGTGAAATGTGTATGAAACTCATGTACCTCTCGTTCTCTCCCAGGTGATAGTGCATATGCCCTGCGTTCCTTTGTGCTGACACCGTACCTGAACCCAACCAACAGAGCAGAAAGGAGATACAATGTGGCACACAGGTCCACCCGCAATGTTGTGGAGAGAACCTTTGGACTCCTGAAGAGCAGGTTCCGTTGCCTCCACAAAAGTGGAGGTGCGCGACAGTACACCCCCCTCCTGTGTTGCAAAATTATAGTGACCTGTGCCATATTGCACAATCTTGCTACCAAGGAAGGCACAGAGGTGGATTTGACACATCATGAGAAGATAGATGAGGACCAAGAACATGCAGAGCCCCAGGCAACAGGGCCAGCTGCACTAGATGGTAGATTGAGACAGACAGAAATTACACAACGATATTTCTAGGTAAAGTATGACACACACACAGGTATACTTCAGGACATGAGTGGTTTATTCAGCACTACTTCATGATGGTCACATGACTGTACGTCAATGTCACTGGCTGCACATACGCAGTTGCTGTCACTGTGTGCAGTACAGTCAGTCCCCTGCATAGTTCAGTGCTTGCGTCCGCGCACTACATTGCGGGATTTCGGTGCCTGTCCTTCAGGTTCCCTGCTGGTGCCAGACTCTGCGTGGCTGTGCCTGCCGCTCCTGCGCACCTCCTGGACAGGTTTACTGGAGCCACTCCTGCTGGTTGACCCCTCAGTCTCCTCCACACCCATGTCACCAGCATTGCCTAGGTTTGAGTTCAACATCTGTTCCATTGCAGAGGTCACTCTACCCATGCCCCGGGTTAAGTGCAGCAGTGCTCTATTGCTTCCTGCATTGAGATCAAGCGTCTGCAGAGGAGAGCTGTGTTGGCAGCGAACCTATTCATGGTCTTGGTCTGCTGGCGCATGTACTGCCGTTCCCTGGCACGCTGGAGATGTTCCCTGTCAAGCTTGTCAGAGAGGACCCCCATGTATGTAGAAATGTCAGAGATCCCTTGCGCGATCAGGTCCAGGCTAGTGGCCATTTGGGTTATGCCCTTGTCCATGTTGGACATTGTTGCGCTCAAACCGCGCACCTGCCGCTGCATGGCTTGCAGTGATTTGGCCTGCTGGCGTTGCACCTTCACCATCGTGCCCTCCAGCCCACAGAACACGCTCTCCCCATCCTGGCCCTCACCACCATCACGTGCCCTCCTGCCAAGGACAGTAGTGCGCCCTGAGCCTGCAGACATAGTTGGTCTTGTCCGGTCAGGCACTGGCGCACTCTTCTGGGGGACATCTTCCTCATCCTCTGAATCAGAGGTCTGCAGAATCCTCTGCGGGGGCTCCACCTGGCTACATTCCCCTCCCGGCATGGGCATGTTTGTGAGGTCAGGAGACCCAAACAACAGAGGGGACATTGGGATCGGTGTACTGGGTGGGTCTGGTGATGAGGGGTCCTGGGTAGGGTCGTCTCCACCATCTCCTGCGCTGTGACGACTTTTCCTTTTTTCTTTCTCCCCTCTTTTAGAGGGTGCTGCCCTCTCCTCCCTCGGCGGTGCAGAACTGCGTGACGACTCTCCTGTGGAATGAAATTGACATAGGGTCAATGCTGTAGTTTGTCTGTGTATGTTTCTTAATTAAATGGTCTGCACCCCTTTGCACAGTCCACATTGCTTGTTTGGGGATGTGTGTGGCATGCCTTGCTGAGTCATGTGTGGTGTACTTTGCATCTGTGTGTACATGACTACATCTACCATGATGCATTGCTGCAAAAGATTCTGACCTCTCCTGCTGTGTCATGTGTGTACACAGTGGGGTGCAGGGTTGGAATAGCTGGGGGTGCATGTGGGCACATGCCTCTTACCTTGTTTCTTGGATGCTTTCGCTGTGCTATCCAGGTCTCCTATCCCATGGATGCATTCAGGCTCCATGGTGGCTGCAACTTGCTCCTCTATTGGTGTCAGTTTAGGGGCTTTGCTCCTGCCACCTCCAGTCACACCTGCTTCCTTTTTCTGTCCTGCAATCTTCTTCTTGGTCACTATGCGCAGGTCGTACCACCGCTTTTTGATGTCCTCAATGTCCCGGTGGGTGACTCCTATGGCATTCACTTTGCCCTGAATTGCTAGCCAGATGTTTCTCTTCACATTCTCTGCAACATGCAGAGACTGCCTCCCAAATATTTGGCTGTAGTGGCTGACAATTTCATCCACAGCCACCTGTAGTTCCTCTGGGCTGAACTTCAGCTTCCTTTTCCTTTCAGCAGCATCCTTCTGTCCTTCCTGTGCCTCCATTCTGTCAGTCTGCTTGCCTGTGGATGCTCTGCTCCTCTCTCCTCTGCAGATTTGTTTGTTCAGTTGGTTTCCACCTGCATGGGTATGGCCACTCCCAGGTACTGGGGTGGGGTGCTTCTCTCTCATTGGTTGGATTCACAGGGCCTTGGCTGTGGGGTGGGTAGGCTCTCCCTGATTGGTTGACAGGCTCACATGGCGTGTTTCAAACTCCCAAATCGGTAATTACCGATTCAGTAATTTCCGAGTCGGTGAATTCCGAATCGGATTTTTCCGATTCGGTGAATCCCATTCATTCCTATGGGCAATGTGGCCCATAGGATTGCTTGGGTTTCACCGACTCGGATTATACCGACTCGGTCTATTCCGAATCGGTATTTACCGATTTGGCTTACCGAGTCATACCGAGTCGGTAACTTTTACCGACTTTTTATCTACATACCATTTACCGATTGAGGAATACCGATTCGGTATGGGTCGGTATTTTCCAATCGGTAAATGGAAATTACCTACATCTGGCCCAAGGTGTGATAATTAAATAACAATATGTACAAAAAATTAAAAGCAAAAAATAAAGGAAAGTAAAGAGCAATATCTATCTAGGCGAGGAAATAAGAAGTAGCATATAGTCCAAAACTAGGAATTCGGTAAACTATGCATGCGGGGTTGTCCAGGGGAAGTGCGGGGAGGTATGGGAGCAGGGTAGAGCGGGTGCGACAGAAGGGCAAAGGGCAAGAAGATAGCATGTCACAGGTGAGTAAATCAGAATTCGTTGTTCGGATGATTTTAGGTGAATATTTTAAAGTTCCAAAACTCCACACTTAGAAGAATTTCCAAGTGAAACCAGTCAATGTTAGCCTACGGAAGGAAATACAAGTTACTGGTAAGTATGGTTACAATTACTTTTCAGGATCAATACTGGGCTCAAAGATGCAGCACCAAGATCTCTCCTGATAACAGGTGAGTAAATCGGAATTCGTAGTTCGACTTATTTTACGTCCAGTATATATAGAGCCACTTTCCTACACCATCCCCTCCCTTCACCACTGTGCAAACACGCCCTGTGGCGCACTTTAAGTTGGGGAAATAATTCCCCTTCAATCCTGAGGGTCCCTAGAGTGCATCTAGCCCACTAGGTACATCCAGTAAGCGCCACAGAGCTGCGTAGCAGAGAGATGTAAAAAGGGGCACGGCCTGCATCACCTCTCCGCAACACAGCGCAGTGGCGCTTCTTGGAAGCACCTGGTGGGCTACTTGGCCCCCAGGGTCCCTCAAGATTGAAGGGGAATTTTATCCCCAACTTAAAATGCGCCACAGGGCGTGTTTGCACACATCACCTAAGGCCCCGGCCCCTCACTTCACCACTGTGTTAACGCGCCCTGTGGCCGTTCTGAGTTGAGAGATTAAGTCCCCTTCAATCCTAAGGGTCCCTAGGATCAAACTAGCCCACTAGGTACCTCCAATTAGCGCCACAGAGCTGCGTTGTAGAGAGGTGTAAAAAGGGGCGTGGCCTCTGAACACCTGTCTGCAACACAGCTCCCTGGTGCATACTGGAGAAACTGTTGGGCTTATTGGCCTTCAGGGACCCTCAGTATTGAAAGAGAATTAATTCCACAACTTAAAATGCGCCACAGGGCACGTTTGCCCAGTGGTGTAGGAAATGGACGTGGCCTGAGGTGACATGCCAGCAAATACGCCCTGTGGCACATTTTGAGTTAGCAAATTAATTCCAATTCAATCCTGTGGGTCCCTGGGGGCCAACTAGCCCACCAGGTACCTCCAGTATGCGCCATGGGGCTGGGTTGCAGAGAAGTGTTCAGAGGCCACGCCCCTTTTTACAACACTGCAACGCAGCTCAGTGGCGCTTACTGAAGGTACCTGGTGGGCTAGTTGGCCCCCTGGGACCCTCAGGATTGACGAGCAATTAATTCTCCAACTTAAAACGTGCCACAAGGTGTGTTTGCACACATGTGAACTCAGGCCCCACCCACTCCCTTCACCACTGTCCAAACACGCCCCATGGCACGTTTTAAGTTGGGGTATTAACTCCCCTTGAATAGTGACGGTCCCTGGGGTGCAACTAGCCCACCAGCCACCTCCAGTAAGCGCCACAGAGCTGCGTTGCAGAGAGGTGTAAAAAGGGCCGTGGCCTCAGAACACCTCTCTGCAACGCAGCCCCCTGGCGCATCCTGGAAGTTCCTGGTGGGCTAGTTGACCCCCAGTGACCCCCAGAATTCAAGGGGAATTCATTCCCCCTCTGCAAACGCACCAGGGGGCGCATTTGCAGAGTGATGAAAGGTGGTGGCGTGGCCTCCGGCGCAATGCTGGTCTTTTTTTATTTTATTTTTTTAAGAAGGGGGCCTGTGTAGCCCCCATCTTTTTCTATTTTTTTGGCCATGGGGACCCCATCCTCCCCGGCTTGCCCCTAATTATATTTTTTAATTTTAAAAAAATGCGGAAGGGGGCCGCGTGGGCCCCCACCCGAGGCCTTAATCGCCCTTGGGACCCCATCCCCTGGGACATGGCATTTTTATTTTCAATTTTTTTTAACTATTGGGGAGGGGTTCTTAGGCCCTCCTCCCGGGCCACTTATGGCCCCGGCGACGCCATCCCCCGGGACCGGCCTTTCTATTTTTTTATTTATTTTTTCTTTTTTACTTTTTGGGAGGGGGGCCACGTGGCCCCCCTCTCTGGCCACTTGTAGCCCCGGGGACCCATCCCCCGGAGCTGGCCCTCTCCGTTGGGGACCGCGGGGTCCCCAATCCTCCCACGGTCCCGCCGGCTCCCTGCCTCCTGCGGGCGCCGGCATTGCATTTCCACACGGGGATCAGCTAACATGCTGCTCCCCATGTGGAAAAGCAATCTGTTTTGCTATTTGGAATAGAGAGCAGGTTTCCCTGTTCTCTATTCCAAATAGCAAAGCAGTTTGCTATGGCAGGGTGGGAGCCGCAAGGCTCCCGCACTGCCATAGCAAAGTACAGCGTCCCGGAGTGGGCCCCCCGGGACACTGCAGGAGCTGGCCCTGGGGGGTGACGGTCCCAGGGCCCTCGAAAGCTCCAGGAGGGGTGCCACATGGCCCCCCTCCCACCTCTTTCAAAGCCTCGGGGGTGGTGGTCCGTCACGGACCCACCAATTTACATATTTAGAGCCCCGGGGAGATGGCAGTCCCCGGGGCATGTGGGGCAGTTCAAGCCCCCCCACACAGGGTTTAAAAAATATATAATGTACATTAAGCCCCGGGGGTGGCGGTCCCCGGGGCTGCCGGGGGGGCAGTGTACCCCCCCCCGCAATCTCAATGTAGTCGAGCCCTGGGGGTGGCGTTTCTCGGGGCTGCGGGGGCCGTGTTCTCCCGCAATATCAATCAAGTCGAGCCCTGGGGGTGGCGGTCCCCGGGGCTCAAGGAGGCCTAAGAGGCCCCACAAAAGTATAGTTTTAAGTCCCGGGGGTTGGTGGTCCCCAGGGCTGTGGGTGGCTGTGTGCCCCCCGCATTTATACATGCTTTTGCTCTGGGGTGGTGGTCCCCGCGGCAGTGTGGGGGGATTGGGCCCCACCACACTTTTTTTTTACCAACAATCCTCCGGGATTTAGCCCCCCTGGGGGCTAATTTTCATCCAAGTGCGGGAGCCCACACTTCTGTTTTTTTTATCGGCAAGGTCCGCAGTTGCCAATTTAAAAACAAATAAGCAATTTATTTGTGCCTTGGGGGTCCTCGTGGGACCCCCTGGACAGGCCTAGGGGGTTAAGGGTGTTTCTACCCTGTCCCCTTTTCGCGTTTTGCACGGTTTTTATTTAGGTTTTTTGTGCCTCTGTTCTACCGAGGCACAAGATGGCTGCCAACACTTCCTAGTTTGGAGTGTTGACAGCCAATTAGCATACAGCTCGTGCAAGGCAGGGTGCGCGGATCCTGCGTGGCCATAAATATATATGTACTTTTAAATGTCATTTTCTCAGGAACTACTGAACGGATTTACACCATTTAAGCAAAAGGCACGCGTCTGAACAAAGGACTACCTCTTTGCCAAATTTGGTGTAATTCCATTCAACAGTTTGGGCTGTAGCCGCGATGAACGGTTCCTATGGAAAATTGCATGGGGAAAACACGTTTTGGGAACCCCTTTTTTTCTTGGCCCCCGCTTGACGAATCACCCGAGACTTTCAGGATAGGAGCGGACCGGAGCTGGCCATTAGTTTTGAAAATTTGGCAAAGATTCGTCAACCAGCGCCAAAGTTATTCCAAATAGAATGTTGCAAATTTCCTATGGAAATAGGTCCTAACTATAACTATATATATGGGTTCCAATCCATCTTATTGTAGGGGCAATTCACAAAGGCAAGTAAGAATACATAAAAGAGTACAACAGGACTACTATTTACGCACACAGAAATGCTTTTGTGATTAGCCTCCTTTGTCAAAAGGCCCCAAAACATGTAAGAGACCAATTCACAAAGGGCCACATGCATCAAAGTCCGGTTTTGCGATTCCTTATTTGCGATTTTTAGGGAATCGCAAATAAGGAATCGCAAAACGGGATGCATGATTTAAATCGCATAATATTTGCGATTCGGTAAAAATCGCAATTTTTACCGATTCGCAAATATTATGCGAATTCTAATTTGCGATTTCGCAATTCCCATTGATTCCTATGAAGGCCCATGGGAATCAATGAGAATTGCGAAATCACAAATTAGAATTTGCAAAATGTTAATGCATTCCATGGGTGCAGGGGGGGGTCCAAAGGACCCCCCCTGCACCCCTGAAATGTATTTTGAAGTGCATGTTTCACACACACATGTCCTAAGGACATGTGTGTCTGTAACATGACAGTGTTTTAAAATGCAATTTTGAGCATTATAATACATTGTCGCAAATTACCACGAGGTTCACCCTCATGGTAATTTGCACCCCCTAATTGCGAATTCGCAATTTTAAAAGTAATCATGCATTGCTTTTAAGGAATCACAAATTTGCTATTCCTTAAAAGCAATCGCATTTTTGGAATTCGCTAAAAATAGCGATTTTGCCAAAAATGCTTGATGCATCCCAAAAACCTATTTAGGAATCGCAAACGGCCGAATTTACCGATTCGCACCGTTTGCACTTCCTAAATAGGTTGATGCATGTGGCCCAAAAGCATTTAAGAGTATTGGAAATAGTACTACATAATCCCTGAATATTCCTGTTTTCAAGGTTTTTTTGGGCAATTTACAATGTCAGAGTACCGCAGGAGTAGTACTTTGCATGCTCCCTTAAATGGAAATAAAATGAGAATATTCATGAAATATTCCTACACATTGGGTGTAAATAGAAAGGACTCTGCCCTCCTTACACCTTTAATAATAGGGAGTTGGGCATCTCAGAGTCAATTCACAAAGGAATGTTAGAGTAGGTAAATAAGTAGTCCTGCAGTAGTACTTTCTGTACCCAAAAGTGTTTTAGAAAAACGACCCAGGGTGTCCATCTCAAAGAAGGAAAGGATGAGTTGCCCTTGCAGGATAGGAGCTCTTCCACCTGAAGTTGCACACAGATTATAGCAACCTGCCCTGGTTTAGCCTTATTAAAAGCATTGTAACCCGTTTAAATCACTGAACCAGAACATCGCAGTCAAGCAAATATCTTTTATGTGAAGAGAAACAAAAATGTCCTTATTTATTGACCCACAAAAAAGAGCCACAAAAATATGTTAAATGTGGGCTATCACCCTACCTCTACTGCAAGGTACACAAACTCAAATCACACTTCATCTGGAGTTACCAAAACTTAAAGGTCAGTCAGTCAAATTTGCTTTATTCGAGGTAAAACTCATAAAAGCACAATAGATTAATATATAGAAAAGCAACAATTATTATTCACTATTAAAAAGTTACCAAAACTTAAAGGCAAAAAATGTGTTACATAAAGGCAATGTTACGTTTCACACTTTTCAAATGAAGTTCAGGTCATGTCATCTGGGTGTGTATTGCTGGCTAAGCTCCATGATTATTTTGAGACAGGAGATAATATTAATCAGGAAGAGGCCTCTAAAGCATGAGCTCTTTTTGTATATGAATAAACATACTTGGTGTGTTTACATATCTATCAGGTCTCACCAGTAATTTTCATCCATGAGTTTGACCTTGTGAGGGTGGGGGCACCTCCCTCTTTTGAAGAGACGAAGACGCCTTCAATACTTGTGTAATAAGCACCCAAGAATATTCAAAGGCTAGCTCATTTAGTCACTAGCTTACATGTATTTATTATCCATAAGTCATCAAGTAAGGAGATTTATTCTGAATTTTCACCCAAAGTATAAAGCCTGCAGTCTCTATGGAGACATATAATCACAGAATTCAAATGTGGAATTTAGGAAGATGTACAATTAAAGCCAACACGAGTTTCGCAACTCCTTCCCTTCTTCAGGGCAAATGATTGCGCACAATGGTACCCTTCAATCATCAACAAACTCTGACAAGCGAATTTAGCAACCTCAAATAATGTTATGGGTATGTTTAAAACCACGCTCTATACATATCCTCAAGAACAGATGAGGGACTCTAGGAAAAAAAGAATCAAACGACATTCAGAACACCAACGAAAACCTGATCTTACAGCATACCTTCAGAAACTTTTTGGGATGTATGCTGTAAAATCAGGTTTTTGTTGGTGTTCCAAATGACGTTTGATTCCCTTATTATAGAGTCCGAATGGAAGTCTTTTCGGATTTACTTCTTTGAAGGATGTGTTCTTGCCCCTCTACTGAAGCTCTTTCATCAAGATGAACCCCACCACTCTCTTTGGGGATCTCTTAACTAGGTGGGCAGAGGAGAGGGTCCCCAGCACCAGAGGGCTTGCTGGGCACACCCCCCATTTTTAAATGACCTTCTAAAATGGCCTCATAAATGGATTTGTATATTTCATGTGGGTAATGTACAAGAGAGATAGGAGGCCCTAATTTATTAATTGAATAACAATGATGCAAATGTGTTGGATACAAAATAATCAAAAATGTTTACACTTCCACCTGTACTCATGCTGGAATACAGAAAGATCCCTGCATTCATTTCTTTATGCCCAATGTCTCATTAGAGATATTCTGCAGTTCTGTTGGAATATGAGAACTTACTCATTTTGCTAGAGTGTAATTCTGTAATAATAATATTAGTAATATTAATAATAATAATTTGTTTTATAATGAAATTCCCAATGCGCTTCTTCCATTGCTAATCACTGTAAAAATCAGGTCTCACTATTAACCAATTTATCGTAACTTAACTTACAACCTCAAAACAATGGAAGGGGGAGTTGGCTTTGCAAGGATTCCAACTAATAAACTGCAGGTCATTAAATGGTAGCAAAGAGAATGTGACTCACTGGACCATCTTGCCCTTATGTGAACAAGTGAATATTGTATTGCCTTGTGCATACTGAAGAAAAATGGACACCTCTGAAAGGGCAAAGAATTTAGACCAAACGCGTGTGGTGCACCTTTTAAACTGGCTGTATGAGTGCCTTTTGGATTGGACAATGAAGGTCCACAGACCCTCTGCAGTAACACCTGAGAGGAAACTTTGGCCCCTGAAAAGAGAATGGCAATTGGTTTCAGATACAAAGCCAGCCATTGTGGAGAGGGGCACCTATCAGGCCCTGTACACCCTTGAACTTGATTTCAAAGGGCTTCCTTTGGCCTTCCTAAAACCACAACTGGACCTTCGGCCTCATGCTTATGGGATCTGGTGAGGCAGACATTCTATGCTGAAGTGTTTCTAACTTAGGTGGTAAATATATACTGCAGTACCAACCAGAACTCTGTTATATGTGCAGGGAAATGTCACAGTCCTGTGCATGTAAGATCATCTAATCAATCCAATAACCTATTCCTTCAATGGGGGCAGATGTTTTTTTGTAGCAGCAAGGAAAATGTTGGCATGTTCAAAAACAAGGACATTGGCAAGAGTCACCTAAAAAAAGACCATATTCCAAAGATGTAAGTTTTTACAGCACATTGAACATAGAGAGAACACTGATTAATTTGTCACGCTTTTTCGTGATAAAAATTGAATGGCCAAGGCATAATTTTGGTCGATGGCCTTTGTAAGAAGCATTTGTGTGGAGTTACATTTTATGTCCCTAACTTACATCCTTTCCTATATATAAAAAATCCTATTCAGACTGCATATGACTCTTAAAAATAGCTACAGTGCAGTTAATAAAGTTAAATGGTGTTTGACATCATAACAATAGTAATGATTAGTTATACCTGCGTGGCCATAAATATATATGTACTTTTAAATGTCATTTTCTCAGGAACTACAGAACGGATTTACACCATTTAAACAAAAGGCACGCGTCTGAACAAAGGACTACCTCTTTGCCAAATTTGGTGTAATTCCGTTCAACAGTTTGGGCTGTAGCCGCGATGAACGGTTCCTATGGAAAATTGCATGGGGAAAACACGTTTTAGGACCCCCTTTTTTTCTTGGCCCCCGCTTGACGAATCACCCGAGACTTTCAGGATAGGAGCGGACCGGAGCTGGCCATTAGTTTTGAAAATTTGGCAAAGATTCGTCAACCAGCGCCAAAGTTATTCCAAATAGAATGTTGCAAATTTCCTATGGAAATAGGTCCTAACTATAACTATATATATGGGTTCCAATCCATCTTATTGTAGGGGCAATTCACAAAGGCAAGTAAGAATACATAAAAGAGTACAACAGGACTACTATTTACGCACACATAAATGCTTTTGTGATTAGCCTCCTTTGTCAAAAGGCCCCAAAACATGTAAGAGACCAATTCACAAAGGGCCACATGCATCAAAGTCCGGTTTTGCGATTCCTTATTTGCGATTTTTAGGGAATCGCAAATAAGGAATCGCAAAACGGGATGCATGATTTAAATCGCATAATATTTGCGATTCGGTAAAAATCGCAATTTTATTAACTGCACTGTAGCTATTTTTAAGAGTCATATGCAGTCTGAATAGGATTCTTCATATATAGGATTAGTTATACCTGCTTGCTTGCTGCTGCTTGCGTCTAACTGTCACTTTATGGCAATGATTTTTTTTCTGACCAAAAACTTGATCTTAAAAAAAATTATTTACTATTAAAGACAAGCATAATTATTCCGAATGATGTACTAATGATGGTAAGTATGGGGAAATCAGATTAAGGTTGGTTCCCGTAGGCATGGTTTAAGAAGGTATAAAAACAAATTAAAATTAACAGTAGATGTACTGTAGCCAAAATTCAGGACTACCTCAATGTGTCATCCATGAGATGGGTTCCCTTGCCAGCTCGCCAGTCTGATTGTTGACCTTTGTGTGGTTTGTATGCAACTCTGCATTGCCTACTATTAAGGAAGGTTCCCGGAACTTCACATAAACCTGTGTCTACAACCATTATGTTAGCACCAGATGGTGGGATGTGGTCATGTACTTCTTCATTATGGGATACAGCACTGCAGAATATGCTGTTTGGTGCTGGGTGTACCCAAAATAGACAAACTTGATTCATCTAAGTGTCTCTGGGTTTTGGCATCATAAATACATTCTGATTTGATTTTGTGAGGATTAACATTTGTCAAAGTCTTGGACTAAAATGTAGTAATTTCACATCAAGAAAGATGATTTAAAGATGTTTATTCTGGATAAGTAGATATCTCCAGCACAGCAGCACAGCAGTCCAGCTCACATGCTAGTCAATATGAAATATAACTATAGTACTATTTAACTTGATTTAACTCTACATTTCTCGCCCCTTATGAAACATTAAAAATTGTACAATGAAACACGATAAACGAGAAAAAGACTTAGAAGAATATAACATAAGGAATCTCATGGTAAAACAATGACATATAACAATGGTTACCTTGTTACATCAGGTACTTTACAAACATTACCAATACTCCACACAGTCCCATTTTCCAACACAACTATATTGCGTTTTACTACAACTACCTTTAAGGGAACAGAACATGTACTATCCCCTTTAATGACCACACCACTTTTATTAGTAACAACCCAATCTCCAACCACAATACTTGACATTTTCACTCCTTTTCTTATATTGTAATAATCTTCAGCAAGTCTTGGTTTTTCTGTGACACTAGCTTTGACAGCATGGTGGTCTACCCATAAACTATCTTTGACAACCATCCAACTGGGATTGTCTTTCCTACCTGGTTCTCTACCCTTAGGAGATACAAAGGGAGAAATACCAGTAACAGCGTGAGGGGTAGTTCTGTGTGCCCAAACCAACTTCTTTAACTCTTCCTTTCAAGATAGACTATTGGCAAATGACAATTGAATATTGTCCATTATTAGACGATTAATCCTCTCACCCATTCCCTTGGCTTGTGGTCTATATAAAGCCACTCTCTCATGAGTAACTCCCCATTTTCCCATAAACTCTTTCATTTCTCTTGATACAAATTGTACCCCATTATCTGATACAAGGGCTTTTGGTACACCTTCTTCCATGAAAACGTCCTCTAAAAATCCCACCACAGTCTTAGTGTTAATTACACTCTTTGTCTTGTACACAAAGCACTTAGTGTGATAATCGTCGAGCACAAAAATAAACCTGTTTGCACTACCTAGTCTGTTTATAGGGCCCAGGAAATCCATCACTAACTTTTCCAATGGTTTAACAGGTAACTCAACACCCTTAAGTGGCGGTTCTCTCAATGTCTTTACTTTGTCACTGTTGGCACATGCGTAATACACACTTCCTCAACCATGTTGTCTAACTTTGGCCACCAATATGTTTGTCTAATTCTTCTATTCGTCATGCTCCTGCCAGGATGCCCTTCATGAGCCAGTTTAATAATTTGACTCCAAAGGCTTTCAGGAGGTACAGTGCGATCCCTTCTCATTATCTTGTCGTTAAATATACTCAACTCGTCCCTAATATCCCAATATTCTTTTATGTGCTCATCACAACTTACACTGGTTTCCCAACCATTCCTGACGTATTCTTTTATTCTTTCTAACACTGAATCATTGTCCATTGCAGCATTCCACACTTCTTTTCTCAATGCTACGCATTCATGGATCCTACTTTCCTCATTCACTTTAGTTCCAAAATCATTAACGTCCGTAACTTCATTCCTTGTAGGTAATTGTGAGAAGCAATCTGCTACCACATTTTTAGCCCTTTCAAATATTCCATTTCCAAGTTATACTCCAAAATAGACAATATCCATCTAGATATCCTAGGAGTAACTCCACCTTCTAATCCTCTTCCACCTTTAAATAAATGTTTTAGCGGTGTATGGTCTGTTCTACCTTAAATGGTAAACCCCAAATAAAGTATTTAAACTGCTTGATTCCCCAACAGCATGCAAGGGCCTCTCTTTCTATTGCAGAATAATTTTTATCAGCACCTTGCAGCCTTCTGGAAGCAAATCCAATAATTCTTTCATCCCCTTCAACAAATAGGGTTAGCACTGCTCCTAATCCAACACTACTGGAATTTTTTGGTCAAGTAAGTTTTCCCAGTTATCTCAAAATGTCCCAACAAAGGAGCTCTCATGATACAATCTTTGATCTTTTCGAATGCATCTTCACACACATCATCCCATGCAAATATCACATCTTTCTTCATTTGTAACCTTAAAGGCTCACAATCTCTGTAAAGTTTCTCACAAATTTTGAGCAATATTCAGCCAACCAAAGAAAGGACTTCAGCTTATCTTTGCTTTCCGGGCGTGGTGCTTCTTTTATCCCTTGAACAATGCTTTGTTTGGATTGTATTCCATCACCTGATATAGTATGTCCTAAATATGTGACACATCCCTTCCTAAATTGACATTTCTCACGCTTGACTGTCAGCCCATAATCTTCCAAACACTTCATCAACTTCTCTAACAACTCATCATGGTGCATCTCATTCTTCCCTGCTATCATAATATCATCTTGGAAGTACCAGACATTTTCTAAACCTTCAAATATCTTTGTCATTACCCCTTGAAAAACTGCAGCTGCAGATTCTAGCCCGAAAGGCAAATATCGAAATGCCCCCAGCGGGATGATGAAGGAAGTTGAATGCCTAGAATCTTTATGAAGATTAATTTGATGATATGCCGATGTCATATCGACAACTGAGAAAACCTATCCCCCTGACATAGCTGACAATATTTCTGAAATATTGGGGAGTGGTTGTCTATCAACCCAAATATTCCGATTCAAATCCCTCAAGCCAATAAATAGCCTAATTTTGCCACCCTCCTTAGGAGCTACGACGATTGGAGCCAACCATTCGGATGATTCAATTGGCTTGATTATTCCTTGACTCAACAGCTTTTCCAGTTCACCTTGCAAAGGTTCTCTCATCATAAGGGGCACATTGCGCACCTTGTAGACAACCGGGGCAGCACCTTTTTTAAGGATTTTTTTGTGGCAAAATCCTTTTAACAAACCTAATTTATCACTAAGGATTTGTGGAAATCTCTATGCAATACATCTTCAAATGTATCCACAGAACTCACATCACGACTTTCAGGCGACAACATAATAACAGGATTTTTTGCATTTGGATCTAACTTTATACCAAGATCTTTTTGGTATTTACAACAAGGGGTGGTGAGGGACAGAGTCTCTGAATTAAGCAGAAAGCTCTCACCCAGTCAAGAGATCAGGGCTAGATCCAACACCGTTTTTTAGCTCACTGCACCATCCCAGTTTCAGAACCTGGCTGTATGCAAATTAGTCTGTTCCTGTCCCAGTGCATGATGGGAACAGGGCAAACCAAACTACAAAAGCCAATTCTTACACTGGGAAGGAAACAAGCTCCCGGGGACCGGTTTCTGGCATTACAGCCGTCTTCGGCCCGGTTTGCTTGAATCCTGATGGTGCAATGAGCAAGGGTCTCACATCTGAGAATACCCTTCCACGCTTAGGGTGGACAAAAATATTTACAACAAGGGGTGGTGAGGGACAGAGTCTCTGAATTAAGCAGAAAGCTCTCACCCAGTCAAGAGATCAGGGCTAGATCCAACACCGTTTTTTAGCTCACTGCACCATCCCAGTTTCAGAACCTGGCTGTATGCAAATTAGTCTGTTCCTGTCCCAGTGCATGATGGGAACAGGGCAAACCAAACTACAAAAGCCAGTTCTTACACTGGGAAGGAAACAAGCTCCCGGGGACCGGTTTCTGGCATTACAGCCGTCTTCGGCCCGGTTTGCTTGAATCCTGATGGTGCAATGAGCAAGGGTCTCACATCTGAGAATACCCTTCCACGCTTAGGGTGGACAAAAATATTTACAACAAGGGGTGGTGAGGGACAGAGTCTCTGAATTAAGCAGAAAGCTCTCACCCAGTCAAGAGATCAGGGCTAGATCCAACACCGTTTTTTAGCTCACTGCACCATCCCAGTTTCAGAACCTGGCTGTATGCAAATTAGTCTGTTCCTGTCCCAGTGCATGATGGGAACAGGGCAAACCAAACTACAAAAGCCAATTCTTACACTGGGAAGGAAACAAGCTCCCGGGGACCGGTTTCTGGCATTACAGCCGTCTTCGGCCGGTTTGCTTGAATCCTGATGGTGCAATGAGCAAGGGTCTCACATCTGAGAATACCCTTCCACGCTTAGGGTGGACAAAAATATTTACAACAAGGGGTGGTGAGGGACAGAGTCTCTGAATTAAGCAGAAAGCTCTCACCCAGTCAAGAGATCAGGGCTAGATCCAACACCGTTTTTTAGCTCACTGCACCATCCCAGTTTCAGAACCTGGCTGTATGCAAATTAGTCTGTTCCTGTCCCAGTGCATGATGGGAACAGGGCAAACCAAACTACAAAAGCCAATTCTTACACTGGGAAGCAAACAAGCTCCCGGGGACCGGTTTCTGGCATTACAGCCGTCTTCGGCCCGGTTTGCTTGAATCCTGATGGTGCAATGAGCAAGGATCTTTTTGGTGGCACCAATAAAAAAGATTAGAACCATAATTGGTCAAGTATATTCGTCCATAAACTACTTTTCCCATGATTGAGATATTCATCCATTTCATTGCTAGTATGTCTATTTTCTTACCTTCATACCCAACTGCTTTTATGTCAGGGTCAGACTAATCATCATATTGTTCTCTGGATAATGTATCTTTTACTATTAGAGTGTACATACTCCCAGAATCGATCAACACTTTTGCCTGAAAATCATTTAAATTAATAATGCAATGCGGTTTCTCAAGTTTTTCATCACTTTCCATCTTTGCCTCTTTGGTTTTCCCTTCATCTTTGGTATCAACCTTGCAAACATGAGTAAATTCTTCCCCATCAACAGGTACAATTATCTCTGTTACATCATCATATGATGACTCATTTATACATTTAACACCACTTCGAGTAGATGTTGACCTGCACATTTTGGAAAAATGAACTTTTTTTCCACAGTTACGGCACACTACACCTCTTGCTGCACACTTAAAACCTGTAGCAATATGTCCTGGAGCGCCGCAACGAAAACATTTTATTTCTCTAGTATCTCTTTTTTTACCATCATCTATTACATTCTTCTTTGCTCCCTCAGAATCCTTCTTCGCAGTATTATTAGGAGGAGTTTTTTGAACTACGCAGATTGGAGTATCTTCATTGCTGTTATTCGTAACCTTTGTTTCAACTTTGGATGACTTGTCTATTTCTTTCAACCATTTTAAAGCATGTTCCATTCCTTTTACAACTCGTATTGTCCCTTCAAGATCGAGGTCTTTCGTTAACAACTTTTCTCTTACCCACTTGTCATTAGTGCACCTCACAATCTGATCTCTAATGAGATAGTCACTTAAGCCTTCAAATTTACAGGTTAGAGACAATCCACGTAGAGCTGCTAAGTATGTATCTATATCTTCTTCTAACAGTTGCGCCCGTGTAAAAAACTTATGTCATTCTATCACAACACTAACTTTTGTAATAAATCTCAAATCAAGCATTTTGATAGACATTTTGTATACATTAATAGGTTGTCCATCTCCCACCCCAAGAGATATTTCCGGTAGATTCTCATACAACCTCCTCCCTTCAACTTCTAAGTGATGTAGTACTATAGCTTGACGCCTTACCAGTCCATATTTATTCCATCCAATAGCTAACATATATGTAAAAAATAGTTTTTCCCCACTGTTCGCAACGTGTTGGGGGTGAACCTGGAGTGGCCAAGAATTTAGGCGGAGAGTCCATGGCCTGATCAGACATCTTATTTTCCTTTAGAAGGAACACAATAAATTAAAATAAGAAATTAAAATAAAGGATTAATATAATAAATTAACAAAACAGGCTAACACAATAAAGTGTCTCCATAGACTTGGAATTTTTTATATTTCCTTTAGGGTAATTGCGTTCAGTGTAGCAGGAGTTAAAAGAGTTCTTTTTTACTTGGGTTCACGTAAAAAATGCTATTGTTGCACTTTCATTTCTCTGGAATTGCCTTTGTATATTTATGTAAACTTATATTTCAATACAGGGCTCATAATCCTTCACATAGGCTCCAATGTTCAGCTGCACGGCTTCACAATGTCTCTCATGCGCTAAATATGAAAGATTTTCTTTTCGCGCTTGAGATTAAGTCAGTGAACACTATTTAATTGAATTATTGCTCTTGTGACGGCTAATAACTCCTAACGAGTAAAGGATTGACAGTTCCCAAGTGCTAGGTAATGACAGTTCCGAAGCGCTAATGATGAATAATTTTTCTCGCCTTGAAAGTGTAATGTCGTAGTGCCTCAAATAAAGACAGGACACCGTCGTGTGTTGGACGCTGTATTTATTATATATTTCTCTCCAGAGAGCGCCGAGCCGGTGCAACAGTGCTGCCGAGACTCGCACCGTTTCTCCCTAGCTGCGCGCGCATCCCCAAAGATGGCCACCGGCACGTCGCGTCGTGACGCGACGTACAACCACTGAAACGCCAACTCTACATATCTCCCTTTTTTCCCAAACAATGAAACATGTAACTCACAGTCCGCCGTTCATATCAAAGTCTCGAAACCTGGCTGGTCTCGTCACTGTTCTTCCCCTGCGGGTCAGTCTTACCGGGGTAGCCAGGGCCTCTCGCTCCGAAGTCTCTGCACTGCCTCCCTTGTTGTTCATTGCAGCTTGACTCTCCACCGATCTACTCCCGTTCATCTCCTTCTCCGCTCCAGGGCTACCTCCATTGTCTTGCTCCTTACTGACTTCTTCACTTTCCAAGTCCATCTCTCCATCGAATTGTTCATCTCTTGCCTCTGTCTCCGCCACACGTTCTAGGTCCTGTCTCCCTTGGTTCCACTGTAGTACCTTGTTACATCTCGCCATGCGGTCCTGAGACCATACATTGCCGTCACTCAACAGGGCCGCTCTGCCATACACCTTCTTCACTTGCAGTGCTTTACTATATTTGCTATCCCCCTTCCTTTGCATTGTCGCCAACTTGACTCGCACCCATTCACCTTCCTCCAATCCAGTATCCTTCACGTTCCTCCGTCTGTTGTAGTGCTTTGCATAGACGGCTTGTGCCTTCTCCAAGTTTGCTTGAACCACCGCAGGGGAACCTTTGCTCATTATGGTTTTCTCCTTCCACGCTCGGTTGTCCTTTGTGAAAGGGTCACGTCCTCTCAAGATTTGGAAGGGACTATATCCAGTTCCTGTGGGGGTAATCCTGTACGCCCATTTCATTTGCCATATTTCCTTCTCCCAGTCGTTGTTGTTAGATATCGCAGCTTGCACTGACCCCATCACTACACGGTTGAACCTTTCTACTAGTCCATTTCCTGCCGGGTGATAGATCGATGTGTGCTTGGAGAGGATACCATTCCTTTCCATGAAGTTGGTCCATTTGTCTGAGGTGAACTGAGGGCCATTGTAGCTCAGGATGGATTTAGGAATGCCCTCTCTCACGAATGTGTTGCTCAAAAACTTTAGTATTGTCTCTGTGTCCATCACCTCTTCCACTTTCATCTCTGGCCAATTCGAGTATCTATCCACAAGGACACACACATACATTTGAACGCCTTGTCCATCCAAAATGGGACCCAATATGTCGATGGACAGCTCCTCCCATGGGTTCTGTGGGGGGTTGAACCTTCCCAGCGCTGGGCGCAATGGCTTGAGTGTCTTATCTGCTCCCTGGCACTGTGGGCAGTCTCTGACATACCTTTCTGCTCTCAGGTCCATACCTGGCCACCAGTAGCCTTGCTTGGTTCTTAGCTTCATCTTGCCTATCCCCAAATGTCCTTCATGGAGTATCGCCAGTAGCTTAGGAACAATGTCAGCTGGGGGAATTACTTTGTCCCCCCTGTACACAAACACTCCTTGATCGTCCACCGATAGTTCCTCCCAGAATTCGTAGTACATCTTTAGATTCTCGCTGATACGTTTTGTCTCTGGTCATCCTTGTACTATGCACAGTTTTACTTTCTGTATGGTTGGGTCCACATTGTATGCTTCTTTCCACTCCTGGTTGCTGATAACCTTCTCTTGGTCATCTGTCAGGGCTACCATCTCTTCCCTTGCTGCCTGGTCCTCTTCTCCGGGTTCAATGGCCGCCGCACTGCTCAGATAGTCCGCTACTTTGGTCCGGCTGCCGGGGATGTACTCCACATCATATCTAAATTCCAGTAGCTTTAATGTCATCTTCGAGATCCTGGGGGTGGCACTCGCGTGCCCACTGGATGTTAGGACCTTCACTAAGGGCTTGTGATCTGTTTTTAATTGGAACTGTGTGCCCCACAAGAATTGTCTGAACCTTGTCATTGCCCACACTACAGCTAACATCTCCTTCTCGATGACGCTGTATTTCTTTTCCGTGTCGCTCAAGGTGCGAGATGCAAAACTCAGTGTGTCCTTTACTCATTGTCCCCGATCTTGCATCAGCACTGCGCCCAAGCCTTTATCGCTGGCGTCCGTCGTGAGGACCGTCTTTCCCTGGGGATCATATCCTTGCAAGGGTATAGCTCCTACCACATCTTTCTTTATGGACTCAAATTCTCTTTGTGCTTCCTCAGTCCAGCCGAACACTGAGCTCTCCCTTGTTAACTTCCTCATGTGGTGTGTCTTTGTTGCGAAATGCTTTATGAATTCACTATAGTATTCAGCCATTCCTAAGAAGGACCGGACATCTTCTTTGCTGGTGGGTGGTGGTGCTTCTCAGATCGCCTTTACATTGTCTGCCTTGCGGGTGATTCCTTGCACTCCAATTTCGTGCCCTAAATAGGTCACTGACTCCATGCCCAGGCGGCACTTCTCCCATTCCGCCGTGAGGCCTTTCTCTTCCAACACTTTCAGCACTTTGGTCAGTTTGGCGTCGTGGCCTAGTTTGTCTCGCCCCATCACTAGGATATCATCCTGGAAATACTGGATGCCGTCCACCTTCTTAAACAGCTGGTGCATCAATTTCTGGAATACCGCTGCCGCCGATGCTAGTCCGAATGGCTTGCGTCGAAATTGGTAGCACCCGAAGGGGGTAATGAATGAAGTCAACCTCCTGCTCTCCAGGTGCAGTGCGATTTGATGGTATGCTGAGGTCAGATCAATGGTAGAGTACCACTTGACCCCTCTCGTCTTGGCCAACATCTCTTCGATTCTTGGTAAGGGAAACTTCTCTACCACGATATTCTTATTCAGCTCACGTAGGTCCACGCATAGCCTGACCTTTCCATTGGGTTTCATGACTACTACTAGTGGCGCCAGCCACTCTGCGCACGTGATCGGTTCAATGATTCCTCTTCTTTCTAGTCCTTGCAATTCTTCCTGTACCGCTTCTCTCACTGCCAGGGGTACGTTTCTCACCTTGTGAGACACCGGTATGGCGCCTGCCTTGAGGACAATTCTGTGTGCAAACTTCTCGAGCTTACTCACCGTTCCTCCAAATACCTTGGGGTACTCTTCCTTCCACTTGTCCAGGTTTGGCCACACCTCCGGCTCGGTGAGGAGGATCTGCTCCTTACCTCCAGGGTCTAGTTTGATGCCTAGGTCGCCCTGGTCTAGCCATCCCAGTAATGATGGGCCCCTTTCGGAAATGTACAATTTGCAATTGGCTGAGCGTCCTCTGAATTCAAATCTTAACGGACGGAATCCCAACATAGGTATGCGGTCTCCGTTGTACGTGATCGGCCTTATGTCTAGCCTCTCCAGCCCTGGACCCAGATGTGGCTCAAAGGTTTCTATCCATACCGTTCTCTGGACTATGGTGTAGGACGAACCAGAGTCTGCTACCATGCTTATCGGTACTCCTCCAATCGTCATATCCAATACTGGTTTGGTTGTCCGTTTGCTGTCTACACTCAACACTTGGTCATAGATGCAGAGTACGGTGTCTTCCTCCTCCTTGTCATTCTCTTCCCCGACCTCCTGTCCTTGGTCGATGTACTTAACCACGCTTCTGGAGGACTTCCTGCGGCACACTTTCTCATAGTGCCCTACGATTCCACAGTACATACATTTGGCGCGAAACGCCGGACACTTCCTGTCGTGGGCTTCATGTGCCCAACTTCCGCATCTGTAGCAAGGTTTCTTGCTGTTCCCCGCCTGTTTTCCTGGTGGTCCCGGGTTCCCTTGCCACCTGTTCGGTCCTTTCGGCATGGCCCTCTTGCTTCTGCTGTCCTTGCGTGGCTCCTCTTCCCCTATTCTGTTCACCATAGGACTTGCTACTGTCTCTCTTTTCGCCGCTTCCGCACATTTTCGCGCCATTTCCGCTCTCTTTACAACTATCATTACTTCCTGCAATGTGGCGTCCCCGCTGGCCCACAGCTTGTCCTGCACAGCGGTGCTTGTGGCGTGCATCACAATCTGATCCTTGATAAATTCATCCTGGAACATGTCGTATTTGCACGTTGATGCCAACTTCCTTAACGCCGTCACATACTCTTCCACTGACTCTCCTTGTTGTTGCTTTTGCTGCTGAAAGTTATACCCGTCAATCGAAACACACACCGTCGGTTTGAAATGTTCATTCAATTCCTATATTGCGTGGGCATACCCGTCATCGTCAGTACTCGCTCGCTGTTTAGGTATCAGATTCTTGAAGATCCTGAGCCCTTCCGGGCCTAGATTGTGTAACAATATTCGCCTCCTTCTTTTATTTGAGAATTTTTCCTCTTTCTCGTCCTCTAACACCTCTATGAAGTTGTCGATATAGTCTCTCCAATCCTCCCATCGCATGAGTGGTTCCCCTGGCTTGGGTAGGAATTGCACTGGGGCCGTCGCTGATGCCGCTTGTGCACTCATCCTTTCGCGCTTTACCGTGGGTGAGGTGCCGCTGTGGCTTTTGGGGCTGCCTGGCGCACTATCTTCCTCTAGTTCCTCTGTTTTGGGTTGGGGGATCTCTGTGTCTGCCCCTTCGCTCTTCCCATAGGTCGCCAGTGCTCCTGCCCTTGGTTGGCTGGTGTTGGCTGGTGTAGTGGGGTGTGTGGGATCGTCCGCCCCTCTGCACGCTCTGAGTGCTTCCCCCGATGCTCCGACTGACTCCCCTTATGTGCCTGTAGGTTCTGCCGCGCTCTCTGGTGGCCACTTGCCTGTTTATGTGGATGGATGTAGGCAGGTCGCTCCTGTGGTGCTTATTGCTCGTGGATTCTGGTTGATGCTTGTCTGCTGTTCAGTTCTATTTACTTTCCGTTTTTTCCATGCAGGTCCTCATCTCGACCTCGTCGCCATTGTAATGTCGTAGTGCCTCAAATAAAGACAGGACACCGTCGTGTGTTGGACGCTGTATTTATTATATATTTCTCTCCAGAGAGCGCCGAGCCGGTGCAACAGTGCTGCCGAGACTCGTGCCGTTTCTCCCTAGCTGCGCGCGCATCCTCAAAGATGGCTGCCGGCACGTTGCGTCGTGACGTGACGTGCAACCACTGAAACGGCAACTCTACAGAAAGCAGGCTACCACAACCCACTTGAAGGATTGTAGTTCTCGCGCCCCTTGGAGTGCTCGTGCTTAATGCCTCGCGCAGCCTTCACGCTGAGAGGATAATTGTTTCTTCAACAATGGAAGCCCCGGGCCTTTTCACACTCATGCTGCTCGCGCTGAATTCCAAGAATTCTTCACGCTCACAGAGTCTCGAGCTGACGTCTCGTGCAGCGTATTTGAATAATTACAGGCTGTAACAGAGATATCTTACATCGCGGTGGAAAGATAAAAGAAGTAAACACTTCTTTTTAAAGTTAATCCAGATGCGTGATTAAAAGGCAGCAGAATTTCACTCAGCGCGCAATACTGATTAAATAAAAAACAATCTTACCGGCATGTAGAGCAATAGTTAAGATATTTTCCTTTTTGTTAGTCCAAGGGTGAAGATGTCTGTAGTCCCACAGCCTGTCGCCATAAAATGTAGTCATTTCACATCCAGAAAGATGATTTAAAGATGTTTATTCTGGATTGGAGCCAGGATTGTTATCATTTCAATCCTAGAGACTGATTATTCTTTTTTGATACTGTTTGACAGAAAGTGGTACAACAATTGTTAATAAAAATAGAGCTCCATTTATTGCTCACATTGCAATGAATATTAGACGCTATTCATAATCTTGTTTACGTTCATCTTTGTATTATGAACTACTGTACATGCGCAAGCATCTAAACAGTAGATATTTTTTCACATAAAAGATGCACATTTTACATTGACGCACACAGGACTTTTATACTGCTTACATTTTAGATTTTATAAATCCATTACAAGAAATCTACATTAGGATTCCAGGAAATAGTTGTGTTATGGTGTGGAAAGAGTTGAAATAATGATTTGTTTTCTGTATTATATAAAAAATATTTCGGGCTCTTAAGACCTCGATAAGAGTTTATTGAGGAGACTGACTTGGAATTGTTCCCAATATCACATGGGTCAGTATATCCTGGAGTTTACATTCTTAAGTTTTTACACCTTTTGACCCTTATATTGGGGAATGCCAGTGTGAACCTGTATTTGCAGTGATTTCACCCAATACAATCCTTTTGCCCCTTCATGCATTTCAACAGGTTCTACCTGCCCAAATGTGAACATGGGAAAATAAAAGGTTAGGTTAAATGCACAACTTGCAATTTTAATGCAAGCAGATACTCCCTTATATGCCAGCTATAGAATTACAAAATATTTCACAATAGGAGTGGGGAGAAAAGGGATTGCATAGATATTCTTTGGTTGTCTTGTGTTACACCTCAGCCAAAATAATTGGCTAGTATTCTGTAGGCAAATGATGCATATGCATACTTAAGAACATTTGATTGGATGTGGTTTGATGATATCCTGTGACAAATAACTGGATACAGTCTTTTGTTTGTCCATGTTTGAGACTGGTAACTGCCAGATGCTGAAGGACACTCCAAAGACTGGCTACTGGCATTCACTCCTACATTAACAGTACTGACATTTGTAAAGAGACTGTCCTTCCTTATTGCTGGAGAGCGGATGTCCTGTTAGGCCCACTGGAGTCTCAAGCTGGGAACTGCTGAGCACTGAGGCTGTTGACATAAATTGGCCGCTGTTTTTCACCCTTCTGTCCAAAATTACAGAAAGCTAGAGAGAGAGAGCGAGAGAGACCATACGAACAATCAGAGTTTGAGGCTGTGCAATATGCCAAATACCAGAAGACACTTGGTTTGAGGAGAAAACGTCTATTAGCTGAAGTATGAAGATGATTCATGGCATTTGCTTCTCACATCAGTCTCCTGTAAGATTTTGCAAGCATAAAAGGTTGTCCATGCTAATTATCAGCTGCTGTACTTTGCCAGAATGCACAATCTTGTAAGGATTGCGAGAGTCATGACATTGATTTCTATCAGTTCTAGCTCCACTGAAAGCACCTCGCCAACAAAGATGCCTAATGTTTTTGTTTATTTCACTGTTATACTAAAGGATGTTCTATGTCCATGCTGTGAGCAATTAAGAATAACGTAGTGTCAACGCTAGTTGAAGATTCTGCAATCTGTAGGAGAACCGTTCTCTCTTTGTTCTATGTAGATGAAGGAGGGCACAGTGAAAATATGTTAATTAAGGTCCCAGTGAGACTCTTGACCCATAAAGCATACTAAACATGTGTAAAAGGCAGATTATGATATTTTTCCTCTATTTTATTCATCACCCCCTCAAGGAAAGGGGACATTAGGGCTAAACTAAACAATATAATCAGGTACATCATTTATTACCATTCTACTGAATAGTTTCCTCCTCTTCTCTGTGACTGATGGATAGTCACATTTTAGAGTGGCTTCCTGATACCCTACATTGTTCTGGTCCCCTCCACTGATCAAGATAAACAGGGGTGAAGAACTACCACTCTTGAAAGAGGTTGTCTATTTGTAAAATACTGCTATATACATGGGCATCCTTACTCTAAACTAGTGTCTCATATTAAACTACATGTTTTCCTTTGCCTAATCCTTCCCTCACATTACTATGTCAGTTCTCCCTAAATAAGATTTTTGCCATTCAAAAACATTAACCATGTTTCATCACTGATCCTTCAAAAATCAGAACTTCTTTCTGTCAGGAACATGGCGGCGGCAGCATGGCGGCGGCAGCCTGAAGCCGGTCGCAGGGGCTCGGAGGCGGCACGGCGGTAGAGAGTTTTCGGTATGAAAAGAAAGGCGGCGTTATCTAGACCTACCCGGTGAGAGGACAATGTCTCTTTCCTCCCTCCTCTTCGGTGAAATCGATTAATCAGTATTTTTTCCCCAAACAGTGATTCGGGGGCGTTCCTGAGAATTTTTGGCTTTTGGCGACGTCACGCTACGTCAGCCAAAAGCCCTCAGGAACGCCCCCGAATCTGTTCCGGCATTGACGGCACTCGGAAGAAGTCCAGGTGAGTGCTTGCTTTTATTTTTTGGCCGTTCCCACCCACTCTCCCGCTCTCCGTGTCTCCGGCCCCGTTCCCGCCCCCCTCCCGCTGCCTCTCCCGCTCTCCATGTCTCCGGCCCTGTTCCCGCCCCCTCCCGCTCTCCGTGTCTCCGGCCCGTTCCCGCCCCCCTCCCGCTCTCCGTGTCTCCGGCCCCGTTCCCGCCCCCCTCCCGACAAGAGACATCTGAAGAATTCTGGTTCACACTCCGATTACGAATGCATCGTGTTAACTGGCGTCCAACCTATAGCTCTGTGAATCCCGGCATCTAGGCGCATGAACTCCCTGGCCTGTGACTGTAAGCATCTTTTTTACCGATCTGTAATAAGGTAGCATAATACGCAGGATTCCTGGACACACCGGTATGAATGCCATGTACGACGTGCGTGGGCGGCTTGTTGGCAAAGCTTGAAGGAAACGGTCCAGAGGCTGGGAAGAGGGCGCCCGTCCCTTCCTCCCCGAGCTTCCCTCGGAGCTGACGCCTAGAAGTTTACTCCAGTCAGTCTGCTTTCACTTTCGAGGGGGAGGGGGGCGATTTCGGCACTAGGCACAATTTTTCTTCACGAGTGTCCACTGAAGAGTTTACCTTACGAGTGCGAAAAATTGGTATTTATTTACCTTACGAGTGTGGACAATTGTTATTTACCTCACGAGTGTGGAAAATACTATTTTACCTCACGAGTGTGAAAAATGGGTTTACCTCACGAGTGTCAACAAATGGGTTCACTTTACAAGTGTCAACAAATGGGTTTACCTCACGAGTGTTGTTTCTCCGGTCCTGTGATGTCTCTTCGCGCGGATTTTAAGTGCGTGTACTCGATACGTTTTCCTTTTATACGGCTTTATACTTCTGATACCCGTATTTGTCTACGTTCTCTGTATTCCTGATAGAGATAATATATATATATATATATATATATATTACCTACTGGCGGTCGCCAGTAGGTAGTTATAGTTAGGATTTTTTTCAATGTTAAATCTCAAAATTCTATTTGGAATAACTTTGGCACCGGTTGACGAATCTGCCTGAAAATTTCCTGAAAATGGCCTCGTCGAGCTCGGGTCCTTCCTTGAAAGTTTGGGGGGGATACATCAAGCGGGGGCCGAGATAAAAGGGGGGTCCCAAAACGCGTTTTCCCCATGTAAATTTCCATAGGGCGGTCGATTTCACTTTTAGCCCGAACGGCTGAATGGATTTCCAGCAAACTTGGCAAAATTGAAGGGACTGGTAGCCCGATGTGCCTTTGCTATGTCTCAAGATATGTGCTGCAGTGGATTTTGAGTAATTTAGGTTCAAAAAAATATATATATCTATAGGCGCTCTCCGGTGCGCGCACCGGAGTGCGCTCCTGGCGCGACACGCGACTTGCACGCAGGAAGCTGATTGGCTCTTGGGTGTCTGTAAACATTCTAAACAGTCTGGAGCGGCCGCCATCTTGTGTCTCGGTAAAATCGAGACACAAGGGGTTTGAAAAAAAAAGGGGCAAATGACCATAAGGGGGAAGAGTAGACCCCCTCTGACCCCCTAGGTTTGATGTAGGGGCTAAAATAGGGTCCTGCAGGGCATTAAATGTTTTTTTTTTTTTTCGTTTTGCGCGGGGGAAGTGCATGGTACGCGCACCGGCGAAGCACGGGGAAAATCCAGGACCATATTTATGAAGGCCTTGCGCTGCTAGTTTTGCACCTCCTGTGCGTCAATTTTTGTGACGCACCAGCGGTGTAAAAAAATGCGCATTGTTATGCAATATTTAAAAAGTGACGCATCTATCTAGATGCGTCACTTTTTAAATATAGTGCAACGAGGCACATTTTTTTACACTGCTGTTGTGATGCGTCACTTTTCTGTGCGCACTCCTTATGACATTCCAGATGTGTCATATTTAATGTATGACGAATCATGTTGCAAGGAGTTACAGATACATCAGTATTTCTGACATATCTGTAAACATAAAAGTGATGCGAGGCAGGTGCAAGATTTTGACGCAACAGCATCCTAAAAGTGACGCAGAGAAATCTTATAGATTTCAGTACGTCGTTATTACCAAGCTTTTTGCGGGGGAATGCCCCCTTTGCATACATTATACCTGACGCAGATATAATGTGGCGCAGAGTTTTAAAAAGTGACCCATGTACCTAGATGCGTCACTTTTTAAAAATAGCGTCAGGTATAATGCATGCAGAGGGGTTGTTCTCCCGCAAAAAGCTTTGTAATAGCGACGCAGTGAAATCTTTGAGATTTCACTGCGT
The DNA here is from genome assembly GCF_964263255.1 of Lissotriton vulgaris. Lineage (NCBI taxonomy): Eukaryota > Metazoa > Chordata > Amphibia > Caudata > Salamandridae > Lissotriton > Lissotriton vulgaris. The sequence continues at coordinate 792,023,899 of NC_141694.1, read as the reverse complement.
CACTTTTAGGATGCTGTTGCGTCAAAATCTTGTGCCTGCTTTACAGCAGGTGTTAGACTGACGCAAGACCTTTCACATGGTGCTTTTTCCATGTGAAAGGACACATTACTGGAGTTGCGTCACTTTTGTGACGCACTCCAGCAATGCGTTACTTGGAATGTCATAAGGAGTGCGCACAGAAAAGTGACGCATCGCACCAGTGGTGTAAAAAAATGTGCCTCGTTGCGTTATATTTAAAAAGTGACGTATCTAGGTAGATGGGTCACTTTTTAAAATCAAGCGCCACATTATATCTGCGTGAGGTATAATGCATGCAGAGGGGGTGTTCCCCCGCAAAAAGCTTTGTAATAGCGACGCAGTGAAATGTTTGAGATTTCACTGCGTCACTTTTAGGATGCTGTTGCATCCTTTAAATATAGTGCAACGAGGCACATTTTATTACACTGCTGGTGTGATGCGTCACTTTTCTGTGCGCACTCCTTATGACATTCCAGATGTGTCATATTTAATGTATGACGAATCATGTTGCAAGGAGTTACAGATACGTCAGTATTTCTCACATATCTGTAAACATGAAAGTGACGCGAGGCAGGCGCAAGATTTTGACGCAACAGCATCCTAAAAGTGACGCAGAGAAATCTCATAGATTTCAGTACGTCGTTATTACCAAGCTTTTTGCGAGGGATTGCCCCCTCTGCATACATTATACCTGATGCAGATATAATGTGGCGCAGAGTTTTAAAAAGTGACCCATGTACCTAGATGCGTCACTTTTTAAACATAGTGTCAGGTATAATGCATGCAGAGGGGGTGTTCCCCTGCAAAAAGCTTGGTAATAATGACGCAGTGCGTCACTTTTAGGATGCTGTTGCGCCAAAATCTTGCGCCTGCTTCACAGCAAACCTTTCACATGGTGCTTTTTCCATGTGAAAGGACACATTACTGGAGTTGCGTCACTTTTGTGACGCACTCCAGCAATGCGTTACTTTTGTGTTTACAGATACGTCAGAAATACTGACATATCTGTAACTCCTTGCGAATTGATTAGTCATATATTAAATATGACATATCTGGAATGTCATAAGGAGTGCGTCCAGAAAAGTGACGCATCGCTGTTTTCACGTAGCGATGCGTCACTTTTCAGAAATGAGGCCTCCAGTTTATTCACTGTGTCATAACTTTCTTTTCTAACACTCACCTTCTTTCATTCCTCCTACTTCACTTCCTTTCACCTCTCATACCTTTCTGTTCTTTCTTACTCATTCTCCTTTCAATTATCAATGCACTATATTTCACTTACTCTTCATTTTTTTAAGAATATAGCTCTTTGATGAGAATTGGAGGTAGTTCTGAAAAGAACTTTTGGTTTTCTTCTTTTAACTGAACAGGAACAAAAACAGGGAATGGAAACTGCTCAACAGGAGCAAAAAGAAAAGAAAAAAATTAGGGGTGGGAAGGGCAGCGATGGTTCTCCAATGCTCGAACCATGAGCAGGACACTTTGCTCCCCATAGGTGAGGAGTTGATTGCAGTATCTGCATTTGACGACCCCATGGTTAAATGCAGGTTGTATGTTTGCCACCTGCTCCTGCGATTGCTCTCTCCCAGAAGAAGTTGCTCCTCCTGTTGATGTAGAGGCCCCATCTCTGGGAACCTCTTGTGCCAGAGCCCTGACACTTTCCCGGGCAAAATTCTGGGGGTGCCTCCTCTCCACATGGCGAATCATGGTGAAGTTGCCAAAAGAATCCTTTTTTTTGGGGTTACCCCGTGACAGGACCTGTTTGCAGATCCTGCACTCTACTTTTGGTGCATTCACCTTTTTCTGGTCTGCTGGAAACTTAAAAAATTTCCAGATGAAATGCTCTTTGACCTTCGGCTGAGGAGGCTCTTCATCAATGAAATCATTGGAGTCATCTTCACTGCTGGATGGTCTGGCAGCCATGATTATCCAAGAAATATGCAACAGCAAAAAAGGCAGGTCTTTCAGTCACAAAAGTGAAAGAAGAAGTGAAGGAAATGGGTGGGGATTTCATTCATTGTAAAAAAAAACTGTTAGCAACCAATGAAAAGTGTTATTTTAGGGTCACATGACCCGACGCGTTTACGCTGCGCGCTCCGGAGCACTTCCGGTGCGTTTACGCAGCGCGATCGTAGGCGCTTCCAGGGCGCAAACGTGGCGCGATCGTAGGCGCTTTTGCGTGCGTTTATGCGCCGCGAACGTAGGCGCTTCCGAGGGCACTTACGTTGCGCGCCGAAGTGACGTCATCAAACTTTTACAGAAATGCATAATCATTTTCCTTATTAAAAAAAACTAATTTTATTTGTATGGTACGAAGTGTTTTGCATTATTATTAACTTTTCATTCATATTTTTTTTCACGAACGACAGTTGCGCTCTGGGTGCGCTTTCAGATGAGCTCACGGAAAAGCTTACCGGAGAGCTTAGCTGAAAGCTTCCCGGAGCGCGCACCCAGAGCGCAAAAGAAAAAAATTATATAAAAAAAAATGAATACTTTAAAAAAAACAGCAAATTGTAAAAAAAAAAAAAAAGGTTAGAAACTCGATATACAAAGGAATTAGCATTTAAAAAACCTATGAAATTCACTGAAAAAACCATAGGTTTCACACCAGTTATAGTTAGGAATTAGCATTTAAAAAACCTATTAAATTCACTGAAAAAACCATAGGTTTCACACCAGTTATAGTTAGCTGGAAATTTTACTGATATAAAACCATTGAAATTCCCACGTTATAGTTAGATGGACTCACTATAACTTGCGCGTGCAATGCACTGCTGATGATGTCTTATTAAGCCAGTTAACCAATCAATTTTTAAAAACCATCCATTTAGACACTTATTTAAACATTTATTCTTCCATCAACTTTTACATATACATATATAAAATATATTTATTTTTCAGAAAGACACACATTCACTGGATGGTGTCATCAGTGATGTCATGAGTGATGTCACTGACCATGTCATGAGTGATGTAATATGTGATGTCATCAGCAGTGCATTGCACGCGCAAGTTATAGTGAGTCCATCTAACTATAATGTGGGAATTTCAATGGTTTTATATCAGTAAAATTTCCAGCTAACTATAACTGGTGTGAAACCTATGGTTTTTTCAGTGAATATATATATATATATATATATATATATATATATATATATATATATATATATATATATATATATATATATATATATATATATATATATATATATATATATATATATATATATATATATATATATATTCACACAAAGAGTCCCCAGCTGTAGGACCGCACTCCACAGCCGGTGAGTTTAACAAAACTATTTTCCTTTGCAGGTATGCAACTTCACATCCCGATGTTAAGTCCCCAGGCCTGACGCGTTTCGAAGCTTTGGCTTCTCATCAGAGGCCAGTAACAGCAGGCAGTACTCTGCGGCTCTCCATTTTCCACCAAAATGATTTCCTTAGTGATATGGCTTCCGGTGTGCCTTTATGTTGATAATTAAATCACTAGTGCATTACGGGAGTTGGAGTCTTTTACTGCCGAATTGAACCCTCCAGTGGGTTTGTCTGCTGTTACGTGATTTCCAAGGACACTTTTCAAAGCCCTCCATTAGGCTTCAGAATGGGATTTTGCATACCTTCATTGTTTCCCAGCTGCGCCCATCAAGGGGTGATGATTCACTCTTGGGGGTCCGTTGCTTTCAGATGGTGCGAAGGAAAATAGTTTTGTTAAACTCACCGGCTGTGGAGTGCGGTCCTACAGCTGGGGACTCTTTGTGTGAATACAAACGCGGCGCTTCCAGGCCGCGAGGACGACGCACCATCTGAAAGCAACGGACCCCCAAGAGTGAATCATCACCCCTTGATGGGCGCAGCTGGGAAACAATGAAGGTATGCAAAATCCCATTCTGAAGCCTAATGGAGGGCTTTGAAAAGTGTCCTTGGAAATCACGTAACAGCAGACAAACCCACTGGAGGGTTCAATTCGGCAGTAAAAGACTCCAACTCCCGTAATGCACTAGTGATTTAATTATCAACATAAAGGCACACCGGAAGCCATATCACTAAGGAAATCATTTTGGTGGAAAATGGAGAGCCGCAGAGTACTGCCTGCTGTTACTGGCCTCTGATGAGAAGCCAAAGCTTCGAAACGCGTCAGGCCTGGGGACTTAACATCGGGATGTGAAGTTGCATACCTGCAAAGGAAAATAGTTTTGTTAAACTCACCGGCTGTGGAGTGCTGTCCTACAGCTGGGGACTCTTTGTGTGAATACAAACGCGGCGCTTCCAGGCCGCGAGGACGACGCACCATCTGAAAGCAACGGACCCCCAAGAGTGAATCATCACCCCTTGATGGGCGCAGCTGGGAAACAATGAAGGTATGCAAAATCCCATTCTGAAGCCTAATGGAGGGCTTTGAAAAGTGTCCTTGGAAATCACGTAACAGCAGACAAACCCACTGGAGGGTTCAATTCGGCAGTAAAAGACTCCAACTCCCGTAATGCACTAGTGATTTAATTATCAACATAAAGGCACACCGGAAGCCATATCACTAAGGAAATCATTTTGGTGGAAAATGGAGAGCCGCAGAGTACTGCCTGCTGTTACTGGCCTCTGATGAGAAGCCAAAGCTTCGAAACGCGTCAGGCCTGGGGACTTAACATCGGGATGTGAAGTTGCATACCTGCAAAGGAAAATAGTTTTGTTAAACTCACCGGCTGTGGAGTGCGGTCCTACAGCTGGGGACTCTTTGTGTGAATACAAACGCGGCGCTTCCAGGCCGCGAGGACGACGCACCATCTGAAAGCAACGGACCCCCAAGAGTGAATCATCACCCCTTGATGGGCGCAGCTGGGAAACAATGAAGGTATGCAAAATCCCATTCTGAAGCCTAATGGAGGGCTTTGAAAAGTGTCCTTGGAAATCACGTAACAGCAGACAAACCCACTGGAGGGTTCAATTCGGCAGTAAAAGACTCCAACTCCCGTAATGCACTAGTGATTTAATTATCAACATAAAGGCACACCGGAAGCCATATCACTAAGGAAATCATTTTGGTGGAAAATGGAGAGCCGCAGAGTACTGCCTGCTGTTACTGGCCTCTGATGAGAAGCCAAAGCTTCGAAACGCGTCAGGCCTGGGGACTTAACATCGGGATGTGAAGTTGCATACCTGCAAAGGAAAATAGTTTTGTTAAACTCACCGGCTGTGGAGTGCGGTCCTACAGCTTGGGACTCTTTGTGTGAATACAAACGCGGCGCTTCCAGGCCGCGAGGACGACGCACCATCTGAAAGCAACGGACCCCCAAGAGTGAATCATCACCCCTTGATGGGCGCAGCTGGGAAACAATGAAGGTATGCAAAATCCCATTCTGAAGCCTAATGGAGGGCTTTGAAAAGTGTCCTTGGAAATCACGTAACAGCAGACAAACCCACTGGAGGGTTCAATTCGGCAGTAAAAGACTCCAACTCCCGTAATGCACTAGTGATTTAATTATCAACATAAAGGCACACCGGAAGCCATATCACTAAGGAAATCATTTTGGTGGAAAATGGAGAGCCGCAGAGTACTGCCTGCTGTTACTGGCCTCTGATGAGAAGCCAAAGCTTCGAAACGCGTCAGGCCTGGGGACTTAACATCGGGATGTGAAGTTGCATACCTGCAAAGGAAAATAGTTTTGTTAAACTCACCGGCTGTGGAGTGCGGTCCTACAGCTGGGGACTCTTTGTGTGAATACAAACGCGGCGCTTCCAGGCCGCGAGGACGACGCACCATCTGAAAGCAACGGACCCCCAAGAGTGAATCATCACCCCTTGATGGGCGCAGCTGGGAAACAATGAAGGTATGCAAAATCCCATTCTGAAGCCTAATGGAGGGCTTTGAAAAGTGTCCTTGGAAATCACGTAACAGCAGACAAACCCACTGGAGGGTTCAATTCGGCAGTAAAAGACTCCAACTCCCGTAATGCACTAGTGATTTAATTATCAACATAAAGGCACACCGGAAGCCATATCACTAAGGAAATCATTTTGGTGGAAAATGGAGAGCCGCAGAGTACTGCCTGCTGTTACTGGCCTCTGATGAGAAGCCAAAGCTTCGAAACGCGTCAGGCCTGGGGACTTAACATCGGGATGTGAAGTTGCATACCTGCAAAGGAAAATAGTTTTGTTAAACTCACCGGCTGTGGAGTGCGGTCCTACAGCTGGGGACTCTTTGTGTGAATACAAACGCGGCGCTTCCAGGCCGCGAGGACGACGCACCATCTGAAAGCAACGGACCCCCAAGAGTGAATCATCACCCCTTGATGGGCGCAGCTGGGAAACAATGAAGGTATGCAAAATCCCATTCTGAAGCCTAATGGAGGGCTTTGAAAAGTGTCCTTGGAAATCACGTAACAGCAGACAAACCCGCTGGAGGGTTCAATTCGGCAGTAAAAGACTCCAACTCCCGTAATGCACTAGTGATTTAATTATCAACATAAAGGCACACCGGAAGCCATATCACTAAGGAAATCATTTTGGTGGAAAATGGAGAGCCGCAGAGTACTGCCTGCTGTTACTGGCCTCTGATGAGAAGCCAAAGCTTCGAAACGCGTCAGGCCTGGGGACTTAACATCGGGATGTGAAGTTGCATACCTGCAAAGGAAAATAGTTTTGTTAAACTCACCGGCTGTGGAGTGCGGTCCTACAGCTGGGGACTCTTTGTGTGAATACAAACGCGGCGCTTCCAGGCCGCGAGGACGACGCACCATCTGAAAGCAACGGACCCCCAAGAGTGAATCATCACCCCTTGATGGGCGCAGCTGGGAAACAATGAAGGTATGCAAAATCCCATTCTGAAGCCTAATGGAGGGCTTTGAAAAGTGTCCTTGGAAATCACGTAACAGCAGACAAACCCACTGGAGGGTTCAATTCGGCAGTAAAAGACTCCAACTCCCGTAATGCACTAGTGATTTAATTATCAACATAAAGGCACACCGGAAGCCATATCACTAAGGAAATCATTTTGGTGGAAAATGGAGAGCCGCAGAGTACTGCCTGCTGTTACTGGCCTCTGATGAGAAGCCAAAGCTTCGAAACGCGTCAGGCCTGGGGACTTAACATCGGGATGTGAAGTTGCATACCTGCAAAGGAAAATAGTTTTGTTAAACTCACCGGCTGTGGAGTGCGGTCCTACAGCTGGGGACTCTTTGTGTGAATATATATATATATATATATATATATATATATATATATATATATATATATATATATATATTGAAGTACAATTTGCCCTTGAGCAGCGGGAGGGCACTCGACAGCGTTCTCCTCATTGTAAGCCTCGCTGCAGCTCGCTTCTCTGCGCCCTGTGATAATTAGACAAAGCCGACGCGTTTCGAGGCATTGCGCCTCTTCTTCTTGGGCAGACTGAACAAACACTGTGATGCTCACCATTCACTTTCCTTTATTTCGTATCGTCACACTTAGTAGTGGGCATGGCAACAATGACCCGCCGGTATTCTGGGACTTATAGTTTCAATGGTGAGTGCATATTCACATCCTTTAGTGGGTACAGTGCTTTAAAGTCAATTAAGTCCGTGTATTTTCCTTGGTAGGATGGGTTTCAGAGAAACAGTCTTCCATTTGTGCAAAAGAGCGCTGTGCCTCGTGGTTTGGAAGGGTTCCACTCCACAGCTTTTTCCTTCATTGTCAGAAAACGGTGCTCATCCCCACGGCAGGGGCCGCCGTGAAATTGATTGAAGTACAATTTGCCCTTGAGCAGCGGGAGGGCACTCGACAGCGTTCTCCTCATTGTAAGCCTTGCTGCAGCTCGCTTCTCTGCGCCCTGTGATAATTAGACAAAGCTGACGCGTTTCGAGGCATTGCGCCTCTTCTTCTTGGGCAGACTGAACAAACACTGTGATGCTCACCATTCACTTTCCTTTATTTCGTATCGTCACACTTAGTAGTGGGCGTGGCAACAATGACCCGCCGGTATTCTGGGACTTATAGTTTCAATGGTGAGTGCATATTCACATCCTTTAGTGGGTACAGTGCTTTAAAGTCAATTAAGTCCGTGTATTTTCCTTGGTAGGATGGGTTTCAGAGAAACAGGCTTCCATTTGTGCAAAAGAGCGCTGTGCCTCGTGGTTTGGAAGGGTTCCACTCCACAGCTTTTTCCTTCATTGTCAGAAAACGGTGCTCATCCCCACGGCAGGGGCCGCCTAGAAATTGATTGAAGTACAATTTGCCCTTGAGCAGCGGGAGGGCACTCGACAGCGTTCTCCTCATTGTAAGCCTCCCTGCAGCTCGCTTCTCTGCGCCCTGTGATAATTAGACAAAGCCGACGCGTTTCGAGGCATTGCGCCTCTTCTTCTTGGGCAGACTGAACAAACACTGTGATGCTCACCATTCACTTTCCTTTATTTCGTATCGTCACACTTAGTAGTGGGCATGGCAACAATGACCCGCCGGTATTCTGGGACTTATAGTTTCAATGGTGAGTGCATATTCACATCCTTTAGTGGGTACAGTGCTTTAAAGTCAATTAAGTCCGTGTATTTTCCTTGGTAGGATGGGTTTCAGAGAAACAGGCTTCCATTTGTGCAAAAGAGCGCTGTGCCTCGTGGTTTGGAAGGGTTCCACTCCACAGCTTTTTCCTTCATTGTCAGAAAACGGTGCTCATCCCCACGGCAGGGGCCACCGTGAAATTGATTGAAGTACAATTTGCCCTTGAGCAGCGGGAGGGCACTCGACAGCGTTCTCCTCATTGTAAGCCTCGCTGCAGCTCGCTTCTCTGCGCCCTGTGATAATTAGACAAAGCCGACGCGTTTCGAGGCATTGCGCCTCTTCTTCTTGGGCAGACTGAACAAACACTGTGATGCTCACCATTCACTTTCCTTTATTTCGTATCGTCACACTTAGTAGTGGGCGTGGCAACAATGACCCGCCGGTATTCTGGGACTTATAGTTTCAATGGTGAGTGCATATTCACATCCTTTAGTGGGTACAGTGCTTTAAAGTCAATTAAGTCCGTGTATTTTCCTTGGTAGGATGGGTTTCAGAGAAACAGGCTTCCATTTGTGCAAAAGAGCGCTGTGCCTCGTGGTTTGGAAGGGTTCCACTCCACAGCTTTTTCCTTCATTGTCAGAAAACGGTGCTCATCCCCACGGCAGGTGCCGCCGTGAAATTGATTGAAGTACAATTTGCCCTTGAGCAGCGGGAGGGCACTCGACAGCGTTCTCCTCATTGTAAGCCTCGCTGCAGCTCGCTTCTCTGCGCCCTGTGATAATTAGACAAAGCCGACGCGTTTCGAGGCATTGCGCCTCTTCTTCTTGGGCAGACTGAACAAACACTGTGATGCTCACCATTCACTTTCCTTTATTTCGTATCGTCACACTTAGTAGTGGGCGTGGCAACAATGACCCGCCGGTATTCTGGGACTTATAGTTTCAATGGTGAGTGCATATTCACATCCTTTAGTGGGTACAGTGCTTTAAAGTCAATTAAGTCCGTGTATTTTCCGGGGTAGGATGGGTTTCAGAGAAACAGGCTTCCATTTGTGCAAAAGAGCGCTGTGCCTCGTGGTTTGGAAGGGTTCCACTCCACAGCTTTTTCCTTCATTGTCAGAAAACGGTGCTCATCCCCTCGAAACGCGTCGGCTTTGTCTAATTATCACAGGGCGCAGAGAAGCGAGCTGCAGCGAGGCTTACAATGAGGAGAACGCTGTTGAGTGCCCTCCCGCTGCTCAAGGGCAAATTGTACTTCAATCAATTTCACGGCGGCCCCTGCCGTGGGGATGAGCACCGTTTTCTGACAATGAAGGAAAAAACTGTGGAGTGGAACCCTTCCAAACCACGAGGCACAGCGCTCTTTTGCACAAATGGAAGCCTGTTTCTCTGAAACCCATCCTACCAAGGAAAATACACGGACTTAATTGACTTTAAAGCACTGTACCCACTAAAGGATGTGAATATGCACTCACCATTGAAACTATAAGTCCCAGAATACCGGTGGGTCATTGTTGCCACGCCCACTACTAAGTGTGACGATACGAAATAAAGGAAAGTGAATGGTGAGCATCACAGTGTTTGTTCAGTCTGCCCAAGAAGAAGAGGCGCAATGCCTCGAAACGCGTCGGCTTTGTCTAATTATCACAGGGGGCAGAGAAGCGAGCTGCAGCGAGGCTTACAATGAGGAGAACGCTGTCGAGTGCCCTCCCGCTGCTCAAGAGCAAATTGTACTTCAATCAATTTCACGGCGGCCCCTGCCGTGGGGATGAGCACCGTTTTCTGACAATGAAGGAAAAAGCTGTGGAGTGGAACCCTTCCAAACCACGAGGCACAGCGCTCTTTTGCACAAATGGAAGCCTGTTTCTCTGAAACCCATCCTACCAACGAAAATACACGGACTTAATTGACTTTAAAGCACTGTACCCACTAAAGGATGTGAATATGCACTCACCATTGAAACTATAAGTCCCAGAATACCGGCGGGTCATTGTTGCCATGCCCACTACTAAGTGTGACGATACGAAATAAAGGAAAGTGAATGGTGAGCATCACAGTGTTTGTTCAGTCTGCCCAAGAAGAAGAGGCGCAATGCCTCGAAACGCGTCGGCTTTGTCTAATTATCACAGGGCGCAGAGAAGCGAGCTGCAGCGAGGCTTACAATGAGGAGAACGCTGTTGAGTGCCCTCCCGCTGCTCAAGGGCAAATTGTACTTCAATATATATATATATATTACCTACTGGCGGTCGCCAGTAGGTATATATAGTTAGGATTTTTTCTCTATGGAACTTTTGAAAATTCTATGTCTAATAACTTTGGCGTTTGTGGACGGAATCGGCTGAAATTTTCAGGAAAATGGCACATTTTGTTTCTGATCAGCCCCTGAAAATTTGGGGGGTTTCGTTAAGGGGGGGCCGAGAAAAAAGGGGGGTCCCAAAACGCGTTTTTCCCATTCATTTTTCCATAGGGCGTTTGGCCTCACTTTTAGCTCGAACGGCTGAATGGATTTACAAGAAACTTGGCAAAATTGTAGGGACTGTTAGCCTGATGTGCCTTTGCTGGGTCTCAATATATGTGCTCCAGTGGATTTTGAGAAATTAACGTTTAAAAAAACAGATATATCTGTGACAGCGTCCCGGATAGCGCTCCAGATCGCGTACTTTTCGCGTAACGGAGCTTTGCGAAGCGAAGCTGATTGGCTCTCCGGTGTCTGTCAACATTCTAAACAGTCCGGTGCGGCCGCCATCTTGTCTCTCGGTAGGATCGAGAGACAAGAGGAGGAGAAAAACGAAGGGGGAATTTAATGAAAGGGGGCAAGGTAGCTCCCTCTTGACCCCCTAGGAATGATGTTGGGGTTATTAAAGGGTCCCGTGGGGCAAATAAAAAAAAATTGATTTTTCGCGGTAGACAGAAAGGAGAGGTAGTAATATGGCAAGTTACAATCGTTTTAGTTCCAGTCAATTTTGACGAACACCTTTGTGTTCGAAGAGACCCAATTAGGTTTGTGCCGGTGGGGCACAACGTTACCACACAAGGGAAGAGGGAACAGGGGGACCCTCGGAGAGAGAGTCGTCCGCACTCTAAACGAACCATTCGGTACACGTACGACATGGAGAGAGAGAGAGAGAGAGAGAGAGAGAGAGGGAGAGAGAGAGAGAGAGAGAGAGAGAGAGAGACGTATACAATAATAGGCCATTTAGTGCGCACACAACACAGAACAGCAGGGTCAAATAATATGGAAACACAGGCAGAGGGACGACGTAGATCCATACATTACGTACACACAAACTCGGGCGGGGGGAGACAGTACATGTATTATATACAAAAATCCAAGACAAAACATAGAACAGTTGCTGGCCAAAAAGATCTCTTTCTGCATGCTGCGCATCCTTAGCATCCTACTTAATTCATCTGGGGGCTGAGCTCTTTTTACTTTTTTCTTCTCTCTTATCGTCGGCTGCCTTCGCTGGTGGCTTTGGTTGCAAATACTTACACCTTTGTCAATTGGTCGGGAACTAACCTGGTCGGGCTAATACACAGGGGGGATCTTCGAATCATTTTTAGCGAATGGGTTTCCAGGCTGAGGCAATGGTAGGTGTCAGTCGGGAGAACAATGGGGCAGCTTTGAGTTTCATGTCTATGAGGGTGCGAGAAGGAGGTGGTAAATCTTAAACATTGGCAACATTCCTAGTCCTCCAGACGGAGGGTACTTGGGTAAACCTCACCTCGGAATATTCCTTAAACTTTCCCTATTTAGTTAAACGTAGGAATTTATTCATTGGTGCACGTCATTCTTGGTTGTATTATTCGGGGTGCCAAGCGAAGTCATATGTTGTCATCCTGTAATAACCCGTCAAGTTTCTGCTTCAGGCTGCCCTCCCAAGCGCTGGGTTCAGAGAGAGACATAGTCATTGTTTGCTCGTTGTGTATAGGCACCATATATAAAAACCCTTTTTCCCATCCCATCGGCCGTTAAGTCACCATTTTTCCGTACTTTAATCGACGTTCCGAAGTGACCTGCAGAAAAGAGGGAAAAAGAAGGGGCGGGCAGTGTTTAAAACACATCAGCGCGCATAAACCCAAAAAGGCTTTTACTTATTATATACTCGGCCTATCTCCACGGGATGCAGTCCCTACCATCTCAGCGTTTAAGCCCAGGGGGGACCGGTAATGTGGGAGAGATAATTATCGGAGGCCTGTGGATAGCATAGGTCGCCCAAGTGTGGCATTACGGATCGTGTGCAGGGGAGGGTCAAAACAAAGGGCAGTCGGTGTAAAGTGGGGGCGAGCTCGTGCTCTCCTTTGAGGAAGAGAGATAACCTACAGTGGTACGGGGTTGTTTTCGTTCGTACTAGGGGGGCCAGGTGACATTCCATCGGGGTGGCTTAGGGGCATTTAACCCCTTGCATGCTGATGACGGCCGGGAGCCGTCTTGGCACACAGTGCTCGTGTGCTGATGACGGCTCCCGGCCGTCATGACCTTACCCGCGATCGGAATGTGCCGCACAGGTGCAGAATCGCGGCAGCATGCAAGGGGTTAAAACAACTTTCCTGATACAGGTAGCATATAAAGTAGAGGCTAAATACCAGGATCTTTATCGATTGCTTTATGCTGTACAAAAATGAAAAACACATACAACAAACCTGGACCATTCATATTTGCAATGTTTCTGCGTACTATACTTTTTAAGCCTTAACTAATCGAGCTGCTTCATTTCACCTGCTTTTTTTTTTTTTTATATCGGAAACAGTGGACATTTATTCGAAACTTACCAATCTACGCGTTACAACTACGTTTGCTTTTTCAAAAACCTTTAATAAAAATGTTGGTGCACAAATACGGGCCTACAACCCCGTGGGCCGGCTACGGAGCAGGCTGGAACTGTAAATGGGGGGGGGGGTATTTATTTGTGGAAAACATAACAGAGTAAGTGGTCGTTGATTTCATAGTAAAAAGTGCGACAAGTGCAACAAAATCATATCGATAATTCATTGTGAGCAAGTACCAAAAGTGTCGACAATTCGAACCTTCAATAAATACAGTAATCAATGATGCATTAGAACTTAATATCAATTCATTTTCCGAACGTGTAATCAGTACCCGTCCCATGTCAATTCATTGTTCGAACGTATAATCAATACCCATCCCGGATCAATTCATTGTCCGAACATATAATCAGTCTTATCCCATATCAATTCATGTGCTAAAAACTGCATACATATTTCATGATATCAAGGCTGAGCAATCGGGGCACAACAAGGAGTTGAGAGTTTCATTTGTACCGGCGCCATTTTGGGTGAGGTCAGGAAGGTCCAAGTATAGTCAAATTGTCTCCACCAACTCGTGGTTGGACCGGGACCTCTTTCGGCAGTCCAAAAGTTTTCGTTGAAGGGTAGCAGAGGGGACTGGCGACATGAACCATCAGTGAAAGTGGGGTGGGAGGCAACAATCTCTCCTACCAGGTCATGTGTCCCACCGGAACTGATCAAGTTGGTAGTCTTGCAGGATTTTGGTCATTTCAAGACTGAGGCCGGCGCCGGCATGAGCGCGCCGACGTCCCGCGGCTACGTCGTGGTCGTTCCGTGGGTGATCATGGCAGTCATTCCCCATCGGGGGTGTCTGCGGGGGTCGGGGGCCCCCGTGGCTCCTATAGAATCTTCAAAGTCGAGGAGAACGTTTTTGGACGCAGGACTCATTTTCTAGCTGAACTCAGAAGCGCCGTTGCACCGCAACAGTGGACGAGACCCCCGCTGGGTGAGCGGAGCATCATTGCCTCGCAATAGTGGACGAGACCTTTTGTTGGGTGAGTGGAGCGTTGGGGGTGCAGCTGAGGGGCCCCCACGTGGGGGGGTGGGAGAGGCTCGTTTGCGCCGCCTCTCCCTCCCAGCGCACCCCACGCCGACACCTGGCGTTGATATCCGTGATGTCCGGACCAGGCGATAAGAGGGGGGGGTCGGAGGCATGTGCAAGACATCCCCCCACCGTTTTCGCAGCCATTATTGAAGAAAGAAGAGGGGGGGGTCGGAGGCAGAGGCAAGACACCCCCCCCGTGGCCTGCAGGGCGCCGCTTTAGGGCCGAACGGGGAGCTCATACCAAGCCGGGGCCAGACCAGGAGATACGAGGGGAGGGGGGGTCGGTGGCATGTGCAAGACATGCCCCCCACTGTTGTCGCAGCCATTATTGAAGAAAGAAGAGGGGGGGGTCGGAGGCAGAGGCAAGACATCCCCCCCCGTGGCCTGCAGGGCGCCGCTTCAGGGCCGAACGGGGAGCTCATACCAAGCCGGGGCCAAACCAGGAGATACGAGGGGGGGGTCGGTGGCATGTGCAAGACATCCCCCCCCCCGTGGCCTGCAGGGCGCCCGAAGAGGATGGGAGGACCAGTACATTCCGGGCCGACCATTCCACGACTTCTCCGGCTGATGGCGGCTAGTCGGGCCCCGCCCTGCACGTGTCGAGGCCTCATCTTCCGGATGGGCGTAACCGTGGACATGTTGCACTTGGGGGTAGGTATCTGCTGATTTGTATCTATTTCATGTTACCGTTATTGGGCGGTGCGGGCGGTGGGACAGACATGCTTTGAGCAGTGGGGGGGTGGCGGAGCCTAGCTACCTCGTGGCTGCCGTAACGTCAAGCTTGGCTTCTCTCACCACTTTCATGTTTCTTATTTCTAGCGAAGTCAAAAACTCATCAGTGGCCTACTAATTTTGTTCGATTTTTTTCACTTCCTTTTCAAGTGTGTTTCATGCTAAAGTTTCTGTTTAACAGGATACAGTGATTACTTCGTATTTTACATATGTCCGCATTACCTATCCTTCACTATCTGCAAAGGGAGACAGAATATTCCTATTCTTCTCTGTTTGTAGACAGGGAATATCTCAAAGAGCAATAATCGATAAAAAATTTGTAGGATTATAACACTTTAATAACTTATAAATATATACATCGCAACAAAAACAGTAAACATCTTAAAACATTTTTTATTAAAACAGAAGCAACAATGACAACTAACAGTAGTGATATCCTGGGCGAGTGATGGAACTGGGATTGTTAATGGAAAAACATCTACAGAGAAAGCTATTGGTGAATTATACTTCTCCGGAAATTTAAAACTCACAAATGTTTCATTTGTGTAATCGTTTTATAAACATGTACTTTAAAAACTAAATACGCTCCACTGTTTTAGAAAATCTTTACAGCTTGCTAGATCACCCTTTAAAGTTATAACTACGAAAACCTACTTACTTAAGCTGTTGAATTCGGCTTCAAATGTAAAGCATAAGTTCAAGCTAGCATATCATATGTCTAAAAGGTTTAACATAATTGATATGCAAATTTAAATACTACCCTTTCTTAATGGTGACACCTTATCTCTCCTATATCCCACAATTTCCATGAGCAAAGCAAAAGAAATTCTGAGGCCCTGATGAAATAAGGCTTACTGTGGGGTTCAACTCAATCTGGTGTTTGGCACATTCCATGTTTTAGGGTGATATTCTGTGACAGGGTGCAGGCACCAGAAGAATTTTAGCCTAGTTCATCACATTAGAGAATGAGGTTCTGGGTAAATATCTTATCTGGTGAAAAACCATCCCTTCTTTAAACCCCATGGTGACCAACTATAGTTTATTCTCTATTTCGTTCCCTTGCCATAACAAAATAAAAGTCTTGGGTTATTTATGGAAGGGAATACTTTTTGTTTCTTTCAGTTTTTAAAAGAAAAGAGGAGGGGGGGGGGCAGCGTTCAAAGCACATCAGCGTGCATAAATACGAAAATGTTTTTACCTACCACGTACTTGACATTTTACAGCTTTTCATATTTGCTATTAAAAAACCAATGAAATTCACTGAAAAAACCATAGGTTATAGACCATATATAGTTAGGGATTAGCATTTACAAAACCAAGAAAATTCACTGAAAAAACCATAGGTTATAGACCATATATAGTTAGGGATTAGCATTTACAAAACCTTAATTTACTCGCACAAAACCATAGAAATTCGCATATATAGTTAGTTGCAATAACTATATATCGCGCACCCGCAATCCACTGCTGATGATGTCACATATTACATCATTCATGACATGGTCAGTGACATCACTGATGACATCACTGATGACAACATCCAGTGACTGTATGTTTCTGTAAAGTTAAAATATGTCTTACATATTGAAGAATGAGTGGATGTATAAGTGTCTGGATGAAGGATTTAGTAGGTGCATGACTGACTGTATGAGTGAGTGATTAAATGTGTCTCAATGAGTGCATGGGTTAGTGACTAAACTGTTTTAATTTGTGCATCATTATATCTGTTCTGTAAACTGCTGCATGTGTTGATCAGTAGCTTTATGAGTAACTATATGGGTTATTGATTGGTTGCTCAAGTATTTGTATGGGAGACTGAGTGTGTGTGTGGGTGGCTGGGAGGTGTATGACTCTGTGCATAGATGTGTGAGCAGTTGATTCACTAGATGTATGGGTTCAAAAGTGCATGTGGAAACAGCTGCATGGGCGGTTGACTGTGTGCATGAGTGTATTGGTGAGTGAATGGATATCTCAGTGCTACATGTCAAAGCAAGTACATATGTAAAACACAGTACATGTGAGAGTTGACATATATAAATAACTGTGCATTAGAGCCAGTGAATGTGTGAGTGGCTGTATGGATCATTGTGAACTTGTATCAGGGATTGTATAAGAGAGTAAATATGTGTAAGTATATGCTTGAATAAGTAAGGTGTGT
Source organism: Lissotriton vulgaris (assembly GCF_964263255.1). Classification (NCBI taxonomy): domain Eukaryota; kingdom Metazoa; phylum Chordata; class Amphibia; order Caudata; family Salamandridae; genus Lissotriton; species Lissotriton vulgaris. The sequence continues at coordinate 792,006,663 of NC_141694.1, read as the reverse complement.
ATAACTGTATAGTTGAGGAAATAGATGTGTGATTGATTCTTTGCATGACTGACTAGGTGTGTGAGTAACTCCATGGATGAGTGACAGTCTGTGAGTGTCTGTTTACACTGAGTGTATCTAAGGTTAAATTAGAGTCTGAAGAGATTAATCGTATAATCACATGAATGATGTCATCAGTGATGTGATCAGTGATGTCAAATGAGATGTCATCAGTGATGTCATCAGTGATGTCATTTGAGATGTCATCAGTGATGTCATCAGTGATGTCATTTGAGATGTCATCAGTGATGTCATCAGTGATGTCACTGACCATGTCATGAATGATGTAATATGTGACATCATCAGCAGTGGATTGCGGGTGCGCGATATATAGTTATTGCAACTAACTATATATGCAAATTTCTATGGTTTTGTGCGAATAAATTAAGGTTTTGTAAATGCTAATCCCTAACTATATATGGTCTATAACCTATGTTTTTTTCAGTGAATATATATATATCCCAGTTCTACATAGCAGGAACTCGACCCGAAGGTATCGGGCGCTTTACAAGAGCACTCGTGCTAGCATACATGGCAGAATGGCTGATGCTTTAAAATCCCTGCGCCTTTGTGTGATCTTGGGCGGATCAACCCTCCTCCTTTGCCAGAGCTCAGCAACAGGGAGCCTGAACTGTTGAAAGTTTAAAGGGGCGAAGTACACAGATGTGTTGGGGGGAGGGGAGTTCTCAGCTTGTGCAAACATTGCGTTTTACACCCGTGCGCCCGCACATGGCCGTGTTGTTGAGGGGCAGGGCTGGTGCTCGGGTGCCAGGCAGGCCCACCCCCTGATCCATTGGAGTTTGTTGCAGCTCCGGCCCAGCCCCTCCCCCGGCCCTCTTCCCACCTCCTTGGAAGTCGCGGCGGCGTTTCTTTTTCCGAGTTGCCTCTTCCGTGTGCGCGCCAGAGGGATCGCGGGCCGGCAGGGGCGGGCGCCTCGTTGAGTGGCAGTGTGTGTCTGTGTGTCTGCCTCTGTTTGTGTGGTCTGCCTGTGTTTGTGTGTGTGTTGTTTGTGTGCGCGCGTGATCCAGGGGTCCCCCAATGGCACACCACCAGCAGAACGGACAGCAGTACTACCGCACCGACAGCAGCGACTCCGCAGCCGGCATGATTCCCCCGCCAGGAGGCAGGAAGCAGGAGGAAGACCCCGAGAAGGAGGGGGCGACAAAGGCACGGAAGAAGTGCAGCCCTGTCTGGCCCGCCACGGCCGTGATGGCCATCCTGTCGCTGCAGATCGCCTCCACCACCGGCCTCTTTGTTTACTTCACCATGTCCATTTCCAAGGTGAGCTGCGGGCAAAGTTACTGACCCGATTGTGCCCACAGGGGGCTGACCAGTTGGAGTCTGAGCGTGGTGGCAGGCACCGGCACAAGTAAAGTCGAATATGAGGGGGGCGAAGGGAAGTTGGGGCCAGCTGGCCCTCCAGGGTATGGGGAGAGCTTGCAGGCACAAGACTCCATTGAAGTTAGATAACCCCTGTCCAGGCTAGTCTCAGTGGAAGCTGACCAACCCGAGTCCGAGGGGTGAACTGAACACCCTGAGCCTGAGGGGGCTTACCAGCATGAGTCTGAGGGAGAGCTGTCTAGCTAGAGTCTGAGGAAGAGCTGACCAGCCTGAGGGGTGCACTTACCTCTGGTCAGTGACCAGGCGAAGATGGACAATCACTCCTATAACATCACTTCTTATTTTGGGGCACATACCCACATATTCTGGTATTCGGAAAGAAGCACAGTACCGCCCCTTGACACGTGCATCAAGCACTGATTTCCTGGAGCTCTCACATTTGCAATATTGACAAGTACCAGCAGGTGGACGTGTTCACGCATGGAAGTAGGTTCGTGCAGAGAGTGTGCAGGTAGGGATGTGCCCAGCCAATCAGCTTCCAAGACACTTAAAAGTACACATGAAGAGTAGATTGTCTTGGGTTCCAGCCGGTGCTGCATTGCACTGGCCTCCGAGCTCTGAGCCTTTCATTCTGTGATGTCATGCCACTAGCATTTCAAGAGTAACATTTGTAAATCAAGCCTTCCCTGAGCCCTCAGCTCTCCTTCGTCTCTCCTCGCCCCCCTTCCCTGTGCCCTGCTATTGTAAATGACAATGCCATTTATTTATGTTACAAAAAAAAACATAAATAAAAATAATGTCAAGAGCAATGCCAATAGCTCTAACTTTAACAAAGGCAAAACCATTGCATTGTAAATGTATGTTGGGCTACTTTTGTGGTCTTGTGCGCAAAAAAGTGGCTTGGGCGGGCGCCCACAATCACACACCTCTCTGAGTCACGAACTGGAGCCTGGAGGTCCGATGATTAATGGGCCTGCCTCTGCGCAGGCCGCAGGCACATGATTACCCCACCCACCCCTAGAGCAGAAGGCAGCCAGGTCTGTACCGTCTCTGTCTGGCACGGCATCCATCACTGATTGTGGCCTGCCAATGTGGGGGGGCCAGGGGGGCTGCCCGTCATTCGTGTAGCATGCATCTCAGGAGCGGCAAGCAAAGAACTGGTCGATGCCCGATCGTGCAGCCTGCTTCTGTTGCGGAGGTTCTTTAGGTGCCAGTGTATTAAGGTATGATTAATTTCGTTTTGAAGTCCACTTTTCCTCATCTGCCAATGTCAGCTGCCCCGTCTCTTTCTGTCTCTCTCGCTGAAACGGTGCTTCGTTCCCTTGTGAAATGGATCCAAAAAAGAAAGAAAAACGAAAAACTTTTTTTGGAAGTGTTTCTGACATTTTCCAAAGTGCAGCCTCGGGCCTCTTGCTCCTTGATGACCTTACTTTGATTGAGGCCACATTTCTTACACAAGTTTGCACCACAGGCAGACAACAGATGGAACAGATGAAGTAGCTAGGAAAAAAAGTCTATCCATGTATTCCACTGCCTGACATCCACCCATCTCTACCCATATGTTTCAAACTCTGTCCTTCTGATCATCTTATTTGCACTCTCAGGGTTCAAAATACAATAAATAAATAACTAAAGCATTACAGAGCGTTCACAAAGTGGCCAGATTAGTTTTATTAACACAAAAACACAGTAGTGCCACTTTACAGAGTTTGCTAGGGAAGCACTGCTTTTTGTTTTCTCCTCTTTCTTTGAACAGCATTGTTTTCCCTGGGTGATGAGGTGCACCATTCTGGAGGTACTGCAATACCTGGTTGATGGGTGGAGTGGAAACCGATTAATGTGATCCTTATCCGCTTTTTTCCTTATTTTAGTTTATAAAATGCGTACCACGGTTCAGTGTTTAGGAATGTAGTCTTTTTAAACCATACTGCTCACGGTTAATAGGATATAAGCAATGGACCGTGATACTGGTCCCTCCAGGGATCTGTAGTGGTGCTTAAAGTTTCAGTAAAAAAAACTCTTGATTTCTGGATAATGAGTATAAAAGTGTTAAGGTAGCCATGTTGTTCTACTTACATTTCACATGCTTTACTTAATCTTGCATCCATATGAGGGTTTGCTTTTTCCAGGAAGGTACTTTTTTTTCCATGCAGCATATCACTCTTGTGCATAATTTGAATTGAGCTGTATCCAGGTATATAAAGCCGGGCACAACTGGGTTGTAGCTGAGGGCAGTGTGGGTGTCTCAGTGGGATAGTATGGTGTTCATTGGGGGATGTGGCACTACGCCAGAGCTGCCGAATTTGGTTCTGGGGAACCAGGTTCAGTCTTCATGAACAGTCCACCAGACCACTCTCCTGAGGGAGCACATTCCCATGGTAGACCTTAGAAGCCCCAGCTAGACCTTTAGAAGCCCAGGCCCAGCCCCACAGCACAGCCCGACGGCGGCACGTGACATGAGTGAGGGTCACGACGCCGCAGCCGCACTACAGTGAGTGAGTGAGCTCAGCTGACTGACTGAGTCTGGACTCCGGCGGTACCTCTCCTCGACCTCCGGTAAGTGGGTCTGGGTTACGGACGGTCCCGGGTGGTATTAACTTAAAACTGCCCACAGACTTCTCCCACCCTCAGCTGCCACCTGCCAGCCTGGCCTGTAGACGTTGCTGATTTTGCCTGTCTGATGTCCTATCCGTAACCATTCACGCTATGTTTTTGCTCTTCTTGTGGTATTTGTGCTTGCTGTAGGGAGTGTTTGTCGTAATATCAGGGAAATCCATAGCAAAAGTTGGCCCACCAGACCATAAAACGGGCCCTCAAAACAGAAAACACGTCTGTTTACTGATTTTTCAGACCAGTCCTTCTGGCACTGCTAGATGCACTGTAGGACAGCCTCCCTGGAAAATGGTAAACAAGAATTGATGCAATTGTATTTAGTGATCATGTGAAACCTAATAGTGATTGTATGTAGGTTTAAGACAACTGTGAAGGGGTAAAGAGCGTATGGTACACAAGAGAAAACTAGCCCACTTGCATTGTAAATGCTTCATGTTATTTAAAAACATGAACCTACTTCAAGCTTTTATCAGTTTACAAAGCACTTGGAAGGGTCAAGTCAGTGTTCAGGATCTACTCTGCGGAAACTAAAATAATGAATTCCACAACAATGAGATTTGTTATGGTTTTAACCTTTGGGCAAGGGCTGATATATGCATGCATGGGAGATAGTGCAATTCTTCTAAGAAGAACACTATATTGTCGCATTAAACTGATGTAAGACGAGAAATATCCACTGCAAATGGTCGAGAAATGTCCATTGCAAATGTTTTTGTGCCTGGTTTTCCACTTTTCACTTATTAGAGTATGAGCCCTTAAACTGCTCATTACCAATTATGCTCGTGAACTTTTCTCCTAGCCCTACCTAGAGGAAATTATGGGGGCAAAAGTGTGCAGAATCGCTCCCCAAAAAGTTGTTCACATGTTATTCCCCGATATATACAGCAGACTTTTTGTCTAGTTTAAAAAATGCCCAAGTATCTTGTGTAAATGGTACTTATTCTGTAATGTTTTTGCTTCGGTTATTATTAGACAACTTGAAATAAGTCCCTAATGGTTATTTACATTTATCTAATAATAACATGCATATAACTGTGTTGTGGATAGTGCATATTTACAGTGGTGTGATTAATGGGGAATAGTTTGTGAGAATGCTAATTGTGCAAGTTTTACTCGCTCATTTCCTTCTCACATACTGATTAGTTTCAGCAGTGACTGCCAAGATAAACCTGTTGGTGATATAGAATGTATATTTGTCCTTAAAATTGTTTCTGATGACAATTTGTGCATAATTTGAGACATGCTAATTTGGGCTGGTTTTTGGGCTGGAATTGGTCTGATTGGGCTTCTTTTGGGCTTCTTTTTGAGCGGCTTTGGGCTTGGACCGGGTCTAAAAATCTGGCAACACTGAAGCTGACTCTACACCATCGCGGCTGCCTGGAGGACGTCGGAGATGTCTCTGGTGAAAAGCTCGGGCTGCTTTTTTACTCACCCAGTTTCGAGGGCCAGTCTGCGGGGGTTTTTTTCATCAGCACTTTAACTCTGCGCGGATAATCGCGGTAAGGAGTTTCCAAGGAGGAGAGGAACGACAGTGGGACTGTATGGAGCTTGATTCTTCTGTGGCTCAACCAGTTAACCCCTTGAGTGGGGAGTGGGCAGTTTTACAGCTGGCAGGAAACCCTGATCTACAGGCGGATTTTTTCTCAAACTGCAGTAAAAATAAGCATTTAAAATGCAATGGTTTTGCCTTTGTTAAAGTTAGAGCTATTGGCATTGCTCTTGACATTATTTTTATTTATGTTTTTTTTAACATATATAAATGGCATTGTCATTTACAATGCCACTAGCTTTATCTCTCGCAAACGACACACACACAGAGCCCCCCCACACACACCCCCACACAGAGCCCCCCACACACAGCCACACAGAGCCCCCCACACACACAGCCACACAGAGCCCCCCACACACACAGCCACACAGAGCCCCCCACACACACAGCCACACAGAGCCCCCCACACACACAGCCACACAAAGCTTTCCACACACACCCACACAGCACAAGCAGGCAACAGGGGCACACAGAGGCACAAGCAGGCAACAGGGGCACACAGAGGCACAAGCAGACAACAGGGGCACACGCAACAGAGGCACAAGCAGGCAACAGGGGCACACGCAACAGGGGCACGAAAACGGAGGCACAAGCAGGCAACAGGGGCACGAAAACGGAGGCACAAGCAGGCAACAGGGGCCCGAAAACGGAGGCACAAGCAGGCAACAGGGGCACACGGAGGCACAAGCAGGCAACAGGGGCACGCGGAGGCACAAGCAGGCAACAGGGGCACACGGACGCACAAGCAGGCAACAGGGGCACGAAAACAGGCACAAGCAGGCAACAGGGGCACGAAAACTGAGGCACAAGCAGGCGACAGGGGCACAAGGAGGCACCAGCAGGCAACAGGGGCACACGGAGGCACAAGCAGGCAACAGGGGCACACGTAGGCACAAGCAGGCAACAGGGGCACACGGAGGCACAAACAGGCAACAGGGGCACACAGAGGCACAAGCAGGCAACAGGGGCACACGGAGGCACAAGCAGGCAACAGGGGCACACAGAGGCACAAGCAGGCAACATGTGCACACAGAGGCACAAGCAGGCAACATGGGCACACGGAGGCACAAGCAGGCAACAGGGTCATGAAAACAAGCACAAGCAGGCAAAAGGGTCACAAGCATGAATTGTAATTTAGACGGGGCTGAAGTGGAGAACGGTCAGTAGGGAAGTAGTGCGGCTGGTGCAGTGGTACCAGGCCGAAAGGTGAGAGGGGCTGTCTGCACCCCAGTTTGGACAGTATCCACTACCTAACAGGGATTGGTGGGAGGGGGGGGCGTACTTCTTGCTTGCTTTAGGGCTGTTACTTCGGGGACGCAGTGCACGCTCCTGCCTGCTGCCGCCGGGACACGACAATAGGCAGGGAGAGGACAGGCTGGGAGAGGGCAAGCTGGGAGAGGGCAGGCTGGGATAGGGCAGGGAGGGGACAGGCAGGGAGGGGACAGGCTGGGAGAGGGCAGGCTGGGAGAGGGCAGGCTGGGAGAGGGCAGGTTGGGAGAGGGCAGGTTGGGAGAGGGCAGGCTGGAAGTGGACAGGCTGGGAGAGGACAGGCTGGGAAAGGGCAGGCTGGAAGTGGACAGGCTGGGAAAGGGCAGGGAGGGGACAGGCTGGGAGAGAACAGGCTGGGAGTGGGCAGGCCGGGAGAGGACAGGCTGCGAGAAGACAGGCTGCGAGAGGACAGGCTGCGAGAGGACAGGCTGGGAGAGGGCAGGCTGGGAGAGGGCAGGCTGCGAGAGGACAGGCTGCGAGAGGGCAGGCTGCGAGAGGGCAGGCTGGGAGAGGGCAGGCTGGGAGAGGGCAGCAAACAGCTGGCCTGGGAAAACAGCACAGGGATCCATGAAACCAACGCCCGTACTTCATAACTGTAACCAGTCCCTATAAGACCAGGGAAGCAGTGCTTGGATCCCTGAAACCAGAGGCAATTCTCTGTGTCTGAAGCCTGTCCGGAAACTTGCTATGACTTCACCAGTGCAGCTTTCACCTACAAACGCCTACACCTACAAACGCGTAAAATGTGCTTTATGAGCGAAATTTTGTGTATACAGCAAAGAATGCCCAATACGGACTGTAATAATATTTAAACGCATTTACCAGAACTGATTTAAGAATGAAATAACAACGTACAATGCATTCTAAAACAGCTTCCAATAATTAATGTATCTGCCAGGTTACTCGCTATAAACAACGCCCTGAAAAGCAAAATACATGGAGAGGGTTAACGAGTGGGGCAGGAAGAAAGTGACAGATAACTTTCAGACGTGCTGTTCCCCAGAAGCAGCCACTGTTGTTGAGAAAAGCTGATACATACAACACGTATGGGAAAGGGCAGGCGTGATGACAGCAGCAACTGGGGAAGTTTTCTGTCTTGTTGCGTTTCACCCTTTCTGGGTTTCTCACTAATTCACGTTTTAAGGAATATCAAGGATTGTAAAGGCGCAGAAAACAGAGTGACAGGATCCGTAATACATGTTTGTGTAGGTTACTCACTCGTGTTACGTGTCAATTGTTAACGGGGCGGGAGTACTGCCCGAGAACACACCTTGAAGCGTGACTGTGGCCTAGCTCTCCGGATTTCCTTATCCCAAGATCCTTCTCCTCGCCCAGTTCCTGCGGATCCAAGGGTGAGGAACAGGACAGGCGGTCACAAGAACCCCTATACTTCCTGAAACAAGGGGGCACGGGAAGGAGGGAGAGCTTACCTGCGTTATCCAAGCTCCGGGCCGGGGGTCACATAAGTTCCTCCTCCCAGGATCCTGCGTGCGGGGCAATCACAGCGTCGCAATCCAGGAAATGAAAAGGGAAAGCTCAGCCGAGCCAGCACCGGGGGCACGGGAAGGCGCTGCGCGGGCGGACAGGGCAGTCAGCTCATCGGATCCAGTTCCTGCCCGCCTCCTGCCCCTCCTCCTTTCACTCCCCTCTCCGGTGCGTGGTGCGCTGGCTCCCAGCTCCGCAGGAAGGACAGCGGGTCCCCCTCGGAGCTAACATGGCGGCCGGCCTGAGGAGAGGGAGGGAGACGGGCTGCCACGGAGCGGGAGGGAGGGGGTCAAAGGGAAAGTGCTGCTCCTGCGGGGGTGCTCGCTGCACGAGTCACTGGAGCTCGCGTCACTCCACTCACTCAGCAGCACCGGCTGAGATGATCGCATCTCGAGCACACTTCCAGGGAGATGTCATGACGTCAAACAGCAAAAGTTAACTCTGCAGTGACAGTCCTCCAGTGCGAGGAGCTTTCCTATTAAACTCTATCGAGCGACTTTTACCAGCAACCGACAAACTTTATTTTGGTGCGGTGAACCTCCCCCCTTTCAAATATTCCAATTGAAACATGTCAGTGTCAATTAAAGTACAATCGTCCCGAGCAGGAAGGCAGGTGCCGGCAATGCTGGACCAGATTCAGGGGCGTTCCCGGCTTTCGGCTGACGTAGCGTGACGTCGCCAAAAGCCAAAAATTCTCGGGAACGCCCCCGAATCTGGTCCGGCATTGACAGACAGGCCCGTCTTCCAATGGCTAGCCTCCATTTATGGAGCTAGCCAATGGAAGACGGGGGCCGTTCCTGTCTCCCCTACTATAGTCATTATGTTTTCGCCTGCGCGAAAAAGATGCGCAGAGCGCATCTTTCGCCAGGCAAAACCTAAAAAGCCCATTGGGGCAGAGAGAGAGTTGTTAACCTCACCTCTAAAAACATAGAAATAGATATCAATTAAGGTCCCAGCAAGAGCTGAGGTCAAAGGGAGTATTGGACTCTGTGGAGAGAGAGGGGCCAACACCACTAACCCCTTACAAAAGGAAGAAAAAGTCAGGAGGTATTAAAAGAGTAATAGGTCCTAAGGCGGCTCAATAATCCCAAAGGAATACGCCATCGCTTAAGACCTTCTTTAAAATTATGGAGCAGGTTAAGGGTCCTGATGTGGCAACAGAGATGGCCATATTAATTCAGGAGCCTAGTGCACCTCCCCTAGTGCTTGAAAACCGTTATGCACCTTTAGAGGCTATGCCGGACTCGGGGAATATGGAGAGTTTGGATGAGGTTCCTGGTGGTGATATAGCTGTGGACCCTTTAGTAGTCACCCCTCTTAATCATCCTTTTCCCCCACCAGCTCCACTAGTTGTTCAGGCCTCACTAGGGATTTCAGACCCTCTACCCCAACAGGTCGCAGTTGACCGAAGTCTCCAATGTCAATCCCAATCTCAATCTCAAATTCAAGCTCAAGATCAAGCTCATGCTCCATTTCAGGCCCGGTTACAGACGCAGGTCCATAGTAGGTCGCTGAAGTCGGATTGTCTGGATGATGATGGGGATAGGTTGGGCTCTTTATTTCAATCATTAAGGGGGGACCTTTTGAGTAAGTTTGAAATTTCTGAGAACAATCAAAAAAGTATTCATGATAGGTTTGATCTCTTGGAGTCAAGGCTGGATAATATCTGTACCTGGACGGGATCCCTTGAACTCAAGGTCACTACACTGTCAGAGTCCGTGCTAGGAAACTCTAAGGATATTGATGCTTTCAAGACGCAGAACCGGTCCCTTATGATGGACATGGAAAGATTAGAGATGCAAGCCTGCAGGAATAACCTCAGAATCTTGAAGATTCCTGAAGGGGAGGAGATGGAGGATATCAAGGGATCTGTGTGTAAACTACTAAGGAATGGGGTTTTGAAAGATCGGCTTGATATTGACTTGGAGGCGGAAATACAGAGGGTGCATAGGGACCCCTTTAGGCTACATCCAGACAGAAAAGCACCTAGGACAATTCTTGTTAATTTCTAGACTTCTATAGCGTCAAGGAACTTCTATAGCGTCAAGGAATTAATTTTAAGCAGGTGCTTATCTCGATCTACTCTCCATTATCATGTCAACCCATATCAAATTCGATCAGATATTGGTGGAAGAACTGCACAGAGACAGTGTGAGCTCAGTTCTAGAATGCCGGAATTAAGGTCACTTGGAGCACAAGTCCAAATGAAGTTCCCAGCTCTACTGAAAGTAATGTGGAGAAATAAAATGTGCAATTGCAGTCAAGCAGAAGATGTTGATGACCTCCTGTCCCAGATGAAAGAGCAATAGAGGAAAATAGATGAGGAGAGTGATAAGGAGAATGATATAACCTGTGGGGGAACCGGGGGGAAATGGGGGAAAGGGGACACAAAAAAATAGAAAAAAAAATGTAGAAGGAAGGGTGTAGGTGTAGGTATATGAACTTGGTGAGGTGTAGGTGTAGAGTTTCAAAATAATGAGGGAAAATATGTATATGATTTGAGGGGGAATGGAAAGAGATATATAAAGAGATATATAAAAAAAGAGAGAAAATATATTTAAACAACAAATTATACCTACAGTAGGTATAGTAGGACTAGTAGGAAGAGTTTTAGAATCATGTCGCCCTTTTCTTTTTTGTTCTGGATAATGAATTATTTGTCGTGTCTTAAAAGGCGGTACTAGCGCCTGGTATGAAGGGAGGGTTCCTCAGGGGAGCATTAGGGAGGGGTCACAATGGGGTGGGTAAAATGGAAAAATCGTCCTCATACGTTGCAAAGTTGTTCCTTCTTTTAAAAGCTCTAGATGTAAGGCAGCCTTGGGTTAGGTCATGAGTAGGCTAATCGGTATAAAATTCCTATCCTGGAAAGTTAATGGCCTAGGGGCGGTAAGGAAATTATCTAGGGTCCGTGAATATCTAACAAATTTGGAAGCCCATGTGTTCCTACTGCAGGAAACCCATCTAGAAGCCAAAACATGGGAACAAGCTCTGGGTAAACTGGGTTGGGTACAGGATGTACTATGTTCTAGGCAGAAGGGGTGCATAAGGGGCGTAGCAATCGTCGTTAGGGCAAATAAGGGGATTAAGGTCCAGAAATGGGACAGAGATCAGTCTGGTAGATGGCAGCCCTCTCTATAGGTGGCTCACCCTTTACTTGTGCAGTGTACTATGGCCCGAATGATGACAATCCTGGTCCTCTCTTGAAATTGGGGGCAAGCTTATTACAGTATTCAGCTCCGGTTATATAAGGGGGATATTTTAATGTGGTCTTCGATAAACAGCTGGTCCGGACCTCTAGGGTCAAATACTGTGTTCCAACTAGTACAGTATCAGCTCTTAGGAATATTATGAAAGATTTTAACCTGCAGGATTTGTGGAGAGCTAAATATGTTGCCATAAAAGAGTATTCTTTTTATAGCAAAAAATACAAGCAATACTCTAGAATAGATTATTTTTTGGCTGATCAGGTATTGCTTGCAGACACTGTATTGGTTTCTCATATTCCAGTGGGTATTTCGAATCACTCAGTGGTTGAATTAGTACTTAATCTAAGGTCTAAGACTAGAGAGCATAGATGGACACTAGATAGAACACTCCTTCTGGATGAAGGTGTAAAGGTTGAGTTAAAAGAAAGAATACTCAATTTCTTCAGTTTTAACATAGGTTCCACCACTGAGCAATTAGTTTGGGAGTCCTTTAAGGCCTACTTACGGGGTTTACTGAGTTCACAAATGATCTATAAGAGGAAAACCACTAAGAAAGAAGAAATTGACAATCTTAAGGCCATAAAGGAGAAAGATCTGGAACTACAGCGGGCTGCTCTGACAAATAGGGAGAGTATCCTAAAGTTGGAGAGAGAGCTGCTGGAATTGCAAGCAGTATTTAAAGCCAGGAGTGACAAGATTATTAAGGAAAGGTGGGAGGTCAGCAGATTAAAGAACTTTGAATACGGTGAAACATTTGGTGCTCTCCTGGCTTGGAAGTCGAGGACTGAGAGGGTCAGAAATAATATTCAGACATTGATGCAAAGAGGATCTGGTCTGTTGATATCAGAGGATAAGCTTATTAGGGAGGAGGCTAGGGGGTTTATGCAGGGCCTATATCAAGAAGACACTAGCCTTGGAGCAGAGGACGTCAATGCCTGGTTAACATTGAGAGATCTGCCCCAATTGTCAGAGTCAGATAGGATTTACCTAGCCAGTGAAATCACGGAGGGCGAGATAAGACAGCAATTTAAGAAAATGAGCCGTCTGCTGGTTGAGGTATATTCCGATAATCTTGAGATAGTTGTCTCGGTGCTCAGGGCACTCTTTAACAGAATATTTTTACAAGGGGACAGTATCCCTCCTTCCTGGTTTGAAGCTACCATAACGTTGATAGCAAAGCAAAATAAAGACCCACAAAAAAATTGAGTCTTATAGACCTACTTCATTATTAAACTCCGACTTGAAGATCTTTTCTGGGATACTGGCTAGATTAGCCAGGATCATTAAAACAATTATACACCCAGATCAGAGAGGGTTTATACCCGGGAGGCAGCTCAATGAGCTTCCGTTCCAGGTAATAGGGCAATAGATTTTGCGGAGGAGAGAGCGTTGCCACTTACCATCGTAGCAATCGACGCAGCTAAAGCGTTCGACCAGGTTAATTGGGCGTACCTCTGGGCTACCATGACTAGGTTCGGGTTTCCATCGATTTTAATTGAAGGAGTTAAATCTTTATATAGCAGCTCTCGAGCAAAAGTCCTAGTGAATGGCGGTTTATCAGAATGGTTTAACATCTCCAGAGGCACTAGGCAGGGTTGTCCCCTGTCCCCCTTATTGTTTGATGTTTATATTGAACCCTTCATCTGTTCTCTATGAATTGACAGTATTATTTCACCTTTTAAAATTAGAGAGCTGGACCTTAAAACTGCCCTGTACGCGGGTGACCTCCTCTTGTATACCGCTAACCATGTTGAGGCAAACCCCCCGTTATTCGAACTGGCCGAGGAATTTGGAAGGGTATCTGGTTACAAAATTAACAAGGAGAAAACTGATATAATGGGCTGGAATAACTTAATTCCTATACAGGGGGTCAAACAAAAGATTAGGTACCTTGGAATATATCTTACCCAAAAATTGATGGATATTTCTAAAATCAGTTGGCAGATAGTAGCGAAGGAAGTGTGTAAGCTACTGTCAAGATGGGGAAGCCTGCCTCTTAACATATATGGGAGATACATCTGGTTAAAATGACTATCCTCCCGAAAATAACTTTCCTTTTTAATACCATCCCTCTTTTATTTAACCCTAAGGATATTGCGAGCCTTCAAGGGAAGATTGGATCGTTTATATGGGCCACAAAATCACCCAGGATTGCCTGGAAGAAATTGAGGAGAGGGCTGAAGATGGGAGGTCTGGCGATACCCGATTTATTTTTATACTGCCATGCCTTTCACTTTAAGAATTTCAGAATATTGGCCAATAAGTTAGATTGCTCTTCACAGGGACGTCTTTTTCAGGCAATGTTACATGATCAGCCACAGGGTCTGGAATTTTTCTTTTTAAATTTGGGGACCAAAAATGTTATAAAAACGTTTGCCTTAAGATCTTACAGGCAGCGCTTAAGAACTGGGAATATATCCAGAGAGCTCTAGGGATACCTTATTACAACTTACAGGCTCCAATTTGGGATTCCCCGGCACCCCGGAATGTCTCTAAGATCAATTGTCACGGCCACTTAAAGTAGCTTGCTTTAAAATGTGAAGCGACCTCTGTGTTAATACTAGGCTTATGGACTGGGCGTCCTTTGTGAATCTAACTAACGGTTCCCTCACTAGATTTAAGTTTTACCAGCTGTCTCCGTGGTGGGCAAGACAAGTATGGGGGACCGGAGAGGATACCCTGATCCTAGATTCCATCTGCAGGGGGGAGTCTGGAAACGGGAGGTCTCCTTCTGGTATAGGACACTCGCTGGAGTAAATGACAGTCTGGACTCTGAACCGGCAAATCTTTGGGGCAATGTTTTAACTGGGAGTGCTGAGGAGGTACAGAGAATTTGGACTGATGCATTCTCTATGTCTCAGAGAATAAATAAACCAGCAAATCTTAGAAGAAATCACCTGTTTACAGCCTACAGGGTATATTGGACACCGGCTAAATTGTCGAGGATAACAGCGGATAACTAATATTGTCCTAGATGTAAACAGCCGGCAGCGGACGATCAGCATATGTTTATAGACTGCCTAGAGATCGCTAGATATTGGGCGGCAGTATTTAGCTCCTTAGAGGAGGTCTTATTAACACCAATCATATGTTGTCCTAGATTGGTCTTCTTTGGCTTGCCACCGGGCTACAAGATGAATGATGGGGCTTCACAATTTCTGTTGTATGTGATAGTCATCGCCAGGAGAGAAATATGTAGAGAATGGAAGTCTGAGTCCCCACCCAGATTCGCTGATTTTTAAAAAAATATCATGATGATCAGTCAGTCAGACATGGCTTGTGGCGGAGCGAGTGCTAATAAAATCTGGTTTGCACTAGTGGCCTGGTCGAGGGAATAACACTGGTCCAATGATCATGCCAGAGGTTTGTGGTCCGGTCCTCCCTAGTACATTGGACGGTCCATCAGGGTAAATGGGAGTTGGAAGAGGAGACAGCCTACCTCTGGGTGAACCCTGTATGCCAAACACATATACCGGGGCGGAAATCAAGTCTGTGAGTGTGAAAGGCACAGAGAAATCCCATCTAAAGCAAACATCTTCTGGTGGCATGTATGAGGACAAAAAAAAACTTCTTTCTGTCTCTATCATGGTGAAATTGATGACCTCAGCAATCTTAAGACGTTCCTTGCCATGCTTCCAAAACATCTTTAAATGCTTCAATAAAACTTGTAAAATCAATAAAGGCCCTAACGTAAACACTATGATAAAAATTCCAATTTCACTGATCCTTTCTAGAAATGTAACTCTGTTCTCACTGAAATGCCTTCTTCATGGAAGATTGGAAGCCAGATGCAAACTGAATATTGCAGGTGTGATCCTAAGGAAAAATTTAGACATATTGTTTCTCGTGTAGGAAAACACAGCTAAATGAACAATCTCATTCCATTGTTGACATTCTCATTCTATAGGATTACTCAATATTCTAATCAGAATGTTGGTACAAATAATTGGAGAACTGCCGCCGTTAAAACTATTTTCCCCTATAAAATCTAATAAATGACAACTGCTAGGCTTTCCCAAGTCTATCTGCTGACCTGATTACTGATGAATGGTGCCACATTAAAGGGTACCTCATTCATCAACACTCATAAGTATTCTAACAAGTGTTTAGCAATTTATTTTATTTGTCACTATTCATGACATATGAGATTAGGATTTCAACTTACTATTGATGATAATGAGAGCTATGCTGTCTCTGGTGGCCTATGTTTGCCTTAACTATGGCCATTTTATATCAAGCTCAATAACCACTCCTGAAAAGATGAAATCCTTGATTTACAAATTATGTAAGAGGATCTGTTAGGCCTAAGCCTTATCTTAGGTTGGCTGGTCTTTTTATTTCGTAATCATTTTTTATATCGTACTCTTTGGAGTACTTATTAATGGACAGACTAATTGACCAAAATACTGGATCAGGGATGCAAACATGCCTTCTCCATGATAGCATGACAAGTTTAGATATATCTACAATCACTTCAGAAGACCAGCATGTACAATCTCTTGTGGAACATCACAATGAAGCAATGACTGATATCATCAATGAAGTAGCTCCACTTCAAAAAAAAAAACAAAAAACTCAAGAAATGTTCTTTAGGGTTCAGAAAGAAAGAAAACTACAAAATAATTCAGAACACACTGATTGTGTCAACATATCTTCTCTTCCAACCTTTTGAATCTTTATAAGGATTGCATGAAGTATAAAAAAGCATCTTTGAGGACAAATCCATTTACTTTAGCTCAGATTGGTCTCCTAAAATAATCAGCCAAGAAAGTAAACATAGTATTATCCAATTGACCAGTCAAACAAACTTCCTTGTGCAGCTTTAGTAAGCGATCCCAAAGAAATAGGTAAGAAAATCAAAACAACTGAAAGATCTTTAGCCAACTCTGATCGGTAACCAAGGACTAAACTCCGTGGTTCAGAAATGCAAGAAATGTAAGAAGGTCTGGTTGACCATAAAACTGAGTACATAAAAAGAGCCAAAAACACCAAATTAACCTTGACCCTAACCTCTCAGTCAGTAAAAAAACTTTATTTGGCCATATTTTGACCATAAAAGCACATATGCACAAACCATGTGTTGGACTTGGCCCTTTTTGCAGGGTCATCCCTGAACTTTTTGCCTTCCTCCTGGTATTTTTTCTGACCTGGTGTTAGTGGATTTTGGACTCCGGGCACTTTATTACTGCTGTCCAGTGTAAAGTGCATGTGCTCTCTATGGTAAACGTGGTACGATTGGCCTACAGCTGTTTGGCGTATTTAATTCACCTATCAGTCCCTTGTAAAGTGGTATCTCACATACCCAGGGTTAGTAAATTAAATGCTACTGGTGGGCTTGCAGCGCTGCATGTGCCACCCACCAAAGTAACCTTTCAAACTAGTCTCAGGCCACTGCCATTGCAGGTTGTGCACACGCAGTTTACTGCCGCTGTGACATGGCACATAAAGTGGGTGCCACGTCTGTGACTCCCCTTTTGCTACATATCAGCCACCCCTAATGTAGGCCCTAACTAGCCTCATGGGCAGGGTGTGCTGTATGTAAAAGGTAGGACATGTGCCTTAACTGTGTGGCATGTCCTGGTAGTGACAAACAACGATTTTGGTTTTTCACTACTGTGAGGCTACCCTCTCATAGGAATGCAGGGGGGATTCCCTGATATGTGCTTCAGTTGTAGTTCCTGACATGAGAGGAGTAGAATGGTCAAGTTTGGTATGTTTGGAATAGTGGTAATAAATGGTGTTTGCAGATTTGTTATCACTATTTTAGAAATGCCACTTTTAGAAGTGGGCATTTCTGTGTGCTATGTGCCTTTGTGCCTGCCTGTTGTGTATTGCATGTCTGGCTCTGGAGTGACAGGGTGTTGGGGAGGTGCAGTGGCTCCAGAGGGGCTGGGTGAGTCAGCCCTAGGCTGAATAGGCCCATCTGCATTTGGAGTAGTGGGAGGAGTGGCACCTGACCCTGAATAGGACTGAGCCTGCCTTCCACAATGCTGGCTCCGCCCCCCTGTGGTGTGTCTGGGGCCATAGCCTAATCTGACAATGGAGACTGTTGTTCACTTGTTAGGGCCTCCCAGATCTGGTTTGGACTAGGTCTAGTGCCCTGTGCCAGGGCAGAACAAATACTGAAAGTTGAATAAGTATTCGGCCCGTGACCCCATTAAAAGAGTGTTGCTGAATGAATGCTGCGTGCCAGGAGGAATGGCCATGTGGGATTACCCCTCTGCTGGAGGGCCATGTGAGCTGGCCTGCCTGGGCCCATCTCTGTCCTGTGTGAGTTTTGGGATTCAGCACAGGGCGCAGGCTGGAGTTCCCCCCTTCCTTTGGAGAACTAAGGACTGTGGCCTCTGGGGCACATGCTCAGTGCGAGAAGAGCACTGCCTAGGCTCCGGTAAGGTGATTGTCAGGAAGCGCCTGGTGAGCACTTTTATTTTTGGCTGCCTGAGGAGGGGGACTCACTCGGTGCAGCATGAGAGGAATGCTTTTGGCCCTGCGAAGTCGCAGGGGCCGCACTGCACTCTCCTCCAAGGCCAAACGGTTGGTCCTGCAGCCGGGGCTCTGCTATGGGGCCGAGGGCTGCATGAAGAGCACAAGCAGCAGGGAATCCCCAGCTGGGGATTGCCCTAGTTATGTGAAGAGAGAGAGGCCACCCAACCGGAAGCCCGCGAAGCACCCAGAAGCCAGGCAGAGGTGAAGCCTGGTTGAGGGTGGGACCGCACCCAGAGAGCAAAGTCGCTGGAGACTTTGCTCCAGGTCCTGCTCCTATATTGCAGGGAGCTTTTGCGGTTGACTCCAGCGGGGGCAAGGAGAGCCACTGTACACCCGGCAGTGGGCGGCCGCCAAGCCTGGTGGTAGGCAGAACCTCCAGCGGGCAACAGATTTCAGGCAGGAGAATGCCTGGTTGTGGGCAGGCCCACCAGCCCAGAATGACGCTGCCGGAAAAGGGCTCGAGGAGCCCTGTTGATGTTACCCACATTGCCACTGCAGCGCCGCATGGTAACAGGCAGCTTTTTTTTAGATATCGGGGGCATTCTCTATTAACAGAGATGGGGTGTGTGTTACAACCCTCGCTTCCCCTTGACAACAGCGTGGCAGCTGCGCAGCATAGTCTCTGGCACCTGCCCCTTTACCAAATCCTCGGTGGCACTCTTATTTGAACTGAGACTGGGTGTGTGTCACACACCTGGCCCGGATCGGGGTGCGCTGGGCGCTAGGGTATTTTCTTAACTAAGTGTTAATATGCCTATTGATGGGCGCCGGTTCCCAATGGGTGCACAGTTTTGATGGGACTCGGATGTATGCATAGTATGTGAAACGGGTGCCCTGCTGTAATGATTTTGCCTAATGTGTGCAGTGATAGCGATGCACTGCACTACTGCTGATTATGTTACACCTAATAGATGGTACCCGGTGATGTTAGTATGTATGCTTAAGATGCTTATGCCTAATGTGCTAGGAACACCTTTACCAGTAGATACTGGTTGTGTTTATTCCTTACTACTTTTGTGTTCTAATGGTGATGACAGTGGCCCGATTGGCCCAGCAATGTATATAATCTCCTGTAAAGTCATACCTAGTGCCAGGTGGCACAGTGTATATTTGTGATTGCGTTCTAATGTGTTTTGTGAGTAATACAAAGGCTTTTTTTAAATAAACTTGTGGGGAGTTTCTTTTGTGGTGTTCCTAGTATGTCGCTGCTGTGTGAGTGTGTTGAGCAAATGCTTTACACATTGCCTCTCGGATAAGTCTGACTGCTCTGCCAAGCTACCAAGGGAGTGAACACAGATTATCTTTAGCATGTAACTCCCTTGCCCTGACTAGCTCTGTGGTTTCTGCCTGGCTTAGGCGCATGCCCTAGTCAACCAGATATCCCATTTCTAACACCATGAATTAAAGGAATAATACACATATATGCACAAAACATGAATAATAGGACTAAAAACCATACAATTCATCATAAAGACAGGTCAAAAAACTCATATGAGCTAATCCTATATAGGTCTTTAGTGCCCTCAATTACATGATTAACCTATCAAGATTTGAACTATTGCAATTTCATAAGCCTTGTTAAAGTGCATTTCTTTACAATATTTATCACATACCCGCTAAAACAATAGTTGTTCTACTACCCATTTATTGCATGGTCATATATTTTCCTACGCCGTAAGGCCCCTACTAAAAAGCTCACCACCCAAAACATCAGAGGTGAAGACAGCATTTGCAGGTATGTAAGAGCAGGGCTCACTTGTGCAAAATTGCAATGTTTTAAAAGTGATAAAATATGTCTGCTCCGGAGATAATTATAAAATGCACAAAAAAACATTAAATGTAAAAGATCTTGATCCGAATAATCATCACATGTGCAAGGCTTCAAGGACACTGGTTTGGAAAAGCCCTTTGTAAGCGTAAGACACCAGTGAATACAGTTAAACATAAATCTTATTAAAAGAAAGCGATGGCGTACATTATTGATATAAGACCAATAAGGTTGTTATAGGGATCCCAATGTCAATATTATATGTTGTCTTATTGTCGGTTTTTTAAGTTCTACATTTTCCCTTTCCAGTGCCCTCCTGACTAAAAATTGATTTTATTTAGCTTTCAACTCTCCAGGATATATCTTTCTTGGATGTCTAAAGAGATCAAGACACCCTAGATTAGCTAGTTAGCTCAGCAGCCCTATCCAGTCTCATACAGTCTTTTAATACGCGTTGGTTCAGGGTAGTTATGTGTTATATTTGATCTATGTCTGTTTTCCCTGGCTGGGATTTCCCTGTGGCTCACATGGTGTCACTGCTAGAATGCTTGGTGACATTGTGGAATGTTGGGGGCTTGGCCTGTATGTTATCTGGCAGTTGGTGGCAGGCAGGCTGAGTGACAGGGCGGTCACTCCTGGTGGGGTTTCCATATTTACATCTTAAGAACTTGACCTGCAACTCAACTTGAATAAAGATAACCTATTTATACTCCTGGCTCAAGGACTTCTATTTACAACATTATAGTACTAGACCATGCTTTTAACCACCATATTAGGGTGGCCACTGCTATCTGATCAGGAATGTAGCCCTGCCCTAATTCTTCATGCACCATAAAAGACGGTCTACTGGGGGGAACAGCTTCCACAAATATTTATTTTAAGCCGATTGCAGATCACCGGTCTCTTTATAGCCCCATACTTCACTGCCATACGTGGCCATTGGTAAACATTTCTCATTATGGATCTTCAAAAGTGGGCAAAACGGTTTACTCCCCAATCTCCTAGCAAAGTCCAAAGTAGCTCCTGCTGCTCTGGACAGAGTATTTTTCTTAAGTAATCGTTTCGCCACCCATGACCCCTTTTCATCAAACAAAATCCCCAGCTACTAGAATGTGGCAACATTTGTCAGTTCCCCACCTTTAAATACAAGCGTGCACTTTTCCTGTTTTGAATTACCTATGGACATTATGTGGGATTTAGAAAAATGTTTCAAAAGGTCAACTGAGACCATGAAATTACTGAAGGAGTTTACAAGTCTTTTTAAAACTATCAGTGTCCTAGCTAGCAAAACGGCATCATCTGCATATAGGAGAGCTGGTATTGATTTAGAACCTGCTCTAGGGATGTCATTACTAACAGTTTCCAAAACAGCCCCATGATTATTAATATTTAGAGTAAACAAAACAGGGGCCAAAATGCACCACTGTATCACCCCTCTATTCACATCCCAGGACTTTGCGAGGGAACCATTTTCATTAAATCTGACAGAGGTAGTCACATTTGGTGATACCAATGTAGAAATGCCACCAAATTGGCTTCCATTCTACAATCTATTAATATGGGCCATAGGTTTGACCTATTCACTCGATCAAAGGCAGACGTTAAATCCATGAATGCCATATACATATGACCCTTTTTAGCAAATGTATATTTGCCATGAGCCGATTTATACATTAATCCCCAGCCCCATACCTTTTCTAAAACCATATTGCAGTTCTGAGATTACATTGGTGGCATCTGCCCATATTTTTATTTGATCTGGAATCAACTTCCCTATAATTTTAGTGGAACCTACAACCCTTTTTAAAAATGGGTAAAATTACCGCTGTTGACCATGAATGCAGAAGAACACCTACTGTCGCTGCAATAAATACCTTAGTTAAAATCTTTGCCCATGTCCCTGGATAAGCCTTATAAAGATCCACAGGGACCCCATCAGCCAGGTGCCTTTTGACTA
The DNA here is from genome assembly GCF_964263255.1 of Lissotriton vulgaris. NCBI lineage: Eukaryota > Metazoa > Chordata > Amphibia > Caudata > Salamandridae > Lissotriton > Lissotriton vulgaris. The sequence goes on along the minus strand of NC_141694.1, from coordinate 791,984,950 downwards.
GCAGTGGCCATAATTACTTTCTGAACCTCATGTATCCAAAACTTAACGGTCATGTCTCTATGCTAGGTTCCCGGGGAGCAATATGTTTCTCTTGGTCCACTTCTTTATAAATCTGTTCAAAGTGGCAAACCCATCTATCGGCAGGGTTGACACAGTTTATATGCACTGTATTCTGTTCCTCACAATGTTCCTAAATTTTGTATTGTTACGCAGAACACTAACCTAATTTAGATCCAGCCATGCCTGTTCCCGTATCTTCTCTTTCCTTTGAGTTATAGCTAATTCATAAGCTGTGTTCTTTGGCTTTTGTTTTAGGGCAAGCATTAAAGTCTTATGGGTTTTAGAACAGTCTGTTTCAAACCATTTTTCCTCTTTAGGCGCCCCTGTCCTTTGCCTCCCTGTTAAATTGCCTGCAATTCGCTTTGCAAGGTTACCAAATACCTCTATAATCACACTGGCATCTGTAAAATCCTCAAGACACAATTCAGTATCCTCTTTTCCCCGCATATAAAACTTGGCTAAAAAGGATTTTGGAATTATCTTCCCCCACCTTATTTTTCTAGCCTGGTCTATTGGTATAAAGTCCTGATTTACCAGGCTCTTTCTCTCACCCCCTTGGAAGTCATTTCTAAAGTTAACAGGTTATGGTCACTATAACAACTCTAGATAGAGTTTACTTTTAATATGTCAATCAACAGAGGGGCTGATACAAAATTAAAATCTGTAATCGAATCACACCGCCTGCCATTAAAAGATGGCACTGAGTTTGTCTCTCCTGTGTGCTCAAGGCAGTGTAAATTATTTATTGCAAGAAGCTCTCTAACTGAAAACCTTGGGCAGAGTGTTCAAAATGATTTGAAGGGGCCAAGATGTCCCCAGATCTCCTACCATGGGAACAGTTAGAGGGACAAAGATGTATGTAAAAGTCTCCCATTAAAATGACCTCAAAGTAGGAGCTACTCTCCTCTCCATATTGCTAAAAAAAAAACCTCTAGTGCTGCAATGTGCTCGTTATTGTTTTCCCTGCAGAAGGAATTGTAAAAGTTAATTATGCTTGGCAAAAATGTATTCTACAGCTAACACATGGGGAGAATAAAATAATCTCTTCATCGTGCAGGCTAATTTAAGCGATATCAAAGTAAGCAGACCTCCCTTTGTGCGGCCTGCAGTGGAGTGTAAAGCTGCTTCATAAAAGTGTGTAAAACCATCCAAAACAAAAGAGTTTGACGTGTCCCAGGTTTCTTGTAATGTAATGATGTGGCATGATCTTATTATATCTAGCCACGGCTCCCCACCTTTCTTAGCCCTTAGACCTGCAATGTTCCAAGACATTAACCTAAGGTTAGATGGACCACATTTGATGGATACAAGCATTAAATAAGTATTTGCGGCTACCAAGAGGGTGTCTTCCAATTCCCCCCTCAAGATGAACCGGTTGTCAATCAATGCTAACTAGGTCCCTCAATATCTATTTTCAAGCAAGATAGTTGTTTTCACAAATGAGGGTTGAAGTGGCCTTGCTGGCATAAGCCTTTTTGTGTTGTACACCTGAATAATAGCAAAAATGAAGCGGGAGAATCTTAATTCAAGTTTTAGAATCATGTCTATAGTGGATTTGAATCATGACTTTAGTATGTATTGGTTGTGTTAGGTTAACCACTGTACAATCACCCTCCCTGTCATTTTTTACAGTAGATCCAACCTAAACCACTCTTCTGGCCATGATAACATATGATGATAAGTGACAATGATGTATTAGTAATTTATCCAACTGATGAATCACTTTGTGGATCAAATCTATCGTGGACTACTTTGTACCCTGTTTAATGGTGGGAACGCCTGTCATGACTGCCACTAAGGAAGTCCAGAACAAAGTGCCCAAAAAATTGGAAAAAAACACAAGGGTACTGATTTAGAGTTCAGTGGGTGGATTACTCTGTCACAAACGTGACAAATATCCCTTCCACCATATTACAAGTGCCATTGGGTATAATGTACTTGTAATATGGTGGACAGGTTATCGTCACATTTGTGATGGAGTAGCCCATCTGCTGAACTCTGAATCAGGCCAAATGTAAATCAATAAAATTAAACTTAAAACAAAGGAACTTATAGAACTCTAATCTAATTAAAACACATTATATAAATGTATATGACTGGAAAAATGTAAAAAACAAGGGCGGTTTCAAAAGCTTTTAAAGACTGAAAAATAAAGGATGAATTGAAGTCTAACACCGACTCTCCTTTGGAGCAACTTCTTTGTCACTGATTGCGTATTTGTGACATTTGTATATTGAGTGTGCTGGGCTAATATGTATATGTATATTTGAGGAACGCCAGGTTCTGGTGAACCAGCTTCTGAATTGAGGAGGTATAGGGAATTGTGCCTCCAGCCCGGGTTTTGCACCTTTTTGTTTCTTCGATACTGATAAGGGATTTTAAGACTGGTGCAGGCATTTATGCCTTGATTCCCGATTTTGTATATTTTAAATTATATAAAGTGCATAAAGATCACCTTGCAGCAAACATGCTATACCTAGATGAAACAAACACTCTGCTACATACTACATTGAAATTCCCGGAGCTACCCTGCACAACACTGACCATTTGCATCGAAAAGTAAGTCAAATAAACCCATTAACTATACATTAACCCAAACTACTAATGCTTAAATGAAATTAAATTAAACCACTAAAATAAATGTTTTTAGTGGTATGTCCAAACTTTAGCTGCTATTACAAACTACAAACAGAGCACTGTACTGCTAACCAAAAACACCAACTTAACAAATGGCAAACTTGACGGACTGAAAAAGTAAATACATAATCAAATCTAAAAGAACTGAAACCTCTAAACATTAAAAAACCAACAAATACCACTAAAACTAACATATTTTGTTTTAAACGTAAAATTAAAACAAACCTTTTGTATCCAATAGACAAGAAAGCACCACCTGACCCATATCTTGACTGAATGTAATAGAAGCATAGAAAAAGCACCACTTTAAAAGGACAGCTACCTTGTAAGCATAAAACAGTAACATACCCCTAATTTACGCTCTGCTTGCAAATAAGCAAAGTGCTACCTACTGCGAACTACTCAGCCACATTAAAATAAGAACTAACAGCTACTAACCCCAACAAAATCATAATAGGCTTTGAACAAGGAATGATACAAATAATTTTAAAAAATCTACTCCTGCAGTGCCATACATGGCTCCTATTTCCATTTGAACCAGCTCCAAAAATCTGCAATAAGTGTAGAATATGCAACAAACAGCCAATTATTTTATAAAATAAAACAATTAATAGTCCACTCATATGTACTAGTCACAGAAACAACTAACCCCTACAACCTCTGCATAGAATCCCCCTACTACCAAACCCACATGCAAAAACTAAAGGGGCGAATACGATGGCAGCCTGTCGGACCGCCGGTTGATATTGCTGTGGTATAGAGACATCCCAACAGGCATGCGGCTGTCCGTCCACCACATTTCAATTTGACTGCCATGCTGGCATTCAGAGAGTGATCTGTACCACAGCGGGGACATTCTGAAGCCAAGGAAAAGGGCTGCAGCACATTCAGCTTCCGTGTAGCACCTCTTGCACATCCATGCACTGTGTGCCACGCACTTGGCGGAGGCAGCGGTCTTGCATCCGAAAGCTCTGGGTCCGTCCACCAGTATGCTAAAACGGCAGTCGGACAGAAGGCCTGTCGGCGGTCGCATAGCCCCTGATGACCTTTTGGCGGTCTGACTACCCCTATCGTAATCAGCCTCTAAGGCAACTAATAGACTATTTTGAAGACACCTGGATGGCCAACTGCAACATTCTAGCCACAGACGCCAACCCAAGTTTCAAATACAATGGTGGAATGTCTAGTTGGTGAAGCACTGTGTCCAAACAAGCCAGAACAAACAACTCAGGGGAAAGATGACACAATGCCTTCCAAGCCAAATTAGGCCAAAGTCAGCTTAACCTATACTAAGTCCTCGAAAAAACATGAAGCTTCCAATAATTTAGGAGAGAGCAGTCTTTAACCTGAATAAATCCTAAAATATCTAAACAGACCCAAAACTCATTATGAATAATAATGGCCTCCACAACCTAGAAAGCATAGCAAGAACAATACTATGAACCACGTAACAATCCAGACAACTCTAATTTAACATAAACCAACCAAAACAATATAATATATTTATATTATTATTTACATTATATTTATTAATCAGTCAAACTTAACATTTTCTTTTAAACAATATCCAATAAGACTGATAAATAAAAATAATTTAACATAAAATCAACAATAAAAAACCACATAGAATAAAACACAATAATAGACAGTTTAACAATTCCAAAGCAGCAAACAATAAGAAATAATATGACAATGATATACAGTAGATAGGATTTTATTTTCTTTAAAATTACAGACTAATACAAAACTAGAAGCATAACAAACATTTCTGACATAAAATAAACATTAAAGGAACGTGCGTGGGCTGGGCGATAAAATTAAGCGGGGCCTGGTTCTACAATGCATAAAGAGGGGAGGCCCAGCAGTGGTATTACTGCAGGAAACACATCTTACCGGCACATCCAGTAAAACAATGGACAGATGGGGCTATAAAATGGTGGCCCACTCTGAATTTACATCAAGGTCTAGCGTGGTCGGAATATTTAAAAAAAAAGCAGTTCCCCCTAATAGTAAAAGAAATCAAATCTGATGGTTCAGGGCAGTTGGTAGCTATGCACGCACAATGGGAAGGAAGACTTCTAAATATTGTTTCAGTCTACATGCCCCCAGCACTATACACGGAGACTTTCCCGGCCTTGAGTGCGTTCCTGCTCAGACTGCCAGCGGGGGAACTACTTATTGGTGGGAACTTTAACATGGTCGCTGACGACACACTGGACAGATCCCCTATGAGGGCAGGAGCATCAGGGGTAACCCGTCTGGGGAGCTTCTTGGAAGCAATGGGTTTGATAGATGTTTGGAGGACATACCACCCCACGGACCGTCAATTTACATTTCACTCCAGTGTCCATAACAGTCTCACCAGAATAGATTATTTCTTATGTTCCCTGGGTAGCCTTAGAGGTGTAAGCAATATAGACATCAGACCACGGGGAATATCTGATCACTCTCCGCTGCTGCTCAGTTATACACACCACCAGCAGAAAAGGCGACGGATTTATCCGATACGTCCTGGCTATCTCCAAAATCATAAAATTAGAAGGGACCTACAAAAGGCGACAACACACTATTTTCAAGGTAATGTAAATTCGGTGACCTCCTGCGTCACTTTATGGGAGGCATACAAGACAGTTCTCAGAGGGCAGGCGATAGCTTCCATTGTAACACATAAATGAAAAGGGCAGCTGGAGCTCCAGACTCTGGAATCCGCATTAACTGCAGCGGAGACTCAACACAATGGAGACCCGACTCGGCCCATAACTTACATCTCGCCACAAGGAACATCTGACAGAACTGACCAGACAACACCTGAGAAGCACACGGTACAAATTGTATGATGTTGGCGACAAGGCAGGGAGGCTGCTGGCATGGCTCGATAAGCGTGAGGGAAAGGATAGATGGATTGCGCAGATTAGCACAGTGGGAGGGCAACCCACAACAGAACCGCAAACAATAGTGCACTTACTGGCACGACATTTCCAGGCAGTATATTCCTCAGATTCGATAATATCAGAAGAAGAGGCAATGACTTACATAAAGGACCTCTCCATGCCCAAACTGTCACTTGAAGAGGCACAAGTACTAGAGCAGGACCTCACGGCAGATGAGGTAACAGCAGCGATTAGGGCATTACAACCGGGCAAGGCAGTAGGGCCAATTCGTATACCAATAGAGTTATACAAAAAAATGACTGACTCACTTGCACCGCACCTGCTGAACATGTTCACTGAAAGTTTAGACGCAGGAGAACTCCCGCTGGACCAACGCACAGCCACTATAGTAGCCATTTTAAAACCTGGGAAACCTTGGGATCAATGTACCTCATACCAACCTATTTCCCTTATAAATGCAGAGGCCAAAATCCTTGCCAAACTGCTAGCGCTCAGGCTCACGCCACACCTGCCGAAGCTCATACACCAGGACCAATCGGGCTTTATGTCCGGCAGGAATACGGCACTTAATCTGAGGAGATTGCATGGGGTGCTGGCGCGTGCGGACTACGTGCTGGAACCGGCAGTGATACTTTCACTGGATGCGCACATGGCATTCGACATGGTCCACTGGCCCTTTCTCTTTGCAGTGCTACGCCATCTAGGGTTCGGTCCAAAGTTCTGCGCATGGGTTCAGTTACTCTACACTAAACCAATGGCACATGATACTGCAAATGGGCACATCTCTGATAACTTCCCCCTGGCAAGAGGCACTCGCCAAGGCTGCCCGCTGTCACCGCTAATATTTGCTTTGGTGCTAAAACCTCTGGCAGCATGGATACGTTGAGAACCGACGATACGCGGCCTCAAATGGAGTGACGACTGGGAGGATAAAATATCCCTATATGCTGACGATATCCTTCTATACATCGCTTCCCCTAGGCGCTCCATAATCACTCTTCTGGATGTCTGTACGGCTAATGGACGGGCATCCGAATATACCCTCAATTGGTCTAAATCCACCATGTACATGCTTCACGGCCCACCACCGAACCTTCCATCCAATTGCCTGCTAAAGACTGCACAGAGCACGTTCAAATACTTAGGGGTTCACATTACAGCCAATTCAGATGACTTCTATAATATGAATCTACAACCACCACTAGAGCGTTTCAAACGAGACATACGGCATTGGGAGACGCTGCCACTGACTCTGCTAGGAAAGGCAGAGCTTTTTAAAATAATGGCCCTGTCATGATTTTTATACATTTTGGAAAACACACCGTGCCCAGTGCAGCCCTCTTATTTCAAAGCCATTGCGGCACAGGTCTCTAATCTGCTGTGGGGCAACAAGCCGGCGCGTATAGCACAAGCTAAGCTGGTGCGCGGGTGGTAGGATGGTGGGCACTCCCAGATATACAACTGTACTATTGGGCAGCACAGCTTAAAGTAATTAATCAATGGATACATCTCCCACAATCATAGTGGCCTCTGAAGGCAGACGGAGAACAGCTGGGCACGACGGGAATGCTGGCTCCACTCCACAATTTTTTTTTTATTATTAATAACGTTTGGACCACTAAGACATACACTGGGGGGACTTTGGCATACAGCCCGAATGAAGCTTGGGTGGCAAGGGGTACTGACTCAGCTTACACCACTATGGGACATTAAACGGTTGGGGAAACTCTGACACAGCAAAGGGTTCGATCGCTGGGATAATATAGGGATATCAACGATTGGAGATATGTGGCAAAAAGAAGAAGCGCTCTCCTTTGATACTCTACGACAACAATGCAACCTAGTCCCCTCTGAAATGTTTAGATACACACAGATACGACATGCCCCTCATAACGACGCTCCCACCAGACTCAGAAGTCCCAGAGGCGTCCCCTCTAGAGGACAGATTGCTAACTGATTACATGCCAAGGAAAGCGACCTCCCTAATCTACCGTAAGATGGTGAATAATCTACCTGACCCGACAGGTACCCTGCGGGAGAAATGGTGTCATGATATACGTGAGATTGAGGATTCTGACTGGCAGGAGGCGCTGGCATCCCCAAAAGAGGTGGGCATTCCCTCCCCGATTAGTACAGCTACGCATCCTGCACCGCTCCTACTGCACCAGACACACACTACATAAAATAGGAAGGGCAGATCACCCCTACTGTCTGAGAGGCTGCGGGGAAGAAGGGACCTTTTATCACACCATATGGGAATGTCCCAAAATAGCCGATTATTGGACGCAAATCTTAAGATCCATGTCGCAATCAGAGGGGGTCTTGTTACTACTTGAGCCCCGGCGTTGCTTATTAAACATATGGGAACCAAACGACCTTACACATTCTGGACAGAGTTGGGTCACACTGGGCATGATGGTAGCCAAACGAAATATAACGCAAATATGGGGTGGAATGGAAAAACCCACACTAGCAGCATGGTGTGCAGACATGTACGCAGCCATGATAGCGGAGAGGGCGGTGTAGAAGAATAGGGGTTGCCCCAAAAAATGACCGAAAATTTGGGGGGCGTGAAACGACTATAGGGGGAACGTTTGTGAACTGTCATCAGACTGTGATTATAGTAGTTCAGATTCTGAGTAGTGCTACAGAACCACGAATAACCGTGATGTGTTTGCTTTTCGAAGTTCTACAAAGGTATCATGGTGACTGTATATTAATTGGAAATGTTTATGGTGATAAGATGATGTGCCTACGTACATGTTTATGTTCCAGATGGTTTTACTGTCCAAACAGAAGAAAAACGAATACAAATATTTAAAAAATAAATAAACATTAAAATCAACTCACAACAACAAAACCTATGAAATTAGAGTAACCCAAATCCAAATAAATTAATTTTAAAAAGGCTCCAGAAAAACCCAAAAGCTACAAGAAGTTAAAGAGTAATGTTATATTAAAATACACCCACAATATTTTCCTTTTAAAAACACATCCAAAAATAAGTAAAGGCTTCCATTCTGACCAAAATACTTATGAAACACAATATAACCTCCCACATATAATATACACCCCACAAACATAAATAAAATATAAAATGCATCCACAAAGTATGCTCACATCATAAAAATAACTAAATAAAGTAAGTACACCTCACATACCATACTAAGACCTACCTTTCTTTACTACATAACTACAAAACACTACCTAACACAACACTACCTAACTAATACAAAATTACTCAACTAACCACAAGACTATTCTACACTAACTTCCCCATCTAACATACCCTAGTCACAAAAACTTCAAATAAAAACTTAAAAGTGTTTTTACATTATCCGCAGACCTTGTGTAATTTCACTTCACAGAATCAATCAGAGTTACAGAAAAACTCTGCGAGATTCCATGGAGTTCCACCAATGGGTGGAAAATGCACAGTTGTGCTGCTTGTAGTCCGATTTTAGCACCGAAGGCGCGTTCCACACTGAGAAGCCAGTGCCAATGGCACTATGCTATTTTTTTGTTGATTTTGCTGCTGCTTGAGTAGAAAATCTACCAGCCCTCTAACTGCAACCACTCGCGACCTCCCACGTTCATAAAATCTTGCCATAGGGATCACAATTCTTCCTTACGATCGCCAGCTCACACTTTAAAGCCTGCCAATTTTTCAGTTGACATCTCATTGCTCGAACAAGAAAATAATTCCGCGAACAAACTTGAAATATTTTGGTGACTCTGTGTTACTCTTGTAACTCAGAGTCGTCAAAATTCTCCAAGTCCGCTCGCAAAATTAAAATTCCACCCGGGCTAACCGATATTATTGGAAACTTAAAAAAAAATATTAAGAATATAAAATGTGCTAGAAAATTGTTGTACAAATGTTTCCAATGTGTAAAAGTATTTTAAGCATATGAAAAATTATTTGCTAAATATATATTAAAAAGTACTATAAAATTAATGTAATTAACTAATATTACTAGAAATATACATAAAAAATATATGTTGTTATAAAAATGTTTCTTTTTTAAATATAAATTTAAATGTTATTTAAATGTAAATCAACATGTGGCAAAGGCAACTGCATATATATATATATATATATATATTCTATCTGGTCTCCTGCACAAGCCATGTAGATGCGAAGGAATCACGAGCCACTCCAGCCAGGTAGGGTTAAAGGTATTTTTAATGGGCAAAGAAACAGACGCGTTTCGAGTGTGTGTCAAATGAAAAATTTCTATTTCTATTTCTATTTTCTATTTCTAGATTTGGTGAAGCGCAACAGCTACCCCGGCAAAGGGGTGTCCCGGCGCTAAGAGACAGGCGCGCAAACAGAGGAAAAGGGAGGGAGGGGGAGGAGACTAGGAAGTGGGGAAGAGGTGAGTCTTGATTGCCTTACGGAAGGCTGGGAGGGAGTCAATGGAACGAATGCTAAGGGGGAGATCATTCCATAGTTTAGGGCCAAGGACGCTAAAGGAGCGGCCTCCAGATCGACAAAGTCTAATCCTGGGGATTGTGAGAAGGAGTTGATTGGTAGAGCGCAAAGCACGACCAGGAACGTAAGGTTGGACAAGGCTACGGAGTAGAGGGGGGTTTCCTTGTTTGACGATTTTAAAGATTGTGACTAAGGCCTTGAATTTAACTCGGTGTTCCACCGGCAGCCAATGGAGCTTACGGATGGTAGCTCTGGCTGAGCATCTGCGTGGGAGTCCAACCAACGTTCTCGCTGCCGCATTTTGAATGCGTTGGAACCTTGCTGTTTCCGCTTTGTTGGCTCCTAGAAGGAGAACGTTGGCATAGTCCAGGCGCGATAAGATGGTGGCCTGGATGATAAGCTGGCGGGCCTTAGAATCGAAGAGCCCAAGTATGGGTCTGAGGTTTCTTAAAAGGCCTATACAGGTGGCTGCCACCTTTTTAGTGTGGGATTGGAAGCCCAGGTTGGCATCCACCCAGACTCCCAGGTTTTTGACACAGTTTTTGGGGAGTGGAGTGGCACCTAGGGATGACGGCCACCAGTGCTCGTTCCAGAGGCTGATGTTCCGTCCTAGGAGGAGAACCTCGGTTTTTCCGGCATTGAGTTGGAGGTGGTTGTCCGTCATCCAGCGGGCCACTGCAGTCATACCCTCTTTAAACCTGGATGCTGCGAGAGACGGGCTTTCCGAGAGGGTGACCACCAGCTGGGTGTCATCAGCGTAAGAGACCAGCGTGAGTCCCCACTCTCTAGCCACGTCCGTGAGTGGCTGGACGTATAGGTTAAAGAGTGAGGGGCTCAACGCTGATCCCTGGGGGACACCTTGAGCGATGGGATGGGGTTTGGAGAGAAAAGGAGGAGCCGAGACCTTGAAGGATCTATCCTTAAGGAAGGATTGGAACCATGCAAGAGCGAGGCCAGTCACACCGGTTGTCTCCAGACGTTTCAGAAGGATGTCATGAGATACCGTGTCAAAGGCTGCGCTGAGGTCAAGAAGAATCAGCGCAGCACTATGACCGGCATCTAGAATCGTCCGGAGATGTTCCGTAGTGGCTAGCAGGGCAGACTCCGTACTATGACCTGCACGGAAGCCGTTTTGGGAGGGGTCCAAGATTCCATGACTTTCCACATGTTTCGAAAGGATGTTATTAACATGTGTTTCAGCTATTTTGGAGACCCAGGGAAGAAGGGATATAGGCCGGAAGTTTTCTGGTTTAGAGGGGTCGAGGGAAGGTTTCTTAATTATCGGTGAAACCCATGCTTGTTTCCAGGCTATGGGCACAAGTCCTGTAGAGAAGGAAAGGTTGAGAATTTTCAGCAAGGGGGATAGAAAAAAGTCCATCGAGTCCAGGAAATGAGAAGAACTCATGGGGTCAGCTGGGGAGCCGGACTTCACTTTCTTTCCTAGTCTGAGCAGGTCTGCTGCAGTGATGGCAGAGATTTGGGACAGAGGTAAGATGTGAGGGGCTGTGGTCTTAGGGACTTCACAGAGAGGAGCGATCTGTGGGAAGGTCGCATAAATTTTCTGGACTTTTTCAATGAAATATACTGCGAGCTGCTCACATTGCTCATGAGAAGAAATTTTTGGTGGGGGTGCCCTAGGGTTTTGAAGCTCTTTCACTAATTTGAATATGATTTTGGAAGGGTTCGCGTTGGAGTTAATTTTGTTGGAGTAAAAAGAAGCACGGGATGATCTAATAGCCTTATGGTAGGTTTTAAGGGTGGATAGATAATTTGTCTTATCCTGGTTGTCATAGTGTTTCCTCCATCGGCGTTCAGATTTTTTACACTCCTTGCGCATAGCCCTAAGGGTGTCGTCGTACCACGGGTTAGAGGGTGTGTTGCGCCCTTTAGTCAGTTTAGCCGGAATGAGAGTGTCGAGGCCCTTACTGATCCAATTGGTAAACGAGGTATAGATCGCGTCTATATCCTGGTTAGCATCGTATTGGAATTCTCCCAGAGTTTCATGTAAGGCGAGGGGGGAGAGTTTGTGCCAGGGTCTTTTTAGACGCTGTGAGGATTCAGGTTTAATCTGACGTTGAGGTGCCGGAACACTCAGTGTAATAAGATGGTGATCCGTCCATCCCATAGGGGTGGGAGCTTCTGTAACTACCTCTTGTAGATTGGAAAAGACCGGGTCTAGGGTGTGTCCAGCTATATGAGTGGGAGCATGGACAAGGGGGTTAAGTTGCAGTGCCGAGAGGTCTGCAAGAAGATTAGTAATGGTGTGATCGCCAGCAGCATCAAAGTGCAGGTTTAGATCACCTAGGATGGTGAAATTAGCGGATTTAGTGGTGAGCACAGTGGCAGTTTCGAGAAGGGCGTTAATAAATCTAGTGGCCTGGCCTGGAGGGCGATAAATATATAGGCCGGAAAGCGTAAATTGGGGGGTCACGCTGATTTTAAATTGGGCGCATTCGCAGTCTTGGAGGGGTTCCTTAATGAAAGAGCAAGTCAGGAGTTTTTTGTAGATAATTGCGATGCCGCCGCCGCGAGATTCGCGGTTAATGGTGACCAGGTGGTATTCATCTGGGAGCGATAGGTTAGGGATGGTAGTAATGCCGTCTCGGAGCCATGTTTCACAGAGAAACAGTACGTCAGGATTTTCCTCCTGGAGCAGCGTATTCACCTCTGGGTGATGTTTAACGAGGGATCTACAATTAAGTTGAAGTATCGTCAGTGGCGGATTAGTGGTATTAAGGGGGTTACTCCGCACCCTAGTAGGGGTGTTGGTAGAGAAGTGACAGCGGTTGCAGTGGAGATGCGTGAGACCAAGACTGCCCATAGTGTTGGAGCATTTTTGGTGCTGGTTTAGATGTAAGAGTTCCTTACCGTCATAACGTATGCGTTGACAGGGCCTAAACGGACCAGGGGAACTGGCGAGAGGCGATGGTCTGGCGATGACGGGCGCAGACGGGCTTGCCTTAGGCGCGCCTTCGGCGCGCAAACGGCGCTCCCGCTGCGCTCGTCCGCTGCGCTTCCGGTGGTAGCACATAATATAGGGGAAAGGGGGGTGTGGCCTTCAGGGGGCGTGGCCTCGGTCCTCGCCGAGAATGGCGATTTTGCTGGTGGTTGTACAACGAGTCAGCGCTGGTTCCGCTGCTCGCTCTCTGTGAGGGTAAGTGCCCTGGCGCTTCGCTGGCGCGTTCGTTAGTGCGTGTTTTTAAAAAAACAACAACAAGAAAATAGTGACAGGTTTACAAGTTAAAAAGTCTCCCGGCTTCCGCCTCAGGAGTGCGCGATGTCTCTGATTAGGCGCTAGAACTCAGCGCTTATATACAGCGACAGGGGGGGCGTGGCCTTCAGGGGGCGTGGCCTCGGTCCTCGCCGAGAATGGCGATTTTGCTGGTGGTTGTACAACGAGTCAGCGCTGGTTCCGCTGCTCGCTCTCTGTGAGGGTAAGTGCCCTGGCGCTTCGCTGGCGCGTTCGTTAGTGCGTGTTTTTAAAAAAACAACAACAAGAAAATAGTGACAGGTTTACAAGTTAAAAAGTCTCCCGGCTTCCGCCTCAGGAGTGCGCGATGTCTCTGATTAGGCGCTAGAACTCAGCGCTTATATACAGCGACAGGGGGGGCGTGGCCTTCAGGGGGCGTGGCCTCGGTCCTCGCCGAGAATGGCGATTTTGCTGGTGGTTGTACAACGAGTCAGCGCTGGTTCCGCTGCTCGCTCTCTGTGAGGGTAAGTGCCCTGGCGCTTCGCTGGCGCGTTCGTTAGTGCGTGTTTTTAAAAAAACAACAACAAGAAAATAGTGACAGGTTTAACATTATAACGTGTATTAACAACAAATAAACTATATGTAAAATGTATTTACAACAAAAGTATGTCAAACAATGTTTTTCCTACAATTATATGTAAAAAATGATTTGACCTACATGCATGTTGGTAAATAAGTACAAAATATTTAAATACACTCCACAGAACACACACTCACTCAATATAAATCTGTTTATCTTATCCCTCTCTATAATACTTTATATATTAAAAAGTATCTTACATTGTTAAAGTATAGCACATTCACTAATATAAAAATCGTCATGAGAACACATTAGGCATTAAAAGAATGAAATATACTATTCCCACACCAAACTAAACTATACTCTATTGAAAATTAAAGTGGTCAGATTTACTATTCAAAAATGTATTGGTGAAGATGTTGGCCACCGAACAAATCAGATCTATTGTTCCCAACTTTGGGGAATGCTTTGGGCACTAAAGGAGTCAAAATTCTGATCCCATTTAAATGTAAGCCCATTTTGGGGAAGGTGTTGGATACTGAAGTAATCAGATTTACTAATCCCAATCCAATCTAAACTACTTTGGAAAATACATTGGGCAATGAAGGAATCACAATTACTTTTACAACTCCAATCTAAACCATTTTGGCAAATATGTTAGTTCATTAAAAGGGCCACATTAATTATTCCTACTCAAATATAAACCACTCTGAGGAAGGTTGATGGACAATAATCGCTGTGTTGCATAACTTTACCCCAGGGAGGCATTCCATAGGTGGAGCGTGGGTGTTTGCACACATCCGCCCATAGATTTTGGCACATTACCAGATTTACCATCGGTAGTAGACCTGAAAATGCTTCAAAATGCTAAGCCTCCCTGGCAGAGGCCTCGCACTTCTATATGTTCTGCATTCTGCAGCACACAGAACGTGTTTGTGTATTTAGGTGTCTCTTACCGCACGAAAACAATCCTGCTTACAGCACAGGCACCCTTGCCCCGTGGGGCAAGGGTGCCTGCATTGGCACTAGGCAGCATAGTGTGCACCAGCACTGGGAAATGACCAGAATGTGCCATATATTGTTAAGTACAGTGCATTCCTGCCCTTTCCCTATCATGCAGTGCAGCAAGGTGATTTGCTGCGCTGCATGACTATTTGTTAAATATGCCCCTTAGTTTAAAGTTAGTAATGAATTTATTTTACCTGCTAGTAATTTTAGATTTGAATGCAGCATTAAAATGGTGACTGAAACTGACAGTTCCTCCCTTTCGAACTGCATGGGTTTCACAGGAGGGCTGTCTATTTCTTTATGGTACTACACATAGTTCTTATGTCAGAGAGATCTGCTAGAGGAGAAGTCAGTTTTTGTCTAAATAATATTATGCTCACTTGATATGCAAGAATGATGTCTTAGTATTTACTATAGAGGTTGCAAAAGACATATCACAAGACATCCAGAGTACAGGCCCTAATAAGCAAGATCCCCTTGGCCAGCCTTAATTGAAAATGAGGCATGCATAGCTATAAATAAATTGGAAAATGCTATGTGCCAAGTGACGATTGAGAGCATTAATGTAAACAATTTGAAATCTCAAATGAATCAAAAACAGCTAGTTATGTTCGAACAAATATGTAAATCAGTAGAGCATGGACTTGATAAGTCTGAATGTTCCTGTACAACATTCAAGCCATCACTCTTCTATGTTAGTGGTCAGGCAGGTACAGGCAAATGTTTTCTGATTAGAGTAGTGACTGCATTTGTTTACAAAAAGACTAGTTGTGATCTTTCATATGTTCTGACTACTCCTACTGGACTAGCTGCTCATAACATTAAAAGAATCACATTGGATTGCCTATGGAACATGACAAAAAGCTAGAGTAATTGAAATGATCTGTTTATGTTTTTCATGAGGCCGCCAGGGTTCTAAAATTATTGAAGGTATTTATTATTGATGGGGTTAGCAGAGCATCAAACCTAGAGCTAGCTTTCATTCATCTGAGGAAGCAAGAGGTCCTCAGAGCTAAATATGATGTGCTGTTTATTGGTAAGCATGTCAAAGTTTTTGGTGACATTCCACAGTTGACTGCTTTGAAAGGTCAACCGGTTTTTAAGAAACTGCTTCATGAAGAAACCAAAAAGTTGTTAGGAAGCATTGGAAATGTTAACACATGGTTACATTTTCAGTATGCTGATTTGACTCAACATATGAGAATGGCTGCAGATGTAAAGAATGACAATAACTTAGAAGATATGATCATAGGAATTATTAGTAAAGAAACAAAGAAAACTCTTGCTTCTCACATGGCTAGCTTTCTGTTCCCACACAAAGACTCCCCTGCTTCTGTAATATGATATCTGTTGAAACACCACAAACAGATTGTGTGCCTTATGCCAACATTTAATGACTGCCCTCAACTTAACTTTGAAATGCTTAATTTGGAAAAACAAGAGATTGTGCATCTTAATAGTTAAGATAACATTGAACATCAAAGTTTAAATGTAGCACTATGTCAATTAGTGGCGAAAAACTTGAATCACTAGAGAAAACAGTTTCACATACTGCTCTTTTAGAAAATAATCTTAATCTCTGTAAAACTTGCAGAATATTTGTGCGGCAAAATCTCAACATCATAGAAGAATAAGTGAATGGTGCAGTGGGGCATGTGATAGACTTTGTTACATATCCCAAATGAGCAGAGCATGAGTATACTTTGATTACATATGATCACATTCAACAGGGTAAAAGCATTGGTAGATGCATTACTAGATTTCTGTTAGCAAAAGACCTCTATGGGAGAAGACAACTGTTTCCTCTGTGTTTGGCCTATGCTGTCACCAGTCACAAATCTCAAGGATTACATTTGGATGCAACAATGATACATATAGGTCACACAGTCTTAGAAGAAGACATGTATTATGTTGCTTTATCAAGGGTTAGGTCATTGTCCGTTTGATGAGAGCAAAGCCAATGTAGACTCATCATGTGTGATAGAATACAATCATTTGAGAGGGCTATATGCTACTCATCTGAGCTTATATCCCATTGTTGAGAAACAAGAAGTTATAGGAAGCAAAAAAGTGCTAGCTACCTGAGGTATCTACAAAGACTTCATAAAATTTAAAAACTAATGAAGTCAAGAATGTAATATGTTTTGTATTTTCAAACATTTCAGGAGTTTCATGTTACAGTAATGTAATAGTTAATGGTCTATTCCACCTACAACCGATGGTTGAAAACCTTCAGCAGAACAAAGACAAACCTTTGAGCCAAGCTTTCACAACTCTGCTCAGTTTAATACAGATTGAAAAACTTGTGTTCTTCAACCGCATTTATACGCAATATTGTTGATCACTATAATGGTGGTTCACAGTTCACTCCAAAAGTGCAACAGGATGCACAAGAATTTTGAATGATCGTGCTAAATGTACTAAAAAGGAGGGAATTGCAATTAATAAACTTCTTAGAACAAGTGATTTGTGTACTTTACATTACCAGAGTAGAAGTCAGTAGCTTTTGAACATTATTTGGTTAAAGCTAAACAGAATAACTCCTGTCCAGAAAGCAGATCAGAAGTGTTGTCTACATTAGTTTTGAGACACAGTTAAAAGTACCTTCATCTCATGCAACAGAGGTGTAGAGCAGATTTCAGTAAAATAAACACTGATATCACCAACTTTAAAGCTGGTGAGATATCAATTTACAAGAAAACAAACACTGCTGTTAACATTATTTTCTGGGGCGTGGCCAAGATGGCGACCTGAACAGACGCAGGTCTTTGAGGCTCCCTGCCCCGGCTCCCGCCATTGGCCTTAAATAGCTGTAAATTTGGACCCTGCAACAAGGCGCTGACACCCAAGGGGCCGTGGTCGCAACCCGCCTCTCCGGAGCAATTCCGGGGCCGATTCCACCGAGCTTGCAGCGTCAACGACGTAACGGACCCAGACCGCGGAGCGAGGAAATGGCGGACTCCGCGGCGCGCGAACCAGCGCTGCTCTGAGGCTGCCCTGCAACTTACCCTGGACGAGCGCAGATTGGTCCGCGGCAGTCACCGGCCCATGGATAGCTGCTCACGGCCCTGGGCGGAGAGCTGTGCCCGTGATCCGGACCCGCCGCCTTCCAGCCTGGACCCTGGTGCCCGAGCCTGCCTGCCTCCCCGCTGCCAGTCCGGCAGAAGCAAATCCAGGCCCCGGCTCCTTGGGCCTGCGACGCTGCGAGGCCCCGCGGGCCCGGGGTTTGGAGGCGGCGCCGCGCAGCTCCGGACATGAGGTGAACCGGACGTGTTGGCGCTCTATGCGGTGCGGCGATCGGCGGCAGCGAGGTCCGAGCAGCTGCCGGCGCCGAGATGGAGAGGTGAGGAGCTTTGGCGGGAGAGAGCAGTGGGAGGCTCGGGGGGCACCATCGAGCCCCCGGTGTGCAGCACAATAGACTTTTGGAGGCCCAGGCTGCAGCCCGCGTGGGTGGTCTGTGGGGAGGCGTGGGGAACCCCAAACCACCAACTCGAAGGCCCGGCTCTCCGGCCTACCACACGGAGGACCCCGCGGCTGGGTCCTAGGTCAGGGAAGCCACCGAAATTCGAGACACCCATCCAGGCGTGACCCCCAACCAATGCAGTCGGAGAAGCGGGGCAGTCAAGCCGGCAGGGTTGAGCTCACAGGAGGGGTGCCTAGGTTCGGCACGGAGGCGCTGAAAGCAAGGCCCTGATAGGCCCCATCATGCTGCGCGACAGCGGAGGACACTAGCGGGGGTGGTGAGAGAGAGGCACCGGGCATTCTCGAGCACCTACGCAACGGCGCGGCCGGTCGAAGACCACGGGCAACACGCTGCCGCAGCGGCTAGGCCCCGAAGAGCGACTCGACCGGCAGAGGTGCAGTGATTGAGTTCTCTGCTACACGTGCCACCGCAGTGCGGCCATCCACTCCCCCCAACTACCCAGACACAGCGGCGGACAGACCGGACGGCGCAGCCTGCCACCCACAGCGGTGGGTGAGTAGGGAACAGGCCGCTCCCCTGCTAACCCCGGAGTGGACACTGGGAACCCCGGACAGCTTTGAACCCCAGGGCCCTGGACCCCGGGCCGCGACTAGGCCATGTCATCCACCAACTGCCGCGCGGGCCGTACTATCCCGGACATGCTGGCGAAAGGCTCGGCCAAGGGGGACAAGAGTCCTGACAAACCTGCACAGATCACACAGCCCAAGCTGGGCGATCGGGGAGACGGTGAAGCGCCAGCCACGAAATCATTCATGGAAACATTATTCGCTTCCCTCAGGGATGACATCCAAACACTGAAGCAGGAAATGGCGGGCGGGTACAAAGAACTGAGGAAAGACATGGATGAACTTGGTGAGCGGGTGGCCGAAGTGGAATCGACGGACGCTGCCAGGGTCGAGGAGGTGCATATCCTGCAGCAGGAGATCATTAGACTTCAGGAGCAACAAAAAGACCTACAGACCCACACTGAGGACCTAGAGAACCGCTCGAGACGCAATAACATACGCGTCCGGAACGTACCCTCAAAGGCGGAGGGGGAGGATGTGACGGCTTACCTGCAGGGCCTATTCAGGGACATACTGGGGGAGCCGGACGACTTTGAGGTTAGGATTGATAGGGCGCACAGAGTGGGCCTCCCTAGACGGGCGTCCAACCCCCCACCGGACATCCTCGCCTACCTCCCAGACTTCCCTCTCAAGGAACGCATACTGAAGGCTGCCCGACAACACCAACCCAATGTATACCGTGGACAGACGGTGGAACTTTTCCAGGACCTGTCTGCAATCACCCTTCAAAAGAGACGAGCTTTTAAGACAGTCACGGCCTTCTTGCAGGAGAAAGGGGTTCCATACTCCTGGGGACACCCCTTCCGCATCATTTTTAAGTGGAATGGATCCCTGCAGCAACTTAGATCCCTGAAAGACACCTGCGAACTCCTGGGCATTCCACACGAGGAAGAGGAGTCAGGAGACGACTCCGGGATGGCCCCTTCATTGTCAATGCCTCTACCGGGCGACAGACAAGGCTGGCATAGAGTGAGTCACAAGCGCCAGAAGAAGAAGATTAACAGACCGGACCCCGAAACAGTAGCCCTGGAGCATGCAGCCGCCATTCAAGAGGTGTCCAAAGACACAGCCAGCGGGCCATGAGACATGACAATCAAAGCTTTGTGGAGCACGGCCACTATATGGCTTGGGGGCGGGGGCGGGGAGCCGACGGGTTGCCGTTGCCATTGCCTACCCATCACGGATACACCTTACCACGGGTCCAGATGGACTGCTAGCTGGACCCGGGACTATGTTTGACCAAGACCTTTTCACAGTTGGGACTAAGGGATGGGGGGAGGGATGGGAGGGGGGTGTTGCGGTAGTTCGGGTTGGGGGGGAGTTGAGAGGGGGGAGGGGGGAGGGGGCTCTCCTTGTCCAGGGGCTTTTGACCTTGCAATTTGGTTCTACAGACAGACCCGCGCCGGGCGAAGGGGTGTCCTATCACTGGCGTCCGCAACACAGGGGCTGGGCTTAGCTGATTCTGCCATGCGCCCGCGATGACACGCCACTTGACCGTGCTTTCGCTTAATGTGCGGGGCCTTAACAACCCGGTCAAGCGCAAGGCGATACTGTCCTTCCTGGAACACTCGAAAGCGGACATTTGCCTTCTGCAAGAGACACACCTAGTAGCTAAAGACCAACACAGACTTAAGTCACGCTCCTTCCCTTGGCAGTTTTTCTCATCCACTCACAAAAAGGTAGCAGGGGTAGCGATATTGGTAGCCAAATCCTTCGAGGGGAGGGTCTTGCAGAAAGAGGCTGAGATCAAGGGGCGGCTCCTCGTCCACAGCTTTCAGGTTGCGGGCCAAACATTACTAGGGGGCACTGTTTACGCGCCGAACGAAGGTCAGGAGAAATTTTTACACACAGCCCTGGAGGCGGCCACGGCCACTACACACCCACACTTACTACTCGGGGGGGATCTCAATTTAGTGTTCCATAACACGGCAGACCGCTCTGGCCAGAGGTTCGGCCAGGTTGGGGCACTCTCGACATCAGGACATACACACATTTCAGATCTAGGCCTCACGGACCTGTGGAGACACTCTCACCCGCATACGACAGCCTACACTTACTATTCAGCGGCCCACAAGACCTATGCGCGACTGGACTATTTTTTGTGCTCCTCCCAACTGACTGCACAGGCTCAAGACGTAGAGATACTCCCAGCCTCATTATCTGACCATTCGCCAGTGGTGGAGACCTTCGAGGTGGCGTCCACGCCGCAACCTCAACGACACTGGAGGTTGCGGGACGGGCTTTTACAGGTCCCGGCCACACAAGAACGACTCAAAGCAGCGCTCGCTCAATTTTTGACGCACAACGCGATTGGGGACACAACTAAAATCACACAATGGGCGGCACTCAAGGCAGTCCTCCGCGGGGAGATCATATCGATCGCCGCTGCTAATAATAAGGAAAGAGCGCTGAAAAGGGCCGAACTCACTCAACGGGTAGCTGAACTGGAGCAGATGCACCAACGCACCGGGGCCGCGCAGGCATGGCGCCAGCTGTGCACCGAAAGGAAGATGCTGGCTGCCCTAGATCAAGATGTAGCCGAATACGCTGCCATGCGCCTCAAGCACGCATACTATACCGGGGGAGACCGCTGTGGGAAGCTCTTAGCGAGCAGACTACGGGAGCAGAAGCAGAGGCAGCAAGTACGCTCCCTCCAATCCACCCAGGGTACCCTGGTCACGGAAGATGCAGCAATAGCTGCGACTTTCGGTGATTACTACGCCGCCCTCCATGATAATGATGCAGACTGCCTCGACCCACAAGTTGGCCTGGACTATCTGCGAGGCGCGGCGCTTCCCTCCCTAAACCAAGCGCAAGCGGACTTCCTGGATCGGCCCATCAGCCTTGAGGAGGTAATTTCGGCGATATCCCGCCTTAAAGTGGGGAAATCCCCTGGGCCGGATGGCTATACAGCGGCCTTCTAAAAGACGTTCTGCCCGCAAGTTGCCCCTATACTGCGTGACCTTTTCAACACGTTTGATCGGCCCGGCGCCATCTCTCCTGACTTACTTGAGGCGGCCATCTCGTTGATCCCTAAACCCGGGCGCGACCCGACCAACTGTGGCTCATACCGGCCTATCTCCTTACTGAACGTAGATCTGAAGCTTTATACCGGCATTCTTGCAAGTCGCCTAGCACCTTATATGAAGCAATTGGTGGAGCCTGATCAGTCGGGCTTCATCCCACAAAGGCAGACTAGCGACAATACCCGGCGGGTCCTCCACCTCATTGAGGCCGGATCCCGCACGAGACCGGGCTGTATGCTCCTCACTATCGATGCAGAAAAGGCATTCGATAGAGTGCACTGGCCTTACCTTGACCAGGTGCTACGGCACTTCGGGTTCGGAGAAGTCCTCTGCCACCGTATAGTTAATTGCTATCGCCGACCCAATGCAGCGGTGCAAGTTAATGGCCACACTTCCCCACGATTTGACATTAGCAGAGGAACCCGGCAGGGTTGCCCACTCTCCCCCCTCCTGTTCGCGCTCTATATGGAGCTGATGGCGCAGAGAGTGCGGCACCACGAACTCATCTCTGGCATTCCCTTTGGCGGAGACACGCACAAGATTAGTTTGTACGCGGACGATATCCTGTTGTCTCTCACCAAT
The DNA here is from genome assembly GCF_964263255.1 of Lissotriton vulgaris. NCBI lineage: Eukaryota > Metazoa > Chordata > Amphibia > Caudata > Salamandridae > Lissotriton > Lissotriton vulgaris. The sequence continues at coordinate 791,962,491 of NC_141694.1, read as the reverse complement.
CCGATGCAGTCACTACGGGCGCTCTTTACGGAACTCCACACCTTTGCGCTGGCGTCAGGCTTCAAGATAAATGTGGCGAAATAGGAGGCCTTGAATATTTCGTTGCTGCCGGAGACTCTGGAAGAAGTCAAAGCAGAGTTCAATGTGCAGTGGTCCGACGCCTCCATCCCCTACTTGGGTGTCCTTCTGGCCCCGACGGTGCAAGATACCGCGGAGACCAACTACACGAAACTCAGTAAGAAACTTCGAGACCAACTACGGCGTTGGAAACCCCTCACTCTGTCCTGGCTTGGCCGGATCGCGGCCATCAAAAGGACTCTGCTGCCCCAGATTCTATACTTGTTCCATACACTTTCCTTGCGGCCGCCGGCCGGGTGGCTTCAGAAAACACAGTCGGAGTTAGCACGGTTTGTCTGGAACGGCCGACGCCCGCGGTTTAAACACACTATTGCTGCTTTGCCCCCTGACCATGGTGGTGTTGGCATCCCCGACCTCACATTCTACTTCCAGGCGACACAATTGCGCACACTAGTGGAATGGCATCAACTAGAGTCCGGCAAACACTGGCTCTTTCAAGATCAGGCGGTAGCCGGCCGCCCACTGCAGGGTGTCCCATTCCTACCATCTGGGGATGGAAAAGTTGTCGTTGGCCTCAGCGGGGAGGGGGGCGGACTTCGCAGCACTATGGCAACCTTTTCTAACCTTGCTGACTGGGGAATTCAGGGAATTGAGCTGTCCCCGTTATCTGCGGCTGCTGCGACTTGCAGACACCCCACTCCCAGAGCCTAGGACACACTCACGTAGGCGCAGAGACCCAGCACGCGCGGTACCGACTGGCCCGTAGAGAGTCGGTGATGGACTGATACCCTATGCTCGACTAATGGACAAGGAGAGGGGAGGGAGCGGGAGGGGGGAGGGACCGCTGGGGTTGTTTTATCCTGTGTTGGGGCTTCCTGTTCGTTCCCGCATTTTTATTGGCTCTGCTTGTACCTCCATGGCACCTCTTTTGACGCGGCAGGCCCGAATGGGTTGTAGGCGGCTTGATGTGTTAACTGTGCTGGCCGTTGAGTCAATTAGTCATGAGTAAGCAGTGACTCTGTCTTAAGCCGCCTCCTATCTGGGTCGGAGTAGTTGACTTTGCGAGGTGCAATACGCTTGTTTACTGCTCAATAAAAAGATTTAATACTAACATTATTTTCCACCATAGACAGTTGATCAGCTCTGGTTGTTGCACTGCATACCTTATATATTCACCTGTCAATAACAGAATATAATGACACATACCTAACAGTAAAGGAAAGGGTAAACTGGAAACACCCACACTCTTATCCTATATTTTTGGAACCAAAGTTCTAGAAAAAATAATAGTAACTAGAATTTATGTACGTATAAATGGCAAGAAAATGGGAGAAAATGCATGTTAATTGTTGGTATGGGGCCTACCAAAGATAACAGCCATGTAATGAATGACACTTCCTTTAATCATAATAAACAAAGTTTCTATAAAATTATTTAATATTTAAGAACGTGGAGCAGATTACTTTGCTAATAGAGTTATTTTAGAACTTAGCATTACAATAATGACTTACTGACAGTGGTGTTCAGCATGTACTTTTTAGTAATGTACTTTGAGATAGTGTTAAGATATGATTTATTTTTTCCCATAGTTCAATGAGGGTCTGCAATACTGTGATTTTTTTCACAGTAAATGCACTTTGTGTATTCAAATAAAACATATGTCGCATATGAAAGCAAGATATATTCAATATGAATGTAATTTCTGAGAAAAAACAAAATTCAGTTCAGTAATCAGTAACTTTAATAAATTTATTAAAGCAGTAACACATACACAATATAAATAACATAATATGTTCTCTTTTTTATCAGGTTTGGAACATCTAAAAGACATAGTGTTGAAGAATAGAGTCAGTCTTTATAGATCCTACTGTATGACATTGGCACTCTATTTAGACCTTTTACCATAAATTTGACTTACTGCACACTCTCTAGTGCAAATAGCCACCATTCTGGGTCGACATGACCGATTATAGGTGTATACCTTTACACACTATAATAAATACGTATAGTAGACAGGAGAACTGTATGCTTGAACAGGGTAGTCTATCCCTGCACCTGAATATATAAGTGCTAGTGTGTCTCTATATACTACTAACAACACGCAACATCTAAAACTGAGGCCAGTTTGAAGGTCTTACTTCTTATGTATACTCAGTTAAACACTTCTATCATCCTGATAAGTACTGTCATACAAAAGACAGATGTGTTGGTATATACTATCATTTTGAACTATAACTCTCGTAACACCTCTCACTGAGCAGGATATTCTCCTTACTCAGTCCACCAAACAGCGTTTTTTCTGGGCATCACTGTTACTTAGCAGGCTAGTCTTTTCCGATACCCTAATATCAACAAATATTACTTTTGTAAGCAGTTTAAAGAGTAAACTAAGGATGGTGTTATACCCTACTATATGCACTCAAAACTGTTACAAGATGTCTTAGGTTAGAGATCATTACTTGTACAGATTATACACACACTTCTGAGACAAGTGTAAGATCTTAGTAGACAGGCACGTTCCTGTATACAATCTACTATACAGACTAGTTATTGAAAAGAAAAGTGTCAGTAGAGTCATGACATCTTTTCTACAACCCAAAACAAACATTCTGTTTTGAAGACAATGGTCTGAGCGGAGAAGACACAGTTTTGTTATAATCTACCATATACAGCTGCGCTTAAGGGGACAGTTCTCAACAAATAGACCATTTCCTCTTCATACTATACTATATACAGCTGTGACACAATAGACATTTATCTATAAAGATGTTAGTGTCTTTACATGCCTTGCTACAAAGAGTTCTTACTCAGGGGAGAACGTTTAGTAGAGAAGTCAGTTGCTCTTTATACCCTGCTGTGCACAGTGAACACACTGAAAAGAAATGTAAACAAACAGATCAGATTGTCCCCACACAACCTTTTCAGTCTGGAAAGTAGAATCAGCACATAAACAGTCCCTTTCAAGCCAGAGAGTTCATCTTAGTTCAGAGGAGACTTCTTTTTCACATTTTATTATTTAGATACTTCATTGAAGACAGAGATCGAGAACTACAGAAGTGTGCATCATCATACTCTACTAGACGGACTTGTTACCCTGTGTATAAGTCTCAATAGAAAGTTGAGTCCATTTTTTAACACTCTAATCTGAAGTACAAATACTCTCAAGAAAAATGTAAATGAGGATTGCAGTTTTAAACCGTAGTGTATCATGCATTGGTCTTATCCTCTGTTGTATTCCTAGTATAGATGGCAGTTGATATTTCTACCCCAAAATACATGTTCATAATTTCATTAACAAGAGTTATCTGTCTTTCCCAAGAATGTGATATGGATACCCATCATAAAAAACAAAGGTCTTACAGGTGAAACTAGTGTCTCACTGCACTCTAGTATATGGTTCAGTTATACAACAAAGACTTTCAATTTATAATGTTGTGATACTTGTAAAAATGTAGAATAATCATGTGGATTAGGTCCTCGAGCTCCAGTGGGAGCCATCAGTTTTTTGAAAAAGGGATGTTCTAATATAAATGCAGTAGAGAATTACTTTATAGGGTAGCTCTGAAAACCTTTTGAGGAATTTTCCAACTTTTTTTGTTGTATTTTTAATTTTTAAAGAAAGAAAACTAAAGCATAATGCTTCTTCAAAAAATGGGACAAATATAAGAACTTTACTTTTCTGAAAAGCCGGAAAGGATACCATGGAGGAACCCAATACCCACCGAAAAAACTATTGCTGGGGGAGGTACTGTTCCTGTTAAAGCTTTTCCTGGGCAGCTCTACTCACTTCAGAAGAAAAGATTATTTGATAACACAGGCCGCAAAAATAGCTGCGTTTAAATAGGATGGATTACTATCAGCCTGCCTGGACAGTACTTGAGGTGGCACTGTATTCCCAGGTGCAAAATATGTAGAACCTCCTGAGGTTCTGTCCATTTCAGTAGAGTAAGCCATCTCAGTACAGGCAAGTCTCTGTGGATGCATACACCTTAAATGCTGCCATATGCCAGTGGTGTCCGTGGGGTACTGCTTTTTTATCCCTCTGCTAATTTCTTTCTGTTTACAAAGTTTTCAAGTTACAATCTTCAGGCAGATCACTTTTTCCCCTTGCTCTCTTGTAAAAAAACTGTTGAACAAGAGACTGTTTTGCAGGTTGAGCATCTTGAGGTGGTGAATCTGCTGATGCCTGCGTATCAGAGGATTTTCAAGCTGCAAAGAAAATGATCTTGGTAGGACTGCCCACACTCAAAGGAAAGGGTGGATTCATTATTTTGCAAGTAATGAAATTGATGTTAACGGGTAATAACCTGTTTGATGGGTGTGTGTTTACTCTTTCAGACCTCTCATGAGTAGTTGTTGGGTGTCTCATGTGATCGCAAAAACTTTGAAAAAAATCATTGTAGGTTTGTAATGTTGTCATGCTTACTCATTTTTTGTCTTTTTCAGATAACCTGTAGGATTAGATTTCCTTCAAAATTACTATATCATTGTATTATCAACACAATATACAATGTACGGTCTCCCAAGCCATTTACGAGAGTATAACAGGAAGTTCTGCCGCCTCGGACTGCATGCAGGGAAATATGTGCCTGACTCTCTCTCTCAAGCCTCTTTTGGGGGTCATATATTGTAATAAAATAATAGTAAATGAACTATAGATTCTTACATGACACCCTTACCGAGCATTAGTATTAACCATGACATCTATAGAAGAGCATTAAAGAAATGTTAATAGTGTACAATCTTGCAAGACTCCCACAAGAGTAGAGGCACAGCAATAAAAAGGGATGTTATTGGTTAATATTATTACCATACATTATTAAGTGAAGTGTTCACCTCAGTTAGAATCAGCTGTTTGATATGAAATGATCTCCTGAGCCCTTGGAGAATCTGGAATGACAAAACGGTTCCCCTTTAAACCGTGAGCATCGAAATTGCTCAGTTGGAAATGGTTTCCGACAGAGTCGGGTGGGTGGGTGCCGTCACGGTCTAGGAGAATCTGACAGTCGGATGGATGCTTTCCGACCAACATCAAAATCAGGCCCTTGGTGTAAACCTCCACTTATTTGCTATCAATATTTTCTTAGTGGAGATTTACAACCCTATGTAGGCTCAAATGAGGGAAAAGAGACTTCTACAACTGAATTTATAAGTGGAAAGTTACTGTTAGTATAGGAGCAAATGTACACATTTTAAAAAGTACTTTTTTAATTAATGAATGAATAAATAAAACACATTTACTATAAAATAAAAATTAAAAGTTATTTTCAACAAATACTATTATCATAGTACTACTTAAAGAAAAAGATGTCGCACACTAATTCCTAATATGAACATTTTAATACAGTTTTCCCCAAACTGTGGGTTGCGATCCACTGGTGGGTCATGAGCTGAATTTTTGGGGGTCACGAGAACTTATTTTTGGTGGGTTGCAAAAGTCCAATCAATAAATATAGATGCCTTTAAATTCTGTATTGACATTTGCTACAATTCAAAGAAAGAGATCAAATGTCAGGCTATGTCTTCCTACAAATGACTGCTTATTTTTTTAACAAGGAGAATGGTCTTTACACACTCTTCTCAGTTTTCAGTCAGGACGTAAGGAAATGCTCCTTTCCCATGTTCAACCCCACATTTCTTGACTGATGCTGCTGGTTTTTTGACTCTGAGAGTGCACTGAGGCCTGCTAACCTGATCTCAGTGCCACTGTTCTGACTCTATACAAAGTTACACCCAATTGGCAAGTACGGTTTTACTCATAAGTCCCTTGTAGATAGTACACTAGGAACCCAGGGCATGTAAGGCAGAGGGGCCACCCAGGCCTGCAGCACTGTTTGTGACAACCTGCAGGTGACAGAGACAAGATGGACCCCAGCCTGCCACTGCAGACTGACAAGGCAGTGTTTTGATGAGAAAGCCACCACTTCCCTTAAGGATATATGTAAGTCTCCCCTGAGGAAGGCAGAGAGCTATATATTATTAAGTAAGACTTCATTTTCTCTGTGTCTCAGCAGCAACACTTCCAAATTGTTTTGCTGTGGGGAGGTTTGGAGTCCCCATTGACAAACACAGGGTTACTCGCTGGCATCCCAGCCCAGCTAACTTTTGAATGGGGCTAACTAACAAGGTCAAGTAAAGTATGCAATGAATTGTGGTATTAAATCCGACCTGAAGCCTAGGCCAGATTTAAATCACTATTAAAGTTAAGTAACTTTTTGAAAGTTGCCATTCTGCACTTCAGCTAGTCCAGCGGCCTCACAAAGGCACTGACACATAGACAGATTTCTGACTGTCTGAAAAGATGAGTGAATGACTCCCAGATGCAGGAACAAAGGCAGTTGCCTCAGAGCGGAGTGTTACCTCCTCTCCCAGGATGGCCATTCAGGGCATTAGCCCAAAAACAAACTTCAAAGGGGAAGTCGTCTTTGAAGAACCGCTTATGGCAATACCCTTGAGGAGAATGCCTTTTGTTCATGCAGACAATTAGGAGACAGAGCCAAGGAAGGGAAACTTGTATCCATCCTGTTATTCCTTGAGTGTGTAGCCCACTGTTAGCCACACCTCTAGGGTGGGCTACTCTGCTCCTGACAACCAAAGGAAGGGTCGTGCCATTTTGTAAGAGGTGAGAATGGCGCACTCTGGGGTAGCCAGATGCCACACATCACAGGAAAAGCATCACTAGATAGGAAAGGACACAGTAACACATTGGCTAGTGCCCACCTGGTCCCCTCTGGCTCTTTCCTGGGATAACTATGGAACCCCTGGCACCCTGCCCCTCAGTTCACACGGCCAAAGAAGAAACGACCGAAGAAGGACTGCCCTGCGGCCCTTGAACTGAACAAAGAAAGGCTGCACCATTGAGAGGACTGCAGGTGCATCATTTTTGGGCTAGTGAGATAGGGACTTCGCCTGCGGCTCCTGACATGGGGAAAACTTGATTTCCCACCGTCACCCACAGCAGTGACTCCAAGGAATAGTCAGCTGATTCCCTGGGCACAGCTACAGGGTTACAGGAGCTAAAAGAGCCCACAAAGATACGCTGGTAGCGACTGCAGATGTTTTGCCACTACCAGTCGCCAGGCATGACAATAGACAAATCCCAGATAGCCACACCTTGCAGCTGTATCTGCTGGACCCAGGAGTGCTGTCAGAGTCTGGATTTGTCACATCTAGGGGACAATAGCCTCCACCAAAGATTTTGCATCCAACCGCCGTGCAGTGAGGCCAGTAGTGCAGCATCAGCTGCTCGACTAATGCAACATAGAGGACTTCGAGGGACTCCGATCTCTGTGGCCAAAGTGGCCCCACATGGCCCGTGGAGTAAGGAAATACCACATACCACACCCCTATTGACTCACCACAACTGGAACACCCTTTTGAGCATATTTGCTTCCATTCCTTAGCATCTGGACCACTCCATTGAAGTCTATGGTGGTTGTCCTGTAAACTTTGGAACTTGATTAAAAAAACGCTCTGGTGGCCAGGTAACTGTCCAAAGTATCCTTTCTGGCTCTCTAGACGTTTTTCCTGCCATATTTAGTCAACCAATTCAGGCCGGAGTACTCATACTCGCACTAACTCTTTCAAACGTTTGAAAAGTTGACAAACCTTTTGTTGACCAATGCTTGTTTGTGGTTGCATTTAAAAGTGATAAAAGCTTCTAAAATCCGTATCTTTGGACCCCTCAAATGGATTTTGATGATAAAGGTCTCTAAACATATGCTCTATCTTAGGACTTATTGTTGTGTCTTTTTATTGTTGTGTGAATTTCTTATTCTGTTATTTGATCCTGTTAATTGCTTTACACTAATGAATACGTTTATGAACCTTGTGGCACAGGGTAGTGCAGCGAGTCACAGATGCAAAAACAACAATTTATGGACAGAATGCAGAACCATGTCACACATTCACCCCAGTACAGAGATGTGGGCCTAAATCCATCATTTATTTGCACTCCACACCACCCCAGTTCAGACATGGCCATATGCAAATCAGCCTTGACCCTGTGCCTCATGGGAACAGTCCAGCCCGAACTGCCAAGCCATGTTTTTCCTAGACCAGAATCAAGCATCCTAGGACCGGTTTCTGGCTATCAGCCATCTTCTGCCAGGATAGATTGACTCCAGTGGTGTGGAGAGCATGGGACTCACGTCTGAGCATACCCATCCCACTCGGGGTGACAGATGCAAAAACAACAATTGATGGACAGAATGCAGAACAATGTCATACATTCACCCAGTACAGAGATCTGGGCCTAAATCCATCGTTTTTTTTCACTCCACACCACCCCAGTTCAGACATGGCCATATGCAAATCAGCCTTGACCCTGTGCCTCATGGGAACAGTCCAGCCCGAACTGCCAAGCCATGTCTTTCCTGGACCGGAATCCAGCATCCTAGGACCGGTTTCTGGCTATCAGCCGTCTTCAGCCAGGATAGCTTGTACTGGGGTGAATGTATGACATTGTTCTGCATTCTGTCCATCAATTGTTGTTTTTGCATTTATCACCCCGAGTGGGATGGGTATGCTCAGACGTGAGTCCCATGCTCTCCTCGCCACTGGAGTCAAGCTATCCTGGCTGAAGACGGCTGATAGCCAGAAACCGGTCCTAGGATGCTTGATTCCGGTCCAGGAAAGACATGGCTTGGTAATTCGGGCAGGACTGTTCCCATGAGGCACAGGGTCACGGCTGATTTGCATATAGCCATGTCTGAACTTGGGTGGTGTGGAGTGCATAAAAACGATGGATTTAGGCCCAGATCTCTGTACTGGGGTGAAGGTATGACATTGTTCTGCATTCTGTCCATCAATTTTTGTTTATGCATTTGTCACCCCGAGTGGGATGGGTATGCTCAGACGTGAGTCCCATGCTCTCCACACCACTGGAGTCAAGCTATCCTGGCTGAAGACGGCTGATAGCCAGAAACCGGTCCAAGGATGCTTGATTCCGGTCCAGGAAAGACATGGCTTGGCAGTTCGGGCTGGACTGTTCTCATGAGCACAGGGTCAAGGCTGATTTGCATATGGCCATGTCTGAATTGGGGTGGTGTTGAGTGCAAATAAATGATGGATTTAGGCCCAGATCTCTGTACTGGGGTGAATGTATGACATTGCTCTGCATTCTGTCCATCGATTGTTGTTTTTGCATTTGTCACCCCGAGTGGGATGGGTATGCTCAGACGTGAGTCCCATGCTCTCCACACCACTGGAGTCAAGCTATCCTGGCCTGAAGATGGCTGATAGCCAGAAACCGGTCCTAGGATGCTTGATTCTGGTCCAGGAAAGACATGGCTTGGCAGTTCGGGCTCCACTATTCCCATGAGGCACAGGGTCATGGCTGATTTGCATATGGTCATGTCTGAACTGAGGTGGTGTGGAGTGCAAAAAAACAATGGATTTAGGCCCAGATCTCTGTACTGGGGTGAATGTATGACATTGTTCTGCATTCTTTCCATCCATTGTTTTTTTTGCATTTGTCACCCCGAGTGGGATGGGTATGCTCAGACGTGAGTCCCCTGCTCTCCACACTACTGGAGTCAAGCTATCCTGGCTGAAGATGGCTGATAGCCAGAAACCTGTCCTAGGATGCTTGATTCGGGTCCAGGAAAGACATGGCTTGGCAGTCCGGGCTGGACGGGTCCCATGAGGCACAGGGTCAAGGCTGATTTGCATAGGGCCATGTCCGAACTGGGGTGGTGTGGAGTGCAAAAAAACGATGGATTTAGGCCCAGATCTCTGTACTGGGGTGAATGAATGACATTGTTCTTCATTCTGTCCATCAATTGTTGTTTTTGCATTTGTCACCCGAGTGGGATGGGTATGCTCAGACGTGAGTCCCATGCTCTCCACACCACTGGAGTCAAGCTATCCTGGCTGAAGACGGCTGATAGCCAGACACCGGTCCTAGGATGCTTGATTTCGGTCCAGGAAAGACATGGCTTGGCAGTTCGGGCTGGACTGTACCCATGAGTCACAGGGTCATGGCTGATTTGCATATGGCCATGTCTGAACTGGGGATGGTGTGGAGTGCAAAAAAACGATGGATTTAGGCCCAGATCTCTGTACTGGGGTGAATGAATGACATTGTTCTGCATTCTGTCCATCAATTGTTGTTTTTGCATTTGTCACCCGAGTGGGATGGGTATGCTCAGACGTGAGTCCCATGCTCTCCACACCACTGGAGTCAAGCTATCCTGGCTGAAGACGGCTGATAGCCAGAAACCGGTCCTAGGATGCTTGATTCCGGTCCAGGAAAGACATGGCTTGGCAGTTCGGGCTGGAGTGTTCCCATGAGGCACAGGGTCAAGACTGATTTGCATATGGCCATGTCTGAACTGGGGATGGTGTGGAGTGCAAATAAGCGATGGATTTAGGCCCAGATCTCTGTACTGGGGTGAATGTATGACATTGTTCTGCATTCTGTCCATCAATTGTTCTTTTAGCACTTGTCACCCTGAGTGGGATGGGTATGCTCAGACGTGAGTCCCATGCTCTCCACACCACTGGAGTCAAGCTATCCTGGCTGAAGAAGGCTGATAGCCAGAAACCGGTCCTAGGATGCTTGATTTCGGTCCAGGAAAGACATGGCTTGGCAGTTCGGGCTGGACTGTTCCCATGAGGCACAGGGTCATGGCTGATTTGCATATGGCCATGTCTGAACTGGGGTGGTGTGGAGTGCAAAAAAAGATGGATTTAGGCCCAGATCTCTGTACTGGGGTGAAGGTATGACATTGTTCTGCATTCTGTCCATCAATTTTTGTTTTTGCATTTGTCACCCTGAGTGGGATGGGTATGCTCAGACGTGAGTCCCATGCTCTCCACACCACTGGAGTCAAGCTAACCTGGCCTGAAGATGGCTGATAGCCAGAAACCGGTCCTAGGATGCATGATTCTGGTCCAGGAGAGACATGGCTTGGCAGTTCGGGCTGGACTATTCCCATGAGGCACAGGGTCATGGCTGATTTGCACATGGCCATGTCTGAACTGAGGTGGTGTGGAGTGCAAAAAAACGATGGATTTAGGCCCAGATCTCTGTACTGGGGTGAATGTATGACATTGTTCTGCATTCTTTCCATCAATTGTTTTTTTTGCATTTGTCACCCGAGTGGGATGGGTATGCTCAGACGTGAGTCCCCTGCTCTCCACACTACTGTAGTCAAGCTATCCTGGCTGAAGATGGCTGATAGCCAGAAACCGGTCCTAGGATGCTTGATTCCGGTCCAGGAAAGACATGGCTTGGCATTTCGGGCTGGACGGGTCCCATGAGGCACAGGGTCAAGGCTGATTTGCATATGGCCATGTCCGAACTGGGGTGGTGTGGAGTGCAAAAAACATGATGGATTTAGGCCCAGATCTCTGTACTGGGGTGAATGAATGACATTGTTCTGCATTCTGTCCATCAATTGTTGTTTTTGCATTTGTCACCGAGTGGGATGGGTATGCTCAGACATGAGTCCCATGCTCTCCACACCACTGGAGTCAAGCTATCCTGGCTGAAGACGGCTGATAGCCAGAAACCGGTCCTAGGATGCTTGATTTCGGTCCAGGAAAGACATCGCTTGGCAGTTCGGGCTGGACTGTACCCATGAGTCACAGGGTCATGGCTGATTTGCATATGGCCATGTCTGAACTGGGGATGGTGTGGAGTGCAAAAAAACGATGGATTTAGGCCCAGATCTCTGTACTGGGGTGAATGAATGACATTGTTCTGTATTCTGTCCATCAATTGTTGTTTTTGCATTTGTCACCCGAGTGGGATGGGTATGCTCAGACGTGAGTCCCATGCTCTCCACACCACTGGAGTCAAGCTATCCTGGCTGAAGACGGCTGATAGCCATAAACCGGTCCTAGGATGCTTGATTCCGGTCCAGGAAAGACATGGCTTGGCAGTTCGGGCTGGAGTGTTCCCATGAGGCACAGGGTCAAGACTGATTTGCATATGGCCATGTCTGAACTGGGGTGGTGTGGAGTGCAAATAAGCGATGGATTTAGGCCCAGATCTCTGTACTGGGGTGAATGTATGACATTGTTCTGCATTCTGTCCATCAATTGTTCTTTTTGCATTTGTCACCCCGAGTGGGATGGGTATGCTCAGACGTGAGTCCCATGCTCTCCACACCACTGGAGTCAAGCTATCCTGGCTGAAGAAGGCTGATAGCCAGAAACCGGTCCTAGGATGCTTGATTTCGGTCCAGGAAAGACATGGCTTGGCAGTTCGGGCTGGACTGTTCCCATGAGGCACAGGGTCATGGCTGATTTGCATATGGCCATGTCTGAACTGGGGTGGTGTGGAGTGCAAAAAAAGATGGATTTAGGCCCAGATCTCTGTACTGGTGTGAATGTATAACATTGTTCTGCATTCTGTCCATCGATTGTTGTTTTTGCATTTGTCACCCCGAGTGGGATGGGTATGCTCAGACGTGAGTCCCATGCTCTCCACACCACTGGAGTCAAGCTATCCTGGCTGAAGACAGCTGATAGCCAGAAACCGGTCCTAGGATGCTTGATTCCGGTCCAGGAAAGACATGGCATGGCAGTTCTGGCTGGACTGTTCCCATGAGGCACAGGATCAAGGCTGATTTGCATATGGCCATGTCTGAACTGGGGTGGTGTAGAGTGCTAAAAAATGACGGATTTAGGCCCAGATCTCTGTACTGGGGTGAATGTATGACATTGTTCTGCATTCTGTCCATCAATTGTTGTTTTTGCATTTGTCACCCCGAGTGGGATGGGTATGCTCAGACGTGAGTCCCATGCTCTCCACATCACTGGAGTCAAGCTATCTGGCTGAAGACGGCTGATAGCCAGAAACCGGTCCTAGGATGCTTGATTTCGGTCCAGGAAAGACATGGCTTGGCAGTTCGGGCTGGACTGTTCCCATGAGGCACAGGGTCAAGGCTGATTTGAATATGGCCATGTCTGAACTGGGGTGGTGTGGAGTGCAAAAAAACGATGGATTTAGGCCCAGATCTCTGTACTGGGGAGAATGTATGACATTGTTCTGCATTCTGTCCATCAATTGTTGTTTTTGCATTTGTCGCCCCGAGTGGGATTGGTATGCTCAGACGTGAGTCCCATGCTTTCCACACCACTGGAGTCAAGCTATACTGGCTGAAGACGGCTGATAGCCCGAAACCGGTCCTAGGATGCTTGATTCCGGTCCAGGAAAGACATGGCTTGGCAGTTCGGGCTGGACTGTTCCCATGAGGCACAGGGTCATGGCTGATTTGCATATGGCCATGTCTGAACTGGGGTGGTGTGGAGTTCAAATAAACGATGGATTTAGGCCCAGATCTCTGTACTGGGGTGAATGTATGACATTGTTCTGCATTCTGTCCATCTATTGTTGTTTTTGCATTTGTCACCCCGAGTGGGATGGGTATGCTCAGACGTGAGTCCCATGCTCTCCACACCACTGGAGTCAAGCTATCCTGGCTGAAGACGGTTGATAGCCAGAAACCGGTCCTTGGATGCTTGATTCCGGTCCAGGAAAGACATGGCTTGGCAGTTCGGGCTGGACTGTTCCCATGAGGCACAGGGTCAAGGCTGATTTGCATATGGCCATGTCTGAACTGGGGTGGTGTGGAGTGCAAAAAAACGATGGATTTAGGCCCAGATCTCTGTACTGGGGTGAATGTATGACATTGTTCTGCATTCTGTCCATCAATTGTTGTTTTTGCATTTGTCACCCTGAGTGGGATGGGTATACTCAGACGTGAGTCCCATGCTCTCCACACCATTGGAGTCAAGCTATCCTGGCTGAAGACGGCTGATAGCCAGAAACCGGTCCTAGGATGCTTGATTCCGGTCCAGGAAAGACATGGCTTGGCAGTTCGGGCTGGACTGTTCCCATGAGGCACAGGGTCAAGTCTGATTTGCATATGGCAATGTCTGAACTGGGGTGGTGTGGAGTGCAAAAAAACGATTGATTTAGGCCCAGATCTCTGTACTGGGGTGAATGTATGACATTGTTCTGCATTCTGTCCATCAATTGTTGTTTTTGCATTTGTCACCCCGAGTGGGATGGGTATGCTCAGACGTGAGTCCCATGCTCTCCACACCACTGGAGTCAAGCTATCCTGGCTGAAGACGGCTGATAGCCAGAAACCGGTCCTTGGATGCTTGATTCCGGTCCAGGAAAGACATGGCTTGGCAGTTCGGGCTGGACTGTTCCCATGAGGCACAGGGTCAAGGCTGATTTGCATATGGCCATGTCTGAACTGGGGTGGTGTGGAGTGCAAAAAAACGATGGATGTAGGCCCAGGTCTCTGTACTGGGGTGAATGTATGACATTGTTCTGCATTTTGTCCATCAATTGTTGTTTTTGCAGGTGTGATCAAAGCACTAGGCAATTCAATTACAGCCGCAGTTGCAATTAAAGCAATTAAAAGTAAAATATCAACATCGGAAATGTCATCGTCAGTAACACCGAATAAACAATGAAACTGAATATTCACTCCTTTCAGTCTGTACTCTCCCAGGGGTGCAATCAAAGGCAGAGGAAGGTTCAAAACAGCCGCCGGTGCATTCAAGCACAAAATAAATACAAATGAAAAAATACCTTAAAAGTCCTTTTTGAACGAGTGAACGCTGTCTTCCTGTCTTAACTCCTGCTCGTCGCCAAACGTAAAGTAATCAATTACAGACGATGTCACGGGTTGCAGGTAAGTTTATTGTAAGACGAAGACAGCTTGACAACCACTCCGGTTGTACGTTTCTAAGAACTCTCTCAACCATCTTAAGTGGAACACAGTGACCAGAATGCAGAGAGCATTCCAGGGTCACGTAATATGAAGAACACTGCACATATCATATAGTACAACCAGATCTGCACACAGAGAAAGAAAAGTAAAGTAAATTATGTGGTAGTCTTGCTGGAAAACGCTTAAATACTAGTTTTTGAAAATTGAAATTACCTACTCCTTACTAACATTTCTATTTTTATTTGCATTTTAGCACACATGGTTAAAAGTTTTGTTTTAACTCATGAAAAAATGCAACTTTTAAACTAAGTCAAAAATGTATTTAATTTATTTTAAATATATGTGTACTGTTAAATTAAAAAACAAATTTAAATATTTAAATATGAAAAATATTTGTATTTATTTTACATTATTTTCTAGAGGTGTTATTGTTATATAACCTGCCTCCATTGTTTCTAAGGCAGTGTTCAGAAGTACAAGTAGTTGAGCATATGTGGAGCTTGACTTGTGTGGGTATGCTGGAGTATTTCAGATTGTTGTCACTGTTAGGACTGCTTTAGAACTGTATTTTGTGAATAGCAATTGTCTCACTAGTATATGCATGTGTTTTATATTAGCCGATCTCTTCCTAACTCTCTTCTTAGATTACCCTCATCCCCACTCATTTTATCATAATTTATACCCATTTTACCACCACTCCCTTCCACATTTATTATTAAATCCTATACATACATGTGTATAAAAAAGATAGGAGAGTTGCAGGTTGTGAACTGTCTTTTGTAGTATGTGAAGTAGTACTTCTAGTGTACTTTTTTAATACTGCAAAATGCCTTTTTGTTAATGAGGTCCAAAAAGTGATTAAAACTACAAAAAGTTTTTTTCAGAACCAACTTCATTGACGTAAAAGACATACAATATATGTTGGTTTTTTGCATGCGTGTCAGAGAGATAGTGGGAGGTGGGTAGAGTGAATTAATACAATAGTGAGCGAGAGAGTGAATAGGAAAAGTGTGTTATTGGAAGGAAGTGAATAGGAAATGAGTTGGTCAAGGTCGAAATGACTGAAAGAGATAGAATGAGAAACAGTGAGTGAAAGTGAAGAAAACTATGAGGGAGGGTTTGAAGGAGAGGTTATACATGAGAGAGTGGGCGACAGTGTTTTGAGATACAGAGCGAGGGGATAATTAATGAGTGGGTGAGAGAGTTAGGAAAAATAGGAGAGATCAGGCCCCGTTATCAGCCCTTGACCAACCCACCAAGTGTGGGAAATCCCTGCTGTGCATGGCTTTCACCCATGCTCAGCAGGGGTAAGCCACAGACAGCCAAGCCCCATTGTGCCTGTCCTTTGTCCAGTCAAGCACCCAACCTTCTGAGGGTGGCAAACAGTGCGAATACACTATTAGTTGAGCAGGATGAGGGTCCTTTGGAAGTAATAAGGTTGCAATCTTCCATCTACTTGGAATGGTAGCACTTGACTCCATCAGGGTAGCGAGGAACAGCAGCCCAAGGGCTTACTCAATGGAGGTGGTGTGGGTTAGTGATGCATTTGTCAAGCATACAACAACAAAACTTAATAAATCCTTGTCCAGTCAGCCCTCTCTCATTATGAAAAGGAAAAGAACCTTATTATGTACACACTTCTCAATACTACACTTTAATTTGTAAATGTCTGTATGCTGGAAGGAACAAATACCTAAGGTGAGCCCCTTTAACCCTGTGCACCTCAGCAAGTTTTGAACCCTCAAACCACAATACCCCTGAACGTATGTTTAAAGCAATATAATGCAGTGCAGTTATTTAAAATCAAGTCTACTGACTGTGTCAACTGTCAATAGAAGTGGAATCATCTAATTAAAAACCCAGGGTAGTAATATTAAAACAGTTCAAGATGCTTCCTCCATTCAATGACACTCAATCAAAGGTATAATGAACCTCTTTTAACATTGACACTGTGAATGAAGAATGAATTAAAATATGTGCAATGTGAATCTTTTTTTACTTTGATACTTGCTTCTAAGCAGTCTCTGGACCTAACAAATTACATTTCTCTGTACCCCAGAGCCCTTGGACTAAATGTCCTACTGAAAGGACTCCCTAGGTCAGGATTCCAAGGACCTACCAGGATTAGGGTGCCTTCGCCCTCCCACGAAAAAAACTTGGATGGGGCTCTTTTGAGAGCTGCTATTCTCCTAACAGCCCCATGAACATATCTTATTCTGGTTGTCATGCCCCTGAGGGCTCTGGGCACCATGAAGGTAGGTCAAGGTAGTCTCTTATGTGGATGACACCCAGCTGTTTTTCTCCATTAAAGAATATTCTACAGCAGTCTTTGACAATTTTCAGGACTGCCTGAAGGACGTTGCTGGCTGGATGAATGAAAATTGCTTGAAACATAACGCCGATAAGACAGAGGTCTTATTTTTTAACCAAGCATTGCCTCCCCCGCCAAGCCTTTGGTGGCCTTGGGAGATGGGCTTGATTATGCCAACTGCCTCTACCTGGGACTGCCTGGTTACCTGATCCACAGGCTCCAGACAGTGCAGAACGCGGCAGCAAGGCTCATCCTCAAGGACCCTAGGCGCCAACACATCTCCTCGCTCCTTAAACAGCTCCATTAGCTCACCGTAGCCAGACGGATTTAATTCAAGGCCCTTACCCTCGCCTGTCGAGACATATAGGGCAAGGTCCCCGGCTACCGCAGGCTCAGGCATAGCCTTTACCGGCAGGAGTGGACATTAAGATCTAATCATCAGCTGTCTCTCGCTTTGCTAAAATGTTCACTGCCAGGACCGCCAAACTTTGGAATGCCGTGCCTTATCACATTCGCATGCTGAATTCAGAGTTTGAGTTCAGAAAGGCCTTTTAAACCTGGCTCTTCAAGCAAGGGAAATAGCAGATCGAGCCTCGATCTCTCTAGTCTGCTTTACTAGCGTCAAGACACCTCTGTGGAGGTAGCTGTGCTCTATAAATGGCATTTGATTGATTGATTGATTGATGAAGCACAATATGTAAATTTCATAGGCCTTGCTAGGGCATATAGGGCTAGATGTAGGTAATTTAGATTTACCGATTCTAAAATACCGAATTTTACCGATTCGGTATTTTAGAATTGGTAAATCTGATGTGGGTAATAATTCGGTATTTTTTACCGAATCGGTAAGATTCGGTATTTACCGATTCGGTAAATACCGAATCGGTATTTGCTATTGAATCCTATGGGCCTTGAAGCCCATAGGATTCAATAGCAAATACCGATTCGGTATTTACCGAACCGGTAAAAATACAGAATTGCAAAGGGGGACAGGGTGTCACTTTAACACCCTGTTGCACCCCTGTAAGTGGCTTGTGCGCCATGTGGCACACATACATGCCCTTAGGGCATGTCTGTGTGCCACATGGCACAGGTGTACATGCACAGATGTGCATGTACACAAGAATTCGTTATTAACCATGCAATTGCATTACATGGTAAATAACGAATTCTAAAGGCCCTGTAGCACTGTTAGAAGTGCTACCTACATAGGAAAATACAGATTTGGTAATTTAACCGATCAGTAAATTTACTGATTTTGTAATTTTACAGAATCGGTAATTTTACCGATTTGGGAAAATTACCGATTCAGTAAAATTACCTGTATGTTTTCAGTGCCCCTACATACCAATGTCAAAATACCGGTCGGAAACGGCCGAAAATCGGTATTTTCACCCGATTCCGACCGGTATTTTGACACCTACATCTGGCCCATAGTGTAATTTCCTGCCCTAAGGTCATATGCCATGTGGGCTGTAAAAATTATTTTCAGTTTTTTCTTGTTTTTGCATGCTCTTACTGGGTGCCACTACTCATCATATGGGGAACCCGCCTTTTCTCTTGTTAGGCTGTGCTGAGCCTCCCATCACCTTGTGTGTGTTTCTTGTACTGCCCTAAGTAGCATGGGTATGCCCAGATGTGGGTCCCATGTTTACTGTGTCACTGGAATCGAGTTGTACCCGGCTGATGTGCCCATAATAGTGCAAAACTGGTCCTGGGTTTCTTTTGTTATGGTTCAGGGAGGACCTGACTTGGCAGTTCGGGTTGGACTTTTCCCATGAGGAGCAGGGGGAAGACAGATTTGCATTTGACTGGCGCCAATCTGAGGTGGCATGGTGAGCAAAAGAATAATAGGTTGGAGTGCTACCCTGAGCTATTGTCACTGGTTAAACTTATTGCAAGCAGTCTTCCATCATCTTTTGTGTGTTTCAAAATTTCACCTGGTTCCTGTATTCGACATGTGCCCCATTGTGGATGGCCTTAAACCTTACCATTGTCCTAGTCAAATGCCACCAGATGGCTGAGGTTAGCACTTAACACATTTATTTTGGCAGTACTTTGAATGTTAGACTTTAAAAACTCATAACTCGGGTTCTACTATCTGGATTTAGTTGTTTTGGTGTTAATTTATTCATTTAAATTACCTCTATTTTTCTAAATTGGGATATTTCCTGGATTGTGTTTTCACTTTATTACTGTTTGAGTGCTGCATAAATACATTTACACATTGCATCTAAGTTAAGCCTGATTGCTTTTTGCCTAGCTATCAGGGGGTTAAGCACAGGTTTATTTAGAGACTTTTGTGGTTCACCCTGAAAAGGATTGTGGGGCATATGTATCAAACGAATTTTGATTCGCAAACGCTGCGAATCGCAAAAAAGCAGCGTTTGCGAGTCAAAATTTGCAAAACGGTATGTATGAGGATAATCGCATCGCAAAATTAAGGAATCGCAAAATTTGCGATTCCTTAATTTTGCGTCAACATTTAAGGAATCGCAAATTGTGATTCCTTAAATGCTATGTATGAAGCACCCAAGTTGTGCGGTTTCTCATTAAGAAATCGCAAATTACCACCAACTTGAAGTTGGTGGTAATTTGCGATTTCTTTCACAAATGCACTTTTTTGCATTTCTGAAGGTGCCATGTGGCGCATATACATGCCCTTAGGGCATGGGCACTCACAAACTTTCTCTCGGGGCCAAATTTACAGTGTGGTTTGTGTCCGAGGGCCGCGCCGGTGGGGGCGGGGTCAGTGGCGGAGGGGTGGGGCTAGAGCAACAAAAAAAACTCTGACCATGAGGTTGATCACAGGTTCCTGCAGCGGATGCCTTCGTCCACTGAGCCACCAGACCCGGCATACACACATCTCTCTCTCTCTCGTTCTTTCTCTCTCTCTCTCTCTTTGTCTCCCTCCCTCTCTCTCTCCCTCTCCCTCCCTCTCTCTCTCCCTTTGTCTCTCGGTCTCCCTCTGTCTCACTCACTCTGACTGTCTCGCTCCCACTGTATCACTCACTCTGACTGTCTCACTCTCTCTCTGTTTCCCTCTCCCTCTCTCTGTTTCCCTCTCCCTCACTCTATTTCCCTCTCCCTCACTCTGTTTCCCTTTCTCTCTCCTTCCTTCTCCCTCCTTCCCTCTCCCTCCTTCCCTCTGTCTCCCTCTCTCTCCTTCCCCCTCCCTCACTCTGAAGTCACCCTCACTCTGAGGTCTCCCTCCCTCGGTCTCCCTCTCTAGCTCTGTCTCCCTCCCTCGCTCTGTCTCCCTCCTTCGCTCTGTCTCCCTCCCTCACTCTGTCTCCCTCCCTCACTCTGTCTCCCTCCCTCACTCTGTCTCCCTCCCTCGCTCTCCCTCGCTCTCCTTCTGTCTGCCTCTGTCTCCCTCCCTTGCTCTCCCTCTATCTGCCTCTGCCTCCCTCCCTTGCTCTCCCTCATTCTCCCTCTGTCTGCCTCTGTCTCCCTCCCTCGCTCTCCCTCACTCTGCCTCGCTCTCCCTCTGTCTGCCTCCCTCGCTCTCCCTCGCTCTGCCTCGCTCTCCCTCGCTCTCCCTCTGTCTGCCTCTGTCTCCCTCCCTCCCTCGCTCTCCCTCTGTCTGCCTCTGTCTCCCTCCCTTGCTCTCCCTCACTCTCCCTCTATCTGCCTCTGTCTCCCTCCCTCCCTCTCCCTCTGTCTGCCTCTGTCTCCCTCCCTCGCTCTCCCTCTGTCTGCCTCTGTCTCCCTCCCTCGCTCTCCCTCTGTCTTCCTCCCTCGCTCTCCCTCCCTCGCTCTCCCTCTGTCTGCCTCTGTCTCCCTCCCTCGCTCACCCTTGCTCTGCCTCTGTCTCCCTCCCTCACTCTCCCTCTGTCTCCCTTCCTCGCTCTGCCTCTGTCTCCCTCCCTCGCTCTGCCTCGCTCTCCCTCGGTCTCTCTCCCTTGCTCTCCCTCTGTCTGCATCTGTCTCCCTCCCTCCCTCTCCCTCACTGTGCCTCGCTCTCCTTCACTCTCCCTCGCTTTGCCTCTGTCTGCCTCCCTCGCTCTCCCTCGCTCTGCCTCACTCTCCCTCACTCTCCCTCTGTCTGCCTCTGTCTCCCTGCCTCGCTCTCCATCTGTATGCGTCTGTCTCCCTCCCTCGCTCTCCCTCTATCTGCCTCTGTCTCCCGCCCTTGCTCTCCCTTTGCTCTCCCTCTGTCTGCCTCTGTCTCCCTTCCTCGCTCTGCCTTGCTCTGCCTCGCTCTGCCTCGCTCTCCCTCGCTCGCTCTCCCTCTGTCTGCCTCCCTCATTCTCCCTCACTCTCCCTCCCTCGCTCTCTCCCTCGTTCTCCCTGTCTGCCTCTGTCTCCCTCCCTCGCTCGCCCTCGCTCTGCCTCTGTCTCCCTCCCTCGCTCTACCTCGCTCTGCCTCTGTCTCCCTTCCTCGCTCTGCCTCTGTCTCCCTCCCTCTGCCTCACCCTCCCTCGCTCTCCCTCTGTCTGCCTCTGTCTCCCTCCCTCGCTCTCCCTCGCTCTCCCTCCCTTGCTCTCTCTCCATCGCTCTCTCTCCCTCGCTCTCCCTCTGTCTCCCTCCCTCGCTTGCCCTCGCTCTGCCTCTGTCTCCCACCCTCGCTCTCCCTTGCTGTGCCTCTGTCTCCCTTCCTCGCTCTGCCTCTGTCTCCCTCCCTTGCTCTGCCTCACTCTCCCTCGTTCTCCCTCTGTCTGCCTCTGTCTCCCTCCCTCGCTCTCCCTCTGTCTGCCTCTGTGTCCCTCTGTCTCCCTCCCTCGCTCTCCTTCACTCTCCTTCCCTCGCTCACTCTCCCTTGCTCTCCCTCCCTCGGTCTCTGTCTCCTTCCCTCGCTCGCCCTCGCTCTGCCTCTGTTTCCCTCTCTCGCTCTACCTCGCTCTCCCTCTGTCTGCCTCTGTCTCCTTCCCTCGCTCTCCCTCTGTCTGCCTCTGTCTCCCTCCCTCACTCTCCCTCGCTCTCCCTCCCTCGCTCTCTCTCCCTCGCTCTCTCTCTGTCTCCCTCCCTCACTCGCTCTCGCTCTGCCTCTGTCTCCCTCCCTCGCTCTCCCTCCCTCTGCCTCTGTCTCCCTTCCTCGCTCTGCCTCTGCTTCCCTCCATCGCTCTCCCTCGCTCTGCCTCTGTCTGCCTCCCTTGCTCTCCCTCCCTCGCTCTCCCTCCCTCGCTCTCCCTCTGTATTCCTCTGTCTCCCTCCCTCGCTCTCCCTCTGTCTGCCTCTGTCTCCCTCCCTCGCTCTGCCTCGCTCTCCCACTGTCTGCCTCGGGAAACATCCTTTACAACGCAACTGTTACCACGCACTACCATTACGAAGCAACTTTTACAACGCAAGTCATTACAACGACTTGTGCTGGGGGGCGCTCCAGGATAGGGAATAGGTTAATTTACTATCCAACACCTTCCCTACTATCCACGGGGACCGGAGTTGGAATAGTAAATTAAACTATTCACTATCCAGCGCCCCCCAACGCAAGTCGTTGTAATGACTTGCGTTGTAAAAGTTGCATCGTAATGGCATGCATTGTAACAGCATGCGTTGTAACAACTTACATTCGTCTGCCTCTGTCTCCCTCCCTTTCCTTGCCTCTACCTCCCTCCCTCTTCCTCTGTCACCCTCTTCATTTTACCCTGCATGTGTGTGCCCGGGCTGAGACAGCTTCCAGGCACACACACACACACAGCCGCACCCCAGCACTTCACAGGTCTTTAAAAGACCAGTCACATGTTAATGAGGCTTTGTTCACTTCTTAGCGCCCCTGCAGCCCCACGCTGAATATGGCAGGAATCGCCCGGCCCCCACAGAGCAGCAAAGTCTCTGAGTCGCGCTGCTGGGTTGTTTACTGACATTCTTAAAAAAAAAAAAACACTAAAACATGGGTACGATGTCTGCACGGTCCGTGGGCCGCCATGGAAGGCTTGCCGGACCGCTGGAGGCCCGCGGGCCCTACTATGGGTACCCGTGCCTTAGGGCATGTATGTGTGCCATATGCACACACATGTGAATTTCAGGGGTGCATCATTGTGTCCTTAAGACACCCTTTCACCCTTGAAATTATTCTCAATTTGCGATTCTTAAATTGCGAATCGCAAATTGAGAATACCTTCCTAATCATTCCTATGGTCCTCCTGGCCGATAGAAATGAATGGGAAATTATTCCTTAATTGCGATTTGCAATTTGCTAATCGCAATTAAGGAATTTTAAGAAATCGCTAAAAAATTGCGATTTTCTACATACATCCCTATTTGCAAATCTCAAATAGCAATTTCTAAAAAATCGCTATTTTAGATTCGCAAATCAGGATGTTGATACATCTGCCCCCTAGTCTATTATTTGAGATAGGTTCTCACTACCCTCAACTCCTTACGGGCTCCTCTCAGGTCATATGTAAGGTCCAGTCCTCTTCTGTGCTTCGGCAGGTCCAGGGAGAATTCTGAAGAGGGTGCCTTACTATGCTGATTTATGCCTCACACTAACTATCCCATCCTCTCCCTAACCAAGCTGGGTAAAAATTCCCGGATTTTTACCTAGCTACCTTTGCAGTAGGTAAGTTTTGCTGTACTGCAAACAGGCTCAAAAGACAATGTGTCAGGGCAAATCCAAGGTAGCAAAAGTCACTAAACCTGGCTCTGAGGACCGGGGCAGTATAGGGACTATACTATGATACTTAGAAGTATGGCAATTATGTTGTATTCTCACATCTAACACTAAAATCAAATTTGAAACAAGCACTGTGCATACAGCCAACCCAGAGACTGATGTCTCCGGGCAAAGCAGGGTCCTTCTGCAATCAGACAGGGGATCCACAAGAATTGTCTTGGCATACTGTTCTCTCTGTTTCAAGTGTGCCCCAAGTGTTTCATTTGGCTCCCAGTACTTTTGAAGCAGTATTTGCCCCCAATTTAATGACAGCATTGCCCATACAGCCTTCACGAACATGCCTGAAAGCAGATCCTGTGCAAATCAAAGTTCAGGCTAAGATCCACAAGCAGCCCCACAAACAGGGCTCCTTTCAATACCCAGATGGTTCCCTTAAAGCAGACGAACACTCTACCCCCGTAAATCTTAAGTTAAGACTAACTTCTCAGTCAGGTGATGAAACCAACCACAAGTTAGCAACTCAAAAAGTCACAACATACAAAGTTCTTAGCTAATTATCATCTCAAGTGATGATTCTCCCACTAATCTGAGGCCATCTCTGCAACAGGAATTCAACCCACACACAAACAATACAGAATCAGTGGGAATCGAGAATACTTTCAGCCCCCAAGCAGCGCAATGGACCAGGATTTTGCCAATCAGTATCAAATTGTGAACTCCAACAATGCTACCAGCCCTTGCGACTTACGACCACCCCGAAATAAAGCAGGGTGAGCCCAACAAACATTCTTTATTGGCTCTATCTTTCTTACAGGCAGATTTAAACAGGATTACTAACACACATGAAGTTCGGAATGTGACTGTGATTGAGTCTAATGCACTTTGGCCTCAACTTCTGCAAGCCTTACAATCCACAGTAAATGCATTAAATTTGCACTTGGATAAACTTGACCTACAAGTCAATCTTTTAAATACACTTGCAGTATACACAGCAGGGTTAGACCACAAACTTGAAGGACTTAATAAAGTGATTATAAAAGCACAATCCAACACCAATATGTTACAATCAGTATGTTGCTGTTATTGAATAATTGACAGTCTGTCCTCCATCCCTCAGTTCCTTGCTACAGTCCTGACGGAAATCAGGAAATTACGTGTAGGCCTGCAAGACCAGCCTCAGTACCCGTTTTCATACTCAACTGATTTAATCACCCAGACTGTCTCTAATGAGCATAGCACAAAGCGAGATATAAATATACGAAACAAGGACCCAGGAGCAAGCGCCTACACTCCGTTGAAAGACGTCTCAACAGCTGCCCGTCCTCCGACAAAAAAGCTGTAAGCACCAAGTGCAGAACTTACCAACAAGTTAAACCAGATAACAGGGATAAAACAGTATTGAAGATAGAACCACAGACCACACTAAAGCCAACGTCTACATTGGGCATTGGGGATACCAGGGATGCTGGTCCAGGAACCAGAATAACAAATAACTCACCACAAAATCTACAGCTCAGTAAAAGGAAAAAAAGATTGCGAAAAAAGAGCAATAAGCGCAGTGCATAGGCACAAAATATACCAGCGACTCCTTTCCAACCCATAAAAGCAATACACCATCTAGCTCGATAAGCACTGCAAGCACCTTTCTGTCGCAACAATCATCCCTAAAACCTCCACACACAACGTGACATCTGTATTACACCACTACAATGAACTTAGGCAAACTCCTAGGCATCGGTGGAAGCTCCACCGAAGAAATTACAATCCCCAACCCCAGTTGAGTCAAAGAAAGGACCCCGAGTTAGTGTTTTCATTAAATCTTTCAGTGACTGGAATTTATGTCTTCATTACCCCCATGAACACAGCAAACATGATAAAGTTGAAACAACAAAAAGAAGTCACAGAGAAGCACAACGATGAAGTAAGACTAGGCGGTAAGGAGAGCCTTTGGTTAACACTTGTCAAAAACCCCGATATTACAAACATGGGCAAAAAGTTCCTAATAAGGTTTTCTTCCCCCTCGGGGCGAACACGAGGGACACACGGAACGAGTAATTATCAAACAAAGGGGGAATGATTTATCTCAGCTAAAGGATAAGAGCAACTATACGTCCCTAGGGCAGGACCCGGTCATAATAAACCCAACATCTAAACTGCTATTTGTCCCAGAATACCCCACCCAAGGGCTGCACGGTATCCTGAACAGAGGAAACATCCTTACATTGTTCAAATGTTTTCCCGAACTGTGCATCCTTGAATCCAGCGACATAATTTCCATTGAATCCATACCCACTAAAGGTAAACAAACCACTGAACCGACTTTAATTACACTGTCATCAGCAGCAATTAAGGAGTTAGTAATATCAAGGTCGGACCAATTTAACAGCAGGGGTATCAAAATAACTCCTCAAATAGAACTGCGGTACCCGTCGGTACGAGCAAAACCTTTGGTTCCTCCTGACAATTCCAGCAACCCACCCTTTTCAATATTAAAATCTGCTGAAAGTTGTGCTCCTGCTGGAATTAGCCAATTAGCTACAAGAATTTAGACTCTATGAACGACGACTGCGCCTGGTTGCCAGTGGCTCTCTTTGAGGAAAATCATGATTGAAATAGTGCCCAACTTGGACTTCCCGTGTGTTCCTGGAGCATCAGTGTGCTCATCTCAAAACTCCAGTCACCGGATGTGATAAAGTTCCTAAAAAAACCACGTCATACTTTTTATGGAAACATGGTCCTAGGTAAGCCTCCCAATAGAAGGATACCTGGAAAATAGGTCCCCCGCACTAAGATTGAACAAGTTCAGCAGACCTAGGGGTGGACTATTGATCTATATTGATGGCAAGATAAAAGCAAACATCGACCATCTATCATTTGATGAAGACTGGATTACCTGTATAGGATCAGAAGCCCCAAATCCATTGAACAAATGCTTCTTATCAATGTATATATTTCACCAAGCTCCAGAGAGAAAAGGATTAAGCTTGACCATTTGATCCGGATCATGTGCAACCTACACACAGTATAGCCTGTCTAATATCAGGGGATCATAACACAAATCTCTACCAAGATCCTCCAGATGAGCATGATGAAACATGCCCGGGGAGATACCAATATACCATAGAACAAATAAAGCTAGCGTAACAAATACAGCAAATTCGATGAACACATGGTATTACAGCTCAGCATTCTGAGCTACACAACCCTGAACAGTCGTTTTCCCATGGACAAACCTCCAAACTGGACAAAAACAAATGGTCATACTCATTCCTTTCTAGACTACACTATATGCAATAAGGAAATGTTCTCCCTGATAGAAAATTACGCTATTGTGGCATGGGGAGACAGTGACCATCAACGCCAAGTAATTACCTGTTCCCCCATGTATCTATCACAGCATGCTACAACAAGTCTGACAGCAATCGGAATTTTCACAGAGAACCGTAAAAGGTTAAAAAGGACAGACTTCTTAACACCAACAATAATGATGACATGTTGAGCTCTGTTGGGTGCAAAAAGTCTTGATGACATTTCGCTCACTACAACATTGGAGATGTTTTCCATCCAACTGCTTACAGCTTTTTTCGCCCACCCCACGAAAAATCAAAAGCGGCAACCAAACAATCGCATCTGGAGAGATCAAGAAAGAAAAAAATCTATGCAACTCAACATTAAGACAGGCATGGAGGTGCCCAGAGTACGAACAGCTACATAACACCTAAAAGCAAGCTCAAAGAGCATTTAGGCAAGCAATATTCCTGGAGAAACAAAAATGTTCCGACCACTTCCGGACAAAATTAGTCCATGCAAGCAAAAACCCTGATCAAGAGGCATTTTGGTCCTTTGTAAATGGGAGAATATATGGCCAAAGAGGACAAAGCAGTGCAAACATTTGTGAAGACGAATGGGTATCCTTCTTAACGGCTCACTTTAAAGTACCTGAAAAGGAAGTGGGTCCATCTGTCAGACCTATAACATCGGTCCTCCCGACCAATCTAAGTCCTCTGCAGTCCCCCCAGGTACAATGCAATCTGGTATATCTGAGCAACTAGTAGATATTGCTATCCGAATACCATCAATAACTGACCATAAATTCCAGCTCCAGCAAGAGGTGCCTTCTTAACAGGCATTAAAGGCATCGGAAGCACTGATGACCCGAATGGCATGAATCATAACCAAAGGCATAGCAAAGCACTTTACTCCTGCGATTCCCACCCGTCACTCTCAAAGTACTACCTACAAGGTCTTTCAAAAGAAGCATGTGGCTACTTTATGTAAAACGTAAAGACACTGAAATAATGAAAAGAACGGGAGGCAAATACGCTCAGTGACTTAACTGCAGAGAAACCAGATTTTTGGGATCTTTTCCTTGGAGCTTCCGGTGACACACAGCGGAGCGGAGCCAGGAACCAGGAGCCCATAGATGGTGGGAGCTGCGAGAGCTGCGGCGTTGTAGAGCGGCTGAGAGCTGCCTGCCTGCCCACCCTGATTTTGACTCGGCTTGGCTTGGATTGCTTGGTTTGCGCGGTGTCCGAGCGGGCCCAGGAGCTCGGCGACGGTGAGAGTGGCGGCATTGTAGAGCGGCTGAGAGCGGCTCAGAGCTGCCTCCTGCCTGCTCACCTTAATTTTCAACTCGGCTTGGCTCGCTTTGCCGCAAGTGGAGAGGTTGGTTTCCGAGTGGGACCAAGTGCTCGGTGACAGCGAGAGCAGTCGCGGAACATCTGAGAGCGGCTTGCTCGGAGGCTCGGAGGCCAGACACAGACGCATCCCATTGCCGCATTGTTCCACCCGGGGGCTCATTCTGGCGAGAGTTGCAAGAGAAAGAAAGGTGAGCCACCTCTCTGCGCTGCCTTGCATTGCCTAGCCTGCCTAGCAAGCAGTAATCCTTCTGCTGCTGCCGCCCCTCTCCCTCTCCCTGTCCGCGGAGCAATGTGAATGAGAAGCGGAGGGGAGATTGGGTGAACAACGAGCAGCGAGGTGTGGATTCAAACAAAATCCATAGTAGCCTTGCCTCCACTTCAGAGCAATTCTCAAATTAATGTTCATAAATCATCCACAGCAGCCAAGGTTTGGGATTGAGATAAAAGGGGATTAAAGGGCCGCAACGACAGTGGCTACTGAGCTATCAAAGGTGCTACAGTGTAGCAAATATTCCATCGTCATCATACATTCTTTGCAATCATTTAACATAGCCTGTGCTCCCTAGGCTGAGCCTATGAATAGGAGGAGGCTTACAGGAAAACGGCCGCTGGAACAGAACTAGGAAGGCCGTAGTTAAACAGGAAGCCACAGGAATCCACAGGACACAAGGCACTTGTTGCAGGGTACCGGCCCCCTGTCCCAATTGCCCAATTGCCCCCTTGCCCTCTCCGTAACAGTCCTCATAGCCTACAATCTCCTAGGGCGGCTATACAAACTACTAAAGCAGCCTGCTTGCTGCCTGGGGGGCACAAGACAGGCGCCCATAGGCGTCCACTGGGCGTCCACGGGGCAATTGGGTCAGCTCTAATCGCTGGGGGAGCTCGTGAAAATAGGGCCTGCGGTTGGTTCTGGTCCTTTTTGTGACAACAGAGAGGGAGAAATGAGATCAGGAAGAGTCAGGAAGACTCCAACCCAGAAGGCCAAGAGTGAAAAACCAAGTTAAAGAAAAAATCAATCATTGAAAGCAGAAGGCAGTGATTGCCATCAAAAAAGTCCATTGATATCGCCACTAATAATGATGTTTAGGAATATGGAGGAAGGTACAAAAAGGAAGTCTGTCGTGAGTGAAAGACTCTCGCTACTCAAAGACCCCGAAGCAGCTATTTACTCTACAACAGCAGAGATCCCAGGACTCATCAGGCAGCCTCCTCAGCTTTTAATGGAAAGACATTACACAAAACTTTACAAAATTTATCCGGATCAATTAATCCATGGTTCACGCAAAAACTGACCCAGAGTATGGACAAGTCTGGTCTAAACAGGGCAGCTACTGAGGAGACAAAGAATGAAGCCAGTCTAGGCACGATATTTAAAGAGGAAATATGCTTGAGCAACGAATCTCTCCTAGACGGCAGGACAAAAAGTTTAGACATCACAAAAAATAGTGATGAAAAAAAATAAGACCATATGACTCAATCTGTAGGGTCGCTACGTTACGATCAAGAGGAGCTTAGACGCAGGGAAAAACCTAATTCCCCAACAGCAATACTTAAGACATCCCAAGGAAACCTAACGTCCTCTAATCCTAAGCCAGTAAGCAACAATGTAAGAACTACAATGTTACAGACAGTCGCACAGGACCATCAGGTGGACCAAGAAGACCCAGAAGGCATGAACAACCCTTGGCAGATCGACACAATGTCTGCAACAACTAAAGACATTATGCAAACTTCTGTTTTTGAAACAAGCGACCCAATGAGGGTAAAGCATTTTGTTAACTCTCAAGAAAACTTGGATACATATGGACTAAAAACTACTCAAACAAATACCAATAATATAACCTCTAGGGTGACCAATGACATTAGTAATCTGTATAATCAAGACCAAATATACGAACGAGAATTAAAATCGCCACCTCGACAAGGAGAGTTATTTAAAGACCAAAGTAGTTTCTCGGAAATTTTTTAATCTCTATTAAACACACTACAGACAACAATAAAGGCATTTAACATGCACACGGACAAAATGGACCTACAAATAGATCTAATGAATATCATCGCACTACAAATTGCAGGGATCAACACCAAACTGGACAATATGAATAATCTGGTTACAAGAGCTCAAGCAAAATACTCAGTTCAGTGTGCCTGCAGCCCAATAATTGACAAGTTAAGTCTACTTCCAACACTTTTGGAACAGATAATATTACTTAATAAATCAACATTGGAAGTGAAAAAAGATGATCCAACCGAATTTAAGCCTGAAAAAATACAAGTCTATTTAAGTCCGGTACCTGGTAAAGCTAACGAAGATTACCAGCCAACCGAAAGTAACAAAGCAACTAATCAGGATAACAAAAAAATAAGGAACCAGGGCAGTCACTGAAGCAAAAAAAACGTGACAGGAAAGCTAGGAATAAAACGTCTGTTTTAACTACGCAGCTTACTACGAAAGTATACCCAATCTTCTGCCCGGTCAGGACGAGTAATGTAGCAACAGATCAGGCAAGCAGTACAGAAGAACACCTGTCAAGTAGCAAAAAGCCA
Source organism: Lissotriton vulgaris (assembly GCF_964263255.1). Lineage (NCBI taxonomy): Eukaryota > Metazoa > Chordata > Amphibia > Caudata > Salamandridae > Lissotriton > Lissotriton vulgaris. The sequence continues at coordinate 791,931,654 of NC_141694.1, read as the reverse complement.
GAAAAGGCAGATACCGAAATATCAGCAGAAGCCAATCAGAAACCAGGAGGAGGAGGAGACATAAAATCAGGACCATGTATAAATCTTGGGGACTCACAGAAGACGAGGAAGAAAAAAAAGGAGCCAACATATAAGGACCCAAGAATAAAACTGATACCAAGCAAACGTCCAAGATAAAGGAATCCATAGAATTACAGGTCAAAAGTAGGCAAGTGATGACCCTAATAAGGAAGAGATGACAAGCCATAAACAGCTAGGACCATCCGCAAGTAACCCAACAGCTTACAACGCCCATGTTCAAAAAACTCCGGAGATTAAGGTGGTGAAAAATCAAAGAGGGGAAAAAAAATACTGTCCCACTGAATCTCGGGAGGACGAATAGTGAGAGTCAAACATGGATCAAAGAAAACAAGACAAGTTAAATCTAGAGATCCAAAAAACTAGAGACAGCATGTCGGAAGGACTGACAATGGATAACCCAGAGGCCTATGTGCCTGGTTTGGGGGAAGATAACCCATTGACAAAAATTCAAAAGACACCCCATTGGAAATTAACAAATGAGTTTATCCGAGGGAATTCAGATCAAGAAGTAGTAACTAACTATACCGCAGGAAGTTATCAAGAGAACACTGTCTCGGCTTACAACCAGGCCTTAAACACTGTGCTGGGAAACAAGCTCCAATATGTAAACCTAAAAGTCGAAATAAAAGATGACAAAAAACTAATTACAGTCGATAACAAGAATGAAGATACTTTGTTACAGACTGATCATCTTAATTTCACACTGACACAGAAACTATTGTGAACTCCAGAATATGACTCAAAAGGGCCACAAGACATACTGAACAGGGGGAACATTTTGAAACTAACAGCTAATATTCCAGCCTTAAAACACCTGACCTCGTCTAACTTATTGGCAGTAGAATTTATAGCAAAGGGAAGTCTAAAAAATAAGGAACAAACATTGACAACATGACAGACTGAAGACCTTGTCCAGCATATTATGAGTGCCAAGTCGCAATTTGAAGCTTGGGGAATAGATATGTCAAGACCAACGATACCACGTTATCCTGGCCCTTTAACCATTAACTTCAATTACAACAAGAGCTACGGTCAAAGCCAAAGAGAAATCAAACCGACTAAACACACAGTACTCAAAGGAGCAAAAGGTAGCAACCTTCCAACCGCACTGAGTAGAGACATACAGAACGACCAGGAAACTAGAAAGGATGTGGTTCAGGACAATTGGCGATGGCTGCCAGGAGCGCTAGATTCAACTTCATGCCATTGACCGTTGGAAAAGACATTAGCCGTACAAGACCCAAGAAGTATACAACTGCTATCATGGAACATAGCAGGGGCAAAAAAATGGCTAGAAAATGGGTGCCAACCAACTAATTGGGACACATATGATATAGTAGCACTGCAGGAGACTTGGGCACTGGAAGATCTCCCTCTGGCTAATTACATACATTTTACAGTCCCATCAATTAAAACCAAAATTTGCGGACGGCCAAAAAGCGGATTGACAGTCTTTATTTCTACTGAACTAAAAATCAGCACTGAACAGATGGTTTCAGTAGGTCCTAACATAAAAATGATCAAACTAACATCTGGGCCAGTGGATAGAACAAAAACCGTCCTGCTGATGAATATATATGCACATCCCTTAGTAAAGAAAAAATCAGCCCACAACGCTCAATTGATCACAATAATTTTAGATATGAGGAGTACTTATCCCCTATGGGATCTGATACTTACAGGGGACTTTAACTCCAACCTAATTCATACACCGGACGAAGATGACATGCTATTGTCCGACAATATATACTGGAACGTTCCACAGCAATATCAGCCATTTAGAGTCACAGTGAACCACTTAGGTCAAGGGCTCGTAAATGCCCTAGAGTTTCTGGGGTTGAGAGTACTAAATGGCAGAACAATAGATGACTTTCCACCGAAACACACATTTCATGGTGGAAATACTAGATCGAGGCTGGACTATACAGCAATTTCAGTATCATTGATGCCATTCCTCTCCCATTTCTCAATAGAATACACAACCAGGAGTGATCATTCGTATCAGCACATACACTTCAGGCTAAATATCATCAAGCATCAGGCAAATACAACAATTGAAGGAAACATACACACAGTGGACTTAAAACGTATAAAATGGTCAAATGATACACTTGATACATTACAGTCCAAGATAAAAACGAAGATAACGGTGAGTGAAGTGGAGGTCCAGAATAAAATAGAGGAGTGGGTAAATTTACGGTGGATCTTACAACACTAATGCCGACCGGACAGCACCAGATAAAACTCCAAGGCCAAAAAAAAGCATTGAATAATAACACAACGGCAAGGCTGCGGGCTCTGAAATGCAAACTCAAAAAAGCTATTAGGAACTTAAAAAGAACAGTTCCCGACCAAATAGCCTGGGGCAGCTAAGGAAAAACTAAAAAAAAAGCTATGGGAGGAGAAACGAACGAGCAATGATAAATTCTGGTCTGAACTGCTTTGTTGTGCCAAGAAAACGAATTCAAACACGTTTTGGGAAATCGTAAACAAATTACACAGGCCAGCGATAGCCCTATCATCAAATATTCAAGAACAAGAGTGGGCAGCATTTCTAACCTCAAAATTCATAGAACCAGCTATGACAGAAGAAAACACGCAGGCACAGACTGAGGGAAAAGACACATCCAAAGGGTTCATCGAACCAAACAGCTCAGGAGAAGCCATTGCACCACACAAGCAAGAAAATAAAGATCTAGGGACAAAGATAATATAGGGAAAAGGGAAGCTGCAGGGGAAAAATGGCAATCATTCCCAGAAAACAGCGACAAGCCATTCATCCATGACAAGTGAAGGCGTGAAACGCATAATTAAGAAAGGTAGAAGTGACAGCTCTCCTGGCCCTAACGGAATCCCTCAAGCTGTCTTAAAGCATGATACATTGTTCTGGGCCATTCATCTTTCTGATCTATACAAAGATATAGAGCTCTTAAATTATGTTCCATCGAATTGGCAAGGCTCGATATTGACACCTATTTTCAAAGGAGGAGAGAGAACTAATCCATCTAATTATAGGTTAATCGCTCTCTTGGACTTTGAAGCCAAATATTATGCCACCCTAGTTCTAGAAGATCTGAAGGATTGGTCTGATAACCTCAACCTCATCCCGGTCAACCAGACAGGCTTCAGGCAAGGAGTAGGGACGATAACGAACATCTTAGCTCTATCTCTAATACTTAACAAGTGCAAGCAGAGGAAACAACATCTTTACCTCTGTTTTATAGACCTAAAAGCAGCTTTTGATAGTGTTGATCGTCACCTCCTGTGGAAAAAATTGCGAACATGGGACATTCCTGAAAGGCTACTAAAGGGTATACTGCTATTCTACTCCAACAAATGGTTAAGAATTAAGATAGGTGATGGGTCCAGACTATCAAGGAAGCTAACAACAACAAGAGGCCTCAAGCAAGGGTGTGTTCTGGCCCCTCATCTTTTTAATCTGTTCATGTCCGATCTGTCACATAGGCTAGATTGCACAAACTCTCACCCGCCTAAACTTGGTAAATTGGTACTCACTCACCTCTCATATGCCGATGACGTGGTACTAATGAGTCAAACTAAGGTCGGTCTCCAAAGAGTTTTAAATGATATGTCAGATTATATTACAGCAAACAAACTTGAAATAAATACATCAAAGACAAAAACCATGGTGATAGGCAGTCAGCGGAGACGAAAGCAGACTATCTGGCTCAATGGCAACCAACTAGAGGAAGTTAAAAAATACAAGTACCTGGGATTCTATATTGATAACTCATAAAACCATACAGAACATAGAAAGTACATGATGCAGAGAACCAGTGCCCTCATATTCGCCTTTAGTAAACTGGCAAAAAAGTTGAAGGGTCCATCGTATAAACCACTGCTCGCAGTAATGACGGCGAAAATCCTTCCCACAATGACATATGCCAGGCCTGCTTTTCATGGAGAAGACGGAGAGGTTTTAAATCAACTAATAGCATCTATTTATAAAAAAGTATTTCAGATACAAAGGTCGGCTTCCCCGGCTCAGGTCTGCCTCGAATTCGGTTTAATAAACGAAGACATAGGAAGAATGTATGCTACAATAAAAACTTGGTATCGGTTGAAACATAATGCAGCCACCTCACAAATTAATGAAGCTCTATGGACCGAAATAGATGAGGACAGAAACTCTCCTTTTAATCAATACATAAGCAAATCGCTTTCAATATCCTGTACTAATGATTTATGGAATAAAAATCTGCCGTATCAGTCTTTTAAACAAGTAATAAATAAAGCAGCTAAAACCCATTCAGCACAAACTGATAAAAATATCTTGAGGTTAAGGTCGCACTATTGGATGGTGATAAACAATTATAAGTCTCTTGCACCGGCTTCATACTTGAATCTGACATTTTCAATTGACGTAAAAAAAACAACTAATGGCATTACGTTTTGGAAAATTACCAACTTTGGCGGATCAGCCAATCTGGATCTATACAGGTCCTAAGTCATGACGGCTGTGTGATTGCCACAAAGATGACTTCATCCATGTAATCTGTACATGTAACAAACTCTACAAAGAGCGAGCCATTCTCCTTAAACAAAGCTTTAACGTGAGAGGCATTAGGTCATGTAGAGCAGCAATAACCGCATGTCTAAACCCATCGGACCCACACCTGAATGGCAGACTGATCAAGTTCCTCAAAGTCTTTTCAAAGCTTTGTTAAAAGGGTCTGAACTGGGGCAACGAAAAATGGACTAAATTTTGGCTACTGAATTTTAATAATGTAATGTCACATGTGGTAAGCAACACAGGCAATGAAAAAATGGACAAACGTATGGCTATTGAATTTTAACAATGTAATCTCATGTGTGGTAAGCAGTGATGAAATGACATAGTGTGTAATTCTATTTTTAATCCCTTTTTTGTACAAACATAAAGCTTTTATATTGTTACGGTTTTAATTAACTAAACAATAAACATTTACTTACTTACTTACTACTTACTTACTTACATAACCAAAGGCTGTTAAGGCAGGGTCCCTGGGCCAAATGGTCTGGCCCAGGCCTTGGACTAGCAGGATGCTGAATTTGGGCCGAACATCTGTCACCCTTATTTGGCTATTGTTGGTCTAGCCAGTTTATTCCAGAGTGCTGGTGTGGAACCATCATACATCCAATTTACAAAGGTGGGACGCGATCTGACCCAAAAATTATAGGATGATAGCTCTCTTAGATGTCAAATCTAAATACTACGCCAGTCTTCTGCTTGAACACCTGTCATTGTGGGCTATAGAAAATCATCTTCTACCCTTCAATCAAACAGGATCTGTGGCAAAATCAGGACCTATACCAAATCTGATGGCGATGTGAATACTGATGGATAAAGTGGCGGCCTCAAGAATGCTAATTCATTGCTGCTTTGTTGATTTTATGGCATCCTTCGTTCATGCACCTAGGGGACTATTATGGTCCAGAAATAAGGGATTCCACCCATCTTCTTAAAGGCTGTAATTCAGCTCCATACAAACACATGGAGCTGTATGAAATTGAGAGATGGATTGCACATCTCAAGAAAACACAAACATTACGTGGAGTAAAACAAGGGTGTGTGTTTGCGCCCCTCCTTTTTAACCTTTTCATCTCAGATCTATTGCAGTCACTTGAAGACGTCAATTCACATCCTCCAAAACTAGGTGGAATCGGTGTCAGTAACTTACTGTATGCAGATGACCTCGTCCTGCTCAGTCATACAGAGGCAGCTCAATAAGTTGCTTTCCTACACATTCCATAATGAGTTGGAATTAAATCTAACAAAAACATGGGCAATCACCTATGGGACAAGAAAAGGTAAAGGCGGCAAGTGGCAGTTCAGCGGAAAAAGCATTGAAAGGGCCACCTCCTACAAATACCTAGGGGTTCACATGGGCACAAGATGCACTTTTTCAAAACATAGGGATGAGGTCGGAGCGCAGCTAGGCCTGCCACACCTAATGTAGCTTTCTGGGTCTTTTCATCGTAGGAACATTATTATATTGATGTTTTACATGTCCCAGATTCAGATACCATGCCCTCCACCTTGTGGGCTACAAGGCTTACATGGACCACTTACTAATATTTAAAAAGGAGGTTTTCTCCACTCCAAATGGGTTACTTTAACAGATCGCAAAGCAGGTAATAAACTGCACCAGTCAGTCTACACAGGGTAGGGCTGTAGCCATATTTGCACTCTCACTGTAGTGGATGGCACACTAAGTGCTGCAGTCAAGAAGTGAAGTCAAGAAGTGGCAATAAACTTCCAGGCACTAGATGTACTTTTCACACCAGGTACTAGGGACTTATAGGCAAGTTAAAGCTGCCAACCAGGAATATGTCAACTTAGCCTGAGTTAAAGGGGGACTAAAAACATGTTATTACATTTTAGAAGGGAAAAAGTGCACAGAGTTCTGAAGCCAACAAAAATACGGCCCAGAAAAAAGGCAGAAGGCATTTGGGTTGATCTTGCAGAAAAGACAGGTTCCCTGCAGCCGCACTCCCTTTCAGTTATATGTTGACATTACCATCCACTCTTATATTTTCTTAGTTTTATACAACACATCTGATGGAGATGCCAAATATAAATATAATTGCGACACGCTGCAACAGTGACAGATCATGAATAATATCTTAAGGAGAATCAAAGAGGTCATATCAAAGAGCCTGAAAGACCATGATAGTTTAAGAAGAGAATAAAAACAACCCAGCATCCCTTTCTCCATCACTACTTCTATACAGTCAATTAGATTTTAGGTGACATTTGATGAAAGGAAAGTGAATTGTTTGATGTGTCAGCCTTAGGGTGGTCTTTCCCGAAACCTTTTTCCTACTTACTTTTATTTTTCTGCTGAAATTTGTTTTTGTTGGACTTAGGACTCAGTGCACTTTACCAGTGCTAACCAGTGCTAAAGTACTTGTGCTCACTCTCCTTCACATGGTAAAATTGCTTAACATGTCATTGGCATGTTTAATTTACTTATAAGTTGCTTGTAGAGTGGTATACCATTTACCCAGGGCTTGTAAATTAAATGCTACTAGCGGGCCTGAAGCACTCATTGTGACGCCCACTTAAGTAGCCCCGTAAAAACCTGTCCCAGGCCTGCCATGGCAGCCTGAATGCAGTCTTAAATACCAATTTGATGTGGCAATATAACATCCTTATCAAGTAATAAAGTCCACTTTTATTGCATGTAAGTCACCCCTAATGTAGGCCCTATGTAGCCCATAGGGTGGGCTGCAATGTAATTAAAAGGTTGCCCATGCACATTTAAGTTTAAAGTCCTGGCAGTGAAAAATCCTTCCTTCATTTTTCATTCCTGTGAAGCCTACTTGTCTCATAGGATAACATATGTGCTACATTTTAATTGGGACCAGGAAAGCCCTTCCTGTTTGTTATCAATAAAATGGTAATGAAAAATTCCACTTTATTGATAAATTCAGGTTTTAAAATTCTATTTTTAGAATGCTACTTTTAGAAAGTTGACATTTTCCTGCCCTTGGCCTTTTGGACCCAGAAATACCAGAGTAACACCAAGGGCTAGTTTCCTGGCCTTCTGTCTGAGCCACAGGGACATAACAGGCTCCTACCATCATAGACCTGCACCTGGAATCAACCTTACATTAGTCCTAAACCTCCCAAGTTGTGTCCCACCAGTCCTGGACGCTTGGTTGGAATGCTAAGGGTGCCCAGATAGTCAAAATCCCAAACTTTGCTAAAAACTTCTCTGAGAACCGAGAGGAGACCAGAACGAACCTGTGCATCAATCTGCCCAAGGTGCATCGCCGGCCAACTTGACCTTGCGGCTGCTCCTGCTACGCTCTTGTCCGCAGCAGTAAATCCTGTTCAGCGGTCTTTCACTAAAGGGGTATCCAGCCTTGTGGAACTGTCTTCAGCTGCAGCCTGCTGTCTCACTCCACTGGAGATTTTTGACTTACAAAAAAAGTGACTAAGTGCGAACTTTGAAAATTTCAATTCAGCTTCGTCCAGATGTTCCCCAACTATGATGCTTCTTCTTCAAACACCACCTGCAGCCTTGTCCTGGTGAACTTTTACCTTCTCAGAACTTTTCTTCTAAATTCCTTGTAAGTCCAAAGGTAAGGGCTGACTGGGTACAATCTACTCCTTGTGTCCGACGCGCGCTCCATCTGAGTTGGCTATATTTTTTTTACTTTGATCCAGTCTTGCGAGACTAGATGTCAGAGGTTGGTGCTTTGATATTTTAGGCACTTGTTTTAACAAAAAATGCAACACTGGATCTAGTGATTGGATTCTTGTTGTTTAGGTGCAAAATTATTTATTGAAATTTACTCTATTTTTCTAAATTGGTGTGAGATTTCTCTTTTGTTGTGTTTTCACTTTATAACTGTTTGTGTGCTGCATAAAATGTTACACATTGCCTTTAAGTTAAGCCTGACTACTTTTTGTAGCAAGCTACCCAAGGTTAAGCACAGGTTAATTTAGTGAATTTTAGTGAATTTTTGTGGTTCACCCTGTCAAGGATTGTGGCTGTTGCTTGGTCAGCGCTCACACCCCTGTGAACCAACCACTCAATTTCTCACATGAACATACCCCTAGGAGTTCTTTTGGAGTTTAGTGGATTGGGGCGTCTACTGTAAATCGTCAGAGGCCCCATTATGCCAAACTTACTGTCCCAGTGACTCAAAGAACCTCCCCATGCTAATCAATTGTTCCCACTTCTCTGCGTGTGAGCGAAACAACTTTCACACCCAAGTTACATTTTTCTAGGTAGGATGCCTTTCTAGGAGATGAATTGGCAATTATGGAAGAATAGCACAGACCAATTAGGTTCAGTAGAAAGTGCCTTTTTTCCAATTACCAAGCATAATACCAAACACATTGGTATACAGCTTTGCAAAAGGGCAACTAAAAGATTCTCGACTTGTAAGGGAAATTCTTCCACACTTAACACATAGTCAATCCTAGTGACTGTAATTCATTCATGAATAAGGCAAAGACTCAACCTGGGTGGCTTACTATTTCATGCAACATAAAACGGGAACAAATAAGAGCATATGGTAAGGGAAGAATGTGCATTTGGGGAATGGATGTTACATTAGATGCAACCTTAAACTGTCAGAAAGGGCCAATCTTGTTGTGTGGATCCATGGGTCTGAATCCACTACCAATCATGCACCAAATAATATTTTGGTTGCAAGTAGGCATGGGAAAATTGAAATGGGATAAGAGAAAACCAAGACTCTGGATTTCACCACTATGATATGTCATTCAGCTGTACATATCCTTCAGATGGAGGAGAATGAATAAGGAGATAAGAAGAGGCTTTCCAGCATCTTATTAATCATGATACAGCATTTAGTTTCTAATACTGCTTATGATATTCCTTCTAAACATTTCTGTATTTTCTACTCTCCAAACTTGGTTAAACTCCGAGTCCTTCTAGAACCAGAATACAAAATCATCTGTGAAATAAATGTTAAAGGTATTGAGAGCTATTCATTCTGCTTTTCTCAATACAGGCAATGACTTTCTGTATGATAAGAAAACACTGTATGATTTCAATTATTCTCAAACAGGTTCCAAAACAACAATATATTAAACACAAATTAGGAATATAAAGTTCCCCTGAAAATAAGAAATCACTTGTCCAACCTATATTGACATCATGATATAATATGAGCATTGAGAAGAAATGTTATCACAGTCTGTGAAGTGGTGACGATCCTTTCCATTTTTCACATAAAGCAGAGGTTATGAAAAATATGTATTAATATTACTTAAAAGAATGCTCCTAAAACAGTACTTTAAAATGTAGTCTAAATCCTCTAACACAAATGGTTTGGTATAATACTTTTCTGTATCCAGTTCAGTCTTACGTTTAATCAAAACGTATTGAAACAGTCTTCAAGTTTCTCTTAATTCTGGCAGCAAGATCCTGGCTGCAGCAACAATGTGTCTTAATTGCCAAGCAAGGACACTCTAGTACACAAAGAGTTTATACTATGACTTCAAAAGGGCTACTGCTGCTTTCAGCCCTTGTGAGAGTCCTGTGGCTTTATAGGACATGCGGTTTGCTTCACTTAACTCAGACATCTCATTTAGCTTATCTAGAAAAGATTCTAAGCCTCTCTCCAAGTCGTACCAACACTAAATGCTCAAAATTGCCAGCCTTTCCTTTTTCTGATTACGTGCATCATCTTACAATTTGGAACATTGTGCTTCCTGAGTAGTCAAGCACAAAGAGACCCATAGGTCATGACATAAACATAGTGAGAGATATTGAGCAGTCAGAAAAGTATGTGGAGAAGATACGAGCAAAAAGTAATAAAGATGTTTATATAGTGTATACAAAAGCATTCTAGAAAAATATGGATCAAGTCGACAGAGGGACTGAAGAAAGTCTCAAGAACAAGAAAAATTATTCATTCAAACGCTGTGATTCAGTCATACTTTTTCCACTTAAATTTTGCTAAGCTGTTGTGAAAAAAATCAATAAGTGTGGCCATAGTGATCATTTTAGTAGAGTTTGCAGCGATACTAAGAAATCAGATATGAATTGAGTGAAGGATGGAGACATTCCTGAAGAAGATTGCTCAAATTGCAATATTGTGTTGAATATAGCTAGGAGCACAAAACATGGAAAGGGATAAAACCACACTGTTTCATAGAAATAGATGAGTGTGAAATTGAGGTTACGATACATACTAGGGGCATGGTACACCGTTAAACAAGAAATTTCGCCAAGGCAAGTATGAGAATCAGGGGATCTACAAATGTTAGGTAAATACGTCCAGATAGTTAAAATTAACATTAATTAGATTTGACAGGATACGTTTGGGCTGATATTTCCTTTAAAGGGGAAAAACAAGAGGTAAGGTTTATTTTGTGAAGAAAGGGTTAAGCACTGTTAGGGTGCCACATCTAGAAGAGAAGGCAGGCATTACATTAGACCCAAACAGAAATCCTTCTTTTTATACCGTGAGTGAGAAAACAGGCAGAGTGCAATTGCAAACTGGTAGGCTGGAACACTAGCAATACTACATTTTAGAAAATAAATTTAAGCATTGTTTAGTGGGACTTTAGCGAATTTGGTGTGTTTCAAGGAAATACATTTTATGAAAGAACATGCTGCACTTGTGAGACATTGTTTAAGAAATGTATCTTTTACATTCAGGGCTGCTTTGAAAGAACTATGTATGTAAGAAAATACACCATCAAACCTATTGAGTTACCTCTAGTTGCAATTCATCTTAAGTCTTCGGACAATTTAAGATTATGAATTGATTTAAGGAACTTAAGTGAATGCACATGGGTGGGCTGCCATCCTCTACTTAATATTCATGAATTGTTATCTTGATTGGCTGGTGCAACTGTATGCTTGACCTAGCTAATGCCTAGCACCATGTAGAGTTAGAAGACATTTCTAGCGTTTGCAACACTTGAAGGCTCTTTAACAAATGCTGTTTGACCTTGCGCGCAAAGTCTCAGGATTCCAAAGAACCATGGCCAAACTGCTGAACAATTATTGTGGTGCATTGGCATTCCAAGTTGACATCTTAGTGTTAGAAAAGATCAAAGCAAACATGATAATAATTTGGAATCATTATTTAGAATATTAGATGACAATTGGCTTACTCTAAAAGTGGGTAAATGTAAATTTGAACAAAAGTGTGTAGAGTATTTTGGCCACATAATTTAAGGCAAAGGAATTGAGCACCTCAACCATCCTAAAAAAATACTAATTTATTTTAAGGACCTGCATAGTTTTATTCTAAAATATTCATAGACTTTGCAAGTATGACTGAGACTCTCTGTTCTTTCCTTAAGAAGAATGCTAAATGTGTGTAGTGGAGGAGCAAAACATTGCCTTTGATTGTCTAAAGCAGGATATTGCTAATGCACCCTCTCTAAAATCTTTTGTTATGGATAAGAAATATATCTTATCAGTGGATATGAGTCAATATGGTTTAGCTTCTGTATTCTCACAAAAAGATGAGTAAATAGAATGAATAGGAGCATTTGCTTTAAATACTCTGAGAATGAGTAAAAGGAAGTACTTGTGCGTTGTTGTGAGAAAGAAAATGTTCCCAATTGCGGGAGAAAAGATTTCACATCCGGACTTACCATTAGTCTTTGGTAAGTGTTCTCTCGCCCATTGGAGGAAACACATTAACTGCAAGCTTGCCCAAATTATCATCCACGCATTTTAAATCAACACAGAGTACGGAGTACGGAAACTCAAGGTGGATTTCATGCTCAACCTGCCTATTCAGGTGTCTGAAGTGAGGGACTCTATAAATGAGTGGGAATGTGAAGTAGGGTTTACTAGTATGGCTGTTAAAACAGGTTTTGATTATAAATGGATTTTCTAGTTACTGTTGCGAATTGGAATCTACCAAGCACACATGCCTGGAAAAGGTTAAGAAGTTTACCTATCAGGGTGGCTGAAAAAGAAAAACTTGAGAAGGGTACTTCAAAGTTTTTTTTAAATGAAGAGTCAGTCCAGAAGGTGAAGTGGACTATTCCTTATGCAAAGAATGATTATTGATAAGAGCATCTTGGACATAAAGGGATGTGAAACACTAAATGCTGAATTTGCCAATAATGTTAGCTGCAAATGACAAATTAGTCAAGGCTTGTATTGTTCCCACTATTGTAGTTGAATTTCTGTGTCTGTGGTGTAAACTTGTCCTTGACATTGTGGGTCCATTTGCCACTTTGGAGCAGAGGGAGTCCTTTTTCTTTGTGTTGACCGGCTTACACTGAAAATGACCAGAGCCTGAGATGGGTGGGAGAGTACACACTCAAAATGTAAGAGAATTCCTAGGAGACATTTTTTGCACAATGGGATTCCTGAAGTAATTGTTTTAGCCAATGAGTTTGTTTCTAGCAAAATGCAGTTATTTGAAGGAAGTCTAGTACTGTGCCTAGTGGGGTTGTTGTTTTCACCTAGGGGAAATGGAAAAATAGAACACATGAACTGTTTTGTTCTAGAAGCTTACAATTGACTGTAAAGTTTAACATATATTAGTGTACTGTGCTTCAGAATGTCTAATTGAGCTTATAGATCAACACCACATTTGGCTGGCCTTCTTCTCAGAAGGAAGACTGCAACATAATGGGCTCTTAATGGATGATGGAAAGATGTTGTTCCGAGATGAAGGGAATAGACTGGGATATGATGCACAAGGTGAAAGCTCAGTATGGAAAGATGTTGAGGTACATGAACCGTAAGCAGAATTTAAAGAACTGTGTGCATAACAGGTTGGTGAGTTTCGGTGAATAAAAACATATGATGATAGTAAAGGAAAGTTTAAATGGTCTAACCCCATAAGCATGGTGAATTTCTGAGGAACATTGAGAGGATAGGGAATGGCAGGGTATCGAATTTGTGTAGGGTGGTAATTTGCAAAGGGGTGGTTAATGGACCATGGAGAGACGAAAAAATGAATGATGCAAGGTTCTATGACACAATGAGTGAGCACAGACGACCGCACATTTCATATGTGGTTGGGGAGTAGGTTATTTAGTGGGAGGATATAGTGTTGATCATGATTGTGGTTTACAAGATGTGAGGATTCTGAGAACAGGTGACTTGGTTCACAAGATGGTGAGGATATTTTCAGTTTGGATTTCTTAAGGAGACATAGGTTATCTGATGATTATAAGGATTTTGTTTTAGATTCCTATTGATTTTTCTTTGATGCTGTATTTACTTTTTAGTGTTTTTTATTTCTTAGGGAGACAGTTGTGTGTTAGGGAAAGAATGTGTATATGTGGAACGTTCAGAGAGGGTGCTTGTGTACATATGGTCCGGTGTCCTCTTTGGAATATGGGTAAGAATGTTGATGTTTGGGCGACAGGCAGGTAGGTAGAATGGAGGAATGAAGGTGGTAACTTGGTTGCTTCTTTTGGATCACTATACATCTTTCTGGTAATGAACTATGAATAAGGTATTAAAGCCTACTGTGTTGTACCCTTGTCTTTGCAACAATGCGAAAGAGATAAATGAAGAGAATAGTGAAAGAGGGAAACGTGTGGGATAAAAAATATTATTTTCAGGATGCAATCGGTGTTGATAAGGCAACAGAGTTAACAATGAGTCTTTTATAGTGTCTGAAAAATCTACGGTTGGACACCATTAGCAAAATGGCAGAAAAATACTATGATGTTGATTGAAATACAAAACCTAACTTAGGTCCTGATTTACAATTTACTGAATAGGGTAATCCATTGCAACGGCGAAAGAATATACTCACCAGCAAATTGTCAATCAATCAATCAGGAGTTTGTTAGAGCGCGACTACTCACCCGTGAGGGTCTCAAGGTGCTAGGGGTGGGGGAGGGAGGGGGGGGGTGCAGGTTCCATTCCATCAAGGAGGGGGTCTGTCCAAGAGCCAGGTTTTGAGGTTTCTTGCGAAGATGGGGAGCGATGTTGTCTGTCTGAGGTGGAGCGGAAGGGCGTTCCATGCTTTGGCCGCGAGGAAGGAGAAGGAGCGGCCTCCCGATCTGGTCTTTCTGGTGCGAGGGACCACGGCGTAGGAAAGCTGGGCTGATCGTAGGGTCCTTTGGGGTGCGTGGAATTTGAGTTGGCTGTTCAGGTATGCTGGTCCAGTGCCGTGGAGGGCCTTGTGTGCGTGGGTGAGCATCTTAAAGGTGATTCTCGCCTCGACGGGGAGCCAGTGGAGTGTGCGCAGGAGCTGGGAGATGTGGCAGTGTTTTGGCAGGTTGAGGACCAGTCTTGCGGCGGCGTTCTGGATGTTCTGTAGCTTGCGGATGAGGTTTTTGTTTATTTCGGCGTAGAGTGCGTTGCCGTAGTCGAGTCTGCTGGTGACCAGGGCGTGAGTGACTGTTTTTCGGTGTTCGAGGGGGATCCATTTGAAGGTCTTACGAAGGAGGCGGAGGGTGTGGAAGCAGGAAGATGAGACAGAGTTGATCTGGCGGTCCATTTTGAGCTCGGAGTCCAGGATGATTCCCAGGTTGCGTGCGTGGTCTGTGGGGGTTGGCGGGTTTCCGAGGGCGGTGGGCCAGCAGGTGTCGCTCCAGGCGTCGGGGTTTGGGCCCATGATGAGTACTTCTGTTTTGTTGATGTTTAGTTGTAGGCAGCTGTTTTTCATCCATTTGGCGACGACTTCCATGCCTTCTCGAAAGTTGTGTCTGGCGGTGTTGGGCTCGTTGGATAGGGAGAGGATGAGCTGGGTGTCGTCTGCGTATGACACGATGTTGAGTCCGTAGGTTCTGACGATGGGGGCAAGTGGAGCCATGTAGAAATTGTAAGTCCGTTCCTCTTATTCAGAGGTTGGCGGACCAAAAATATAACAATAAAGGAGCTTACTCCAGCTCTGTCACTGACATACTCCTCCAATTGACAGATGGAGTGCAGTTCATCGGACGTTAGCCATCCACTGCCCACCCTATTTAGAGTGAGTGGTCGGATGGCTTTTTTTTTTTTTTGAATTTTTTTTATTGGAAATCCTCAAATATACCATTACAGGAGATTGAAAGCACAGACCAATGATCATCGACAACAGCATAAAAGGATATAGAGCCTCGCGCAGCGAGGGAAAACATTACAGCAATGGTCAACGCAGACTTATATTAAGGATCAATAAATGGATATGTCCACAATGTTCCAGGAGTTGGGAGGATTTCCTTTTCTAATAGGATTCGAGGATATTATAGCGTGCAATTTTATGAAACAAAAGAAGAAAATTGGAGCTAATCTCAGAACAGGAGAGCAGTCATCATTAAAGGAGCACATAGCGGGAAGCATGATAAAAGAAAGCATTCGCCGAGACGCAGTGTCCCACCAGCAAGAAACTAGGACCAACAGCCAAATTACATTAGGACACAGTACAGTAAACTCCCCATTAACACTGGACTCCGATCCCAAATTAAGCAAAAAGGTATATAAGGACAGAAAAGAAACAGAGTAAGAGAAGAAAAAGAAAGAGGGCCATAGAAACAAAGAAGGAACACAAAACACATCCCATCCCCCAACCCCCCACCCTGCATACCAGCGGAAGGCCACGGCCCCCACCCCCCCCATAGGCATGCCTGTCGCCCCAAGAAACCCCAAAAGCGGGAAATATCGGAGGAGGGCCGTAGCTCCAGCCCCAGACTCACCCCCAGCCTCTCCCACCCCCAAAAAGCGGAAATCCACTAAGAAGGAGCGCGGGCATTAGTGTATAGTCATCCCAGCCGTACAAAGTCTCCAGTTCAAACAATGTTCCGTTTCGGCACCGAGGTCACTTAGGAGATGTCGAAGCAGCAGTCAGCCCTGACCAGTCCGGGAAAAAGTCAGCATTCCACCCAATCCGTGCGTAAAGAGTCGCAGTATACCAAAAGTACCAGTTGGGGCCACACAGTTCCACAACAAAGACCACAATAATGGCAAATGAGCATCTCTCCAGGGCATCCCAGCAGTCCGCGGTGGTGCAGGGTGCCCGTGATCGGGAAACAGATGAGCTGGTAGAAGATCAAAGAGGGTAGCAGGCGCATCGTCCCAGATATAATGTTCCCTAGTCTCTTCATCCAGCGTCACACACTCCTGGGAGTCAACTACTGCGGTAGCCGGGGACAAGGTGGGCATACACTCCTTGCTGCATGCATCTGCGACCAGGTGCGCCATAACAGGAGAAGGTACCAGCTGCGCGGGGCGCACATTCGTCCACAGACCTTTCAGGGCATTGTGCAGGTCATTGATGGCCAACAAAACATCTCTCACCGTAGGCGACATTTCACCCTAGGCAGTTAATCGGGACCTCGGGACTCAAGGAACAAGGAAAGAGCCGCCTCAGTAGCAGTTCGGCTTAAACAAAGAACGTGCAGTTCGTAGAGGAGCTGCGGAGAGTCACACTCAAGCCCCGTTCAACCACAGCGGCACACACCTCTTACCGCATTTCGGTTGTAATCTTGCCCTGGCAATAGATTCTGCCTCGCAGCGTACCTTCCCCAAAGTCAGGGATACCAGCCAAAAAGCTTTAGCAAGCAGGTAGTAGGTCCGGTGCTGCGAGCGCACTCGATGCCTGCGGCAAAGGTGGTTTCGGTTTTACCTCCGGGGCTCCGGACTATTATGGCCGATCGGGGCCTTGTTTATCGCCTGTGAGGCGGTCATGCCGCAACCCGAGGTCCAGGCTCATCCGGACTGAAGGCCGGAGACTTCAGGACGACGATTCTCAGCCATCCGGGGCGGTGCGTGGACCGGAGTCACACGGTCGGGCTCCGCCGCGGCTCCTCTGCACAGGGCTGCGGCTGGGGTGCAGGATCACGGGCAGGATATCATGGGAGACGAGGGTGAGCGGCGGAGCTGGGCGTCCGCGCGGCCATTTTGGCCGCCGTCCTGGCTCCTCCCCCGGTCGGATGGCTTTTTTTGCCGCCAGTCACCACCAGGTTTTACCTTGCGATAAAGGAAGTAAAAAATTAATAATGACCTCCACACTATGACGAGGGGGCTATTAGTTTTACATTTTTCAATAACAAAATCTAATTTTGTAATGGTTTGATGGAGGGCCACCGTGTTTGATGGAGCCGTTCTTCAAACGTTTACAACATTGACCGGAACTGCTGTGACAGTGATTTGGCTGAGGTCTCTCAAGATGGCAGGAGGAATGTCACAATCTCGACAGACTCCTCTGTAACTGTCAATATTTAAATCAGCCCCTAAATCAGTCTCAGTAAATGGTAATCAACAAGCCAACTTTTTGTTCTGGATTTGTGCACCAGAGCCAGCTAAGATGAATCTCACTGCTAGAAAATTACCCTGAAATGCTGTAACAGCCGCCCAACAAGGCGAAGGTGGCTCATTGAGATTTGAAGCAATCATCCTACTAAGAAAGCTTAATTAAGCACTTTATCACAATGATTATGCAGTAGTGCACTCAGAGGCCGTATTGTTCTAATAAATATGCATGTTGTTGAGGACTTCAGAAGGTGTCATGTAGTTCGAGCAATCTCTAACAGCTGTGCCTAACTGCCTGCTCTCCATTGCAACTTTACCATTTAGAGTTAGGTTATGGATGAGGTGTGTCAGAAGAAGACTTTAATAACATAATGTAATTTGAGTCATTTTTTTATAAAATGACAAATGGTTTCACATTGTAGCACTGCATACTTTTGATTAGTTTAAGCACAAAAACAAAGCAACACATGTTGGTATACAGCAAAATAAAAAAGTCATTCTATATCTCTTCATTTGTTATGGGTCAAACTGGCCTGATGCAATAAATGTTAGTGAAAGGTTTGGGATTTCATTTATGATTTGTGTAGAATTCTTACTTTTCAAATATTCTCAAAATATTTCTGAAATGTCCATAGAATTCCATGCAAATTACAGATTTCTGTGTTCTCTCGTTCCTCCATGTGTACTCCATTGCTTTGTCTGCATGACCGGTAATCTGCTTGAATGCAAGTGGCAAAGAGTGCATTCACTATTGTTTTCTGCTTTGGATCTTGCCAAGTAAAATGAATAAACTGTGGGGTACCATTTTGATATACCGCCATGAAATCTGTGGTGATATCTTAACCTACCATACAAAAAATCCTCTTACCGCATTTTTGAAACTGTGTTATGCTCATTCCCACAGACTGAAAAATCTTGAAAGATGTTTGTGAAATGTGCTCCCTTCCTCACCTCTACTCCGAAACGTAGTTTTCTTTAATATCCACCATGCTAGATGAATTACTGGGATACACAGTTTACCCTGCAAGCATGAACCTCAACATGTTCTGTTCATAACACAAGTTATTAGAATGTACTACCGCAGATACTACTGTTTCTACAACTAAGTTTAACAGAAAACATCTCTTAATCAGGTTTGCTTTTTGTAGTTCATCTATATGTTGCCCAATATATAACAGAGAAAGTACCCCTTACATTACATGAAAAATATATTGCAAGTCACTGAGGAGTTCCATAACCATATAGAGGAACAGGCCAAAGGCCGAGTTCCTTTATAGGAGTTTGGAAACTCCAAGGTGATGCACAATATCCTTATAATGTACATCAGGGGGTACTTTATACCATCACCTTTTCCACAACTGACTTAAATCCTTGGTGCATAGTTCTTTCATATGAAAGAGAGAGCATGTTTGTAAACATTCAGGTTAAAAATAGTACCACTAGTGCAAAGTAAGACACATCAAAAACCTGTTCGGTATTTGTTGTAAAATGATAGTAGACACATTACAAATCAGTTTTTTTCTAAAAAATAAAAAAGCTGCAGTAACTTTTAATGTGTAGAAACATGCATAAATACTCTAACTGTTCTATGATTATCTAAAGAATGCATCAAATAAACATGTTCTTTCAGCTTGTCACTGTAAGCTAGAAAAATAGAGCAGAAGAAAGAAAAGCAATGCTTTATTTCCATTGCTTTAAACAGCTCCTCTCTGTCCTGACCTGTCTTTTGCCTTGACTGCTGGCTCTGGCAGCAGGCATTGTAATGTCAGAACTCAACTGTAATAACTTATTAAAGTTGAGATCTGACATTTTTTCTTTATAATCTGTGATTGTGTGCGTCACAAGTCACGATTAGAAAGAAATAAGAGACAGGTTTAAGTGAAGTAGTGTGGCTCACTGGTTACAGGCGGCAGACCCGAGAGCAGAGGACGGCCCGGGACCAGGGTTCGATTCCCGACGCGGCAGGTTTCTGGACCAGGGTCAGCGGACTCGATAATTCTCTCGCCTCGGTGCCCATTCTGATCAGCGATCACACTCGGCAACTCTGGGCATTAGCTTGCCTCATCTTCACTAACGGCCCCACAAGACCGCCGGGGATGCCTGGTCTCACCCTGGAGATACCCATTAAGGGACCATCTCTCAGGGAAGCCAGGAAGGGTTTCGCAGTGGTCGAAGCGCCTTGGGACCCTACGGGTAAGTAGTGCGCTATATAAATGCCTATACATTTACATTTACATTTACAGGTCTTTATATAGGGATTACAGAATCCCATGTATTATAGTTTAATAAGGTCTTTGAGTACACCATTTGGGCTGCCTGAGGATTATGCCTGCATGCCTGACATTTCTGGTGAGCCTGAATATTATGCAGAGCCGCAACTGATGGTGCTGGAGTACAGTTATGTAGGTTTGGGGGCAGATTAGTCCTGCTTTAGCGACATATCCAGGGAGAATCTATGTTAACTTTTTTACTCACCACCAATAAAACTGTATTTGTGGATCTTGACATTAGGAACACTCATTATACAACACCACCTGTGTCTCCAAACTTTGTTTCCCAACTTGTGAGAGATCTCAAGTGTGACACCAAAAGTATGTAGATATTTGAACACAGCTGACAAATCACATGTGAAAGACAGGTGGAAAAGAGAGAGCATGAAACAATAATATGGAAGAAATATGTCGTTCTGTTGTCTCTCCTTTTCTAGATCCCTCCACTTGAATTCAAATGAAAGTTTTAGCAGAAAAAAACACAATGAAAAATATGAATTTAAGAGTTTTCATTTTAAAATCTGTCCAACAGATGTTATTTAATATAAAGGGGCCGATTTCGATGTTGGGCAGAAGCAACTTGATCCTGGGACCAACTGACCTGTGGTCAGTGGTCCCGACCGATCTCTGGTCGGTGGTCCCCACCGCCTCATTAGGATGCGACTGAACAATGTTCGGTCACATTTGTGCATTTCCCTATCGGAGCATGCATTACGGCCATAAACCTCCTGTAATACCCGCTCCCATAGGGAAATGGGAGGTGCTGTTCATCCATGCACCCCGTGACAAGCACCTCAAGGTGCCTGCCACAGGGTGCAGGGATCAACAGGGGAGCACCATAGGTGCCCCCTCAGCCCTCAACCAGAGGCCGCGCACCCAAGATGGCCCTGCTGTGGGCCCCCAACATGCTTTCCAACATGGTTTCCATCTCAGAATGCCTTAAAGAAAAACCATGCAGGAAACCGTGCATGGTAATCCCAAGGGCAGAAAGGCCCGCCCTATGGGATTATGAGCCAGTTCCGACTGGCCAATGGGTTCCTTAAGCCTGTCAGAAGCCAGTCAAAAGGACCAACTGGTTTACTTTCTGACCTCTAGCATTTACGGGCCGCATCGTAATCGGCCCCATAGTCTTTATACCTTTAATACATATGGGAGCTAAGCTGCGCTTCCTGGATATATGCAGAAGCCATGTCCAATAAACTCAAACCTCATTTAAAAAACAATGAGCACTTAGAAAAGCTGTTGCAATTCTGTGCACTGAAATGTCTTTCAAACCAATTTGCATTTGTGTTGAGATTCAGCTATTTAAAAGAGCTTATTTTCATAACTAAAAAATAAGCAAAAACATCCCACAGTTAGTGTAAATGTCTCTTATAAGATTGACAAAACATTGCTTCCTAAAAACAGCTCTGAGTTGTTCTAATTTAAATATCTCTCCATTTTATTATCTCTGAGTCCTTCTGTTATATATGAATGTTTATAGTGTAAACCTGGCCCTAAGGCAGCAGAGTGCTGGGCATGGCCAGAGACAAGAATAAAGTCAAAAAGTTATAGGGGAGGTAGCGAGGTGCATGAAGGATAATTCATTGTGATGTGGTGTTATTTAATAGGTGCATCTTCAACTGTTTCCAAAACTGGAGCAAGGTTGGGATGGTCCTGATGGATGCAAATATATTGTTTCAGATCCTGGGTACATAGATGACAAAGGCCTGCTGCATTGTTTTTTATTTCTTACATTCCTTTGTATGCAGTCTGGTGTGTTCTGGCTGCGGGTGTGCCAAGAACCGTCAAAGAAGGTGATATGTTCTGCAAGGTAAGCAGGGCTACTGGTTGAGATGGCTTTGTAAAAGATTCAGCGGGTTTTGAAAATTATGCTCGGCAGCAAGGGAGACAATGGAGTTCAACCAGGATGGGGGTGATTTTATCATATTTCTTCAAGTCCTTAATGAGGCATGCTACAGCATATAGATGCCATATGGGGTGTCAAAAGCGGTACAAAAGGGGGTGGTGATGGTCGGAGCATCTGAATCAATCAAACACTCACACCCAGTCAAAAGATCTGGGTTTAATCCATCACTGTTCTTTAGCCCACTCTTTCACCCCAGTTCAGACATGGCTATATGCAAATCAGTCTGACCCTGTACCTCATGGCAACAGTCCAGCCCGAACTGCCAAGCCATGTCTTCCCTTGACCAGAAACAAGGGGGTGTCAGTCTGGAATCTGGGAGGAATTGGAGTAGGGGGTTTTCACCTCCCAGTTGCAAGACTATGAGGGTTTCAGCAGCAATTCTGAAATCACTTACTGAAAGAAATGGTTTCACTTTCTTTAGAAGAGAGAGCTGGTATTGGGTCTTCTTTGTATTTTTTGGCAATGTATTCCATGAGGGTGAGGTTGGTTTCCAGGGTGAATCCAAGTGACATGGCATTGTTATGATTCCCAATGTACCCCAATATAGGCCTGGGTAGTCACCTACCCGTTCACCTACATTTACCCTGCCATTGTACTACATAAGGGTTCTGGTGGTGGCCTTTTATCTAGTTAGGTGCTGCATAAATATTGTGTGCTTTTCTCTGAAAACCAGACTCATTTATTGTGCATGAGATTTCTCAGAATCACAGCAGGATTACCATCTTCTGCATAATAACTCTGTATAAGGGTCATCACTATCGTCATCTAGGCTGGCATGACACATGTAGGCAGAACCCCTGAGGGTACCTTTTTGGTATATAAGCACCACATCTTTGCTGGACAAGGCAGAAGAGAAAGACTTCCATGTTGACACACTGACACAAGACACTGAGGTCCCTGCATGCAGATACTCCAGTACGCAGTGGCCTGACATCCCTTGAGGGGTGTCCACCTCGAGACCAAAATTGGGTCCTTCATTCTCTCACATCAGGTAATGGGGTTAGCTCTTTCCTTGGGGGAATCTTGGCTACACACTTACATACATGCCAGGTACACTTAGGTACATCTAGTTAGGGTGTGTATCGTAGGTGTGCACATTACTGTCATGTATCTATGTACCTGCATATATCCAATGTTTTAGCACTATGGTAGAATTCTGCCATCTGTTTACTCTGCTGGCTTATAAATGTATAGATCTGTTTCTGTCTTATGGTTTTTGCAGCACACATATTTTATACTAGAATGATGCTGGTTCAAAAAATGCTTATTGAAAACGTCCCCCTGTATAACATGTACTGTTTCCATGATCCCTGAGGGGTCAGGGTTGTCATGTTCGATAGTTGCCAGAAACTATTTTACTCCTTTGTAAGAGGAGTTCATTAGGGCACTGTGAGATAGCTGGTATACAGGCGAACATATCCGGTGGGGGTGTCTGGAATCAGTCTGGACACCAATCCCACAGTCTATGTTGTCCAAACGTGCAGATCCTATATAGATGTATAGGAACTACACAACAGCATCTACCGAGAGTTGGGATCCAAACATTTCAAGGTTCATGTTATTGAGCCAGGTTTGTAATGTTTCTTGTTTGTTGTCATCAGGAATTTTATGTTGGATGGTTTGAGCTTTCGGTAGGCCCTAGATGCCAGATCTTGGTGATGTCAGGCAGTGTTTGAGGTGTTGGATGTGTGAAGCAGGGGAAACTTTGAAATAGATTGTGCATCATTGGTATATTGATAAATCTTGATTCTGCTATCTATGATTAGAGCACCAAACAGCTCCTTAAAGAGGTTGAAGATGACAGTAGACAGTATGGCATCAGGGGGGAACTCTGCAGGTGATAGGGATGTTTTGGGACCTGGAGGTGTCTGTGTGAATAAAACTGGTGTTTGTTGGTAAGGTAGACCAAGTGAAAGACATTGCTGGTGAATACCTTTGAGACTCCAGGGTGCGTATGAGGGTAGGATGGTTGACTGTTTCGAAGTCAGCTAAGAGGTCCCGCACTATCTGGAGGCAGGGGTCATTTTCATCTCTGGTAATTTTCATCTGAGGCCTGGAGGCAATCGTCTATGATGTGTTATGCACAAAAACATTTTTCAATTTTAAAACTGTCATTTAAAATCACATTAAACAAATGTATCAAATAAATATGAACTTTTGCAACATTGCAAATATATTTTATATTATATCACTTTACGACATATGTTGATGTTGACTTTCACACAATGCATTTGTAGGTGCACATTTTAATGTAACATGTTTTGCTTAAAATAACGACTTTCATGTATCTAAACCAACACTTAAATTGTAAAAAAAAAATGTGCCAGTGCGCAAGATCTTTCTCAGGGAGCATCTGAAGCTTTCATCTCCCACTGCCAGAGCTGCCAAATGCCATTCACAACCCTTCAAAATTCACCGTCCCATTCCTACAAATGGGATAATTTAGATTATTGCTGCCCATGCACTGCTGTTAGAATTGCCTGGTTGCAGGGGCATTGTTAAATCCTTTGCTGATGTTTAACAGTAGGCAAACAGCGCCACCATGTGTATGGCTGCCATAAAGAAGGGCCCGTGTTAAGAAATGATTGCTGGTGCGAGCATCCTGTTAATGCCGTCACAGTCAAACAGCGATGTCAGTCAACCCCAAGTCTGCTTCTATGCTTTAGGAGTATTTTTAAATGGTAAATATTAACTCATTGCAAGCCATTTATATTTATATATATTTTTTTTAAACATTTTTTTATTGATTTTCATTTTAACAAAACATATAATCATTCGTATACAAAATAAAGCAGCATAACACATCACAGTAGCACCATAGTTACCAATCATATATTTAAAAACACCAATTCGCCTTTTCTCAGTTACTGACACCCGGTCCCAACCATGCACCCCTAAATCAACATGTTTCATCCGAGTCTGACTCATTATCCTCTCTGTTTGGAGGAGGTTCGCAAATATTACCTCTATATTTATTCCATGCCCCCCAAATGTTACTCCACTTTTTAGGACATCCTCTATTACTGAACACCTTCCTTTCAGCAACCATGGCTGCATCCATATCTCTACCCCATGCTGCCAGAGATGGGATTACCGCCCTCCCCACTTTTGTGCTATATTCCTTTTGGCAACCATAATTCCCAGTGTTACCCAGCTCTGTCCTGATTGCGTGAGGTCATTCGGCTCCCATATATTTAATAAACAGCCTTTGGTTCTGGCACAAGCGACACCCCTTCCGATTGGGATATGGTTCTCATCACCTGCACCCAGTAGTCCATTATTTTGGGACAATCCCATATGGTATGAAAGAAGGTTCCTTCATCCTTGCAGCCACGCATACAGTAGGGGTGTTCTGCCTTGCTCATCCTATGTAGTGTGTGTCTAGTGTAGTATGACCTATGTAAGATGCGGAGCTGCACCAGTCTGGGGCTCGAGGGTATGCCTACCTCTCTTGGGGATGACAATGCTTCCTGCCACTCTGATTCGTCCATATCACCTATATCTGTAGTCCATTTTTCCCTCACAGGCCTCATTGGGTCAGGCATATTATTCACTAGTTTACGGTATGTAAGAGTGTAAGAGAGGTGGCCCTCTTTGGCATGTAGTTAGTCAATAATCTATCCTCCATAGGGGATGCTTCCGGGACTTCTGTGACGTGTGGCAGTATTGACATGAGGGTGTGTCGTATCTGTGTGTATCGGATCCTTTCTGTGGGGGCCAAGTCATATTGCTGTTGAAGGCTCTCAAATGTGGCTATCTCTCCACCCTCCCTCATATCCCCCACCGTGGATATCCCTATGTCATCCCATCTATCGAATCCCTTACTATTTCTAAGCTTTCCAAGCAGTTTCGTGTCCCACAGTGGAGTGAGCTGGGTCAGTACCCCTCTCCATCCCAGTTTTGCCTGAACCATATGCCATAGTCCCAGCGTGTGGCGCAACGGACCGAACAATGCCGAGGTCACTTTTTTGTCATATAGGGGTGTAAGCATTTCTCTCATGCCCAGTTGCACCCTTTCTGCTTTAAATGCCGGATCTGCCTGCGAGACATGTACCCATTGATTAATTACTTTCAGTTGTGCCGCGAGCCATTTATATTTATATTTTTAATAACATTTTTTACCTACGTTGCTCTGTGGAACTGGAATATAATAAACTTTCTTTTAAATTCCGATGCAAGAAAGCTAAATGATTGTCTAATTTTTATAAATGTATTTTACGAAGTGTAACTCAATGTGGCCTTTATTTGGAGGCTGCAGATAAAAAGATATTCAAAATAGAACTCATTACCCCTCAGCACCTTCAGACACAACCTTTAAGGTTAGCCAGATTCAAAAAATCCAGACTTGATCTAATGTTATGCATTAGATCAAGTAGGTAGGGACCTACCACTAGTAATAATGCCACAATCACAATATAAGGTACAGTTAAGGTCTCAATAAATTATTCCCTTGGCAGCTGGCATCGAGCAGGCAGTCTTAACTTAGGAGACAGGTGTGTAAAGCATTTAAAAACACAAATTGATTTAATAAACAAGTGACAACTCACAATAAAAATCCATCACCAATTTAATAAAATAGGGAATATATGTATTTTCAAAATGACACCAGAATGACAAAAACCCAATCTAGGGAACCAGATATATGATCAAAAGAAAAACTAGTGCTTAGGAGCAAATAGCACTGTAAGGGTTAAAATAGGTTGGACTAGACCATGACAAAGTCACAAATTCGAGCCACTCACCATGTAACACTTTTACACTTACTTCCAGAAGTCTTTCTTGATCAGGAAAAAGTACACCCGCCAAGGGTCCAGAAGCTCTTCTTTGCCTCGTAAAGGTTTGGTGCAACAATTCTCGCAATGCACCTGGTCAAATCCCTTAAAAGTACACTGGACGCTGTTCAGCTGGGCTAGTATTGATGGAGTTGATGCAGGTGACTTCTTAAAGCTCTTTTGTATCTGTTGCTTACAAGGATCTCACTTCTTATACTTTAAAGCGGGGAAGAGCCCTCCTTTGTGAGACCCACAGCTTGCAGCATGTGCAGTCCTTATGATTGCAGTCCTCTGTGGTGCAGACAAGGGGTTCAGTGGGGCAGTCCTTCCTCTTCTTGTTGCTTCTTTTGCGTCTTTGAAGTGTCCACAACACCAAAACCTGAATCTCTGAGTTGCTCCTTGGGAAGTTGGGACAACAAGACCCACAATGCACCTGGCCAAATCCCTAAAAGTCCTGCTGAAGGTGGTCGGCTGGTTTCTTCTTGGTGGAGAGGATGCAGGTGGAGCTCTTTTAACCTGTCGCTTTCAGGGAGTCCACTCCTCAATCTTTCAGAGCCAGACAAAGTCCTTAGGGCAGTAGTTCCAAAAGCGTGCAGTAGGTGCAGTCATTCAGAGTGAAATCCTCTTAGTGCAGGCCAGGGTTCCAGAAGGGCATTCATTTTTCTTCTTGTAGTTTCATTTTTCTTCTTGTAGTTTCAGGAAGGGATCTGAGTTGCTAGGCAGCTCTTCCATCTTTAGTCAGTGTTCCTGGGTGACAAGCAGGGAGGTGCCCCCGACCGATGGGGTGCAGTTGGCCACACTCAGATATGACGACTTCCTCTAAAGTGTAGAATATTATTGACCCAGAAAGCACTATTCTTCCAAAATCCAAAATGGAGAAACTCTCTCCTGGAGGTTAAGATGTGGCTAGGCCTTCCCACAAGCACGGCTAAGATTCCATAACACTCTATTTCTAGCCCCTCTGCAAATCGAATTACTGGGGCTTCTGTCAGGCTGGGGGTGCAGGATGTAGGGGCTTGCCTGTGCTGCCCTAAACTGTCATTGCCTCTTTGAAGACCAGTTTAGTTACTCCACCCCCATCCTTCCTTCTGGTTTGCATCTTGCAGATCTCTTTTCACAGGAAATCATTTATCTCTAGTCAGGTCAGATCACACCTCATTAAGACAGTGTGAGTCAGCCTGGCAGAGGCTGGCCAATCAGAGAAAGGCTGCTGGAAGGCGGGATTTTGGCTCACAGAAAAGAAAGTGCTATAACCTATTTTCTGTGATAGTTATAATTCTAACAGTGACAAGTTGTTGAACTTTTTCTAGCTATCATTTTGATACTTTGAAGTATATTCTTGGCTGCTTTCTTTCAATAGTTAAACTTTAATACAGTATTCCCATGTTATGCTAAAGATACATTGTGCTACAATACGGGAGACATGGAATCATTCTCATTAAAGCAGGTCTCAAACATCATAAAATCATTGTGAGCAGATGGAGCGCCCGGACCAAACAGGCTTCCCAATGCCTTATTTAGGAAAGATCCAACGTTTTGGGCCAGCCAACTAACACCTTTATTTGGTCACAGCCTAAAGACCGGAAACATTCCCGAATCATGGAGAGGCAGCATTCTTCATCCAATCTACAAATCCGGGTCCCGCGCAGACCCTAACAACTACAGGCTGATAGCCTTAATAGATGTGGAGGCCAAGATCTATGCTTCCAACTTGTTGGTGGAACTGGAATCCTGGGTGAGCAGCACAGGGATAATTCCTCGGACACAAACAGGCTTTCGGCCAGGACTGGGCACCTTGACCAACTTATCCGCGTTAACCCTCCTTGTTAACAAAGCAAGCCACAACTCCACCCCGCTGTACACTTGTTTTCTGGACCTAAAAGCGGCCTTTGACAAAGTGCCCAGATCCAATCTTTGGGCCAAAATGAAAGCCTGGGGCATGCCGCCAAAGTTGTTGGGAGCAATAATTGAGCTTTATTCAGACACTTGGGTCCAAGTGAAAAAAGGAGATGGTCGACGCCTGACAAAGAAATTCCACACAACCAACGGTTTAAAGCAAGGCTGCGTACTGGCCCCCAGCCTCTTCAACATCTACACCGCGGACCTAGAAAGTGACCTGCGTACCATTCAGGGGGATCCACCAAAATTGGACCACTCACCTATAATAAGTCTTCAATATGCGGACGACATTGTGCTCCTCTCAAAAACCCCCATCGGTCTACAACGCTTGATCTCCAAACTGTCGCAGTACCTCTCCAACGCACAACTGATTATAAACCTAAAAAAAAAAATACATCCTATGCTTCTGCGGCTCAAGAAAGAAAAAACAACATTTCGTCTGGAAGATACATTCTACCTCTCTAACCCAGGTAGATCAATATAAATACCTGGGAATCCTATAGGACCACCGATTAAAGTTTAAACAGCACTTGGAACAGGGGAAATCCAAAGCCAAGCAGCTTCAATTTGCTTTTAAAACTGTCCAAAAGCAATTAAACGGACATTCCACTGGCCACATTCTTAAGATTGCAGCCGCTAAATTTCTGCCATCACTAACATATGGTTCTGAATTATTGGCAACCCGGGACTTCGCAGTGTTAAATCTCGCCCAATCCAGGCTGTTCAAAAACCTTTTCTCAATCCCGCGTCATATCTCTCAAGCCCAAATTCGTTTGGAGTTTGGTCTTACTAACCAGCTCCCGGCAAGACAAGGAGCACTCGTCAAATATTATTGGCGCATGAGAGACGCAGCAGACGAATCCCTGGCGCACCTTTGCTGGTCAGAAGTTGAAAAACAGGCCGGGCTTCCGGGCTCAATATATAAGACCTTGAGGCAAGCTCTCAAAGCATTAAAACTGGAAGAATCCTGGCTTTTGCCCATGACTTATTTTGCTTTCAAGCTGATAACCAAGAAAGCAGTCAAACAAGCATCATTACTCATGGATAAAGCAGCAATGGCTGGCAAAAACCATGCCTGGATCGTTTTGCCGTCATATACCCACTTAAAACCTCAGGAATATTTGAAAGAATGCTTTAGGGACCACTACAAAAGGAAACTAAGCCTGTTAAGGCTGGGCTGCTTTTCGACCAAAGATCTCACTCCAAGATGGCTACGGCTGTGGGAAACTCCCGACTGCCGCCTCTGTGGCAACGGCACAGAGTCTTTACTGCACCTTATATGCATATGCCCGGCACTTCAGAATCTTCGAAAAACGCTTCTTCAATCACTTCTAAGAGAAGCCCAGGTGAGAACTTGTAGGGCGGCGGTGATAAGATGCCTAAGTGGAACTTGGATAGAACTCTCATGTAAAACCATAACATTTTTGAATCTCGCTGCCATAGAGCTGGAAAACAGGGCAGCAATCAAAGAGATCTCCGGACAATAGGCCAGGCTTTGGCCGGCCACGGACTCTTCCACTCTTTTCCCCTCCTCCCCAAATGGTCGCCTTTTTGTATTACGAGTTAAAAATTAACGTGCCCCCTGTGTGAACTCCCATTATTCTCCCATACCTTTTCACCTCTCCCCTTCTTATTATGAGTTAAAAATAATGTGCATCCAGAACGAATACACAAGATTCCTTTTATTCTTTTTCCTTTTAGACCTTTCCCCGCTAATTTTGCATATTTTATGATATCAGTTTTTAAGTTGATTCAAAGTTGATTTTGTGTTGTTTTTATGATGAAAATGTTGCTTGCATGGTGGTAAGTCCACCCTTTTATGATTTTTTTAAAATCAAATAAAGTATTATCTATGCTACAATGGGGATAAACAAAATTGGCAGTTTCTTTCTCACCAGCTCATATAAAACATATTTTATAATGTTCCTGCTTCTTGATACAAGGCAACCTACCCCTGGGGTGCCTAGGGGAGACCCCAAAGGTGACCTTTAAGTAAAAATAAGGTAGTTGGAGACTTCGGAAGTACCTTTAATTCCAAAGTCAAATGTGCATGTAATTTAAGTTTCAAAGCAGCCTGCAAGGCATGGCTGGCTTTTAAAATGACATCAGGCACCACAATAGTGCACACTTAAGTGCCTTAAGTCTACTGGGCCTCTAGACGTACATGCCCTACCATATGCTAGGGACTTAAAGGTAGGTTGTCAGTACCAATTGTAATTATACCTAATAACCATGTACTTTTAATCAAAGCACAGGCCCTGGGTCTGTTTAGCGGAGCCCAGGGCACAATCAGTCAGAAGACCACCATCTAGTAGCCAAAATGGGAGCAAAAAGTGGGGGGACACTACAAAAAGGTATTTATTTCTCACAAAGAGCCACAGTAAAACGTGAAATGCATTCATTGGGAACTCTTTAGAATATATTACCTCCCTGGTATAGGCAATGACTGCAGTAAGATACACCCCTTACCTGGATGTTTGGAAAGACTCAAGGAGCCATGGGGCCACCCAGAATCCTGACTCCTGTTTCCCAACCCGGTGTGTTGTTAGGATTCCCCAGCAAGGTCAGTATGAACTAATCCCTCTCCCGATATCATCTCAGTATGGCCACAATCCAAAACAATGAAAAATCCTTGAAGCAGACAGAAATTTCAGCAGAAGCCTTGCAAAAGACAAAACAAGAATCCCCCAGCAAAGACCAACAACCAGACTGAAGATCCAGCTACACAAGCCAATCAAAAGATCCATCACTCTCTGTCCCTGCTAATAATATGAGGCCAAATGTGGCATCTCTCTTTCTAGAGGTATCTAGTAAAGGAAAGTGAGTCATCCTATATGCAATTTTATACAGACTCAAATCAGCATTGAATGTTTGAGATTTCTGCTGAGTGATGAATGATGATTTTATGAAACTTATCATATTGGATTGATGAGAAATAAAATATGTTTTCAACCTTGCAACCACCTTCATCTAATTTTTATCATAGAGGACAGGTAAAAGAAATTGTGCATAATGATGGGCTGTTCTTAACAGGTTTAGTTGTTTGATGCAATATTGAATAAAACAGTTTTTACGTAGCTTTGAAATGTATCCTTTAATTTAAGTATACAAATCAAATGTGTCCTTAAATCTAAACGTGCAAATGTACTCATACAGTTTGTAGTAAATTTACTACTTTTGGCTATGCACCATGTCCAAGGGAAAATTTACTTCAAAGTGTACATCTACAATTCTAATCCCTCTGAAATGGGATATAACCAAATTTACGACTGGAAAGTTGCTACCAGTAACTTTTCACATGTAGGCAAAGGTCTCCAACACCAGAGCAGAGTTCTCTCTATAGAAAAATATAGGGACATTTTAAAAAGTCGATTAAACTTTAAAGAAATAGTAAAAATATGTTATTAATATTAATTTTATATATTTATTTTAAATAAAGAACGCAATAAAAACATGCTACAGCACTATCAACTTAATTTGTAATTAAAAATGTAATTAATTTAAATATATTTAATTAACTTAAAACATTTTTTTAAAGATTTTTCGAAAAAAAAGAAATCCCACGAAAAGTAAAGTATTTCTGTTTATTTATCACTCATTAAACATTGCTAAAAAACATCTATGCAAATAATTAAATTAATTTCATTAATTTTAGAAAAAGGCACATTTATTTTTAAAATGTAAAAGGTTATTCAAATATTTCATATTAAAAAATAAATGTTTTATTTATATTCATTTTTAACATTACAATAAAAGCAGATATATAGTTAAACAACAAAAATTAACATAATTATTTTAACTTTGTTTCCTCAGGGAATTTATTTTAAGTGTCCATTACTCTATTATTGCCTATGAGAGTGTGTTGCAGCACCAGTTGTTGCCCATGTGTGGTGTTGGATTTACACCAGGTCTGAGCGGGGGTACATTTATGACTGTTTGGGTCCATTTTGGCTGTAGTAAGTATAAAAGTGCCGTTTGTGAATAACAATGGGCCTACTCTTTTCTGAGTGAGTATGTGCCCCTCTCCAACTCCTCATCAACCCTCATTTAACCCCACTTAACCCCTCATTAAATCCCTCCCATTTTGTAATAAGTATGATTTTCCAGTTACTCCCCTCATCGCTCCCACATTTACTAATAAAAAATAGGCTCATGTGTGTAGACAAGACAGACATCTCTGCATCAGAAAAGAAAGGAGAAACAGAGACCTTTACACGTAGGTTTGTAAACTGCATTTTTGTAGTCTGTGAGTAGCATTATTTTAGTACTACTAAATACAATACAAAATGCAGTTTGTGAATATGCCCATGGTTTTTATTTGCCACATATCATGACTACATTATAACTCCATAAACCATAACACAAGTCGTACTTCATGCATTGCCTTCTGAATTAAATGACTGATCACCTTTCATCTTTTACACAGGGAAGTCATGCCTTTATGCTCCATAACAGGCACGTTGCAGGTGTGATGGCCTCTGAATGGAACAGAATTATGATTAAAAGGCAGTACAAAGACGTCCAACAATCTCTTGCCAGAAAGAGATTTACTTGAGAAACACCTGTTCAGAACTAATCCACCAGGACTGCGAAATGATTAAATAAATGTACTCTTCTTGTGTACGAAACAAGTTTCCCTCAGGCTGTATAGCAGACATATTTGGTTAAACCCACTATTTATTTGCAGCTGAACCCCAAGAGCTATTAAAAGAAAGTGAAATGGGTTTTCTGGGATCATTATCTCTTTTTATCTAAATCCTGACTTCTACCCTTTTCTAAACAGACGCCTACACTGTGCACTACTCAATGTCATAATGAATATGCGACGCCATAATGATATATCTGTGCCTCTTCACTCTGCAGCATCTGCCTCACTTCCGGATCGTGCTCAAAACCCGTAAACCTCCGAGTATTTAGGTCTACGTGTTTAACTGAAAGTGAAAATGGAAATACTTCACTTGAAGAACATCCTCATCCTTGGTGTTGGGTTTCTGCTTTTATTTACTGCCTATGGAGGGCTTCAAAATTTGCAGGTAAGCGAGATGGGCTCATAATTAATACATTATGTTATTTTTTACATTCTCGGCCATTTGTACTCTGAAATGTATAGTTATTCTATCCTTATTACTATGTCTTTACACTTTAGAGTATTTCTTGCTATTCAAAATGTTGGAGGGGAGTAACTGGGCTTACACAAAGCACCAGCTCATACTTGCCTGTGAAGATAAAAGAAAGGTGAATTATAGCTTCAACAAAAAAATGCATAATTTTCTGGTAGGATATTTGTCTTCGTATAATTTCGCATTTGTGGGTAACCAGTTGGCAGATCTCACTGCATCAGTGTGTGCTTGAAACTCTGGTAATGCAAACAAAAACAGCAGTGATGGACAGAGCCTGTGCGTGGAATTCCAGTGATCTCGCCTCAACAGGACTGAGGGCTGCACGCGTTCTTACGCTGGCTGTCAATTAAAACAATCACATTTGCATGTCTGCTTGTGTGTCCACTAGTCGTAAGTAATGTCTCAAGCAGATTGGTTTCCCCTTGCACCGATTTCTAGACTACTTAAGAGCTGTGTGTCGGTCTGAAGAACAGAGCCATGTGGCTCCTGCAGTTTCCAGACTCCATTGCCTGGCAGCACAGACATGCCCCCACAGCCCTCCAACCACCACTGCAGGGGGAGGGACTTAGTCCACTGAAGACTGAGGCTTGTACCTGCCACACAGTTGCCCTGCAGAGGTCTATGTGGTACTGTTGGTGGGGAAGGGGTCTTCTACTCGGGGTAGTGTCACTTCCCAATCGAGGGGGCAGCTGCTTTTGATCCTCTTGTCCTGGCTAGACCAGTAAAGTTTAGTTTATATGGTTTGGCTCACAGGCCACTGTGCACAATGAGGAGGCTAGCGGTCACATCCTCACCTCTTCCTCGGCCTTGCCAGAGGGGCTTATGTACAGGAAAGCCCATAATAGTCAATGATTCCTAGCACCGAGCACCATGTGTAGACGTGGAGAGTATTATAGGTGTTCAGAAGAGCTCTGGCTATTTCTCTCGGGAGTGGCTACAACACCTGCCTAAGCGCTCTGGCAACACTGCCTAAATATTGGGTTCCTGGCTTAAGCTTAGCTGTAGCTGGGGGCAAGGGGTGTAAGGCATAGAAGACCTTGCTATATAAGTTGTATTATTTTTGACAGGAAAATGAATGACATCATACTCCAGGAATGGACAGAGCGTTCATTGAGATTGGCAGACAGGCCTGCCAGTCACTATGAGAACTGAATGCAATATTAGAAGCCCTCTTGTTGGTGCTCAGGGGAAGTTTTGCTTTCATATGGGATTTTTCAAGAGAGAGTATCTTTCCTCTGCAGGCATGGGCTCTCTATGCTTACTGTCACAAATAGACAATGTCTGAGTGGTGGAAGTTCTTCTTATACTCTTGTGGGACGTCATTCATTTTACAATTACCTGCCTTCCTATCTAAACTGTGTCTTCAGTACCAGTTGCCCCAGATACTACCCAGAGCGTACAAACCTTTTCTAATCGAAGAGGATAAACCTGCTGGGATGGGCAGGCCCAAATGACCAAAACTACTTGGCAGGGATTTGGTTATCTGCCCTTTAGGATCAGAATACGGATTCTTGATCCAATTTCAACTGTTTGAATCTTTCCTCACTATTTGACTTTTTGATGGTGTATCCTCAGGGCTCCTAAATGTTCAATATTATCTTGCTTGCTTTCGGCTACAGAGTATTTTAGGGAACTGACCTATTCTTGTAACATGTGGCCCTATCTTTGTGGCTTTGCACACATCTCCTTTTTTGTTTTATGGCCTAATCATTACACCATTGAGTCTGTGTAAGATCCTCTGACATCATCATTCAGGAGAGGTAGGAATGGTTGCTCAGAAGTGTGTTTCCAGACATTGCAAGTCCCTCCATCTACCTGGTCGCCCAGCTGGCTAAATGTTTATCTGACAACTGCCGTGCTCTGTGGTGCCAGTCATATGCGATGCAGTCATTCCATCACCAGCTCACACAGCTATGCTTTATTTGTTGACTTCTTCAAACACTGGTAGCGAGTTATGAACTATATGCCAAGTCAGCATGGATTCCAATAGTCCTCACCAGCAGGTACATTTAAGAAAGAACTCAAAGTGGGACTTTAGGGCATTTGCCAAGAGAGTGGTTTTACACACTTAGGGCCTTATTACGATGAGGCTCGGAAAGCCTCTGACCACAGGTCAGAGGCTTTCAGAGTCTTATCGCACTTTCACTTCCGGCCACCTAATTACAATCTAGGCAGTCAAAAGTGAAACCGGACGGTCATTCAGGCTGGTTTCCGATGGGCTCAAGAAGCCCATCGGCCAGTTGGATACCAGCATGTAATCCCAGTGGACGGTTTTTCTGCCATTGGGATTCTGATGCTTGGTTTCCGACAGGCTTTCCATGCTGGACTTTCCGACATGGTTATCTGGTCGGAAAGCGAGTTTGGGGGCCCATAGCAGGGCTCCCTTGTCCCTGTGGTCTGCGGTTGGTGGCCGGCGGTGCACCAATGGTGGCCCCCTGGTAATCCCTACACTGCATGGAAGGCACCTTGAGTTGCCTACCACGTGGTGCAGGGATTAACAGAATCTCCCATATCTCTATGGGAGCCTGTGCTACGGACGGTCAAAAGAAGCATTACGTTGATGACAGTGCTTTGTTTTCAGCAGAACAAAATGAGCGACAGTAAGCCGCTCTGCAATGGGTCATCACTAACATTCTTTGCCATTTCTATCCTGGCTGGGAGAGGTATCAAAAGGGAAGGGCCTGCAAATATCCTTCAAAACCCCCACGACCATTTCTAATAATCACACTGTGGATACTAATAAATATTATTTGAAGATTGGAATGTGGAGCACTCCATTGAACACAATAGAGTTCTCCTTGCTTCTACGGGCGGTGAAGGCCAGCAGAGCAACCTTCCAATGTTGTTTTGAACAAATGCCTCTCAGAGCCCGAGGGGATTTCAATCCCCTTGGGCTCTGAGTGGCCTTTGTTTTATTTGTTTGAACATTCTGCCCTCTAGTAGCAGAAAGTTACTATTAAGTAGTGGGTTATACCGGCTATTAAAGTCCTTATCCCTTGTTAAAGTCCCTCGCCTTCGGCTCGGGCCTTTAACGCTGGAGCGCACCTTTAATAGCCGATATAACCCACTACAGTGGGCTGTAAGGCTATTGTAAGGTCTGCTTAACCAGAACAGTATGTTTGGCAATCATATTTGATTGCATTTTTAAAACAGTAACAAAACTTAACTTCAATGTTTAAATAAGTGTAGACATATTTAAACATTGGCAGTTTAATAGAATAATTGTGAAAAATGTTGAGAAGCTGCCCCTGGGATTTGTTTTTTTCACTGGGGTGAGGGTGGTGCAGCATTAAAACGTTTGGAAACCACTGCCTTACACCTCCTTAAGGCAGGTGTAACAGTGGGAAAATGTTTCAATTTCTCCATATTTTTAAACTTTGCATGTGTGCTGCAAGGCTCCCTTTCCAGTACAAAATCTATGCTTATATGGGCATGAAGGGGAGGTATAAGAGTGGAGGATTTGATGAAGAAGTAGGAAAATCCTACAAAAAAGACAATAGTTGTAAATGCATTTAAAAAAAATGCATCTTAAGATTATGTTGCCCATGCACTGAACCATATATTTTAAGTCTGGAATTTGAGAAGCTAATGGCTTTTAGAATTGTCTGGTTTCTCTTATCTCTCCAGAAAGTTTTATACATTCCCATGTCTTACTATAAAGCGACATGATGGCTTTCAGCAGTTTATTTGGGATATTCCAATTTTGTTCCTTCTACCAAGGTTTGTTACAGGCCACTCCATCGAAAGCAGTGGAGTAGTAGACGAAGCAAGCAAACACATGCAGGCTTTTAGAATTGGCTGATTGTTGGTCTATATATGACAAGGCTACGTTGTTATCTACTGTTGATCCTCCCTCGTGAAAGCCGGTTTGATAGAATGGAAGCAGACCCTGCTATGTGTCCCATTCGACTTGTTCTTTTAGTAGAATAATAGTGCATGCCTTTCCTTCCATATCCAATAGTGCAATTAATCTGTCATTTTTTGGGTCCTTCTTGTCCCCCTTCCTGTGGATTTGAAGGAGCAGGGAAGCCTGCCAGGAGTATAGGACATCTTCCTTTGTTTTGCACTCCATATATTGTCGAGATTATAGCTGCTCCAAAAGTAAGGGTCTTCTCTAAATAGAGAACCGGGAAGGCCATTGGGGCCTAGTGCATCATCCTTTCCGGTCCTCTTTAGCATAGTGATTACTACCCGTTCTTCCACAAGTACATCCTCTAAGTTGGTTGATAGAGTGATTGTCATTTTTTTCCGTTACCATGGCCATTGTCCAAGATGATCCCATTTGATTATGTGTTTTTTCTGTTTTTAGAGTTCTGACATGTGCTACCCATCTATCTACTGGTTCCGAATTGCGCCGTTCACTCTTGGTGTAACATAGAGTG
The DNA here is from genome assembly GCF_964263255.1 of Lissotriton vulgaris. Classification (NCBI taxonomy): domain Eukaryota; kingdom Metazoa; phylum Chordata; class Amphibia; order Caudata; family Salamandridae; genus Lissotriton; species Lissotriton vulgaris. The sequence goes on along the minus strand of NC_141694.1, from coordinate 791,893,564 downwards.
TTTATATGGCTTCAAAATTGCTGTTATTTATTCTGGGTAATTAGGTCAAATGTATTTATCCATTTGGCCTTTTGCTGTTTCCTCTTTTGGGCTCATACTAGCTGTTTATGTTTTTTTGTGGCCGTAGCTAGATCCTGCCAGGTGGTGGTGGTGGTTCCTAATCTGTTGTTTGCTCAGAGTTCGCCTCTTAGTTTGCATGCGCTTGTTTTGACCTCCCTCATGGGACCTAGGGTGTAGTTGTTAAAGTTACTACGTTTCTGTTGAGGGTTACCTAGTAAAAGTGAGCGCAGGTTGATGACCAAAGGCCAGCCATGGATCAAATTCTAAGTTTGGAGATTGGTTGGCCAGACCACTACCAATGGCCTTTCCAGCCTTCCATCTTGGCTGAGCGACTAAATCATTTCTTCATTTCAGGGAACTAGAGACATCACAAGTCGCCTGTAATAAGGTAATTAGAGACAGGCTTTTATACAGGGTTTGCAGGCTCGCACATATCATAACAAAATATTACAGCTATTCCAAAGCACAGAAAGCAATTCTGTGATGCACAATGATTGGCTCTCATGGCAAGGTGTGCTAGTACTTTGTGAGCATGGCATTGCATTGTTCGTCCAAGCCTTTTGATGATATAATACTTTCATGTTAATGGCACAAGTTACTATTTCTAGGTCCTCACATAAACTTCGGGCCAAATTATGATAGCGGTCAGACGTCGCAGCGGAGTGGAAACCGACCAACATATAGTCAGTGGTTCCACCCTCCAAATTAAGATGCAACCTCTGCATCTGGCCCTCACTGTCTCAGGTCATACCGAAAGGGCTTTGTCCCTGCTAAAAAGCCCGTAATTATGGTTGAACATGCAAGAATCAGGATGATCTCCTGGTAAAACCAGGACCACATTTAATGGATATCCCTGATATCGATTGCTGTATTACAGACTTTTAAATCCAGGACATTGGTAGGTAGTGGCCAACTTGTTAGGAATTACCCATATAGTGAGATCCCTCAAAAAGTAGAACTCACAGCCATTAAGTGGTCAAAGGGCATCCATGACACTTGAGCCAATTTCCTCCTTTATTTGTTTTTTTTAGCAAGCAGCACTTTGCATTCTGGGACTTTGCATCGTGTGAATTACTAAAATATACATTCAATTGAAAATATTGGCGATTTTTGGACAAAGATCATAGATCTGTTCTATATATATTGATATATTCACCCCTTGATAGAGCCAATAGGTCTACTTTTAATATTTTGGTGTTGTAACTCTTTGACAAAGTCAGTAAGTCAGCCTCAGTGGGGCTAGGACCTACGAGACCAACCACACATTGCGCATGCCAGAAGGCTGTGTGCTGCAGGGGTAGGGCTGTCACAGAAATTCACTGAAAAAAAACAAAGAGTAAAGTGACTTTGTAGTAAGGAATTGTAATTATATCATACTTTATATTGTTTTTAAAACTGAATAATTCTCTGAAAAAAACAAAGGTAACATTATAGTTGAAAATTTCAGTCACATAATTAATGCCCTAAAGTAACTCAATCTTGCATCCTCGCCATGTACTGCTTATGACCTCACATATTACAACACTCCTGATATGTTCTATGACATATTTATGACCACTGATGTCATCTCAATTGACATCATTGATGACATCACTGAAAATAATAATATATGCGAAGAATCTTATTGTTTAATTACATTTATTGGAAGCATATGGCTGCCCGTTTTGGCAGTGACGTTTTGTTGTGTATACTTGCAATAAAAAAATAAAAAATGTAACCATCACAGCAGCTTGCCCTTGCATGTTCTATTGGCTTTTTTAATGCTTGTTTCCCATTGGATCACTCTATCCCATATATTACATTCAGCAAAAAACAAAACAAAATTGTGATCTGTTTTGGTTGTGGTGTCTACAGTACTCACTCCAAACACAATCTTACAAGAAGAAAGGCTAAAAATGCATTAAACCAAAATTGAGGGGGAGCTTGTAATGCAACATTTTCTTGAGACACTGAATTACCACAACTTCTAAATGGCCATGTACATCACAACCAAGAAAGACCTGTGTTTAATGCTCTTTTATAAGCAGATATGTATTGCAAAAAACATTTGTGTAACTAGTCATTACACCAACATATTCTTTTGATGATGCAGTTTAACTTCTATTCTGAGTACTCCTGTCTAATTATGTTTGTTGTTTATTTTTTACAGAGCAGCCTGAATCCTGCTAAAGGGATGGGTGTTGCCTCAGTATGTGTCATTTATGTGTCCCTCATCATCTCCTCAATGTTCCTGCCTACTATAATCATCAAGAAAATTGGTTGCAAGTGGACAATTGTTATCTCCATGTGCTGCTACGTCACATACACAGTGGCAAACTTCTACCCACAATGGTAATGAACACATAGCACAACTTTCTTGTAATTGAAAATAGTAACATCTGTAGACAACTATTGAAATGAACCGATGTCATGTTTTAAGCACTCACTCTTTATTGTTCTGACAAGCATTAATCCGACATTAACATTATGTGACCATTAGGCTCTTTTGTGTTATAGGAAAAGTGAACTACAAGTCCCAGAATCCAAAGTGCTGCTTGTTAAAAAAACAAATAAACCACAGTATTGGCTCAAGGTGTCATGGATGCCATTTGGCCCCTTAATAGCTGTGACTTCTACTTTTTGAGGGATATCGCAATATGGGTAATTCCTATTAAGTTGGCCTCTCCCTACCAGTGTTCTGGATTTAAAAGTCTGTAATACTGCAACCGATATCAGGGATATCCGTAACACTTGGTCCTGGCTTTACCAGGAGATCATCCTGATTCTTGCCTGTAAGATCATAATTGCAGACTTTTCAGCAGGGACAATGCCCTTTCGGTATGACCTGATATAGTGAGGGCCAGATTTACTAAGGACTTGCCATCCCCTTGTGTGATGCAAGTATTCGCAAAGCAACACACATCCTTGGATTCTGAAACACACATAAAAAAAGGAAAATGCCTTTAAGGATTGTTTGAGCAGGAAGGTGTTCCTTACTGCATGAAAACAATCCTGCTTGCAACACAGGAATCCCTGCACCATGGTACAAGAGTTCCTGCATGGGTGCTAGGCAGTACACATTGTGCCAACGCAGGGAGGCAGGTGCCTTATTTTTAAGTACATCTGGGTCTAAGTGCGATAATACTGTATCACTTGTAAAGAAGGACTTATTCTCAAAATTGAGGTAGACTCTTTAGAAATCAGTCCTTTTCTTCCATTTCAAAGTTTTGCTTAATACATTGCATTTGTATTAAAGGCACAAGAGGGCATCATAGGCATCAAACAAAGCAGTAGAAATCTTGAGCGAATGAAAGTATTATATATGTACATTTTAGTACTATTGAAATTTATACTATTAACTGTCCAATGGTCAAAATGTATACGATGCATAACTGTACCGAACAAATGTTTTGGATTAAGTTTTTTTAGGATTATACCAAGGGAAAGAGAGGAAGATGAGTTGCCCTTGGTTGTGTAGAAAGTCCTCATACTCCCTTAAGGACGGCTTATCTGCCATTGGGCTTATGATGTCGGTTTCCGACAGCCTTTTTTACCGCTAGCAGGGCCCCCTTACCCCCTGGCCCTTTGTATGTGGCCCTATCATGCCTGTGCCTGCCGCACGGTGCAGGGATGTTAAAACATTTTTTTTTTTTAATGGGAGCTTGTGCTGTGGGCGGTTTTGGCCCGCAACACAAGCTCCATTGAAAAAAATACATTTGCGACCGCACAATGTGCACTAGATGCGGTGTCGGAACTGCCGACCTGAGGTCGGTCAGTTCCCCATCCTCAACGATGTCGGTCTGAGGGAACTCCGACCGACATAGTAATAAGGCCCATAGTGTTTATTTTCTGACTACTAGAGGAGTGTGTTATCCATAAAGGAGTGTGTAATGTATTGTGTGTTTCAGCCCATCTTCTCATGTCTACAAATGAATGAAATGCTCGGAGGCAAGGCCTTCCAAAAAACTGTGCCAACAAGTTTTATAAGAGTGGAAGAATGGATAGGAGAGAGAAAGAGTAGGAGAGAATTAAATGCATAAATAAACAAGAACTTTAAACCCACTTGCACTCCCAAAGGAAAAGACAAGACTCTTGTACCCACCCCTCTTTAGACAAAGTTGGGGTGGAGGAGCACCCGGAGCAAGCCTCCAAAAGCTAATGTAACAGTTAGCTTGTTGAGTTATTGACATTACTAAACTTAGAGAATAATAAGAAAACCTTAATTGTCTACACTTTGCTAAAAAACTGTAGAGAGCTTTTCTTTTAATGCAGAAGTCTGACTAAATGATAATAACAGTGAGAATATTACTCATATGGCTTGGATGTGGCATATCTTCTAATCAACCAATATTGGTTCACAGGGTAAAATTCTAGCACAGGAAGAGACCAGTGACAAAAATAGGAAAGCACTTAAACATACCATACAACAGAGTAGCAAAGCCTCTTATAGACAACTCATCTTTTACTTTGCTAAGTTTACTATCCAGAGTTCAAATTGAGAATCAGTCAGGACAATGCAGACAGGAGAATGTTCAAATCTTCCCTAAAACACTAATACCAAATGCTTTGGACCACTAAATGCGCCGCTCTGGCGTACCGCATTGTTGCCAACACCAGAAGCAAAAATATCTTCGCCATTGTGAAAAAATTCACCACTGGCCGCTTTCAATTCGATCATCCCATAGCCGGACCTTTGCGCAATCTCCCTCAATTCTTCTGCAACAAAATCCCCACCATTTACAGCAACTGCAGCCTGCACCTGAGCTCGGCAGAACTCACGGTAAGCCTCCTGGTCCAATCAAATTACCAATGCTAACCACATGGGCCGTCATCACACCCGAGAAAAAACGCCACCACCATGAAGTCCATCCACTAAGGGGCACCTTCGGACCCATGCCTCTAACACCCTTACGCCAGAGGACTGCAGCTCATCAGCCCCATGCTCACATCCATTGTGAAAGCCTCCACCTTTTCTGTGAACCTCCCCGATGCTTGAAAATACACAGCTGTCCTATTGCTGAAAAAACCCTCTACGGGCCCTTCAACTCTTGCCAATTACAGACCAATCTCCCTGCTACCTTTCTCAGCCAAGATCTTAGAGAAAATCATCAATAGACATCTCACTGAATACCTCAATGACCACCAACTACTTGACACCACTCAGTCTGGTTTTAGACTGAACCACAGCATGGAAATTGCCCTCACCGCTGCCATGGATGACATCTGCATGACTCTGGACAGAGGAGACTTGGTAGCTCTCATCCTCCTTGACTTCTCTTTAGCATTTGACACAGTCACCCACCCCATGCGCATTACAATACCTACACAACATCAAAATCTAAGGAAACACACTCCTATCGATCCGCTCCTTCCTGACTGGAAGGGCATAGTCAGTCAACCTGGCACCATACTCCCCAGGTGCCCGAGACCTCATCTGTGGCGTTCCACAAGGATCCTCAATGAGTTCAACCCACTTCAATGCATCAACACCCTCTCCTATGCCAATAAGACTCAACTCACTCCTTTCTTAATGAACAAGAACCACAGTAGCCATATCATGTTCAATGCCTGCATGACTGAAATCACCCACTGGATGAAGACCAACTGACTAAAGCTAAACAACAACAAGATCAAAATCAGGGACTTCAGGAACAACACATCACTATGAGACTCCAACTTGTGGTCATTAGACTTAGAACTGACACCACCCACACCAGGAACCTTGGGATCATCATCAACAGCAAATTTGACATGACCACTCAAGTCAATGCCGTTACCACCGCATGCTTCCAAATCCTGATGATGCTGAGGACGATTTTCAGTCAGCATCCAGAAAATCATCACACATGTCCTGGTCACATGCAAGCTGTACTATGGGAATATATTCTATGCCGGGATCAACAAAAGACTTAACAGAAAGATGCTTATCATTTTTAAATAGGAGGCCAGAACCACTCTGAAAGCTTCCACACTGCACTCACATCACATCACACCTGAAGGATCTCCATTCGCTCCACATCTACAAATGAACACAATTCAAACTCCTCACCCACACTTTCAAGGCACTATGTAGCACTGGCCCTGCACACTTCAACAATTGCATCTGCTTTCACAAACCTTCCAGTTCCCGCCTCTCATCAGACTCCTAATTGCAAAATTCCATACATATGGAATACCAGATCCAGCAGTAGAGTCTTCTCCTACATCACTCCTAAAGCATGGAACAGCCTGCTGCTTCACATAAGAGCCTCCTTCTCACTTCTCGAATTCTACAGGAAGCTGAATACCTGGCTTTTTGAGTAGTCCCACTAGGCTGTAGGCGTTTCTAGACTCACACCTGCTGAGCACCTGGATACCCTCCCTGGTGATAGTGTGATCTACAAATCTTCATAACATAACTATTAGCGTTTGATAATGACTAATTATGAGCTGTGCAAGTTGGGGTCTGAATTGCGGCAGATAATACTACCAAAAGTACATTTTGCAAAAGTTGCTGTGTTACTGTTCCATTTCTGTATGGTTAGTGCTCACTAGGAAAGCCTGAAGATAATCCAGTTCCTCAAAGATATGGACTTACAATTAAAGGTTATTTTTAAGTGGGATGGTCCTACAAAGAAGAAATAGAGAGTTAGATCACAAAGTTTTTTTTCTGAGTGCTGAGAACCCTTTCCTTCTTAGAACTGTGTCTTTGGTATAGTCTTGAACAATGTTGATTCTCGCTCTTTCTAAGAAATGTTTATATCCTTTTCACATGATTAAGAATTTCTTAAACATGTCTATATTTCTAGGGTTTGAAGATCATAGCACTAGAGTGTTCCATAGTCTCAACTGAGTTGCCATTGAGCTTGCCTGGTGGAATTGTATGCGCTCCCTCTATTTCAAAGTATTTCGTAAAGGAGAGAACCAAGACACAGGGGATACAAGTTTCTAAGAATTCTGTGCAGGAGCTTGCTGATTTTTCCAATCCCTCTGGCAAAATATCTTTATGTTTGCTCTTTGTTTTCAGTTTTCAAGTCCATGGGCGCTTTAGATAAGGACGAGACTTTGCTACTAATGACCCCAAATCCCATCTGATGCTTAGGTTAGGTAAGGCTAAAGTACACAAAAAAGTGTTGCATAGGATGCTTGAATTATTCTCAACCACTGGTAATTACTCGGGCTGCATCCCAATTAATTATTATTGTGCACACTATGTCACATCAATTTGGACCCAGCCATATCCAAATCAGCCTTGACCCTGCTACATTTGGAACAGTCCAGCCTGAACTGAAAAGCCAGGTTCTTCCTGAGCAGGAAAACAAGCAACCCAGGACCGCTTCTATAAAATATTAGCCTATAAGAGTTAATATTATAGCATTATATTCCACTGCCAAGAATTATAAAAGTGGTTAAAGGTCCTTGTAAAAAATTGGGTTACTGCTTGAGTGGGTTGTGAGCCCCGGTCAAGAAGCAACCAAAAGTTTCCTTAGGGTGAAGTCACTAGCAAACCCTAAATTAACCTTTGCCCAACCTTCGGGTAGCTTGTCTCAGAGCAGATAGGCTTAACTCCGAGGCAATGTTGTGATTATTTGTGCAACACTTCAAACAGTAACACATGCAAAATGCACCAGAAAAGGAACCTACAACAATATAAAAATAGAGTAATTTTTATTAGATGAAACAAGACCAAAACCACAAAAGCCAAGCAGTAGAACCGGAGGCATTCACTTTTAAAGATTTTAGTGAAAATAGTACCAAAAAGCACAAAGCGGCAACTGTGGATATCTGGCCACCCTAGATTGGGACAAAGTCACAAGTTCAGGCCGACCACGATGGAGTGCTGCCAGCTACAGGGATCCAGTTAGGCCGGCTATATAGAGTACCTTAAATCCTGGTTTGTGGAGTGTTGCGAGGATCCGCATCACACATGCATCACGCAGCCGACGCGATATGTCAGTTCCGGTATGCTGCGAGGCTGCGGTGCGAGGTCCTGCGTCATTGACGGAGATCCTTTCGGCGAGGGCGTGTGATGCATAGTCCAACATCAAGAATGCATCGGTTCCGAGGAGTTGTAAGGGTGCGATACAGAGTCTGGCTGCCATCATCAAGAGATGCAAGGCCCTGCACTGATGAAGCGGCGTGCAGCACAGCAGCGGTTTCGATGAAGTGACAGGCTGCAAAGCGGATCTTTGCGAGGGATCTAACCATGCAGCAGTGGTGATATGTCAGTTCTGCTTCGGGTTGTGCTACACAACAAAGAAGATGTGTTGGTTCCACTGGATCCACAGAGACTGGCAAGCCCCTTAGGGCCACTTCCAAGGGTCCCGGACTGTGGCTGCAGCACTTACCAGGGTAGACTTACAGATGGCAGAGTCCAGGTGCAGAGGCAAGTTTGTTGGAAACCAGTGTTTCCCTGAGGCTTTAGATGGGGGGGGGGCAGCCACCTAGATACCTAGTCAAGAGATGGAGGTTCAATCCTTCTCATCCAGGCAAGAGGGCAGAAGGCAACAGGTCAACACAGCAGGGCAGCAGTCCTTCAGCCCAGCAGTCCAGCATAGTGGCAGTCCTTTCAGCAACACAGCAGTCCTCTTTCCTGGTAGAGTATCTACAGGAACTAGCTATGTCTGTATGCTATGTGTCTGCATGGAAAACCATTTGGTTTAGTATGAAGGCCCTCACCCACCAACCTAGTTGGTGGCATGCTTCATCATCACGACACGACCAAGAACCAACAAACGCACAGCAAGCCCCACACTACAAACTGCGTGGGGCCTGCCTAGAGGGACGGGACACTACCCCTATGGAGACTACAGCATCTGCCATCTGACACAGCACAGCAAGACCCTAGACCTGGAACCAGGAAGGACATGGCATCAACTGAAGCATACCAATTGCAATTCCACGAATCTAATACACCTCATTGAGTGCCCGTGCAACCTCAGATACATAAGGATGACAATGAGAAAAGTGTGCACGCGGATCACAGAACACAGAAGCACGATCCGGTGCAAGAAGTCCAACAGCAGACTCATGGAACACTTTCTCACTACAGGTCACACCCCTAACGATATGCGGTGGACAGTAATTGAACAAGTTCCGGTCCACCCCACTGACAACGAGAAAAACCTCCTCACCAAAGAACAGCGCTGGATCTATAGACTGTCAACCCATATCCGGGGCCTAAATGACAACATTCCTTGGAACAGCCTAAAGAAATAATTATCTTGCCTCACAATAGCTTAAGGAAATCATCCCTTGTCCCCTCCAGCCACCTCTACAAACCCAGCAAGGACTGTGCCAAACATACATGCCTCTATTCCATGCGAAGCCTAAACACTACCAGTAACCAGTGTTTTGCCCCTTTACTGAATACTAGAGCATAGCTCACTTGAGCGCTGCAACGCCCACCACACTGCACTGACTAGGGGTTCGAGTCAGCACCTCTGCCCAGTCATACACTTTTTTATTTTATTTCTTCATTTCGTTATCCCTTATTCTTTAGTAACACACAAGGCAGCAAATTATTTTATTGCATAAAATGATTTATTATGTAAACCATTACGGTGATTTTTTCTTCACTACTGACACGACAACCATCTAGGGCACGAGCGCATGCATCTTTCTTCTCTGTCTATCCCACAGATGCTGGCTAGAGAGAGACACGCCCACTGAGAGTAGCACTGGGAGCACGCTACTCACACAGACCACGCGCATCCTCAACGAGCTACACCTGTGATCAAGAGAGGGTATTTAAAGCCTCCTTCTCCAAGCACTCAGTACCTTCGGACCTTGGGACCGGATCACAGGTGTTCCTTTGGGCCTGGAGACACAGCCAAGTAAGTAAGGAGGCCGGTCCCCGCTCGCGGTACAGCCACCAGTCATGCTGCCTTTGGCCATAACTGAGCGTGCAGCACTTTACCGCTAGCAGCGTGTGACCTCCCCTCCTTTTTAGACATTACCTTTTTTCTCCTTTTTCTCCACTTCCAGAGAGCTAATAAGTCCCTAACCTCCGGCGGAAGTCCATGGAGTTTTGTCCTCTGTAGACAGGAGTAATCATCCTACTTGTAGATAATTTACACATTTATTTTACGCATCTAGGTACTAGCACCTGTAGCGCATACACCAAACCGGCAATTGCCACGTTCCGTCACAAGCGCCCATACCCCCGCCTTATTCGCTCACATGTCTAGGCACCAGGCGCTAACCCACCCATGCGCGTGGTTGACAATTTTGCGTTTTTTAACTTTATGTGTCTCTTGTTTGTCCTTTTTTCCTTTACAGGTACAAACTGAGAGGAAATACCTCTTACATATATCAGCACCTTAGCGCGTGCTTTACATACAGGGCACTGATAATCACCCCCCCACACATAGGTCCTGAAGAAAGCCTGTTTAATAAAAAGGCCTGGCTGAAACTAGTTGACCACACTGGACGTGGGAGACCATAAGTCAACTCATACACGTCCCAAGCCTTTGTTTTTAACCTCTGCCTGGGGCCCACCAATAAAGTAACCGTTAGGGAGACCAAGGACAGAATTTTAAGATCTCACGCAACACACCTATACAGCACACTCACCTTCCAAAAAACCTGCTCCGCAGTAATCTGGCGTCGCAGCACACCTGAGGCGCACTCGGTGCCTCAGGTGGGGCCCGATGATGAAGCATGCCACCAACTAGGTTGGTGGGTGAGGGCCTTCATACTAAACCAAATGGGTTCCCATGCAGACACATAGCATACAGACATAGCTAGTTCTCTTTGATTAACCACTATATCCCAGGGGAAACGAACTAGCTACTCTAGTTCCTCTCTCTCCTTTATTAACAGTGTATCTACAGGCCCATAAGTGTACTGAAGAGTTGGTGTTTGAGGTCCAGTATTTATTTCCAGTTGTGCTTTTGAAGTGGGGGAGAAGAGTCTAGAGGATTCCCTTTGAAGTCCCGAGACATCCTACCTTCTCAGTCCTTAGTCCAGACTAACTACAAGTGGTAATCACCCCTTTGTGTGGAGGCAGGACACAGCCTATTAAAGTGTATGCAGGGCTGGACCTAGCTATTCTGTCCCATCCAGCCAGTGAAGGCCCATCCAAAACACTATAGCTTTTTAATATAGTGACTTTATCTGCTGCTATCCTGCCGTGCCAGGTGCAATGTTACAGCTGGACCGCCGCTACATCTCAGTGATCCCACAAGGGTCCTTTGAGCCCTCAGGAGGCTCTGCGATGTGTCTCAGGCGCTTATCTGCAGGGACGGTGAAGAGTGCATGGTGAAAACTGCGGTTGTACTGCAACCCTTGAGCACCTGTCCTGCTGAAGCCTCGTGGCACTCCCCCGGATGGACGGAGGTGTCCTTACACGCTTGCAGGGGGGAGACTACAGCCTAAAGAGAAGGTGCCTGCTGTGGAGGCAGCTGCCTTCTGCAACTCCTAACCTATGGCTGCTGTCATTCCCACATTGCGGACACCTTCTGACGTGGTGCAGGCCGAATGGTGATGATGCTGCTCTGTCCTGGGCTATGCCATGTTTGGGCTTGCCTGTCTATGGCTTTTTGGTGGGCTGGTGTGGGCCACCTTTTTCTGATGGAGAAGGAGGATTACCTCTGGAGTGGGGCACACTTTCTGTCCAAGTGAGCTGTTGTTTTCCGCTCCTCTTCCTGGCCGGCTGGAGTCAGAGCCACCAGCCTGAGAAACCTGTGTTTGGGCCCGTTGTCAGAGAGGGAGTGGCCTGGGCTCCTGGACAACCCCAGAGAGGCCTGACAGCTGTGCCGGGAGGTGGGTGAATGGCTGAAATCCCCTACTGTGACTCCATGCTGGTCGGCACTGTGGACCTTGGCACATGGTTTTGCCTGCTCTTTGGGAAGTAGGAGTCAGGGGCCATGCCTGAAGGGAGGTGCAGGAGGGCATTGGGATGGGGCTCTCCTGTTGGATCTGGTCCTCCATGAGGGCACATAGAGGCTGGGGGCTTCTAGGGGTGGCCCAGCTACAGATGATGAGACGTACCTGGGGCTGACCTCCCTGCTGTGTTCCCCTGCCTGCTGATCACTTTTCTCTCCTCCTTATACCCCCTTAGATGGGCTACTGGGAGGGGCCCCACACATGCTTGGAACCATGAACTAGAGCGCTCTGGCCATTGGCCTTCATCTCTAGGCTCCATCATTATTTCTGAGGACTCTTTTGACTCCCTCTCTACGCGTTGCCCTGGTAATTGGGGTGGGGGGTGCTTCCTCAGTATAAAGCCTCAGGTGTGGGAGATGAGAAGATTGTTGCTGGCACTGAACCTTGTTAAGTTCTAGGTGGCCAGCCTGCCGGTTGAGGCAGCACCTTGTGGAGAACTCTCTCTAATGAGCTGGTGGACTGCACAGAGGGTAACTGCTTGCTAGCCTCAGCATTCCAGGGCTGGTGTGGTGGATCCCTGGGTGGGTTGGCGCCAAGGATAAGCCATGTCCCACTAATCTGCCGGCAGCTTACTTGCCGCATCTGGATGACAATGTGTGTCTCCTTTGGCTGCTGGATCTTGCTCCGGGGAGTGCCCGGACCTGGCCGTGCTGCCTGCTGCTTCTGCCCAGGAGGCATTGCACAAATCCTAGAGGTGATCAATACCTCCAGATTATCTGTAGAGATTAAAATTAATATTGTGGCCATTGACATGAGTCTTCTCCGAGTGGATCAACGTAAGCTGCAGAACAAAGTTGCAAACATGGACTCGGCCATAGAGCAGCATCAGCCCCAGGTGGCAGATCCCCAATGTAGGTAGGGTCTGGGAGCCTATGAATTGTCTCCATACTCTTGAGGAGCTTATGGATCGTCTCCATACTCTTTAGGACAGGGTTGAGGATGTGGAAGGCCGTGCTCGACGAAGCAATATCAGAGTAGTTGGTCTGCCCGAAGGCACAGAAGGTCAAGATATGGTGATCTTTATGGAATCCTGGCTAGCTAACACAGTGGTTCCTAGTGTCAACTCGATGATTCCTAGGGAACGGTGATGCCAAAAAGTGGTCCACCTCTCAACAGTCCTAACCTAAGTGCTATAACGCACAGGTGAAATGGGATGATCAAGCGGGGGAAGGAAAGGGAAGGGGTCAGCAGGGACGGAGATCTGAAAGACAAAACAATGAGGGTAAGTATTGGTGGGTACAATGTCCCTCCTATAGCTACTGTTTGAGCTGCCCATACCTGTAAAGCAAACAACACTTCCTCATCCAGTTTGGAGAGAATAGAGTCCAAGTTCCTGTAACTAGATCAGCAAGGCTAGGAATTGCACAGCACACAGAACAGGTTCCATGTCACAGGGGAAGAGCAGAAGGTCGCCTCGTTATGCAGCTCTGGTAACCTCTTTCTTTCTCCACCACTCCACTAACCAGGACCAGGCCCTGCCACCCCTGGTAAGGGGGGGCGATTAGGAGGTAGACCCCTGATTACCCGCTAGAGTGCAGGCATCCGTATGGAGGCAGATTGTGTGTGTGACACCCAGGCAGCTATCCACTTTCTTCTCCCTGGACAATGCACACAGGGTGCTGCTGCAGCTGCCACCACCCATCGCCCTACCCAGGCCTGTGATGGCAAACTCCTCCACTTCCAGGATCAGTAGGTTATCCTGTAAGCAGTGGGGCTAGCTGGTCGTTACATGGTTGGTGACAGCAGAGTGCTTACCTTACTGGACTACACTGAGGCTGTTCATAAACAGTGTGCATTTTTCTTTGCAGTTAAACATAAGCTATGCAAGATGGGACTCCGCTATGCTTTGTTCTTTCCGGCCAAACTTAAGCCTATTTTGGACAATAAATCCATTTTCTTCCCCGATCTGTAGAATGCCTGCAGCTGGATGGAGACACAGGGATCCTCCTCTCATGATGGGGCATCACAGAAATGGTCACAGCAGTCCCAAGGCTCTCACAGATCATGCCACAAGAGAAAGTGTGGAAGAGCAGCTTCCAACAGTCAATCAGGCTCAGTTCCCCCCAACTCTCAGAAGGCTGCTGATAAGGATTTAGCACTGTGGGCCGCCATGGCTATCCGAAAAAGTGACAGACATTTTTGCTTCAGCCTCAAGTAGCGATAGCGCCACTCCTGAACTCCTTAGTAGCTCCCGGGATGAGGTGGAAGCAGTGCTCAAAATCCTACAGAAATCTGTTGATGATATCATTTAACTGAAAACAAGGGCAAGAGCCCATGTTTCTTAGCTGGAGAAAGCTTCATCCCACATTTAACTGTATATCCAGATCCCTTGGCTGAATTTGGGCTCCTGTGGGACCTCACAAATTTAATGTGCTATCGCTGAACTTCTGAAGGTTATTGCACCACCTCTTTTTAATTCCTCTTGCTTGATTCATTATAGGCATGCTAGATGTTCATATGATTTCCCTGGGGGCCGATCTCTTCATTGTTATGACTGTTGTTGCATGGGTGCCTTGATCCGTTCTTCATGTGCGCCATCCTTACTCCACCCCCTTGACAACATGTGTTCCTTCTTTGCTACATTGTTTTTCCTTTCCTCTATTTTCCTTCTTCTCCCCTGATATCCTCCCTTATCTTCCCCTCCCTTTCTTTCCCCACTGTTACTGTATTGCCCTTGCTTATATTTGTTGCTTCAATTGAGCAGGGTTTGGGTTTTTTCCTGCCAGCCCTGGTTGGGGAGTTTATGTTGAGACTGATTTATTATTGTTGGGTTGTTATGCTTTTATAAATTTTTTTGTACGTACATAAGCAACTGATACCATTGTGTTGTGAGACATTGGCTTAATAATTCACCTTGGCATTGGATTGTTTATGGGTTTATCCGTAATTCTTGTGGCTGTGCTGATGTACGGCAGAGGATGAGGTATCCTTGCTCCCCCTTCCCCCTCTCCCGACTACCATGTAGCAGCATGTCTAGTTTGCATACATTTACTTTTTTGACTTGGCATGTTCAGGGAATGGGGTATTCTGCTAAAAGGCAAAGTATACATTCATATCTCAGCAGTGCAGTATCCATATTGCCATATTGCAGGAAACCTATCTCACTCAGGTGAAAGGTCAACGTTTGCAAGTGTGTTGAGGGGTCAACTGTATTATACCACATTTTCTGCATTCTCTAGAGTGGTGCTTAGTTGGATTAGGGCAAAGGTCCTCTTTCACCTTGACACCCAGAGAGTGGATTCAGGAGGGAGGTATGTTTGTATCTCTCCTGGATAAGTCTCCTAGTCACCATCTGGGACTTTATGCACCCAACACCAGGTAGGTTACCCACCTGCATTCCTCGGGTGGCTTTGTTGAGTCCTCCTTTTCAGGGCCTCTAGTGTTAGGAGGGGATTTCACTTTGTGTGCTGGATACTTCCTTAGATAAGCCCACTCCCTTTACCAGGTTTGCTTGCCCATGCCATGTTTTCAGCCCTGCACGCCTGGACTCAAGCCTAGAACTTGACCAACGCTTTGTGTGTGATCCAGATGTGAGAACACACCCATTTCTCTCACGCTTTGACAGAACATTTTTGAGGATTAAAAATACACCTAATATCTCAAATCTGGCAACAAACCATTATATCAGTCTACCCACATTTACTGCACCCTCTAGCCACGGCTGGATTGGGCACCGAAACCGGCCCTGGCAAACTGCTTGGCCGGCCCCCCTGGTTGAGAGGGGAGTGCGGCCAAGCTATTTGCTAGGGCCAGTTTAGGCAGATTTTGTTACAGGGGGCCATTAGTGCCGGCCCCCGGTAAAAGAAAATGCACCCCAGGGCGCCAAAACCGGCCCACACCCGGACGGCCCCTGGGGGAAACGCCCGGTGCCCGCTACGGCCAGTCCGGTCTTTCTCTGTCTCCTACGCCTCTTCTTCCCACAATTCCGCGTCCCCCTCTTCATCTATTTCCCGTTCAGTTATTTCCAACTGTACAGAGGATGGGTATAACACCGTCACAACTAACCCTGACAACCCTAATATTAATCTACCCTTGGACTCCAGTATTACCAACTCGAGGGCCCTGCACCTAACTGCTGACCCACGTACTTCTCCTTTTTACCAACACCTCCCTTACTCCTCTCCCTGCACATCCCCCATCGCATTTGTTAAAACCACCTTGCTCATAACCAATCCCACTCAAGGATGTTCCCCGCGCCCCCTGCCTCCGAGGTCTATTTCCCTCCATGCTAATCCTCCTTTCTTTTTGGATGTTGAGACCATTCTCAAGCAGGACTCTATCTCCCCCTGTAATTGTGGTGAGGGACATACTTTGCCATACAGCAACCTTCTCACAAATGGGTCATACCCACTCTCATTCTTGGCCGGTCGCTGATGGCGAGAACCTACCTTACCTCGAGGAGAAGATAGCTGACCTTAATCAGGATCTTCTTGCTGTCAAAGATATCATGCAGACCCTTTTACAGTTCTTCATGAAGATGGGAAAGCTCTGGAATCTATACCCCTCCTGGGGGACTGATCGAACCCAGTCCACTAGGAGTTAATTACAGCAGTGATGAACAGTCCTCTGTCATCGCCCCACCTAGCCCTAGTTGGAGATCTAGGCCTCTTCGTAAACACCATTCTAGGCTCATAGGTCTCGGCTTCAGTTGTCGGTTGAGGACACTCTCGCTCTTCTTCTTTCATACAATGGCTCTGGGTGTGTCTCCTCTAACTCAACAATCAACATCCCTACTATTACCTCTGACCCTGACAGAGAACGTAGGGTCAACTTCAGATTGGTTAATGAGAAAACATACTTCAGATAAGCACTTCTCACCATGAAGTGGTCACTACCAACCCTCACATCAAATCGATGCTTCTCAACTGCAGATCCGCAGTGAAAGATGCAGCTGATATTTCTGAACTTATCATTTTGCAAAATTTGTACCTGTTGTTTCTCACTGAAACCTGGCTTAATAATGCCTCCTCCCAAATCTCGATATCTTAATTCCTCCAGATTATGCCATTATCAGATGCAATCGACATGTTAAAACTAGGGGGGGCAGGCATTGCTTGCATTCATCATTCCAGCTTCATTATAAAACAATCTGAAAATGCTTTGTTACCCTCATGTGAGCAACTAGTCACTGAAATCTGGAATACTGGCAAGATTGTCTGTGTGCTCCACACGAACTATCATCACCTGTTGATAATCTGTTCTTCATCAAGCAACTCATGGAGGACATTAGCTCTTGTTCAGACCTACCCAGCAGTATCTTTCTCTGGGACTTTAACCTTCATTGCAATGATACAAATTACCCTTTAGTATGCTCCTTTAAGGCTTTCCTCTCCGATATCAATTTCACACGGGTCTGTAAGGGACCTACCCACAACAAGGGCGCCACCCTCTACTTATCATAGCTAAAGACAATATCATACAATTGGCTGACATTCTACCCTGTGACTGGTCGGATCATCATCAAATTGCCTTCCACATACTGGAAAAGATCACACGCAGACAGGGCCAACCTCTTCAGGCTAAACAACCAACTCGTAAAATGAAAGACGTCAACCTTAATGTTCTAACATCCATCACCAAGGATAAGCTTCAACCACCCCTTATCATGACTGACTTGGTCTATCTCCCTGACCACTGCATCAGCGCTTTGGCTAATATTTTCAACACTATTGCGCCGAAACAACTCAAAAGGATTCCAGTCAAACAATCCAAACCTTGGTTTAATGCCCCCCTAAATGATGAACATTGCAAACTTAGGCTTTCAGAGAGGCTTTGGAGAAATTCTCTCTCTACTTCAAGCCTCATACAGTTAAGGAAGATGAGAAGCACCTACAACAAACACATTTGCAGTGCTAAAACCGACTATTTCAGAGCTCAGCTTGACGGCGCTAAAAATAGACCCAAGAAGCTCTTTGAAATCATTAAGCAACAATCTACTCTTCCAACCATATCTCAACACCCATGACCTCCCTTCCTAGTGGGGAGGTTTTCTCAGCTAATTTCTCTGAAAAGGCAAGAAAAATTGAACTGGAGCTGCGACCTGCCTGTCCAAATTTGCGACCTCTGAACTACACTGCATCATCAGATGAACCTACGGAACCACCGGTAGGGCCTTCACCGTCCTTCCACATAGGTTGTGCTCCCAAAAACAATGACTCTTGGAATACTTTTCTTCTTCCAGATGACATGGAGCTGCTCCACTCTATAGAGTCCTTAAAACCTTCCAATCATTTCAGCAATCCACAACCTGTTAAGCTTTTTAAAGATCTCAATTCGGCCATTCTCCCTCTTTGGTCCCGGATCATTCATGAATCCTTCTGGCAGGGGAGGCTCCCTGACTACCTCAAGATAGCTCAAGTCACTCTCATCCCTAGGAAGCCTAACACTGATCTGGCTGACCCTAACAACTTCCAGCCTATCACCAACATCATGACTCTAGCTAATTTCTTGAGAACTGCATCCACCTGTATCTCTGCAACCACATAGAGAAGTTTCAACTCCTTGACCTCTACCAGTCAGGTTGAAGAGCAGGGCACAGTACTAAAACAACACTAACTCACATTGTTGATGACGCCCTGAGATCCCTTGATCATAATGTCCCTTGTCTTTTGATCCTTCTTGACCTGTCCTCAGAATTTGACACCATCAAACATGAAAACCTGATTGCTCTTCTTCAGCATAGGATGGGATTTTTCGGGCCATGTCTTAAATTGGTTTGCCTCATTTTTACAGAACCGCACACAAGGAATCAAAGTTAACAATTCCCTTGCAACCAGTACCCCAGTCACCATTGGAGTTCCTCAAGGCTCCGCTCCTTTCCCCACTCTTTTCAACCTCTCAATGGAACCTCTCTCTGCTATTCTGAACCTTTCTAATATTCATTATCACATGTATGCTGATGACATGCAACTGTACTTGAAGATCACCTCTCCAGAGAACATTAAAGCCATAAATGATGCACTCTTACAAACTCAACAATGCTAGCCTAAAACCATCTTTTGTTAAATACTCTCAAAACAGAATTCCTTCTGATTGCCCCCTGTAGGAGAGTAGGGTCTGCAATCCTATGATCACCCGGACTTTTTGCTTTTGTTTCACTGGTTTACGACTTTCTCGGGCTGTGGGCCTGCCAATCGGACCCACAGTCTAGCTGTTCTCTCTCTAAATTGATGCGTGTACCTTAGGTGCATTACCCAATTGGAACTGGGCCACCCTGTCAGACCCTGTAACTCAGGGCATCGGTGTACCCAGGGCCTACCAGGGGCTGAAGCACGTATTATGCCACCCCTGGCTGGCCATCTAAATCTGACACAACTGGCTGCGCGACAGCTGGGGCAACGTGGCGTACTCGCTCGTTGCTTTAGGTATAGTATCCCTATATCTAACCGTACAATGGACACCCGAGTTCCTATCAGTCACTCCTATGGCAGGCCTTGACAATCCTGAAGGCAGAGTGCTTGGAATCGTGTGAATTGGGCTCTGGCACGAGCCGAGCCCGGTTGCAGCTTGCGGAACCAAGACCCAATGGCTGTTCCATGATAACGCGTATCATATCGGTAACTTCGGTATAGCGTTATCAAGACATGTCGAGTAAGGTGTCATACGAATCGGGATGCTGCCCCCTCACCAAGTCTGGCGACAAGGTTAGCATTCCGCCCTTCTAGAGGGACACGACATGTACGTAACTGTGAACCCCGGTTAAAGTTAACTGAAGCCTCAGCTCCACAAAATGGACGCTGCCACCACAGACACGAGTCTGACCTCCTGCTGCTGGGAGTCCTTCCAGCAAGGAGAGCTTGGACAAAGGGTTTCCTGTCAAGGGCGGTGTTCGCACCGTCCCAGACAGGGTTTGTGTATTCTGGGTAGGTAGGGCTTTGCGAGAAGGTGACTGCGGAGTGGCACCCCGGTGCTCACTACGCATCTGCCGGTCAGAACCAGTTCCAGGGGCGCCAGGCCCTGACCTGGGGAAAGTCCGGCAGGGGAGAGGGGTGTAACTACCCCCCTTCCTGGTCCCACCCTTAGGGCAGGACCTAGTCATGTACCCACCCCTTTCTTTAGGATAAAGGCCGGAGCGGGGACCCTTCCAAATTAGATCATCTTTGAATCAAGAATACTTTCTACGAAAGGACTTCGAGACTCTTCTCAAGATTTCTCCCTTGTGACTAAGGAGTAGTCACCCTGCATCCGCAGGCACCATCTAAGAACTCTGCAGTTTGCTGCAAGTCCTTCCTCAAGGAATCCGACGGCCCAGCTCGACGAGAACCGGCTTCCCTGGCACCTCTGACCTCTACCCACGTCATCAGCTCAGCTGTGATCTGTGGGTGCGACGAGACCTCGAGGGACCGGCCATCATCAAAACCTGCACGCTTTCTTACTCAGCACGACCATCGAAGCAATTCTCTGGTGAGTGCTCTGGGGTCCGAGAAGCCCCGACCCCGAGCAGCTCCAGCACCGAAGTGCAGTCTCCCAGTATCTCCACGATCTGCGTGGGGCCCTTCTGCTCGCTGCTCAGCACGTTGTCTGGTCACTAGCCGCTGGCTTGTGCCCTTCTTTGACGACATCCGACAACCAACGCTGCTGGTCTGGTTGTTCCAGACTGGCCTTTGCCTCCATCTTTGAGAGAAGCACCCCGGACCCTCCTGGTCCACTCAAGACGCCATTTTAGGCCCACCACGTGGCCCTGAAATCTGCCAAGGCTTGTTGCCCCAATCCTGGGCCCAGCGACGCCGACAGCATCAACCTTCGTGGGACAGCTCGCACCTCCATCCTGGTCGCCGACAACGCCTCCGGGTCCGTGAGACTGCAGAGCCTAGGGTCGCCCACTCACCTAGTCGAGGTGACGGCCATCCGGTGCCTTCCTGGTACCCTCTGACTACTGGCTAGTAGTACGAACTTGGTCCCCTCTGCTTTCAGGTATCAACGATCTCTGATCCAGGCTTGGATCTCTACGAACTATTCATCACTGGTCGCCGGCCAGCAACTCCTTTTCTTCCGGCTCCTGGCTCGTCAGCGAAGACCCCCGACGCCTGTAAGACTTGTGCAGCCGCAGCCCTCGTGGCTAGGTAACCTCGGCATTTCGGTGCCTGCATAGCCTCCTTACTCTAGGGTCCCGAGTCCCTCGCTTCCGACTTGCCTTATCGGGTCCGCCCGAGACCACTAAACTTTCCGTGCCCTCGGGCACTTGTTTTGATTGTGCACTTGAAGTATTTTCCTAAGAGTTTTGGTTTGTGCTTAGTACCCTGTCCTCACAAAGAGTCCAGGGCTGTTGTGATTCTTAATAAATATACTGTTTATTTTCATAACACTTGTGTGGTGTCCTTTCACTTGGGGTTCAAGGGGTATGTGATGGTATAACAGCTGGCTTAACACGCCCTCTAGAGTTTAGCCCGAAGACTGCTCGTATCCACGCTACTAGGATAGCTGGTCTAAGGTTGACTTACAACCAATCACCATAAGGGTCGTTTGGAACGATACATAGTGGTCGCTAGAATAGCGAACGCTGCATATCGGGCCAACTTCTCACATTGGTGAGCAGCGGTTGGGATTTGAGCTTGCTGTTGTTTTACCACGCGTATCCTAAGAACATCTTGTGAAAGATCACATAAGTACTCCAGGTACATATAACTTAGCTTAGAATACTCTGAGTTCTACTGAACCAGCTGTTGTAGCTCCTCAAGGCTTAGCACACCTTGGCTGCAACTCTTAGCAAGGGATCAGTAGGTAAACCCATAGTGTAGGTAGGTGCATCACTTACACCACACTAGAAGCAGCATGTCGGACAAAGGCGGAAACTCTGAGTCTCCCCTCGTGTCAGTCGACCTTCCACAGGTCACCTCCAGATATGCTGCGCTTAGCTTTCATGAGATGCGACAGATCTGTACGTCTCGAAAGATAAAGCAGGGTGTAAACCCTACCATTCCGTTTCTGATTGGTCTCTTGGAGACTTATGATGCCAAGAAGGCGGGTAACACCGACCCTTCTCATCCCGAAATGGAAATGCCTCCCCTCGAGGGAACCCGAGGTGACCCTGACCTTATCCATCTCTCAGCCGAGGGCGAAGAGGAGGACGAGGAACCAGAGACATCTGGGGACGAGGCAGACAAAGGTCCAGTCATAGTTAGTTAGCTAACTCAGGACAACTTAAGCCGGCACGAGATTGGTACTAGGAGACCCCTGGGACCCCTCTCGGGCCAGCTTAACATTGGGAACGGACGAGTTAGGTCTCTGTTGAGAGGCTCTAACAGATCTGTTCGAACCAATGGCTCTCGAGGCTCTGCTCGAAGAGGGATGACATCACCTCAGAGAAGAGTGTACGAAGCAAAGGAGCGGGAAGTCAATCTGCGGATCGAAAGGGAAGAACTTGCCCTAGCCCAAGAGAGACTCGCCTTTGCTCGAGAGCAGGAGTTGAGTGGGACAATTCCCACTGGTGGCAGCATTCCCCCACGGGAACCCAGGAGTTTAGACACTAAGCACCTGAATAAGATAGTGCCCCCCTTTAAGTAAGGGGACAACATCCACAAATGGATTACTGCTTTGGAGCGGGCCTGCACTGTACAGTGCATCCCCCAGAGTCAGTGGGCAGCTATCTTGTGGCTCTCCTTTGAAGGTAAAGGTAGAGATAAGCTCCTCACCACAAGGGTCGAGGACGCTAACAATTACCAGGTCCTGAAGAACACACTGATTGACGGGTTCGGCCTAACCACTGAGCAGTACAGGTTGCTGTTCAGGGATACCCAGAAAACTCAGTCTCAGGACTGGTCTGATTTCGTTGATTGTGCCACTAAGGCTTTCGAGGGCTGGTTGCTGGGCAGTAAGGTTACTGATTACCAAGGATTGTATAATTTGATCATGCGAGAACAGATTTTAAACAATTGTCAGAACCAGTTGTTGCATCAGCACCTTGTCGACTCGGATCTGACCTCTCCCCAAGAATTGGGAAAGAAGGCAGACAGATGGGTCAAAACAAGGGTTAAGCAAAACCAGGGCCAGAACCAGGGTGGTCAGAAGAAAGCAGACCAGAAGGGTAAAGATTCGAAAGGGGAACAAACTGACCAGAAGTCTTCGACAGGTCCCCAACAACCCAAAGAGGGGGGGGGTCAGGCTTCCCAGAAAAAGAAGAATCAAGAAGGTCAATCGAAAAGGTGGTGCCAATACTGTAAAAGTAAAACTCACTGGTTTAGTGAGTGCACCAAGAAAGGAGGGCAGACTCCTACTACTGCAGCCCCTAAGGCACCTGTGCCCCCTAGTACAGCCAGCAGTAGTAGTGCGCCTCCCAAGGGACTAGTTGGGTTAACCTTGGGTTCTGAGGGGTGTGACAGCTTAGCTGGTACACTCACTCAGGCTGTCCTTGTCTGTACAGGGGATGTGGATATATCCCCTGATGTCAGTCCCAATACTTTGGGCAAATACCGACAGACGCCTTTAATAAATGGAAGAATGGGTCAGGCCTCTAGGGACACTTGTGCCAGCGTCACCATGGTGACGCCTAACTTTGTGGACCCTGGACAGATCATGCCAGGTACAGAATTCCTGGTGACCAATGCCAGCAACGTCACTACCAGTCATAGTATGGCGATTGTTGCTTTCTCCTGGGGAGGGGTAAATGGCCAGAAAAAGGTTATTGTTAGTTCAGACCTCCCCGTGGATTGTTTGTTGGGCAATGATTTGGAGTCATCACGATGGTCAGAAGTGGAGCAACGGACTCACATGGAGATGTTAGGCTTGCCAGCACACGTGTTTGCTGTGACCAGGTCACAGGTCAGACGATGCCCCACTGAACAGGTGCTGGATCCTGGAACAACGGACCAGACACCTCCCAAGAAGAGGAGCAGTCGGGTTAAGGCTTCGCTTTCCCCCTTGCCCCAGGTCGAGGATCAGGACTCAGAGGAGTCTGACCTCCAAGAATTGCGGGAAACTGAACCTAAAGAACTCGAACTTGATCAAGTTGAGTTTCTGGGCTCAGGGGGACCCACACGAGAGGACCTGGGGAAGGACCAGTTAGGCTGCCCTTCTCTTGAACCCCTCAGACAGCATGCTGCTGCTGAGGCTGCTGGGAACGCCACAGGTACCCACAAGGTATACTGGGAAGATGGACTCCTGTACACTGAGGCAAGAGACCCCAAGCCTGGCATGACCAGGAGGCTGGTCGTCCCCTTGTCTCAGCGTGGTTTCCTCCTTACCTTGGCCCACGAGATTCCCTTAGCAGGACACTTAGGCCAGACGAAGACTTGGGACAGGCTTGTCTCACACTTTCACTGGCCTCACATGAACGAAGATACCAAGGAGTTTTGCCGCTCCTGTGTCACCTGCCAAGCCAGTGGTAAATCAGGTGGCACGACAAAGGCCCCCCTTATACCAATGCCTGTGGTGGGGGTGCCCTTTGAACGGGTGGGGATTGACATCGTCGGTCCCATGGAACCACCAACAGCATCAGGGCACAAGTTTATACTGGTGGTAGTGGATCATGCCACCAGGTATCCTGAAGCTATTCCCCTTAGGACCACTACAGCGCCTGTTGTGGCAAGAGCCCTAGTTGGAGTATTCTCCAGAGTGGGCTTCCCTAAGGAGGTCGTCTCCGACAGAGGTGCAAACTTTATGTCGAGCTACTTAACTGCTATGTGGAAGGAATGTGGTGTCAACTACAAGTTCACTACACCCTATCATCCACAATGCAATGGGCTTGTTGAGAGATTCAACAGGACCCTGAAAGGGATGATTCATGGACTACCTGAAAAGCTTCGGCGTAGATGGGACGTCCTGATTCCCTGCCTTTTATTCGCTTACAGAGAAGTCCCACAGAAGGGGGTTGGCTACAGCCCTTTTGAACTTTTGTACGGACATCCTGTGAGAGGACCCCTGTGTTTGGTGAAGGAAGGATGGGAGAGACCTCTCAAAAAGCCTGCAACCAGCATAGTGAACTATGTGCTGGGCCTCCGCTCGCGGATGGCTGAGTACATGGAGAAGGCATCCGAAAACCTTAAGGCCAGCCAAGAACTCCAAAAAGCTTGGCATGACCAAAAGGCTGTCTTGACTGTTTATCAGCCCGGACAGAAGGTGTGGGTGTTGGAGCCAGTGGCCCCAGCAGCACTCAAGGACCAATGGTCCGGGCCCTACACCATCCTGGAGAAAAAGGGAGAGGTCACCTACCTGGTAGACCTGGGAACTCCCCGGAGCCCCCACAGGGTGCTCCATGTCAACAGGCTCAAGGCATATGTCGACAGGAAGGACATGAGTTTGCTCATGGCCATGGATGAGGGACAGGAGGAGGAGAGTGACCCTCTCCCCGACCTGCTCACTCAGAATCCTGACGATGGATCGGTAGATGGTGTTGTCTTTTGTGGCAGCCTCTCCGAACATCAACAGGAGGATTGTAAACAGGTTCTTCAATCCTTCCGGCATATGTTCTCTCTAACACCCAGTCAGACCAATTGGTGCACCCATGAGGTCGACACTGGTGACAGCTTGCCCGTGAAGAGTAAAATCTACCGGCAGCCAGATCACGTTAGAGACTGCATCAAGAATGAAGTGCAGAAAATGTTGGAGCTGGGAGTCATTGAACCCTCGGACAGCCCCTGGGCTAGTCCTGTAGTTCTAGTGCCGAAACCTCACACACCGGGCGGTAAGAAAGAGATGAGGTTCTGCGTAGACTACAGGGGTCTCAATGCAGTCACTAAGACTGATGCCCACCCAATACCAAGGGCAGACGAGCTTATCGATAGATTGGCTTCGGCCAACTACTTAAGTACGTTTGACCTGACAGCTGGGTATTGGCAAATCAGGTTAGCTGAGGACGCCAAGCCGAAGACCGCATTTTCTACCCCTGGTGGGCATTATCAGTTCGTGGTGATGCCCTTCGGTTTGAAAAATGCACCTGCCACCTTCCAACGGTTGGTGAATCACGTTCTCACTGGGCTGGATGACTTCTGTGCGGCGTATCTTGACGATATTGCTGTCTTTAGCTCCACCTGGGAGGATCACCTGGTCCACCTGCGGAAAGTGTTAGAGGCTCTGCAAGCAGCAGGTCTCACTATCAAGGCTAACAAGTGCCAGATAGGGAAGACACAGGTTGTATACTTGGGCCACCTCGTCGGTGGAGGCCAAGTTCAGCCACTGGAGAGCAAGATACAGTCAATCAGGGACTGGGCTCCTCCAACCACCCAGACTCAGGTTCGAGCTTTCTTGGGCCTGACTGGTTACTACCGGAAGTTCGTCAGAAATTACGGATCGATTGTGACTCCGCTCAATGAACTGACGAGTAAGAAAATGCCAAAAAAGGTTCAGTGGACAGCGGGCTGTCAAAAAGCATTCGATGACCTAAAACAGGCCATGTGCACGGCACCTATCCTCAAGAGTCATGACTACTCCAAACCATTCATTGTCCAAACAGATGCTTCTGAGTTGGGTGTGGGAGCTGTTCTACCTCAACTGAATTTTGATGGTAATGACCAGCTCATTGCTTTTATAAGCAGACGGCTGACCCCCAGAGAGAAAAATTGGTCAGCTATAGAGAGGGAGGCCTTCGCTGTGGTGTGGGCCCTGAAGAAACTGAGGCCATACTTGTTTGGCACTCATTTCAAGATTCAGACCGACCATAAGCCCCTCTTATGGCTAAATCAGATGAAGGGTGAAATCCCCAAACTGCTTAGGTGGTCCATTTCCCTACAGGGGATGGACTTCACAGTGGAGCATAGACCTGGCACTGATCATGGCAATGCAGATGGGCTCTCCAGGTATTTCCACTTAGAACAAGAAGACTCACCTGGTCAAGGTTAGCTTATTGTCCCAACGTTTGGGGGGGGGGTCATGTAGGAGAGTAGGGTCTGCAATCCTATGATCACCCGGACTTTTTGCTTTTGTTTCACTGGTTTACGACTTTCTCGGGCTGTGGGCCTGCCAATCGGACCCACAGCCTAGCTGTTCTCTCTCTAAATTGATGCGTGTACCTTAGGTGCATTACCCAATTGGAACTGGGCCACCCTGTCAGACCCTGTAACTCAGGGCATCGGTGTACCCAGGGCCTACCAGGGGCTGAAGCACGTATTATGCCACCCCTGGCTGGCCATCTAAATCTGACACAACTGGCTGCGCGACAGCTGGGGCAACGTGGCGTACTCGCTCGTTGCTTTAGGTATAGTATCCCTATATCTAACCGTACAATGGACACCCGAGTTCCTATCAGTCACTCCTATGGCAGGCCTTGACAATCCTGAAGGCAGAGTGCTTGGAATCATGTGAATTGGGCTCTGGCACGAGCCGAGCCCGGTTGCAGCTTGCGGAACCAAGACCCAATGGCTGTTCCATGATAACGCGTATCATATCGGTAACTTCGGTATAGCGTTATCAAGACATGTCGAGTAAGGTGTCATACGAATCGGGATGCTGCCCCCTCACCAAGTCTGGCGACGAGGTTAGCATTCCGCCCTTCTAGAGGGACACGACATGTACGTAACTGTGAACCCCGGTTAAAGTTAACTGAAGCCTCAGCTCCACAAAATGGACGCTGCCACCACAGACACGAGTCTGACCTCCTGCTGCTGGGAGTCCTTCCAGCAAGGAGAGCTTGGACAAAGGGTTTCCTGTCAAGGGCGGTGTTCGCACCGTCCCAGACAGGGTTTGTGTATTCTGGGTAGGTAGGGCTTTGCGAGAAGGTGACAGCGGAGTGGCACCCCGGTGCTCACTACGCATCTGCCGGTCAGAACCAGTTCCAGGGGCGCCAGCCCCTGACCTGGGGAAAGTCCGGCAGGGGAGAGGGGTGTAACTACCCCCCTTCCTGGTCCCACCCTTAGGGCAGGACCTAGTCATGTACCCACCCCTTTCTTTAGGATAAAGGCCGGAGCGGGGACCCTTCCAAATTAGATCATCTTTGAATCAAGAATACTTTCTACGAAAGGACTTCGAGACTCTTCTCAAGATTTCTCCCTT
The DNA here is from genome assembly GCF_964263255.1 of Lissotriton vulgaris. Classification (NCBI taxonomy): domain Eukaryota; kingdom Metazoa; phylum Chordata; class Amphibia; order Caudata; family Salamandridae; genus Lissotriton; species Lissotriton vulgaris. The sequence goes on along the minus strand of NC_141694.1, from coordinate 791,865,736 downwards.
GTGACTAAGGAGTAGTCACCCTGCATCCGCAGGCACCATCTAAGAACTCTGCGGTTTGCTGCAAGTCCTTCCTCAAGGAATCCGACGGCCCAGCTCGACGAGAACCGGCTTCCCTGGCACCTCTGACCTCTACCCACGTCATCAGCTCAGCTGTGATCTGTGGGTGCGACGAGACCTCGAGGGACCGGCCATCATCAAAACCTGCACGCTTTCTTACTCAGCACGACCATCGAAGCAATTCTCTGGTGAGTGCTCTGGGGTCCGAGAAGCCCCGACCCTGAGCAGCTCCAGCACCGAAGTGCAGTCTCCCAGTATCTCCACGATCTGCGTGGGGCCCTTCTGCTCGCTGCTCAGCACGTTGTCTGGTCACTAGCCGCTGGCTTGTGCCCTTCTTTGACGACATCCGACAACCAACGCTGCTGGTCTGGTTGCTCCAGACTGGCCTTTGCCTCCATCTTTGAGAGAAGCACCCCGGACCCTCCTGGTCCACTCAAGACGCCATTTTAGGCCCACCACGTGGCCCTGAAATCTGCCAAGGCTTGTTGCCCCAATCCTGGGCCCAGCGACACCGACAGCATCAACCTTCGTGGGACAGCTCGCACCTCCATCCTGGTCGCCGACAACGCCTCCGGGTCTGTGAGACTGCAGAGCCTAGCGTCGCCCACTCACCTAGTCGAGGTGACGGCCATCCGGTGCCTTCCTGGTACCCTCTGACTACTGGCTAGTAGTACGAACTTGGTCCCCTCTGCTTTCAGGTATCAACGATCTCTGATCCAGGCTTGGATCTCTACGAACTATTCATCACTGGTCGCCGGCCAGCAACTCCTTTTCTTCCGGCTCCTGGCTCGTCAGCGAAGACCCCCAACGCCTGTAAGACTTGTGCAGCCGCAGCCCTCGTGGCTAGGTAACCTCGGCATTTCGGTGCCTGCATAGCCTCCTTACTCTAGGGTCCCGAGTCCCTCGCTTCCGACTTGCCTTATCGGGTCCGCCCGAGACCACTAAACTTTCCGTGCCCTCGGGCACTTGTTTTGATTGTGCACTTGAAGTATTTTCCTAAGAGTTTTGGTTTGTGCTTAGTACCCTGTCCTCACAAAGAGTCCAGGGCTGTTGTGATTCTTAATAAGTATACTGTTTATTTTCATAACACTTGTGTGGTGTCCTTTCACTTGGTGTTCAAGGGGTATGTGATGGTATAACAGCTGGCTTAACACGCCCTCTAGAGTTTAGCCCGAAGACTGCTCGTATCCACGCTACTAGGATAGCTGGTCTAAGGTTGACTTACAACCAATCACCATAAGGGTCGTTTGGAACGATACATAGTGGTCGCTAGAATAGCGAACTCTGCATATCGGGCCAACTTCTCACACCCCCTACAACCTCTCTGCACCTACCCTGGACTGACTTAAACAACTCACTGCTCTTAACTGCACCCCTCATGTTGTTGACTCTGATAAATCATTAGGTATCACCTTGAACAAATACCTAAATATACAAGCTTACATGAGTGCAACTATTAGGGGAGCCAGTCTTCAACTCAACACCCTTCAGAAAATAAAGCCTTTCCCTCTGCCCGAGGACATCCGGCCTGCAGTACCCTCCCTGATTATCTCTTGACTGGAATATGGTTTGGTGACCCTTGCTGGGCTTCCTAAATTTAGTTTGTCTCCTATCAGAGCCACTCTAAACGCACCGGTCAGGCTCATCACAGGCTCCAGAAAGCATGACCACATCACGCCAAACCTAATTCAACTAAATGGGCTGTCTATAGAAGCTAGGATATGTTTTAAGATAACTTGCTTACGCATAAAGCTATTCATTACAACACCCCGGTTTACTTGGCTAAAAAGCTTGAACTATCTGGCTTGATTCGGAACCTAAAAAGTTTGACCACCCTTCTTTTGAAACCTCCCAAATTCAATAAGAAAATAAATTACAATTGTGCTTTTACTGGTCTTGCTCCAAGAATTTAGATAGCTCTTTCTCCTGAGATCAGATCCAACCCACTCACAGCATCTTTCAAGAGACATGTCAAATGGCTAATCTTGAGTGAACATCAACAGTATTAACCTGGCTTACCTTCCCTAGACTCCTTTCTATATGGATTTGAAACTTCTTTTATACCGTTTATTTGAATGTTATGCTTTCTGTTTACTTGTTATCTCGTTCTATGAACCTTCTCAAACTGTACTGGTCCCTCCAGTCTGGCTGACTCACCTGCCCCTTGACCGGGATTTCTCCTCCCTTTGTTTGACAGTGTGATTATTTAACTACCTCATTTGTTCCATTGTGTTGTGTTATTCATGCTTTCGCCACTTTGTACAGCGCTCTGATACCCGTAAGGGTCATGTTCGCGCTTTATGAAAGTTTTCAAATAAAATAAATAATGAATAAAGATGGAGGTGGCCCACTGGACAGGGGTTTCTATCAGCCATTGTTCACTTGTAACTTAGATTGCAGAATCATTGGGAAAATAATACCCAATCCACAGCTGTGCCTCTTGTTCCATCAAGATCAGTTGAGATTCATACTTGGGCATAGTCAGCTAATATTAGGCAGCTTTTTCATTCCATCTCCCTTAATGTGGTCGACATCCTTATATATCTTGAGGACATTACATTTGTTTTGGATCCAGTTATACAACTCCTACACAACTTTGGTTCATTTTCTGGATTCGTTTGTTAGACCCATATGCCGCTCTGCTGGAGGAAGGCAGGCTGACCACTCTGCCGGCAACCCTTCACAACTTAAAATATTTACGTTTCCGGATGTATCATGATTTGGCCGCAGATTTGGGAATGTCATTTTGGGAGGGCCTTGACGGGGATACGATACTCTGCCACTTTTTGGAAGTGCCTCCTACTGTCAGTCAGTCAGTATAACATTATTTCGGCTATCAAAGCCATACAAAATCGTACAAAAATACAATTTTAAATGTATATACAAATACAAAAAGAAAAAATGTTGCCAATAAAATGCAAGAACAGATAAATGATGAGATATAAAATATACTCATAAGGTCCTATAAGTAAATCACATCAATGTAAACAATAAACATAACATATAATAGTTAGAACAAACCTTAAAGGCAATATTATACATTTGCAAAAAGGGGACCTTTCGCTGAACCCGCCACAGAGCACCCAGAAATTTAGCAATGGCAAAAGCATATAGGGGTTGACAGTCGAACCTGAGGATAGGAAGAGCAGAACCATGACTTCTGGTGCCTAGCTGCCTACAAAGAGGAGACAGCCTGACATCACAAGCATGGGCATATACAGGGCAGGCAAAGAAAGCATGAGAAACTGTTTTCTTAGGGGCATCATACATGAGACAAACCGTGGAATAAGATGCCACCCACTTACAAGTAAAGGATTTTAGAGGTAGATTTCCCACTAAAAATACAGTTTTCTATCCAATGGCACTGTAATGATATCCCAAAGCTGTTCGTAACCACAGGATGATTTGAAGTCAAGAAACTAATTTGACAGGGTAACATTAGCAGCTTTACTGGCATCATCAGAAAATATTTTTACTAAATGAAGCTTTTTCAGGGTTCCTTTTGATGGAATAGGGGACCCCAATGGATTCGACCATAGATAACTAAAGCCAATAGAAACTAATGAATGTTTGATGTTATGTTGCCTCTGTCTCCAGGGGCCCGTCACATTGTCCAAGAGGGTGGTATTGCCTTGTCGCTTGTATTTCCATGTTGATCCATTAGAAGGTATTTAGGGAGCCTAACACTTGGCTTTCTGACCTTTTTGGGTATAATTTCTAATTTCTAATTTAAAATATTTCTAAAGCGCAGCGTACACCTTGCGGTTTCTTGGCGCTAGGGGGATCAGCAACTGAGGGAGAGAGACCGGAAGAAAAGATAAGAGGAGACATAAGAGAGTTTTAAGAGGGGAAGGCCTGGCTGAAGAGGAACGTTTTCAGATCTCTACGAAAGGGGAGGTACTGGGTGGCAGAGTGGAGATGGTCAGGGAGAGAGCTCCAGAATGTTGGAGCCAGGGTAGAAAAGTTGGCCCCGCCCCACTTTTTGCGTGTGAAGCGAGGGATCTGAAGAAGGGACTTGGAGGAAGACCGAAGTTCTCTTGCAGGTACATAAGGATTAATTAATGAAGAGATGAAAGCGGGGGCAGTGCCCTGGCGGGCCTGGAAGGCCATGCAGCCGATCTTAAAAAGGGAACGTTCTTTTACAGGGAGCCAGTGAAGCTCCTTGAGAAGGGGGGTGGAATGGTGATAGCGAGGAAGGCCGTACACCAGCCGGGCTGCCTGGTTCTGGATAATCTGGAGTCTACGCAGGCTGTACGCGGGGATACCATGGTAGAGAGCGTTTGCGTAGTCCAGTCGCGATATCACTAGTGCGGCCATGATGATCTTAAGTGCCTGGGGGGAAAAGAAACGGGAAACAGTGCGGATAGTGCGAAGAGTGAGGAAACAGGAGGATACCACGGAACCAATTTGTGAATGGAGAGTGAGCTGGTTATTTATTTTAACACCGAGTGTTTTGACCGTGGTGGAAGGGGTAGGTGCGGGACCAAGAGAGGGGGGCCAAAAGAAGGAGTTCCAGGAGCTGGATGAACCACCAGTGAGAACCAGCTCGGTTTTGTCCCGGTTCAGCTTAAGGTGGTTGTGGTTCATCCAGTCCCGGATGAATGTCATAGTTGACTGGAAGTTAGAGACAGAGAGAGGAGAGGGGGACAGGCATCAGATTATGCTGGACGGATAGTTCCTCCCTCTAGCATCAGAGAGCCTTGCTGCTCCTGATATGTGGCATATTACTTAGCCAGACAGAAATAATGACTGACTACTTGGATCGCATTGGACCCCTCCTTTGGAGGCATGATATTGCTAGTCCATGGTCGACCGGCCTAGGGATGGGTGACAAACTCCGCTGGTAAAGTTCATGGAGTTTTGCCCACTCCGTGTTACGCTTGTAATGCGGAGTTCCACAAAACTCTGCTAACCACCGCATGGCAAAGTTTTTTCGTGAGAGAGAGATTTTGTGTATAGTGATTTTTGGGCACTAGAATGCCACATGTTGAGGTTTTCGCAACATGGGCAGTGACGTCAGGGCTTAACCGTTAGTGTTCAGAAAGCTGCCACTCGTGTAGATAATCTACTTGAGCGGCGGAAAGAAGCAGTGCCCTCTGGCACTCCGCATGGTGCCATTCGTGCTGATTTTAAAGTGCGGAACAAGCACCCAGCACTATATATCAATACGACGTGTCGAATACCGCGACATGCCGAATGCTGCCCGCTCGCGCAATTCCGTGGATAGTCGCAGAATATCACACAGTTTTTATGTAACTCTGCAGAATTCCATGGAGTTTTATCCAGCCCTACCTGAAGTCCTCAGAGATGTGCCATGGTCCTTGCCACACGATACGGTTGTTCCAATGCTCCTTTTTGTGGTCAGGTACTGCTAGATCAGGTATCTCCGGCATCAACATTGTAAAATAGCGCACTCACTGGCTCTTCTCCTATAGGTGCTGCCAGGTCTCGCTGAGCTCGGTGGTTGAGTGAATCAGGTTCACTGGCAGCTTGGAGACGTAGACTAAGTGGGGCAACTCTTTGACTCCGAAGGTGTCCATTCATTTGATGAGCTTTAAGAGACTTACGCTTTGCCTCCTGGCCATTTCTTGGAACGTGCTGCCTTGCCCACTGGCTTGCGCACTCTCTGATGTGACTCTGACTCTGAGCTGATCACTGACCCCACGCTACAGATGCTGCTGATGTAGAGCCCTGAACATTATAGGGTCACCAATGTCTACAGTGCAATTTGTCCTACTATTCCCGCTGCACAGCAGAGATGGCGACCGAACCTGCAATTGGATCTAACTAATAAGGACTGGTCCAATATCCTTGATTACATCTTGTGGATTTCCAGCTAAGCAGGACTAAAGTTGTTGCTATTAAATTATTTTTGACGTACTTACTTGGCCCCATCTCATTTACACTGCATATTTCTGTCAGTCCCTCATGACTGCCCTCGCATATTTTTTCCACATGACGTGGCAAGTCTCATGCTACTCCCCTTCTGGACTGCTGCCTGTGACTACATAACCCGGGTGACCAGAAGTCGCCATATCAGCATCCAATGAGCCTGCTTTTTGGGTTGGATACTCCAACCTAAAACTGATAGAGCCAGGACAAAACTAATCAGCCTCGCTTTTGTAATCATTCCATCATGATGAATTGGAGATCAAGTGTAGCCAGATTGATCCGTGCCTGGCAACTTGAGTTGCAGGGTTGGGCCCAGAGGAATGATTTTGTGATGCGTAGGCTGCTGGGGAGGGATGTACAGATCACAGGCTGGGATATCATATTGCTTGCCTTAGAGCCCGCTTCCGACCTGAGACCACTGTAAGCTACCAACACACTACTGTGTGCACCCTATCTGTTTATGCTCCAGTGCACCTGGGCCATCCATTCCCGCATTGTGTCTGTGCAGCCTTTTCCTTTTTTGCACTGTAGTTCCCCTCTTATTTGTAATTATATGAGGTTACGCTTCTGCATGCCCTATCTTTGTATTCCCACTCTTTTATGTACATGCAATTTAGTGTGGTTGTCCACATTGCTACCCATGGATGTATGCTATTGCCTTATCTCCCTCCCTGCTTGTCACCTCTTTGTTATATCTCCTTTTCATTTTCAGATTTCCTTGTCATATGCTATAATGGGTATCATGTCTAATTATACTTTTGTCTCGCCTGATGATCTTTTTATGTACACTTTTTCAAACTGTAATTTAAAAATCGATTTCACCATAAGTTAGGATTTTTCATTGCAATTCCAAAAACACTATACATGAACTGGGTACCTGTTCCCATTCGGAAATTCCCGCCTATTAAATGTAATATGTGATTCCAATGTTATCCTATGGGAGAGATCAGCCTTGCAGTAGTGAAAAACACCCTATCCGCTTACCCTTCCTTGCTACATTCACATTGTCCCCTATGTTCTTTAAATGCTTTTCTTGATACTTATGTAACTTTTACCTGATGTAAATTGCAACATTATTGTCCCTCATGTAAAGCACTCTGATTCCATCGGGTCTAGCCATCGCAATATAATAAACTCATTATTTAATTGTTTCCCCATTTAGTACTCTTTTTCTCTTTGTCTACCCCCTAGCGCCTAGCTCCTATCCACTCTCCCCCTGAATCTCTCACCTTTGCTTCTAGTCTGCCTAGCCCCTTGTCCTTTGTGCCCTTTGACTAAGCACTCCTTCTCCCCTTGTTGGGAAAAGATCCAATATTTATACTCTGGAGTCTCAGTGTACCCGCTGAGAGAGTCCACTGCGCCAAGGGAGCCACTCACAGCTGAGGTATGGTATGGCACCCCTTGCCAAAGCACTCACTCTCCCCTTTTTGGGAAAGGATCCAGTATGTAGGCCTTGGAGTCTCAGAGACCCCTCTGAGAGAGTCCACTGCGTAAAGGGAGCCTCCCGCAACAGAGATAGGGAAGTGATACCACTTCCCTTGGGATCACAGCTTACTGGACTTTGGACGTTGCTTTGACTCGTCTACCGGTTTGTGTCCCCGTCGCCCTTCCCCTCCTCTTTCCATGCGGTGTCCTTTACCCTCCCCTCCTCTTTCCCGCCTTCATTACCTGTCTACTTCCCCAGCTCCTTCCCCCTCCCCTGAATCTTTCCCCTTGCCTGCTTTCCCCCTTAATTATTTGTGCTTATTGTTTATCTTGACCTTACAAGTAACTATGTTGCCATGCTCTAATAACTGTGCAACATTTGTAACGATGTAAACTGTAACTATGATCTGATGCTCATGTAAAGCGCTCTGATACCTCCGGGTCTAGCAGCGCTATATAAAACCTTTAAATAAAAAATTAAAAAAATAAAAATTAAAAAAATGCCATAGATGCCTGGGACTGCTTGTAAATTTTAAACTGCAGCATGTCACAAATGATAGGTCTCTTCAGACCCCTGAAAATTGGAGGCCAGGGCTGGTGCTAGGTCAGTCCTTAGCCTGGCTTAAGGATTTTTGTAAAGTATAATGTTGTGGGACATATGCTCACTAGAGCATGAGTCCCTCTCTAAAGTGACTGGCTGCCTGACACTCATCACAGCAAGTGTGAGATGCAGCCAGACACTGAGGCAGCACCCGGCACAGGCTTAAAGCCCCTATATATTAAATGAAAAATAAAAAACCTATGTGGATGGTAATTGCTCAAGGCAATTACTATCCAGATAACCAGAAAATTGAGGTGGGTCACGCCTGGGTGACCTTTAGAGGTAGCTGCTGCTGTAGAGAAGAGAGATGTCGAGCTGGAGTAGGAGGGGGAGATCCACATCCCTAAAAAGAGTCCCTCATATGGAAATGTTTCAAGATTTCATTAGGAGACAAACTAAGGGCCATATGTATCATAGTTTCGTTTTGCGAATTCCAAATAGCGAATTGTAAGGAATCGCTATTTGGAATTCGCAAAACGGTATGTATGTACAAAATCGCTGTTTCATAGCGATTCCTTACCATTCCTAATTTGCGATTAGCAAATAGCTAATCGCAAATTACCCAGTTATTTCTATGGGCCAGGAGGCCCATAGGAATGAAGGGGGAATTTGCGATTAGCAACTTGCTAATCGCAAATTAGGAATATTTTCAAGGGTGCAGGGGTGTCTCAAGAACACCCTGCTGCACCCCTGAAAATGAAATTTGGGGGCATATGGCGCACATACATGCCCTAATGTATGAGCGTCATATGGCACCTTTGGTTTTTGTGAAAAAAGCTTATTTAAAAGAATTCGCAACTTACCACCAACTAGAAGTTGGTGGTAATTTGCGAATCCTTAATGGCCTTTTTGGAATATTTTTTCTTTGATACATTGCATTTAAGGAATCGCAAAATTTGCGATTCCTTAAGTGCAATCGCAAAATAAGGAATAGCAAATTTTGCGATTCCTATTTTTGCATCAAACATGTTACATACATACCATTTAGCTAATTAGCATTCGCAAAGGCCGAAATTTGCAGAATTTCGGCCTTTGCGAATGCTAATTAGCTTGATACATATGGCCCTAAGGCAGAGAAGATAGTGGAGTACAACATCTGCCACAACCAATCTTCCCGAAGAACTGAGAAAAGATCCCCTCTTGTGACCACTGGCATGCGGAATCACATGTGAGCCATTACCCACAGCACCTGGATCGAGCTCAGAGGGAGTAAGATGGTGAACACCTATCAACATAAGCAGCGCAAAGTGATTATGCTAGGGACGCTGCCCCAACACACGTTTTGGAGCAGGTACAAGAGATCATCTCTGAATATATGAAGATGGTGATCTATTGTAGGACATGTAAAACCATTGTGGTACTTGGGGAGCAGTTGACCTCTGCATGGAATACACTTGTGAGGGACCTCAAATGTCCCACACAACTAATTTATTTTTACAACTTCCAAGTTTTTATTCTCTATTTTCCAGTTTGAGAACAACTCACTGTTTAAAAAAAATGACAACCAATTTACCTAAAGAAAAAAGTTTTTTAATAAATGCATCTTTTAAGAGCCATCTATTATGGTTTCAAAATATATGTGTTTTTATGTTTCTGTATGATTATAGTCTGCTACAGAAGTCTGTTCTTAATAAATAATAAAACTTGATTGTTATGTGCTGAAATTAAACTCAAGCACATATAATAATAGATTTATTTTACAAATGTAAAACATTTTTTTCAGGCTTGTGTAACGTATGAAAAGCATACCTGATATAAAAGATATTTCTATTTATAATTTAACAGAAAGTACTTTTTCTGTTTGTTTCTAATCAACAGTTATACAATGCAATGCATTGCACTTCCTTGAATTTTTTTGCATAAAGATGCTGTTCCATGGGTCTTTATGGCCACACAAATAGAGTCATCCATGGAGTTTGATGCCAGTCCATATTTACAATAACTTGCAAACATAGATTTGTGGCAAACTACAGCACCCTCTGAGGATAGCATAACAAAAAAAATGTATTTCTCTTTTTTTCCCTCTGCACGTTTGCTATATTCTGCAGAACATATACACAAAGGAATTAGCCTTAACTGATAGTTTTATTGCACAAAGGGACTCCTTCTTGTACAAAAACTATCTTAAATAAAACACAGACAATAAATATAGCACCACGGCACAAAGGTGTCTGTTTTAGCACATGTGTACATAAAGTGTGGAAGTGCATTTAAAGAGCACAACTGTGCCCTTTCTTTGAAAATGTGAAAGAACAGTGTACAAGGTGAATACTGTGTGTAGAAGCAGATTGGCCACCTCCTTAAGCTTGAATGTGTAAAATGAGTAGGTACTCTGTAAACAGTTGTGAACAGTCTCAGTACAATGTAAAGTAATGCCTTAGCAACCTAAAAGAGCTTTGTGCCATATTTACTATGATTTTATGTCAGGGTTGTGTCACTTTCATGAGGAAGTCTAGATGCAAAATCCTTTCTTGCATTTACTAAGCCATGCAAAATCGATTTGCGTGGCTTTGTGTCGCGTAGTAAATACAAAGTAAAGAAATGCAGGGCATAATGCTGCCTTGCGTTACTTTGCATCAGGTAGGCATTGCATAGGTGGAGCATGGGCATTCTCGCGCATCCACCCAAGTATTTTGATGCAAACCCAGATTTACAAACCTTGTTTTGTGGTAAACTAGTGGGCCTAATTGACAGAGGTGTAACGAGGAGAAATACCTTAACTTCTCCTTGTTACTTCCTCTTTTTGTGTGTGCTGCATTCTGCGTGCCTGGGGGGAGTGGACTCTTCTAGAAGACATCAGTGCAAGACAAAGAGTAGGGGCTATCACACCTAATGGGATGAGGTTGTCATGCCAAAAACTGACGGAATACCTGGTGTTTTAGCATTGTTAGCTCCTGACCCACTGGGGGTATTGGTGCCACCTGAAACTTGAAATATCAGGTAAACACGTATTCTCTTTTTTTGATCTGTGCTTTCTTCTACTCAATGCTCCAGGCTATAACAAATCCCAGAGGCAGTGTTTTTTGTAACTGGAAATGCGTCTGCGTCTGGCGGTCTCAGTGTGGTAGAACACTGATGCAAACCCAAGCTCTGTACTTAAGGCCCCTGCAAAGTAGCTGACCCTTGCTTCCATTTCCTACCTTCTAGCGCGGCAGTGTGTGCGATAACGAAGAGAGTATTGTATATTAGGTGTAAAATGCATCACTTTGCCATATACTATATGTGAAGTGTCTTTGGAGAGCCAGAGACAAAAAAGTTAATACACAAACCGATTACATAAAAATAATACATGTCACTGAAAAAGAAAATGGTTTGTGGGTGGTCTTTCTAATTCTCATTTTTTCTCTACAAAAATGTATCCTTAAATTACTGTGTTTCTTTTCAGGTACACTTTGATGCCGACTTCTGTAATCCTGGGATCCGCAGGAGGCCCTCTTTGGACTTCAAAATGCACATATCTGACAACAAGTGGCATCAGATATGCAGAGAAAAAAGGCAAAGACAAGACACACGTTGTTAACCTCTACTTTGGAATATTCTTCCTGGTATTCCATTCAGCAGGCGTATGGGGAAATCTCATCTCTTCTTTGATATTTAGTCAGAGAGCCACAAATGGTAACGATTATGCGTGTGTATTTGTTTCATTATTACCACACAATGACTTCACTTAGAACAATCTTCTCCAATGAGTAGCTCGTGAGCTACTGGCAGCTCTCCAGCTACCTGTGAGTAGCTCTCCTTTGTGTAGCCCAGTCTACTAACTAACAAACTCTTTCTTGGTTAAATTGATAAATGTATATCAAAATTGAGAATATGTTTCAAGACGAAATTGTGTATATTTTCAAAGCTATTTGGTTGGTGTCTGCAAAAAAATGGCTGAATTTATCAAATATATTCAAAGTTCATATTTGAATAATAAAATAATCTAGCACAGGAAAGACTTATCACAAAGATAATCACACTGAAAAATAAGTGTTTTTTACATTAATGCTGGCAACTCTGTCTGGTGCACCAATCTGATCACTGCTAGAAGCCTCACATATGTGGGCACTAATATAATCTTGTCTAGCATGGTCACTATTACAACTCTAATAGTACCAGTATCTCTGGATGGTTTCATTGAATTTAAGTAGCTCTTTTCACAAAAAAGTTTGGAAACCCTTAATGTATTGTATCAGGGCACAATGCACACAAGTCCTTGCATTACCAAAACCAACTCAAATCGCTGCCCAAATGGAAAGTCCCAATTTGTAATGCACAAAAGGGCCTTACAATTCATAACGACCCTTGAAATTCATGATACGCACGCTGTGAAACGTTGAAAATTTCAAATAAAAAGGAGAGGTAATTGAGTGGTTTATTTTGCATTTTTTTATATAGAGCAAACTCAACTTTTGCTACATTGCACAAGGAATATTTTTTTTTGTGGGCATGGGGAGATTAACAGGATGTTGAGCTGACACAGAGACTTGAACCCAGGGGGATATGTACAAGAAAATGTCGGAGCGCAGTGTAAAGTCAAATTTGGCAACACTGGGATCTGACATTTTCGAAATGCAGGGATGAGCCAAATGTTAAAAAATACGGTGCACCCCTGCATTTCCCCTAGTGCTGGCGCTAAGAGAGCTGCCTAGCTCCAGTGCAAGCACCCTTGCGCCATGTTGCAAGGGTGCCTGCGCTGCAGGGAGAATTCTTTATGTGCATGAAGGGAAACCAAATGCAGCACACATAGAAAGAGCAAAATACAAAGAGAAATCAATAATTCTTAACGTATCGCCATCCTAAGACCAGGTTTTACCTGACCTTAGTTTTTGGTGCTGCCCCATCCTTGTAAGAAAGGGACAGCATCAAAAAGCAATGGGTAGCGCAATGGAAAGCCCTGCAACACCAGTTGCCTGACCCTTTGCCTCAGCGACTGCTGCGGAAAGGGGAATATTCACAATGTGGGGTTAAGCCATATTAAGTGACTTACAGTCAGATTCATCAAGCAAAATTGCGATCGCAATAGCTGCGAATTAGCCATTGCGATCGCAATTAACAGAAAAGCAATTCATGATGTGAAAAACACAGAAATTGCGTATTCGCAAAAAATAATAGCGATTTTGCAAAATAAATCGCAGAATCTAGGAGGAACCCCTATAGCGAATCGGAAATAGCGAGAAACCATGGATTCTGTGAATTATAATGCGACATCGCTAAATATTCGCAAACGCAATTCATGAAAACTCGCTATTTGCGAAAAAGCTGAAAATCGTAATTTGCGATGCGCAATATAAGGAGAACCAAAACCAGGTGGTAACCTTGAAGGAAAATAAAAAAAAATCTAAAAAAATGCTAACTAGCTACAGGTGCTGTCCTGATCAAACACACTTAAGAAAACACAGTAGGAGCATGGGGACTCTCACAATGCCAGGACTCTACATGGTGGTCAGGCGGCGAAGGCTCCAGGCTGCAGCACGGAACAGACGCAGGATCCAGGAGCGAATATTCCGCCAGCGGATCACCCTTCTGGGCCAAACTGCAGAGCAAATTTACTCTAAGTACCGCCTGAATGGGGCAATGATCATCAAGCCGATCCGGGACCTAGACCCCCTGATGCAGCACCCAACAAGGAGGACCAATGCCGTGCCCACCCATGTCCAGGTCTTGTGCAACCTGCACCTACTGGCCTCCGAAAGCTTCCAGGGGATAGTCGCTGTTGCAGGGGGGATATCCCAGAGCACCATGTCTCGCTGCCTAAGGAGTTTCCTGGAGGCAATGCTGACCCGGCTACACCACTACATCTCATTCCCGACCACCCAACAGGACTTGAATGAGACCAAGCTTCAATTCTACAACATTGCGCAATTCCCACATGTAATAGGATGCATTGACTGTACCCACATCCACATCTGCCCACCAGAACAAACGGAATACATGTACCGCAACAGCAAGTCCTACCACTCCCTCAATATCCAGATGGTGTGCAACGCTAAGACTATCATCACGGTCATAGTGGCACAATACCCGGGGAGCACACATGACTCCTTCATATTTCGGCACAGCCGCAGGCACACATGACTGGCCAGGGGACACTTTGGCAAAGGACACCTACTAGGTAAGTACACATGCCCCCAAAGAGTACACTGTGATCATGTAGCTGCGCAGAACAGGCACTCACCCTGTGCTTCTTTCATTCAGGTGACAGCGCCTACAGTCTCCGTGAGTACCTCCTCACCTCATACCTCAACCCTGCAACACCCCTGCAACGGCGTTACAATGCTGCACACCTACGCACAAGAAATTGCATTGAGAGGACATTTGGCCTTTTGAAGAGCCGATTCCGCATACTTCACAAGACTGGTGGGGCCATCAAATACGAGCCTGAGGTCTACTGCCGCATCGTGGCCGTGTGTGCAATACTCCACAATATTGCTACCAAGCGCAGGATACCTGTCGAGATCTCTGGCAGTGAGTCGGAGGGGGACAACGGCCCACCTGCGCATGTGCATCATGCACGCGGGGAAAATCCTGCAGAAGGATACAGGTGCCGCAACCACATCACTATTAACTGTTTCTAGTGCACCCATTCCCCTCACACAACCCTGCACTCCTGCATGACAAATTTAAGAATGACATGAGTTGGATTTACTTGAGACCATACATTTTTATTGTTGAATCACAATAATGTGGCCTTTCTTGTCCATGATTTCACATGAGGACAGTATTGCGTCATACGTCCCCATGCAGGGGTAGAGGGCTTTCTTATAGATCCAGCATGGCCCTGCAGACAGAGTGCAAGGTGTCACTGGCGCCTGCGTCCAGACGCACCGAGTCGCCTCTCAGAGTCCTCAATGACAGTGTTGGCCCGTGATGCTGCAGTGGGCCTGCTGCTGCGGCGGCGTACAGTCACCGGCGGCAAGGACATGCTGCTGTGGCTTGACGTGCCCTCGCTGGCATCATCACCCCCCCCCCCGGTTCACCATGGGCAGTCGGCTGCAGACTATGCACTGCTGCTGTCACCTGTTCCAGTGCCCTGGCAATGTCCTGGCCACACTGGACTATTTTAACCTGCATTGCAAGGGACCGGCGGGAAAGTTGTGAGGTTGCATTGCCAATGATGTAATTTGACCTGGTGTAGGCTGACAGGCGGGTCAGCAGCTAGCGGTGGCGGCGGCGGGTGATATCCTGCTGGGATACCAGGATCTGGCTATTCTCTCGAACAGCTGTGGTCATCTGTCCAACATTTTGCGCGGTATTCTGCAGCTGCAGATGAATGGCTGCCAGGTGACGCGCCTGTGTCTGATGTACCGCAAGCATGCGGCGTTCAATGTCTAGGCCAGGATCCTGTACATGGACAACCCTGCCCGCGCGTGTTGAGGCTGTGCGCCTCGTCTGCCTCCTGGCTGCTGGTGGTGTGGCCTGTACCACTGCCGTGGGTATCAGTTGGGGTGGTTGCTGGGCACCTGTGGCTGCAGGTGTGGCCCTGTCCACTAGGGGGGGTTGGTGGTTGTACTGCTGCAGGTGGCTGTGATGGTCCTGGTTGTGGTTCAGGTTGGCCCTCACCCTCGGTGTCCTCCGGGTACTCCTCAATATGTAGGGCCTCACTGTCGGTGCTGGGTTGTTCTGCAGCACCTGTGATGTAAATTGTTTCATGATTAATGATATGTATCTTGCACATGAGATGTTGCTACATGCATGCAGGCTTGCTTTCCCTGACTGGCTTTTGGAATTACTTTGAATTGACAGGTCTGGCAGCGTTGGGCTATCTGGGAATTTTGATTACACTACAACTACCACAATGCATTCGGGCATTTCAGGTGTGCATGGCCTGCATTACTGGGGTTGACATCTTGCTAGCTCAGGAGTCATGTGCATTGTTAGGGGACGGGGTCGCATGGCACTTATTTTGGGATTGCTTGGTGGGTCGGGACGAGTCAAGCTGGGTAACCCCCAAGCAGGCTTCTGGAGTCAGGGTGTCCTCCACAAGGTCCTCCAATTGAGTGTTGGGTGTGGCAGTGGGGTCCCCTCCACCGGTGGCAAGTCGCTGCCCAAGCCTCTCCGCGATTCGCTCTTTGGCAGGCCCTCTGAGGTCATACCACCTCTTTTTTAAATCGTCTATTGACCACTGGGTCACCCCGACAGAATTGACTTTGGCGCGGATGCGCAGCCAGATGCAGCGCTTGTCAGCCTCTGCCAAGGACTCTGGGAGTCCTTGCCAAACAGGCGTGCATTGTCCTCAATGAGGATCTCAAGTTCTTGCTCCGAGAACTTTATCTTCCTCTTCCTCCCTGGGGCACTGCTCCCTGCTGCTTCTTGGGACATTTTGATGGTGGTTAATGTCCTGCTGTGGTGCTGCAAGTTGACTGTAGTGGAGCTCTTCCCAGTACTGCTTCCACTTTCAAGTTCAGTGATCTGAATGAGGGAGGGAACAGCCTACTTCCTGGTTGTGATGTCATCAATGGGCTTGGAATGCGACTTCCCGTTTTTGCGATCCTGCAGTTAGCGAGATCGCAAATTGCGATTTCGGTAATTGCGAGATCGCAATTTCAACATGGAAATCGGTCGATTCTGCAATTATTATGTGATTGGGGCAAAATCACAATCGGCATTTGCGGCCAATTGCGATTCGCTTTTTTTTATCGCATTTCTTCATGAATGCCATTCTGTGAATTCTAAATTGCGATTCGGTAATTATCGCAATTTGAAATTTGCAGAATGTTGCATTGATGAATCTATGTGTAAATCCCACCTTGTAAACATGGGGTATTGATCAATGTCACCGGAGCATCAGAAAAAGAGACGCTCCCGTGGCATTAGGGGCTTGTAAATATGCCCCCCCAGTTCTCCAGTCACACTGCCGGCAGCTCTGGTTGTTATGCTACATCCTTTCATGGGGTTTCCTCCCCCTTAGGACTTGCCATGGAATGCACAAATGCTTTGCAACCTCTAATGCAGTCGAAAATCAAGATATGGTACCAAATGCAGCGAACAGGCAGCAACTATTTGTAAAGTGTAAGTCAATAGCTAACAATTGCCATTCTGCGTTTGCAGTCTACCAACACTGGGAAGACTATACAGCTTTCCCAGATACTCCTGCATTCTCTCCCCTATGTCTAATTCACAAAGTGCCACTAAAGGGGGCGATCAAAATGGTGCCACATTACAAACCCGAATGCTAGGAGAGGTCTGCTGTCCCATTCAGACCTCCGTTCAGTCTTTCACTAATGTTGATAGTGAGGCGCAAGAAAGTGCCCATCTATTAATATTAATGAGTCAGGCAGTTTCCATCACACTGCGAACAATGCCTTTCTGCTAGGATGGATGACGGGATCTTTCACAGCAAAAATGGTGCGGCTGCATGTAACTCTTAAACAGACTTGGGCGTCCCCTCAACAAAGAAACCACACAGGTTGAGTATTTTACCCAAGACCTTCGAGACGGCCCATACCAGATCGGTGGAGGGACGTGTGGACTGACTGCCAGAGACCAGGAGCAGGGAGGCCGAATTTGTCAATTAAGAAAGAAATTGGAGTTCAACAAGAAGGAACTTGGTAGCAACTCATCCTGAATATTGCGCCAGTCACCCAATTTTGAATGGGCCATTGAAGAAACCCATATTTAGGAAGACGGTGGCTCCCCCTGGCAGTCTAATACAAAGCCAATTTAACCCAAACACCAGTGGTATCAAAAACTGAGAATTTTTCCGGACATTATCATAATCCGATGACTACATGGTGCAGAATTCAATTAAACTGTGCCCAGTGGGCGCCTTGCCCTATCTAATTTAAAGAATCAGTCCTGAAGAAGGTTCAAATACAGAATACCGAAACGCCGCGTCGACTTGTGATTCTTGTTTTTAAAAATCTTTTTATGAAATGTATAATGATGTTTTTTTTAAAATTTGTATATTGTATTGTGAATATGTAATAAATGCATAACAGAGGTTTAATGACATTTTTGGTGTGGAAAATATCTTTTGAATATCTCTTTGAACCACTATAAACTGTGTTTTCTATGTAATTCATTTTGGTAAAAACTAATGCTTATGTTTGAATTTAAAATATTTATGTTTAAAATGTTTTTAAGAAATACTCTCCTATATACACAATTCACTGAAAACTTGGTCACTGCCGAAATATAACATTGTTGATCCATAGACTCTGCCTCCCTGGTTGAAGTTTGCTTTTAGAGATTATTATCTTGAACCTTGTAACTTTACCTTTCCCGCCGAAATAACGGCATGCTAGTTCTTGGGTAAAATACTCAACCTGTGTGGTTTCTTTGTTGAGGGGACGCCCAAGTCTGTTTAAGAGATACTATCCCCCCCAGTCCCCAATTAACTGTTGTGGGGTCCTCCTTTTATTTCCCAGCGGCTGCATGTAACACAACACAAAAGCAAAGCTCTGCAGGCAGCTTCTTTGTTCATCATATGCCATGAGTAATTAACTTGTTTCATTGATGAAAATTAGAAAAATTAATGAACAAACATTTTAATCCAAGTTTATCTGTCTCTGTAACTGCCATCATTAAGGTGTTGCCCTACAAAGCCCAGTAAGAATATCTTCTCATATAAAATGTGTGACCTAAAAATGTGCTAGGAAAATATCATCCCGTTGGGTGTGTATTTTATACTATTAACTTCACTTTGATGGTAATTTTACCAACCAATGTTTAGTATACTTTATCTATGGCAGAGTATGTTTCTGTAGGTAAACATTCTCACAGGCAACCCACTATGACCAATGTAGCTTTCCTCTTAAATGCTTCCAGATTAGGCACCACAGAAAAGATAGGTCATGATGTGAAGGTCCTGCTACATGCACTAGTACTCACTGCCCACTCTACACACCCTCCATCGAGTAGCACTATCCATGAAGACCACGCAGAAGCAAAATAAAAAATCACCATTTCTGAAATTCCATGAATGAAGAAGTCCTCTTAAGCAATTCAGTTTGTAGAGTTAGACCACGCAAGTCTGTTCAGTCATCCATTTATCTGTTCATTCATATAATTCATCAATTACATTTTATTGAATTCCAGTATGTAGTAATGATGTCCACGCTTGTAGGTTGTTCTCAAGTAGATTTATTGAGCAGATAGGTTATGACATGAACAAGCTCAATAGGAGACCCCACCAGGAGCATCCATCTAGGTGCTCAGCCCATCCAACTGTCACCATCTAGGCAGAACACCAACATTCTGACAGCTGCTCCAATGAACATTCCATTGGTGGTGGAAAGTCATCACATTAAGAATAGCAGGATACTACATATCCCCTTTTCTTATACAGAAAACAAAAGCTAGAAACCACAAATAAGAACTAGAGAAATAAAACAAGCAAAGTAAGCAAAGAAAGAAAGAAACAGCAAAAGGGAAACATCCTGTCACAAGTAAAGCAACAAGAGAATTAAAGGAAAAGAAATCCAGAAATAGGAATAGGAACAAACCAGAAAAAGGAAAAGGAACAAGCAAATAGAAATCCAGAAATAGGAATAGAAGAATAGAACCAAACATACAAACCATCCTCCCTTCTCACACGGCTAAAAGAAAAGAAAAGAAAAGAAAAAAAATATGAAAAACAACTTCAACGGACACCTACAGGGCAGAACAGGAATGAATGGAGAATGAAAAAGAATGGAAATTATAGAACACAGAAAAGCAGAGAAAGAAGAATAAAACAGAAAAGAAGATGAGGAACAAATTGGGAGAACCTCATCAAAACACTATTAACCATAAACAAAATACAAATCAGTAATGCAATGGAAATAGTGCGAGAAAAATTAATCAAGATACAATAAAACAGAACATATTTAGCTATATATGCATGAAAGCACTTGAATAAACATAAAACTAAAGCTAAATATGATAATAAGACCAAATCTCATTTACACAGTGCACCAGACTATGAACAGAACTTACAAGCGTTGCAAGTATCAAGACACAAAAACTGTGAAAACACACAGAGCACAAAAGTAAAACTGGGCAACCAGCAGATATGAGAAAACTTAAAACAAGAGAAGTAAAAAGACTTTAAACTTTTCAATAAATTCTTTCAAACTGGATTGAAAAGACACAGTGTGGATAGGAACCCATAACGATAATGTCAAGGGACAGTATCCCAAGCATAACTCCTTGGAAGGAAACGAAATTGGCACCTACAAAATTTATGTGTGGTCCATGTGTGGACAACTAATGTGGTGCTGTTAGAAACTAAAAGGACAATAATCCTTAACAAAACACAGATAAACAAAATTTGAATCGAGCTGCGTATAGACACAAGATGAGCACAATTACAATCTAAAGGGAGTATGACCCTATACGAACTACAGACAAACTACCAGTGTGATCTGTGTATGGAAAACTGACGTGCACTGAAGAAAACTAAAGGGTGAAAAACCCTACGCAACACAGAAAGAGTCTGTGTATGGACAACTGACGTGCAGCACTGAAAACTAAAGGGACTAAAACCCTAAGCAAATACAGCCAAAATAGTAAAGGAAAACCACACAGCTGTAATAACTGCAACGAAAAAAAAAAAATTACAGCCTAGAAAAATAAAAGCCACACTGTGAAATGCATAAACAACAAAGACCAGGCACATAAAGGAGGGACCAGTGAAGGAGTGTGCGCACCACCCAACACTGAGAATAGACCAAGATAAGGAGACCAGCTCCCATACATAACTACCCACACCATAAATGTGCCCAAACAACACCAAAATATGACATCTCACCTAACTGGCACATGCAGAGGCAAAAAAAAATAGCATTGAACATAATAACAGACACATCACCAACCAGAAAGATAATAAATCAAAGCTAAAAGGATGTCAAATGGCAAGAAAATTAATTCAAAGAAGATAATAAGGAAGCTATAATTGTGCACACGAAAACTAAGACATGTCCGTACCTATAAATTGTGCACACCAAAACTAAGACAAGTCAGTAATGTAACTGCAACACAAATAAATAAATAAATAACATTGGCTCCGGTGAGCGATCTCTCACCCGGGGTTCCCACAAGATGAGAGGACTGGACTCGTCGGTTTCCTACTCTTCAATTTTTTCAAAATGCCACACTTGAGTGTAATGAATCCCCGGACTGGGCAGGGACAAAGAATTGTTGTCTCCCTTAAGCCCGTGCTTCCAAGGTCACAGACAAGAATTTTGTACAGCCAGCAACGTGGGAGACTAAGATAACTGTTCCGCAGTCAGCTCCAGACAGGCAGTGCTCAAGTGGGACAACAGAAACATGACACCTGAACCAGACGTTTTCCTGACGCACGAAAATGACGTGGTGAGGGGACCAGGAAGAATCACCAACAGATAACTCAATGACGCATGCAGTACAATCACCGACTCCCCTTGAATGTTCCAATGCGTCATCATAATCTTTAGGAGCCAGCCCGATGAAGAGATCCAGAGCAACGGACTTCTCTCCAGGAACAGCATGCGCCAGAAACCAAGACACAGCAGGCAGGTGAGCGCGAGCCACGTCACGTTACAGTTAACTGTCATAGACAGTGTAAAGCGTTAAAATAAAATATTCAAAAACTCACTGTCAATATAATTTTAAATCCGTACCTTCCGTGTTAGAACTGAAGACAAAACAAAACATTTGCGTGCTAGTTTCTGTAATTCCTGCTGCCATAAATTAACATCCAGTAGATGGCAGTAACACAGTGCTCACGATAACAAAACTGCTTGTGAAGATCGTAGCATGAATATGAAGGCACGGAATCAGCACACAGAGATTAAAGAAATGTTGCAGGAGCGGACAAAACGTTGGCAGTTCAACAACGCTTAACTGTTCGTTAGGCTGAAGTATTATAACAAGCTATGATAAAAACCTTGTAGTCTCATTTAAAAAATAGTCAGACAAAGTGCGGCCAGCCTAGCTGTCGCTACAGAAAGGTGTGTTGCTTCTAGACAGCTGACAGGACTTCATAAGAGAAACACACTATTATCCAGGCAGAGTGTAGAGGCTTGACACAGCACAGGATGAGACAAGGCTTGTAAATACAAAGCAATAAAGTGGCTCCAGCTTGTTGAGAAAAGGCTACAGTCAGAGGATTGACTCACCAGATGCTTGAACAACTGGCAGACTGCTGTGGGCGACCGGTGGCAGGTCACTGGTGGGGTCACCATGCCAGTTGGGGTGCCTTGATTAAATTTCCTGAAAATCTTGTTCCAGTAATTTGCTTGTAGTACTTGTAGAGGTGACAGAAGTAGGTTCTTTCAGTCTCGTCGCCAAAATAATGTAGTAATGATGTCCACGCTTGTAGGTTGTTCTCAAGTAGATTTGTTGAGCAGATAGGTTATGACATGTACAAGCTCAATAGGAGACCCCACCAGGAGCATCCATCTAGGTGCTCAGCCCATCCAACTGTCACCATCTAGGCAGAACACCAACATTCTGACAGCTGCTCCAATTAACATTTCATTGGTGGTGGAAAGTCATCACATTGAGAATAGCATGATACTACACAGTAATTCCTTTCTCATAATTTTACTTTCACATCATCTGTGCACAAACAAACAGAAAATGCTGCCATTCACAGGGTAAGAGGAACCTGACACATGTCAATGCTTGCACCTCCGTCTTTTTTGAGAAACAAGAGATTTGTGTATATATATATATATATATATATATATATATATATATATATATATATATATATATATATATATATATTGGGCGTCACTTTTGGGGAAATGTAAAAACATTGCAATGACCGGCAACAACACAAGGTTGCCATGGCAATAAGACGGCCACTGTTGATTTGATTGGCGGAATACAATCAGTGACGATGTGAGATATTGACCTATTACGAGATCACATTTTGCCTTTACATTACGAGCAGCCCCGTGTTTGCTTTATTGAACTGTGACATTGGCGAAAAAACTAGCAAACACACACGAATGTTTTTCGATACCTAGCAATGCAATATGAATAATATACTCACATTTTTTAGTATTGTGAATTACATGTTAAAATATGCTCGCATTTAATATGTATGCCTTAGGATCGTAGCACATGTATACTATTCGCATTTGGGGCAAATACATACAGTAATGTTGTATAACTTTGGTCTAATCTCACACTACAAGATGGCCGACAGTTTTTCACGTGATGTCACTATGAGCACGAATGGGTGTTGTTTAAATGAAGGCAATGCAAGCCACGAGACGAGCGTGACCAAGCCGTAATGGCGAAACGCGTCGTGATACTTTTTTCATCTGCCGAATAAATCTTTTTGTACACTGCAGCTCTGGGTGTCCCGTTTTTCATCAATATCTTTGATGTGTTGTGGAGCGAATTGACTCAGCCAGCTGGTGGCTGCAACGGGACCGCCCACGCCAGCTCCTCTCCTAACCAGCGGTGGTGGGGAGAATTCTAATCGTAAGGAGTGAGCTGATCCACTGGATATCCAACACGCCGACCAGGGAAGTGAATTTTAACTACCCGACAGGTCTGATATCAATTCAACCAGACGAACTTTATGTCAACACTGATATCGGCGTAAACCTACAATTGCGCACATTCGATGTTTTGAGGAGTTTTTAAGTCGGGAAAAGAGTCGGCAAGCCCCATCGGGAGCGGTGAGACACGGACGGCGTCGGATTACCGACTTCAACCCTCACGGATTCAATACAAAATTGCGCATTGGGGTATCCGGAGGCAGGGAGCGCACTGTAATCTCACTGAGAATCACCAAAAAAAGATTACGGAAGTGCGCACAAAGCTGCTAAAGCATTGATTAAAACAACATGGCGGGTGAGCTAGATGCTCGTCGAAAGAAAACCGCGGACAAACTGTTTCTGACGGATCCCAACACCACGGTCCATGGAGCCACTGCACCAGTTAATATGGGACCAGAGTTGAATTTGCAAACCAAACTAATGGCACTGGAGAGACTGTATAAGAAGGAATTGGGCAAATGGTGTGAAGCAGAGTCACTTCAAAGATATATCGAAGTCAAGAGGGTACCCAGGGGGCTGCGTATCTTCACGGTCCCCACGTATGAGGATCCTGACGTAGACATGCTGCAGGAATGGACTGACAACTCAGCAGCATGCTCCATCACGATGATGCGGATCCTAATAAAATATGCCCTGAAAGATAGAGCAAAAATATTGGCGTAAATCGAGAAACTAACAGAAGAAGTCAGCCAATTAATGTCCAAGGATGCACTGGATGATTTTCTAAAGAAACTGACCATCAGGATGGAGGAATTGGAGGAAGAAATTACAGCCAAGAAACAGAGGAAATTCATTAGAGATTATAAAGATTACCAAGCAGGTCGCACTTTGACCTTCCAAAAAAAGTATGACCACCTGTTTGATAAAAAGACCGGAGCTGCAATAACAACAACATTAAATACCAATGTCAGTCATGAGGTAACAGAAAGCGATGTATCAGACGGAAATATATCTGATGCCTCCACAGTGGAAACCAACCAGGATGCAATCGAGGGACCGTCAAAAAACCCCAATTTTTTATTACAGTTTCAAATGATCAGCAAGACAAGAAACGAAACATACCAGACTGGAAGCCCTGCAAGAGGTCGAGGTCGAGGGCAGAGAGGCGGAACCGCCGCAACAAACAAGCAGAAAAGAGGCGGCGCAAACGGCAACAAAGCTCCCATGGGAATGACAACAAGGAGCACAAAGATTCAGACATGAATATGACGGTCGTCAATCTTTCTCAAAGAATCATCACCAAGGAAGAAGAAAAAACGCTTGCCTTGGGATTATCATTCTGCCCTTCTAAAAACATGAACTTCGCTGACACTAGGATTGATTTATTTCTTTTTGCAAGGAAACTAAAAATAAAAAAGTGGTACGCGACGAAACCCAAGACTAAGGAAATTGTAAGTACCTCTACTAACATTTTTAATCTTGACACGAATGATGCGGCATTGATAAATATACTAGACTCTGACCCCGCTAACATCTCCAACACGGACTTGGAATTATTGGGGACAGACACTAGATTGAACCCAGGATCTACTTTTAAACCTAAATCAGTTTTCTTACCCAATGTACAATGTGACGCAATTGAGGTCTTTGAGAGGGGAGTTGTGAGAGATCTGACTAGAATGAGATACCAAAAAATTGCTCAAAGTAAGAAAAACTTGTCCTCTGACCAAATTGTAGCCCTTGATCAATTGAAACAGGATAATACTATTGTGATCAGGGAAAGTGACAAGGGTGGCAATGTGGTGGTATTGGATAAGATCAAATACTTACAAGAGGGTTATCGACAACTGAGGGATGAGAATTGTTACTGCAAAAGCAACAGAGATGCATTACAGGGCTCTAACATCAGGTATAGGGAAATGTTATGTGATTGGAAAGACAAAGGGCTAGTGGAGCAAGAAGAATACCAGTATCTGTACTGTGCACACCCCAGAACACCGGTACTATATCTGCTCCCGAAATTGCACAAAGATTCAAAAAAAAACCCGGGCCGTCCAATAGTGTCCTCAATTGGTTCTCTACTGGAACATACGTCAAAATATATTGACTATTTTCTAAGGCCATATGTGGTATCTCTCCCCTCCTATACCAGAGACACCACCCATTTCCTTACAATCATAAATGGCATCCATTGGGAGGAAGACGTTGTACTAGTTACACTAGATGTTAGTAGTTTATATACTAGGTGAGGGAGAGACACTCGCCCTGCCAGGACCCACGCATTGGAGGAGGAGGTAATAACAGTAGGACTTCCTACCTCGCTCTGTCTGACTCTATTCAGTGCTAACGCTGCTCTAGCGCTGCGCGCTTAATGCTCCTCTTGCTGTAACCTTCCTGCTTGTAATTTTAAATTGTACTAAGCTTCGCTTGTATTTTACTGCGCCGAGCGCTACGCGCTTTTAACAATTAGGACCGCTTAGGGGGAAATAAGGGAGCTCTCACCCGCACTATAACCATCTCATACCCACATTTTGTGGGACAGAAGGGACTCGGGGGCACTGCAGGACCATCGCGCCGGTTTTGAGCGCCATTTTGGAGTGGGGAGAAGTCCTTCCACTCTGAGCGCCATCTTAGGTGAGGGAGAGACACTCGCCCTGCCAGGACCCACGCATTGGAGGAGGAGGTAATAACAGTAGGACCTCCTACCTCGCTCTGTCTGACTCTATTCAGTGCTAACGTTGCTCTAGCGCTGCGCGCTTAATGCTCCTCTTGCTGTAACCTTCCTGCTTGTAATTTTAAATTGTACTAAGCTTCGCTTGTATTTTACTGCGCCGAGCGCTACGCGCTTTTAACAATTAGGACCGCTTAGGGGGAAATAAGGGAGCTCTCACCCGCACTATAACCATCTCATACCCACATTTTGTGGGACAGAAGGGACTCGGGGGCACTGCAGGACCATCGCGCCGGTTTTGAGCGCCATTTTGGAGTGGGGAGAAGTCCTTCCACTCTGAGCGCCATCTTAGGTGAGGGAGAGACACTCGCCCTGCCAGGACCCACGCGACACCCTGCTGGCCATTTAAGATGGCCGCTAGACAGGTGCGCAGTGACGGTGCGCATCGGGGGCGCCGTAGGGGCGCCGGAGGTGCGCCAGAGGTAAGCCCGTTTGCGCCCGTTCGCGCAACGGACGCGCTTAGGGCCGCTACCTCTGGCCCCTCCGGTCCAAACCGCTTGGCCTACACCCGGTCTGAGCTACTTAGTCTCAGACCTGGTCAGGACCAGGGCAGCCCTCCAACTTCCAGGCCCATTTCCTGTGGCTTGCTTAATGTTAGATCCCTCTGCAAGCACCACACGGAAATAGCCTTCCTCATCGAGTCTGAACAGCTCGATGTCCTCTTCCTCACGGAAACGTGGACTCGGGAGGACTGTGAGGTCGAGCTGGGCTTAGCTTGCCCCTTAGGGTATAAAATCAGCCATTCTCCGCGCCCGCTTAATCGAGGAGGGGGAATTGGATATATCTATAGGGACTCGCTCACCCTCTCCCAGTTAAAGATTCGAGAGGTACCGGGATTCGAATTGATGGGTTTTACAGTTAAACAGCAGGAGCTGATCTGCTGCTCGGGTGTCCTCTGCTACCGTCCCCCGGGACCGGCACCTACCATATCTTTTCTCATCGATTTGATTTACGAACTTGCCAGCTCGCACTCCAGGCTATTGGTCCTTGGAGATTTTAATTTGTGGGCAGGCAGTTCGCTGGACCATGCTTTCTTCTCTCTTAGCCAAGCTTGTATAGACATCAACTTAGAACAGCTGGTGAATGCCTCCACGCATCGGAAAGGCCATACTTTAGACTTGGTGTTCGCAGACCCTCAGTGGGCTGCATTAGTTGACATCAAGTGCCAGTTTTGGACGGATCACTCTCTGATTAGGTTTTTCCTTCGTTTGGAGGACTCTTCGTCGCGAAAGGCTGGATTACCCCTATCCAAGCTAGAGAGACCTTGGTCCCGAATACTCAAAACCTCTCCACGGCCGAACATTTTAGGTGAGGATTTCAAGCTTGGCAACACCGTCGAAGAAAGTTATAATCTTTTCTGCCAATCCATATCGAGTACATTGGATAAGCTGGCACCCCTTCGGAAGTCCCGAGGAAGGGTGAACCGAGCCAGCCCCTGGTACACGAGCGAATTACGCCAGCTTAAACTCGACTGTAGACGTGCAGAAAGGGTCTGGAGGAAACAGTACCTAGATTCTGATAAAACTGCATTTAGGTCGGCCATGCAAAAATATAAAGCTCAAATCAAGACGGCGAAAGCGACCTTTCTTGAATCTACTCTGAATCAGGCCCCAAACAAGGCACAGGCCCTCTTTAAAATCGTTAAGGACCTTGCCCACCCCACGTGTGTGGCTAGCGCAGTTCCTTCATCGCAAGCTCTTTGTGACTCACTTGCGGATGCTTTCGAGGAAAAAATCCGTAAAATCTTAACAGGTTTGCAGGATCCACGGATTTCCACCACTGAGGAGGGAGCTCCGGAGGAGATGGCCAGTCGACCCCTGCAGAGGGTTACTCACCTCTGTCAGGAAGCTCCGGCCACATCCCCTAGTCGACCCCGACCAGATGAGCAGCCCCCCAACTTGGGAGCTCCGGCGACGGAAGCCAGTCGACCCCAGCCGAGTAACTCTCCTTCTCCTTTTTTGGATCAGGCTCTCGGTCTGGGAGCTCCGGCGAGTGTGGCCAGTCGACCCCAGTTGAGTAGCTCCTCCCTTCCCTCTTTGGACCCGGCTCACTGTCTGGGAGCTCCGGCGACTGTGGCTAGTCGACCCCAGCCGAGCAGTTTTTCTCCTCCTCCTCTGGTTCCAACTCTCTGCTTGGGAGCTCCGGCGCTGGTGGCCAGTCGACCCCAGCAGAGTAACTCCTATCCTCCTCCCTTAGATCTGGCTCTCAGCTTGGGAGCTCCGGCGAGCGAAGCCAGTCGACCCCAGCTGAGCAGTTTCTCTCCTCCTCCTCTGGTTCCAACTCTCTGCTTGGGAGCTCCGGCGTCGGTGGCCAGTCGACCCCAGCAGAGTAATCCCTTTTCTCCTTCTTTGGATCTAGCTCTCAGCTCGGGAGCTCCGGCGATTGAAGCCAGTCGACCCCAGCTGAGTTGCTTTCCCCTTCCCTCTCTGAAGGAGTTCGGAGACTTAGCTCTTACGGTTTCTTCGGGTTCGCCTTTGGATCCTCTTCCTCCAAAACTCTGGAAGGTGTTTCAAGAGGATCTCTTCCAGCCCTTGCATGCCATCTGCTGCCAGTCATTTGAGACAGGCATTGTACCAAGTTGCTGGAAGAAGGCAGTGGTATCTCCACTTTTAAAAAAACCTACGCTCGACCCTGCATGCCTATCCAACTACCGGCCGATTTCCCTGCTCCCTTTTCCGGTGAAAATCATGGAAAAGTTGGTCACCCGCACTCTGTCCGGCTTTGTAGAAGGGAACACCTGGTTGGATGAGATGCAATTTGGCTTTCGCCCTGCGCATGGGACGGAATCTGCGCTGGTGACCGTGTTAGACAACCTGCGGGCGCGAGTCGACAGTGGTCGGGCAGCATTTTTGGTGCTGCTCGACATGTCGGCCGCGTTCGACACGGTCAGTCATCCCACCTTGATCTCTAGGCTGGAAGAATGTGGGGTTACAGACAGAGCTAGGGATTGGTTAATCTCCTATCTGGACTGCCGTCAGCAAAGGGTTTCGCTACCCCCCTTCAGTTCAGAGGAGCGGAGAGTGGGACAAGGTGTTCCCCAGGGCTCTGCCATCAGCCCCATACTTTTTAATATCTACCTCGGCCCTCTAGTCCAGCTCATCAAATCCTTTGGTATCTCCGCATTCAATTATGCGGATGATACCCAGCTGGTCTTTTCTCTGGAGGGTCAGGATGCAGTCACATTGGAGACTTTCCACCGGTGTATGCAGGCGACAGCAGAATGGCTCCGTTTGAACTCATTACAGTTCAACGGTACCAAGACGGAGGTCTTACACTGCTCTACAGATCAAGTTCCTCGCGATCTGCCGGCCGACTTTTGGCCTCCGTCCTTTTCTGAGACGGTGTCAGCCGCACAATCTGCGCGCAATCTGGGCGTTACTTTTGGGCCCAACCTGCAGCTAGATCTACATGTAAACAAGACCACTTCCACATGTATGATGCTTATTCGTATGCTGCGCAAGGTCTTACCCCTTCTCCCGGAGCAAGCCAGGCCAGAAGTAGTGCGTTGTACCATCCTAAGTCGACTTGACTATTGTAACGCACTGCTTCTGGAGGCCCCGGTAACACTTCTGGGCAAGCTGCAAAGGGTGCAGAACATCGCCGCCAAACTCGCCCTTTCTCGCCCTTATCATAGTTCTTCTACGGCAGCGCTGCGAGAGCTTCATTGGCTGCCGGTTCATCTGCGGGTTTGCTATAAAGCAGCTTGTATTGTGTTCAGGGCTATTCACGGCCTGGGCCCTATTCCTCTGCGGCGAATGTTTGCCTGGTATTGTCCATCTCGAGCCTTACGCTCCTCGTCGTCCAGGCTACTGATAGTTCCGCGCTTCCAGAGAGTGAGAATGGGTGGCCGCTCGTTCAGAGTAGCGGCGGCCAAACTTTGGAACTCTCTGCCAATTTCCTTGAGAAGCCTTGAAGATCTTCTGGCCTTCAGAAAGGCTCTGAAAACCCATCTCTTTCCCAGGATAGGTTGAGCCACTGTTTTCCGCTGGATCATGGGTCAAAGCGCCAGGATGCCCTTGGTGGTGACAGGTTGCGCTATACAAGTATGCTACAACCAACTAGCATAGTACACCATCAGGGCGTACAAGCTGTGAAACATTTTCTAAAAACCAGATCTGTGTCGTTTTCACAACACTCAACAATGTTGTTGGAGATGATTGAATTTTGTCTCACAAATAATTTTTTTTTACTTTGATGAAGTCTTGTACCGGCAGTCACAGGGCACGGCCATGGGGACCTGCTTCGCCCCCAGCTATGCGAATCTTTTCATGGGCTGGTGGGAGGAGCAGGTCGTCCGTGAAATGGCAGAATTCGATCAGGTGGCCCTGTGGCTGAGATACATAGACAACATCTTTTTTATTTGGTGTGGTGATGTGGATTCAGTTCAGTCCTTCATTGATAAATTAAATCTCAACCACCTAAATTTGACACTAACTGGAAACTTCAGTAAAGCAGAAGTGGAATTTCTAGATGTAATTGTGGGAATGGAGAATAACCTACTCAACACCAAATTATATTGGAAAAAAACAGCTGGCAATAGCATTTTAAATGCTAATAGTTGTCATCCCCGTAGCTTAATAAACAGCATACCCTAGGGGGAATTACTGCGAGCTAAACGCAATTGCAGTAATGAGGTGGCTTACCAGAATGAAGAAAATGTCATGTGCGAGAGATTCCGGAATAGGGGTTACAGTCTGAAAGTAATTAACTCTGCAAAAGATCGAGTAGCCCTAAAAAATAGAGATGAACTGTTAAATCCCCGTACCACCAATGAAGAGATTGACACAGTGAGATTCATCACTACCTACTCTGAACAAGCCCATACTATTCGTAAGACCCTTCAGAAACACTGGCATGTCCTCCAGACTGACTTGCATCTGACAAAATTTCTCTCTGATAATCCGCAAATAACCTTTAGAAAGGGTAAATCATTGAGAGAGGAACTCAGCCATAATTATGTGACATCTAAAATTGACTCTAACAGAAATGAGGGGGGTTTCAGATGTTGTCGGAAATGCAAGGCATGCAAATTCAGCAAAGATTGCAGAACACTGTCTGTCCCTAATAGTAAAAGAGTGTTTACAATCCGGAAACGATTATCATGTAACACACCATACAGCATATACATTCTCATCTGTCCATGCAACAAATGGTATGTTGGCAGTACTAAACACACTGCTAAGAAAAGGGTATTAGAACACCTGAGAGCTATACACATTAATAACAAACTATACCCTGTTGCTAGACATTTTTCAGAGATGCACTTGCAAAATGAACCATTGGTGCAAATGGTTGTCATTGACAGTGTGGACTTGGGAGTAAGGGGTGGAAAACAAGAACTATCCCTTAGGAAGCTTGAGTCCAAATATATTGTGGATTTTGAATGTTTAACTCCGAAAGGCTTAAATGTGACGGAAGAATTGGCAATCCACCTATATGACTGAGATACTGTTATGAATTGTTATCCGCGGTTTTCTGGATTTTAAATTTAATTTTAACATAATTCATTTTATCCACAGGAATTGAGGCATCACGTGGTGGCGGCACAACATGGAATTGATGTTAATGATTTGCACTGATATTCTACTAGACAAATGTATTCTATGATTATGAACATTGTTGCCGACTATGATGGATATAATTTCAGCACTTTATGAACAATAGAAGAATACTGACTCTAATTTTGATG
The DNA here is from genome assembly GCF_964263255.1 of Lissotriton vulgaris. Lineage (NCBI taxonomy): Eukaryota > Metazoa > Chordata > Amphibia > Caudata > Salamandridae > Lissotriton > Lissotriton vulgaris. The sequence goes on along the minus strand of NC_141694.1, from coordinate 791,833,937 downwards.
CGACCATTATGCCCACTGTGGCTATATAGTTGTAACATCAGAGGAACGTTTTTGCCCACTTGGGCGTCACTTTTGGGGAAATGTAAAAACATTGCAATGACCGGCAACAACACAAGGTTGCCATGGCAATAAGACGGCCACTGTTGATTTGATTGGCGGAATACAATCAGTGACGATGTGAGATATTGACCTATTACGAGATCACATTTTGCCTTTACATTACGAGCAGCCCCGTGTTTGCTTTATTGAACTGTGACATTGGCGAAAAAACTAGCAAACACACACGAATGTTTTTCGATACCTAGCAATGCAATATGAATAATATACTCACATTTTTTAGTATTGTGAATTACATGTTAAAATATGCTCGCATTTAATATGTATGCCTTAGGATCGTAGCACATGTATACTATTCGCATTTGGGGCAAATACATACAGTAATGTTGTATAACTTTGGTCTAATCTCACACTACAAGATGGCCGACAGTTTTTCACGTGATGTCACTATGAGCACGAATGGGTGTTGTTTAAATGAAGGCAATGCAAGCCACGAGACGAGCGTGACCAAGCCGTAATGGCGAAACGCGTCGTGATACTTTTTTCATCTGCCGAATAAATATTTTTGTACACTGCAGCTCTGGGTGTCCCGTTTTTCATCAATATCTTTGATGTGTTGTGGAGCGAATTGACTCAGCCAGCTGGTGGCTGCAACGGGACCGCCCACGCCAGCTCCTCTCCTAACCAGCGGTGGTGGGGAGAAATATATATATATATATATATATATATTGATATATATAGATATATATATATATATATATATATATATATATATATATATATATATATATATATATATATATATATATATAAAACGAACTCAACCTCCACAATCAATCTGAAGAGGAGACGACAACACCGTGGTGAAAAACTTCTTTTATTCTCTATCCTTGTCGCTTATCAACGCGTTTCGCCTGACCCAGCAGGCTTGGTCACGATTAAAGTTTACAATAAACAGACAAACATTTAAAGTGCATAGGTGTCACGTGATACATCACGTGACATGTAAAATCATAGAACTGAACGACAGATTCACACAGGCTTCTGTGGTGCATGTTTCCGTCAAAACAAATACATTCATTACGGGGTTGATTTCCAAACATAATTACAAAATTATTATTACGAAAACCATGATACAGTTATTGTTGTTAAAGCGTATTTGTGCCATAAAACGCAAAATACTCACGCCCATTAATACGGCCCTATATTCCAATCGAGACAGTAATATTCGACAGTTATTATGCACAATGCAGCCCAAGTGGGCAATTTAACTACATCCAAACAAACTGTAATCATTGTCTTATATTCAATGAATCACACTTGCATCAAAACTCCAAATTTGATGGTGGATTAACCTCAACCACCAGAGACCAATAGGTTCGCAAATATATATATATATATATTCCTTCTCTCGGTTCTCTTACGCCCGGGATATGCAGCGCTTTCAGTATCCAGTTCGTATGTGTATATATATATATATTCACTGAAAAAACCATAGGTTATAGACCATATATAGTTAGGAATTAGCATTTACAAAACCTTATTTTACTCACACAAAACCATTGAAATTCGCATATATAGTTAGTTGAACTAACTATATATCGCGCACCCGCAATCCACTGCTGATCATGTCACATATTACATCATTCATGACATGGTCAGTGACATCACTGATGACATCACTGATGACATCTCAAATGACATCACTGATGACATCACTGATGACAACATCCAGTGACTGTATGTTTCTGTAAAGTTAAAATATGTCTTACATATTGAAGAATGAGTGGATGTATAAGTGTCTGGATGAAGGATTTGGTAGGTGCATGACTGACTGTAAGAGTAAGTGATTAAATGTGTCTCACTGAGTGCATGGGTTAGTGACTAAACTGTCTTAATTTGTGCATCATTATGTCTGTTGTCCTGTAAACTGCTGCATGTGTTGATCAGTAGCTATATGAGTAACTATATGGGTTATTGATTGGTTGCCCAAGTATTTGTATGGGAGACTGAGTGTGTGTGTGGGTGGCTGGGAGGTGTATGACTCTGTGCATAGATGTGTGAGCAGTTGATTCACTAGATGTATGGGTTCAAAAGTGCATGTGGAAACAGCTGTATGGGCGGTTGACTGTGTGCATGAGTGTATTGGTAAGTGAATGGATATCTCAGTGCTACATGTCAAAGTAAGTACATATGTAAAACACAGTACATGTGAGAGGTGACATATATAAATAACTGTGCATAAGAGCCAGTGAATGTGTGAGTGGCTGTATGGATCATCGGGAACTTGTATCAGGGATTGTATTAGAGAGTAAATATGTGTTAGTATATGTTTGAATAAGTAAGGTGTGTATAACTGTATAGTTGAGGAAATGGAGGTGTGATTGATTCTTTGCATGACTGACTAGGTGTGTGAGTAACTCCATGGATGAGTGACAGTCTGTGAGTGTCTGTTTACACTGAGTGTATCTAAGGTTATATTAGAGTCTGAAGAGGTTCATCGTATTATCACATGAATGATGTCATCAGTGATGTGATCAGTAATGTCAAATGAGATGTCATCAGTGATGTCATCAGTGATGTCATTTGAGATGTCATCAGTGATGTCATCAGTGATGTCATCAGTGATGCCATTTGAGATGTCATCAGTGATGTCATCAGTGATGTCATTTGAGATGTCATCAGTGATGTCATCAGTGATGTCATTTGAGATGTCATCAGTGATATCATCAGTGATGTCACTGACCATGTCATGAATGATGTAATATGTGACATGATCAGCAGTGGATTGCGGGTGCGCGATATATAGTTAGTGCAACTAGAATTTGAGAAATTCGCAAAGATTCAACAACTGGGGTCAAAGTTATTCCCAATAGAATGTTGTGGATTTCCTATGGAAACTAGGTCCTAACTATATATACCTACTGGCGACCGCCAGTAGGTAATATGTATATAAATATATATATATATACATATATAAACATATATAATCTGTATATCTATATGAATACAAATATAAATGCATGCCTACATATACATATATTTACAACAAGGGGTGGTGAGGGACAGAGTCTCTGAATTAAGCAGAATACTCTCACCCAGTCAAGAGATCAGGGCTAGATCCAACACCGTTTTTTAGCTCACTGCACCATCCCAGTTTCAGAACCTGGCTGTATGCAAATTAGTCTGTTCCTGTCCCAGTGCATGATGGGAACAGGGCAAACCAAACTACAAAAGCCAATTCTTACACTGGGAAGGAAACAAGCTACCGGGGACCGGTTTCTGGCATTTCAGCCGTCTTCGGCCCGGCTTGCTTGAATCCTGATGGCGCAATGAGCAAGGGACTCACATCTGAGTATACCCTTCCACGCTTAGGGTGGACAAAAATATTTACAACAAGGGGTGGTGAGGGACAGAGTCTCTGAATTAAGCAGAATACTCTCACCCAGTCAAGAGATCAGGGCTAGATCCAACACCGTTTTTTAGCTCACTGCACCATCCCAGTTTCAGAACCTGGCTGTATGCAAATTAGTCTGTTCCTGTCCCAGTGCATGATGGGAACAGGGCAAACCAAACTACAAAAGCCAATTCTTACACTGGGAAGGAAACAAGCTACCGGGGACCGGTTTCTGGCATTTCAGCCGTCTTCGGCCCGGCTTGCTTGAATCCTGATGGTGCAATGAGCAAGGGACTCACATCTGAGTATACCCTTCCACGCTTAGGGTGGACAAAAATATTTACAACAAGGGGTGGTGAGGGACAGAGTCTCTGAATTAAGCAGAATACTCTCACCCAGTCAAGAGATCAGGGCTAGATCCAACACCGTTTTTTAGCTCACTGCACCATCCCAGTTTCAGAACCTGGCTGTATGCAAATTAGTCTGTTCCTGTCCCAGTGCATGATGGGAACAGGGCAAACCAAACTACAAAAGCCAATTCTTACACTGGGAAGGAAACAAGCTACCGGGGACCGGTTTCTGGCATTTCAGCCGTCTTCGGCCCGGCTTGCTTGAATCCTGATGGTGCAATGAGCAAGGGACTCACATCTGAGTATACCCTTCCACGCTTAGGGTGGACAAAAATATTTACAACAAGGGGTGGTGAGGGACAGAGTCTCTGAATTAAGCAGAATACTCTCACCCAGTCAAGAGATCAGGGCTAGATCCAACACCGTTTTTTAGCTCACTGCACCATCCCAGTTTCAGAACCTGGCTGTATGCAAATTAGTCTGTTCCTGTCCCAGTGCATGATGGGAACAGGGCAAACCAAACTACAAAAGCCAATTCTTACACTGGGAAGGAAACAAGCTACCGGGGACCGGTTTCTGGCATTTCAGCCGTCTTCGGCCCGGCTTGCTTGAATCCTGATGGTGCAATGAGCAACGGACTCACATCTGAGTATACCCTTCCACGCTTAGGGTGGACAAAAATATTTACAAGGGGTGGTGAGGGACAGAGTCTCTGAATTAAGCAGAATACTCTCACCCAGTCAAGAGATCAGGGCTAGATCCAACACCGTTTTTTAGCTCACTGCACCATCCCAGTTTCAGAACCTGGCTGTATGCAAATTAGTCTGTTCCTGTCCCAGTGCATGATGGGAACAGGGCAAACCAAACTACAAAAGCCAATTCTTACACTGGGAAGGAAACAAGCTACCGGGGACCGGTTTCTGGCATTTCAGCCGTCTTCGGCCCGGCTTGCTTGAATCCTGATGGTGCAATGAGCAAGGGACTCACATCTGAGTATACCCTTCCACGCTTAGGGTGGACAAAAATATTTACAACAAGGGGTGGTGAGGGACAGAGTCTCTGAATTAAGCAGAATACTCTCACCCAGTCAAGAGATCAGGGCTAGATCCAACACCGTTTTTTAGCTCACTGCACCATCCCAGTTTCAGAACCTGGCTGTATGCAAATTAGTCTGTTCCTGTCCCAGTGCATGATGGGAACAGGGCAAACCAAACTACAAAAGCCAATTCTTACACTGGGAAGGAAACAAGCTACCGGGGACCGGTTTCTGGCATTTCAGCCGTCTTCGGCCCGGCTTGCTTGAATCCTGATGGTGCAATGAGCAAGGGACTCACATCTGAGTATACCCTTCCACGCTTAGGTGTGGCAGGGTATACTCAGACATGAGTCCCTTTCTCACTGCTCCATCAGGATTCAAGCAAGCCGGGCCGAAGACGGCTGAAATGCCAGAAACCGGTTCCCGGTAGCTTGTTTCCTTTCTGGTGAAGAATTGGCTTGGTAGTTTAGTCTGCCCTGTTCCCATGATGCACTGGGCCAGGGACAGACTGATTTGCATATAGCCAGGTTCTGAGCTGGGATGGGGCAGTGAGATAAATAACGGTGATGGATCTAGCCCTGATCTTTGGACTGGGTAAGAGTGGTCTGCTCAATTCAGACACTCTGTTCATAACCACCCCCTTTTCTGAATCGATTTTGGCCACTATAGGTGTGGCAGGGTATACTCAGACATGAGTCCCTTTCTCACTGCTCCATCAGGATTCAAGCAAGCCGGGCCGAAGACGGCTGAAATGCCAGAAACCGGTCCCCGGTAGCTTGTTTCCTTTCTGGTGAAGAATTGGCTTGGTAGTTTAGTCTGCCCTGTTCCCATGATGCACTGGGCCAGGGACAGACTGATTTGCATATAGCCAGGTTCTGAGCTGGGATGGGGCAGTGAGATAAATAACGGTGATGGATCTAGCCCTGATCTTTGGACTGGGTAAGAGTGGTCTGATCAATTCAGACACTCTGTTCATCACCACCCCCTTTTCTGAATCGATTTTGGCCACTATAGGTGTGGCAGGGTATACTCAGACATGAGTCCCTTTCTCACTGCTCCATCAGGATTCAAGCAAGCCGGGCCGAAGACGGCTGAAATGCCAGAAACCGGTCCCCGGTAGCTTGTTTCCTTTCTGGTGAAGAATTGGCTTGGTAGTTTAGTCTGCCCTGTTCCCATGATGCACTGGGCCAGGGACAGACTGATTTGCATATAGCCAGGTTCTGAGCTGGGATGGGGCAGTGAGATAAATAACGGTGATGGATCTAGCCCTGATCTTTGGACTGGGTAAGAGTGGTCTGCTCAATTCAGACACTCTGTTCATCACCACCCCCTTTTCTGAATCGATTTTGGCCACTATAGGTGTGGCAGGGTATACTCAGACATGAGTCCCTTTCTCACTGCTCCATCAGGATTCAAGCAAGCCGGGCCGAAGACGGCTGAAATGCCAGAAACCGGTCCCCGGTAGCTTGTTTCCTTTCTGGTGAAGAATTGGCTTGGTAGTTTAGTCTGCCCTGTTCCCATGATGCACTGGGCCAGGGACAGACTGATTTGCATATAGCCAGGTTCTGAGCTGGGATGGGGCAGTGAGATAAATAACGGTGATGGATCTAGCTCTGATCTTTGGACTGGGTAAGAGTGGTCTGCTCAATTCAGACACTCTGTTCATCACCACCCCCTTTTCTGAATCGATTTTGGCCACTACAGGTGTGGCAGGGTATACTCAGACATGAGTCCCTTTCTCACTGCTCCATCAGGATTCAAGCAAGCCGGGCCGAAGACGGCTGAGATGCCAGAAACCGGTCCCCGGTAGCTTGTTTCCTTTCTGGTGAAGAATTGGCTTGGTAGTTTAGTCTGCCCTGTTCCCATGATGCACTGGGCCAGGGACAGACTGATTTGCATATAGCCAGGTTCTGAGCTGGGATGGGGCAGTGAGATAAATAACGGTGATGGATCTAGCCCTGATCTTTGGACTGGGTAAGAGTGGTCTGCTCAATTCAGACACTCTGTTCATCACCACCCCCTTTTCTACATATACATATATGCATACATATGCATGTTATTTACTTGAAAGTTTGAAAATCACTATTAAAGGAAAGCTAAAAAGCCAGCTCATTACAAACAGAATGGCTTTAACTTAAACGAGGTCAAGATCTATTGCAGTTTCAGTGCTTGTTTACTTTGGTTCCATCAAGAAGGCATTCAGATGTGTTACACATTTGCTATAAATTCTGAATTTTAGCACTCTAGTTGCTCATTAGATCACTGTAGTAAAGCTACTGCTCACCAGGGAAGTCTGCTGCCGGTATTCAAAGTGCATGTTTCAGTCTGCATGTCAGAATTTTTTTAATGAAATAGAAGAGGATTTGAGAAGTCAAAATGTGCCCTCATTTTTCTTTCTTCAGCACTAATCATAATTGCTATGACAAAATGAATCCCCTCATTTTGCTCCTTTGCAAATTAAATGTTTTAAGTGTTGCCACTTTATTCCAATCAAGATGACTTCAGGTGTGCCATACTTTTGTCATAAGTAAGACTGTTAGCGCTCTAGTTGTTCTTTAGAACACTCTGGGACATTCTGTCAGGGCTATACTTGGGCTACATCTGGGTGATATTTGTGCTACATTTGGGCTCTTTTGTCTCTGGTGGCCATCTTGGGAGACTTATTTGTTATGAAGTTTCCTAATTTCCTCATTTACTACAGTCTCCTCAGTAGGGAATACTTTCAGTTTTCTACTTTGATTCTATCAAGAAGGCATTCAAAGGTTACACACATTTGCCATAAATTCAGAATGTTAGCACGCTAGTTGCTTATTAGATAACTGTAGTAAAGCTACTGCTCACAAGGGAAGTTTGCTGCTGGTTTTGAAAGTGCATGTTTCAGTCTGCATGTCAGAATTTTTTAATGAAATAGAAGAGGATTTGAAAAGTCACTCAAAATATGCCCTAATTTTTCTTTCTGAAGCACTAATCATACTTTCTATGGCAAAATGAACCCCCTCATTTTGTTACTTTTTAAATTAAATGTTTTCAGACTTACCACTTCATTCCAATCAAGATGGCTTCTGGTGTGCCATACTTTTGTCATAAGTTAGACTGTTAGCACTCTAGTTGTTCTTTAGAACACTCTGGGACATTCTGTCATTGGGTATACTTGGGCTATATCTGGGTGATATTTGGGCTCTTTTGTCTCTGGTGGCCATCTTGGGAGTCTGCATGTCAGAATATTTTAATGAAATAGAAGAGGATTTGAGAAGTCACTCAAAATGTGCCCTCATTTTTCTTTCTGCAGCACTAATCATACTTTCGATTTCAAAGTATTTTATTGAGGATTAGATATATATATATATATACAGTACAGTAGTAGTGCAGTAGTAGTGCATGAGGGTGAATACAGACGCCTTTGGGGTTACATAAGGGCATAGTGGCTTGTATGGCTTGAAGTAAGTCACAAACGCTCGAATGGCTGGTTGGCATAAATTGTTCACAGTAACACTGTTGTACCCTCACTAAGAAGAAAGAGAGGAGTGAGGAAAGGAGGAGTAGAAGAAGGTAGGTGTGGGGGAGGGGAGACAAAGCATTAAGATGTTTGATGTTTCTCGCGGTGAGCATCCAGTCCCTATTATTGGCTTCGGTGGGCAGAGTACGACGGCTTCTATGGGGGTTTGTTTGGACCCAAGTGTCTATCCAGCGAGGCCCATATTTCGCCCCTTGCTGTGTGGTTGGGAGCATGCAGTGCCGTTATGTTGTCTGCCCCTCTGAGGAAGGTGATCCACTTGACCCAGCCTTTGAAGGTCGCCTTCCCTGTGTCTTTCCAGTTCGCTAGTATTGTTTTGACTGCTGTAGTGAGGAGAAGGTCTATCAGGTCCCTGTACCCCTTGGAGTCTAAATCTGGGTCCTTGAATGCAGTGGCTAGCCCCACAAAGCCTGGTTGTATTTCCCGTCCTGCTATATTAGTGATGAAGTCCCTAACCTTATTCCAGAAACTCGTTACTTTGGTGCAGTAAAAAATCAGGTGAGCGAGGTCGCCCCTCTCCTTTTGGCAGTTCCAGCAGGTGTCATTTTCTCTGACTCCGACCTCCGCTAGGCGGGCCGGTGTCCAGTAGGCCCTGTGTAGCAGGCAGTATTTAGTTTGTGCCACCTGGGGGGAAACTTTGTTTTGGGAGGCCGAGAACCACAGGTGGCATTTTTCCCTCTCGCTCAGTTGTCTCTCGAGCAGCGTTTCCCAGAATCCTACCGCCTTAGTGTTGAGGTTCGATGTCGTAGGGCTTAGGAGTTTGTATATGTGGGAAGTCTGGTGGCCTATCTTGTGCAGGTTGTGCATATATTGTATGATGGAGGGGACCTTTTTGTCTAAGTTTGCTTTTGTGATGGCCGCTCTAATTTTGAGAAATTCATAGAACTCGACCGTTGGTAGATTATGGGCTTGTATTAGGGCTTCGAACGTTAGTGGTGTCCTGTTCTTTTCAAGTTGTTTGGGGGTGGAGATTCCTTTCCCGTACCAGGTGTTGTTGTCTAGAATCTTGCCTTTGTATTGGACCTTAGAGTTAAACCAGATGGATTCCCAACTAGTATTCCTGATTGTCTGTTTCATCTTTTTGTCTACTATTAGGAAGGCGGCCTTTGTGTTCCTGAGGACTGTGTTCCTGATCTCCGGGTGTTTGTTTGCTGTGAGCATGGCTATGGGGTCTAGTACGCCTAGGGTCTCCCTCTCCAGTGCTAGTCACACTGGTGTGTACTCCTTAGTTAGGGACGAGCCAGTGGGCTCCCTGTTTGGCTAAGCATGCTGTTTGGAATACTTTGAAATTTGTAATGTTTAGCCCTCCTAAGCTTTTGTTCAGCCTTAGCTTCTGCAGGCTTATCCTGGGTCTTTTTTCTTTCCATAAAAATGTGTTGATCATATTGTCCAGCTGTTTGTGGAACTCGTCTGTCAGTGTTAGTGGTAGCATACCTATCATGTAGTTAATCAAGGGTGTAACCATCATCTTGATTGTCTCTACCCTGCCCCACCAGCTGATGTATTTGGGTGACCAAGAGTTCAGTTTCTCTTTTATCTTTTTTAGGGTGGCTTCCTCATTGTGATCAAGCGTCGCCCTGAGGTCCCTACCAAAGTGGAGACCAAGGTATTTGAGGTGCTTCCTTTGCCATGCTAGCCCTGATTCGCCCAGGACTGTGCTTGTAGTGTGGACATTCATGGGTTTGCACTCAGATTTATCCCTGTTCAGTTTGTATCCTGAGACTCCTGCATACATCCCAATGGTGTTCATTAGTGCCGCTATTGATTCAGTAGGGTTCTTGGTTATGATCAGAATGTCATCAGCATATGCTGCCAGCTTCACTGTGTTCCCACCTATGTGGATGCCAGCAATCTCGGTGTTGTTCCTAATCATACTTAGGAGCGGCTCTAGTGCTAGTAGGAACAAGGCTGGGGAGAGCGGGCAACCCTGTCTCGTACCTCTCTCTAGTGTTAGTTGTTCCGATGTGCTTCCGTTTACCACGACCCGTGCTTTGGGCTCCTTGTAAAGGGCCATCACCATACTCCTGTATTTTTTGCCTAGCCCGAACTTCTGTATACATAGGTCTAAGTATGGCCAGGAAACCCTGTCGAAGGCCTTTTCTGCGTCGAGTGCGATCATGACCGCGGGGTCAGTACTGTTGGATGTGTGGTCAATAAGATGGCAAAGAAGCCTAGTGTTGTCTTGGGCCAGCCTGTTCTTAATGTACCCTACCTGTGAGTTGTGAATTAGGTGGTGGAGGTGGTTGTTGAGTCTGGTTGCCAGTATTTTGGCGTAAATTTTGCAGTCCACGTTGATTAGTGAAATTGGCCTGTAGTTTTGGGGGTATTACTATGATATTGGCCTCTGCTATTGTGTCTGTCATACGGCCTTTGTGCGCACAGTGCGTGAACACTTCTACCATAGTAAGTTTTAATAGCTGTAGGAAGAGCTTGTAAAAGGCTGCCATATATCCGTCAGGCCCGGCGCCTTGTTCACCTTGAGCGTCTCTATCGCCTTCTCTACTTCCGCCCCGTTATGGTGTGTTCTAGAGATGATCTCTGGTTCTCCGTCAGCGTGGGTAGGCTTAGTTTGCTCAGTAGGCTTGCCCCCACGTCCATCGCTAGATCTTTGTCTGCCTTGTATAGGTTACCATAGACGTCTTTGAATACTTCCAGTATCTCCTTGTTTGCTGTGTAAGTCTTTTTGGTCGTGTCTGTTATTGCTACAATAGAGTGCTGTATCTTCTTTGCCTTTAGATATGACGCTAGTGCCCGCCCCGCTTTGTTGGCTGTACATAGATTGATGGCTTTATATTTATTTATCCATGTGCCAGCTCTTTCTCTCAGAATCTTGTTGAGTTCGTATTTCCTCTTTGAGAGGTCAGTCAGCGTGTTGCCGTCCGCAAGGTTTGCGCAGTGGCCTCTTTCTAGATCCCTGATCCCATTCTCTAGTTCTGTTATCCTCCTATTCCTTTCTCTGTTCATCCTGGCCTTGATGTTTAGGAGTTTGCCTCTTATCGTAGCTTTGAGTGCGTCCCACAGGATGGCCTTGTCCACCCCTGCGTTGTCATTGAAGGAGAGATACTCCTTTATTGCCTCCTAAATCTCAGCCCTGTTTGTGGGGTGTTTCAGGATGTTATAATTTAGCCTCCATCTTCGGCTAGGTTGTTCATTGTGTCAACCACTAAGGGAGAGGCTGATGTGTGCGTGGTCTGATATTGTTATTGCTGCTATTTCTGTCTGGTCTATGAGGTGTGTGTGCAATGCTGACATAAGTATGTAGTCTATTCTACTGTATGAGTTGTGCAGATGTGAGTAGAACATGTATTCTCTCGCGTCTGGGTGTTGGAGTCTCCAGGGTTCTTTAAGGTGGAGTTTGGAGCATAGGTTCTCCAGTGTTTTCTGCTCCTGGGGTCTGTGACTCTGTCTGACGGGGTGTCTGTCTATGGCCTGGTCTAGCACTTGGTTCATATCCCCGGCCAGCAGGAGTAGGTCGTCCTTCCTTTAGAAGTTAGTTTTGGATGACAGTATCAACTCTGTTACACTTCCTGTATAGTCTTGAGCACGTAAGAGCTATCAGACATAACAACAAACAGTACCCAGTGACGAGGCACTTCTTTGACCACCACTTCCAAAATGAGAAACTATTGAGGATGGTGGTCATTGACAATATAGATACCAACACACGGGCGGAAACTGAGTGCTCCTTTTAAGACAATTGGAGTCTAGGTACATTATCAATTTGGGAACTATGAGCCCAATGTGGCTGAATTCAAGCGAGGAGCTGGCAGTCCATTTGCACAACTAAGATATTATATCTATACATAGGACTTGAGTTTGTATGGCAGTGTTTTCATTTTAATTATTCACATTTTGTATTTTTTATAGGTGTGGTTTATCACTTATTTCTGCAATCTCATTGAAGAAGTGACACAAGATCATGTTTTAGTAATTTAGCCCACTTGGGCGAGACTAAATGAATGGAACTCTCAATGTTATAATGTTTTTGTCGCTAATAACTGAGGCTCATATGGATAAAATTGTCCTCTAAATCATCAAATTTTCATGTGCCTTTAATTGATGAATTGTTTGGAATTATCAAGTTACAAGAATTGACGCGATAATTGCATTACATGGAACGTGATTTCGCGCATGCGCATAATAGGCCTGACTCACATGATTCAGTGGGAGTACTTTGTACTGATTGTGGCCATGTCAATGGATTGAGATCTGACCGCTCCTGACGCTTGATTAATTAGCACTTGAAATTTCGCTATATGGTGCATCGAGTTTGAAACTTGTTATTTTTTGTGATGATTATTTAATATTATTTTCTTTGATGGCAAATTCTTTGTTACTCCTTTTAAAATGTAAAATGTAATTTGTCAATTTTGACGTTTGCACGATAAGGAAAATGACATGCCATAGGATGTTTTATGAGCACCTTTGAACTGACAAAACTTTATTGAGTGTAACCTGTATCATACTAAGATGGCAGCTATTTTTCAAACTTTTTCACTATGAGGTGGTATCAGTCCTTTTTCTATGTAACTGACACTTTGACTTTAAATGAAAGAGTTCAGCATGACCAAGGCTTACACTGAAACGTGTTGCTTTCTGCAGTAATAAATTACATTTCTGCTAACTTTCCAGAGTGTCCGTCCTTCTCTTCCGACGTTGGAGGAGTGTGTGAAGAGGATATATATATTTATATTTATATATATATATATATATATATATATATTCACTGAAAAAACCATAGGTTTCACACCAGTTATAGTTAGGAATTAGCATTTAAAAAACCTATTAAATTCACTGACAAAACCATAGATTTCACACCATTTATAGTTAGCTGGAAATTTTACTGACATAAAACCATTGAAATTCCCACGTTATAGTTAGTTGGACTCACTATAACTTGCGCGCCTGTAATGCACTGCTGATGACGTCACATATTACATCACTCATGACATGGTCAGTGACATCACTCATGACATCACTGATGACACCATCCAGTGAATGTGTGTCTTTCTGAAAAATAAATTTGTTTTATATATGTATTTGTAAAGGTCGATGGAAGAATAAATGTTTAAATAAGTGTGTAAATGGATGTTTTTTAAAAAAAAAAATTGGTTGGGTAACTGGCTTATTACGTGTATCTTAGTGAATACATATATTAGCGAGTATTGTTTAAATATTTAAATGTTTGTATCAGTGTTTCTCTTTGTGTATAAGTGGCTGCAGGGGTTGGTGACTGACTCACTGTTTGTATGTGTTTTGAAGACAGCATATGTGCAGGACTGTATGGGTGGATGAGTGTGTATATGTGTGTGTTAGTGAGTGAATGACTGTCTCACTAGTGTCTTCATTAGTAACGACATATGTTTTAATCTAGTATATGTGAGTATTGATGTATATAAGTGAGTATAGTATATATAGTGAGAGATTGTAGGAGTTCCTGTTTAAATAAGTATGTGTTTCTATAAGTGATTGTTTAAGAGAGTAAGTATGGGTAAGTTTCCTTAGAAGTAAGGTGGTAGTGTGTGTATAAATGTATATGCAAATAAATGGATTTTCAATAGTTTATTTGCATGTGTGAGTATGTGTGTGAGTAACTTTTGGATGACTGCTGATGTGTAACAGGATGTATAGGTGTATCACTACATATGATGAGTGAGTATATATATGAGTGACTATATAGAACTGTTGGTGAATGAGTGGATGTGTATATAGATGGTGGAATTACTGAATTGGTTGTTGTTACTGGTTTGGGTATCTCCATTTTTTTGAAAATGTTTGTTTCTATTTTTGAATATGTGTTTCAAGCGTTACATTACACTGAAATTAGGTCTGTCACTCTGTCACAAGGATGGTGTCATCAGTGATGTCATGAGTGATGTCACTGACCATGTCATGAGTGATGTAATATGTGACGTCATCAGCAGTGCATTACAGGCGCGCAAGTTATAGTGAGTCCAACTAACTATAACGTGGGAATTTCAATGGTTTTATGTCAGTAAAATTTCCAGCTAACTATAAATGGTGTGAAATCTATGGTTTTGTCAGTGAATTTAATAGGTTTTTTAAATGCTAATTCCTAACTATAACTGGTGTGAAACCTATGGTTTTTTCAGTGAATTTCAAAGGTTTTTTAAATGCTAATTCCTAACTATAACTGGTGTGAAACCTATGGTTTTTTCAGTGAATTTCAAAGGTTTTTTTAATGCTAATTCCTAACTATATAAGACCTGAAAGCCCACCAGGAATCTCCAGTATGCGCCAGGGGACTGCATTGCAGAGAGGTGTAATGAAGCCACAACCCTTTTTACACCTCTCTGCAACGCAGCCCCCGTGCATGTTTGAAGAGGGGGAACTAATTCCCCTTGCATACTGGGGGCCCCTGGGGGCCAATTAGCCCACCTGGAACCTCCAGTATGCGCCAGGGGCTGCATTGCAGAGGTGTAATGAGACTATGCCCCTTGTTACACCTCTCTGCAACGCAGCCCACTGCCGCGTTTGCAGAGGGGGAACTAATTCCCCTTGCATACTGGGGGTCCCTGGGGTCAACTGGTCCACCAGGAGCCTCCAGTATGCGCGAGGGAGCTGCATTGCAGAGAAGTGTAATGAGGCCACACCCTTGTTACACCTCTCTGCAATGCAGGCCACTGGCGCGTTTGTAGAGGGGGGACTAATTCCCCTTGCATACTGGGGGTCCCTGGATCATATCTGCCCAAACACCGATATTCCGAACGATTGTAAATTACTTTTCTTGAGAAACATTTGGATTTGGATTATCATGTCCTATACTTTGGAATTTTTGAAAGACTGACTTTGAGGATGCTATAAATTACTCAAGTCTGCCCGAATTGTGTGGGTAAAATTGATACCTAGTCACTTTGAATAAGAATATACTTATGTCTCGTCTAACATTTGGAAGAAATATCTAGTTATATGACAACTGGATACCGACATAACTTGAAGGAAATAAGAACGCCCTGAAGAAGTTCTGTTGTACAGAACGAAACCTTTCGGCTGGCTGTGGTACATAAACTTAAGGAAAATAAAAGCATTTGAATATACACCAAGATTCAGCGCTTCAATAAGGACTCTAAGTGATATGATTTGATTGGACTCATTGTGAAAGTGGTGCTGTGCCAAACTTTGGAATATTCTCCACTACTCTCTACTACTTACTCTCTCCTACTCCACTACTCTCAAATACTCACTGTCTACTACTCATTCTCTACTACTCTACTACTCTCTACTACTCTCTCTCTACTACTCACTCCCTACTACTCGCTACTCACTACTCCCTACTACTCACTATCTACTACTCTCTACTACTCACTCTCTACTACTCTCTCTCTACTACTCACTCTTTACTACTCACTATAACTCTCTACTACTCACTCTCTACTTCTCACTCTCTACTACTGTCTACTACTCACTCTCTACTACTCTCTCTCTACTAGTCTCTACTACTCACTCTACTACTCACTCTCTACTACTCACTACTATTCTCTCTGCTACTCATTCTCTACTACTCTCTACTACTCACTCTCTACTACTCACTCTCTACTACTCACTCTTTACTACTCTCTACTACTCACTTTCTACTGCTCTCTACTACTCACTCTACTACTTACTCTCTACTACTGTCTACTACTCACTCTCTACTACTCACTCTCTACTACTCTACTATTCACTCTACTACTCTCTACTACTCACTCTCTGCTACTCTCTCTACTGCTCTCTACTACTCTCTACTACTCACTCTCTACTCTCTACCTCTCTACCTCTCTCTTCTTCTCTCTCTACTAATCTCTACCTCTCTACCGCTACCTCTCTACCTCTCTACCTCTACACCTCTACCTCTCTACCTCTCTCTACACGCACACATATACACATATATGCATATATATATATGCATATGCATTTATATATATATGTATGTGTATGTATAAAAAAAAACAACAAAACATTTTTTTTTTTAAACAGCTACTTTTAAAACTGTCATTCTTTTTCCCCATGGTACGCTCCCCGGTACGCTTACCGGTGCGCGTACCGGTGCGCGTACCGGGCGCTCACCCCGCGAAAATCAAATTTTTTTTAAATTTTTTTTTTGCTCCGCGGGGCCCTTTTATGGCCCCCACATCAAACCTAGGGGGTCAAGGGGGGTCTACTCTGCCCCCTTATGGTCATTTCCCTCTTTGTTTTGGCCACCTCTCGTGTCTCGATCCTACCGAGACACAAGATGGCGGCCGCTCCGGACTGTTTAGAATGTTTACAGACACCCCAGAGCCAATCAGCTTTCTGCGCGCAAGTCGCGGTAAGCGCCCGGTGCGCGTACCGGTGCGCGTACCGGAGCGCGGCTATAGATATATATATTTTTTTGAACCTTAATTACTCAAAATCCACTGGAGCACATATCTTGAGACATAGCAAAGGCACATCGGGCTACCAGTCCCTACAATTTTGCCAAGTTTGGTGGAAATCCATTCAGCCGTTCGGGCTAAAAGTGAAATCGACCGCCCTATGGAAATTAACATGGGGAAAACGCGTTTTGGGACCCCCCTTTTATCTCGGCCCCCGCTTGACGAATCCCCCCCAAACTTTCAGGGAAGGACCGGAACGCCGCGAGGCCATTTTGAGGAAATTTTCAGGCAGATTCGTCAACCGGCGCCAAAGTTATTCCAAATAGAATTTTCAGATTTAACATTGAAAAAAATCCTAACTATAACTACCTACTGGCGACCGCCAGTAGGTAATATATATATATATATATATATATATATATATATATATATATATCATCACACGCTTCCAAACAGTGGTGTCAGGAAAGAAACGGCCAGCACTCAGATGTTGTGATCTTGTTCTTTATTTCGTTTCCAAACCCCCCCAGCACCCCCGACAGACGCGTTTCGCTCAAGGCTTCGTCAGTGTCGTCAGTGAACAAACAATTTCGCCATTTTAAACAGTCCGCCCTTTCAAGTTAGTAAACATAGAAGATGGTACAAAATCTATTTTGCGGCGGCCATTTTGTAGTGTGTAAATACATGGTTTCTACTACTGTTAGAGAATGGCGACAGATAAAGTGCTCAGTGCAAATATGTAAAACAAAGTTTGACATGTGACCAAATAATTATTAGGACTAGCACATATTTACAATTTTTACATTTGTGATACCAAACGATGCTATTTACAAATTTTACAGGCGTGTATGATGTTATGCAGGGGTGTATCCCCGATTGTATACAAGCCATTGCCGTGTGCAAATCCAATATATACAGGTGATGAAATTGTTCAACCCAATGCCCGCTATTTACAAATCTACACTACATAACATATATATATTCATATGTTAGGGCAAATTTTCTTCTAGACTTGGCTAGTTGGTTCTCATTGCGCCCTGTATGGGCTTGTGATTTGCCACACCTTGCCATCTTAATTTTTTGGTATCACTGTTGTTATTTCATAACTCTTCAACATGGCATAAAGGTAGGAAATGCTTGTTTGCTAGGCTGCGTTCAGTTTCTATTCAAATGGGACCAAGGAGTCATATTTTGGTATTTGGACATATCAGATGGATTGACAGATCAGGCATTCATCATAGGTGTACCCACATCTCAGCATCATTGTTGAGACCCCATGGTGTCATCGTTTTGAGGTCCAGGATATACCTCGATTCCATTATACGGAGGGCTTTTTCTCTGTTCCCCCCTCGTTCTAATTTGGGAACCTGGTCAATACAGTAATAAATGAGTAAATCTCTGTTGCTATGATGTTTTTCAGCAAAATGACGGGCTATCGGATAGGTCTTGTCATTATTCACGATAGCCCTCATGTGTTCCAAGATTCTCATTTTTGCTGGTTTTATGGTCCTCCCTATGTATCGTTTATTACAGGGGCAGACCAAACAGTAGACTGTATATTCCGAATCGCAATTCAGATGCTTCAAAATCTTCCTGTTGGGTCTGTCCTCACCTGATCAAGAAGGGTACTCCTTGACCTTCTTACTGAATTTGCATGCCTTGCAGCGTAAGCAGGGAAAGAAGCCAACTATTTGGTTGGAGGACTTATTAGCTTTCTCAGGGGTGTAATGGCTGTGGACAAGATATTCCGACAGAGACTGGCATCTTCTATTAGTCACCATAGGTCTATCTGGTAGTGACTTTTTCAAGATGTTATCAGTGTGTAATATGTGCCAGTTTTTCTTGAACGACTGGACCAATTCTCCAGATTTGTTGTTAAATGTCGTTATCACTCTGACCTGATCATTATCTTTCCTTGACTCTTTCACCAACAGAAGGTCCCTCCTGTCAACAGTCTCTGCTTTAGCACCAGCTTGATCTAAGATGTTCCGGGAGTATCCCCTCGCTTGGAACTTCTCACTAGCTTCTTCCTGTGCTTTTCTAAAGTCCTCACTTTCTGAGCAGTTTCTCTTGAGTCTAAGGTATTCACCATAAGGTACATTTTTCACCAGACTTCTAGGGTGGTGGCTGGCCGCGTGCAATACGGCATTGCCAGCCGTTGGCTTTCTATAAAGCCTAGTGTGGAGATGGTCATTTTCCACAAAAACCTCTAGGTCAAGGTAACACACACTTTGGTCACTTATGGTGCTGGTAAATTTAAGATTCAGGTCGTTATTGTTAAGAGTTGAGATATATTCCTCAGCCGAGGCCCTGTCTCCCCTCCAGACAATAAACAAATCGTCGATGTATCTGGTCCACATCAGTATGTTTTCACTCCATTTTTCATTGTTACCTCCCCATGCCTCGTGCTTCTCCCACCAGCCCACGAAGAGATTCGCGTAGCTGGGGGAGAAGCACGAACCCATAGAGGTCCCTCTGATCTGCTTATACAATTGGCCTGCAAACAGGAAGTAGTTGTTAAACAAACAAAATCTTATCATGCATAAGATCATCTCACTATGTGTTCGATATTTTGGTTGTTTTTTATCCAAAAACCACTTTATAGCACACAGTCCTTGTTCGTGATCTATGCATGTATACAGATTAACGACATCCATAGTTATTAATAGCATGTCTTTATCCCAGGAGATATTGTCCATGATGCGTAAAAAGTCCTGTGTATCTCTTACATAAGAGGGCAGGTCCTTAACAATAGGTGCTAAAAAAATGTCTATGAAGCGTGATGTATTTTCCAAAAGGCTGCCGATTGCTGAGACAATCGGCCTCCCTGGTGGTCTTTTGGCATTCTTGTGGATTTTAGGCAAATGGTAGAAGGTGGGCAACATGGGGGATTCACAGTGTAGAAAAGCAAATTCGTCTGAGCTGATCATGCCATCTTCCTTCCATTGCTTTAATAGATTTTCATAAGCAATGGTGCTTTTAACAAATTCCTCTCTTTTCACTGTGACATAGCACTCTTTATCTCTTAATTGTCTATGTGCCTCCTGTTCGTAATGTTCCTTACTAAAGATGACGATGTTCCCGCCCTTATTTAAGGGCTTAATCTCAATTGACATCCCGCAAGGATTTAATTGCTGTTCATTGCCTCCTCGAGATGTTAGAAGAGTTCACGCCCATTCTCTTACTTGCCATCTTTTCCAAGTCTGCTGTTACTGCTTCATTAAACACATCGATTGCATCATGGGGTGTGTTTGGTAGTTTTCTTGATTTTTGTTTAAGATTGCTCGGAAAAGGTGCAGTTTCTGTGGTTGTTTCCTGTTCTCGATTTTGTAAATCTTGTGTTGATGTGAGCAAGATTTCCAGGAGATCATCTTTCTCTGTTGCATCTGTTGTTTCAGGATTAGCTAAAGTTGTTTTATCCGGGCTTAGCAGAAAGATTTTTTTGAATTTTAGCTTCCTGATATATTTGAACAAGTCAATTTTGGCGTCCACTAGGTTGAATTCGCTGGTCGGACCAAAACTTAAACCTTTTTTCAATACGTTGGTCTCATCCATAGTCAATATCCTTTTAGATAAATTGATGACATTATTATCTTCTTCGGTAATTACTTTCTTCTGCGATTCGAGGCACTCCGTGTCACCATTGGGGTGGTGGTGTTTTGTCAACCTCCCCTTGTGCCTCTTCCCCCGCCTCGTCCTCCTCTTTGATTTTGTTGGGGGGGGTGATTTCTTAGTTGTGGTCTCTGGCGGGTTTCCTTCATTACCTGGTATTCGTCGAAAAAAGGTTCCCCTGTCTCTTTTTCCTTTGTTCCAGGGGCCAAGTTTTGTTCACCATCTGAGGTTTCTACTTCTGACTCCTCAGTGTCCATACCTGTTGTCTGTGCGGTACCCTGGGCCAATCTTTTGCGTGTGGCGTCAAATTTCCGTGCAAACGTAAGAATTCTACCAGATAAATAGTCCTGCTCATCTCTCTGGAATTTCGTTTGCTTCCTTTTGCGTATTCCCATTTCATAGTCCTTAATTCTTTTACTCATCACAGTGCGAAGTTCTTCACAGGTTTTGGTGTCTTTATCTTTAGCAATCTCAGCCTCGAGGTCTGCTATATCCTTTAAACACTTCTCACGGTCACTCCATGCATACTTTACAAGCAGTCTGTCCATCCCCTTAGAGGACTCTGCTGTGTATTCTGCCCAGTCTTTTAAAAGGGCCGGGTCCGGGTTTTCGTAAGAGGGGATTGTGTAGATGCGCAGGCCTCGAGGGACTCTGTTATTATTATTATTATTATTATTACATTTATTGAGCGCACAGCTACCCGGAGGTTTCCCGGCGCTTGCCTTGGGAACCCGTCCTGGCTTTTCCCTGTGAGATAGCCCCTACAGGGCATCCCCAAGGTGAAAGCCAGGCATCCCGCCGCAGGGGGACCGTTGTGGAGATTAAGCAAGCTTAATGCCCAGAGTTGCAGAGTGAGAACCCATGATTAGAGCAGGCACCGAAGCGAGAATTATCGAGTCCGTGGACATTTGAGCTCAAGACCCTGCCGCGTCGGGAATTGAACCCTGACCTCAGCTTCCGGGTCTGCCTGCTCTACACCGTGAGCCACACTTCTCCACACTCCAAATATCTTTCCAGGGAGGTGGCTTCCCACCATTTCCTCACTTCTCGTTCTTGTAGTCTTTCCAACTTCAGAAACAGACTCTTAAGGTTGGTGGCAACTTCAGTCGGTAAGACTGCGCTCTTATCCTTCGCTGATTTATCTTTCCCCGACATGAACATCACATTGGCGGCTGCCTCCCTCTCCCCTGTGAGATCTCCCATTGTTGCCATGTTGATAAGAATGTGTAGTCTATTTAAATTAACAATTCGGGGGCGGTGGCATCCCACGCTTGACTTTAGGGGGTTCGGAAACACACTTTGACACCCTGCGGGGCAGAGGATAGCAAGTTTTCTTTATACAGGACTAGCTGGAATTCGCCGCCATCACTCACCGCAGACCTCGGCGACTTCCGTTGAGCACCCACACACGTCGGCGTTCTTCGGTCGTCCTCACTTGGTCCGCGGGAAATAGCCGCTCTCCAGTCGCCTTTATTTTCCTGTGGCACAGAGGTTTTCGTTCAACACTCCGCTGTAGTTATATATCCGTATCCTCGGGGCAAGCGGCCAAAATTAATTACTTCACCGCTCCGTCACCGCCGCCGCTCCACAACGTCCCGGGTGCTTGTAGCCATCGCTGGTGAGGCGCTTAGGATATCATCACACGCTTCCAAACTGTGGTGTCAGGAAAGAAACGGCCAGCACTCAGATGTTGTGATCTTGTTCTTTATTTTGTTTCCAAACCCCCCAGCACCCCCGACAGACGCGTTTCGCTCAAGGCTTCGTCAGTGTCGTCAGTGAACAAACAATTTCACCATTTTAAACAGTCCGCCCTTTCAAGTTAGTAAACATAGAAGATGGTACAAAATCTATTTTGCGGCGGCCATTTTGTAGTGTGTAAATACATGGTTTCTACTACTGTTAGAGAATGGCGACAGATAAAGTGCTCAGTGCAAATATGTAAAACAAAGTTTGACATGTGACCAAACAATTATTAGGACTAGCACATATTTACAATTTTTACATTTGTGATACCAAACGATGCTATTTACAAATTTTACAGGCGTGTATGATGTTATGCAGGGGTGTATCCCCGATTGTATACAAGCCATTGCCGTGTGCAAATCCAATATATACAGGTGATGAAATTGTTCAACCCAATGCCCGCTATTTACAAATCTACACTATATAACATATATATATTCATATGTTAGGGCAAATTTTCTTCTAGACTTGGCTAGAAGAAGAAAAAAAAAAATACATATATATATATATATATATATATATATATATATATATATATATATATATATATATATATATATATATATATATTGAACAATGATTCAGCTTTTTCTTGTACACCGAAAGTAGACAGCACTCTGGTTATCTGATTTCAAAAGTGTTTTATTGGCAGACCCCCTGCCCCTCCAACAGACAGTGTGTTAAAAAGTGGGTCATAGGTTCTTTCTTGACTTAAAAACAATGGTTTCAAAAGTGCAAGTGCAGTGTTAAAAACAATTTCTTTTTACAATTCATTATTATATATGATTGTACAAACCAAATGTGGAATATGTCAGAGATATAACCTTTCATTCTTTTCCAGCGCGATTGCACATTTTCCTAGAACCAATATTGTCTTGTTAGAACTGTTCAATTATTTTGAGACACATTCCACACTCTAAATGATATTACAATAGGTATTTGTATGTGTCAATAGGCAACTGCCATAATTAGGAATATGTATAAAGAATATTCAATTATTCCCCTGTTTGTTTTTTAGTTTGTTTTTTAATCGAGCCCTGTATGGGCCAGCTCAACTGTTGTCCAGCCCTGGATGGGCCATTTGTGCATTTTTGTTAAGTCCCTAGGCTAAGGAGAGAGAAATTGGCAAGTGAATTCATTCAAATAGTTTCAATCATGTTGTTGTAGAGACTAGAGGGAGATAGATGTTGCTCTGTTCTATTAATTTTCTGTGTGATCCCACATTTCAAATAATCATTCCACCCTTCTTATGCTCCCCTACTCTTTTCACGTACTGTCTTGATTCATTTATAAGTGTACCCATAGTTCTTCGTCGTTGTTAAGCCCTGTTGGCCATTTGCTTTGCAGATCTATAATATATTTAGACTCCAGCACCCTTAGAGCCTTAACACGATCACCCCCTCTTTCTTTTCTATCCACCTGGTCCAGGCAGAAAAAGTGAGTAGGTCTCTATTGCTGTTGTGATGTGTTTCGAAGTGGCGTACCACGGGGTAAGTTTTGTCCCGGTTTGTTATAGCACGCATGTGCTCTAATACTCGTTTTTAGCTGGATGGATTGTGCTTCCGATGTACCTCTTGGAACAGGGACATTCCAAGCAGTGTATTGCGAAGTCCGAATTGCAATTGAGAAATTTGACAATTTCTCTTGTCGGACGGGGATTGTTGGGTCACCCTTCATATTTAGTTCTTTTTTTGCTGTGTTTGCAGACCTTGCAGCGCATGCACGGGAAGAAGCCTTTGATGGGCTTCATCGTTGTTGCTTTGGGTGGGACCTCGAAATGACTATGTATCAAATGGTAATTTAAAGACTGACAGCGTCTGTAGGTTATGGATGGGTGTGCAGGTATAATTCTTTTTAGAGTTGCATCTGTTTGCAGGATATGCCAATTTTTATTGACTACCTGTACCAAATCTCCTGCTCTTATACTGAAATTGGTAATCATCTGTGTTATACCTTCTGATTATGTTTTGGTCTTGTCTATTAGTAGGTCTTTTCTGTCAATCAGGTCTACTCTACTTACTGAATTCCCTAGTACTGTTTTGGAATAGCCCCTTTCTCTAAATCTCATTGTGGCATCCTCCCCGGCTTTCACAAATTCTTCATTACCTGAGAAGTTGCGTTTCAGGCGGAGTAATTCTCCAAATGGAATATTTCGAATCAAGCTCTAGGTCCAGATAATTTATGGAGGTGTCACTGATGGTGCTAGTGAACCTCAGATTCAACTCATTGTTGTTTAGCGCGGCCACATACTGCTCAGCAGAGGCCCTGTAGCCTCGCCAAACAACAAAGAGATCATCAATATATCTGGCCCAGATCATGATTTAATCCAACCATTTCTCATTGGTCCCGCCCCAGGCCACATGCTTCTCCCACCAGCCCACAAACAAGTTTGCGTAGCTGGGAATGAAGCACGTGCCCATAGCTGTCCCCTGTGTCTGCCTGTACAGGGTACCCGCAAACAAAAAAATGTTGTTTTCGAGACAGAATTTGGTCATTGTCAGAAGCATACGGCTATGTTGGTGGAATTTGAGTGGTTTCCTATTTAAAAACCAGTTTACAGCAGAAATGCTATCCTTATGGCCAATACAGGTATATAGATTGGCGACATCCAGGGTATTCAGAAGCATGTCTGAGTCCCTCGTGATGTCATCAATCAGTCAGAGGAAGTCCTGAGTGTCCCTCACAAATGAGGACAGATCCTTCACAAATGGTGCCAAATATGTGTCTATGAACCAAGATGTATTTTCCAGAAGACTGCCTATCGAGGAGACTATCGGCCTCTCTGAATGGTTCTTAATATCTTTATGTACCTTAGGAAGGTGATAAAAAGTGGGGATCACTGGGTTTTCACATTGCAGGTAATCAAATTCATTTTTAATATTCATTCCCTCATCCCTCCATCCTTCTAGCAAAGTCTGATACTTTAGGGTACATTTTACATAGTCAGTTCTGGTGATTGTTTCATAGCAGTCCTTGTTCAGTTGTTGCTTCATTGCTTCTTGTTTGTATTTTTCCTTACTGAAAATCACTATATTTCCACCCTTTTCAGAGGGTTTAATCTCAATGCTCGTGTCCGTCTTTGGAGATTTAATGGCTTCCCATTCCTTTCTTGTGATGTTGGAATTCTTCATGTTCATTTCTGTTGTTTTTGTTGGCAGTTTTTGACGGTCTGATAAAACTGCATCATTGAAAATGTCCACTGCGTCATGTGGAGTTTGAGGAAGAACCCTTGATTTTTCTTCAGATTGCTAGGATCTCTTTCTTGTCAGATCCCCTCCGCTCTCATTGCTTCCATTGAGTTGGGGATGTCTTCCATACCAGCCGGGTTTTGCGCTGTCATGAGAGCTTCAAGTTCATTGTCTCTCAATCCAAGTTGTTGACTGTCCTCATTCGATTCAGGAATTGTTCTTGTTCCATTTACAGGATTGAAGGCAAATATTTTCTGTAGTTTCAATTTTCGAACATATTTGAAGAGATCAATCCTAGTTTGTACATGATCGAACTTAGCTGTAGGGCAGAAGGTCAGACCTTTTTTCAGCACTGTTTCTTCTATATATTATATATATATATAATATATATAGAAGAATATGTTATATATATATATATATATAATATTTTTTTCCTTAAAAATATTTTTCTATTGACATCTAAACCATTCCGAAGAGATTCTAGGTACAATAGCTTTCTACTTAGTCCACCTCCTTCCTGATTCTCAAATTTCTCCATCTGTATTGGGATAGACAAACAGTTGTACAACAGGGGTGTGTGTTGTATCACTGTACTGAGGACAGTGCAGGTTTCAGCTACTTCTAGTGATCATAATCAATTGGGCACTGCATTTATCCAACCAGCCCAGGATTATTTTGTTTCATTCATTTTAAACAGACATCCAACCATGGGTGGTAACATTATATGGTTATCTTACTTTTGGAAAGTGATGAATGAGTTTCTATTATGAAGCTGGTGGGTTGAAGGTTGATTCACTTTGTCTTACACAATGTTTTAGGATGTCTTAATGATTATCTACTGCGTTAGCAATTCTGGTATCCCAAAGGTTATATAAAGACAAAGTCTCGTGTTTAACAATGGTTTAAAGTGAGCTTTACATTTCTAATGGCTTCATTTGCATTCTACAGGGACAGGAATGAACTACACAAACTGTGGAGCTGTCAATTGCCCAGAACTGAGCATTACTGCTATTAATTCTACAGAAACAGTTCGACCATCAATTCATTTAATTTACACTTTGATGGGAGTTTATACAGGTATGTGCTTCTGCAGGTATTTGAGAGAAGTCTGTAACATTGCATAAATAAATGTTATTACCCATAGAGAGAGAATAACTTCGGAAAATTGTAACTGAGGCTCGTTTACCCTTAGCAGAGAATCGCAAGTCCTTCCTTCATCTTGTTTCACGGATCAATTTGAACTGTTGTGAATTTTTTAAATGACTGGCAGGACAAAAATTAAAAAAAAAAGGTTTTTTAGTAAGCACAGGTATAATACCTTAAATGAACTCGACTTCTACACTTCTTGAGTCAACAGTAAAATATTATGAAAATGATTCCTGAAATAGAGTTTTAAGTGTTGAGGTAAATTGTTTATGAAAAGGCACAATGTTGACCCATGCCCAACCGTCTTGCCTGGCAAACATGAAAAACTATGTTTACAGTAAAATTCCCAATGAAATTTGAGATTTCTTGCCAAAAGAAATGTAACTTCAACAAGACTTAAGAAATCCACCCTACTCAATGGAACCTTGGCTGATCAATATGGTACAAATGGAAGGATCTTCTATTCGATTGCTTTTGTACAAATACTGAGAACATTTGTGTATATCTGTTATCTGTTTCATTTGCTGGTTAATGGTTTCCTAATATTTAGGTCTGGGCTACAGATAGCTGTAACTGTCTGTTGGCAACACCTCTTGCTTACAATACAAATTACTTATATAAGTACGGAGGGTAACTGATGCTCATGATCGGATTGCTTTGTTGTCTGTTTCAGGTGGCTTGTGTTGGTCCCACCTATGAGCATTTAAGTTTTACTAGGTTTTTATTTGGATTTGTTGTATGTTTCCAATGCAAACATCAGGCAACTATCTCTCCTTTTGCTGGAACATGATACGATTTTTAGCTCTCAAATGTGTGTCTGTCTGTCCTCGCTCATGCTGACTCTGTCTCTCTCAATACTCCCCTCCCATCACTTCATATCTCTCTCAGGCAGCAGCAATCGTCTCTCTCTTACCCCCACCCACCACTCTCTCTCCCTCTGCCTCACCTGCCTACATCAAGCATGATTGCTTAGTATTTCTATGTCACCCTCCAATACTGAGTGAGCAGGGAGCTTCTTT
Source organism: Lissotriton vulgaris (assembly GCF_964263255.1). Lineage (NCBI taxonomy): Eukaryota > Metazoa > Chordata > Amphibia > Caudata > Salamandridae > Lissotriton > Lissotriton vulgaris. The sequence goes on along the minus strand of NC_141694.1, from coordinate 791,806,521 downwards.
TTTCTCTCCTTCTCCCACCTTTGGACTCCAGCTTGTCCCACAGGCATGCTACATGGCACCTATATGTAGGCTGATTCTGTGTTATGGCTAACACAACATATTAGTACGGTGGCACTTATCAAGGAATGATAAGCGGTGTAATCGATGCTCCAAGACTATTGGCTCTTACACGTATGGAGACTAAAAAGAGCTTCAGTCTTAGATTACTGTCAGTGGAAAGTCATCCTTAGTGGAAGAGGAAACCTCACACACTTTTTTAGTGTCATTCTTCATCATATGAGTCCTCTCGACCACCCCAGTAGGACAGTGCCAACAAGGCAGACTCAACCTCCTTGAAGACTGACTAGATAGGGGGGAGTTCTTACATAAATCTTACTGGAAAACACTGACAGAAATGGGGATCCAGACGTAAACTTAAAAATACCTTAGTGCACATTGGAAAAAATACCTTTATTCAATGGAACACTGGATATGATTAAAAGTCAAAGTTGGGTAGGTATCTAGAGTACAATGTCTCACACCCATCTACTACCTACCAAGATGTTTCTGCCTATTGGTAAATAGCCTTAAAGCTCTACCACATTCGTCAGGGCATGTGGATCCCTAATGGTGATTTGTTCCTAAACAATCTAACCTTTAGACTGGTTTAGTTGGTCAGGAAGACTGCCTAATTAGGCCCTACACATCTGTCCTACCTTTTCGTTGATTGGTGGGAACTTGAAAACCTGGTTCTCAGGGGATACCAGCATCAGGGTCACAGAGGGGGGGCGGGGTCCTTTTTTTATTGAGTTTTATATAGTGCTGGCTAGACCCGTAGGTATCAGGGCACTTTACACGAGGAACATGAAGTTACAGTTAACAAAAGTTACATTGGTTTCAGTTACAGTTACAAGTATAGGCATAGGAGAAAAACATTAGAATACACAATAACATAAGTGATTAGCGCATTGCATAGCAAAGATACATGTCTTATGGGTAAAGGAAGGTAGGGAGGGAGCGAAGCACAGAGGAAAGGAAAGCAGATAGAGTCAGGCCGACCAGAAGGGGGAAAATACCTCAGGAGTAACAAAGCAGTCAAAGGGAGAGATAGACAGTGCAGTGAAGAACCGTTAAAAATAATGTCCGAAGTCCAGCTGGATAGGTGAAGGCTGAGGGGGTGAACCAGAGCCAGACTCCTCTACAGCTGCAAAGGACAGCTCCACTGGGCATCGTCCAAAGGTAGTCAGGGCCCGTGGTAAGTAAAACAGTTTTGAGCTCGTTGACTAGACCTGGAGGAAACAGAGCGCTTGACATAAGAGATTTCACAAGTAACATATGCATAATTGCAGATTGCATTGAACAAGAAAAACATTGGAAATGAGGCAGAGCAAGGTGTCAACAATAGGAAAAAATAGCAATAGAGTAGGGGGAGGGAATAAGGCAGAGGCAATCATTAGTTTAAATTAATATCAAATTTCGCAGATCAACAGTGTTACAAAGATACATCAGTTATTAGAGAATAAAACATAGCATAGAGAAAAACGAGTTATAAAATGACATCTGTAGCTACGACGTTAAATAAAAATAGAGAGCAAATCCTGTAGACCATTGAGGGGGTGGGGGGACAGTAAAGGGTTTATCATGAAGATCAGTACCACAAGGGACATCAAAGAAAAAGTCAGAGTATGAAAGTCTACAAACCGGGAGGGGACCGGTGATAACACAACAACTAATGCCATACATCATCGCTGCGTCGGGTCGAAAAATAAATGACGAGGATCCAAACTGGTCACAAGGGTAATTCACTGTGACCAAAACAAGTAGTGAAGGGTCTTTAAAAGGGTCAACTAAGGCACTGGTCAAACTGGCGGCACAGGCGGAGACCAGCGGCAAGAATTGATCAAGGGGATCTGTCGTAGACGCAAGATGGGGGGTCCAAGTCGTGACCCCCAAATAAATTCGAACAAAATGGCGGGTTTGCGGGAGAGACAAAGAACCAAACCGAAAGTCATTTTGGAAAACACGAAGTCACTAAGGAAATATACCCCCGGAGCAGGGCTGAAATGTGGAAGGGATTGCTGCTACTATCGCTGAAATCTTCGTTATTCTACGCTGAGACCTTCACAGAGCTCTATCGCTGAGCCTTGCTCTGGGCACCTGCAGTACAGCTAGCTGCAGCCGTTACCTCTCGCCGGACCCGCTCCGCGGGTCCCGCTTCGCGGCTTGCAGCAGCTGATAGCATTCATCAAGGGGCCTCCTTTCACCTGACTGGACCGGCAGGGCTGCGAGCACAGAGCGGCGGACTCCACGGACCAGGAGTCCCCGCGCGCCCGTCTCCAGCTGGGCTGCTCTCCCTGCCGGCACCGCCCCCACCTCCTAAAAGTTTAAGTGGCGCTTCTGCAGATCCAAAGGCGGATTGCTGCTACTATCGCTGAAATCTTCGTTATTCTACGCTGAGACCTTCACAGAGCTCTATCGCTGAGCCTTGCTCTGGGCACCTGCAGTACAGCTAGCTGCAGCCGTTACCTCTCGCCGGACCCGCTCCGCGGGTCCCGCTTCGCGGCTTGCAGCAGCTGATAGCATTCATCAAGGGGCCTCCTTTAACCTGACTGGACCGGCAGGGCTGTGAGCACAGAGCGGCGGACTCCACGGACCAGGAGTCCCCGCGCGCCCGTCTCCAGCTGGGCTGCTCTCCCTGCCGGCACCGCCCCCTCGGTGACCTCTGTACAGCTACAAAGAGGAAGTACCACCCCCGCAGCGCGGGAGGGCGCCGGGCGAAGCCCGGGCAAAGGGCGGGCCGTCTGAGGCCGTCCGGGGACGACCGAGGACGGGACGGGCCACCCCACTAACAACATCGCCCAAAAACATCGCGGAAACGATTTGTCAAGAAAATAGGTAATATTCTCCTTTTTTTCTGGTATAAGTGGCTAGAGTATTGTCCTGACTTTTACACCATACTGGAACACGAATCTTCGAGATCTTATTACCAAAGTTATTATAAAAGTTGTACTAGGAAAGACAAATGGGTCTAAGAAAATTACGTTCGCGTACAATCTTTTTGAAGCGCATGGGAACCGAAGAAGCAGTCAGGAAATCTACAGATAAAGCGATAAAACCTGGTCGCATTACGTTAACCCCGACTATCAAGGAATATTTTTCTACCCTTCCATCAAAAAAGGTACCTGATAAAACAACATCTACCACTGAAAATAAACCACTCGGGAGTTCAGGGGAATTAACGAATTTATCTGATTCCCCCCATCTGCTTCATAATGTAAGTGATATGGCGCCCATTAACAAGTCTATTCACTCACTGAATGACCAACAACTAAAAGACTACAACTCTATCCTCTTGAAATCATCGACTCCTATAAAAGGCTATGAGACCTTATATAAAACAGAGGACCTAAATATACTCAATCACAAGTCAGAACAAAATAGTCCAAATTTAATATCATCTCCTATAAAGAGCAATGGGAGCCTACATAAATCAGAAGATTCAAGTATATTCAAACACAAAGTAGAAGAAAAAAGCCCCGAAATAAAGCTATTAAATATCGAAACAAAAAAAACATCTGCACAAGAACAAGATTCTTTTTTGGACCCTTTCCTAACCGAAAACAAAAATCTCGATACATCGACAATACCTCTATCTAAGGCTCTTTTCTCACTACAGGCAATATTAGAATCCGTTCTCTCCTTTTTAGGAAACATCCTCGAAAACTCAGATCAAACTTTGGATGTCCAAATTGGCATTTTAAAATTTCTAGTAGAAGAGAAAAGAAAAAAGGAGTCCTCAAAAATAACAGAAAATCCATCAAAAGATACCACTAAACGAAAGGAAAACGATCATAAACAAAATATTTGTCACTCTTCCACTCAGACATCAGAAGGAGATTTCATAGAAACTTATAAAACGAAAAAAACGGAATCTTTCAACGAATCTACGCTCTATTCTTTAGAAAAACTTTTTAGAGAAAAATCGCAAAAAAACCAAAAGCAATTTCCTATTTTTAACAAACAAAGAAAAAAGGACATATATGACAAAGACTTAGTAAAGGAAGGCGAAGACTCTTGTACAAAAACTAAGTCAGAAACTCTAATAAGAGAAATAACAACAGATAAAACCAAGGGAACTGAGGAAAAGGGAAAAAACAAAAGGAGGAAAAAACCTCTTAGAAGGATTCATAAAAAGAAAACCCGTAAGCTTAAATTCCAAAAAATCAATATACCCCAAAAAGATTTGCAGGAGAAAAACGATGAGAAAAGTACGCCATATACTAGTAAAAAAGGAGAATCCCCCAAAGGAAAATGTACAGATACAAAGCCATCATTGAACCCAAGGGCGGATGAATATCTCCCAACCAGGACTGTTATAAAGACAAGACAGGAAAGTATCGATGTCAATAGAAGCAATAAGAAGGACAACGAATGCAGCATTAATATTCAGTCAAAAGCACTTCAATTTGAAGAACTTTTCCCCACCGATAATACACCACTTAATAGAGGCAGGATACTCAACCTCTTGCAAAACATAAAGTCTCTTCAATTATTGACAAGCAGTGAAATAGACCTAGTGACTTTCCCCAAAAGTGGTCATAATAAAATCGCAACGGTTTCCTTTTGGTCTCCCGTAATACCTGGGATTATACTTAACGAAAAAGAAATAATACACAGATTTGGATATGATGTAATTGAGAAGGTTGAGCTCAAAGGAAATAAAAATTATAAAACAACAAACAACAACATGCAACTAATCTCTAATCCACATCCAAACAATGGTCCTAGATCTTCCTTGACGTATAAAGACTCAGGGGCTACTTATTTTAGAGATCTGCAACAGGGAGAAGCGATCCTGAAAATTCGTTTGAATAAAGGGGAAAGGGGAGTGTGGCACTTGGAACCAAATGAGAACAAAGCTACTGACATTGATAACGAGAAGTCGTGGACCTGGTTATCGGGGATGCTGAACTGCAATAAAAGTTCTAGTCAATTGAAGTATCCTGTTTAACCAAGGTCTAAAGCTTATATCGTGGAATATCGCAGGGAGAACAATAAATAAAATGAAGGAAGTCCTTAATAACCAGCCTGATATTCTGACCTTACAAGAAACCTGGGCAATAGCACCCTTTTCTCAAAAAGGGTACTATGTTTATAATATATCTGCAGAAGCTACTAATCGGGGCCATGCCAAAGGAGGATTGGCTATTCTAATGAGAAAGGATTATACATGGGAACAAGAGATAGTTGAGACCAACAGTGTCAGTTTGCAATGTATTAAACTTTCTCTAAATATCTATAATAAGAGCCCACGAAGAGCAATGCTGCTATTTAATACATATGCCCCCCCGGAAGAAAGTACGACACCTTATTCGAAGATACCCTGGAAATCATCCAACAAACAATAGAAGCCCATATGTTTCCACTTTTTATGATCATGGGTGACTTCAATGGGAAAATCTCTAATCCCGAAATAAAAAAGTGGGGAAGAATCTTTGAAGAGGAAAGCCTGGAATCTTTTACTCCACAATTCCCAAGAGACACTGTATGTATTGGCATTTATATAGCGCACTACTTACCCGTAGGGTCCCAAGGCGCTTCGACCTCTGCGAAACCCTTCCTGGCTTCCCTGAGAGATGGTCCCTTAATGGGTATCTCCAGGGTGAGACCAGGCATCCCCGGCGGTCTGGTGGGGCCGTTAGTGAAGATGAGGCAAGCTAATGCCCAGAGTTGCCGAGTGTGATCGCTGATCAGAGTGGGCACCGAGGCGAGAGAATTATCGAGTCCGCTGACCCTGGTCCAGAAACCTGCCGCGCCGGGAATCGAACCCTGGTCCCGGCCCGTCCTCTGCTCTCGGGTCTGCCGCCTCTAACCAGTGAGCCACACTACTTCAATCGCTCGCTCTAATAAAAGAGGGAAAATAATGCTATCAGCGCTATTTAATATAAATGGGGTAATTTTGAATGGGAACATTGAAGGAGACATCCCGGCATCATATACAAGACAGGGAAACGGGAGTCCATCGATAATAGATTATATCATCTGTGGCAAAGATTTATTTGAAACCATTCCTCATCTCCACTCTAACTTCTCATTAGACAGCGATCACGCCATGTTGCAACTACGTACCAATTGGTCGGCTCAGTCTGCAGCAGAAGGATACATGATCCTTTATAGAAATGAAACTCTGGTAAATAGCGACCAAAGACGTATCTTTTGGAATCCATCTTCTATGGACAAAATATCAATACTGGTTAAGCATAAAATTGTTTTGAAGAAACAGTACTCTGAAGATCTTATAGAAAACTTTGAGAGTATGCTTACCGAACTTAAAAAGGTACTAATAAAAATGAATCGTCAAGGAAATACTGCTAATAAAATGAAGAAAAATTCAAATAAAATCCGGAATACCCAGACAAGGAAAAAACTAAATAATTTGATACAAGCTCAATATCTACACTCTTCTCCTACCAAAAAGAAAGAAATAAACAAACTGAAAAATCAATTGAGAAGAGAAAAAATAAGTAAGAAAAAAACCTTTCAAGATCGCAACTGGGTCGATTTACAAATTGCTGCAAAAGAACCAAACCAGAGAACTTATTGGTCACTAATAGCAAAAATAACAGGAACAAAAAAGAAATTACTAGCAGTACCGGTTCCTCCGAAAGAGTGGGAAATTTATCTGACAGATCTCTATAAATCAAACACGGTCAAACTAGAAGAAAACTGTACAGATAATGTTAAAGAAAAACTAAAAACATCAATTCCTAAAACAACAACAATAATGGTAGAAACTCACATTCAAAAGGCAAGAAGTACAGGTGCCTTTGGCCCTGACCAGATTCCTATCAAGGCCATACAGATGAATCCTAAGGAATGGAGTTTTTTGTTAACCCCACTATTCAACTATATCTTGACCACTGGAGCAGTACCAAAGTCATGGCAGGGGAGCATTATCATCCCTATTTATAAAAAAGGTTGCAAAACGGTAGCAGGGAACTACCGTCAAATAGCATTGATGGATGCGACTGGAAAAATTTTCGCTGCTGAAGTTTTAATGCAACTAAAAAACTGGGCTTTTTCGCTGGGTCTGATACCGATGTTTCAGGCTGGTTTCAGACCTATTTACAACAAGGGGTGGTGAGGGACAGAGTCTCTGAATTAAGCAGAAAGCTCTCACCCAGTCAAGAGATCAGGGCTAGATCCAACACCGTTTTTTAGCTCACTGCACCATCCCAGTTTCAGAACCTGGCTGTATGCAAATTAGTCTGTTCCTGTCCCAGTGCATGATGGGAACAGGGCAAACCAAACTACAAAAGCCAATTCTTACACTGGGAAGGAAACAAGCTCCCGGGGACCGGTTTCTGGCATTACAGCCGTCTTCGGCCCGGTTTGCTTGAATCCTGATGGTGCAATGAGCAAGGGTCTCACATCTGAGAATACCCTTCCACGCTTAGGGTGGACAAAATATTTACAACAAGGGGTGGTGAGGGACAGAGTCTCTGAATTAAGCAGAAAGCTCTCACCCAGTCAAGAGATCAGGGCTAGATCCAACACCGTTTTTTAGCTCACTGCACCATCCCAGTTTCAGAACCTGGCTGTATGCAAATTAGTCTGTTCCTGTCCCAGTGCATGATGGGAACAGGGCAAACCAAACTACAAAAGCCAATTCTTACACTGGGAAGGAAACAAGCTCCCGGGGACCGGTTTCTGGCATTACAGCCGTCTTCGGCCCGGTTTGCTTGAATCCTGATGGTGCAATGAGCAAGGGTCTCACATCTGAGAATACCCTTCCACGCTTAGGGTGGACAAAATATTTACAACAAGGGGTGGTGAGGGACAGAGTCTCTGAATTAAGCAGAAAGCTCTCACCCAGTCAAGAGATCAGGGCTAGATCCAACACCGTTTTTTAGCTCACTGCACCATCCCAGTTTCAGAACCTGGCTGTATGCAAATTAGTCTGTTCCTGTCCCAGTGCATGATGGGAACAGGGCAAACCAAACTACAAAAGCCAATTCTTACACTGGGAAGGAAACAAGCTCCCGGGGACCGGTTTCTGGCATTACAGCCGTCTTCGGCCCGGTTTGCTTGAATCCTGATGGTGCAATGAGCAAGGGTCTCACATCTGAGAATACCCTTCCACGCTTAGGGTGGACAAAATATTTACAACAAGGGGTGGTGAGGGACAGAGTCTCTGAATTAAGCAGAAAGCTCTCACCCAGTCAAGAGATCAGGGCTAGATCCAACACCGTTTTTTAGCTCACTGCACCATCCCAGTTTCAGAACCTGGCTGTATGCAAATTAGTCTGTTCCTGTCCCAGTGCATGATGGGAACAGGGCAAACCAAACTACAAAAGCCAATTCTTACACTGGGAAGGAAACAAGCTCCCGGGGACCGGTTTCTGGCATTACAGCCGTCTTCGGCCCGGTTTGCTTGAATCCTGATGGTGCAATGAGCAAGGGTCTCACATCTGAGAATACCCTTCCACGCTTAGGGTGGACAAAATATTTACAACAAGGGGTGGTGAGGGACAGAGTCTCTGAATTAAGCAGAAAGCTCTCACCCAGTCAAGAGATCAGGGCTAGATCCAACACCGTTTTTTAGCTCACTGCACCATCCCAGTTTCAGAACCTGGCTGTATGCAAATTAGTCTGTTCCTGTCCCAGTGCATGATGGGAACAGGGCAAACCAAACTACAAAAGCCAATTCTTACACTGGGAAGGAAACAAGCTCCCGGGGACCGGTTTCTGGCATTACAGCCGTCTTCGGCCCGGTTTGCTTGAATCCTGATGGTGCAATGAGCAAGGGTCTCACATCTGAGAATACCCTTCCACGCTTAGGGTGGACAAAATATTTACAACAAGGGGTGGTGAGGGACAGAGTCTCTGAATTAAGCAGAAAGCTCTCACCCAGTCAAGAGATCAGGGCTAGATCCAACACCGTTTTTTAGCTCACTGCACCATCCCAGTTTCAGAACCTGGCTGTATGCAAATTAGTCTGTTCCTGTCCCAGTGCATGATGGGAACAGGGCAAACCAAACTACAAAAGCCAATTCTTACACTGGGAAGGAAACAAGCTCCCGGGGACCGGTTTCTGGCATTACAGCCGTCTTCGGCCCGGTTTGCTTGAATCCTGATGGTGCAATGAGCAAGGGTCTCACATCTGAGAATACCCTTCCACGCTTAGGGTGGACAAAATATTTACAACAAGGGGTGGTGAGGGACAGAGTCTCTGAATTAAGCAGAAAGCTCTCACCCAGTCAAGAGATCAGGGCTAGATCCAACACCGTTTTTTAGCTCACTGCACCATCCCAGTTTCAGAACCTGGCTGTATGCAAATTAGTCTGTTCCTGTCCCAGTGCATGATGGGAACAGGGCAAACCAAACTACAAAAGCCAATTCTTACACTGGGAAGGAAACAAGCTCCCGGGGACCGGTTTCTGGCATTACAGCCGTCTTCGGCCCGGTTTGCTTGAATCCTGATGGTGCAATGAGCAAGGGTCTCACATCTGAGAATACCCTTCCACGCTTAGGGTGGACAAAATATTTACAACAAGGGGTGGTGAGGGACAGAGTCTCTGAATTAAGCAGAAAGCTCTCACCCAGTCAAGAGATCAGGGCTAGATCCAACACCGTTTTTTAGCTCACTGCACCATCCCAGTTTCAGAACCTGGCTGTATGCAAATTAGTCTGTTCCTGTCCCAGTGCATGATGGGAACAGGGCAAACCAAACTACAAAAGCCAATTCTTACACTGGGAAGGAAACAAGCTCCCGGGGACCGGTTTCTGGCATTACAGCCGTCTTCGGCCCGGTTTGCTTGAATCCTGATGGTGCAATGAGCAAGGGTCTCACATCTGAGAATACCCTTCCACGCTTAGGGTGGACAAAATATTTACAACAAGGGGTGGTGAGGGACAGAGTCTCTGAATTAAGCAGAAAGCTCTCACCCAGTCAAGAGATCAGGGCTAGATCCAACACCGTTTTTTAGCTCACTGCACCATCCCAGTTTCAGAACCTGGCTGTATGCAAATTAGTCTGTTCCTGTCCCAGTGCATGATGGGAACAGGGCAAACCAAACTACAAAAGCCAATTCTTACACTGGGAAGGAAACAAGCTCCCGGGGACCGGTTTCTGGCATTACAGCCGTCTTCGGCCCGGTTTGCTTGAATCCTGATGGTGCAATGAGCAAGGGTCTCACATCTGAGAATACCCTTCCACGCTTAGGGTGGACAAAATATTTACAACAAGGGGTGGTGAGGGACAGAGTCTCTGAATTAAGCAGAAAGCTCTCACCCAGTCAAGAGATCAGGGCTAGATCCAACACCGTTTTTTAGCTCACTGCACCATCCCAGTTTCAGAACCTGGCTGTATGCAAATTAGTCTGTTCCTGTCCCAGTGCATGATGGGAACAGGGCAAACCAAACTACAAAAGCCAATTCTTACACTGGGAAGGAAACAAGCTCCCGGGGACCGGTTTCTGGCATTACAGCCGTCTTCGGCCCGGTTTGCTTGAATCCTGATGGTGCAATGAGCAAGGGTCTCACATCTGAGAATACCCTTCCACGCTTAGGGTGGACAAAATATTTACAACAAGGGGTGGTGAGGGACAGAGTCTCTGAATTAAGCAGAAAGCTCTCACCCAGTCAAGAGATCATGATGCACTGGGCCAGGGACAGACTGATTTGCATATAGCCAGGTTCTGAGCTGGGGTGGGGCAGTGAGATAAATAACGGTGATGGATCAAGCCCTGATCTTTGGACTGGGTAAGAGTGGTCTGCTCAATTCAGACACTCTGTTCATCACCACCCCCTTTTCTAAATCGTTTTTGGCCACTATAGGTGTGGCAGGGTATACTCAGACATGAGTCCCTTTCTCACTGCTCCATCAGGATTCAAGCAAGCCGGGCCGAAGACGGCTGAAATGCCAGAAACCGGTCCCCGGTAGCTTGTCTCCTTTCTGGTGAAGAATTGGCTTGGTAGTTTAGTCTGCCCTGTTCCCATGATGCACTGGGCCAGGGACAGACTGATTTGCATATAGCCAGGTTCTGAGCTGGGGTGGGGCAGTGAGATAAATAACGGTGATGGATCAAGCCCTGATCTTTGGACTGGGTAAGAGTGGTCTGCTCAATTCAGACACTCTGTTCATCACCACCCCCTTTTCTAAATCGTTTTTGGCCACTATAGGTGTGGCAGGGTATACTCAGACATGAGTCCCTTTCTCGCTGCTCCATCAGGATTCAAGCAAGCCGGGCCGAAGACGGCTGAAATGCCAGAAACCGGTCCCCGGTAGCTTGTCTCCTTTCTGGTGAAGAATTGGCTTGGTAGTTTAGTCTGCCCTGTTCCCATGATGCACTGGGCCAGGGACAGACTGATTTGCATATAGCCAGGTTCTGAGCTGGGGTGGGGCAGTGAGATAAATAACGGTGATGGATCAAGCCCTGATCTTTGGACTGGGTAAGAGTGGTCTGCTCAATTCAGACACTCTGTTCATCACCACCCCCTTTTCTAAATCGTTTTTGGCCACTATAGGTGTGGCAGGGTATACTCAGACATGAGTCCCTTTCTCGCTGCTCCATCAGGATTCAAGCAAGCCGGGCCGAAGACGGCTGAAATGCCAGAAACCGGTCCCCGGTAGCTTGTCTCCTTTCTGGTGAAGAATTGGCTTGGTAGTTTAGTCTGCCCTGTTCCCATGATGCACTGGGCCAGGGACAGACTGATTTGCATATAGCCAGGTTCTGAGCTGGGGTGGGGCAGTGAGATAAATAACGGTGATGGATCAAGCCCTGATCTTTGGACTGGGTAAGAGTGGTCTGCTCAATTCAGACACTCTGTTCATCACCACCCCCTTTTCTAAATCGTTTTTGGCCACTATAGGTGTGGCAGGGTATACTCAGACATGAGTCCCTTTCTCGCTGCTCCATCAGGATTCAAGCAAGCCGGGCCGAAGACGGCTGAAATGCCAGAAACCGGTCCCCGGTAGCTTGTCTCCTTTCTGGTGAAGAATTGGCTTGGTAGTTTAGTCTGCCCTGTTCCCATGATGCACTGGGCCAGGGACAGACTGATTTGCATATAGCCAGGTTCTGAGCTGGGGTGGGGCAGTGAGATAAATAACGGTGATGGATCAAGCCCTGATCTTTGGACTGGGTAAGAGTGGTCTGCTCAATTCAGACACTCTGTTCATCACCACCCCCTTTTCTAAATCGTTTTTGGCCACTATAGGTGTGGCAGGGTATACTCAGACATGAGTCCCTTTCTCACTGCTCCATCAGGATTCAAGCAAGCCGGGCCGAAGACGGCTGAAATGCCAGAAACCGTTCCCCGGTAGCTTGTCTCCTTTCTGGTGAAGAATTGGCTTGGTAGTTTAGTCTGCCCTGTTCCCATGATGCACTGGGCCAGGGACAGACTGATTTGCATATAGCCAGGTTCTGAGCTGGGGTGGGGCAGTGAGATAAATAACGGTGATGGATCAAGCCCTGATCTTTGGACTGGGTAAGAGTGGTCTGCTCAATTCAGACACTCTGTTCATCACCACCCCCTTTTCTAAATCGTTTTTGGCCACTATAGGTGTGGCAGGGTATACTCAGACATGAGTCCCTTTCTCACTGCTCCATCAGGATTCAAGCAAGCCGGGCCGAAGACGGCTGAAATGCCAGAAACCGGTCCCCGGTAGCTTGTCTCCTTTCTGGTGAAGAATTGGCTTGGTAGTTTAGTCTGCCCTGTTCCCATGATGCACTGGGCCAGGGACAGACTGATTTGCATATAGCCAGGTTCTGAGCTGGGGTGGGGCAGTGAGATAAATAACGGTGATGGATCAAGCCCTGATCTTTGGACTGGGTAAGAGTGGTCTGCTCAATTCAGACACTCTGTTCATCACCACCCCCTTTTCTAAATCGTTTTTGGCCACTATAGGTGTGGCAGGGTATACTCAGACATGAGTCCCTTTCTCACTGCTCCATCAGGATTCAAGCAAGCCGGGCCGAAGACGGCTGAAATGCCAGAAACCGGTCCCCGGTAGCTTGTCTCCTTTCTGGTGAAGAATTGGCTTGGTAGTTTAGTCTGCCCTGTTCCCATGATGCACTGGGCCAGGGACAGACTGATTTGCATATAGCCAGGTTCTGAGCTGGGGTGGGGCAGTGAGATAAATAACGGTGATGGATCAAGTCCTGATCTTTGGACTGGGTAAGAGTGGTCTGCTCAATTCAGACACTCTGTTCATCACACCCCCTTTTCTAAATCGGTTTCAGACCTAAGCACTCTGTCACGGACAATATTGCAATAATTCAGGTTATTCTTGATAAATATGTGACACGAAGAAAACAGACGGTCTATATGGCATTTATAGATTATTCGACCGCATTCGATCGTGTTGATCGACCCACTTTATGGAATAAACTGAGGTGTTTTGGGATTAACGAACATTTGCTGCAGGTAATAATAAGCCTTCATACTACAACGTGGTGTCAAGTCCAAATGGGGGGCGAAAAAGGTTTAACGAAAGTAATAAATACAGAGAATGGTCTCAAACAGGGCTGTCTACTAGCCCCCATGTTATTCTCGCTATATCTTAGTGACCTGCCAAAGCAGTTACAGCAAGGCTCAAGCTTCCCTCCAAAAATAAACAAACAAAGTATTCATTTGTTGCTCTATGCGGACGATATAGTAATGTTTGATCTTACACCATTCGGTTTGCAAAATTCTCTCGATATTCTGTTTCAATATTCAAACAAAAATTTCTTAATTCCGAATGTAAAGAAAACAAAAGTTGTAGCCTTCTCGGGGAAGAAAAAAAGTGTTAAATACAACTGGAGGCTCGGAGGTGAAAAAATCGATGAAGAAAAAGAATATACATATCTTGGCAGGATTCTCTCAAAGAACCTAACAAATTTAAAGCATATAGATAAATTAACAAAGAAATCGGATATACATGCCGGAGCACTTACTAAACTCTATAGTGCCACGGGGAGCAGACATTTTGCATCATTACTAAAAATATATAAAGTGAAAATCCCTGCAGTCCTCTCTTATGCTACGGAATATATCCCTATAAAACAATGGGGATTCATGGATCGCCAAGAGGGAAAAATTCTGAAAAGAATGATGAAGGTCCCAGTTTCAACACCAATACAGGTTCTAAGGTTAGAATTTGCAATAACAAGTGCTTATGCCACGGCTGTGGCAAACATTATTAGGTGGGCCTATAATCTCCTCCATGCAAAGGAGGGAACACTTAGATTTCTGCTCCAAAAGGAAACCTTTGATACAGAAGCAGCTAAGCAAACTTTTTCAGTGAATATGTCAGCTGCACTTAAAATGGCTGAAATTACTACAGATATATTACTCACCTGGTCTGTATCGCAACTAAAACTTTTTCTTAAATGTTTTACTCCTACGTTGAGTTTAGATCTGGACTATGCGCATAGCAAAAAACTAAAAACATTTAAATCATTTATTGAACTTACAGAGTATAAACACATTCAGCCTTACATCATGTTTTCCCTAACTCATAGTGCAAGGAGGGTGATCTTGATGTTACGAATAGGGATCTTACCTGTCCAATCGTATAAATCTAAATGGTCAGCTGGGGAAACTCCCTATCTCTGTTCGTTATGTCAAGGAGGCGAGCAGACCGTGGAGCATCTATTATTTGTTTGCCCTAATTCTAAAGTAGTAGCAGCTCGTGCTTCATATATTGATCCTATATATCGAACCTGCAGGTTAACAAAGGAAAAAGAACTATTAATAGTGGGCAAATTGCCTCCGAACGAATTTGTATGTTATAATTTCTACAAATTTTTTAAAACTATGCTGTTTTTATATTAACCTGTGATGTATTCATTTTCCTGTTCCTTTTCTTGTTTTATTTTATTTCATATTTTATATTTGTGGTCCTCTGTCGAGTACCAATACAAATAAAATCTTTTGACTTTGACTTTGACTTTGTGGAAGGCAGCCACCAAATCTGGCGGGAGGAAGGCGCCAAAGTTAATGTCGCGACATTGTCGTCAGGGGGACTCAGCGCGAGCATCCATGAAGCAGCCCCGGAAAAGGAGGGCAGCCGCGGGGTCAGGAGGGCATGCTAATTTGGAGAAGAAAGAAGGAGGAGCCAGCTTGTTGGGACAAGGCAACAGTGTTGAAACAATTTCGATGCTGCTTTTTTGAGGGAATCAAGAACTCAGGTGACACAGCCGCCGTCCTATAGAGTTGTGGATGTCGGAGGAACAATAATCATGCGTCTCAGCGGCAGTCCTTAAAGGTGATGCGGGATTTTCCGGAAGGGGCTGCGATATGCCAAGCAACAGAGGTCGGGTCCGGAAGTTAGGTGGCGGCTGGTGGGGAGATCCGCTAGCTCATCTCCTCTCAGCTGCGGGCAGCTCAACCGAAGCTTCGCCCATGATGGCATTGGCTCTGCAAGCATACCATTAGAAGGCTCTGAGGGTGAGTAGTAGGACACGGACATCTCTCGGGCGAAAGGAAAAGACCGGAATGCAGTCCGTGAGTCCCCGAAGGTGTAGTTGGTAGAAGGGAAGAGAAAAACCCGGGACAAGTGCCAAGAGTAATCCCCAGTTGGAGGAGCTCCCGGCCGGAGCTCCTCACTCAGCGGCCATCTTTTTACCATCTTTATAGCCACACATTCATTAAAAGGAGCACCCATCTGTGTGACCTAGTCTGGTCCCTTCTCTGTGCCGACAGACAGTTTCAAGTTCTCACCAATGGGTGTGAGTCATTGTACTCTAGATACCCACCCAACTTTAATTTTGAATTATGTCTAGTGTTCCATTGAATAAAGGTATTTCTCAAGGTACACTAAGGTATTTTTAAGTTTAAGTCTGGATCCCCATTTCTGTTGGTGTTGTCCAGTAAGATTTATGTAAGAACTCCCTCCTTCTAGTCAGTCTTCGAGGAGGTTGAGTCCGCCTTGTTGGCACTGTCCTACTGGGGTGGGGAGAGGACACCTATGATGAAGCATGACACTAAAAAGTGTGTGAGGTTTCATTTTCCACTAAGGATGACTTTGCACAGACAATATATTAAGGTTGAAGCTCTTTTTAGTCTGTAAACATGTGAGCCCCAATAATCTTGGAGCATTGATTACATGGCTTATCATTCTTTTGTAAGTGCCACTGTACTAATATTTTGTGTTAGGTGTAATGTGAAGGGACGTACAGTGTCATACCCGTCTCTTCTCCTTCAATTGTGTTTCCATTCTGTGTTATGGTCCAGCCACTCATTTCACTCTGATCCCCCCATGCTCTTCATTTCCCTTGCCACTTGTAATTGTTTGTTTTGTTTCAAAGCTATACATGTTTTGTTCTTTTAGATCAATGGTAGTGAAATTTAAATTACTATGGCATAATTTGCATAAAGTTAGGAATTTTGAGTTTCCCTTGTAATGTAAAATGCAAAAATGATGCCTTTACGTCAATCTACATAATTAAGCACAAAGTGGCGCCTTTACAAATTCACAGGAACAGCAGAACGCAAGCAGCTGTTGCTCATGGCACTTGTTTTTATTGACTATTTTTTCAAGTGCAATGTGTTTCTAGGGCAAAACTTAAAGAATTGATGCATTTGGTGATTGGTGACAGATTTGCATTTCACGCAATTCTGTGTAGTTTGCTGAAAAATAACATAACTAGGTGGAAGCAAATTATGTACATTTCTCATACCCTACTTTTTTCTAAAGTCTGTGCTGATTGTTGTTTTATGAACAGGGGCAATTCTTTTCATTAACCAAGCTGAACTGAATGTAGAAATAAAACCCTGTGCTGCTCATGACCCGTATGGGATGCAGGGCGAATTACTGGTGTGCGTTACCTTCTTGCTCCGTGGGGCGCTACACTCTCCAGCAGCCCTTCTGGCTTAATTGAGGTTTTCCTTTGTTTTTTCTTTGGGCAAAACAGTAGTGCCACAGCCACTGGTGACTAGGGTGATTAGGGGTTAACACACAGGAGTTTGAGTAACTCATCTTGAGCTTGGTGGGTGGCTTGCCATCCACAAAGGGGTTGAATGTAATAACCTCTGCTGCTTTGGCTGACTACTGCCCAACATGTTTCGAGCTCTCCTTCTGCCTTGCAGAGAGCTTCTTGCATTCACAGGTACCATTGCTATGGCGGCTCCCCTGAAGACACTGAAAGTTTGCTGCTTGGCCGCCATGTTTCATGTTTCATGGATTTTTATTTTACCCAAAAATCTCTCAAAGCAGGAGTTGGTTTTTGAAAAACAAAAATTAATAACCCTGATAGCCTAGGAAAAGACCTACCGTGGCGTGGGGGTTATTTCTAGATTTTCACTGTTACGGACTGCCAGAACTTCTCTTGTGGACTCAAACATTAAAAAACACATCAACGTGTATACTGAGTATTGAATGGAACCCCAAATCAGTCTGATTAATGTATGCTCTTCAGTCCATTCTTTTGTGAAAATACATTGCAAAGGGAGACAAGATATTGATTTAATCCATTTTGCAATGCCCACGGGTTGCTTGTGAGAAATCAATGGAAAAGAACAACAACCTTTTACAAACAAACTGTAATGCAGAACCTTTGTTGTGAAGGCATGATGCAAAGTCAGTCTTGTGTAAACTCCATTCTGCAATACCTCCACTTAAGGTGAAAAGGCAGTACACCTTGTCATCAGCATTACTGATGTGAAGCATGGTATGTATGTAGCTATCTTTCTATACAGCACAACACACACCATTCTCGAGGAACTGATGGCATTAACCATTTTTTGCAAGGCTAATGAATCACTTCTAATATTCAAGTCAGAGTCAGACTTAGAGATAAACAGCGTGGAATAAGCCTGGACAGTATGGTGAAGTGGATTGAACACTTGCTAGAGATAACTGGGCCATTTTGATGGTCATGAGTTCAAATACTGACAGGGCAGACTTAGGTTTTCACCCTTTCAATTTCGGTAAATTAAGTACAATAAATTAGTTAAGAGTAACACTTGTTATTTAGAGTCTTGAACTAGCAGTGGTATAATCGATCTATTATTATTAATAATATCCACAGTAGTATGGGCCCAAATGCCGCCCAGAGCACCCTTGGTCTGGTTTCTGTCCCTAGCTGTCTGTCTAACACACAGAAACCCCAAACCATGGATAGATTTGAAGGGCTTCAGAGGTGTTGTCTACTTTTTTGATCAAGGGCCACCTTCCAACTTGCACCTCTCAGACAACTATAAAACGTTATCCTCCTGAATATCCTATAACCCTCAAACCTCCCTCCCCTCACTTATTTTGCAGTCTATTTTAGTTTATTACACCTCTATTTTTCTCAGCTAATCTCAGACTCACCCTCTCCGTACCTCAGTGCTTACTACTGATGAGCCCCGGCTTTTATGCTAATAACATTTGGCATTCGGTGAGGCAAATATTCAAGCAGAATATTAGAAAAATGTTCAAGTCAACATATATTTATATATTTTTGTAGTTTAAAGTTTGAACAAACATCGACCTTTTGCCAGCAGAGCACTTTGTCACAATCAGTACATCATCTGTAAAACATCATAGTAGAAGATTGTTTAAAGATAGTAGCGCCATTTTTTAAAATGTTCACTTATTCTGATTTACTGGTATCTTAAATTTATGTATGTTAATTTATATAGCGCATTGGTGCCAACCAGGACTCCCCAGCAATATTGAATGATCATTAGAAAGTCAAAGCTGCCTAACAAAAAAGGTTTTTAGCTGTTTCCTAATAATTCCGCTCCACCATCGACAGAGTTCGTGGAATTTTGGCCACTCTGCATTACGCTTGGAAAGCTGAGTTGCGACAAAACTTTGCTAACAGCCATGTGGCGGAGTTTTTCTTGTACACGGCAAACGTGAGCAAGAATTAGCATCCCATTGCGTGATTTTCAGGTGCTAGAATGCCTCCCAGTAAGATTTCTTATTACTGTTGGTCATGGCAGGTATCAAACACTCCCATTGAGAAAGCTGGTCGTCTAGTAGAAAATCTACTCGAGCAGCAGAAAGAAGCAGCGCCCTCTGGTGGTCTGTATGGTGCCGTTTGGGCTAATTTTACAGCATGGTGCAAGCTCCCAGCGTTAAACATCAGTTCAAGCAGCGTGATGTTCCGAATTCGCAGAACTCCACAGAATATCGAGTTTTTATGTAACTCAGTGGAATTTCCGTGAGTTCCGCCCACCCTTAATTAGGTCTATGACGAAGGTGAGGAGGGGGCAATTCCAGCAATTGGAGGCCATGTAAGGAATTGTTTAGTGCAGAGGGCATGTCCTTTGTTTACACATTAATCCAGGCTAGGGTTATGCCAGCAGGTATATTGTACAGTGGCATCAGGATGTTGCATGTTAAGGGGGGGATTACATTTGCCAAAGCTTGTTGTTTTTGTATTTGTATCACCCATGGCTATGGAGAAGGAACCGTTGTACACGTTTCATATTTGATATCTGAATTCCTAATGAAGCACTGCACGTGTTATAACCGCTCTTGGTACAACGTGCAGCGCATGTGAGCCCCACCCGCAGCTCCGGTATAAAATAAAGAGCGGAGCACTCGCGGTTGCTTGTGCTCGTTTGGATTCTCCCTTACCTGATCATCTCACGCACGGACCCTGCCTCCAGACTCACCTTCTTCCCTGTGTGCCCAGCATCCTGCTTCGGCCTCTGGACTCTTGCCGCCCGGCTCTCGTCTTCCGAGGCTTCTTGAGCTCCGGCTGTCTTCCGAGGCTATCCTGATTTCCGGTCCGCTTCCGCAGTTTTTCCCCAGCACTTCCGGGCCATCTACAATGTCCAGTCCCCTATTCTTTACGGCGCCACCTGCAACAAAAGGAAAACAAGGTTAGATAGAGGAAAGCATATCACAAAGCAAGTAAGTGCATTTACCGTTTGATTAAGGATTGAAGGATCGTCAAGTCGCAAACAAAGCGGATGGTACAAACATTTCTTCTGCCGACTAAAGTCAGTCATATTTGAGATTCCTGAAGACTCTTCCTTGGCATTTCCCTATTTTGAACTCTGCATATACTTATATGTTCAAACCACTATTTTGTTGCGAAAAGGTGAACAGAGACTAACATAACATTGCGCTTGTTGAAAGTTTTAGTGTGCATGTTATAACACGGACTAAAAGGCGTAGATTTATTTAGATATGATCTCTAGAGAAGCGACAGTGAGTTGAGCCACTTGTTTTCCAGTATATCTATGTCACACCTTTATTCATAAAGGGTAACTTGTGTATTTGTTTCTCTAGCTTCGAAGATCACTTCCTATTATTTAAAAGCCATTCTCTGGTGACGGAAAATACCAGAATTCTAAGAGGTATAAAGAATATGATTGAATTAGTCTAGATAAGAAGGTGATGCTACCTACCCAATAAGAATAGCGAGGTAATGTTCTTTATTGTTTTTCTTTAATAGATAACACAGCAAACTGCCCACCTTGCCAGTGAACCTGTGAACGTCACAAGAGGAGCAGTGTTGAGCCGTGTATGTCTCTCTTTTGTTATTTTATCCACTTCCCCCTTCCCTTGGGTTTCTTTTCTTCAAACACTGTCTCTACTCAGTGCTGAGGGATCAGAGACTTAAGGGTGGGTACGAATTGTCTTCACTTCTCTTTATTCAGAACTGTCGGGATGTACAGGTGAGCAAGACATATAACAGCCAGCAATTTAATGAACCTGCCACCCACCCTGGCTCTTCTAAATCTAGGATGGATGGCTAGGTTGGAACTAGCAGATTTAAGTGCTCTAGCAGGAACATAGGGCTGTACAAAAGAGTTAAGCAATATTGCCCACTCAAAACAAATTCTAATTGTAAAGAGTGGTGTCTTGAATTGAATCTGCTTTTCCATTCGAAGACAAATTAGAGCAAACAGCTGAGAGAACACAGATTGCCACTTAGGCATATGTAAAAGCAGTCATTCTACAACATTTTGAATAGCCTGCAAATGCTTAATTGAGGAATGGGAAGTACCCAGATAGAGAACATTCCCATAGTCAAGGTGAGAGATGATGACTGCCTGCACAGTTTCAATTGACCCCACTGTTAAAGGGCGATATGGGCCATCAGAAATGAGTGGGTCTTCTGTATTGCCAAGACAGGATTTTGTCAAACTTGGAGGGACCTAGCAGACTTACCTTTTGCCAGGTATAGGGTCTCATGTGAATATGTCTTCCCATGGCTCCAGGTGAATTATCTCTGGTGGGCCGTGGCTCGTGTGCTGCATGGTTCAGGATCTGTACATTTCTGTGCCTGGCTAAAGGTCAACAGTTGTACTCTATATCCATGACCTTTAGTGCTTTTATATAATTCACCATTCATCATAAAATCTTTATTTCGGCGATAAGCCATAAAAGATGCACAACATATAAAAACAATAATTCATGGTTGACAATTTCATTCAATACAGCAAAAAAAAGAACAAACAAAGATTGTTACAAATATAAAAGAACCCAACTTATCCATGAAGCGGAAGCTACATATCACATTCATATATGGGTTGCATTAATTAAAAACTTTTGCTTGCGCCACATTGCTACCAAGAATTGCAAGACGAGAAAAACAATTGTTCTAGTTGTGTTTGTTTTAAAAACTCTAAAAGCATGCATACAGTGATTAAAACCCAAATTGTTACAAAGGGGTACAAGCCAGTACTTCCTGGGCTTACTGTAAGCTGGACAGAAGAAGAGAACGTGCAGATCATTTTCCCTGTCACAGTTACACCCAGGGCATTTTTCGTTCGTTACTGGGGACCACCTATTAGTCAAAGCTCACAGGGGTAAAACCCCGTATCGCCACTGTATATATAATTTCCTAGCTAAAAGAAGGTAAATTTCATCCATGAATTCTTCAAAGTAATAGAAATCTTTAACGGTTAAAAAGGAAGCAGTTAGGGTGCCAATTTCAGAGTTAGACAAAGCAGCAGTATGTTTGTTTTCATAGTATATCTTCGTGAGGTTTTCTCGAGTGATCATTTTAGAGCCTTTCTCTGAGTCAGACCATAGGGCATCTAATCCTAGCCTTAGACATTCATTCTTTATAAATCTAAGCCAGGGAATTTTCACTACCCCAGGGAGGGTCAGTAGTTCTGCTAGTTCCTGTTTATAGTTTGCAAGCTCCAGAGTCACCCAGAGCCTGCGCCAGAACCTTAGCAGTTTGAGTGCTAACATCTCATCAATAGGCCTGAGTCCTAAATCAAGCCTTAAAGGCAGGAGAGGAGTGCTAGAAGGTAGGGCCAACAGCTGTCTTATATATTTATTTTCTGTCCTTATGATTTCGGTCCTGCATGAATATCCTCATAGTTCCCCGCCATAGACAATCGCACCCCTCGCTTGCGTCTTATATACCTCCAAAGGTGGGGCAACCGGTTTATTAGAGGAAGTATTAGATAGTTTCAAAATACCGCCAGCGAGTTGGGACAATTTTAGTTGAGACTTGATTTGCCGGGGGCCCCACGTCAGATTCTCATTGAGGGTAACCCCCAGATAATCAAAAGTCGAAACCCTTTCCAGACTTGATGTGCCTAGTCTTGGATTTGGAAGGGTGGTTACTGGGGAGTTGAAAATCATAAACTTTGTTTTAAGCAAGTTGATCTCCAAACCCCTCAGTCTACAAAAGTCCTCAAAACCGTCCAAAATGTTCTGGATCCCCATAGGGGACTTAGAAAGCAAGAGGGTGTCGTCAGCAAACATAATGGCGGCGGCCCTACTGCCAGCCAACTTTGGGGCATCATTATTCTGTAGTCCGTTCAAGTACAAGATTACCCCGTTGACATAAAGGAAAAAAAGGGTCGGTGGGAGCACGCAGCCCTGCCTTACCCCCCTGCCAATGGGAAATCTCAATGCCAATGCACCATTTTTCCCACATCTGACTTGGACGAAATTCGCATCATGGAGCCTGAGCCTCATCAGTATTGTCAGGAGTGGGACTGGTATGCCCAGTTCGAGGAACACAATTTATAGTTTTGTCCGTGGGACTTGATCAAAAGCAGAGCGGAGGTCGACAAACACCATATAGAGGCTGCCACTCTCTATATTTACTGTTTTCCAAAACAATAAAGAAAGACAAAAGATTTGGTCCATAGTAGAGGTGTTCTTCCTAAAGCCCGTTTGGTAAGGACTAAGGATTATGTGCTCCTCCATCCAATCCTGCAATTGGTCCAGGATTAACCTGGCAAAGATCTTCTGGGGACATCTATGAGGCTGATGGGCCTGTAGTTGGCTGGGAGCAGAGGAGAACCCTTTTTGAAAAAAGGAACTATCTCCCCACCCAGCCAAGTGCAGGGCACCGCAATACCTCCCAGGACTGCGTTAAAAAGGATCAAAAAATATGGTCCCCATATCCTCGGTTCCTGCCTAAAAAGGTCACCCAGGAGTTTGTCTAAGCCTGGGGCTTTACCCATGGCAAATTTTGAAATTGCATTGCATACTTCGGTGAGTGTAAAATCAGCCTCCACCTCTTGGTATGGATTGAAAGCTGGATGTACCATTATAGATTCATGAACATCTAGCTGCTCCTCGTTTTGGTACAAAGCCCGAAAATGGGTTTCCCAGGCTTCAGGTGCTATATTCGATTCAATGGCCGGTTTTGGTTCTCCCGAACCAATATTTACTATTGACCAAAATTCCCGGGGATCTTTATTTCTTAGCGCAATAGATAGGTTAGCCCATTTCTCATAGTCCCACTCCTCCTTTGCACATTTTGTCATGTCCTTATAATGTGCTCTCCTGGCTTTAATTTCAGTTGTATCAGTATTGTCTTTTAGGGCCTGTACTAATTCAGATGATTGCTATCTAGCCCTTATGCTCTTCTTTTTTCGCAGAGGATTGAATACATCCGCCAAGTTGGATACTAGGTCCGAATGAAGCGCCTGCATTTTGGTAAAATGGTCTGAAAGTACTGGTTGCGTAATTAACACCTCCACCTCAGTAAATATAGGGACAATCCTGCTATAAAGTTTACAGATTTCTTCCGGGTGATCAGCAAGTTTGTTCCATTTGACTCTGCGCCTGTCAATGGTAAGAATGAGTCTGTTGGCAGGATCCCCAGGGGTCGAAGTGCTGCTCCCACCAATGCCAAGCGGGCCCAACTCAAGGATCAAGGGATTGTGGTCGCTCTCTGCTCGTGTAACTACATTATTATCTATAACTAGTGGCCATAACCGTGTTTCTGCCAAGATGTAATCCAGGCGTGACATCTGGCCAGGTTTAATAAAAGTACACTCTGCTGGACTATCAGAGGGGGTGCGCCCATTACAGGCTCGTAGAGAGTGGTTTAATGTTAGAGCTGTGATCTGTATGGCTAGAGGAGACCATGCTCTCGGGGATGGGGCCTGAGTCGAAGGTATAGACCAATAATCATCTTGTGCTACTAAAACATCGTCCCTCAAACCCTCTAGTGGCTCAAAGTGACAATTCAGATCACCCCCTACCAACAGATGGATGTCACTCGGGAGGGTATGCAAGAAGTTGGACAGTTCTTCAATAGTCCTAGACTCACTGGCTATACTCACAGGACGGGAGTAAACATCAATAAGGGCAAGCTTCAAGTGATTAGCCCAAGTGAGTACACATTGGACATCACTCGAGTGGGTTACTAGTGTTGATGCAGTACGTCCCAGATGGGAGCCAAACCACACAATGAGGCCTCCCAATGGTCTGCCTCTCCCACCCCAGAGTGCTGGCACATGGAATGAAGCAAACCCCCCCCCCGGTACTGCTCTTCGCGAGCCCATGTCTCTTGGAAGAGACACACATTGTTGTTATCCCCAAAAGATCCCCAGTCAGGGCAGGCCATTTTGTTTGGCAGGCCAGCCACATTCCGTGTCGATATCTTGATTGTACCTGCCTTCCTTCCCGGGTCAGTACTCGGGGTCAATTTGTTCTGACCACCTTGTGAAGTTCCTATGCCAGAGAGCACGGGTCCCGGCAGGCTACCTTCAGCCAGTATGGACAGCAGGGGCTTAGGTGGTATATTTTTATACACATTCGGGGTCGCTTACAATAGGAGTTTGATGGATAGTATGGGGGCGAGGGGAACTATCTTCAACATACTTAGCCCTATGCTTGTGTTGCTAGAGGTACTTGGGCGAATCCCTCTTGTCCCCCTACGTCCTTAAATCCACTCACTCCCTCTAGGTGACCCAACAAGATCTGCATGCCTGTGCTCCAGTCAGTCAACCATGTCCAAGCAGCTATATCTATTTTGGGTGCAAATATCAAAGGGTACAGGTGGAACTCCATGCCTCTCCCTATTACAACCCACCCCTACACAGGACCCCACCATCTTCCAGCTCAGATCGATGTCTGGCCTTGGATGGAAGTGGCCTGGGAGATAGAAGTACAACAATGGCAGGGATTGTATTACTGACCCAAAATTTGACTGCACCCCCCACAAATATGAGATACCGTATGGGCATCTCTAAAATTTACCAGCATACAGTCTCCCTTGATATTCTTTGCTCTGTGCCCTACCCAGGCTACCCTTCGAACTAGCAAGATTTCGCTGCTGGTATGGGCCGGGAGCGGTCTGTTTCTGCTCAACCAGTCTATGACTTTGTTTTTTAAAGACTGGTGGGATTCCTCTCTGGTGTTGAGGTGTTCGGGTACCCCGGCTAGGACTACAACATACGGACTCGAATCTGGGGGTAAATCAGTTCTAATTGATGTACTTAGAATATTATTTGTGTTCCCATGAATAGCCACAGAGGGTAAGCTGGCCGGTGAAACAACAGGAACTACATGCGTTGCGCCTGACACATGTTCAGAGGGTGATCAGAAGGCATTACTGGATTATGCGGCGTGGGGCCCCCCCTTTCCAGCTGAAGCTTGGGCGGAACTCACATTGTACAACTTAACATAGTCCATGGCCTTTATTGTAGCTTTTTCAATGTTTGTCAGTTGGTGCTCTATCCGTGAAAGTCTCAGTTCAAACAGTTGAAGTGAGGTTTGGAGTAGGATGCCCAGTTTTGCCAAGAGCGCGTCCTCCATTGTCGGCGATATTATTGCTTTGTTTGTCCCCTCTTGGATCAGTGCTATAGCCAGGGGCAGTAAGGGTGGAACTGTCCCACTACCTGTAGCCTTTACCGTCTTCAAAGCCTGGACCGATGCCCCTCGAGCAGCATTCTCAGAACATTTAGCAATTTTAGGCTTTCTGCCACAGGTAGCTGCTTCCTTTTGGGTATAGTGCCTTCCATTCTCCCTCTTAACTGTTGATTGTAGAATTGTCCAGTCCGCCTACTCCCTGGTTAAGTTCAAGTGTCATTGGAGTATTAGTCTCAGCTACTGGCAGTGGCTGCGTTTCCATGTTTGGGATGGATCTTCCCAGAGCCTGGATAGTATCACTGTTTGAACTGGTATCCGGCGCATCCCTAACAGATATTGGGGTGCAGAGTTCTGGTGTGCGAGCATTCGCAAGGTGACCCAACGAAGATCTTTTCACGAAGGCAATACCTTCCGAAATTCGACACTCAAACAAGGTTATCTCATGGTCCAGTAATGAGTTTGCCCTCAAAATAAAATTGTCCAGGGTCCCAGCAACATGACCTCCCGTTGTCATTTTTTTACTCCTACTTTCACGGCCCGCCATTACACTGGTACAGATATAAAGGTTGGTACATGTATTTACACAAAGCAATACGTCCTACCGTGTAAAAGCAGGCGCTAGAGGGCTGCCCAGGTCCGGTCTGCACCGGGTTACAACGAACTTAAACGAGCCCGTCCTCTGCCCAGGCTTTGACCCGCGCGCGCCCGCGTAGCGAGGGCCATGAGGAGTCAAGTAGCGGCAGTGGCGTGGGCGTGGCGGCAGTGGCGTGGGCGTGGCGGCAGTGGCGTGGGCATGGCGGCACAGGTGTACAGGCTGCAGGGTCTCCTGGGATCTGTAGTTCCCCCAAACAAAAGTCTCCTCACTCCTCTTGCCATGAGCGGCTCCCGCGAAGCGGGGGCCGCGAAGGAGTCAAGTAGCGGCAGCGGCGTGTACGTGGCTGCACAGATGTGCAGGCTGCAGTGTCTCCTGGGCTCTGCAGTTCCCCCAAACAAAAGTCTCCTCACTCTTCTTGCCATGAGCGGCTCCTGCGAAGCGGGGGCCGCGAATGAGTCAAGTAGCGGCAGCGGCGTGGCGGCACAGATGTGCAGGCTGCAGGGTCTCCTGGGCTCTGTACTTCCCCCAAACGAAAGTCTCCTCACTCCTCCTTCCACCAGCGGCTCCCGCGAGGAGTCAAGTAGTGGCAGCGGCGTGGGCGTGGCGGCACAGGTGTACAGGTTGCAGAGTCTCCTGGGCTCTGTAGTTCTCCCAAACGAAAGTCTCCTCACTCCTCCTTCCACCAGCGGCTCCCGCGAGGAGTCAAGTAGTGGCAGCGGCGTGGGCGTGGCGGCACAGGTGTACAGGTTGCAGAGTCTCCTGGGCTCTGTAGTTCTCCCAAACGAAAGTCTCCTCAATCCTCTTGCCACGAGCAGCAGAGAAATATTTTAAGGCTTCAATTGACCCCACTGTTAAAGGGCGATATGGGCCATCAGAAATGAGTGGGTCTTCTGTATTGCCAAGACAGGATATTGTCAAACTTGGAGGGACCTGGCAGACTTACCTATTGCCAGGTATAGGGTCTCAAGTGAATATGTCTTCTCATGGCTTCAGGTGAATTATCTCTGGTGTGCCGTGGCTCACGTGCTGCATGGTTCAGGATCTGTACATTTCTGTGCCTGGCTAAAGGTCAACAGTTGTTCTCTATATCCATGACCTTTAGTGCTTTTATATAATTCAGGATTCACCAGTGCACTCACTCTGCACCGACCATTTAAGGGAGACATTGCAGCCCCATTGACAGCATTCAGGGGTCGCCAGGGGTCAAAGCTGTGACTCCTGGTTTGCCTTTTGCGACTGACAAACTCTGGGGATTTTCACAGTGTTGTTTCTTGTTAAGCCCTATTGAAAAGGGTTGTATATTGTTTTGCAGGCTGTATTTTTTTTAACATAATTGTACTTTTATAACTGTATACCTGAAGGTTGCCAGTGTTGGTTAAGGTGCAAATCCATTGGTAAAGGCTTCCTTAGATCATTGAGAAAAGTCATGCCATATTTCATAGGACTGATCTGCTTATTATGAAATGCTATAACAAAGCTGGAGGCCTGGCCAACTTATTGTGAAAAGCACGTGTTAAATATATCTTTAGAGGACAAATTGTTATTTTACTATGCTAAAAACCTGTAGTCAGGTATTTCTTTTATATATAATTTCACAAATTACAGTACTAAACAAATATTTGATGTGGGTAATTTACCTTAAACTGTGGGGACTGAAGATATGCATTAAAATAACCGTTGTTAGGCTCTTGTTGGAGGGACAGAATTTTGCTTTTCCACCTGTAATTTTGTATTGTATGTACTTTTATTAGTGTATGCAGGATTTTAGCCTTGTAGAAGGTTTACGCACAGTATAGCAGGCTTTAGTTGGTTTTGGTGACATGCCAATGTTAAAGGTTATAAGCCTGATAGCTTTTAATCAAAAGTTACAATAAAGGAGGTAGACCTGTTATATTGATTGTAAAAACATATGTTAAAGTCAATAGGTATTTAAGGGTGGTTTGTTATTACTCTGCATTAAAGCCTACAGATACATTTTTGTTAGATGTAACCTCACAGATGACCTTAGAAGACAAGGGGGTTGGTGTTGGTTACCACTATGACAAACATTGAGTATAGAAAATGTGCACTGTGAGAATCCTTGCGTCGCCCTGTTAGGATAGTATTTTCTTTGCAAACAGTCATTTTGTATACATTTGCAATTTTATGACTGTATGAGTGATGGTTGCCTTGTGGGATAGCTCATGCTAAACACAGTTGATCTGAGTAGGTTATTATGAGAAGCTAATTATAACAGCAAAAGGCTTAAATGGTGTAAAGGGAAAGGTTAAGCCAGATGCCATACATTTGGCCTGTGCATTATGAAAAGTTATTACAAACGCAGTAGACCTCGCTAACATTTAGTGGAACGCACAAGGGAAAGACAATAGGCCTCCAAATGTAGATTGTTATCACATAGTTACATCCTGTAGAAAGGTATTTATTGACATGTAATCACACTGATTACTATCATAAGAGAGGGTTTTGTTGTTGGTCACCCACTCTGACAAACCCAGGAAGCAGAGTTTCACTGACAGTATTCTTGTTGGGGCTGTATATTGTTTTGTCAACTGTAATTTTATAAATATTTGTAATTTTACACTTTATACGTGGTAGTTATCAGTTCATGCATATTTCAGTAGACCTGTGTTGGACTTAGTGTGAAGCCATTGGTGGGGCTGTATATTGTTTTGTCAACTGTAATTTTATAAATATTTGTAATTTTACACTTTATACGTGGTAGTTATCAGTTCATGCATATGTCAGTAGACCTGTGTTGGACTTAGTGTGAAGCCATTGGTAAAGGCTAGAAGGCTTAAAGGTTCACTGGGAAAAAGTTATGTCAGATTCCTTACATGTGTTCTATTAATATGACTGAGTAAGAAGGCTTTACATACTTATTGTGAAGAGCATGTGTTAAAGGCAATATGCTGTTAAAGGTGAATTGTTATTACACTGTGCTAAAGCCTCAAAGCAGGTAATTTGTTATGTAGAACCCTGCTGACCTTGGTAAGCAAGGGTTTTGGTGTTGATGACTGAGTCAATTAAACCATGAGGGTACATGATTTACACTAGATTAATCCTTATAGGCTTTATTTATAGGGATTATATGTAGTCTTTACATCTGCACTTTGTAAAAATGTTCATGTTTGTATTGTATACTTGATAGCTGCCTCGTGGGAAGGCTTATAACAAATGTAGCAGGTCTACGTTGGCTATGGTGGAAAGCCATTGATAACAGCTAGAGACCTATTTGGTTCACTAGGAAAAATATACATCCAAGATTTTTCAATTTCCCTATATCTGATCTGTTTATTGATATAGTCCAAACCTTGGTTGATAGATAGGTGTTTCCAAAATAACACATTTCATAATCTGCTTTTGTTGATTTCTCAACAGCAGTTGACAGGGTGGATAGACCTACCTTCTGAAGGAAACTGGTCAGGCTAGGGATACCTATACATGAATTACAAATGATTTTTCCATTGCATTTGCCCACCTGTTTTAAAGTCCCGATGGGTGGGAATAAGGGCTTCACTTCGAAGATACACACAGAAAATGGCTTGAAAGGAGGCTGCATTTTAGCTCCTCTTTTGTTCCTCCGCTATATTTATGATTAACCTGCTCAATTCATTAATGATAAGAATTTCTCTCCCAGAATTGCTTCACAAGACTCGCATGTTGTTATGCGGACAATGTTGTTATTTTTGATCTCACTCCAATTGGTCTCCAGCGAAACATAAATACTTTAACCTATTTTGCGGAAGAAAACGTTTTGAAAATAAACATTCCTAAGAAAATGTTTTTTATAAACTCTTCCGGAAAGCACCACTTTAAGTTTTATTGGAAATTTACAGAGCAAAAATCCCTCTATTGTATTTTATGCTCTTTGGTCCCAGCACAAGCCTTGCTTTGTTTATTTCTTAACAATGGCAAAGGTACTGAGATGAGCATATCAATTACTATATCCTTCTAATGGCACCCTAAGAGATTTGCTAAAGCAGGAAACTTTTTTTTATGACCCAGAAGACTATACTTTAATTGTCAATCTCAAGACTGCCATCACCAAACTGCAATGTACAATAGTCCATTTATTTTTGTGGACTCCTGCTCTACTTCAGTTATTTAAGAAAATTGAAAAATGGTAGCCCATAGAATGAATTATTCTAGTGTCATCTGTCACTGATTGTTTTAAAAATTCATACATCCAGATATAGTAACTTTTAAGCAGATTCAAAAATATCTACCTCTTTGTTGGACCATAGTGTCAGGGGAACAAAACTTGTGCTAAGACGGGGAACTTTGCCTTTGAATGTGTGCAATAGGCACTGATCTGGCAGTGTCAGTATGGAAAGAATATGTGATCTTTGTGATGGGGTACAACACCACAGCCATGCACTCTTTTTCTGCCCGAACACAGTTGTTTTTGAAGCTAGAAGATATTTTATAATGCCATTGCATTTTAAATGCAAAATAGTAAAAGTTTATGAATTGATTAATATGGTAAAAGCTCCACCAAATGAATCAATCTGTTTCAATATTTTTACATTTCTTAAATTGTTTTAACTGTCATAGATATGTGTCATGCTTGTTTATATTTAAATCGTATTATATTGTGCATCTCCAATGGGATCTAAATCAATAAAAACGTTGACTTTGACTTTTGATCTGTTTGGTCCGAAAATTCATATTAAATGCAGTAGCCCTGAAACCTTGGTTGTGCTAAAGTCAATAGGCATTTAAGGGTGGATTGTTATTACTCTATATTGATACTTACAGATAGGTATTTGGTTAAATGAAATTTCACAGATTATCTTTGCATGCAAGGTGTTGTCACTGCACTAATTATTGCCAGAATCTCTTCTTAGTTGCCTGTCAGGATCCTGTAACAAAGAAAATCTTTCAAGGCAAGCAAGCCCTGTTTTCTTCCAGGCTTCAGACAACAGTGCAGCCCTTCCTATGAGTTTCTACGGGACCAGGGGTGTTCTGATGAGAGATTCTGGGGTTGCCACTGTTAAACCCAGTTCCAGTCAGTGTGTTAGGTACATTCCTTTTGATTAATCCTAAAGTGGTTCTGATCAGTTCTTTCCTTTCCCCTGGGTCTAGCTTCAGCCTGGTTAGTGAAACAAAGGGCAGGCAGGTCCAGGCGTAAGCTGAATTTCACAGTGATGGACCAGGCATCTTCAGGAGTCAGTAAGGGGCAGTTTACAGCCCTCAGGCTACTCTTTGTAGCACAGATGGGGATGGGTACTGCCCCCGCTGTCCTGCTCAGGAGAGGAACACTCTTCCTCACACCAAAGGCCTTTTTGTCCCCTGTCCAAAAGGAATACATATTACTTCACAAGAGAGCCTTTAACAATCATGTGACCCTTGACACTCGCAGAAAGGCACATCTGATTTAGGCCCAACAATGTAAATTTTCTAATTTTCAAAATAGTAATTTAAATTCCGAATTTACCATTAAAGTGGATTTTAGATTACCAGTAAAAGGAGTGGAAGAAGTATTTTTCTACTGCTGCCATAGTGAATCTATCACTTATTAAATTTAATAAAGTAAAAAAGTGTTATGGGAGATCTATTCTTGCTGAAGTGAATAGCGACAACAGAGGTTTTTCACTGCCACAACATTTTAAAACATGAAATATACATGTCCTTCGCTTTACATAACATGCCCTCTGCCCTGTGAGCCTTTGAGGCTGACTTAGTGGTTACTTATACGTATTAAAAAGGAAGGTTCAGGCCTAGCAAAAAGTTTATTTTGGCAGGTTGAAATTGCAGTTGTGAAAGTGCACTATAGTTTGAACTGGCAGGCCTAAGATATGTTTTACAGTGCTAGTTTAGTGAGTGTAACAATTAATGTTGCAGCCCACTGTTAGCATTTAATTTATATATGCACAGTTTTTTATTAATTTGATTTACATATTCTGGATAAACTTAGTACTATTTTCAACAGACTTATATGTCAATTTAATGTGCCAATTAGGTGCATGCCAATTTTACCATGTTTAGAAAGGAGAGCACAAGCACTATACCACTAGTTAGCCGGAGTAATGTGTGCAGAGTTCTAATCTCAACAAGAATAGGTTCACCAAAAATAGGGTAGTTAAGGCAAAAATAGGG
Source organism: Lissotriton vulgaris (assembly GCF_964263255.1). Classification (NCBI taxonomy): domain Eukaryota; kingdom Metazoa; phylum Chordata; class Amphibia; order Caudata; family Salamandridae; genus Lissotriton; species Lissotriton vulgaris. Next base: position 791,773,840 of record NC_141694.1, on the reverse strand, counting down.
GGAAATACCACACATTTTCAACAATATACATACAGGTGCTTAGAAAGATTTTCCGTTAATTATGTTGTACCAATGGTCTGTCTGAGGATCATTTACAATCTGCTTCCATCCATGACCGCAAACTGCAGGAGGCAACGGTTTAGTCCACATCAGTCATTGGTTCTCTTGCCCTGTGAATGGCTGCATATTCTGATCTCATGTGTACATTCACCTGAAAATGAGTGAGTGTTGGTTGTCCAGAATCCTGAGACGCATTTTACTTGTTCTATGTGTGCTGCACAATGCAGCACATATAGAAAGAGGAAGTAACGAGGAGAAATAAAGATAGTTCTCCTCTTTATGTCTCTCCTGGGAAGACGTATACTTTTGGCACAATACCAATTGTACCAATTCTAGTAAATCTGGGAATGTGTCAAATACCAGGGTAACATCCACGCAACACCTATGGAATGCCTCCCTTGCGCAAAGTAAGGTAATGCAGCAATTTGTGTTGCATTGCTTAACTCCAGATTTATGGAGCCACTCAGAGCCACGCAAAGTGGCCTTGCGTGGCTTCATAAATCTCACCTAAGGTTTGCGTTGTGCATGTACCACATTGTGTGGTGCAAACACAACGCAAACTGGCTCGTAAATAGGTCCCTTAGTGGTCATTATAAAGCATGTGTTAACCTTCAATTTCAGGGTTTTTACACTTGTTTGATGGTGTTTTTGAGCCTTTCATTGCTCAAAAGGATGATATTTATGATATTTATATATTTCCATGCACTTTTCTACTTACTGAGTTTTATATAGCACGACCTTGACCCGAAGGTGTCAGACCACTTTACATAGCACCAGTTGCATTACATGAGGACACTTTCATTTTTGTTAGGCACGGGGAGAATAGGTGATTTACCGAGAATCACAGGATGTTCAACGTTATTGCAGAGATTCAAACCTGGTTCCCCAGATTCAAGGTCGACCGCCCTAGCCGTTCGTCCAACTCCTCTTGGTGTTACTCAAAATAAAGTGTCTCTCTAAGTGTCACACATTTTGTATTTGAATGTCACTCATAAGTGAACTGAAATTTGGAAATGTCACACATAAGCAATCTGCAAACTTGTCAGCTACGTGTACTCACAAACAGATTTGTCCATTATTTATCTAAAAGTAATATGTAATGTAGTGCCAAACAATGTTATGCCTACATAGGTGTTGAGGTCTGGAGTAATCTATTTACATTAAATATCCTAGTAATATATTTGTATTAAAGAAAACTTCATTAGTATCGTTCAATTTTCCTTTTATTGCTTGTGTAGATAATGTTAAGGGCACTCTGGTAAGCCAAACTAAAGTATTCGCTAATACATTTGCCTCATAAAAATATAGAGCCTGATTCAAAAAGTATATTGTAAGGGTAGGTGTGAATTACAAACAGGACACTTTACCTAGCACACTTTTACTCTACGTGCCATTACCCTGCAGTTTTTACACCGCAAAATATTCTACAACACAGGGCTTTACAATGCTATCCAGTACATCGCATTTCCTATTACAACGCAATTTACTATTCTAACTCCACAGTGGGCTTTCCTTTGGGGAATGCGTTGTAATAGTTTGCACATGTAAATCCCTGCGTTGAGAAAGATTTTGCAGTAATAAAAATGTGGGGTAATGACATGCAGAGTAACGCATGCCTGGTAAAGGATGTGTCGCATGAATTACTCACATCTTGAATGTAAATCAGTTATAAATATTCAGGAGTCTTTCACAAAACACTGTTTGTGAGTAGTTACCTTTTACTGCAGGTATAGTTGTCACTTACTCCTGATTTTTTCCTGAGTAAGATATGCTTCTTCATGGAAAAAAATTGGTGACTCATTAAAGTTGTTTCTATGAGTAAGAATGTTGACATCTGTTAATTTGGGGAGCTGGCAGTTCAGAAATATCGGTAGCCAATCAATGTTTGTCTACTTGTGTGAGAACCTTTTCTTCAAGCATTGCTTCTCTTTTAGTGTAAGTAAACATTTAGGAGCAGATGTACTAAGGCTTTGCCCTAGATTACAGTCACACAAAGCCATGCAAGCCCAAGAAAAGTCTCGCAAGAGTATTTACTTTCCAGTTCAAAAGTTATTTTGTGCTGAAAAGGTGCTCTTTTTTCACCGCAAATGGCACCTTATACCGTTTTATGTGGCTTTGCGTCTAGGGGGCAGTACTGGGTTGTTACTTGAGCAGGTCAGCAAACACTCATATGTTTTGATGCAAATCTTGACCATCTAATAAAGCCAGACTTGCCTTTGCATCAATGCTCCTCCTTGAAGCAGGCACAAACAAGGAGATGTGTTTTAACTTCTCATAAATATCAACACATAGCCAATGAATGGGATGCTTCAGAGTTTATCTAGGCATAGGAATTGTAGCTTCCAGAACAATGGTCATTCTAGACAGCTCACAATCACCTCTGTATACCAGTGCAGGGGATGTCAGCAACAGCTGGTCAATCTTAGTAGATATAGCTCTCTGCTGTTTTTCCCCTCACGCAATGTAGTGCAGCAAATATGGTTGCTGTACCGCGTTGTGTGAAAATTTAGTAAATCTTGCCCTTAGTGTCAGACTAGCCATGAAGGATAATTTGATTCCTTGACAAATTATACTTAGGCCTGGATTCTCCTCCCCCCACCCTCGGGGCACGAACCCTGTTGGTGCTCCGGTACACCCGTAACTAAGAGCACCTGTCGCAGACAGTGACAGTTCTCCTGATCTTACAAAAACTTTTCTGTACTCAATGCAGGCACAAACTCTAACTGCATGCCAGCACTGATGAGTGCTCAGTCTGTCACTATGTAATATGTACTGTGCTGCAAGCAGGACTCAGTACCAATAATGGGCCTACCTCCTGATTGTTCTTTTTAATTTTTTGCAGGTTGTGGTGTGCTGGCAGTGCTGATTGTTGCAACATTTCTGGATCAAATTGATCTCAAAGAAGGCCAGGAAAGGGAAGAGGAAGATGTGACCTTGTCTACATATTTTCTAGCTACTTTCCGGCATATGAAAGATAAACGTCAGCTTCTCCTGATCCCTGTAACCATGCTCAGTGGTTTTCAACAGGGATTCCTTTCTGGGGATTATACACTGGTATGCAGTGGTTTGGAAATGTGCTCCTTCTGTTTTGCCTTTCACACATATGTTCAATTTTTGTTATCTGTATTCTGTTATGGTTTGTTATTTTATTGAATCTAATGCATGAATCAGGATTCACTGTCAGATCCCCTTTGTATGTTCATAAGGCCAGCAGGAGCTACTGGGACTCAGCCATTGGGGCTGAGGTAGATTGCCTTTAGTTTCTGTGGGCCCATAGTACTATGGCATTGTATAATGGGCAAATACAACCCCTTCATCACTTGATTCTCAGCAGTAGTGACAGCAAGCAGTCACAGACTCTTGAGGGAGGCACTGTGGGGGTGCATAAACTCATAATTCAGAGATTAACCATCAGAGCAATAACCAATTCCACCATGCTTTACTTTAGAAATGAAAGAAATACTTTATTACACATTTAAAATGGAATAGGCCACAGAAAACAGTAACACCAACAAGTGAAAGAACTGGCTCTAGGGCTACTGTGCCTTTGGAGACCACTCACCACTTCCCCTTTCCTGGGTGTCCCCCCTCTTGTAGGCTAGGCAGGATCCCCCTAAGGTCAAAGCATCTATGCAGCACAAAAAATTCAAAGCGCAGCTGCAGATAACCCCTGTGCAGCAGAAGCAGTACCGAGTTCAGTACAGTCCTCTTTGAAGTTTCACCAACTGCAGGTCTCCATGTTCAAATTTCAGCTAGCAAGGAACTAGCATACACGCCTTCACTTATGTCAATGCATATCTACCATTAATAGGGCTAATTGGCTGGATCAGGCCATGTGAGTCCTAAAGGAAAAATGCCCTAAACACTGAGTTATAGGAAACCCCACACAGAAAAATCAACACAGGATAATCTGCACCAGACAAGATTCAAAGTCCAAACCATGAAGGTTTATTTAACATTAAAGATTCATTACAGAAGGCAAAAGGGCAAATGGTTAGTCAATTCAATTCAGCCTCATTCAATAGAAAAATATTCCAAGTATAAAGTCAAATCACAATCTGTCATAAAGAAGACTGGTGAATAAAAATAAGGGATGAGCTCTATAAATATTCTATTCATCAGTAAATAGACTGACATGAAGACTGTCTCTAAAGAATAGTAAAACAACTCTCAAAACATTCTAAGTATAAGAGGAACAAGTGACTTGAGGTGAAGTTCACTCTAGGGAGACTAGGGAAATGCCTTTGAAATATATGTCTCTTTCACATAACAGACTAACATGGCACTTCTCTTTCGGAAAAGGGAAAAGCTTCTAGATCACTTCCTAAATGCAGCGTGTTATTTCATATTTCGAACAGAGTGAATACATTGTAAATGTAGTGTGAAACAAATGTTATATCACAATATTTAGTAGTAAAACAGTATATACACATCACATGGAAAAAGACATCTGCTCCATTACTAATGACCAATCCTCTATTATATATGGAAGTGAAAATTAAGGCACATTTAAATTATATGTTAAGTTATTGAAATTTAATAGCACACGAATAACCGTAGGTGTCATATTACACAGCCTCTGCTAGCCAGAGTTAATGGCCTTGTAGAGATACATTTGAGCTCAACTTTGTTCTCCAAGAACACCAGTAACACGAATAGTAAAAATACAACAGAGCAGGATCATAAAACTGATTGAATTAAAAGTATTTTACAAAATGCTGAGGGATACATTTTGACTTGAGCTGGACAAGAGAACATGTTTGTTTTAAAATGTACAAATGCAAGTGAATTTACGAGATGAGTAGGCTTACTTAAAAAGCTTTGATATATTAAATTCAGATCGATTATTGTTACCTAGACACACATAATTTGTTAAATCCAAATTCACTCCATCAGTCGCTCCCGCATCTGGTAGGAGATATTCAATTCACAGGAGCAGCCTCTGTTAGGCCAGGCAGGCCCCTGCAAAAGAGGACAATGGAATACAAGTCAGAGGTCCTGGGGTGTGAACACAAGTATTTGGTGGGGTCAGGTTCCTCTTGGCTTCTGATCTGGTCAAAGGTTTCAGGTGGACCACACCCCTTTAAAGGAGGGGGGGCACAATGGCACTATATATAGTCACAGGCACTCTTCTCGATTATCATCTCAACATTCATATAAAAAGAGCTTGTTTTTACATAGAGCTCCATCCAGCATCTCTGCTGTTCCTAAGCTCTGTTCTGAAAAATGGAAGGATGAGTTGGTCTTGATGGCGTTCAAGCTTGTGGTCTGCAGATTATCAGCATAGTTTGCTAGTGCATGGAGCCCCTTTTTTAAACAACATATTTTATTGAATTTCCATCATACCAGAAGGGTGGAGCCCAGCAAGCAAAGTACAACTGGAATGCATAATGGAACATCTCTTGGTACTGTATAACACCCACCCCCAAAGTCTGTGGAACATCAGACCAAGAAAAACACCCATCCCCCCACCCCCCAAGTGCGCACCATACATACTTTGATAACATTATATATACAAGCCAAAGGAATTCCCATCTACGTCTTTTTAGCACTGATACTTTAAACAGGTAAATCATTCACCACCAGTTGTTCAATAGGGTCCCGGGTGGCTGTCTGCGACATTAAGGACAGATCCATACCCCTGTACTCGACCCACGAGACCAGATCTTCCCATGCTTCTGTGGACACCCCCTCCCCTGGAACACAGCAATCTCCACTGACATTCACCTATCCAGGACCTTTTACCAGTTAGTTAAACAGGGCGGGATGTATCCTTCCAGTGCTGTGCTATGTCTATCTAGGGTCTGTCGGGATATCCCATACCAAAACACACCCCATGCAAGACAACACGCCAGACCAGAAGAGCTGCAATACCCCGCAACTCCACACCGTATGTAGGAATGATCCCTCGTCTGCACCACAGCAGAGACAGATAGGGGACTGAATTGCCCCCATTTTCCAAAGACGGGGACGCATGTAATATACCCTATGAAGGTATTTAAATTAGATTAGCCTATGTCTATTAGAGACAGCGGCGTACCGAGGGCTAGTCAGTGCCTCGACCCAATCGTCGTCCATCAGGGCTGGCAGGTCTGCCTCCCAAGCCGCCTGGGTTCGGTGAACAGTGGTCTTGGAGTGTGTAGTGAGAGTTAGGTAAATGTGCTGGATCTTGTGAGCCCCCAGATCTCCCATCAGTAAGCGACTTTCCAGCGGGTGGAACTCAGGTAACGACCCTAGTTGCTGAATCAGGGGGGTCAGTGCGTGACAGAGCTGCAAATTGCGATGGAACTGCGATTTATGAAGGGCAAAATCTGCCTGCAGCTTTTGAAAGGATTTAAGAGTGGTCCCCTGTATGAGGTCTCCGAGCGGGGATATACCGATATCATCCCATGTACGAAACCCCACTAGTGACGAGACGGGCTAAAAATACGTTCCGTGCCAGAGAGGAGTGGCGCCGGTCAACGTACCCCACCAACCCATGGACCTAACCACCCGCCTCCATGTCTGAATAATTATCCGGCAGGCCAGGGGAATCGCCTCCAGGGAAGAGCTACTGTATAACAGATGGAGCAGTGGGGTACCTGCCGTGGCTAACCGCTCCACGGCGTAGGCCAGATCTGTCTGGGAACCATACCACTACTCATTGACTACCAGGAGTTGCGAAGCCCAGTACTACGCTTGGATGTCTGCCGCCGCAATACCACCACAATATGTGGACTGTATACACGTTGTGAGCGTATGGAGCCCTTTCTGGCAGATTGGTCTGCTGTTCTCTTATTGCCAATATTAGCAGTTAAAGAGTAGAGGGCAGTGAAGAGGTGCAGATTGGGGATCCGGTGATGGAAAACTTCAATCGCTGGGGCCCAGTGTGGTTCTGAGAGGCTGTGATGAGGGCAATCTAGTACTGCTATAAATATCCGTTTCTTTGGGTGCTCAGGGTGAACAATCTTCTTAGGTCAGAACTGAGCCTAACCTGCAAGTCCCCACTTCCTCTTATTATTGGATTACTCTAATAGGATCAGTCAGTGAGATGATGGGGAATATCTGGCAGGCATAGAGAATGCAAAGCAACCGTTGCTGCCTTTGAGTGTCCCTGCTATCATTGCTGCCACTCATTTCACTGTTTCCAGCCCCATCCTCCCTTGCCTCACTTCTGATACTGTGAAGTGTCAACTGGTTTATCCCAGAACTGGACTTTAGACAGTTGTACCTGGCATTTGCCCTGACAAGAAAAGTTTATGGCATCTGCCTTCTAATGGAAATTCTGATTCTCCGCTTGGCCCCCTTAAAGCAATCTCCCATAGAGCTGCCAGACTTATCTCTTGCACAAGAAAATTCAAACATAATTCTACAGCCCTTACTTCTTTAAATTTGCTCCCCACCAAAGCAAGGATGTTTTACAAACTTGCATTCATCACATATAAGGCAATTCTGTTGAAAGCACCAAATAATCTTTCCCCCAAACTTCATACATCAGGTGGACAACAGCAACTTAGAAACACAGATGAGATCTCAACTGTGAAAAAAACAGAACACTGAAGCAATTTCTTGCGGAAGAGTCCCAAGACTTTGGATGTCATTAACTACCAGGACATTACAATCTTATAATGGATTCAAAAAGGAAATACAATAATTCATTTCAGACACCACCTGCATCCAGGATGAAATATTAATAGAACCAATTCCATACTTAATTGAAAATGCTACTTTTCAGACACTATTGCCATAATGGACTTGATATTCTCAACTCTCACATGATTCAGCCCAGTCTTGAGGAATTACTACATAGCCTTCTGATGTACTTTACCTCTGGGGCCTTAGTCCTGCAGAATGTGTCTGGCTCAATTCAGAGTGTTCAATCCTCTATACTTTGCAGATCTACCTTCCCCTGGCTGTAAGATGTTTAAACGTTCAAAGATGAAACTGTTAAACCTCTTCATTTCTCTATCCTATTCCTTCTTCCTGCTTGGTCTCATAATAGCCCCAACCTTCTGTGTACTATATAAAACACTGGCATATACAGGTCTGTTTCATGGTATTTAAAATGGCAAAATAAATACATTAACCTCGTCCATGAACCCCCATCCTGTCATTCCTCTAGTCTCTTCCCCCAAGCCCCTGATTTAGCATTTCCTTACTGAACAAGTGAATTTTCTGCTACCACCACATTACATTATATTGAAAGCTCTGAGAGGGTTCATGAAAATATATGTTCCGTTTGACAGTCCTGTGTGTGGTGCTAGAGATGTGGTGAAACAGGTCTAACAAGAAGATGTGGTTTAACTAAGCCAATTAGATTCTTAAAATGGATGGTGAAACAAAAAGGAAGCCCACTCCTGCTTAACAGGATGGAGATAGCTTTTAGCTCAATATTAAGCATGTGGGTCTAATACAAAAGGTTGCACTCACAATATCATAGCCTGGTTTGAGGTACAGATAATACATGTGGGTAAGAGAATTAAACTCCCTAGCAAGTGGAAAAGTTACTGTACTTTCAACGAATAGCTATTGAAATCTACAGATGCCAAGGAATTGTTTTCCACTGTGTGAGGCACAGAATATTCTTGATGCTAAAGTTAAGAGAAATTGATGATGATAGTGTTGGGTAAACTGAGTCTCTGGCTCAGTTTTTCATGGTTTGTGTTGGAAATGGCCCTTTTTGCAGGGTTATCCCCAAACCTTTTGCTTCTTCCTCCTTTGCTTTTCCTGACCTGTAGTTGTTGGCTATAGGACTCTGGGCACTTTTCCACTGCAGATCAGTGCTACAGTGCATATCCTCTCTGTGTAAATTGTTATTGTGATTGGTTATCCATGATTGGCTTATTTGTTTTACCAGTAGGCCCCTAGTAAAGTGAACTGAGTGTGGCAGGGTTGGCAATTCAAATGCTACTAGTGGGCTTGCAGTACTGATTGTGCCACCCACATGAGTAGCGCTGAAAAGAGGCCTCAGGCCTGCCACTGTGTGCAGTTTGTTAACTGCCATGTCGACCTGGCCAGTGCACCCACTTGCCAGGCCTTACCCTTCCCTTTTCTTACACCTAGAACACCTCTATGGTAGGCCCAAGGTACCCCCCTGGGCAGGGTGCAGTGTATGTAGAAGGTAGGACATGTACTAGTGTGTGTAACATGTCCTGATAGTGAAATACTGCCAATGTAGTTTTTCACTATTGAAAGGCTATCTTGCCCATAGGGCAGAATGGGGAATGCTGTATAACATGTTTACCTGCATATCTTCCCATAGGAGCAAGATAGAAATTTGAAATCTGGTACCCCTGAACTCAGAATTTAGTAACACATCTTTTAGGAAGGATGGTTTTTAAATTTTGTGTTTGAAAATAGCACTTTTAGAAAGTGGCTATTTTCTTGTTCAACCTTTCTGTGTGCCTCTGCCTCTTTGTGGATTAATTGTCATGTTTGAGTGTGACAGGGCCTGGGGTGGCTCCAGGAGTCTGGGTGAGTCAGCACTTGGCTGAATAGATCTATCTGCATTTGGAGTGTTGGGAAGAGTAGCACCTGTGCCTGAATAGGGCTGTGCCTGCCTTCCACAAATTCTGGCTCCACCTCCTGTGGTGTGTCTGATGACCCTGGCCCACACTAGCAAAGGAAGACATTGTGCACTGGCAGAGTGTACCCAGAACTGGTTTGGACTGGGTCCATAACCCCTCGCACATAGAGAACAAAGACTTTTGGGGTATGAATATGAGGGCTGAAACCTCTGAAAGTTAGACTACTCCGTGATCAAGAGGAATCCCTGCCAAAGAAGGTCAGCTGAGGAGACTGAGGAGAAGTACTGCCCTTGCTGTGTGTCTGGGGTTGGCCGACAGTTTGCTGTTTCTAATGAGGAGAGGACTAAAGGACTTTGCTGTGTGCAGTGTCCCCTGCTTGAAGGACTTTGCTGTGTGCTATGTCCATCTGAAGTAAAGTCTCCAAGGGCCTGAGAAGAGCTGGCCTCCTGTTTCTGAAGTCCCAGGCACAAAAGGACTTTACCCCCAGCTTCCCTGAACTTCCTTGCTGGGAGTTCCAGTCTGCCAGGAGGGCCTGTATTTATGTGTGAGGCCTTTTTGCTGAAGGGCGCTGGAAGCGCGACGCAAGGAGAGAAGCATGACGCCACTGCAGCAGCCGCTGTCACATCATCGAGGAAGCATGTCACCACTGCTCGCCGTTGCATCACCGGAGAAGTGTGCCGCCACACAGAGAATGCCATTGCATCACCGAAGAAGCATGTTGCAGGGCCAACGCATCGCTGAGGAAGCGTGCTGCTGCTGATTGCGGCCGGAACACCGGAGAAGCGTGTCGCCGTCACTGAGGGTGTCGTCGCATCACCGGAGAAGCTTGTTGCAGGGCCTTTCGCGGCTCAGAAAGCCACAGATTTTGCCGCACGGCCATCGAGGGTGCACGCATCGCCTCTACGTTGTCGCATCACAGTAAATAAGCCATTTTCTTGCATCGCACTGGATCGTTGCAACGCATCGAGGTGCCATCTTGTCGCATCGGAACTGGAGCGCAGGAAGAATTGACGCATCGCCTTCTCTCCGACACTTTTGTTTCTTTTGCGTTACGCATCCCTGATACTTTGTGAGTATAGTGCTGCATTTCATCATTCACAAGTTTATTTTTCTTCAAAAGAACAGAGACGAATACCAGATATACACTTATGCAGTCTGTCCTGGGCCATTACGTTCTCAATGGGTTTACAATCTCAGTTGTATGGTGCTGGAATATTATGGAATAAATATTGTCTATCAAAATATTATGCCCTAAATATCATTTACAAAAATATCACCCTACTGGATTTAATAATAGACTATCTATACTAATGAAACTACTTAAACAATATTTAGGACACATTTTCTATGTCACATGGTATATTTAGCAAGAATATTCTGACATGCAACCCTTCTATTTCAGTGTTCAACTGATCACTTGTCAGATTAATGAACATCAATGCTTATACTGTTGAACTGTCTACAACCTTGTTCAGGAGATTTTGAGACATTGTTCCTCCCTTCCTCAACTGTGGGAAAAAAATAACATGGCGACCCTTTGCTAAAAATAGTACTTGTTTGTATTTCCACCATTCTATTTTTTCGTTAGTGTACATGCTCCTAATAATGAAATAGGTTTTGAGATAGCTTCTTAAAATGAATGTTGTTTAAGAATTAGAATCAGTTACTCACAAGTGTTAAAATTTATGAATTTCTTTCCCTTTTTAGTACTATGTAACCTGTGCCCTTGGGATACAGTTTGTGGGATATGTCATGATCTGTTTTGGAGCCGGCAATGCCATTTTCTCAATGCTGGCTGGAAAGCTTTCCCAGTACACCGGCCGGATTGCCTTGTTCATTTTAGGTAACAATCTCCATGCGTGCAGATGAATGACTGGATGATGATCGGGGTTGTCAACTTTGTTGGAAATAAAATGAGGACTTTAATTACTGCATGTGTTAGTGACAGATTACTTTCAGCAACTTTCTCTCCAAATTTACTCAATATAAGAATCCATATACATTTGCACTTGCTTTTTATAGAAAATATTGTTAAAATGACAAGCGAGCTGGGAGAGACAGGGGGCTTGGTCTTGATAGGAGCTTTGACTAAGTTCCCATTCTGCCAGAACAGTAGGACCCACAAGAATAAAACCTCTTGTCCATAAGGACATCCTTGTGTCACCTTTGGTAGCTTTGCTTGGAAAATCAGGCAAATCTCCAGAGAAATGTACATAAGGTTCATGTGTGACAAAACAAACATTGACTAAACAACTGGAAACATAAGCAAAGTTCTAGCAATAAGAAAAAATAAGGTTGAAAATGTTGCCCATCGTCTAAAACCAGGGGGTTGGGAAAGGAGAAGAGGGTGTGGGAGTGTTCCTAGGAATAAGAACTTATGATTTTTTCAGAGAATGACATAGGAGGACTAAGGGAGAGGGGTAAGGATCAAGACGTGGAAGTTGATGGATGTAATGTAGGTGCACTTCCGCAGCTTGCACATCCTGAGTGGGATTAAGGAAAATCTTGGTATCGCTAAATAATACAAGCGGGGGGGGGGAGAATAGATGGACGATCTCAGGTGGAAGAACACAAGAAATGCAGACAATCACAGGAGGTCGAAGATATCAGTTAGGCTTGTGGGTCAGATGATATCTGAAATGATGAGATTTTAGATATTGTTGGAATGACAAAAGGATCAGTTGTGTCTTGAGGTTGGCTGATAGAGAATTGTGATTTAAGGTTGCAACTCCTGAGAAGGGGCATGAGTGGCGTTGAAGCTTGGAATCTGCCAGCAATAACCACAATTATGTCATTCTATATGTCAAGAATGAACACCATTTTGCTAGGGCCAATAAGGGCCTAATAGTAGAAGAGACAAGTTGAAACTGGCATGATTTATTGCTTAGCTGGCCTGTCTTGGTCCTTGTTTTCTTTTCTCTTGGCTTAGGCAAGGCAGAGTTCACAAATCAAATTAGAATGGCAGGATCGATAGATATGTTTGCCCTGCAAGGGCCGTTTATACATATCCCTTTACACAGGTAAAGCTGTATGTTTTTTATTAACCTCATGCGCGCTAGCGGAATTCCGCTCCTGCGCTGAGATTTTTTAAAACGCATGTTACGTGACGAGCTGGGCTCGTCAACAGCGTGCGAGGCGGCAACGCCATGACGAGCCCAGCTCGTCATCAGCGTGGAAGGGGTTAACATGCATGCTTCATAACAAAGGAGGGTAATTGTTCAAGTAAGCCTCCATCCACGGTAGCTGAGAAGATGGCCAGAGGAGATGTTTGAGCTTAACTATTAACTGCTAGAGAGGCAGTGTGAAAATGGTGGAGGCACACTAATGTTTTTGGAAGCTAATGTATACAAGAAGGTACACATGGAGGTAGTATTTTTCAGGCTAATGCAAAGCCATATGAAGAGATGCATAAGATCATAATGTAACGCATTTTTTTAATAGTAGACATGTGTGTTTTCTGGCAAAATAATGTAGAACTTTGTAAATTCACAAAATGTAGGTTTTTACTTTAATTCAGTTTCTAATGTAGCATTTCCTATTGATCCGTTCAGGACTGGTGATAGTAATTCCAGTCCTCTTTAGATAAGCTGTATGTGATCCCCACAAGCAACATTCTTTATAATGCTTGACTAGGACTCCTTATAGCATTGAGTATACTACAATACTTCCAAGACCTCTCAGATCTAGGCACCATCATGCTCCAGAAGCAGGCCCTGCTACAGGATATTAACTCCCCACAGTAACCAAGTTTCCAGTCACACTGGACATAATTCCACAGTATTGGAAGGGGTCCAAGAATGTCTATATTGAGGTAGAAGTTATGTCGACAAGCCTAATATTTTGCTCCCGAAAGCAAGGTGCAGAATATTTCTTTTACTCTCCTTTCCTGCCTACACATGGCAAGCAGTTCTTCATAACAGATTCTAAAGTCTCTATAGTAGGTTGCCTCCCAGATCATCGATTAGCATTATTTATTACAAAAGGAACTGCAACATTGTCCTTAGTAGGTTTCTTTTATTAACCTTGATATACTTTCAGAAAAAAGTATTTTTATCAGTGAAGATATCTTTCAATAATCCCCGCTTCAGATTATATTACAGACCCGCAAAATTAATAAACATTGCTACACTAGGACTCCTTTCATTTCTTTGTATTAAAAAAAATGTTAAATTGTGAAAAAGCACAGACAAACATTTACATATATACAAACAAGTCATTATGTTGACATTTAATCTAAACATGTGAACAAGTAATAAACTCACAAAAAAAGGGGGACAAGTAAACCACAGTTTGCTGTGACAAAGTACATAAACTTAAATTACATATTCGCTAGTGACTGACATCTTGTAGTGCAAAAACATAATGTATGACACATCTGTGACTTGTATCATTATTGCTTCATGATAGCACAAAGTACAAACATTGCTTTTAAAAACATTATTGTGTGTCCTTTTTATTGTATACTGGGACCTAATAGCATTAAGACCTCTTATGCTTTCGAGTATTGGTGTTATTTAGTGGACCTGGTAAGGTCAGTGATTTTAATAGATAGTTTAAAGTAGTGCCCTTCTTTGCGCTTACTACTCTATGCCTGATGTGCACAGGCTAATGGTTCAACTGGTCTCTTGACCTTAGAGTAATATACACCGACGCGTTTGGATCTTCATGTGTGGACCTCAGCGGTGTTTTGGTGGAAGGTCATCTTCAGGGCCAAGTCTTCTTACTATGGCAACATTTATTCTTATTAAAGTTGACCCTTGCTACTGGTTTTGAGGCTAGCTCCTTCCTGGAGAGAATCTTCCATGTTATGCTTAGGAGGGATAAACACCTTTTCTTTTCTTATTCTTGCCTTGCAAGTATTCAGGTGAACTCCTGGGATGGCCATTTTCTTAGTTTCTCCTGACGACACGCTTTCATTGCAGATTCTAGCATACCATAGTAGTGCACTAACAAATTCCAATTGTATTCCATGCCTTATGTACTTGCAGTGTGATGCCTACCCTTACCTATGACACTTGTCTTATGGTTGTGGAAATCGCATATCCCACTTTCTAATGAATCCAAGATGGTGAAGCCCTCTCTTGCAAGACTAGAGGTCTGCTGAACCTTGAACCCAGTTGCTAATTCAAACTCTTTGCATAACAAGGGACCTGATTTAGATCTCGGCAGACGGGTTGCTCTGTCACAATGGTGATGGATATTCTGTCCTCTGAAATATAAATCCCATAGGATAGAATGGGATTTATATTCCGTGGGCGGGATATCTGTCACTGTTGTGACAGAGCAATCTGCCCACCAAGATCTAAATCAGGCCCAAATAGATTCCTCATCTCCTTCCTAACAGGAAAGAGAGCGGCCAGCCTCAGAGTACAGCAGCCCAGAGTCTGGGGACAGGGCAGCATTCTAAGTGAATCTACCTGAGAGTTCCAGGCAAGGCGACAACATCTCATCTACGTTGATTTTCTATTAAAATGACAATCCACCATAGAGGGGAAATGATTTATCCCTAAGTGTCATTTGCTGCATTAAAATTAATATAATGAACTTCTTAAATTGGTTTGACAAATTAACATAATTTAAATCTGATTTGGAATTCTGGGGTTTGGCCCAAAACTCATAGTCAATCAATCAACCAATCAATCAGGGGTTTGTAAAGCTTGGCTTCTCGCCCATATGGGTCACAAGGCGCTATGAGGTTTTGGGGGGGTTCCTGGTCCATCTGGGCGTGGGGGTTCAGTCTATGAGCCCAGTCTTGAAATCCTTTCTGAATTGGGTCAGCGACGATGAAGGCCTGAGGTGGAGGGGCAGGATGTTCCAGGTCTTAGCAGCGAGGTAGGAGAAGGGTCTTCCTCCAGTTCATACGTGTCACTAGGCCTTAGAATTACTCATAGGCCTAAAATAATTTAATACAGCTAAAAGTTGAGGAAATGGGCTGTCAGCTTTCTGTGTGACACATAAATATGAGACAAGACACATTTATCTGTGGAGGAAATGTATTTGTTGGTACATAGTGGCTAACTATGTGTGTATCTGGTATCCTGGCTGTTAGTGTTAGTTCTGATGGCACACTAATCTAGTGTATGTGCAGAGGCCAAGGCTTGTTGTCCCATATAATGTGAGGTTCAGGAACTGTCCTGTTACTAGGAGAGGTGCAACAAGTGTGTGATTACAGTGAACTGAGAATTACTGTTCCGCTCTTGGGTTTAGTACATAATGCAGTGGTGATAATATACCATGATTTGTGATCTCATATAATTGGCAAGACCCTTTTTTGTGTCTGGGAGAGTGTAGGCTAGCTACTAGCTCTCTTGTGTAAAGTTTCACTATTATGTGAGAACCCAGAATCTTGCACTGACATTCTGTATATGTTGAAATCAGCTTCCCTACACAGTAGAAGCTTATTGTCTACATTCCTGTATCTGGAAGGTGGAGATCCAGACACTGAAGTGAGGAAGATGGAGACAGGATTACCTTTAGAAATTCTATAGAGACTTTGTTATCAAGTAGCTCCTTAACTCGTAGGCAAGATGCCTTGAGAAAGCCTCGGCTTATGGGCCACAGGGGGTGAAACAGGTGTTGGCTGAGCCTCATAAAAGATTTTCTTGTTGTTATCATCTATGACCCTAAATAAACTCTGAGAAGTCAAGAGTTACTAACCTCTTTTTTTGACTGTCTGAAATTAATACGAAGACACAAAACGTGGATTTTACCGAACTCTTGTAAATACCACTACTTGTCCTGTTACTTTACGACTATACATTTAGTTTAACCTGTTACAACAGTGACCTAAGTCAGTGGTTTCTAACATAGATCCAGAAGGGTGAGATATACATACCAACTTTTCATCATAGCTACTGGCTATTACATACATTTCATTTACATTCTTCTTTATGTAAATGTACCTAATGGTTATAATTTGACAATTTGCCAATGATACAATCTCCACCGACCTTCATTGAGCTCCCCATCTTAAATGACGGTGTGAATCAATATGCATTCTGTCAGTGTGCTTTAATGTGTGAATGGGGGGCAGATTTACATACTTAATGATACTAGCAGGGATGACCAAGACTATTATGGCCTATGTAAAGTTTATCTACAGCCAGATCTTTCTGCTTACATTTTCATTCAATTAAAGATAAACCTTTTGAAGGCATTGGTAATTTAAATATATACCATTGAAAAATAGTTGGCTGCTCACTTCTAGTAAAGTTCAGCACCTAGCTTTACATGAGAATTATCGTAATTCTGACATATTTTACACGTCTTCATATCACAGCTCAAACTTATTGCAGTGATTCCACATCTAAGCTTCATTAAAACATTAATGAGGAATTATTGTGCCACTTACTGCCCGTAGGGGCGGCAGATCATCCTGACATTCTTAAATTCCCAGTTTTCACATTATGGTTCCACAGTATCTAATATTTATGTACATACGCCTCTCCTCACCCAAGAAGCTCCAATTCCTAGGACTCAAAAATATAGCTTATTTAGTATGTGGATCTAACATCTCTGCATGCCTCTTACTTCTAGTCCATGCGACCATACTGAAACAGTCATGAAAATTCTTATTTCGAGGAATTTACTGCATACAACAGTAGAGACCATCTACTTTACACTCACATCTGTGTATGCCTATGAACTTAAACACGAATAATGTTAATTACATTTCGCATTGACTACTTTGGGACCATCATTCTCCAAGCAACATGTCCTTCGGTAAGATGTCTTGCCTTTTAATAAAAGAATGCTGTAGTTTGTTCTCTAGAATATTCACAGCTGGAAGAGAACAGCTTCAGTTTGTTCATATAAAAATTGGGCTTCTCCTATTTTCTTATGTGATCTGACAGATCATGGACACAGCTGTCATAGGAGCACATCAGCAGCCTGAAGGAGGGAGAATAAATGGTGTGGTGATGAAAACAGGAATGTTTTTGATATCATTTGAGAGGAGATAGCTGAGGGCCCTAACAAATATAGCAATGAACTAAACATATAGCACCCCTGGAGCCATATTAACCCCTTCGCTGCGGCGGCTATTCCGCTGCAGTGCTATGGAGGCGGGGGGGGCCGCGCGGCGCACCCATGCTGGTGACGGAATCGCTCCATCACCAGCCGTGGTCGCGCTGTGCTCATGACGGAGCGGTTCCGTCACAGCCCCGCCCGCTCAATGGAACGCTAAGCGCAGGCGCGGAATCCGCGCCGCGCAGGCGTGCCGAGCGGGCCGTGACGGAACCGCTCCGTCATCAGCACAGCGCGACCGTGGCTGATGACGGAGTGGTTCCGTCACCAGCAGGGAGGGGTTAAACAAAGTGGTCTATGGTGCACCAGGCCTGTGCACTTGTTGTTTTCAACCACATAGCACTTTGGTATTACAGAAGGTGCTGCAGATATGTGTGATCCTTTGTGTAAAATGTATCAGGCAGGAGCATTTCCTCATCGGCATGTGGTGTGGCCCCTTGCAAATGATGAAACCCTATGCTATTGCACCCACAATGTATTACCATGTATTACAGAGGGGGGTCCAAGGATAAAGAAACTGTCAGGAGATGCACTGATTGTGCGCCATATAGAATGCGGTCCACAGCCAGTGTGCCTTTCTGTAGGCACTTTTTGGGAGGAATTCACAGGGGTCCCAGGGACCCACAGGCATGCCCCTGCAGGCAGGTGGAGTTATTGAACTTGCCTGAAGAGGGGATCCCTGCCTCACCTTCAGCCTGTGGCTAATCTGCCTCAAGTTAAAGATGGAGGTGCATTTTCAAGCGGTAGCTCTGTCTGTCACTAGTGCGCTCTCCTCAGTGCAGGCACAAACTGCCACAGAGTTCACACTTGTGTTGAGGACAGCACATTATTTAGAGTAATTGGTCATGCTGTCCTGGTTGTTGCTGGGTGCACAGAGTTAACAAGCTGTGACCTAAACTGAGACAGTGAGTCTGATGTATAAATCAAATCACAGGCCTTTGTTAACATCATATTAAAGGATGTTTCAGTCTGGGGTGGGAAAAGGGAAGAAGAGCTAAAAGCAAAATACAGCAAACCTGCTGACATCACACTAGAGGGTGAGGCGCAGGAGAAGGAAGCTGAAACGAGAAAATAGACTAAGTGTTTAGCACACCAAGGTTTCTGCTAACAACATGTTAGTGGAGGTTTCAACTATGGTTGGAAAAGAGAAGAAGGACTAAATGCAAACAACAGCAGGGCTACTGGCAGTGAAGAGACGCCTCCTGTTGCAACCGGTATGAATGCAAGCTGGGGAGTCGGCAAGGTTGTGGGGCCCCTGGGCCTCCTCCCCCTCCCCAACGAGATCCCTGCTGTGGGATGACCTGGTTGGGCAGCCCACTTAATTTTTTTTTTTAAGTTGATGATGCCAGCTCCTGCAGGAAAATGGTGGGGGCGTAGAGGCCCTCAGGCTCCCCCCGCAACTCCCAACAAACATAATTGTCTGGGGTGACCCAGATACATTTTAACAAATTGCCACAGTGACCCTTGGACTCCCCCTTCAGCCCACAAAGAAAATAACAGCAGAGGGTGCCCTGCGTGGAACCGGGACACAGAGAAACATAAAAAATGGAAACAATGTTAATAAATGAGTGGCCAGAGCAGCCTCTTTATTATGCATTGCTCCTCCCAATGAGCACCCCATAATACCCAAGGCATTTTCACATAACATAATTTTAGTGGTGACCCAGGAAGAGAAAGGAGCACCACCAAACCTTTTTAAAATTAAGTCTCCTGGGTCAGTCAGATAAAACATTATTTATGCAGCTAATAAAGGCCATAAAAGCACAAGGATAAAAGTAAATGTACCAAGAGAAGTTGTTATAACAAGTCATCTAAAAGCCATAAATGCGTGACATGTACCATTTGCACAAATACATTTTCCTAAAACCGTATTTACAGAAGATAAAATAAAGATATGAGTCATTAAAAACAAAATACTATGGGCTAGATGTCTCAAGATACACTTTTGCGATTCTCAAATAGCGATTTTTAAGGAATCGCTATTTGAGAATTGCAAAATGGTATGTATGTAGAAATTCGCTATTTTTTTGCGATTTCTTAAAATTCCTTAATTGCGATTAGCAAATTGCTAATCGCAATTAAGGAATGATTTCCCATTCATTTCTATGGGCCAGGAGGCCCATAGGAATGAATGTGAAATTATTCTCAATTTGCGATTCGCAATTTGCTATTCGAAAATTGAGAATAATTTCAAGGGTGCAAAGGTGTCCAAAGGACACCCTGTTGCACCCCCGAAATAAGCATGGGTGCACATGAGGTGCACATACATGCATCACATGGCACTTTGAAAAATGCAAAAATTGGCATTTTTTAAGACATTCGCAAATTACCACCAACTTGAAGTTGCTGGTAATTTGCGATTCCTTAGGGACAGCTAGCAATTTTGTTTGCATCATACATTGCATTTAAGGAATTGCACATTTTGCGATTCCTTAAATGCAATCGCAAAATAAGGAATTGCAAATTTGCGATTCCTTATTTTGCACTGAAATTTGCTACATACATACCATTTTGCTCAAATGAGTTCGCAAACGTCGAAATTCTGCAAATTTCGGAGTTTGTGAACCCATTTGAGCTTCATACATCTAGCCCTAGGACCATTAAACATATACATTTTTCTAGGTAAAGTGCGTATACATTTCATCAGATAGAGTGCAAATTCAGCTAAACAAAAGGGGTCTTTCTCCTAATCCTTAGAGCAACTGAGAAGAAGTTAGCAACTTCAAGGCAAATCCATAGGTGAGGACAGCATCTGCAAGTATAATAAAGCTGGCCTTGCCTGGGCAAAATGACATGAGCTCAATAGCAGAAGAATTCGTTTTTTCCGCAGGGAAACATAAAAAAAAGTAAAGTGCAAAGTTTCTTGGTCAGAGAAGTTGTCGCATGGACATGGACTTGAATCCCCAGGCTTCTGAAAGCCTTTTGCAAAGTCGAGTAACCAACTGATAAGATTCAATCTGAATCTGGTTAGCAAAAAGCAGTGGTCTCCTGGGTCATTAAATCCATGATCCCAGGGAGGTTACTATAGTTTTTCAAAACACTTTTAACTAGAGCTCTGTGCTCTTCAGCTAGCGAGCAAGGCATCCTGGTAGTGGGTTTTACAGCTGCATGTTGTAGGTTACAAAATATTTTAAAAGAAACGTAAATACATGTTGGTTTTCTTTTTCAGTAAAACTTTTTCTAAATTACTTTACTTTAAAAATACACTAAAATCCACTTAAAAACATAGGTTAAAGTAACAGATATAGTTAGTTATGGTAAAAATATCTTACTTTACATACAAAAGTTCTTAGTAATTCACTGGAAAAACAAAGCTTAGAGGGGCAGTTATCTGGTGAAATTGTCAGTTAAAATATGTCATTTTAAATAAGCAAAACCCCTGAAATTCACCAGTTATAGTTATCTCAAGTAACTATAACTTAATGCGTAAAGTAATTATATCTTGAATATTTTTGACTAAATGGGAAGGATTTAGGGAGGCGTAATGTGGGGTTAAGAGAGTGCTAGGAGGAATTTAGTGAGGACATGCACCCACTCAGGAATCAGCATGCCCATTTCTATTCACAAACTATATTTCTAAAGTTACTGCATCTAAAAAGGAGTCAAATCATTCGTAAATGGATCACAGATCTGGCCAACCAATTAGTAGCAACATAACACTTGGGACACTCCGACCTTTCCAAGAAATTCACGCCATATGTACCTTCTAGATCTCTTCGCTCGAGTGCCAAACATCTTCTTGTGGTGCTTCAAGTGAAAACAGCTAGATTAGGAGGAAGAACTCTCTCCCATCTTGGCCCTCGATACTGGAATGAGCTTCCCATAATCTTGAGACAATGTATTGAGCACCAACAATTTTTGGAAGATGCTCAAGACCTCTCTTTTCTATGCCTGATTTTGGTGTAACTGCAACACACCCTCACGGCCCATTCTAAGCACAGAGATAATAATAATAGTGGTGCCTCCTCACGTCAAGAACATAGTCGTGATGTGGGCAACAACCCCCTCGCTACAAGGGAGGAGCGCAGGGATATTTTTGTAGGAGAGGATGGTCCTAAAACCCTACATGAGCGTGATGTGTTTGAAGTGAAGTGAAGTGCTGTGGTGAGTGGTGATTAAAACTGCCTACAGGCTTAGCTAAGGCGAACTTATTCTACTACCCTGTGACAGGAATAAAAACAAATAGCGTGTGATGTAGCTGCAGACATTAGAGACAGCTGTATCTGAAAGCGAGCAACATGTTTCGGCCTATAGACCTCTGAAAGTGTTGCAGCCTTGTTCAGGATCAGTGAAAGGCTACTGCAAAAAAGTGAAAATGTGGAACAACAATGTGATTAAAAACAATAGACATGGGATATGGGATACTACACCAGTTGTCTTGATTCGTTGATGGAACCTGCAACTGTCAGGGAATATACCGCATCTGTCCTGGGCTTTGAGCAAAAGGTACGTATGCCGAACATTCGCTCTCTGTATGCAGAGTGCTCCAGCATGTATGTCCAGCGGACAGAAACTTAAATGCATGTTGTTGTTTTTTTAAATAAAACTTTCTTTTTTTATTACTTTACTTCAAAAATCCACTAAAATCCACTTAAAAACTTAGGTTAAAATGACAGGTATAGTTAGTTATGGTAAAAAAATCTTACTTTACATAAAAAAATACTTAGAGGGGTAGTTATAGTTAGGTGAAATTGTCAGTTAAAACATGCCATTTTAAATAAGCAAAACCTCTGAAATTCACCAGTTATAGTTATCTCAAGTAACCTATGCCCTAAAGTAATTATAACTCAAATATTTATGACTAAATGGGAAGGATTTAGGGAGGAGTAGGGTGGGGTTAAGAGAGTGCTAGGAGGAGTTTAGGGAGGACATGCACCCACTCAGGAATCAGTATGCCCATTTCTATTCACAAACTATATTTCTAAAGTTACTGCATCTAAAAAGGAGTCAAATCATTCGTAAATGGATCACAGCTCAGATCTGGCCAACCAATTAGTAGCAACATAACACTTGGGACACTCCTACCTTTCCAAGAAATTCACGCCATATGTACCTTCTAGATCTCTTCGCTCGAGTACGAAACATCTTCTTGTGGTGCTTCAAGTGAAAAAAGCTAGATTAGGAGGAAGAGCTCTCTCCCATCTTGGCCCCCGATACTGGAATGAGCTTCCCATGATCTTGAGACAATGTATTGAGCACCAACAATTTAGGAATATGCTCAAGACCACTCTTTTCTATGTCTGATTTTGGTGTAACTGCAACACACCCTCACAGCCCATTCTAAGCACAGAGATACTCCTTCGGGGATCGATTCAAGCGCTATATAAGAAATAAATAATAATAATAATAGTGGTGCCTCCTCACGTCAAGAACCTAGTCGTGATGTGGGCAACAACCCCCTCGCTACAAGGGAGGAGCGCAGGGATATTTTTGTAGGAGAGGATGGTCCTAAAACCCTACATGAGCGTGATGTGTTTGAAGTGAAGTGAAGTGCTGTGGTGAGTGGTGATTAAAACTGCCTACAGGCTTAGCTAAGGCGAACTTATTCTACTACCCTGTGACAGGATTAAAAACAAATAGCGTGTGATGTAGCTGCAGACATTCGAGACAGCTGTATCTGAAAGCGAGCAACATGTTTCGGCCTATAGACCTCTGAAAGTGTTGCAGCCTTGTTCAGGATCAGTCAAAAGCTACTGCAAAAAAGTGAAAATGTGGAACAACAATGTGATTAAAAACAATAGACATTGGATATGGGATACTACACCAGTTGTCTTGATTCGTCGATGGAACCTGCAACTGTCAGGGAATATACCGCATCTGTCCTGGGCTTTGAGCAAAAGGTACGTATGCCGAACATTCCCTCTCTGTATGCAGAGTGCTCCAGCATGTACGTCCAGCGGACAGAAACTTAAATGCATGTTGTTGTTTTTTTAAGTAAAACTTTCTTTTTTTATTACTTTACTTTAAAAATCCACTAAAATCCACTTAAAAACTTAGGTTAAAATGACAGGTATAGTTAGTTATGGTAAGAAAATCTTACTTTACATAAAAAAATACTTAGAGGGGTAGTTATGGTTAGGTGAAATTGTCAGTTAAAACATGCCATTTTAAATAAGCAAAACCTCTGAAATTCACCAGTTATAGTTATCTCAAGTAACCTATGCCCTAAAGTAATTATAACTCAAATATTTATGACTAAATGGGAAGGATTTAGGGAGGAGTAGGGTGGGGTTAAGAGAGTGCTAGGAGGAGTTTAGGGAGGACATGCACCCACTCAGGAATCAGTATGCCCATTTCTATTCACAAACTATATTTCTAAAGTTACTGCATCTAAAAAGGAGTCAAATCATTCATAAATGGATCACAGCTCAGATCTGGCCAACCAATTAGTAGCAACATAACACTTGGGACACTCCTACCTTTCCAAGAAATTCACGCCATATGTACCTTCTAGATCTCTTCGCTCGAGTGCGAAACATCTTCTGGTGGTGCTTCAAGTGAAAAAAGCTAGATTAGGAGGAAGAGCTCTCTCCCATCTTGGCCCCCGATACTGGAATGAGCTTCCCATGATCTTGAGACAATGTATTGAGCACCAACAATTTAGGAAGATGCTCAAGACCACTCTTTTCTATGTCTGATTTTGGTATAACTGCAACACACCCTCACAGCCCATTCTAAGCACAGAGATACTCTTTCGGGGATCGATTCAAGCGCTATATAATAAATAAATAATAATAATAATAGTGGTGCCTCCTCACGTCAAGAACCTAGTTGTGATGTGGGCAACAACCCCCTCGCTACAAGGGATGAGCGCAGGGATATTTTTGTAGGAGAGGATGGTCCTAAAACCCTACATGAGCGTGATGTGTTTGAAGTGAAGTGAAGTGCTGTGGTGAGTGGTGATTAAAACTGCCTACAGGCTTAGCTAAGGCGAACTTATTCTACTACCCTGTGACAGGATTAAAAACAAATAGCGTGTGATGTAGCTGCAGACATTCGAGACAGATGTATCTGAAAGCGAGCAACATGTTTCGGCCTATAGACCTCTGAAAGTGTTGCAGCCTTGTTCAGGATCAGTCAAAAGCTACTGCAAAAAAGTGAAAATGTGGAACAACAATGTGATTAAAAACAATAGACATGGGATATGGGATACTACACCAGTTGTCTTGATTCGTCGATGGAACCTGCAACTGTCAGGGAATATACCGCATCTGTCCTGGGCTTTGAGCAAAAGGTACGTATGCCGAACATTCCCTCTCTGTATGCAGAGTGCTCCAGCATGTACGTCCAGCGGACAGAAACTTAAATGCATGTTGTTGTTTTTTAAGTAAAACTTAATTTTTTTTATTACTTTACTTTAAAAATCCACTAAAATCCACTTAAAGACTTAGGTTAAAGTGACAGGTATAGTTAGTTATGGTAAAAATATCTTACTTTACATTAAAAAATCCTTAGAGGGGTAGTTATAGTTAGGTGAAATTGTCAGTTAAAACATGCTATTTTAAATAAGCAAAACCCGTGAAATTCACCAGTTATAGTTATCTCAAGTAACCTATGCCCTAAAGTAATTATAACTCAAATATTTATGACTAAATGGGAAGGATTTAGGGAGGAGTAGGGTGGGGTTAAGAGAGTGCTAGGAGGAGTTTAGGGAGGACATGCACCCACTCATGAATCAGTATGCCCATTTCTATTCACAAACTATATTTCTAAAGTTACTGCATCTAAAAAGGAGTCAAATCATTCGTAAATGGATCACAGCTCAGATCTGGCCAACCAATTAGTCGCAACATAACACTTGGGACACTCCTACCTTTCCAAGAAATTCACGCCATATGTACCTTCTAGATCTCTTCGCTCGAGTGCCAAACATCTTCTTGTGGTGCTTCAAGTGAAAAAAAGCTAGATTAGGAGGAAGAGCTCTCTCCCATCTTGGCCCCCGATACTGGAATGAGCTTGCCATGATTTTGAGACAATGTATTGAGCACCAACAATTTAGGAAGATGTTCAAGACCACTCTTTTCTATGCCTGATTTTGGTGTGACTGCAACACACCCTCACAGCCCATTCTAAGCACAGAGATACCCCTTCGGGGATCGATTCAAGCGCTATATAAGAAATAAATAATAATAATAATAGTGGTGCCTTCTCACGTCAAGAACCTAGTCGTGATGTGGGCAACAACCCCCTCTCTACAAGGGAGGAGCGCACGGATATTTTTGTAGGAGATGATGGTCCTAAATCCCTACATGAGCGCGATGTGTTTGAAGTGAAGTGAAGTGCTGTGGTGAGTGGTGATTAAAACTGCCTACAGGCTTAGCTAAGGCGAACTTATTCTACTACCCTGTGACAGGATTAAAAACAAATAGCGTGTGATGTAGCTGCAGACATTAGAGACAGCTGTATCTGAAAGCGAGCAACATGTTTCAGCCTATAGACCTCTGAAAGTGTTGCAGCCTTCTTCAGGATCAGTCAAAAGCAACTGCAAAAAAGTGAAAATGTGGAACAACAATGTGATTAAAAACAATAGACTTGGGATATGGGATACTACACCAGTTGTCTTGATTCGCCGATGGAACCTGCAACTGTCAGGGAATATACTGCATCTGTCCTGGGCTTTGAGCAAAAGGTACGTATGCCGAACACTCGCTCTCTGTATGCAGAGTGCTCCAGCACGTACGTCCAGCGGACAGAAACTTAAATGCATGTTGTTGTTTTTTTTAAGTAAAACTTTCTTTTTTTATTACTTTACTTTAAAAATCCACTAAAATCTACTTAAAAACTTAGGTTAAAGTGACAGGTATAGTTAGCTATGGTAAAAATATCTTACTTTACATTAAAAAAATCCTTAGAGGGGTAGTTATAGATAGGTGAAATTGTCAGTTAAAACATGACATTTTAAATAAGCAAAACCCCTGAAATTCACCAGTTATAGTTATCTCAAGTAACCTATGCCCTAAAGTAATTATAACTCAAATATGTATGACTAAATGGGAAGGAGTTAGGGAGGAGTAGGGTGGGGTTAAGAGAGTGCTAGGAGGAGTTTAGGGAGGGACATGCTCCTACTCACAAAACAGTATGCCCATTTCTATTCACAAACTATATTTCTAAAATGAATGCACCCTAAAAGGACTCAAATCATTCATAAATGGATCACAGCTCAGATCTGGCCAACCAATTAGTAGCAACATTACACTTGGAAATTGGGTCCCACCCCCAAATTCAGGGCTGGAAACATACATGTATATACTTTGTGGTAAGTTTACACTCATAAAATGTGAATAACCAACAATAGTAAATTTACTCCAAAGAGTATATTTACACATGTAGATTTACTCCCATGTACATTTTTCCCCTTGTTATAGTAGCATACCACCCAGGGGATGCCATTTGGTACAAAGTAATCCAACGTAGTACAAAACCCTTGGCGTTACTTTTTTCTGACTACTTCCCATATCAAATAGCGTTTTGTGCCAAGATAGCGCAGCAGCTTGCATTACTTCTTGTGACTTTGCAAAATGTTGACAAATCAGCACCACTGTTTTTTTTCTTTCTATGCAAGTATGCTACTGCTTAGGGGCCTCATTTGTGGGGTTTTGGCACAAGGCAGTGCAGCAAGTTACGTCAAAGTGAAAGGGCAGGAATTCACAATAATTATCCAATACGTTGCATTCCTGTCATTTCCCCATTCACTGGTGCTGTTTCTTCAGCCTAGTCCCAACGCAAGCACCCTTTCACCATGGTACATGGTGCCTGTGTTGTAGGCAAGATTGTTTTTATGCAGGAAGGTACACCGCCCTGCATGAAAACAATCCATGGAGGTGTTTCCTCCATCTATGGAAAAAACGAGGAGACATGAAGATATTTCTCCTTTTTAATGCTGCCCTGAGGAGGTGAAAGATTGTGACGCATTCCCAGGTTTACAAGTCCTTGTAAATCTGGGAATGCATCGAAATCCATGGGAGTTGCGTGGGAACACCCACAGCAATGCCCAAGGAAAGCCTCCTTTGTGCAGAGTAAGGTATCGATTTGCGCTGCATTGTCTTACTCAAGATTTATGAGGCCACTTGTCAGTCAGTTAAATATCTTTATTTCGGTTAATAAAAACCATAAAAGCAATGCAAAATTCATTATTATACATATATGAGGCCACTTAAAGCCAAACAAGATGGCTTTGTGTGGATCATAAAGTTGCCTCAGACACTTGTGTCATGTGTGTACCTCTTTGCGTGGTGTAAACGTGGTGAAAGGCTCTCATAAATATGCCCCTGGGTATTGGTGCACAGGTGTTGAATTTGTTTTGCTGGTTAATGTAAAAAAGGAGCAAAGAGTTTCATGTGTTGGTGACTGATGTGTGCCAGCCTTCACTCTAAAAGTTTGCTCAAGCTGATAATGCACATCTCTTGCTGATTAAACAATATTTTTGATCCACGTCGTACAAAGGGATTTCCTCTTCCTATTTTCAAATCTGAGTTATCTTTATTCACTAGAATCTGAATGCCGTAAGCTATG
The DNA here is from genome assembly GCF_964263255.1 of Lissotriton vulgaris. Lineage (NCBI taxonomy): Eukaryota > Metazoa > Chordata > Amphibia > Caudata > Salamandridae > Lissotriton > Lissotriton vulgaris. The sequence goes on along the minus strand of NC_141694.1, from coordinate 791,745,737 downwards.
CAATTAATTGATATATTTTATTTTTTCTTACTAAGTAGATATGAAATTTAAAGTTTCTAAGACCATAACACAGATCATTGAACACTAATCCTACATGTGTTATGATTACTTTCTCCGAAACAGCCGCAGTTACAAGCGCTTCATGTATAATTGCCCTACTACTGTGGAGACCTCACCCTGATCAGTTTGCGGTCTTTTTTGTCTTCCCTGCTTTCTGGAGCATGGCTGATGCCGTCTGCCTGACACTGCTGAATGGTAAGAAATGTTCATGAGATCGATTGGGCCTGCATACTGATTCTTGTTGGTCTATTGTTCTACTTAATGTACGTGAGACTTTGTGCGTTCCACTTTCTCCCAGTGTCTCAACTGAATCACCTGTAATTGTTTTGCCCTCAGAAATTAATTTGTTGTGAGCTGTAATAGAGATTTCTTTTCCTCGCTTTGAGAGTTACACATATAAAGGGGGTGATCTGAGATCCTGAACTCAGCAGGGCTAGAGGTTTGCATGAATGGCTTCGTCTGGTGTCCCGGAATGGAACTTGAAATTTAACATGAGGTGAGAGTGGCTGTAATGCAAGATAAGTGATAACATTCACACTCCCCGTACTGTTCCCATGGTATGTCGTAGTTTACCCAATGGTCCGTGGGAAGATATTACCATTGACATTGTTGGTCCACTCAATGGAGAACATCTCACTCCCTATCTTATTGTCCTAATTGATCTCTATTCTAGATGGGTTGAGGTTTCATCCGTTTTGGATGTTACATCCCGTTGTGTGATTTCCTTTTAACAGGATGTATTTAAGAAATAAGGATTTCCAAAAACACTCTTATCTGACAATGGTCCCCAGTTCTGTTCTGGTCTAATGTCTGATTTCCTACAATCCTGTGGTATTGTGCAAAGAAATGTGCAGTTTATCATCTTGAAACAAATTCAACAGTTGAAAGGTTCAACAGGGTCATATAAGAGAACATTCAACTCTCTAGTGTAAATTCTTTGAATTGGAAGGAAGAATTGCAAAAATGTATCTTAGCTCATCACTTCTCTACTCACAACTCTACCCGCAAATCGCCATTTGAATTGTTCAAAGGCAGAGCTCCCAATACTAGCTTATGTCCTAGTTGGATGACTTGGGGAAAAGGTGTTAAAGACAATAGTATTGGTGCTTGGAGACTAAGGGAAGAAAAACTTCAACTCAAAAACAAGTTAAAATATGATGAACGGAAAAAAGTTAAGAAAGTTGTTGTAAAGGTAGGTAATGTTGTACGGGTAAAAGCTCCTGTAGGTGCTTTATCTTGGTCTAAATAGGCTGCTAACATGCGTGTCATTAAATGTTTCAACAATGCTGTCAAATTGGAAAATGGCAAGATTTGGTATTTGAACCGAGTTGTCATTCTCAAGAACAATTATCCTATGAATAAGTCTGATAACAATATGTCTGCCGGTACAGGTGTCTCCACCAATCTTTACCCGAGGCATAGTGTTCTTTGCCCAATTACTTGAAAGACTATGTTGTTTAACATTCATGAAGAGTTTGGTTATTATTGTAATTATATCTTTAAGATAGATCACCAAAATAATATCGAGAGACAGAATATCGACCATCAAAAATATCGTTGACAAAATATCGACTGACAAAATATCGAGTTTCTATCTACAAACAGGTAAGTACAAAAATATTGAGTTAAAAATATCGTTTACAAAAATATAGTTTTAAAAAATATCGACTTTACTAAAAACAATGTTAAATTAAATTATTATTAAAAATTAATTACTAAAATATACTTAAAATACTTAAATTAACTTATAATAATTAAATAATTAATGAAAGTAAAAAATAAAATTTAATTCATATTTCTTAAAACATGTATATATAGTAACAAAATATAATTAAATAATAGCCAATATTATTAACGTACAATAACAAAAGTGTAAAAATTACTATTCAGACTCCAAAGAGTGCAAGCATAGGGTAAGCGTTGGATAGCGTAGGGGTTAAAATTACTATTCCCACTCCAGTGGGTGCAACAGTAGGGAAAGCGTTGGATAGCGTAGGGGTAAAAACTTACTATTCCCACTCCAAAGAGTGCAACAGTAGGGAAAGCGTTGGATAGCGTAGGGGTTAAAATTACTATTCCCACTCCAAAGAGTGCAACAATAGGGAAAGCGTTGGATAGCGTAGGTGTTAAAATTACTATTCCCACTCCAGTGGGTGCAACAGTAGGGAAAGCGTGGATAGCGTAGGGGTTAAAATTACTATTCCCACTCCAGTGGGTGCAACAGTAGGGAAAGTGTTGGATAGCATAGGGGTTAAAATTACTATTCCCACTCCAGTGGGTGCAACAGTAAGGAAAGCGTTGGATAGCGTAGGGGTAAAGATTACTATTCCCACTCCAAAGAGTGCATCAGTAGGGAAAGCGTTGGATAGCGTAGGGGTTAAAATTACTATTCCCACTCCAGTGGGTGCAACAGTAGGGAAAGCGTTTGATAGCGTAGGGGTTAACATTATTATTCCCACTCCAGTGGGTGCAACAGTAGGGAAAGCGTTGGATAGCGTAGGGGTTAAAATTACTATTCCCACTCCAGTGGGTGCAACAGTAGGGAAAGCGTTGGATAGCGTAGGGGTTAAAATTACTATTCCCACTCCAGTGGGTGCAACAGTAGGAAAAACGTTGGATAGCGTAGGGGTTAAAATTACTATTTCCACTCCAGTGGGTGCAACAGTAGGGAAAGTGTTGGATAGCATAGGGGTTAAAATTACTATTCCCACTCCAAAGAGTTCAACAGTAGGGAAAGCTTTGGATAGCGTAGGGGTAAAAATTGCTATTCCCACTCCAGTGGATGCAACAGTAGGGAAATCTTTGGATAGCGTAGTGGTTAAAATTACTATTCCCACTCCAGAGAATACAACATTAGGGAAAGTAAATATTTCATATATTATTCAAAAATATAAAAATGAATATCTATTAATAATTAATGAAAAATAAATAAAAATGTTATCTAATATAATAATTAATATTTCAAATGTACTAATTAACAATAATTATTTAAATTAATCACCTATTAATACAAATTAATTAAACATTAACAATTAATTATTTAATAATTAAAAATTATTTTACAATTATTTCCAAATAAATAAATTGTAATTAATTTTAATTTTTTATTAATATTAATAAATTACTTCCCACCCTATGCCCCTATAAACCCACAACCCGCTACAGAAATTAGTAAAATTTACATAATTACCAATTAATCAATTAATATAAATTAATTAACAATTATAATTAAATTAATTAACAAATATAAATTAATTAACAATTAATTACTAATTACTCTCAATAAATAAATGTACATATTTAATTAATTATAATTAAATTACTTCCCACCCTATTAACCCACAACCCGCTACAGAATTAAATTACGCAATATTTATAAAAACAAAATTCATTAAATAAAATTATTTATAACATAAATACACACTTTTCACACATATTATAACATAAAAATACACTATAAAAAATTATATATTATTTAAATCGATATTTTTAACTATCTATATTATATACTTCGATATTTTAACTATCTATATTTTTAACAGTCGATATTACTTCACTTACCTTAAAAACGATATTTTTGTTATCTATATTCTGTCCTGCGATATTTTGTCCAGTCGATATTAAAAACTCGATATTATGTCCAATCGATATTTTGGACTCGATATTATGTCTGTGCTCCCTTTAAGATCATTCCAATATTATGTGGGTATAAGTTCATGCATAACTTGTAATTTATTTATTCACTTTGAAGTGTATGTTCTTTTTCTTATTGGAAGGGAGATGTGTAGTGTCTTCCTTCACTTCTCTGTCGTATGTAAGTTCCATGGAACTTAGGGGGTCATTAGTATAGCGGGCGGAGTTTGTCTGCCGCCATGCCCCCGGGAAATGAAGAACCGGGTTTTAGAACCCAGCGGCGCCAGGGAAAACGCCCGATGTCTTTGAGTTCCCCTGCCTCGGCAAACAGAGACACAGGACACTTCTTGATGACGTCAAAGACCAAATTTATTGGCTGCAACCAGGAACAGAGGTCTACGAAGCACAACACGGGTGGTTCGCTAAAGACTGCACAAATTCAATGAGCGGGGCATGGTCTTTTATGCCAAAAATCACATTCCAGGCTAGCATCGATTACATACAAACTGACCAATGGGGACATGACATTTCAAAAAGTAGCGCATGACGACAATCCCACTTTCCGTTGTCCAGCCCACCAGAAAAGACCAAGCACATTCCAACTTTCCTGTTCGATCAGGCCGGACAAACCCATCATAAAACCTCAACCAAATCAGTGATTAAGCCATAAAGGAAGGAACAGAAGCAGATGAGAAGCAAGATAGAAGGGTGTGTACATGTACCATAAACTTCGGCAATGTCCTGCTCTTTGATCTTTATCTGGCCAGCTGTTTAACAAGGAACTGGCTCAGAGAGGTCGGCCTCGGGCAAGGGAGTCAGTTCGGCCAGGTCAAACAAGAGTCAGCTAAGGTGTACGTGTCCCAAGGACTCGTTCGGCCGCAGTCATCAGCCTATGTGAGGGCAACCACACAAAATGGCTGCCGTACACAAAATGGAACCCGAGGGTTCAAACGAAATCCCTGAATACGTAGTGTTCTCATTGATCGATTATTGTGGAAACACTCGTACACCCCGCACTCGTAATTTGCGGTCCACTGATACCAAAATAGTCTATATCTGATGACCTTTGTTGAACGGGTTCGGAACCACCGAACCACAGACCCTCAAACTACGGAACAACAGAAACGGGACCACCCGCTGAGGGTATGGCGGTCCCGCACTCCCAATCAGGAAGTACCCGTCACACTGGCGGGCGCATGGCGCATTTGCAAGATTGCGGTGGGCAGTGCTGAAAGCACCGATTGCCGCAATGCCACAAAGTCAGGTTGTGCTTTTCAATGCACAACGTGACAGGCACAGCGCGGTGCTTGCCACGTTGTTCATTAAGATTCATGAGGGTACCATAGGTACCCCCCATGTGCACCCCGTGCCCCCCAGAGTCCCTGGGGGCACGCAACCGGCCCCCAAAAGCAGATTCTGCATGCCTTTCCGGGGCGGAAATACCGCCACTGAAAGGCATGTTCCCACCCACTTTGTAATATGACTGCCAGTGTCTAACAGACACCGCCACCATATTGAACTCTTTTCTGCCTAGTCGACTTGTCGACCGGGCAGAAAAGCGTTCAAGGTCTTTCCGTCCGCCGCGGACCCCCCTGCCATTGTAATATGGCGGGGGTCTTTGCTGCAAGGATGGCGGACGGATCGCCCCCCGGGCCGGCGATGATTACCTCCGGCCCTGCGAGCGATCCGCCCGCCATCCTATTGGGGCCCTCAGAATGTAGAATGCATGTTGTGCCTCACTGTCAGCTGCTCCCTGGTGGCTGATGGATGAGGTGTTTCCAAAAAGCTATCTCATTCGAGCTGTGAACATTGAGGACTTTTCAATACCCCAAATAAACCAGTCAAGCAAACCATATCTTTACCAGGCATTAGGAAAATGTGGTTTAAAAAAACATTTTTGGGCAAGACTGGTGCCACTTCCTATCAGGGAGCTGAGCCTTGCCTGGAAATCACTTAAAAATATCACACATTGCAGACTATGCAACTACAGAAGGGAATTGCTGGCTCACATAAGATTTGGTTGCTGTGGACTAAATTGCCCGTCGCACACTCCTGAGGCCTATTCTTCTACAGCAGGGCACACACTGGGTAATAGAGGCTCAGTAGAGGCTCAAAAGTTCTGATCCTCCCTGGAAACATTCCAAACTTGGAAAAGGTATATACCAAGCCCATCTGCTGTTGAAGGGAAAGCCGTCAGAGGCTCCTGTCCAATGGCCGGCTTTCGCCCTACCCAGGAGCACAGAGCAGTCAAGTGAAAAATTGCCTCTGCCACTGCTACATCAGCCCTAGGGCACTGGACTTTGCACTGGAACACTTTAACCCCTGCACCTGAGAAGGTTTGTGCTTTGAAACACCCTGTGTTGCTGCTCTGAAAAGCTTTTATTCTTTTGTCCACCAGGTCATGAACTAACTGCTCTTAAATAAAAAAAATATTATAATAATAACCCGTTTGCTGCTTTGAGAAGTTTCATTTTTGTAATCATTTATGTAATTAATATATTTCAAATATGTTTTTATATTGGCTATGGTCTTACTTTATGCTATTTTCACATGTTCAATGGTTTCAAGTAATCACACAATAACATATTCATTCATTCATAACATAGCATAACATAACATTCTGCAGTCTGCTCTGGGCATAAGATACATTTCAGTCATTCAAGCAATTTTGGAAGGTTGTCTTGTTCCAGGCTTTCAGCTTGTTAAAGATTTTAGCCAGTTACTGAAACGCCTTCCGGTTCAGGCATGCAGCTGTTCAGTGCCATGATAGTGCTTAGTAATCACCATAAATTGTTTCACTAATTTACACAAGGCTGCAGATTAAATGTATCTACTGAATAGAGCAGTGCGTCTGGCAAAATCCCATCACTCCATTTGTCTCTCCTAGAGATCCAATGAGTTTCCATGACAACGTCCTTTTAGTTTATGTTCCTGACATCACGTATAACTCTTCTAAACAGAAATGTGCCCTAGTACTCTTATCAAAACATTCTATTCCTAAACTATTTCTAAATCAGTAGCAAACCATAACGAATCCACAGGCCTAGCGAAGATTACATATTAAAAATATAAATATGTCAATATATACTGTAACGTGCCACAAACTACCGATATATCATCACAAAGCAAGGCAAACTGATTATAAAAATTATATTTTGTACTTTTTATTAATTATTGAAAGAAATCACTATTTAAAACATAAAATATATTAGCAAACCTTTATGTATATCAACACACTACAGGATATTAGAGGCATCAGTGAAGAGTCAGTATACAACATCTTTGGAGCTTTAGATTTATCTGTGCTACATCGATATCAGTTATTATTAGCTCTGAGGATGTAGTAAAGGTTCCCCATTTCACTTATCAGATGTATTCACCTATTTATTATGATGCCTTTTATAGAGTGATCCTTTTAACTTTGTACATTTGTTGTCATATTTCCACAGCTCTGTATGGAGTTTTATTTGATGAGCACAAGGAGGCTGCCTTTTCTAACTTTCGTCTCTGGGATTCATTAGGATACGCCATTTCCTTTGGATACAGCGCAGCCCTGTGCGTCTATGTGAAGCTTTACATAGTGCTGTCATTTCTGGTGCTTGGAATGCCTCTATATGGAATTGTTGAATACATCGAACGCAGGAAGCGACCTGTAACAGCTACAGAGATGCAAGAAAAATAAAGTCTCCTGGTTATCAAAAATACAAGCATCCCAACATACCAATACCTATACAAGCAGGGATGAATAAATGGACAACAAAAATAAAAAATAAAGCTGTTCAGAAAGACAAGAGGCTAGCATTATGCATACATCTTGTTGTCTCTCCTTCTGACCAGCATGCCTAAAAGCCTCCAAAACAGACCTTCAAAAACATCACAATGTAATTTAGAACTTTCTGTCACATAAATACTCCATATCCTCCCTCTCTTCCTCTTTTGTTTCATGCTTCTAGGCAAAGAAGTATATAGAACTTTGCTTAGGGCCCAATTCACAGAACTAATTTAAGACAAAATCCTAAACTTACTACCATTTTGGTATTCACAGAAGGCACTTACTCGTTTTGGTATTCACAAAAGGCACTTACTCATTTCGGTTGTCACAGAAGTTAGGACTCCTAACTTTAGGACTCCTAAATGCCTTCTGTGAATACCGAAAGTCTTAAAGTTAGGAATTTTCTCAGTTTAGGAGTAGTAAAGTTAGGACTCCTAGCTTCTGTGAATACCGAAATGAGTAAGTGCCTTCTGTGAATACCAAAATGAGTAAGTGCCTTCTTTGAATACCAAAATGGTAGTAGGTTTAGGATTTTGTCTTACGTTAGTTCTGTGAATCAGGCCCTTAGGGTCTTTTAGTGGTTCATTATATCATATAGGTTTGATGTCTGTATGAGGTTAACTTTACGTAATTTAGGGTGTGTTTTGGGAAGAAGATTGTCTTTATTGGCGAATTTTTATTTGAATAAATATCTTTATTTGTGTGTTAAACAAGATTAATTGCTATGTAAGCTGATGTTATTTGAAGTAATAAACGATTTATTAATTTTCGCATTGGTTTCCTAGCGTGTCAGTGTGGTAATAAGTGTTTTTTCATGTACTCATACATTTTGTATGAGTTTTTGCCTTGTGCTGAGATGTGAGTCTGCTCAAGCGCACAGATCAGTTGATCGTCCTTCAGAAGCGCGAGGGAGTTTGGCTGTTCTCAGTGTGCATAGTGTTCTCCATGTGCATGAGGATGTGATTGCAGGCGCAAGCTCAGTGATCGAACAATGTGTCAGAGCATAGGACGACTTTAATTATTGACACTCCGCTATGTTGATGGCGTGTAGGCCATTTTCTGAAGGAAGTTGGGCATTTGTTGACATCACGGCCTATTTCTAAAGGAAATTGACATGCAAAGCTGCTTCTCTGGCAACATACTGCCTGGTCGGAGCATTGGTTGCCAGGAACAATTGGAGAGTGCATTGTTTTGATGAGAGAGAGTTTATTTGTTTAAAAATGTGTGAAAATGTGGAATTCATTCAAAATACACAGAGGAAATTGTAATATATAGTCCAAAGAAAGAAAAAGACATTTCATAACTGTTAAAGACAAATGTCAATATGACTGAAAATCTGAATGAGGGCTCCAATTAAGAGGAGGCAATAAGGATAATTGTGAGTAAGGAGGTACAAGCAGCCATACAGGAGACAGTTAGACAGGTTTTAGGTCAAAAGAGATAGGCGGAATGTGGATGAGGTGGAAAATGTCTCCGTTATCGGAAGAGGAGGGCCTAAATAGAGGCCCTGGTGGAAAGTGCCTTGGGAAAAAAGAGACATATGGATGGTTCACCCAGTGACAAAAGAGCCCAAAAGCGGCTGGTGTCCGAAGTAGGACCCAGAAGGAGATTTTAACTTGCACTTCGATGACCGTAAATGCACTACAGTGGTCAACCTCTTAGCTGATCTAGAGTCCCTTAATGTACATCTTTGTAATATCGGCCCCACCCACAAGCAGGCCACCAATTAGACCCAATCTTTGCCAATTTCGATAACCCTATATGTGAGCCGGCACTCCCCTTACTATGGTCCGACCATTATCTCACTGAATTTGAAATCAGATTACCCGAAACCATAGTTTCAGATAAGCCTGAGAACGCTTACTTTAGAAATTGGAAAAATCTTAATATAGAGGAGCTGAACGCCCAGCTAACTAACTCGAGACCCAATTTTAACTTAGATGATCTTAATACTGGCGATCAGGATAAAATCGATAACTGGTTAACCAAAGCGGGTGAGATAGCTATTCCTCTTAAGAAGAAAAAGTGAAAATCTTACAGACCTCCAGTACCCTGGTTCTCCGAAAAGCTAAAAACAGAAAAGAGCAAATGTAAAAAGCTGGAGAGACAATGGAGGAAGAGTTATGATACGGCCATGAAAAATACTTACAAGCAAGCTCTGAAGTCCTACCATCTGCTATGCAAAATAACTAAAGGAGAGTTTATTAAAAACACCATCTTAGAGTCACAAAACGACTCCAGAACACTATTTAAAGTGTTAAAAGACTTAGCGGGAGCTACAACGCACCCAGATCCCCCGATGCTGTCCTCAACACAATGTAACTGCCTTGCGAAGTATTTCAATGAGAAAGTAGCCAATATCTACTCAGCCCTTGGCGGTGAAGATACCCCTAACTTAACACCATTAGTAGACCCGAGACCCAGTGAGTTAGACGAGCCGGCAGATAATCCTGGGAAAACTCTGACAGTCTGGCAGCCTTTTGATCAGAACTCATTTTTAGAAATCCTTAACAGCATTAAGTCAGGATCCCCCAAAGACCCCATGCCAATGGAAATTTTTAAACAGCTTGACCCTGACACACTTAATGTCATTAGAACACTGTTGAACGCATCACTAAGAGAAGCTGTAGTACCTACCGAATGGAAGCACGCTATGGTAGTACCACTACTGAAAAAAGCAAATAGCGACCCAGAGATTTTCTCTAATTTTAGACCAGTTTCGCTGCTCCCGATATTTTCTAAAATTTTAGAAAAACATGTTAACAGACAGTTAGCAGAGTTTTTTAACTCTTACAACCTTCTTCATTCCTCACAGTCGGGTTTTAGAGTCGGGCATTTAACCGAATCCACCCTACTAAGAGTAACGGAAACGATCCGTCAAAAGCTCGATATTGGTGGCACAGTGGCACTCATTCTTTTAGATTTGAGTGCCGCCTTTGACACCATATCCCATAAAATGCTACTTGAAACCCTGGAGGGAATAGGGGTAAGAGGAACAGCTTTAGATTGGCTTAGTAATTTTTTAACAGATCGATCTTATCAGGTCTTTTCCAAAAATAACATCTCCAATACTTTAACCTCCCCTTATGGAGTCCCACAGGGGTCAATTCTCAGCCCACTATTATTTAATATTTACATCTCCCCTCTAGCGTGTATTGCAGAAAAATTTGGCCTTACTATTTTTTCATATGCAGACGATACACAATTGGTGTTCTCTCTATCAACTCCTGACACCAATAACATCTCCTCCCTACGCTCTGGGCTACAGAACATAGCGCAGTGGATGCACTCCAAAAAATTAAAATTAAATGGTGAAAAAACGGAACTACTAATCTTTGGAGAACAAAAAGAGCTCTGGGGACAAACACATTGGCCAACAGAAATGGGTCCCCCGCCAATAGCAGTTCCTTCAGCCACAAATCTTGGAATACTGATTGATGACAAACTGACGATGCGTGATCACGTAGCCAAAACAGCGTCAGTCTGCTTCGCCATACTAAAATGGCTAAGGAAAATTTTATGGCAACTTCCTGAAGGGGTACAAAGAACTGTAGTGCAGGCCTTGATCGGCTCAAGGCTGGATTATGGTAACATTCTTCTCCTTGGTACCAATAAAGTGATCATACGACGACTACTCGTCGTCCAAAATGCGGCAACGAGGGTGCTTTAACATCTACCAAGGAGGTCGCATATCTCCGAACATTTACGCAATTTACATTGGCTCAAAATGGCCAACAGAACCAAGTTTAAAGCGTTATGTTATATGTTCAAGATAAACACCGGAGAAGCACCAGCGTACCTGTGTAAATTGGTCCAAAAATACATCCCAACTCGCGTTCTTAGATCAACATATTTGGCGAAGTTTGTTGTTCCGAGATTTAAACGAGCACGAATGGGCGGACGCTCCTTCGGATATTTGGCGCCAGTTCTATGGAATTCTATTCCATTAAAACTACGACTGGAATCCAACTATGTAACATTTCGAAAGGGTATCAAGGCATGGCTTTTCAACCAAAACTAAGATCCATAATTTAATTTAATCCCCCTGGTTATGATCCGATCCAAGGCGCCGGGAAACCCTCAGGCTAGCTGTTGCGCCATACAAATGGAATAAATAATTAAATAAATAAAGGGTCAATTTTACACTGAGAGAGGAATAAATCCCGAAGAGGAGTTGGAGATGCTGGGAGAAAAATCAAATGAAGATCTAGATGAGTATATTTTAGATTAGAAGATGTGTAACCTCTGATAAACACTGTTTTTTTAAGGTATTGAAAACACTGAAAAAAAAACACCAGAATTTTCCAAAAATAGAAACTGAAAGCGGGAAAGCCTAAATATAATGGTGGATTGGATGAGGAGAGTGGGATACACAGTAAGAATAGGATTAAAGATATGACAATGGTGGTTGGTCCATATGGGGAAAAATTGTTTGACTCAAGGGATATTAGACATCCCAGGCTCAAGAATTGGTTGCCTTTAGATCATGTTTCAGAATACATTGAGGCCAGATTAAGTAAATCCTTGGAAAAGGGAGACAGAAATATTATGTGGGCAGAGTGGTCCAGACCCATAATAGATAAAAGGTGACTTTGATATAACATGTGGACCCCAAGTCAATTAATTATATGTTCAAAATGGCAAAACATCCCAGAAAGAGGCTAGAAAAATCACTACAATTATGCCAAGACAAGGTGATGGACATCCTTAGCAAAAACGTTTGATGCTGTGAAGGAAGCTTTTTAAAGGGTACTCATTTGGATCTCACTCTGGTAAGAGGGTGGTGTCAGCGTGTGGTTTGGCTTTTAGGCAGCCTAATTCCAGGCCTTTTGGCTGAGAGGCATAAGACACTGCTTATGTGTATTCATCTAAAAATGAGTGAGTTGGCTAGAAAAGAGTTGAGTGAAGATGCAAAAGGTTTATTATTCGGGATGGGATGGTGTAGTCCCTGACCAAATACGTAAAAACATTCACGAGTCTGGATAATGCACAATACTCGATGTGCAGGGTATTCACAGGCAGCTTTTTTATGACAGGACTGGTAGGAGAAGGCATTCTTCCGGCCAGACACATTTTAAAGCTCATTATCAAAATTCAAAATACCAAGAGTATGGATCTTACAAGAGAAACCATGGAGGATCCTAATTTTACTCCCAGAGGAGCGAAGGATGAGACAGAGAAAGGGGGCAAAATCCCAGTCAAGGTCAAGGACAAGGTGAGTATGAGGACTGTTTCTGGTTTCATCCCAAAAAGTATGAGAGGAAGGTTGAGATATTTCAAGGAGCAATCGGAGTCAATAACAAAGGATACATGGGTGTTACAAACAATAAAAGGTTATCAAATAGAGTTCAATTCAAAACCATACCAGTTGTTTGTATCTCCCTCGACGCCGAGTTGACATCAGATAGCGCGCTGCAGGGTGGAGTTGCTGCAGTGCAATAGGGATTTTTAATAATCCTGTTTTCCATTTATTTTAATTTTATTTGTAATTACCCTGTTTTTAGGTGCTAGGCGCTGCCCCTATACTTGCACTTTATTTGGATTTACACCGCGCTTTCAGCGGGTCCCGTGAGTCATCTACGATTTTTGGCCGCCATCTTGGGGGGAGACTTTGGACGCCTGACGGCGCCATCTGGGTTTGCAGACCAGCTGTCACAAGGACACGCAGACCTGCATATAAGCTGGGCATTCTAGGCGGGCTCCCTTGTTTGTTTGTATCTCCCTGTTCGCCGAGTTGACATCAGATAGCGCGCTGCAGTGCGATAGCGATTTTTAATAATCCCGTTTTCCATTTATTTTAATTTTATTTGTAATTACCCTGTTTTTAGGTGCTAGGCGCTGCCCCTATACTTGCACTTTAATTGGATTTACACCGCGCTTTCGGCGGTCCCGTGAGTCATCTACGATTTTTGGCCGCCATCTTGGGGGGGGGGGCTTTGGATGCCTGACGGCGCCATCTGGGTTTGCAGACCAGCTGTCACAAGGACACGCTGACCTGCATATAAAGCTGCCCTTTCTACGCGCAGCGTTTACGCCGTAGTGACGCCGGAGTCACGCCAGAGTCCAGCCCGTCTGCGCCCGTCTGCGCCCGTCTGCGCCCGTCTGTGCCCGTCCGCGCTAAGGACGGGCTAAAGGGCGGGAGACTCTGGTCCCTGGGTGTATGAGGTATGCCTCCACAGGCATTGCCATTATATTCTTACCAGGACTTTGCTCGGTTGAGACCAGCATGGCTCCCATGCCATTTTACCTGCGCACCGGATATTCTGCAAGATGTCTTTTACTGTACTTGTTTCAGCACTTGCGGTAAGTCATCGGCAGATTACCTTCATAGGCCCCCCTCCTTGTCTGCGACCCTCCCTATGTCGCCTATTCTGAAGGAATCGGGCTTCTTGATTAACACTAGATCTCTAGTGAAAAATAATATTGCTTTTTGCGATTTTATTACAGCAAGAAAGCCCACATGGGTGTTTCTTACTGAAACCTGGGCCACTGAGTCTTCAGGACCTGACTTGTTTGAGGCTGTGCCTGATGGGTACTCTGTAGTTAGACTGGATAGAGTGGGGCGTAGAGGAGGCGGTCTAGGAATCCTTCATAAGCCCTCCCATACCTGTCACACTACTCAACTTTCCAGGCCTTCCGACCTTTTTCAAGCCCTGCATTGTCTTATAAAATCTCCTGATGCCGCGCCTTTTGTGGGTATCCTGGTTTATAGACCCCCCGGGTCAAGGACAGACTTTAGTCAGTCTTTACTTAATTTGTAAGAACCTTACTTCGGTGCTACCAATTTGACAGTTCTTGGTGACCTAAATTTTCATTTAGATAACCTTGATTCTAAGGACTCCTCAGACCTTTTGGACTCATTATCTGCATGTGATCTCGTACAATTGGTTAAACACCCTACTCATCAGGCGGGTCATATATTGGATGCGGTCTTCTCTAATGACGAGAGGCTCAAAATAGATGATCCCATCCCATTGTCTTGGTCTGACCATTTTGCTGTCCCTTTGGAACTTTCGGTTGCTTCTACCCCTACAAAGATGGACATTCCTACTCAAACTATATTTAGGAGGAATCTTAAGAATATTACGAGTACCTTGTTGGCCCCTCTGATGCAAAACTATAAAAGAGCCCTCTTTGAAGATATCAATTTAGCCACTTCAGAATTCTCTAAAGCCATCAGTACAGCAGATGATGTGCTGGCTCCACTCTCCTCTTGATACTCTGCGAGAAAGAAACCCTCTTCACCCTGGTTTTCGGAGCCCCTTAGGCTCATGAGACAAAGGTGCAGGAAGCAAGAAAGGCTCTGGCGGACGAGTTGGAACCTTGAGGAGAGGGAAAAACATAAAAAACTCCTCAAGGAGTATAAGTTGGAGATCATCAGAGTTAAGCAAGAGTACTTTGCCAATCTGACAACGGCTCTCTCCTCTCCCAGGGATCTCTTTAAAATAGTGGACTCGCTTTGTACACTACAGATGCAGGACCCCGTAGTAAGCACCCAGAAATTCTGCGATAAGATCGCAGGATTCTTTCACTCCAAGATTGCGGACATATATAGGGATCTTGAATTACAAAGATCTGTCACTCCGTCTCCGCCTGTCCCTTTTTCTCCTGTTACGAAGGAGATCTCTTCCAATACTTCTAAAAATGTGTCAGAGTTTCCGCTGCTGTCCCATCAGGAGCTTGACCTGCTCTTCAATAGGACAAGGTTGGGATCTCCATTGGACCCCTGCCCCCTGAAAGCCCTGAAGGAGTGCAGAGACCCCCTTCTCCCTTCCCTGCTTGATATCATGAATAGGGCTATGAGAGAGGGCATTTTTCCATCTCAATGGAAGAGTGCGGTGGTCAAGCCACTTCTAAAGAAGTCTACACTAGATCCCGAGGTGATTAAGAATTACCGCCCCATTTCTTTGCTTCCCGCGCCGGCAAAGATGCTGGAGACGCACTTTAATCAGCATCTGGATGCATTTCTTGACTCCTCGGGTCTCTTAGACCAATCCCAACATGGCTTCAGGAGACATCATAGTACCAAATCAGCCCTCACGGTCGTACTTAACAACATCCGTATGGAGGTAGACCAGGGACATCCCACCGTCCTGGTCCTTTTGGACCTCACAGCCGCCTTCAATACCCTATCTCCCTCGGTTTTAACATCTCGCCTGAGGGAGATAGGGGTGGAAGGGGCGGCTTTGAATCTGTTGGCCTCCTTCCTAGACCAGAGGGTACAGAGGGTCAAGCTGTGAGAGTTCCTATCTCCATCCCTACCTGTGCAATGTGGGGTCCCACAGGGGTCGGCATTAAGTCATCTACGTGACTCCGCTTGCCAGGCTAATTAGATCTTTTGGGATGGAGGTAGTCTCCTATGTGGACGACACACAGATCTTGGTGTCCCTCTCCCACTCTGGTGGCCCGTCCCCGGCCAACTTTAGGAACTGCATGCAAGCAGTGTCCCAGTGGTTGATCTACAATTCTCTAAAGTTGAACAGGGAAAAGACTGAGATCTTGGTGTTTGGCTCTAACAATAACATCTGGTCACCTGAATGGTGGCCGCCCTCGCTGGGATCTTGTCCCACTCCTTCGGGATCAGCGCAGAACTTAGGGGTACTGATTGAACCTGCCCTTTCCATGACCCTGCAGGTTAACAGAACTGTTGCCACCTGTTGGGGAATTATTAAAATACTCCGTAAAATAAAACATTACTTGTCCCCTCAGGCGCAGAAGCAAGTGGTGGTAGCACTTGTCGCTTCGTGACTAGATTATTGTAACGCCCTCTACATCGGCATGAATAAGAGCTTGATTCAACGTCTTCAGACTGCTCAAAATGCGGCAGCCAAATTTGTCCTGGACGGTCCTAGATTAGCGTCATCAACATCAGCCAGGAAGGCTTTACACTGGCTTCCCATTGAAGCGAGGATTACTTTCAAAACGTTCTGCCTGACCCACAGTGCACTCTCTGGGAAAGGTGCGGGTGGGGTCAAGAATCTGCTGCTACCTTATGTTTCAAGCAGACTTCTACGTTCCTCCTCTAAGAACCTGCTGGTGGTACCTCGTTTCCGTAAGAGTAAAAGGGCGGGAGGGCTTTCCCTTCAATTGCCCCTAAGCTATGGAATACTCTTCCATACGAAATCAAATCTCAGGCCTCCGTCCCTGCTTTTCGTAAAGCATTGAAAACTTGGTTGTTTGCAAAGGCGTACCCGTAGATACTCTTCATTTGTTTTTATCGTTTTTCTGTTAGGCGCCTTGACGCCCTTGGGCTTAGTTGCGCATTATACGACTCCTTTCATTTCATTTCATTTCATTTCATTTCGTAAGTGGTTGGTGTTCCAGAAAGATCTGGAGAATACTGTTCAGGAGGAGGTATTGTAAATGTTAAGAGAAGAATGCTGTAGGAAAGGAGGAAAAGAAATGTATAAGCACTATATTCCTTGTGGAAGAGAAGGACAAGGAATGGAGGCCAGTGATAAGTTTAAGAAATTTGAATCACTACATGACTTATCGACATTTCAAAATGGAATCAATTCATTTGCTGAAGGATTTATTTCAGGATTTGGATTGGATGGTAAAATTGAATCTCAAAAATGAATATTTCATGATTCCAATAGCGAGGGAGAGTCAAGGTTATTTGCAGTTCAGATGGAAGGGACAGTTGTAGTAGTTCTAAAGTCTCCAGTTTGGGCTGTCGGCAGCTCCTTGGTATTTCACAAAGTTGCTAAGGCTAGCTGTAGGTTTTCAAAGAGAAAGGGGAATAGGAATGATTATTTACATGAATGATATATTGATAATGAATCAAAACGCAGACAAGTTAAAAAAGGAGCTTGATATGCTAATAAGTTTGCTTCACTATTTAGGTCTTGTGATAATTTTAGACAAATTGTTATGATCCCAACACAGACAATAGAGTTTGTGGGTTTTGTGGTGAACACAGTGGTAAATCAATTATGGTTATCAGTAAAGAAAATGAGGAAGATAAGGAAAGAGGGGAACTTATTGTCAAGGAAGGAAGAAGCGAAATTGAGAGAGTTGGCTAGGGTGATTGGCCTTTTGTCATCGTCAATTCAAGCAGTCATTCCGAGGACCATTACATTACAGGGCCCTTGAGCGTTTAAAGACTCATGGTCTGGTGGAGAGTTTGTGGTACAGAGAGATGGTGTCTCTGAACAAAGATATGAGAGAGAAATTAGTATGTTGGAAAGAAAATTTGGAAGCACGGAATTGTCGGGCTATATTTGGGACAAAGCCAGATTTTGGTTTAGAAACCGATGCGAGCAATCTAGGTTGGGGAGCTTTTTGCTTTGGTCAGGAAACACGTTGAGTTTGGGCACTGGTAGAGAAGAAAGAGCATATATTTTTTTGCAAATGCAAGCAGCTTTGTTTCCACTTCGGAGTTTCAAGGGAAATTTTGGTGCTATTAAAGATGGACAATCTGACTGCAGTATTATATATAAACGAATTGGGAGGAAGCTGGTAAAAGAGACTGTCAGAATTAGCAAAGTAAATGTGGGGACTTTGCCTGAAAACCAAAATGTGATAGGGGATTGGAATTCACGAAATGTGATGGATTACAGCGATTGGAAATTAAGAGAGGATATTTTTCAAAGGATTCTGAGGTTGAGGGGACCTTTGGAGGTAGATCTGTTTGCTTCCAGGCTGACTTTATTTTTGCCAAGTCATGCCAGTTGGAGACCGGATCTGGAAACAGTGGCTTTAGATGCTTTTTGCAGGATTGGATGGGAACGAGAGGTTATGCATGTCCCCCATTCTGTAGGATTCAGAGAGTAATGGTACAGGCGAGGAGGCAAAGATGTCAGATGGCACTAGTTTCTCCTTTTTCGAAAACTCAGCCATGATTTCTAAAAGTGATGGAATTGGTGATAAAAGAACTGTACTTGATAATGTCATGCAAAGGAAGGTCTGTTATTAGGCATAGAGAACAAGGAGCACCCTTTGGTGGAGTTGGGTTCTCTCAACCTTCTAGTTGGGAGGTTATCAGATGTTTAGGAAGGTTCACAGGTTTACCCAATGAGTCATGGGCTCCCGATACAATGAAGAGATATAGAAGAGCATGGAAGGTATGGTTACGTTGGTGCGTGAAAAAGGATTTGGATCCCATGGAGGCAGATGACGTAGAAGTGGCATACTTCTTATCAGAGTTATTTGAGAAAGGGATGTCATACAGGATGGTACATTGCTATAGATCTGCTTTGGCAGCCGGTCATTCATTACAGCAAGGTTTGTTGTGGGTAGGAGTCCTCTGGTCTGTAGAGTGATGAAAGGGATTCAGTTGAAGAGACCACCTAATGCAAAGTATCAGACTTTGTGGGATGTAAATCTAGTGTTAAAGTTATTTGTGTATTGGCCAAGTAATGAGGATTTTGAGGTAAGGAAGTTAACTAGGAAGTTAGTGACATTATTATGTCTCATTTTATACAAATGTTCGAGCATTGAAGGTGTCTTATAGATTTATTCAGCCAGACAGAGTAGTTTTTGAGATTAGGAAGCAGACAAAAACTACGTCAGGGTCTATTTTTTACCCTAGATTTGACAATTCGCCAAATGTGTGCATTGTTTAAAGGAGTTTGAAACACAAATGTTAGATAAGCGATGTGCCTTGATAGAACGGTTGTTAATATGTAATGTAAAACCGTTTAAAGCTACAAATGCATCTCTAGCTAAAAGGGTAAAGGCTGTGACGAAGAAAAACAGGTGTAGATATGTGAAAATATACAGCTCATTCTGGCAGGGGTTCTATGGCAAGTAAAGTTTATATGATGGGAGGACTATTGGAGGACATCATAAAGGCGGCATATTTCTGCAGAAACATTCAGGAGGTTTTATTTCAAAGCAGTAGAAAATGTTTCAAACTGTGTTTTGAAAGGCTTTGAACATGTATAATGCTAGCTTCCTGTCTTACCATAAAATGACGATTCTTATAGGTTTATTGAATAAAGAATTGCAATTTCATTAAAGACAAGGAGTCTAACATTAGCCCACCCACACCTTGTAGGGAAGTAAAGTGGGTAGGGAAATCTTCAGAGACGTTACTGCCTTTCAATCTGATGGACATTTTAAGAACTATAATTGCAGTAGAGTTTACCGTTGATATTTTAGAAATGGAAATATGTGTTTGATTTATTTTGCAGATATTTAGGAGTGATTAAGCGATTGTATTGCGGAGGAAATATGGTAAAAGTTTGAGGGAAGAGACAAACAAAAGAGGAAGAAGACGGAGCACATGGAGTATTGATGGGACTGAAAGTTCTAAATTACATTGTGATGTTTTTGAAGTTCTGTTTAGGAAGCTTTTAAAGTTGGTGCGCATAAGGAGTGAATAAAAGGTTTGGGCATAAAGCTAGCCTCCTTGTCTTTAATAAAATTGTGATTCTTTGTTCAGTAAACCTATAGGAATCATCCTTCTTTTTTCCGATATTATTGGTAAAAGTAAAATTAAGTATTTTCTAGTTGTGCCCAGCGCTTGAAATGATAGCCTTGAAGACACCATGCATTTCTTCACAGGGACCACATCTAATTTAGCAGGACTATCATGGTGCAGGTACCCTAAACTGGCACCAGCGTTCAACCAATGTTTGTTTTTAAAATAATAATGTATCGATGATTTTTAAAATAGGCAAAGATTGTGCTAAATTGATCTGCACATTTTGAAGTAAGAACTTTTAATAAGTAAATGAAAAGTAAGTTTGATATCTCCATAACTCACTTGTATCATGAGAGAATTAAAACAATGTAAATATGAGACTACTGTAAGATGTCACATGTATTATTTCCAGGGCTCTCATGTAAAGTATGAGATTTCACTACAATACCCAAATATGAAAATTGTTGGCGGAGATTTACTGAGCTTTTGTGCCGTGTGTGCGACACATAAAGACGCAAAATCAGTTTTTTTGGGTAATTTCCTGTTTAGCGTGGAAATAACGTAAAAGTAATGCGAAGCAGCACATTGCCCTGCTTCGCGTCCCTTTGCTCCATGGGGGCGTACCAAGGGTGGAGCATGGGCGTTTCCATGCAACCACCCAAGGTTTCTCATGCTAAACCCAATTTACTAAAAACAGTAGATTGGGTTTAGCGTGAGAAAAAAACCAATCACACCCTATGCAATAAAGGCTCAAAAGGTTCTCAACAGGTCAATCTGTAGGCAGTTTTTGAAAGTGGCAATGTTACTTGCTTAGAATTAAGTATCAGTTTTGTCTTTTGAACCCTTCAGAACACATACTGAATTGCAGGGGCTTGACTTTGTTTTTCGCTGTTAAATGTATGTGCTTTGCTGAATCCAGCCATAGTAATAACAAACCTTTCTATTTGAGATATGCTATGACTTGTTTTTTAAAATATCCTTATTGGCACTTCAGTAGTCCAAAATAATAGAAAAAGAAACAGCATGCATAATCGTTTAGAATCACTTGTCTCATTATCAGTGGGCGCTTCATGCGAGAACAGTCACCATAATGCCATTGCCATGTGTATTCCATAGCACTCACTGACTGCGCATTTGGCATTCGGAGTGCCAATATGGGCACATACTAACAATACTACGCCATTAGACATTTCAAAGTCATGAGAAGGGAAAACATGTACTACAACACATAACTTAAAGGAAATTCTTGCCCATTAATAGGTGCCCAGCGAACCATATATATCTGCTAGCATGCTCCAGTAGGGACATTGATAAGGAAGAGTCCTCAGATCCCCAAGACTCAGGGGTCATGCAGGTACACTCAATACGCAATTCAATTCAATTAAACTCGATTAGGTTTCACGTCAGAAAACCATAAAAGTTTCAATGGTTACAAGTATTTAAAAACAGTAATACGTTTAAACATGATTTAAAAAGTACGCATGCTAGTCCATCCCTGTGCAGGGCATCAGCGCCTCTAACCCAACCACTATTCCCCTACCGATATTCTTTCCCAATGCAAATAGCACAGGGGGCACGAAAGTAGTCCACTCCAGTGGGATAGCTCCTAGGTCTGAAAGTCCCCCTGAAGCTTTTGAGCACCTCACCCACAAGTCTGCAGTGTTTTTTTATGCAGCCCTCTACAATCCTCTGCGTGCAGTGCTGCACCCTTCGCATCTGAAATATGCTATGACATTTTTTTTTTCGTTTTCTGTTGTCATTTGAACGACATGTTTGTCCAATATAATACAGTTGTGAGATTCACCCTGCTAATGCTGAATATTTGCAATTTTGAAATTGTACTGTTTGCATGCAAGCCTTCCTCTATTACGTGTCCCATCTCACAAGTGTGAATTGTTCTCGCCTTTGAGCATCTATGGCATTATATTTTACCGTAGGCATGTTTTATTAACAGCTCTTTTTCACAGTAGCTCAGGTTAAAAATTAAAAACATATGTAATGAAGCACCGATATTTTGCCATTTCCATCAACCAACTGAAGGCACTTACACTGCAGAGAGTAAACTTACATAACAGACAGTAATGTTTAAAAAAAGAAGAGTTCTGAAATTAATTTATCAAAATCGAAATCTTCGTCCGTTCGTACAGATGATGGCTGCTTAAGTTGGTGTCTGCTATGTACTGTAGGAGTACTTAAAGCTTCGTCTGTAGCTTTTATGTCTTGTCCGTAGCTTTTATGTTCTGAAAATCATTAAACAACATTTCACGGTTTTAGAAAAAGCACATGCATCAAAAGACGATCTGAACGGATGGCAAATGTGATGATGGTTTCCTTCACTGCATTCTGGACACACAATCCCAGTCGAGTCCCAAAAAGGACTGAAAGGCAAACAGCGTTTTTAGTCACTCTTGATAATCTACACCTCCTTCACAAAAACTGCATACTATTTCAGAGTAGAAAGGTTTTTTTCATAATTCTGTCGAGAAGGGTAGTTATATTTGACAGTTTGTTTTAATCAATCCACGAAAGTAAGCTGTAAAGTAGCAACTTTTTTGTAATACGTGTTGCCAACTGGTGCCTCAGGAGCACACCAACTGTCACTCGTGGAATACTCCTAAGGCGACTACCACTGTGAAACTCTGAGTGAAAACATTCTACTACCTCCTTACATCAATACAAGATAACCACATAATATCTCCTTTTTTGCATTGCAAAAACACAAAATAAAAGAAAAGAAAATGATAAATAAAAAGATCAGTACAATAATAATAAAAATAGGAAACAGGAAACAGAATACCCAGCAATGTTGTCGTTTGTAAATGTAAATGTATTTGAGCTTATATAGCGCACAGCTACCCACAAAGGGTTTCCTGGCGCTTGCTTAGGGAACCCGTCCTGGTATTCCCCTGTGAGATAACCCCGGCAGGATATCCACAAGGTGAAAGCCAGGCATCCCGCCGCGAGGGGCCGTTGTGGAGATTAAGCAAGCTATTGCCCAGAGTCACAGAGTGTGAACCCGTGAGTTGAGAAGGCACCGGAGCGAGAATTATCGAGTCCGTGGAATTTGTTGAGCCCTAGACCCGCCGAGGCGGGGAATTGAACCCTGGTCCAGGGCCGATCTCAGCTTCCGGGTCTGCCGCCTCTAACCCCTGAGCCACACTTCTCCACAAGCGTTGTCGTTTACAGTTTACAGTGCACATACAATTATCTGTATTTCTAAGGTGCACATTTTCCCGTGTTGTCCTCTACAGTTTACCATTATCCTCAATGGGCCTTTTCTGGTGCCCAGACTCACAGAGACATATAGAGAAGTAGACAATGCCTCTAGACCTGGGCTTAATAGCTTTCAATGGTAATGACTCCCCTTCAACCCTTATGGCATTTCCACATACATTTTGTACAGTCACCGCTTCTCCATAGCTGGCATCTCCTTTTTTTTTTACAAAAATAGTTTTTTTAACTAACACCACATCTCCAAATTGAATAGAATGAGATTTGGTACACTTCCTGAGATCATACATTACCTGTTGTTTCTTGTGAGCTTCACACACGCTAGCTTTGTACCGAATTGATCTAAATATCCACACAGGATACAGAACAGATTTTGGTTGTCTTTCTCCAAGTAGCAGGAAGGGAGACACCTTTGTGATTCAATGTGGAGTTGTACGATAGAACCACCACATGCTCTTCACAGCCCATTCAACATCATATCCAATATTTGTCGCCAAACTGATACATTGATAAAGGAGAAGTATGGCTCACTGGTTAGAGGAGGCATACCCTGAAGCAGAGGTCAGACCCGGGACCAGGGTTCAATTCCCGGCTCAATTCCTGGCGCAGCAGGGTCTGAGCCCAAGTGTCCACGGACTCGATAATTCTCACTTCGGTGCCTACTTGAATCACAGGTTCACACTCTGCAACTCTGGGCAATAGCTTGCTTAATCTCCACTACGCCCCCCCCCCCCTCCGTCCCCCCCAGCGGGATGCCTGGGATTCACCTTGGGGATGCCCAGTACGGGTTATCTCACAGGGAAAAAGCCAGGATGGGCTCCCAATGCAAGCGCCGAGATGCCCAAGGGTAAGTCGAGCGCTATATAAGAACACACATACATACATACATTCCACAAGTACCCTATTGATTCTCTCTACTAGCTCATTGGTTTGGTGATAGCAGAGAGAACTCATGATATGCTTCAATACTGATTCCTTTAGAAACTTTTCAATTTCTACATTCACAAATTGTACCCCATTGTTGGGAATTGTATTCTAAGGGAACCCCTCGTTTGTGAGAATCTCCTTCAGGAACAATAATGTATTGGCAGCTGTGGGTGCAGACACAAACGTGCTGTGATAGTTCATCAAATGCATAATTCTACTCATGGGGTAGAAAATTGAATGATCCTACCATATCAATTCCTGACTTAGCCCACGGCTTTTGAGAATGCTGGATAGGTTGTAAAGCAGGAGTCAATATTTTAAACCCTTTTTCTGCGCTATTGCATATCACACACTCTTACACCACTGCATCAACTTACTTCTTTGTCCATTGAATGACACAAAGCTCTGGTTCATCTTTTTGTCAAAGTGGATCCTAAATACCCTTCATGAACGGCCTTTATAAATTGGGACCGAATGGCCACATGTGGAACACATGTGTCACCCCTTACTAGAGCTCCATCTTCAATCAAGGGTTCTTTCACTATCTTAGAGAAAGGCTCAACTTCAGGACACAAGTTCCTTTCCCTGGGCCAACTGTTCACTATACATTTTTTGATTCGTTATAGCATTTTCTTGACACGCATTACTCCATTCAGCTTCAAAGCACGCTTTGATTTCCGATACTTCAACTCAAAAAATCCAAAACTTTTTTTGTCCTCTTCAGAATCTACTTCTTTACTTTCCTGCACAGGTAACCTTGATAACAAATCGGTTGTTCAATTCTCTTTACCCAGGATGTAAATAACATCAACGCCTTATTAATCCTCTTACCCTTTAAAATGTAAATTAGAAGTTTGTGGTCAGTCTAGAGATGAAATCTTCTACCCCAAACATACTTTCTAAATTTCTCATTAGCCAAATGTTAGAAATGGAATTTCTGGATGGCTAGGGTATGCTCCTAAGCCAGGCAGAAACCACCACTCTATTCAGGGCAAGAGAGTTACACACCAAAGATAACCCCTGCTCACCCCCTTGGTAGCTTGGTAGAGCAGTCAGACTTATCCCAAAGGCAATGTGTAACGCGTCTGTGCAACACCCACTCACAGCAGCGACACACTAGGCACACCACAAAAGAAACTCCACACAAGGTTATATAAAAGAAATAGCCTTTGTATTATCCATAAAACACGTCAGAGCATAATCACAATTGTACACTGTGCCATCTGGCACTAGATATTAATTCACAGGGGGATTATATACATTACAGGGCCACTGGTATCACCATTTAGAACAGGTAATTATTAAACAGCCAGTACCTACTGGTAAAGGCATCTAGCATGAACACATTATGCATAAACCACACAAGGCATAAACCACTGTTGCAGGGATTCTGCACCTACACAGAACAATGCGCAGGGGACCGAGGCCTCAGTGTATAGGGGTGTACAAACCTACCACCTTACTGCCCAAAATTCCCAAACTGACTAGATATGAACAGGTACATGCATCAAAGGATTTTGCGATCGCAAACGGTGCAAATCGCAAAAATCGTCCGTTTGCGATTGCAAAATCCTCTTTTGGAATGCATGAAGGTTCAAGGCCCTCGCAATTTAAGAATTCGCAAATATTTGCGAATTCTCAAATTGCGATTGCATTTAAGGAATCGCATTTTGCGATTCCTTAACTGCAATGCAAGAAACCTTTTAAAATTGCGAATTCGCAATTAGGGGTTGCAAATTACCACGAGGGTGAACCTCGTGGTAATTTGCGAAAAATTATTAAAATGCTCAAATTAGCATTTTAAACACTGTCATGTTACCGACACACATGTGCTTAGGACATGTGTGTGTGAAACATGCACTTTAAAATACATTTCAGGGGTACAGGAGGGGGTCCTTTGGACCCCCCCTGCACACATGGAATGCATTAACATTTTGCGAATCGCTAATGCAATTCGCAAAATGTCAATGCCTTCCCATTGATTCTTATGGGCCTTGTGGCCCATAGGAATCAATGGGAATTGCGAAATCGCAAATTAGAATTTGCATAATATTTGCGATTCGGTAAAAATTGTGATTTTTACCGATTCGCAAAAATTATGTGAATAAATTGATGCATCCCGTTTTGCGATTCCTTATTTGCGATTCCTTAAAAATCGCTAATAAGGAATCGCAAAACGTTTTGTTGATGCATGTAGTGTCTCATTCATTCTCCTCCAAACATCACAGCGCTAAAAATGATTAGACAACCCAGAACACAACACTCCCGACTCTCTCAGGAATCTCGGTAGCAAGACATACCCTTTTGCTCGCTCACTCGTATTTGTCCACAATAAGAATTTGGCAGAGCCACTGTAATAGTTCAAAATGTTTATTTTAACTATTGTGCTCTACAATACAGTATAGGAGCCACTAACAGCAGCAAAATGCATAAACTCAAAACTTTTAGCGTTGTTACAATTCCATAGAACACAAAGGGGGAAGTCATTTCATAAAGACAGTGGAAAAAGGACTATAAGTCCTAACCACCCTCCCCTTGTTTGTAAGAGGTTTATTTATATAAAGGAAGATCTCCGGGCTTTGACAGCAGACCCCATACCTTGAATCCTAGATGCAGTGTTTACATCATAGGAACAGTGTAGCTCTTCTCCATGGAAAAAGCTCTCTCCAAGTGTGTGTTAACACAACGTGCATTCCCGTAATATGAAAGCATGAGTCTCCAGCATTGCTGCTGTGTTTAGCATGTTGTGTCTAGGCGCTAGGGACTGACTAGAACAGAATAACAAGAGGCGTTGTTTTTCTACCTTGCACATCGTGTTTAGACAAAACTCCAGGAACTCAACAGAATACGTGAAAAGCAGACAGTTCTCATGTGAATGGAAAAAACAGAGGCTTGCAAAAATAAAGTAATTTAGTAAAGTGCGCAAAAGCAGCATCATGGCAGCAAAACTCATGCTAACTTAGCAATGTCGACAATGTCCTTAGGAGCCCTTTAACACCACATTATGCATCAATCACCTTTAGGCACAAAGCACATTAGGTATAAACCACATTAGGCATTTATTCTAAATCAGCAGTGCACCCTAGTAACACTGGTAAGGTGCGCACATCACTTTAGGGCCTTGCGCCCCACCAGAACGCAAGACGATCTCTAGGCCAACTGGCCATCCTCTCTGGACCCATCTTGGGTTTCCACGCCATGCTCTATGTCCCCAGAGTCAGGACTCTACCAGCATGTGGCTTCCACCGGCCCATACTTTGATGGGGATGAGGGTGCAACTCACCCTTGTTTCTCTCATGCCCAAAAAGAAATGCCCTTGCCGTTGCAGCTGCACGCAATCTGGCGGTGCAGCTGTGCACACAAATCAACACCAACAGTGTGTTGCGTCAGCCCCACTCTCCAGAGCTTCTCTTTTGGACGTTGCAGCTACCCGCGATCTGGCGGTGTAGCTGTAAACCAAGACTGGCACCAACAGTGTGCCTTCCCAGCACCACTCTCCGGGTCTGTCTTTTCCTCTGGCACTACACGTTGGACTTCAGCATAGAGTGAAGTTGCCGTTGACCCAGTGTTCTTAGCACCACACGTAGGGCTGTCCTCAGTGCTTCGGGAGCCCTGTCTTGATTTAGGCACAGGATTGTCTGACTTTCCCTTTCTGGCCATCTCCACTTAGGAATCATGTGAGGCTCTCTTCTCTTCCTGGGAGTCCTGCCCAAATCCAGGCGCCCGCCGCCTGGCTTCCGGTGGCTTTGGTAACACGCTGGAGAATCAGGGCCACCCTCCTTGGTCTGAGGAGAGGCGAAATTGAAGCGCTCTCAACGCGCTTCCTGTGGGCAGGACCCTCTCTCCTCAGGGGTCCTCGAAGGCAGTGTTTCCCTACTCCTGCAAGCGCTGCCCACAGTCAGGCTTTCACTGCCTGACTTCCGGCTAATAATGACTCTCGTAGCAAAGTCTCCGTTGTTCCTGCCGCCCCCTCTCCTCCGGCTCAAGAAACAAAATCAGAAGTGCTCAACCTGCACCAGAAAGCAAGAGCCCACTTCTAGGGCAGGAAGAAAAAGTGCTCACCGTGCGCTTTCTGCAGATCACCCCCTAAAGTCTGGGCAGTGTCCCTCTCAGGCCAAGTGCTCTTTAGTGCAATGGTAATCAGATCCCCATCAAGCAGGGGGGAAAATCCAGTGCTTGCCACACGCTTAGTCCAATGTCATCAGAGGCAGAGCTGGGCACAGAAAGGCCAGCACGTAGGAACCCCCAGGAAGCAGTAGCTGGGTCCTTCAGCTTCATAGCTCCACATAAGCGCAAAAAACATGGGGTCACAGCACAGCCCCAATACTTATACCGCATGTGCCCTTTGATCTCCCCCTGGCACAGGGCTTAGTGCTCAGTCCAAACCAGTTCTCCAACATTTGTTTACAGTGCACAACAGTTCCCATTGACAGAGTTGGTCCTGTCCCCAGACACACCACGGGCCGACCCAGCGTTGTACAAGGCAGGCACAGACATATTCCGGGTCAGGGACTACTCCCCCCACTATTTCAAATGCAGATCAGGCCCATTCAGCCTAGCGCTGACTCACCCAGCCCCTCTGGAGTCGCTGCACCTCACCAGATCATGTCACTCCAGATCCAGACATGCAATGCAAATCAGGCAGGCACAAAGACACATAGCACACAGAAATACCCAATTCTAAAAGTTTCATTTCTAAAATAGTAATAATAAATCTGCGCACACCGTTACGCAGAATTTATTATCATTATTCCAAACATACCAAACTTGACCATGCTGCTCCTCTCACATCAGGAATTACAACTGAAACACTTATCAGGAAATCCCCGATGCATTCCTATGAGAGGGCAGCATCACAGTAGTGAGAAACCAAAATGGCTGTTTGTCACTACCAGGACATGCCACACAGTTAAGGTACATGTCTGTAGCGATTTCCTGGCGTTGTAAGAAACATCATCACCGTTATTCTGTGCAAAAACGCAATATTGGGGAAAAAGTGCACAAAACTACATGTCCCAGCATCCCTAGGCTTGACTTGGCGAAGAGTGAAGGCGGTGCACACTTAAGGGCCGCCCAGAGAACAGGAGAGTGCTTGTCAATTTAACCTTGAGGTTTTGGAATGGCGGATGGTGCTCCCCGCCGGAGTTCAGCTTGAAGAAAAGAAGAAAAGCCATGTCCTAGTGATTTTCGACCTGTTGAACTGTGTTTCCTGGAGGACTGCGTAGAACTTGCTTATTGCCAGGTATTCGAGTTGGAAAGAAGCTTCATGAGGAAGCAATCATTTTTGAAATAGTTTTGCAACTGACAAAGGTCTCGAGCAGCCACTGTGCTTTGAACGCAGAAGAAGCGTTTTAAAAGGGCAAGTGAGAAAATAGTGAAAGTGTTATCAGAGGGGCGTCTGAGGCAAAGACGCCTTCTGTTGTAACCCTTTTCTTAGTGGAAATAAAACAGATTCAGAACTGCAAGGCAATTAGTACCGTGGCAGACTTTGTTTGTTTAAGTTAACTAAAACATTATCTGGAAAGAAGATTTTTGTGCAAGTGAGAAAGGCTTCAGCAACACCAAAAACTGTTTAGTGTGGTATGAAAAAATACCATTGATGAAGAAAGAAATGCTGTTAGTCTATTATGCTGATTAATGACTGTTGATGTTTTGAAGAATTCGAAGAGTATATTTCTGAAGTTGGATTAACTGGAAGTCTTCTGTTCCTGAATATATATATAGAACAGAGAGCATTATTCAAGAGACAGTCTGTGAGCTATGGTGTGCACAACTTTGGGGTCTTCGCTGATGATTGGCCAGGACTACAAGTGATACACCAAGACCACAGCTACTTTATTATTTTTTCCCTTTTCCCTTCTTCCCTGGGGGCACGAATCCACGCAGAGGTATTTATTTTGCCTTTGTTGGGGGTCGTGTTTCGGGGGATTAGGGGACTTTCATCACACGTCGTCTCCGATTGGCGTTTGGAAAAGGTTAGTGGCTATTTCTTTATTCTTGAGCTACAGCCAATCCTGATAGATTGACAAGCCCAAGTATATATAGCCAGCCTGGACGATGGAGGTCGAGACAGTGTTGACCTTTGTGGTGGAAAGCTTAGCGGCCTTACAGCTAGAGGTGAATGCTTCCAGATCAGAGAATCAGGCCTTGTATAAAGAAGTAGGCATTCTCCGGAGGGAGGTAGCAGGACTTTCTCGAGTAAGCACTGGGGGGGTTCCCTATATAAAGCCTGCGACATTGCCTCCTCCAGTGTCCGCAACGTACCCTGCTCCGCTAGGTGCAGAAGGGGGTGGGTTTTTTGTAACGCCGCAAGTAACATCCTCTCCCACTGACCCTGCTCAGACGGTACATGTAATTCAAAATATGGGAATACCCTTGGCTCCTCCTGAACGTTTTTTTGGGGATGCGCGTAAATTTGAAACCTTCCTGAATCAGTGTAGGTTACATTACTTATGCAAACCCGGGGTATTCCAGGATGACTCTGCCAAGACTGCCTTTATGATGTCCTATATGGGAGGGAACGCTGCAAGTTGGACGATACCCTTACTAGAAAGAAACGATCCAGTATTGCATAGTTTTCCTAATTTCTGTTTGGAGCTTCGAAAACCTTTCGATAGGAAATCCCACATGTTGACTTTAGACAGGGAGTTGATTACCCTGAGGCAGGGAACACAAGATCTACTTTCCTATATTACCACCATTAATAGGTTAGTGGTAGAAACCGAATGGCCTCCTGCAAAAAGGATTTCCTTGTTTTATCAAGGATTGAGGGGAGAGTTAAAGGACGCCCTGTCTCAAGTAGTCCAACTTCCCAATACCTGCGAAGAATTGATAGATCTAACTGTTCAGTTGGATCATCGTCTCTTAGAACGGAAAGGGGACAGAAATAGAGGGGATGGTCGATATTTCTTTCCCCGAGTTAGGAGCCCGGCGGAGGAACTTCCTAAGGTAACTGAAGGTGCTGAACCTATGCAGATAGGAGGTATTCGGGGCCCCCTTTCACAGGAAGAACGAGATAAAAGAAGAAGACTGAAACAGTGCATGTATTGTGGAAAAGGGGGACACTTTATTAAGGATTGTAGAGCCCGTAATGCAGTACCTGGAAAATCTTTTGTTCCCCGTGTCCAAGCCAGTATTCAAGCACGTGAGCCGGCGGAAAACTGACGAACCCAAATCAGGAAGAGGTCTCTGCCTTGGGTTCCCGCTCTCCAACGATCTCACCAGTACTTGCTAATACCTTGCATCCAGCTGTGGCCCATATGAACTTGAAGGTCAAACTTTGGATCACTTCACACGATTCCTTGAATATTGATGCCTTGTTGGATTCTGGGGCAACCGATAATTACATCGACCAAGAATACGCAATGAAGATCGGGATCGTTTGCATAAAGAAGGAAAAGCCTGAGTTGGTCAAGGCGGTGGATGGAACTGTTTTATCTTCCGGCCCTGTGTCATATCATACTCGTTCTCTTTTAATGCAGACCAGTGTAAATCATCAAGAATATATTCAGTTTGATGTTATTGATGCCCCTCAGTTTCGACTTATCCTGGGCATGCCTTGGTTGACACTTCATGATCCTCAGGTCAGCTGGGCAGCGCGCAGCATTACATTGTCCTCGGAATATTGCAAAGAGCATTGCATTCAAGACTCGTTTAGTACCAGCTCCACTGGTATCAATCCTTCTGTATGTCTGGCTTCATCCTGTTCTCTGGAGCGGTATTGTTGTGCCACCTGCAGAGTACAGTGAATTTGCTCCTGTGTTTGATAAACAAAAGGCTACCCATTTGCCTCCGCATCGGGTATATGACTGCCGGATAGAACTGGAACCTGGGGCTGACATTCCGTGCAGCAGGGTCTATGCACTGACTGAAAAGGAAACGGAGTATTTGAAGAATTATATTGAAGAAAACCTTTCTACAGGTTTTATTCGACATTCGACCTCTCCAGCTTCCTCGCCCATGTTCTTTATTCCGAAGAAGGATTGTGCAGAATTGAGACCCTGCATCGATTATAGAGCCATCAATCGCGTGACCATAAAGAACCGGTATCCTCTCCCCTTAATCCCTGTACTCATGGATCAACTGAAGGGAGCCCGATATTTTACCAAGCTTGACCTTCGTGGAGCCTACCATCTGGTACGGGTTAAAAGAGGGGATGAGTGGAAAACGGCGTTTCGGACCAAGTTTGGGCTGTTCGAGTATCGGGTGATGCCCTTTGGGCAATGCAATGCCCCCGCCGCTTTTCAGGATTTTATGGACGAGGTGCTGCGGGGATGTCTGGAAACCTTTTGCGTCGTATATATCGACGACATTTTGGTTTATTCTTCAACTCTGGCAGAGCATGTAACACATGTTAAAACTGTGCTTGGAAGATTGCAGCAATATACGCTATATGCAAAACTCGAGAAATGTTTATTTCATGCGCAGGAGGTGTCATTTCTTGGCTATGTGATTAACGCCCAAGGCTTCCAGATGGATAGCAGTAAAGTAGAAGCCATAACAGAGTGGTGCACCCCCAAGAATGTCAAAGCGGTACAGAGTTTTCTCGGTTTTTCTAATTACTACCGAAGATTCATTAAGGATTTTTCAAAGATCATACATCCTATTTCATGTCTTTTGCGAAAGAACGTTCCTTTTGTCTGGAGTGAGGAGGCAGACAAGTCGTTCAGGTATCTCAAAGAACGTTTCACACAGGCACCCATTCTCCGTCATCCTGATTCCCAGATCCCTTTTGTACTGGAAACCGATGCATCTCAATATGCATTTGGAGGGGTTCTGTCACAACGCCATCCTGTGTCAGGTCAATTACATCCGGTTGCCTTTTTCTCAAAGAAACTCACTTCTTGTGAGGCCAACTATTCCGTTTCCGACAAGGAACTCTTGGCTATAAAAAGAGCTTGTGAGGAATGGCGTCACTACCTTTTGGGAGCTGTGCATACCGTTGAAATATATACTGACCACAGGAACTTGTTGTTTTTAAAAACAGCCAAGGCCCTGACTCCCCGGCAATTAAGGTGGACCCTGTTTTTTCTGATTTTGACTTTGTAATTAAGTACAAACCAGGACCCCAAAATGGGAAGGTGGATGCTCTCTCCCGTATTGGTGAAACAGGAGAATAGAGAGAGATCAAAGACTTGGAACCTCCCTGGATACTAACTGAAGTGGAGGAGCCTTTGCAGTCAGTGGCCTTGTTATCTTCCCATGAATTTCTGGAAGATGTACGGGTGGCTGTGGCAGAGATGGATGTCCATGAATGGATACAGGAGGATCCAGAACATCGTTCAGAAAAAGACAACCTTGCATATCATCACACTGCCATTTACGTTCCGACTGATACTCTTCGGCAACAAGTATTGGCTTGGACCCATGACTCCCCCTTGGGTGGACATCTCGGAATTTATAAAACTATTGCCAGTATGGAGCGTTCTTTTTGGTGGCCTCAACTCCGTGAAGATGTTCGGCTGTACATTAAGAACTGTGCTATTTGTGTGCAAGGAAAAGCTCTCCACATAAAACCTGTTGGACTCCTCAGACCATTGTCTATCCCTCCTCAACCTTGGCACACATTGTCCATGAACTTTATAGTTGAAATGCCACCCTGTGATGGAAAAACAGTGATTCTCGTTGTGGTTGACCATTTGACGAAAATGGGGCATTTTATTCCTTTGATTGGCTTACCGACTGCAGCTGAACTAGCGGCAGTCTTCCTTCAACACATAGTGAGAGCTCATGGTATTCCTTGTGTGCTGATTACGGATCGGGGGTCCCAGTTCACGTCCCGGTTTTGGAGGGCTCTTTGCAAGACCTTGGATATTGATGCCCGTCTGTCCACCAGCTACCACCCTCAGACAGATGGTAAAACGGAACGCCTGAACCAGACGCTGGAACAGTACCTTAGGTGTTTTACTCAGCAAAACGGATTGGAGTGGACTGCGTTGATATGGATGGCTGAATTCGCCTACAATAATGCCCAACATTCCACATTGGGTTGCTCCCCTTTTTTCTGTTTACACGGCTATCACCCTAACTCACTACCCTTTGATATGCCTGTTCGTTCCCCTGTGCCTAGCATACATGAGCATCACGCACATCTAAGGGCAGTACTGATTGCAGCCAAGCGTAGTTTAGCTGCCGCACAAACATCTCAGAAACATTTTGCTGATAGGCACAGAACAGAGGAACCAACCTACAGGGTGGGGGATAAGATTTGGCTCTCCACAAAAATTCTCCATATAAAGGGGGTATCCAAACTCAAACCTAGATATGTCGGTCCCTACAGTATAGTGGAGGTCATTAACTCTGTGGCAATGAAACTATCCCTTCCGGCGTCTTGGCAAATTCATCCTGTGTTTCATGTTTCTCTTCTCCAACCCTGTCTTCCTGGTATGAGACTACAGGAGAAACCTCTTCCAATTGAAGTTGATGGTGAAGAGGAATATGAGGTTCAGTCTATCCTTGATTCCCGTATGGTGAGGGGTAGATTTCAGTATCTGGTGGAATGGAAGGGATATGGGCCTGAGGAAAGGACATGGGAACCTGTGGGTAACTTGCATTGTCCTGAGTTGGTGGACAGCTTTCATGCTATGTATCCTGGTAAACCAGGTTGATCGCCGGGTCGGCAGTCCTCAAGAGGGGGTTCTGTAGCGATTTCCTGGCGTTGTAAGAAACATCATCACCGTTCTTCTGTGCAAAAACGCAATATTGGGGAAAAAGTGCACAAAACTACATGTCCCAGCATCCCTAGGCTTGACTTGGCGAAGAGTGAAGGCGGTGCACACTTAAGGGCCGCCCAGAGAACAGGAGAGTGCTTGTCAATTTTACCTCGAGGTTTTGGAATGGCGGATGGTGCTCCCCGCCGGAGTTCAGCTTGAAGAAAAGAAGAAAAGCCATGTCCTAGTGATTTTCGACCTGTTGAACTTTGTTTCCTGGAGGACTGCGTAGAACTTGCTTATTGCCAGGTATTCGAGTCGGAAAGAAGCTTCATGAGGAAGCAATCATTTTTTAAATAGTTTTGCAACTGACAAAGGTCTCGAGCAGCCACTGTGCTTTTAACGCAGAAGAAGCGTTTCAAAAGGGCAAGTGAGAAAATGGTGAAAGTGTTATCAGAGGGGCGTCTGAGGCAAAGACGCCTTCTGTTGTAACGCTTTTCTTAGTGGAAATAAAACAGATTCAGAACTGCAAGGCAATTAGTACCGTGGCAGACTTTGTTTGTTTAAGTTAACTAAAACATTATCTGGAAAGAAGATTTTTGTGCAAGTGAGAAAGGCTTCACCAAAAACTGTTTAGTGTGGTATGAAAAAATACCATTGATGAAGAAAGAAATGCTGTTAGTCTATTATGCTGATTAATGACTGTTCATGTTTTGAAGAATTCGAAGAGTATATTTCTGAAGTTGGATTAAGTGGAAGTCTTCTGTTCCTGAATATATATATAGAACAGAGAGCATTATTCAAGAGACAGTCTGTGAGCTATGGTGTGCACAACTTTGGGGTCTTCGCTGATGATTGGCCAGGACTACAAGTGATACACCAAGACCACAGCTACTTTATTTTTTTTTCCCTTTTCCCTTCTTCCCTGGGGGCACGAATCCACACAGAGGTATTTATTTTGCCTTTGTTGGGGGTCGTGTTTCGGGGGATTAGGGGACTTTCATCACACGTCGTCTCCGATTGGCGTTTGGAAAAGGTTAGTGGCTATTTGTTTATTCTTGAGCTACAGCCAATCCTGATAATGTCCTACCTTTTACCTACAGCATGCCCTGCCCATAGGGCTAGCTAGGACCTACCTTAGGGGCGACTGATATGTAGTAAACAGGGGGCTCACAGATGTGGCGACCACATTATGTGCAACGTCCAAGCAGCAGTACACGGAGCGCACAGGCCTGCAATGGCAGAGGCCTGAGACAGGTTTGAAAGGCTACTTTGGTGGGTGTCTGCCTGCCCACCAGTAGCATTTAATTGGCAAAAGATATATGAGATACCACATTACTGGGGACTGATAGGTAAATTAAATACGGCAAACAGGTGTAGACCAATCTTGCCATGTTTTACCATAGAGAGCACATGTACTTTACACTGGACAGCAGTGATAAAGTGCCCAGAGTCCTAAAACCTACAACACCATCTCAGAAAAGAGACTAGGAGGAAGACAAAAAGTTCAGGGATGACCCTGCAAAAAGGACCAAGTCCATCACCCAATAACAAGCATATTGTTCTTTTTCTATCACTTACTAATTCAGTTCTGGTTCACTGAGAACTCTGAATGCGTAGCTCAATGTGACTTCTCCATTGTTGGGTCTTGGGTAAGCAAGGCTCCTAATCCATATTTACTGCATCCACCATTATAGTACATGGGCTAGAGGGATCATATAACTTTAATGCCCTAGCATTATTCATTTCTTATTTTACCGCAACAAACATTTCCTGACATACCACACAAACAGCTTGTTTTTCTTCAACATGTTAGTTAGACTCTTCATTTTTGTTGCAGACCCTGGAATGAACCTGGAATAAAACTCGCAGAGCCAATGAATAAGCTCAGCTCATTCTTGTTTTTAGGGTTTAGATATTCAACCACCACCTTAATCCGACCAGACTTATGAAAAACCTGATTACCCGAGACCCTATGACCCATGAATTCAATGCTCTTCTTACAAAATTCGCATTTCTCCTTTTAACCCATTACTTGTTTTGCATCAAAGACCTAGAGAAATGACCTAAGCACTTAATCATGCTCCTCCAAATGCTCTGCATAAATCAACATGTCATCCTGTAACACAAGGTCTCTATGTATGTTACCCAGCAGCTGATGCATGATGCGCTGACAGAGGCAGGGGAGGCCAAGCCAAAAGCTATCTGGCAGAACTGATACATGCCAAAAGGTGAATTAAAGCCATTATAATGACTGGAAGACTTCTTGAGCACCACCTGATGATCGGCAGGTTCTTGATCAATCTTCGAAAGCCATTCTGCTCCCCCTAGCTCTTCCAACAAATAACTGATTCTGGGTAAGGAATGGGAATCCACACAGATCTCTCTGTTCAGGATTCTAAGATCTACACAGAGCGGCATGTCATCAATATGTATACACACCATCACCAAAGGGGACAACCATAAACTAGACTCAACTAGACTCAATGAGTTCAATCACACCTTTAAGCTGTAAGCTGAACAATTCCTTCTGTAAATCATCTCTTAGACTGAACGGGACTAACCTTATCTTCTGCTTAACTGTGATGACTCCCTTTTTCACCTTTATCTTGTGTTTGTACCCTCTGATTTTTTCCACAACCTAGAAACCAAAGACCAACATGCTATTAGACTAAAGCGTCTGGCTGCATCAAGTATGTGAGATGGAGGCTAAAGCAAGCCCTATACTCACAAACTGTTTGAATATGTCCTGCCAATAGGTCGAAAAATAACTGTAATAATAAAGAAATAGAACCAATCCAATGTAAGTTTAGAAGACAGAAGGTAACATCCAGCAACCCCCACCACACCAAGAAGTGTGAAGGACCAAATACTTACAACCAAATTAAACGGAGTGCTATGATTCACCTGCAAACGGAGAGAGGCGCTTATTACTAATATTAATATGACTAAAGTCAGAAATATATATTAACCATAGCAACATCTTTGGAAAACCAAAGGGTGTACTCACTAAATGTTCAGGAGCTGCAAGAGTAAACTTCCTCACGCCTCGATAGTACGGGACCGCCGGCTACGGCACTTCTGTGTATTTGACCTATGCTCTATGTGACGTGATGACGTGTAACATCACTCGCGTTCCGTTTTTTTGCAAGCGCTGCTAAATAAACATAGCCCGCAAATATGAGACTAGATATTATAGTATAATATCAAATTAATAGGTAATTTGATTGAGACAATACTGCTCAGTGACTCTCTAAGCCAATATTTATGATTCAAACTGACCGATCAGTGCGCCACTGAATCATCGCTCAAAAAAAAGGTGGAGGAACTCCAATAAAATGTTATATTGGATTGCCAGAACAAACGGATGCTTCATCAAGACAGAGAGGATCAGTAACTCTACACACAGAGAAACATAATTCAACCTGGCTGCTAGACCAAGTTTAGCACCAGTGGCGGCCATCTTGGAGTAGGTTAATGAACATGAGTCCGAATATGACTGACTAATCATGCGGATGAAATAAAGAAAAACATAGTCAGAATCACAATGTTGCAATAGTGTGCCATTCAACAACGGAATTTAGCCCATTCTCCACAGTATTACACTTCCAAATCCATTTGTTTTCCCTCAAGGTGAGCAGACGATTTACATTGTGGTATCTTTTCGTACATTTGATGACCTCAATGACAAACCACAACATTTCATTAGGTAGATGTAACTTCTGATGATAATGTTCAACAAGTGGAGCAGTCATAACATTACACCTAATACGCGACTGATGTTGAAGTATGCTTTCTTAACTTCTTGTGTGGTCTTCCCTATGTATAACAACAAACAAGGGCATTGAACACAATAGATGACATTTTTTGTGTTACAATTTGAATGGTGCAACATTTTGACTTCCTTACCATTTAGATTACAGTTCTTCACTTCCTTAGTTGTTTCACATGCCACACAATTTCCACATGGATAATGTCCAGTGATGGGAGCTAGACCCCATTGTGATTGTAATGTGATAGGACGTGGTTCTATGTAGGCTTTTACCAGGTAGTCTCTTAGATTTTTGCCTCTCTTGAATGCAAATCGTGGTTGCATCAAATGATGATTAGAGCATGAATTCCAGCCCACGGAGGAACTGGCATTTTTTCATCCTTCAGTCTGCACCAGGTAACCTATATGATAAATTCAGTTAACTCAGCTTTGCACACCGCAACATCAGGTAGAAGATGATCC
Organism: Lissotriton vulgaris; assembly: GCF_964263255.1. Classification (NCBI taxonomy): domain Eukaryota; kingdom Metazoa; phylum Chordata; class Amphibia; order Caudata; family Salamandridae; genus Lissotriton; species Lissotriton vulgaris. The sequence continues at coordinate 791,706,861 of NC_141694.1, read as the reverse complement.
AGGTCCTCAGTCACTATGAAACTTTCTGGTAGACTGGGACATGTTGATGGCTTGTAGTGATTTTGCACATATTGGTTAGGCAGTTTGGTTGTAAGTTTGCCGCTTCGTTTGTTTCTGCCTATAGCTACCATAACTTGTTTCCAGCAGCTACTTCATTGGTACAGTCTTCAAAAAGCAACCTGGCAGTGTCATTGATTTTCCAGACAAAGAAGAGCTGAAATCATAAAGAGCCGCGATTGTAAATCCTTTCCTGGTAAAGTGACTTGGAAGTGGTGTACTTTCACAAGACTTTACAGCATGAGTTGCTAAGAAGTTCCTGCGCCATACTGTGTCATTATAACTTGTTGATACAGCAATCCTAGTCAAAGAAGTGATGAGCCTCTACTTTTGCACCTGTCATAGATTGTGTGGGCAGTCAAAATATGCAGCAGAGTTTTCTTTTTGCCGTGATATAATTCATAAAACATGATTTGGAAAAGACAGTACATCTGCACAGCATAAACCTGTTGGTTCATAGAATTGTCTTCCACTTCTTCGCTTATATCTTCAAATACATCATTAATGTTGTTGGCTTTTTTTCTGAACTTTAGTTTGTAACGATTTTGCTTTGCTGATATTAAACAATGATTTAAAGAATGTTAAGACAGCATCAGGCATTCTTGTTGACTCCCATGATTTGTGGAGCTCTGGGGCATCACAACATTTGTTATTTAGTCCACAATTTAAATCTTTCAAGACGTTTCTTAAAATGGTTCCTGCTGATTTTAATGAATCGTGTGATCTTATTTTGGCAACAAGAACTTCAGGAGTCAAATCGGCTCACAGCACAATAAGTGGCTCATTCTTTTTGTTAGACTGACAAAAACAAATTCTGTTATTGTACATTCTCACCAGAAAAACATTCATTTAATTATTTTGGATCAATACAGTTCCATCAATGTTGACCATTATTTCTCTGATCTCACTGAGTGTGAACCCGTTGCCAGCACGCAAGAGTGGCTTTCAAACTTCATTTGCTTTTTCAAAGATTGCAAACTTAAGTGAAGGCTGGTGGTTACCTTGCTGCTGGGAGCTCATTGTACATTCATAGTTTCTAATGTATGCATGCATGCAGATTGTTTGGGCATACAACTCCACTGCAAGCACCTCGCTTTTTAGATCAGTTACAGGGCTGAAAACTTCAACTTGGAAGAAACTAGCTGCAGATAAAAACATGTTTGCCGTTTGAGACTCAAATACTCTGTACTTTGTTCTTTCGTCAATCCTTTTGCTCCTTGTTCTGGCTAAACCACAGATAATACATTGAAGATCCTCTGCTTTCTGATCAGTTGCTGGAGCTGGATGAGGGGTAGCCACCAATCTTCTAAGTGGATAGGCATCAGGTTTGGTTGTTGTCATTTTCTCAGGATACTCGGATTCTTGTTGTGATTCACTGGTTTCTGCTATTTTTTGTAAAAAAAAATTCCAGGCTTTTTTCAATTGTATACAACTTGTAGCACTTGTTGTTACAATGATCAAATATTTGATCCTCTTCATCCATCAGTTTCACTATTTTGTGAACTTCATCTTGCAGTATTTCTGCAGCATCTCAAACTCTCATCTGTCCAGCTGCAGTTAAGTTAGCTTTTCTTTGTTGGAGTCATCAGATTTTGTAGTTAACAACACTCTGTCAGGAGGTAAAGATCCTCTACTACCACCTGCTTTGCTCATGTTGACGAATTTGAATCAACAGAAAACCTGAAACGAAAACAATATTAAAATGAATTAGCACTATGATGACTAAAACACATCATTATAGAGCCACCAATTTGGAAGTTGGCAGAAGGGTGGCTCTGAGGAGTTATTTCCTGTATATATGAGACTTCTTGACCCCCCAAAACCAATGTTTTTACATCAAAATTAAGAATATAAGTCCCACAGTTCCTGAAACATTACATCATGAATGCAACACACCCGCCATTTTTAAAATGTCGTCCAGAAATATTCAACCCGGATTAGCAATGTCTACCCAGCTAAATTACTTCTTTAATGATACAAAAACACAAATCATAAATGAAAATCTCTGGCTAACTATTTTTTTACATGGACATATCAAGGGGCCAGGACTACCATGCCACTTCAGGTTGGACCCAGCCATATGCAAATCAGTCTTGACCCTGCAGGAACAGTCCAGCTCAAGCTGCCATGTCCTCAACAAAGTGGAACACAAGCAACCCAGGACCGGTTTCACCCTAGTTAGAGCTCATCACCAGGTATAGCTTTCAGAACTCTAGTAGAGCAGAGAGAGTAACAGGGAGTAAAAAACTGGCATATCTAATCTGTATTTGGGTTATATTAGGGAGTCCTAAGCAATATTATAGAACCAACTAATTTTTGAAAAGCCAGTTTTTAAGGCCTTTCTGAATTTAATAAGGGGGGTACGAGTAGTTAGGCCACCGAGAGCTTATTTTATAGCTTCAATGCAGTCTCTGCAAAGGTTTAACCTCTGCGTAAACACATTTGTAGCAAGGAATCACTAACAGATTAGCTCCTGCAAGCCAGAATGTATTGATGGATCTTCTCCACCAAATAATCAGGGCCACTAAGTCTACTTTTAGACTAGACGGATCAATTTAAACATCACCTCTTAGCTCACTGGCTGACAATAAAGAGCTATGAGTGCACCGGTCAAAGAAGAAGAATGTGGCCAACAAAGTGTTACCTTGGCAGACCGTTCTGAATTCTTTGTAGTTTCTTCAAAGGTCCCACATCAAGGCCTAAGATAAGGGAGTTCCAGTACTCCAGGCGACTCAAGACCTTCACCTGGATCATCACCCAATGAACCAGCTGGGTCAGGAAGTGCAGGCTTTTCCTCTGCTGTTTTAAAAGGAAGAAACACTTGAATGCAAGGTGATTTATCTGACCCTCTAAAGAGAGTTCTGGGTACAGATGCATCCCTAGGCTTTTTAACATTTGCAGGTGATCGAGATGAGGTCAAGGAGTTGAGTTGAATTTGAGTGAGTTTGAATGCAGCCACTCTGATATCGGAGCCATACACTGGCAAAGTGTTTTTTCAGCTACTTGATCCATTGTGATGATCAGCTGGGTTTCATCTGCATAACTCAACACACTAAGACCAAAAGATTGTATTAATTCTACCAGTGGACAGATGTATATAATAAAAAATCCCAAACTTGAAGCTGATCCCTGCTGCACTCCATGACTCAAATTAAACTGAGAGGTATAGGGTGGTAGGAAGACTGCTTGTGATCTCCCCTGTAGATAAGACCTCCACTATTCAAGTGCCTTTCCAGTTATGCCAATCTCCTTCAACCTAGTGAGTGAGATCTCATGAGACAACGTATCAAATGCTGTGGACAGATCTAATAGGACTAAAGCTATGCATTGCACCAGGTCTGCCAGCATTCGCAGGTCAACTACCACTGTTACAAGGGCCATCTCTGTGCTGTGAAATGGGCAACACTTTGACTGAGATGTCTCAGGTAGGTTGCTTTTAAGCAACCAGTCAGAAAATAAAAGGTTGACATGTGGTTTGACGTGCTTTCCAGGAAAAGGCAGGAGGGAATTAGGGCGGTAGTTTGACAATACATCATAAGATCCACCTTGGTCTCTGTGTCATTCCAATTATTTATGGGTACAGAGCTCAAACCCTTGTTTAGTACTACCAATGTATCCGCCGTAAGTGATCTGTCAAAAAGATTATTAACAATGGACTTTATATTGATGTTTCTTTCCTCAGTTGTGATCTTGTTTTTATTCTCTTTTTTTCTCTTCCTCCTTCTACCCGTCCTTGTGTTCCGTCCTCTGGTTCCCTTCGAACCTTGTTGTTTATATGTATCTTGTTTCTTTCTTTTTGGTGAAACTCTCAAATCCAAAATCCTAATTCTTTTCAATTCCACTTAAAACATGTTTGACATTCAACTTCTCTTGAGAATAGCCCTAGAAGGCTTTTCCAAAACCAAATCACTATTACTGGTTGCAATACTGGACAAACTATTGTTACTTGGTAATTCTGTCTCTTATGTAGGTTCAAAATTCTTAATATCACTAGACCTTTCCAGTGTAGGATCAAATTTCTTCACTTGGACTCCCGGGAAGATGGGGGCATCGCTCTTTGACTCCACTCTGAGAGGATAGAAAAAATCAAAGAAAAGGAAGAATGGCAGCTAACACAAGACAATAAAACCCACTTTCTGCACTTGAAAGATGCGAGGAACATCCAACACCACAATACAAAGGAAAAAAGTGTGTTTAACTGTAAGATCTATGTTAGACCACTACCCAATCGCTATTCCTCCAGAGACCCAAAATGGAGCTGCTCAGCTAACGCAGTAGTCAAGAATTTCATCCTTCTCCTCACAATAAGGAGGTAATAAAGGGAGCGCTTCCAAATGTTTTACAAAAGCATGCTGCATAGGACATGTCCCAATTCTTCCATGAGCAGCTTAACAGAAAGGCAGGGACTGTTACTGGGACAGGCGCGTAAAGCTTCTTGTGAGCCAGATGCCCCGTCTATATCCAGCTGCTACCAGTCAGCCTTTGAGACATCCTGCATATAATGTATCCCCAATTAAGACAGGAATGCAATTACACCCCAGAAATACATTAATCTGCTGCCTCGGACAAGATAAATGTGTAATGTGTAACATTAAGTTAACTGAGAAAGGCGTCGGCATGGTGCAGCGACATGGAACATTGATCGGCAAACACGTTTACAGAGAGGCAGGAAGACAATGTATGGTTAAATGGCTAAACGATTGTAGGGCTAAATGGACTAAAAGTACTGTGAGGATAGTTAACAAACTGCTTGTCAGGGCTGGACAATACCGTCCCTTAAAATTACTTTCATTCAGGTTGCAGATGAGAGAAAACACTGAATTTCCCTTGAAATCCGATTTACCCCATTGAAGACTGTACAGAAAAGGTTTAGGCTCCGTTGATTTCCCTACAATCTAAAGGGGTTAAGGGGGAGGGTAATAAGTAAGGCTGCCCCCCACTCACACAGTAATCAATCAATTGAAGCCTAACCTATTTAAAAATGCATCCATATATAAGACCAAGAAACAGGGTCTGATATCTTGTTATCAATATAAAGCCCCTAGATGTGTCAAGTAACACCTTGAGGGTGCTAAGTCTGCACGTACCGGCACCCCTCTGCCTGAAACGCCGGAGGGACACGGCAACAGTGGCTGAGACAACTTTCAGCCGTGACTATTTGACACTGTGTTCCACAGAGGGGTGCCGGTAAGTGCAGACTTAGCACCCTCAAGGTCCTGTTTCCATTGAAAAGACTGAGAATAGATAACCCCTCGAATGCCCTGATGAAATCGCTGAAATTCGGAGCGATGAAACATGTCGGCTTGAGGATATAATCATTATGGTATACAATTAACCATTTTTAACTGGCAGGTTTTGCTGCAACAGAATAAAAACGAATAGCAAGCAAAACCCTGCTACATCTTTTCTGTCTGGTTAGGGGTTTGTTTGTTTATGTACACAACATTTCACATCAGTGTTTACATGTTTGTCACTGTTCTTTCTTCACCACTATTCTCACATATGCACAATTATTTGTTCTTGTACACTTCTGTCTTTTCACATAGAGAGAGTGGCTAATGATGAGAAGTGGGTATACCGGTAATTGCTAGCCGGGAACCCCCTCGGGTGTTGCTACCGTGAGGTACTCTCTCTATTGTCCACACCTTTTTGGTTGTGTTGTATGTGGACCTGTGTGTTTTTATACTGAATTATCACGCACCTTGACCATAGGATTGGTGTTACTTGACACATCTAGGGGCTTTATATTGATAACAAGATATCAGACCCTGTTTCTTGGTCTTATATATGGAGGCGTTTTCAAATAGGTGAGGCTTCAATTGATTGATTCCGTTGATTTCCCTCCCAAGATTGTGGCCGCCAGTTGTTCTCCCTTTGTAGTGCTGATTTCTAGTGTTTAATAGTATTTGTGAGTGTTCAGGGTATCACGCGTGCTCACCTTGCGCACTTCAAAAGTCATTCCTGAGGAGAAGGTAGCCTTCATGTGCTGCTCTCTCCCCGTGACTAAAATCTCATTTGGAGAATTGTCCTATTCTCTACAATTTCAAAGAATTTAGGGAGGAATTCCTTTTTTAGTCGATTGAAGAACCATTTCCCAAGCCACCGATAATGAGCTTTTGGATTTGAAGCAAGGAAATTGGGAGTTAGTAGCATACCTTGCTCTATTTAACAAATTAATTGTGGAGACCAAGTGGCCTGAAGCAAAAGAGAGGCAATTTTCAACAGGAGGCTCAAAGACGAGCTAAAGGATGGGTTCGCTCAGATTCCTAAATGACCCACCGATGTTTCTGAACTAATAGACTTGGTGCTTTAGATAGATCAGCGTCAAAATGAAAGAAGTAGTGAGCGTCGCAAAGACATGAGACCTTTCCCACCTCGCATAGATAGGGTAAGATTGGATTTAGTAAAACCCAGTGAGCCTGTCTCCGGAGAGGAGCCCATGCAAATAGGTTCTTTCTGTAGCCCATTGACCAAGGAGAAGAGAGAGTGACGAAGAAATGGGAAATTGTGCATGTACTGCGGAAATTCAGCATTTTGTGAAAGAGTGTCCAAAGAAGCCCAAGACCTGTTCGTGGGTAAAAGACATCTCCAGTAGGAGGAGTTGCTCTGGTGGTCGCGTCCTAAAAGGCGACTCCAGAATCTCTATTTGTGGCAAATACCCTTCAGTCAGCGGCCACGCATTTGATCATCTCCAGTTTAATTAGATTTGGAACCACTGAAGTGGATGAGATTTCCGTTATGATAAACTCCGGGGCAACCAGAAATTTCAGTGACATAAGATTTACTAAGTCCCTGGGAATCCAGTTTATCCGTAAGAGCATACCAGAACCTGTGCATGCATTTGACAAAACCAATCTATCTAGGTCTAATAGATACCCCTAAATTTCAGCTTATTTTGGGGCTCCCGTGGCTGATGGAACACAATCCGAAGATTGATTGGGCTAAAAGAACTGTGGAACTGAACTCAGATTATTGCAAAGAGCATTACTTCGAAACGGGTGAATCTTGTAGTCAACCATCCCAACCCTCACTTTTGGCAGAACCATCTCAGATGATTTGCGCTTTGAAAATTCCAGAAATTCCTTGTGAGTATCATGACTTGGGGGTGATGCTTGATGAACAGGATCAGGGTTACCCCCACATCGGGAGTATGATTGTAAGATCAAGCTGGAACCTGGAGCTTCGTTCGTCTGCAGCAGAATATATGCCCTGTCTGAAGCTGAAAATGGCCACCTAAAAGGAATATTTGGATCAATAACTAGCAACCGGGTTCATCAGACCTTCCCAGTTTCCGGTGTCCTCTCCTTTGTTCTTTATCCCAAAGAAGGATGGGAAACGTAGAACCTTTGTTGACTATTGTGCCCTGAATCTGGTTACTAAGAAGAACAGCTACCCTCTGCCATTGATTTCGGCACTCATGGATCAGGTGAAGGATGTTCGAGTATACACAAAATTAGATTTGAGAGGGGCCTACCATTTGGTGAGAATGGCCGAAGGGCATGAATGGAAGACAGTGTTTCAACTCTATTTGGTCTATTTAAATAGCAGGTTATGCTCCTCGGCCTGTGCAACGCCCCAGCTGCATTCCAGCATTTTGTCAACGATGTTCTCCGGGAATTTTTAGACCGCTTTGCAGTGGTCTACATTGATGATATCCTGATCTTTTCAGCGAACTTGGAGGATCACATTCAGCACGTGAGAGCCATTTTGAGGAAGCTGTTAGACCATCAGCTTTTTGTAAAGTTGGAGAAGTGTGTGTTCCATTCTACCTGAGTTGAGGTTTTGGGTTTCATCTTGTCCCCGGAAAGAATGGAAAAGGATGATGCCAAGGTGAAAGCAATTCAGGATTGGTCCTCGCCTTGCAGCGTCAGAGAAATTCAAAGCTTCATTGGATTTGCCAATTTTTATCGACGCTTTATTCCTAATTTTTCTGAAAAGGTTAGCCTCCTCACTCATCTTTTGAAAAAGAAGGTGACGTTTTTGTGGAGTTTTCAGCTTTTGAAGAAAATCTTTACCACAGCACCGATCCTGTTACATCCCAATTCAGAAGAACCCTTCTTTGTAGAAGCTGATGTGTCTAACCAGGTCATTGGAGGTATTCTGTCGCAAAGACACAAGAACACCGGACAACTCCATCCCGTTGCATATCAGTCCCGGAAATTAACTGCAGCCGAAATTAACTACTCCATTGCGGATAAGGAGTTGTTGGCAGTAAAAGATGCTTTCCAAGAATGGCGGCATTATTTGCTTGGGGCTAAGCATGAAATCACTGTGTTAATTGACCACCGAAACCTGCAGTCTCTGAAATCAGCTCAAACCCTTACCCCACGACAACAGAGATGGTCCCTTTTCTTTGCAGATTACAACTTTGTGCTGACATATTAGCCTGGAACCACCAACGGAAAGGGAGATGCCTTGTCTCGCCTGACCACGAGCGATCTAAAAGAAAACAGCAGTGAATGTCATATCATTCCTGAAGAAAAGATAATTGGCTCCATTTTATATGTCAAACTGGAAGCTGAGATCAGGAATTCACTTTCTGAAGAAGGAATGCAAGAGTGGGTAAAGGAAGGATCAGAGAGAGAAATTAATAATGGCAAACCATATCATCAAGGAAACCTTTACGTTCTTAGTGAGGAATTACACAAGAAAGTAATACAGCACTGTCATGATGATCAATTGGCCGGACACAAGGGACTGAAGAAAACCCTTGAACTGATAATACGTGAATGTTGGTGTCCCAATCTTGAAGCTCAGATGAGACAGTATGTGGCATCTTGTGAACAGTGTGTGAAAGGAAAAATTTTAAGGCAGGTCACGCAAGGTTTGCTCATTCCTATGCCCACAGCTCCATCCCCTTGGCCTACAGTTTCAATGGATTTTATTGTTGACCTTCTTTCCAGTCAAGGATTCTCCACTATTTGGCTGGTGGTTGACCATTTTTCTAAGATGGGTCACTTTGCTCCATTAAGATCAATCCCTAACTCCACTCAACTTGCTACCTTGTTTACTCAACACATAGTAACATCTCATGGAATTCCCTTGGTGGTTATCTCTGGCCGGGGACCTCAATTTGTTTCACGATTCTGGAGGGCTTTTCTGGGAAGATTGGGAGTCGACTCTCGTTTGTCTACCAGTTTCCACCCGGAGACTGACAGACAGACAGAAAGAGTCAACCAAAAACTGGAGCAATATTTGCGCCTGCACTTTATGGACCAAGAAGGAGATTGGGCTGAATTGATTTTGGCTGCTGAATTTGCCTATAATAACACAGTACACACATCCACAGGCTATTCCCCCTGGTTCCTGAATTCTGGTAGGGTTCCAAATACATTCGTAGGTAAAACGGAGATTGAAGTCCCGGCAGTAGAGGAGGTGGTACAAGAATTACAGGGGGTCTATCGAATTGCACCCCAATATTTATTGAAGGCAAAAGAGTTTATAAAAAACAGGCAGACAAGAAAAGGAGGGGAACCCCAGTTTTTGAACCTGGAGATCAGGTCTGGGTTTCCACTTGGAATAAAAAGGGAATAGAAAGTTCCAGCCTAGGTTTGTGGGCGCTTATGTTGTGGACAAAATGATAAATCCAGTCAGTGTGAAGATCAGACTCCCCACTAGTTTAAGGATATAACCAGTGTTCCATGTGCCTTTGGTCAAGGGAAATCCAATGGGTTTGAGAAAAGATCAACCACCAGCTCCAATCCCGTGTAAGTCAGGCGAAGAGTTTGAAGTGAAGAGAATTATTGACACTAAGTGGAAGAAAGGAAAGGTTTTCTATCTGGTTGATTGGAAAGGATTTGGTCCAGAGGACCCATCCTGGGAACCCAGTTCTTATGTCCATACCCCAAGATTGGTTTGTGACTGTCACAAGACTCACCCCAACAAACCTAAAGTTAGGGGAGGAGAGGTTTTGGTGGGGGTACTGTCTGGGCTGGACAATACAGTCCCTTAAATTACCTTCATTCGGGTTGCAGAAGAAAGAAAACACAGAATTTTCCTTGGAATCAGCTTCGCCGATTTACCCCATTGAAGACTGTACAGAAAAAGATTAGGCTCAGTTGATTCTCCATCCCAAGATGGCGGGCGCCAGTTGTTCTCCCTTTGTAATGCTGAGTTCTAATGTTTAATAGTATTTCTAAGTGTTCAGGGTATTGCACACTGCGCACTTCAACCGCCATCCCTAAGGAGAAGGTAGCTTTCCTGTTCTTCGCTCTCTTCGTGACTAAAATCTCGTCAGGGGAATTGCGTTTCATTGCGCATTTCCGCCTGACAATGCCCACCGCTTGGAAGGTGTATTCCAGTGCTGTGTTGAGCTCTCTTCCCAGTGAGAATTTATGAGGTAAGGTTGGGTTCTAGTCAGTGCTTCGTCTTTTGGCAGTTTGAAAGGGCTTACCTCCTTGAGGAAGATACAAGTAAGTCCAGTATTCCGTTCTTAGTTTTCACCGTGCTCTTCAGTGCAGCAGCGACAGTCAAAAGTCCCCCGGTCAGCATAACTTCATTTTCCGGACTCTTGTAAGGCGCTAGTCAGGCTAAGTGAGAGAAGCTTTTAGTGGCGCTAAAATGGTGACTAAATTCCCTGCATTACTCTAGCAGTGAGGCTTGCTGCCAATATGGACTGTGTGAATATATTCCTGCGCATTTGAACTGAACCAAGTCTTTCATCTAAAGGCATATAAAGATTACAGATAAGATAAGGAATCCACAAATTGAAATCCTTCAAGAACAGTCTCAGTAGAGTTTCTCTTTCCCAAAGCTTCCCAATTTCAACAGAGTGCGTATGTAGCAATATATATGTATTATACTTACCAACAAGCGCTCCAGTTGAAAAGAGAAGAAGACCAGGAAGATTATCAGACAGTATTAAACCAAATCTACATTACAATTTATGCTAGAAGAGAGAGGCTAACCACTGTAATAGACAGGTAAAAAATTCAAAGTGAGTGTTTAGTCAATAGCATATGGGTAGGCATAGAGTTGGACTAGGAAAGTATTAAAGTTGTTCTTTGTGTTTACAGATGCCGAGCAGTCCCTCGCTGAAAAAAACTGTGAGGAAGAGGTACAGCAGAGGTGTCTCTCTTGTGATTCCCATTCCCCTGCTTCACTGAAAGTGAACAGGCGTTCGCTGGCAGTAGAGCTTGGGAGTTGGAGAAAAGTTCTTCTGTCGCTGTGGAAGGCCAAGTAATTCAGGTGCGTGGTACTCTCGTTCTGACATACTTGACACTCCTTCACACCTTAATGGAAAATGACAAAGGCGGATTGGGGCACGCTGAGGAGGAACTACCGATCAATAAGAGAATCATGTTGGTGTCCTGAACAGAGATGTCAGAGAATTAGTGAGGAATAGCAAGTAATGCAATACCCTCATTCATGTACCAGTAACTAATCTTCTCCTCGCTCACAAGAAAGATGGGAAGAGTGTAGGAGATAAAAATTCATCATAAAACTAATTACTCTAGAATGGGTAATAACATGTAATCTTACCACATGCAGCACAGAAGAGGGTTAAGATGAAGGTAGCAAAACTGTAAAACTGGACGGTAAAGAGGGTCTATGAACCTGGGTGTACTGTCTGAATGTGCTTCCTCATGAAATGAATGAAATGAAATGAAATGAAAGGAAAATGTATAAAGCGCGGTGGTTACCCTGAGGCGTCCCAGACCTACAGACAGATGCGAGCTGATGAAAAAATGGAAAGTTAATCAGGGTAGGAGAACAGTAGAGTTTTTAACTGTTTACGGAAACAAACCAGATTAGATTCTGATCGCATCTTAAGGGGGAGGGAATTCCAGAGTTTGGAGGCATTATAAGAAAAAGAGTGGCCTCCACTTCTGGATTTTTTAATCCTGGGGACTGTGACCAGCGAGGAGGAAGCTGATCTGAGGTGTCTTACATGGTTGTGAGGGGTGATCAGAGAATGGTTTATGAATGGACCAGTTTTCCAGTAGGCTTGGTGGGAAATACAAAGGGTCTTGAACTCGATTCTACGCCTTACTGGTAGCCAGTGTCAGGTCCTCAGACCGGCCTTTATTGGGAGATGCTGGGGGATTTGGAGAAGAGTCCGGGCCGCAGCATTCTGCACCACCTGAAGTGAATGGGAGTCTCACTTGATATTGGATATTGCAATACAGGCATACAACTGAGCCCAGCGCATTGGTCTACTAACTTGCACCACCTGACATGCCCATTCACCAGAGAAGCTCTTAGAGCAAGGAAATCACATGTCACCGGAAATGCAGTGAGCAGAGAGCAGTGAAAAGGCGTACACATGATGGCACAGCCTCATACAGCCTAATAATATTTCCACAACAAAGAGTTAAGGCACATCCAAAGCCTTCGTGAGCCAAATATAAAAATGACACATGGGACCTTGTCACCGGAAGCAGAGGGGGCAGTGACCCTACATCAGCCATAATTGTCTAAACACTCGGAGCTGTTCATCTTCAATCCAATATCAAGTGAGACTCCCATTCACATTGACTCAAACATCTGAGCTCAAAGAGCGCAATGTATGCACACACAGCCCACAGAACAAACAGGTATCCCACCAGTAGACCCACACAACACCAACAAGAACCACTGACACTGCATTGAAAGTGACAGCTGGCTGGGGAGTAGGTACCACCTTTGTACCTGACCATTGCGGAAAAAGACTTTAGACCAACACATAAGAGGGCTAAACCCGATCCGCCTAATTAGGGATTCCCAATCAAAGGAAAAATGGATGTTAATGCTACAATGCACACAAATACTAAATAAGTTGGCAGAAGTACACACCTTAGCTAAGTCAACAAAGTCTAATAGGGATGATATACAAAATGGTATTGCAGCAATCAGATCGTACATAAGGAAAATAAATACCAGAGTAACAGAAATGGAAGACAGACTAAACAACTTTGAAGACTTCGACACAAAAGCAAAACAATATATCATTCAACTTATGTCTAGCTCAGAAAACTTACATAGACAAATATCGGAAATGGAGGATCGCAATGGGAGAGGGAACCTCTGCATATTTGGGGTCGCGGAAAGGGCAGAGGATAGTACAGGCTCATGCACTAAGTTTTTAGAAACATGGCTCTCAAAAGCAGTTCCCACCTTCAAACCCTCACATTCGGAAAAACCAAGTCCAATTGTATGTACGCCTTTGGGAAATTAGTTGTCAAGTCGATCCTATGGTCTACATGAGGAAGAGCACATCCATTAAATGGAAGAGCAACACAATCTACATTTCAAAAGACTTCTCTAAAAGTACTGTGGAAACTAGAAAGGGTTTTCTTATGCTACAGCGAAGATTTTGTAATAAAAAACATCATGCTCTCCTTTGTTGGTCCTACAAGAATCAGGATACACATAGATGATGCAACTTAATGACCATAGAGATCTGCAGAAATGTTTAAATGAAAAAAAGGAAGCCAAGATGGACACCTCGTATCCAAAAACAACAACAGAAACACAAACAAGTTGACCTACCAGGTTTTGTAATCTTAATGTTCGAATTGATCGGTTAGACAGAGTCATCTAGATAGAGGTACTTTTGAATCTTTCCAGCTGCACTTTCCTCTATATTACTGGATCTCTGTCACAGGTTAAATAGTGGGAAAATTATAGTTGATTTTATTGTGGGTTTCAAAACTACTGTTGATCTTCCACATAAGGTTCTAAATGTATTGTTATGACCACAAACAGTTTGGTGACAGTTTGGTGATAAGATTGTCAATATATGAATTTCTTGAAATAGTAATCAGCGGCCACAGTTTTTAAAAAGACCCATGGGGGTCACAAAATGGCCTTACAAAATGCTAGTATGTTAGAAATGGTTTTATATTATTTCCTAGTCAAAGCCTGGACAGATTCTAGACAAAACACAAATATGGCAGAAGCACAACTTACAAGCAGTTTCTATACTCCAAACAAGAGAGAGAAACAACCCTATCACTCAATAAGGTTTACCATCAGCATTACCCGAGTGTACAGTAGATCACCTTCACTCGCTTGCACCCAGGCAACCAAAGCCAATTACAGGTATTCATACCTGATCTACAAAACAGCGAAAGCTAGCCATCTATCCCGGTATGTATTTAAAGGTCGGACCATTTTGTGTCCCACACATCACTTCAACTCTAGATACAAACCTCATATTGGAATCATAATCCCCTCTCCACTCTGTAGGATTGACTGACACGGTCATTGCAGCCACAGCAATATGCAAATGTCCTCACCATTGCATTATAAGTCATAATTAATATAGAGTACACATCTGCCTATAACAACACTATCACTATCAGTGTAAGCCGCATCTCCCCTGATCGCCACGTTCTAAAATTACAAATGGGGTCCAGGGGCAGAACTGGGAGGGGGAGGGTGGTAGACTAGGAGGGCTACCAAAGTCTGTTTTTTGCTTATTTGTATTTGTATGTATTCTTTTATAATTTGTAAAGTTCACCTCATTAACACTGCAGTGACCGCAATTACAACAATGGGTTTACAGGTGTGATCTTGCTTAAAAACTCAGCACAATACACAAAGATACTGTGATGGGAATGATAAAAAATCCACTATTCGGAACTGCATAACAGGAACACCCCTACCGATTTGGTGGTCATTTGATCCTGTGTGACGCTTCTTTCAATAAACTGAGCTATTAGAACACTACACAAATACATTATGAAGGCATAACACATAAACTACCACCACTAAAAGTAGTATCACTAAATACCAAAGGCTTGAACCACCTGGTCAAGAGATAAAAAATGCTAGACTACGCTCATAAATTAAAAACAGACATAATTATTCCAGGAAGGTCTGCTTTCTCCCTAAATTGGTTCTGTTATGTACTTAGGTGCACTCCAGATTGGATACTGGGGTACCCTTATCAGTTCCTAGTAGATGTTACACATGTACCCAGGGCATATGTATCCCAGAGGCCTCCCATGGGCTGAAGCTTGTATTATGCCACCCATAAGAGGCCATGCAAAATGGAATTGCCGGACTGCCATTGCAGCCTGTGTAAGCTGGTCCTTGCACCACTTACGAAAGATGTAGGTTTACTATATCAATATGTCACTACACTTAAAACCTATCAGTCAACCCTATAGCAGGCCATATCAATCCTGAATGCAGGGTGCTGCGTTTTACGTGTGAGGGTGCCCCTGCATGAGGAGAGCCCCTCTGCAGCCTTCGGAGACCATTCTCCCGGGTTGTCTGTGACGCAGCCAGACATATAGATAAAGGTGTATTTTATGTTCGCTGTTGGACCTGTCAGCCTTAGGGTGGTCTTCCCCTACATTTTTGCCCTTTTGCCTCCCATTTTCATCGTACCTTTTTGTTGGACTTAGGACTCTGGGCGCCTCACCACTGCTAAACAGTGCTGAGGTGCAGGTGCTCTCCCCTAAAACATTGTGATGCGGGCATATCTGCCACAGGCCCCTGCTACAACAGTGAGGCCTAATCCTCCATAGGTTAACATTGGGGACCCCCCCTTTATGGAATAACTTTTGACTGGGACCTAATAAGTCTGTCATGTTTGGTCTTGTTGGACTCGGGCGGGGAACCCTTTCCAATGATATATGGGATTTGGGCACTAATACTTTAGGGATCCCACTTTTAGAAAGTGGACCCTTTCCTTCCTACACTTCGCCTGGGCACTGTAGACTCCCCCCTCCCCTCTGCATACTGACAGCCTGCCTGGGTTGGGAGGTGAAAGTAATGATTCACACCTTCTCCCCTGGAATGGGCTGTTGCCAGCTGCCCACTGCAGCCTTAACGGCCCTGTCTTTTGTCACTGTGACTGCCAGGTCAGGGAAGGCAGGGAACATCCCAGAACTCCCTGGACTCTTCCAGAAGCCCCTGCCCCCAGACCCTTCCAGAGACTTCCACCACCCTCCAGTAACTGGACTGTAGAATATATAAGGGAGAGTCCTGGCCTCACATCTTTGTTACAACGCTGGACTAAGAGGAATCTCTGCTGGAGTGAGGACTGCTGCGCCTGGAAGGATTGCCACTTGTGAGGAGGCTGACTGCTCTATGGAACTACTGCCCCAACCTGCTGAGCTGCCCTGCTGCCTGCTGAGCCTGCCCTTCTAGGGAGACCTGAAGAAACACCTCCAGAGTGTCTCCACCGCTTTCTGACTGGCCCCTGACTGCTGGGGGGTCAGAAGGAGAATAAGGATTCCTAAAGAACACAGCCTCTTTCATATGGGAGTGCCTTGAAATGCTTTGTCTTCGAGAAGCTGCCTTTGTCACACCGGGTGTGGAGGACATCTGTGTAAGCATGGGCGAATTTTGCGGATCTCGCGTTCGCGGATTTTGCGGATTTGCAAACTCGCAATCCGCAAAATCCGCGAATTCTCGCAAATTTGCGGATTTTTTTTTTTTATGTTCGCACGGGTTTCTGCAAGTTCGCGAGGGTTTTGTACAATTTCGCAAATTGCAAAATTGTACAAAACGCGTGCGAACTTGCAGCAACCCGTGCGAAACCCGAAGAGAAAGAAGCTCCTGGTCACAGGAACAGCACGGGGATTGCGCTCATGAAAGTCAAGGATGCAAAGGCCTCTACCCAGCATCACAGCTGATTTTCCACGGTAGATTTGGGAAGAGGCACACCTGTCCAGCCTCGAAGACGCTCATGATTGTTTTTGGGCTAATGAATGAGTCACTGAATTTGAGCATTAACTAGTTCGAGCGACCATGATTTGCGGATTTTGTGGTGGTGGGGGGGGGGTGCTTCCATGCGAGTTCACATGCCTCTTGTATGTATAAAAGGTCAGAGAAAGATCGGTTCAGCAGATGAAGAAAAAGAAGCTCCTGGTCACAGGAACAGCACGGGTATTGCGCTCGTGAAAGTCAAGTATGCAAAGGCCTCTATCCAGCATCACAGCTGATTTTCCGCGGTACATTTGGGAAGAGGCACATGATTGTTTTTGGGCTAATGAATGAGTCACTGAATTTGAGCATTAACTAGTTCGAGCGACCATGTGTGTGTTACTATGCAATCGCCCTGAAGGGTGCAGGGGTCCCTTGAGTGACCTGTAAGGCTGTGCTGCCCTGTAACTATTTTACAATGGCGCCAGGAAGCTGCCAGCGCGGTTGTAAAATAGTTACAAAGTTAGCTTGCACAGGAAGCACCTGCTTCGTTTTATCTAGTGGTTCCTGTGCAAGCTAACTTTGTAACTATTTTACAACGGCGCTGGCAGCTTGCTGGCGCCATTGTAAAATAGTTAAATGAGTGTGGGTTCAACTTTTGAACCCGTTACGTTCGCGGATTTTTTTTTGCGGATTTTGCGGGAAATCCGCAAAATTCGCGGATTGCGGATTTCCCGAAAATCCGCAAAATCCGCGAGCGTAACGGATTTCACGCTCATGCTTACATCTGTGTCATATTCCCAAGGGCACTGCTGCTAGCGCGGACTGTGTGCAGTATTTACATTTTAAGTCACCCCTTGGTGCTGAGAGCAGCGTCTACAGTACCCCCCTAAAGAGTGGGACTCAACAACTGCCCCGAGATCCCCGCCGCAGCCCAGGACTAAACTGGACTGTATAGCGCCGTGAGGAAAAGCGCTGCTTGACCCCAGAATCACCGCCGCTAGCCCAGGCCCCTGAACGCACTGCGCGCCTGTGAAAGAAAGCACTTCCTGCACGGACTTCACCGCCGCCGGCCCGGGGCCAGACATCACCATAGGACGCTGTGGCTGACGATCACTCTGGGCCAGTATCACCACTGTGGGCCCCCGAGTGTGTACTCCGCCTGAAATTGACTAGTGCGCTGCAGGGAGATCGGGCGTTTCCTAGAAACTGGAACGCCCTGCTGCCGCAAAGGGAAGGAGACGCCCTCGAGAGCGGGAGGGGCTGCCTCACTCCTCACCCGTGCAGCGCCATGACGATCGAGTAACCCGGAGTACTGAGGAGTCCCGCACTGGTGCCTACACCCGCCTTTCAGGTAATGCTTCCAGGGCGCACCCAATTACCTTGAGCGGGACTGGGTAGGCTTTTTCTATTTAATTGTGGGCGGGGCCAGTGTCTCGAACTTGCTTCACTTTGTGGTCTTTATCGCGAGTCGGCTGTGGGGAACTGTCTGCATTTCATTGCTGGCCGGCCCGACTGTCGTTCCAGTTTGGGGGCATTATCTTTAAATGCCGGGGGCTGCCCTAATTCAGATAGTGGGCTGCCGGAGACTGTGTCATGTGGCCACATGCTCACTGAAGCCTGCAGGGGGGGCCTATTCACTCTATATCGTTTGGCCTAAAGTGATTTAACACGCACCTCTAATGATGAGATCAGGGGAAACAAAAAGTAACACACAGGCTCAGAGATAATGCACAGTCTTCCCTGCTTAAGGAGTTTCTTTATTCCAGATGAAAAGACCTGTCCTGAAAAGGGGGTGCAGGCTCATAGAGACTGTGAGCAGAACATAATTTACTACCTTGGAGGAACTGTTTTGCCTCAATAATCCCCAATTGAAAGTCAATCCCTGCTAGGAACTCTGTAACAGCCATCCGAAAAGACATTTGACTGACACCTTGTCATTGTACAGGTGCAGTCTTACCATTTTCTTTGACCTTGCATAATTTCTAGATAAAGGTATATATATTTTTTTATATAATACCGGTGAGGTGTCCCTTCTTGTGAGTGTTTTTATTGTGTCACTATTGGCGTGTGTTGCACAAATACTTTACACATTGCCTCTGAAGTTAAGCCTTCCTGCCTTGCGCCAAGCTATCCTGTCGGAAGCGGTGGTCCCTACTTGGACTAGGGTGCATACCCTGGCCAACTAGAGACCCCTGTTCTAACATTCATGTAAAATGTTTTCTCGATAACGGCTGCAACAAAATATGTTGTGTTTGGTATCAAACACCTTGGAATCATACCTCCACACCAGTAACTGGTGTGTGAGGTATGATTCCACCCTTCTGAAGCAAGCTTCATTGGGTCCCTGGTTCTACCGGTACCAGCATTCTCGACCCGGACAGCACAAAATGGTTGCTGTCAGCCAGAAACACATTTCTGCCCTCCTGCTGCTGAGCCAAGCTCAAGCAGGGGAAGGCAGAACAATAGGAATCCTTTTCACAGGGAGGTGTGACCACCTTTCAGACAGGATTTTGTGTATTGGGGATGGGTGAGTGCACTGCCCAAGTACCAGAAAGTCTGCACAAGGGGCACATTTGGTGTATTTGTGCATGGTCTAGCTCAAACAAGTTCAGGGATGTGTTGGCTCCTGTTGTGGTGTGAAACTGGACAAAGAACATGAGAGTTTCCTCCCCACTGTCCACACCCTCCCCAAAGAGGATCCCCTGCATCTGCCATCTCTCTCTCATGGGTATAGAAAAGGGATACCTGACTAGAGGACATTAGATTTTACGTGGACAAGATTCTGACCTTCGACCATCTGGACACTCTGGAGTATGCTTGACCTCGACTGGGCCAGACTTCATCTCCCTCTCAATCCAAAGCCTTGTCTGTGTCCATGCTCCATACAGGCTCCATGCAGGACCCTGTGGAACTCCGAGACAACTGAAGAATCTCTCTTGGGGTGAAGAAGTCACTCCCCTGCATTCACAGGCACCGTAATGCATCTGACTGGTCTACTGATCCAAAGCTCCTGCAGACTCCAAAGGATCCAGCAACACAGGAGGTGGGTTACGAAGGTCTTTGTGAATAAGCTGCGCTTTAACCAAGTTTGAGGTTAGTATCCCTCATGGGGACCGCATACTCCTTACCCCATGTGCACCACATTTATTTGCAATTGCATATGCTTGTTGGTGTGCAACTACTTTGTGCATTGGGCTATCTGAAGCCCCAACCTCTGCACACATTTTCTACAAAGGACTTTGGCCTCCTTGCAGTCTGTGCCCTGCCAGCTGTTGTCTTGTGAAACTGCCTGAGGTCCCCATGTGACTGCTGTGCCTCCAGCCTGTGGGTCCTCTTGAGGGTCAACACTGCTTTTATTGGGCTCCCCTGGTTGCTCCAGGCCTGCTCTGACTCCCCTTGCTGTTGTGAGTCTCCTGGTACTTGCTGGGCCAGACCGAAACCAATCTTGACCATCTTCATGGGTTGCCCATGACAAAGCTTGTTGTTGCTCCCGCCGAATGCCGGCCCCTCAGCACTGAACATCATTCATAGGACAGCTCATATACGGCTCCTGGTCATCCTAGACATCTCTTGGCCCCTGCAGCTGAAGAGACAAGAACCCCTTCCTCGCACCTGAAGCACCTGACATCAGTGGGCATTCGTCTCCCAAGCCCCTGATCACTCCTGAGTGAGCCAGACTCTGTCCCATCTGCTTTCAGGTTCCTTTCATGTGGATTCCAACGGCCATTCTTCTTCCTTCCAGCAGTGGCATTTCTTTGAGGTCCTCCATAGAAAATGACAACGGTTTCCGACACCACTTCAGACCTGTGCACCCAGCTTCCCTGGGATAGGTAAATGTAACTCTGGTACTACAGTATCCACAGGTGGGGTAGCTCTCCAACCTTCTAAGTTCCAAGGGGTTTCCTCGTAATCCACATGGAAGGGTCCTTAATCTTTACATCTTCAACTGCAACTCTCCCACAGAGTTGTATAGAGCGGTCGTGTTCTCACTCTGCCCCAGTCCTCTGTGGGGTCCCTATGTACTCACCTTGGGTGGTTCCTTGGGGTCCTAAAACCTCCTAGACTTTGTTTTGACTCGAGTAGTGGTACTTATACCACTATTTTAGTATATGGTTTGGTCTCCCCCTGGAGCCCACTGTGTATTGTGCTGCTTACAATTGTTTCTTTGCTACAGTACCGTTTGATTTGTGTTGTATCCTTGTGTAGAGGATCTAAAAGAGTGTTATATTAATAAATACATATTTTTATAACTACTGTGTGGTTTCCCTTTCATTTAACCAATACTATAAGGTTACATTCTGGTAAAATGAGCTGCTTAACATTACTTCAAGACTTAGCCTGAAGGCTGCTTTCCACATCTACCACTTTGATAGCTTTCTATAAAGGTTATCTTTAACCTAATCACCATAAGAGTTGTTTAGACTGGTGCCAGGTGCCCACTTTAATTATTAGACAGCATATACCAGGCCAACTTCTAACAAAAATGCAAACTTGATCAAGATTGAGCTCTATTTCCACTTTAAGAACTTTGAAGACCAACCCTCCACGTGACCTCTTGTCACCATCAACCAATTAGGATCAAACAAAATCCTGTTATCATTTGCAAACTTTCAACATATATATCCCCTATCCAATCTGGATTTATATACCATTTTAAGCCTCAAAGCCTGAATCTGGAAACTAACTTACACCGATATACCATCATTACCCAAGTTTGCTAATAAACTAGTTCAAAAGGGGGCACAAGGCACTCAAGAATAATACGAAATTCTCAAAAATATTAAAGTACCGCAGTCCTGGCTCAAACTAAATTTATGCTGATACATAAAACCTTCGGGACTATTCCCATCTAAATAAACTAAGACTCAGAGATATACCCATATGCTGGAATTGCAATAAAGGGATTGATATCTAGGACACATGGTCTTCTACTGCCCATCACAAGAAAAATACTGGGACAATATTTTTGAATTCATTAGAGATCAATTTTGTTGTCATCCCTGTACGAATGTCACCATCCTTAGCCCCTTAGACCCAAACCTAAACAACGAGGGAGACAGGCACTTATTGGATCTCTTGCTCACACTAGCATTTAAACTCATCCTTCATAATTGGAAAAAACACAGCTGTGATTTCACCCAAAGCCTGGAGAAACTGGATCTCCTTCATTAGGGGCACTGATAACACTTCACTGCAGACTACTCCCTGAAATGCAAGAAAAAGAGCAATTTGGTCCACACTAGACAACTTTATGGACAATATTAATCCTCTGTTGACAAATCTCACTCCGAGCTTACTCGAGGCATTGGAGCGCTATTGATAGCATCTGTTTACTAAAAGGTACAACCATGATCCATCAAGGTACACTTAGCAAGATTTATCTTAACGCTTCACACCTTCAAGTGGTCACTTAAATTAGATTCCTTAATTTGTTTATTCAGTTACTGTTGGAAATGGGATTTTTGGCAAGCTAGGGCATGTGTCAAAGCCAGGCAGAAACCACCACTCTAATCAGGATAAGGGAGTTACACTCCTAAAATAACCCCTGCTCACCCTCTTGGTAGCTTGGCACAAGCAGTCAGGCTTATTTTAGAGGCAGTGTGTAAATCATTTGCACATAACCAACAGTAATACAGTGTAAGCACTACAAAAGGAAACCGCCCCAGTTTAGAAATATATCCAATATGTTTATATACATAAGACAAGACCAGAAACTATAAAAATCCACAATACAGTGCTTAAAAATCCACAGTTATCAAGATACACTTTAAAAACAGTTCCTTGATGTTGATAGCTCCATCCGGGGCTATCACGACGTCGTGAGCAAACAAATCCAAACAGTTCTGACTGACCGCGGCGTCACGGGCCAGCTACGGTGTCGGGAAGACCCACAAACAGTACCTTTTAGAAATGCAGGGCGTCGGCGACCTCTTTTTGAGCTTCCAAAAACATGGCGTCCACAGGCGTCGATTCCGGAGGTCGGCACAGGAGTCGTTGGGGCCCTCTAATTCACACACGTTTCAGGTTGATCTCCTCTCTGTTGGATCAGGAGCGCTGGGGTCGGCAAGTGTCGTGTGCTGGGGTGTGAAGTGCAGCGGTGCGGTGCCCTCAGGTCGTCGTGCGAGCAGCAGCTCATGGTGGCGTCAGATGGCATCGTCGGTGAGACCAGGGTCGCAGTGCGAGATGAAGGCGGTGCTCGTCATGGTGCTGGCAGGTCATGGTGCAAACAGCAACGTCGTCGTTGCTGAAGCGCCGTCGTCAGCTGACAAACTGGAGTCGATGGCGCTGTCATCGTTAGGCCAAGGGTGCGATGTGGGATGAGGGCGGTGCGTCATGTAACTTTACGAGCGGTGCCCTCGAGCCATGGTGCAAGCAGCAGCATTGATTTTGACGTGGAGCGTCGTCGTC
Organism: Lissotriton vulgaris; assembly: GCF_964263255.1. NCBI lineage: Eukaryota > Metazoa > Chordata > Amphibia > Caudata > Salamandridae > Lissotriton > Lissotriton vulgaris. Next base: position 791,683,812 of record NC_141694.1, on the reverse strand, counting down.
AGGGAGGCCAAGGCATCGTTGTGAAGAGAGGCGGTAAGGAGTGCGGTGCCCACAGGTCGCGGTGCGAGCAGTGGTTTGGTGGCAGTGTCAGCAGGCATTGTCGGTGAGACCAGGGTCGCAGTGCGGTGTTGTGGCGGTGCCCTCTGCAGTGCCTTCAGGACATAGAGTCAACAGTGTCCTTTGCAGTGCCAAGGCATCGTTGTGAAGCGAGGCAGTGCAGATTGTGGTGCCCTTAGGTCACGTTGCGAGCTGCGGCTCGGTGGCGGCATCAACAGGCATAGTAGGTGAGACCAGGGTCGCGGTGCGGCATGGTGGCGGTGCCCTCTGCAGTGCCTTCAGGACATAGAGTCGACAGTGGCATCGTAGACGTCGTCGGGTTGCTTTTCTTCTGTTGCAGCACAAAACAGACAGTCCCCAGTGCTGAGGGCAGAAGAGCTTAAAGTCTTTGCTGTTCCTGAGACTTCTTGAACTGGGGGCAAGCTCTACCTTAAGCCCTTGGAGAAACTCACAAAAGTCGATTACAGAAAGTTCAGTCCAGTCCTTTCACTGCCCAAGACAGAAGCAGCCACTGCAGGCCAACACAGCAAAGCACACATCAAAGGGGTAGTTCCTCCTCACAGCTTCTCCAGCTCTTCTTCTTGGCAGTCCTCTTGATCCAAAAGAGTTCTAAAGTTAAGAGGTGTGGGCCCAAGTATTTGTATCCAAAAATCCTTTGATACTCTAGGCAGAGGGTGTCTGAGTCCAACCAGAACCAGTTCTGCCTTTTCTGGTGTGATTTCCCGGCAGGGGGTAGAGAAGGCATTGTCAAAGGTAGACCGGGCCATTTGAGGTGCAAGGAAATCTCCTCCCTCTTCCCCCATCGCAGCCCAGGTCTATTCAGCCCTTTCCTGACCTACCTAGACTATCGGGAGCCACCCTTGCTTCCTAGCCATCTGTCGTCCAAAACCCAGACATGCAATCCACATTACAGCAGAGGCACACAGGATGAGTGAGCAAGAAAAGACCTACTTCCTAAAAGTGGTATTTTCAAACACAGAATGTAAAAATCACCTTTACTAAAAGACGCATTGTTAGATTCTGAGTTCAGGCATACTAAATTTAATTTTCCCACCTAGTTCCCAGGGCCAGTTGTGATTATAAGATGTCATACACAAACTTCCCATTCTGTCATATGGGGAAAAGGAAGCCTTGCAATAGTGAAAAACAAAATGGGCTGTAATTCACTATCAGGACATGTCCCACACATACCAGGGCCTGTCCTACCTTTCACATACACTGCACCCTGACCACGGGGGTACTTTGGGCCTACCTTAGGGGTTCCTGACATGTAAGAAAAGGGAAGTTTAGGGACTGGCTAGTGTGTGCATGGGTCAATTCGATATGACAGTCACAAACTGCACGCATATTCTGCAGTGGCAGGTCTGAGGTACCTTTTTAGGGCTACTCACGTGGGTGGCACAATCAGTGCTGCAGACCCACTAGTAGCATTTGATTTAAAGGCCCTGGCACACTCAGTGCACTTTACTAGGGACTAACAAATACATCAAATAGCCAATCATGGAAACATCAATCCATAACATAATTTACACAGAGAACATATGCACTTTAGCACTAAAACCAACACAAACAAGTCAGGAAAAATAGGAGGAAGAAGCAAAAAGTTTGGGGATAACCCTGCAAAAAGGGCCATTTTCAACAGTTATGTTATGCTAAATGTTTATGTATGCTGATGTCAATTAACATGTCATATTAGTAGCCGCTAATTTTTATTTTTCTCTTCATCATTATTATTTGATTTCATTTGCATATCATAACAGTTATTGCACTGTATCCTGATCAAGGCCATATTTGGATCTTACTAGCAATGCATTGAACTCTTTATGCTAGAGACCATCAAAAAAGCCCTTGTAGTACTCATTTATGACGCCCTATCACAATGATTGATTGTCTAATTGTATCCTACCTCTATACCCAGTACAAAAGGAATGATGCACTATCACATATAAGTATTTATTTTGCTTTGCCCTTACTGCCTATGTTACAAAAAACAATAATGGTTTTTGAAGTCAAATTTCTTAGCAGAAGTATACACACGGCCTTGTTTATATTCCTGTTCATCACAGGCATTTTTTTAAATCTATATCTAGGTTGCTAAGCTCAATTTGATGTTTCCCTATTACTTCCTCTAAAATCTCAATTTTGTTTCTTAGTATTTTCTGGACAATTCACAAATCAGCATGTACATTTCTCTTTTAATGTGTTCTATTTCTTTAATAGTATGTTCTCTCTGTTTCTCTTTAAAATGAATTAACATGGCAATCAATTCTGTCAAAGTTTGATTTAATTTATCTTCTTATCTTCCTATTTTTTTGCATTGTCTTTGCCAAAATTCTCCATAGAAGGAAAGCTATAACCCCTTAGCCCTCTTGGGTAGTAATAGTTAGGATTGTGATTCCATAGAAAAAGTGTTTTTTGAGGATGTGGTGGCAGCCTTTATAGGACTTGGCACTCAATCCAGACTCCTAAAGAAAAGATTAAAAAAATACATCAGAGGGCATGGTAGGACTACCCTGACCCCAAGGCCTGGCTGGGGGGAGGTGTCCCAGTGGGACCCTGCCTGAGGCCTTAAATGTGTTATTTTTTAATTTTCTGCAAATTCACAGAGGAACCCCAAAATCTGCAGCAAAATAAAAAAAGGAGCCCATGGTACAATAAAACAACCCTGTGGGGTGTACCAGTGCCCAGGGAGTGGCATACGACATTCTTTTGGAGAGAGGGGCATGTGGATCCCATCCCCTAGAGCTGTCATGTAAAGTAAGGGGAGTGGACGTGCAGCCACCCTCCCCAAGCCACAATAGCCCCAGGGACCCCATCCTGATGGTCCCAATTCCAGTAAAAGAGTTGGGGGTGTGGGGCTCCCCTCCTGAGCCTTAATAGTCCTGGGGACCCCATCCCATGGGGCTGAACAAAACTTCAATGGGAAGGGGCATGTAGCCCCCCTTCCTGAGCCTGTAGAGGCCCAGGGGACCTCATCCCACGTGGCTAGCTAAATTACTGTGACCCAGGAAGCCCTTCCTTGGTACACCCTAGTTTGCCTGCAGGCTATAGCGTGTGCAGGGAAACTTATGTCTCCTCCTACCTAGCGCAAGCATTTTTAAAGGTCCCACTGGGTAGGAGCCGACATGTTTTTCCTGCCCACAGGAATGTGCTCCTGCATGCAGGGTAACATACATTGCTCTCACCCAGTGGGAACAAACAAAAAGAGCTGCTCCCAACGGGGCGAGAGCAATGCCAGGTCCCTCAGCACCAAGGAAGGGTGCATGCAAGGAGCTGGCTGGGGCAGCGAGGCCCTGGGGCACCCGCAGCTGCCCCCAGCTTACTGTCTGGAGGGTGACCAAGTGAACACCTAGGGCACCCACCACGAGCCCCCCAGTGCCAATGGATGAGTTCCCTGGTGCACTATAGGTTCTGGAAAGGGGATGCTCATGCCCCCTTCCCCTTCATTTAAGTTTTGCACTGAGGCATGCGGTACCTGGGGCCTACTATGATTCAGGGTGGGGGGGCTGTGTTCTCACTCCTCTTAACATATATGCTTTGGCCCCCGATGATGGGATACTCTGGCCAATATTGGCTCAGGAAAGGGTGCAGTGAGACCCTCCCTATAAAGCGACCAGGGGAGGGGTCGGTGGGGCCCTTGGTGGCTTGGGCACTCCCCCTAAAAAACAAACAAAGGCCGGGGGGATTGGGTCCCCGGGGCCTGAAGTGGCTTAAAGGAGACATGTGCCCCTGTCCCTTTAAAAAACAAGGGGTGCGATCCCTGCAGTCTAAAGTACCTTAGGTATGTGGGTTATGCGGCCAGACCCTGCAGCCAACCCCATGCCACACATGGCTGAAGGTGGTGAACAGTGTATGGTTAGTTGCCTTCCGGTGGTTGGGTGTAGGGCCTGGCTGCAGGCCAGGCCCTGTGGCCAACCCCATACCTCACATGGCCAAAGGCCATGCACAGCGTGGGTTTGGCTACCTATAGGTGGACAATAGGGCTAAGGGGGATGGGATCCCGAGGGCCTGTGAAGGTTTGGGGAGGAGGTTGTGTACCCCCACTCCTTAAAAAAGAATATGTCCCCAGTAGATCGGGTAAAGGGGGCCTGCTCAGGGAAGGGGCCACAGGCTCCCTCCCCTTTTAATGAATGTTCGTTCTGGGGATGGTGTCCTGAGGTCTCCCAAGGCATGCCGAAGGGCGCTGCACACCCCCTCACCTTTAAATGAAGTTGGGCGATGCAGATTTGACTCTTGGAGGGCGGCTGTCCATGGGTGGCTGGATGCAGGACCTGGCCACAGGCCAGGCCCTATGCCCAATCCAGCACCACGGATGACTAAAAGCAATGCGTGGTGCAGGTTGACTGCCTGCAGGGCGTTGGATGCAGGGTCTCGCCACAGTCCAGGCACTGCAGCCAACCTTACCCTGTGCATGGCCTTTGGTCGTGAGCCATGAAGTTAGGTTTATATATGGTAATAAAATATTACTAATATACCTAGAAATTCATTGAAAAAAACATTTTAAAGTGGCATTATAGTTAGGAATTGTAATTATATCTTCCGTGACATAATGAAAAAGCCTAAGGAATTTGCTGAATAACTAAAGGTTAAAGGGATGTTATGGTTAGGTCAAAATGTCAATTAAAACATACTGTTTTTAAACTAATAAAATGTCACAACAGAGACTGGTTAACTACCCTTGAAAGCCAGATACAGCAGGAGCGATGCAAATGCTAGGTAACCTCTTCCCTTTATATGTCTCCACTTGTGAGTAGGTATAAACTCGCTCCCCAGATCATGCCACAGCAGGGGAAAGGGAAAAAAGGGACAAACAAGCGAGAACACTCAATGGCGTGGGAACCAGGACTTGTAGGCTTCACTCCTATGATAGCCCTGTGTTCCCTGTATAAGAGACACAACACAACACACATGAGTTTCTACATATATATATATATATATCAAATGTATATACTGCACTTACAGTTAATGCTGCCACAATCATCCCAGGAAAAAAGGTGCAAAAACGTAAAAATAAAGAAAAGAAATCAAAGTTGTTTTTCTCCTCTGGAGTTCCAATGCAGAGCACACACCAGTAGTATATAACCCTCATAGGTTAAAACAAGAAGTCACTAGAAATTGTACTTATCTTAGATTAGATGTCTTGTACTGTTAAGTAATTCTTTTCTGGGTTAGAAAAGGAGTTGTATCCAGTAGCACTTACTTCAGCTTCTGCTAGAACAAATGACAAAAATGAAGGACATCCAAGGAGTGTGGAAAACCAAATCTGAGCCTCTTAACGGCTCATTGGAAAAAATGTGTAACCCCAGGTGAATCATGAAATACTTCTCTGTGAGTGACTACTGCCGTTTTGCACTCCAGATGCTCGCCTATAATCGCGCTCCAGCACGTCCACTGAATCAAGGCACCATTAACACCTTCAATGCTAAAGGTATTCTCCCCCGGTGCTGCATCCCCTGATTTACCATTGTTCATGACGAGCTCAGCTCGTCATGAGCACAGCTCAAGCGTGCCTCATGACGAGCTGAGCTCGTCATGAGCATCGAAGGGGTTAACCCAAGGAAGCAGCAGAAACTTGGTCGCGCTCCGGCGCAAACGCGAGGAAAGTTTGACTGACAGGGCAACAGTGCTTGCAGGAAAATGCAGGAAAGTGCAAAGAAGGACTTCCTCAATCCGCCAGCCGGGAGATAAGGAAGTAGAAACGCGGTCGCGCTCCAGCGCGAACGCGAACAAGGACTCATTCGTGGCGGCTTTGATTTCTTCTGAGATAGTTCGTACCAATACAGGAAGGCTTGAAGGAAACAACGTTTCAAGGCAAACGTTCCGTCCTGCTTGGAATACAGGTGACAAACCAGGTGTTGGGAGGGAGGAGTTTAAGTACAGAAAGGGTAAAGAGGCAGGACAAGGAATACTCGCTAAGCCTTATGGGAGATGTAGTAACCCCGATTCATTCCCATTCAATTACCAGATGCACATGGAAAGGAGCATTCAAACACATTACCCACTTACCGTTGCAAAAACGTGACATAAAAATACTTGAATTCACCAGTTATAGTTATCTAAAGCAACAGTAACTCGTACGCTAAAGTAACTATAACTCTCACCCTCGCCATGCACTGCTAATTACCTCCCATATCCCATCACTCATGACGTGCTATGACATAACTAGTAACATCACAGCAAAATTCTAAAATGACATTGTTGATGCCAACACTGTACATGGCGGGTGAGTGAGTTATAGTTACTGCAGTGCAAGCCAGCACAGCAATTCTCAAACCTAAGTGGAAAGTTCACTAACATTAGTTGATTGGGAACATCAATACTTAAGGCATCAGAGCATCCGCATATTTCACCAGGATTGTGTGAGAAGTTGGCCTGGTATATGCTGTCCACTAATTACACCTTGCACCAGTCCAAACGACCCTTATGGTGATTAAGTCAAAGATAACCTTTATAGAAAGCTATCCCAGTGGTAGCTATGGGGAGCAGCCTTCAGGCTAAGTCTTGAAGGAATGTAAAGAAGCTTGTTTTACCAGAACAGAACCTTCTGAGTGATCAAATGAAAGGAGAATGACTCAAGTGTTATATAAAAAATATATATTTATTACTAAACACTCTCTACAAATCTCTATATGACATTAGAACATAAGGCACACGATGCTTAATCCGTAGAACATCAGTAAACAGCACAATACACAGCAGGATCCAGGGGGAGACTGAACCATATACTAACAAAATGTTATAACAACAATGACTTCACTAGACACAGGGCCTAGAGCCTGTCGAATCGCTGGGACCCCAAGGAACCACCCATATGTGTGACACAGGGGGCCCACGGATGACGAGTTCAGTGTGGGAACACAGACGCTTGCTCCGTACAACTCTATGGGAAAGTCACAGTTGGAAAATGACAGTTTAAGGACACTTTGGAGAGAACTTCAAACAAACCCTTTGGAAGATAGAACATAGAAGGTTTTAAGACCAGCACCCTTGTGAGTACTGAGGTACCCGTGTTACCTATCCCAAAGGAGCCGGGTGTATAGGGGTCAAGTGGTGTCAGAAACCCTCGTCGTTTTCAATGGCGTGATGCAAAGAAGTGCTGCTGCCGAGAAGATGAAAAGTGTCCGGTGGAATCCAAGCCTGGATCCGAGGTGAGAAAAACCTGAAAGTGCAGGGGACAGAGTCTGGATCACTTCAGGGTGAAGCAGGGGCTCGATAGACGAATGCCCACAGATGTCCGCGGGGACCAGGAGATGTTGATGATGACCAAAGTTTGGAGGTTCGCTGTCCCATGAAGGATGTCGAGTTGCGAGGGGTCAGTGTCCGGATTGAACACCAACAAGCCTTGGCAAAGGTAACCCACATGGGCAAAGGAAACAGGTCGCGGCGTGGACCAGCAAAGTCCAGGAGACTCTACAAGCTATTTGGAGTCAGGGCATGTCTAGAGCAACCAGGGAAGCCAAAGGAAAATCAAAGTGAGCCTTGCCAGGACCCACAGGACAACGGACCAGGGATCACGAGGAGACCTCAAGTGAATTCACAAAGCACCAGCCCACAGAGCACTTGTGGAGTGGAGGCCGGAGATCTTTGGTGGAAATGTTGCTCGGGGTTGGGACTACATGTAGTCCAAAGCACAGCCTCAGGGATTGCCAAAAAGCATATGCTGCAGCAAAAGTACACGGTGTACAGGGGTTCAGGTTGCACGGTCCCCACGAGGGATACGGGTCTCAAGATTGCTAAGAGGGCAGATCAACCTCAGGGATGCTCTGAAACCCACCTCCTGTGTTGCAGAAATCTTCAGAGTCCTCAGGAGCTTGGGAGATGCAAACCAGTCAGGTGCATCTAGGTGCCTACTGCTTCAGGGGAGTAACTCCTTTACTCTAAAGGAGATTATTCTGTCGTCGAGCGAAGTATAGTCTGTTGAGGTACTTGGTTTCTGTTGCAGAGCTTAGTCCAGGTAAAATCCAAAGTCTTGGAATCAGGTTTCCCACTCTATACCCAGGGAAAGGGTTGGACTGACTCTGCGGACCCTCCTAGGGGAGGGGCAGGAGAGATGGGTGGCTACAACCATGTCCTTTGTCCAGTTCCACGCCAGAGCAAGAGAAAATAGCTCCTAGAACTGGTTTGAGCTGGACTATGCATTGGGACACCAAATGTACTCCCAGTGCAGAATTTCTGGCACTCTCAGAGTGCACCCACCCAGCACCAATACACTAAAGCCTGTCTGGGAGGTGGTCACACCTCCCTGTGACAGGAAATCTATTGTTAGGCATTCCTCTGCTCAAGCTTGGCTCAGTACCAGGTCGCGAAAGCTGGTACCGGGTAGCCCGGTGATCCACATAAGTCCCTCTAGGAGGGTGGAATCATACCTCCCCCGCCAGTTACCGGCAGGGAGGTATGATTCCAATGTGTTTGACACCAAACACGTCATGTTTCTCAGCAGCCATTTTAAAGTTAGCATTTACTGCGAGATTATAATGCACTTCAGTATATATCATTGGTTACATCACAGACAACCCCGGAGAATAGGTTCCGAAGGCTGCAGAGGGGCCCTACGCATGCAGGGGCATCCTCTCACACAAAATTCATTACCCTGCCTTCAGAATAGTTAAGGCCTGCCATAGCGGTGACTTATATGTGTAGTGATTTAGACTACATATAGGGAGCCTATGTCTAAGTAAGGAGTGCATGCAGCTCCTTACATAGGCTACAGTAGCGGACCTGTGGTGTCATTTTGAATGGCCTCTCAGGGGTGGTGCAATACATGCTTCAGTGGTTATACGGTGTACCATATACTCTGAACTTATAAGGGTACCCCACAATCCAATCTGGAGTGTACCTAAAGTACATGCAATTAATATACAGGAAAAATCAGATAGACTGGAGTCCTGAATAGCAGGCTCCCAGTCAGTCTAAGTTAAAAACAGTGACACATCAGCAAAAAGTGGGGGTAACCATAAGAGGCAGATCCTACTCTCCTACAGACCCTCCATATCCTTTGACAAACCTCCTGTAATACCCAGTCAGGCCCAAGAAAGCTCTGACCTGAGTTTGGTTAGTTGGAGCAACGCAGTCCATGATGGTCTGGATTTTGCTCTGCAATGGCTGAACCTAACCTCCACCCACAAGGTGGCCTAGGTATACAACCTTACTTTGCCCTATCTGGCACTTAGTGGCCTTGATAGTGAGGCCAGCTTTTTGCAGAGCCCCTAAACATTTTTCAGGTGGACAAGGTGATCCTCCCAGGTGAAGCAATATCATCTAGATAAGCTGCACTATAGGCTTCCAGGCCTGCAGGACTTTGTTCACCAACCTTTGAAAAGTGGCAGGTGCATTCTTCAATCCAAAGGGCATCACCACAAACTGGTAGTGCCCACTAGGGGTTGAAAATGCAGTTTTTGATTTTGCATCCTCAGCTAATCTGATTTGCTTGTTTAGCTGTCAGGTCAAATGTACTCAGAAACTTGGCTGAGGCCAAAGTATCTATAAGTTCATCTGCCCTGGGTATTGGATGGGCATCAGTCCTAGTGACAGCATTGAGACCCCTGTAGTCAACACAGAACCTCATCTCTCTCTTACCACCCTGGGTGGACTATCCCAAGGGCTATCTGAGGGGTCAATTACTCCCAATTCCAACATCGTCTGGACTTCAGTCCTGATACTGTCACTGACATTTTCAGGTTGCCTGTAAATCTTATTTTTAACAGGCAGACTGTCACCTATGTCCACTTCATGAGAGCACCAGGTAGTCTGGCTTGGAGTCAGTGAAAATATGTGTCTGAACTGATTCAGGACTTGCCTACAATCAGTTTGCTGCTGGTCAGTGCGGCTGCCTGCCAGGCTACACCATCAACTGAACCATCACCAGGGTTCTTTGAGAGCAGGTCAGGGAGTGGATCACTCTATTCCTCCTGTCCCTCATCAGTTGCCATGTGCAAACCCATGTCTGCCCTGTCAACATATGGCTTGGGCCTGTTCACATGGAGCATCCTATGGGGGCTCCTGTGAGTTTCAAGGTCCACCAGGTAGGTAACCTCTCCCTTTTGCTCACTGATAGTATGAGGTCCACTTTCTGTCCTAGCTGATAAACAGTCACAACAGCCTGTTGGTCATGCCAGGTCTTTTGCAACTCCTGGCTAGACTCAAGGTTTTTGGATGCCTTCTTCATGTACTCAGCCATCTCGGAGACCAAGGACATAGTCCACAATATCCTTTTTAGGGGGTTTGAGAGGTAACTCCCATCCCTCCTTCACTAGACATAAAGGACCTCTAACTGGATGTCCGAACAGAAGTTCAAAAAGGCTATAACCAACCCCTTTCTGAGGAACCTCTTTGTAGGCAAAGAGAAGGCAGGGCAAACGTGCCTGTGCTTTTCAGGGAGACCTTTAATCATGCCCTTAAGTAATTTGTTGAATCTCTCAACTAACTCATTGCATTGTGGGTGATAAGGAGTGGTAAATTTACCCCACACTCCTTCCACATAGCAGTCAAGTAATAAGACATAAAGTTTGCATCTCTGTCTGATACTACCTCCTTAGGAAAATCCAACCTGGAAAAGATTCACAGGAGAGCTCTAGAAACAACCGGAGCTGTGGTAGTGCTCAGTGGAATTGCTTCTGGATACCTAGTGGCATGGTCTGCCACCACTAGTATGAATCTGTGCCCAGATGCAGCCTGAGGATCCATGGGACCAACAATGTCAATACCAACCCTCTCAAAGGGAACCCCCACCATAGGTAGTGGTATCAGAGGGGCCTTTGTAGTACCACCTGCCTCACCACTGGCTTGGCATGTGATACAGTAGCAACAAAACTCCTTTGTGTCTTCTGACATGTGAGGCCAATTAAAGTGAGGAACAATTCTGTCCCAGGTCTTGTTTTGGCTTAAGTGTCCTGCTAATGGGATATCATGTGCCAGTGTCAATAGGAAGCCCCTAAACTTCAGAGTTATAACCAACCTCCTGGTTGCACCAGGTATGGGGTCTCTACCCTCTGAGCATAAGAGTCCATCATCCCAATATATCCTATGGGACCCACTGGTACTCCCAGCAGCCTCCACAGCAGCTTGCTGTCTGAGGGGTTCAAGAGAGGGGCAGCTCAGCTGCTCCTGGCTCAGAGCTGCCCTGAACGCCCCCCGTCCCCAAGAACTCAACCTGATCAGATCCAGTTCCTCTGAGACAGTTCCTTCTTCAGGTCTAAGATCATCTCCCTCAAGAGAATGATCTGTACTCTGAAGCAGGGGGGAGACACTGCCTAACCCCCACTGCTGCTTCTCTTGGAAGGTACCTGGTCCACTATTCGAGGATCCAGGGCCTGTTCAGTGGAAGACATTTTTGCCTGTGACCTAGTCGTGGAAAACACATTTGCAGGGATGCAAAGCATTTCTGCATTTGTCCTGAGTTCCACTTCAGTCCAAGCTGAAGTTTCCAACTTATTGCCCAATAAGCATTCAACAGGGAGGTCTGAGCTGACCACAACTTTCTTAGGGCCAGGTACACCTCCCTAGGTGAAATTCACAACTGCTAATGAATGATCGGTCCTGGTATTGCTTGCATTGGTCACTTGGTACATCTCACCAAGTATAATCTGTTCAGGGTCCACAAGATCTTTTGTCACCATTGTGACACTTGCACCAGTGTCCCTGTATGCCATGGCCTCCATACCATTGATCACAGGCAGTTGTCTGTACTTGCCCAGATTACTGGGACTGACAAATACGGAGTCAATATCCATGCCTCCATCACACACTAACACAGCCTGAGTTGGAATTCTGACTAGGCCAAAATCCATCTCAGATCCCAGGGCCAACCCTACTACACCCTTATTCTGTGTACCACCACTTTGAACTGAGCTAGGGGGAACAGTTACCTTAAGGGCAGTGGTGGCTGGAGTAGATTCCTTGGCCCTTAGACAACTAGCATATTTTGTCCAATGGGTCTTCTCTTTACAGATATGACCTCAAGGTTTCTTTTTGCCATTTCCCTTGTTTGATTGTGACACCCTCTGTTAGAACTGGGGGTCTCTAGTTGGCAGAGGTAGGTACCTTTGACCAAATAGGGACCCTTGCTTCAAAGCCAGGGAAAGGGGATTACACTACTGGATAACCCCTGCTCACCCCCTTGGTGGCCTGGCACGAGCAGGCAGGCTTATCTCAGAGGCAGCATTTGTGAACACATATAGTAATACAGTGAAAATACTACAGATGGACACCACACAGGTTTTATAAAAATAAGTATTCTTTATGTAGACTTAACACAAGACCACAAACGACAAAAATCCACAATACTGTACTCAAAATAGACTTAAAGATGGTAGAAGTAACTTATTTGAAGTTGATGGTAAATGCGACACGTTTCTCACAAAAGTACCTGGATGCGTAACGCAAAACAAACAAAAGGTTCGCAGGGAGGGAAATGCGTCAGTTCCTTGCTTTGGGGGAGATGAGGCGTCGCACCTCAATGCTTGCGCAGAGTAGGGGATGCTTCTTGGTCCTTACCGGAGAGGAGGTGATGCATTGATTCTCGTACTGCATTCCGGTTACGATGCGACAAGATGGTGCCTCGATGCAATGCGACAAGCCGGTGCGATGCGATAAGATGGCGCCCTTGATGCGATGACGTGAAGACGGTGCGTGCATGCCCGGCAGCTTTGAGGCGAAATCTGCAACTTTGGAGCTGTGACAGGTTCTGTGACACGCTTCTCCGGTGATGCGATGGCTAATTCTGCTGCGGCGACACACTTCTCCGGTGATGCATTGGGTAACGGTTTTGACGAAGGCACGCTTCTCAGGTGATGCGGCAGCGACCTCTGCGGCAGTGACACGCTTCTCCGGCGATGCAACAGCTGCGGCTGCGACACGCTTCCTCTCCTTGAATCGCGCTTCCAGCTCCCAGCAACACGTAGGCCTCTGCAGACAGAATTTCCAGCAAGGAAATTTAGAGGGGAGCTGGTGGTTAAGTCTTTTGTCCCTGAGACTTCAGCAGGAAGCAAGCACAAGTTCAAGCCCTTGGAGTAATATTCCGCAAGATGATGAACGTTATTTGATCCTTTTCCTCTCCTTGGCACTGAAGACACCATTGTAGGCCAACCCAGCAGCACAGCACACTGGCAGGGGGGCAATCCAACTCCTACAGCTTCCTTGGTTCTTCTCCTTGGCAGAGGATCGTCTTGTTGTTCCAGAAGTGATCTAAAGTCTTGGGGTCTGGGTCCCCATATTTATACTACTAAATCATTTGTCTTCTGAAGGCAGAGGGGCCTGTACCTAGTCCAAACCAGTTCTGCGCAGTCCTTGAGCACTTTGTGTCCAGGACTCCTTCTTTTCTTTGGCAGGGTGGGCCAGGGACATCAGATGCACCGCAGGAGCTGGAGCCAGCATTGTGGAAGGCAGGCACAAACCTATTTAGACTCAGGTGCTACTCCTCCCACCACTCTACCTGCAGATAGGCCTATTCAGCTCTGTGCTGACTCACCCTGTCTCCTGGAATCCCCCAGCCCCTGTCACTCACAAAACCAGACACACAATACACAAGCTAGCAGAGGCAGGCTGGATGGTTAGGTAAGAAAATACCTACTTTCTAAAAGTGATATTTTCAAACACAAAATGTTAAAACCAACTTCACTAAAAGATGTATTTTATCATTTTGAGTTCAGGCGTACGAAACTCGAATTTCTACCATGTTCCCTGAGTCAGTTAGGATTATAAGGTGTTATAATCAAACTGCCCATTCTGGCCTTTGGGTACTGGTAGCTTTGCAATAGTGAAAAACGAAAATGGCTGTAATTCACTATTAAGACAGGCCACACACACCAGGGCATGTCCTACCTTATAATTACAATGTACCCTGCCCTTGGGCCTACCTTGTCTGATATGAAGAAATGGGAAGGTTTAGGGACTGGCAAGTGGGTGCACTTACCAAGTCAGCATGGCAGTACTAGACTGCACACAGGCTCTACAATGGTGGTCCTGAGACATACTTTACAGGCTGCTTCTGTGGGTGACACAACCAGTGCTGCAAGCCCACCAGCAGCATTTGATTTACAGGCCCTGGTAAGTACATCAAATAAGCCAATCATGGAGTGACTAATCCAGTATACCAATTTAACATAGGGAGCACTTGCACTGTGGCACTGAATAGGAGTGGCACAGTGCCCAAAGCTACTAAACCAGCAAAACATATCAAAAACAGATGAGGCAATCAGTAAAAATGGAAGGGAAACTTAAGCCAATGGTACCAGGTCTAACACCCCCGCAGATGAAGACTTTTTGGGCTCTTGTGAAGACTTCGAGTCTTTACCCTTATCCCCACCCTTATCTGAGGTTTTAGAATCTTGCTTCTTAGAGTCACCACCTTGGTTCTGAGCTTTCCGCTTCACCCTGGTTCTGAGTCAGACCCATTTGTCTGCCCTCTTTCCCAATTCCTGGGGAGAGGTCAAATCTGAATCAACCAGGTACTGATGCAATAACTGATGTTTGCAATTATTAAGGATCTGCTCCCTCATAATTAAATTGAACAATCCTTTAAAATCAAACACCTTACTGCCAAGTAACCAGCCTTCCAGAGCCCTATTAGCATAATGTATACAGTCAACCCAGTCCTGAGTCTGTGCTTTCTGGGTATCTCTTGAACTTAATCTTGTACTGTTCAGTGGTTAAGCCAAACCCATCTATGAGAGTGCTCTTCAAGACTGAGTAATTGTCAGCATCCTCTTCTCTAACAGTGAGGAGCTTACCTCTACCTTTGTCAGCAAAGGAGAGCCACAAGATAGCTGCCCATTGTTTCTGAGGGACCCTCTGTACTTTACAGTCCCTCTCTAGTGCATTTATCCATTTGTAGATGTCATCCGCACTCTGATATGGAGGGACTATCTTGTTCAGGTTCCTATGATCAAGAGAATACTCTCTAGTTCTACGGACACTGTTGCTGCCACCATGGGAATCTAGTCCCAATCTTATGGTTGCTCTCTGGAGTTGCAGGGATTCCCTGTCTAGGGCCAATTGCTCTTTCTGAAGCCTGTGCTTAATTCTCTCAATCTCTAGAAATAGGCAATGCTTATCATAAGAGGATTCCCTCTTATTAGATATGGAAGACCCTACAGAAGTACCTGAGTGATTAGATTCCACAGAGGGAGATCTAGATCTCCTACGTATACTCAGTACTCTTCCTGGTGGGGTAAAGAGAAGGCCACTGAGGCCTTCTCCCCCACCCAAAGGAAGATCTAGTTTGTCCAGGTTAGAATCATTTTGAGTTTGCTGGTTAGGATTTGAGTCCCGGTCACCACAGTTTTCACTGTCTTGCCTTCCCTCATTCCCTGTTCCACCCATTCTACCTACCTCATCAGACCCTGGAGTCTGTCTGAGGTCGTCTAGAGGCAATGTCTATATGAGGTGTTGAGTGCAGGCACTTCTCCCTGTCTTCAGCTTCCTAGATGTGCACATGGTTCTCAATTATTGGAATGAGAGCCTATCACACCTAGTTGTTAAAGGGCCACTGCCCTCTTTTCTAGAAGACATACTAGTGTTATGTGGTATAGGCACCTACCTAACCTAGTGGAGACTAAACTCTCTTGAGTTGGAGAAAGGGTGTGCTAGACCATTGTCTTACCCAACTCCAAGTTCAGTAGAACTTACTTTATTCTAATCTTGACGTATTATATGTACCTAATACTTTTAGTGGTTTTCAGTTTAACACTCAATGAGAGTTATCTGGTAAAACAATAGCAAGCTTGAATCCCACAGCTGCACACAAATGTGTGAAGTTGGCCTGGTATATGCTGTCCACTAATTAAAGTGGGCACCTTGCACCAGTCCAAACAACCCTCATGTTGATTAGGTCAAAGATAACCTTTATAGAACGCTATCCCAGTGGTAGCTATGGAGAGCAGCCTTCATGCTTAGTCTTTAAGGAATGTAAAGCAGCGTGTTTTACCAGAACCGAACCTCCTGAATATTCAAATGAAAGGAGAACCACAAGTATTATATAATAAATATGTATTTATTACTGAACACTCTCTGCTAATCTCTATATGAGATTAGAACATAAGGCACACAATACTTAATCAATAGACCATCAGTAAATAGCACAATACACAGCGGGCTCCCGGGGGAGACCGGACCATATCGTAACAAAAATGGTATAACAAAAACGACTTCACTAGACACAGGGCCTAGATCCTGTAGAATGGCTGGGACCCCAAGGAACCACCCAAAGGAGTGACACAGGGAGCCCACTGAGAACGGGTGCAGTGTGGGAACAAAGTCACGTGTTCCGTACAACTCTATGGGAACATTGCGGTTGGAAAATTACAGTTTAAGGACACTTCGGAGAGGACTTAAAGGAAACCCTTTGGAACATAGAAGGTTCTAAGGTCAGCACCCTTGTGATTACCGAGGTACCCAGGTTACCTATCCCAGAGGAGCCAGGTGCATAGGGGTTAAGTGGTGTCGGAAACCCTCATCGTTTTCAACGGCATGATGCTAAGAAGTGCTGCGGCTGAGAAGATGAAATACAAGCCTGGATCCAAGGTGAGACTAACCTGAAAGTGTAGGAGACAGTGTATGGGTTACTTCAGGGTGACCAGGGGCTCCATAGACAAATGCTTCAGGTGTGAAGATAGGATGCTTGACTCTGCAGTCACGGGGACCAGGAGACGTCTATGATGACCAAAGTCTGGAGGTGAGCTGTCCCACGAAGGATGTTAAGTGCTGAGGGGGGTCAGTGTCTGGATTAAACACCAACAAGCCATGGCAAAGGCAACCCACGCAGACAGAGGAAACAGGTCACTGTGTAGACCATAAAGGTCCAGGAGACTCTTTAAGCTATGGGGAGTCAGAGCACATCTGGAGCAACCAGGAAAGCCCAAGGAAAATCAAAGTGACCCTCGCCAGGACCTACAGGCCAACATACCAGGGATCGCAAGGGGATCTCGAGCGGATTCACAAATCACCAGCCCACAGAGCACTCATGGAGTCGAGGCTGGAGATCTTCTGTGGAAATGCTGCTCAGGGTCAGGACTACACATAGTCCAAAGCACAGCCTAAGGCCAAAAACCATATGCTGCTACAAAAGTACACAGTGCACAGGAGTTCGGGTTGCACAGTCCCCACGATGGACACTGGTCTCAGGAACCCACCTCCTGTGTTGCATAAACCTTCAGAGCCCTCAGGAGCTCGGGAGAAGCAAACCGGTCAGTTGCGTATAGGTGCCTGCTGCTATAGGGGAGTAACCCATTTACTCTAAGGGAGATTCTTCTGTAGTCCAGCGATGTGTAGACTGTCAAAGTACTTGGTTTCTGTTGCAGAGTTTAGGTCAGGAAAAATCCAAAGTCCTGAAATCAGGTTTCCCACTTTATACCCAGGGAAGGGGTTGGACTGACACTGGGGACCCTCCTAGGGGAGGGGCAGGACAGAGGGGTGGCTACACCCATGTCCTTTGTCCAGTTTTGCACCAGAGCAGGAGCAAATGGCTCCTGGAACTGGTTTGAGCTGGACTATGCATAGGGACACCAAGTGTGCCCCCAGTCCAGACTTTCTGGCACTCTCAGAGTGCACCCACCCAGCCCCAATACACTAAAGCCTGTCTGGGAGGTGGTCACATCTCCCTGTGACAGGAAACCTATCGTCAGACCTTACTCTGCTCGAGCTTGGCTCAGGAGCAGGAGGGCAGACTCGTGATGCCCAGGATTGAGAAAGCTGGTCCCGGCAAGAGCTGTGACATAAGTCCCTCTAGGGGGGTGGAATCATACCTCCCCCGCCAGTTACGGTGGGGAGGTATGATTCCAAGGTGTTTTGACACCAAACATGACATGGTTATAAGCAGCCGTTTTAAAGTTAGCATTTACCGCGAGGTTATAATGCACTTAAGTATATATGGTTGGCTGCATCACAGACAACCCCGGAGAATAGGTTCCGAATGCTGCAGAGGGGCCCTACCATGCAGGGGCACACTCTCACACAAAACTCAGCACCCTGCCATCAGGATTGATAAGGCCTGCCATAGGGGTTACTGATAGGTTTATATGTGTAGTGATTTAGACTAGATATAGGGAGCCTATATCTAAGTAAGGGGTGCATGCAGCTCCTTACACAGGCTACAGTAGCAGACCTGTGGTGTTATTTTGAATGGCCTTTCAGGGGTGGCGCAATGCATGCATCAGCGCCAGGGGGGCCTCTGGGGTACCATGTACTAGGGACTGATAAGGGTACCTCAGAATCCAATCTGGAGTGTACACAAAGTATATGCAATCAATTTACAGGAGAAAGCAGATAGACTGGGTTCCTGAATAGCAGGATCCCAGTCATTCTAAGTCAAAAACAGTGATACATCAGCAAAAAGTGGGGGTAACCATAAAAGGCAGATCCTACTCTCCTACAGTTTGCTATTATGATGACTTAAACAACTAATATAAAGGGACTAAGCTAGAGAACAAGTATTGCCAAAACCAATGGACCTGGCATCAGGTGCCAGAATTTTTGCAATTCTTGTTGTATTTGTCATGTTTTTTGCAAAAATTTATTTTTCAGGAAGCTGCGGGGCACTCATTAAATCTAAAAAAAAAACATTGGGTAAAGGCAAAAGTGATTTTCTCACCGTATACACCTTGCGGGCCTGATTCACAAAGGCAAACTTACTTTTTTGTATAAGTTCACCATTGCTTGCTATTCACAAAGCAATTTTACTAGTAGGATAGAACAGTCTTTGCCAGTGTCTAGCTATTCCAATTAACCCACCACATACTTGAGCAATCGTTTCTCCTACAGGACTCAGGCTCTGTTGTTATTATTTGGGTGATTTTAAATAGCCTGAAAAGGATCTTGACCCAATACTGTTGAGATATTTACAGTGAACACCTAAGTCAAAAATCAAAACATAAATTAAGCATTAGCAGGGAACAAGTCTGTGTTCTCACTTTACCCTTGTATAATCATATTAATGTCTCTGTTTTGTATAATGAGAGCATGCCCATGGATTAAAGGAGATACAGTCTATCATTAAAAGAAGTATTTATCTTAGTATTGTTGTGCATTCAGCACAAGGAAGAGTGTTTTTCATGTGCAGAAAATGGATTGACGGCACCCAGATCAGATTTTAATTCAGCCAATCTTAGACTAGTGATCTTCGGTGAACGAGGGAAAAAAACGGTTTGACAAATAAGGTAAGAGCCAGAAATAATGAATACTTTAAGCGCAAGTTGTGAATCTATATAATTTCAAAATATTCACAATGGGGAAATGTGTATGAGGATCTTCTCCAGTGTCCAGATCACAATGGCTTCGGTTCAGGAAAGCATTGAAAGTGTTGGGTGACATAATATTTAACCCCTTGGCCGTAGCACGAATTTTGCAGCGGTGCAGGTGGTGGAGGGTGAGCTTGGTGCTGCTGTGCTCGTGACGGAACCACGTCATTATGAGTCATGGGCCGGAACCACGCTATCATGGGTCACGGGCGTCGTGTGCTCATGACGGTGTGGTTCCATCACCGCCCGCCCGCTCATTATTTCGCCCGCACAGGCGGGGAATTAATGCCTCGTGGGCGGAGCGGCATCCACATGACGGAACCACGCCATCATGAGCACACGCTGCCCGTGG
The DNA here is from genome assembly GCF_964263255.1 of Lissotriton vulgaris. Taxonomy (NCBI): domain Eukaryota; kingdom Metazoa; phylum Chordata; class Amphibia; order Caudata; family Salamandridae; genus Lissotriton; species Lissotriton vulgaris. The sequence continues at coordinate 791,664,174 of NC_141694.1, read as the reverse complement.
CTTATGACGGCGTGGTTCAGTCATAAGCAGGCAAAGGGTTAAAGGGGGTTTTCTCCGGTGTATAAAGTTGCATGAAACTTAACAGGATGCAATTCATGTTTTAGCACCATCCATTTGTTGGTGTTCGAAAGGTGTATTGGCGTTGGAAAGTTTTGAATCTGCATTTCCAGGATATAACTTTTCAAGCATCCTATAGAAATGTTATACTGTTTCTATTTCCTTATAGTTATATAACGCTACATGAAACCATGTTGTATCATGTGATAGGAATAATAACTTACTTTCCACATAGCACCAACCCGCATTTTGTTAGCAGCTTCTATGGCTGCACATAGCCGATGATAATATTACCCTATTTGATGGTACCCAATGGGATCCATTCACATAGGCATTTTAAGGATGTGAGCAAAGCAGTTCTCCTGTAGCACGTTTTGCCTAGCCTTACATGCCTAGGGAGCCTATTCACAAAAGCAATATATATGTATATATATATATATATATATATATATATATATCTTTCCAACAAGGTTGCCCCCTAGAAGAAGTCGCACAGGTAAGGGTTACTGCATCAAACAGTCACAGGCAGCAGGAAATGCAGTAAGCAGCAGGCATCCCAGAAAGCCAAACGCGTTTCAAGCATCTAACGTGCTCTTGATCACTGGCAATATGGATGCCTGCTGCTTACTGCATTTCCTGCTGCCTGTGACTGTTTGATGCAGTAACCCTTACCTGTGCGACTTCTTCTAGGGGGCAACCTTGTTGGAAAGATGTAATGCGGCCGGCCCGGTCGCGAAGAGGTCCCGCCGCTTACAGTTAGCGGATCCTGAGTGCCGGGACACACTGACACTCGGTGGAAGGCAAGGGGCTCAAATCACAGGAATATATTGGCTGGCATGCAGTGTGGTATGCGGAACTCCCACCCTACAGGGTATGATATTTTAATGGACATTTGGTTGGTCGCCACTTGGAGAGAGAAACGCTGAGTCTGGGGGCATTAATTCAAGGACTACTATACCCATAATGCTTGCGCCCACAGGGGCGGGACTCTGAATTTCAATAAAGCATTGTTTTGAAACAGCCAGCCTTGAGTCCATATTGCCAGTGATCAAGAGCTCGTTAGATGCTTGAAACGCGTTTGGCTTTCTGGGATGCCTGCTGCTTATTGCATTTCCTGCTGCCTGTGACTGTTTGATGCAGTAACCCTTACCTGTGCGACTTCTTCTAGGGGGCAACCTTGTTGGAAAGATGTAATGCGGCCGGCCCGGTCGCGAAGAGGTCCCGCCGCTTACAGTTAGCGGATCCTGAGTGCCGGGACACACTGACACTCGGTGGAAGGCAAGGGGCTTAAATCACAGGAATATATTGGCTGGCATGCAGTGTGGTATGCGGAACTCCCACCCTACAGGGTGTGAAATTTTAATGGACATTTGGTTGGTCGCCACTTGGAGAGAGAAACGCTGAGTCTGGGGGCATTAATTCAAGGACTACTATACCCATAATGCTTGCGCCCACAGGGGCGGGACTCTGAATTTCAATAAAGCATTGTTTTGAAACAGCCAGCCTTGAGTCCATATTGCCAGTGATCAAGAGCTCGTTAGATGCTTGAAACGCGTTTGGCTTTCTGGGATGCCTGCTGCTTACTGCATTTCCTGCTGCCTGTGACTGTTTGATGCAGTAACCCTTACCTGTGCGACTTCTTCTAGGGGGCAACCTTGTTGGAAAGATGTAATGCGGCCGGCCCGGTCGCGAAGAGGTCCCGCTGCTTACAGTTAGCGGATCCTGAGTGCCGGGACACACTGACACTCGGTGGAAGGCAAGGGGCTCAAATCACAGGAATATATTGGCTGGCATGCAGTGTGGTATGCGGAACTCCCACCCTACAGGGTATGATATTTTAATGGACATTTGGTTGGTCGCCACTTGGAGAGAGAAACGCTGAGTCTGGGGGCATTAATTCAAGGACTACTATACCCATAATGCTTGCGCCCACAGGGGCGGGACTCTGAATTTCAATAAAGCATTGTTTTGAAACAGCCAGCCTTGAGTCCATATTGCCAGTGATCAAGAGCTCGTTAGATGCTTGAAACGCGTTTGGCTTTCTGGGATGCCTGCTGCTTACTGCATTTCCTGCTGCCTGTGACTGTTTGATGCAGTAACCCTTACCTGTGCGACTTCTTCTAGGGGGCAACCTTGTTGGAAAGATATATATATATATATATATATATATATAAGCTCCAAAGTTCCCCACGGAACAAAGACGCACTCAGACCTCCGCTAGCACCAGGCTTTTAAAGGGTAAGAACGGAACCGGCATGCCGATGCAAATAACAGCTTTCGTGTCGAGTTACTCATGCCTGAAGCGTTTCTGTGCTGCGTACTTCATCAGAGGCTTCAACAGTGTTTCCTCCTGTTCTGACCCATACACACACAAGAAAAATGTCACCCTTCGATGGGCTGCTCTGTTTTGCATATTGACTTGTGGGTGTTGTAGTCTGGTTCAACAAACTCTACCCTAACAAACTTCTTTCATCTTCAGGAACTACACCTACCAGAATGCTGATGGGTGATATCTACATCCACGCGCACTGAGGGAGGAGAAATTTGCCCAAAAAGAAATTTGAATTAGAAGGTGAAAACGGCATTCTTTGAGTGTAATCCCAAGAAGAAGAGGCATAATGGCCTCGAAACGCGTCGGATGAACTTGATTTATTACAAAGGAGAAAGGCCATGAGAGCTGCATCGAGGCTAAGCAAGCCGGATGGTGAAACAGTGTGGGGTGACTTCTTGAAGCTCAAGGGCTATTTGCTTAAACATATATATATATATATATATATATATATATATATATATATATATATATATATATATATATATATATATATATATATATATAGATATATATATATATAGATATATATATATATATATATATATATATTTATATATATATATATATATATATAAATATATATATATATATATATATATATATCTATACTACTATTATAAAGAGAGAACTGTGTCCTTTGATCCAGGTAAACTCGAAAAGTACACCACCAATCGCAACACCCAATGCAGCGTTGGAAAGGGGAGGTCCAGTAGATGGACATAGGCTATATAAAAAATATATATATATAAGTTATTTAAAAAATGTACAATAAAAAAAAAGTAGTCCCTTCGAAGTATTGCCGGTCGTGTGCGCTAACCACGTACGTGCTGACATCATCATCGGAGGACGGGAGCGCGAGGAGGAGCGGCGGACAGGACCGCGGGGAGGAGCAGCGGACAACAGCACGGGGAGGAGCGGAGAACTTAGCCACACTGGAGCGGCCTGAGGTACGTGAACCGCGGGGAGGAGCGGTGAAGTAAGGAGGACTGGACTGCAGCGGCGGCGGACAACAGCGCAGGGAGGAGCGGAGAACTTAGCCACACTGGAGCGTCCTGAGGTACGTGAACCGTGGGGAGGATCGGTGAAGTAATGCGGACTGGAGTGGGATGACAGGTAAACTTTAGCGCTGCAGCGGGGCGTGTATAATGGCTTTGTTCGTTTGCAGCGTCGGATGCGTGGCCACAGTGTTAGGGAGCAGGGTGTGTACGGATGATTGGGGGCACTGAAGGTGGCGGTGAACTTGGGCTGAGGAGGTGGTTGGGGGCCTGCGTTTTGGCGACTGGGAGCAAGCCTGATTGCCCCCGGACAACGTGGGAATGGAAGTGAGCCTGGGGTTAAGCAGAGTTAACAATAAGTACCAGCGCCCAAAACTCTGCTTAAAAGTACTGGACCAGTGCAATTACATGTCGGCGGGTGGAATATTCTTTTTTTTTTACGAGTAGTCCCTGGGTTTTCCCATTCCATCTCATTTTAGGGTTAATTCACAAAGGCGACTAAAAATACATAAAAGAGTACATCTACTATTTTACGTACACCAAAATGTTTTTGTGGTTAGCCCCCTTTGTCAATCTACCCCAAAACATCTAGGAGACCAATTCACAAAAGCATTTAAGGGTATGGGAAGCAGTACTATATATTTCAGGAATATTCCCATTTTATAGGTTTTAGTGGCAATATACAATGTCAGAGTACGAAAAGTACTAGTATGCTACAGGAGTAGTGCTTTACATATCCCCTTAAATGGAAATAAAGGGAGAATATTCAGGAAATATTCCTATACTTTTGGTGCAAATGGAAAGGACTGAGCCCTTCTTGCACTTTTAATAATAGGGAGTTGGGTAAACGTGAGCGCAAAATCCGTTCCGCTCGCGGAGGTTCACGGATTTTCGGTAAATCTGCAATCCGCGAATTTACCTAAAATCCATGAATCCGCGAGCGGCAGATTCGGGGGGCAAAAGTTCAAGCCTTCAAGCTTGAAGTTGTAACTATTTTAGGATGGCGTCGGCAAGCTTCCAGCGCCATCCTAAAATAGTTACTAAGTTAGCTAAGTTAGCTTCAACAGGAAGCACTAATAGATAAAATAAAGCAGGTGCTCGAGCACCTGCTTTATTTTATCTATTAGTGCTTCCTGATCGATCTCTGACCTTTTATACACACAAGAGGCATGAACTCGCATGAAAGCCCCGCACGTTTGGTCCCGCTCACACACTCGCGGTGTGCACCGTCTTCCCGCCATTTACCCACTATGATAGCTCACTCAAGGGACCCCTGCGCCCTTCGGGGCGATTGCATAAAAACACACACATGGTCGCTGGAACTAGTTGAAGCTCAAATTCAGTGACTCATTCATCAGCCCAAAAACAATCGTGAGCGTCGTCGAAGCTGGGCAGGTGTGACTTCTCGTCAACGTCGGATGGTCCGGAGTAGATAGAGAAAAATAGCGGCAGTTTAAAAAAGTAAACAAGAGCAGAAGTTGACGATACGCCTTTCCATCTGCATCGCTGCTGAGAACTAATAACGAGCCGAGACGATTGTTCTATACTGTGAGGCAGTTTATAACACGTAAAGAGGAACAATATCGGAAGACACGCCTTTCCAATTGCGCTGCTGCGGGGGCATTCACCACGAGCTGAGCCGTTTACCCTATATTGCAGGGAATGTATTCATCTAGTTTTGAACATTCTCCGAGGCAACAATTATAAGGAAGAATTTTCGTTGTATAACATTGAGAACACAGCCCCTGAGGAAGGAACCTCTGTTCCGAAATGCATTGGGCCTGAAACTAATCATGGTTCAGTAGCTAATAGAATAACTCGTTGAGTGAATCTATATGAGCAAAAATAATATGGACAATCACTGTAAATAATGAAAACAGTATTTGAATGTTGAATAATTATGAATTTGAATGTATAAGAGTCATATGATTATGTTTTGAATCAAGAAGTAAATAACAGTACAAAACAAACTGATGCTGTGGTATAGTTATAATAAGTATGATTTGACATTGACTATTGTTTGAAATTGGTGAACATTCTGTTCATTAGGAACAGTGCACACTATAGCAGGTTACTCCTGTTCCGGGTTAAATTTGGTTTATACATGTGGAGCCAACACATGTTCATAGTGTAGCACCCTTGTCCAAATAGGTTAAAGTATAGCAAAAAGTAAGTTTAAACTAAGAGTGCGCCTCTCACCCCCCTGTGGGGACACTGTTACAGGTGTGCCTTCTTCCCAAATCTACCGTCAAAAATCAGCTGTGATGCTGGATAGAGGCCTTTGTATCCTTGACTTTCACGAGCGCCATCCTCGTGCTGTTCCTGTGACCAGGAGCTTCTTTCTCTTGATCTGCTGCTCTGATCGGTCTCTGACCTTTTATACACACAAGAGGCATGTGAACTCGCATGGAAGCCCTGCACGTTTGGTCCCGCTCACACACTCGCGGTGTGCACCGTCTTCCCGCCATTTACCCACTATGATAGCTCACTCAAGGGACCCCTGCGCCCTTCGGGGCAATTGCATAGTAACACACACATGGTCGCTGGAACTAGTTGAAGCTCAAATTCAGTGACTCATTCATCAGCCCAAAAACAATCGTGAGCGTCGTCGAGGCTGGGCAGGTGTGCCTTCTTCCCAACTCTACCGTGGAAAATCAGCTGTGATGCTGGATGGAGTGCTTTGTATCCTTGACTTTCACGAGCGCAATCCAAATCCACGAATCTGCAAATTCGCGGATTTTGCTGATCCGCGAATACGCAAATCTGCAAATTTGCGGATCGTGGATCTGCGAAATCCGCCCATGCTTAGAGTTGGGCATCTTAGATTTGATTCACAAAGTAATGTAAAAGTAAGTAAAGAAGTTGTCCTGTGGTAGTACTTTCTGTACTCAAAAATGTTTTAGGAAAACGACCCAAGGTGTCCCTCTCAAAACTATGAAAGGATGAGTTGTCCTTGCCTGATAGGAACTTCTGCCCGAAGGTCGTACAGAGATAATAGCAGCCTGCCCTGGTATAACCATGTATTTTTGAGTTACTGAACCAGAACATTGCAGTCATTCAAATATATTTTCAGTGAAGAGAAACCACAATGTCCTTACTTATAGCCCCCAAAACTATATTAAATGTGGGCTAACATCTAACCTCTACTGTAAGGTACACAAACTCAAATCACACTTAATCTAGAGTTACCAAAATGTAAAGGTAAAAAGTGTATAGGCAATGTTCTGTTTCTTTCACTATACAGTTTTCAGATGGAGTTCAGGTCATGTCATCTGGGTGTGTGTTTCTGGCTGAACTCCGTGGGTATTTTCAGACTGGAGCTAATATTTATACAAATAAAGGCCGCTGTAGCTTGAGCTCTTTTTGTATATTGTACAAACATACATGGTGTGTTTACATTTCTATCAGGTCTTGAAACTTTAGCATCCATGAGTTTGACCTTGTGAGGGCACCTCCCCTCTTTTGTAGAGACGAAGGCACCCTCAATGCTTGTGTAATAGGCAACCAATAATATTCAAAGGCTAGCTGATTTTCTGGCTAGCTTACTTTTATGTGTGATCCGTAGATCATCAGGTAAGGAGATTAATTCCAATTGTTACCCAAATTATAAAGCCTTCTGTCTCTATTGTCGCATATAATCACAGAATCCAAAGATGGAAGTGCATAAGATTTACGATAACGAACAACACGTGTTTCACAACGCAGTTGCTCGTCAGGGCAAGGCAAATGATTGCGAACAGTGGTACCCTTCAATAATCAATGAATGCTGAAAAGCGAATTCAGCAGCCTCAAATAATAATATGGTCATGTTTAAAATCACGCAGTATAGATATCCTCAAGAATGGATAAGGGACTCCATGATAAGAGAATCAAACCTCATTCAGAATACCAACGAAATCCTGATCTTGCAGCATTCCTACCCCCAAAAAATTGGGAGGGAGGTATGCTGTAAGATCAGGTGTTCCAAATGATGTCTGATTCTTTTATTATGGGGTCCGAATGGAAGTCTTTTTGGCATTACAGCTTTGAAGGATCTGTTCTTGCCCCTCTATAGAAGCACTTTCACCAAGATGAACCCCGCCAAACCTTTGGGTATCTTTACCTAGGTGGGCAGAGAAGGGGGATCCCAGCACCAGCAGGCTTGCTGGGCACCCTTCCATCTTTAAATGACCTTCTAAGTGTAAAAAAACACAAAAATTGCCTCAGTATATGGATTTGTATATTTCATGTAGATTACATACAAGAGAGATATGAGGCTCTAATCTATTAGTTGAAAGATAATGATGCAAACGTACAAATGTGTTGGATCCAAAATACTCACAATTGTTTACACTTCCACCTGAACTCATGCTGGAATGCAGAAAGATCCCTGTCTTAATTTCTTTATGCCCAAGATGTCAGTAGAGATATTCTTCAGTTCTGTTGGAATAGGAGAGTGTAATTCTATAATACAATTAGTAGAAATAATAATAACAATAAAACAACAATATTATTATTAATAATAATAATCATTTATTTTGTAATGAATTCACACTGCACGTCTTCCATTGCTTATCACTGTAAAAAATAGGTGTCACTATTAGCCAATTTAAAGTAACTTAACTTACAACCTCAAAACAATGGAAGGCGGAGTTGGCTTTGCAAGGAATCCAACTAATAAACTGCAGGTCATTAAATGGTAGTAAAGAAAGTGTGACTCACTGGACCATCTTGCCCTTATGTGAACAAGTGAATGCCTCATTGCCCTAGTGAATACTGTCAAAAAATGGACACCTCTGAAAGGGCAAATAATTAAGACCAGCCGCGGGTGGTGCACCTTTTACACTCGCTCTATGAGTGCCTTTTGGATTGGACAATGAAGGTCCACAGACCCTCTGCAGTAACCCCTGAGAGGAAACTTTGCCCCCTGAAAAGAGTGGTAATTTGTTTCAGACACAAAACCAGCCATTGTGGAGAGGGACACCTATCTGGCCCTGCACACTCTTGCACCTGATTTCTAAGGGCTTCCTTTGGCATTCCTAAAACCACAACTGGACCTTCAGCCACATCCTTATCGGGTCTGGTGAGACAGACACTCTATGCAGAACTGTTTCTAACTGAGGTGGTAAATATATACTGCAGTACCAACCAGGACTCTGTTATATGTGCAGGGAAATGTCACAGTCCTGTGCTTGTAAGATCATCTAATGAAGTCAATAACCTATTCTTTCAATGGGGGCAGGTGTTTTTTTGTAACAGCAAGGAAAATGTTGGCATGTTCAACAACAAGGACATGCTCAAGAGTCACCTAAAAAAAGACCACATTCCAAAGATGTAAATTTTTCCAGCACATTGAACAGCGAGAGAACACTGATTAATTTGTCACTCTTTTTCGTGATCAAAATTGAATGGCCAAGGCATTGTTTTGGCCTTTGTAAGAAGCATTTGTGTGGAGTTACATTTTATGTCCCTAACTTACATCCTTTCCTATCTAATAAAGAATCCTATTCAGACTGCTTTGACTCTTAAAAATAGCTACAGTGCAATTATTGAAGTTAAATGGCGTATACATTATAACAATAGTAATGATTATTTATACCATCTGGTTCACTGCTTGAGGCTAACTGTCCAATTTATCACAATGATTTTTTTTCTGACAAAAACCTTGATCTTAAAAAAAATATTTACAATTAAATACAAGCGTAATTATTCAGAATGATGTACTAATGATGGTAAGGATGGACAAATCAGATTGCGCTTGGTTCCCGTAGGCATGGTTTAAGAAGGTATAAAACCAAAATTGACAGTAGATGTGCTGTAGCCAAAATTCAGGACTACCTGAAGGTGTCATTCATGACATGAGTTCCCTTGTCAGCTATGCCAGTCTGATGGTTGACCTTTGTGTGATTTGTATACAACTCTGCATTGCCTACTATGAAGGAAGATTCTCAGGACTTCACATAAACCTGTTTCTGCAACCATTATGTTAGCACCAGATGGTGGGATGTGGTCATGTACTTCTTCATTATGGGATAAAGCATTTCAGAACATGGGGCATATTATCAAGCACGGCATTCAAATTATCGCTGCTTTAGCGGCAGAAAACTGCAGCTAAAGCGGCGATAATGGGCTTGATAATATGCCCTTGAGAATTCCAATAGAAGCCCATGTTGATCACCTGAACATGGGCTTCAATTGAAAATCTCAAGGGGATATTATCAAGCCCATTATCGCCGCTTTCGGAGCAGTTTTCTGCCGCTAAAGCGGCGATAATTTTAACGCTGTTTTGATGATAATATGCCCCTATGTTCTTTGGTGCTGGGTGTCCCAAAACTAGACAAACTTGATTCACCTAAGTTTCTCTGGGTTTTGGCATCATAAATACATTCTGATTTGATTTTAGGAGGATTCAAATTTGTCAAAGTCTTAGACATTATCTAATTTTAGTTTAGGTAAGCTAAATTCCAAAATCTGCTTTTACTTAGATGTATGTTAATATTTTTTGTTACATGCATTGTTGTAAAGGCTGATTTACTAGTTGAACTGTTTCAAATAATCTTAATTTTTGGTGTGTATATTTATTGCAATATATAACTGAGATTTAGTTGATTTGACCAAGATGCATGATTTGTGGGGTGTGTCCTATCTACCAACGATCCTATTGAAGCTAAAATTAAGATTGGAGCCAGGATTGTTATCATTTTAATGCTGTAGACTGACTATTCTTTTTTGATACTGTTTGACAGAAAGTGGTACAACAATTGTTAATAAAAATAGAGCTCCAATTAATGCTCACATTGCAATGAATATTAGAAGTATGATGAACTACAGTACATGTGCAAGCATCTAAACAGTAGATATTTTTTCACATAAAAGATGAACATTTTACATTGACGCACACTGGACTTTTATACTGCTTACATTTTAGATTTTATAAAACCATTACAAGAGAATCTACATTAGGATACCAGGAAATAGTTGTGTTATGATGTGGAAAGAGTTGAAATAATGATTAGTTTTCTGTATTATATCAAAAATATTTCGTGCTTTTAAGACCTCGATAAGAGTTTATTGAGGAGGCTGACTTGGAATTTTTCCCAATATCACATGGGTCAGTATATCCTGGAGATTACATTCTTAAGTTTTTACACCTTTTGACCCTTATATTAGGGAATGCCAGTGTGAACCTGTATTTGCAGTGATTTCACCCAATACAATCATTTTGCCCCGTCATGCATTTCAACAGGTTTTACCTGCCCAAATGTGAACATGGGAAAATAAAAGGGCATTTAGGTTAAATGCACAACTTGCAATTTCAATGCAGGCGGATACTCCCTTATATGCCAACTATAGAATTACAAAAGACTTCACAGTAGGGGTGGGGAGAAAAGGGATTGCATAGATATTCTTGGGTTGTCTTGTGTTACACCTCAGCCCAAAAAATGGCTAGTATTCTGTGGGCAAATGAGGTGTATGCATACTTAAGAACATTTGATTGGATGTGGTTTGATGATATCCTGTGACAATTAACTGGATGCAGTCTTTTGTTTGTCCATGTTTGAGACTGGTCACTGCCAGATGCTAAAGGGCACCCCAAAGGCTGGCTGCTGGCATTCACTCCTACATTAACAGTACTGACATCTAGAAAGAGACTGTCCTTCCTGATTGCTGGAGAGATGAAATCCTGTTAGGCCCACTGGAGTCTCAAGCTGGGAACTGCTGAGCACTGACGCCCTTGACAGAAATTGTCCACTGTTTTTCACCTTTCTGTCCAAAATCACAGAAAGCTAGAGAGAGAGAGAGAGAGAGACCATAGTGAACAATCAGACTTTGAGGCTGTGCACTATGCCAAATACCAGAAGATAATTGGTTTGAGGAGAAAACTTCTATTGGCTGAAGTATTACTGCTGATTCACAGCACTTGCTTCTCACATCAGTCTCCTGTGAGATTTCGTAAGCATAAAAGGTTGTCCATGCTAATTATCAGCTACTGTACTTTGCAAGAACGCACAATCTTGTAAGGGTGCGAGAGTCATGATATTGATTTCTATCAGTTCTAGCTCCACTGAAAAGCACACTAAGCTCACTTTGCCAACAAAGATGTCTAATGTTTATGTCTATTTCACTGTTATACTAAAGGATGTTCTATGTCCATGCTGTGAACAATTAAGAATAAAGTAGTCCCAACACTAGTTAAAGATTTTGCCATCTGTAGGAGAACTCCTCTCTCTTTGTTCTATGTTTAAAGCGCTGTGCGTCTGCCATCGAATCCTGCAGCGTAGGGCCCCGGCGTACCTAGCAGAACTTGTGTCCCCATATATTTCTTCACGTCAGCTGAGATCGGGTGGGGTTGGTTTGGTATGTGAACCAGCGATAAAAAGGGCCAGGATGGGTGGCCGGTCGTTTAGACTGTTGGCAGCCAAACAGTGTAATGCCCTCCCGGTGGAGCTCCGGATGGAGAGCCAAGAGAGGTGCTTAAGGAAAAAACTGAAAACATTTCTTTTTCCTTAAGGTTGAGTTAGGCTCAGTCTGGGTCAAAATCACTTGCTGATTTTACGGCAGCGCAGGGACACACTGGCATTAGTGTAACCACGGCGCTTTATAAGTGGACATATTATTATTATTATTAATATTATTATTATTATTATTATTATTATTATTATGTAGATGAAGGAGGGCACAGTGAAAATATGTTAATTAAGGTCCCAGTGAGGCTCTTGTCCCATCAAGCATACACAAAATGTGTAAAAGGCAGATTATGATATTTTTCCTCTATTTTATTCATCACCCCCTCAAGGAAAGGTGACATTAGGGCTAAACAATATAATCAGGTGCATCATTTATTACCATTCTACTGAATAGTTTCTTCCTCTTCTCTGTGACTGAAGGGTAGTCACATTTTTAAAGAGGCTTCCTGCTACCCTACATTGTTCTGGTCCCCTCCACTGAACAACACAAACAGGGGTGAAGAACTGCCACTCTTAAAAGAGGTTGTCTATTTGTAAAATGCTGCCATATACACGGGGATCCTTACTCTAAACTAGTGTCTCTAATTAAACTACATGTTTCCCTTTGCCTTATTATTCCCTCACATTACTACATCAGTTCTCCCTAAATAAGATTTTTGACCTTCAAAAACATTAACCCTATTCCATTGCTGATCATTCAAAAATCAGAACTTCTTTCTATCTCTATCTTAATGAACTTGATGACCTCAGCAATCTTAAGACGTTCCTTGCCATGCTTCCAAAACATCCTTAAATGCTTCAATAAACCTTGTAAAATCAATAAAGGCCCTAACGTAAAAACGATGATAAAAATTCCAATTTCACTGTTCCTTTCTAGAAATGTAACTCTGTTCTCACTGAAATGCCTTCTTCATGGAATATTGGAAGCCAGATGCAAACTGATCCTAAGGAAAACTTTAGACATATTGTTTCTCGTGTAGGAAAACAAAGCTAAATGAGTAATCTCATTGCATTGTTGACATTCTCATTCTATAGGATTACTCAATATTCTAATCAGAATATTGGTACAAATAGGTAGAGAACTGCCCACCAGTTAAAACTCTTTTCAGCTATAAAATTTAATAAATGACCACTTCTAGGCTTTCCCAAGTCTATCTGCTGACCAGATTACAGATGAATGGCACCACAATAAAGGATACCTCATTCATCAACACTCATAAGTGTTTAGCAATTTATTTAATTTGTCACTATTCATGACATATGAGATATATTTATAGGATTTCAACTTACTATTGATGATAATGAGAGCTATGCTGTCTCTGGTGGCCTATTTTTGCCTTAAATATGGCCATTTTATTTAAAGTTCAAGAACCACTCCTGAAACGATGAAATCCTTGATTTACTAATTATTTAAGAGGATTTGTTAGGCCTGAGGCCTTATCTTAGGTTGGCTGGTCTTTTTATTTCGTAATAATTTTTTATTCATAATATTTGGAGTACTAATTAATGGACAAAGTAAGTGACCAAAGCACTGGGCCAGGGATACAAACATGACTTCTCCATGATAGCATGACAAGTCTAGATATATCTACAATCACTTCAGAAGACCAGCATGTACAAGCTCTTGTGGAACATTACAATGAAGCAATGACTGATATCATCAACGAAGTATCTCCACTTCAAACAAAAACGCCCCAAATTCTAAAAATGTTCTTTAGGGTTCAGAAAGAAAGAAAACTACAAAATAATTCAGAACACACTTATTGTGTCAAAACCTCTTCTCTTCCAACCATTTGAATCTTTATAAGGATTGCATGAAGTATAAAAAAGCATCTTTGAGGACAAATCCACTTACTTTAGCTCAGATTGGTCTATTAAAAAAATCGGCCAAGAAAGTAAACATAGTATTATCCAATTGACCAGTCAAACAAACTTCCATGTGCAGCTTTAGTAAGCGATCCCAAAGAAATAGGTAAGAAAATCAAAACAACTGAAAGACCTTTAGCCAACTCTGATCGGTAATCAAGGACTAAACTCCGTGGTTCAGAAATGCAAGAAATGTAAGAAGGTCTGGTTGACCATAAAACTGAGTACATAAAAAGAGACAAAAACACCAAATTAACCTTGACCCAAACCTCTCAGTCAGTCCAAAAACTTTATTTGGCCATATTTTGACCATAAAAGCACATACGCACAAACCATGTGTTGAACTTGGCCCTTTTTGCAGGGTCATCCCTGAACTTTTTGCCTTCCTCCTGGTATTTTTTTCTGACCTGGTGTTGGTGGTTTTAGGACTCTGGGCACTTTATCACTGCTGTCCAGCGTAAAGTGCATGTGCTCTCCATGGTAAACGTGGTACGATTGGTCTACACCTATTTGGCGTATTTAATTTACCTATCAGTCCCTTGTAAAGTGGTATCTTGTATACCCAGGGCTAGTAAATTAAATGCTACTGGTGGGCTTGCAGTGCCACATGCGCCACCCACCAAAGTAACATTTCAAGCCAGTCTCAGGCCTCTGCCATTGCAGGGCCTGCACACGCAGTTTACTGCCACTGTGATGTGGCACATATCGTGGGTGCCATGTCTGTGACTCCCCTTTTACTACATATCAGTCACTCCTAAGGTAGGCCCTAGCTAGCCCCATGGGCAGGGTGTGCTGTAGGTAAAAGGTAGGACATATGCCTTAAATGTGTGGCATGTCCTGGTAGTGACAAACAACCATTTGTTTTTTCACTACTGTGAGGCTACCCTCTCCTATGAATGCATAGGGGATTCCTTGATATGTGCTTTAGTGGTAGTTCCTGACATGAGAGGAGTAGAATGGTCAAGTTTGGTATGTTTGGAATAGTGGTAATAAATGCTGCATAATGGTGTTCGAAGATTTATTTTCACTATTTTAGAAATGCCACTTTTAGAAGTGGGCATTTCTGTGTGCTATGTGTCTTTGTGCCTGCCTGTTTTGTATTGCATGTCTGGCTTTGGAGTGACAGGCGCTGGGGAGGTGCAGTGGCTCCAGAGAGCTCTAGGCTGAATAGGCCTATCTGCATTTGGAGAAGTGGGAGGAGTAGCACCTGACCCTGATCAGGGATGTGCCTGCCTTCCACAATGCTGGCCCTGCCCCCCTGTGGTGTGTCTGGGGCCAGAGCCTAATCTGACAATGGAGACTGTTGTACACTTATTAGGTGCCCCCCAGAATTAGTTTGGACTAGATTCAGTGCCCTGTGCCTGGGCAGAACAAATTCTGAAATTGGTATAAGTATTTGGGCTGCGACCCCATTAAAAGCGTGTTGCTGAATGACCGCTGGGTGCCAGAAGGAACCGCCACAAGGGATTACCCCTCTGCTGGAGGGCCCTGTGAGCTGGCCTGCCTGGGCCCAGCTCTGTCCTGTGTGACTTTGGGATTCAGCGCAGGGTGCATGCTGGAGTTCCCCCTTTCTTTGGAGAACTAAGGCCCGTGGCCCCTGGGGCACATGCTCAGCCCGAGAAGAGCACTGCCTAGGCTCAGGTAAGGTGATTGTCAGGAAGCACATGGTGAGCACTTTTATTTTTGGCTGCCTCATTACCGGAGGGGGACTCACTCTGTGCAGCACGAGAGGAGCGCTTTTGGCCCTTCGGATTGGCGGGGCCGCGCTGCACACTACTCCATGGCCAAAAGATTGGTCCTGCAGCCGAGGCTCTGCTACGGGCCTAGGGCTGCAAGAAGAGCACAAGCGGCATGGAATCCCCGGCTGGGTATTGCCCTAGTTACGTGAAGCGAGAGAGGCCACCTAAACGGAAGCACGCAAAGCACCCGTAAGCAAGGCAGAGGTGAAGCCTGTTTGTTGGTGGGACTCCACAGCGTGTCAGCTGTGCTGCATAGTCGTGGGCAGCTGCCCCTTACCAGATCCTCGGTGGCACTCTCATTTGAACCAAGACTGGGTGTGTGTTACACCCCTGGCCCGGATCGGGGTGCGCTGGGCCCTATGGTCTTTTATGACACTATGGGGTCATTATGATGGCATCCGTCCGCCACTCCAGAGGTGGAGGGACTGTCAGCAGGGGCAGCAGCGATCCCTCTGTGTGAATTAGGATGTGACCGCCACCCTGGCGGTCACATCCTGTATTTTTTTGCTTGAAGTAGCACCCACCGCAATGCTAAAAATACATGCAAGCAAATGCAGGGGGGTACCATAGGTACACCCCATGTGCACCCCCCACCCCCGGACACCCTGGGGGCCTGCAACAGACCCCCAAACAGAAAATACCACATGCTTTTCCACGACGGAAAAGCTGCAGTGGTAAAGCATGTTTCACCCTGTATCCTAATATGGCTGGCGGTGTCTGATAGACACAGCCACCATATTCGAACTTTTCCGCCACGGGACCACAGCGGAAAATCTGCGGACGGTCTTCCCGACCCCCCCTGCCATCCTAATCTGGCGGGGGGTCTTTTCTATCACCGCAGCGGTGAATCCGATTCACAGCAATCCTATCGGCCCCTATGTGTTGATATGCCTATTGATGGGCGGAGGTTCCCAATACGTGCATAGTGATGATGGGACCGGGATGTATGCATAGTATGTGATACGGATACCCTGTTGTAATGATTTTGCATAATGTGTGCATTTATAGCGATGCGCTGCACTACTGCTGATTATGTTTCATCTAATAGGTGGTACCGGGTGAGGTTAGGATGTATGCTTAAGATGCTTATACCTAATGTGTGGTGCTAGGAGCACCTTTACCAGTAGTTACTGGTTGTGTTTATTCCTCACTACTTGTGTGTTCTAACGGTGATGACAGTGGCCCGATTAGCCCAGTAATGTATATAATCCCCTATAAAGTCATACCTAGTGCCAGGTGGCACAGTGTATATATGTAATTGTTTTCTAGTGTGTTTTATGACTAATACAAAGGCTATTTGTTATATAACCTTGTGTGGAGTTTCTTTTGTGGTGTGCCTAGTGTGTCGCTGCTGGGTGAGCAAATGCTTTACACATTGCCTCTGGGATAAGTCTGACTGCTCTGCCAAGCTACCAAGGGGGTGAACAGCGGTTATCTTTAGCATGTAACCCCCTTGCCCTGACTAGAGCGGTGATTTCTGCCTAGCTTAGGCGCATGCCCTAGCCAACCAGATATCCCATTACTAACACCATGAATGAAAGGAATAAAAAGCACATATACACAAACCATGAATAAAAGGACTAAAAACCATACAATTCATCATAAGTACAGATCTAAAACCTCATATGAGCTAATATTATATAGGGCTTTAGTGCCCTCAATTACATGATTAACCTATCAACTACTACGATTATATAAGCCTTGTTAAAGTGCATTTCTATACAATATTCATCACATACCCGATAACAACATAGTAGTTCTACTACCCATTTATTTCATGGTCAAATATTTTCCTACGCCGTAAGGCCCCTGCTAAAAAACTCGCCACCCCAAAACACATCAGAGGTGAAGTCAGCATTTGCAGGTATGTCAGAGCAGGCCTCACTTGCGCAAAATTGCAATGTTTTAAAAGTGGTAAAATATGTCTGCTCTGGAGATCATTATATAATCCACAAAATAACATAAAATGTAAAAGATCTTGATCCGAAAAATCATCACAGGTGCAAGGCTACAAAGACCCTGGTTTGGAAAAGCCCTTTAGAAACATAAGACAACATTGGATACAGTTAGACCTAAATCTTATCAAAAGTAAGCATGGGCGAAATTGCAAAAAAATTCTGCGAATTCGCGAATTTTCCAGCGAAATCGCTGATCTTTTTGCGATTTGCCCTGGAGTACTTTCTACTGGCTAATCCAGTAAGTGCTCCCTCATTGGGTAAATGTATAGTGCTTTTACCACACTGCAGCTGCGTAAAGGGCCAGAAGATGTGTCTCCAGTGACCATGTGTGCCTGTAACACAGGCACAGGCACACATGGTCACTGGAGACACATCTTCTGGCCCTTTACGCAGCTACAGTATAGTAAAAGCACTATGGGGCAGATTTACAAGCCGCTTGCGCCTCTTTTGCGCCGCAGTTGCGTCACTTTTGTGACGCAGCAGCAGCACAAAAGATGCGCCATGGTGCTGGGTATTAACAACGTGACGCATCTGAGAGATGGGTCACATTGTAAAGCCCTGCGCCATCAGGAGGCGTTCCGGCACAGGGGAGGGCGTTCCTGCGCAGGAACGCCTCCTAAAAGTGGCTGAGTGAAATCTACAAGATTTCACTCAGTCACTTTTAGGCCATACTGCGTCAAAACCCTGCGCCTGCTTCAAGCAGGCGCAAGGCTTGACGCAGCATTGGGGAGATAGGGCTCCCCAGAGCATTGCTGGAGCTGTGTTGCGCTTGCGACGCAGCTCCAGCAATGCACTGCTTTTACGGCACAGATGCGTGACGCATCTGTGCCATTTTTGCCACATGGTGCGCCGCATTGTAAATGCGGCGGACCATGGGTGGCGGAGCCGTGGCGCATAATAACTGGCGCATCCCTGGGGATGCGCCAGTTATTGTAAATCTGCCCCTATACATTTAGCCAACGAGGGAGCACTTACTGATTAGACAGTAGAAAGTACTCCATTTGAGTATAGGTATTGCACAAAACGGTGGTATCTTCGTGGACAAACCCGCATGGCTGGAATCATTCTGCCCCCTGTTAGACTCGTTTTTTGTGCCCTTCTGCCCTCTGTTAGACTCGTTTTTCCCTTGTTTTTCTGCCCTTCTGCCCTCTGTTAGACTCGTTTTTCCCTTGTTTTTCTGCCCTTCTGCCCCCAGTTAAACTCATTTTTTGTGCCCTTCTGCCCTCTGTTAGACTCATTTTTCCCTTGTTTTTCTGCCCTTCTGCCCTCTGTTAGACTCGTTTTTTGTGCCCTTCTGCCCTCTGTTATTACCTTGTTTTTCTGCCCTTCTGCCTTCTGTTAGACTCGTTTTTTGTGCCCTTCTGCCCTCTGTTAGACTCGTTTTTGTGCCTTTCTGGCCCCTGTTAGACTCGTTTTTTGTGCCCTTCTGCCCTCTGTTAGACTCGTTTTTCCCTTGTTTTTCTGCCATTCTGTCCTCTGTTAGACTGGTTTTTTGTGCCCTTCTGCCCTCTGTTAGACTCGTTTTCCCTTGTTTTCTGCCCTTCTGCCCTTTGTTAGACTGCTTGTTGTGCCTTTCTGCCCTCTGCATTACCATATCATCACTCAGTGCTACCCCAGCATCACTCAGCACCACCACATTATCACTCAGCACCACCACATTATCACTCAGCACCACCACAGCATCACTCAGCACCACCACATTATCACTCAGCACCACCACAGCACCACTCAGCACCACCACAGCATCACTCAGCACCACCAGAGCATCACTCAGCATCACCACAGCACCACTCAGCACCACCACAGCGCCACTCAGCGCCACCACACCATCACTCAGTGCCACCACAGCATCACACAGCACCACCACATTATCACTCAGCACCACCACAGCACCACTCAGCACCACCACAGCATCACTCTGCACCTCCACAGCATCACTCAGCACCACCACAGCATCACACAGCACCACCACATTATCACTCAGCACCACCACAGCACCAATCAGCATCACCACAGCACCACTCAGCACCACCACAGCACCACTCAGCCCAACCACAGCACCACTCAGCACCACCACAGCACCACTCAGCACCACCACAGCATCACTCAGCACCACCACAGCATCACTCAGCGGCACCACAGCATCACTCAGCACCATCCCAGTATCACTCAGCACCACCACAGCACCACTCAGCATCACCACAGCACAACTCAGCACCACTACAGTACCACTCAGCGCCACCCCAGCATCAATCTGCGCAACCATTCAACAACAACTGGTTCAAATATGTTCTCTCAATGTTTCAAGCTTTATTACAAATGTCACAAAACGATGTTAATATTTCACTTCTGTTCTTGGATTTTCGTCACAATAAAAATACACTGAACATAATTTTCACAAAAGTTATTTACAAAAGTTTAGGCTATTGCCATTATAAATTAAAATCACTTTTATTTAAGTATTAATTATTTAAAAAAATTAAAAGCCATTGTAATTTGTAATATCAATACATCTAAGTCATGTAAATACAAAACATGTTGCATTACAAATGCTATAGGTGTCACATTTGCGAAAGTTAAA
This sequence comes from Lissotriton vulgaris, assembly GCF_964263255.1. Lineage (NCBI taxonomy): Eukaryota > Metazoa > Chordata > Amphibia > Caudata > Salamandridae > Lissotriton > Lissotriton vulgaris. Next base: position 791,644,199 of record NC_141694.1, on the reverse strand, counting down.
ACTATTGGCATTGTAAATGACAAAGCTATTAATCTAGCTATTTTCAAAACCAGTACATAAATAAAAAAAAAAATCATTTACAAGACCAATAGCTCAAACTTTCCTAATGCGAGACCTATTGCATTGCAAATGCTTGTTTTTATATCTGTCAGTGCTTCCTGTTGAGGTTCAATTTTCGTGACAGGCACCTCATTGCCTACTTGTAACTATTCTCGACCCTGCTTCAAGGGTCAGAGCAGGGTCAGAGAATAGTTGCAAGTAGGCAAGTAGGCAACGAGGCGCCAGGAAGCACTTACAGGCTTACAGCAGCAGGTGCCCAGGTTGAAGTTAATTTCTTTGTAACCCTTTTGTAAAAGGTTACAAAAAATTAGCTTCAACTTTTGCACCTGCTGCTGTAACCCTGTAAGTGCTTGGCTGAAATTTCGTCCCGCTGATTCGCGGATTTTACCGCGATTTCGCGAGATTCGCGGATCGCGAAAGCGCCGCAAATCCGCAAATTCTGCGAGCAGAATGAATTTTCAGCCCATGCTTATTCAAAAGAAAGCAATGGTGTACATTTTTGATATAAGACCAATAAGGTTGTTCTGGGGTCCCGATTTCAATATTATGTGTTGGCTTATTGTCGTTTTTTTTAAGTTCTATATTTTCCCTTTTCATGCGCCCTCCTGACTAAAAATTGATTTTTCATAGCTTTCAACTCTCCAGGTTACATCTTTCTTGGATGTCTAAAGAGATCAGGACACCCTATATTAGCTAGTTGCTTAGAAATGTAAGCTAACCAATGTGTAACTCAGCAGCCCTATCCAGTCTCATCCAGTCTTTTAATCCACATTGGTTCAGGGTAGTTATGTTATTAGACCATGCTTTTAACCACCATATTAGGGGGGCCACTGCTATCTGATCAGAAATGTAGCCCTGCCCTAATTCTTCATGCACCATAAAAGACGGTCTACTGGGGGGAACAGCTTCCGCAAATATTTATTTTCTGCCGCTTGCAGATCACCGGTCTCTTTATAGCCCCATACTTCACTGCCATACGTGGCCATTAGTAAACTTGTCTTATTATGGATCTTCAAAAGTGGGCATAACGGTTTACTCCTCAATCTCCTAGCAAAGTCCAAGGTAGCTCCAGCTGCTCTGGACAGAGTATTTTTCTTAAGTAATCGTTGCGCCACCCATGGCCCCTTTTCATCAAACAAAATCCCCAGCTAACGGAATGTGGCAGCATTTGTCAGTTCTCCACCTTTAAATACAAGCGTGAACTTTTCCTGTTTTGAATTACCTATGGACATTATGTGGGAATTTGAAAAATTTATCAAAAAGGTCAAGTGAGACCATAAAATGAATGAAGGAGTTTACAAGTCTTTTTAAAACTATCAGTGTTCTAGCTAGCAAAACGGCATCATCTGCATATAGGAGAGCTGTTATTGATTTAGAACCTGCTCTAGGGATGCCGTTACTAGCAGTTTCCAAAGCAGGTCCTAGATTAATAATATTTAGATTAAACAAGACAGGGGCCAAAATGCACCACTGTCTCACCCCTCTATTCACATCCCAGGACTTTGTGAGGGAACCATTTTCATTAAATTTGACAGAGGTAGTCACATTTAGGTGATACTAATGTAAAAATGCCACCAAAGTTTCTTCCATTCCATAATCTATTAATAAGGGCCATAGTTTTGACCTATTCACTCGATCGAAGGCAGACGTTAAATCCATGAATGCCATATACATATGGTCCTTTTTAGCAAATGTAAATTTGTCGGTCAGCATGGGCAGATTTATACAAGAATCCACAGCCCCAAACCTTTTCTAAAGCCATATTGCAGTTCTGAGATTACATTGGTGGCATCTACCCATATTTTTAATCGATGTAGAATCACCTTCCCCATAATTTTAGTGGAACCTGGAACCCTTTTTAAAAATCGGTGAATTTACCATGAAGGCGGAATACCAACTACTGTTGTTGCATTAAAGACCTTAATTAAAATATTTGCCCATGTCCCTGGGTCAGCCTTATAAAGATCCACAGGGACCCCATCATCCAAGGTTCCTTTCAACTAGCAGTGGCCATAATTGCTTTCTGCCTCATCTATCCCAAAACCTAACAGTCATGTCTGCTAGGTTCCCTGGGAGCAATATGTTTCTCTTGGTTCACTCCTTTATAAATCTGTTCAAAGTGGCCAAACCATCTTTCGGCAGGGTTGACACAGTTGATATTTGCAGTATGCTGTTCCGCAAAAAAGGGACTACTTACAATTTTTCCTAAAGTTTGTACTGTAATACAGAACACAAACCAAATTTAGATTCAGCCATGCCTGTTCCCACATCTTCTCTTTCCTTTGAATTATAGCTAATTTATAAGATTTCCTATAACCCTTAATCATTTCTGTGTTCTTTGGCTTTTGCTTTTGGGCAAGCATTAAACCCTTATGGGTTTTAGAACAGTCTGTTTCAAACCATTTTTCCTTTTTAGGCTCCCCTGTCCTTTGCCTCCATGGTAAATTGCCTGCAATTCGCTTTGCAAGGTTACCAAAGGCCTCTATAATCACACTGGCGTCTGTAAAATCATCAAGACAGAATTCAGTATCCTCTTTTCACTCCATATAAAACTTGGCTAGAAAGGCTTTTGGAATTAATTATCTTCCCCCACCTTATTTTTCTAGCCTGGTCTATTGGTATAAAGTCCTGTTTTACAGGCTCTTTCTCTCACCCCCTTGGACTCACCTGTCATTTCGAAAGTTAACAGGTCATGGTCACTATAACAACTCTAGATAGGGTTTACTTTTAATATGTCAATCAACAGAGGGGCTGATACAATATTAAAATCTATAATCGAATCACACTTCCTGCCATTAAAAGATGGCACTTAGTCTATCTCCCCGGTGTGCTCAAGACAGTGTAAATTATTTATTTCAAGTAAGCTCTCTAACTGAAAACCTTGGGCAGAGTGTTCAAAATTATTTGAAGGGGCCAAGATATCCCCAAATTTCCCACCTTGGGAACAATTAGAGGGACAAAGATTTATGTTAAAGTCTCCCATTAAAATGACCTCAAAGTAGGAGCTACTCTCCTCTCCATATTGCTAAAAAAAACCCTAATGCTGCAATGGGCTTGTTATTGTTTTTCCTGCAGAAGGAATTGTAAAAGTTAATTATTACCAAGGTTGGATGCTTGGCAAAAATGTATTCTGCAGCTAACACATGGGGAGAAGAACAAAATAATCTCTTCATCTTGCAGGCTAATTTAGGCAATATCAAAGTAAGCATACCTCCCTTTGCGCTGCCAGCAATGGAGGGTAAAGCTGCTTCATAAAAGTGTGTAAAACCATCCAAAACAAAAGAGTTTGATGTGTCCCAGGTTTCTAGAAATGTAATGATGTGGCATGACCTTATTATATCTAGCCACGGCTCCTCGTCTTTCTTAGCCCTTAGACCTGCAATGTTCCAAGATGAACCACATTTGATGGATACAAGCATAAAATCAGTATTTGAGACCTTGGAGGGTGCCTTCCAATTTCCCCACCCTCAAGATGAACCGGTTGTCAATCCATGCTAACTAGGTCTCTCATTGGGGCGAATCTATTTTCAAGCAAGATGGTTGTTTTCACAAATGAGTGTTGAAGTGGCATTGCTGGCATAAGCCTTTGGTGTTGTACACCTGAATAATAGCAAAAATGAAGCGGGAGAATATTAGTTCCAGTTTTAGAATCAAGTCTATAGTGGCTTTGAATCATGGCTTTAGTATGTATTGGGTGTGTTAGGTTAACCACTGTACAATCACCCTCCCTGTCTTTTTCTACAGTAGTTCTAACCTAACCCACACTTCTGACCATGATAACATAGGATGATAAGTGACGATCATTTACTAGTGGTTTCTCCAACCGATGAATCACATTGTGGATCAAATCTATCGTGAACTCCGTTGTACCCTGTTTAACGGGGGGAACGCCTATCATGACTGCCACTAAGGGAGTCCAGAACAAAGTGCCCAAAAAACTGGAAAAAAACACAAAGGTACTGATTTTGAGGTCAATGGGTGGGTTACTCCGTCACAAACGTGACAAATATCCCTTCCACCCTATTACAAGTGCCATTGGGTATAATGCACTCGTAATATGGTGGACAGGTTATAGTCACATTTGTGATGGAGTAGCCCATCTGCTGAAATCTGAATCAGGCCAAAAGTAATCAATACAATTAAATATTAAACAAAGTAACCAATAGAACTCTTAAACTAATTAAAACACACTATAAAAGAGCATAAAAATCTCCTAAACCTTGCAGCAAACCTGCTATACCTAGATGAAACAAACGCTCTGCTATATACTACAATGAAATTCCAGGAGCTACCCTTTACAACACTGACCATTCGCATCGAAAAGTAAGTCAAATAAACCCATTAACTATACATTAACCCAAACTACTAATGCTTAAATTAAATTAAACCACTAAAATAAATGTTTTTATTTGTATGTCCAAACTTTAGCTGCTATTACAAACTACAAACAGAACACTGTACTGCTCACTAAATACACCAACTTAACATATGGCAAACTTGACAGACTGAAAAAGTAACTACATAATTAAATCTAAAAGAACTGACACCTCTAAACATTAAAACAACTAACAAATACCAGTAAAACTATCATATTTTGTTTTAAACGTAAAGTTAAAACCCACCTTTTCTATCCAATAGACAAGAAAGCACCACCTGACCCATATCTTGACTGACTTTAACAGAAGAATAGAAAAAGCACCACTTTAAAAAGACAGCTACTATGTAAGTATAAATCAGTTACATACCCCTAATTTACGCTCTGCTTGCTAATAAGCAAAGTGCTACCTACTGAGAACTACTCAGCCAAATTAAAAAAGAACTAACAACCCCATCAAAATCATAATAGGCTTTGAACAAGGAATGATACAAATCATTTTTTTAAATATACTTCTGCGGAGCCATACATGGCTGCTATTACCATTTCAACCAGCTCCAAAAATCTGCAATAATTGTAGTATGAGTATGAATTACGATTCCCACTCCAGAGAGTGCAACAGTAGGGAAAACGTTGGATAGCGTAGGATTATAAATTACTATTCCCACTCCACAGAGTGCAACAGTAGGGAAAGCGTTGGATAGCATAGGAGTATAAATTACTATTCCCACTCCAGTAAGTCCAACAGTAGGGAAAGCGTTGGATAGCGTAGGGGTACAATTTACTATTCCCACTCCAGAGAGTCCAACAGTAGGGAAAGCGTTGGATAGCGTAGGGGTAAAAATTACTATTACCACTCCAGAGAGTGCAACAGTAGGGAAAGCTTTTGATAGTGTAGGGGTAAAAATTACTATTCCCACTCCAGAGAGTGCAACAGTAGGGTAAGCGTTGGATAGCGTAGTGGTAAAAATGACTATTCCCACTCCAGAGAGTGCAACAGTAAGGAAAGCGTTGGATAGCGTAGGGGTAAAAATTACTATTCCCACTCCAGAGAGTGCAACAGTAGGGAAAGCGTTGGATAGCGTAGGAGTAAAAATAACTATTCCCACTCTAGAGAGTGCAACAGTAGGGAAAGCGTTGGATAGCGTAGGAGTAAAAATTACTATTCCCACTCCGGAGAGAGCAACAGTAGGGAAAGTGTTGGATAGCGTAGGTGTAACAATTACTATTCCAACTCCAGAGATTGCAACAGTAGGGAAAGCGTTGGATAGCTTAGGGGTACAATTTGCTATTCCCACTCCAGAGAGTGCAACAGTAGGGAAAGCGTTGGATAGCGTAGGGGTAAAAATTACTATTCCCACTCCAGAGAGTGCAACAGTAGGGAAAGCGTTGGATAGCGTAGGGGTAAAAATTACTATTCCCACTCCAGAGAGTGCAACAGTAGGGAAAGCATTGGATAGTCAACTCATATTTACTAGTCACAGAAACAACTAACCCCTCTGCATAGAATCCGCCTACTACCAAACCCACATGCGAAAACTAAGGATGCGATTACGATGGCGGCCTGTCGGACCTCTGGCTGATATTGCTGTGGTATGGAGACCGCCCAACAAGCATGCAGCAGTCCGAACACCACATTTCAATTTGACCACCATGCTGGCATTCAGAGAGCGATCTTTACCACAGCGGAGACATATTGAAGCCAAGGAAAAGGACTGCAGCACATTCAGCTGCCGTGCAGCACCTCTTGCACATCCATGCACTGTGTGCCACGCACCTGGAGAAGGCAGCGGTCTTGCATCCAAAAGCTCTGGGTCCGACTACCAGTTTGCTAAAATGGCTGTCGGACTGAAGGGCTGTCGGCGGTCGTCATCGATGGTCTTTTGGCGGTCTGACTGCTCCTATTTTGAAGACACCTGGATGGCCAACTGCAACATTCTAGCCACAGACGCCAGCCCAAGTTTCAAATAAAATGGCGGAATGTCTAGTAGGTGAAACACTGTGTCCCAACAAGCCAGAACATACAACTCAGGGGAAAGATGACGCAATGCCTTCCAAGCCAAATTAGGCCAAAGTCATCTTACCCTATATTAAGTCCTAGAAAAAACACAAAGATACCAATAATTTCGGAGAGAGCAGTCTTTAACCCGAATAAAGCCTAAAATATCCAAACAGACCCAAAACTCTTTATAAATAATAAAGGCCTCCACAACCTAGAAAGCATAGCGAGAACAATACTATGAACCACATAACAATCCAGCCAACAACTCTCATTTAACACAAACCAACAAAAACAATACAATGTATTTATATATATTATTTACCTTATATTTATTAATCAGTCAAACTTAACATTTTCTTATAAACAGTATCCAATAAGACTAATAAATGAAAATAATTTAACATTAAATCAACAAATAAATAAACACATAGAATAAAACACAATAATAAACAATTTAACAATTCAAAAGCAGCAAACAATGAGAAATAATATGACAATGATATACAGTACATAGGATTTTATTTTGTTTAAAATTACAGACTAATACAAAACTAGATGCATAAAAAACTTTTCTGAGACAAAATAAACATTAAAATCAACTCACAACAACAAACCATGAAATTAGAGTAACCCAAATCCAAATAAATTAATTTTAAAAATGGTCCTGGAAAACCAAAAAATTACAAGAAATTAAAAAGTAATGTTATATTAAAATATACCTACAATATTTACACTTTAAAAACCCATCCAAAAATAAGTAAAGGCTTCCATTCTGACCAAAATCCTTATAAAACACAAGATACCCTCCAGCATATAATATACACCCCACAAACATAAAACAAGCATTTGCAATGCAACAGGTCTCGCATTTGCAAGACTTTGAGTTATTGTCATTGTAAATTACACTGCCTTTTATGTATGCTTGTTGCTTGTTGTAATACTTTATTCGATATTGTCATATCATAAAAGCATATTAATAGAAGTGTGTAATTCATACATTAAAAGACAATAAAATATTATTTACAGTTATAAAAAGAGTTTGATGACAATACTAAAGTACAAAAATATAAAAATAGATATGAATTAATAACAATATAAAGTAAAATCTATGCTTTGTTGGTATTTAACATCCTAGTACGGATAAACCAGGCACATGATAACAATTTTGCCACTCCACATACAGTAAGAAGGGATGTTGTATCAGTTGTAAAGATACGTAGGGCAAGCCGGAAATCTCTGACCCCCAATTCTATACACACTGGTTTCAGCCATCTCAGCCTAGCCCTCTTATAGGCCATACAGCCAAACAAGAAATGGGGTAACGATTCTGATTTGCACGGGCAACAAGGGCAAGTGCTATTTGTGGCCCTTGATCTTTTCCATCTTTCTGTAAATTTGTTGAGGGGTAATGTCCTGTACCTCATTTTTAGGAAAATCGATCTATCTCGCGGTAATCTAATGAAATCCAAAAATGGTTCCAACTTCCTAGTGGGCTTATGATCTAAGAATTGGGTGGTCAGTGATCCCCATTTCTGGTTCTTCTGCTCCATCGCGTCTACCCAATCCCAGTAGATTTTCTTAATACTTGTTTAGGCGGGGGCTTCTGAGAGATCCAAAATTCAGCCAATCCCAATTTTATAACCAATTGTCTCAGTTTATTTACCCACTGTATTTTATTCGCACTATTCAAAGCAATAAGTTCATCCATAACCAGAGCATAGTTTGCTAGTTCTGGGGTCCTCCTCAGGCGCACCCAAAACAGCAGGGGTCGGAGGTTAACTATATCATGTCTAGAACGTTTGCCCATGTCATGGAAAAGGGGTTTAAGCGGAGTTGAGGTAGGGAGGGAAACTAAGTCCCTTAAAAATGTATTTTCTGCTCTTACCGAATCTGGGATGTTTTCACATCCCCATAGTTCTGCCCCATAGTTCGCAGAGGGCAGCGCCCTCCCCTCATTGACAGCAAGAGGTCTACTCACTGACTTCCGCTGGCTCCTAAGAATAGCACCTGAGACTCTCTTGAGGTTTAACAGCATCTTAGCCACATGGGAATCCCACTTCATTCTACTATTGATTCTGATCCCCAGGTAGTCAAAATCCTCAACCACCTCAAGAGATGAACCATCAAGAGTGATATTGATTTTCGTTGATTTTTTGGAGCGGGCAGAACCATCAGCTTGGTTTTGGTCGTATTGATATTCAACCCACGTTCATGGCAGAACAAACTGAATCTGTCCAATAGTTTTTGTAGTCCAGATGGGGTTTTGGCCAGCAGGAGGGTGTCATCCGCAAAGAGGAGAGTTGGTGTTTTCTCCCCTGCCAGGACTGCGGTATCTGTCTGTAGAACAGTGAAGGTTTTGGATCCTACGTCTGCCCAGCCCGGATCTCAGCAGTGGGGAAAACAGAACAGGGTGGCTGGACAGGATAATTATCAACAACACCTTTCAGCCACGTAGTCAAAGAAATACCACGCGACCTCTGGGAAAGAATCCCAAATCAAATTTATTTTCTACTGAGACTCAAATTTTTAAGGAATCTAAGACATGAGCGCAAACAAAACAACTGTTATGACAGTGGATAAATGATGGCAATATCTACACATTTACAGAATTTACAAATATACAATACATACAAAAGTGAATGAGGCCACATTAGTGAACGAGACACACAAAAAACAATACAAAATTCAGTGAACAATATTAATTGCAATTATATACAGTGCAAAACTTTGAAGTGTAAAGCAAATGTGAACCAGTCCTACAGACTGTGAAACCATGGGACAGGCGGGGAGGTGGAATGGAATGCCTGCCTGTCAACCAAGCCTGTGGTTAATTTTTTGAAGCGGGTTGCACAACTAGGGTCCAACGGAATCGGTGTAATTATGTCCTAGTGGCACCCTTGGAGGTTTACCACAGGGTGGAGGTGTCGACGCGTTTCGAACCGGGGTTGTTCCAGGTTCTCTTCAGGACAGGGACTGGGGATAATGATTCTGTAACAGATATACAAGGTGGGTGTCAGATGTGAGTTTAAGGACAATATTATACAAGACTCTGACTCCAAAGGACAAAGGAGGGGGGTTGGTTACCTGCTCAATGGCGTAAGAATGGCCGTAGTACCGGTAACACTCGACCGGGCAGGGTTTCTGAAAAGACAAATGGAAAGCTTAGCGCGGTGGCAAGCCAGGGAGGCTGAAAGAGGTGCCATGTGGTGTGGGGCCATGGTAGAAACTTATAACTAATCCTACCTGTGCTTCAACCAGCTATTGAGCTGGAAATAGGGGTGCCCACGAAGCGGTGCACAAACGGTGCTCACATGTTCCAACGTCTGAGGGTGGGAACTGCAGGACCACAGAAAACACACGGTGCCCAGAGTTACTATCATTAGCCCATATATTGTGGAAAGTCACCATCGACCCACAAGGAGAGTTTCCTACCTGAAATCCCAGCCAAAGGAAAAATATCTGTAGTTTCTTATCAGGTCCGTGTCAGCAAAGGGTTAATGGTTCGCGCTGACCTGGAATGAGGGAAGCGCGAGCTTCAATTAGTTATTGTCACCAGCGGGGCATGCCATCACCGGGGGGGGGATGCGCGAGGCGCGTCCAAAGGGCGCAGGGCACTTACTTTCAATTCGGAATCAATCCGGCGTTTTCGAGCAGCAACACAGACTCGAAGTGAAGCGCCGCGCTGGGGCGCATAGCTAATGAGCTCACCTGATCGAGGTGTTGGGGGGTGTGGCTACGGGGGATCGTCCAAGAGAATGAGTTATTAAGTATCGGTCGCGGGGACTCTCAATGCGAGTGGGGGCATATGTGTGGACAATGCAGCAGTGAATGCGATAGCATTCCGCAATAGTTTTTAAAAAAACACACGGAGTTCCTAAATTGATAATACACATGCTCGAACTAGAATTAAAACGAGCAACACAATGACAGATGCATTGATTAAAAGTTCACACACAAACATGGAAATCTTGGCATTTACAACATAAACATGCTCTGAGCCAAAATCGTGATATTGTCATGTACGCATTAGAAACTTTTTTATACAACAACATCAAAACCTAAGCGGTGTAAATAGGGTTGGAACTCAATGTATTATTCAACAACAATTGCAACCGAGACACAGGTTCAAAGTTCATTGGAAGACCGGGAATCTGATTCTCATGAAGGATGCTCTATACATCAGCCCAGAAATTATCAGGAATACATTATGTAGCCTAGTGAAAAGAAAGTTCTTTTACCACATGAACCAATGTAATGTCATGCGCCCCATGAATGATGTTCTGGACAACTAACCCACTAGCCAGCTTATCAACGTTTTCACACAGACCAAAAGCAAACCTCTGTCGACCCACCCTGGGTGCCTCAACGCGCCAAACAGACATAAATGTATAATTAAGCACAGATTAGAAGGGGGGGATCACTAGGACACAGATCAAAGTAAGCGCACAGCCAGACTCTGCCGAATTCTATATTTAAAGGCTGGTAGATTCAGTCATCTCGTTCAGGCCAGAATTGGATGTATCAAACTTGAGTATGAGATACGCCTCCTTTTGGGATAGGCGGGCGTCTGGGTCACCATTGCCACCCTTGATGACTGCAAGGACCGTCCATCTCATGTCCTGACTAGAGTGTTTCTGTTGCACAAAATGCAAAACCATGGGGGCCGTCAGGATTTTGTTGTTGATTCTTGACCGATGTTGTATAATTCTCTGACGGACCTCCTGTGTGGTTTTACCAATGTATAACAGATTGCATGGACACAGTATCGCATACACTGTATATTTGGTTTTGCAATTTGTATGTTCGTTGTGGCGCCAAAATTTGTTTCCATCCGTAAAGAGTGAGCCTTCCATCGTAAGGTCACAAACCGAGCAAGTCCCACATTTATGGTGTCCTGTAACTGGGCTTGCTCCAAAGATGGTACTTTGAGAGACCTTCTTTGGGGGTGGTCTGGTGGATGTGATCATTTGGCCAATGCTCCTGTTCTTCTTGAGTGCGAATAGGGGGACGCCTATGTCAGGAAGGATTTCTTGCACCAGATGCCAGCTCTTTCTGATGATTTTCTGGAGTTGGTTGGTGTGGGGGCCAAAGGTGGAGACACATACCATCCTCTCAGTCGTTGGCCTGGGTCTTTTTTCTAGTAGATGTTCCCTCGGCGTCCACCTTGCCCTCTTCATCGAATGCTTCAAGAGTTTCTGGGGGTACCCACGTTCCTGGAGCTTCGACGTGAGGCTCTGACCATGCAGCTCGAACTGTTCGGTGGTGGTACAGTTCCGTCTCACTCGGAGATATTGGCCATAAGGGAGATTATCCCTTAGGCTCCGTGGATGGTAGCTCTTGTAATGGAGAGCATTGTTCTTGTCCGTCTTTTTTTGGTACAACGAGCATGACAACACGTTGTCTCTGGCTGAGATTTCAACATCCAGGAATGGAAGAGATCTTTCGTGGTAACTCAAACTGAACTTGATGTCTGGACTCCTATTGTTCAGCCACACGTGGAATTCTTCCAGTTGTATAGATGTTCCATTCCACACGCACCAGACGTCATCTATATATCGGAGCCACTGTCCAATGTGGCCTCTGTAGGGGTTGTTGTTCCAATTGTACTTTTCTTCAAATTGTCCCATGTACAGGATAGCCATTTCGGGGGCGAAAGGGCAGCCCATAGCCGAGCCTTTGATCTGAAGAAACATTTCCTCTTCAAAGGTGACATCCTTGAAAAACCATCTCAATCGGACCTTTCGGAAAAATTCCATCACTTCCATTTTAATTTTTGTGAAGTCCATGGCGACCCCAGGAACAGAAGAAAGACCTAGTTCTAGAACTTCTTGTTCAGCTTTGGACAAGATCTTCCCCGAGATATTGATAATGGCAGATGGTTTCACGAGTTGTAGTGTTTCTTGCGTGTTGTCATCTCCCATTGAGGTTTGAATCGTGTCCGCTTGGGTTGTTGGCCCTGGCCTAAAAAAGGCCTCTTAGGGGTGTTCCTGTTTTGTTGATTTCTATTCGAAGGGCCTTCTCCTGCGTCGGAATCCTCCATGGACTCGGAAGAAGATGTTTCAGAGAAAGTCGTGAATCTTCTCTTAGATCTTCCCTGATTAGAATTCAGGTACCTGACCGAATCGGATCTACTATAGAATTCGTCTTTTAAGTAGGGGTACACGGTGTCAATATTAAAGTTCTTTTGGTCTTTTTCAAATTTTGACGTCTTGAAGTCGCCCGATCGTGTCCGGGTGTGATTCCGTGTTCGAGCCCATCTCCAAATTCGTGGATGTCTTCTTGAAACCCCTTGTGGTACAAGTACCATCTTTCCTGCGTGACACAATGGATTTCATAAACAGAGTGGAAGGCCTTCCGTTTGATTCCTGCAGTCAAATTCTCGCTTCCATGGATGTGTCATCTTTGTACACACAAATACCGCAACAAGATGGCCTGGATGTTATGGAACTGTATCTGGACAGCCGACCACGCCCCCACAGAGTCCCCACTGAATTCATAATCTCCCTGGCCACTGTGGCTCTGAAAAAGAATTTTTTCACCTTTGAAGAGGAAATGTTTCTTCAGATCAAAGGCTCGGCTATGGGCTGCCCTTTCGCCCCCGAAATGGCTATCCTGTACATGGGACAATTTGAAGAAAAGTACGTTTGGAACAACAACCCCTACAGAGGCCACATTGGACAGTGGCTCCGATATATAGATGACGTCTGGTGCGTGTGGAATGGAACATCTATACAACTGGAAGAATTCCACGTGTGGCTGAACAATAGGAGTCCAGACATCAAGTTCAGTTTGAGTTACCACGAAAGATCTCTTCCATTCCTGGATGTTGAAATCTCAGCCAGAGACAACGTGTTGTCATGCTCGTTGTACCAAAAAAAGACGGACAAGAACAATGCTCTCCATTACAAGAGCTACCATCCACGGAGCCTAAGGGATAATCTCCCTTATGGCCAATATCTCCGAGTGAGACGGAACTGTACCACCACCGAACAGTTCGAGCTGCATGGTCAGAGCCTCACGTCGAAGCTCCAGGAACGTGGGTACCCCCAGAAACTCTTGAAGCATTCGATGAAGAGGGCAAGGTGGACGCCGAGGGAACATCTACTAGAAAAAAGACCCAGGCCAACGACTGAGAGGATGGTATGTGTCTCCACCTTTGGCCCCCACACCAACCAACTCCAGAAAATCATCAGAAAGAGCTGGCATCTGGTGCAAGAAATCCTTCCTGACATAGGCGTCCCCCTATTCGCACTCAAGAAGAACAGGAGCATTGGCCAAATGATCACATCCACCTGACCACCCCCAAAGAAGGTCTCTCAAAGTACCATCTTTGGAGCAAGCCCAGTTACAGGACACCATAAATGTGGGACTTGCTCGGTTTGTGACCTTACGATGGAAGGCTCACTCTTTACGGATGGAAACAAATTTTGGCGCCACAACGAACATACAAATTGCAAAACCAAATATACAGTGTATGCGATACTGTGTCCATGCAATCTGTTATACATTGGTAAAACCACACAGGAGGTCCGTCAGAGAATTATACAACATCGGTCAAGAATCAACAACAAAATCCTGACGGCCCCCATGGTTTTGCATTTTGTGCAACAGAAACACTCTAGTCAGGACATGAGATGGACGGTCCTTGCAGTCATCAAGGGTGGCAATGGTGACCCAGACGCCCGCCTATCCCAAAAGGAGGCGTATCTCATACTCAAGTTTGATACATCCAATTCTGGCCTGAACGAGATGACTGAATCTACCAGCCTTTAAATATAGAATTCGGCAGAGTCTGGCTGTGCGCTTACTTTGATCTGTGTCCTAGTGATCCCCCCCTTCTAATCTGTGCTTAATTATACATTTATGTCTGTTTGGCGCGTTGAGGCACCCAGGGTGGGTCGACAGAGGTTTGCTTTTGGTCTGTGTGAAAACCTTGATAAGCTGGCTAGTGGGTTAGTTGTCCAGAACATCATTCATGGGGCGCATGACATTACATTGGTTCATGTGGTAAAAGAACTTTCTTTTCACTAGGCTACATAATGTATTCCTGATAATTTCTGGGCTGATGTATAGAGCATCCTTCATGAGAATCAGATTCCCGGTCTTCCAATGAACTTTGAACCTGTGTCTCGGTTGCAATTGTTGTTGAATAATACATTGAGTTCCAACCCTATTTACACCGCTTAGGTTTTGATGTTGTTGTATAAAAAAGTTTCTAATGCGTACATGACAATATCACGATTTTGGCTCAGAGCATGTTTATGTTGTAAATGCCAAGATTTCCATGTTTGTGTGTGAACTTTTAATCAATGCATCTGTCATTGTGTTGCTCGTTTTAATTCTAGTTCGAGCATGTGTATTATCAATTTAGGAACTCCGTGTGTTTTTTTAAAAACTATTGCGGAATGCTATCGCATTCACTGCTGCATTGTCCACACATATGCCCCCACTCGCATTGAGAGTCCCCGCGACCGATACTTAATAACTACAAAGTCCAGCATTCTCTTGGACGATCCCCCGTAGCCACACCCCCCAACACCTCGATCAGGTGAGCTCATTAGCTATGCGCCCCAGCGCGGCGCTTCACTTCGAGTCTGTGTTGCTGCTCGAAAACGCCGGATTGATTCCGAATTGAAAGTAAGTGCCCTGCGCCCTTTGGACGCGCCTCGCGCTTCCCCCCCCCGGTGATGGCATGCCCCGCTGGTGACAATAACTAATTGAAGCTCGCGCTTCCCTCATTCCAGGTCAGCGCGAACCATTAACCCTTTGCTGACACGGACCTGATAAGAAACTACAGATATTTTTCCTTTGGCTGGGATTTCAGGTAGGAAACTCTCCTTGTGGGTCGATGGTGACTTTCCACAATATATGGGCTAATGATAGTAACTCTGGGCACCGTGTGTTTTCTGTGGTCCTGCAGTTCCCACCCTCAGACGTTGGAACATGTGAGCACCGTTTGTGCACCGCTTCGTGGGCACCCCTATTTCCAGCTCAATAGCTGGTTGAAGCACAGGTAGGATTAGTTATAAGTTTCTACCATGGCCCCACACCACATGGCACCTCTTTCAGCCTCCCTGGCTTGCCACCGCGCTAAGCTTTCCATTTGTCTTTTCAGAAACCCTGCCCGGTCGAGTGTTACCGGTACTACGGCCATTCTTACGCCATTGAGCAGGTAACCAACCCCCCTCCTTTGTCCTTTGGAGTCAGAGTCTTGTATAATATTGTCCTTAAACTCACATCTGACACCCACCTTGTATATCTGTTACAGAATCATTATCCCCAGTCCCTGTCCTGAAGAGAACCTGGAACAACCCCGGTTCGAAACGCGTCGACACCTCCACCCTGTGGTAAACCTCCAAGGGTGCCACTAGGACATAATTACACCGATTCCGTTGGACCCTAGTTGTGCAACCCGCTTCAAAAAATTAACCACAGGCTTGGTTGACAGGCAGGCATTCCATTCCACCTCCCCGCCTGTCCCATGGTTTCACAGTCTGTAGGACTGGTTCACATTTGCTTTACACTTCAAAGTTTTGCACTGTATATAATTGCAATTAATATTGTTCACTGAATTTTGTATTGTTTTTTGTGTGTCTCGTTCACTAATGTGGCCTCATTCACTTTTGTATGTATTGTATATTTGTAAATTCTGTAAATGTGTAGATATTGCCATCATTTATCCACTGTCATAACAGTTGTTTTGTTTGCGCTCATGTCTTAGATTCCTTAAAAATTTGAGTCTCAGTAGAAAATAAATTTGATTTGGGATTCTTTCCCAGAGGTCGCGTGGTATTTCTTTGACTACGTGGCTGAAAGGTGTTGTTGATAATTATCCTGTCCAGCCACCCTGTTCTGTTTTCAGGACTGCAGTATCGGCACTGCACTCCCTCAAATGGTCTGCCACCCCATTATTAAAGAGGGAGAACAATGTCGGGGCCAGCACACAGCCCTGGCGTACCCCCTGTTTACAGACACCCTCCCTGTTAGCTGCCCCTGCCTCCCCCATCTAATCCTGGCATAACTACCCTCATGGAGTTTGACTATCATCTCCAGGAGGTAACCAGGGAACCCCATGTCCTGCAACACCCTCCAAAGTTTGTCACGAGGGATCAAGTCGAATGCACTTTTAAGGTCTATAAACAGACCCTCCAGCATTTCGCGATTTCGCGATTCGCAAAATAATCGCGAAATCAGCTGAAGAGTGAGAAGGGTGCGATATTGAAAATTTTTGCCGCGAAAATTGACTTCGGCTGGCAGCAAAAAAAATGGTGACACCTTATTGGCTGTACACGCACACGTCACTACGTGGGGCTGTACAGCCTTAATAGCCGCCTCTTTACTCCTGCTGCACGCCTGTACCGCATTAGGGGATTTAGGTCCATGCGCTTTGGAAGATGAGGCGAGTCTCCGAGAAAGCCGTGTTTGAATTTCGGCTTGAGAAAGTGCTCTTTCCATTTGTACAAATAAAGCCACATTTCTGAATGATTACGGAGAGCGCAGGTCTTGTTACGTGTAGAGTTACACCTATTCCTCCCCCAGGAAGCTGAGTACTTGAAAGTTCTGCGAAGGAGCGGGGGCTTCTTCTACCCACCCACCACCCAGCTCACTGGGACACTTTGCTCTCCCCTCGTCCAAGCTTGCTAAAGTAAAACCGTGACTTCAGCAAGCAGTTCTTGCCTTCTCTTAACTTTAATTCATTCGTTCCCACTTTTAATGAATGAAAATAGGAAAGGAAATTTTTTTTAGGAAGGGCATCTTTCTCTGGCATTTTCTGTTCCGTTGGCAGGTTCAGGAAGGAAGGGGGCGGGGGGAGGGAAAGGTTTGTTGGTCAGTGGTCCGTGGAGCCCTATGTCCTCCCCCATCCAAGCTTGCTGAAGGAAAATTGTGACTTCAGTAAGCGGTTCTTACCTCTCCTTCATTCGTTGCCCTGTGAAATGGATCCAAAAAAGAAAGAAACATTTTGTTGGAAATGCTGTCTTTCTCTGCAATATTCTGTTCGAGCTGCAGCGGCAGGGGTAAATAAATACAAGATACAATACAAAGAATGGAAAATAACTGCATGCAACTAGACATAGTGTTTGCCAAGTGACCAGTGTTTTCTGTCACATGCAAAGACAATTAGCGTCACTTTACAGAGTGGGCCAGTTAATAGCGCTGTCATTTTAAACTCTTTCCTGTAACAGCATTGTTGTTGGAAGAGAGGGTGAGGACATGATGTCTCCATGGTCCGGCGTGTTCCTGACGTCTTCATGGTCAGTGGGGTCTCTGACTTCTCCATGGTCAGGGGCGTCTCTGGGGTCTTCCTGTGCTTGACTGAGCCTATGCTCCTGGAATGTTACCACAAAGGAGAATATAGCAAATAAACTCTAATACAGTTAATAATGCCTATTGCATAGTTAAATACTCTGCTAAATCAGTTCCCATAGATTTAAGGCTGAAAAGGAATGATTAAGAGTAAAATAAAGTGCCGCAATAATGCCACAAAATTTTCATTTTTGCGCCGCTAAATTTCCATTTGTGTGCCGCTAAATTTGCAAATCTATCCTGGAGGGTGTGTATAAAGGCCAAATAGAGATTGCCCTTCATAATAGTTACTGTTTTCCAGTATAGTGCCCAGAACCTAAAAACCTGGTCCATTGTACCGACATTTTTATGGAACCCTGCCTGGAAGTGGGATAGAATATTCCCCTCCTCTATCCAACTATCCATTCTATTTACAATGACCCTGCCAACTACTTTCTGCATAGCATCGATTAAGCTAATCGGTCTGTAGTTGGCAGGGTCCTCCCTGTCACCTTTCTTGTGCATGGTGACCACTTCCGCACCCTTCCAGGAGTCGGGCACAGAATGACCGTTAAGGATTAGATTCATGAGGGGGGCAATAAAATCCGACCATAACTTGGGATCATGTATAAATAAATCGCCCGGTAGCCCATCTGGGCCTGCCGCTTTTGCGGGGATTATATTCTTAATTGCATCCTGAACTTCCCGGATTGTAAATGGTTCTACTGGTGCAGACCCCTCATTACTGTAGTTAACTTGTGCCCTACCAGATGGGTCTGCCTCTTCTTCACCATAATACAAATTTGTGAAATGTGAGTGCCATTGCTGTTTGGTTATATGGTTGGCGAGGGGCTCCATGCCTACTCTATCTAATTTGTTTATCAAGTTCCGAAACAAAGTTGTGTTTTTTGAGCTGGGTAGCACCCTAAATTCCTGCCAATATTGGTCCTCCCATTCCCTCTTGGCCCTCTTGATACACAAATTATGTTCCCTTCTAGCCAACCGCACAGCCATGGTATCCTTTTTCCTTTAAAGCATTTGCTATGGCCCTTCTCTTTTCCCTACATTGTACCGTGTACCATAAGGTAGCAGCTTTTGTTGAATTCTTATTTTTTAATCCCCATTTATTTTTTATTATAAAAAAGTTGCCAATTTTCTTCATTAGGGTATTATAAGAATCTCTAAGGCAGAAGTTTGGGTTGACTTGTTGAGCACAAATTTTGGATACAAGTTCCCTGGTTTCTTGTTCCACCAGGTCTTTAATACAGAGTAGACTGTCTTCCTGACAGGACACCCTATTCCATCTAAGCCTGCGATTGCAGTAGGATGGAACTAGATCTTTTGTTATCATTAATGAGTCATCCGCGGATTCCCTCTCCAGCCCCCATTGTATTTCCATACAAAGCGGGTTGTGATCGCTATCCTGCGACTGTATAATTTCCATATCAATTAGTCTACTCCAAGATCCAATGTCAAGCAGAATATAATCAATTCTGGAAGGGCAGCTAAGTTTATTATAAGTGTTAGCACCTTTAGGATCCGAATTTGTCCTACCATTGAGGGCACGTAAATTATATTCTGTTGTCAAGGCGTTTAGTTGGATCGCTCTTGTAAAATGTAAAAAAATTGATACTTGTATAGCGCACTACTCACCAACAAGGGTCTCACGGCGCTTGTACGAATACCACTGTGGAACCCATCCTGGCTTTCCCTGTGAGGCGTCCACTCCTGGGCACCCCCAAGGTGGAGGCCAGGCATCCTTAGCGTTGTGGGGGCCGTTGCTCTTGGAGTCCACTTCTTGACTGGAGCCAGGGTCTGAAGCGGGATAGATTTTTTACAATCATCTTCATTCATGTCCACAATATCATCAACACTTAGGGGTTCGAAGGTACAATTAAAATCACCCCCTATGATGACACTGGACTTTGAAGGGATATCCGTCAATGCTCCCTCAAGTTAGGCTATGGTGGGTGAAATTTGACCTCCTGGAGACCCTCCAGCATACACATTAAACAGCTCGAAGGAGTTTATGGAATGGTTGCCCTTAACAGAGATATACAATATATCCTGGGATGGCAAGGAATGAGCAATAACCTCCAGGTTAAGCGCTACTTTAATCCAGACATGTAAACCCCCCGAAGGGCGACCTCTCCTTATACTAACAGCCAGAATAAAGTGGGTACAATATCCACATTTATATTGGGGGGGTATATTCCACGTTTCTTGAAACATACAGATATCAAACGTATCTATAAATTCACTCCATTCAGGATTTAACATATTATTCTGGAGGCCCGCTATATTCCAAGAAATCAATTTAATTGTTTTCATGTTTGGACTAGAGTTGGTAATGTTGTCCAGCTCGCTACCCTGAGGCGGAAGCCGGGGTGTGTTTGCAGCATACTTAATTTTTTAAACTGTTTGCGTGTATAATTGTTTTCTGTGATTTTAAAACTTGAAAACCTTGAAAGTGCTCGTAGCACTAATCGGAGCGCTCGAGGGGGAAGCTGTAAATCCCTACTCAGCGTCATCCCACCCACGTGACTCGGGGCCACGCCCAGCACTGGTAGCCACGCCCACCCCAGGAAGTTAAAAACGCCACGCTGACCTCTCAGCCGGTGTTGTCCAGCTCGCTACCCTGAGGCGGAAGCCGGGGTGTGTTTGCAGCATACTTAATTTTTTAAACTGTTTCCGTGTATAATTGTTTTCTGTGATTTTAAAACTTGAAAACCTTGAAAGTGCTCGTAGCACTAATCGGAGCGCTCGAGGGGGAAGCTGTAAATCCCTACTCCGCGTCATCCCACCCACGTGACTCGGGGCCACGCCCAGCACTGGTAGCCACGCCCACCCCAGGAAGTTAAAAACGCCACGCTGACCTCTCAGCCGGTGTTGTCCAGCTCGCTACCCTGAGGCGGAAGCCGGGGTGTGTTTGCAGCATACTTAATTTTTTTAACTGTTTCCGTGTATAATTGTTTTCTGTGATTTTAAAACTTGAAAACCTTGAAAGTGCTCGTAGCACTAATCGGAGCGCTCGAGGGGGAAGCTGTAAATCCCTACTCCGCGTCATCCCACCCACGTGACTCGGGGCCACGCCCAGCACTGGTAGCCACGCCCACCCCAGGAAGTTAAAAACGCCACGCTGACCTCTCAGCCGGTGTTGTCCAGCTCGCTACCCTGAGGCGGAAGCCGGGGTGTGTTTGCAGCATACTTAATTTTTTAAACTGTTTGCGTGTATAATTGTTTTCTGTGATTTTAAAACTTGAAAACCTTGAAAGTGCTCGTAGCACTAATCGGAGCGCTCGAGGGGGAAGCTGTAAATCCCTACTCCGTGTCATCCCACCCACGTGACTCGGGGCCACGCCCAGCACTGGTAGACACGCCCACTCCCCTTCCACCTCTTTACCATGCTCACTACTCGACAGCGCAGCGGTCGAGCGCAGCGGGCACACCATCAGCACGCCGAAGACACGCCAAAGACTAGCCCGTCCGGGCCGGTACGGGACTAGGGGCTACCCCCCTAACATCTAGGACCCTGGATAACCCATCCATAACATATGATAGGAACCAACTCTTGGCAATCAGAAGGGAGCACAAGCCCACCTGTAATCTCCTATCTCCATACGTCAATGACCATATCCCCTGTAACGGCTGCAACCTTAAGTTTACTCCTGATATCGTTACCCCTGCTGTTGGTTCATACTCACTGGCACTAATAAACTGCAGATCCCTTCGCAAGCATGCGTTGGAAATCTCATTACTCCTGGAAGAACGAGACCTGGAGGTACTCTTCCTAACGGAGACATGGACCAACGAGAGCTCCGACCCAGATATCGTAAGAGCTTTACCGCCTAATTATGCAATCATGAGACAAGATCGTACTGATGGCAGGGGTGGAGGGATTGCTATAATTTACAAAACATCAGCGATTTGCAGACAGGAGAAGGTTTCCATAGAAGGGTCAGAAAGTCTGTCCTTCTCCATTACATTGTCCCCGACCTGTACATGCACAGGGCTCCTTGTGTATAGGCCCCCTGGACCCCTCGGCCAATTTTGTGAAGAGCTTGTGAGCTGTGCTATCAACCTCTCCTGCAATGCCCCTAACTTCACTATGCTAGGAGATTTTAATATACATCTTGACGAAGGAGACTCCCATGCCTGCCAAAAACTGTCAACAGCTTTAGAGGTGATTGAACTCAAACAAATTGTTCTAGGTCCCACACATATAGCAGGTCACACCCTTGACCACTGTTATACCAATATGAACGCGCTGAAGTTCGAAAACTCTTCAGTGGTTCCTTGGTCGGACCACACCTTTTTGTCCTTCTCCTTGACCCACCTTAAGCAACCAATACAGACCAAGGTCTCAAAAAAAATGTGCAGGGTCTGGTCCAAATTGCCTGTGGACAAATGGACATCAGAACTTAGGAAAAATAAGCCAGAGTATACCAATGACCCTATAGAGGCAAATGCGCGATTTAATCACTGCTTAGAGGAATCTCTTGAGGCGACTTTGCCCAAAACTGAACTTTGCCATCGGAAAGGGGCGAATAAAAAATCTTGGTACACACCTGAGTTGAGAACTCTTAAACAGATATGTAAACAGAAGGAGAGAAAGTGGAGGAAAGACTACGGTGAAGATAGTAAAAATGTTTACAGACTAGCCTTACGCAATTATAAGCAGGCTATAAAAGCGACTCAATCTAACTATTACCAGGAAAAAATCTCTTTAGCTGCCAATTCCTCCAGGGAAATCTTCAACATTTTTAAAGCTTTGGTTACCCCTCCCACCCCCGTTATGGACTCAACTATGGCACTCCCGCGCTGCAGGGACTTGGCAAATTTCTTTGCCACAAAGGTTGCAAACATCTATGCATCCTTTCAGGTGACTGCCACAGGTGACTGCAATAGGTCCAACCCCCCCTGGTACAAGACCTACCTACGCTTAATGAATTCTCTCCCCTGGAGGGCGACAAGGCCCAATTGCTTTTGGGCAATCTGAAATCTGGGTCACCTAGTGATGTAGCCCCACCTACCATCCTCAAGCTTGTCTCAGACACAGTGGCCCCCGTGATACAGGATGTGATTAATACATCCTTGACCACTGGGGTAGTTCCACCTATGTGGAAACAAGCAAGAGTAAGAGCGTTATTAAAAAAGCCCAACCTTAACCCCGACGATTGCTCCAACTATCGCCCTATTTCCTTGTTGCCAACTGTTAGCAAGATTGCTGAAAAACATGTCAACTCTCTTCTATCTACCTTCATTGAAGCTAATAATCTGCTGCACTACACCCAGACCGGGTTTAGATGTAAACAGGGTACTGAAACGTCCCTTGTGGCAGTAATTGAGGAAACCAGAAAGATTCTGGACGAAGGGAAATGCGCGGCCATACTATTATTAGACCTCAGTGCGGCCTTTGATACCGTTAATCACACGATTCTCATTCAGAGATTGAGTGATGTAGGTATCACTGGGACCGCCCTGAACTGGCTTAGCTCTTTCCTTTCCAATCGGACTTTCTCAGTGTTTGAGGATGATATAGTTTCAGCCCCAATACAGCTCCAATGTGGTGTTCCCCAGGGGTCATCCCTCAGCCCGACCCTATTTAATATTTACATGAGACCTTTGGCTGAGGTGGTGCAACCTTGGGGAGTACAATTGGTAACATATGCTGATGATACTCAGCTTATCATCTCCTTGTCTGGGCAGGAGACGACTTATAACAATCTCTCCTCTTGTCTTAGCAAAGTCCAGGAATGGATGAATGACTCCTTTTTGAAGCTTAATGGAGCTAAAACAGAGGTCATGATGCTAGGACATAAACCACCTACCTCTGTGGATATGTGGTGGCCGGATTCCCTGGGGCAGCCTCCAACCCCCAAGGAGCAAATTAAAAGCCTGGGAGTGTGGCTGGATCCAGCCCTCAACTTTCAGGTCCAAGCCCGGAAGGTAGCAGGGACTGGTTATGCCCTCATGAGAGCACTCAGAAAGATCCTAGGATTACTTCCCTTTGAGGCTAGAAGGATCCTAGTACAATCCCTGATACTATCACGATTAGACTACTCCAACGCAGTCTATCTAGGTGCCCCTAAAGGGACAATCAAGATCCTTCAGACCATCCAAAACTGTGCTGCCCGAATGCTACTAAATATCCCACGCAGAACCTCTGCCAAACCAGCATTGAAGCAACTACACTGGTTGCCTGTGCAACAAAGAATTGAATTTAAAGCAATGACTATTGCTCATAAAGCCCTGCATAACTCCGGAGCAGACATTCTGGCACCCTTGTTTACTCCTTATCAAACATGCAGAACCCTGAGATCCAGCAATAAGAATCTACTGGCAATCCCCAGGATCAGGAGATCGCGCACCGGGGGCAGACGTTTCTCTCTACAGGCTGCAAAGCTTTGGAATAATCTTCCAGATGCTATCCGCCTGGAGGAGAACCATCTCAGGTTTAGAAAAATGCTGAAAACCTTCCTATTCTGCTAAAATTAATGGTGATGACTGGACCACGTAAGCGCTGGGATGCCTCAGGGTAACCATGCGCTATAGAAATGGGTAATCATTCATTCATTCATTCATTCATTCATTCATTCATTCATTATAACTGAGGGTATTCCACCTGTGGCTGTAATTAAATGCCCACCGACAGGGGGCACTTCATTGGGGCTTTCATCCCCATGTGGAGTAGCCTCAGCATCAATTGCCCTGCCCTCCTTGTCTACAATATTTGCAGTGCAGTTAGTCTGGTGCTCAGGGATTTGTATATCATGTTTTTGTGCTATTTTATTCAAACAATTGGCCATTGATGGTCAATCTGTAAGATCAAGGCCTGATTCATCTCTATGCCCACAATTGTACCATAATGGCGTTGATCTAATTTGAATATTGGAATTCCTGGGGGGGGGTAGGTCCTAAACTCCAAAGCTACTAGATTCTCAGCAATTCTTTGGTTACCAAACACAATCTCAATACAGTCTGTTATAGATCCAGGCATAGAGAGTCGCTTAATAATGATCATGTCCTCCCTAATTACTGACCTGCACCCTCTAACGTGGCGGAGCCAATGAATGGCCTTATTACGTAGAGAATCAGTATTCTCATAATTACTGGTAACTTCCAACTTAGCAACCCCAGTCATGTAGACAGTGTCCCTGCGAAATGTTGTTACTCTGCTCCCAGAGGATAGTCTATCCCTATCTCCATAGTGAGTGGCATGCCCCTACAGCTCCCTACATTGTAGGGTTGGTTCTTTCTGTTTAGGTACTATGATGTTTCCGCCTGTGGTGTTGCTCCTGTCTATGGGTTTAGCAAGGGATGATTGTACTGTATGCATAGTGCGTAAATCCCTTACAATTTTACCAACTGGCAATGGCGCAGTTCGTGGTATGCGATTAGATGATGTCACCTCTACAGTCTTGGGTAATGGAGTTGATTGTGGAATGGGAGCTTTAATAGGGTTAGGAGCTAGCACTGGGTGTGGAAAGACATCTTTTTGTAGAGCCTTACATTTTATTAGGACCATCATCATTTCCTTATTTGGGCTATATCCCTTTCCAGGCCTTTTACTTTTCCCATTAGCGTATGATTAAAGTTCGAGCATCTAGGGCAGCCATCTGGGCTATTCCTATCCTTCATATCCTCCCCAACCTTTGCATTAAGACCTCACCTATCTCCCTTGACTCCCCTTCCAGCATTGCAAATCGATTGGTACAACTAATATCCATTTCCTTTTCTATGCAGCACAGGGGCCTCTCTGCATTCACAATTGGCATTTCTATAATAGCATTAACATTTACAACTTTATCTGCCTCGATTACATTTACCTCTATGGGGTTAGGGGAGTCAGTTTGAGTATTATCCAGTAAAGACTTAGATTTAGCATTATTAGTAAAAATTGCTGAAATAACTTTACTCTTTCTAAGCAATGAACTTTCCACCACAGGGTCAGCTTTATCCACATTACTTGAGGCCGTAGCGGTCACTAATATGTTCTTACAGTCTGCAACAATATTTTCTATATTTGACATTACACAGTTGACAGCAGCATGTGATACTTTCTTAGACTTCTTCCTTTTTTTTTACTGTAGTAACTGCAACTCCCACCCCCTCCATAGATTTTCTCTTCCCCATGCTGCTATGACGATGTTTCAAATACAAAGACTAATAGTGCATTCACGAGGAAGGACCAGGCGCCGACTGCAGGTATGCGGCGTCGACCGTATAGCCTCTTGGGGGTTGTAGTCCCCACCTCTCGGCGGCCGCGACGCTGGATGTAATGGCGTCGCTGGCGGCGGGGGGGGGGACCTGGGCTGATGGAAATAGGCTGCAAGGGAAGGTTAGAGGTGCTGTCGAGTGCCCGGGCGTGCCGCAGGAGCCCGAGCCTGGATGAAGAGCAGAGCACTCCCGGATGACCAGGCGGTGTCAGGAGCCAAAGTTCGCTAAGAGGTGGGCTGGTGCTGCCTTGTTTTTCAAATGTTTTTTATATATGTGTTTTGAACATCTGCAAATGGTGCGTAAACACGCACTTTGTACTTATAGTCCTTGTTTACAAGAAGCAAGGCTGGCAGTAAAAAAGTCACATTTGCTGGCAGGCTTGCTTTTTATAAGTATGTGTTTATGCATAATTTGCAGGTTTTTAAAAACATAAATAAAAGGCATTGTTATTTACAATGGCAATAGATCAAACGCTCACAAATGCGAGACCTATTGCATTGCAAATACTTGTTGTTTATTTATTTGCGATTTTATATAGCGCAAACATCACCCGAAAGGTGTCAGAGTGCTTTACATAAGAACCAGTTGCATTACATAAGGACTTTGGATTACATGAGTTACATAAAAGGTACATACAGCAAAAGTTGCATATAAACAAGTTGCAAGTTCACTCAAGGAAGATAAAAGACAATGAAATGCTACATTCACATAGGAGTAGTAGTAAGTACAATGTTCTACTACAAACGCTAGTGTTTAGACAGAAAAACTCTACAATCACATAGGAGTAGTAGCAAGTACAAATGTCTACTACAAACGCTAGTTGTTAGAGATATATGTATACAAGTTGCATATTCACTCAAGGTTACATTATATAAAGCGCTTATATATTGTATATTTACAGAGCATGACATTTTGCCATCATGGGTCTGGAGGACTCCCCGAGGTGGGGGATGGCAAAAGACCGGGTGTAAGTGGGGGAAGCAGCAAGCTGGATTCCCGGCACAAAATGTCAGAGATCCAGACCATCGAACCCCGAGACACCAATCATAGTCATTGAAATGTCACTCACAATTCCACTGAAACCGCCAAAATATCCCTTAGTCCGCTTGCAGCCTTGATGTTAAAGTCTTGTTGTCTTGTTGGAAGTACTGAAGGGATTTTGGGTGTAACTAAAACTCTGTAGTCTGCTTCGCACTGAGCTTCTACCCTGCTCCCTTGAGATCAGATTAGTAGTATTAACAATGATTGCAAACTAAATAGAGGTACGTTCATAAAAGCACCAAAACAAACTCAATGTGCAGGTTTGAGTGCAGCCAAATTACATGGGGAACTTAGCACATGGCGAATTGTCAACAAAAGAGATGTAAAAAGGGGAAAAGACAATTAAAGGGAAAGAAACACAATGGCAGATAAAACGAGCAGACACACACACACACAGGCCCAGTCTACAGACTGGAGCAGACCAAGGCGCAGACGGACGGAGTGTGGTTGGGAAGGAGGAGTCATCGAGCGATGGAAGCACACGCAGGACAAGTGGAGGTTCACAGGGAGTGAAGAAACAGGCCTAGAGAGGGAAAACTAACAAGGGAGTGAAGACTCAGGGGGAGGCTGGAGAGAGTGGCACTGGACACGACAGAACGCGATGATAACGTGAGACAAACAGGCATCTTAAGCGAGGACCCTCTGCAGACAAGGGGGAGGCAGAGACAGCACGGGCAGAGGGGTCGAAGGAATATGGAAATGACAGGCCAGAGAACAGAGGCAGTGAGACAGACGCATGTACAGAGGGCAAGAAAGGCACGCAAACACTGCACTTGAAACGAGCACTAGAGGATCAGAGGAGAAAGTCAAAGTCAGGAGTGCGGTGAGATGTACTGACCACTGTGAACGTGATGCAGAGACATGCGTAGCAAAGCATAGGCATGTAGACAAAATGCACAGAAACCGAATGAGAGAGATGGGCAAAGAGCGATATACACAGGCTGAGGGTTAGAATGGCTGGGTTGTGGGGTGAGTCAGCAGGGCCGGACTGGGAACCAGAACTGACCCAGGCAAAGTGCTCGGACGGCCCCCTCCCCCCCTCTGGGAAGAGGGCGAGGTGCGACCGCGCTCTGTGCCAGGGCCGGTTTTCGGACGTTTTTGTTACAGGGCCCTTTTTGCAGCATAACAGGGGATTGCCCGGTGCCCGCAATGGTCAGTCCGGGCCTGTGAGTCAGTGAAAAACTAAGGAAGATTATCGATCATAAATGGAAAGGCTAGTGCAGAGGGACAGCGACACAGGTAGCAAGCAGTGATGACAAACAGGGAGGACAGGGGGCAGACCAAGACAGGCGCTTGATATAACAGAGGCAGCCAGACAGGTGGATTGGAAGTGGATGAAAGCTGACACGGAGAGACAGAGGCAGCCAATAACAGGAACGAGTGGGCGAATAGAGAGCTTGAGAAGGGAATGAGCACTCAAGGTGGCAAAAGCAGGCTGCACATGTCAAGCACATTCATAAAACAAGCAGCTGTGAGACAACATGGCTGCCAGTTCTTTACTGAAATACAACCGTTTGCATGACCTCCCAGATGCTATCTGACTTTTCCCATTCCGTTAACGGCGTCTTTTCTAGAAATAAATTGCCAATCCATGAGATGCAGGTTGTTATCCCCCGCTTGCATTTAATGCCTTCTTTGTATTACCCCTTTGCTGTGCTCGTATTTATGCCACGTCTGTAGCCTTCAACCAATACACCAGTATCTAGAAGGAGAGATGCCTGCTGGGTTTCTACTTCGATGTAAAGAATTGCATGTCCGATGTGCGTCTTTTATACGATGTTTCTCTTCTTTGTAGACAGGAGCAGGCCATAACCTATCAGCTCTGTATTTGCGGCTGCCCACGGCACAAGGACACGGTCATGTGGTATTCACGGGGAACAGCGTGATATGCCCAGAATCACAGGTTTGAGAGCCAATGTCTGCCTTTTTGCACCACATGGACCCGCATGCGAGGAGGGTTTACCCGAACAGGGGCGGCTCTAGGCTCATGGTGGCCCTGGGCAGGGAGCGTAGGTAGGGGGCCCCGGAAGAGGGGGTCTGGGCGGGGCGGAGCGCGGAGGCCAGTGAAGAGGGGGGGTCAGGGTGTTTGGAAGTAGAACAGAGCGGGAGGCTGCCAAATCCCGGCCAGAGACCGCCACGCAAATATGTATCCATCCTCAGAGGATTATTATATTAAGGATATATATTGGCTTGGTGGCCTTTGTGGTTTGGTGGCCCTGTGCAGGTGCACAGCTTGCACATGCCTAAGGCCGCCCCTGACCCGAAGCAGGGGCAAGGGCTCACCGATGCGAAGCAGAGCCAGTTCCGCCTTCTTTTAAGCCGGCGCATAGCAGCCCTCCCTCTGCATTCACAAGCTGCCACACACGACTGCAGCAGGCGCCCGCCCCCTCGGGTTATGTGCGGAGCGACGCTGAAATTTGTCAAACATAATGATAGCGTTAAACCCCAGAACTCCTCACGAGGCCCGGTGGGCATTTCCATACAAGAGTGCATGGCGGGGAGGGCGGGTGCCCGAGTAGGTTATTGGAAACATCAGGAGAGCAGTTAAAGCCTCCCGACACTGCGGCCGCCCGGGCCTTTGCGTTACCTAGCGAGGTAGGCTGTGGGTCTCCGCCATTATGATGACCAGGCTTTGAGCAAATCGGGCTGGCTAGTAGGATTACCCCTATAAGCAACTTTGCCGCTAGGTTGCATACACATTGAGGGATACCCACAGGTGTTGCTCATACCTATTAGGCACAATCAAAAGACCTTAACGCCTGCTTGCAGTAACACCTAACATTCGGGAGCCACCTGCTCACAATGCAATGGCTCCCACACTTGCGAGCCTTGTGCCACTCAAACCACACGTGAAGGGCGCCACCTCTGCTCACAGCCCTCATGGCTGCGCCCCGCTTGCCGTGATGCAGTCCTGACCCGATCAGTAGTTGCCCAGATCTGCAGCCTGCAGGGATCTGGTCCGACCGGATCCAACAGCTACCATGCCTCTAAGCCCACACCTCTGGTCCGGCAGTAGCGAGGCTGGCAAACGGGGACGGGGTATGAAGGTGGGTGGAGGCACCGGGCCCTGCGAGCTTCCTGAGTGGCTAAAGTCCCCTACCTCCCTGCGCACCCTACTGCCTTGGTCCGCATGTGTCCCAGTGAGGTCAAGCCTACCGGACAGCTTCAATGTGTATATCACGAGCGCCGCGCTGATGTAAAACAAAGTTTCCCAGCTTCGATGTGTATATCACGAGCGCTGCGCTGATGTAAAACAAAGTTCTCCAGCTTCGATGTGTATATCACGAGCGCCGCGCTGATGTAAAACAAAGTTCTCCAGCTTCGATGTGTATATACGAGCATCACGCTGATGTAAAACAAAGTTCCCCAGCTTTGATGTGTTTATCACGAGTGCTGCACTGATGTAAAACAAAGTTTCCCTCCTTAATGGAAAACAAGGAAGTAGTCCCTACATGACTATATAACACCGAGCAATGGGACAAAACTGTAGTTAGTCGGTGCTGCTTCCTGCTAAAGGAAAGCAAAACGGAAGTGACGCATTGGATGTCAAGCCAATGATAAGCCCACTAACAACAAAAAATGCCAGAGTTAACAAATGGCAAGCCGCAGGACAAACTACTGCCAATAGGCGGAGTTTCACCCACAACTACAGATTACCTAATGCCTCGTAGAGGCAGCACATGCGCTGCCTTATGCGAGACCTTATAACAATATAAAATAAATCTACAAACTATGCTCACATCATAAAAATAACTAAAGTAAGCACACCTCAAATACCATACTAAGACCTGCCTTTCTTTACTACATAACTATAAAACACTACCTAACAAAACACTACCTAACGAACACAAAACTACACAACTAAGCACAAGACTATTCTACACTAACTTCCCCTACTCAAGTTCAATCTTTATTTCGTTGCATTGCAACATAAAAGATAACAATAAAATACATGACAAGATAATACTCAAACAATAATCAAAACTACAATTCATTATAATTGAGCACCCTGTTATAAAGTCTACATTTCATCATGTTTGGACACAGTATTGTGGTTGGAGTTAATCACAGAAGTTAAATAAATATTTAAAATATTTAAAAATCGAGTTAAAAAAACATTAAATTGGTTTATAACAGCCAGGAGTTTAAGATCACACAACTAGCTAAACATGATTCGTGGTTTGAACAAGTCCAGGATAAGCACTTTTTTTTTTTTTTTTTTAATTTAAAATGAAAGATTTGCTTTCCGTCTGATAAAATTTACGGCCAGGAAAAATTTGCTGATTCCGAACACAATTACTTGACTGGTGTCCGTACTTAAGATCCTGCCAGCTTCCTTATGGGAAGTAGTGCCAATATTGCGGCACAAGGGGACTATCCATTTTTTCCTTGCCTTACCATAGCTGGGACAGAAAAACAATATATGTAGAACATCCTCCCTTTGATTGCTGGTGAACAAAGTGCAATAATCATTATCTGTCTTCCCCCATCTTGTCTCAGTTACCTTTGTCCTCAGCGTTCCCCGTCACAAAAACTTCAAATAAAAACTTAAAAGTTGTCTTATTTTATGCGCAGACCTTGCGGAATTTCACTTCACAGAATCACGCAGAGTTACAAAAAATATCAGCGAAATTCCATGGAGTTCCACCAATGGGTGGAAAATGCACAGTCGTGCTGCTTGTAGTCCGATTTTAGCACCGCAGGCGCGTTCCAAACTGACAAGCCAGTGCCAATGGGACTATGCTATTATTATTTTTATTTTGGTGCTGCTTGATTTGAAAATCTACTCTGGAAGCAGTCCTCTGACTGCAATCACTCGCAACCTCCCACATTCTTAAAATCTTGCCAAAGGGGATCACACATTTTCTTTATGATCACCAGCTCACACTTTAAAGCCTGCCAATTTTTCTGTTGTCATCTCATTGCTCGAACAAGAAAATAATTCTTCGAGCGTACTTGAAATATTTTTGTAACTCCGTGTTACTCTTGTAACTCAGAGTCGCTAAAATTCTCCAAGTCCGCTTGCAAAATTAAAAATTCCACCTGGCTTACCAGATATGAAGGACAACTTAAAAAAAGTATTAAGAATATAAAATGTGCTGACAAATTGTTGTAAAGATGTTTCCAATGTGGAAAAGTATTTTAAGCATATGAAAAGTTATTTGGTAAATATATATTTTGTTTGTTTGTAAAAAAAATATTTCGGACGATTAGGCCATAAAAGTGCATGATAAACATTTCCTGATTATGTACACAATTTATACAATAAAAACATTGTCATAATATATACATGCTTAAGATAGCACTTAGTACACAATACAGTTCTCCTAAAAAGAGGAAATGACCGGAACAGACATTAAAGTGCACTATGAAAAGTAAAAAAACAGCAGACAGGGTGTCACAAGTTAATCCTGCCCTACGCAAGTTTTACAAAACTTCTCCTAATATGCCACGTAGCATTTAAATACCGTGATACAATTGGAGGTTCAGTATCGTATTTTAAAACTCTAAAGGCCTCGGCACAGCGGGTAAAACCTAGATTTTTACATAGTTGGGTTACCCAGCGTTTACGGGGTAGCTCGTATGCTGGGCAGAAAAATAAGACGTGCAACTCGGTTTCAACCGTTGCTTTGCAACTAGGGCACATACTCGAATTCTCCGGTGCCCATGAACTAGTATACTCTGCCAGAGGTAGGTTCGCCCATCTAAATTGCGCATACAATTTCCTCGCCATTGGTGGCTGGATTACGTCCAGAAAGGTTTCCTTTGTGTAAGTCTGCTTTACTTGTAGAAACTCCCTGGTCAACCTGGCCTCTTTAGTGCTCTCCTGTAAAAGCAGCAGATTAGATGACCTGAGCTGTTTCACGAGATCCTCCCTAGATATTGTGGGGCAGAGTGACTCAGGAGTTAGCCAAAGATCTGGTAGCCCAATCCTGTTGGCAAGGCTTCTTGTGGTCCAACCATGGAGTTTTGCTTTGATTAAGTCTGGGGAGGAGGTCTTTCAGCTCTTCTTTAAACACACTCTACTCAGGAGTTATCCAAAGCCACCTCCAAAATGTCAAGGGCCGGAGGGCGATCTCTTGATCAGTCTTGATCAGTCTGCCTCATGCCCAAGTCCATGCGGAGGGGCACCAGTGGGGTACTGCGTGGTAAGCCAATAACCTGTCTCATGAAGTTATTTTCCATCTTCATAAGTTCTATGGTGGAACTATGCCCCCAGACCTCTGCCCCATACATAGTAGCCCCTCTGGCTACTGGCAGGTTGATGATCTAAGCATTTTCATAAACCCCCCTGAAGTCTGGGTGAGCCTAGGTCATGCTTTAATAATCTGTGGCCCCCACCTGAATTGTTCGGACAATATTATGCCCAGATAGTCAAATGTCCTTACTTTGTCAAGGGGAAAACCATTTAGAGAGGGGTTAGGGCGCGTGCTCTTTGGAGGGTTGAAAAACATAATTTTTGTCTTGGATACATTTATCTCCAGACCTCTTATATTACAAAACTGGGCAAACCCATCCAGACTGCGTTGTATGCCTAGGGGTGACTTCAACAATATCAGAGTATCGTCTGTGAACATCAACGCAGGTATTTTCCCAGTGGCCAATTTCCGTGCATCCGCTTTGATATTATTTTAAAAAGCAAAGACCCGGGGCGTGGCTTCGAGGGAGAAGATGGCGGACGCGGCTCTGTAGAGCTCCTGCCAGCCCGATCCTTATCCGTTAATTTATCCTTGCCCTGCACCCTCTTCCCTCATCTCTACTAGTGCAGGAGATTGCCGGAGTTGGGCGGAACACGGTGGTGTGGCTGCTGGAGCCCTAGACCCCGGCTGGCACGGCCATTGGACGCCGGGCGCACGGGCCTACTTGCCGCGTGGTGAGCCGGGGCCTCGATTTCTGTGTCCTGCCCACCGGAGGTCCTTTGCCGCCGGATAGGCGCCGTCTACTCTCGCCCGCACCATCGGAGTGGAGTCACTAGAGCAGTGGACGAGGGGCCCGTCGGCCGCACCCAGGGGTGTGGTGCACAGACGAATCGATTGCACGGACCTGCGTTCATCCTGAAAGGCCAGCCCGCACGGACTCGAAGGGGCTGCGGCGCCGCCGGGAGAGGACGGACTGGAGGTGCCGTCCCGGCGATTCTACCCGGGGTTCCTGCCTCCTGGTGCCCGCGCCCTGGCGGGGTGCCCTCCCGTTGGTTCCGGTCCTTCTTCAACGGGCTGAGGGCGGACTGATTGTGCCCCGGAGGCCTGGGACCCTGCCCGTTGTTTCTGCGGAGTGACCAGCAGCGTGTGCTTCCCGTCGGACAACCCCGGCGGCGGCCATGACGAAAGGCAAAGGTGGTCCTCCCGCCTCCAAGGGACCTATAGACAAATTCACCGGCCCAGAGAGTGGTGCAGCTGGAGGGAGTCAGGCCGCAGGCCCGGACAATGCAGCGCTGCTGGCGGCCATCACACAGTCCCGGGACACCCTGGATGCGAAAATTGGCGCGGTGGGCGCCGATGTTATGCTATTGCGCCAGGATCTCCGCAATGCCGTCGGCCACATCACGGAGGCAGAGACTAGGGTCACGACGGTGGAAGGCGACATTGGCGCCCTGAAGAGGAGAGTCGCCGAGTTGGAACAGACGCAGCGGGGCTTGGAGCACCGGGTGGAGGATGCCGAAGGACGGGCACGGCAGAACAATCTGCGGTTTGTCGGCTTTCCGGAGGACTGCGAGAAGGGGCCCATGGATGTCTTCCTTTCCCGGGGGCTGGAGAGTTGGTTGCCCCCGGACTCCCTGTCGCGCTGTTTCGTGGTGGAGCGCGCCCACCGGGCCCTGACGAAAAAGCCGCCGGCTGGGGAGCGGCCTCGCCCGATCATTGCTCGGATCCTCAACTACCACGACAGGGACGTTATCCTCCGGGAGGCACAGCTCAAAGATACTCTGCTGTTTGATAACTGTAAAATCATGATCTTCCCGGACTATACTAAGCTAGTCCAGCAGCAGAGACACTCCTTCTTGGCGGCCAAGGCCAAGCTGCGGGGCTTGAAGATCCAGTACTCGCTGCTCTACCCAGCCCGCCTCCGTGTGATTTTCAACTCGAGGACCCACTTCTTTGACTCTCCGGAGGTGGTCTTCGCCTGGACCGACGAGGCGGTCCGGATCTGGCCACATGTCCAACCGGGGCTGCACTCCGGCTCCTCACGAAGTTCTTCCCAGGAGCGGAGCGACCACCCGAACAAAGGGAAGCGACATCGCAAGTCTCGTTCGAGGCGGAGGTCCCTGTCTCGTGACCCCCTCTTGGGTGACACACAGCCGGAGACGGACAACTCTGGCAAGGGGTCCTGACTGCTGTTCGCTGGCATTTGGATCCTTGCTTCTCTTCTGTGGCCGTCCGCTGCGGTGGCCGCCTGCCAGTCGGCGGCTCGGACACGACCCGGTGCAGTATAACCTGACTTTTTTGCCTACTGCTTGGGACTGAGTGAACTGATACTCCTTACTATGCGATGACTATCCTTTGCTTATGCCTTATTCGAGGGGGGGGGTGTTGGGGTGCATTCTAGGGGCTGCCTCCTCCTGTTGGGGTTGGGGGGTGTGTTGGGAGTGTGCCTGGTTGGTGGTTAGGGGTTATTTGGGATCCATTGGCATGCATGCATTTCGGGGCTGTGTTCTAGACCTGAAGTACCGCATGCCGCGACAGATACTTCATTGTTTCTTGAGGTATTGGGGTGGGGGGTCTTGGATTGTTTGGGGGCTGGTTGGGGGGGTCTGTTCTTCCGGGGTTGTGGGTAGCGGGGCTCTGTTTTGGGGGTGCACGTGGTCTTTCTGAACTTTGCAACAGTGGGGGTTGGGGCCGGGGGCCGGGGACTGTGGGGTTTGGTATGTTGTACTGATGGTTGATGTCTCACGTTCGGCGCCTTCGAGTGCCTCTATGCATGTTCTTAGCTGGAATGTCCGGGGTCTCTTGGACAAGATTAAACGAGGGGCTGTGCTTCGATGGGCTAAGAGGGACCTGGCAGATGTGCTCCTTCTCCAAGAGACACACATGTTAGGTACGAAGGCCTTGAGCCTGCAGCGCTTTGGCTTCCACCAGGTGTTTCACGCTGGCTTTACCAGGGGCTCCAGGGGGGTGGCTATTCTTGTTCACAGGCGTTTAGCGTACACGCATGAGCGTCAGTGGCTCGATCCCCAGGGGCGCTATGTGTTTGTCCAAGGGAGGATTGGCACGGAGCCGGTGGTGTTTGGCTGTGTGTATGCTCCCCCCCGTTGCAGTGGGCCTTGGCTGAACGGTTGTTTGCTCTTTGGGCTGAACTCCCCCACTCTCTGGCTGTGATTGGTGGCGATTGGAACGATGTGATGGATGTGGCGCTAGACCGTCAGAGGAGGCTCGGGGTGGCGCCTGTGTCCTCCCCAACGCGGTTGGGAGCTATGGTTGATAGTCTGGGGTGGGCGGATGTGTGGAGGCACTTGCATGCTGAGCGGCGCGAATACACTTTTGTCTCGGCAGTCCATGGCTCCCTCTCACGCCTAGATTGCGTGTTTGTTCCGAGGGCCTTCCTTGCTAGAGTGCGGGGGGCCGCGATCCGGCCTCGTGGGCTCTCTGATCACTCCCCTGTGGCGGTCCAAATTGACCTGCGCCAGACGCGCCAGCCTTTCAGGTGGCGGATGTCCACGTGGCATCTACAGCGCCCTGATTATTCCCAACATCTCCGTGGTGCGATTGCCCAGTATTTGCGGGACAACCTCGCTGCAGGTGTGGACGCAGTGACTGTCTGGGAGGCCATGAAGCCCACCTTGAGGGGTGTGGACATTGCCTGGTGTGCCTCGGCCCGCCGGACTCGGCTGGAGGGCATTGTTGCTGCGGCGGGGCGGGTGTAGGACCTAGAGGCTCGCCACAGGGAGGCGCCTGATGATGTCGTCCTGCGGCTGCTCCTGCAGGCGCAGCAGTCCTACTCTTCGGTCTTGCTAGACGAGGCCCGACAGGCATGGTTGGCCACCCGTAGCCGGGTGTATCAGTGGGGGGACAAGTCGTGCACTATGCTCCATAGGCTTTGCCAACAGACCTTGCAACCTCTTACATTGCTGGGTCTAGCGGATCAGGCCGGGGTGGCGATTACTGACCCTGCTACTCTTGCCACGAGCTTCGCGCTTTATTATGGGCGTCAGTATGCCTCCCGGGAGGTTCTCTCCCCTGCTGATATTGCCGATTATCTCGCCTCGGTTCCTCCTTCGGCGGTATCGGATGAGGTACGCGATGCCGTGGATCTTCCGCTGACGGCCGAGGAGCTGGGGGATGCACTGGGTCAACTGAACGTGGGCAAGGCCCCTGGGCCTAGCGGCTTCCCCAGTGAGTTCTACAAGAAGTTCCATCTGCAGCTTGGACCCCACTATCTGCGTGCCCTGGAACAGGCGCGAGAGCATGGCTGCCTCCGACCGGACTGGCGTCATGCCGAAGTCGTGGTTTTTCTGAAGCCGGGCAGGCCCCCAGATTGCCATGAATCCTACCGCCCCATCTCCCTTATCAATTTCGAGGCTAAGCTCCTAGCCAAGGCACTCGCGAACCGTTTGCTTCCTCACATCTCAGCTTTGTCCACCCTGACCAGGCGGGCTACAAGACATAATATACGGCGGGCGCAGGCGGCGATTGAGGCAGTTGGGTCGTCGGATGATCAGGCGGCGCTACTGCTGGCCGACATCGACAGTGCCTTTGATTCGGTCAGCTGGACCTTTCTTTTTACCCTGTTGCCGATGCTGAATTTTGGCCCAGTCTTCATCTCCTATGTCCGGCTACTTTATACTGAAGTTACTGCCTCGGTGCGTGTCTCGGGGGCGACTTCGGCTCGGTTTCCGGTGACCAGGGGCACGCGTCAGGGGTGTCCGCTCTCCCCCTACCTTTTTGCGCTGGCCATGGAGCCGCTGGCCACCAGGGTGCGGCAAGATGCGCTCTATCGTGGCTTTGTGTGGAGTGCGGATCACTCGGACCACATAGCTCTATATGCGGACGACGTGCTGTTCTTCATGTCAGCCCTGCAGCGCACGGGTCCTCGTGTCCTGGAACTGATGCAGGACTTTGGTCGGGCATCGGGGCTGTTTTTGAACCCGCGCAAATCAACCCTGTGGGTGCTGGGGAGCGGTGTAGTGGACTGTCCTTGGGCTGCGTCCCTTCAAGTGGCTGTGGAGGGGGTGAAGTACCTAGGGGTTTTCCTCTCTGCTTCACCGACGGTGGCGTGGAACCGGAACATCCAACCGGTGTGGGACCGGGTCCAGATGGACATCAAGACGTGGTCGCGTATGCCTCTTAATATATACGGCCGGTCGGCCATCTTTAAGATGGTAGCCTTGCCCCGTCTCCTTTACCAACTCCAGAATCATCCCTTCTTGATTGATCCGCAGTGGTTCCGCAATGTCGACTCTGTGCTGGGCCGGTTTCTGTGGGCCGGGGGTGCCTCCAGGGAGGCGCTCCGCACCTGCTTCCTCTCTACCTACTGTGGCGGCTTGGAGACGGCAGACATGTTGTCCTACTACCAGGCCTCCCACCTTCTCGTGCTCAACGAATGGTGGTATGGGGACCGCGGCGACCCGGCCTATGCCTTGGAGCATTCTCTGATGGGCGACGCTTCCCTCCACACCTTGTTGTACTCGGCCAGGCGGAGGCGCTTGCTTCCCAGGGTCACTCAGGTGGTTTTTGCTGTCTGGCGGCGGGCCCTACACCGTATGGGTTGGTGGGGTAAGCTGACGGCCGAGACCCCGTTGTGGCGCAATGGTCTGCTCCCGGAGCTGGCATCCTTGCGGGGGTTTGACGGCTGGGACGCAATCGGGATATCCTCCCTTGGGCAGGTCCTCTCAGGCACTACCCTTAAGTCCTTTCAAGACCTCAGCTCCGAATTTGACATGCCCAGGTCCCAATTCTTCCGCTACCTCCAATTTCGCCACGCTCTTACACCTAGCTTGGTGGGCTTGGAGCAGCTCCCTGACTTCAGTCCCATCGAGGCCAAACTCTTTATGGGAGACTTGGGCGACAAGAAGGTCTCTCAGATCTACCGCTCCTTGGTCACGCACTGCTCTCCCTCGCTCTCGACATTGAAGGCCTCGTGGGAAACGGATGTTGGCCCTCTTGATGAGGATGACTGGCGCGAGGCCCTTGAATCTCCCCGTGGCGCTGCGATTGCCGTCCGCCTCCGCTTTATCCAGTTCAAATACCTCCATCGAGCTTATTTTACTAGGGAACGTTTGTGGCGGGTGCATCCCCGGAGTGTCTGCGGTGTGGTTCTGAACGGGGCACCCTTCTCCATACTGTGTGGTCCTGTGTGAGGCTGGCTCGATTCTGGGCAGGGGTGTGGGATTGTCTGTCTGAGGTGCTGGGGTGGGATCTGCCCCGTACTCCTAGACTGGGCCTGCTTCATGTTCTGGAGGACATTGGGGGCAATGTCTACAAGCGTCATTTGTTGTTGCTGGGGCTTGTGGTGGCGAAAAGGGATCTAGCGCAGGCCTGGAAGAGCGAACGCGCCCCCCCACTTAGTGCCTGGAAGGCGGGCTTGGACTTCCTTATGGGCCTGGAACAGCCTGTTTTCGAAGCTCGGGGGTGCCCCGTAAAAATTTCAAAATTTGGAAAAGGTGGGCGGATTACAGGGGTCTGCCACTTGACCCCCCCCCGGACATTGACGATGCTTTGCAACTGGATCTTGATCCCACGCCCTAGGCTACTGGCCAGCTCCACCTCTGTATGTCCTCTTATACTGCTGAACTATGATCATGTGCACCGGGGTTAGGGTGGGATAAGGGGTGGGTAGTTGTGGGAGGGGTTGGTGGGAGTTTTTGGGACTGGGTGGGTGGGTGTTGCTAAAAATGTTTTGCTTTGTAAATCTGGGTTCAATGCTATGTCACTACTGTGTCTATTCGCATCTATCGTTGACAGTCTCCTCCTGACTGTGGAGGGCTGTGCTGAACCTTGCTTGAACTCATAATAAAAACGGTTTTGAAAAAAAAAAGCAAAGACCCCATTGATGTAGAGGCAGAATAGTGTGGGGGCTAAAACACAGCACTGTCTGACCCCCTTTCTGACAGAGAAGCGCAAGGAAAGTTCTCCCAGTTTGCCACATCTTAATTATATTTAATATAATTATCAGCGTGTAGCCTCACCAGCACATTAAGAAGGTATGATGGACACCCAAGCTCGTCAAGCACCTCCCAGAGCTTCTTTCAAGATCAAAGGCGGACTTCAGATCGACAAATATGAGATAGAGGCTGCCACCCTCCATCCTCACCGTTTTCCAGAACAGTAGATGTAGTCCGAATATCTGGTCCATGGTGGACATATTTGATCTGAAGCCAGCCTGGTAGGGACTCAAGATACCCTGCTTCTCCATCCACTCCTGTATGCGGAGCAATAAGACCCTGCCCATCAGCTTTTGGGTGTTATCAATTAAGCTGATGGGTCTATAGTTGGTGGGTAGGAGAGGGCAACCCTTTTTCAATATGGGTACTATTTCCGCACCCTTCCAAGTATCAGGAGGGGTTCATGCCCTTCAGGATTGCATTAAATAGGGTAGTCAGGTATGGTGCCCGACAATAGGTTCTTCCCGAAATAAATCCCCTGGGAGTTTGTCAAGGCCCGGAGCTGTGTTGGGAAGTAAGCTTGTTAGAGCATTACAAACCTCCATCAGCGTGATGTTCCCTCCTCCCACATGGCAAATCTCCAGGATATTGCTCATGGTCTCTGGGCTTGGGTTGCCATCCGCCTCACAATCATACAGGGCCCCAAAGTGTAATTCCCATGATTCGGGCGCAATACTTGGCTTTATAGCTGCAAGTCCCCCTTACTCACCTGATCTGACTCGCCTCCAAAACAATTTGAAATCGTTAGCCTTAAGGGCTGTCCCCAAAACCTCCCACCTTTCTATTTCCAAGTCTTTCTTTTCCTGGTGCAGGGTTTTCCTGTGCTTAGTTCTCGCTGACTTGATGATTTGCCTGTCTTTGACTTTCAGCGCATTAACAAGCTCTTGTTTTGCTTTACGGCATTTGCTATTATACCAAGAGCATTTGGGTTGCGCTAGTTCCCTTTTGGAGATTACCGGGAAGAGAACATCTGTCAAGGTTGCTACTAGGTCTTCATGTATTATTCTAGTCTTGTCTCTATCCTCTTCAGAAAACTCCCCCTGACTCAACATTATCATTCTATCTATTATTGGTACTGCAAGCTGGTACACCTTTGCCAATTTAGGGAGAGATTGCCGGACATGATTCTATCTAATCTTCCTCCGGTTATTGGTGGTTACTAGACCATCAATACTAGTCACCGGGTTTGGGTTGTTAACAGCTGCGCCCAAATTCTCCAGCTTCAATGTTACAATCAGAGCATTGTGATCACTATCCTGCCTCTGTTGGACCTTGTTCTCCCATGTTCTTGTTTCCACCATAATATAATCAATTAACTATGGGCGGCCGTCGCGATTGAATGTGGATTTACCCAGGAGGTCAGACTTAGTTCTCCCGTTGCAAGCCCTTAGAAAGTTGGACAGCGTGAATGAGTTGATTTGTTTGGCTAAAAGTGACCAGACTTTGATAGGGGTGATCTGTGGTTCAGGAATTGACCAATAGAGGTCTTCTTCAGAGGTGTCTTCCTGATGCGGCTGTCGAGCGCCACAGGGACTCAGGGAACAGGAGCCCCTGGTGCGGTGTTGGCAAGTTTCAGGCCCCCACGGACTGGGCAGCAATCCTCTCTACTCTAGATTTCTTCTAATTAACACCTGAGGCACCGAAAGTAAGGTGGGGCATTACTGAACAGAAGCCTGCTGAAGATTACTGCAAGAGTCATGTTTCCTTAGAGAGCATCATGCGCTCTGATATAACTCACCCTTAACAGTAACTCACCCTTAACAGTAATGTTTCTTCTTTGAACCCCACCACACTTCTATCAACAGTAACCCCCCTAAGACGATCTGATTCCCCAGTAATACGTGCTGGGAAGTATTAATATTAAAAAGTACTATACAATTAATTTAATTAACTAATAGTACTATAAATATATATTAAAAATATATGTTATAATTTTTTTTTTAAAGACAAATTTAAATGTTATATACAGCATGTGAAACATGTTGCAATGGCAACTACATATATCATGCTGGGCGGCGAGCATTGTCTGGCTGTCCCCACTGAATTGGACTCCCGAGCATCAAGGTTGGAGCAGTTGGGGACCCGAGGACGCTGTGTTCACTGATTCGAAAAGCAGGAACATTTTGTCTGGAACTTTGCGCTATGTCCTGCCTCAAGCGCACCACTTGGCACGATTTCCCCCACCCACATCTTACCTGGAAGCCTCATCGTGCATTCTGGGTCCTGCAGTCCATAGAAGATCACGGACTCGCATCAGGTGTGCAAACATCTTTGTTGGGGGCGGAGCTTGTTTGGGATCACCCAAATAAATGTCAGGACGTGCATAGGCGCAAAGAATTAGATGGTGACTGTTTGGACGCTGAAGAAGGCATTTACATGCCGAAATGCATTCGCCACAGCCAGTGAATAAATCGGTTTCCTTGGTGTTCCCCTCTGTGGCTTCTGCTTTCTTTCATGAGAAGAAGGGTGTGTTGCATCAATTCCACGTCGGCCAGAGATGTGCTTCAGAGGCCCCTGCTCCTTTAAGAGGCCCGGACTACACTGGCATCCTGCTTCAGGCAGTTTTGTGTTACCGAGTTATCGGACAGTCTGGGAACACCCGGGTGCTGGGAGAAGAAGCAGATGGTTTTGAGGCATTCCGCCTCATGCTGGGCGGCGAGCATTGTCTGGCTGTCCCCACTGAATTGGACTCCCGAGCAGCAAGGTTGGAGCAGTTGGGGACCCGAGGACGCTGTGTTCACTGATTCGAAAAGCAGGAACATTTTGTCTGGAACTTTGCGCTATGTCCTGCCTCAAGCACACCACTTGGCATGATTTCCCCCACCCACATCTTACCTGGGAGCCTCATCGTGCATTCTGGGTCCTGCAGTCCATAGAAGATCACGGACTCGCATCAGGTGTGCAAACATCTTTGTTGGGGGCGGAGCTTGTTTGGGATCACCCAAAAATATGTCAGGACGTGCATAAGCGCAAATAATTAGATGGTGACTGTTTGGGCGCTGAAGAAGGCATTTACATGCCGAAATGCATTCGCCACAGCCAGTGAATAAATCGGTTTCCTTGGTGTTCCCCTCTGTGGCTTCTGCTTTCTTTCGTGAGAAGAAGGGTGTGTTGCATCAATTCCACTTCGGCCAGAGACGTGCTTCAGAGGCCCCTGCTCCTTTAAGAGGCCCGGACTACACTGGCATCCTGCTTCAGGCAGTTTTGTGTTACCGAGTTATCGGACAGTCTGGGAACACCCGGGTGCTGGGAGAAGAAGCAGATGGTTTTGAGGCATTCCGCCTCATGCTGGGCTGCGAGCATTGTCTGGCTGTCCCCACTGAATTGGACTCCCGAGCATCAAGGTTGGAGCAGTTGGGGACCCGAGGACGCTGTGTTCACTGATTCGAAAAGCAGGAACATTTTGTCTGGAGCTTTGCGCTATGTCCTGCCTCAAGCGCACCACTTGGCACGATTTCCCCCACCCACATCTTACCTGGGAGCCTCATCGTGCATTCTGGGTCCTGCAGTCCATAGAAGATCACGGACTCGCATCAGGTGTGCAAACATCTTTGTTGGGGGCGGAGCTTGTTTGGGATCACCCAAATAAATGTAAGGATGTGCATAGGCGCAAAGAATTAGATGGTGACTGTTTGGACGCTGAAGAAGGCATTTACATGCCGAAATGCATTCGCCACAGCCAGTGAATAAATCGGTTTCCTTGGTGTTCCCCTCTGTGGCTTCTGCTTTCTTTCATGAGAAGAAGGGTGTGTTGCATCAATTCCACATCGGCCAGAGACGTGCTTCAGAGGCTCCTGCTCCTTTAAGAGGCCCGGACTACACTG
Organism: Lissotriton vulgaris; assembly: GCF_964263255.1. Taxonomy (NCBI): domain Eukaryota; kingdom Metazoa; phylum Chordata; class Amphibia; order Caudata; family Salamandridae; genus Lissotriton; species Lissotriton vulgaris. Next base: position 791,600,301 of record NC_141694.1, on the reverse strand, counting down.
GCATCCTGCTTCAGGCAGTTTTGTGTTACCGAGTTATCGGACAGTCTGGGAACACCCGGGTGCTGGGAGAAGAAGCAGATGGTTTTGAGGCATTCCGCCTCATGCTGGGCGGCGAGCATTGTCTGGCTGTCCCCACTGAATTGGACTCCCAAGCAGCAAGGTTGGAGCAGTTAGGGACCCGAGGACGCTGTGTTCACTGATTCGAAAAGCAGGAACATTTTGTCTGGAACTTTGCGCTATGTCCTGCCTCAAGCACACCACTTGGCATGATTTCCCCCACCCACATCTTACCTGGGAGCCTCATCGTGCATTCTGGGTCCTGCAGTCCATAGAAGATCACGGACTCGCATCAGGTGTGCAAACATCTTTGTTGGGGGCGGAGCTTGTTTGGGATCACCCAAAAATATGTCAGGACGTGCATAAGCGCAAAGAATTAGATGGTGACTGTTTGGGCGCTGAAGAAGGCATTTACATGCCGAAATGCATTTGCCACAGCCAGTGAATAAATCGGTTTCCTTGGTGTTCCCCTCTGTGGCTTCTGCTTTCTTTCGTGAGAAGAAGGGTGTGTTGCATCAATTCCACGTCGGCCAGAGACGTGCTTCAGAGGCCCCTGCTCCTTTAAGAGGCCCGGACTACACTGGCATCCTGCTTCAGGCAGTTTTGTGTTACCGAGTTATCGGACAGTCTGGGAACACCCGGGTGCTGGGAGAAGAAGCAGATGGTTTTGAGGCATTCCGCCTCATGCTGGGCTGCGAGCATTGTCTGGCTGTCCCCACTGAATTGGACTCCCGAGCATCAAGGTTGGAGCAGTTGGGGACCCGAGGACGCTGTGTTCACTGATTCGAAAAGCAGGAACATTTTGTCTGGAGCTTTGCGCTATGTCCTGCCTCAAGGGCACCACTTGGCACGATTTCCCCCACCCACATCTTACCTGGGAGCCTCATCGTGCATTCTGGGTCCTGCAGTCCATAGAAGATCACGGACTCGCATCAGGTGTGCAAACATCTTTGTTGGGGGCGGAGCTTGTTTGGGATCACCCAAATAAATGTCAGGACGTGCATAGGCGCAAAGAATTAGATGGTGACTGTTTGGACGCTGAAGAAGGCATTTACATGCCGAAATGCATTCGCCACAGCCAGTGAATAAATCGGTTTCCTTGGTGTTCCCCTCTGTGGCTTCTGCTTTCTTTCATGAGAAGAAGGGTGTGTTGCATCAATTCCACGTCGGCCAGAGACGTGCTTCAGAGGCCCCTGCTCCTTTAAGAGGCCCGGACTACACTGGCATCCTGCTTCAGGCAGTTTTGTGTTACCGAGTTATCGGACAGTCTGGGAACACCCGGGTGCTGGGAGAAGAAGCAGATGGTTTTGAGGCATTCCGCCTCATGCTGGGCGGCGAGCATTGTCTGGCTGTCCCCACTGAATTGGACTCCCGAGCAGCAAGGTTGGAGCAGTTGGGGACCCGAGGACGCTGTGTTCACTGATTCGAAAAGCAGGAACATTTTGTCTGGAACTTTGCGCTATGTCCTGCCTCAAGCACACCACTTGGCACGATTTCCCCCACCCACATCTTACCTGGGAGCCTCATCGTGCATTCTGGGTCCTGCAGTCCATAGAAGATCATGGACTCGCATCAGGTGTGCAAACATCTTTGTTGGGGGCGGAGCTTGTTTGGGATCACCCAAATAAATGTCAGGACGTGCATAAGCGCAAAGAATTAGATGGTGACTGTTTGGGCGCTGAAGAAGGCATTTACATGCCGAAATGCATTCGCCACAGCCAGTGAATAAATCGGTTTCCTTGGTGTTCCCCTCTGTGGCTTTTGCTTTCTTTCGTGAGAAGAATGGTGTGTTGCATATATATATATATATATGTGTCAAATGAAAAATTACATTATATATTAAAACCAAATAAACTATATGTAAAATGCATTGTACAACAAAAGTATGTCAAAGAATGTTTTTCTACAATTATATGTAAAAAATTATTTGACATACATGCATGTGTGGTAAATAATTACAAAATATTTAAATACACTCCACAAAACACACAATAACTCAATAGAAATCTGTTTATCTTATCACTCTCTGTAATACCCCATATATTAAAAAGTATATTACATTGTTAAAGAATAGCACATTTACTAATATAAAAATCGTCATGGGAACACATTAGGCATTAAAAGAATGAAATATACTATTCCCACACCAAACGAAACTATACTCTATTGAAAATTAAAGCAGTCACATTTACTATTCAAAAATATATTAGTGAAGAAGTTGGCCACCGAAGGAATCAGATCTACTGTTCTCAACTGTGGGGAATGTGTTGGGCACGAAAGGAGTCAAAATTCTGTTTCCATTCCAATGTAAGCCTATTTTAGGGAAGGTGTTGGATACTGAAGTAATCAGATTTACTATTCCCAATCCAATATGAACTACATTGGAAAATACATTGGGCAATAAAGGAATCACAATTACTATTTCAACTCCAATCTAAACCATTTTGGCAAATATGTTGGTTCATTAAAAGGGCCAGATTAGATTAACTATTCCTACTCAAATCTAAACCACTCTGAGGAAAGTTGATGGACAATAATCACTGTGTTGCATTACTCTACCCCAGGGAGGCCTTCCATAGGTGGAGCATTGGTGTGTGCACACATCCACCCTAAGATTTTGGCACATTACCAGATTTACCATCAGTAGTAGACCTGAGAATGCTTCAAAGTGCTAAATCTCCCTGGCAGATCCCTAGCACTTCTATATGTTCTGCCTTCTGCAGCACACATAGAAAGTTTTTGTGTATTTAGGTGTCTCTTACTGCTCAAAAACAATCCTGCTTAGAACACAGGCACCCTTGCCCAGTGGGGCAAGGGTGCCTGAATTGGCACTAGGCAGCATAGTGTGCACCTGCACTGGGAAATGACCGGAATGTGCCATATATTGTTACGTACAGTGTAGCCCTGCCCTTTCACTTTTGTTAAATATGCCCCTTAGTTTAAAGTTAGAAGTGATTTTATTTTACCTGCTAGTAATTTTAGATTTGAATACAGCATTAAAATGGTGACTGAAACTGTCAGTTCCCCTCTCTCGAACTGCATGGGTCTCAATGGGGGGCTGTCTATTTCTTTATGGTACTACACATAGTTCTTATGTCAGAGAGATCTGCTAGAGGAGAAGCCAGTTTTTGTCTACATCCAATTATGCTAACTTGATATGTAAGAGTGATGTCTTAGTATTTACTATAGAGGTTGCAAAGGACAGATCACAAGACATCCAGAGTACAGGCCCTAATAATCAAGATCCCCTTGGCCAGCCTGTAATTGAAAATGAGGCATGCATAGCTATGAATAAAGTGGAAAATGCTATGTGCCAAGTGAGGATTGAGAGTATTAATGTAAACAATTTGAAATCTCAACTGAATCAAAAACAGCTAGTTATGTTTGAACAAATATGTAAATCAGTAGAGCATGGACTTTTCCATGATAAGTCTGAATGTTCCTGTGCAACATTCAAGCCTGCACTCCTCTATGTTAGTGATCAAGCAGGTGCAGGCAAATGTTTTCTGATTAGAGTAGTGACTGCATTTGTTTACACAAAGGCTAGTTGTGATCTTTCATATGTTCTGACTACTTCTACTGGACTAGCTGCTCATAACATTAAAAGAATCACATTGGATCGACTACTTATGTTGTCTGTGGAACATGACAAAAAGCTAGAGTAATTGAAATTATCTGTTTATGTTTTTCACAGGGCCTCCAGGGTTCTAAAATAATTGAAGTTCTTTATTATTGATGGGGTTAGCAGAGCATCAAACCTAGAGCTAGCTTTCATTCATCTGAGGAAGCAAGAGGTCCCCAGAGCTGAATATGATGTGCTGTTTATTGGTAAGCATGTCAACGTTTTTGGAGACATTCTACAGTTGACTGCTGTGAAAGGTCAACCGTTTTTTGAGAAACTGCTTCATGAAGAAACCAAAAAGTTGTTAAGAAGCATTGGAAATTTTAACACATGGTTACATTTTCAGTATGCTGAGTTGACTTAACACATGAGATAGGCTGCAGATGTGAAGAATGACAATAACGTAAAAGATATGATAATAGGAATTATTAGTAAAGAAACAAAGAAAACTCTTGCTTCTCACATGGCTAGCTTTCTGTTCCCACACAATGACTCACCTGCCTCTGTAATATGATGTCTGTTGAAACATCACAAACAGATTGTGTGCCTCATGCCAACATTGAATGACAGCCCACAACTTAACTTTGAAATGCTTAATTTGGAAAAACAAGAGATTGTGCTTCTTAATAGTTAAGATAACATTGAACATCAAAGTTTAAATGTAGCACTATGCCAATCAGTGGTGAAAAACTTGAATCACTAGAGAAAACAGTTTCACATACTGCTCCTTAATTGAGCAGAGCATGAGTGTATTTTGATTACATTTGATCACATTCAAACGGGTAAAAACATTGGTAGATCCACTACTAGATTTCTGTTAGTAAAAGACCTCCAGGGGAGAAGACAGCTGTTTCCTCTATGTTTGGCCTATGCTGTCACCAGTCACAAACTCAAGGATTACATTTGGATGCAACAATGATAAATATAGGTCACACAGTCGTAGACGAAGACATGTATTATGTTGCTTTATTAAGGGTTAGGTCATTGTCAGGGCTGTACTTCATTCAGTTTGACTAGAGCAAAGTCAATGTTGACTCAGCATGTGTGATAGAATACAATCATTTGAGAGGGCTATATGCTCCTCATCTGAGCTTATTTCCCATTGCTGAGAAACACGAAGTTATAGGAAGCAAAAAAGTGCTAGCTACCTGAAGTATCTACAAATATTTCATAAAAATTTTAAAAACTAATGAAGTCAAGAATGTAATATGTTTTGTATTTTCAAACATTTCAGGAGTTTCATGTTACTGTAATGTAGTAGTTAATGATCTTTTCCACCTACAGCCAATGGTTGAAAACCTTCAGCAGAACAAAGACAAACCTTTAAGCCAAGCTTTCACAACTCTGCTCAGTTTAGTACAGATTGAAAAATGTGTGTTCTTCAACCTCATTTATATGCAGCATTGTTGATCACTATAATGGTGGTTCACAGTTCACTCCGAAAGTGCAACAGGAGGCACAGGAATTTTTAATGATCATGCTAAATGTACTAGAAAAGGAGGGAATTGCAATTAATAACTTTCTTAGAATATGCTAATCATGGAATCATGAGTGTGGTAATTGTTCCTATTCAGGCAGAACACACACTGATTCAGAGTGATTTGTGTACCCTACATTACCAGAGTACAAGTTAGTAGCTTTTGAACAACATTTAGTTAAAGCTAGACAGAATAACTCCTGTCCATATTGCAGATCAGAAGTGTTGTCTACATTAGTTTTGAGACACAGTTAAAAGTACCTTCATCTCATGCAACAGGTGGTGTAGAGCAGATTTCAACCTCAACATCATCTCCTACGCCGACGACACACAGCTGATCCTCTCCCTCACCAGAGACCCCGACACCGCCAGAACCAACCTACACAAAGGGATGAAAGACGTCGCCGAATGGATGAAGAACAGCCACCTGAAACTTAACTCAGACAAGACGGAAGTCCTCATCCTGGGATCTTCGCCCTCCGCCTGGGACGACTCCTGGTGGCCCCCAGCCCTGAGCACCACTCCCAAGCCTACAGACCACATACGCAACCTGGGCTTCATCCTGGACTCCTCCCTCTCGATGTCCAGACAAGTCAACTTCGTCTCCTCATCGTGCTTCAACACTCTTCGCATGCTCCGCAAGATCTTCCGCTGGATCCCAACCGAAACCAGGAAGACGGTCACCCAGGTACTCGTCACCAGCAGACTGGATTACGGAAACACCCTCTACGCCGGAACCACAGCCAAGCTACAGAAAAGACTCCAACGCATCCAGAATGCCTCTGTCCGACTCATCCTGGACATACCCCAACGCAACCACATCTCCGGCCACCTGAGGGACCTGCACTGGCTCCCCGTCAGCAAGAGATCACGTTCAGGCTCCTCACCCACGCACACAAGTCTCTCCACGACCTGGGTCCCAAGTACCTCAACGACCGCCTGACCTTCTACACGCCCACCCGCCAGCTACGCTCTATTAGCCTCGCCGCCGTACCACACATCCGAAGAGCCACCGCCGGAGGCAGATCCTTCTCCTACCTGGCGGCCAAGACATGGAACTCCCTCCCCATCCACCTTCGGCTGACCCAGGACCATCTCGCCTTCAGAAGACTACTCAAGACCTGGCTGTTCGAGCAATAGCAGACCCCTTCCCCCTAGCGCCTTGAGACCCTTCCGGGTGAGTAGTGCGCCATACAAATGCTAATATTGATTGATGCTTGATTGATTGATTTCAGTTAAATAAACACTGATATCACCAACTTTAAAGCTAGTCAGATATCAATTTACAAGAAAACGTACACTGCTGTTACCATTATTTTCCACCATAGACAGTTGTCCAGTTCTGGTTGTTGCACTGCATACCTTATATATTCACATGGCTAAACAGAATGTAATGACATATACCTTAGAGTAAAGGAAAGGGTAAACTGGAAACACCCACATTCTTATCCTATATTTTTGGAACCAAAGTTCTAAACAAAATAAGAGTAACTAGAATTTATGTACGTATAAATGGCAAGATCAAGTGAGAAAATGCATGTTAATTGTTGGTATTTGGCCTACCAAGGATAATAGCCATGTAATGAATGACATTTTCTTTAATAGTAATAAACAAAGCTTCTATAAAAGTATTAAATATTTAAGAATGTGGAGCAGATTACTTTGCTAATAGAGTTATTTTAGAACTTAGCATTGCAATAATGACTTACTGACAGTTGTGTTCAGCATGTACTTTTTAGTAATGTACTTTGATATAGTGTTAAGACATGATTTATTTTCCTCATAGTTCAATGAAGGTCTGCAATACTGTGACTTTTTCACAGTAATTGCACTTTGTGTATTCAATTAAAACATATGTCATATATGAAAGCAAAATATATTCAGTATGAATGTAATTTCTGAGAAAAAACAAAATTCAGTTCAGTAATCAGTAACTTTAATAAATATATTAAAGCAATAACACATCCAAAATATAAATAACATAATATGTTCTCTTTTTTATCAGGTTTGGAATATCTAAAAAGACATAGTGTTGAAGAACAGTCAGTCTTTATAGATCCTACTGTACGACATTGGCACTCTATTGAGACATTTTGCCATAAATTTAACTTACTGCACACTATCTCAACATGACCGATTATAGGTGTATACCTTTACACACTATAATAAATACGTATAGTAGACAGGAGAACAGTATCCTTGAACAGGGTAGTCTATCCCTACACATTACTACATAAGACTAGTGTGTCTCTATATACTACTAACAACACTCATCATCTAAAACTGAGGCCAGTTTGAAGGTCTTACTTCTTCTGTATATTCTATATTATTCTTCTATCATCCTGATAAGTACTGTCATAAAAGAGACAGATGTGTTGGTATATACTACGATGTAGAACTATAACTCTCGTAACATCTCTCACTGAGCAGACTATTCTCCTTACTCATTCCACCAAACAGCGTTTTTTCTGAGCATCACTGTTACTTAACAGGCTAGTCTTTCCCTATACCCTAATATCAATAAATATTACTTTCGTAAGCAGTTTAAAGAGTAAACTAAGAATGGTGTTATACCCTACTACATACACTCAAAACTGTTACAAGATGTCTTAGGTTAGAGATCATTACTTGTACAGATTATACACACACTTCTGAGACAAGAGTAAGATTTTAGTAGACAGGCACGTTCCTGTATACAATCTACTATACAGACTAGTTATTGAAAAGAAAAGTGCCAGTGGAGTCATGACACCTTTTCTACAACCCAAAACAAACATTCCATTTTGAAGATAATCGTCTGAGCAGACAAGCCACAGTTTTGTTATAATCTACTACATATAGCTGTGCTTAAGAAGACACCTCTCAACAAATAGGTCATTTCCTCTTCATACTATACTATATACAGCAGTGACACAAAAGACTTTTATCGGTAACGATGTTAGTGTATTTACATGCGCTGCTACAAAGAGTTGTTACTCAGGGAAGAACGTTTAGTAGAGAAGTCAGTTGCTCTCTATACCCTGCTGTGCACAGAGAACACATTAAAAAGAAGTGTAAACAAACAGATCAAATTGTCCCCACACAACCTTTTCAGTCTGGAAAATAGAATCAGCACGGAAGCAGTCCCTTTCAAGCCAGAGAGTTCGTCTTAGTTCAGAGGAGACTTCTTTTTCACATTTTATTATTAATTAGATACTTCATTGAAGACAGAGATCAAGAAGGAGAGAAGTGTGCATCATCATACTCTACTATACAGACTTGTTACCCTGTGTATAAATCTGAATAGAAAGTTGAGTTTTAACACTCTAATCTGAAGTACAAATACTCTCAAGAAAAATGTACAGAATGATTGTAGTTTTTAACCATACCTTTTTTTTTAAACACAATTTTTATTGATTTGATAGCACAAACAGATATGTCATCAGAACTATAATCAGCAGTAGCCGTCAGTCCAACACTGGCTGTGGATTCGTTGACGTGCAACATACAGTAGGGTAAAATACATCCATGTTCAAAGAGCTGTTGGGAGCGACGTCAATGCAGTTCTTTGTGAATGGTACAACAAACCCCCAATGTGATCCCCCTTCCCCCACCGGCTATCTCAACTATAACCCCCTGCCTCCCCCCTCACTAGAACATCCCCCCTCCCACCCCTCCCCCAGGCGTTTTATGATGTAGTCGTGCTGTAATGCCAACGGGGTTTACTACTCCAGTCTTGCCCGACCAGCAGCCTACTGACTATTACATGGTATGTGTCGTCTCACTTCACAAGAAGGGGCAGCAGTTCAGCAACTGGCCCAGCGAGGCGTTGCGTGATCAACGTGATACACTATGGTGGGTGCGCCCCGGGGCTGGTTGCGGGAGCTACCTCATCGTCGTCTGCAGGGAGTGTGAGTTCTATGACTAGTCTTTCCCAGTCTCTCGCCCTCTCTAATGCTCATTCATTACTCATTCAAAGTGCGATTTGTAGGCAGTCCTCCCCCTCACAGTGTGCCCATTTACGAAATTCATGTTTCCATTTGTCTAGACTGGACCCCTTGTTTGCCTTCCACTGAGAGGTTATGGTTCTTTTAGCTAAGAGGAGCCCCAGGTCAATAAATTTACTAGTGACTTTGTTCTTTGATGTGTGGGGAAACCAATGTAGTATACAGTGTGCCATGGAGAATTGTAGGTCCCTCTCCGTAACCTCCTTCAATAGTGTCGTCACCTCTTGCCAAAAGAAGTCAAGCTCCGGACAATCCCACAGCATATGTCTAAAATCTGCGTTATCTCTTGTGCATCTAGGACAGGTCGCTGATTGGGCTGGGAAGTATTTATGTAAATGGACTGGTGTCAGGTATTCCCTGTGTAGAATGTGAAAATGCACCAGTTGGAACCTGGCATTGCGCGTACTCTTCCAGGCCCTCTCCACTATCCCGCCCCCATGCCGTGTCTGGTATGTCCATCCCTATGTCCTCTTCCCACTTCGCCTTCAGGGATATCAAGGGAGTTAAGGCTTCACGGGTCATGCGCTTATACAAGCATGTGACTGCCTTGATTGTGCCCGCAGCCACCACAACATATTGGCACCCCATAGATATAGGTGGCTCTGCCATGCCCTTGTTCCAGTGTTTACGGATCGCTGACGTGATCGCAGCATGCAATAGAAAGTCACCCCCTGGGAGTTAAAAGCGGTCTCTGAGGACATCAAATGGCAGTAGGGAGCCGTCGTCATATAGGTCTCCCATTGTGGACCGGCCCTGCTGATCCCAGGCTTCCAATTTCTGCCAGGTTCCACCGTGTGGTAGTGCCCTGCACATTTTCAATGGGACATCCGGTGTGTAAGGGACCGTTATACCCCCTCGTCGCAGGTATCTGTTCCAGCATTTTCGAGCTGTGGCTCATAAGTTTTCCAAGCACCACCCTGCGTCTGCCCGTACCCGACAGGAAGGAGCTAATCATCGTCTTAAGTCTCCGAAAGTATCCCACCGGGATCCAGATCGGAAGGGTCCTTAAGAAGTAATGCAGCCGCAGCAGTGTCACCATCTTGAGCAGTGCCACTCGCCCCACTAGGGACAGAGGGAGGGTGCTCCAGAACTAAAAATTAGCTTTGGCCCCTCTAATTGCCTTACCCATGTTTCCTTCAAGTAAGTCTCCCTGGTCATGATAGATCATCATTCCCAAGTAGGAAAGCCGCCTCTCCTCCCAGGACACTCCGTCAGTGGTCCGCAGGCAGCTCCTACAGCCTGAGTCGGGAAGAGGCACGATTTCGTCCAGATGACTTTTAACCCCGCTACCACACTTAGGTCTTGCAGCAAAGATTTCGCTCCTCTTAGAGATTGCCCCGTATCTGCCAAAAACATTATTAGATTCTCCGCTTAAAGTGCAATATGGAGGATCTGCCTATAGACGTCTAGTCCCTGGTGTGCTCTTCCCGACCGAGCGTGTGCCGCCAGGGGCTCCACCGCTATAGCGAACAGTAATGGTGAAAGGGGGCAACCCTGGCGCGTGCCTCTTCCCACCTTACTCGCCTCAGAGATCAGCCCTCCTGTTCGAACTCTAGCCGTGTAGAGCAAAGCCGTCCAGCACACAAATTCCGGACGTAGCCCCATCCGACGCATAACATGAAAGAGATATTCCCACTCTAGACTATCAAATGCTTTTTCGATGTCAACAGCAAATACTGCTGCTTCCTCAACTTCATAGGTATCAGCCTCCAAGTTGTGAAAAAGGCGTTGTATATTGAGCGCTGTGTTGCGGGTGGGGATGAAGCCTGTCTGATCGGCATGTATCAGTGTGGACATGCGCGGAAGCAGCCGAGTCGTCAGGATCTTTCTCAGGATTTTGTAATCCAAATTGAGCATGGATAACGAGCGATATGCCATTCTATCCCAGGGTTGCTTGCCCGGTTTCAGCAACAGGATAATGATCACCTCCCTGATGGAGTCCTGCAATATTCCCTATTTCTTAGCCTCATTATAGAGCCCCGCCAGCCGAGGCGTAAGGAGGTCAATGCAAATGAGGTAAAATTCGACCGGGAAGCCATCCGAATCCTGCATTTTATTTCGTGCCATTCTTTTGATGGCCACCCACACTTCAGTCACCTCAATGTCCCTACCCAACACTTTTGCATCCTCGTCTCCCAGTTCTCGTAAGCCCAGCTCTCCCGTGAAGGACTGTAAGTTTTCTTCCGATGGCAAGTACTCCACTACGATAAAGCTCGGTATAGTAATCAAAAAACACGTCGTTTATCCCTTGCTGATCGAAGCGGGCCACTCCCATCTGGTCCCTCATCTCTAGTATAACTGAACCACGATGAGCTGGATTAGCGAGCCAGGCCAAAAGGGATCCAGATTTATCACGCTCCGAGTATGCCCGTGTGATATAAGCTTTGTAGTCAAAACATCGGAATCGCTCTACCTGCACTGCAACTGCTTCTCTGGCTTCTAATAAGTCATCCTGCTTGTCCCATCGCTCGGGGCGTTCCCTCTCCAAGACACGCAATTGTTCATCATCCATCATCATCCCTTTGGATGTCTTGTAGTAGTGTCTTCCGGGTTCCAGACACCGCGGAGATGCATCTCCCGCGCATCACTACCTTATAGGCGTCCCATTCTATATTCACTGACCCCGCCGTCTCCCCATTAAGGTGAAAGTAATCTTCAAAGGCCTTGGCTATGGTAGTTCAGAATACCTGATCTTCAAGTACTTCCGGACGCAAACGCCAGGTAGGAATCCTGGGGCCCAGTCGCGACCACTGCAACTAGATTAACAGTAGATTGTGGTCCGAAATAGTGTGAGTAAGATATTCGCTATCACAAATTTCACCGTGTAGATCTGGTGAGCATTGAAATGTGTCTAGTCGAGCATGCAATTCATGGAGAGCAGAGAAAAAGGAGTAATCCCTAACCGATGGGTGATGAACACTCCCAGTGTCAATTAATCCACACTTCCTCTGCCAGGTTGATCGCGCCTCTGCCAGCCTGCCTGCCGGTGTATTCTGTAAGGGGGGGTGTGATCGGTCCAGTTCAATATCGGTGACACAATTAAAGTCGCCTCCAAGTAATAGTGGCCCTACCAAGACTGTCGCTAGCTTGCGTGAGAGCAATGAAAAGAAGGCTGGTTGGTCTATATTTGGTGCATATAGGCATCCTAGTGTTAGATCCCTACCGTCTAATTTCCCTTGAATCACCACGTATCTGCCCTTCGGGTCAGTCAATTGTGTTGTGCACTGAAAGGGAACCCCAGCCCTTACCCAAATTAAGACCCCCCTCGCATATGCCGAGTATGTAGTGTAATAAACTTGTCCCCTCCAGCGGCGCTGGAGCGCCTTCCCTTCTTTGGCAATGAGGTGGGTCTCTTGTAAGAAGGCGATATGAATACCCCTACGTGTTAAAAGGATTGTATCTTGTGCCGTCTAGCCATGGTGTGCATACCCCTTACATTCCACGTGAGACATGAGTAACCTAGTGCGGGTCCCATTGCTGACATTGATATAGGCGCTGTTGCGTTTCACCCATCACCCCCACAGGCCCAGGTCCCCTGAACCAAAACCCCCAACTGAAACATCCCCAACTCCCCCTCCTCAGGACAGGCACCCAACACGATACTCCCATCCAAACAAAGAAAATGTACGTAGAAAGACTATTCAGTGCAGGCTGCTTGGAAAGCCGATTCAATAGGTCCAGAGTTCCCCCAACCCCCTCCCTTCTCCCATGGTTTCATCCCTCCATCCAGATCACCCTTAAGTGTCCCACCACGTATCCAGGTGCCCCCCCTCCCTCCCCAAGTGGCACTCAATCCCAAGGCCCAACAGGCAATACAGATACCTCATGAAGTCAGTCTCGTCATGCATAATGTTCTGTTCATCCAAAGACCCTGTCTGCTGTTTGCGGAGTGACCACTGCTGGAACTTGGGCTCTGATCTCCACTCTTCGTACGCTCCGATTTGCTGCTGGCTGGGCTGAGATCTCCATGACTGATGGCCGCCAAGACCGCCTTGTCTCGCTCACGGCGCCAATCTGCGGGAGAGGTTGGTCGTTGCATCAGTGACTTGGTAGGAAAGCACTGCCGAGCCGTGTCCGCTGTCGGTGAACGCTCGCCGTGCTCCCTGCGGGCCTCCAGCCAGTCCCAGGCCGCTTGCGGGGTGAGGAAAAAGTGCGTGCTCCTGCCATAAGTGACCCGCAGCCGGGCCGGGAATAACATTGTGTACGGGAGGTGGAGAGTCCTCAATTTCCACTTCACCTCCAAGAAGGAGGCTCTTTGACGCTGTACTTCTCTGGTGTAGTCTGGGAAAATCAGTACTTTACTGTTACCAATTCTGAGATTTTTCAGTTCTCTGGCTTTCTGCAGGATGAGGTCACGATCTCGGTAGTGCAGGAGTCTCACCACCATCGGGCGCGGCTGGGCCCCAGGTTTGGGCGGCCGTGGCGGGAATGTGCACCCGCTCCAGCGCGTAAAAATGGGGAGAGACCCTCAGGCGCCACTTCATTTTTTAACCAAGTCTCCCAAAACTGGACCGCATCTGATCCTTCTTCTCGCTCCGATATTCCTACTATGCGGAGTTTATTGCATCTAGAGCGCCCTTCACTGTCTTCTTCCCGTACCTCCAGCACCTTGACCTTCTGTACCACCTCATTTAGTGTTTTCCGTAGGTCGTCAACCATGTCGGGGATGTCCTTCATGATCGCTTCGCTAGACACCACCCGCTCCCTGAGTTTCCGGTGGTCATCTTTTAGCAGGGAGAGGTCCAATCCAATGGTGTCCATTTGATTCTCCAAGGCCTCCCTCGAGGCCATGATACCCGGCATAATGTCACTCAGAGAGGGGTCCCGCGTTTGCACAGGAGCACTGGCCCCAGGTTCAGATCCTTCATCGCTCATAGTGTGACCCGGGTCGTCGAGTCGTAATACTTCAAATCCTTTCTTCCTAGTCACCCTGCCCATCCTGGGCGCAGTAGTGAGTGTCTGGCTCCCCTGCACCACCCCAAACACTACTTCTCAGGGTCGCCTTAAAAACACACTCGACACCGTACTGGCACCACACCCGGGTTTCTCATGGAGCAAGGAACGTAACCCACGTGGCGATCCCCCCTCCGATATGAGGTCGCAGTCGTTCAGTGGCTCATGGGTGCAGCGTCTCGCCCCAACTGACCTCGCAGGCAGGTCCTGGCACAATCATCCAATGGGGGGACAGGACTCACCCCAGCAGATCAAGGCTCCTTCTCAATGTAGTGGCCCTGAGTACCCCCGTCCACTTCAGCTCCGGTGGGGGTCTCTCAGTGGGCCCTCATCAGGTCAGGTCTTTCGGGAGGCAATAGCATGAGTTGCTCCTCGTGCCCACGCAGGGCCCCGGGGGGATGTTGCAGGCGATATGCAGTCGCCCGAGTCGGCGGCCGTCCCCCTCTCTCGGTGCCGGGGCAGGCCCGCGTTGCACTGCCTGAGCAGGTAGATCGTCGCTCACCCAGGGTCAGGATATTGCCCCTCATACTCTGATGGGCAGTTTATCAAAGCGGAGTGCGGGCGCCGCCATCATAGGGTCAGGCACCCCGTCGCTGAATCTCCCGTGGGATCTCACTAGGCACATTTAACAGCTCCCTACCTCTCTTGTCTGCTTGAATAGTGGTCCGGTGTCTGCCGCTCGCTGGTACGGCCCGCTGGAGCTGTCTTCCCCCAGGGGAGAAGCTATAGTCAGGCGCTCCACCTTGCAGCCCCGGCCGCCATTTTGAGGCTCCAGACCTCGGACCTCGCTGAGAGCGGGGAAAAGCGTCCCTACGCCGCCCGTGGGCCTCAGCGCCATCTTTCACCCGTGTTTAGAGGTGCACCGGATCACCAGCATTGCTTTCCGGGACGGGGACCCGGATCCGAGTTCAGGATGACTGTGGGAGAAGGGCGGCCGCGGAGGAGCTCCGGATTCGCTTCCGCCTACATCGGCGTCGAAGCCACACCCCCTTTAACCATACCTTATCATGCAATAGTCTTATCCTCTGTTTTAATATTAGCATAGACGGCAGTTGATATTTCTACCCTAAAATACATGTTCATAATTTACTTAAAAAGAGTTATCTGTCTTTCTCAAGAATGTGATATCGATACCCATCATAAAAAAAAAAGGTCTTACAGGTGAAACTAGTGTCTCACTGCATTCTATTATATGGTTCAGTTATACAACAGAGACATTCAACTTATAATGTTGTGGAACTTGTACAAATGTAGACAAATCATGTGGATTAGGTCCTTGAGCTCCAGTGGGAGCCACCTGTTTTAAAAAAAAAGGAGATGTTATAATATTAATGCGATAGGGTAGCTCTGAAAACCTTTGATAATGCTTCTTCAAAAAATGGGACAAATATAAGAATGTTGCTTTGCTAAAAAGCCGGAAAAGATAATGTTGGACCCGGCCTCGTGGCGTGGCCCTCGCTGACCCCCTAACCCCCGAACGGCGGACGGAACTGATTCCCGTCCATCCAGAGCTATACACGAGACTCCTACATCGGACCTAAGACGACCTCCAGACCGCGTGCCTGCACACATGCACGTGACCATCAGACTCCATGTTTGGCCACCCCGGCCAGCCGGCCGCCTTCTTCCCTTTCGGCAGCCTCTGGCCGCTCCCGGCAGCAGCTGGGCGTGCGCGTCCGGCGCGCCCCGACCCGCCCGGGGGGTGAATGACTCACCAAGTACCCGAAACCAAGGCCTCCATCACACCTCCGGCCCCCTCCAGAGGAACTGGTTGTCCTCACACCTCCGAACCATCCCTGGGGGCTGGTTTCGATCGCACCTCTTGGCTTCCTAGCGAGCTGGCTCCAGGCCTTGATGAGCGTCTGGGATTCCCTGGACGCATGGTCCAAAAGCATCAAAGACCCCGCCGCCCAGACAATCGGGCACCTGGCCCTCGGACCTCCGGCCTCCTGCCTCTGAGGGTCCGGACATCAAAGAGCTCCTGGACTATAAGACAGCCGGCCTTCCATCTAGCCGGCAGTTGTATCCTGGACAAGAAAGCCCTGCTGATCTGATCACGGCTGACCTTGAGGAGAACAGACTCTGACCCACCAAGCCCTGCTGACATCGTCACGGCTCACCCTCGAAGCTACAGAACGGAACCACCGAGCCCTGTTGACATCGTCGCGGCTCATCCTCGAAGCTACGGAACTGAACCACCGAGCCCTGCTGACGCTGTTGCGGCTCCCTCTCGAAGAGTAAGACCTGAACCACCGGAGCCCTGCTGACCTCGTCGCGCCCACTCTTGAGACCAAGAGACATTTGCTACCATCCGGAGCCCTGCGGATGCTGTTGCGGCTCTACTTGCCTACGAGTACTACAGAGTACTCCTGACCAAGCCCTGCTGACCTTGACGCGGCTTGAATAACTCTCTGGTCTGGCTGGACCATCGACGCTACCCTCACGACCAGCTTGAACCGAAGTGAGTAGGACAGCAAGTTCCACCGCCAGCCCCCGTACCCCCCAGTTCGAGGATTGAGAACTGTGCGCAGGGTGCGTGGCGTGCCTACTGGCCCTCTAAGACTGTCCCGCTTCCCCATTCCCCTGTTACGAGACTTTCGCGATCCCTCGATCGCTGTGTAGTGCTCCATATTTGTGTTCTGATAAAGTTCATGCTTGATAAAGATCCACGGTGTGGTGTCCGTTCTTAAGTGTGGTGTGTCGATAGTGTGTACGATCAGTCCTCCCCGGCGGGGACTTTCCCTCAACAAGACTCGGCAGGAATTGTGGGAGAGGAGGTCTCGGGTGGTTAGGAGAGTCATCTTGACCCCCAGGGTCACCGCCTTCCAACATTGGTGTCAGCGACGCGATACGAACCTACGTCTGAAGATTGTACCACTGACACACTGCCTGAACCCACACGCAGCAAACGCACGAGAAAAGAAGAGCAATAATGTCGTCCACAGAATCCGGTGAGAAGACGACATTCGATAAAGACCTATTGGAAAACTACACCCATAGAGAGCTAAAGCAGTTCTGCAAAGAACTAAGTATCGCGAGTACCGGACTAAGTACTAAGGAGGATTTCCAGAAAGCGCTGACCGCTTGGGTAGAGTCCGGAGCATCCCTTCCCCCGACCGAAGACAACGAGGGAGGGAGACCACAGACCGAACCCGGTACACCGGCCAGTGAAAGAAACCAGCAACCAACCCAGAGCCCAGCAACCGGGAGGGATCGGTCGTCAGAAGAGATGGCCGACCGAGAACGTGACAGAAACCATGAACTAGAACTGGCGCGCCTCAAATTGGAGGGCGAACTCAAACTGGCAGAGAAAAAGTTGGCAATCGAACAATTGCGGCTCCAGGGAGAGCTAGAAGAGAAGAAGCTCCAGAGGGAGCATGAAGGCCGGAAACTCAAGCTCGAGCACGAACATGAGCGCAGCATCAAAGAACTAGAGTTGAAAGCCAGAGCGGAGGCACCCAGACCACCGGGACTCGGAGAGCAGGTAGTCCCCCGAGAAACGAAGGTGCACATCCCCAAAGACGTCGTGAAGGAGTTTTACAAAGGAGACGACATCCAGCAGTGGTTCAAGGCCTATGAGGTAGCTATGTCGGCCCACCGGGTCCCCGAGAAGGACTGGGGGCCCGGCCTGTGGAGCCGCTTCCTCAGCGAGGGAAGAGACACCCTGCTGGATCTACCGACCACACACATGAACGCCTACCCCCACATGAAAGACGCTCTCCTATTCCGCTACGGCCTAATGCCAGAAATGTATCGCCAACGGTTTATGGAGTGCAAGAAGATTCCTGGCACCACATGGGTGGACTATGTGAACTACTACACCCGGGCCTTAGATGGGTGGATCAAGGGCAGCAATGTGACCACTTTCGAAGGCCTAGTCGACCTAATCGCTTACGAGCCCCTGTCCGCTAATTGCTTTGTGGAACTAAGACAGCATCTCCTGGACAGCAAGCTCGCCAATCCCCGAAAACTGGCTGTCGAAGCCGATCGCTGGGTGGCCACCCGAGTTCAGAAGGGGCCCGGGGGAGACCACCCACGGAACGACCAAGGATCTTCCCGCCAGCGGGGTGGGGGAGGTCGAGGTAAACAGCAAGGATCTCAGTCAGGGCCCCAGCGTAGCCCCCCCAGAAACCAGGCCCCCCGTTCTCCTCCCTCGACGAGAGCAGCCCCAAGCGTAGGTCCCCCAGGGCCCGCCCCGGCACAGCGTGCTTCAAGTGTCAGCAACCTGGGCACTATGCCGGTGATCCCCGATGCCCCATGTCCCAGAAATCCACTCCCACTGGCCCCTTCACCAGACAGATATCCTCGGTAGCCCTAGAAGAGGAAGAAATAGAAGAGCAGGGGGAGTGGGAGCCCGCCGCCATGGTCCTAGCCTCCCTGGGGAATAGCGAGATGGTCCCAGGAGATTACCTGCCCGACAACACGGAAGAGTATCGTCAGACAGTTAAGGTTAACGGGCGCAGCATAGGAGCCCTTAGAGACACAGGAGCCAGCATCACGTCCGTTAGATACACGCTAGTCCCTGAGGCCATGACCATCCCCCACACCTCGTGTAGAGTGATAGCCGCTGACAATTCCGTCCGCACCTGCAGCATAGCACAGGTCCCGTTTGAGTGGGAGGGAGTTTCGGGCGATCTACGGGTGGCGGTCCGCACAGACATGCCTGTGGACTGCCTCCTAGGGAATGACCTAGAGCGTTCGAAATGGAAAGATGTCGAAAGAAGAACCCATCTAGAGATGTTGGGTCTGTCCCACTGGGCCTGTGTAAGCACCCGAGCCATGACCGCCAGAATGACCAACACTGGGAACGAAGAGTCCGAGTTCCCCAGTGCAGCCCCTGGGGCCCCCGAAGGAGGCGAGCGCCTCACGTTCCCCGACCAGCCCTCCAACGAGGGAAGCGAATTCGACGAAGATCCCCTCGGACCTACCGTCGATCCGGTCCCCACCCTAACAGATATCCCCGAGTTGGCCCAGTGGCGCCAAGAAGGAGGACCATCCCGAGAAGAGTTCTGCCAGGAGCAGACCTCCTGCCCTGCCCTTGAGGGGCTTCGGCAACAGGCTGCAGCCCAGGCCACCGGAGACCAGTCCGGCTCCAATTACCTTTACTGGGAAAAAGGCCTACTTTATAGCGAACAGAAGACCGCCGAACTAGGGTCAGCCCGAGTGCTGGTGGTACCCCTATGTTTCCATGGCCTCCTCCTCAACCTGGCCCACGATGTGTCCCTGGCGGGACACTTGGGCCAAGATAAAACCTTCCAACGACTAGTGACCCATTTCTACTGGCCCGCATGCGGGCCGATGTGGAACACCACTGTAAGTCCTGCCCCACGTGTCAGGCTAGCGGCAAAAGCGGAGGTAAGTGCAAGGCTCCCCTCCAGCCCTTCCCAGTTGTCAGTACCCCCTTTGAAAGGGTGGGAATCGACATTGTCGGACCTCTGGACCCCCGGACCTCCTTAGGTCACAGGTTCATTCTTGTCTTAGTCGATCACGCCACCCGATACCCCGACGCCATCCCCCTCCGGACAGTGACGGCCCCGGTCGTGGGCCGGGCCCTCATGGGGATCTTCTCCCGGGTGGGATTCCCGCGGGAAGTGGTGAGCGACAGAGGCACAAACTTTATTTCTCGGTACATGAAGTCTCTTTGGCAACAGTGTGGGGTGTCGTACAGGTTCACCACCCCATACCATCCCCAGGGTAGCGGCCTGGTTGAGCGGTTCAACCGCACCCTGAAAGGAATGATCATGGGTCTCGAGGAGCCCTTGCGACGCAAGTGGGACGTCCTTCTGCCCTGCCTCCTGTTCGCATACCGAGAAGTTCCCGAGAAATACTTGGGGTTCAGCCCTTTCGAACTGCTCTATGGACACCCCGTCCGGGGTCCCCTCAGCCTGGTCAAGGAAGGCTGGGAGACAGCCCCCCCGAGCACACCCCCCGATGTGTTCTCCTACGTCCTGGCCCTCCGGAACCAGACGCAGAAATTCCGCGAGTTGGCCGAGGCCAGCCAAGAGGAGATGAAACGCTGGTGCGACCAGAATGATTTAGAAAAGGGGGTGGTGATGAACAGAGTGTCACTCTGGTCGAGTTTCAGCCCGGCCAACAGGTTTGGGTCATGTCCCCAGTGGAACCTTGTGCCCTACAGGACAAGTGGACTGGACCCTTTAAGGTGATAGAGCGCAAGAGCCAGGTCACCTACCTCGTTGATACGAAATCAGCCAGGAATGCCCTGAAAGTCTTACACGTGAACCGGCTCAAACCCCACTTTGTGCGTTCTGAGTTGGGATTACTCCTGGCCACCGACGATGGAGAGGAAGAGGAAACGGACCCTCTACCAGATCTCCTGTGTGCAAAGGATCAAGATGGCTCCGTAGAGGGAGTGAGTCTCTCCTCCTCCCTCACCCCCGTGCAGCTTGAAGAATGTCGCCAATTGTTGGGACAATTCTCAGACTTCTTCTCCCTCACCCCGGTGTCACCAGTTGGTGCGTCCACGACGTGGACACCGGGGACAGCCCTCCGGTACGACACCGAGCCTACCGAGTCCCTGACCGAGTTCAAGCCTGTATCAAGGCCGAAGTCGACAAAATGTTGGACCTGGGAGTGGTAGAAGCCTCCGACAGCCCATGGGCTAGCCCCGTGGTCCTGGTTCCGAAGGCGGCTGCCCCGGCACCGTTCCTGAGGCTAGGGTCGGCTCAGTACCTCAGTACCTTCGATCTCACCAGTGGCTACTGGCAGATCGGCCTCACAGAGAGGGCCCGAGAAAGGTCTGCTTTCTCCACTCCAGATGGCCACTTCCACTTCAGAGTGATGCCTTTTGGCATGAACAATGCCCCGCCACCTTCCAGCGACTGGTCAACCAGGTCCTGGCCGGGTTAGAAAGTTTCAGCGCGGCGTATCTCGACGACATTGCGGTGTTCAGTGCCCACTGGCCCGAGCACCTGCACCACCTCTGGGAGGTGTTAAACGCCCTGCGCCGCGCCGGGCTCACCATTAAAGCTAGCAAGTGCCAAATAGGACAAAGCTCTGTGGTATACCTCGGGCACCAGGTCGGAAGCGGCCTCGTAGCCCCCCTCCAACCCAAGATAGACGCTATCAATGCCTGGGAGACCCCCACGACCCAGACCGAGGTGTGGGCCTTCCTAGGACTCACAGGGTACTACCGTAGATTCATCAAGGGTTACGGGAGTATTGTAGGCCCCCTTACAGAGTTGACAGCCAAGGCCAACCCCAAGAAGGTTAATTGGACCCCTGCCTGCCAGAAGGCATTCGAGGAATTGAAACAGGCCATGTGCACCGCTCCAGTACTACAGGCCCCTGATTATTCCAGAGAGTTTGTGGTCCACACCGACGCCTCCGAACATGGCATCGGAGCCGTGCTCTCCCAGGTGGACGACCAGGGGAATGATCACCCAGTAGCCTTTATCAGCCGGAGGCTACTACCCAGGGAGCAGAGATGGAGCACCATCGAGCGTGAGGCCTTCGCAGTAGTCTGGGCCTTGAAGAAGCTGAGGCCCTACCTGTTCGGTACCCACTTCCTGGTCCAGACGATCACCGTCCTCTCCGGTGGCTCATGCAGATGAGAGGAGAGAACCCTAAACTGCTACGCTGGTCCATCTCCCTCCAAGGGATGGATTTTACTGTGGAACACAGGCCTGGTGCCGACCGCGCCAACGCCGAGGGCCTGTCCCGCTTCTTCCGCCTCAACAAAGAGAACCCCCAAGAGGATAGGTAGTTCTCCTCGTCTTTCAGCTGGAGGGGACGCATGTTGGACCCGGCCTCGTGGCGTGGCCCTCGCTGACCCCCCATAACCCCCGAACGGCAGACGGAACTGATTCCCGTCCATCCAGAGCTATACACGAGACTCCTACATCGGACCTAAGACAACTTCCAGACCGCGTGCCTGCACACATGCACGTGACCATCAGACTCCATGTTTGGCCACCCCGGCCAGCCGGCCGCCTTCTTCCCTTTCGGCAGCCTCTGGCCGCTCCCGGCAGCAGCTGGGCGTGCGCGTCCGGCGCGCCCCGACCCGCCCGGGGGGTGAATGACTCACCAAGTACCCAAAACCAAGGCCTCCATCACACCTCTGGCCCCCTCCAGAGGAACTGGTTGTCCTCACACCTCCGAACCATCCCTGGGGGCTGGTTTCGATCGCACCTCTTGGCTTCCTAGCGAGCTGGCTCCAGGCCTTGATGAGCATCTGGGATTCCCTGGACGCATGGTCCAAAAGCATCAAAGACCCCGCCGCCCAGACAATCGGGCACCTGGCCCTCGGACGTCCGGCCTCCTGCCTCTGAGGGTCCGGACATCAAAGAGCTCCTGGACTATAAGACAGCCAGCCTTCCATCTAGCCGGCAGTTGTATCCTGGACAAGAAAGCCCTGCTGACCTGATCGCGGCTGACCTTGAGGAGAACAGACTCTGACCCACCAAGCCCTGCTGACATTGTCGCGGCTCACCCTCGAAGCTACAGAACGGAACCACCGAGCCCTGCTGACATCGTCTCGGCTCATCCTCGAAGCTACGGAGCTGAACCACCGAGCCCTGCTGACGCTGTCGCGGCTCCCTCTCGAAGAGTAAGACCTGAACCACTGGAGCCCTGCTGACCTCGTCGCGGCCCACTCTTGAGACCAAGAGACATTTGCTACCATCCGGAGCCCTGTGGACGCTGTCGTGGCTCTACTTGCCTACGAGTACTACAGAGTACTCCTGACCAAGCCCTGCTGACCTCGTCGCGGCTTGAATAACTCTCTGGTCCGGCTGGACCATCGACGCTACCCTCACGACCAGCTTGAACCGCAAGTTCCACCGCCAGCCCCCGTAACCCCCAGTTCGAGGATTGAGAACTGTGCGCAGGGTGCGTGGCGTGCCAACTGGCCCTCTAAGACTGTCCCGCTTCCCCGTTCCCCTGTTACGAGACTTTCACGATCCCTCGATCACTGTGTAGTGCTCCATATTTTTATTCTGATAAAGTTCATGCTTGATAAAGATCCACGGTGTGGTGTCCGTTCGTAAGTGTGGTGTGTCGATAGTGTGTACGAGCAGTCCTCCCCGGCGGGGACTTTCCCTCGACAAGACTCGGCAGGAATTGTGGGAGAGGAGGTCTCGAGTCATCTTGACCCCCGGGGTCACCGCCTTCCAACAGATAACTTGGAGGAATTCAATACCCACCCAACATACTATTGCTGTGGGGGGGGGGCACTGTTCCTGTGTAAACTTATCCTGGGCAGCTCTACTCACTTCAGAAGAAAAGATTATTTGATAACACAGGCAGCAAAACATAGCTGTGTTTAAATAGGATGGATTACTATCAGCCTGCCTGGACAGTAGGCGGTACTGTATTCCCAGGTGCAAATATTTAGAACCTCCTGAGGTACTGTCCATTTCAGTGGAGTAAGCCATCTCAGTATAGGCAAATCTCTGTGCATGCATACACCTTAAATGCTGCCATATGCCAATGGTGTACGTGGGGTACTGCTTCTTTGTCCCTCTGCTAAATTCCTTTTTTTTTTACAAAGTTTTCAAGTAACAATCTGCAGGCAGATCACTTTTTTCCTCTTGCTCTCATGTAAAAAAAACTGTTGAACAAGAGACTGTTTTGCAGGTCTTGAGGTGGTGAAACTGCTGATGCCTGCTTATCAGAGGATTTTCAAGCAGCAAAGAAGATGATCTTGGTAGGACTGCCCACACTCAAAGGAAAGGGTAGATTTGTTCTTTTGTAAGTAATAAAATTGATGTTAACTGTTAACCTGTTTGATGGGTGTGTCTTTACTCTTTCAGACATCTCATGAGTAGTTGTTGGGTGTCTCATGTGATCGCAAAAACTTTGAAAAAATCATTGTAGGTTTGTAATGTTGTCATGCATACTAATTTTTTCTCTTTTTCAGATAACCTGTAGGATTCGATTTCCTTCACAATTACTATATAGTAGTATTATCAACAAAATATACAATGTACGGTCTCCCAAGCCGTTTACTAGAGCGTAACAGGAAGTTCTGCCCCCTCGGACTGCATGCAGGGAAATATGTGCCTGACTCTCTCTCTCGAGCCTCTTGTGGGGTCATATATTGTAATAAAATAATAATAAATTAACTATGGATACTTACAAGACACCCTTACCGAGCATTAGTATTAACCACACACATAACAGGTAAATGACATCTATAGAAGAGCATTAAAGACATTTTATGAGTGTACGATCTTGCAAGACTCCCACATGAGTAGAGGCACAGCAATAAAAAGGGATTTTATTGGTTAATACTAATACCATACATTATTGAGTGAAGTGTTCACCTAAGTTAGAATCAGCTGTTTGTTATGAAATGATCTCCTGAGCCCTAGGAGGATCTTCTCATACAACACTATTGAACTTGGTGAGAAGATGGCTTCATTAGAAAGTAATGAACAGAGAGAAGCTGGATCTGCTAAACTTCCTAAACCACCCAAGGAGTTGATTGCATGGCAATTGTTCTAGATTTAACCTGATGGGAAGAAGGAGTCTGTGAAAGCATTTAAAATGCAAATCGTACATAAGGAGTTTAGTAGGGGCACTAGAAAATAGACACTTTGGGATCAACGGGAATGTTGTGCCTCTGAAACGCAATCCATGCACAACATCTAGCTTGTGCAGAGATGCGGGGGGCAGTGTTAGATGCCTCATCAGATGCCTCTTCATCTTTTCAAACAGGCCAACCAGCACCATCTGAGGCGGTAGCAAGGCAAGTCAATAACAACCTAACCTATTTAAATAAGGCACTGTTCTGCTGCCTATGTAAAACAATCATAATCTGATTATAACTAATGGAGCTGCCCATGACAAGTTCCCACAGGACAATAAAGGCCCTCCTAGGCATTAGTTGTTTTTGTTCTTATACTTTTCCTCCCAGTTCAGAGTTCCTAATTTTTGTGAAATCACCTTACTTTTATTTTCCTGTTTAAAAAACAATAAAACAAATCAAAAAATGGTCTCAAACTCCAAAATAAGCACTTTTTAGAGATGCTTAATCAGGTTAAATAAATACAACATTTTATATTGTTTGTGTTTTCTGTATGTATCATGGTATCATTGCCTATCACTCAATACCCTGAAATAACTTTATTGTAATAAAACTCAACTTTAACCTTACTGCTGAAACCTTTTTTTAACTCATTTGTAATTTTAGATTTTAGATGTAATTTCTGGTAGAATATTGTAATGTTAGGTGCACCATAGAAGTCAATGAAGTGTCTCACTAGTTAGAATATATAGTATAAGCCTTCTGCTCCAACATCAACATTCCAATGTTTATCTTTCTATATGTTCTTTTTGGATTTAGAACATTCTATCCTCTGTGGGTGGAGAGTTCTAATACTTTTACAGCTGTTTTGCCTTGGGCTATACTGGTTGCTAAAGGCCCTCTCATTTGTTACAGGCCTTCATCTGTGGCTCAGGACTATAACTCAAATTCAGGGCCTTCAAAATTTGGTATGACCCTCAATAGAGCAGATAGACGAGGCTCTTCCCACACCAATCATCTAAGAGAAAGGTCTCAGCAAAGATGCCAGTCCCTAAGTACACCCTACTATGCACAGCTGTTTTCCTAGAGTGACCTTGTCCTCTATGTAGAAAGGCCAGTTCCTTCCTACACCTAATATCTTCACATATTTTCTTACACACAGATCTCAGCAGAGAGGACACCCCTACCTTATATTCTACAATATACCCCTATTGTTCTGGAGAAGAATAGAAGCAGAGAAATTAGATCCCCATTAGGATGGCGGGTGGATCGCCCCTGCCTGGCCGGCGGGGGGGATCCACCCGCCATCCATATCTAAAAGACCCCCCCCGCCATATTCGGATGGCTGGGGGGTCCCCGGCGGATGGAAAGACCGTCTGCCGCTTTTCCGTCGAACGGGCGGAAAACATGTTTATTATGGTGGCTGTGTCTGCAAGACACCACCATCATATTAGGATGATGGCAGAGATCAGCCTTTCCATGGCGGCGGTCTTTGCTTTTGGGTCCCATTGCCGGCCCCCAGGGTGTTGAGGGGGGCCACATGGGGGGTACCTATGGTACTCTCCTGCATTTGCATGCTCAAGGTGGTAGGATCTGCACGGTGCCTGTCATGTTGTGCATGCAAATGCAAGACATGCATTTCTTACATTGCGGCGGGTGCTTCTGACAGCACCGCCCACCGCAATGTAAGAAATGCATGATGCGCCCGCCAGTGTGCCAGGGGCATCCTAATGAGAAAGGCGGGACCACCGCACCTATGGCAGGCGGTCTCTTTAGCCGTAGCAGTGGTGGGCGGACTTTGTCCGCCCACCATATTAATGGGCCCCTTAGTCTCTCATCACATCCTATTATGCTCACATATCAGTCAATAAAGAGGTTATAGTGAAACAATGCAGTCCCTTCCCATAGACTACCTTACAAAATCATTCCCCTTGGTATAGACAGGATACTTCCTCTCGACATCTTACTATGTGCACCGTAGACATAAAACATTACTTTACATTTGAAAAAAACATAGAAATCTACTGTAAAAAAAGGTTAAAATAACATTACAGTTAGGTATGATAAAAAAGATCATTTTTTTTAAAACAAAAAAACCTTAGAAATTCACTGAAAAAAGCAAAGGTTAAAGTATCTCAGTGATAGCAATAATGTTTTGAACTAAGAAAAACACCGAAATTCACCACTTATAGTTAGCAGAGCTAACTTTACCTTGTGCCCCCCCATGCACTTATTATGACTCACATATTGCACCACTTATAACATGTTCTATTACATCATTTAGGTAGGACATCACTGATGGTATTTCAAATGACATCATTGATGACATCACTGATGACATCACTCAATTAGTGTGTTAGTTTGTTTTATAGTTTACATAGTGGCGGGTACCTTAATGGTACATCAAATTTGATAGCAAGTGAATCTTAGTCTAGAAGGAGGGCTGTATGTCATTTGGTGTAAATCCGTTCATGAGTTTTTGATCAAATAATACTCAAACATTTTGTGTATATTGTACTAAACCCGGATAGAACTTAAAGCTACCAGAGCCTCTTAAGGCCCCAGGGACCCCATCCACCAGGGTTGGCTCACCGACTGTGTCCCAGGGAACTTACACCTGTGCATGGTAGTTTCCCTGCCTGCCCTTATGCATACAAATGTTTGCTCCCATTTTTAAACCTGCCACCTGGTTAGAGCAAACACCCCTTCCCTGCCTTCCGGAGTACAGGCAGGGAAGGAAAATCTGCTCTCACTTGAAGGGAGCTTTAAAAATGCTCCCACCGGGTGAGAGCAGACTTCTGTTTCCCTGCCCGTGTTCCTGTGGGCAGGGAAATACAAAATCAGCTGCTTCAGTGGGGACGCAAGCTGGGGCCGTGGGGGCTTCCCCACGGCCCCAAACTTGCTGTTTGGTGGTCCCCCCGGTGGGCACCGGGACACCCAATTAAAAGAAATAAGGGCTGTCCGCCCTTTGTTATGGTAATTGCTCCCAGGATAGGGGTCTAAAGGGCCTATTAAGGCTTAAGTAGGTAGGCCACGAGGCCCCCTCCCCTTTTAAGTAGCGTTCATCCGAGGGGATGTGGTTCCCAGGGACTACTCGGGCTCGGTGAAGGGGGTCACATGCCCCTTCCCCTCTTCTAAGGAATTTGGCCCCGGGAGATGTGGTCCCTGTGGCCTATTAAGGCTTAGGGAAGGTGACCAGGTGGCCTTGGTGGGGGGGGGTGGAGTACCCAGGAATGCTATTGGCTCAGGGAGGGGAGTGCACCCCATCCCCTTGAAGACCATTGGGGCAGGGGTGTCCTGGATCTTTTTGGGTGAGGGAGGGGACTTGTGCACCCCTCCTTTTATAAATATCTTTTTGCCCCAGGGGACTGAGGAAGGGGGCAGCGCTCTCCCTACCCTTTCCAAGAAAGGGCCTCAGGGGATGGGGCCTGAAGTGGCTTTGGGAGTGGTGTGTGCTAATGGGTTGGATGCATGGCGTGGGGTTGACTTTATGTATGGTAACAAAATATTACTTTAAGGTAAAAAAATCTAAAAATTCACAAAAAAACAAAGGTTAAAGTAAAGTTATAGTTAGGTGAGAATATCAGTGACAATGTAACATTTTAAACATACAAAACCACTGAAAATCACCAATTATAGTTATCTCACGTAACTATAACTAGTGCCGTAAGGTAACTATTACCTTGTGTGCTTTATGTCTCCTTTTCATTATTTCTTTTCAGCCCTCGGGGACCAAATCCTAAAGTCCAGGGATTGCGGCTGCAATAAGTTTGCCTGAAGGGGTGGTCAGCGAATCAGATTATTTGGTTCTCAGTGTCGTTAACTTTAAAACCCATTCAAGCCCAACACAGCACCTTTTTAAGCAGTACTATCTCTAAAATTATGGATTTACACCAAAGGAAAAAGCACACTTTCTGAGTGAAGTTCTGAATTTTTGCCAAATTTGGTGTCATTCGTTTCAGCCATCTTTCCTGTATGGGGGAGCAAATATTTCTTAGGAAATTAAAATTTGAAGTCACAACTTTGGAATGCTCCCTTTTTCTTGGCCCCGCTTAACATTCAGCACAACACTTTCTATGAAGGATCTAAAGTGGACAAACTCTTTTTTTGGAAAGTGTCATGCAGATTGGCAAAAGGTGACAAGGTTATGGTTCTCACTTTGCCACTGGATTCAAGGTAGCCTGGCTGATGAGGGGTGTTACCCTGAAACTGGTCCCAGGATGCTTGTTTCTGGTCCAGGAAGACCTGGCTTGGCATTCCGACTGGAATGTTGCCATGAGGCACAGGGTCAAGATTGATTTGCATATGACTGGTTCTGAACTGGAGTGGCGAAGTGAGCTAAAGAACGATGATGGATTCAACCTAGCTCTGTGACTGGGGGTGAGCGTCTGAAAAGTTTCAGCGCTCCGTCCATCATCTCTTTGTGTTTACAAGGTTATAAATAAAACAAAAAATGCCTTACCTATGAAATGTCCACTCAAGCTATGTGCTGTGGAAGTGAAAATAAATGTGGCCCAAAAACTTCTGTTATTTAAAGCAACTGGTCTAATAAATGTGCATTTACACATTTATTACTACAGTACAAATTCTAGTTCCTTTTACCTCGGTAGCATGAAATTCACATGATAAAACCATTGTTTCATTCCTCACACATTGCCTGCAGCAATTGCTTTACAGATGGGTGTAGGCCTCCTTATAGTCACAAGGCCTCTTTAGTGTGATTTTACCTTTCTGCACATATTTAAACCCCTGCATCCCCGGTTTTGTTTAAGCACCTTCTATTACAACAAATACACATGAACAAAATGAAGTGGCATACACTATATCTGCAGATGCACAGAGTACAATAAACTATTCATCAACATTGTTGAGGGGAGGGAAGGGCGTCAAACGCACGTTTTAAAACTAAAAGAAACAATGAAATTTACCAGTTATGGTTTACTGAGCTAACTTTAACTTGGACCCCATGCCATGCATTGTTTACATATTGCATCACACATCACATGTTAAATAACATCATAGATTACATCACCGATGGTATCTTAAATGACATCATTAATTACATCATTGATGATGTCATAGAATGTGAATTATGTGCCTAAAAAAAGAAAAAACAAAAAAATGTGGGTCCAGCTCTCATGGTTAACTTTTTACATGTAGATCTACTCATAAGTAGATCTACTTCTATAAATAGGGGCCTGATTACAATGTTGGTCAAAAACTAAACCGCCCGACTCATTGTCGGATTCAGTTCTGAACGACTCGTGGTCGGCGTTTGGGCCCGACCGATTATGACTGTTTTCACTTCAATGGGAACCTGTTTTCCGACCGACAACACAGGCTACTATGGGGAAAATGGGTGTCTGGGGAAAACCTTGCACCCTGTCGCGGGCACCCCATGGTTCCTACCACACTGTGCAAGGTTTTACAGGGGGGGTCCCTTGGGTACTGCTCAACCCCAAACCAGAAGACTCAGGATGAAGGGGGGCCTGCAAGGGGCCCCAAAGTCAGTTTCCGACTGCGTTTTCATGTCGGATAGACTGAGTCGGAAAGGCTGTTGGATTCCGACATCGTAATCGGTCAGTCGGAATCGCTGTCTGTTGAGCTGTACAAATTGGCTCCGACTGACTTGGATTCTCCGAATGCCGGTCAGAACCGATTTGGAATGACAAAACGGTTCCCCTTCCGACCGCGAGCATCGAAATTGGTTGGTTGGAAATGTTTCTGACAGAGTTGGGTGGGTGGGTGCCGACACAGTCTAGGAGAATCCAACTGTCGGTTTGACGCTTTCCGACCAACATCAAAATCAGGCCCTTGCTGTAAACCTCAACTTATTTGCTATTCATTATTTCTCAGTGGAGATTTACAACCCAATGTAGGCTCAAATGAGGAAAAGGAGACTTCTACAACTGAATTTATAAGTGGTAAGTTACTGTTAGTATAGGAGCAAAAAGGCACATTTTAAAAAGTACTTTTCTAATTAATGGATGAATAAATGAAATACATTTACTATAAAATAAAAATGAAAAGTTATTTTCATCAAATACTATTATCATAGTACTACTTAAAGAAAAAGATATTGCACACTACTTCCTAATATGAACATTTTAATACAGTTTTTCCCAAACTGTGGGTTGCGATCCACTGGTGGGTCATGAGCTGAATTTTGGGGTGTCACAAGAACTGATTTTTGGTGGGTTGCAAAAGTCCAATCAATAAATATAGATGCCTTTAAATTCTTAATTGATCTCACATTTGCTACAATTCAAAGACAGAGATCAAATTTCAGGCTATGTCTTCCTAAAAAATTACTGCTTATTTTTTTAACAAGGAGAATGGTCTTTACACACTCCTCTCAGTTTTCAGTCCATGCGTAAGGAAATGCCCCTTTCCCATGTTCAACCCCACATTTTTTGACTGATGCTGCTGGATGCACTGAGGCCTGCTAACCAGATCTCAGTGCCACTGTTCTGACCCTATACAAAGTTATACCCAGTTGGCAAGCACTGCCTTACTCGTAAGTCCCTTGTAGATGGTTTTTAGGAGCCCAGGGCATGTAAGGCAGAGGAACCACCCAGGCCGTCAGGACTGTTTGTGACAACCTGCAGGTGACAGAGACAAGATGGACCCCAGCCTGCCACTTCAGACTGACAGGGCAGTGTTTTACACTGCTAGTTTAACGTTGCCATTACACCTGATAAGAAAGCCACCTTAAGGATATATGTAAGTCTCCCCTGAGGAAGGACTATGGAGCCCCATGACAGGGAGCTATATTTTATTAAGTAAGACTTCATTTTCTCTGTGTCTGAGCAGCAACACTTCCAAATTGTTTTGCTGTGGGGAGGTTTGGAGTCCCCATTGACAAACACAGGGTGACTCGCTGGCATCCCAGCCCGGCTAACTTTTGAATGGGGCTACCTAACAAGGTCAAGTAAGGTATCAAATTAATTGTGGTATTAAATCCAACCTGAAGCCCAGGCCAGATTTAAATCACTATTAAAGTTAAGTAACTTTATGAAAGTTGCCATTCTGCACTTCAGCTAGTCCAGTGGCCACACAAAGGCACTAACACAGACAGATTTCTGATTGCCTGAAAATATGAGTGAATGACTCCCCGATGCAGGAACAAAGGCAGTTGCCACAGAGCGGAGTGTTACCTCCTCTCCCAGGATGGCCATTCAGGGTATTAGCCCAAAAACAAACTTCAAAGGGGAAGTCGTCTTTGAAGAACCGCTTATGGCAACATCCTTGAGGAGACAGAGCCAAGGAAGGGAAACCTGTACCTAACCTGTTATCCCGTGGGTGTGTAGCCCACTGGTAGCCACATCTCTAGGGTGGGCTACTCTGCTCCTGACAACCAAAGGAAGGGTCTTGCCATTTTGTAAGAGGTAAAAATGTGGCACTCTGGGACAGCCAGATGCCACACATCACAGGAAAAGCATCACTAGATAGGAGAGTAAACCTTTGGCTAGTGCCCACCTGGTCCCCTTGGGCTCTTTCCTGGGATAACCATGCAACCCCTGGCACCCTGCCCCTCAGTTCACACTGGAAAAGAAGAAACGACCAAAGAAGGGCTGCCCATGAACTGAATAAAGAAAGGCTGCACCATTGAAAGGACTGCACCTGCAGTACTTTTGGGCTAGTGAAATAGGGACTTTGCCTGCGGCTCCTGACATGGGGAAAACTTGATTTCCCACCTTCACCCACAGCAGTGACTCCAAGGAATAGTCAGCTGATTCCCTGGGCCCAGCTACAGGGTTACAAGAGCTAAAAGAGCCCTCAAAGATGCGTTGGTAACCACTGAAGACGTTTTGCCACTACCAGTCGGCAGGCATGACAATAGGAAAATCCGAGATAGCCAAAACTAGCAGCTGTGTCTGCTGGACCCAGAAGTGCTGTCAGAGTCTGGATTTGTCACATCTAGAAAACAATAGCCCCCACCAAAGGTTTTGCATCCAGCCACGTTGCAGTGAGACCAGTAGTGCAGCATCAGCTGCTCGACTAACACAACATAGAGTCCTTCGAGGGACCCCGATTTCTGTGACCAAAGTCGCCCCACATGGCCTGTGGAAGGAGGAAACACCACAGACCTTACCCCCATTGACTCACCACAACTGGAACATCCTTTTGAGCATATTTGCCTGCATTCCTCAGCATCTGGACCACTCCATTGAAGTCTATGGTGGTCATCTTGTAAAGTTTGGAACTTGATTAAAAAATGCTCTGGTGGCTAGGTGACTGTCCAAAGTATCCTTTCTGGATCCCTAGACCTTTTACCTGCCATATTTGGTCGACCAACCCTGGCCGGAGTACTCATACTCGCACTAACTCTTTCAAACTTTTGAAAAGTTTACAAACTTTTCATTGACCAATGCATGTTTGTGGTTGCATTTAAAAGTGATAAAAGCTTCTAAAATCTGCGTCTCTGGAACCCTCAAGTGGATTTTGATGATCAAGGTCTCTAAAAATATGCTCTATTTTAGGACTTATTGTTGTGTCTTTTTATTGGTGTGTGATTTTCTTATTCTGTTGTTTGATCCTGTTAATTGCTTTACACTAAGGAATATGTTTATGAACCTTGTGGCACAGGGTAGTGCAGCGAGTCACCTTGCTGCGCTGCCCTGCATCAAAGGGAAAGGGCAAGAATGCACTGTATTTGTCCAATATGGTCCATTTCTGCCCTTGCCTTTTGTGCAGCTTTGGGAGCCTAGCACCAGCACAGGCACCCCTTGCACCATGGCGCAAGGGTGCCTGTGTTGTAGTTAGGATTGTTTTTGTGCAGGAAGGGGCACTTTCCTGCACAAAACAATCCTGAGAGGCTGTTCCCTCTTTCTACGTGTGCTGCTCTGCGGCACACATAGAAAGAGGAAAAAAACAGGCGAAATAAAGATATTTTTGCTTGTTAATCCTCACCCCAGGAGCCGTATCTTTTTGGCTCACTACCAGGTTTGCCAAATCTGGTAATACATCAAAAACCATGGGAGTTGCTCAGGAACACCTACTCAATACCCATGGAATGCTTCCCTTCCCCAGAGTAATGCAACACCCCGATTTGCACTGAGTTGTATTACCCCATATTTTTTAAGTCATTCAGGGCCATGCAAAGTGGATTTGCGTGGCTTAAAAAAATATGACTTTAGGTTTGCATTGCACTTGCACCACCTTCCGTGTCAAAAATATGGTCCTAAGTTCCTTTGGCAAGCTTTAATGCTCGCAGCTACAGCTACACAGGGTTGAGCTATGGTTGAGTAAACAATACTGACTGGACTCGGAATGGTATCTGTGAGTGTACTCCACGATAAGGCCCCACAGCCATATCATATAGTGCAACCAGATCTGCACACAGAGAAAGAAAAGTAAAGTAAATTATGTGATAGTCTTGCTGGAATACAGAGAATGTGAAAGGAAAGGCTGTAGGATGTCATGTTATGTCGTTCTGAAGTGTGATGGACTCAAAGATTTTAATAGGATCAAAGGAAATCAATACAATTGGTTATGCGTAAATGATAAATATTCAATGACACCCGATTTGCAAACATTATCATTTGTGTGCAACTATGTTTAGCAGTAAAACTGTACGTCTGTCCAAATTTTGTGGCCATTTCAATTGAAAATGTGCTGTTGTAATTGACAGTGCGCTGCCACATGATGCTTTACTTACATTAAAAAAATAGCCCACCTCATGTCTATTAAATCTATGTGTGTAGTGAAAATGAGCCATTCTAAAAAGTGGGTCGGGAGTCTATAAAGTTTAGTAAGCACTGTTGTAAAAAATTATAAAGTACTGTAATACATGAAATTAATGCTTAAATAAAAAAAATGTTTTAATTGAAACTACCTGCTCCTTACTAACATTTCTATTTGTATTTACATTATGGCACATATGGTTATACGTTTTGTTTTAATTCGTGAAAAAAATGCAACTTTTAAACTAAGTCAAACATGTATTTAATTTGTTTTTAATGTAAGTGTACTGTTAAATTAAAAAAACAAATTTACATATATTATTTAAATATGAAAAATAGTTTTATTTATTGTACATTATTTTCTAGGGGTGTTATTGTTATGTAGCCTGCCTCCATTGTTGCAAACCTTGGACATTCTTTGCCCTATTGGATACAGCCCGGTTCTGATCCTTTAGTGTGCCTACTTACCTAGTAATTTCGCGCACTTAGTTTACTCACTCTTCTGCTCTTAGCTAGTCCTGAGGTAATTTTCAGTTGCGCACTCCTTTTACTCTTGGCCCTTTGTTCGTGCCACCCCCTTTCCTTTCCTGTCTTCCTCAGGTCCATTGTAATAGACCTTTGTACATTCGCAATTTTCTTTATTCCCAGCACTGTTTCCGTAATTATGTAACCGAGTCCTGATGATGGCCTAACTTTCCTACTGGCCTGAAACGCCGTCGACTTCCACAGCGGAACTCCTGGCGCCTCTCCATTGCGGATATCCTGTCCTATTTCTTGTATTCATGAAGCAATAATTGTTTGGGTATCTCGAACTGTGTGAAGACTTTTTAAGTTCACTCACCGTTTGTTTTGCGCCCACCACAATCGCTGTATATACCCACTCATGTGTCACTTGCGTCGTCACCAGAATTTCACAAGCACTTGCACACTGTATATTGTTGGTTACATGCCATTTAATGTAACACAGTGCTTCCTCTTCATGTGACTGTACATATGAATTACAACATGTCTACCATGAGTAACATTTGAAATACAGGGAATTTCTGTAGATTTTTGTCTCCTTGGCTTCCTTCCCCCTTAATCCATTCGAATGTAAATTATTTGTACCGTGTATACTTGTTCGCCAAATAGGAATATATGATGTTATTCCGCTGAATAATATCCCGCATACCATTACTCTGCATTTTTTATAACGCAAGCGCGTTTACAACTAAATACCATGACCCCGCAAACATTTACTCCCCATATGCCTTTACCA
Organism: Lissotriton vulgaris; assembly: GCF_964263255.1. Lineage (NCBI taxonomy): Eukaryota > Metazoa > Chordata > Amphibia > Caudata > Salamandridae > Lissotriton > Lissotriton vulgaris. The sequence continues at coordinate 791,564,776 of NC_141694.1, read as the reverse complement.
CGCATGCCGTCACAACGCAAAGGCATGCGTGGTGAAGGTATATACTTTATAAAAGTACATTATTTAAATATATATACATATATATATATATATATATATATATATATATATATATATATATATACATATACATATACATATATATATATATATATATATATATATATATATATATATATATATATATATATATATATATATATATATATATATATATATATATATTACCTACTGGCGATAGCCAGTAGGTATATATAGTTAGGATTTTTTCTCTATGGAACTTTTGAAAATTCTATGCCTAATAACTTTAGCGTTTGTGGACGGAATTGGCTGAAATTTTCAGGAAAATGGCACATGTTGTTTCTGAGCAGCTCCTGGAAATTTGGGGGGGGTTCGTCAAGGGGGGGCCGAGAAAAAAGGGGGGTCCCAAAACGCGTTTTTCCCATGTTAATTTCCATAGGGCGGTTGGCCTCACTTTTAGCCCGAACGGCTGAATGGATTTCCACGAAACTTGGCAAAATTGTAGGGACTGTTAGTCCGATATGCCTTTGCTAGGTCTCAATATATGTGCTTCAGTGGATTTTGAGAAATTAACGTTTAAAACAAGATATATATCTGTAACAGCGCTCCGGGTAGCTCTCCGGTTCGCGAACTTTTCGCGTATCGGAACTTTGCGAAGCGTAGCTGATTGGCTCTCCGGTGTCTGTCAACATTCTAAACAGTCCGGAGCGGCCGCCATCTTGTCTCTCGGTAGGATCGAGAGACAAGAGGAGGCCAAAACAAAGGGGGAAATGAAGGAAAGGGGGCAAGGTAGTCCCCTTCTGACCCCCTAGGATTGATGAGGGGGATATTATAGAGCCACGCGGGGCCCCAAAAAAAAAAAAAAATATCAGATTTTTTCGCCGTAGAGACGCCTCTTGGTACGCGAACCGGGCACCTAACCGGGCAGCTAACCGGGAAGCTAACCGGCAGTGTAACGGGAGTCTGAGGAGTAGCTGATTGGCTGTCAACATTGTAAACAGTCCGGAGCGGCCGCCATCTTGTCTCTCGGTAGGATCGAGAGACAAGAGGAGACCAAAACAAAGAGGGAAATGAAGGAAAGAGGGCAAGGTAGACCCCTTCTGACCCCATAGGATTGATGAGGGGGATATTATAAAGCCACGCGGGGCCAAAAAAAAAAAAAAAGAAAAAAACGATTTTTTCGCCGTAGAGACGCGTCTTGGTACGCGAACCGGGCAGCTAACCGGGCAGCTAACCGGGAAGCTAACCGGCAGTGTAACAGGAGTCTGAGGAGAAGCTGATTGGCTGTTATCATTGTAAACAGTCTGGAGCGGCCGCCATCTTGTCTCTCTGTGGGATCGAGAGACAAGAGGTGGAAAAAAAAAAGGTGTAAATGAATGAAAGGGGTAAGGCAGACCCCTCCTGAACCCCTAGGATTGATGAGGGGGCTATTAAAGTTCCCTGCGGGGCAAAAGAAAAAAAAAATTGCGATTTTTCGCGGTAAAGGTGCTTCCTGGTACGTTAACCGGGCAGCTAACCGGCAGCGTAACGGGAGTCCGACATATTGTGTTTTTTGAACGTTTGTGATATGTGCACGTGTGGATTTTGTCTAATTAAGGTTAAAAAAATATATATATATCTTTAAGCGTGTTCTGGCGTGCTTACGTTTTGGGTTTGGTTTGCGCTGCAGAGACGATACGTCACGGTTATGCGATGCATCATGAGGCGTCTCACGGGCTACGTGATACGTCACTTAATAAAGAATATATTTTACAGCTATAGATATTAGCTTTTAAAAAACCAATGAAATTCACAGAAAAAACCATAGGTTATAGACCATATATAGTTAGGAATTTGCATTTACAAAACCTTGAAAATTCACTGAAAAAACCATAGGTTATAGACCATATATAGTTAGGGATTAGCATTTAAAAAACCTTATTTTATTTGCACAAAACTATTGAAATTCCATATATAGTTAGTTGCACTAACTATATATCGCGGACCCGCAATCCACTGCTAATGATGTCACATATTACATCATTCATGACATGGTCAGTGACATCACTGATGACATCACTGATGACATCTCAAATGACATCACTGATGACATCACTGATGACATCTCAAATGACATCACTGATGACATCACTGACATCTCATTTGACATTACTGATTACATCACTGATGATATCATTTATGTGATAATACATCTTCAGACTCTAATATAACCTTAGATACACTCAGTGTAAACAGGCACTCACAGACTGTCACACATCCATGGAGTTACTCACACACCTAGTCAGTCATTGAAAGAATCAATCACATCTCCATTTCCTCAACTATACAGTTATACACACCTTACTTATTCAAACATATAGTAACACATATTTACTCTCTCATACAATCCTTGATACAAGTTCACAATGATTCATACAGCCACTCACACATTCACTGGCTCTTATGTTCAGTTATTTATATATGTCAACTCTCACATGGAGTGTGTTTTACATATGTACTTACTTTGACATGTAGCACTGAGATATCCATTCACTCACCAATATACTCATGCACACAGTCAACTGTCCATACAGCTGTTTCTACATGCACTTTTGAACCCATACACCTAGGGAATCAACTGCTCACACATCTATGCACAGAGTTATACACCTCCCAGCCACCCACACACATACTCAGTCTCCCATACAAATACTTGGGCAAGCATTCAATAACCCATATAGTTACTGATATAGCTACTGATTTAAACATGCAGCAGTTTACAGAACAACATAAATAATGATTGCCAAATTAAGACACTTTAATCACTAACCCATACACTCAGTGAGACACATTTAATCATTCTCTCATACAGTCAGTCATGCACCTACTAAATCCTTCATCCAGACACTTATACATCTACTCATTCTTCAATATGTAAGACATATTTTAACTTTACAGAAACATACAGTCACTGGGTGTTGTCATCAGTGATGTCATCAGTGATGTCATCAGTGATGTCATTTGAGATGTCATCAGTGATGTCACTGACCATGTCATGAATGATGTAATATGTGACATCATTAGCAGTGGATTGCGGGTCCGCGATATATAGTTAGTGCAACTAACTATATATGGAATTTCAATGGTTTTGTGCAAATAAAATAAGGTTTTTTAAATGCTAATCCCTAACTATATATGGTCTATAACCTATGGTTTTTTCAGTGAATATATATATATATAAATATATATATATATATATATACCTTATCTCTTCTCACCATAGTTACCACGGCTGAAGTCACGGCACAGCAACAGATTCAGTTTATAAAAGTAGTTTATTCACACACCATGTGCAAAATAACGTGCATCAAATAACGGACGGCCTACGCGTTTCGGCTACTCCTAGCCTTCCACTGGACCATAGAGTCCTTTGGTCTAGACCTCATTTTTAAGTGCATTAGTGTAAGTACCCTCTTCCCTCTCCATGGTCAACTAGACCATCAACCCTGCACAGTTCTTGTTGGCTTTCCAACACGGCCATTTTATATTTTAACATTTCCGTAAAGTACTCTAACTATACAGTGTTACTCAAAGCCAAATTATAATTTATACATATTAACTTGTAAACAAATTATTGCATCCCATTGTTTAGTAGCATTCTCGATTTTCTAACCATTCCTGAACCACGGATATATATATATACATACAATTATATTTTACTTAATTTTAAAATAATTTTTATTCATTTAAATCAAATTATTTATATTTATATTTGTTTATATATATATTTAATATATATATTTTTATGTATATATATATATTTATTTTATTACCTACTGGCGATAGCCAGTAGGTATATATAGTTAGGACCTAGTTACCATAGGAAATCCCGAACATTCTATTGGGAATAACTTTGGCGCCGATTGAGGGATCTGCCTGTAGTTTTCCTTAAATGTGCCTTGCTGTGCTCCGCTCCTTCCCTGAAAGTTTTGGGGGGATTCGTCAAGCGGGGGCCGAGAAAAAAGGGGGGTCCCAAAACGTGTTTTCCCCAAGTTAATTTCTATAGGAACATTCTGACAAGGCTACAGCTCAAACGGCTGAACGGAATTACACCAGATTTGGCAAAATGGTAGGGACTGGTATGGAGCAGTGCCTTTTGTATGTTTGGTGTAAATCCCTCCAGTAGTTTATGAGAAAATTGAATGTGAAATTGAGTCCAATGCAATTTTCCATAGGATCTTTAGACACAGCTACAGCCCGAACGGCTGCATGGAATTACTGCAAACTTGGCAAAATGGTAATGCCTGGTATGCAGAAGTGCCTTTTGTATATTTGGTGAAAATCCCTTCAGTAATTGTTGAGAAAATCGACTTTTTTCAAATTATATATCTGTAGGCGGGACACAGTGCATGCCCGTGCGCGCAGCGTCCTTGCACGTGCGCGCACCTTAGCGTTCGCGAGCTGCATGCTGATTGGCTGCCAATGTCTGTCAACACTCCAAAACAGAAATTGTTGACAGCCATCTTGTGCCTCGGTAGACTGAGGCACAGGAAAGCAGAAAAACAAACGTGTAGAACTCAAAAAGGGGGCAGGGTAGAAGTACCCTGACCCCCTAGGCCTGCTCAGGGGGTCCCACAAGGACCTCCAAGGCCCAAAGAAAATATATATTTTTTTTAAAATCGCAGGGTCTGAGTCACAAGATGGCTGCCAACACTTCCTGGTTTGGAGTGTTGACAGACAGTGGCAGCCAATCAGCATGCCTTTCACAGGAAAGCAGCATGCTCATTGGCTGTCAACACTTCTAACCAGGAAGTGTTGGCATTCATCTTGTGCTAGGTAGACCGAGGCACAAAAGAAGCAGAAAAACACCCTGACCCCCTAGGGCTGCTCAGGTGGTCCCAGAAGGATATTTACATATTTAAACATTATCCGTTAAACGTTATAGAATTAGCATTTAGAAAGCCTTTGAAATTTATTGAAAAAAACTATAGGTTTCACGCCTGACATAGTTAGGAATTAGCATTTAAAAATTGGTCCCAGAAGGATATTAACATATTCAAACGTTATCCGCTAATAGAATTAGCATTTCAAAAACCTTGCAAATTCGCTTAAAAAACATAGGTTTCAGGTCATATATAGTTAGGAATTAGCATTTAAAAAAGTTTGCAAATTCACTTAAAAAACCATAGGATTCAGGTCATATATAGTTAGGAGTTAGCATTTAAAAAACCTTTGAAATTCACTGAAAAAAACATAGCTTTCAGGCATTATATAGTTAGGAATTAGCATTTAAAAAACCATTGAAATTGCTCCTATATAGTTAGTTGTACTAACTATATTTCGCGCACCCGCAATCCACATTCATGACATGGTCAGTGACATCACTGATTACATCTCAAATGACATCAATGATGACATCACTGATGACATCATCCACGTGACAATCACATACACCTTTTCATACACTAGTAAAATCTTTCATCACTCTTTGTAAAATACACAGTAACAAATTTGAATCCATAGACCCTGATAGACCAAAATCGGAGGGCGGCCTAGCGGTGCCGGACTTTGAAAAATACTATTTGGCGGCTCAGTTGCAGACCTTCACCCAGGAGATAGCGAGAGAGTTTCGAGGCCCGGAGGATGGGAGGGGTAGGGGAATGCCCAGACATGTGATTTCCTACGTTGCACTACGCCAGCGCTTAGCTCTGCAAGACCTTACGCTCGAGGAACGGACTATTAGGTTGTGCTGGAATCGCGCCCACGCCCGGGAGGAGCTAAAACTCCCATATGCACCGGAGATTCCATTGGGGATGTTAACGGCCTTACCACACGGGGGAGATTGGTCGCGCCTTAGGCATTGGGAGGATGCAGGATTGCAGTTAGTGGGGGACCTTCATGATGACGGGGTGTTACTACCCTTCCAGGAGATTCTGGACCGTTTTGACGTTCCCCGAGGCGACTTCCTCCTTCATACAGCTCTAATTAGAGCAATTCAGACGCACTGGAGGAGAGGTATGGAGGAGCCACCAATGTCGTCGGTGTGCCAGTATGTTATGATGTCCTCGGGGACGGTCAAGGCAGTCACATGCTTATATAATAGGTTAATTAATGAGGGTCTGGCCCCGCTCGCCACACTGCGGAACCGCTGGGAAACCGACATAGGGAAAGAGATACCGGAGACGGCATGGACGCAACTAATGCGTCGAGCTTGGAAGGGCGCGCGCCACGCCCGGTTTTAATTGGTTAATTTTTATATACTTCACAGGGCCTACCTGACCCCGGCGAAAATCCAGCAATACTTCGCCACGGACACGGCAGATTGCCCCAGATGCCGAGCACCCGAGGCAGACCTCATTCACATGCTGTGGTCCTGCCCAGCGCTGTCCTCATACTGGCTTCTGGTAGGGGACACTATTAATGGGGTCACTGGGAGAACCTTGTCTATCAACGCGGCGGTGGGGATCCTACATTGGTTCCCGCATACCCCTAAAAATAAAATCTCAAGCAAATTTATAGACTTAGGGCTCATTCTCGCTAAAAGAGAGATAACCAGGCATTGGAAGGCAAGAGTCGGTCCAACGGGAGCTAAATGGCACAACGAACTTCTGAAGTGGGCCACAGGGGAGAGCACTTTGCGTTACCAACTGGCGAGGCAACAGCAGAATGAGAGGGCGCTGGAAACAGCATTGGAATGGGAGACACTAGTGCAGGCTCTGCGAGATTACAGCGCTTCCAGCGATTCCGAGAGTGATGACGCAGCACAACTTGAGTCCCGTTAGATGTCCATAACACTGGTCTCTACGCAGCTACCTAAGGTTTCTTCCCACAGGCTCTTTTTGCACGCACAACACACTGATGGCGGGGTTGGGCGGGGGGAGGTGGTTAGGCTGAGTAGGTGTTGGGGCGGGTTTGTTCTTTTAGGTTAATTTAGAAAAGCAGACGAAGGTTGCTGGTTTATCCGGATCAGCCTCGACATTATACCAGATCCCCACCTGCGATTTTACAAGCAGACGCCGCCCGACCCTCGGGTTGTGGGCTGAATGGCTGTGTATCCAAGGTGTTTCCTCACGGGGGATCGGTTGCTTTTCCTTTCCACTGCAGATATATCGCTGATCTGTCATGTAACTTTGGCTAATTCCTGCAATAAAAATATATTTAAAAAAAAAAAAATCATATTTGAATCCATTGACACAGCAATACAAGTATCTAAAAACCCACTTATTGATTCCTAGATGTATACACACATCTAATCACTTACCTGTAGATTCACTCATACATGCGGTCAATGATCAATAGAACACTATCAAAAATACTTATACACCTATATCGACATTACACACCAAAACACAACCTATTCACATATGAAGTTATCCTACTCACTTATGCAAACAATGGATCATACTTACATACTTACTTAGCTACACACTTATACAAACACCACTTCATCTATTTATTTAGATAGTAAGTCAAATTTAGTGTAGAATAAAATCATTATTACAAGTATACAGTTATCCATACAGTCACACACACAATCATTGAGTCTTATGTATACTTACTTATATACAACAATTGACACATACACTGCCTTTTATTTTTCTAGTTTATCTACTGAATCAACTATTCACACATTTTTGGGCAGTCACACACCCTCCACCGAACCACACACACATGCACTCTCCCATACAAATACTCAGTTAACTAATCAATAACTAATATAGACTTTCACATAGCTAGTAACCAACTGGAGAACCAGTTTACACGACAACTGACAAAGTGATTCAGATATTCACACAGTTTAGTCACTATCCACTATATTTAGTGAGACACTATAAATTGTTAAAGTCCTCCATCCAAATATTTATTTTTATATATCCACTCATACTTCAATGCAAATTGCTATATATATAATGCATATTTAACACCTTGGCTGCTAGGTGTTTTCCCCTCCTGTGCTGGAAATTGCAATTCTCCTGGATTCATGACGAGCTTAGCTCGTCATCAGCACAGCTCAACTGTGCATCATGACGAGCTGAGCTCGTCATGAGCATCGAAAGGGTTAAATAACGAAGCAAACCACATTCACTGGATGATGTCATCAGTGATGTCATCATTGATGTCATTTGAGATGTCATCAGTGATGTCACTGACCATGTCATGAATGATGTAATATGTGACATCATCTGCAGTGGATTGTGGGTGTATATATATATATATTTTTTTTAAAATGACCCTGTACACCCTAAAAAAATTATCCCACCCTGGTCCCTTTAAATACCCCTGCACCCCATAATCATCACCCACCCTTACTCCCTAAAATACCCAAGCACCCTTAAACAGTAACTCATCCTGACCCTAAAAAAACACCCTGCACCTCAAAACCCATACCTAGCCCTGAACCCTAAAAATACCCCTGTACCCCAAAACCCATACCTCGCCCTGAACCCTAAAAATACCCCTGTACTCCAAAACCCAAACCTAGCCCTGAACCCTAAAAATACCCCTGTACCCCAAACCCAAACCTATCCCTGAACCCTAAAAATACCCCTGTACCCCAAAACTAAAACTTAGCCCTGGCCTGAACCCTAAAAATACCACTATACCCCAAAACCCAAGCCTAGCCCTGAACCTTAAAGATACCCCTGTACCCAAAAACCCAAAGCTAGCCCTGAACCCTAAAAATACCCATGTACCCCAAAACCCAAACCTTGCCCTGAACCCTAAAAATACTCTCTGTACCCCCAAAACCCAAAGCTAGCCCTTAACCCTAAAAATAACCCAGTACCACCAAACCCAAACTTGGCCCTGAACACTAAAATTACCCCTGTACTCCAAAACCCATAGCTAGCCCTGAACCTTAAAAATACCCATGTACCCCAAAACCCAAACCTAACCCTGAACCCTAAAAACTACCCCTGTACCCCAAAACCCAAACCTAGCCCTGAACCCTAAAAATACCCCTGTACCCCAAAACCCACACCTAGCCCTAAACCCTAAAATACCCCTGTATCCCAAAACCCAAACCTAGCCCTGAACACTAAAAATACCCCTGTACCACAAAAACCAAACCTAGCCCTGAACACTAAAAATGCTCCTGTACCCCAAAACCCAAACCTAGCCCTGAAACTTAAAAATACCCCTGTACCCCAAAACCCAAACCTAGCCCCGAACCCTAAAAATAACCCTGTACCCCAAAACCCAAACCTATCCCTGAAACCTAAAAATGCCCCTGGACCTCAAAACCCAAACCTAGCCCTAAACCTTAAAAATACCCCTGTACCCCAAAACCCAAACCTAGCCCTGAACCCTAAAAGTACCCCTGTACCCCAAACCCAAACTTAGCCCTGAACCCTAAAAATACCCCTGTACTCCAAACCCAAACCTGAACCCTAAAAATACCCCTGTACCCCAAAACCCAAACCTATCCCTGAACCCTAAAAATAGCCCTGTACCCCAAAACCCAAGCCTAGTCCTGAACCCTAAAAATACCCCTGTACCCCAAAACCCAAACCTATCCCTGAACCCTAAAAATACCCTTGTAACCCAAAACCCAAACCTATCCCTGAACCCTAAAAATACCCCTGAACCCCATAACTCAAAACCCAACCTGAACCCCTAAAAAAACCCTACACCCCAAAACCTAAACCTAAACCTAGCCCCTTAACCCTAAAAATACTCAAGCACCCCAAAACCAACCCTATAATTTAAAAATACCATACTCTAAAAATACACTGTGCACCCCATAACCCAAACCCACCCTTAAAATACCCCTAAACCCCTAAAACATATACCCCAACACCCCAAAATAAAACCATATACTTACCTGAAACTGAAATATTAACAACATATACTTTTACCATTCATAATTTTACAACTAATTTCGTTGTAAAAGCATGCGTGGTAAAGGCATAAAAGATGTAATGGTATGTGTTATAAAAGTATTGCGGAGTAACGGTAGTTTAGTTGCAATGGTATGCATGGTGAAGGTATGCGGAAATAAAGTTGCGTTGTAAACGTGTTTTACCCCAGATAGCACCTTTGCCTGAGACACTGTTGTTTGTTACACGTTACTGCCCTAGTCTCCATGGGGATTAAGGGTTACCTCCTGTAGTCAGATATTTTTTTTCCCTATTGTTTCTAAGGCAGTGTTTTGCAGTACAAGTGGTTGACCATATGTGGAGCTTGACTTGTGTAGGTATGGCTGGAGTATTTCAGATTGTTGTGTTACTGTTAGGACTGTCTTAGAACTGTAGTATGTGAATAGCAATTGTCTTACTAGTATATGGATGTGTTTTATATTAGCTGATCCCTTCCTAACTCTCTCCTTAGATTACCCTTTTCCCCACTCATTTTATCATAATTCATACCCATTTTACCACCACTCCCTTCCACATTTATTATTAAATCCTATACATACATGTGTATAAAAAAGATAGGAGAGTTGCAGTTTGTGAATTGTCTTTTGTAGTATGTGAAGTAGTACTTCTGGTGTACTTTTTCATGTACTCCAAAATGCCTAATTGTTAAAGAGGTCCAAAAAGTGATTAAAACAACAAAAAAGTTTTTTTCAGAACCATCTTCAATGGCATAAAAGACATACAAATATATGTTGTTTTTTTGCATGCGTTTCAAAGATATAGTGAAAATGTGGGAGCCGGGTAGAGTGGATTATTACAATAGTGAGTGAGAGAGTGAATAGGAAAAGTGTGTTAATGGAAGGAAGTGAATAGGGAATGAGTTGGTCACAGTGAAAGTGAATGAAAGAGATAGAATGAGAATTAGTGAGTGAAAGTGAAGAATAGTATGAGGGAGGGTTTGAAGGAGAGGGGATAAATGAGAGAGTGGGTGACAGTGTTTGAGATACAGAGCGAGGGGATAATTGATGAGTGGGTGAGAGAGTTAGGAAAAATAAGAGAGGTCGGGCCCCATAATCAGCCCTTGGCCAACCCACCAAGTGTGGGAAATCCCTGCTGTGCATGGCCTTCACCCATGTTCAGCAGGGGTAAGCCACAGACAGTCAAGCCCCATTGTGCTTGTCCTTTCGCCAGTCTAGCACCTAACCTGCTGTGGGTGGCCAACAGTAAGAAGTAGGCTTTTAGTTGAGAAGGATGAGAGTCCTTTGGAAGTAATAAGGCTGCAATCTTCAATCTACTTGGAATGGTAGCACTTGACTCCATCAGTGTTTTATTTATTTTATTTTATTTTTTACATTTGTATGGCGCAAAGCTACCCAAGAAGGGTTTCCCGGCGCCGATGACAGATCGGACATAATAGGAGGAAATTGACAAAAAGAAAGGGTGATTTATTTCTGGAAAAGCCAGGTCTTCAGGTTCTTTCTGAAACTGGCATAGTTGTCTTCCTTGCGAATGTGAAGAGGGAGTTTGTTCCAGAGAGTGGGCCCTAGTACAGAGAATGCTCTCCCTCCCATTCTCGCGAGTTTGAATCTCGGGTTTGTAAATAATGCAGAGGTCTGAGAACGCAGTTCTCTAGCTGGAAAGTAGGGGGTTGCAAGAGATTGTAGATACTTGGGTGCAGTGCCAGATTTGATCCTAAACATATAGCTCAGGGCTTTGAACCTGATGCGGTTTTCCACCCTGAGCCAATGTAGGTCATTCAGATGTTTAGACACACTGGATTTTTTAGGAATGTTGCAGAGTAGTCTAGCAGCCGCATTCTGGGCCAATTGCAGGCGTTTGATGACGGCTTGGTTAGAGCCCAGGTAAAGGATGTTGCCGTAGTCAAGCCGAAATGTGATGAGTGTATTGACTACGGTTTTTTGGGTGGCGAGGGGCAGCATCCATAGGATCTTTCGCAACCATTTCATGATGGTGAAGCAAAGGCCGACCACTTTGTTTGCCTGCTGCTTCATTGAAAGGGTGTTATCAATGGTAACCCCCAGATTTCTCACGTGTGTAGCCGGGGTGGGGATGGTACCAAGCTCGGGAGGCCAGTGAGTTGAGTTCCATAGGTCTTTGTTTTTTTCCAGGAGAAGGACCTCGGTCTTATCTCCATTTAACTTTAGCTGGTTAGTTGACATCCAGCTGAAGATATTTTGGAGTCCTTGTTTGAGACGAGATGGGACCATTGGGCTTGACTCTGATAGGGAGAAGATGATTTGGGAGTCATCGGCGTATGTCATAAAGGTTAGTCCTGATTTGTCAGCTAAATCAGCCAGGGGTCTGAGGTAGAGATTAAAGAACAAAGGGCTCAAGATAGGGCCCTGTGGTACTCCGTGAGGGCCGTATACCGGCTCTGAGCAGGCTATATTATTATTATTATTAAAGGGGTTTGTAAAGCGCCTGGTGACGCCTCCCGGCGTGTCCCCGCGCTGTGGAGAAAGAGTACAAGGGAAGAGAGGAGGGGGGGGGGACTATAGGGCGAATAGGTAGGTTTTCAGCAGTTTTCTAAAAGAAGACTCATTATTCGCTAGTCTAATGTTCGTGGGAAGGGTGTTCCATTTGCTATAGAGGATGTAATTTGGAATGTTCTATGTGACAAGAAAGACTCAATCCATTTGAGTGCGTCACCACAAATGCCGATTCTCTCTAGGGTGGCCAGAAGTTTGGAATGGGAGATGGTGTTGAAAGCCGCACTCAAGTCTAACAAAATGAGTGCGACTGTCTGGCCATCATCTAGGAGTTTTCTGATGTTTTCGGTTACTCCTAGTAGGCCTGTTTCGGTAGAGAACCCTGCTCTGAAGCCGGACTGTGATGGGTGAAGGAGGGATTTCTCTTCGGTGAAAAGAGTGAGGGCAGTGTGAATGTGTCTTTCAAGCAGTTTAGAAAAAAATTGGTAGAAGAGAGATTGGTCGGTAATTTGCTAGAAGTTCGGGGTTGGCTGTCGTTTTTTTTAGAAGTGGGCTGACCATGGCGTGCTTCCAAAGTGAGGGAACTGCGGAAAGCTGAAGCGAGGAGTTTAAAGTTTCAGCGATAATAGTCAGAGAGGGGATGTCCATTTGCTTAAGAACAGAGGCAGGTATCGGATCACGAGGGGAACCTGATTTTACAGTTCTAAGGATGGAGTTGAGTGATTCCAGGGTGATGGAAGGCCAGTGTTCAAGAGTGCTAATGTCACTCAAGCTAGGGGGGATTTTGTCTTCAGGGTTATGAGTAGGGAGGTTGCTTTTTATACCTGAGATGATTTTTTCAATTTTCTCATTAAAAAAGGAAGCGAGGTCTTGGCATTGTATTTTATTCAAAGGCTGGGCCGATGCAGTAGTTTTTTCCCCTGCGAGGTCTTTGACTGTATTGAAAAGCGTTTTCGCCTTATTAGGCGCTGAGTTAATGGTGTTCGCCACATAAAGTGCTCGGGCTTTGGTGCAGGCTGAGTGGTATTCGTTTCTGGCTTTGTGGTATACTACTTTATTTTCGTGGTCGTAGTTTTTGCGCCACTTTCTTTCGAGGGCTTTGCATTTTGACTTTTCTATTTTCAAAGGCTCAGTAAAACAAGGGGCTGGGGGGCGGTGGGTATTATTTTTAACTCAGGATAGGGGGAGACAGCTGTCGACTGCACTTTCTAACCAAGAATGTGTGGCTAGAGCAATACTTTCTATGTCGGAGGCTGGGGGATTTTTGGCAAGAGTTCTGTTGAGGTTTCCAATGTCGAGCTGTTTCCAGTTTCTTATGACGGATACAGGCCAGGCGTTATTAGCTTTAGGTGTAGGTAATTTTAGGATGAAATGAATAAGATGGTGGTCTGACCAGCAAATGGGGATCGTGTTTATCCACTTCAGTTCAGGAATGTTCGAAAAAATGGGATCTAACAGATACCCTGCCTTATGAGTGGGCCCTGAGTTAAGTAGAGATATGTTCAGAGCTGTTAGATCGTCCAATAAATTAGTGCAGGCCGTGCTAGAGGGGTCATCGAAATGCAAATTTAAGTCTCCTAGGAGAGAGAAATTTTTTGAGGCGAGATAAAAAGGTGTGATGGAGTTCGCCAGATTTGCAGCCCAAGCGCTGGCATTCCCAGGAGGCCTATATATTAAGATGCCTGAGGCCGTGAAGTTGGGGTTAAGAGTCATTTTTAAAAAAGCTGCTTCACAATCATGGATGTGGACGGATTCTAATGTGCATGTGATTTCTCTATTGAATATGATAGCAATTCCTCCGCCAGTTTGACCGACACGGTCTCTCCTGACTATAGCATAGTCGGGGGGAGAGCGGTTGCTATGTCAGGGCCTGAACTTTCGTGCAGCCATGTTTCTGTTAGGAAGAGGGCGCTAGGTTTGTAGTCAAGTAGAAGGTTGAATATATCTAGCTTGTGTTGTGGCAGAGATCTACAATTTACGCTGTAAAAGGAAAAATCGTGAGTATCAGGTTTTGCTTGTTGTTTACATTTTGGGTTACAGAGTTTGAGATCAGGGTGGGGCTGAAGATTGGTGAGAGAAAAACTGCAATTATCGCATGGGGGGCATCCGGTAAGCGTAGGCAGTAGTACTGTGCAATCTTTGTGTAGTTTGGGGCGCAAGTTTTTGAGGTACTCCGAACTCATACCTCTATTATGCAGCATTGGTAGGGCAAAATGTTGTGCCCCATGCCCCGTACTGTCCCGGACGGGCACAGACGGGCTGGTCTTAGGCTTGTCTTTGGCACGGCTTTGGCGCGGTCGCTGCGCGTATTCGCTGCGCGTCATAGGTGGCATCAGGTTTAAGTAGAGGACGGGCTCTTCATCAGCTCTGCCTCTACCCGCTCGGCCAATCGGTGCCTGCCTCAGCTGGGAAGCTGGAAGAAGGTGCCTCCCTGCGCCCTCCACTCAATCAAGCCTAGCGCTTGCGGTGGACCGGGGCTGCAGGAGTGATTAATGTCACAGTGGTGAGTGGGTTTTAAAAACAATGATACAAATTTACACAGTGCTAATTTTTAAAAACAATCGGCGCAGTGCATTTAAAATAAGGCACGCTTCCTAAACCTGAAATCGTTTAGTATGCGCTGCTCTTAGGTACAAGCATGAACATCAAACAGTAGGCTGTGCAAATCGTTTTTCATTCGCACAGCACAGTTAGATCAAATCTACTATCGCATTCACCAGTTTCCTTCGCGCATGCGAACGTCATCAGGGAGAGTAAAAAGTTCTATGGGTTTAAGTAGAGGACGGGCTCTTCATCAGCTCCGCCTCTACCCGCTCGGCCAATCGGTGCCTGCCTCGGCTAGGAAGCCGGAAGAAGGTGCCTCCCTGCGCCCTCCACTCAATCAAGCCTAGCGCTTGCGGTGGACCGGGGCTGCAGGAGTGATTAATGTCACAGTGGTGAGTGGGTTTTAAGAACAATGATACAAATTTACACAGTGCTAATTTTTTAAAACAATCGGCGCAGTGCATTTAAAATAAGGCGCGCTTCCTAAACCTGAAATCGTTTAGTATGCGCTGCTCTTAGGTACAAGTATGAACATCAAACAGTAGGCGGTGCAAATCGTTTTTCATTCGCACAGCACAGTTAGATCAAATCTACTATCGCATTCACCAGTTTCCTCCGCGCATGCGAACGTCATCAGTGTTGAGATTAACAGCTGCCCAAGGGCTTACTCAATGGAGGTGGTGTGGGTTAGTGATGTATTTGTCAAGCTCGCAACAACAAAGCTTAATAAATCATTTTCCAGTCAGCCCTCTTTCATTATGAAAAGGAAAAGTACCTTATTATGTACACACTTCTCAATACTACACTTTAATTTGTAAATGTCTGTATGCTGGAAGGAAGAAATACCTAAGGTGAGCCCCTTTACCCATGTGCACCTCAGCAAGTTTTGAACCCTAATACCACATAACCCCTAATGTATGTTTAAAGCAATATAATGCAGTGCAGTTATTTAAAGTCAGGTCTACTGACTTTGTCAACTGTCACCACAACAATAAAAGTGGAATCATCTAATTAATCCCAGGGTAGTAATATTAAAACAGTTCAAGATGCTTCCTCCATTCAATGATACTCAATCATAGGTATAATGAACCTCTTTTAACATTGACACTATGAATGAAGAATTAAAATATGTGCAATGTGATTCTTTTATTACTTTGATACTAGCTTCTAAGCAGTCTTTGGACCTAATAACAAGTGTCTCTGTACCCCAGAACCCTTGGATTAAATGTCCTACTGAAAGGACTCCCTATGTCAGGATTCCAAGGACCTAGCAGGATTAGGGTGCCTTCACCTCCAAAAAAACAAACTTAGATGGGGCTCCTTTGAGGGCCTCTGTTCTCCAAACAGCCCCATGAACATATCGTATTCTGTTTGTCGTGCCCCTGAGCGTTCTGCGCACCATGAAGGTAGGTCAAGGTAGTCTCCTATGTGGATGACACCCAGCTGTTTTTATCCATTAAGCAACATTCTAGGGGGGCGTGGCTAGCCGTGCTGCGGAATGGCTGCTCTGTGAGTGAGCTCCGCCGGCCGGGACAAAATCCTTCCAATATCCTGCATATTGAGAACTGCTGCGGTGACAAATATTACCTCTCGCGCTGCGGCATGGCCTGAGTCCGCATTGCTGATGTTCCCGAGAGTGAGGTGCGACGTGGGACCGAGCTACGAGGAGATCTGCTGCGCCACGGCTGTCCTGCTATTCCTCATCCCTCGCTGCGCTGCCCTAGAAATCGAGCCCATGGCTGCGGAGAGACCATAGGCCCTGGGCGACTCTTGGGCTGTTTGAACTCCGGAGCCGGTGTGGCGAGCTGCGGTGTGCCCATGAGTGGCAAAACTATATCTGTGGAGATCGGCTGAGCGCTATCCCGGAAGCCGTGGCTGCCATTTTATGGGAGCGGTGCTGCCATATTGTGGTGAGGGCAGTTGGGGCAGCTGGTGGGGCAGCGCTGCTCTGTTGATCACCTGTGAGGAGCCTGCGATCCGGCTGCCGCCCACTACGCTGACAGGAGCACATTAGTAAGGGGGTTATCCTGCAAATTTTACATATTACCGGCACAGGAGATCAGTAGACTTGTCCCCCCCCCCCCTGGGCCCATCCTGCCATTTCCATATTATAGCGCCGGGGGTTGAAATTCAATGGACGCCTGTGCCTGCTGTGGCCTGCAGGGCGTACTTACCACCAACAAGCACCACGTGAACAAGCAAGTTGACTTTGCTGCGTTGCGGGCCGCCGATGTGAGCAGCTGATGTGCGATGAAGGGCCAGAGGAGACGGCATAGAGCAAACAACCCAAATTAAATTGCGCGCCCAGGCAACCCATCTCCTTCACCCAGTGGCTGTCGCAACTGCGTCGCATAATTGCAGGTTGGGGTGAGGCTGAAAGCAGATAAACTACATTTGCTGTGATGCTATTGCCTTGCCCTTGGAAGATTCTGCCCTGCGCTGTGAGGGGTGGTGCTGAGGTGGTGATCTGTGGGGGCCCCGGGCTAGAGACCTCATCCGCCAGGTAGCATCTGGCTTTGAGCCGCTGTGAAGTTCTAGCCCATGTACGGACGACAGGAGACTTTGAGAAACCTCTCAGCCACTGTCAAGATGGGCAAACAAGATGCAAAACAGCCCAAATTGACCTTTGAGAATAGGCGCTCCACGAGACACACAGACCCTGACTCAGACGCCCAAGGTGATGCCCATCATGAACCACCGGCAGAGGATCATGGGGAGGACCTGCGGACCATGATGCTAGACATGGGCTCCAGCTTACGCAACATAGACACCAAATTGGATACTTTAACTGCGCAACTGGATTCTATCAAGACACAGGTGGCTACCCATGAGACCCGATTGGAAGGCCCTGAGAATCGACACACGGAGTTCCATGAATTTCAGGTGGACACCAAGGAACAATTGTTGCATATGGATAAATTGCTAGGCATTATTAGGGCAAAGAACGACGACTTAGAGGAGAGGTCTAGAAGGAATAACCTCCGCATTACGGGCATCCCGGAGACCACCGCTGTTTCCAAAATGGAGACCTACGTTGCTGATCTCCTGCATGAGCTCTTCAACCCTCACTTGTCAGCAGTCTTTGTTGTTGAGAGGGCCCACAGGCCTCTGGGCCGGAGACCTCCTGTTGGTGCGATGCCAAGACCAATTGTGGCCAAATTGTTGAACTATCAGGACAGAGATCTAATTTTGCGCTTGGCAAGGGAAAAAGGGCAAATTTCCCATAAAGGTAACACCATCTCATTTCATCCTGACTTTATCCCGGTGGTGCAGGCGGAACGACAAGAATTCCTCCCCGCCAAGCTTATTCTCATGCAGGCGCAGATCACTTATTTCCTACTTTAGCCAGCCAAACTGAAGGTCTCACAGGATGGCACTGCTCACTACTTCACGGATGCAAAATTTGCCTTGAAGTTTGCCAAACATGTTGGCGGGAAAAAGGCAAAAATCATGGGTGCTGCTGAGGGAACTCTGGTGGACCATCTAAGTGACAATGACTAATCTGTTCCTCCACCTTTGCTTGATCTAATTGCATACTATAACAGACCGTGATGGAGGCGCACTTCACCACTTATCCATGCTTTTTAATTTTTGATATTGGACTCCATGGGGCCCGAGAGCACTCATGTAACTCCTTAATGTTGGTAATCCTTACTTACTTCTCTGCAGTACTCCCGGCCAACCTGTGCAAATAGGGAATCTCGCCGGCGCCACCTCGCCCTCATGGGAAGTCTCCCTTCATTGCTTTGTATATTCTTATCTGTTATGAATGGGGTGGGTATGCTGCAACCTGATTGTGGGGATGGAGTGGGAGGTGGGTGGTGGGTAGGGGATGTTTCACTGTTTTCAGTTAGAATACGAGAATGTTATTGGGTGTAGACGTGTTATCTTGATCCGCCATGTGTATGTGCGTACTTTACGCCAGACCACACACTAACACACTGAACTTTCTTACATGGAATATTCGAGGGTCAAACGAAAATAGGAAAGCCAGGTTGGCATATGCTTATCTATCCAGACACAACATTGACAGATTTATTTTGCAGGAAACACATTTAAATGTCAAACCATCACAACGATTGTGACATAACAGGTGGGGAACAGTGTACTCATTTATTTATTCCAACTATGCTCGGGTTGTAGCGGTATTGATTAAGAACGGGGTGGACTGGCGGGAAGACACTACATTTGTAGATCCAGAGGGGAGATTTATTCTAATACATGGTAAACTGGGAGGCATACCCTTGGTCTTAATACCAGTGTATGGCCCCAATGTGGATTCTCCGGAGTTCTTTCGTAATGTTTGGTCTAGGATCAGAACAACTGTTTGCAGTACGGTATTGCGGGGTGGCGATTTCAATGCTATATTAGATGATAACCTGAACAGACAAGGCATGTCGCTCCCTACACCCACAAGCTAGTACAGCACTGCAAGCCATTATGTCTGAGTTACTTGCTATATGGCGGAACCATCATCCCTTACTCAGAAAAGGGATGTGTATTTCTAGCCACCACAGTGCTTGGTCCCGAATGGACTTCTGGTTGGTCTCACGAGATATTGCTACCTGGACTTCGGAGGTCCTACACTTCGTGCGCTCTCTATCAGATCATGCCCCATGTTTGCTTAGGTTAAATATCCCAGGCGCGCCCCCGCGCCTTCACTTGGCGATTGACCCCACACGCTCTTCTGGATGAGGCTTTCAAGGAAGAAATCCGCCCTGACATTACCGACTACTTTACTTTTAATACTGGCTCGGTGGACACCGAAGCCTCATTTTAGGAGGCCTTTAAAGTGATTATTAGAGGTCAGTGTATTGCCAGACAAGCAGGTGTATTGAAAGCTTTTAGGGGTACCATTGCTTCCTTGGAAGCTCAGATAAAAGATCTTGAAAAACAGTTTTATTCTACAAATGAGCCGGGTTCCGCTGCACCCCTAAAAGCCAAACTACTGGAATTTGCCGAAGAGTCCCAATGTGAGATCAAATTCCTGGGTAAATATGCAGAGGCGCGGAGGTATGGTGAAGACGACAGGCCGGGCCGCACATTGGCTGGCATGATCCGTCCATCTAGGTCCACCATGTTTGTGCAAGAACTCAGTACCACTAGCAGATATGCTATTAGGGGACAAATGGAGGTCTTGAATGCATTCTCAACATTTTATTCTAATCTCTACATTACCACCCAACAGACAAGCTCGGAGGGTATGCAAGAATTTTTAGATTCCATTGCACAAGTTTGGTTCCATAATGGTCTTAGGGAACCTATATATATATATCTCCATATAACTGTGGAAGACGTAGCCCAGGTTATAAAGAGCTTACCACTTGACAAGGCCCCCGGGCCCGATGGCCTGACTATTTCGTTCTTTAAGACATATGTGGAGGAGTTGGCACCCAGACTGTTGGCAGTGTATGAGGAGGCTGTGGAGGTGGGCGTCCTACGCCAGTCCATGAGGGAAGCAATAATTATCGCTCTATTAAAACCTGGGAAGGCAGAAACAGAGATTGACTCCTACAGGCCACTATCTTTGATCAACGTGGACACCAAAATCTTCGCTAAGCTACTTGCCAATAGATTGCAACCTTTACTTCCCATGATTGCGCTCCCAGACCAATCGGGGTTTATCCCTGGGAGGTCGACTTCCCATAATTTGCAAACACTTTTCTCAGTAATACATTACCTCCATCCAGAGGTGCATGATGCTGCTATTTTTCTAGACGCCACAAAAGCGTTTGATACGCTTGAATGGTGCTATTTATTTACCATATTGACACGTATGGGTTTAAGCCCTCTCTTCATAAATTGTATCTGGCTATTATACACTTTACCGATGGCCCGGATTAGGGTGAACGGCTTGCTCTCTGATCCATTCTCTATAATGGTGGCACTAGACAGGTGTGTCCTCTTTCGCCCCAGCTCTTTGCCATTGCAATGGAACCCCTGGCTGCCCGGATCAGGCAGCATCATACAGCACAGGATATTGGCTTCAGCGCTCAGAGCCTACTCATTTCGCTATATGCAGACAATGTGACTTTGTACTTTATCAACCCTGAAGAAAATTCAGACACTGTCCTTAGAGAATTTATTCGATTTGGGGGCCTTGCTGGCATTTCAATCAACTGGGCTAAATCACTGGTAATTCCATTGACCGATGATACGCCTCAAATGACATCTGAGTTCCCTTTGAGATGGGAAGCCGAGGCAGTCATATATTTGGGGGTGTGGCTAAGCAGTGATATGCAGTAGATATGGAACCTAAATTTTGGTAAGGTGACTACTTGGCTAGAGGAGAAGGTCGAGCTCTGGTCAAAACTACCAGTCTGTCCATGGCAGGGAAGATAGCACTGGCCAAAATGGTCATATTGCCGAAGTTCCTTTATTTATTTGTAAACAAGCCAATTCCTATTACGCAACATTTGTTCACCACCCTTAGATCACAGCTGATCTCCTTGGTTCGGGGTGGAGAGTAGGCCAGAGTTTCCTGGGATCTCCTGACTCTCCTGCTACGTCAGGGGGGCCGGGGTGCTCCAGACATGCACTTATATGCTCTGTGTGCTCAGGCCCAATTTCTGCATTTCTGGGTCCACCCGATCCCGTACCAGCCCCATGTGGCAGTTGAGATTGGTGTGGTAGCCTCTGTCGCGCTCAGGGTCGCGCTTTATCAAATGTCACAATGCCCCCGAGGAGATGTGGATACGGCGGGAACTCTACGTTGGGGCGTGGGGTGAGCTGCGGAAGAGAGCTTACATCCCTTTGCTGTATGCTCCTTCCATACCGCTGGCGTGGAATCCCATGCTTCCCTGTATTCAGGATGGGGTAAGCAGTTAATGATATGAAACTGCACACATTTGCAGACCTATACCCTGGTGATGCTTTTAGGCCTCCCCCTGTGGGGATTGCAGATCAGGCAACGCCCTTCGCAGAGCTATTCTTATTCCATAAGCTGCGTTCAGCATGCCGTGCTCTATGGGACGGATTTCCTGGGTGTCGTCCATCACTGCCTGCTTTAGAGAATATATTGAAATCCTCCTCCCCCTGCAAGTTAGTTACACATCTATATACCCAAATGCAAAACACTAACCCGGGGGTGAAGCCCAAGTCCCTTCAGTGCTGAAACAGCGAACTCTACCCCCCTCTGACAGAAAAACAATATGAGTTCTGGTGTGGACATCTCACTAAATTTTTACCAAACTACAGACTTCGCCTGATTCATTTAAAATGTTTGAATAGATATTACAGGATGCCTATTAGTTTGTATCATATGAAGCTTAGGGAAGACGAAGGCTCCTGGTGCTGCAGATACACTCCAGCCTCTTTTTTACATGTTACTTGGGAATGCCCACAGATAGCTGCATTTTGGCTAGAGATTTTCACTGCAGTTAACCAAATTGTTGGCAGAATGGATGTTCCTTCCCCGGCTCTGGGCCTCCTTGGGTATGTGAAAAACACACCCCAAAGCATCGCAAGTTACATGCACTTCTCTTACTATATGCTAAAAGACAGGTTGCTATTCGTTGGGGGCGGAAGAGGGTACCCTCAATCAAAGATTGGTTGAATGATGTCACGTATGGCCACATGCAGCTGAGCATTTTTTGGGAGCTTATGCCCTCGAATTCGATGCCCCGCAACATAAGGGAACCATTCCTAGATTGGGCCCGGAGCCAGCCAGTGTCTCCTTTACCTGTACACACAGAAGACGATTAGTTATGAGGTATGCCCCTGCACTGTTTTTATCTGCTTAAACCATTATATATTTTCTGGAACTTATAATGTTGGTATGGAGAGCCTGTTTATACCTTCTTGGCTACGCACCCCCTGTGCTTTATATAGTATTCATGTCCAACATGTTTAAAAATGGTGATTGATTCAGATGCTCCGTCCATCACCACCCCCTTTTGTACCGCTTTTGGCCGCCATAAGTGTGGCGGGGTATGCTCAGACGTGAGTCCCTTACTCACTTTGCCACTGGATTTAAGCAAGCCGGGCTGAAGACGGCTGGAATTCCAGAAACCGGTCCTCGGAAACTTGTTTCCGGTCCAGGGAAGACATGGCTTGGCAGTTCGGGCTGGACTGTTCCCATGAGGCACAGGGTCAGACTGATTTGCATATAGCCATATCTGAACTGGGGTGGCAGAGTGGGCTAAAGAACGGTGATGGATTAAACCCAGATCTTTTGACTGGGTGTGAGTGTGTGATTGATTCAGATGCTCCGTCCATCACCACCCCCTTTTGTACCGCTTTTGGCCGCCATAAGTGTGGCGGGGTATGCTCAGACGTGAGTCCCTTGCTCACTTTGCCACTGGATTCAAGCAAACCGGGCTGAAGACGGCTGGAATGGCAGAAACCGGTCCTCGGAAGATTGTTTCCGGTCCAGGGAAGACATGGCTTGGCAGTTCGGGCTGGACTGTTCCCATGAGGCACAGGGTCAGACTGATTTGCATATAGCCATGTCTGAACTGGGGTGGCAGAGTGGGCTAAAGAACGGTGATAGATTAAACCCAGATCTTTTCACTGGGTGTGAGTGTGTGATTGATTCAGATGCTCCGTCCATCACCACCCCCTTTTGTACCACTTTTGGCCGCCATAAGTGTGGCAGGGCATGCTCAGACGTGAGTCCCTTGCTTACTTTGCCACTGGATTCAAGCAAGCCGGGCTGAAGACGGCTGGAATGCCGGACACCGGTCCTCTTAAGCTTGTTTCCGGTCCAGGGAAGACATGGCTTGGCAGTTCGGGCTGGACTGTTCCCATGAGGTACAGGGTCAGACTGATTTGCATATAGCCATGTCTGAACTGGGGTGGCAGAGAGGGCTAAAGAACGGTGATGGATTAAACCCAGATCTTTTGACTGGGTGTGAGTGTGTGATTGATTCAGATGCTCCCTCCATCACCACCCCCTTTTGTACCGATTAAAGGAGAGACAGCATATTTTGAACAAAGATCTTTTTTGCACTGGAAGCCAGTGTAGTTGTCTGAGCAGGGGGAGGGATGGGGTTCCAGGGGGACAATTTAGAACCATTCTGGCGGCGGTGTTCTGTATTACTTGCAATTTTGCCAGAGTGGTAGCGCCTACTTCAGCCAACAGGGCGTTTCCGTAATCTAACCTGCTCACTACCATTGCCTGTACTACAGTTCTACGATGTTCCAATGGTCGATAGGGAATGATTCTACGTAGTAGACGCAGATTATAGTAACATGATCCTGCAATATTTTTTACATTATCTTTCATGTTAAGCATAATATCTAGCTGGATTCCCAGGCTTTTCACTGAGGAGGACGGCGTTGGTGCATCACCCAATTGGGGGGGCCACCAGTCAGGAGTCCAAAACTGGGCATCCTTACCTGTTTTTTCCGTGTTGAGCTGCAGATACCGCTCCTTCATCCAGTTCGCGATTGCTAGCATACCGCCCGAAAAGCGTAGTTTCTCGTCAATAATAATTTTGACCATTGAAAATAGTAGCTGCGTGTCATCGGCGTACGAGACTATCTCGAAGTCGAAAGATTGGACTGTTGGCCAGGGGGCCAAGTATATATTAAAGAGGGTGGTGCTAAGACAAGAGCCCTGAGGCACCCCTTTGTCCAACAGGATTTTTTTTTTTTAGACGAATGATCCAAGTGTAGTGGCTTGCCATCTGTCCATCAAGAAATTCCTTAGCCACTGTTAGGCTATGCCCCCGATGCCACACTCGATTAGTCTCTCCGCTAGCGGCTGATGAGATATCGTATCAAAAGCTGCGGAGAGATCTAAGAGGATCAGGATCAAGGATCCTCCGGCATCGAGGGTACGTCTCAGCGAATCAGTAACAGCCAAAGTGGCTGTTTCTGTGCTGAAGCCGGTGCGAAAATCCGACTGGGAGGGATCTAGTATGTCATTGGATTCCAAATGCTGACTGAGTTGTGCATTTATTGTGGACTCCAGCAGTTTCCTCAGTAGGGGTAACAGGGATATTGGCCTGTAATTACTTAACCCCTGGGGATCTGCAGGTGTTTTTTTTAGGATGGGCCGCACGGAGGCCTCTTTCCATGTGCTCGGAATAAGGCTACAGGCATTGAGGATGTTTTGGACAATGGGAGTGCAAGTTGGATAATAAAAAAGCCATAACACTTGGTGGACATAGGTCCATTGGTGAGCCGTATTTTGCTGTTCGCAATAATTTGTTTGTATCAGCAAGTGAAATGGGCTTGAACTGGTTGAAAGCACCTACAGTTGAAGTGGAGGAGTTTTCCAAGTTAATGTTTGGACAGGAGTTGTTGATGTCGGTGGCAGGAAAGTTAACATAAATTTTGGCAATTTTGTTATAAAAATAGTGTGCTTTAGAGTCACATATTATTTGGGATTCAGGTGGTTTTTGTTTGCATGGTAAGGGAGAGGAAAAGTCTTTGACAATGTCAAATAAAGCTTTAGTGGAATTTCTGTATTTTTTGATTTGAGTATGTAAATATAAACATTGGGCCGTTTTTATTGATTGATGATAATGGGATAGGGATGCTTTATAAACTTTCCTATCCTCGGTTGATTTTTTCTTTCTCCATTTTCTCTCATGTGCTTTGCACGTGGATTTTAGGGATTTCAATTCATCTGAGTACCAGGGAGCCGAAGGTCTCCTAAATGAGGGGTTGACTCTTTTTAATGGAATCACTATATTGAATGTTTTCGTTAAGGCTTAAATAAAGCTAGATAACATAGCTGAAGGGTCTCGGTCATTTAGCTCAATATTGGGGGAGAATTGGATAAATGCTTCGTTAAAATTATCCAGAGTTAGGTTGTGCCATGGCCTTTTGCTTTTCCCGGTTTTATATGTAGGATTAGTCCTATATTTTGGTCCTGATTGAAGCCGAAGGGAAAATTGAATCATATAGTGGTCTGACCAGACAAGGGGAAGCGGCTGTGATACTCTCAGTTGTTCTGAGTTAGTAAAAATGAGGTCCAGGGTATGGCCAGCCGAATGTGTTGGTCCGGACACCATCTGTTTAAGACCAATATTGCTCAAATTCGAGAAGAACCTCATTACCTCTGTTTTTTTTCCTCCTCTCCATAAAAATTAGGTCTCCCAAAAGGATGAAATTGCTGGAAGCCACGGCCTGCATGGCAATGAGTTCTGTTAGGGCTGTGGAGAAATTAGATTGGAGAGGTGTGGCTCACTGGTTAGAGGCAGCAGACCTGTAAGCAGAGAACGGCCCGGGACCAGGGTTCAATTCCCGACGCGGCAGGCTCGTGGACCAGGGGTCAATGTACTCGATAATTCTCGCCTCAGTGCCTACTCTAACCATGGAACACACTCGGTAACTCTGGGCATAAATCCGGGGAGAGGGTAGAGATCATGTCCCAGAACTCTATAGAGTGTTTTACAAGAGAGCGGACATTACATAGAATATGGGTAAGATTCAGCTGGTGTTGTGGGGGTTCTGTTAATGGAATGCTTGTGGGAAGCCCCCCCTGTAGGCTTTGAAAGTGGCATGAGAGGCAAGATACAGGACCCTCCAGCGTGGCCGGAAAGGAGAGATTACACTGACCTCCCAGGCTAGGTCCACTGGGTATGCTGAGTCCTATTTCACGCAGGGCTGCTCCTGAGTAAGTATAGAACTCAGGAGCTTGGTCGCTCATAGTAAACAGGGCAGTGTCTCCAGCCTCCCGTCGCCTTCTGGCGTGGACGGGCGCAGGCGTGCTTGCCTTTGGCGCGCCTCTGGCGCGCCCGCTGCACGCATCCGCTTCGCGTCCGGGCAGGTGTACCCATTTTATAAAGGAGTAGTTAGGTCAGGTGGAGTCCCGACAGCTAGCCCGCTGACCCTGCACCCTCCCAAGACTGCGGCTCCTTGTTTGACCGGTCCTTTCCCGTCTCCAAACAGCCCCGAAATCGGCTGTAAAGGGGAATCGGGTGGATCGGGTGTAGCACGCGCAGGTGAGCAGCAAACAGTGCAATAATGGGTAAAAAATTAATTCTGTGCAGGGTTTACAATTTTTAAAGCAAGATATCTCTATTAGCGCAATTTCAAAGCAACAGCTAAAACGGGGTCCTAGCTTCCGCCTCATGAGTCAACAAAGGTACTGGCGAGTGCTGTGGCTTACAATTTATGCCTATCGGCCAGGTGGAGTCCCGACATCTAGCCCGCCGATCCAGCACCCTGCACAGTCCTGACAGAAATCAGGAAATTACCTGTAGGCCTGCAAGACCAGCCTCAGTACCTGTATTCATACTCAACTGGTTTAATCACCCAGACTGTCTCTAATGAGCATAGCACAAAGTGAGAAATTAATACAAGAAACAAGGACCCAGGAGCAAGCGCCTACACTCTGTTGAAAGACATCTCAGCAGCTGCCCGTCCTCCGACAACCAAGCTGTAAGCACCAAGTGTAGAACTTACCAGCAAGTTAAACCAGATAACAGGGATAAAACAGTATTGAAGATAGAACCACAGACCACGCTAAAGGCAACGTCTACATTGGGCATTGGGAATACTGAGGATGCTGGTCCAGGAACCAGAATAGTAAATAACTCACCAGAAAATCTACAGCTCAGTAAAACGAAAAAAAGACGGCGAAAAAAAGCGCAATAAGCGCAGTGCTTAGGCACAAAATATATCAGCTACTCCTTTCCAACCCATAAAAGCAATGCACAATCTGGCTCGATAAGCACTGCAAGCACCTTTCTGTCGCAACAATCATCCATAAAACCTCCAGATGGGCTGACACGTAACGTGACATCTGTATTACACCACTACAATGAACTTAGGCAAACTCCTAGGCATCGGGGCAAGCTCCATCGAAGAAATTACAACCCCCCAACCCCAGTTGAGTCAAAGAAAGGAGTCTGAGCTAGTGTTTTCATTGAATCTTTCGGTGACTGGAATGTATGTCTCAATAACCCCCATGAACACATCAAACATGATTAAGTTGAAACAACAAACAGAAGTCACAGAGCAGCACAACAATGAAATAAAGCTAGGTGGTAAGGAGAGCCTTTGGATAACACTTGTCAAAAACCCCGATATTACAAATATGGGCAAAAAAGTTCCCAATAAGGTGATCTTCCCCCTCGCGGCAAGCAAGAGGTACACACGGAACGAGTAATTATCAAACAAAGGGGGAATGATTTATCTCAGCTAAAGGATAAGTGCAACTACATGTCCCCAGGGCAGAAAACCAATCAAAATAAAACCAACATCTAAACTGCTATTTGTCCCAGAATACCGCACCCAAGGGCTGCACCGTATCCTGAACAGAGGGAACATCCTTAAATTGTTCAAATTTATTCCCGAACTGTGCAACCTTGAATCCAGCAACATAGTTTCCATTGAATTCATACCCAGTAAAGGTAAACAAACCACTGAACCTACTTTTATTACACTGGCATCAGCAGCAATTATGGAGTTGGTAATATCAAGGTCGGACCAATTTAACAGCAGGGGTAT
The DNA here is from genome assembly GCF_964263255.1 of Lissotriton vulgaris. Classification (NCBI taxonomy): domain Eukaryota; kingdom Metazoa; phylum Chordata; class Amphibia; order Caudata; family Salamandridae; genus Lissotriton; species Lissotriton vulgaris. Next base: position 791,536,518 of record NC_141694.1, on the reverse strand, counting down.
CAAAGGAACTCCTCAAATAGGACCGCAATACCCGTCGGTACTAGCAAAAACTTCGGTTCCTCCTGACAATCCCAGCAACCCACTCTTTTCAATATCACCAGATGAGCATGATGAAACATGCCCGGGGAGATACCAGTATACCATGGAACAAATAAAGCTAGCGTAACAAATACAGCAAATTCGATGAACACATGGTATTACAGCTCAGCATTCTAAGCTACAGAGTCCTGAACAGTCATTTTCCCATGGACAAACCTCCAAACTGTAAAAAACAAATGTTTATACTCATTCCTTTCTAGACTACACTTTATGCAATAAGGAAATGTTTTCCTTGATAGAAAAATACGCTATTGTGGCACGGGGACACAGTGACCATCAACTCCAAATAATTACCTGTCCCCCCATGTATCACAGAATGCTACGACTATCCTGACAGCAATTGGAATTTTCACAGAGAACTGTAAAAGGTTAAAAAGGACAGACTTCTCTACACCAACAATAATGACGACATGTAGAGCTCTGTTGGGTGCAAAAAGTCTTGACGACATTTCGCTCACTACATCATGGGAGATTTTTTCCATCCGCCTGCTTAAAGCTTTTTTCGTTCACCCCACGAAAAATCAAAAACGGCAACTTAACAATCACATCTGTAGAGATCAAGAAACAAAAAAATCTATGCAACTCAGCATTAAGACAGGCATGAAGGTGCCCGGGGGACAAACAGCTACATAACACCTACAAGCAAGCTCAAAAAGCATTTAGGTAAGCAATATTCCTGGAGAAACAAAAATGTTCCGACCAGTTCTGGACAAAATCAGTGCATGCAAGCAAAAACCCTGATCAAAAGGCATTTTGGTTCCTCGTAAGTGGGAGAATATATGACCAAAGAGGACAAAGCAGTGCAAACATTTGTGAAGACGAATGGGTATCCTTCTTAACAGCTCACTTTAAAGTGCCTGAAAAGTAAGTGGGTCCATCTGTCAGACCTCCTGACCAATCTAAGTCATCTGCAGTCCCCCCCAGGTACAATGCGATCCGGTATATCTGAGCAGCTAGTAGATATTGCTATCCGGATACCATCAATAACTGACCATAAATTCCCGCTCCAGCAAGAGTAGCCTTCTCAACAGGCATCAAAGGCATCGGAAGCACTGATGACCCGAATGGCACGACTCATAACTAAAGGCTGTTAAGGCAGGGTCCCTGGGCCAATTGGTATGTCCCAGGCTTTGGACTAGCAGTATACTGAGTTTGGGCCAAACATCTGTCACTCTTATTTGGCTATTGTTGGTCTAGGCAGTTTTTTCCAAAGTGCTGGTGTGGAACCATCATACATCCAATTTACGCGATCTGACCCCAAAAATTATAGGTTGAGAGCTCTCTTGGATGTCGAATCTAAATACTATGCCAGTCTGCTGCTTGAAGACCTGTCATTGTGGGCTACAGAAAATCATCTACTACCCTTTAATCAGACAGGATCCGTGGCAAAATCAGTACCTATACCAACCTGCTTCTGATTTGAGTACTGATGGATAAAGCGGCGGCCTCAAGAATGCTAATTCATTGCTGCTTTGTTGATTTCATGGCATTCTTAGTTCATGCGCCTAGGGGACTATTATGGTCCAGTAATGAGGGATTCCACCCATCCTCTTAAAGGCTGTAATTCAGCTCCACACAAACACATGGAGCTGTATAAAAGTGAGAGATGGATCGCACATCTCAAGAAAAACACAAATATTATGTGGAGTAAAACAAGGGTGTGTGTTGGCACCCCTCCTTTTTAACCTTTTCATCTCAGATCTGTGCAGTCACTTGAAGACGTCAATTCACACCCTCCAAAACTAGGTGGAACCTGTGTCAGTAACTCACTGTTTGCAGATGACCTTGTCCTGCTCAATCATACAGAGGCAGCTCGATAAGTTGCTTTCCTACACAACCCTTAATGAGTTGGAATGAAATCTAACAAAAACATGGGATTTCAACTATGGAAAAAAAAAGTTAAAGGTGGCATGTGACAGTTCAACGGAAAAATCTTTGAAAAGGCCACTTCCTACAAATACCTAGGGGCTCACATGAGCACAAGATTCACTTTTTCAAAACATAGCGATGAGGTCAGTGTCAACGCGATGACTATCCAGGTGACACTTACGAACCTTGCAAGGTGGCTATCCGGACCACATTTGACCCCTTTAATAACCGTTATGAAGACTAAAATCTCTAACTATCTATCCTATGGTCAGGAGATCATGTTGGGGAAAGATAACATCCTGATGAACAAAATAACAACATGAATCTTTAAGCAAGTGCTGAGACTACCAAAAACCTCATCACCAGCACAGATAAGACTTGAATTTGGCCTTCTAGATCACTGAGCGGTTGGGGCTGGAGCATTTATCAAGCTGTGCAATAAGCTACGCATTTTGAGAGAACGAAGCTTAGAGGCTATGCTGTGGCAGGAAATATCAACCAGTCAGCTGGGATGAAAACATCGCCGTCACCTAGAAGACTCCTAGCAACTCTTGGAACTGAAAGTAATCTGGGGTACTAATCCATCTCAAAGGTCCTCAAAATGTGTATCAAAAAGAATGTTCGTTCTTGGTCTTTTCACTCGGATAGAGCACAACTGGTAAAACGTAAACATGCCTGGATGATTATATGGTGTTTAAGCCAGGGATTGGGGTGCCACACCTGTCATGTACCTATGCAGTTGTTTGGAGAAAAGATTTCTGACCCTCATGATGGGGGAATCACCCTTTTTGCCTCAACTACCAGGCTGGCGCTGCATAAATGACAATACTATGTGTAGGGGGTGGGGGTGCACGTGGTAAGTGTTTGCCCTGTACTACTCAATGATCAAAGGATGCTGTTATGGGGCAAATGGAACAAACTTGGTGTTCGCTCTTGCCGACAACCTATCCTTGCATAATGAACCCAGAGAACTCGATGCTCAAAATTCGGTTCACTAAGTTTGTCATAAGAGCTGCAAAAAGGTTTACTTAGTGGGAGAGCCAGTAAGTAAATAACTGTTATCCTGCATTGGGCTGCGTTAAATCCAACAAGACGTCAATAGGCATATTTTTGTACTGCACTAACTGATAGCGGCTCGATCTGGTACCCTTGCGCTCCCTTTTGAGGCTTTGTGTTTTTTGTGATATTAGAGTTTTTGCCACCCTTCTGTAAGGATTCATTCTTTTATAAATAAAATCATAAAGCCAGTGGAATTTCTAGTAGATTTTTAATGATTAGAGCCCTGTCCCCTTTGTTTAGTATGAAATAAAAACCTAATAATTTACTAATGCTCCTCAACTACGATCTTATTGAAAGGGCTCTCGTCTAGAATTAATCGTGTGACTTTCTCGGTATACAGTTTTAATCCAAAATAGCATGAAATTAGAAAAACTATGATATTTTAACGGGCACCGATTTGGTTTTTTATGTAATTATCAATTGCCAAATATTTCAATCTCTTCTCACTTTCTATTTAAATGTGACCTTATTAATGGATCAAGGGCTGTACTTAGGCTTCCCACAGAATGTTAAGAAAACATGCAGTATGGAATTAGAAATGAATGATTTCTTTTTATTACATTTTATTATTTGTACTTTTACTATTGTAATGATTTTTATCAATAAAGCATACTATTTTCCACCACCTATTTTCCACTGTGCTGTCATAAGGAAGCCCACAGCCTGTGCTCTGAGTCATATCTCCTCATTCATTTCATCCTATTGTTTGCTCCTGGGAGGCATCTCACACCTCTGTAAAACCTACTGAACGCTACTCACTGTTTTGGTTAGAGACTGGGTTTGTGTTAGGAAAGTAGGAAGTACTGGCGCTCTGAGCAGTATGATATTGTGGCTGAGATCGGTGTGCGGTAGGCACGCGGTGCAAAGCAGGACAGGGAAACACAAACCCTTCGGGAAAAACACCCCTGAAATGGTCTAGGCAAACCTGGACCAACTGGAAGGAGAACAGATCCTGTGCACACGCACGTGTGGTAGATAGTCCGAGTATGAGGACTAAGGTTTCTACTCATGAAGAGTGATTGCTTGAAAAAGAACGTGGAATGTCAAGATTCGTGTAAATAAATATAGTCCGAGTATGAGGACTAAGGTTTCTACTCATGAAGAGTGATTGCTTGAAAAAGAACGTGGAATGTCAAGATTTGTGTAAATAAAGTTTTTTTATCAGTCATACAGTGGACAGTACAGTAAGATAGTAGCCAGTCGACACGTGTTTCCTCCTTCACGGTGTGACGAAACACGTGTCGGCTGGCTACTATCTTACTGTACTGTCCACTGTATGACTTATAAAAAACTTTATTTACACAAATCTTGACATTCCACGTTCCTTTTCAAGCAATCACTTCTTATGAGTGGAAACCTTAGTCCTCATACTCGGACTATCTACCACACGTGCGTGCGCACAGGATCTGTTCTCCTGAACGCTACTCACTGGCTGGGCTACTGCTGAAGAGCTAATGCATATTCACCTCCAGGAGTTTCAGGCAGGGAAAGGGTAGCATTATTAAAGTTACTTTCCTTAATATTCATTACAAATTTGAATTCACCATTGAATTGGATTTGTAATAATTATTAAAATATTTATTATTTTTGTATTTGGTGAATTTTTACTGTTAGCAGTATTGGTATTTAATCTACACAGGACAGCTAGGCCTGCCACATCTAATGTAGCTTTCTGGGACTTTTCATCGTAGGAACAGTGTTATATACATTTTTTACATGTCCCAGTTTTAGATACCAAAGGGTTATCCAGCTTCGTGTAACTGTCTTCAGCTACAGCCTGCTGCCTCACCCCACTGGAGATTTTTGACTTTCAAAAAAGTGACTAAGTGTGAACTTTGAAATTTTCACTTCAGCTTCATCCAGAAGTTCCCCAACTATGATGCATCCTTTTCAGAAACCACCTGCAGCCGTGTCCTGGTGAACTTTTACCTTCTCAGAACATTTCTTCTGAATCCCTTGTAAGTCCAAAGGTAAGGGCTGACTGGGTCCAATCTACTCCTTATGTCCGACCCACACTCCATCGAGTTTGGGCTTTTTTTTTTACTTTGATCCAGTCTTGCGAGACTAGATGTCAGCGGTTGGTGCTTTGATATTTTAGGCACTTGTTTGTACAAAACATTTAACACTGGTTTTACTGATTGGATTCTTGTTGTTTAGGTGCAAAATTAATTATTTAAATATTACTATTTTTCTAAAGTGGTATGAGATTTTTCTTTTGTTGTGTTTTCACTTCATAACTGTTTGTGTGCTGCATAAAATGTTACACATTGCCTCTTAGTTAAGCCTGACTACTTTTTGTGGCAAGCTACCCAAGGTTAAACACAGGTTAATTTAGTGACTTTTTGTGGGTCTCCCTGTCAAGGATTGTGGCTGTTGCTTGGTCAGCGCTCACACCCCAGTGAACCAGCCACTCAATTTCTCACGTGAACATACCCCTATGAGGTCTTTTGGAGTTTAGTGGATTGGGGCATCTACGGTAAATCGTCAGAGGCCCCATTCTGCCAAACTTATTGTCCCAGTGACTCAAAGAACCTCACCATGCTAATCAATTGTTCCCACTTCTCTACGTGTGAGCGAAACAACTTTCACACCAAAGTTACATTTTTCTAGGTAGGATGCCTTTCTTGGAGATTAATCGGTCATTCTGGAAGAATAGCACAGACTAATTAGGTTCAATAGAAAGTGCCTTTGTTCCAATTACCAAGCATAAGACCAAACACATTGGTATGCAGCTTTGCAAAAGGTCAACTAAAAGATTCTTGACTTGTAAGGGAAATTCTTCCACAGTTAACACATAATCAATCCCGGTGACTGTAATTCATTCATGAATAAGGCAAACACTGAACCTTGATGGCTTACTATTTCATGCAATATAAAATAGGAACAAATAAAAGAATATGGTAAGTGAGCAATGTGCATTTGTGGAATGGATGTTGCATTAGATGCAACCTGAAACTGTCAGAAAGAGCCAATCTTGTTGTGTGGATCCATGGGACTGAATCCACTGCCAATCATGCACCAAATAATATTTTAGTTACAAGTAAGCATGGGAAAATTGAAATGGGATAAGAGAAAACAGAGACTCGGGATATCACCACTATGATTTGTCACTCAGCTGTACATATCCTTCAGATGGAGGAGCATCAACAAGGAGATAAGAAGAGGCTTCTAGCATTTTATCAATCATGATACAGCATTTAGTTTCTATACTGCTTATGATATACCTTCTAAACATGTCTGAATTTTCTAATCTCCACACTCGGTTAAACTCTGATTCCTTCTAGAACCAGAATACAAAATCATTTGTGAAATAAATGTTAAAGGTATTGAGAGCTATTCATTCTGCTTTTCTCAATACAGGCAATGACTTTCTGCATTATAAGAAACACTGTATGATATCAATTATTTTCAAACAGGTTCTTAAACAGCAATATATTAAACAAAAAATAGGAATATAAAGCTCCCCTGAAAATAAGAAATCACTTTCCCAACCTATATTAACATCATGATATAATATGAGCATTGAGAAGAAATGTTATCACAATCTGTGAAGTGGTGACGATTCTTTCCATTTTTCACATGAAGCAGAGGTTATGAAAAATATGTATTAATATTACTTAAAAGAATGCTCCTGAAACAGTAATTTAAAATGTAATCTAAATCCTCTAACACAAATGGTTTGGTATAATACTTTTCTGTATCCAGTTCATTCTTCCATTTAATCAAAACTTATTGAAACAGTCTTCAAGGTTTCTCTTAATTCTGGCAGCAAGATCCTGGCTGCAGCAACAATGTGTCTCAATTGCCAAGAAAGGACACTCTAGTACACAAAGAGTTTGTACTATGACTTCAAAAGGGCTACTGCTGCTTTCAGCCCTTTTGAGAGTCCTGTGGCTTCACAGGACATGCACTTTGCTTCACTTAACTCAGACCTCTCATTGAGCTTATCTAGAACAGATTCTAAGCCTCTCTAAAAGTCGTACCAACACTAAATGCTCAAAATTTCCAGCCTTTCCTTTTTCTGATTAAGTGCATCATCTTACAATTTGGAACATTGTGCTTCCTGAGTAGTCAAGCACAAAGAGAGCCATAGGTCATGACATAAACATAGTGAGAGATATTGAGCAGTCAGAAAACTGTGTGGAGAAGATGCGAGCAAAAAGTAATATAGATGTTTATATAGTGTATACAAAAGCATCCTGGAAAATATGGATTAAGTCGACAGAGGGACTGATGAAAGTCTCAAAAACAAGAAAAATTATTCATTCAAATGCTGTGATTCAGTCAAACTTTTCCACTTACATTTTGCTAAGCTGTTTTGAAAAAACAATAAGTGTGGCCATAGTGATATATATAAAGAAATAAGATATGAGCTGAGTAAAAGATGGAGACATTCCTGAAGAATATAGCTCAAATTGCAATATTGTGTTGAAAATAGCTAGGCGCTAGAAGAATGGCAAGAGATAACCACACTGTTTCATAGAAATAGATGGGTGTGAAATTGAGGTTAAGATACATCCTGGGGATGGTACACCATCAAACAAGAAAGTTTGCTAAGGCAAGTATTCGAATTAGGGGATCTACAAATGTTAGGTATATACGTCCAGATAGCTAAACTTAACAATAATTAGATTTGACAGGATACGTTTGGGCTGATAGTTCCTTTAAAGGGGTAAAACATGAGGTAAGGTTTATTTTGTGAAGAACGGGTTAGGGTGCCACATCTAGAAGAGAAGGCATTAAATTAGACCCAAACAGAAATCATTCTGTTTATAGCGTGAGTGAGAAAACAGGCAGCATGCAATTGCAAATGGGTAGGATGAAATACTAGCAATATTAAATATTAGAATATAAATGTAAGCATTGTTTAGTGGGACTTTAGCGAATTTGGTGTGGTTAAAGGAAATACATTTTATGAAAAAAGATACTGCACTTGTGAGACATTGTTTAAGAAATGTATATTTTATATACAGAGCTGCTTTGAAAGAACTATTAGAGTATGTATGTAAGAAAATATATCATCAAACCTATTGAGTTACCTCTAGTTGCAATTCATCTTAAGTCTTCGGGCGATTTAAGATTATGAATTGGTTTAAGGAACTTAAGTGAATGCAGATGGGTGGACTGCCATCCTCTACTTAATATTCATGAATTGTTATATTCATTGGCTGGTGCAACTGTATGCTTGACCTAGCTAATTCCTAGCACCATGTAGAGTTAGAAGACAACTCTAGCATTTTCAACACTTGAGGGCTCTTTACAGTTATAGCAAATGCTGTTTGGCCTTGCGAGCAAAGTCTCAGTATTCCAAAGAACCATGGACAAACTGCTGAACAATCATTGTGGTGCATTGGCATTCCAAGTTGACATCTAAGTCTTTGGAAAAGATCAGAGCAAACATGATGCTAATTTGGAATCGTTATTTAGAATATTAAAGGGCAATTGGCTTACTCTAAAGGTGGGTATATGTAAATGCGAACAAAAGTGTGTAGAGTATTTTGGCCTTACAATTTAAGGCAAAGGAACTGAGCACCTGAACCATCCTAAAAAACACGAATTTATTTTCAGGACCAGCATACTTTCATTCTAAAATATTCATAGACTTTGCAAGAATGACTGAGACTCTCTGCCCTTTCCTTAAGAAGAATGCTAAATTTGTGTAGTGGGAGGAGCAACACTTTGCCGTTGATTGTCTTAAGCAGGATATTGCTAATGCACCATCTCTAAAATCTTTTGTTATGGTTAAGAAATATATCTTATCAGTGGATGTGAGTCAATATGGTTTAGCTTCTGTATTCTCACACAAAGATGAGTAAATAGAATAAATAGTAGCATTTGCTTTGAATACTCTGAGAATGAGTGAAAGGAATTACTCTGTTTAAGAGAAGACGTTGCTAGTGCGTTGTTGTGAGAAAGAACATTTTCCCAATTGGGGGAGAAAAGATTTCACTTCCGGACTTACCATAAATCTTTGGTAAGTGCTCTTTCGCCCAGTGGAGGAAACACATTAACTGCAAGATTGCCCAAATTGTCATCCAAAATGCAAGCATTTTAAATCAACACAGAGTACGGAAACTCAAAGTGTATTTCATGTCTTAGCTGCCTATTCAGGTGTCTGAAGTGAGCGACTCTATGAATGAGTGGAAATGTGAAGTTGGGTTTACTAGTATGGCTGTTAAAACGATTATAAGAAGATGGATTTTCTAGATACTGTTGTGAATTAGAATCTACCAAGCACACGTGCCTGGGAAAGGTTAAGAAGTTTACCCTTCAGGGTGGCCTAAAAAGAAAAACTTGAGAAGGGTACTTAAAAGTTTTTTAAAATGAAGGAAGAGTTAGTCCAGAGGCGATGTGGATATAAGCGGTATTAAAGTAGTTCCACGTTTCCTTATGCAAAGAATGATTATTTCTTTGATGCTGTATTTACTTTTTACTTTTTAGTATTTGTTATTTCTTAGGGAGTCAGTTGTGTGGTAGAGGAAGAATGTGTATCTGTGGAATGTTCAGAGAGGATGCTTGTGTACATAAGGTCTGGTGTCCTATTTGGAATATGGGTGAGAATGTTGATGTTTGGGTGACAGGCAGGTGGTTAGAATGAAGGAATGAAAAGAGTAACTTGGTTGCTTCTTTTGGATCACTGTACATCTTTCTGGAAATGAACTATGAATAAAGTATTAAAGCATACTGTCTTGTACCCTTGTCTTTGCAACAATGTGGAAATGAGAGAAATGCCGAGAATAGTGAAAGAGGGAAACGTGTGGGAAAAAAAGACTATTTTCAGGATGCAATAGGCCTGCCTAAGGCAAAAGAGTGAACAGCGAATCCTTTATAGTGTCTGAAAATTCTACTGTTGGACACCATTAGCAAAATGGTAGAAAATGGTAGAAAAATACTATGATGTTGATAGAAATACAATTCCTAACTTAGGCCCTGATTCACAATTTGCTGAAGAGGGTACTCCATTGCAACGGTGCCAGAGTATACTCACCGCCAAATTGTCGGTCCGTTCCACTCATTTGGAAGTAGGTGGATCAAAAGTGTATCGACAATAGAGCTTACTAAAGCTCAGTCACTGACATACTCCTTCAATGGACAGATGGAGTGCAGTTCATCGGACGTTAGCCATCCACTGCCCACCCTATTTAGAGTAAGTGGTCGGATGGCTTTTTTTGCTGTCAGTGACCACCAGGTTTTACCTTGTGGTAAAGGAAGGTAAAAAAAAATAAAGACCTCCACACCATGATGAGGGGTTCATTAGTTTTACATTTTTCAATAACAAAATCCAATTTTGTAATGGTTTGATGGAGGGCCATCATGTTTGATGGAGCCTTTCTTCAAACTTTTACAACATTGACTGGAACTGCTGTGATAGTGATTTGGCTGGGGTCTCTCAAGATGGCAGGAGGAATGTACTCACAACCTCAACGGACTCCTCTGTAACTGTCAATATTTAAATCAGCCCCTAAATCAGTCTCAGGAAATGGTAATCATCAAGCCTACTTTTTGTTCTGGTTTTGTGCACCAGACCCAGCCAAGATGGATCTCACTGCTAGAAAATTACCCTGAAATGTTGGAACAGACGCCCAACAAAGCGAAGGTGGCTCATAGAGATTTCAAGCAATCATGCTACTAAGATTAATTAAGCACTTGATTACAATGAAAATGCAGTGCACTAAGATGCCATATTGTTCTAATAAGCATTCATGTTGTTGAGGGCTTCATAATTTGTCATGTAGTTCAAGCAATCTCTAACTGCTGTGCCTAGCTGCCTGCTCTCCATTGCAACTTTACCATTTAGTTAGGTTATGGGTGAGGTGTGTCAGAAGAAGACTTTAATAACTTAATGGAATTAGAGTAAATTTTTAAATAAAACCACAAATAGTTTCACATTGTAGCACTGCATACTTTTGAATAGTATAAGCACAAAAACAAATCAATGCATGTTGGGATACATTAAAACAAAAAAGTCATTTTATATATCTTTATTTGTTATGGGTCATACAGGCCTGATGCAATAATTGTCAGTGAAAAGTTTGGGATTTCATTTATGACTTGTGTAGATTTCTGACTTTTCAAATATTCACAAAATATTTCTGAAATGTCCATTGAATTCTATGCAAAACACAGATTTCTGTGTTCTTTTGTTCCTCCATGTCTACTCCATTGCACTGTCTGCATGACCGGCAATCTGCTTGAATGCTAGTGGCAAAAAGTGCATTTGCTATTGTTCTCTGCATTGGATCTCGCCAAGGTAAAATAAATACGCTGTGGGGGACCATTTCGATATACTGCCATGAAATCTGTGGTGATACCTTGACCTACCATACAAAAAATACTCTTACAGCATTTTTGAAGCTGTGTTATGCTCATTCCCACAGACTGAAAAAAGTAGAAAGATGTTTGTGAAATGTGCTCCCTTCCTCATCTCTCCTCCGAAACTTAGTTTTCCTTAATATCCACAATGCTAGCTGATTTACTAGGATACACACTTTACCCTGCAAGCATGAACCTCAACATGTTCTGTTTTTATAACACAAGTTATTAGAATGTACTACAGCAGATACTACAGTTTCTACAACTAAGTTGAACCGAAAACATCTCTTAATCAGGTTTGCTTTTTGTAGTTCATCTCTATGTTGCCCAATATATAAGGGAATTCGTAACAGGTATCATGTAAAGACAGTTTCAATAATGTATACAATATGCATTACACAAAGGAAGAAACCAAGGAGTCATTTGAGTTTTTTTGAAAAAAGGCAGTATTATTCACCAAGAGACAGAAGGGAATGGTCTTTCACATGGCAATACAGTTAAAACAGCACTGTACAGAGCAGATCATGTGACAACCCAGTGGCACTTGGTGCAAGGTGCTATATACAATTAGTGATGGTGAAGGTGCAAGTGCTAAAGTGAACAGCGTGATTGACGCATGCACTAAAGTATTTACATCAAATAATAGCTCCACAAAAACAAGTTGTAATCACTTTAAATTAAGATTTGTCAAAATTTGAACAGGAGCACAAAACGTGAAATGCGTCATATAATTCCAGCTGTGATTTCGACGGCGTTTCGATCCCCTTTAGTCGGGATCGTCATCAGGACAGGGTTGTCGATGGAACCAGTGAGTGGTACCCAGGCCGGGAAGCGTGGGTAGCCGAAGTCCAAGCGGTCGCTCAAAAGTCGAAAACTGATCGTTGATTGTATCTGATCAGCGGGCGGGATTTTCAGCACCTGAGTGAATCAGGGCTGTGGAAGGCAATTGGGGCTCTTCTGGGGGGTGGCTGCGAGCAGTAAATGCTGGTACCAGAGGCAGTGGCACAGTACAGTAAGAAGATACGGCAAGGAAATACCAGCACCCCACAGAGGCCCTGGCAGAGCTAGCAAGACACAGAGAATGGGGCGCAGAAGGGCCCGACCGAACGAAGCACAAGGCGAGAGCGCGACCGCGCCGGGCAGCCCAAGAGGTGCAGGGGCGGAACGAGAAAGACGCGCCGCAATAAGCGCACAGGCGTCTTCACTCACTACGCCGATCCCATTTTTGCCGAAGCCTGGAGAGCCTCAAATGAAGTGGGAGGACTGGAGAGAGTACTTCACGAACTACATTGAAGCCCTAGAAGACGAAAATAGGGAGGCCTTCCCCAGTTTAAGGAAGAGGAGGATACTCCTGCACAACCTAGGCCCGGAAGGGGTAAGGGTCTTTCAGAATCTTTTGCCCACGCCCAGACCAAATGCAGACAACAACGTATTTAGGCACGCTATAGAAGATCTCAACAACCACTACCGTCCGGCAGTGTGCACTTCTATTGACCGTTATAATTTCCAGCAGAGGAAACAAGAAGCCGGCGAATCCATAGATGACTATGTCGCAGCGTGGGGAAGTTGGCGATAATGTGCAAGTTTGGCGCTCTGCACGATGAATTCATAAAAAATCAGATAGTCATGCACACCACCAACAAGATAGTACAAGACAAATTGTGGGTAAACGGAGAAGCTCCTCTTAAGGAAGTAATAGCCATGGTGAAAAAAGCAAAATTGTCGAAACGGTGCGCTGACGCAGCTTAAAAATAATCTGCCCAGAGGCCCATGGTGAACAAGGTAGACAATGTAGAACCACCAGGAAGGAGCAAAGCCACAACAACAGAAGGTAAAGGGCCAAACAAGTGGATGGGGAAACCAGGACAACAGTGGAAGCAGAACAAAGAAAGCAAGTCCACGTGCTGTCCGGCGTTCAGGGCAAAATGCATGTTCTGTGGCATATTAGGCCACTACGAAAAGGTGTGTCGCCGCAAAATGAGAATACCCACAGCGAAGTATGTGGCACAGGATCAGCAGGAGGAAGAAGAAGAACTGGACGAACAATACAACGTACTATGCGTGGAAGGGCAAGTACTGGCCATTGACTGTAAGCGTTCCCACAAACCACAATGCGACAAAGTGATAGGGGGAGTGAAGATCAAGATTATAGTGGACTCTGGATCCCCGTACACCATCATCCAAGGAGCAGTGTGGTATGAAGAATTCAGACCGAGCATGACCCCAAGACTGGAACCACCCGACATACGACTGGTGCTGTACACAGGCGAACCCATTCTGATGGTCGGGTACAGAGCTTTAACCTTCGAGTTCAGAGGAAGGAGTGCAGAGTGCAAATTGTATGTAGCTGAGAAGGGCCCATCAGTCTTTGGATGAATGGATCAAGGTGACCTAGGGATTCAATTGGACCCCGGGGGAGACACACAAGTGCTGATGACGGCCCCAAAGAGCTGGCAGGACTTGGAGAAGATGAAGAGCGAGTTTTCTAAAGTGTTTGGCGGGAAGGTCGGCAAGCTGGAGAAGTTCACACATCGGATAGTACTCAAGGAGAACTCCAAGCCAATATCCCACAAAGTAAGGAACGTGCCCCTAGCCGTGAGGGAAGCGTTACAGCAGGAGCTGCGCAGACTAGTAGAGAATGGAATCATCGAGCCAATAAATACCTTGGAGTGGCTGGCACCCCCTGGTGGTAGTAATGAAACCGAATGGCAAGGTTCGTCTCTCTGTAGACCTTCGTGGAAAAATTCCCACTACCTCCCATAGAAGAGATGCTAGCCAAGACGAGGGGAGTAAAGTGGTTCTCCACCATTGATCTCACGTCCGCCTATCATCAGATAGCTCTACACCCAGCAAGCCGGACACTGACGTCATTCATAACACCCTTCGGATGCTATTAGTTCTGCAAAATGCCCTTTGGCCTTGCTTCTGTAGCAGCGGTGTTTCAGAAACTAATGCACCGCCTCTTTAAAGACATCGAGGGTATGCAGTATTTCCAGGAGGATATACTGGTGATGGGGAAAGACCGGAAGGATCATGATAAGAAGCTAGACATGGTACTTCAAGTTCTAGAGAGCAATGGCCTGACAGCGGAATGGGAGAAGTGCCAACTCGGAATGACGTTGGTCACATACTTGGGACACGAGATCGGAGAACACAGCATCACTCCCAAACAAGCAAATGTGAAGGCAATTTGCGACGCCATGGCCCCAACCAACAAAGAAGAGGTTAGATGCTTCCTAGGAATGGCTGAATATTACAGTAAATTTGTACAACACTTTGCCACCAAGACGCACCACCCGAGGCATCTAATAAGGGACAAAACAGAGTTCACTTGGACAGAAGAGACACAAAAAGAATTTTATGCCTTGAAGAATGACATTAGTCGAGCTATACCACTACAAGGATATGACCCCCTAGGGCAGTCGGTATTGATGATGGACACCAGCGAGAAGGGACTGGGAGCAGTCCTCATGCAGGAGAGGAAAGATGGAACGATGGAGACCCTCAGTTTCACCTCAAGATCCCTATCGCACACGGAACAGAAATTTAACGTGATAGAGAAAGAGATGCTGGCAGTTGTGTGGGCCATGGGGAAGTTCCGCCAATTCCTATGGGGCACTAGGTTCCAACTCAAGACAGACCACAAGCCGTTGGTCAAAGTACTCACCTCGAGTGGGCATGCGAGCGCCACGCCACGCATCGCCAAGATGACCTTGAAATTGCTAGAGTACAGGTATGACGTGGAATACATACCAGGAACACGAAACAAAGTGGCTGACTACCTCAGTAGAGCTTCAGCAATGGAAGGAGCTCCCAACATGACAGCAGAGAACGAGGAGATGGTAGCAGTGATGGAAGACCAAGACCGAGTGATAAGCAACCAGGAGTGGACCCAAGCGTATGAAGAAGACAAGGACATCAGTTAGGTCAAGGAGTGCATAATACAAAGATGGCCAGAAAAGAAACGCTTGCGGGAAGCACTCAGGAAGTTTTATGAAGTCAGAGAGGAACTGTCAGTGGGAGACAATGGAATATTCCTGTACAAAGGTGACAAAGTTGTCCCCCCGACAACGCTGGTCCCTCACCTGTTAGCGATACTGCATGAAGGACATCTGGGAATTGGGAAGACTAAGATAAGGACAAAGCAGATGTACTGGTGGCCAGGAGTGGACATCCAAGTGGAAAGATACGTGAGGGAGTGTGATCAATGTCAAAGGGCAGACAAAACGCTGAAACCCTTAAGGCCGGCCTTGGGAAAGTTCGCCAACCCGAGTAACCCATGGGAAGAGGTGCCCGTAGACATTCTGAGACCAGTGCTTGACACCCAAGGAACGCCTAAATATCTTTGCGTCTTCGTTGACAGGTACTCGAAATGGCCGGAGGTCCACATACAGGAAGAGATGGACGCAGAAACAGTGCTCCGGTTCCTCACTTCCGTCTTCCTCAGAGAAGGTATTCCTAGATCCATTCTGAGCGACAATGGACCACAATTTACATCGGAGAAGTGGTATAAGTATGCCGAGAGGAACGGGATCAAAATCAAGCACACCTCCATATACCACACTTCTAGTAATGGATAGGTGGAGTGGTTCAATAGAGTCATAATGGGATCTATTCAAGCCGCCATCACGATGGGCAAGGATTGGGATAAAGAAGTCCAAAGTATGATGTGGGCCTACCGCATCAACCCCACCTGCACAGGGTATAGCCCTTTCAAAATACTGAGAGGGCGACACCCCTTCACCAAGTACAACGTAGCATGGAAGGAAAAGACAATCACAAGCAAGTGGTCTCCAGTGGTGGTGCAGCACAATCTAGAAAAGCCCAAAGGATATATACCGAACACTACAACCAGAGAAGAAACGTGAAGGAAACAGAATGTGTGAGAGTCAAATTAGCTGTGCTAAGGAAAAAAGGAGACAGTAAATACAGGCAACCACTACAAGTGAAAGAAGTCTATGATAGAGCAGCACTGCTCAGCGACGGAAATGTGTGGTCCCAGGACTGCATGCCTAAATGCAATAAGATCCTACAATGGTCCCATGAGGAGAATGGGAGGACACAACAAGACCAAAGACTACGGGAGAATGAGGAAAGTACCTCAGGAGAAGAAGAGAACCCAGGGGCAGAAGGAAACCGTGAAGAGTTGGGAGACCAGGGAATGCCTGAGGTAGAGGAACAACCTGGAGTGGAGAGTGTGTCCTAGAGGAGAGAAGAGCTGTGTACCCAGAGAGATAAAGTGGTGAGCCCTGCAGAGAACAGCACCGGGGAAGCCCTCTCCATTCCGGTAAGACGCACACGAGCAGGCAGAGCGGTGGTAAGGCCCACCCGCTTTCAAGACTTTGAACTGGGGGGAAGCTAAGCAGCCTAGGGATGTTGAAAGACAATTGTTTTCTGTTGTTAATAAAAAGAGGGAGATATGTAGAGTCACGCTCTAGTTCACGCGCGCTACGTGATGACGTAGCGCGCGAGGACGCCATTTTAGGAGTGACTGCGCATGCGCGGCAGACGCGCGATACATCTGAGAACGCCGGAAGCTCGGCGCTCTCCCGCAAATGCAATAAAGGTTAATAATGCTTCCACAGCAACATCCAGCCTCTCGGGTGATCATTACTGGTGAATAGTGTGACATTACAGTGGCCTTTATTTTTTTTTTTTAACATATTTTATTAAGAATTGCATATATAATGCAGGTCCCTGCACTCCAGAGATCACTGCAGGACTCTTAAACTACCATACAGATATCACAATCCATTTTCAAAGTAAGAGGTCAAGCTAGAATAACAGGAGCAAACATAGAAAGAAACCCCACCCCTCCCTCTTCTCCATAACCCAACCCCCCCCCCGTCGCATGGTCAGCTTTCTTCATATGCTTGTTCGTGCGGTGCAACCAAACCCAAAGCGTGGACACATCAGCAATATCTCAATCCACATTTACCAGGGGATCCTGAACATCCGGGGGCTCAAGCTCCAGGCCTCTATAATCAGCCCACCTCTTCCAAAATTTGTTTTTTTTTGTGAGACTTTTATTAGCATTCGTAATCAGTACACAGCAATGAGCCTAAAACCCTGAGGCCGGCTGCGACACAGCAAATAACCAAAGATAGATAGTTTACCCAGGTCTTCAGCCGACATCGTCAGGTCAGGCAGCGTAACAAGAAATATATGCATCAATTGTGCTTTCATCGCTCATTTATACTCAGATGACGTCTTACTTTTATATTTTACAGCAAGCAGAACTAAACTTATAGACTCAATTGTTTCGTCAGTTTTTACACATCAATTACGGCAGTGGCGACAAGGTTCCCATACTGGTATCAGTAGTGTGGACGCACAAGGTAGTTAATCCCAGACCCCCTGATTACCTCTGGGCACCTCATGCTGGCAGTGTACCTGCCTTGACTCAAACTATGCCAGCACCTCCCTTGTCAATCAACTAGAGCAACTCAGTCATCTTCCCCCTCATCGCCTGAGCTTTCAATATCATCTTCCAGTAATGGTTCACATAAATCTCCTCGGTAACTATTCCAAGGCTGCCATACTTTATTCCACTTTCTCGGGTTAGCCCTCATTCTGTACACCGCTCTTTCCGTCACCATTAGTGCATACATGTTCCTACACCATAGCGGTAGATTAGGCGAATCCGCCGCCCCCCACTTCTGTGCTATATCCCTTTTTGCAACCATAATGCCCGCAATGGCCCACAACTGACCCTGGCGTGTTAGATCATTGGGGTCCCACACATTTAACAAGCATGTACGTGGGTCTGGTGTGAGTGATACCTCCAAAGTTTGGGAAATGGTGCGCATCACCTGCCTCCAGTAGTCAACAATAATCGGGCATTCCCAGATAGTGAGGATGAAAGTGCCTTCCTCCCCACACCCTCGAAGACAATAAGGATGCTCCGCCCTGTGGAGCTTGTGGAGTGTGGTCCTCGTATAGTAAATCCGGTGTAGTATCTTAAGCTGCACCAGTCTGAACCTAGCTGAAATGCCCGCCTCTTCGGGGACACCAGCGCTGCATTCCAGTCAGTCTCGTCCATGTCTCCCAATTCGCCCACCCATTTCTCTCGTAGCTTGTCCAAGGGGTCAGGAAGGTTATTCAATAACTTACGATATGTGAGGGAAGTGGCGCTGGTTTGCATGAAGTCAGTAAGTAAGCGATCTTCCAGTGGGGAGGCTTCAGGGACCTCCGTGCCTTCAGGTATCGCTGTCATCAGCGCGTGTCAAATTTGGACATATCCATATGTTTCATTGGGACCCAAGTCAAATTGCTGCTGAAGGTGTGAGAAAGGGACCACCCCCCCTTCCGTCCACATGTCCCCCACCGTGGAAATGCCAAAATTGTCCCACTGCGTGAACCCTTTGCTGTGTCGCAGATTACCTAGTGCTTTAGTCTCCCACAGAGGGGTCAGTTTCGTGATGACACCTCCCCACTTAAGTTTCGTTTGTGCTCTATACCACAGAGATACCATATGTTTTGTCGGTCCTATCAGCTTCGCTGCCAGTCCCTTGTGATAGAGTGTGGCCAGTAAGCTATCTGTGCCCAGTTGTATTCTGTCTGCTTGATAGGCCAGGATGTCCTGTGGGACGTGCAACCAGTGGTTAATGACTTTAGGTTGTGCTGCCCAGTAATACATCTGTATGTTTGGTAGGGCTATTCCCCCCTCATACCAGCTCCTATTTAGCTTCACATGCGCTATGCGTGCCGGGCGGTCTCCCCATAATAGACTGGATACCATAGCCGTCACTTGTTGGAAATAGCGCAGTGGCACCAGGTAAGGGGTATTTTCAAGCCCATACAGAAATCGTGGCAACGCCATCATTTTGAACAGCGCTGCCCTTCCTAGCAGCGTCAGTGGTAGGGCCTTCCAGTGCCGCACATCGCGTCGTAGGCGATCAAGTGGCGGTTTTAAATGTTGTTCATAAAAGTCAGTTTCGTCTCGTGTGACATGAATTCCTAAATATTTGAAGGAGGTGTCCGCTATCTCCAGCGGACAATCACGGGGAAGCATCGGAGCCGGGCCATGCAATACATAAATCACTGATTTCGTCCAGTTAATCGTGTAGCCGGACGACTTCCCATGGTCGTCACACAACACAGGAGCGCCGGGATCCCCTCCTCTGGGCCCATCAAATAGACCAGCATATCATTGGCGTAGAGGGAGACTCTGTCTTTTCAGCCCTCCCTCCAGCAGATCCCCTTCAACAGCGGAGTAGTTCTAAGTAACCAGCGCAAATAATAGGGGTGACAGCGGACAGCCCTGTCTTGTCCCCCTAGCCAGTGGTATCGCGCGGGAGATGTGACCGTTCGCCGCCACATGCGCCATCGGACTAGCATACAGGAGTTTTATCCAAGATATGAATTTGGGACCAAAGCCCATGTGGGCAAGCACTGCAAATAAATATCGCCATTCCACCATGTCAAATGCCATTCTGGCATCTAAAGACAATATTGCCGCTGGCACCTGCAGTTGTGGTGCATGCGCCAGTGCTCCATGGACTCGGCGGAGGTTTACCGCTGTGCTCCTGTGTGGCATAAAGCCTGATTGATCTGGGTGGATCAGCTGCGGAAGATGGGGCATTAATCTAGTAGCCAGGAGTTTCGCCAGAATCTTGGCTTCCGCATAGAGGAGTGATATCGGGCGGTAGGACATGCATTCAGTCGGTGGCTTGCCCGGTTTCGGGATTGCCATAAGTGTTGCCGTGCGTTGGTCTAAAGGGAGGACAGTGAGTTCTAGACTTTCTACATACATGGCCAATAGAGGCGCACTCAAGCTCTCCGACATTGTCTTGTACCATTCGATTGGGATCCCGTTGGGTCCCAAAGACTTGCCTGAATGTAGTGCATGAATGGCCAATTGTATTTCCTCCGTTATCAAGTCGGCTTCTAGCTCTTCCATCGCGTCCCGAGAGAGAGTCGGTGTCGGTATGTTGTGGAGTGCAGCTGTTGCTGCCCCCGCCGTCACCTCAGCGCTTGGGGTATATACCTTTTGGAAGTGGTCAGCTAGTTCGTTAACTATCTCTGACGGGCGCTTGTGAAGCGTACCGTCGGCAGCGCACAACTGTAGTATACTCCTACTACCTCCCCTTTTCTTGTCTAGCCAGGCTAGCAATTTACCCGCCTTGTCCCCTACGTTGTATTTTCTATGTGTGGTCGCCGCTATGCTGTCTATGGTCCAGCGCCTCAGGTGATCGTTATAGTGCTGTTGGCATAGCTGCAGTGGGTGGAGTGTGTCCGCTGTTGGGTCTGCCATGTGTGCTGTGTTCGCCGTATGGAGGGCCAATTCTAGATCCGCCAATTCCTTTCTCTGTGTGCGCTTGTGCCCTGCTATGGATGAAATGGCTCGCCCTCTTAAGACCGTTTTATACGCCTCCCACAGGACCGAGGGGATTCCACTGAAGTCGTGTTTTCTGAGAAATAGTACCTGGTTATTTTCTTCAAGTCTTTCGGTATGGACAGAACTTTGAGGTATCCCGGGTAGATAGGGTATATTCTCTTACGTTTTTTTTCTGGACAGGACAGCGATAGTGTTATCGGGGAGTGTTCGGAAATGCCCCTGGGTCTAATGTGTACATCATCAATAGTGAGGCGGCAGTCGCCCGAGGTCAGGAAGTAGTCTATTCGAGACAAACTACCGTGCGTAGCGGAGTAGTAGGTGTATTGCTGTTCGGGGGGTGCATGTGTCGCCATATGTCTATAAGCCCTTGCGCCTCTAGAAAGTCGCTGAGCCACGAGGGCCCTGTTGTCGGTGACCGTACCAGGTATCTATCTTGCTTGTTATGAGCTACTGCATTGAAATCCCCCCACGAAGAGGTCGCCCTCTGGCAATTCTAAAAGAAACTTCCCCAGCTCAGGTAATGCAAATGCGTGGAGTGCCGCAGGGTTGTAAATTGATACTATGTTGAGCGGTTTGCCCTCCCATTGCCCGTGGACTGCCACGAAGCGGCCCTGGTCATCTGTTTTGGTGTTTTTGAGTATAAACGGGAACGATTTCCGCAACAGTATGCCTGTCCCTCGCGACCCCGAAGTGAACTCCGAATGGACTACCATATGGTAGCCCCGTCTATCCATTGCCTGACATTCGGTGCCCGTCAGGTGCGTCTCCTGGAAGAGAACTAGTGCCTGACCTAATCTCTTTATACTCTGCATAACCAGTCCCCTTTTAATTTTGTCACCTAGACCCCTCACATTCCACGACATTATCTGCAGTGGTATCACTAGTGTTTCCTGGGTACCCCCATCCAAGGTGTTATCCCGTGTGCCTTGTGCCATACCCAAGCTGGTTTTGTGTACAAGATCGTGTTCCGGTCGATAGCGCATATGGATTATCTCCCAGCCGCGTCCCCAGTGTGTCATTGTCGTCGAGTCCTACCCTTACACATTGAGTCAACAATACAATAAACAGTACCCCTACTTGTGAGGTTAATAAAGCAAGAACTTCCCCCCCTGAAACTCCCCCCTCCCTGCCTCCCTGCTACACGGACATTAAACCGCCCGCCCCCCCCAACTTAGCAGAGTTCTTAACCCATCCCACACACAAGATACTTGCTTGTTGGGGTGGAAGACCCCCCGGAGTCGGCGGCCCCTCATACCCTCTTCGGAGTCCCTTAGCCCAGTGTCCAATGGCAGTCGCCGTGCAGGTACCGTTTCCATCAATAGTCAATTGACTTATTGTCTTGTTCTGACTGCATCTCCTAGATCTTCTCTCGTCGGTGAGCTCTCCGTCTCCTCAGGCCCTGACGTTTGTGATCCTGAGTGTTCTCCAGCACGCTGTTTTCTATTCGAGCGTCGAGTCTGATTGACCGGTCTCCACCCCACCAACCACTCGCAACCTGGCTGGGAACAACATTGAGTACGGAATCTTACTCGCCCTTAACTCCTTCCTGACATCCTGGAATGTTCTCCGACGACGGGCGACTTCCACCGTATAATCCGGGAAGAAGGCAAGCGTAGAGTTCTGAAGCTTGATAGGAGGGGACACCCTTGCCGCCTGCAGAATTGCGTCCCTGTCGCGGAAGTTGAAGAGTCTTGCTATAATGGGTCTCGAAGTCGCTCCCGGTTTTGGCCGTCCTCCCGGGACTCTGTGTGCCCTTTCGACTGAGAAGAAAGTAGACAGGCCTTTAGGCTGGAGCCTCGTTTTTATCAGGTCTTCCACGAATAGGTCCGTTGCTCTAGTGCCCTCAGACTCCGGAACCCCAAGAATTCTGACATTATTTCTTCTTGAGCGTCCTTCTTGGTCGTCCAGTTGTTCTCTTAAGGATTTGTTCGCAGCCATCATCCTCTCCATAACCGTCTGTAGCTCCAACACATCCTCCACAAGTGATTTCGCGACCACCTCAAGTGAGTTCACACGCTCAGCCATTTTATGGAAGTCCGTGCGTATTAGGGTGACTTCGGGGGAAATCGAACCTACTGTGGCCTGTACCTGTGTTAGCGCCTTCATAAGGTCTTCCAACGTCACTTTTCTTCCCCCATCACCGTTTGCTGGCTTTCCTGAGGTCCTCGACTCTGCATGAGGTGAATTGGTCTTATCATAAGCGAATTTGGTCAATTCTGGTCTGCGTCGCACTGCCTTTTGCGCCCCTGCCCGCCATGTTGTCTCCTGTAGCACCTCTGCACCACTGGAGTTTTTCACCACCCCAGGGGAGGAAGAATATGTGGGGCGAGGGAAAGGACTCTCCCCAATTCTGCGTGCGCTCCGGGCTGTCTGTGCCACCTCTATCCGTTCAGCCTAATTTCCAGCGGCCGGTGTTCGCTGCTCCACGAGCCCCATACCAGTCAGGCAATCAGTCCTTATTCTCTCTTGGGAGCCCTATGCTGTGATGTTGAGCCAATCGTGTCGCACTGCTGTTCCCACCAGCTTCAGCCTTCAAAACGGGGGGCAGAGTGGCCTTTTCCAGTCTAGGCACTTGCACGTGGGTCTAAGCCGGCTTTCCATACTGTTAACCTCCCCCTCATAGGTATGTGGAAAGACCCTGCATCGTCTCGTGCCCAGGCTGTGCCTCACTGCTGTTGTTTGTTGTATGCCTTTTTGCCACTGTGGTCCCCTGCCGCCTCACCACTTCAACTGTGTCCTCAGTGATTCCTGATATACGGGTCTCGGTCGGAGTATACACCGCTGATATCCCCTTCTCTGGTGCTCCATGGATACCTCGCTCCGCCTCATGCCCCGGTCACAGCATGTTACCGCTACTGGAAGTGTGCCGTTTTGTCTTTGCGGTAATCCATTGTCATACCGCCTGATCAGTGCCCCCGAAGTGCCATTCCGTGATAGCAGCCGTGTCTCTGCGGCCTACGCCACGCTCCTGGATGCCGGTGACATCGCTAATGGCTGTTCCGCCGCCCGCGATCTCTTTGCCCGCAGTCCGGCTCTCTGTCGCAATGTATGCGCCACCTCTGCTTCTTAGAGTTCGGTTCCACCTTTTTCTGTTCTTCTTGAGCCTCACCCCTTGTGCCTGCTATCCGCTGTGCCTCTCCCCCGCATCGTCCTCCACACGTCTCAGACGGGGAACTTCCGGTGGGCTCTCTCCGGGCCGCAGGCACTTCCGCTCGGCCGCCCTTGATACCACAGGCCAAGGCTCACCGTCACCTACGTATGTTATGTCTGGTCGCTCTCTGGGGCAAGCGGTCCCTCACCTCATGCGGTGGCATATCGGCCAGAAATTTGTCAGCTGGTAAACATTTTTTGGGGCATACAGGTCAGCGTAGTACGTGGCGAACCCCTCCGCCAGTGCAGCCGGGTCAGTGACCCGTAGGCCCTCCTGATCCATGATCCGAGGCAACATATTGGATTGAAATGCACCCTGACAGAGACGGTGAAGCATAGTCCCGACTTGTCTCCCCATTGGTAGATCCGGCTTCGGGTGGCCAACCAAATATGCTTCGCCTCATCCATTAAAAGGGAAGCATAGGAGTTGTCCCGCCGCACGTGCCCCCCTTCTGTGCTCTCCAACAGTTCCAAAGCCACTTTGTTGGCCTCTGCCTGCACCAGGCTTTCCCTGCGTTTCTTCTTTGCCGCCACGCTCCACGCTATATCCACCCCCCTGAGCGTCCATTTCATGGATTCCCACACTGTAATAATCTCTGCCACTGATCCCACAATGTCTGTAAGAAAATGGGCTACAGCTTCCCCTATGTGTTTCTGATATTCCGGCTGTTGGAGGTGCCACACAGATAGACGCCACCGGAATGGCCTCCGTTCCTTAGTCAGACCAATATCTACCGTTACAGGGGAGTGATCAGACAAACCGTGGGGAAGAATATCTGCCACCTCTATCCTGTGAGTCACCTCACCTGGGACAAACAAATAATCCAACCTAGAGAAAGATTTGTGTACTGCCGAGATATATGTGTACCCCCTCGTGCTGCCATGCAAATGTCTCCATGTGTCTACCCAATTGAGACCCCGTGTCAAACCCTGAAGTTTAGTAGCAGGGACCCCTTCCCTACCCCCCTGGGACGACAACGATCCATCTGAATATCCATTACATCATTCCAATCCCCACCTATGATCTGTAGACTGTCCGACAAGGTAGCCCATACACCAAACAGCTTCTCAAAGAAGGACCACTGAAGTGGGGGTGGGGCATATATACTACCAAAAACTATTGGCTCCTCACCTAGCATGCCCCTAACATGACATAGTGACCATATGTATCTATATGATGAGTGGAATGGACGTAGGGAACCCTGCGATGTATTAGGATAGCAACCCCCCTAGATCCTTTCATGAAGCCTGCATGGAACACCTGATGATACCCATACCTCTGCAAACAGAGCGCCTTCGTACCCATGACATGCGTTTCTTGGAGAAATAGGACATCCACCCCGGCCTTCTTCGCCTGTCGTAGTAGTGCCCCTCTTTTAATCTTGTCCAGGCAACCCCTCACATTCCAGCTCATGATCCGAAGGGAGCCCCCGGGCCTACTAGCCCTTTCCCCGAAATCTGGCATTAGGGAACATCAAAGGAAAACGTCCCACCTCCGGGCCCAGCCCGCACACACCCATGCACCATTCTAGCTGCCATGCGACCCTGTGTCCCCCTGAATTACCACCAAACTTCAACAACTCCCCTCCTCCCATACCTCAATAAGAGTGAAGTACCTGTCGCGGAATAGCGGGCGCCCGACCCCAAACAGGAGGCCAGCGACCCCCTACCCCAATGGATCCCCATAAACTCCCAAATGCCCTTCGGGCCTCCTGCAAGAAACCCTCTCCCCAAAAATACCCCCCCCCCGCCCAAGCTCACCTCCCCATCCACCCCACAGCACAGAGCCCCTACATACTATACTCCAAGCGGGCTTGCTCAAGGTGAACAACCCACTAGACCCGCCACTTCAAAGTTAAGGAACACATAAGAAGATAACCAAGTAAAGGCTATCACATAACAAAGTGAACATAGTCATCACAATCTGTACTCCCAAAACAGCATAAATTCAAAATCAAGTTCCATCGACATGACTGTGGCTGGCTTCTTTCTGACCCTCCGAAACACTCCCTGAGACTGACCACTGCCGGGACCTAGACCGCCAGTTGCCTCCGCGACGGGTCCCCTGGGAGGCCCGCGGCTGCTGCCCCTTCCGAACAGAACCAGCGTCCAACCCCGGTGGGGTGTGAACCCTGATTGGGACTGTCTCATCGGTCCACCGGAACACTTCCTCTAGGGTATCAAAGAAATGGATACGAGACTGGTATACCACCCGCAGGCGGGCCGGGAACAGCAGGGCGTAGGGAAGCTTCAGCTCTCGTAGGCGGGCCTTCGCTGCCATGAAGGATTGCCGCTGCTGCACAAGGCGTGTATAGTCAGGGAAGATCATGTTGCGATGGTTCTCATAGTGCAACGGTTCCTTTTCCCTTGCCAGTTTAAGGATAATGTCCGGATCATGGTAATTCAAGAGCTTGGCAATCACTGGCCGTGGCTGTGCTCCCTCCGGCAGTTTCTGCATCAAAGCCCTGTGTGCCCGTTCGATTACGAAGCAGCGGGAGAGAGAGTTCGGGGGAAGCCAGCCCTCTAGCCACCATGAAAGGAAGCCCTCCATATCCCCCTTCTCACATCCTTCTGGCAGGCCTACCAAACGCAGGTTGTTCCTCCTAGCGCGCCCTTCTGCATCCTCCACACGAAGTGCTAGACCCTTCTGGATGGATTCCATGCTAGCCACCTTGCGTTTCAAAGTGGCAACGTCGTCTTCAACCCCCGATATGCGCGTTTCTGCCTCTGTAATATGGGACACAGCATTCCTCAGATCTTGACGTAACAATGTCACATCGGACCCCGCATCCAGGGCTTCACAGGATTGTGTTATAGCCGCCATCAGTGCTGCGTTGTCTGGACCCGACTCCTTGCGGCCACCAGTCGCCCCTGCGCTACCACCGGGGCCAGTAAATTTATCAATAGGGCCTTGTTTGGGGGCCGCTCCCCGCCTCCACCCTGAGTCATATCCACACGTCGCTCGAGAGGCACCCCCTTAGGAGCTCGGCCACAAGTCTTCTGTCGCTACCTCCGACTCTGGTCCCGTCTGGGCCGGGCACCCGCCCTCCCACAAGGCCCCCGTCCACTTCTATCAGGCCACTAGCCGGAGCCAGGCTAAAGGATGACTGGGAGCGGCTTCTAAGACCCCCTCACCTCCCACTGCGGCACTACCAAGCCGTCGTCCATGAGCCTGAAATGAGGGGCCTCCCCCTATAGCTGGCCATGCCAGGTCTCCACCAGGACCGGCACCGCGGCCCAAATCGACCGCCGAACTGCGAGGCCACCTCCTCAGTTGCGCAAGTCTTGATGAACCCCCAGGGGGGGACCTGCGATCCCGCCGCCGCCGCGGCCACTGTGCCACTGCCTCACCAGGAGGCCCAATAAAACCAATGTCACCCCCCTTCAGGATCGGAGTACCGGTGGAAAAGGATCAAGGCCTCCCAGCTGCCTCACTGCCTTCTCCTCGCTATCGTGGGCCTCGGGATACGGAGGGCGTCCAGGCCAAGATGGGGGAACGAGTGTCCGGGGGATGGGCGACTCAAGGTACCGCGGGTCCCCACCACCGCGACCCGATCAGGCCGCCGAGACACCAGGCCCCTGGGGTCCCGCACCCCTCCTCACCTTTCCCCCGTCGGGCCAGCCATGTCCGGGGCCAAGCGCCGCGCAGGCCGGTGGGGCACACCAAAATCGAGTCTCCGGCTGCGCAGCACGGAGCAGGCCACACCACTCCCTCTCCTCACAGGGCTGGGTTCGCTAATGAGCGCCGCGGCAATGTCCAACTGACCAGTGAAATGGGAGGGCCAGTCTTCACTGCTGGGGCGCCGGGCGTCTCGAGTCGGAGGCAGCACCACTCGCCTCACGTCGCTCGTCCTGGGCCCCAATCGCCGCTGGGCTCACCAAACTCAAGAGCCCCGGCTCCACTGTCCAAGGCAGGCTGCTCCACTCCGAGACAGGATTCACGGTCTCCGGTGGGTCCCGGAAGCCAAAGACACACGCGGGGCCTGCCGCTAGCTTCCACAGCCAGCCCCGCTCCTCAAAGATACCGCAGGGTGAGGGGAACCAGGATAATTGAACGGATTAATTAACGGCGGGACGGAGCTCTCTCAGGCTGCGTCCGCCATGTTGGCTCTCCCGGCCACGCCCCCCTACAGTGGCCTTTATTTGGAGGCTGCAGATAATCAGATTTTCGAAATAGAACTCATTACGCCTCAGCTCCTTCAGATACAACCTTTAAGGTTAGCCAGATTCACACAATCCAGACTTGATCTGATGTTATGCATTATGATTGAATTTTTGTCTGTTCTAGAGTAGAACCCTGTGCTTCTTCTGGATAATTTAACCCTTTCCTCCTTTTAGCATTTAAAAGTGTAGGAAAGTGGTTTATTTTTGTAGATGTAGGTAGGGACCTACCACTAGTAATAATGCCACAATCACAATATAAGGTATAGTTGAGGTCTCAGTAGATTAATCCTTTGGTAGCTGGCATCAAGCAGGCAGTCTTAACTTAGGAGACAGATGTGTAAAGCATTGAAAAATACAAATTGTTTAAATAAGCAAGAGACAACTCACAATAAAAATCCATCACCAATTTATAAAAAATAGGAAATATATGTATCTTCAAAATGACACCAGAATTTCAAAAACCCAATGTAGACAACCAGATATGTGGAAAACTAGAGCTGAGGAGCAAATAGGGACATAAGGGTTAAAATAGGTTGCGCTGGACCAGGACCAAGTCACAAGTTGAGGCCGCTCACCATGTAACACTTTTACACTTACTTCCAGAAGTCTTTCTTGATCAGGAAAGGGTACACCTGCCAAGGGTCCAGAAGCTCTGATTTGCCTCTTAGAGGTTTGGGACTACAATTCTCACAATGCACCTGGTCAAATCTCTTAAGAGTGCACTGGACGCTGTTCAGCTGTGCTGTTATTGGTGGAGTTGATGCAGATGACTTCTTGAAGCTCTTTTGTATCTGTTGCTTTCTAGAATCTCACTCCTTAAACTTTATAGCGGGGCAGAGCCCTCCTTTGTGAGGCCCAATGTTTGCAGTATGTGCAGTCCTTATTATTGCAGTCCTCTGTGGTGCAGACAAGGGGTTCAGGTGGGCAGTCCTTCCTCTTCTTGTTGCTTCTTTTGGGTCTTTGAAGTGCCCACAACACCATATCCTGAATCTCTGAGTTGCTCCTTGGGAAGTTGAGACTACAAAACCCACAATGCACCTGGCCAAATCCCTAAAAGTCCAGTCATCAGGTTTCTTCTTGGTGGAGATGATGTAGGTGGAGCTCTTCTAATGTGTTGCTTTCAGGGAGTCCACTCCTCAATCTTTCAGAGCTAGGCAAAGTCCTTAGGGCAGTACTTCCCAAAGTGCGCAGTAGGTGCAGTCATTCAGAGTGCAATCCTCTTCGTGCAGGCCAGGGTTCCAGCAAGCCATTCATTTTTCTTCTTGTAGTTTCAGGGAGGTATCTGCGTTGCTAGGTAGCTCTTCCATCTTTATTCAGTGTTCCAGGGTGACAAGCAGGGAGGTGCCCCTGACCAATGGGGTGCAGGTAACCGACGTCAGATATGACCTCTTCCTCCAAACTGTGGCATATTCTTGACCCAGAAAACACTACTCTTCCAAAATCCATAATAGAGAAACTCTCTCCTGGAGGTAAGATGTGGCTAAGCCATTCCACTAGCGTGGCTGAGATTCCATAACACTCTCCTTACAGCTCCTCTGTTAATCTATTTACTGGGGCTCCTGTCAGGCTGGGGGTGCAGGATGTGGGGCGAGCCTGTACTGCCCTAAACTGTCATTGCCTCTTTGAAGCCCAGTTTGGCTACTCCACCCACATCCTTCCTTTTGCTTTGCAGCTTGCAGTTCTCTTTCCACAGGAAATCCTTTGTCTCTAGTCAGGCTACTTCACACCTCATTAAGACAGCTTGGCTCAGCCTGGCAGAGGCTGGCCTATCAGATAAGGGCTGCTGGAAGGCTGGATTTGGGCTCCCAGAAAAGAAAGTGCTATAACTTATTTTCTGTGATAGGTATAATAATTGTAACAGTGGCAAGTTGTTGAACTTTTTCTAGCTGTTATTGTGATAGTTTGAAGTATATTCTTAGCTCCTTTCTTTCAATATTTACACTTTAATAAAGTATTCCTATGTTAGGATAAGGATACATTGTGCTACATTCGGGATAAACGAAATTGGCAGTTTCTCCCTCACCAGGGAATATAAAACATCTTATATAATGTCCCTGCTTCTAAGTACTAGGCGCCCTACCCCTGGGGTGCCTAGGGGATACCCTAGGGGTGACCTATCTGTAAGAATAAGGTAGTTAGAGACTTTGGTAGTACCTTTAATTCCAAAGTTGAAGTTGGATATAACTTTAGGTTTAAAAGCAGTCCGCATGGCAGAGCAGGGCTGGCTTTAAAATGACGGCAGGCACGCCAGTAGTGCACACTTAAGTGCATTCAATCTACTGGGCATCTAAACCTACATGCCCTACCATATTCTAGGGACTTACAGGGAGGTTGTCAGCACCAATTGTAATTATACCTAATAATTATGTTCTTTTAATCAAAGCACAGGCCCTGGGTCTGGTTAGCAGAGCCCAGTGCACAATCAGAGTCAGAAGGCCAGCATCTAGTAGCCAAAATGGGAGCAAAAAGAGGGGGGACACTGCAAAAAGGTCTTGACTTCTCACAAAGAGCCACAGTAAAACGTGAAGAGCATTTGTTGGGAACTCTTTAGAATACATTACCTCACTGGCATAGGCAATGACTGCAGTAAGATACACCACTTATCTGGATGTTTGGGAGCCATGGGGAAACCCTGAATCCAGACTCCTGTTTCCCAGTCCGGTGTATTGTTAGGATTCCCCAGCATAGTCGTTCTGAACTAATCCCTCTCCTGATGTCATCTCAGTATGGCCACGATCCAAAAGAATGAAAAATCATTGAAGCAGACAGAAACATCAGCAGAAGCCTTGCAAAAGACAAAGTAAGAACCCCTCAGCAAAGACCAATTACCAGAGTGAAGGTCCAGCTACACAAGCTAATCAAAAGATCCATCACTCTCTGTCCCTGCTAATAATATATGGGCAACTATGGCATGTCTCTTTCTAGAGGTATGCAGTGAAGGAAAGTGAATTATCCTATATGCAATTTTATACAGACTCAAATCATCATTGAATGTTGGAGATTTCTGCTGTGTGACGAATGATTATTTTTTCTGAAACATATCACATTGTATTTGCGAGAAATAAAATATATTTTTTCATCCTTGTAACCACCTTCATCTAGTTCTTATCATGGAGGACAGGTCCAAGAAATTGTGCATAATGAAGGGCTATTCTAGATAGGTTTAGTTGTTTGATGCAATATTGAATGATACAGTCAATATTTATCTTTGATATGTGTCCTTTAATCTAAGTATACAAATCAAATGTTTCTCAGCCTGATAAAATTGATATAATGTCATGTACTTTTCAGTATCTCACATAACAAATCATTAATCAGTGTGTACTTTTATTTACTGTAGGATTTTCTTTAGAATCTGTTCAATCTCAAAATTATTCCAGGATATGTTTAACTTTGATAACATTCATATTTTTGTGTAGATCTACAACTATTCTGTGTGGTTCGTATTTTTAAGAAGTTTTCCAACTGTGATGTTTCTTCATATACTTTCACTTGGATCAGTTGAAAAACAAAAAAAAAAGTTTAATACTTAAATATTGTAGAGGTTTTCTAATACCCGGAAGTAAGCATCACTATTTATTACATTTGATACATATGTGACGATGTAGGTTTGCTTGTCATATATCGGCGCTAAAGCTGAAAATAGAAAAAATATTGGGTTCTATCACACTATATTTGAGATTGTTTTCCACTGAAACCTAAAGGTCAGTAACTTTGTAGATTTTCGTTATTCTGTGAGCACTTCATGTTATATCTATGCTACTTCTGTCCATTATCAAGCATCTCATTTTATGGATTGTACTTTTCGAAGAATAAATGTAGATCTTGGAGATAAAAAATTTCTATTAACGGTGGAAGCTATGTTTGAGTTAAACTTTCCAAAGTATGAGTAACTCCAATATCAACACAGTAAAATGTTCCAATTCTGATCTCCGCTTGGTCAATACAGAGATAATGATAGAAGCACAGGGGACTATTCACAAAGAATATTTTACACAAGAGTAAGGGCCTTCGTATGACTTCGCTGCCATGCCACTGCCCTGCTAAGACAATGCTAAGGCCATAAAAGAACGCCCACCAGAGTACGACTTTTAAAGTTTCTGGCAGCCAGTTCTTTGGTGGTCCCACTAAGGTGCCTTTGGAAAAGACACCGCAATAGAAGCATCAAAGGCAGTTCCTGCAGGGCATAGACTGTCAAATTCATGCCCTGCAGGAACTGGGGGTGCATGCAGACAGGGGGACACAACATTTGCCCCACTGCATGCACCCCATGGTGCAGAGGCACACGTGGGCCCTGTAGGGCCCCCTTTGTTTCCTCACGCCAGACTTTCATGGCGGTCGCACCGCCACAAGAAGTGTTGCAGTGAGGTAGCTTGTAAAATGCTTGGCAGGGCCGCAGCGACCCCACAAAGAATATTGCTGTTTCAAGAACACCAGGCGACAACCAGGGGTCTCGTAACACTTGTGGTTGCGGCAGTTCCAGGGCAGCCCAACTGCCCTGAACGTAATAGGGCGGTCTGAAGACCACCAACACCGCACCCTCACGAGTCTGGTAGTCCATAGACCACAAGACTCGTAATGAGGCCTTAAATCTAAACATGAAAATGTACTCATTTGCAATATTAATATTAATGTAAATTAATTGTATATAATTATTTTAAATAGAGAACAATATAAAAACATAATAAGCACTGTCAACTTCATTTGGAATAAAAAATGTAATTAATTTAGATATATAAAATTTACTTAAAATATTTTCAAAAAAGATTTTGGGAAAAATAATGAAATCCAACAGAAAAGTCAAGTTAAGTGTTTCTGTTTATTTATCACTCATTAAAATTTGCTAAAAAATATCTATGCAATTAATTAAACTAATTTAAGTTATTTTTTTAAAAGGCACATTTATTTTTAAATGTAAAAGGTTATTCAAACATTTCATAATAAAATGTTCATTATTTTTTATTTATATTCATTTGTAACATTACAGTAAAGGCATATATATATATATATATATATATATATATATATATATATATAATATATATTTTTTTTTCGAACAAAGGACGCCGCACACAGCAACTTCTTTTCACTGATTTATTACAGTGCCCAGTCTAACACCAACGCGTTTCAGCCTGACGGCCTTGCTCACGGTAAGTGTCACTACTTTCTTGCAACTGTTTTATACTCCTTTTTTGATTTCTACTATTCCCATAGACTTCTGGGATATGTAGTC
This sequence comes from Lissotriton vulgaris, assembly GCF_964263255.1. Classification (NCBI taxonomy): domain Eukaryota; kingdom Metazoa; phylum Chordata; class Amphibia; order Caudata; family Salamandridae; genus Lissotriton; species Lissotriton vulgaris. The sequence goes on along the minus strand of NC_141694.1, from coordinate 791,503,291 downwards.
CATATTAACATACAAGAATACACTTTTTGTTAGACATAGTTCACAATTCATATTATGGGATATTTTTGTTGCAGTGCATTTCATAAAAAACCCAGTGTGTATAGTGTCAGACGTTTTGGCATGCATTTCAAAAACACTTTGTATATCAATGTTATTGGAAGAATATACCTTTGTCATGTTTATAAAATTTCAAAACATTTTTTATATATACATATGTGTATATGAGAGCCACTCATATATACACATATGTATATATATAAATAATATATATATATATATATATAAATAAATAAATTAATTTTAACACTTTATTTCCCCAGGGACTTTATTTTAAGCCCCTTCCTCCATTACTGTCTATGTGAGTGTGTTGCAGCACCAGTGGTTGACTGTGTGTGTTGGATTTACACCAAATCTGAGCTAGGGTACATTTACGACTGTTTCAGTCCATTTTGGCTGATGGGTGGCCCAGCCCAGTGTCTTCTGGGCTATGACGGACACGGACGGGCCCGCCCTTGGCCCGGGCACGCCCGCGCACGTCCCGCGCTGCGGGAGCCCTGGCCGTGGTGTAAGCGTCTCCGGGCACTGGCGATGACGTGGTGGCACTGCGAATCTACCGCCCGCGTTGCAGCGTGGGGGTTGTGATCCTCTCTCCTCCCGCTGTATGGCAAGTGGCAGAAGTGTGGCAGGGACAACAGCAGAGTTGGCAGGTCTGTAATGGCTCCCTTGCTGCGGGAGCCGTTACAGACCTGCGTAAGTAGTGCCTCCGGGCCCTGGCGATGATGTGGCCGCACTGCGGGTCTACGGCCCGTGTTGCAGCGTGGGGGTTGTGGTCCTCTCTCCTCCCCACTGTGTGGCAAGTGGCAGAAGTGCGGCAGAGACAACAGCAGAGTCGGCAGGTTTGTAACGGGCTCAGAGGATCTATGTAAAGCGCAAATAACAACGGGGAGCATGGGCACCCCTGATGCGTATCACGGGTAATTTTATTTACATCTGATGAAGCATTCACCTAGCCACACGTTCTACATACATACATTTAACTGCACCAATAAAGCCTTTATCAAGGCCTTTCCTCTCCATAATCAGCCATAAAAAGGGCCAGGAGACCCTGTTGAATGTTTTTTCTGCGTCGAGTAATTTTGCAGCCATAGGGTCTCCTACCACCGTCGCATAATCAAAAAGAGTAATTATGTGTCGAATATGCTCAGTTGTCCCCCTTCCAGGTAAAAACCTGTGTTGGAAAGGAGAGACCAGTTTTTGAATAACCGTGGCTAGCCTTTTTGCTAGAATTTTAGAATAGATTTTCACGAAACTATTCACCAATGTAATTGGTTGATACGACCCCAATTCTGTAGCAGGTTTGCCTTTTTTCGGAAAAACTATAATATTAGCGCTTTTCCAGGATCTAATTGTGCTCTATGAAATACCTCCACCATAAGCGCCAAAAGCTGAGTCTTAAACTTTTTATTAAATTCCCCAGGGATTAGATCACTACCGGTGGCTTTGCCTGATGGAAGGGAATCTATAGCCTCACTTACTTTGTCCATTGTAATTAGCGCATCTAGGCTAGCTCTCTCCTCAGTAGATAGCTGATCATAAACTAGCCCCATATATAATCTTCCATTTCCTGGTCCTCAACCCTGACATCCTCCGTTTATAGCCTTTGATTAAAGTTTTGGAATGCAGCAATGAGAGCATCCAACTCCCTTATAATGCCAGCCCCCGGATCTCTAATTTCCCTGACCCAGGTTTGAACAGATTTCTCCCTTGTGCGCATAGCGAGCATATGGCCCACTCTCTTGCTATTCTCATAGACTCTACTTTTCCAAGCCATATATTTACCGGCCGCCTTTTTAAGTGATATCTCTGTGATAACTTATCCCATGATAGTGATCTTTAATTGTGCTGCCACCGAATCGCCCCCATGATTTAATATCTCAATCAACTCATCTTCTGCCTTCTCCAGATTCTCATATAACGATTGTAGCAAATTGTTTTCCTTTTTTTGCACCACCCAGCCATACCTAGAAGTTTCTCATCTGACCTCTTTCTTCAGTGTGTCCCATGCTATGCCTACATTAGTGCTCCCTAAATTCTCCTCAATAAACCTCGGAATCCAACCCCTCAATGGCTGTGTGCACCCCTCTTCACTTAATAAGGCCCTACTGAGTGGCCAGCATGTCTGCAAGGGTTGTACCCCAATTCCTAGCTCAATCACCAGGGGGTTGTGGGCTGACATAACTTTTGGGAATTTGCTTATTGAGCAGCCAGCTAAAAGTTCTTGTGAAACAAAAAAGTAATCCAATCTAGCATGCATTTGAAGGAGTGTGGAAAAATACATAAAACCGGGGTCAAATCCCATTTTCTCTGCCCAAAAAACCCATGCAGTGATCCAAGTTGGAAAATGTGATTTAAAAACTCTGGGTTTACGCCCTTGGTACATAACCCTGTGGGTGGTGACCTGACAACTCATGTTAATATTAAGATCCCGCAAAATATCATGGGAAGAGGCCACCCCACAAGCTCCACTTTCAGCCAATCATACAGTGTGGGGTTATCCAGCACAGACCACAAACACTGCTCAAAGAGTATACATTCTATTATCCAGACACATTTGTACAATGGCCCATCTCCCCATTTTATCAGCGAGAACACGTGGATAACTTCCCATTCCCTTTCGGGCCAATATCGCCACCCCTTTTGCCATAGTTTCCTGTGTTGTATACGCAATGAGTTGATACCCTCCCATCTCCAGGACCCCTTTCCTACTGCCGTCAATATGAGTTTCTTGAAGGCATAAGATATCTGCCTTCAAAAATCAAACATCAAGACTAATTTGCCTTCTTTTTTGGGGATCATTTAACACGCAGATATTGACAGATGCGATTTGAATTTTTCTCATTTAGCTGTAAGCAACAGTTCCCATCCATTTCCCAAACGAAGCTAGTAAGTACCAATAAGTACCAGACCAATAAATCTAGTATAATCCCCGTACAACAAAGGGGCTTCTCTGTCTCCCTTTGGATCCCCCCGCCCTACCCTTGCCCCCCCACCCGGCTCAAAAAGGCAAAAAAGGTCCTATGACCCTTGTGATGCCTCCTGCATGTTGTTGTGCCCGTATCCGCCCCCTACTAAAGAGAAAAAGACCAATAACTGAAAAAGAAAAAAAAGAAAAGACCCCAAGAGGAAACAGACCAAAAACCAGAAGCCTACCAAGCAGTATTAGAGAATAGAGGCAGCCCATCAGTCCCTATTTGACTAGTATCACCCATTTGAGGGTCTCAACCCCCAGCTCAACTCTTAAAGGAGTACCTTAAAGGAGCACCTTAGGACAATTCCTGTAAGTATTCCTGTGCCTTAATCTCTGATACAAATGCTCTAGTCGAGCCTTTATGCACAATCTTAAGTCTGGCCGGATTCATTAAAAAAACCTCACATCCTAATTTCTGAAAGGGGTTGATTAATTGCCGGAGTCGCCATCTTCTCTCCACGGTAGAGTGTCAAAAGTCAGGCCGCACGAAGAAAGAGTGTTCTGCTACTGACCTCCTTGCATCGGGTCTGGCCTTTTCAAATACAGACTGTCGTAGGAGAAAATTACCAAAAAAGATAAGAATGGCCCTTGGAAAATCATCTTGACCTGGCCTCTTCTTAAGCATCAGGGGAACTCAAATCTCTAACATTATTTCTCTGCTACCTTTTGTGCAGAAATCATTTGCAGACTACCAAAATCATTTGTCATTTTCTCCTGCACATTTCTCGATTCCTTTTTCAAATACCCCATGTTAATGTTTTTCTCAGTTATTTCACAACTCTTGTTAACAATTTTCACACAGAAGGAGGTTTGATCAGAGCAGGGTCATTTTGTGAAAATCCTGCTTCATCAATCCCCTCTGAAACCATCATAAATCTAAAAATCTGATTACAATCTGATTTGCCTAAAAGACTGTTGGCCTTGTTCGTTCCAACCTTACTCCATCTACATATGTCATAGCTTTATAATAAGTTCCTTTTCTGTCTTCCATTTCTATTTCTTCTCTCTTTCTCTTCTTGGCTCTTTGGTTTGTCTCTAACGTTTTACCTTTACACCTACAGCATGTATATATTAGAAACAGCCTTAGTATTCCAGTAGCAGTAGCAATAATAGGTGTTAGTATTCTCTCTAAACAAGCTGTTACCAAAAGGTAAAAACCAGTTTCCCATAAAGGAAAAACCCTTACCAAGTTTCTCCCAAGCACCATCAACCTTCAGTTCAGTCAAATCTTCTCGTAAATGCGTAATATTGGTAATATATCCCTTTAGATTCTTACTTTTTCCCAGGATATATGCACAGCATTGTTGAATTTTCAACACGCTACATACTCCACCCTCTTTTGCCAATAATACATCAAGAGCAAGTCTGTTTTGAAAGACCACAAACCTCATAGCCACCATTTCAGTATCAATCAATAAAAAGCCACCAACAGTGTCTATTGATAAACAATCAATTACTGTGGACAATTTTCTAATCTTGTGCAAATTTAGAATTACCCCAATTGAAGGTATAAATGCTCCACAACTATCACCCATAATCTCTGCAGGACAAATGTCCCTTTTACTCTGTATTAGTCCACTCTTACACTTTTCATTGGTTCCATGACTCTTATCCACATGGTAGATTTTCGTAAAGATAATCCCCCAATAACAACACCCACACCAATGTGCTGACAACCTATAGTAGGCATTCTTACCACATACATAATTAACTCCAGGAAAAAAAGGATCTTTACCACATTTTAATCCCCAACCCCCTGTGATTAAGAAGGTATGGTCACATTCACTAGGACCAATGAAATAATTGTTATAGTCAGTTTTCTATCTTAGTAATCAAAGCTCTCCCCTATGATACCAGTCTAGAGTCATTGTACCATATGTCTCACCTTTCTGGTAATTCCCATCCCTATGACCCCAAGGACGTATGTTCAACTTTTGCTCAGCAGCCTTTTTCCTAACGCTTTGTCATCTATCTTCTACCACATTTATAAACTCAATTTCCTCACCACGCAAACCACAGGTAAAGTTATTCCAATGGGCATATACAGTATCTATTGTTTTAGTAGTATGAAAAACTCTCCAAAATCTTTGCAATACTTACTATATTCATATTCTTTCTCATAGGAACTTCTGAAAAGACTAAATCAAAATTAGAATAAAAATATTGCAATTGTCCTTTTTGAAAGAAGAAACTTGTTTGTACACTACACGAAATTCTATATGTTAAAGGAAGGTGGTGATAAGTCATCCCTTCTCACGCAGATGACGGTAATTGCATGCACACATAGTAATCTCTTGTATCCATAGTATTAACACATTCATATAACAATTTAGTGAAGACATTCAACACGAAATCATTAATAGAATTATCTTGGTGTAAGTCATTACCGGTAAATCTAGTAACGTTAGTCTGTGGGTCTTCTTTAAGATCTTCTCCCATATTCATATTTACATCAACAAAATCATTGTAATAGTATTTTTAGTAGAATACATAAAATAAGGCACAACAACAAATAATATTTACCAATCAAACATCATTAGTAATACACATGTAAGTCAAGCATTAATACGTCTACAACTAGTTGATCTCTGAATCTGATTACCAATCTCTTGAATTCCTGCCATTCTATGATTAAAAAACCCTGAAAAAATAATAATTAAAAAAAAAAATGAATAATTTGATAAAGTATGTAAATCCAAGCACTTTAAGCCGCCTCAAGCCTATCCCCTCTTTTTTTACCTTCTCTTTCAGTCTTTTAGCACAGTTCCAGTTTCAGTTCTATTTTCAGTTTTCTGCACTTTTCAGGACAGTTCTCAATCCTCTACACCCCATTTCTCAACACAGTTCATTTAGGATGACTCATAACAATTTCTGTGGCTTGATTTAACAATTTCTTTTCCATCAACCAAATATGTCCATTCAGGTGCTGTATATTTCTTGTTTGGAACTCCTGCTCTTTTTGTTCTTCGAACTGTATTGTCCATATTGGCTCAATTCTTCAATTATTGAATTTGGAACCCTTTTATTCAAGGTAAATCTCAGTCTTTTCACTCCTTTAGGCCATATACTTCCTTTTTTGCTTTTTTCTTTTGAACACTGTCATTCGATTCAAGACTTGACTAAATATTCGTTTTAGTTGATTCCTTTTTTTCTTCTTTCCTGTTTAGTTCTACAACCAATTATTTTACTGCATCGATATTGAAAGACTCACAAGACATAGTAACTGATGCCCATTTTACTCGACTTTCAGTCTGTTCATGTTCTCTTTGATCAGTTTATTTTCTTCTTTCTTTATCATCTTCAACAGTCTTGGTACTTTTAAGTGGACTTGGTACGCGTCGTGGGTGACTAACATATACCAAAATTGACAAGCCTCCACACTTTACTGCTGTTGTCGTCACCAGTATCACTTGATATGGCCCATGCCAATGAGGTTCCAAACACGATTTTCTGATGTGCTTCTTGACAAGAACGCACTCTCCAGGGCTCAAGTGTATGCTGTTCTTGCTGTGTTCTCCAACCTGATGAAACACAGAACGCACCACATCAGACAAACCTTTGCAATAATCGAGCACCAAATCATTAGTTATACTCATCAGTTGATTCGCTGGAACTATTGGCTGTCTCATAGCTATGCCCTTGACAATTTTATGCAGCAACAGTCCAGTTCTTTTATCTGGGATACGTCTCGGACTCATCAGGACTGATGGAATTGTACCAGGCCATTTCAGTGTAGTGGATGCACACACTTTCGCAAGTCTTGACTTAATTGTGCCATTAACCTGCTCAACTACACCTGATGCTTCTGGTCGATAGGCACAGTGTAATTTTTGCTCAATTTGTAATGCTACACAAATCATCCAAATTATTTCATTATTAAAATGTGTCCCTCTATCAGATTCTAAAGAGACTGGAAATCCGAATCTTGGAATAATCTCTCTAAGAAGCAATTTAGCAACAGTTAAGCTTTCATTGAGTCTTGTTGGGTAAGCCTCCACCCTATGAGAAAACAAACAAACAATCACCAGTACATATTTCAGTCCATTACATGGTGGTACTTCTATGAAATCAGCCTGCAATTGAGTAAATGGACCAGCTGCTTTTCCAATCTGTCCCCAACTAACAACTGTCTTCCTTCCTGTATTTTGATGCTGACGAGTAACACACCTTTGGCAAAGACTCTCTGCAATGACTCTGAACTTGGGATTGCACCACGTCTGTTTGAACAATCTCATCATAGCGTCTCTACCTATATGTGTAGGACCATCATAAATTCTGGCCATCTGGGACAACAAACTGTCTGGAATGATTGGTCTTCCATCAGTGTAAATCCACACTTCATCTTCTGTCCTACATGAACAACCTGCCAGATTTCAATTTTTTTATCAGATATCTGTATTTCTTTATTTATTGAAACTGAATTTAGTGCACAAAAACGCACAACTTTATCTGCATATCTATTACCAACCATGATATGTTCACTGCCAGATTTGTATGCTGAAGATTTCACAACCCCAATTTATTTTGGCAATTGTACTGCCACTAATAGGTCTCTTACCTAATCTTCATTTTGAATTGGTGAGCATGATGTGGTAAAAAAACAGGTTGAGACTACAATAGCCCGTAGACGTGTACGACTTCAAAACCATATTTACTATCAGTAAATATGGTTATTCTCATGTTCCTTCCAATGCAGCATACCATTGTCAGTGCTACCAACTCAGATATTTGAGCGTAACTCACTCCCTTCAAGCATGAAGTGTCGATGACAATAGCCACCGTACAGATTGCATAGGAAGCTCGCAAGGTACCCATTTCATCTCTCAAGCAAGATCCATCCACAAACATCACACAATCTGATTCAGGCAATGGAGTATCGCTTATATCAGGTCTTTGCTTTGTACACAACTCAGTCACATCTAGACAATCATGATGTGCTTCTCCCATCAACAATTCACAATTCGGATTAGGCAACAAGGTAGCTGGATTCAGATTTGTGCATCTTGTCACAGTCACATTCTCAACTCCCAGTATCACTTGTTCATATTTTGTCAACCGACTGCTTGTAAGGTGCTGTGCTAGAGTAGGTGTCAACAAAATCTAAACAGAATGTGGTACATACACTTTCAATGGATGATCCATCAAAATTGCTTCACTCTGTTCCAAACTCACACAAGTAGCAGCAACTGCTTTTTAACATCCTGGCAAAGCTGCAGCTAGGGGATCTAGCGTTGTTGAGAAATATGCCACTGGACGAACCGCTGTTCCATGCATTCACGTTAAAAACTGACAGTGCACATCCTTCTTTCTCACAACAGAACAATGCAAAGTCCTTGTTGAAATCTGGCATTCCCAATTCTGGTGCTCAACAAAGGCTGTCTCGCAACTCAACTAATGCCTTTATACATTCCTCATTCAATTGAATTGTATCTGAAACATCTTTGTGAGTCAATCTTTGTAATGGCTTGGATGTCAATGAAAAAACATTGATCCACTGCATGCAGAATCCAACCATACCCACAAACATTCAAATTTCTTTCTGTGTCTTGATTGCATTTATTCGATCTCATGACACTTTCCTGGCCCCCTTTTACAATCTTGTGTCCCAAATAAAGAACTTCTTTATGGCAAAATTGCATTTTTGTTGGTGACACCTTATGCCCACCTACTGCTAAATGATTCAGTAGAGCAATGGTATCTGTCACACAAGCTTCTCTCGTCTTTGATGCAACAGCCCCCCTCAGACACCGTCATTGAGATGTATCTTAATCACTCTTTTGGCACTGCAACCAATATTGTGAAGCCACTTGTACATTAGAATTAGCTGATTCACCCTTCTGAAAAACCACACTTGCACAGTATCTCTGCACTTGACCATTCATATCCTGATTTGGCATATGAGTCTGTGGTATCTGTTGCTGTTGACTCTTATGTATTTCAACTGGCATCTGCTGATTCTGATTCATTTAATTATTTCCTAGCAAAACCCTACACTTGCGCCTCCAATGTCCCAACTTGCCCCACGCATGACACAGATATTTCTTCCTTAAATCCTCTCTGTTACCTCAACCTCTTCCTTGTATGGAAACACCACTATTTACCACAACACCTCTCATAGCAGTGGTAGTATAACCATTCTGAACATTCTGACCCTACCCCTGAAAACCTGTCTGAGGGAAATCTACAAAACCTCCTTTCTGTGCCGCTTTCATCTGAGCCCACATAATGTTTTATTTCAGCTTTTTGTGTCTCATCTCAATGTCCTCACTGGACTACTTTGTATCACGCAATATATTGTCAATTGTCTTACTTTGCCAACAAATCAAATGCTGCTGAATCATAACACTAATCTCTGGTCTTGAACCAAACACAAACCTATATACAAATTGACCCATATGTTTGTCAGTAATGCTTACAATGCACTATACTGTTTAAATACTTACAGAAGCATTTCATCTTAAGCATGCATTGTTTCTTTAGAATCAAGAGTTGTTGTATCTGTTTTGACCCAATTTGTCTGTTTAGGTGAAATCTTCCCTTCAAAATAAGTAATGACATAATTATATTTTTCATCACTTTATCAGATGGTGCTCCAGTTTTTACATCTTTAGGATATTCTTCTTTCAGCCAATGTACACCAATTTTACACTCGACCCACAAATCAGCTGGACCCACAATATCAAACAAACCATCTAAGTCTTTCCACAAGACCTTTGAAACTTTCACAAACCTTTCTACATGTTTGTACCACTCTACTGACTTCTCTCTCAATCTGGGAAATTCAACTGTAAATACCAATATATCCTGCCTCGACCATAGACATGAACATACCCACTTCTTGGTTCTTCTCTCATTGGGTATATCAGTCTCCTCTGCACCTGTTTCTCTCACTGAAAACCTCGGTAAAGCTCCTTGATTCACAACTTTTTCTTCCCTCTTATTAGCCCATCTGCCTTTCCAACGATCAAACTCACCCCATTGTCTCAATATACTAATTAACTCCTTCATTTGCAATCATTTCCCTAAAGCATACAAGCTCTCCAAATATTTATCACTGAAATCCAATCTGTATGTTTTCTGTAAAGCTTTCGACTTCTCTATGTCAACACCATATGTCTGTGCAATTTCAGCTAACTTCTTATGAAGATTTCTCGCTCTCATCGTAATGTTCTTAAACAAGAATAACAACTCTTCTTCCTGATACCTACTCAAACTCTCTGGACTGATCGTACCCAAAATCATCACCTCCAAATCCGATTTTAATTTCCCCACATCCATGTTCATGCCAACTTTATTAGGATTCATTCCTATAATCCACTCATCCAATTCCTCCGGCGAAGGCCCTAACGAACCTCCTGATATAGGTGTCACTCCCTTTGTATTCTGCAACAATCTTCATGGATCTATTTGCACACATAGGGGCCGATTAGGATGGCAGTGAATACGCATCCTCCGGGCCGGCGGAAGCCACCGCTGGCCTGGAGGAAGCGGATTCACCGCCTTAGACTGCGACAACACCACCAGCCACATTAGGATGGTGGTGGGATCAGCGGCAGACGGCAAGGCAGTCCGCCGCTTATCCGCGGTGTGTGTACCCAAATTGTTGACGGTGTCTGCAAGACACCGCCAGCCATATTATGATGCAGGCGGAAACATGCTTTTCCAAGGCGGCTTTTTTGCTGTGAAAAGGCATGTGGTCTTTTGTGTTTGAGGGCCTGTTGCAAGCCCCCAGGGTGTTAGGGGTGGGGGTGTACATGGGGGGTACCTATCGTACCCACCTACTTTGGCATGCACAAGGTGGCACAAGGTGGCAGGCACCACGCAATGAATCTTTTGAGACTTGATAGGGACTGACTATTGTCACGATGGATAATATCCCCCTCATGAGGACCTACAACAAGGGTAATATTCTACAAACAAGCTAATTATTACAATATACAAATCACATTAAGCATAATTATCAATAATGACAGACTCTGATTACTTATCAATTTGCTTTTATCCATTTCTTAAGTATATGAATGATCATTCAAACGATACAGCTTTTAATCACAGATCATCACACAAGAGAAAGTAAGTAATTCACATTAACATTTCATTTAACGAGCATGAGTGAGTGACTAGAAGAAGAGACAAAAGAGCATTGTAATAAGGTCAATGCAATTGCAAAGTATCATACGTACCTAGAGGAATCTTAAGCACAGCGTGCTGCTAATCTGAAGATCTAGCCCCCCGGATGGAAGGGAAAGCTGGGGCAACCTTGCAAAGGTATGAGTAGCAAAATTAAGGAGTCAGGATCAGACAGCAGCAGCCAAAAGAGAAGCTTAAGGAAACATCAACACAGCTGTCTCCTTACAGAAAACAGCTTAACTCTCTCCTTGACGCTCTAAGACGCTTCGTCTCAAGAAAAATGCGCTCTCCTCACATAAAATTCTAACACTATAGTTATACCCTAGATGTCAAAGTCAATCCCTAATTTGTATCAAAAGTCCAGAACATTCACAGTTCTCATTGGTTCAGGAACATACAGTGTTCTGTCACAACACTTCCATTGCATCTAACTTCCAAAAAATCTTTGTTAGAGCCAGGCTGTCATCATCGTCCTTCAACAGGAGGAAATCATGATATTCTCCTTCCGAAGTTCGCACACATTTTTAAAAAACAAAACATTTCCCCAGACAGTAAGGAAGTTCCATTGATATCTGTTCCACATTGCAGTCCACAAGGAAATATCATAACAATCATTACAAAGGACACAATACAATTCTTTGCAGCCTACTTTTAAAAAGCAAATTAATAATAACAGTGTTTTGAGGCCTTCTCTGTAAAGCATGCCATTTTCTCTAGGAAAAATAAACTAACTTAGTTATTTGTTCACATAAAAATCTCCCTTACATTACACATTTTAGTCTTCTATTAATCTAATATAAACATCAATATTCTCAACAGGTATTTTATGCAAATATTATCACTCACATGAAGCTATTTTATTAACGTGTTTCATTTGCATTGCCATCTTCACGTTTTTAGTGCAACTTCTTACGATCATAAAGAAAAAAAGTCTCCTCTCATTTGCACATGTAAGCTAAAATCCCTATCATTGGGGCTGATTAGGATCGCGGAGAATCCGCATCCTCCGGGCCGGCGGAAGCCACCGCCGGCCCGGAGGATGCGGATTCTCCGCAGCGGAGCCTTGAATGTCCCCCCGCCAGATTAGGATGGCTGGGGGACGAGAAGTCCATCCACTGCTTTTCCGCCGCGGTCGCCTTCCGACCGTGGTGGAAAAGCTCTAATATGGTGGCGGTGTCTATCAGACACCGCCAGCCATATTAGGATGGTTGGAAAGACATGCTTTTCTGCGGCAGCTTTCCCGCCGTGAAAATGCATACAGACTTTCACTTCGGGGGCCTGTTAATGGCCCCCTGGGTAAAGGGGGGTGGGGGGTGCACATGGGGGGTACCTATGGTACCCCCCTTCATTTGCGTGCACAAAGCAACAGGCACCGTGCGGTGCCTGCCACTTTGTGCATGCAAATGCGATGCATGCATTTTTAACCTTGCGGCGGTTGCAGCTTGGAGCTGCACCCGCCGCAATGTTAAAGATAGTGGATGTGACCGCCACCCTGGCGGTCACATCCTAATCGGCTCGGAGGGAACGCTGCAGCACCTGCGGACGTTCCCTCCTTCTCAGGGGTCGCGTGTGAACTCAAGTCCGTCTGCGATCCTAATCGGGCCCATAATTTCTCTGCTACATTTTGTGCAGAAATCATTTGCGGCCTACAGAAATTATTTGTCATTTTCTCCTGCACACAGAAGAAGGTTTGATCCGAGCAGATTTATTTTGCGAAAATTCTGCTCCATTACATCCATTCCTTCAGCATAAATTCAAAGTAAATGCTCTTTAAAAGTACTGCTATACAAATAAATACTGCTGGTTATTAATTTACAGAGGAGTATTCTTACGGAGCAATTCCTTTGCATTAGTGTGACAGAAACGAATCCTACTTCAGCTCAGTGATTAGCCATTATCTTGATTATGTCCTCTGATGGATACTGGATGGGACATGAAACTGGTCTCTTTACACCCATAAGAGAACAATCCTCTGTATTTGGGTAGTACTATGCTTTGGTCAGTTTAAATGTACAGTGAGTGGGTTTTTACACTTTATTGTTTTTTTACACAATGCACATTTTTTATATGAAACTAATATTATGATTATTAGTGTTTATTTGGTACTAAAGAACACCCCCCTCTTGGAAGTACTACCATATCTTGTGATTGCCTTTTAAGAGTGTATATTCATATTTAAGAACATTGTAGGCTGAAAAATGCTCTGTTTGACCCTATTGTTTCCAAAATATTCTCAGTGGGAGAAGCCCATCAAATCCACCTTTCAGAAAGATGGTTTCTTTTTAGCCGGCCACACTCCACTTTGGACATTGTACATGGAGAATCACTGACAAAATATCAACGTTCCGAATATCGACTTACAAGAATATCGAGTACAGAATATCGATGGACAGAATATCGACATCCTATCTCTACAAAGGTAAGTAAAAAAATATCAAAACCAAAATATCGCTGTTTAAAATATCGTTGTTTAAAATATTGTTTTTTTAAAAAGTCTTAAAAATAATATAACATTAATTAAATAATAAATATAATTAACAAAAACATAGTTATAATTATTTGAAAACGTTAAAAATAATAAATAATAAATGTAATAAAAAAATTAAACATACATATTTAAAGAAAATGATATATATTAACTTAATATTATTAATAATTAAGTATTTAATATAATTCTAAAATGTTAGAAACATAATACAAATTATAAATACATATATATATATATTCACTGAAAAAACCATAGGTTAGAGACCATATATAGTTAGCTGGACATTTTATTGACAAAAAACCAATGAAATTCCATATATAGTTAGTTGCACTAACTATATATCGCGCACCCGCAATCCACTGCTGATGATGTCACATATTACATCATTCATGACATGGTCAGTGACATCACTGATGACATCACTGATGACATCTCAAATGACATCACTGATGACATCACTGATGACATCTCAAATGACATCACTGATGACATCATCTAGTGTCTGTGTGTTTTTGTAAAGTTTAAATATGTTTTACATATTGAAGAATGAGTGGATGTATGGAAGACTGAGTGTGTGTGTGGCTGGCTGGGAGGTGTGTGACTCTGTGCATATCAATGTGTACTTGTATCAGTGATTGTATAAGAGAGTAAGTATGTGTTAGTATATGTGTGAAAAGTATGGTGTTCTGTGTTTAACTGTATAGATGAGGAAATCGAAGTGTGATTGATTCTTCACAGGACTGACTAGGTGTATGAGTGCATATGATAGTGTTGTAATAATGAGTGACTGTATGTATGAGTGATTGTATGGGTGAATGAGTGAATGTGTGTGTAGACGTAGGAATCAGTGAGTGCGTATGTAGTAACTGGTATTGGTGTGTCATGATGTCATCAGTGATGTCATTTGAGATGTCATCAGTGATGTCATTTGAGATGTCATCAGTGATGTCATCAGTGATGTCACTGAAGTATGGTGTTCTGTGTTTAACTGTATAGATGAGGAAATGGAAGTGTGATTGATTCTTTACAGGACTGACTAGGTGTGTGAGTAACTCCATGGATGAGTGGCAGTGTGTGAGTGTCTGCATAGGTGTATGAGTGCATATGATAGTGTAATAATGAGTGACTGTATGTATGAGTGATTGTATGGGTGAATGAGTGAATGTGTGTGTAGACGTAGGAATCAGTGAGTGCGTATGTAGTAACTGGTATTGGTGTGTCATGATGTCATCACTGATGTCATTTGAGATGTCATCAGTGATGTCATCAGTGATGTCATTTGAGATGTCATCAGTGATGTCATCAGTGATGTCACTGACCATGTCATGAATGATGTAATATGTGACATCATCAGCAGTGGATTGCGGGTGCGCGATATATAGTTAGTGCAACTAACTATATATGGAATTTCATTGGTTTTTTGTCAATAAAATGTCCAGCTAACTATATATGGTCTCTAACCTATGGTTTTTTCAGTGAATTTTCAAGGTTTTGTAAATGCAAATTCCTAACTATATATGGTCTACAACCTATGGTTTTTTTCAGTGAATTTCATTGGTTTTTTAAAAGCTAATATCTATAGCTGTAAAATATATTCTTTATTACGTGACGTATCACGTAGCCACGTGAGACGCCTCATGACGCGTCGCATAACCGTGACGTATCGGTTCTGCAGCGCAAACAAAACCCGTAACGTAAGCGTGCCGGAGCACGCTTACAGATATATATATTTTTTTTAACCTTAATTAGACAAAATCCACACGTGCACATATCTTGAGGCCTTGCAAAGGCACATCAAACAAACAGTCCCTACAATTTTGCCAAGTTTGCTGGAAATCTATTCCCTTAATTTTTTTTTTACTGTTTCTCTTGGTTTTCCCCTTGTTACGCTTACCGGGACGCTACCCGGTACGCGAACCGGACGCTCCAAAAACACAAGATGGCGGACTCCCGTTACGCTGCCGGTTAGCTGCCCGGTTCGCGTACCGGGAAGCGCCTCTACCGCGAAAAATCGCGGGGGACTTTAATATCCCCCTCATAAATCCTAGGGGGTCAGGAGGGGTTTACCTTGCCCCCTTTCCTTCATTTCCGCCTTCTTTTTTCACCACATCTTGTCTCTCGAACCTACCGAGAGACAAGATGGCGGCCGCTCCGGACTGTTTACAATGTTGACAGCTACGCTGCCGGTTAGCTGCCCGGTTAGCTGCCCGGTGAGCTGCCCGGTTCGCGTACCGGGACGCGCCTCTACGGCGTAAAATCGCAAAATGTTTTGCCCCGCGGGGCACTTTAATATCCCCCTCATCAATCCTAGGGGGTCAGGAGTGGTCTACCTTGCCCCCTTTCCTTCATTTCCCCCTTCGTTTTTCACCACATCTTGTCTCTCGATCGTACCGAGAGACAAGATGGCGGCCGCTCCGGTTTGTTTAGAATGTTGACAGACACAGGAGAGCCAATCAGATTCGCTTCGCGAAGTTCCGTTACGCGTCAGGTACGCGAACCGGGGCGCTAACCGGAGCGCTGTCACAGATATATATATTTTTTTAAACGTTAATTTCTCAAAATCCACTGGAGCACATATATTGAGACATAGCAAAGGCACGTCGGGCAAACCATATCTACAATTTTGCCAAGTTTCATGTAAATCTATTCAGCCGTTCGAGCTAAAAGTGAGTCCAACCGCCCTATGGAAAAATGAATGGGAAAAACGCGTTTTGGGACCCCCCTTTGTTCTCGGCCCCCCCTTGACGAAACCCCACCAAATTTTCAGGGGCTGCTCAGAAAAAAATGTGCCATTTTCCTGAAAATTTCAGCCAATTCCGTCCACAAACGCCAAAGTTATTAGACATAGAATTTTCAGAAATCCCATAGAGAAAAAATCCTAACTATATATACCCACTGGCTATCGCCAGTAGGTAATATACATATATAAACATATGTAATCTGCATATCTATATAAATATAAATGCATGCATACATATACATATATGCATACATATGCATGTTATTTACATGAAAGTTTTAAAAACACTAATAAAAGCAAAGCTAAAAAGCCACCTCATTACAAACAGAATGGCTTTAACTTAAACGAGGGCGAGATCTATTGCATTTTCAATGCTTGTTTACTTTGGTTCTATCAAGAAGGCATTCAGATGTGTCACACATTTGCCATAAATTCTGAATGTTAGCACTCTAGTTGCTCATTAGATCACTGTAGTAAAGCTAGTGCTCACCAGGGAAGTCTGCTGCTAATCATGGTTTGCAGCCATTTTCCCGCATTTTTTATCCCGCAGACTTTCAGTCCGCATACCATTATCCCGCAAGGTCATTGAGCTCGCATACCATTATCCCGCATTTTTTCAAAACGCATGTGCATTTATCGCGCATGCCTTTACAAAGAATTACGTTTTAAAGGCATGTATGGTAAATGCATTTGCGTTGTGAAAACCACGATGACGAGAGAGGTAAGTGGGTTTGTGTTAATTTTTTCGTGGGTTAGTGATTGTGTAGTGTAGTGTAGTGTTGTGTAGTGTAGTGTTGTGTTAGTGTAGTGTAGAGTTGTGGTGGTTGTTTAGTGTAGGGTCATGCTGGGGGTAGTGTTTTAGGGTTTAGGGTTGTGTTGTAGTGTTTGCGTAGTGTAGGGTCATGCTGGGGGTAGTGTTTTAGGGTTCAGGGTAGTGTTGTAGTGTTTGCGTAGTGTAGGGTCATGCTGGGGGTAGTGTTTTAGGGTTTAGGGTTGTGTTGTAGTGTTTGCGTAGTGTAGGGTCATGCTGGGGCTAGTGTTTTAGGGTTTAGGGTAGTGTTGTAGTGTTTGCGTAGTGTAGGGTCATGCTGGGCGTAGTGTTTTAGGGTTTAGGATAGTGTTGTAGTGTTTGCGTAGTGTAGGGTCATGCTGGGGGTAGTGTTTTAGGGTTTTGGGTAGTGTTGTAGTGTTTGCGTAGTGTAGGGTCATGCTGGGGTGTAGTATTTTAGGGTTTAGGGTAGTGTTGTAGTGTTTGCGTAGTGTAGGGTCATGCTGGGCGTAGTGTTTTAGGGTTTTGGGTAGTGTTGTAGTGTTTGCGTAGTGTAGGGTCATGCTGGGGGTAGTGTTTTAGGGTTTTGGGTAGTGTTGTAGTGTTTGCGTAGTGTAGGGTCATGCTGGGGTGTAGTGTTTTAGGATTTAGGGTAGTGTTGTAGTGTTTGCGTAGTGTAGGGTCATGCTGGGGTGTAGTGTTTTAGGGTTTTGGGTAGTGTTGTAGTGTTTGCGTAGTGTAGGGTCATGCTGGGGGTAGTGTTTTAGGGTTTTGGGTAGTGTTGTAGTGTTTGCGTAGTGTAGGGTCATGCTGGGGGGTAGTGTTTTAGGGTTTTGGGTAGTGTTGTAGTGTTTGCGTAGTGTAGGGTCATGCTGGGGGTAGTGTTTTAGGGTTTTGGGTAGTGTTGTAGTGTTTGCGTAGTGTAGGGTCATGCTGAGGGTAGTGTTTTAGGGTTTAGGGTAGTGTTGTAGTGTTTGTGTAGTGTAGGGTCATGCTGGGGGTAGTGTTTTAGGGTTTAGGGTAGTGTTGTAGTGTTTGCGTAGTGTAGGGTCATGCTGGGGGTAGTGTTTTAGGGTTTAGGGTAGTGTTGTAGTGTTTGCGTAGTGTAGGGTCATGCTGGGGGTAGTGTTTTAGGGTTTAGGGTAGTGTTGTAGTGTTTGCGTAGTGTAGGGTCATGCTGGGGTGTAGTGTTTTAGGGTTTTGGGTAGTGTTGTAGTGTTTGCGTAGTGTAGGGTCATGCTGGGGGTAGTGTTTTAGGGTTTAGGGTAGTGTTGTAGTGTTTGCGTAGTGTAGGGTCATGCTGGGGTGTAGTGTTTTAGGGTTTTGGGTAGTGTTGTAGTGTTTGCGTAGTGTAGGGTCATGCTGGGGGTAGTGTTTTAGGATTTAGGGTAGTGTTGTAGTGTTTGCGTAGTGTAGGGTCATGCTGGGGGTAGTGTTTTAGGGTTTTGGGTAGTGTTGTAGTGTTTGCGTAGTGTAGGGTCATGCTGGGGGGTAGTGTTTTAGGGTTTTGGGTAGTGTTGTAGTGTTTGCGTAGTGTAGGGTCATGCTGAGGGTAGTGTTTTAGGGTTTAGGGTAGTGTTGTAGTGTTTGCGTAGTGTAGGGTCATGCTGGGGGTAGTGTTTTAGGGTTTAGGGTAGTGTTGTAGTGTTTGCGTAGTGTAGGGTCATGCTGGGAGTAGTGTTTTAGGGTTTAGGGTAGTGTTGTAGTGTTTGCGTAGTGTAGGGTCATGCTGGGGGTAGTGTTTTAGGGTTTAGGGTAGTGTTGTAGTGTTTGCGTAGTGTAGGATCATGCTGGGGGTAGTGTTTTAGGGTTTAGGGTAGTGTTGTAGTGTTTGCGTAGTGTAGGGTCATGCTGGGGTGTAGTGTTTTAGGGTTTTGGGTAGTGTTGTAGTGTTTGCGTAGTGTAGGGTCATGCTGGGGGTAGTGTTTTAGGGTTTATGGTAGTGTTGTAGTGTTTGCGTAGTGTAGGGTCATGCTGGGGTGTAGTGTTGTAGGGTTTTGGGTAGTGTTGTAGTGTTTGCGTAGTGTAGGGTCATGCTGGGGGCAGTGTTTTAGGATTTAGGTTAGTGTTGTAGTGTTTGCGTAGTGTAGGGTCATGCTGGGGGTAGTGTTTTAGGGTTTAGGGTTGTGTTGTAGTGTTTGCGTAGTGTAGGATCATGCTGGGGGTAGTGTTTTAGGGTTTAGGGTTGTGTTGTAGTGTTTGCGTAGTGTAGGGTCATGCTGGGGGTAGTGTTTTAGGGTTTAGGGTAGTGTTGTAGTGTTTGCGTAGTGTAGGGTCATGCTGGGGTGTAGTGTTTTAGGGTTTTGGGTAGTGTTGTAGTGTTTGCGTAGTGTAGGGTCATGCTGGGGGTAGTGTTTTAGGGTTTAGGGTAGTGTTGTAGTGTTTGCGTAGTGTAGGGTCATGCTGGGGGTAGTGTTTTAGGGTTTAGGGTAGTGTTGTAGTGTTTGTGTAGTGTAGGGTCATGTTGGGGGTAGTGTTTTAGGGTTTAGGGTAGTGTTGTAGTGTTTGTGTAGTGTAGGGTCATGCTGGGGGTAGTGTTTTAGGGTTTAGGGTAGTGTTGTACTGTTTGTGTAGTGTAGGGTCATGCTGGGGGTAGTGTTTTAGGGTTTAGGGTAGTTTAGTTGTTTAGTGTATGCTAAAGGCATATTCGTTCTAAAAGTTTTCGTTATTTTAATTTGCGGCCTAATAGTACATGCGGGATTTTTTTTGCGGACTGATGGTATGCGGGATTTCGTCATATATTCGCTAATCATACTTTCTATGGCAAAATGAACCCCCTCATTTTGTTCCTTTTTAAATTAAATGTTTTAAGAGTTACCACTTTATTCCAATCAAGATGGCTTCAGGTGTGCCATACCTTTGTAATAAGTAGGACTGTTAGCACTCTAGTTGTTCTTTAGAACACTCTGGGACAATCTGTCATTGGGCTATAGTTGGGCTACATCTGGCTGATATTTGGGCTACATTTGGTTTTTTGTCTCTGGTGGCCATCTTTGGGCTACATTGGGCTACATTGGGCTACATTTGGGCTCCAACATATATATAGCCCAATGTAGCCCAATTTATATTTTTCAAAGTTAATTTTCGTAAAAACCACTGGAGCCTATATCTTGAGACATAGCAAAGGCACATCGGGCTACCAGTCCCTACAATTTTGCCAAGTTTGGTGTAAATCCATTCAGCCGTTCAGGCTAAAAGTGAGGCCAACCGCCCTATGGAAAATTGCATGGGAAAAACACGTTTTGGGACCCCCCTTTTTTCTCGGCCCCCCCTTGACGAAAACCCCCCAAATTTTCAGGGGCTGCTCAGAAACAAAATGTTCCATTTTCCTGAAAATTCCAGCCAATTCTGTCCTCATAAGCCAAAGTTATTCGACATAGAATTTTCAAAAATCCCATAGGAAAAAAATCCTAACTATATATACCTACTGGCTATCGCCAGTAGGTAATATATATATATATATATATATATCTATATATATATATATATATTACAAAGCACACTGGGTCCTTCCGGGTACCTCCTCCCGTAGTCAGGTGGCGCGGAAATTCGGCAAACCCAGAGCCGAATAATTTCAATGAAAATCCACAAGTTTTGCCCATAAGCAAAGTCGGGCACTCAAGGAGATTCAGCCATGAAAGTTTATTCACCGGATATCGCTACGCGTTTCGACACACCAAGGTGTCTTGATCACACGATAACCTCTCCCCAGTGCTCAGCATGTTAAATACACAGCGAGTATACAAACAATAAACATAGATGAGGTCTGCATCGATCAACACATTCAAGTCAAAAACTTGTCGGCCATATTGGAATGGAGTAACTTTCATACAGGTAAGTATGGAACCACATGATCTAGCAATACTATCTGTGAATCGACCATAATTCTAGTGATTCATCAGTGATCGTCGTAATACATTTAGTACATTTGAAACCCAGGCAATGACTTATTAAGTCACCATGATCAAACAATTATATTGAAAAAAACACAACGTAATGTCTTTACCAATAATGTCTTGGCAATGGGTGTAGTTTCACCATATCCAAAACTATACCATTCCAGTAAACACTCAGGTCTATCATAGATCCTTACCCAATGATGGAATTCGATAATTAGAACTGGCAGCAATATTGATATATTGGCGGTCTAGTGCCCTGCTAGTACTAAGTTCATGGACACCCGATACTAATGTAAGTCCGAAAACGTGCATAAGGTCTAGTGCCTCGGGGTCAAAAATTGAGGGATGCATCTAAATGCCAAAAACCATCTATGTAGTCAATAAATAATAAATCACAAAAAGGAGGAGAAAAGTGCCCATAGTGAAAGTCTTATCTTTAACAAGGTGAAGTGATTTCTTCCATCCAAAGTGGAGAAAGGTGGGGCCATGGTGAGGTGGTCAAAGAGAGTGCTTTTCCCCATCCTAATCTCCTGAAAGAGACATAACAATAACATGATTAAAACGATTTAAAACATATACTTGAGTATATCTTATACACAAAAATACTTTGCAAGATTCTCAAAAACAACTGTACACAGTGGAGGGAAATTGTGATAAGGTTACAGAATACCTCCAAAGATAAGCAAACCGAGGGCATGCAACTTTATTCGTTATGCAGATGAGTTGCCAGTTCCTCATCCATGTTATGCCCTCCCGGGGATCTGGTCTCGAGCTCCATGATCCATCTGGATTCCCTCTTTCTAAGAGCCAGTTCTCTGTTGCCACCCCGTCTTCCTATATTCACTTGTTCTACTGCGTAGTATTTTAACAAGGAGTTATTGGATTTGTGGAAGTCTTGGAAATGTCTGGCTATGGGGTATTTGGCATCTTTATTAGTAATAGCTCTGAGGTGTTCTTGAACACGTTTTTTAGCCATGCAGGTAGTGCTACCAACATACTTGATGTTACAGGGGCATTCTAAGATATAAACGACATAGTTGGTGTTGCATGTTAGGAATTGCTTAATCTTTCTACGTTCCAGGGTACCTGGGATTGCGATATCTTTGACCATGACACTGGCCTTACATGCCCGACACTGCCCGCAGGGATAGAAACCTTTAAGTCCCTGAATATGTTGTGTCTTAGTCTCAGTGATGTCTCCCTTGACTAGGATATCTCTTAGGTTCCTGCCTCTTCTGTATGTGATCTGCGGTCTTTCTGTAATTTGTGGGCCTATGATGTTATCTGCTTGTAGTATTTTCCAGTTTTCATTAATGATTTTCTGGACTTTACTAGATTGTTCATGGAAAGTAGTGATGATTCTTGTGTCAGTAGGGGCAGAGTTATCTTTGACTTTGGGTATCAGAGTGCTAGATCTCTCTATGTCCTGGACTTTTTTGACAGCTTTGGTGAGAGCCCATTCAGGATAACCTCGTTCTCTAAATCTGGTCAGCATGGTTTCTTGTTCTTTGTCAAAACCTTCTAGGCTACTGCAATTTCTTCTTGCTCTTAAGAGCTCCCCATAGGGTATACTCCATTTCAAAGGGTCAGGGTGAGCGCTGAGGGCATGGAGTAAACTATTCCCTGATGTATCTTTTCTATGGAGTTTAGAAGTCAGATGACCATCGATGACTTCTATGATGGTGTCCAGAAATTCCACACTGTTATTACTGATATTGTAAGTAAGGGTTATGTTGTAGCTGTTGGAATTCAATTTCTCAATGAATTCTACAGCTTCTTTTTCAGTGCCCTGCCAGATGATGAACAGATCATCAATATATCTGATCCAGGTTTGGACTTTGGAGAAGTCTGCCTCAAGATTCCTGTCTCCCCTTATTTCCTCCTCCCATTTTCCTAGGAAAAGATTAGCAAAATTGGGGGAAAATGCTGACCCCATAGCCGCACCTCTTATTTGTTTATAGAGGGACCCGTCAAACATAAAAATTTTATTTCTGAGAAACAATTTCATCATATTAACAAGCATGCCTGTGTGATCTATATAACCTATTTCTCTTTGTTTAAGGAAATGGTAACAGGCCTCCATACCCTGGACATGGTCTATTATGGTGTAAAGAGCATTTACATCCATCGTGATGAGAAATGCTCCCTCCATCCATAAAGTTTTTTCGATCTTATTGAGGAAATCCGTAGTATCCCTTGTATAGGAAGGGAGAAGGCACACATATTCTCGTAGGAAATGGTCAATGTATATGGATACATTTTCATTGATACTTCCTATGGAAGAAATAATTGGCTTTCCAGGTGGTTGGTTAACATCTTTGTGAACCTTCGGGAGAAGGTAGAAAATGGTAATTTTGGGGTAATCCTTTTTCAGGAAGCAAAATTCTTGCCAAGAAAGGAGTCCCTCATTTCTCCATTCAAGTAGTTTATCCCAAGTTTCAGTGATACTAGAGTTGTATTCTTCAAAATTAGACTTGCAGTAAAATGCGCTCCCTTCTAGTTGTCTGAGAGCCTCAGTAATGTACAAGTCTCTACCCCATAAGACAATGTATATATATCCAAATCCAAGAGAAAAGTATTATGCGCTCTCAGGAGAGGTGATTCACCAGAATTTATTCTTTCATACCGTGACGCGTTTCGACACAAAATGGTGTCTTGGTCACACTGTCCATGGGACCAAGACACCATCGTGTGTCGAAACGCGTAACGGTACGAAAGAATAAATTCTGGTGAAACACCTCTCCTGAGTGCGCATAATACTTTTCTCTTGGATTTGAATAATATTTACCGGCTTTTGAGTCGCTGCCGGTTATGCGCCACCCGACCATGGGATTGACCCCGGAGGACCCTCAACGTGCATGCCCATATATATATATGTATACATAAACCTGTAATATAAATATAAATATAAAATATACATGTAATAAATTAAACTATTAAAATGAGTATTTTTTGGTAAAAATATATTTTACACTGCATTAACTATAACATGAAGGAAAAAGTTGAATAGCGTAGGGGATAAAATTACTATTCCCACTCCAGAGAGTGCAACAGTAAGGAAAGTGTTGGATAGCGGAGGGGAATAATTTACTATTCCCACTCCATGGAGTGTAACAGTAGGGAAAGTGTGGATAACGGAGGGGTTAAAATTACTATTCCCACTCCAGAAACTGCAAACGTAGGGAAAGTGATGGATAGCGGGAGGGTAAAAATTACTTTTCCCACTCCATTGAGGGCACCAGTAGGGAAAGTGTTGTATAGCGGGTGGGTAAAAATTACTATTCCCACTCAAGTGAGTGCAACAGTAGGGAAAGTGTTGGAGAGCGGAGACGTATAAATTAATATTCTCACTCCAACAAGTTTGACAGTATGGAAAGTGTTGGATAGTGGAGGGGTAAAATGTACTATTCCCACTCCAGCGAATGCAACAGTAGGGAAAGTGTTGGGTAGCGGGTAGGTAAAAAGTCCTATTCCCACCCCAGTCAGTGCAACAGTGGGGAACGTCTTGGATAGCGGGTGGGAATAATTTACTATTCCCACTCCACCAAGTGTAACAGTAGGGAAAGTGTTGGATAGTGTAGGGGAATAATTTACTATTGCCACTCCTGCAAAATATTTACACTTTATTAAGAAATAATTAATATCTGAATAATAACTAATTAATAACATTTAAACACATTTAACAATATAAAATATTAACTACATGAATATTAATAAAATTACTAATTGATTATAATTAAATGACTTTCCACCCTACTCCCCTATAAAACCACAACCCGCTCCTAAAATAATTACACAATTAACATATTTACCTATTAATAATTAGTTAGCATCATAAAAATAACTTTATTCGCTTAACAAAATGGACCATAAACGTATTTTACAGACAAATACCTTTCAATTTTGTCTCCAATTCATACAATAATATAGTTCATGCCTCGACAACTCTAAGTCTAAAAGATAAAAGAAACAGAATTAAAAGGAATTTATTTTAAAACCAATAAAAGACAATTTACATTTACAATCCATACCGTTTCCTTATAGCAAGGGCAGATCTAATAAAGTTTAATACAGCAGTGCAAATCGTCACATTAGAAAGAGAGAGTAGGTTATAAAAACTCTCCTGATAGTTAATCGGAGCATTTCTCACAAGATTGGGACAAGAAACCTTGCCCCTGGCTCTTTGTAGAGTGTGAAAAATAGCATAAAGTGCTTTGCTGGGCCAAATGATTACATGGGCAGCGGGTGAGATTTTCACACCAGCCAGCCGGGTTGGGGAAGGCCACACGAAACTGCAATGTGGAAAGGCGAAACCTAGTCAAAAGACATCAGTACTGTATGTTCATAGTAAAGAAAGATACAATTGATGGTGTAAAGGGTACTGACCAAGCAAACCCAGTTGTTGGCGATATTCAGCTGACTCAGCAAAATATGTGTAATCAATTTCGAGTTTGCTTGGATACAGGTAGGGTTATCATAATAACACCCTAGCCCTATTTCTTTAAATTTAAATTTGACAAATCGTAATGGCCAAGGCATTATCCATAGATATACAGAACCTGATAATATCCCTTGAGAACTGTAGATCTTCTGACAACCTAATCTTAACCCAAAGGACCAAGAGAGCAATGTTAATTCGATCCTCAATAAAACCCAAGCCTACCTCAGAGTGGCAAAAGGCCATGGGAGCCATTGGGGTCATCAGCAATCCTTTTATGAATTTCATTTCTAAGATTTGAAGCTGGGTGCTTTTTTGATGCCCCCTCTCACCAGCTGCATAGGTTGCGACAGACAAGCATTTTGCCTTATATAGGGTAACTAGTTCTGCAACCGGCTTATGACCCAAATTACAGGCAAAGGGAAATAAACCTTTAGCTGCCCGGCTAGTATGCTGGACCCTGGTCGTGATGAGGTGGTTCCAGTTCAATTTATCATTAAAAATGTTCCCCAAATATGTAAAATTCGACATTTTGTCAATGATCTTTCCCTTGACTATGAATATTCTAGTTTTAGTTTGACTCGGGCCACACACCATTACATAGGATTTGATCAAAGTTACTTTTAGGTTCAGTGCTGTCATAAAATCATTAAAAACATTTAAAGACTTCTGCAGGCTGTTGGCTGTTAAGGTCATTAAGACCGTATCCTTGGCATACAATAACAAGGGAACCAGCTTGCCTCCGATCCTGGGAAAAACTAGGGCCTGCTCTATCAGAGATGACTCTAACCCATTTGTGTATAAAAGACAAAGAAAAGGAGCAAGAATGCATTAAGAATAACCAATTAAAAATGATCTAATAACAAATTAATTAACTCAATTAACAATATAAATGATTAAATACAAAATAATAATGAATAACAATATTAATTTATTAATTTCAATTAAATTACTTCCCATCCTATTCCCCTATAAACCCACAACCCGCTGCGGAACAAAAACACAATATATATATTTTAAATTAATAACTTCTAAAAAGTGTTAAATTTATATATTATAATTCAATTACCTCCCACCATATTCCCCTATAAACCCACAACCTGCTACAGAACTAAAATACACAAAAATTAATGAACATAAAATGTATTATTTGTAAAAAATTCAAACATACATTAGAAAGATAAGCTATACTATTAACACATATACTAACACAGAACACCAACTTTTTTCTCGATATTATAAACAACTATGGGGCCGATTAGGATCGCGGAGAATCCGCATCCTCCGGGCCAGCGGAAGCCACCGGCGGCCCGGAGGATGAGGATTCTCTGCAGCGGAGCCTTCAATGTCCCCCCGCCAGATTAGGATGTCTGGGGGGACGAGTAGTCCGTCCACCGCTTTTCCGCCGCAGTCGCCTTCCGACCGCGGCGGAAATGCTCTAATATGGTGGCGGTGTCTATCAGACACCGCCAGCCATATTAGGATGGTGGGAAAGACATGCTTTTCCGCGGCGGCTTTCCCGCAGTGGAAAAGCATACAGACTTTCACTTCGAGGGCCCGTTGCAGGCCCCCTGGGTGAAGAGAGGGTGGGGGGTGCACATGGGGGGTACCTATGGTACCCCCCTGCATTTGCGTGCACAAAGCAGCAGGCACCGCGCGGTGCCTGACGCTTTGTGCATGCAAATGTGATGCATGCATTTTTAACTTTGAGGCGGTTGCAGCTTGGAGCTGCACCCGCCGCAATGTTAAAGATAGTGGATGTGACCGCCACCCTGGCGGTCACATCCTAATCTGCTCGGAGGGAACACCGCAGCCCCTACGGATGTTCCCTCCTCCTCATCGGGCCCTATATTTTTACTTACAATATTACTAACTTCGATATTAAGTGAAACGATATTTCTTACATGAATGTCGATATTCTTGTTGACAATATTCTTGCAGGTCGATATTCAGTCACTTCAAAATGTAAACCGATACTATGGCATATCGATATTTAAAACTTGATATTATGTCTGCATACCGTACATGGAGGCAGTGGGTAGCACCACTAGAAAAGTGGGCAGCACTATTGAGGAAGAAGAGAAAAATTCAGTGAAGAGAGCGAGTGGTGGCCACCAAAGAAAAACTTTGGACTTGCACCTATTTTCTTTTTTTACAAAATCTCACATTAGTTATCATTCACATTCCATTTAGTTCATACTCTGCACCAGTTATACAGTACATATTTCACAGTCACCACCAGTCACACTCTACACCTGTCACATTTGGCCTCATTTAAATTACACATCAGTTTGATTCTGCTTTAGTTGTTTCCAAAATAAGTTTACAGAGCATGATGTTTATCAACCAAGTTAAAAGGAAATTCATTTTGAGTTAAAAGGGAATGAGTATTTGATATATCAGGTCATATGGACCCTCTTTTTTTCCTTTCTCTAACAGCCGCCACCAAGAAGCTAGCAACATAAAAAATTTCTCATGGATTGTTCAGCATCTGCAAATATATTGAGATGGCCTAGCCAGCGGAAAGCCTTTGTCCTTTAATGTTGGTAAAATAAAACGTTAACAAATGTGCAAATAATGCTTACAAAACAAAACAAAGTACAAGGGGGCAGATTTATGAGGCCGTTGCGCCTCTTTGCGCCGCAATTGCGTCACTTTATTTGACGCAACTGCGGCGCAAACAATGCGCCCTATTTACAACGTGACGCATCTAGGAGATGCGTCACGTTGTAAAGCACTGCGCCATAAGGACACGTTCCTGCGCAGGGGGGCGTTCCTGCGCAGGAACGCCTCCTGAAAGTAGCTGAGTGAAATCTATGAGATTTCACTCAGTCACTTTCAGGGCAATGCTGCGTCAAAACCCTGCGCCTGCTTGAAGCAGGCGTAGGTCTTGACGCAGCATTGTGCAGATGGTGTACCCCCGAGCCTTGCTGGAGCTGCGTCGCGCTTGCGACGCAACTCCAGCAATGCGCCACATTTCCGGCACAGATGCGTCACGCATCTGTGCCGTTTTGCACCATGGTGCGCCGCATTATAAATGCGGCACACCATGGGTGGCGGAGCTGTGGCGCACTGTGGCGCACTGTGGCCCACGTTAACTGGCGCATCCCTGGGGATGCACCAGTTAACATAAATCTGCCCCAAGGTGTCTTGAGTGGAGAAATTGTCACAAGTGCAGTGACTGAAATCCTCCGCCTTTCTCCACCCCAAAGGTTCAGCCAATAAAAAGTGCAGATAGTTGAATCTAAATCTTACTAAGAGAAAACGATGTTGGGGCTTAGTGACTATCTCTAAATAAGGCTCCATGGAGTAGGTAGTTTTTCTATTTGATGGGCCCAAACTGTCGGTTTTACCAGCTCTCTAGCCTCTCTTTCTACATGTGCCATGCATAGAAAGGAAATCTTGACCCTCGACAAATCTTTCTTACGTTATTGTTCTGGCGTATCAAATATCTCGGGGAGTCCTAATAACATTGCTGTCCTTTTTACGTGACTCAGCCAGGGGATGCTGCTTGCTCTATCTAGTGCTAAGCAATCACGCATGATCTCCAAATTAATTTCTAGTTCAGGATTGGTCTAGATCGAAATCCTTTTGAGTAAAGGGCCATACTGATCAAATCTGACACAAAGCCAATACCAATTTCTTGATGAAGAACAAAAGAAGGTTTTGATTGTGGAACTGAGAGCAGGCTTCTCAAAAATGTATTTTCAACAATTTGGAACTCTTCAGCAGCCTTTTATACCCAAACTTCTGAGCCATATTTTGAAATAGTGATACTTGTTGCTCTGTATATATTTAGCATTACTTGCACTGGCTTTGCCCCCAACCTGTGTGCACAATAAAGCACTGCTACAGTTGATCTGACCATGGCATTCCTCTTGGCTTTCCTTTGCGGGACCCATGTGCTCCTATCGTCAAACAAAATGCCTAGGTATGGAAATGGAGTGACCCTGGTTATTTCATTTTCTTCACAATAATGTGTTTTGGGTTTTCTTGGTTTGACACCCATAATCATTGTGTGGGATTTAGTGAAATTTACATTAAAATCCAATTATCTTATAAAATCGGCAAAGGAGCTCAGAAGACACTGAAGGCCAACCGCTGTACAGGCTTAAAAAGGTGCGTCATCTGAGTATAGGAGCACTGGTATCAGTCGTTCTCCCACTCGTGGGATATCTTTACTGGCTCCACCCAACACTGAATCTAATTTATATAAAGCGTAAAGAGTAGGAGGGCTAAAATGCATCCCTGTCTAACACCTTTTATAATACGTATCCCCTGTGTATGATTGCTCATTGGATCAAACCTTACTGTGGCCCTAAGATCCCTGTGCAGGTCAGATAAAAAATGAACAATGTTTTTATCCATACCCAATGAATGTAGCAAGTCCCAAAGTTTGGTTCTGTTTACTCAGTCAAAGGCCGAGGACAGATCCATGAAAGCAAGGTGTAGTGTCCCTTTCTTTGCCATTGTATATTTTCCTGCTAAGAGATGCAGGTTGAGACACTGGTCGATGGTGCCCCTCTCTTTCCTAAAACCATTTTGGCAGGTTTGACAAAACATTACACTCATTGAACTAGCATGTCAATTTGCTAAGAATCAATCGGCCTAAACTTTAATGGCCGACTCAAACAATGATATAGGCCTGTAGCATTTATTTTATTTTATTTTAATTTCTTGTATCGCGCTGGACTCAATCCCATGAGGGTATCTCCGCGCTTTGCCGGCCAAAGAGTTGTTGTAATCTTTAAAGTGCATTTAGGGGGACTGAAATGCTTCCTGGAAGAGGACTGTCTTCAGGGCCTTTCTGAAGGATAGGTGGTTGGTGTTCATCCTCATTTCCATAGGAAGTTTATTCCAAAGAGCAGGACCAACTGATGAAAATGCTCGGTCTCCCTGTCTAGCTCTTTTTGTTGCATTGTGGATCTCCTCTTTGCCCTTTTTTAAACACAGGGACAATAATTGACTTGGACCAAGATCCTGGCAGCCCACATCGACATGCCATATTAAAAACGTGTGGTAATATTTTTGACCATAATGTTATATCCATTTTAAAAAGATCAGTCCAGACCCCATCCGGCCCAGGAGCTGTATTGCTCGTCATTTGGATAATGGCCACAGCTACTTCGTTTTCGGAGAAATCAAAATTATAAGCTTCAACCATAGGTGGTGTACCTGTGGGTCCCTGTTCTATGTGATTGCCATATATGTGTTAAACATGAATAAACAACTTCTCCTACGGTATATTGCATTCCACAGTGGCACCACTGAGGCCAGGGAAAAATTGTTTATTGACGATATCCCAAAACTGAGCACTGTTCTTGATAACATTTTCAGACAACAGATCATTCCAGGCTTCCTGTTTAATTTCTGTTTTATGGGTGCTTAGGGCCTGCTTGTTCGCTTTCCTTACTGCAGCTATTAAAGTTCTATCTTGGAGTTCTTATTTTAATTAAGCATGGGTGAGTTTTGCGGATCTTCAATCCGCGAAATTCGCGCGAAATCGGAAAAAATCCACAAATTAGCGGATTTTCCCGTGAACTCACTGATTTTTTGGCAATTTGCACTCTACTCAACTGCAGTACTTTCTACTGCCTAATTAGTAAGTGCTACCTCATTGGGTAAATGTGTAGTGCTTTTCCTACACTGCAGCTGCGTAAAGGGCCAGAAGATTTGTCTCCACTGACCATGTGTGCCTGTAACTTTGCCACCGCGCCAAAAGGCGCTGAGGTCCCTTGAGTGAGCTGTCCATCATAGTGGGGGAAGGGCAGGAAGACGTTTCATACTGCTAGTGTGTGGTGCAGGGCCGAACGGGCGGGGCTGCTGTGCGTGTTCACATGCCTCTTGTGTATAAAGGGTCAGAGAGCGAGCAGGGCATCATATGAGGAGAAAGCAGCCTCCCGGCCACAGGAACTACACGGGGATCACGCTCGAGAAACTAATGGAAGTATTACAGCTAATTTTCGATGGCAGAGACGGGGTTAAAGCACACTTGCTCAGCCTAGTTATCCACGAAGATGCCACCGTTTTGTCATGTGCAATACCTCTACTCAACTGGAGTACTTTCTACTGGCTAATCAGTAGGTGCTACCTTGTTGGGTAAATGTATAGTGCTGCTTTTCCTACACTGCAGCTGTGTAAAGGGCCAGAAGATTTGTCTCCACTGACCATGTGTGCCTGTAACTTTACTACCGCACCAAAAGTTGCCGAGGTCCCTTGAGTGAGCTGTCCATCATAGTGGGGGAAGGGCAGGAAGACGTTTCATACCCCTAGTGTGTGGTGCAGGGCCGAACGGGCGGGGCTGCTGTGCGTGTTCACATGCCTCTTGTGTATAAAGGGTCAGAGAGCGAGCAGGGCATCATATGAGGAGAAAGCAGCCTCCTGGTCACAGGAACTACACGGGGATCACGCTCGAGAAACTAATGGATGCAAAGACCTCCCCGAAGTATTACAGCTAATTTTCGATGGCAGAGACGGGGTTAAAGCACACTTGCTCAGCCTCGACCGTGCTCAATAATTTTTGGGGCTGATTAAAATGTTACTGAATTTGAGCTTCAACTCAGGCACCTGCTTTATTTATATCTGTAAGTGCTTCCTTTTGAGGTTTAATTTTTGTGACAGGAGCATTGTGCCATACTTGTAACTATTCTCTGACCCTGCTTCGAGGGTCAGAGCAGGGTCGGAGAATAGTTGCAAGTAGGCAACGAACTCTGGAGGCGCTGCTCAGGAAGAACTTACAGGGTTACAGCAGGTGCCCAAGTTGAAGTTAATTTCTTTATAACCATTTTGTAAATGGTTACAAAGAAATTAGCTTCAACTTGGGCACCTGCTGTAACCCTGTAAGTGCTTCATGTACTTCAGTTTTGGGAAATCTGTTCCGCTCGTGTATTTGCGGATTTTTCTGCAATTTCGCGAGATTCGCGGATCGCGAAATTGCAGAAAATCCACAAATTCTGCGAGCAGAACGAATTTTCCGCCCACACTTAGGGGCTGATAATGATGGCGGACGGACCTGAGTCCGTCCGCCACCATAGAGTAGGAGGGACCGTCCGCAGGGACTGCGGAGGTCCCTCGGTGCAGATTATGATGTGACCGCCAGGGTGGCGGTCACATCCTCAATCTTTAACATTGCGGCGGGTGCAGCTTCAAGCTGCACCCGCCGCAATGTTAAAAATGCATTCACGGCATTTGCGTGCACAAAGCAGCAGGCACCGCGTGGTGCCTGCCGCTTTGTCCACGCAAATTCAGGGGGGTACCATAGGTACCCCCCATGTGCACCCCCCACCCCCGTCACCAAGGGGGCCCACAATGGGCCGCCAAAGTAAATCTCCGTAAGCTTTTCCATGGCGGGAAAGCCACCGTGGAAAAGCATATGTTTTCCGCTATCCTAATATGACTGGCGGTGTCTGACAGACACCACCAGCCATGTTAGAGCTTTTCCACGGCGGTCAGAAGGCGACCGCGGCGGAAAAGCTGCAGACGGATTTTGAGACCCACCGCCATACTGATTTGGCGGTGGGTCTTCTGTGCCTCCGCAGCGGTTTTCCCGCATCCTCCGGGCCGGCGGTGGCTTCCGCCGGCCCGGAGGATGCGGGAAAACCGCTATCCTAATGAGCCCCTTAGTTTTAATGGGGAAAGTAACTTTTGATGGGCAACTGTACAATTATGATTGAACCACCATTCACCATTATTATGAAATTCCTTGTTAGGATATGAGAGGGCTCTAGCCACCTGCTTACAGATCCTGTCATAAGCTATCAGGATCTCTCCATCTGTTTGCCTACCCTGTTGGCATAAGTCTATCTCATTCCCAACAGTATTTAGAAGGTCATTTAAAAAAAGGTCCGGTACTACCTTGCACCATTTAAGTCTGTGACCTTGATCCTTTAATTTTTAAATATGGCACAAGGGCTATCCTCTCTGTTTTAGGTGTCCCCTTGAGACACCCTAAAAGTGTAAGGTGTATGGGATTATGGTCGCCGAAATGTGACCATTGAGATGTGTAGTCAGATACATTAACAAATATGTAATTACTTGTTGACTTTGTGACCCTTCCCTTAAAGGAAGGGATACTAGACTCTTCAGTTGTGAGATTAGGATATGACAGATCAAATTCTGCTAAAATATCCTTTAAATATCTTCCGTGTTGAGTATGTTTGAAGTGTGTCTCTACATAGTTACCTGGGCCAAGATTATCAGTGAAATGACAATTCTTTTTGCACAAATGTATATTAAAAATACTCACTAAAATAACGGAATATGGGATGGTTTGTTTTTCCCTATATGAATCTAGAAAACAATTTAACCTGCATAAATGTTCATTCACAGAAGATTTTCCAAAAGAATTATACAAATTTACAACAAGAACTTTGGGCACATTAAATGGTGTAATCTGGACCACAAGACAATTGCCAGACCCAGAATCCAGTTTACAGTGGTTACCTCTGACACCCAAAGAAATTAAGATTATTAGTCGACTCTTTGGTCTACCAGCTACGGAAGACGGTGCGAGCTCAGAATAAGTTGTATAACCACCAAGCCAAAGGAAATTCTCAGTGTCCCAGGTTTCTTGGAGCCCCACCTCATCATACTCCCTTATTATATCAAGCCACCTCGTGTCATCTATTTTATTCTTTAAACCTGCTATATTCCAACTGAGTACCTTAGAGATTTTCTTTGATTTGGCTTCCTCTCTCATTGTTATAATCATAGTTGAAATGCTCTGATTGACCGGAGGCAAACCATGCGTGGGGGAGTGTCTTATTAGACAGTCACTAATATCTAGCTGACTAAGGAGAAAAAATATGTTTGGTGATTCAAAGTTATTTTCTACCGCCCTCTCCCTAGTTACTACTGTTGGAATTAAAAGGCGTATAGGTGGGTGATAGGAACTTGGGAAAAGTGGATGACCATCCCTGTTCTTTCGTCTAGTACCTAGCCCATTGTTAACTAGCCCTGGGGGTAACTAGACATAGCTCTGTGGTCTATATCCTGATTTTACACTACTGGGCGGTGGGAATAGCCAATATGGAATGCTTTTATACCTCCCAGACCTTGGTTACTTCCTTCTCGAAAGAGCCAGCCAGATACGTTGGTCTGATCAAAATTAATAATAATAATACAATCGCCCTCATCCGACTTGGCACCCCAACCAACCCAAACCACCCTCCTGGCTATTATAAAATGAGATATAGCTTTATCCCCCCCAACAGTTTTGTGCACCAGAATTTTACTTTGCCGAGCAGTTCCTCTAGTTTCCACTGTGTTGTCTTTAAGGGGGGAACCCTACACTCACATCTACTAGAGGAGTGACCTCTGATGGTAAATAGAGCCTGCATCGATTACAAACTCTATGCGAGGGGGATTTACTTTGCTCTCTAGGGGAAAGAGATTCTGATGGCAGCTATGACCCCATGTGGTTTTGAATAGCAGGCGCCTTTCACATTTCTTTATTTTTCCCTGATATAACAATGTCAGGAATTGAGTCCCCGGGGTATTGAACATTATGTTGCACTCCCCTCGTCGCTCCTGCATGCTGAGCACGAGATATTTTGTACATTATTAGTCATATTATACCTTGTGTTATTATCATTTGCTCCCAGATTGGAGTCCATCAGTTCAGCTAATTTCGTCTGTCAGTGGGAGATTTATCATCATGCCTTTTAGAACATTCTTGACGCATGTGGTCAAGTCCTCCCTGAGTGTCCCAAAGAATATCTCCAGGCATGTTTGAACAAGGTCTCTTACTATTGCATTAAAGTGTGAGTTTGGCTGATCCTCCTGGGCCTGAGGGCCTTCACCCCCCCTCTAATGGTGGGAAATCAATTGCAGAAGTGCCCTGCTTCGTACCTCTTTTCCCCCTTTTTTTGTTGAGGACCATAATCGAGGCAGGTGATGCATTTCCAGCCAGTCTACCCCTTTTTTGTCATTGGAGCCCGTGAAAGTGTCAAAGGACTTTGTATGACCTAGATGGGCGCACCCTCCTCCTCGACTAGGTCAGTATCAATTGCTACTGCTGTGGTTCCTTGCTGAGGCACTACCGTAGGAGGGGGTATTGACGGGTACCGCTCCACCCCCTAGGCCAAGCTGTTCCTCCACATCATGAATTTCATCAGTTAGTGCCCTACAGCTGTTGTTAGATAGGATATGATGGAAGCACAATTACGTGGGAGCTTTGCCTTTAATTTAACCCCATCAATACTACATGGCAGTTTTGCTTACCCATGGTGGCTTAAGATTGAACAAGGTGTGGCTCTGCCCAGCCTCTGTCGGATGCTGAGGCTGTGGGAGCCACGAAGTACCTTTGTGCGCCTCCGTGCAGGGGAATAGCAGTGTCGGGGCCTCCCGGCTCTTTGAGTTATGGGGAATGTAGTCCCCTCTGGTTGCGGCATGTGTCTGCCTTGGCGTTTGTCTGCTGGCAGCTCCTGCTCTGCGAGAGCCGCAAAGTACCTTTGTGTGCCTCCAGGCTCGGAAAAAGCAGCGTCGGCACCTTTCAGCGCTTTGAGTTATGGGGATTGGAGTACCCCCTGGTTGCGGTGTGTGTCTGCTGCGGCATTTGTCTGCTAGCGGCTCCTGCCCTGTGGGAGCCGAAAAGTACCTTTGTGCATCTCCGGGTGCGGCAAAAGCAGCGTCAGTGAATCCCAGCGCTTTGAGTTATGGGATCGGAGTCCCCGCTGTTTGTAGATGGGGCAATTAGATTACATGTTTGAGAGCAAACATCTACACATGAGGCTTCTCTTGATGATCCTTTGATCCACTTTCAAGTGCAAATAAGGATATGTAAGGGGATCGTGATTACAAGTAGTGTAGATTTACCACAATCTTGAGATGTTTTCTCATGCACATTTTGTCAAGGAGAGGTTTTTGGTATCTGCAGGGGTGAAATAAGTTGTAAACAAGGGGTGCTTTCAAATATCAGGCTCACAAGTCACATTAACACATATTAAGCCTTCCTTCTCACCTCTCCTGATTTGATTTGTCAAGCAATATTGACCTAGTAAAATACTGTCACTTATAGTATTAGTCTTTCTCTGTATGGTTTCAAAGTGCTACAATACCAGGGTACTCCTTAAAAGTCCCTCAGAGTGATCAGCTACACACCACAGCAGAGACTTCTGTCATTTTAAAGAACATATCCACAGCATCAGAAATGTGGCCTGTGACTGCGAAGGAGCTGATGAAGTCAGTACGTATGAGATTAATGGATCCATCTGGTACGCAAAGCTAGACTGCACAAGTGAATGCTACATAAACGGGTGAATAGTCACTTTATGCAAGCTCTGATAAGATATAGTAGTTGTAAAACTGAAGATAGCAAGGACAGAGTATGCAATCTAATACGAGCAAAGATTCATTCCAGTAGTATAGAACTATTAAGTCAGTCCATGAATTGACCAGTAAAACAGGGCTTTCCAATTGTTCTGGGATGTCATTCTAAACAGAAGTTGTTTGGGAGGAGATTTTAACACCTTAGCTGCTTTGAAACTTCCAGCTCCAATGCTGAACGTTCCATTGCGCAGGTGCAGTTGGAACGTCCAACTGCCGACGGCAGCACTACCGAGGTAGTGGTGCTGTCGGCCGCTGGTATAGGCGCAGCACTTAAGAGGTTAAAAGGACAGGAAGGCCTTCTCATGTAAAACTAGAAAAAGCAATGGATTGTGGAATCAAGGAAAATGATTGTACTCGAATGGTGGGGTAAAGAAAGAATGGTAACATCGGGCAGGCGTATTCATTCTTGGTTGGTAAGGACAGCAACCTACCAAGCACTGTTTCTGTCACTGCACCAACTGCACTGATACACATCTGTTGATGTTGGGTTTCAAACCATTTGTAAAATATTGTTTTACATATCTATCTATCTATCTATCTATCTATCTATCTATCTATCTATCTATCTATCTATCTATCTATCACATTGAGTTGGTGGAATCTATTGTACACATAAGGCAACATTTCACAATTGATTAAAAAAAAATCGAAACTATGGGCCTAATTCATACTTCGGTGAGAGGTCCTCCGTCCTTCAGCTTAGAAGAGATATTTTCTCCGTCACAGAGGCTAAGATACTACCGACCATATTAAGAGATCTCGGTTGGCACCTTAGAAATCTCTGTGCTCTCAGAGTATGCAACAATATGGTGGCTCCTCTGAAGGAACTGAAAGTTTGGTGAACTTCCATCATGTTCCAAGATGCCATTCACCAAATATTTTTGTTTTCCAAACACGGGAGGCTTATTTTTGAACAACAAAAACAACATGACCCTGACAGCCTTGTCATTTTTTATTTTTTTCTGTTTAGGATTGCCAGGGAAACTTGTGGCCGCCAACAAAAGAAATAAAAAACATCAGACTGTCCACTCAAATTAGAGCTGTTGGTCTCTATTTGGGTATTGGTGTAGGGTTTCTAATGGGGTGGGGGGGGGGGGGTCAGTGCGGCAACACTGTTGGAAACATGACTGTCTGCCCATCTTTATTTAGTATGGGTGGTTGAGATAGTGACACATGGCAGAAAATGCAGACACAAGTGATCATTGGAAAAATGCCCTTGTCTTTACTTTAGCTGTAATGATAGGTTATGGTCAAGATAGTCATCAAGGGAGGAAGCAGTCTTTGACTGGAGTAAATACATTGAGTAATATTTCAACAACTTCTGTTCTGGCTGCCAGGGTAAAGTTGAATGCCTTCTCCCAACTCTTCTGCTCCCAATGCAGAGCCAATGGTTTCAATTTTTTATTACTTCATACTAATCAAGGGCACCAAATTTCTGACAAGCTATGTCCTCATCTTGAGATCCTTAATTGATGTAGAGGAATAGAAGGAAATATGCAATAAACAAAGAAACACTTGTTTTGGTTAATTATAAGGAAGTACTCCTGTTTGATATGGGTTCAAATCGTTGTCTGCAGCCATGTGTACTTCTTTTTATGAAGCTCAATGTTAAGTCATAAAAGGCAGACACAACTGTTTACTGGAAACATCTCTGTTTTCTCTCACTCAGATGCAGTGTAAATTAAGCACCACATTTGCACGCAACAAGGAAGCAGCCTTTCATTGAAGTAAAGACAATGTTTTGACTTGGGGGGAATTCAGGGCAACGACAAGTGTGTGCCCTCAGCACTACAGCTGTGTGCAGATCAGATGGTTTCAACTTGTAATCACTTCAGGACATTCAAGGGTGCCAAATCAACAGTAAGCTCCACCATCTTTTTCTGCCCATTTAGTGGATGTTACTTGAAGAAAAAAAGAAAGAAATAGCAAAAAGGTGCGTTTGTCGTCTTTTAATTAAGAGGAAGAACCCCTTTTTGATAGAGATGCAACAATGTATAGGCATTTGTTTTTCTTTGTATGAAGTTGAATATTAAGTCATAAATTCCAGTAATGGAAGTTTAAGGGAGACATTTGGCAGAAATGCTCAATGCAGAAGCAGTCCTTTATTGGAGTAAAGGCACTTTGCTTATTTAACGGATCTCAATCACTTATGTAATGGCTGCCTTTACCCTCACATTTTCTCCCGCTCTGAATGCTAAGCTCATAGTTCCATCTTTTAGTTACCTCAGAATGTTCAAGGGTGTCAGTCCGTTGGCATGTCCTCTCTGGCTATATAGAGGAAATTTATAAAAGGCAGATACTATTGCAAAAATAATTTACAAATGCCAGTAGTTTTGTGATTGGGTTCGCAGGTCGGGTAAAGGTTAGCAAATTTCTCAAAAAATACGTTTTGCAAATCCTGAGAAAATAAAATATTGTAAAAAAAAGAATATTCACAGTGTGGTCTGCACATGAACTTGAGTACTGGGGCATGGTCTGTTGTAAGCCAGGCCTTTACAGCCAAGAGCTCTGTGTAGGAGGGCTTGTGGCAGAGGGTGTGATGCTAGGCAGGGACTGAGGCAAGACCTAGCAGTAGCACCCATGTTTGTATTCTTTCTTTCAAGCATTCCTTGTACCACCTTGATATTTATGAAGTAGCTGCCATAAGTGCAAAGAGTATATCAAGATCTTGGTGCCATGTCCACTTTGCTATAGGACTCAAGCTTTACATCACTGACGACGAGGTCTAAATAGGTTGAAACTGGTATGGGGTTGCCTGTGGTCTCATCTGGAGGAGACTTGGCCTGGCTGGTCAGGCTGGAATGTTCCTATTGGAGCAGGGTCAAGACTGATTTTCATAAGGTTGGTCTTTGTCTAGATTGGCACATTAGGCACACAATGATAGTCTGAAATGCAGCCCCAAGTGATCACCACTGGCTGAGATTAATTCACACATCAACTTGTTGTTTTTGCATATGTTTGTGTATACATAGTTGCATAGTGCTCACAGTCTGCAGACATGCATAGTGAGTCCTAAGGTACTTGGGCCCATATTTATCAAGATATTGTGTCACCCTTGCTCCAGGTAAGGGGAAGCAAGGGTGACTCAAAACATAAATCTCATTTATCAAGCCACGCAAGGCCACCTTGTGTGGCCCTGCATAGCTTATTGAATCTAGAGTAACACAAGGCAGCGCAAATCGCTGCCTTGCGTTACTCTGCAGCAGGAATGTATACCCTGGATTGAAGCTTTGGTGTTCCGACAGATCCAACCATGCATTCTGACATATTCCTAGATTTATCAACACTGGTAGACCAGGAAATGTATCCGAATTGTACACCCCCACCTCCTCTTTTTAAGTGTGCTACTTTCGTCAACACACATAGAAAGGGGAAAATTGATCTGACAATTGTTTTTTGCAGGAAGGTTTCCTGCACAAAAACACAATGTAGGCACCCTTGAACCATGGTTCAAGGATGCCCTGATGGTGCTAAGCAGCATTTTGTGCACATCACGGCAGAGAGCAGGAATGTGCCGTAAAATGTTAAATACGTTGCATTCCTGCCCTCTCCTTTTCATTCAGTACAGTACAGCAAGGTGGTTTGCTGCATTGTGTTGCATGAAATATTGATAAATATGGGTGTTGGGCTGGTGCCGGCTTGTTGCCCAGAGTCCAGTGCAGAGATCCTGAGGCTGTGTGCAGCCTACATGGTGGAAATGGAACTGGTGCAGATCTTAGTAACACAGCTGCACCCAGACTCCACTGAGGAGGGCTGATGGACATATGCAGCGTGCCTAGGGACATAGGGTCTAATATATGGCCTCGCCAGAACCTGTGCCGAGTGCTTGCGGCACATAGACAGAAAGCCTGTGGGCAAGGCAGGATGCCTTGCATATCAGGTCCTGTGTCCAGAGCCCGTTGTGCACAGTTATTCATGCACAGCTGGTGTGGTAGAACAAGGGCTTGTGCAAGGCCAGGCTACATTCCATGTTCTTTGTCTTGAGCCCAGTGTGCATAGCTAAAGGCTATGTGCAGTGGAGCGGGGATGCATGGGTATGTGGCCAAAGGCTAATGCACACAGATAAACATAAAGCATTGAATGCAGTCTTGCATGCACTGGGATTGACACATGGACTGGCTAGAGAGTAGGTCCTGTCCCCATAGTTGTGGCACGAGTGCTAATGCATGCTCTATGCCCATAACCATTTGTGCATTACTCAAATTCATGTATAGTGGTCTCAGCGCATGGAAAATGGTACAAAAGCAGGACAGAGACAAGCCGCTGCTATGGCCACAGAGTATGCACATTAAATAATATACACATGGAAGAGGGATGCAGTATCTTATTAAAAGACAAATAATCACTGAAGCAAGTATGGCCACAAGCATGCACATTAAATTATGCAGACATAGAGGGTGAATGCAGTATCTCATGAATAAAACAAAAAAAATTGAAGAAAGTTGTTAATGGTAAATTATGGTTATTATTCCTCAAAAAGACAATGATTTGTGTTTAACCACTTGACTGCAAGGGATTAACCCACCTCCTGTGTTTAGCCTTTCTTTGGATGCTTAAGCCTTTGTAACTTGGGAATTCTGAAGGCACCCAGGGGTTGTGGATTCACCGGAGCAAGCTGATAAATCAGCCAAAATATAGGTAGATTTTTTTTAAAGCATGGGAAACATGCTGAGCACTAAAGCGTTTTTTTCCTGAAAATGGCAAAAAGGAAAGATGCTGTGCTTAGATCACAATCTGCTGAGCTTTCAGTAACAAGCATAGTTGTAAAACAAATCAATCATTTCTTATCATACTTTTTGCATTTTTCTAACTGCTAGTCCATTTTTCCTATATTTTGTGTTATCGTCCTACATGAGGTTTGTGGAGAAAACAGGTATGAAACCCCTCTGTAAAGCTGGAAAGCTATGTATTTATGAAAGCGAAACAACATTTTACATTTTTCTATGAGTGACTTGTGTAAATTGTTTGGGGTCTTCTCAAAGAAACTAATCATTGAAATGAAAAAAAATATGAAAATTATTAGGACTAAAGAGCTATTGGTGACAACTTTCTCATCTGTAATTTTTTGTCCCAACAGCCTATTTACAAAAGAGATATACCATTTAGTCTGTCACACCATTCTGGTTGCAGGTATATATAGTATTTGTTGGTTATCCTTAAACATGCTATTCCCTGAGCCAACAACTGAGCTAAAGCCCTAATTGATTTATTTAGTGTACCGACCAAGCAGCAATTAATATTGCAGAATCTAATTAATGAAAAATGGGTATGAATGTAACCTATTTATTTCTCAAATGTACACTTGTGGATTTGGACTTACCCACACACTCAAGTGATTTATAGGGTATTTTAAAAAATGTATTCTTTTTTGTGCACTGGCTTATATTTGAAAGGCAAAGATAAAAAGAAAGACAATTGGCAATAACATATGTTCTACCATTCTTTGTTTCCACACTTCTACTGGCAAAAAACTATGTAACATGGCAACCGTAAATTTTCTCTATCAAAATCCACCTTCCTTGATGATATTGAATGCTGAGGAGTTTTGACCTAGACTCAACATCCACCCAATACAATTTACCAAACCAATATATTTCTGAAAACTAGACAACTGGGGCAGCCCAATATGGTCTGGGTAGCATAAATCCTAATAACGTTTCTCACTCACAATATCCAGCAAACCTCAAATTTTGGTGAAAAGCACAGACTTTTGCCATATTTCTGAAAGGAACCGGTCCAAAATCTGTAGGAAGCCTTAAAATTCTTCTTCCACAGAGGGGAAGCAAGATGGTGGCCACTTGAGGTCGTAGGAGGGGGTTTGCCAACGTAGCATTGTGTATGGCTTGAATGGAGGGATGACTGAAATTAGAAAATAGGCCACCTACCTTCTTGAAGCTTCTCAACATTGGGACCATAGATGCCGAAGCGGCTGAGGAGGGCTGTTCAGAGGACAGGCAGCTACGGAGATACAGCACAGCATTGGAACTACTGATAGATCGAGTCCTCCCCTCTGATGGTTGTCGGCGTTGCCGGCAGAGATTGGCCATGAGAATGCCCGCTAAAACCGCTGGCTTGACAAAAGGAAAGTCTAGAGTGACCTCGACCGCTGACTCGGTCAGCAACGAGGGGAAACAGGGTGGACGACGGATGCTACCGGCGGCAGCACCAGCATCGGTGAAGGAAAGGGAACTGGTTCCAGTGAGGGGAAGAGGCGGGACATCGTCTGGACGGCATGCACCGGGAGGCTCTGTGTTGGAAATGCTTTGCAGGAGGCAGCCTGTAAGCACGAGGACAGACACAGGCACTGCGGAGACTGAGGTGGGGGCTCTTCCTAGCGGATTAGATCAGGATCTAGCAGTTTCTGGAGAGGAAAGCGTTCAGATACAAGTGGCTGATGAGCGATCTTCTGGAAGTTTGACTGTAAGTACTGAGGTACAAAGAGAGAATGAAGAGAAAGAAGAGAATGAAGAGGAAAAGGTGTTGTGCCTGCTAAAACGTATGGGTTGAGGCAAAGTCAGCCATCCCAAAGACAAGATGGGGCTCATGGAGACAAACAAGAGATTAGTGAGGGGGAGATAGGAGAAGCTAT
Source organism: Lissotriton vulgaris (assembly GCF_964263255.1). Classification (NCBI taxonomy): domain Eukaryota; kingdom Metazoa; phylum Chordata; class Amphibia; order Caudata; family Salamandridae; genus Lissotriton; species Lissotriton vulgaris. The sequence goes on along the minus strand of NC_141694.1, from coordinate 791,459,882 downwards.
AACAGGGGACAGAATGGGTCTCAGGTCCCCAGTAATAGAGACAGTCGTGCAAATGGAACTTATAGAACATCCCTTAATCCATGGGAAAAAGACATTGCCTATAAGCACTGAAACCGAGAAAGACCACAATGACTGTTTTTTTTTCTCTGTCTGATGGCCAAGAGTGGTCGGTTGGCGACTCAGGAGCCTCAATTATATCGAGTGAAATTGAAAATGACCCAGAGAAAGTAGGAGATTCTTTCTTTATGACTGCTCGCCGGGCTGGGTATTAGAAAATGAGGTTGCATCTAGAAAGGGCAGGGAGCTTGAAATTGGACTATTCTCTAACTGAATCAACCAGCACTAGCACTACTCCAAAAGTAGTGTCTTATGACATTCCTGGCTCGCAAGCTCCAACACTGGAAACAGTCTTGCAGAATATCCTACAGCACCGTGAGGAGACACGAGCAGATTCCCGTAAAGCCCAGAGTGCAGCACGGAAAGTTCAGGGTGCAGTCAGAAAGCTAAACTAGACTTGTAACAATACAGGTGAGCGTCTTATGGAGCTCGAAACTAGTGTTAGCAATGTTGAGATGGAGGTCACCGAAAAACGTGCACAGTCCAGTGAAGAGGAAACATGACTCACTGATATGCAATGGACATTGGAAGATAGTGAGAATCACCAACGGCATAATAATCTGAGGGCTTTAGGGGTCCCTGAAGGGAGGGAGGGATCAGATATCCGTACCTATGTGTTGGATCTCTTTTGGCAAGCTTTTCCGGAACTCTCAGATTGGAATTGGCATCAGGAGATCCAACGAGTACACAGGACGCCCTTTACCTTGAGAAATGCAGCTAGAGAAGGATCAAGACCCAGAGCCATTTTGGTATATTTCGGTAACTTTCTTCTGAGACAGGCAATATTTGAAAAAGCCAGGCCAGAAACCAGGAGAAATGTAGGCGATGTTTCTTCTTTCATCAGACCAGACTTCTGCCATACAAAAGGGTGTGGTGACCGAGCATCTGAACCAATCAAACATTCAGACCCAGTCAACAGATTTGGGTTTAATCCATCACCGTTCTTTAGCCCACTCTGCCACCCCAGTTTAGACATGGCCATATGCAAATCAGTCTGACCCTGTGCCTCAAGGGAACAGTCCAGCCCGAACTGCCAAGCCATGCCTTCCCTGGACCGGAAACAAGCGTCCTAGGACCGGTTTCTGGCATTCCAGCCGTCTTCAGACAGGCTTGCTTGAATCCAGTGGCAAAGAGGGCAAGGGACTCACGTCTGAGCATACCCTGCCAACTTATGGCGAACAAAGCGGTACAAAAGGGGGTGGTGATGGACGGAGCATCTGAACCAATCAAACACTCACACCCAGTCAACAGATCTGGGTTTAATCCATCACCGTTCTTTAGCCCACTCTGCCAACCGAGTTCAGAGATGACCATTTGCAAATCAGTCCGACCCTGTGCCTCATGGGAACAGTCCAGCCTGAACTGCCAAGACATGCCTTCCCTGGACCGCAAACAAGCTTCCTAGGACCGGTTTCTGACATTCCAGCCATCTTCATGCAGGCTTGCTTGAATCCAGTGGCAAAGAGGGCAAGGGACTCACGTCTGAGCATACCCTGCCAACTTATGGTGAACAAAGCGGTACAAAAGAGGGTGGTGATGGAAGGAGCATCTGAACCAATCAAACACTCACACCCAGTTAACAGATCTGAGTTTAATCCATCGCCGTTCTCAGCCCACTCTGCCACCCCAGTTCAGACATGGCCATATGCAAATCAGTCTGACCCTGTGCCTCATGGGAACAGTCCAGCCCGAACTGCCAAGCCATGCCTTCCCTGGACCGGAAACAAGCTTCCTAGAATTGGTTTCTGGCATTCCAGCCATCTTCAGCAAGGCTTGCGTGAATCCAGTGGGAAAGTGAGCAAGGGACTCACATCTGAGCATACCTTGCCAACTTATCGCGAACAAAGCGGTACAAAAGGGGGTGGTGATGGACGGAGCATCCGAACCAATCAAACATTCACACCCAGTCAACAGATCTGGGTTTAATCCATCACCGTTCTTTATCCCACTCTGCCACCCCAGTTCAGACACGGCCATATGCAAATCAGTCTGACCATGTGCCCCATGGGAATAGGGCAGCCCGAACTACCAAGCCATGCCTTCCCTGGACTGGAATCAAGCTTCCTAGGACCGGTTTCTGGCATTCCAGCGGTCTTCAGCCAGGCTTGCTTGAATCCAGTGGCAAAGTGAGAAAGGGACTCACGTCTGAGCATACCCTGGCAACTTATGGCGTACATAGCGGTACAAAAGGGGGTGGTGATGGACGGAGCAGCTGAACCAATCAAACACTCACACCCAGTCAACAGATCTGGGTGTAATCCATCACCATTCTTTAGCCCACTCTGCCACCCCAGTTCAGACATGGCCATATGCAAATCAGTCTGACCCTGTGCCTCATGGGAACAGTCCAGCCCGAACTGCCAAGCCATGCCTTCCCTGGACCGGAAACAAGCTTCCTAGAATTGGTTTCTGGCATTCCAGCCATCTTCAGCAAGGCTTGCTTGAATCCAGTGGGAAAGTGAGCAAGGGACTCACATCTGAGCATACCTTGCCAACTTATCGCGAACAAAGCGGTACAAAAGGGGGTGGTGATGGACGGAGCATCCGAACCAATCAAACATTCACACCCAGTCAACAGATCTGGGTTTAATCCATCACCGTTCTTTATCCCACTCTGCCACCCCAGTTCAGACACGGCCATATGCAAATCAGTCTGACCATGTGCCCCATGGGAATAGGGCAGCCCGAACTACCAAGCCATGCCTTCCCTGGACTGGAATCAAGCTTCCTAGGACCGGTTTCTGGCATTCCAGCGGTCTTCAGCCAGGCTTGCTTGAATCCAGTGGCAAAGTGAGAAAGGGACTCACGTCTGAGCATACCCTGGCAACTTATGGCGTACATAGCGGTACAAAAGGGGGTGGTGATGGACGGAGCAGCTGAACCAATCAAACACTCACACCCAGTCAACAGATCTGGGTGTAATCCATCACCATTCTTTAGCCCACTCTGCCACCCCAGTTCAGACATGGCCATATGCAAATCAATCTGACCCTGTGCCTCATGGGCACAATCCAGCCCGAACTGCCAAGTCATGCCTTCCCTGGACCAGAAACCAGCTTCCTAGGACCGGTTTCTGGCATTCCAGCCGTCTTCAGCAAGGCTTGCTTGAATCCAGTCGGAAAGTGAGCAAGGGACTCACGTCTGAGCATACCCTGCCAACTTATGGCGAACAAAGCGGTACAAAAGGGGGTGGTGATGGACGGAGCATCTGAACCAATCAAACACTCACACCCAGTCAACAGATCTGGGTTATTCCATCACCGTTCTTTAGCCCACTCTGCCAACCGAGTTCAGAGATGACCATATGCAAATCAGTCCGACCCTGTGCCTCATGGGAACAGTCCAGCCTGAACTGCCAAGACATGCCTTCCCTGGACCGCAAACAAGCTTCCTAGGACCGGTTTCTGGCATTCCAGCCTTCTTCGGGCAGGCTTGCTTGAATCCAGTGGCAAAGTGAGGAAGGGTCTCACGTCTGAGCATACCCTGCCAACTTATGGCGAACAAAGCGGTACAAAAGGGAGTGGTGATGGACGGAGCATCTGAACCAATCAAACACTCACACCCAGTCAACAGATCTGGGTTTAATCCATCACCGTTCTTTAGCCCACTCTGCCACCCCAGTTCAGACATGGCCATATGAAAATCAGTCTGACCCTGTGCCTCATGGGAACAGTCCAGCCCGAACTGCCAAGCCATGCCTTCCCTGGACCGGACACAAGCTTCCTAGGACCAGTTTCTGGCATTCCAGCCGTCTTCAGCCAGGCTTGCTTGAATCCAGTGACTTCTGCCATGTCACAGTTGAGAGAAGGTGGTGATTACACCAGCTGATAAAACCCTTTCAGGACAAAGGTGCAAATGCTATTTTAAAAATCCGGCCTCCCTGAAAGTAATATGGCAAGGCTCAACCAATTTTTTACATCTGAAATCAAGGCGCAAGAGTTTCTGTCTAGGTTGAAGCCTTGGTACTTAATGGACTGGGAGGAGTAAAAGGCAGACGGGGGTATACAATACTGGGATAGTCTTTGTATATATTGTTGATATGCTGATGTTCTAGCTTTCAGGAAAACAGCTATCTTTTTTTTAGCCTCTTTCTGTTGCTCTCCTCTGTATCTCCTTTGTTAATTTTTCCTCTTATTTTAGAACTTTTTTTCTTTCTTCTATTTTGGTTGTGTTAGAGTCGTCCCCTATAAAAACATTATGGTGGGTATGGAAATTCACGGTGCTGGTAAAATCGCTCTCCATCCTCCAACAGACCGATGTGTGGTCTAGGTTCTTCCCATAGAAGGGAGGGAGGGGGCGTTGGGGTGGGAGGTCAGGGAGGGGATTTCTGGTGGCAGGAACACAATAGGTTAAAATAAATTCAGAGAGATAATTGAACAGGATTACAAAATGTTAAGAAATAGGATAGAATTTGCAATGAATTGCTACAACTTGGGGCAAAAGGAGGAAAGGATAAAAGAAGGACCGCTTATTTGTAAAAATGGGTAAGATGACTATTTGCTCAGTTAATATAGGGAGGGTTAGGGGACTGGAATAAACGTGACCGGGCTATGGAAATGCTGAGATCGAACAATTCAGATATTGTTGCTATCCAAGAGACACAAATACCCTGAGAAAAGAGAGATTTGATTGCAATAAGAGGGTACTCTCCTATGTCCTGCTCTAGGCAAACATCTAATATTAGATATAACAACTGAATAAGACCAGCTAGCTGGATACTGGGCGATGCAGGCGGGAGATGGCCTTGGTGGAGCTAGAGGTTGGAATAACTGTTCTAATGATTTATGGCTCAAATCAAGATGAGCCTAAGATTTTTGGAGATTTGGAGGTGGAGTTAAGCCTCGTGATCTAGAGAGAGAGCACATGGGTAAGATAGTGCGGGGATTGATGTTGATACTACCCAGTTAGATATTTCTCAAAAGGTAGCAGCAGGATATCAGACTCATAGGGCAGAGAGCTACGAATACGGGAAAACAGTGGGAAAACTCCTTGCATTAAAGACAAGACAAAAGACATTGAAGAGCCAGATAACCTCAATATTAAGTGGGGCAACCATATACACAGAACCAGGGGACATAGTGGATGTTTTCCATAGGTTTTATCAAGATCTCTATACAGAAGAAAAACACGGCCCTCATGGAAATTTATTTATGAGGACCGGTGAAGAGTATAAGAGGTTGGGGGGATGTGAGAGGCAGGTTGGAGTCAGAATTTACAATAGAGGCGATACAAATAGCAATACAGCAGCTGGCCCTAGGTAAGGTTGCTGGCCCTGATAAGATCCCACTAGAATTTTATCAAATATTCTTAGAAGAATTAGACCCTTTGCTTTGGGATCTGTTTCTGGGGGTGCAATATTCTGGAGATCCACCAGATTCTTGGAAAGGTACCAATATTGTTATCTTCGCCAAAAAGGATAAACCACAGGATATGCCTAGTTCTTACAGGCCCATTTCCCTAATTAATGCGGATGCAAAAATCTATTCCAAAATCTTGATGACTCGCCTCCAGGGGGTCATATCCAGACTTCTGTCACCTTGGTAACATGGCTTTGTACCGGGCAGAGACAAAACTGATCATGTAAGGTGTGCCATGGCCTTATTCGATATTGCACGGGAAATTAATGATAGTCTGGCTATGATCCTCCTGGACACGGAAAAAGCATTTGATAGGGTGGCTTGGGAGTATTTATGGGGAATTTTGGCAGCCAAAGGATTTGGCCCTTGGGTAATCAATGCAAATAAAGCTATGTATAAGGCACCATAAGTGAAGTTACAGTTGATGGGTAGAGAGTCTGACATAAGGGTGTCAAGGGGGACAAGTCAGGGATGTCCCTGCTCCACAATTTTTTTAGCCCTATATATAGACCCCTTCCTTCAAGCAATAATTGAGAATGAGGCAATTATACCAGTGATAACTCAGGGGTTTAATACTAAAGTGCTGGCATACGCGGATGATATCACAGTACTAACACCTGACCCTGAGGGAGGTATAAAGGAAATAGAAATCATGGCCACTATATTTGGTAAGGAGTCTGGGTATTTATTGAACAAATCCTGGACCCAGATAGTATGCTCTGAAAAGGTTATTTTTCAGGATAGTCACCGAGTACCTATAGCCACCTACCTTGGGGTTAGAATGAGTCCAAATATAAATCAGATTTAATTTTAACCCCCTGATTAATAAATTGGCTACTGACCTCAGGCGAATGAGCTCGAAGCATCTAACCATTATACGAAGAATTTATGTCTTTAAAATGATAATGCTCCCCAAGATATTGTATCTGTTTAGGGCGTTCCTGATAGAAATCGAAGTCTCTATAATAAAAACTTTAGACTCTATCTTTACTAAATTTATCTGGTAAGGTTAGGAGATCTCTAAAGTTCCTTGTCATGCCACAAGCATGGGGAGGATGTGTTGCTCCTAATCTTACCTTTTATCAATGGGCAGCTTTTTTACAACATTGGAACATACTCTTCTTTGATAACTATGGCAGAGTTAGCGGGGTACCGGCTGACGGTCTACCGACGATCTATGAGTTGGCATTAGGGGGAAGAGCAAGAGCATTGTTGCTATGTCAGGTCGAACCCAGCTACTATAAAAAGGTTTGATTTAAGATTATTACAAGTGTGGAAAGTCTGGGGTAAAATTCAAAAACATATAAATATCAAGAAATGTACAAAGTATACGCCCATCTGGAGATCGTCACTATGTCCCCCCGGGTTTTATGATCCTATGGGAAACAATGGGAGCAACTCGGCTTAAGGACAATTGGAGATATTCAATCAAAAGGCCAATTATACTCATTTGCCAAGCTACAAAGAGAGTACGGAATATTGGATGGACATTATTCTAAATAGCTTCAAATAAAGGGGCTTTTTGGACAATGGTAGCAGGTACTTCCAAGTGTTAAAATTACATTGTTTCAGACTATGGGGAAACCAATCTGTAAAAAAAAGAAAAAAATTAAGCCTTAAAATTCAGCCCACCTGGTATTATCACACTTCTCCTGATAAAAACAATACTTCCCTTTTGTGGGTGGGCTTAGTGCTCTGGACATGATGGAAGGCCACAAAATATGACATACACAGATCACATTTTCCCAATCAAATTCAACTATTATTGGATTTGGGTATCTGTGGCGGTTCGGGCAGATACAGAGGACTTTCAAGGAAACCCAAAAACTCAGACATTTTGGAAAACTGGACACCCAGAGGAGTCCAGGGTTACCTGGCTTGTGTGGATCCCACTTCCTTGTCTTACCCTAAATGTTCTGCAATCATCAAACTTTAGCTAAAAGCACACATCTTCCTCAAATTTCTGTGGGAAAAGGTTTTGGAATCTGCAGAGATCATCGCAATTCTTAGGACTTACCGGGGCATATTACCAAGCAATAGCGATAATTATCGCTATTGCTTGGTTAGAGACAAAAATTTACCGCAGAGCTGCGGCGATTTTTACCGCAAATAAACCTTGGTATTACCAAGGTTTATCGCAATTGCGATAAAAATCGCCGCAATGCATGAATATCGCAGAAAAGTCAGCGATATTCATGCATTACCGAGCTAATGCTCTTAGCCATGTTATCCACCTTCCATTGGATAACATGGCTAAGAACTGCTCAGGGCAGGTGTTAGCTTTTGGAGATATTCGCGCTTAGCGCAAATATCTCCAAAAGTTGGTAATAGGAGATAGCGATTTTAGCGACTGTTTTCAGTGGCTAACATCTTGGCACGCCCACTTTGCATGTCATTAGTGATAAATATCACTGACATGCAAAGTGGGGACCAAGATGGTCGCTATCTCCTACTAGCTGTTGCTAACTGGTGTTAACGACAGCTAGGTAATAGGGAGATAATTTTATCTCCGCTTTCTTGGCTTTTAAAGATAAAGCCCATTGATAATATGCCCCACCATTTTCCCATTTCTCCTCTACAAACAGTGCCCCAGTGTGAATGGGCCTAGTACCTGTGAGAGGAAAGTCCCAAAAAACTAATTCAAATGTTCCCAATCAAAATGCACCCATTTTTGCAAACTGGGTAGCTGACAATTTGGAAAACCTACCAATCCCACACTTGTCTGAAAACTAAAGATGTAGGGGAGTCAAGAATTATCTGTCTAGTGTGAACCTTATCTTACCTGCTATGCCTTGCAAATCTCAAACTTTGGCTAAAAGCATGCATTTCCCTCATAATACTATGAGAGAAAGCTCTGGAATCGGCATGAGCATTCCCACTGTATAAAATTGGTACCACACTTGGGTGGCTTAGTTTGGTCTTTGCCACAGAAACAGATCGAGCCAGGGCCTATTGAAGGAAGTAACCCGCTTGGGGCCACCTCGGTCTCCTCGGACCACCCCTCAGCCTTCCTTACCAAATGAAGAGTCCTAAGAACAGTTGAGAATACACCAATAATCGTTTTATTCTGATGCACTCAGAGTGGAGCCCCGACTGCACAGTCTCGAAGAGTGGTAAAGAGGGAACTGAAATCAACAAGCATACAGATACATTATGTACATTTCATTGCTGGGCAAACGATTGCACAGTGGAATTTTCCAGGCAGATGCAGCTGGACAGTAAATACCAAAATAATTGCTTTTGGTTCTCGTATCGCACACAACCTAGCACAGTCCAAGGTTGTCTCACCCTGCGCCTGCCACCAGACAAGTGGGAGACAACCTGTATCTAGTGAGAAAGGTATGCACTAATATGAACAGTCTGTTCATTATGGATGGAAAACCTAAACCAAACTTAACAGAGAGTCTGTCAATTCCCTGTAATGCCAACCCACTAATGTTATGTTCTGTTCTTTCATATAAAAATTATCGCAGTATGTATTGTTATCACAATCTTGATAACCCACCCTCAGTGGCGTTCTGTGATATAGACATGGCCCCGGATAACCAAAACCAAATACTCCTTTCACTTCTGTAAATTGGGGTGGTTGAGTATACGAGTGACAATGGATATGCAGTCCACAGACTGGTGACATATTGAGTGGGGTAACAAGCGGTCCCTTCGCCAAAGAACCTCTTATGGGTTTCCAGGAATACATTACTTCAACAGTTCGATAATTGAAATAAGTGGAAAATTCTGTATTTATTTTGCCTTTTCTGTTTGAACATGAATTAAGGAAAAAGTATACCCTGTTAGTATACCACCTTTATTGACGTGAAATAGATTAAAAGAGCTTAGGACAGAGCAAGCTCTACCGCCGGTGCTCAAGAGTGCCAACTTATTGATGGACAATAGTAGTCTGTACCAGTGAGGCTCTGACGGACACTAGGAACTTTATACTTTCTTGCATTTTACTCCTTTGAATTAATCATGCACCCTGTCTGTAGAAAGGTTGTAGAGGAGGAGCAGCCAATGGTTCCTGCTGTACAGCATAGTATGCAGTGGTTCAGAAAAAGCAAATTAATGTGTGTTGTTCTTTTAATTCTGCTGATAATAATACTGTGTGGGGTTTCCTGGGTTTTGGAAAATGATCAAAGTATGCCTTTACGCAGCAAAGACAAGGACAATTCCCCGGGGCGAATTAAGAGAACATCACACATTCAATTGCTTTTTCTGGTGTCCATCAGAGCCTCACTGGTGCAGGCTCCAATTGTCCATCAATAAGTTGGCACTCTTGCGCACCCTTGTGCACCGGTGGCAGAGCTTGCTCCGTCCTACGCTCTTTTAATCTATCCTACGTCGATAAAGGTGGTATACTAGCAGGGTATACTTTTTCCCTAACTCATGTTCAAGCAGCAAAAGCAAATTAAATACAGAATTTTCCGCTTTCTTCAATTATTCATTGATACTGTTACTCAGCAACTACCTATCTTGTCCAGTTCATCCCTAATCTTTTTTCTCCTTGGACTCGGTAGCCCCCAGCCAAGGGCTCAAATTGTACCTGGCAACCCCAGGCACTGTATGATTAATGAACAAAGGCTTCTGGATAGCTTGTATTTCTGGTGGAATAGCCTTGTTCAAAACTTCCTCATTCTCCTCATCTGTCTGCATCCAAGTTAATTTGGCATCACTAAAGGGGACAAACCTGGGCACTTGCTCATACTCAGAGTCACTTATGCACTGGTCATATGGCAATGGTAAAGGAATCCTCCAACAGTGGGTGGCATGCACCCGTTCTTTGGACCAGCAACCGGTACAGCCACCCGTGTCACCAACAGAACCTGCTCAGCGCCTTTCCAGCGGGGCTCCAGACTTTCCGTCCACTGGAAGTTTCCCACCAGGACAAAGTCCCCAGGCTTAATGTCGTGGCAGGGTCCCTCTGGTATAGGAGGTAGTGACTCGCGCACCTGTTGGTGAATAGACCGTAGACTTTCTGTTAACTGGCCAAGATATTCAAGCAACACAGGATATTCAATATCGGAATATTTACAAGGGCGTGGGACACCCCATACATTTGCCGGGCATCCAAACATGACCTCATAAGGTGAAAAGCCTGCTCTAGAATGAGTTGTGGCTCTAGTTGACAAAAGTGCTATCGGTAGAGCCTCTGGCCATTTTAACCCTGTTGTCTCTTGGATTTTTGCAAATTTCAATTTGAGAGTACCGTTGTACTTCTCAACTTTACCAAACCCGCTGACTGAGGATGATTGGCAGCATGAAAATTCTGTCTAATATGCAAAACTTCACCAATCAATTGAATCCCTTTCCCACTAACATGAGATCCGTTGTCACTCCAGATAATTTGAGGCAAGTCGAATTGAGGAAAGTACTCATTAATGAATACCTTTGCAGTTCTAATGGCTGTATTATCTTTAGTGGGGTAAGCCTCAACCCATTTGCTGAACGCACACATAACCAACAAAACATACTTAAGATTATTACATCTCTCTAGTTCAATGTAATCCATCTGGAGGACCTCAAACGGAAAAGTAGGTGGTGCAAAATTACCAGGCGGTGTATGGATACCCTTCCCTGGATTATGTCTCATACATGTCATACAATGTTTCACCAAATGTGCAACTGTCTTAAAGATGGTGTCATTCTGCCACACAGGGGCTAACAGTTTACAAATACCCTTCGCACTAATATGGGCTGGACCATGGGCCATGGTAACTACAGGAAGGACATATGCATCCGGCAACATGCATTTCTGTTCTCCAGATTTATCAATCCAACATCCTTCCTCATTTAACTGTGCTCTACTCTCCTGCCATTTCACTAATTCCTCTATTGTGGCTTCGCTGTGTATCTCCTGCACACTTTCAATGGTATTTTCAAACGTAGCAACTTCAGGAACCCACCTAGCTGACCTGCATCAAACATGCGTTTCATTTTACTTGGGCTATCTCCTTGGCTACCTGATCTGCGAATGCATTTCCTCTACCCACATCATCAACAACCTTCCAATGTGCGCTGCACCTAATGATTGCTAGTTTCTTGGGGAGCATTAAAGCATACAAAAGCTGCAGTAAAAGGTGCCCATGTTGAATCTTGGTACCATGAGAGGTAAGGAACCCTCTTGCTGCCCACAATCGCCCAAAATTATGCGTGACCCCAAATGCGTACTGGCTGTCAGTATAGATATTGACAACCAGTCCTTTACTCAATTTACAAGCTCGAATAAGGGCAGCAAGGTCAGCGGCTTGAGCCGACTGATAGGGGACCCGTGATGTCTCTACCACCGTCTGCAATGTAGTGATAGCATAAGCTGCAGTTGTAGTGCCGTCTGGTAATTTTTGAACAGGAGCCATCGACAAATAGCTTTCCTTGGGGATCAGTCAGGTCTACCCATCCTTTTGTCTCTTCTTCCATCCGGAAAATGCAGTCATGTTTGTCTTCTGCATCATTCTCCAAAGTGAGGGGTAGTAACGTGGCTGGATTCAGAGTGGCACATCTTTTGATTGTAATATATTTAACAAACAATGTAAATTCATACCCAATAAGACGCGCACTGGTGAGGTGCTGTGTCTTTGTCTTATTCAAAAGTGTATCCACAGCATGGGGAACCATAACTGTGATATCTGTATCAAGTACGAGTCCATCCGATTGCTTGATTGAAGTGGCCGCAACCGCTCTAGATAACTCGGAAGGGCCCTAGTGACAGGGTCAAGCACTGCAGAAAAATAAGCACAAGACCTCTGTTTATCCCCCAATTTTTGTATTAAAACAGAAAGTGTGCATGTAGCCATCTCATGAACATAGAGCACAAACGGTTTCTATAATTAGGTGTGGCAAGCACCGGAGCTGAACAAAGCACAGTTTTTATTTGCTCAAAAGACTACTGAAATTCTGGCATCCAAGGCAAAGGCTCATGCACTGCTTTCGCTGTATTGCAAGCAATGGTTTAATTAGTAACAAATAATTTGGGATCCACTGGCGACAGTAGGAAGTAATACCTATATAAGCACGTACTTCCTTTTGAGTTTGCGGAATGGGCATCTTATTAATGATACTGATGCGCACAGGGGTCAGCCTCCTACCCACCTTCAACAGTAGGTGACCTAAATAGGTAACCTACTGTCGACAATACCGACATTTCGAACGAGAGACCTTATTTCCATGATGTGCCAAATGCAACAACAATTGCCCTGTACTGTCTTCATAACCTTGTTCTGTATCGAGAAGGAATTATTAGGTCTTCGACATACTGCACCAATACATTACCTGGGGAAAGGGATAGTGAATCCAAATGACTTTTTAATGCTTCACTATAAATTCTAGGACTCTCTGTATAGCCTTGAGGAGCCTGACAGAATCAAAAGATTCTGTCTGCCAGTGTAAAACCAAACAAATATCTACTGTCAGGGTGGATAGGAATACTGAAGAATGTGTTTTTCAAATCACTAACAGAAAAGAACTTAGCAGCGATGGGATCATCGTTAAAAGCGTAGTAATGTCAGGAACCACCTGAAACTGTGGAACTACAATTGTATCAACCTCTCACAAATCAACCACAAAATGATAGACATCATCAACAGCGCCTGGGGAACCCTAAGGTGTCCTCTTAAGGTCCTGAAGAATAGGATGATTACAAATATTGGCAGAGATTACTTCAACTACTCTCTTCTTTATCAAATCCTGCATAATTTGAATGAGAGCCTGTTGCCCTGCTTGCAGTATTTTATATTGAGGAATACGGGGCAATATAGCATTATCTTTAACTTGTATAGAAACTGGTGGTATATGCAATAGACCCACGTCTGTGTCACCTGTGGCCCATAATGTAGGGGGAACCACACCAAACTCATCTGGAAGGGGCACATCCTGAAACAAACAATGACTGGTGTTCACATGAGGTCCCATAGTAATGTAGACACCATCAGTAGAACAATAAATGGAAGCATGCAACTTCTTCAACAAATCCTATCCCATCAGATATTCACCACAATTAGATGTTAACAAAAATGAAGACTTAACAGTAAAAGAACCAATAGTAAGCGCACCTTGGCGCAAAATGGGGCTGACAATCGGTACACCGGAAAAACCTCCCGAAACATTGTGGCCAGACAGGGCTGCCCCAGGAACCATATGTCGAGAAACAGAACTTTTTATCGCACCTATATCCACCAAATATTCCTTGGTCAAACCTTGCAATTTCGCTGTGACATAAGGACAACGCTGATCTACAGGTATCTGAACTGGTCCCCCATCCTGTCCTTGGCTGTCCTAACTATAAGACATGCCTGTCACACCATCCCCATCATAATCATCATGATAATACTGCCCCTCTCTAGGGTCATCAAAATAATTATTTTCAGAGTGGCCCACTGGAGCCGCAGCATTCTGATTTCTGTCGGTCCCATGGCCTCTACCACCAGAACCACTTCCTCTAGAGGACAAAACCTTCTGTGGAGGCACAGGGCACTGGCTACGGCATTGTCCTTTCTCCTTACAAAACGCAGAATGATTTTGTTCCAAAGGTGTCATTGATGACTGACTAGTACATGGGAGTTGTCAAAAAGGAACTCCCCGTCCTCTATTATTTTGCCGAAATGCCTGCTGCAACAACACTTTTGTCTTTAAATTCTTGTTTTTTTATCTGTTTTATCCTTCTTCGCCTGATCTCTATGATCATAATATTGAGCCATATTCAGGATAACAGAGGCAGAAGACGTAGACCACGTACTTTCAGATGCCTACAAACGGGTCATTATAACAAACAAATTCCTCCCTCAGTGGACATATCCTGCCCGCTGTAATCTAAAAGTATATCTTCAAATCTAGTGAAGAAATCAGATACACTCTCATCCTTCTTCTGTCAACAAGTTGTCAATCTATCCCAACTTACTTTCTTCGGTGTAATAAGGGTATGCATATACATAATAATACGACCAGGCAAAGCGATTATCTCTGCATGTGGCTTATCTCCTGGCTTCCTTTCTAGATCCCATCCCTTAATTAAATCCCATGTATCACCCAAATCAGCAACATGATCTTGAGTATGCACCTGCTGACAAATATCGACCAGAACAAGAAGGCCAAAGAACATTTCAAGAGTCATTACAGTAGAAGAGGTAGCTTCCGTCAATTCCTTACAATATACTTTGGGATTTTTCCTAGGATCGGGCAGGGTTGACTCAAGGGCTAAAACCTCACTTCTTTTCCATGGAGTATAAACCCATTGCTCCTGAAAGCAGGCAGCTACAGCCAGTCTAGTGACCATACAGCACTGGTCCGTTAACTCAGGTATTTCTGGGTGGTAAATCGGGTGTACTTCATGCATGGGGAACTGAGCTTTGAGTAGGGCTCTTATCATACAGCTGACCTCTATAAGAAACCATGATAATAATATTACCAAACACCTGTCCCGGTTCCAAATCAGTAACATAAACACAGTCTCTAATGCCAAATAATATTTGTGGAGCCTCTGACCTAATATGTGTATACCAAAGATCATTCAGTGTCGCAGGCTTATGTTGAGGAGCATGCTGTTGTAAAAAGGGCTCGAAATCACGTATAACTCGCTAAAATTGCTCCATAATATAGACTAAATTACGAACCCACTGCACGGCCTGACTGGCTATCGTCCTCTTCTCTTCCTTCCCTATTTCAGATTGCTTCAATGGACCTGTTCATTCCCTAACTCTCACTAAATCTCAGTATTCAAACCCACATACAGGGGTATCAGCATCCAAAAACACCAGGGGATGTATAACAGCAGGAGGAGGGGTAATAGGAGTAGTAGGTAGAACTGTGGTCATAGATTGCACCTGAGGAGAAAGAACAGAGGGCACAAGAGTTGGGGCAGTGGATATAATAGAGGTCAAAATCTTCAAGGATAGCTAAGGGAGAGAACGAACAGGAGCCTCGGTAACCGATTCTGTGGGTACAATGGTTGTAGATACAGGGACAACTTCAGCAGACAAGGCAGGCTGCTGTGCCTGCAAAGAGAGAACGGGGTATATTTTCTGTGGGGCATAAGAAGGCGGGGGTCGAGTATCTAACAACACCAGGATGTCATTGATATAGCGACGCCACACTAGTATGTTTTCTGGATATGGGTTATTATCATGTAGGATGAACCTATTCTCAAATGAGGCCATATAAAGGCAGGCCAGACTGGGAGCGAAGGTGCTTCTCATGCTGGCACCTTGTACCTGATGGTAAAGTTGATTCTGAAAGGCAAATACATTTTCTTTGAGAGCTATGGCTGCACATACTAGTGTGGCGTTGCTATATCGATGACATCCTGGTGTTTTGGATTGGAGACATAGACAGTTGTGCCTCTTTCTGTGAGTGGGTCAACACCTTGGACCCATTTCTGAAATTTTCTAGCACTAAGTCAGAGAGTACCATCCCCTTCCTTGACCTGTCAATCTCCATCCAGAAAGGCGAAATACTTACCACCAATTGCAGGAAACCTACTGACAGGAACAGTCTCCTGCTTTACGAAAGCCATCCCCCAAAGGCCCTCAAGGATAACCTCCCAGTGGGACAGTTCCTCCGTCTACGCAGGAACTGCAACACCGTAGCAGAATACGAAAAACCGGCAACCACCCAGACATTTAACTTAGTGGAAAGCCATTACCCACACAAGGTGATATACCAGGCTTACAAGAGGACAAACACAACCACATGGAAAGCCTCCTGGAGAATAGGTTAAGAACACCCACAGACACTCCTTACATGTGTCACTACAATCACCCCTAGCTCCAATAAATTACACAAGGTCATTAGGAAACATTGGGCCATACTCCAGACAGGTAACTTTACTCCTGGACCTACTCCTTTGTTTTCATTTAAATGCACTCAGAACATGAGGAACTTACTGGTGCATAACCGCCCATGAATTCAACCTACGAAACAACCAACTTTCTGAGCACTACCACTGGTAGAGGGTCATATAACCTCCTGTAGATTTTGTTCCTTTTGGTGTCTAAAAATTCATAAACATAAGATCTATTTTTATAAATTGATGTGGGATTTCTTTTGTGTTTGTGACTTTTAGTTTGTTGTTTTTCAACTTCAAAGAGCCCGATTGTGATGTTGGATGGACCGGAGTCCATCCGACATCGCTCTGGAAATGGAACCGAACGACCTCCTGTCGTCGGTTCCAGCCAAGCTATTGGGATGCAACTGAACCCAGTTCGGTAGCGATCCTATACTTTGCTATGGGAGCATTCATTCTGAACTGAATGCATGCTCTCATAGCAAAGAGAAGAGGTGCAGTTCATCACTGCATCCCATGGCAGCAGGTGCAGGGTTCAACAGGGGGGGCACCATAGGTGACCAGTAAGCCACCACTCAGCAGCCTTGCACCAATGGGGGCCCTACTGGTGGCCTGCAAAGACAGTTTCCTAATGCCTTTCTGTGTTGAAAGGCCAGCACAGAAAGGCAGTGGGAAACTGCCATAGTAATCGGAAAGAGCCGGCCAAGGGATTGCTGAAGCCCTTCCAAATGGCAGACAAGCTCTCCACGTCCATCGTAAGCAATTTGGAACTCCTGTTTGGAATAATTTCTGATCGACTCTATCAAAATGGGTCAGTCAGAAATTATTCCAAACAGGAGATTATGATACTGTAAGAATGGCTCTGAACGCCGGTTGGAGCTATTTCTTCCCGCATCGCAATCGGGCCATTAATGTTTTACACTTGTTCCTTTGTCTAAGCCTTGCTGCTTGAAGCCACAGCTACCCAGGGTTGAGCTGAATGTTTTATAAACAATAAATATAAACAAGAGAATGAGTGAAGAGGTTCAGTAAGTAGTGGACTCACCCTCCTCTGTGAATCATGAAAAACCAAAGAAAGACCACCCTTGTAAACAGGATAATAGTATCCTTCCTAGATCGGTTCAATGGTGTCAAGAACTGTATGTTTCCCTAAAAATGTATGGTAAAACACGTTTTGTTAAAATAACCCTCACCAACCAAAAGGTCCCTTGGTGGCATGCTTCATCATTGGGTTCTTCCCGCCTGCTGCCCAATATACTCAATGCTATATTAGAGCTCATTTCATTCATAATTTTTTATTCATTAACTATTTATATTGCCAAACATATTTTATAACATAACTTAACACCCATTAAGGTTCTCAGAAATTAATGTAACACGTATGTTGAATGCAACATTATCAATGAGCCAAGAGTTTCTTGGAGTCCTTTTCCAGACAGCAACAGACCATGAGTAGAAGGGAAATGCATGAACATCAGTTGGACAAAGACAAAAGTCCAAACGCTATCATTAGAGCATCACTTTTGTTTCTTTTGGTGGAATGTTCTTTGGTGTTGTCCTCAACTGGACCAGATGAATGAGTCATCCTAAGGCACACTGAAGCAGCCTGAGTGTCAATTGGGGGGCGGGGTAGTGGCGATGGCTGGCTCCGTGGGCAGCAATGTCATGATTTCTGTGGAGTTGACAGCTGGAGAAGACCCTGAGACTGAGCCTGCAGTAGATGGTGATTGATCAAAGAAAGCTGCAGCTAAATCAGACACTGCTGCAGATGTTCTGAAGCCATTCTGGACCACCCAATATGTAACTTTAGGCACTCAGATGATGTACCAGGAGTTATGGCTGTAATCGTCACAGGAGCCAAGACAGGGGTGGCCACAGCTGTTGGTGATATGGGGCCACAGACAATTTGTGAGTCACTGATGTTGGCAATGGGGACAGCACTTAGGTGGATGTTATTTATCCTGTGCCCTCAAGGAGAGGGTAAGGCCCAGGAAGCTGCTCAGAAAAGCCTGACGGGCCAAACTGGTCCTCAAGATTACCCTCATTCTAGAAAGGTTCTGCTCAAGGCTTGTGATCTTGTTTCCTCATGTATAGTGCACAACTTGGTGGAGACTGATCAGTCTGATCTTGCTGTGTCACATTGAAGAAAAATCCAATACATTTTCAATGACTAATGTCAGACTGTTCACCAAGCTCAACAATTATTTCTCTCAACCATATTCATGAAAATTTAGGGGAGCAGACGTAAATTTTAAGTCATATAACCAAATAATACAGTGTGAAATACTGATGCACAGTGAAAAAAGTGATTTGGGAGTTCACAGGGCAGAACTGGCCTACAGTATGTCAGCCATGGGACCTAGGGTTGTTTGACCCTCCTGTCATGTGGTCCATCATACTATGCCTTAGCAGCACTGTGCGAAGTATAATACTTCCAACACTTTTCAGTATTACTGATGTCAAACAATTGTAGAATGCTTAGGTAAGTTTATGTGGGCATTCAACATCTGAATGCAACATACAGGTTAGAATGCATTCAAAAAATAGATTTACGATGATTTCTTTTGACTTTTAATCAAAAAAGTGTGCTCTATTATGTTAGTTATAAATAAATTGACCTATTGGCTTATTTTGTAAGTAATATGCAGGTGTGAATTGAAGATATTTAGTGTTGCTGATTCCCTGTAACTCAACGAACCATGTTTTGTAGAACTGAGTCTATTAGCTAGATACACAGTGTGATTGGTGAACTATCCCTCACTTCATACATACTATATATGACCGTATTTTTCCTACAGCCTGACAGTCACTGGGCATTATCTTTCAATTGTGTTCCATCCCTTTAGGATCTGTTGTTAGCAGAGGTATGTTCTGCCACAGATGAGTGAGACAGCTGAGCTACTCTGGTCAGCAGACACAAGCCACTTTGCAGTGCTTTTGAGTGACGTATGCATACATCACTCCAATTAAATGTAGATGAGCCAATGGATATGTGTTTGTTTTTAGACTAAGAATGAGTAGTACTTGCCCTTGTTAAGGCCCAATAGACTCAATGGTATGTGGGAGGATAAGGTGACTCACAGCTGTGTGATACTTAGTTGACAAAATGGATCAACTCCAATCACCAATGTCCACATTTTTTAATTTCTTGACTTATACATATCATTGGAATTATGTGTGCTAGTTCAATTGTCCAAATCAAATAGTTAAATTAAACTCCTTCAATCCAGAACAGGAACATTTTTGTCACAGTGACATGACTTAATCTTTGCATTTTATTATAGGCAATTTTTGATATATTTTAGTGGATCAAGAGAGTTATTATGCACTATGTGAATATGATAATAGTGGTGGAGCTTTTAGTGTTATAAGTAACGCAATAGATGTTGTTACATGGGGTGATTTATGGTCAAAATGTAAGGTCCCACCTCTTTGTACTTAACAGTCTTCACTCCACTTGCATTTTCCACAATGCCTTCTATGTGGAGTATGGATCACACCTTCTCCTCTCTGAGCTTGAGGGACCTTGCAGACCCACCAACAGTTGCCAGGGCTTCCTGGTGTTTCGTTGAAGTGTAGGGATAGATTTTTCCCTGTAGATCGTTCCACTGTTTGCAGGTGACCTCGTGTTAGCATCAGATAATGAAGACATTATTCACATTTTTCACGATGCTGGCCCACATTTCCATTTTCTGGGTCATGATTGTTGTCTAGACCAGTGCTACAAATAACTGGGGCTCAACCCTATGTTTCTCCACCTTCATCACAGGTAACATATTTTATTAGAATCTGAGTTGTCTTTTTCCAGACATTTTACACAATATTGATAAGCAGTTTTACACCTGATGGTTGGTGTTCTAAATGATATATGGTTTGTGTAGTTTTCGGAGTGTCTATTGTAGAGGGAACTGCAGGTGTAGATGAGTATATTTTCATCAAGGGTGTGTTGACCAATCAGTATGTCAACATAGATATACACTTCCACTGTTGAAAACCCCAACTGTCATTGGTGACCTCAGTCATGAGGGCCTTCTAGCCCACTCTGACAGGAGACAACTCTAAAGGTGGCAGATGCATGACTGATATAGCAACGTTGACAGAATAGTGTCATGAGGAAAGATGATGTGGGACCAATGACTGAGTGCTTAAGTTCTGATGATCAGATGGATGGTGGTCCTTAAAACGGATGAATCATATCTGCCATGATGGAGGAATGACGGTCCATCGTCAAACCCTAGATCCGGTCCTTCATTTAAAGTCCTGCTATGTATTGTTCGAAATAATGTGAGGTCATACGCATTGCATTTCATGTGTGAGTTATGGTTCAGATGGCCAATGTGCAAGTTATGCATTGTGGAGCTAATTATAACTGATGAATGTCAGGGTTTTTTGGTTTTAAGTCATAAACATAACTATATTTTAACTGTGGTCAATTTCAGGGTTTCTTTTATGCTTATATGAGGTGCTATAATCCAAGCTAACACCTTTAACAGTTTTTTTCCTATGAATAGCCGATTTCTTTGATGATATACTACACCCAAGTTCCAATGGGCATGGGAGGCCAAGTCCTCCACTTCCCAGGATTGGCCAATTACCCATTGTGCATGGTTGGCTCAGTCTTGCACTTTAGCTGTGTACAGCCAGTGTTGGTCATAAGGTCTTGAGTGGCAAGCCTTCAGCGGTATGCAGTGGAGTTTGGCTGCAGAGCATCATCTTCAGCCATGCTCTGCCTTCAACCCAACATGGTAGACAACCCCACTCTGCGCACTGCCGTTGTCCATACACAGCGGAGGTTGGCTGCAGCTCTAAGGGTTCATCCATGAGTTGTGAGCAAGTCACGCTGGCACCATCTAAAACCGTGGGTTGGCACTTCCCCAACTCCAAGTATGTGGGTGGACAATCCTTGAGGCATTAGACCTTCATCCATGCCCAGTGAGGGAAGGCCAAAGGATCTGAGATACAGCAGAAGTACACACCTTGTATCCATTATTCGTCTATTTTCTTTATTTGAATGTCTTTGTTTCAAAGAAACATATAGAACATAATTCTATTATTTCTTCTAAAATAGTTCTATTTTAACAATAAAAAATGATCACAGACACAAAGAAGCCACAGCAGGACCTCGACATTTGCAAACCCAGCTGTTGGTTTACAGGTCCATGATAATTGAACCTAGCTTGGGGCCCTTCTTGAAATTGTTAATTTTTCATCTTGTCTCAGTTTTTACCTTAGCATCCTTTTATTATGCACAGACAGAACTATGGAGCGAATTGTGTTTTAACTTGTCTTTCTCCCCTGTAGTGTATTTGTCTCTTTTGGAGTTAGCTGACCTGGGTCCACAGCAGGGCTGTCTTAACAGCATTATAGGCCCCTGGTCAAAACAGTGCCCTGGGCCCTGCCTACACAACCACCCACAGGAATAAAAATGTTTAACTGAAAATGTGTGTTAAATTCTGGTCTGCATGAGCCCCTATGCTAGTGCAGCTACTGGGCAACTGGCCAGCGTGCCCATGTGTTATGATGGCACTGGTCCACAGGCCTTCACTCTTTCCTCTTATGGGCACTGAAGCTGCTTCTTCTTGAGTTGAATCCTTCCAGACAGCGGTTCTTTGTATCTCTTTATGTTGGACCACTCCCTGGACTTGACCTGCTGCAGGTATGTAGCACCCTTTACGTTCTGGGTAAGAGATTATGGGAGGAATGTTATGGTTGGTGTCTTTCTTCATTATTCTTAGCATTACTCACCCTGGTCCCAGCAGCTACAACCTGTCCGCCCTTCCTTGACTTCCTTTGGTTCTGTCATGCATATGTCCGGGGGAATGCTGTGAATGGACTTATTTATGTGGCGCTCGACTGGACTGGGTGCGCCTTACATTGTAGCATTCTTCAGAGGTTTGACTGCCTCGATATGCGATTCACCTCACGAGTGCTAACTGGACAAGTACAAGTGTAATTAAGATTATCATCAGTGGAAAATAGCGACATTATCTTCTCAAAACACGTTCCAGGATCACATATTTGCTCTTTGTAATAATCTAATTTTAAATGATGTTTCTTCCCTGTGATTTTTATTCAGTCTTTGCTGACAGATATGATAACCGCCTGATTCATCGCCAAACTTTATTAACAGCTGGATTAGTGATACTCATTTCCTTGTCCACTCCTTTCCATTAGTGCTGCTTTTCAAAATAACCCACAGCCTGCTTAAGCAATCTCTCTGTGATGCTACCCAAGTTCATTGGCTTTCAAGTCTGTCTTTTAAATATGCTGATTATGGGCTTCGCTCACATAGCTACGCAGCGGAAGTAAATACACTGAAGTGCAGTATATTAAAAAGCTGGATTAAGCACTTGTCGCATAATGAGCCCCTGTTCTGGTTTGACACTTGTGTAATGAGGTTTATTTCCTTGTGTTAGGCAATCCGAGACAGTCGGGACATTAATCTACTTGGCATGAACTATTTAAGTAGCTTTCTTGGTGTGCTGCAATTCATCATAACAGACGGCGTGTTTGTTTCACCTTACATCTATTGACTGTGAGCAGAGACCTTTTGTAATCAGCTGATATTAGAAGACATTTCTCATGTGAACGGTGTCAGGAAGTTGTTTGGCAAACAAGTAGTGCTATATTTGTAAAAAAAAAATAAAAAAAAACAGTGCCAGGGCTCTGTAGTGAGGCCTTAACCTGGTTGAGTTCCCTGTTATGTTAGCATGAGCTTATTAGAAGTTTAAACGCCATTTTCCTTTCTGCCGTTTTTGCACACAACACTACATATAATTGTTGTTGTAAGTTAGGCTACGTGAAATGCTTCACATGAGAAAAGCTTGTTTTCAACATTCCTAGACTTACATCTTGGCCTTAGTCTGCATAGTGAGTGCTGAAGCCATCAAGGTTATCATAACATAGAAACTGTTGGTCGTACTGATCGGCTAACGGTCTTAGACACAACAAATGGCAGCTGCAGGGCAGCCAAGATCCTGGCGTCTTTATTATCACACTGCAGTCATGATTTCACACACTTGGAAGATTTTCCGTTTCCAGGGATGCAGAGAACTACTTGCTGATCCAGATGTGATTTACTCTTACTGAGCGGAAAGGTAATGGGGTCTCCCACACAAGCCTAAGAGACCTTCTTTAGTTTATAAACATAGTTCCTATTTAGGGAGGGCGTTATAACTAGGTCTTAAGTCTGTCTTAAGTTTGTATTAAGTCAAACTTAAGACAAAATCATAACTTTGCTACTACTAAATGCCTTCTGTGAATACCAAAAGTAGTAAGTTTAGGATTTTGTCTTAAGTTAGTTCTGTGAATCGGCCTCAACCTGTTTTAACTTTCCATTCTGCCTAACTGCTCAGCTGTTGTCCTGGAAATCACGAAAAACAGCATGGAGAGTTGCCTAAAAGAAGTACAATTTTCCATATTTTTCCACTTTTAAGAATAAACTCAGACAACACATTGTTTTCTGTCTGTACTTATCTGTACAAATCTGTAAAAACTGAAAACAGGGAGCCTTAATAAGAAGATTAAGTGAGTGTATTTAGTTTGATCCCTATATTAAGGAAGCATGTTGACCTAACACTTTTGTTCATGGGTGACAGCATGTAACATTTAAAGAGCGAGCGTGTCTAAGGTGGATGTTATCACATGGGACAATACAAAGCAGGAATGTACAACGAGGGGTGTTTTTCTGTACTTTACAAAAACAGATTTTACAACACAGGTAAGTCTTTTCACTTTTTATGTGAACTAAGGACTTCATCCCCCTACTAGTAGTGCACTACAAGGTGTGTCTGCAGAGTATGTATCCAGCTGATGAGCCTATAACTGGGGCTAAACTGGTCCTGGGTTGCTTGTGTTCCGATTCAGTGACTGAACTGAGGTGACATGGTGTGCAAAATAACAGTGAATTGGGTTGCGGCCCGAGTAATTACTAGTTGCTGAGATTATTTCAAGTATTCCATCCATCACTTTTTTTGTATATACTTTAGAGGGTTGCTCTAAATAGGTCCTCTGAAAATTATGCCACTGAAGCCAAGCCGTACCCAGCTGAAGAGCCTATAACTAGGGTAAAGCTAGTCCTCGGTTGCTTGTGCTCCGGTTCAGGAAGGCCCTGGCTTGGCAGATTGGACTGGGTTGTCCCTAATAGAGCATGGTCAAGACTAATTTGCATATGATTGAGTCCAAGCTGAGGTGACAGGGTGTGAAAAATAATGATGGATTGGGGTGTGGCCCCAGTAGTTACCAGTGTCTAAGAATAATTCAAGCATTCCGTCCACACTTTTTTGCCTACTTTACAGTGTAGCCCTAAGTGGAACCATGTTGGAAAATGGCCTGTCTCTGAAGGATCACCCCAAACCTTTTACATTCTTCTTCTTTTTGCTAACTTCTTCTTGTTGTTCTTAGGACTCGGAGCACTTTACCACTGCTAAACAGTGCTAAAGTCCATGTGCTTCTCCCCTAACATTGGTGTATATCTGATTGGCCTATTTAGTTTACTTATAAGTCCCCTGTAACATGGTGCAACATATACAGAGGGCCTGAAATACAAATGCTAATAGTAGGCATACAGCACTGGTTGTGCCACCCACACAAGTAACCTTTCAAACCTAACTTAGGCCTACCATAGCAAGGCCTGTGTGTGCAGTTTACTACTACTTCAACTTGGCATTTAAAACCAATTGCCAAGCCTTAAACTCCTGTTTTAATACACAATAGTCAACCCTGAGGTAGGCTCTAGGTAGCCATAAGGGCAGGGTGCATTGTAAGTAAAAGGTAGGACATGCATTGGTACATTTTATATGTTCTGGTAGTGACAAACAGATTTGTTTTTAACTACTGTGGGGACTACACCTCTCAGGGTAGCATTGGGAATTTCTTAAAACACTTTTAAGCTGTAATACTGGATTAGAAAGGAGTCTCTGCATCATGTGTATATCTTTGGAATGGTAATGATAAAACCACTTCACTGGTGAAGTTGGATTTATCATTACTATTTTAGAAATAGCACTTCTAGAAAGTGGACATTCCTCTGCTCTTACTGCTCTGTGTGCCTTGTAGCCTGTCTCCAATACATGTCTGGGGTGGGTGACAGCTTCACTTAGTGCATTCACTCTGCACAGCCACAAACACAGGAAGAATGGGATTGACAAAGAACACATGTGCATACATTCACATTCTAGCTGTTCCTGGGTAGGGAGAGGGAGATGACAATTACATATGAATAGACAGCGTCCTGTGTCCCACACAAAGGGCTATTAGCCCTTTACAGGTAGCCTGACAGACAGAGCTGGGATGAAAGGGGACCTGTGCACTTTAAGGGCCTGCTTTGAAGTCACCCCCACTTTCAGAGGCACATTTGGGTATAAAGACTGGGGCTCTGACCCTACCAAGACAATACACTACTGGACCTGTGAAGAACTCTGCCAGGAGGAAAGACTGCTGTGCTACAAGTATAGGCTCTCTGCTTCACTGACTGTTCTGAAGGAACTGCTTCTCTGCTTTGCTGAGTTGCTCTGCTGCTTACTGATCTCTGCTCTGCTGAGGACAAAGACTGGACCCATATCACTTGAACCCAGAGTGACTCCAGGGCCTTTTTGGCTTGCCCTCTGTCCTGAAGTCTCAGGGTCATCAAAGACTTCCTACACCTCTGCTTCTTGACCCTGTCATCTGTGGGTCCTCCCTTGCCTGAGGTGTCAATGTAGTTCTGGGCTTCAGAATTGGGTTCTGCAGCTGTTTTGCTTCAAAATCAAGGCAGCGACAACTTTGCGCTGATCGGAACCAACGCAGTGCCCTTTGACACCAACGCAATGCCGATCTGAGGACATCCCTGCGTGGCTCGACAAAAATGCAGGATCTGACTGTGATGTTCAACGCCTACATCATAAGGGGTTCTATGTCAATCAGGGACCCGACTGCGAGGCACGACAATTATGCTTCGACTGGACTGCATGAATAGGAACTCACATATCAAGTTTTCAATGGTACTTCATTGGTACTAGTTCGCAATTGCGAACTGACTTGTCGGCTCGCAACGGTCGCGACTATGTTGTTTCTACGTCTGGTTCATCATCACAGCCTCCCAGCACCCTGGTTTCACCACTGGCACCCTCTCATTGACCCATGCCACCCTCTGTTACATCAATGCCACCCTCTGGTTCATCATCACTGTAGAAGATGGGGGGGAAAAGCAAGCCCACCTGCCCTGCTTGAACTGACATGAATTAATTTGGGGTTAGTTTATTAACAACACCTGCCCTGCCCCAACTGACAATAATGAATTAGGGGCTAATTAATGTGTCACTGAAAGAATTTGAAGTTCCAGCCTGGCACCTGCTTGTCTGCTCCTTTAGCCGCAAATCAGGACCTTTGTGGCATACAGTTAAGGTCAGAGCAGGGTCACACAATAGTTGCAAGCAGGCAACCGAATTCTGGAGGGCCCCCTCAGGAAGCACTACAGAGAATCGTTACAAATCATGAGGTTGACCTTTTGCACCTGCTCATTGCTTTTGCTTTTGCTAAAATCGTTTTTCGGTTTTTTCGCGCTATTCGCGGGGCGCGGCGTCGTGCGAAACCGACCGCGGAAGCCGCCAATTCGTGCGAATGAGCATTTTATTTTTTTGCGGCTTGTTGTTTCGCGAGTTTTTTTGCAGTATTCGCGAGCCGCTTGCAGCGCAACACACGAATTTACCCCAAGGTCGAGTACGGGCGCGGCCATTTTGTTTGCGTGACGTATTTCTGTTTCTGCCCGCTATGTATAATCTCGCGCAGTAAGCGCATTGCGAGCAGAGGTTCGCACAAGATCGCGCGGGAAATCTAGAGGTTCGCACGAGATCGCGAGGAAAATCTCGCGCGAACTTACTTTCGCGCTCATGAACGGGCGCCGGCCATCTTGTTTTTCATTCATTTCCTGTGTCTGGGCATGGTGTTTAATCCTCTTGGTATCTTTGCCATCCTTTGCTTGTTTTCAGTTTTTTTTTTTACGATTTTGCTTCTTATCCATCCCTCTCTTTTCCCAGCTGTATATTTTTGTCTTTTCTGCTATTTTTCTTTACTTTTAAACTACTTTTTTAAACTCTTTTCTTTTCTTCTTCCCTATCCTATTCTTTCTTAATTTTCTACTTCTTCCTACCTTACCTGCCCAGACCATGGTCAAGCCAGGCGCCGTGAAGCTGCCCATGCACTTGAGGGCCGCAGCGGCGGCGGGGAGTAGTGCTGGACCCAGTGCCAGGACAGCATGCGGGAGATTGAGGGGGGAGCAGGTGACGCGACGGGAGATATTCAGCCCGGAGGAAGTGGGCGCGCTGGTCTACTTCGTCCAGCGCCGCCTGCCCAGGACCATCGCGGGAGGCGGCAGGATCGCGGCCGGCGGCTACAACATGCGGGAGCGCCGGAAGCGGTGGGAGAAGGTGTGCTGGGCCATATCCCACCTCTACGGGGTCCAGCGCACCTACAGCCAGGTCACCCATCGCTGGACGGACCTCCTGGACCGCGAGCGCGACCTGCTGGACCAGCTCGGCTTGGAGATCCCCGGGCTTGGTGAGTAGTAGTAGCCATTTAATCACTCACTACTATGATGTTTTCTCCTGCTCTGTGTTGTTGTATTGCAAATATTTGTTTTTTACATGGAGCAAGCCAATAATGCCGCTGATGACGATTACATTGTAGTTAAATTATATTTCAAAATCTTCTGTGCATTTCAGGTGCACTGCTCTCCTTCTCAGTGGCGTTGCTACTATGCTTATTTGTTTTCTATTTTGTGGTCTCATTGGCCTGAGTAACTATTATGTATGAGTGTACTTTACAGAACTGCGTAATGCTAGACACTAGGGGGCAGATTACATTTACAAGCCCCTTGCGCCACGTTTACGTTGCCTTGCGTGACTCAACAGCGGCGTAAACGTGCCGCATCCCTGCGAGTCATTTACAGCATGACGCATCACGTTATAAAGCCATGGGCCTGCACCACAATGGGTGCGTTCCTAGTACGCAGGGTGGGCGGTCCGGCGGCTGTGCGCCTCGCAAAATTGCCTGCGTGAAATCTACAAGATTTAACGCAGGCACTTCTGCGACGCTGCTACGTCAATTCAATTCCTTATGTCTGCTTGAAGCAGGCGAAAGGACTGACACAGCATGTTAAGTATTGGGTGGCCCTGAGCATTACTGGAGTTGCATTGCGTTGGCGACGTGACTCCAGCGATGCGCCGCTCTTACGTGACGAGATGCGTCACGCAAGTGCCTACCCTTGCGCCAGGGCGCGCCGCATTGTAAATGAGGCGCATCTGCCGTGTCGCAAGGGTAGTTTTGCGTGACGCATTTGATCTGGCATATCTCTGGAGATGCGCCAGA
Source organism: Lissotriton vulgaris (assembly GCF_964263255.1). Classification (NCBI taxonomy): domain Eukaryota; kingdom Metazoa; phylum Chordata; class Amphibia; order Caudata; family Salamandridae; genus Lissotriton; species Lissotriton vulgaris. Next base: position 791,431,295 of record NC_141694.1, on the reverse strand, counting down.
ACGCGTAAGTAAGTATGCCCCTAAGGGGCAGAATTGCAATTACCGTCGCATCCCTGCAAAGTAGCAGGGATGCGCCATTAATTGTGCGGCCCGCTACCACCACCAAACATGGTGCGCCGTATTTGCAATGCGGCACACCATGGGCCCAAAACGTCACCGAAGCTTTACTGCTGGAGTTGCGTCGCAACGATGGCGCAGCTCCAGCAATGCTCTGGGGTACCCTATCTCCCCAATGCTGGGTCAAGCCGTACGTCTGCTTCAAGCAGGTGCAGGGTTTGTGTGACGCATCATTGTCCTAAAGGTGACTGATTGAAATTTTGTAGATTTCCCTCAGCCACTTTTAGGATGTGTTCCAGCGCAGGAATGCCCTCCCTTGCGCCGGAACGCCCCCTGATGGCGCAGGGCTTTATAACGGGATGCATCTCCCAAATGCGTCACGTTGTTATAATATTATACGCCGCACCATGGCGCCCTTTTTTGTTTAGCTGCTGCGTCACAAAAGTCACGCAAGAACGGCGCAAAAGAGCCGTAAGGGGCTTAAATCTGCCCCTTCCTTTGTACCCCTGACAATAAGAAAAATAGTGGCGGTAGATTGATAGTTTGACTATTTAAATGACTGGTAATGTAGCAGGCAACTGTTAGTGTTGTCACTGATCTGACTGAAATCACAATGGAGTTTGTCTGTCACTTTGCGTCTTGCCTGCGGACTGCTGCCTGCCAGTCCTAGGTGAACCTTTCAGTACTTTGTTTAGTGAGTTACGTGACTTTCGAAGTCACAGGTCCGCAAATAAATGAAAACTAACCCTAATCAATATAATTTCGCGGAAATATTTTGTTATTGTTCTTTTGAAATGTTTGATTTGGTTGACATTGACAAGCAACAATCATCCATGTTTTCTGTTCTTTCTTTCATGTTGTACGTCAGCTCCCCCCAGGGGCGAGAGGAGGACACAGGAGCAGCAGGCGGCGGATGCTGTTCAACAGGGCCAGGATCGGGCAGGCGAGGGCTCCTTTGCTGGCCCCAGTAAGTTTTCATTTTAGACTAGTACCTATTTTTCCTAGCGTTCCTCATTTGACTTTTTTCAAAATTGTCTTTGATCTTCTTGTAGACTGTATCTAAATTCTTATCCTGCCTCTACTATGACTCCCTGTGGTATTACTAGATTATTCTTATTAGTCTGTCTGTGTAGCTAACTAAGATTGCACGGTTGGCGAAACTCCCATGATTCTAGTCAGCAATAGCTCTATCAACTTAGTGCAGTCATCTGGGATTGTCCATAATGTCTTTTGAAGTGTTCTATCTGGACTCATGCTTGCAAAAATTGCAAAACCTTTCGCTCAGTCACTCCAGTCTGGACCAAAAAACACAGATTGTATTTAAGTTTAAAAGCTTTATTAAAAGTAAACACATTTATTAAAATGAAGTCATAATAAAACTAAACGTTTAACTGATAATGGAAAAGTGGTTAGTGCTGACGATTAATTGAAGACATTTCTTGTGGTCGAGCCGAGCTCTCACCTGGTTTCAACTTGATCTTGTTGTTAGAAGTCCATCTTCTGTCTGTGTGGAGAAAAATGGTGCGTGTGAAAAAAACAGCCTTCATCAGTTGTGCCAAAAAGTGCTGCAAGACAACCTTCCCTGGAAAAAGGGACATTTTTTTTAACTTTAAAGTAGACAGCACAAATTACATTGTTTTCACATGTCTTCATTCCTAGACCAAAGACTAGTGAGTGCTTTATTCTAACATTCTTAAATGTACTTTGTAGGTGGAACATCTGGTGGCGGGGCCAGCGTGGAGGTGGTGGTGCTCGACACGGAGGCGGAGGGCGATTCTTCAGGGGAGGAGGCGGCGGCTGTGAGAGTTGAGACGGTGGTGGTGGCGGCCAGAGGTAAGCTCTTATATATTCCTTACTTATTGAGATTGAAGACTAGCTGGGAAGGCAAGAATATGAGATGCATGGCTGGGTGAATGATGAAGCAATGATGGGTGGAAGGACAACAGCCTGGGTGGGTGACACAGAAACTGTATGTGTCCATATACCTGGATCATGCTACTATCTGACTCTTAGATAGCATATGTGTATCTAGAGCAGGGGTACTCATAGTACGGCCCGCGGGCCGGTGGTGGCCCGGCAAGCCTTCCTTGGCGGTGCGCAGACCTTGCAGACAATCACTGCTCCCCCGGCCCCCACAGAGCAGAGGCTTTTTTGTATTTCACCTGTTAGCGCCCCTGCATCTCCACTCTGACAATCACTGCTCCCCCGGCCCCCACAGAGCAGAGTGGAGATGCAAGGCCACAAAGAGGTGAAATAGAACAAAGCCTCTGCTCTGTGGGGCCGGGCAAGCAGTGATTGTCAGGGTGGAGATGCAGGGGCGCTACAACAAACAAAGCCTCAATAATATGTTAATGGTCTTTTAAAGACCTGTTAAGTACTTTGGTGTTGTTGTCTGTGTGTGCGCGTTGAGGAAGCGGTCTCATCCCGGGCTGAAGGCTGACACAGATAGACACACACACAGTGAGATGACAGAGGGGGAGGGAGAGGGAGGGCAGGAGGGAGAGAGAGATGGAGAGGGAGGGCAGGAGGGAGAGCAGGAGGGAGAGAGATGTATGTAAATGCTGGGTCTGGTGGCTCAGTGGATGAAGGCATCTGCTGCAGGGACCTGTGTGCAACCTCATGGTCACAAGTTTTCGTTTTGCTTTAGCCCCGCCCCCTCTGACTCCGCCCCCACCAGTGCGGCCCTCGGCCACAAACTACACTGTAAATTTAGCCCCTGAGAGAAAGTTTGTGAGTACCCATGATCTAGAGAGAGTAGACGGTCAGTGGATGAACTAAGTGTAACTTTGAAGAGCATGTAACACTGCACCCGCACGTCCGTTCCAGTGTAGGAAAGGCAAGGAAAAGAAGTTTTAATTTTGTCCAAATACTACCATCAATAGTAGCAGTAGTTTGTATTGCAAGCACAGCATAGATCCGGTTATTACGGTGGCCACTCCCTACCTCTCTTAATAAGTTTAGTAGTACTCAGTCATTCATGTGTGGATTTATCACTGGTCACTCAATAAAAAGCTAAGCACCTAAAGTCATCCCATATATAAGCAAAAACATCCCATGTGAAGTGATAGATAATCAGATTATTTATCTTCTTCAATTTTCCATTTCTAGTACTCATTTCCACTGTAGGGTGAAAGTTACATTAATTCAGCAGTAGCCCTTGAGTTGTAACAGAGTATTCTCAGTGCCACCCGTAATAGAAAAGTAAGAGCTTCACCACCTGCATGTACTGGACGGGTACAGTAACGCAACACAAGTCTAGGTCACTCCTCATGGCGTGCGTCTCTTTTTCTCGGGTGCAAGTTTACTGTGCTGGCAATGGCATTATGCCGGCTTGCAGAAGATAACGTACCAATTTTCCTAAACAAGAGACAAGAAGAAGAATAAGACTGGTGTACTTTCATAGTCGACTCCAATGGAAGTCCATAGTGCTCGTAGAATTTGTTCCTTAAACTCCCACTAATGTTAGAGCAAGGATGAAGAAGTGTGAGGTTGGATAGATACTGGCCTCAATAGTTATGTAATGCGCTTGCAAGTTGCTAGTTGTAGTGCAACACAAATTTCTGCTGAATGATTGAGTTAATCTTAAAGAGCATTGGTTACAGACTATGTCTTTCTTTCTTCATATAGGTTCTCCTTCCAAACGAACAAGGAGGAAGGAGCTGGCTAGAGCGGCCCGGCAACGGAGGATCGATGCCACTGTGGCCGAATATCGGCGGCTGGTGGCCCTGGAGGACGAAGAAAGTGTGCAGTCGACCACAACAACTACGTCGTCTGCATCGGCCTCCGTTCCCCCACGGGCTGCCAGTGCCACCCAGCACAGTGGTCCACCCAGACTGAGCCGGGCTGCCAAAGCCAAATGCCAACGCCGAGTAGCAAGGACAGCAGCTTCCTCCTCGCACAGCCGTTGCACCTGCAAGGCATTGAAGGCACGCCTACACCGCAGTACCCTGATGGTGTCCCGCCTCCAGCAAGAGCTCCACCACTTTTCAAAGGAGTTGGAGGGGCTCCGCGTAGAGCACGCCTTGCTCCGCCAGGAGCATGATGCCCTGGCCCAAAAAGTTGACAGCATCCACCCATAGTGTCCCTTGCCCCTTTTTTAGAGACTTTTGGGGGGTGGGAATTGGGAGTTGGGTTTTTGGGGACTTTTGAAGGACAATCGTTGGGGTTAGGGAGGGTCTTGCGGGAGAATATTTTGTTAGGGATATAAATATACTTTTTCAAACTTTATCTGAGCATACCCGTTTCTTACTGCTTGCCTGGTGGGTGGGGGTTTAACAGTGACTTTGTTTTCCTGAAAGTTTAGTTCCATTTTCTTCCTTTAAGTGTAAATGCCCAAATGTTTTCAACACTAAGTTCCTCTCACAGAGTAAGTGAAGTGAATCCAAGAGTCCTAGGACTTTAGTAGTACTACCTTCAGTCTCTCGTCTCTCCTACTAATACTCCATTATACCCCCAAACCACCAAACGCTTATCTTACCTGTAATTTGTGTTTGAAAGTAGGGCTAGACCCAGGGCTGGCTCCACGGGAAACAGCGAATAAGGTTGGCAATCTTGGTCGGATAAAATTTCCTCATAGCGGTGGTACTAGTGGTGTGACACAGTGGCAGTTGCATGCCTATGAAAAAAAAGAAAATGAAATCTGGTTTGTCCTCCTGAGCAATTCAACGGTACAACTGAGAATATAGCAGGTGACAGAAGTACACTAGAACAGTGCCACATTGTAGCCTAACAAATGGTAAAGTATAACTAATTCGGTTGAAGTTCTTTGACATTAGCCATGGGTCTTTGTCAAGCAGAGTAAGAATATATCCTCGGATTTCTTCACCAGCCTGTTGCTATCACCTTATCCTCCCCAGCAAGTGTGTGGATTTATTGCTGTAATTTAGTCACACATCAATCAAAACCACACAGCCCGGGGGGAGAGGGTTAGGGTTTGAAAAATGGATGGGTACGGGGGTTTTTGGGAAAGGTTTTGGGAGACAAGAAAAAATAGCACAGCATAGACAAACAATTGTGAACAAAAACAAATCTTTGGGTACAAACCTATCCATCAATCTTTGAAAGTGCATGCACTACTGCATGCATGTCAGTGAAAAGTAAGTAGTACTTTCGACAACTGTGGAAGAAAGAATGCGACAGTACAGGGCCTGTGTGGAATTATTGATAACGATATTCAACATAAGGTCTCTGTAGCCAGATACCCGAGAGCCTTGCTGGTCACTATAAATCCATTCACAACAACACTCAGTGGGGTTGGTCTGGAAGGTATAGTAGATAGAAAAGGAGAAATTGCTTTTTTTCTAGGTGTCCCCTCACTCACCAGGGTTGCCCCTTGGTGACATGCTTCATCATTGGGGCCATCCCAGTCCTCTACGGCCTGGGGTGTGCTGCGACTTGCGAATTACGTAGGAGCACTTACAAATGACTATGTGTGGTGCAGATGTGATAGTGGAGTGGACTAAGTGATGTGTTAAAGGATCAATTTAGAAGCAGAGAGAGATCCAAGAAATGCAGTCACAGTCAGAGAAAAAGGCAAGGGATACTGTATCTATGTGGTTGTAGTGGTCCTGTTGGAAGTGGTAAGTAAGTTGCCTGCAGAAAAAAAATCCTCTTATTAGCGGCACTCCTCCATTGCAGCCGACGCTTCGTCCATCGATGTTGGTCACCAGAAGACACCCTGTAAAAAAAGCACAGCATAGACAAACAATTGAACATAAACAATTCTTTGGGTACAAACCTATCCATCAATCTTTGAAAGTGCATGCACTACTGCATGCATGTCAGTGAAAAGTAAGTAGTACTTTCGACAACTGTAGAAGAAAGAATGCGACAGTACAGGGCCTGTGTGGAATTATTGATAACGATATTCAACATAAGGTCTCTGTAGCCAGATACCCGAGAGCCTTGCTGGTCACTATAAATCCATTCACAACAACACTCAGTGGGGTTGGTCTGGAAGGTATAGTAGATAGAAAAGGAGAAATTGCTTTTTTTCTAGGTGTCCCCTCACTCACCAGGGTTGCCCCTTGGTGACATGCTTCATCATTGGGGCCATCCCTGTCCTCTACGGCCTGGGGCGTGCTGCGACTTGCGAATTACGTAGGAGCACTTACAAATGACTATGTGTGGTGCAGATGTGATAGTGGAGTGGACTAAGTGATGTGTTAAGGGATCAATTTAGAAGCAGAGAGAGATCCAAGAAATGCAGTCACAGTCAGAGAAAAAGGCAAGGGATACTGTATCTATGTGGTTGTAGTGGTCCTGTTGGAAGTGGTAAGTAAGTTGCCTGCAGAAAAAAAATCCTCTTATTAGCGGCACTCCTCCATTGCAGCCGACGCTTCGTCCATCGATGTTGGTCACCAGAAGACACCCTGTAAAAAAAGCACAGCATAGACAAACAATTGAACATAAACAATTCTTTGGGTACAAACCTATCCATCAATCTTTGAAAGTGCATGCACTACTGCATGCATGTCAGTGAAAAGTAAGTAGTACTTTCGACAACTGTGGAAGAAAGAATGCAACAGTACAGGGCCTGTGTGGAATTATTGATAACGATATTCAACATAAGGTCTGTGTAGCCAGATACCCGAGAGCCTTGCTGGTCACTATAAATCCATTCACAACAACACTCAGTGGGGTTGGTCTGGAAGGTATAGTAGATAGAAAAGGAGAAATTGCTTTTTTTGTAGGTGTCCCCTCACTCACCAGGGTTGCCCCTTGGTGACATGCTTCATCATTGGGGCCATCCCAGTCCTCTACGGCCTGGGGCGTGCTGCGACTTGCGAATTACGTAGGAGCACTTACAAATTACTATGTGTGGTGCAGATGTGATAGTGGAGTGGACTAAGTGATGTGTTAAGGGATCAATTTAGAAGCAGAGAGACATCCAAGAAATGCAGTCACAGTCAGAGAAAAAGGCAAGGGATACTGTATCTATGTGGTTGTAGTGGTCCTGTTGGAAGTGGTAAGTAAGTTGCCTGCAGAAAAAAAATCCTCTTATTAGCGGCACTCCTCCATTGCAGCCGACGCTTCGTCCATCGATGTTGGTCACCAGAAGACACCCTGTCCACTGCCTGCCTGATGCTGAATTGTGGCTCGCTACTGTGAAGCCTGACTCCATCCTTTTTTCCCCATTGCAGAGACTGAAACCCGGCCTGTAATTATTCAACGAAAAACAGGAAGTGATATAATATTACAACACCACTGATAAATAAATATATTATATATGATTTTCCTAGTAGACAGTACAATATTTTGGAAAGTGCGTACTCTGAGTCACCTTTTGAAGGATAAATAAGTATGGGCAAATTAATGTAGCGGATCTTTCCCCTCAAGCTAGGTGTACTGTAAACTGTGTTTTAGAACAAAATTAGATCTTCCTAGCAGTGCTCCCACCCAGACCCTTACTAAAGCCAGTCGCAAAAATGTAGAAGACCCCCAATCAAATCTCAAAAAACGAGGCCTAGCAGAAAACTGGTGACAAAACTTACTTTGAAAGTAAAAGTAGGCCGAGGTACCCCCTTCCTAATTACCCCTTACCCACCGTGGATTGCATTGAAACCACTTGCAAGCAACCAAGCAAAAGTAGCCATAGCCAGCATCACTCCAAGACTCGAAATCCCCCCCACTCAAACACATGCAATAGAAATACTGCTAACCCTAACGAACCCTAAGTTAAGAATAGTGGCAAAGGCTTTCTTTAACTATGCCAAATCCCCCCTTTCCCACCATGGATTTTCTTCAAATGACTTGCAACCAAAATTACACATTCTCACGAGTGCTCTAAGACCCCAGAACTCAGTTGCAAAAATCTAGAACACCCCGAAACACATGCAATCTTGCTTCTAGGGCTAACCCTAACGAACCCTAAGTTACAAAAAGTGCCAAAAGGCTTTTCCGCGAGGATTTTGTCCCAACCACTTCTACCCGGCGGTATTAGACCTTCCCAGGAATGCCCCAAGACACGCCAACCCACCCGCCAAGAAGCATAACACCCCCAAACAGGCCAAAAGCAAAATCTCATACTTGCAATATTTCTCGGCCTTCGGTCCAAACGCGCTGCGTAGCTAGGCCATAAGTCGGGGTTGCCACGACGGATTTCCTGAAAAGCAAATGCAATCAAGATTAGAGTGTCCCAGCAGTGCTCCCGGGCCCCGAAACTCACCCACAAACAGACGGAACCCCCCCTAAGAGCACCTCAAAGGCAAGCAAGTCATCAAAAACACCAAAAAATTTCCGCCTGGGATTTGGTCCAAAACACTTTTATCCGGTATTAGAGCTTCCCAGCAATGGCCCCAGAGCCGTCAACCCAGGAGAAAACGAGTAGAAGACCCCCAAACAGCCTAAGAGCAAAAGTACAAAAATGGGGACTTAGTCAATTTTTCACAAATTTCCCAAATCACTCCGCACGCGCTCTGCAGCTAGGCCCTAACTCCCCTCTGCCACCATGGATTTGCTTCAAACCTCTTGCAAAGTAAAGTATATATAGCCAGCAGTGCGCCCAGACCCCGAAACCCACCCACAAACACCAGGAAGCCCCCCAAACAGGCCCCCGAAAACGCTACATTGAGCAAAATGTCAGAAATAGCCAAAAAAAAATCGGCCTGGATTTTGTCCCAACCACTTCTACCCGGTATTAGACCTTCCCAGGAATGCCCCAAGACACGCCAACCCACCCGCCAAGAAGCATAACACCCCCAAACAGGCCAAAAGCAAAATCTCATACTTGCAATATTTCTCGGCCTTCGGTCCAAACGCGCTGCGTAGCTAGGCCATAAGTCGGGGTTGCCACGACGGATTTCCTGAAAAGCAAATGCAATCAAGATTAGAGTGTCCCAGCAGTGCTCCCAGACCACGAAACTCACCCACAAACACCAGGAAGCCCCCCTAAGAGCACCTCAAAGGCAAGCAAGTCATCAAAAACACAAAAAAATTTCCGCCTGGGATTTGGTCCAAAACACTTTTATCCGGTATTAGAGCTTCCCAGCAATGGCCCCAGAGCCGTCAACCCAGGAGAAAACGAGTAGAAGACCCCCAAACAGCCAAAGAGCAAAAGTACAAAAATGGGGACAGTCAATTTTTCACAAATTTCCCAAATCACTCCGCGCGCGCTCTGCAGCTAGGCCCTAACTCCCCTCTGCCACCATGGATTTGCTTCAAACCTCTTGCAAAGTAAAGTATATATAGCCAGCAGTGCGCCCAGACCCCGAAACCCACCCACAAACACCAGGAAGCCCCCCAAACAGGCCCCCGAAAACGCTACATTGAGCAAAATGTCAGAAATAGCCACAAAAAAATCGGCCTCGATTTTGTCCCAACCACTTCTAACCGGTATTAGACCTTCCCAGGAATGCCCCAAGACACGCCAACCCACCCGCCAAGAAGCATAACACCCCCAAACAGGCCAAAAGCAAAATCTCATACTTGCAATATTTCTCGGCCTTCGGTCCAAACGCGCTGCGTAGCTAGGCCATAAGTCGGGGTTGCCATGACGGATTTCCTGAAAAGCAAATGCAATCAAGATTAGAGTGTCCCAGCAGTGCTCCCAGACCACGAAACTCACCCACAAACACCAGGAAGCCCCCCAAACAGGCCCCCGAAAACGCTACATTGAGCAAAATGTCAGAAATAGCCAAAAAAAAATCGGCCTGGATTTTGTCCCAACCACTTCTACCCGGTATTAGACCTTCCCAGGAATGCCCCAAGACACGCCAACCCACCCGCCAAGAAGCATAACACCCCCAAACAGGCCAAAAGCAAAATCTCATACTTGCAATATTTCTCGGCCTTCGGTCCAAACGCGCTGCGTAGCTAGGCCATAAGTCGGGGTTGCCACGACGGATTTCCTGAAAAGCAAATGCAATCAAGATTAGAGTGTCCCAGCAGTGCTCCCAGACCACGAAACTCACCCACAACACCAGGAAGCCCCCCAAACAGGCCCCCGAAAACGCTACATTGAGCAAAATGTCAGAAATAGCCAAAAAAAAATCGGCCTGGATTTTGTCCCAACCACTTCTACCCGGTATTAGACCTTCCCAGGAATGCCCCAAGACACGCCAACCCACCCGCCAAGAAGCATAACACCCCCAAACAGGCCAAAAGCAAAATCTCATACTTGCAATATTTCTCGGCCTTCGGTCCAAACGCGCTGCGTAGCTAGGCCATAAGTCGGGGTTGCCACGACGGATTTCCTGAAAAGCAAATGCAATCAAGATTAGAGTGTCCCAGCAGTGCTCCCAGACCACGAAACTCACCCACAAACACCAGGAAGCCCCCCAAACAGGCCCCCGAAAACGCTACATTGAGCAAAATGTCAGAAATAGCCAAAAAAAATCGGCCTGGATTTTGTCCCAACCACTTCTACCCGGTATTAGACCTTCCCAGGAATGCCCCAAGACACGCCAACCCACCCGCCAAGAAGCATAACACTCCCAAACAGGCCAAAAGCAAAATCTCATACTTGCAATATTTCTCGGCCTTCGGTCCAAACGCGCTGCGTAGCTAGGCCATAAGTCGGGGTTGCCACGACGGATTTCCTGAAAAGCAAATGCAATCAAGATTAGAGTGTCCCAGCAGTGCTCCCAGACCCCGAAACTCACCCACAAACAGACGGAACCCCCCCTAAGAGCACCTCAAAGGCAAGCAAGTCATCAAAAACACACAGAAATTTCCGCCTGGGATTTGGTCCAAAACACTTTTATCCGGTATTAGAGCTTCCCAGCAATGGCCCCAGAGCCATCAACTCACCTGCAAAGAGGTACAACAACACCCCCACAAGTGCTGAGTCTTTCTTCATTGGGCGTAAACCAGCCCTCTGGTTTGATGGAAATAGGAGTCTGGAGGAGGAGGATAGAGGAGCATGTTCTTCTGAACTTGTGAACCTGAGGAATGCAGACTGCGGCAACTTCAAATCAATTAGCAAACCAGTGAAGACAGTTCTGCTGATGGGCTTGATTTTGTGATTATCTGATTAAAGTTTGAAATATATTAACTGTGCACAACAAAGAAAGACAGACACACAGGAATAAAAGTGAATAAGGATGAAAAAGAAAGTTATTGATTCGTTGTCTCATTTTCAGGGCTCGGTATCACGGTCCAGGAATAAGAATAAGGCTTCGTCATCATACTCTGCGAATTCAGGCAGGGTGAGCTCAGTGTCACCTGACAGAGTAGAAATTCCCTCATCTATGTTGCTGGCCACCTCCTCTTCATCCGGCACGCTTTCTCGTACTCTGAAATCTGGTGGTATGAGGTGCTGATTCATCTTGATCATTGTTAACCTCTCCACATTTTTGGGCGAGAGGCGGCTCCGTTTGGGAGTTACAATGCCACCAGCAGCACTGAAAACCCGTTCAGAAGACACACTTGCGAGTGGGCAAGACAAGTAGTTTAAAGCCAGGTTGGTGAGCTGTGGCCACAATTCTTTTTTCCCATGCCAATACGCCAATGGGTCAGAATTAACATAGACCTCTGTTGAGTCATTCAGATAGTCCTTCACCATCGACTCAAGGTCCTCATCAAAGGTTCCTCCACTTTGCTTAGCTCTTGCTGTGCCTCTGACCTTTTGAGAACCAAACCCACGCAGAGCTAGCCAATCCTCTTCAGCCTCCAATGTTTCTGTTGTGTCTCATGCAGATGATCCGGTTGCCGGTGTCTTTAACGGCTGAGAGGTCACTTGTGCCACAGCCACAGGTGCAGAAGTGGATTGTTTTGACTGGGGATGGCCTGCTGATGTACTGCCATTTCCTTCAATTTTCAGCCGTTCTGTTTCAAACCTCTTGGCTGACAAGGCTAGCCAACGTTTGTACTTTGGAACATGTTCATCATCAAAAGGAAAGAATGCTTGGCCTGCCAGCGCCTTTTTGTAGCGTGGATCCAGAATAGTAGCACAAATGTAATGCTGTTCTGAGTGGATCTTTTTAAGACGTTCATCACCTTGTAGGAGCTCTAATAATTTCTCAGCCAGAAGCAAAGAGTCTTGGTTTTTGTCATCTTTTTCAAACACAGAACACACCTCCTTCAGTTGGTCCTCCAGCATGTACAACAATGGGATAGCTTTTCCCAAATTAGAGTCCTCCTTGCTGACTGCACGCGTGAAGAACTCAAAAGGACGAAGCATGCGTGTCAGGCTTTGAACTATGTTCCATTGCGCCGCACCCATCCTCAGCTCCTCTGTACCCTCTGTAAGGAAATATTGATCGAGTTCCGTATACTGCTCATACAGACGCTCAAGCATGTAGAAGGTTGAGTTCCAACGTGTTACCACCTCCTGGATGAGTGCTTTCACTGGCATTTTACGTTGATATAGCAGGCTCCTCAGCTGCTTCCAGGCCTTAAAAGAATGGCTGAAATGGTTGCACATTTTTCGGCAGGTGTCCAATACACTGTACGCTGCACTGCCTTTATTACCCAAGAATTTTTGGACAACCAGGTTTATACAGTGCGCTAAACACGGCACTCTGAAATAGTAACTGTCCCTCATGGCCTTAACTATATTGGCGCCATTGTCCGTGGAAACATAACCAACCTGGCATTTTAGTGGGGACAGCCAGTTAAGGACCTTTGTGTTAAAGACATCCAAAATGTTTTCTGCTGTGTGACGTTTCTCCAAACCAAACATGGCTAGTGTTGCATGTTTCCGAGCAGCTTTAAAAACAATGTCCGCGTCAACACCTGCGTTTAGCTTTGCTTTAGCCCCTGAAAAAGAGACCCAGTGTGCAGTGATGCACATGTAATCAGCGCCTGCGCCACTGGTCCACATGTCTGTTGTCAGATGTATAGTGTGAACAGCACTCTTCTGCAAAGCTGCCCCAATCACCTTGAGAACATCTTCATGTAGTGCTGGAACCGCAACTCGGGCAAAATAGAACCGGCTAGGAACCTTCCATTTAGGGCAGAGCGCTGCCACTAATTCTAGAAAACCAACCCCTTCTACAAAAGAAAAAGGGAGAAGGTCCAGAGCTAGCATTTTAGCCAGCTTAGTGTTATACAGACGCGTCAGTGGGTGGTTGCGTTCATATTGCGCTTCTGTAAACAACATCTTTTTAATGTTGCCCTGGACCAAGGATTTACGGGATGATGATGATATCTTCGACCCAGTTACGCTCGCTGATGAACTTTTCCGCATTGATGTCTCACTCTCTCCCACACTCTTAGTGTGCCTCACATGGGGTGTGCTGCTGACAGGGGTACTGGGTGTAAGTGAAGTGTTTGAATCGTCTTCTTCCTCCTCGTCATCATCAGAAGAAAAATCAACGTTTTCATTACGTGCTATTCCGGCTTGCTTAAACGCCTCTAGGTGCGGACACCATTGGACAGGGTGCGCTCTCTTAAGGTGACCTCTCTGGCCTCCGGTACCATAGTTAGAACCAAGCTTACCACGACCAACTCGAACCTTACAAAGGCTACAAATGGCTACGTTTTCCATTTTTGGGCAAACACTAAAGAAGTCCCAAACTGGAGACTTGAAATGTCTTTGGGGGCCGGAGGAGGCGGCGATACTGGTGGTGGTGGTCCTGCTGCTAATGCCAGATGAAGTGGAGGATGTGGATTGCCGAACTTCAGTACGTTTTGCACTTTCACCACCACGAATTGAGGTCGAGGACGAGGTGGGTACCTTCTTGCGAGGAAGAAATATGGAAGCGGTAGGTTTTGGTGTACTACTTAACTCCAAATCTAATGATTCCATTTCCATTGCATCCTCGCCGACATCATCATCACGCTCAGCAGCTTCTCGGGATAGGGTCAAAATGTCTCTTTGCTGCATGCCCGGTGGGGCTGCAGTGACCTTTGTGATGACTGGCTCGTCGTCATCGTGAGAGGCTTCATCACCAGCAGTATCTGTCACTTCTTGTTGAGCCTCATCACACTCCATAGGTATGAGTTTTTCGACGACCTTCCTTTTACGCTTAGGTACCTGTGTCAGATCATGGTGTGCCTCACTGTCAGACCGCAGTTGTGGTTCCCAAAACAGATCACTTGCATCAGAACGAGGTGGGCTTGAAGAAGATGTAGACACCCCCCTTGATCTTTTCCTTGCTAGGGATGTGGAAGACAATGAATGATCATCAGGAGGAGTGGCTTCCAATGATACCTCGGCTTCATTGTCGATTTCCTGATGTGCCCCTACTTCGGGAGGAACAACTATTGTGGGCACTTGTGAACCTCCATGCACCTTTGCTTGCGCATCTCCTTTTGCTGCCTCTCCTTCCACATGTACTTGGGCGTGTACTTGCACATGGTGTTGTTGTTGCGGCTGTGGTTGTTCAACACTTGTCAGATGAGTTACAACAACCTGTGTTGATTCAGGGACATTGCTGCTACTTTCTTGCGATGAGCCAACATCACTGGTCGATGGTGATTGGAGAAGTACACTGACTGCCTCTGAAGCACTCAAGGGCTTTGACTTAAGTTGGCGTGGTGGTGGAGGCACTGAACCCAATGGAGCAGGGGTGCTGCTCCCAGCTTGGTCCCCAGCAGATCCTGCTGCTGCAGGCGTACTTTTCTTTTTTCTCCCAAAAAACGTGGCGGGTGGCACACCAGCCTCCTTGGTAACTTGCTTCTTCTGCTCCTTACTAGCAACTTTCTTGCTAGAGGAGCTACGGAGACCTTTTTTTGGGGCCATCTTCTTCAGAGCAGGTCAGACAGCAGGCCGCAGTTGCACGAATTGTAGAGTTGTCTGAGGCCAGACGTGACGTCGCGTGACGTTATGCTGCACACACACTTCTTCCTGGCACTGGTGGTTCTCTTGAGTCTTGTGCACCTAAAAACAATGGAAGACAGAGGAACATCAGTTCAGTTATACAGCACAAAAAAATCGAAAAACACTGCAAAATCAGCACAATCCCAATCCATCCATGCCCTCCATGATGTTTAAATTCAAGACAACCCACAGAAAGACTAGGCCCATGCAAGACTCACTACCCCTGGGCATAAATAAAGGTTGAAAAGTAGGCAAAATGGTTGCAGGCCTAACAACAAAGCCTGCATTCAAAATGGCCACTTGCCTGCCAGCACATGGCCAGTGCCTGTAGCTGCACTCAAAATGGCCACCAGCCACATGGCCTGTCCCTCCCCATGAACACCCCCAAAAATCGAAAAACACTGCAAAATCAGCACAATCCCATTCCATCCATGCCCTCCATGATGTTCAAGTTCAAGACAGCCCACAGAAAGACTAGGCCCATGCTAGACTCAAATACCCCTGGTGAAAAGGCCACAAGTACAGGCCCAAAAAACGAAAATCACTGAAAAATCAGCACAATCCCATTCCATCCATGGCCTCCATGATGTTTAAGTTCAAGACAGCCCACAGAAAGACTAGGCCCATGCTAGACTCAAATACCCCTGGTGAAAAGGCCACAAGTACAGCCCCAAAAAATGAAAATCACTGAAAAGTCAGCACAATCCCATTCCATCCATGCCCTCCATGATGTTTAAGTTCAAGACAGCCCACAGAAAGACTAGGCCCATGCTAGACTCAAATACCCCTGGTGAAAAGGCCACAAGTACAGGCCCAAAAAACGAAAATCACTGAAAAATCAGCACAATCCCAATCCATCCATGCCCTCCATGATGTTTAAATTCAAGACAACCTACAGAAACACTAGGCCCAAGCTAGACTCAAATACCCCTGGTGAAAAGGCCACAAGTACAGGCCCAAAAAACGAAAATCACTGAAAAATCAGCACAATCCCAATCCATCCATGCCCTCCATAATGTTTAAATTCAAGACAACCCACAGAAAGACTAGGCCCATGCAAGACTCACTACCCCTGGGCATAAATAAAGGTTGAAAAGTAGGCAAAATGGTTGCAGGCCTAACAACAAAGCCTGCATTCAAAATGGCCACTTGCCTGCCAGCACATGGCCAGTGCCTGTAGCTGCACTCAAAATGGCCACCAGCCACATGGCCTGTCCCTCCCCATGAACACCCCCAAAAATCGAAAAACACTGCAAAATCAGCACAATCCCATTCCATCCATGCCCTCCATGATGTTTAAGTTCAAGACAGCCCACAGAAAGACTAGGCCCATGCTAGACTCAAATACCCCTGGTGAAAAGGCCACAAGTACAGGCCCAAAAAACAAAAATCACTGAAAAATCAGCACAATCCCAATCCATCCATGCCCTCCATGATGTTTAAATTCAAGACAACCCACAGAAAGACTAGGCCCATGCAAGACTCACTGCCCCTGGGCATAAATAAAGGTTGAAAAGTAGGCAAAATGGTTGCAGGCCTAACAACAAAGCCTGCATTCAAAATGGCCACTTGCCTGCCAGCACATGGCCAGTGCCTGTAGCTGCACTCAAAATGGCCACCAGCCACATGGCCTGTCCCTCCCCATGAACACCCCCAAAAATCGAAAAACACTGCAAAATCAACACAATCCCATTCCATCCATGCCCTCCATGATGTTTAAGTTCAAGACAGCCCACAGAAAGACTAGGCCCATGCTAGACTCAAATACCCCTGGTGAAAAGGCCACAAGTACAGGCCCAAAAAACGAAAATCACTGAAAAATCAGCACAATCCCATTCCATCCATGGCCTCCATGATGTTTAAGTTCAAGACAGCCCACAGAAAGACTAGGCCCATGCTAGACTCAAATACCCCTGGTGAAAAGGCCACAAGTACAGCCCCAAAAAACGAAAATCACTGAAAAATCAGCACAATCCCAATCCATCCATGCCCTCCATGATGTTTAAGTTCAAGACAACCCACAGAAAGACTCAGTTCACCCACCACTGAGTACCCCTGGGCAAAAGGCCCCAAAACAGCCCAAAAATCGAAAATTCCAAAATTTTTGTTGCAGCAACTGTAATGCCCCAAACAAACTTACTTGTAAAATTTCTAATCCAACAGTGATCCAAAGAAAGTCAAAAAGGCCTCAAATCCAAAGATCCAGCAGCATCCACAAAAAGTAATCCTTCCAGCTCCAGATCCAAATGAAAAGTGACCAGGAGATGGACAAAGCACTGGGAGGAGCCTGCTGAACAGGAACAGGAAGTTGAAGACTGTGGGGCACTTCCTTCCTCCCACCCCCCTCCCCCCCTCCCCAAAATGGACTCCTCGCTAAAAAAGTGCAGGCAAATGTCAACCTAAGGAGTTATTCAGATAAAAATCATCATTTCAAGAAGGTTTATGCTGCTTGCTGGTGGATTTCTTGTGCAGAATTGCAAATTTTATATTTTCGCTTGTGCGAGATTCTTGCTGCTCGCCGCATCTCAAATCTCGCAATTGCGAAGTACCGCGAGACGTGATCTCGCCGTGCTCGCGTTGACAAACTATCGCTGGCAAGCCGCGATGACGTAATCGCGCTCGCCAATTCCCGCGGGATCACACAGCAAGATCCAAAATGGCGCAGCACTCGCAAACTATCGAGAAAAACAACTCGGCAAACGATGATAAACGCCGCGCGCCGCAAAAATTGTATCACCAACACCGCGCGCCGCAAAAAAAATCCGCTGCGTGCGAATTTGCGGATTTTGCGGGAAATTCGCAAATCTCGCGAATTGCGAATTTCCCAAAAATCCGCAAAATCCGCGAGCGAAACGGATTTTCCGCCCATGCTTAGGTACCGGTGACAAGGATTGGTAAGTTAACGGTATAGGTCCAAATGTTAGGATATCAACTGATGTTGAGTTAGTAGCATGGTTTACCTGGTTAGACTCATAAGGGCCCAGGTGAGTATGTCTGGTGACCTGCGCGCTCTATCAGTTATATTTTCTGGTAGCAGAGGGAAGGTTAGGGTTTAGTTAAGATAGGTAGGCAGTTAGTAGGTTAACTAGTTTATTGATCGATCAAACTGTATTTTATATGAAATAGTATTTTGAAAATGTATTTTATGTATTAACCAAAATTGTTCGTACTTGTTTTATGTTTTGTCTGGAATCCCCTGGGGCAGAATAAACAGGTGGTAACTGGAAGCCACGCTGTAGTGAGGTCACTTGAAAGTTGAAAGTTGAAAGGATTTGTAAAGCGCTCTGTTACCAAGCGGTTTCCTGGCGCTGAGGGATTTACAGGCAGGGAGAAGGAAAGGGAAAAAAGGGAGCACCAGGAAGTTACTGTAAGCAAAAGGCTTGGGCAAACAGATGGGTTTTGAGTGCTTTACGAAAGTGCTGGTAAATGGTAATAGACCTGATGGTCAAGGGGAGGGAGACTGTTTCCGAAACGGGGGGCGAGAATGGAGAACCTGGTGCCACCCACTCTGGACTTTCGAAAGCGGGGGACACTGAGGAGCGCCTGGGTTGAAGAGCAGAGGTTGCGGCAAGGGAGGTAAGGGGTAATCATGGAGTTTATGTAGGCAGGGGCCGTGCCGGCGCGGGCCATAAAGACCATGCATCCTATCTTAAAGAGAGTTCTCTGTAAGATGGGGAGCCAATGAAGGGACTTAAGTAAAGGAGTGATATGATGAAACTTAGGAAGACGGTGGATGAGGCGGGCGGCCTGATTCTGGATAGACTAAAGGTGCAGCAGTTAGTAGGCAGGAATGCCCACGTACAAGCAGTTCCCGTAGTCCAATCGAGAGAGAATCATTGCCAGGACAATAAGTTTGAGGGCATCAAGGGAGAAGAAACGGGAAATCCTACGAATAATTCTGAGGGATAGAAAGCAGGACAAAACAACAGAGCTAATCTGAGGATGCATGGAAAGGTCCTGGCTGATTTTGATTCCCAAGGTTTTAACTGAGACAGAAGGAACTGGGGGAGAACCAAGGGTGGAAGGCCAGAAGGCAGGGGTCCAGGGGCTGGTAGAGCCACCAGTCAGGACCAGCTCCATTTTGTCCGGGTTAAGTTTAAGATGATTTTGATTAATCCAATCAGAAATAAAAATAAGTGTAGCTTGAAATTTAAGGAGGGAATCTGGGGAGGAAGAGAGAGTGAAAACCAGTTGGAGATCATCCGCATAATTAAATATGGAGACCTCCATATTAAGCAAAGAAACAATGAGGGGGTAGATGTAAAGATTGAAAAGAAGAGGGGAGAGGGAAGAGCCTTGGGGGACCCCACAGGGCACCAAGCGGGTAGGGGCGGTAAAACCCGAGAGTTGGACCGCCTGTGTCCGGCCTTGAAGAAATGAGGGGAGCCATGTGAGAGCAGTCCCCCAGATGCCCGCTGCTCTGACACGGTCGAGAAGAATGGAGTGGTCGACCGTGTCGAAAGCAGCGGACAGATCGAGAAGCACCAAGGCTTGGGGAGAGTTAGAGTCTGCCTTGCTCTTCAGCTCGTCCAGGACGTGAAGGACCACAGATTCTTACCACTTACCTGTAGGAATTCAGTGCATGGTTAAGTAAAGCTGGAAGCACTGTTTAGGGTTTTCTGAAATAATGTGTGAATAAATGATAGCAAAGAATTGGCTGGCAAAACTTTTAGTGTGATATCACCTACAAAGGGTCACACTGAAAGAGTAGCAGGTTCTTCTGAGCTTGATTGACAGCAGAGGAGTTCACAGGTGAAACTTTAGTCTTGTAAATAACCCAGGAGAGGGTAAGGCCAGGGAAGTAGAAGGTTCTGTAATGCTTGAGTGAAGGGTAGACGGAAGGGATCTACTCGTAGTGTATGAAGAGTAAGCGGAAGGGATTTACCTGCAGTATATGAAACTTATCTGTCCTTTGAATTAGTCACTCAGGTACAGTGACAAATGCTTTTACATTGTTGATTAATGAAAACTAAAAAATAAAAGAAAATAAGTTCTCGTATTATCTTGCAAAGGAGGGAGTCAGTCGTGGAGCTGCGCTGACGTCACTCAGAGCTGTGCTGGTATTGGTTGAGACAGCGGGTGTATAGCGAGATAGTAATTGTAAAGGAGGGGTGAAAACAGGAGCGTGAGAACTCATCTCACAGGAAAGGCCACGCAACTTATGGTTGAAACTATTTAAACTCAAAATTTGGACTGGTCATTAAAAATAAGAAACGCGCTGGCATTGGAAGCATTGTTGTAAACAAAACTGAGTATTGCCGCAATGATTGTGGTTTGTGATATATGTGGCATATAGGACCAATTGAAGGTAATCGACCTGACAGAAGGTATCTAGGGTTTGAGCACGAGCAATTCATTAGAGGTAGACCTTATATAATGTACGGAGAGAAGAGAAAAACGTCATATTTCAAAAGAGTTAAGAATTTCTACAAGAAAGACAAAGTGATTAAAACTAGTGAAGGAATTAATATTCCACCACCTAATATGCCCGCATCTTACATGATGGTTGAAAGGGGCTATCACACCTGTGTCTGGTTAGAGAATTGAATGGAGTACACAAAAGATGATGGGGTATTAGCTTTTCCTGTAAATAGTAGTTTTAATGGTCGAGTTTCGTACAATTTGAGAACACGTATGAATGAACTAGATCCTAGACCTAGACTAACACAGTATGAGGCATTCGAAGAATGGGAGACTGAGGCTTATGAGCGAGATAGGCCTAGAAGCATTCGAAATTGGAGTAAGTTCAATCCTAGACATCCAAAGGATACCAGAGAGAAATTAATGAAACAGTGGAGGCAGTCCATGTTAGTGGAAGTGTTGTACCCTGTGCGAGAGCTATAGAAAAATCCTGTGATCAAATGTGTTGAGAAAACACGACATTTAATGACAAGTGGTGATTCAGATGATGATTATATGGAGGATTTGTTAATGAAGAATCCACCACCTTACCATGAAGAATCGAGTACAGTTAATCCAAGTGCTCCTTTTTTTGCTCCACCTTTAGTTCCACAAATACTGCATGAGAAACCATTAGAAAAGTTGTTAAAAAAGTAATAAAAGGAAGCAATAGAGAAACAGAGAACTGAGTTAATCCAGAAAATTTCCCAGTTAAACACGAGTCCTGAAGCTTTAACAATTCCAGTTACTATTGGCCCTGTTGTTCCCTTATATGGGGATAAACAGCCTAGTCTGAAACCTACTGTCATGACCACGCCTGTAGTCCAGCCTAGAAAGGAGACTCTAATAGTGGATGATCAAGAAAGTGAATGTGAGTCAGTAATTTCCCTTATGGATTTACCTATCAGAGAGTCAGACAGAAGTACAACCAGAAAAAGTATACCTGGAAGTTCTAGAGAAGTACGGATGGAAGCATACTCAGGTACAGTAAATGCGACCATAGTTACCCCGGAAGAAATAGAGAGATGGTCCAGAGAAATAGAAAAACCAAAAACAAACTTGCCGAAACTATTGGACATATACAAATTAAGGGTTGAATTGGAAGAAATGATGGCTGGAAATGTGGGATTGTAAAGGTTAAATACATTCACAGATGATGAATTATTGTACATATGTAAAAGCATTACTAGAAATACGCGAGTGTTTCATGAGAAATAAATGAATGCAGCCATGGATATGGGAATTGACATTGGTAGGTCAAAAGTTTTGCAGAAACCCTACAGAGCTGAGTTTACTGACAAAGATTTAGAAAACATGAATGTGTCAGGGAGAAAAGTGCAGATCAAGGAGCTAATAAATTTGTTACAGAAATGAGGTGACTTAGAAAGGTGGAAAGCCAGGTGGGCTAAGAAAAAGGAGGAAGTGCACGCAAAACAAAAGCAATCTACTTCTGAATATTTGCTAAAAGAACCTGAAAAGGTAGAGAAACTGTATCCCATGAGAGCAGTAACAGGGGGAGGTTATGTACATGTCCCATGGTCCAGACAGGATATTTTGTCATTAGAAATGACTTTCCTAAATTGAGAGAAAAACCTGTGGAGTGGTACAGGCAGGTCGAAAGATTTGTAAAGGTGTCGAAAGTTTTACTGAAGGATTTAGATGGGTTGTTTGACATTGTTGTACCAATAGATTTGTGGACAGAATGTAAAATAGCTATAGATTGGCCCAGTGATGAATACCCCAGAGACCCGAAAATAGGAGCCCCGTCCGATGAAGTCATGAAAAAATATAATCAAGTGATAATTTACCTGAAAGGGAAAGTTCCCCCAAAAGAAGCTAATTGGACTAAAATTGACAGAAAAACTCAGAATAAAGCTGAATCTGTGCATGCATACTATGAACGTCTCTTGCAGATTTTCAAGCAGTATAGTGGGCTGGAAAACATTGACACGAAAGACATGACCCATTTTATCTATCGGTTTGTACTGGGCCTGAGACCTGAAATTTCGCAATGGATCAAGGACCATAAAATATGCTGGCAGGCCATGCCTATAGATGAAATTGTGAAATATCAAAATATTGTAAAGACGAATTGGATAACAAGAGAAAGAATTTGGAAGAAAAGGTAATGTGGGCACAGGTAAAATTAGCAGAACAGCAAGAACTCCAGTTGAGTAAATTAACGAAAAATGATGGAACAACAGGAGGACAGGGAGACGGAAGTGGGGGAAATATAAAGGAGAGTTTAATAGAGAGGAGGCAACGAAAACATTTCCCTGTCATGGGTGTGAAAAGTTGGGACACTGGAGGAACAAATGTAAAGAGGTATTGAATAATAACAGTGTGCCTAATAATCCTTTAAAGTCGCAGATGCAGAATGAGGTGTAAAGGAAGCCGCAGTGGCAGGTAATACAAAACCAGTTACCCCTTGCCCCTATGCAAAAGTCTAGGAGCAAATCAGGATACAGTGTGGAAACCACAGATTGGGAGGGAAATAGTGGAGCAGGCCCATTAGCATCACAATTTCTTTTGAGTGACACATTCTTTGCTGACGATTCTGATTGATGGTGCCTGAGAGGGGAGGACGAGGAGTGGGTACTTGGGACATCCTTGCTGGTAGATGAGTCTGGTTCCTATATTGAAGGAAAGGTTGAGGGAAATGATGTTACCTTTTTATTAGACACAGGCACTACCTGTTCTACTGTGAGAACAGCAGATGTTCCAAACCTACCCCTCTCGGGGGAAGCGATCCAAGTAGTGGGCATTTTGAATAAACAAATTAGTACCCCTGTAACTGAACCAATGGAAGTTAGAATAGGCAACTTTAAAGAAATGCACATGTTTGTCGTGTGTGACTCCAGCCCAGTGAATCTACTGGGAAGAGATTTGTTGTGCAAGATGAATTTCACCATTTTCTGTACCCCAAGTGGTGTAGAAATTCAAACTCCTGATGAGGATGGAGTTTATAAACTAATGTTAGCAAAGACAAAAACAGAAATTAAAAAGCTGAATATAGAGGACATACCAGATAAGCTGAAACATACTGTAGATCCTGTTCTGTGGGATTTTACAGGAAAAGATGTAGATTTAATGGCAAATGTTGATCCAATAAAAGTAATGGTAAAAGAAGGTGCAGATTATCCAAACACTTCACAGTACAGAATGAGCCCAGAAATAAACGCAGGAGTCACAGAAGAAATAAAACGATTGACTGAAACAGGCATTATACAAGAAATCATGAGCAGTCGATGTAATTCACAGATAATAGGCATCAAGAAATCGAGTGGGAAGTATAGGGTTGTACAAGACCTGCGTAAAATCAATAAGATTGTTGCCCCATGCTGTCTAGTTGTGCTAAACCCTGCAGTGATTCTATATCAGATACCGTGAGGAGCTGGATGGTTCACTGTCATTGACTTGTGTCACGCCTTCTTTTCCATCCCATTGTATCCAGATAGCAAATATCTTTTCGCTTTCAAAATGTCTACGTTTGGAATTGTGTCCCTCAAGGGTACACAGAAAGCCCCTCGATCTTTAATCAGATCCTAAAAAAATGTCTTGAATCTCTGGTATTGCCCGGAAAATCTGTCCTGGTGCAATACATAAATGACCTATTGGTGGCATCTAAAACCCAAAATGACTGTGTCATTGACACTATGGCATTACTGAATCATTTAGGTAGAGAAGGACATAAAGTCTCACCTGAAAAATTGCAATTCTGCACCACATCAGTAAAATATCTGGGGCGTCAGAAGAGTTAGCTCAGAAAGAATCAGAATAATCAAAAACATGAATCTACCTCAAACTCAAAAAGAGATCAGAATGTTCCTAGGAGTTGTAGGCTACTGCAGACAGTGGATTGTGGGATTTGCAGTCCTAGCAAAACCATTAATACAGATGACGAAGAAAAGAGCAAAAGACCCAGTAGAATGGGATAATGAAAGCATGACTGCTTTCTTGAAATTACGAGTATGTCCGTGTACAGCTCCAGCATTAGGGACGCCTGATTATTCGAAAGAATTTGCACTGTTTTGTGACACACAAGATAATTGTGCACTTTCAGTGACAACTCAAGTTCATGGCCTAACGAGACGTCCTGTGGCATATTCCTCATCCACACTGGACCCAGTGGCATCTGCATTGCCTGGGTGTCTGAAAGCAGGGGCTGCCACATGTGCAAGTCTTGAGCAAAGTGAGTCCTTTATCATGGGACATCCAGTAACTGTTTATGTCCCCCATGCACTTGTGATTTTGCTGACCAGAAACAAGACCCAGTACTTGACCCCTAGTCGGCTGACTAAATATGAGAGAATTTTGATGAGTGCAGAAAATGTGACTATAGCCAGGTGTAATATTCTGAACCCGGCAAGACTGCTACCTAATTCACACTTTGTAGAAGTGAAAGAAGTCGAACAGGATTGTATCAACTTAACTGAATACAGTACCAAACCGCGTCCAGACATTAGAGAGGACCCATAATGTATTCAGAATATGAGCTGTTTGTAGATGGCTCATGCATGAGACATGAGGAAGGAGGTTTAAGTGCTGCTTATGCCGTGTGCACTTTGGGAGGTCCAATTGAAGCATCCTATTTACCTGGAGTCAAGTCTGCACAAGTAGCCGAATGGGTCGCATTAACAAAAGTTTGCAAATTTGGGAGAAATTGGAGAGTAACCATTTACACTGACAGCCAGTATGGTTACGGGGTTGTGCATGACTTTGGCCAACTTTGGATCCAAAAGGAGTTTCTGACTTCTTCAGGTACTCCTATTAAAAATGGTCTTTATGTGGAAGATTTACTGGAAGCTATCCAGTTACCAAAAGAAGTGGCTGTGGTCAAGTGTGCTGCTCACCAATCTGGAAATGACAATTTGACAGCAGGTAACCGATATGCTAACCAATTAGCCCAACATTGTGCAAAGTACAAAATGGCAGTAAACAAGAAAGTTGATGCATGTGAAAACAGCTGCCAACTTATGGTGCTTGGAGGTGTGAGTACGTGGGAGGAAGTGAGAGAATTGCAGGATGCGGCAGAACAAAAGGAAAGTGAAGAATGGGTAAAGATAGGCTGTCAGAGAAGGGCAGAAGACAGTGTTATTGTGCACCTTGATGGAAGGCCTGTGTTACCCGACTGTATGCTTGCTCCTATGGCTAGGTTGTACCACAGAGATTCCCATTTGGGGTGAGATGCTATGATTAGGTTGTTTAGACAAACATGGTTCAATGCAAGATTCAGGAACATAGCAGAGGCTCTTTGCCATAGATGTTTGATTTGTCAACAAATGAATCCTGGCAAGAAAACAATTGTCCTCCCAGGGAAAATTGGGAAAGCAGAAGGCTCTTTCATAAGGTTGCAAACTGATTTCATTCAGTTACCCCCTTGCAGAGGATTGAAATATGTCCTAGTCCTTGTCTGCCTGTTTTCAAAATGGGTAGAAGCCTTTACTACACGTAAGAATGATAGCATCACAGTAGCAAAACTCTTACTTATAGAACTGATTCTTCGTTTCGGTTTTCCATTATCAATTGAATCAGACCGAGGCTTGCATTTTAATATTGAAATAATTGCCCTAATCTGTGAAGCATTCAAAGTCAAGCAAAAGTAGCAATATGTATTTCACCCAGAGGCTTCTGAAGTGGTTGATCAACTGAATGGCACAATCAAATCAAGATTGGGAAAGATGTATGAATCTAGCCGATTGGAGTGGCCCGATGCTCTGCCTTTGGTTCTGATGGGACTCAGAAGTATTCCATATCGGAACACAGGCTTGAGTCCGCATGAAATTATAATGGGAAGAGTGATGAGGCAGGCATGGGTGCCAGAACACAAACTGATTAGTATATCTGATGATTTAGTACTGGGGTACTGCAAAGAACTGGCTGACCAAGTGCGTTGTATCTCTCACCAGGTTGGGGAAGACGCAGTCACCAGACAAGCCACACCAGCACATGATCTGAATCCTGGTGATTGGGTAGTGTTAAAGAAACACACACAAAAATCTTGCCTAGCACCGAGGTGGGGAAAACCATGACAAGTGATCCTGATTACTACCACAGCTGTAAAGTATGCAGGAGTTCCACACTGAATCCACGCCAGTCATACCAAAAGAGTGACAGAGCCTGAAGAGACTGGGGCTGAAGGTTGTGCAGCTGAGGGGTCTCAAGACGTTCATCTCAAAGTAGTTGATGATTAGCAACCGAGCACCACTCAAGATGAATGGATTCCAGTAGTTGAGATACCTGAAGTTATCATACGAACAAGAAGTCCAACCTATTTAGACAGACAGAGGGATAGAAAGGATGAGTTAGGGATAGAAGAACATACTCAGATTACACAAATCAAAGTCAATAGTAATCTTGAGGAGGAACAAACAGGGAAAGACAAAGGTACTCAGACAACTGAAACGACATCTGAAGCTCCGGAGTCTGAGAAGGGAGAGACCAGGGCGGAAGTTCAGGCAGAAGACAGTCAAGAATTCGAAGAGCCTGAACAGGAAATACATGTAAAAAACAAGGACCCCCTGAATAGTTAATATTTCAATTCCTAGGACAGGGAAATACAATTTGAGTGAGAAATCAATCCTAGGCAATTTCAGTCAGTCAATAATATGTAACACATAAAACAGGGAAAAGCAAACAACGTGAATTCAGTAAATAATGTATAGGTATTTTAGTTATATTAAAAATTCCATACATTTTAAAATTGTGTTAGAAACACAATAGAAATTCATAACAATTAGATCAAATACACAAAAATGAAAAAAGTGGCAATTTTATATTCTTGTTCAATTGTATCGACGCACGTTTTGGCGTAAACAAAACGTCTATTGATGTCTCTATGCTTAACAACTTTTCCTTCCATTTCATTGCAATTATCATTCTGAACTGCATCTTCTTAATTGATAATGAATAAATAAAAATATGATGGTTTCATATATTTAATAATTTTCCTTAGATAAAGGTTTTCAAAACTTCTCGAGTCTGTGATTATTACATATATACAAATGTTATTTTTCTATCTATCTTCAAACTAACACTCTGATCCTGTAGGACTTTAGGTAACGCTGACAAGGATTGTAAGTTAACGGTATAGGTCCAAATGTTAGGATATCAACTAATGTTGAGTTAGTAGCATGGGTTACCTGGTTATACTCGTAAGGGCCCAGGTGGGTATGTCTGGTGACCAGCGAGCTCTATCAGTTATATTTTCTGGTAGCAGAGGGAAGGTTAGGGTTTAGTTAAGATAGATAGGCAGTTAGTAGGTTAACTAGTTTATTGATCGATCAAACTGTATTTTATATGAAATTGTATTTTGAAAATGTATTTTATGTATTAACCAAAAATTAGAGGAATATTCCCCTAAGGGTTGTCTTTGTGCAGGAAGGTGCCCCTTCCTGCACAAAACAATCCTGCATGCCATGCTGTTTCATGCAAGGGTGCCTGCTTTTCCGCTAGGCAGCCCATTGTGTGCCATTGCTTATGAAAGGACAGGAATGCATTGTATTGTAAAAAAGACACCACAACCTTGTCTTTCCCCTGTAATGTGGTGCAGCACGATAATTTTCTTTTTAATAGCCCCCCAAATCTCTATTAGTGTTGAAGCTGATATGAAGAATTCGGGCTTTGTTTGATCTTCATTTCTCTTTGCGTCATCCAAATTGGTAATTTGCTACAACAGTGATATGCCCTGATACCGTTAAATACTTTCAACCTCTCAAGCTACAGCTAGCACGTGACCTCAGCTCATGTGTGACCACTTTAACATCTTCTGTCTCTTTATCTAAACTCACTTTGCATCTTGGAACTTGTAGTGTCAGATCCGAGTGCTGACTGAAAGCTATAAAATTTAAGTAAAAGGCGAGGATAGGTTGAAGTTGTCACACTTGACCATGGGCCACTCAGCAGCAAAACTGTCCAAAGGAAACATTTGGACTTGAGTATTTTCAACTGTACACTCTCTCAAGATCAGTGTGAGGCAGGCAATCTGTATAATGTTCTTTCGTGAAAGGTTTAGGGTGTTGAGACACAGAGGGGCTTGGGAAGAGAAAAGCTTTAATTCCAGTGCAGATAATTAACATATATACCACACAATGCTCACAGTGGCCCTTTGATAGGCACGCCTTGGATTAACTTGTAAGTGCCTAGGAGCCATCATCATCTGAAAATATTTGTGATAGGTCAGGCCTGGTCTGATAAAGAATGCCTGCTTTTCCTCCCTGGAGCTCATTCTGCCTCACACTTCCTGTCTCACTGCATGTTAGATATCACTGATTACATCAAGTTGCCTCATTTTTTTACATCTAACATAGGATTCGCTAGGGTAAAAACAATGCAGTAATACTACTACAACAGGGCGGCACTGACTGTAGGGTAATGTGATAGACAGTACACAGCACACTGATGCATTTACTGCTCCTTGTACTCTGTGTAAGTTGTAGGGCCTTAGGCCCCTACATACTAATATTGATTACACACACACTGGAATATAGTTACTGGAACTAGCCAAGGACATATGCGCCCAGCCTCTTTTATGTCCTGTGATGCCTGTGTTGGATGGGGTGGGGTGAAATGTAAACCAGCCCTCGGGGAGTGGCTGGCACAACAAACATTAGAATAGTGACCAGTCGGTCATTACACTCTGTACAATGCCTGTAAACATAAATGTGCAACATAAAAGCGAAACCAACTGAGGAGCAAAAACATAATTTCAATGTAGCATAGAGCAGTTTTAAATCCTAGTTTGCTGACTAATAGGCAACAAGCTAGGCTAGGGCTGACTTCCCCATTTTATAAATTGTCCTCCTCTCCGTTGGTGTTGTAGACGGAGGTATTGCACAGCAACAGTGGTTTCGTTTCCACCAGTGGTGCTGAAATGAAATGCTCTCACTGGCAGAAAGGTTCTAAACAGAATACGCAAGGCACAGAATCATGCGGAGTGTATCTGTTTAGTGCACGCGCAGCACATGACCAGGCCTCACAGAGCCACGTGTTGAGTCTCATTGCTGGGCGGTCACTGTGTACCCCAGGTATTGAAGAGCGGGCTGGCACAATGTCAGCCCTAATCTGTTGAAAATTCACCACCATGGCTTATGCGTACTGTGTCTAAGAATACCAGCCTGACTACCTGCCTGACGTCCATTTGTGCAAGCGGCACTCAAGGCAGGCCAACTCACGCCACGATAATGGAAATGTTGGTGATAATTACTTTTTTTGCAATTATCATACATAAAGCTTGTAAAATTACAAGAATGTAGTACCTAGAACTAGCTTCAGGAACTGCCCCTTGTGGTAAGGTATTTTAAGGGTTATGGGGTGGGTAAGGGTGTAGGGTGGAAGGGTACTTAAAAATGGGGTGTTTGGGGAATTTCCCCCTTTAATAAAGAAAACACTTAATTTTAAAATATTTAAGAAAAATGGGGGGATTTAGAAAATGCAATTACAGATGGACAGACAGAGTATCACAAACTCCCCTCGTGCTCTTGACTAATTAGATTGTCATTCCGCCTTCCTTAGGGGTTTATAAGGAACATTTTTGCATCTCAAAAGCATATTCAATCATCAAGCTGTTTGTCACATCCAAATATGTAGCTCCTTGGTGCACGCTTTACACCCATTCCATATACAGTGCCATACACAATACCTTAAAAGAGGTTTTGTGCTTTATATGTTTATGAAAGTGGCCCATTCAAATTAAGAGAATTTGGAGTCACAATTCAAAACAGAAGACTCAACAAAGTTTAGTGCATTAATTTCTCAGGAAACAATTTGAACAAGGAAACAGAGAGGCGAGCTATGCTTTTAAGAGCCTTGCCATACAATTATGTGGCAAATCAGCGGATCTTGATCAACTATTTCTGAAATCAGTTTTTTGATTAAACACATTCCTGCCCTGATGACCGAAGAGTTTATTTGTTAAAGCACGAAAGGTTAATTCTGAGGGTTTTATTTATAGTGGTATTTTTACATCAAACATGTTTTGCTTTTATTATAGATCCCAAAAGGAAAAACATGTCAAACCCCCAATTCAAGCAGCTAAGCCTGAAAAACTGGTTCTGTCGAGTGTTCAACCAAACGGAGCTACAAACCTACCTACTGTGGCGTGTGCAGAGACAAGAGGTGCTGCGTCCCCAACAAGTCCATAATGATCACCGTACAGTTTGACTGCCCCAAAGATGGGTCCTTCAAGTGGAAGATGATGTGGATCACATCATTTGTTTGTCAGAAAATATGCACTGATCCTGGAGACATGTTTGCAGAACTTAAACTTATGTAAAATGCCAGATTACTGCTACCTCTCTAAACAGATTGACAACATGCTACCTAATGTTTGAAACCGGGAACGAGGATGTAAACATTATTCTTGCCCTCCAATATTTGTATAAAACAAAAAGAAAATTATATATGTTTGTTGTCATTATTTCTCCCACTGTTTCTCCTTTCATTTCCTCCTTCTCAATGTCAAAATTATTGGATGCATCTTTTAATTATTATTGTGCCTGTCTAAAGGGGAGGCTGCTGTCGATAGTAGCAAACAGTGTCTCTGTATTGGAAAATAAACCTCTTCCAGCCTCTTCGACTCACCAGGTAGAAGGGAATGATAACTTAGTGCAAAACTCAATATATGGTGTGTGGATCTTAGTAGAGTATCACACAAACATCAAAGGTGTAATTAAGTATGACTATCCAGTCCACGTTGTGGGCTGACTGACACTGTATAATAACTCACAATATATTAAGTATGTTCAGGATGTTTGGAACAGATTTGGCATGAGAGTCATGTGGAAGCAGCATGATGCAGTACAGAACTGGTAATACACTTACACCCAGTTCATAAATGGACTCTGTTTGTGAAGCCCAAATCTATAATGATGCAGGGTACAGTAAAAAAATGTAGCCCCTCTAAATGGGTAATTTTGGTGGACAGTATACACTGTCATCCGCCTGCCTTATTTAGAGACAGGGACCTAAGTATTTCGCCGACAGAGCTGCTGTCAACAAAAAATTCCCTCTGTCCGCCCGATGGAATACAGGCAGTTGGAGGAAGGACTGTACACCACCCGCCCTAGTTAGGGTGGATGGTGGAATGTCTTTCTTTTTAATTTAGTTTTACTGTTTGTTACTGCCAGGAAATACCTTGTTTGTGAGGGACAAG
The DNA here is from genome assembly GCF_964263255.1 of Lissotriton vulgaris. Taxonomy (NCBI): domain Eukaryota; kingdom Metazoa; phylum Chordata; class Amphibia; order Caudata; family Salamandridae; genus Lissotriton; species Lissotriton vulgaris. The sequence continues at coordinate 791,399,982 of NC_141694.1, read as the reverse complement.
AAAAAAACTTTAATAAAGTCCACACCTACCAGGGAAAAACTCACATGTTTTTCAAAAACAAATTTCTGCTTTGGCAGTTTGATTTTGGAAAACAAAGAAGTAAAATGTTTGGTGTGGCCCACAAAATCGACTGTGGTCATCCAGCAATCTTTTAATACACTGAAAAGAACCAGCTTGGGGTCAGCAGTGTTTTCAGCGAGATTGAGGATCTTGGGAGGAACATGGCGGCGGGCTGACACCGGTCGCAGGAGCTCTGCAGGGCAGCACAGCGTATCTTACACAAACGGCATAATTTAGCTGAATAATGTTTCCAAAAACGTACCCGGTGAGAACAGGGATTCTGTTCCTTTTTCTTTGGCGCATTATGGAAGGCTGAGTTGTATTTCTTCTTCTTTTCCTTCGGTTCTTTGTTCACTACTGCTACGGGCGGTCGAATCAGCTGGTCGGCTCTAGGACCCGGGAGAAGACGCGGATGGGGAGACAGGCAAAGCAAGCAGAGCAGGAGGCTGGATCCACGCTAATCAACGGACTAGGAGAGCATCGGACGAGGCTTTGGATTCGGGCCTGGGCTGCCTCAGCCAAAAACAGGTTTCGGGGGCTAGCGTGCAGACACTACCCATGGCGAGTGGGGACCATATTTTCCCAGCGTCCCACTGTAATTTGTGACAAGGTAAGGTGGTTCCAGGCAGGGGGGGTGTGGGAGCAGGACTTTGTGGATTAGGATTCAACCCATGCATATTTAGGTATCCCCTCGAGGAGCGGGGGGCAGAAAGGGAGCAACAACAGTATAAAATTCCCCAGAAGAAGTGGGGGGGTCCAATCAGCAGTTCGAGCCCAGAGGCAGTGGTGGTATAGGGGGTAGAGGTAGAGTTGGACCATATACGCACAGAGGCGTAGCTAGAGCTTGTGGCACCCGCGGCTATCCCTCTGATTGCCGCCCCTGTTGCAAGGGAAAAAGGACAGCGACCACTTGAAAGAGGTCCGAGAGACAGGTAGTATCACTGCTAATACTTCTTCATCATACGTGCTGCTGGGCTCTCATATCACCATTGATCAGTGAAATCTCAGGCTGTGCAACTCCTTTAAACCTATCAGACCCTCATGGCTTTAAGCTGAGCAGCTCCTAAAACTGACTTTGCAATGGATCACTAATGGGCCAATGAGACCATTCGTACTGGTGTAAGTTTAAACTAGCGAATGGCTAGTATTCACAACCCCGCAATGTAGAAGGGAAAAGGAGAAAAATATATAACCAGAAACCACCCACTACCACCACCCTAACCCCGCCCACCCACCACCCATGTTCAATGTCCACCGCCTATCCTCAACCAAACCCACCCTGTCACTATCTGGGCTTCAGCTACACTATGTCCGAAAGGCAAGTGACCTCATGATATTCCGAGGCCAGTAAGGACAAGAACCACATTTTCTTTTAAAAGATTTTACGATTCTAGCTTGTTTTATGTTGATAAAGTGACAGTTTGCAGTACGCCGACTCGCCGACGGCGCGAAACAGGAGAAACAGGAGAAGACGCGAAGAGAGGAAGAAAAGACGCCGTGACCCCCCCTGCATCGCGGGGGGTATTGCGGGGGGGTATTGCTGCCCTCCAGTTGATCTTTTTGCGGTCGGGGGAGAGACATTTGACTCCCGACGCCACCCGACGTATGCGGCAGGAGCAGAGAACCGGGACACCGCCGGGGAACCACTAATCAGCCGCTAAGTCACTGAGGAAAGGGTGCGGCCCGCACCAGTCAAGCGGCTGTTGGGGGAAAAACCCCGGAGCGTGGCCAGCCCGTCTGCCCAGCCCGTGGCATAATCGGGAGCCATCTCAGAGCCGCAACAGGGAACTGTGAATCGCACCAGGGCTGCGGACTGAGGTAGGATTCACAGAGGCCGATTAATCACATAAAGGCTGCATTTGAGCAGCGAGGAAGGTTGTGAAAGGATGCAGTGGGGCTGTGGCGGCCTGCAGCGACCCAGGGACTGTAATTGAGGGAACCGGAGAGCTCACCGGAAAACATTGGAAACCACAGCCGAGCGAAGATGGAAGAGCAGAAACCGACTAGCGGCTGGTGAGTTTCTTGTGTGTCGACTGACGTGGGCCTGCAAATTCTGTTGCTCTTTGGATTTGGAGTTAGAGTTGGAGCTGGCATTTTTCTATTATTCCTGGAGACACTGCAGGTGAAAAAGGGGAAAACAAAACAAAAAGGAGTAAAAATACCAAAAAATCCCAAAATCCCAAATAAACCACATGCTAGCAGCAGGACTGTCAAAAATATAGAGCTCAAGGCACAATCAAACGATTAACCAATTGGCACTAAATAAGAAATTAAAGAACGAAATAAGAATAACTAGAGCTCAAACTGAACATAATAGCATATAACATACTATAGACACTATGAGGTCAGGGCGAGAGAGAACAAAACTTCCATCAACAAAAAGGAAAAAGAAATTACAAGGTAGAACCGTAATAAATAATAAAGCAAAACTAGAGGGCGTGGTGCAGCCCCTAATCTCACCAGTCTACAAAATGTTTGCTAAATCAAGTAGCATACCAAGTAAATTCCTTTTTTAAAAGACCCAGTGGACTATGTTATTTCATCAGGATGAGAAGGTAGGGCAGAGTCATGGGCTACTATCCCCAATCCCACCACTTATTCACATAGGGAACACGACTGTAAAATCTGAACAAATTAAGATAGGGCCCACAACTCAAACTCAAATCGGGTCCCAGCAGGACCAAGAAAGCAAAGAACAAATGAACCAATCGTGGGGGTCTATTAAGGACCAGGATCACTTGATGAACGGGGACCACTCAGCATATCAGGACATACTCTCTGTGGTACCCCCGGTTAAAAAAATGTCACTAAACCCGCAAGAGCAACTCAAGAGTATGGGGGCCCCTCAACCGATTGAAGTACATGTAAAAATTAACAAGCATGTCTCAAACCTCACTCAACATGCGTATCAATATGTGGAAACAAGTCAATTTGATAGTAAAATCCAAACATTGACCCACATAGCACCATCGGCTAGTTTGCAAAACAGCATGACCCACGTGGATCCAGGAGAAAAAAATCAAGGTGGAGAGGGAGTAGCAAACCACTGTAGGTTGGCTCAAACACCGGAACACACATTCCCATATAGCAAAGGTCACACGCAAAATCAACTAATAGTTAATACTGAATCATCGTCCAATAAGACCTCTGCAAGGGACAACCATGGTAATAATATAGACAGTATACAACCAGTAGCAATCACAGACTCCGGAGCAAAATGGGACATATTCTTTAAGACATTCCAACTCACACTTAAGGCCCTGAACTATCAATCAAACAAGATGGACGTCCAAGTGGACTTGCTCAACATCATGGCAACAACTATCTTGGGGATGGATCAAAAACTAGCGGATTTAAATCGGTTGATAACACGAGCTCAAGCATACGCAACCACTCTAAATACAGAATCTATCCCAGAAGTGCTTTCCACCCTTATTGAAGACTTAAAGACACAATCATCTCAAATAGTAGGCAACAGAAGATCTGTGACAATAGAGCAACTTACCAATGAAAAAGCATCAAAAAAGGATGGTATAAACTGTAACATAAACATAAAAACAGAACCATTAATTACGTCCCAATTGGAGGAAATTAGCCGTACACCAGGCAATAAAAAGAAACAGGAAAATCTAACCGATATTACTAATCAGAATATGTCGCGACGTATGAAGAAAAAGCAAAAAAAACAGTTAAAGCGCCAAAAGTTCATACAAATCAGAAGGAGCTGGGTGGGGGCAATCTACATACGTTCCCCCAGAACCTACAAGCAATGATCCGTTAATCCAGGAAAAGCAATCATCAAATAAATTATGTCCAATATGCATGAAGAGCCAACAACAAAATAAATCTCTGGGTGATGACACATATTCCACTAATACCATGGGACAGGAATCAATTCCCACAGAAAAAGGTGGAATAGCAAAGAACATGGTACAAACAGTAAATGAAACGGTTATGGAAAAAAATGAGCGTGGATCACTTAATGGTATAACAGGAGAGGGCTCAAAACACCAAAACACTGTGCACATTGACCAAAAAAATACACTAGGAGAGACGCTCTGTAAAGAAATTCAACACACAGAACCCCGGTCCAGTACAACAACAACTTCAGCCCATACCAAAAATACGTGCAAAACAATTTTTAAACCACAATATAAATCAAAGGGTAGACACGATACATTAAATTTACTAAGGCTCCTTCGACATATACCTTCGTTGACTCACATAAAGAGTAAAGACATAATTTATGTTCAGTTCGAACCAAAAGAGGGTGACATTTGCACAGAAGACACTGTAGTGACCTGGTCAAACCATCATATGTTTGAAGAAGTCCTTAGCGCAAAAGATATGTTTAGAGACTGGGGGTTCGTAGTAACTGCACCGGAAAAAGAAAAATATCCATCAATCCTCCTAGAGCCTGCACATTTAAACTGCATAACAACAAATAGACAGTACCCACAGGGGATACTGCGAGGTACAACAAATATATGCTCAGATAAAAACTATAAAAAACTAACCATACTAGTAAGCAGACAGGAAGATAAAAATATAAGCAGGACAGTAACAGATGACGGGCCACCGAATATTCAATGGAACGACCAATTTAGCAGGACAGACCGAGAATCACAACTCAGCTCTTTTTATTCCTAATGAGCAGGCAGCCCTACCTGATACCCCACGGAATCGACAAGGATGGCCCACTGCCAAACCCACTTTTTGAGAAACCGCAATTCTACCCTACATGAATCAGAAATCACCTTTTAACTTTAAAATCATTTCATGGAATGTGGCAGGGATACGTAAAGCACTCAAATACTAAACAGTAATTAAGTCACTGCAAGAGGCGGACATAGTATGTCTACAAGAGACCTGGGCCACAGAGCATGTCCACCTCGAAGGCTTTGCCTGTTTTCACACATTGGCAACTAAATACAATCAGTTTGGTAGACCGTCAGGAGGAATATCGATTTACGTAAAACATCTTAAACGAATAAAAGTAAAAAGGATCCAAATAGAGTCAGAAGTGCTACAGGCGCTCCTAATAGAGGGATGCATGGACAAAGACGTACATGCTGTAATCCTAGTTATAAACATATACTTAAATGCATCTGGCCAGAAAAAGCTGGAGGTTACAAAAAATACCATAACTTTAATAAAAGAAATTCTACACGCAAATGCACTATTGCCGCAAGTGATAGTAGGAGACTTTAACCTCCACCATCTAGGAACAAAAAATGATATGTCACGACCAGCCAGCTCAGAAAGAATTTTTAATGCATTTCTGAAAAACTATGACTTAAAGTCCGTCAACGAAACCTGGAAAAGCTTAGATCTCAAATATTCAGATACTGCCACTTTTAAGAACTGTTCTATAATCAACTACATTTTCCTATGCAATCTACTTACTCAGAAATTGGTCAAATTTGAAGTAAAAACACATGAAACTAGCGATCACAAACTGTTGCAGGTGGAATTAAATTTCAGTATTTTACAGAGGGAACAAGTGGCTGTAGTATCCCATTCAACAGGGACCGAAGACCATACATTAGTTAGAAGGTTAAAATGGAACGAGCATCAGGCTCCTCTATTTAATGTATGGAAACAAAAACAAGAGCACAAAGGGAATCCTCTTGGAAAACAACCTAGTGTGGCGAATTGGACGAGTTGGATTGGTGCCTTGAAATCTATATTTACTAAAAACGACAACGATAGCCCACACAACATCCTTTTCACATTTTAGATACAACAATAAAATACTACGCACAACAATAAGCAAGCTTAAGAGGGCTAAAAGAGCATACAGGAAGGTAGGAACAGAAGAAACAAGGGAATTGTGCAAAGATCTAACGAGAAAGCGCAGACACCAGCTAAGGTCTCTGAAACAAAATAAATTAGAAAAAGACTGGATAACGCTACACAAACTCTCTAAACCAAACAAACAACGTCAGTTCTGGCAATTTATAGCTAGACTGAAGAAAGGTAAAGTAGACAGGCGCAATTCCATACATGCAGACGCCTGGCTCAGACATGTTGCCACGATCTACATTGACAAGGAGGGTATCATAGTCCCTGGAAGCCCTGAAATGTGTTCCTCAGAGAGCGCAATTACAGAGGAGGATGCCTTAGTGGAATTCTGGGGTAAAGAACAAAACCGTACGGCAGTTGAAAAGGTAATAAAAAAGATAAGAAAAGACAGTGCACCCGGACCGAACGGTCTTCCAGGAGCCATTTTTAGAGAAGACCCGGTATACTGGGGCAAAATTTTATCCAATTTGTTCATTGAATGCCGATTGAAAGCAAAGGTGCCGGATTCTTGGCAAGGATCTTTTTTACATCCTATCTTCAAAAAAGGAGATAACACAGATCCAAAAAATTATAGACTAATTGCCCTTTTAGATGTTGAAGGAAAAGCCTATGCCAGCACCTTATTGAACGAATTAAATAGTTGGATCAAAGAGAATGAAATCCTCCCTTCCTACCAGACCGGATTCCGCAAAGGCTGCTCCACAATTGACAACACCGTGGCCATGTCGTATCTGAACCAGCACGCTAACTGCAAAAATAGCAAACCAATCTTTGAATGCTTCGTTGACTACTCAGCGGCCTTTGACGGAGTGCCTCGACACAAGCTTTGGAATAAGTTGCGCAACTGGCTTATCCCAGTAGGTCTTCTTAGCGCCATTATTTCATTGTACAGTAACACCTGGATCAAAGTGAAGCTAGCAGCTAATACCACAACGAAGAAGTGTTGGACAAACTGTGGCCTAAAACAAGGATGCGTTCTTGCCCCCACATTGTTTAACTTATATACGGCTGACCTGGGGAAGAAGCTTCAAAATGCTAGTCTTGTAATTCCGAAAATTGGAACCAACAAACTGCAAATATTACAGTATGCAGATGACTTGGTGTTAATGGACCACACAAAAATCGGGCTACAAAGGGGCCTAGATGCACTCAATAATTACAATAAAAGAAATGAACTTATAATAAATGCTCAAAAAACTAAAGTAGTTATTTTTGGACACTATCTAAAAAAGGCTCTTTTGAAATGGTATGTGGGCAAAGAAGTCATCGTCACAGCAAAATCCTCTAATTACTTAGGTTGCTGGCTAAGTGAAACCGGTAAAGCAACAATACATTTACTTAAAATGAAGGCTAAAGCAAATTCAACAACGTATGCCATATGCAAATTAAATGAGATGATGCAAAGCCCAACAACTGTTCCGATTAGAAAAGTAAAACAAGCAAAAATTAGGGCAATTGCGGGTTACGCACAGCAGGCATTCCCGGGTAAAATGGAATTAATGTTAGACAAAGCACAATGCCAGGCCTACAAACGCATTTTCAAACTGCCCAAACACACACGCAACAGCCTAATTCGTCTAGAATTCGGTCTGAAGCAACAAAGTAAAGAATGCTTGGGAACGCACGCGAAATACTACTACCAAGTCCTAACAGCTCCAGCTGGAACCCTAAAGAGCATGCTGAAGCCAATTTTTGGGGAGTTATTTTAACCTGTGGCATCGTTACACAGAGGAAGCAGTGGAAACACTGGGATTAGCAACGGAAAATTGGGATCAGGGAACGGTAAACTACCCGGCCATCAAAAATTCTATCAATCAACAATGTTATCAACTGTCGCACCAAAGTGATCTAGCAGAACACGCAACAGGAAGAGGCTCACCTTGGCTTATAAAATCATTTGCCGGGAGTAAAATCCAGCCATACCTGAAGCAAGCTCTGGGAAGGAAAGCATTAAAAAACAATGTATGGGCCAGATTGGTGCCCCTCCCCATTAAGGAATTAAATCCTGGGTGGAGATCTCTAGAAAATCGAATCAGATGCAGAATCTGTGATTATCAACTTGAATCTTTGCTACACTTGATTTGTTGTTGCCCCGGTATGTCGCAGTCCCGTAGGATTCTTTCAAAACAAATATGGCTCCGTAACGGGGTACGGACAGTGAAAGAAGCAACTTCGGTTCTCTTTTCCTGTACTACACCACAGGACTTGGCAAGATTTGGGTGATACATGGCAGAGCTGCGTCTTAGGCTTATGGAATAAGAGGGGGCAGGCATTATTAAAGGCAATTTGGTCTGTTAAACCAGTATTTTCCAACAAGGCCGAACCGACAATGAACTGACAATCGATCGCAGACTTTTTAAATGTATATAATATACCTCTTATTTAGTATTTACACGGTTGCAAGTAAACCCAATGTTCTTTCATTGTATAAGTATGTAATTTTAAAACAATTGTTTCAATTTGTTTTTAAAACCGCATGTAAGTTCTATTGCAGATGGTTCTAAGTAACTGTGCAATAAAAATAAATACATACAAATACAAAGTGATCCTGTTTTAATTTAACTGATCCATCCTAACTGTATCACTATCAGTCCAAATTTCAACTATGTATATATTACATGGATAAAGCAATGTACCTGTTATGCACTCAAAAATCCATACAAAACACAGACGTACAAAAATAAATCACAAACCACAATCATCATTATGTCCACCTGTGTTACATAACATGCATTACAAAAAAGTATGACCTATTTGCTTCTTAGAATATATTCATTCATAATTGGAGATTCAAAGCATGCTCGTAACTCTGAGCAGGGCAATGCGATTGTGTGCAATAAAAAAAGAAAGCCTAAAGGGAACAGCATATTAAGAAACTTTAAGTAACACTAAGTGGGAGCCAGTCTAACATCTCTGAAAGACCCCAACTGCATGTGCACTTGTACAATACTGAAATTCTACACCAAATAGCCACGGGGGGGAAATCATTTTAAATACGAAAATCACAAATTTTGATTGCTACAAGTAGTTGGTTTCAAGTTGCGGCTACAAATTACGGACAGTTTAGAAACTGGTTATATGCTGAGTTGAAGCAGTCCACGGATGCAAGAAACTTTAATTCTTGCTCTTGGAGAAATATATTTTTTGTATTCTATCTCTCAGAAGTTGTACATGGTATATCCTCGCTTTAGCACTGCAGAGCAAGTGTGCACAACTCTTCAGAAAGTCACTAATAAATCTAATTCAATGTGATTGCCAACAACACAGAATGAGATGACGCCGCTATGTTTACAAAATCACCACCTGCAGGCTCCGCATACTTGGCAACAGCAAACATGCGGCAAGTAAAGGGCTTCCACGTTGCTCCTTTCTAATAAAACAGTGAGGCACCTTTGAGCACACGCACTCTTTCTTACCTTTGCAACTCACCTGCTCGGGCCATGCTATCCGCGCTTGGCACTGCGCCGACCTTTGTGGGCTACCTTTGGCTGATGCTGGCAGTGGCTCTCCTGATGGCGTAACTTCTACATCGGAGCGTCAGCACTGCCTACATCCACGCCCTGCATTGTCTTGCTATGAACTACTAAAGAGGTCAGTACACCAGAAGGAAAAGTTCAGTTACTGCAGAACAGAAAGTACGAGTTTCAATTTAGGTCGTAGAGCAAAGTAGCAGCTATGTAAAAATAAGGGATTAGTGCAGTGGTTCCCAAACTGATGTGCATCTGTTTGCGGCGCCCGTGGCTAGTTTTAACAGAGCACAGGGGCGTCCCGGCACTGATCGTGAACCACTGGCTTTGGCTTATGGGCTGAGACTGGCAGAGAGTCAGTTCGGGTCAACAGCTTGTGGTGACCTGCTGTGTTGAGGTGTCATGTCAGTCACTGAATGCATTCATACACGTCACTATGTGAGTTGGAGCGCGCAGCGATCTACTCAACAGGACAGTTTACAAGTCTGCCATGGGCGGGCTCTGCATAATAAATGTTTGCAGGGCCGTCATTGGTAGCACTTTTGTGCGCTACCTGATTGACGGCCCCGGACCCAAACATGAAAGGTACACTTTTAAAATAGCCTCAATTGGTGCGTGCAATGCAGTAGCATTTCCACACACTGGCCAATAAAGGCTTAGTTATGCTGCGCAACGCATTTTGGCTGCCAATGATGATTTAGTGTTGGTGTCGTGTTAATTCTGATACTACTGAGGCGCCGCCCGGCCACCCCCAAAATAGTGCCGCCTGTGGCGGACCGCCCCCCTCGCCCCCCCATCCCCCATCCCCATGGCCCAGAAGGTGATCCCTTCTGGGCCGTTGTAGGCCCAGAAGAGATCACCTCTCCCTAGGAGGAATAGATACCAGCTAAGGTTCCGCAGGAGTTGAAAACCAAGGGTATTCTGGACCCTACGGGGGGGGCAGGAGGGGTGACCCCAATAACTCCACACGAAAAGAAAGCAGCAAAGACTGGGGACACCAAAAAATTAAAGGGCCCTAAGGCGATTTGCCCTCCTCAGAAGAATACCCAATCCCTTAAAACCTACTTTAAAATTATGGAGCAGGTAGCGGGGTCCGCTCTGGCCATAGAGTCAGTCTCGTCTGCACAATATAGCGCCCCTCCCATTTCGCTTGAAAATTGCTTTTCACCTCTGGAAAGCTTAGTGAACCCGGAGAGGAGTACAAGTAGTGGGGCTGGGGACAGACTATGAACTTACCAGTGCACAATCATGTGGATCCCTCCAGCCACCCTAGTAATACCACTGTTAGTACTGGTATCATAATTACCCCTTCTTCTCTCAGGGCCTCTTTAGCCCCCGTAGCTCCCATAACTCCCGTAACTCCACAGGCCCTACAGGAATCGGCAGCGGTCTCGGGTAATACTGGAAGTACTGGAGTACTGGAAATAGCCCCTCAAGTATTGCAGCACTGGAAACAGCTCAAGTTCAAGTCCAAGTTCAAGTCCAAGGGAAAAAACCTCATATGGACACCACTGCGCAGGCATCAGGAGGTACAAACAAGGACAGTGACAGTTTAGGCTCCTTGTTGCAGGCATTAAGCGGGGATCTTTTGACTAAATTTGAGATATCCGAAGCAAACCAGAAGGGTATTCCTGATAAGTGTGTTGCCCTTGAAACAAAACTGGACGATGTATGCGCACGCACAGGATCACTCCAACTTAAAGTTTCATCGTTATCAGAATCGGTCCAAGTAAACTCCAAAGAAATAGAATTTCTAAAAATCCAGAACCGATCCTTACAGATGGATATGGAGAGGTTAGAGATGCAGGCCCACAAGAACAACCTTAGGATTCTGAAGATACCGGAGGGGGCTGAGATGGAGGACATAAAGGGGTACATATGTAAGCTTTTGAGAGAAGGGGTGTTAAAAGATCGACCAGATATTGATCTAGAAGCTGAAATACAAAGAGTGCATAGGGACCCTTTTAGGCTGCATCCGGACAGAAAAGCCCCCAGAAAAATCTTAGTCAATTTTCTGACCTATAGTATAAAGGAGTTAATCTTGGGGAGGTCTCTAACACGGTCTGCCCTTCATCATCAGGCTGGCCCCTACCAAATCCGTTCAGATTTCGGGGGGGAGAACTGCGCAAAGGCAGTGGGAGCTGGGCTCCAGAATGGCCGAATTAAGAACCCTGGGGGCACAAGTTCAAATAAAGTTTCGCGAATTATTGAAAATAATGTGGAAAAACAAGATGTATAACTTCAGTCAAGCCGAAGATGTAGATGTTATCCTGTCTCAGATAAGGGAGTGAGGGAATGTCAGGTGGTAGGGTCCGGCTCTGAAGAAAAAGAACAGGGAAAAGACACAAAGTCACAAAAAAAAGAGGGGTAAAAAACGAAAATGATTTTTTTTAAAAACTATAAAAGATCTATAAAATATATAAGGTAGGCCAATGGGCTATGTCGGATAGAGATAGGAATGGTTTTCCTCTTCTCTGTATTATAAACCAGACGCTGTGCTGCCTTAGGTAGGGTTTCTAAAAGGCGGTTCCAACGCCAAGCATTAGAGGTGGGTTCCTCGGGGTGGGTTGGGGTGGGAGGTACTAGGGGGGAGGTGGGGGAGGGGAAATTGGAAAATCTGTCCTCATAAAAATAAAGGAAGGTTATTTTTTAGCTCCAGATGTGGGGTTCATACAGGTAGCTCAAAAAGTTCTTCGACTGTGCACAGGCGTGTGTACAACTTAAACAAGGTGTAGAGTGCCTCAGAGGTATTACCTCGTCGTCCTAGAGGTGTTCAAGTTAAACAATCATCAATGCGCCCTTTACGATTAAGGGGCGACTCTCTGGGTGCTGTTTTAAATTGAGATCACAACTGCGATATTGGTCAGGTGTTCTAAATTGCAATCCAACGTTTGCTTTCAGTAAGACATTACCATTAGGTTCCATTGAAAATTTCTCTTGTTTATTTCATATAATTCCGTTTCAAATTGAAATGTTGTATGTCACATTCAACAATGCATTTCGTACCGTGGGGCACTTCATCAGGGGAATCAGGCTAGCCGCGGGGCTGTCTCGTAATGTGAATAACCACTCCGTTACACACTAAATGATTTCGTGCCGTGGGGCACTTCATCAGGGGAATCTGAAAATCAATAGATATAATGAGGACCCACATTCATATCATTCATGTAGCAAAAAGTCTGACAATAATACATCTCTAATGGTGAAAATCAGTACCTCATTTTAGTATATGCTTTTAAACCAACTAATCGTATATATAAAACATTGGTGATTTAAACTGTGGTGACCGTGAAAAAACCTTGATGCGCATATTATTCATCCTCAAAGTAGCGTGCTGCTAAACAGTTAGGACCCCCTAAAGGTCTTTCAACAGTTCGTGGTATAACGTGCTCAAAGTATTAATAAAAAGTGATCTTAGTGCCAACTTAAAGTAACGTGCATGAGTCTGTACGAGTACGTGTTGAAATATGTTACGCGTGCTGCTTCTATCAAAGCTAAGTGATGCTGTTATTTTACGCGGCTACATTCATGCAAAAAGGCTAATGGCTTTACGCTGCTACGTTCATGCAAAAAGGCTGATGGACATTGAAATATGCCCATACTTACCGGACTAGCCGCTGGGCTGTCTCGTAATGTGAATAACCACTTCGTTACACACTAAGCATGTTGATGGTAATCTTACATAAAAATACGTGTTTTACGTGCTGCTGGACACAAATGATGCCTTGCTTAAAAGAAAGAAAACCTCAGTGAAAACGGCGGCCATCTTGAAATGTATAAATCAACTAAAGGTGTGTGCAAGAACTGTGATTTTGATGATCTGTTACGCAAACAATGCATGAATCAAAGGTGAAGAGAACTAGCAAGGGTCAGGTTAATGATCAAATTGGATAACCGTGGTTTAGAAATAATAAATAAAGTAAGATTAATAAAATTGCATCGCATATACTATCATGAAATAAGAGACCTCAAAGAAGGTTCCCTCCTAATATAAATCCATTCTGCAGTAAATACATCACTATCACAGATAGCACGAGAATTCCGTGCGGTCATTGAGCCCACAAGGCTTTAAAGTATCAAGCTTAAAATCCATTCATTCTCTTTCTTTAATAATTTACGGTTCAAATCAATGTGTTCAATGATCTCAAGTGTCTCTAACACCATGAATTGTAATTGTGAGACGTTGTGTCTGCGTTCATTAAAATGTGATGCCACAGTAGATTTTTCATCTTTCCTTCTGATGCTGCTCTTATGTTCAACTACCCTCGTTTTGATGTTTCTGATAGTTTTTCCAACATAAACGAGGCCGCAAGGGCATTTCAATAAGTACACTAAGTTCTTGGAATCGCAGGTGGCCGTTACCTCAAGCTCAATTGCTCTCCCACTACGTGGGTGATTAATCTTGGTTTCTTTTATAATGGCATTACAATTGTTGCAATTGTGACAAGGCTGTGTTCCTTTGTACTGGGTGGCTGACATTGTTGTATTCGTGGTCTTTAGTATATCCAAAATGTTCCGGCTCTTGGTGAAAGCAAATCTTGGATTCTCTTGAAAAATGGCTTTGAAATCTGGTTCCAGCGCCAGAATCTGCCAATGTTTGAGTATCGTACGTTTGAAGATATGACTTTTTGTAGAGTACTTAGAAACAACTGCCATGCGTTTAGTTTCCACTTTCTGAACAGATTGTAGTAAGTCCGATCGTGTTTTGGCTGAACACTTTACCTCTGCTTTTTTTAGGATCTCAAGAGGGTACCACCGTTCTTGAAATCATTCCAACATAATTTTCACTTGTTTTTCGGACTCACCAGTGCATGTTGTTTCCACAGTTCTTCTTGATCAAGTTCTGACTGTAATAACATTGAATCTACTGCTTCAATGCCTGAATCATGTGGGATGGAGCTAAGTCATATATTAAGGACACAACCGATTTTTTGAACAAGATGGCTCAAATTACACTATCTGAAAGCCAGGAATTAAGGCTATGCACCATAGACGTAAAAATGCTTTACACCTCCATCCCACATGATTCAGGCATTGAAGCAGTAGAATCTATGTTATTACAGTCAGAACTTGATCAAGATTTTCAAGTGTTTCTTATACAGTCACTGTATCAAAGTTACTTTAAATGGAAGGACGATTTTTACCTACAACTCACTGGAACCTCAAATGGTAATTATGCAGCTCCCAGCTACGCGAATATCTTTATGGCCAACTTTGAGACAAATTACATCCTGACTGGAGAGCAGTGGAAACAACATGCACGCATTTACTTACGATTCATTGATGACATTTTTGTGTTATGGCAGGGTCCACCTGACATTTTAATACAAGAACTAAACAACCTCAACAATATCAATGACCAGATACAACTCACTTACCAGGTGGACAAAACAACTATAGCATATTTGGATGTCTTACTAAAGATCGAATACAACAAAATCACTACCACACTATTCACGAAACCAACCGATCGCAACAACCTGTTACATTACAACAGTTTCCACCAACTATCCCTGAGAAACAATCTTCCAATCTCTCAACTGTACAGGACCAAAAGGATAGTCTCAGACCCTGGTGAGTCCGAAAAACAAGTGAAAATGATGTTGGAAAGATTTCAAGAACGGGGGTACCCTCTTGAGATCCTAAAAAAAGCAGAGGTAAAGTGTTCAGCTAAAACACGATCGGACTTACTACAATCTGTTCAGAAAGTGGAAACTAAACGCATGGTAGTTGTTTCTAAGTACTCTACTAAAAGTCATATCTTCAAACGTACAATACTCAAACATTGGCAGATACTGGCGCTGGAACCAGATTTCAAAGGCATTTTTCAAGAGAATCCAAGATTTGCTTTCACCAGGAGCCGGAACATTTTGGATATACTAAAGACCACGAACACAACAATGTCAGCCACCCAATACAAAGGAACACAGCCTTGTCACAATTGCAACAATTGTAATGCCATTATAAAAGGAACCAAGATTAATCACCCACGTAGTGGGAGAGCAATTGAGCTTAAGGTTACGGCCACCTGCGATTCCAAGAACTTAGTGTACTTATTGAAATGCCCTTGCGGGCTCGTTTATGTTGGAAAAACTATCAGAAAGATCAAAATGAGGTTAGTTGAACATAAGAGCAGCATCAGAAGGAAAGATGAAAAATCTGCTGTGGCATCACATTTTAATGAACGCAGACACAACATCTCACAATTACAATTCGTGGTGTTAGAGACACTTGAGAACATTGAACACATTGATTTGAACCGTAAATTATTAAAGAAAGAGAATGAATGGATTTTAAGCTTGATACTTTAAAGCCTTGTGGGCTCAATGACCGCACGGAATTCTCGTGCTATCTGTGATAGTGATGTATTTACTGCAGAATGGATTTATATTAGGAGGGAACCTTCTTTGAGGTCTCTTATTTCATGATAGTATATGCGATGCAATTTTATTACCCTTGCTAGTTCTCTTCACCTTTGATTCATGCATTGTTTGTGTAACAGATAATCGAAATCACAGTTCTTGCACACACCTTTAGTTGATTTATACATGTCAAGATGGCTGCCGTTTTCACAGAGGTTTTCTTTCTTTTAAGCAAGGCATCATTTGTGTCCAGCAGCACGTAAAACACGTATTTTTATGTAAGATTACCGTCAACACGCCTAGTGTGTAACGGAGTGGTTATTCACATTACTAGACAGCCCCGTGGCTAGTCTGGTAAGTATGGGCATATTTCAATGTCCATCAGCCTTTTTGCATGAACGTAGCAGCGTAAAGCCATTAGCCTTTTTGCATGAATGTAGCAGCGTAAAATAACAGCATCACTTAGCTTTGACAGAAGCAGCACGCGTAACAGATTTCAACACGTACTCGTATAGACTCATGCAACGTTATTTTAAGTTGGCGCTAAGATCACTTTTTATTAATACATTGAGCACGTTATACCACGAACTGTTGAAAGACCTTTAGGGGGTCTTAACTGTTTAGCAGCACGCTACTTTGAGGATGATTAATATGCGCATCAAGGTTTTTTCACGGTCACCACAGTTTAAATCACAAATGTTTTATATATACGATTAGTTGGTTTAAAAGCATATACTAAAATGAGGTACTGATTTTTACCATTAGAGATGTATTATTGTCAGACTTTTTGCTACATGAATGATATGATTGTGGGTCCTCATTATACTTATTGATTTTCAGATTCCCCTGATGAAGTGCCCCACGGCACGAAATGCATTTAGTGTGTAACGGATTGGTTATTCACATTACGAGACAGCCCTGCGGCTAGTCCGATTCCCCTGATGAAGTGCCCCACGGCACAAAATGCATTGTTGAATGTGACAACAACATTTCAATTTGAAACGGAATTATATGAAATAAACACGAGAAATTTTCAATGGAAACCTAATGGTAATGTTTTATTGAAAACAAAGGTTGGATTGCAATTTAGAACACCTGACCAATATCGCATTGGCGATCTCAATTTAAAGCAGCGCCCTGAGGGCCTCCCCTTAATCGTAAAGGGCGCATTGATGATTGTTCATACAGGTAGGCCATGATAAGATTATCTAAGATAAAACTTCTCTCCTGGAATGTGAACGGTCTGGGAGGGAGTAGGAAGCTATTTCGGGTTTGCAAGTTCCTAAAAAATAGTGAAGCACATATTCATTTGTTGCAGGAAACTCACTGTGAAGCCCCGGACTGTAAACAAGCCTTTAGTAAAATAGGTTGGGTGCAGGAGGGGTTATGCTCCAAACAAAGAGAGTGCACAAGAGGGTTAGCAATAGAGGTAAGCGCGAACAAGGGGATTAAGGTTGAGAAATGGGACACAGACCAGTCTGGGAGATGGTTGGTGTCAACTTTATCTATATGCAGGTCGCCAATTACTTGTGCTGTATATTATGGGCCCAATGAGGACAATTCTGGTCCTCTCTTGAACACTGAGAATACTCTACTACATACGTCTGCCCCAGTCATACTTGGCGGGGATTTTAATTTAGTGTTTGACAAGTAATTGGACCGGACTTCTAAAGTGAAATATTGCGTTCCAACTAGAACATTTTCTACACTTAGGAACATTATGAAGGAGTTCAATTTGCTTGACATCTGGAGAGCAAAACATGATACTGTTAGAGAATTTTCATTCTATAGTAAGAAGTATAAGCAATGTATGTATACTTGTAAAGCGCACTATCACCTGACAGGCATCTTGGCGCTGTATACCGCTGTGGAACCCGTCCTGGCTTTCCCTGTGAGATGCTCCCTACTGTGCATCCCAAGGTGAAACCAGGCATCCCAGCGCTTTAGGGCTGTTGTGGAGATTAAGCAACCTATTGCCCAGAGTTGCAGAGTGGGGACCCATGATTAGAGTAGGCACCGAAGCGAGAATTATCGAGTCCGTGGACATTGAGCCCAAGACCCTGCCGCGTCGGGAATTGAACACTGGTCCCGGCCAGACCTCTGCATCAGGGTCTGCCGCTCTAACCATTGAGCCACACTTCTCCACTCAAGGATAGATTATTTTTTAATAGATCAGTGTCTGCTTCCAGACGTAGGATCCATTAGTTATATCCCAGCGATTATATCAGACCATTCTGCAGTGGAGCTAGTTCTTAAACTTGGGCTTAAGAAGATAGAGAGCACCTTCTCTCTACCCTAGAAAGGAGTTTGTTATTGGATGAGAGAGTGAAGGTGGAATTAAATGATAGAATAGGTGATTTTTTTAACTTCAATATAGGCTCCTCCACTGAACAGATGGTCTGGGAGACCCTAAAGCATATCTGAGGGGGCTTCTGAGTTCTCTTATGACCCATATTAGGAAAACTAGTAAAGAAAGAGAAATAGAGGGCCTTAAGTGTATTAACGAGAAAGAGTTAGAGTTGCAAAAAGCAGCCCTGACAGCTAGGGGATTTATCCCTCAGTTGGAGAAGGAATTTGTGAGTCTACAAGCGGATTTTAACGCTAGAACGGATGCAAATTTGGGAGAAATTGGAGAGTAACCATTTACACTGACAGCCAGTATGGTTACGGGTTGTGCATGACTTTGGCCAACTTTGGATGCAAAGGGAGTTTCTGACTTCTTCAGGTACTACTATTAAAAATGGTCATTATGTGCAAGGTTTACTGGAAGCAAACCAGTTACCAAAAGAAGTGGCTGTGGTCAAGTGTGCTGCTCACCAATCTGGAAATGACAAAGTGACAGCAGGTAACCGATATGCTGACCAATTAGCCCAACATTGTGCAAAGTACAAAATGGCAGTAAACCAGAAAGTTGATGCATGTGGAAACAGCTGCTAACTTATGGTCCTTGGAGGTGTGAGTACGTGGGAGGAAGTGAGATAATTGCAGGATGAGGCAGAAGAAAAGGAAAGGGAAGAATGAGTAAAGATTGGCTGTCAGAGAAGGGCAGAAGACTATGCTATTGTTTACCTTGATGGGAGGCCTGTGTTACCCAACTGTATGCTTACTCCTATGGCTAGGAGGTACCACAGAGATTCACATTTGGGGTGATATGCTATGATTAGGTTGTTTAGACAAACATAGTTTAATGCAAGATTCAGGAATATAGCAGAGGCTCTTTGCCATAGATGTTTGATTTGTCAACAAATGAATCCTGGCAAGAAAATAATTGTCCTCCCAGGGAAAATTGGGAAAGCAGAAGGCCCTTTTATAACGTTGCAAATTGATTTCATTCAGTTACCCCTTTGCAGAGGACTGAAATATGTCCTAGTCATTGTCTGCCTGTTTTCAAAATGGGTAGAAGCCTATCCTATACGTAAGAATGATAGCATCACAGTAGTAAACTCTTACTTATAGAACTGATTCCTTGTTTCGGTTTTCCAGTATCAATTGAATCAGACCGAGGCTTGCATTTTAATAATGAAATAATTAACTTAATCTGTGAAGAATTCAAAGTCAAGCAAAAGCTGCACTATGCATATCGCCCAGAGGCTTTTGGAGTGGTTGAGCACCTGATTAGCACAATCAAATCAAGATTGGGAAAGATGTATGAATCTACCCGATTGGAATGGCCCGATGCTCTGCCTTTGGTTCTGATGGGACTCAGAAGTATTCCAGATCGGAACACAGGCTTGAGTCTGCATGAAATTCTGATGGGAAGAGCAATGAGGCAGGCATGGGTGCCAGGACACAAGCTGATTAGAATATCTGATTATTTAGTACTGGAGTACTGCAAAGAACTGGCTGACCAAGTGTGTTCTATCTCTCACCAGGTTGGGGAAGACTCAGTCGCCAGACAAGCCACTCCAGCACATTATCTGAATCCTGGTGATTGGGTAGTGTTAAAGAAACACACACACAAATCTTGCCTAGCACCGAGGTTGGAAAAACTATGACAAGTGATCCTGGTTGCTACCACAGCTGTAAAGTGTACAGGAGTTCCACACTGGATCCACGCCAGTCATACCAAAAGAGTGACAGAGCCTGAAAAGACTGGGGCTGAAGGTTCGGCAGCTGAGGGGTCTCAAGACGTTGATCTCGAAGTAGTTGATGATGAGCAACCGAGCACCAGTCAGGATGAATAGATTCCAGTAGTTGAGATACCTGAAGATATCATAGGAACAAGAAGTCAAACTTATTTAGACAGACAGAGGGATAGAGAGGATGAGTCAGGGATAGAAGAACGTACTCAGATTACACAAATCAAAGTCAATAGTAATCTTGAGGAGGAACAAACAGGGAAAGACAAAGGTACTCAGACAACTAAAACAACATCTGAAGCTCCGGAGTCTCAGAAGGGAGAGACTAGGGCAGACGTTCAGGCAGAAGACAGTCAAGAATTTGAAGAGACTGAAAAGGTACAGACAATATTAGTCAATTGTGTTCAGGAAGAAGAAAGTGAAGTAAAGCAAAGTCAAACTCAGCAAGTACCTGAACAAGGCCAGAATTGTGACCAGGGAGAAGAAACAGAAATAAGACCTGGACCCAGTCAGATAGAGAGGGAAACCAGAGAAAGCAGTGAAACGGATGTGCCTCAACTGAACGAAAATAAAAGAGCATTGGATGAAGAGCAGAGCACAGTGCCAGGTAAAAGACTCAGAAAGGGAGGCAAGTGGCTAAGATTCGTAAAGAGACTAAAATTACGCCTCAAAACAATAAATAAAGAACCTGAGCAAGTAAACGAGATATCAAGTCAAACTGGGAAATCCACAGTTCCTCTGAAAATGAGAAGCCCACGTTTAAAGAGACTGAATAACAAGTTCAAAGGCCCTGAATGGACCTATGTCATTCTTGAAGATTTTTAAAACCTAGAAATAAGTGACGAAAGTGATCACGAATTGATCACTGATCAAACTGACGAAGAAGAGAGGCCAACCTGAGAAGTACACAGAGTAAAATACAGTGTGAAAGTTACAAAGAGGGGTTGAGACTCCTTAAAAGTCAATAATGGCTGATTCAAGTGTTACTCAAAGACTGAAACTAAATTGTTTGAGAACATGTTGCAGAATATGCCTCTGTAGTGTAGCAATAGTAGTTATATTATGGACAGGATTATCAGTAGCTAGTCCATATCTAATGAATCATCATATGTTAAATAACACTACTATAGCTGCAACAATAGATACACCTGAAAATACTGAGATACATGAGACAGCACTTAGTATTAAACAACGTAAGGTAGATTTAGAAGCACCAGATGAGGACGATATACATGATAGTAGGGTGAAGAATAGAACACATTTAAATTTATTTGCTAACCTTTTAGTACACTTTGTAGAAGCCATGGAAATCAATGGCTGTTATGTCTGTATGAAATTACCTACTTCTGTAGCTGAGGGTGTCACTTACCACCATTTGCCCCTGACATATGCTATGTCATGTAGTGTTTTAGCTAGTCTCTTCTATCAGAAAGGACCTTTACAGTATTATTATTCTAACTCAGATGTGATATTTTCAGAATTGCCTATTAGAGGTAACCTAAATCTTGTACATACAAAAAGCGATGTAGCACGTTATATGGTGGGAATACTTCCTGACTGAAAACACAATAGATATAGCTGAAGCTCACGAGAATAATCTAACCTGCCTCTTACATGAAAAAGAAAATATATTTTTGAATTTAGTTGAGAAAAGGAGACAGAATTTCCAAAAGAAATCTAAGGAACATAAAAATAATGTTCCTAAATGGGCTGAGAATATGGGGTTTACTTCGAATGGCAAGGCCCATGCTGCTATGTTGCTGGATTTTGAAAAGAAAGGGAAACTATGTCTTCATAGAGAGAAAACGAGTTATTATAACAATGTATTCATTGGTTCCAGTGAATGTGAACAAACCTATAAGGTAATTGGGGGTTGGGGTTTCAAAAATGAAACTGAACCTGTATTTCCTGGCATATATTTTATATGCGGAAACAAAGCGTATTAAAAGTTACCAGATCACTGGTATGGGAGTTGCTATTTTGGAATAGTATTTCCGAAGGTATAATATGTAAATAAAATCACTGGTAACAATGAAGAAACTAATGGACTAACACAATATAAACGAGAAAGTGTTGCTGAAGTTATAGGTGATTTTTTAGTGCACTGATACCTGGAGTGGGAGTTGGTCTGAACACACACAGAATTTGCAAATTATCAACAGTGGTGGATGGCTTATCGACTGACGCTGCTGGAGGATTCTTGATGATCAATACCGTACTGGCTGCGATCAGATCAATGGTTTTAGAAAATTGACAGGCTCTTGATACATTATTAACAAAAGAGGGCGGAGTCTGTAGATTGCTGAAGGCGCAACATTGTGGCACTTACATACCAGATAAAAGTGTTGAATTAAAAAGGTATGTGAGAAATATTACTAATTTAGAAAAAGAACTCAAACCACTCGAGGTTGATAATGCCTGGAAGAGACTGATAGATGGTCTCTCCTCAGTAGATAGCTGGTTCACTAATGTAGGTAACACATTCGTAGGTAAAATACTGATGCCAATGACTGGAGTAGCTCTCCTGATTTTCGAAATCGTGCTCTGTTGCAAATGCCGCAAACACAAACGAACTTACACAGTAAATAAGAAAGGGAAACATTGATGAGGTTGAATTAGAAGAACTGAATGGAAATATATATAAGAAAATGAAAAGTTTCCACATGAATAATGTGAAACAACCAAATAAGAGGTTTGAAGAAATTGAATTGGGTGAATTGTGAGAAGTTGGCATCTGTTTTTATTAATTGGTGATGATATGAAATATCATCAAAGAGGGGATTGATGAAGGAAGTTTAAGTACGCAATTTGACTTGCTTGATCAAAACCTTCAAAGTCATTATTAATGTATTAACAAACATGTTTTGTGTACTAATAATTGCATCACATTACACTTTAGGTATCCAGATGACGCTTGTCAATGTGCTTTACTAATGTTAATACGCTTGCATCTAAAATGACTGCTGCCATGCTGGGTTTCATTGCGCATGCGTCCGTCATACTTATGTGACTTAACGTACTAACCCTTCTGGAGGGAATTTCTTGCTTCTGCGCACCTCTGCCTCTGTTTAACTATAGGAAGCTTGCATTGCTGCTTCTGCTAAGATTGTCTGCCTTGCTTAACAAATTAATGCCCACATGCATCAAACTCCCGTTTTGCGATTCCAAATTTGCGATTTTTACCGAATCGCAAATATGGAATCGCAAAACGGGATGCATCATTGAAAGTGGATAATATTTGCGATTCGGTAAAAATCGAAATTTTTACCGAATCGCAATTATTATGCGAATTCCAATTTGGGATTTCGCAATTCCCATTGATTCCTATGGGCCAAAAGGCCCATAGGAATCAATGGTAATTGCGAATTCGCAAATTGGAATTCGCAAAATGTTGATGCATTCCATGGGTGCAAGGGGGGGTCCAAAGGACCCCCCCCCTGCACCCCAGAAATGTATTTCAAAATGGATGTTTCACACACACATGTCCTAAGGACATGTGTGTCTGTAACATGAAAGTGTTTAAAATGCTAATTTGAGCATTTTAAACATTTTTCGCAAATTACCACGAGGTTGAACCTCGTGGTAATTTGCACTTGCAATCTTCAAGATCGCAATTTTTAAAAGAATGATGCATTGCATTTAAGAAATCGCAAAATTGCGATTCCTTAAATGCAATCGCATTTTTGAAAATCGCAAAATTAGCGATTTTCAAGAAAACGCAATGATGCATCCCAAAAAGCATTTTTGATGCATGTGGGCATAAATGCATTAGTTAATATTTCATTATTGGGAATAGAGTAGTGATAAGTGGTATACATTGCACACATTTATTCTTTGTCTAAAACTGTTCTTTTCTATTCTCACATGTATCCAAATTCACGATGACATGATGTACTGAAAACCCCATCTTTGGAGGTTCTGTGACTGCGCAAAGAAAACTAATGTCCCTGAAAACTTCAACTCTTGGACTCTTTCCAAAGAACAATGTCCTAGAAGATACTTGTGGGAATTGCACCTTTACCCACAATGAATAAACTAAACTAAGACAATTAGATACTTTTACTGACATGCTCAGTGGACTGAATTGAGACGTCATGCAAACTTTGCAAAATATGGGCGGATTTATAAAATGAATATTAAGAAGGACAGTATCAACTTTGTGTGGTGTGATGACCTCTCCTCATTTTTTGTCCAATCAAAATTGGGGATCCTGACACTTGCAACATTGGGGGGTGGTACATTGCCCCGAAAAATAGTATAACTAGGGTGGGCTTAGTTAGTTAGGTTGTCCGACTTGTCGGAGTAGCTGACCTGTCACTGACCCAAAGCACTCAATAGGTACCGAGAGCAGAGTTGTTGGCGGAGCACTCTGTCAGAAGATTCGAAACCCAGATCGGGGTTTGGGGAACCTAGGTGCTGGCGTAGCACTTTGACGGTGGACTTAGAAATTTCCCTGGGAATTTGACTGTTAGCTGCAGAGAGGAGTAACGCTGGCATTGTAACTTTAACTGCGGGTGCTGGTCATAGTCCTTGGTGGTCTCGTCCTGATTCAATTTGGCTGTACCTGTCCTGATTCCTTTTGGTCTGCACCTGCTTGCCTTGCTGGCATCCTTCTTGGGGTCCTGTCCTCATTCCTGCCCATGGTCGGGTTGGATTTCCTTGTACCATCTCGGTAACTAGTAATAGGGTTTGCCAACTATATTTACACTGCGTTAATTGATGTCTCTATGCTTTACAACTTTTCCTTCCATTTCATTGCGATTATCATTCTGAACTGCATCTTCTTGATTGATAATGAATTAATAAAAATAATATGGTTTCATATATTCAATATTTTTCCTTAGATAAAGGTTTTCAAAACTTCTTGAGTCTGTGATTATTACATGAATACAAATGTTATTTTTCTATCTATTGTCAAACTAACAACCTGATCCTGTTGGACTTTAGGTACCGTGACAAGGATTGGTAAGTTAACGGTAAAGGTTCAAATGTTAGGATATCAACTGATGTTGAGTTAAAAGCGTGGATTACCTGGTTAGACTCATAAGGGCCCTGGTGAGTATGTCTGGTGACCTGCGCGCTCTATCAGTTATATTTTCTGGTAGCAGAGGGAAGATTAGGGTTTAGTTAAGATAGGTAGGCAGTTAGTAGGTTAACTAGTTTATTGATCGATCAAGCTGTATTTTATATGAAATAGTATTTTGAAAATGTGTTTTATGTATTAACCAAAATTAGAGGAATATTCCCCTAAGGATTGTTTTTGTGCAGGAAGGTGCTCCTTCCTGCACAAAACAATCCTGCATGCCATGCTGGTTCATGCAAGGGTGCCTGCATTTCCGCTAGGCAGCCCATTGTGCACCAGTGCTTATGAAAGGACAGGAATGCATTGTATTGTAAAAAAGACACCACAAACTTGCCTTTCCCCTGTAATCTGGTGCAGCATGATAATTTTCTTTTTAATAGCCCCCCAAATCTCTCTTAGTGTTGAAGTTTATATGAGGAATTCGGGTTTTGTTTGATTTTCATTTCTCTTTGCGTCATCCAAATTGGTAATCTGCTACAACAGTGATATGCCCTGATACCGTTAAATACTTTCAACCTCTCAAGCTACAGCTAGCACGTGACCCCAGCTCATGTGTGACCACTTTAACATCTTCTGGCTCTTTATCTAAATGCACTTTGCATCTTGGAACTTGTAGTGTCAGAACCGAGTGCTGACTGAAAGCTATGGAATTTAAGTAAAAGGCGAGGATAGGTTGAAGTTGTCACACTTGACCATGGGCCACTCAGCAGCAAAACTGTCCAAAGGTAACATTTGGACTTGAGTATTTCCAACTGTACACTCTCTCAAGATCAGTGTGAGGTGGGCAATCTATATAATGTTCTTTCGTGAAAGGTTTAGGGTGTTGAGACACAGAGGGGCTTGGGAAGAGAAAAGCTTTAATTCCAGTGCAGATAATTAACATATATACCACACAACGCTCACAGTGGCCCTGTGATAGGCACGCATTGGATTAACTTGCAAGTGCCTGGGGGCCATCCATCATCTGAGGTTATTTGTGAGAGGTCAGGCCTTGTCTGATAAAGAAGGCTTGCTTTTCCTCCCTGGGGCTCATTCTGCCTCACACTTCCTGTCTCACTGCATGTTAGATATCACTGTTTACATCAAGTTGCCTCATTTTTTTTTACGTCTAACACAGGATTCACTAGGGTAAAAATAATGCAGTAATATTACTACAACAGGGCTGCACTGACTGTGGGGTAATGTGATAGACACTACACAGCACACTGATGCATTTACTGCTCCTTGTACTCTGTGTAAGTCACAGTTCTTCAAACTGTGGGGCGTGCCCCCCTGGGGGGGCGTGGATGGGTTCCCAGGGGGGCGCAAAGGCCTCGGAAAGCACCTGTAAATGAAGACGCCTGGAAGTGCAGCAATGTTTATTTGCTGTATTTCTAGGCTATCTTCATTTACTCCGAAGCCCTCAGAGTTCCTTTGGGGAGAGAGGTCAGTGGGGGCTCGGCTGGGCAGTGTCTGGAGTCTTATTAACACTCCAGAACAACCGAGTATTTCACAGGTCTTTAAGGACCATTTGAATACCTTCAGGAACTGGTTACGAAGCTTAGTTTTTTTGTCTTTTTCCTGGGCCCCGACTCTGACTATTCCTTACAATTGTATTATACATTTACTGTTGTAGTGAGAAAATGCATTTCATGAAAAGGAGTACAAAAAAGGGTTGCTAGCCTTGTATGTTTAAAGATACTGAAAATACCTTGATTTGACACTAAATATGGTCTTAAATAAAAAAGTATGTATTCATTTGTAAAGTGACTTTTGGTCTGTTCCTTTTATTTTCAGTCATGAATCATTCAGAGAGCCATAGAACACATTTAAAAGTGCTTTATATTTGCTTTTAAAAGTATGCACAGGTAAGTGCTGAAAATAGGGCTTTAGGTGAATGTTTATTTTTGTAATGTCTGCAACATCAAAATAATGAGCTGGCAACCCTAATCATAAGAGTGGAAGTTTGTTGCGGGATCAGCACATTATTTATTTCACCCTCGATTCCCTGATTAATGCCATAATAGCAATAGTTTAACTTATATCTGAAACCGTACACCACATCAATAACATGCTGATTAACTTCAAGTGTCTGGGAATTCACCCTGCATTCAGACAACTCACTGCTCATTCTCACCCTTCACTTTCACACTCACCCTGCACTCTTAGCACATAGTTAGAGTTTTCCCGCATTTGCCATATAATCCATCATCTGCAGAATAATTTGCAGATTAAAAAATGCAGCAACACATGTTACCTCGTAGTGGAAGGCCCTTTCCAAAGGTAGACTGGTCACTTTTCTGTTGCTTATTGCTATATGTGGGTTTTAATGTGATACTAATGAGGGGCAATAAAGGCCAGTACAATTTTATCAAGTGTTAGAAAAAGCAAAATAGTGCAGTAATACTGTCACAAAATATGCAGCATAACTCGCCTTTACTTGCTGTAGAATTGTCAACCATGCTACATAATTTGGCCTTCTCCTGCCGCATAATTCCAATAGCCCTGTTTATAGTGCTATGAGGTCCCAGACGGTAGCAGAAAGCACTGTGAATATGTAAGTCATTATTTTAAAACAGTATTTACATACTCTAAGCTAGGCTGGTGCAAAATGATGCAGTGATTGAGATAAAACAAGTTCTTACAAAATATACTTTTTAGTAATAAGTAATCCAACTGTATCTAATGCAGACATTTTTGTAAGTGTCTCCACTATTCCAGCTCCGAGCTGATAACTCCTTTACATTACATCTCAAAAAGAATAGATCTTTGCCACCATAAAGCTTTAAGCAGATCCACTGGAATTATTCAGCAGAAGAGGACAACATTATGTGGCAGGTTTGACTAAATTATGCGGCAAGAAAAGATAAACAATGTGGCACAATGCGCCACATTGTGTGGTTAGCATTACTTCATTATGTCATTTTAACTCACGGTAACGGTGTCAGGGGAAATATTTCACCTCATTAGTACCAGTTTAACACCCAAATACAGCAGAAAGCAACTACAAGATTACCAGTCAATCTTTCCAAAGGGCCTTCCACTGCTCCGGAACATGTAGCAAATGCACTAAACTGATAATTATGTGGAAAAAGCTGCTGCTGCAGAAACTCATAATTCCAGTGGCCCTGACTTTAAGTGACTCAATCAATTAATGGCTGGTAAGAAGGCCAGTTCCTTTTTTAACTTTCTGCACTACCGCCACACATTTCGATTTCAGGCACAGGCATCTCAAAGTCAGTATTAACCATTCAGGGGAAGTTTTTTAGTGAAAGCCGAGTCCATGGGGTGGCAGGTAGAAGGCCAGCAGGGTTGCATTCAGATGCAGAGCCCTAATCCTCTCGATCCTTGGGGCCTCACAGAAATGGTCAAGGAGACAGAGGAAAGGATTGAGATTCATAGATATTGTCAAAGAGAAGGCCCAGAATAAGGAACACTATGCAGACTTATTTTTATGTTTACAAATGTCCAGAGACCGCTTCTTCAGAGAGATACCTCAAGGAAGGTCACAATATAAGTGTTTTTGTTTTTTCAAAAGAGTCATTCATTAGTGTAGCTGGTACTGCTGCCAAGTGTATAAGTGGCAACTTCTGGTTATCATAAAGGAGCAGATGCAGCAGGACTGGGGGCCAGGAATTTGAGGGACCCACTGCATCACAAGTATGAGTGTCTACCTTTACAAAAAGGGGCATCAGAGCCTATTGTCCTTTCAAGCATTAGGACAGAGGTGATGATCGATCATGGTGGGGACGTGGTAAAAGTGGCAGTGGAGATAGCCTGCTACTCAGGACTGCAGTTATCGTTAGTGCAGCAGGTATTGTTGCATTGGGGTCAAAGAGTGTGAGGGTCTCACAACACCCCAATTATGGGGAGTAGTTTGTTTGGGATATCAGTTTTTGTTTTATAAGTCTCATATTTGGTGCGGTTCATAAGCTATAGAAAAAGTATTTCTGAAATCATCTCATAAGCCCCGCTCCCTGCACGCAGCCTTGTCCCTCCCGCTTCCACAATCCTTCCCATAGGGTTTTGGAGGGTGGCCCGACCTCAAAATATTTTCCTTAGGGGCTCAGAGTAAAAAAGTTTGAAGACCTCTGGTGTAAGTTTTAGGGCCTTAGGCCCCTACATACTAATATTGATTACACACAGACTGGAATATAGTTACTGGAACTGGCCAAGGACATATGCGCCCAGCCCCTTTTATGTCCTGTGATGCCTGTATCGGATGGGGGGGGGGGGTGAAGTGTAAACCAGCCCTCGGGGAGTGGCTGGCACAACAAACCTTAGAATAGTGACCAGTCGGTCCTTACACTCTGTACAATGCCTGTGACTATAAATGTGCAACATAAAAGCGGCGAGACCAACAGAGGAGCAAAAACATAATTTCAATGTAGCATAGAGCAGTTTTAAATCCTAGTTTGCTGACTAATAGGCATCAAGCTAGGCTAGGGCTGACTTCCCCAATTTATAAATTGTCCTCCTCTCCGTTGGTGTTGTAGACTGAGGTACTGCACAGCAACAGTGGTTTTGTTTCCACCAGTGGTGCTGAAATGAAATGCTCTCACTGGCAGAAAAGTTCTAAACAGAATACGCAAGGCACAGAATCATGCGGAGTGTATCTGTTTAGATACACAGAGCCATGTGTTGAGTCTCATTACTGTGCGGTCCCTGGGGACCCCAGGTACTGAAGAGCGGGCTGGCACAATGTCAGCCCTAATCTGTGGAAAATTCACCACCATGGCATATGCGTACTGTGTCTAAGAATACCAGCCTGACTACCTGTCTGACGTCCATTGGTGCAAGCGTCACTCAAGGCAGACCAACTAACTCCACAATAATGGAAATGTTGGTGATAATTGCTTTTTTGCAAATATCATACATAAAGCTTGTAAAATTACAAGGATGTAGCACCTCAAACTAGCTTCAGGAACTGCCCCTCGTGGTAAGGTATTTTAAGGGTTATGGGGTGGGTAACGGTGTAGGGTGGAAGGGTACTTGTAAATGGGCTGTTTGGGGGAATTTCACCCCTTTAATAAAGAAAACATTTAATTTTAAAATATTTTAAGAAAAATGGGGGGATTTAAAAAAATGCAATTACAGATGGACAGACAGAGTATCACAAACTCCCCTCATCTTCTTGACTAATTGGATTGTTATTCTGCCTTCCTTAGGGGTTTATAAGGAACATTTTTGCATCTCAAAAGCATATTCAATCATCAAGCTGTTTGTCACATTGAAATATGTAGCTCCTTGGTGCATGCTATACAGCCATTCCATATACAGGGCCATACACAATACCTTAAAAGAGGTTTTGTGCTTTATATGTTTATGAAAGTCCCCCATTCAAATTAAGAGAATTTGGAGCCACAATTCAAAACAGAAGACTCAACCAGGTTTAGTGCATTAATTTCTCAGGAAACAATTTGAACAAGGAAACAGAGAGGCGAGCTATGCTTTTAAGAGCCTTGCCATACAATTATGTGGCAAATCAGCAAACCTTGATCCACTATTTCTGAAATCAGTTTTTTGATTAAACACATCCCTGCCCTGACGACTGAAGAGTTTATTTCTTCAAGCACGAAAGGTTAATTCTGAGGGTTTTATTTATAGTGGTATTTTTACATCAAACATGTTTTGCTTTTATTATAGATCCCAAAAGGAAAAACATGTCAACCCACAATTCAAGCAGCTAAACCTGAAAAACTGGTTCTGTCGAGTGTTCAACCAAACGGAGGTACAAACCTACCTACTGTGGCGTGTGCACAGACAAGAGGTGCTGCGTCCCCAACAAGTCCATAATGATCACCGTACAGTTTGACTGCACCAAAGATGGGTCCTTCAAGTGGAAGATGATGTGGATCACATCATGTGTTTGTCAGAAAATATGCACTGATCCTGGAGACATGTTTGCAGAACTTAAATTTATGTAAAATGACATATTATTGCTACCTCTCTAAACAGATCACAACAAGCTACCTGATGTTCGAAACCGGAAACGAGGATGTAAACATTCTTCTTGCCCTCCAATATTTGTATAAAAGAAAAAGAAAATTATATGTGTTTGTTGTCATTATTTCTCCCACTGTTTCTCCTTTCATTTCCTCCTTCTCAATCTCAAAATTATTGGATGCATCTTATAATTATTATTGTGCCTGTCTAAAGGAGAGGCTGCTGAGGATAGTAGCAAACAGTGTCTCTGTATTGGAAAATAAACCTCTTCAAGCCTCTTCGACTCACCAGGTAGAAGGGAATGATAACCCAGTGCAAAACTCAATATATGGTTTGTGGATCCTAGTAGAGTATCACACAAACATCAAAGGTGTAATTAAGTATGACTGTCCAGTCCACGTTGTGGGCTGCCTGACACTGTATAATAACTCGCAATATATTAAGTATGTTCAGGATGTTTGGAATAGATTTGGCATGAGATTCATGTGGAAGCAGCAGCATGCAGTACAGAACTGGTAATACACCTACACCCAGTTCATAAATGGACTCTGTTTGTGAAGCCCTAATCTATAATGATGCAGGGTACAGGAACAAAATGTAGCCACTCTAAATGGGGAATTTTGGTGGACAGGATACACTGTTGTCCGCCTGCCTTATTTAGAGACAGGGACCTAAGTATTTCGCCGACAGAGCTGCTGTCAACAAAAAATTCCCTCCGTCGGCCCGATGGAATACAGGCAGTTGGAGGAAGGACTGTACACCACCCACCCCAGTTAGGGTGGATGGTGTAATGTCTTTCTTTTTAATTTAGTTTTACTGTTTGTTACTGCCAGGAAATACCTTGTTTGTGAGGGACAAGAAAAAAACTTTAATAAAGTCCTTACCTACCAGGGGAAAACTCACATGTTTTTCAAAAACAAATTTCTGCTTTGGGAGTTTGATTTTGGAAAACAAAAAAGTAAAATGTTGGGTGTGGCCCACAAAATCGACTGTGGCCATCCAACAATCTTTTAGTACACTGAAAAGAACCAGCTTGGGGTTAGCAGTGTTTTCAGCGAGATTGAGGTTGTTGGGAGGAACATGGCGGCGGGCTGACACCGGTCGCAGGAGCTCGGCAGGGCAGCACAGCGTGTCTTACACAAATGGCGTAATTTAGCTGAAGAATGTTTCCAAAAACGTACCCGGTGAGAACAGGGAGTCTGTTCCTTTTTCTGCGGCGCATTATGGAAGGCTGAGTTGTTTTTCCTTCGGTTCTTTGTTCACTACTACTACGTGGGCGGTCGAAAAGGCGGGTCGGCTCTAGGACCCGGGAGAAGACGCGGATGGGGAGAGAGGCGAAGCAAGCAGAGCAGGAGGCCGGATCCACGCTGTTCAACGGACTCGGAGAGCATCGGACCAGGCTTTGGATTCGGGCCAGGGCTGCCTCAGCAAAAAACAGGTTTCGGGGGCTAGCGTGCAGAGACTACCCATGGCGAGTGGGGGCCATATTTTCCCAGCGTCCCACTGTAATTTGTGACAAGGTAAAGTGGTTCCAGGCAGGGGGGTGTGGGAGCAGGACTGTATGGATCAGGATTCAACCCATGCATATTTAGGTATCCCCT
Source organism: Lissotriton vulgaris (assembly GCF_964263255.1). Classification (NCBI taxonomy): domain Eukaryota; kingdom Metazoa; phylum Chordata; class Amphibia; order Caudata; family Salamandridae; genus Lissotriton; species Lissotriton vulgaris. The sequence continues at coordinate 791,367,600 of NC_141694.1, read as the reverse complement.
TGAGGAGCGGGGGGCAGAAGAGGGAGCAGCAACAGTATAAAATTCGCCAGAAGAAGTGGGGGGGGTCCAGTCAGCAGTTCGAGGGAGTGGTGGTAAAGGGAGTAGAGGTAGAGTTGGATCATATATGCACAGAGGCGTAGCAAGAGCTTGTGGCACCCGGGGCTATCCCTCTGATTGCCGCCCCTGTTTACAGGGGAAAAGGACAGCGAGCACTTGAAAAAGGTCCGAGAGACAGGTAGTATCACCGCTAATACTTCTTCATCATACGTGCTGCTGGGCTCTCATATCACCATTGATCAGTGAAATCTCAGGCTGTGCAACTCCTTTAAACCTATCAGCCCCTCATGGTTTTAAGCAGAGCAGCTCCTAAAACTGACTTTGCAATGGATCACTAATGGGCCAATGAGACTATTCGTTCTGGTGTAAGTTTAAACTAGCGAAGGGCTAGTATTCACAACCCCGCAATGTAGAAGGGAAACGGAGAAAAACATATAACCAGAAACCCCCCCTTCCACCACCCTAACCCCGCCCAGCCACCACCCATGTTCAATGTCCACCGCCTATCCTCAACCAGACCCACCCTGTCCCTATCTGGGCTTCAGCTACTCTATGTCCGAAAGGCGCAATAATCGGAGATATCTAGGGCAAGTCACCTCATGAAATTCCGAGGCCAGTAAGGACAAGAACCAAATTTTCTTTTAACAGATTTTACGATTCTAGCTTGTTTTATGTTGATAAAGTGATCATGTTTTAATTTAACTGATCCATCCTAACTGTATCACTATCAGTCCAAATTTCAAGTATGCATATATGACATGGATAAAGCAATGTACCTGTTATGTACTCAAAAATCCATACAAAACACAGACGTACAAAAATAAATCACAAACCACAATCATCATTATGTCCACCTGTGGTACATAACATGCATTACAAAAAAAGTGTGACCTATTTGCTTCTTAGAATATGTTCATTCATAATTGGAGATCCAAAGCATGCTCTTAACTCTGAGCAGGGCAATACGATTGTGTGCAATAAAAAAAGAAAGCCTAAAGGGAACAGCATATTAAGATACGTCGAGTGTCACTAAGTGGGAGCAAGTCTAACATCTCTGAGCAGAGTGTTAATCTAAGAAAATCTGAAAGACCCCAACTGCATGTGCACTTGTACAATACTGAAATTCTACACCCAATAGCCACGGGGGGGGGGGAAATCATTTTAAATACGAAAATCAAAAATGTTGATTGCTTCAAGTAGTTGGTTTCAAGTTGTGGCTACAAATTACGGACAGTTTTGAAACTGGTTATATGCTGAGTTGAAGCAGTCCACGGATGTAAGAAACTCTCATTCTTGCTCTTGGAGAAATATATTTTTTGTATTCTCTCTCTCAGAACTTGCACATGGTATATCCTCGCTTTAGCACTGTAGAGCAAGTGTGCACAACTCTTCAGAAAGTCACTAGTAAATCTAATTCAATGTGATTGCTAACAACACAGAATGAGATGATGCCACTATGTTTACAAAATCACCACCTGCAGGCTCCGCATACTTGGCAACAGCAAACATGCGGCAAGTAAAGGGCTTCCACGTTGCTCCTTTCTAATTAAACAGTGAGGCACCTTTGAGCACACGCACTCTTATTATTATTATTATATTATTATATTTAAGTTTATAGAGCGCACAGCTACCCGGAGGTTTCCCGGTGCTAAGAACAGGTTGAGGGCAGAGCACCGGCAAGACTAGACTAGAAAAAAGGGAGGTCTATTGGTTAAATAACCAAGTTTTTACATCGCTGCGGAACTTGAGGTAGCTACGTTCAGTATGCAGGGGGAGAGGAAGAGAGTTCCACAGCGATGGAGCTAGATAAGCAAATGAACGACCGCCCATTCTGGCTTTTTTGATCCTGGGGACCTGACACTTGTGCTGGGTGGATGAGCGGAGGGTGCAGGAAGGGCAGTATTGGTGGACTAAAGTTCTGAGATAAGGGGGGGCTCTGCCTGCGTTGATTTTGTGCATAAAGCAGAGACCCTTGAACTTTGTGGGGTTTGCAATACGGAGCCAATGAAGGCTTCGTAGTGAGGTGGATGTAGAGGACTTGTTGGGAAGTTTGCAAAGGGGCCGGACAGCCATGTTCTGTACCGTTTGCAGTCTACGAGTCACTTCCGTGCAGGCCCCCAGAAAGAGAACGTTACCGCAGTCCAGTCTGGATGTAATTAAAGCCTGGACTACTGTTTGTTTTGTGTCCTGAGGAAGCATCCAGAAGATCTTTCTGAGCCACTTGATAATGGTTGACCAGGTGGAAGAGACTCTGACCGCTTGTTGCTTCATAAACTGTTCATAAAAAATGATACCAAGGTTGCGAGCAGTTTTAGAGGGGACAGGGGGAGTGCCCATTTGTGATGGCCAATGGTGCGGGCCCCATAAAGAGGTATTGTGACCAAACAGGAGAAGTTCAGTTTTCCCCCCATTTAGTTGTAATTTATTTTCGTACATCCAGGTAGCGATATTGTTGAGTCCTGAGCAAAGGGAAGAAGTAGTAGAATGATGGCCCGTGGAGTGAGAGTAGATGATCTGGGTATCATCCGCGTAAGAATATATGGTGAGTCCAGCTTGCTCCGCAATGGTGGCCAAAGGTCTAACATACACATTAAAATGTAGGGGACTCAGGATAGAGCCCTGGGGGACGCCATAGACAGATTTGTGGACTTTAGAAGCCGATGTAGAAGAGAAGACTTGGAAAGTTCGGTTGGAGAGGAAGCTAGCAAGCCACTCAAGGACTGAGCCAGTGATGCCGGAAGATTTAAGAGTGTTAAGAAGGATGGTATTGGAAACCGTGTCGAAAGCGGCACTTAGGTCAAGCAAAATAAGTGCCACTGTTTCTCCTTTGTCGACCTGGCATCGAATGGTCTCAGAGACCCCCAAGAGAGTTGATTCTGTTGAAAAACCAGACCTGAAGCCAGACTGAGATTGGTGAAGAAGTTCCATGATTCAACGTGTTTGGTGAGTTGTGTATTGATATGTTTTTCCAGAATCTTGGAGTAGACCGAAAGGAGCGAAATGGGGCGGAAGTTGGAAGGGTTATTGGGGTCTGTATTTGCTTTTTTCAATAGTGGTACTATCATGGCGTGTTTCCATGCGCTGGGGACCTTGGCTTCCCTAAGAGAGGTGTTAAGTAGTTCTAGAATAAGATTGAGGGCGGAGGTGTCTAGGGTTTGTAAAATTTTGGGGGGATAGGGTCCATCGGGGAGCCGGATTTAATGTTGCTAATGATATCCTGCAGTATGGTGATATCTAGAGGGTCCCAAGTAGTTATCTGCTGTAAGGAAGTGTGAGGGGTATGATCCGGTGGCTCGGATACGCAGGGGACAAGCAATGCAGGCCCCTCAGAGGGTGGGTGGGTGGGGGTAGGGTCTCCAAAGTCGGCATAGATATTATCAATTTTGGAGATAAAGAATTCTGCCAAAGTATTGCATTGCATTGTGTCTAGACATGGGGCTTTGGGCTGGCAGGATGCGCCAGAGAGCTCCTGTACAGCTTTAAAGAGCGCTTTGGGGCGGTTTTGTGCATTAAGTATAGTCACAGTGACATATTCTGCTCTAGCTGTGTTGCAGAGTGCATGGTATTTGGCTAAGGTCGTTTTGTAGAGTTGCTTGGTGCAGGGGTCATAGTGAATGCGCCACTTCCGCTCAAGGTTTTTGCAGATGTTTTTTTCCTTTTTTAACAGGTCTCTGAACCAAGGGGCGGGTGGGTGGTGCAGATTGTATTTCTTCTTACGCTGTGGGAGGCACACATTGACGGCCGAGGTGAGCCAGATGTGAATGGCCGCCTCCTCTTCAATGCTAGTCACAGAGGTGAGGGGCTTAGTGTTCTCAAGACAGGAGTTGAATTTATTGGAGTCCAAATTTTTCCAGTTTCTGGTTAGTCTTGGTTCTGTAGGAATTACTGGAGTCTTGGGGAACCGATCGATTGTTATCGTAAACTCTACCAGGTAGTGGTCTGACCAGGGGATAGGTAGGGGAGGCCTGCTTGTTATAGTATCCAAATTAGAAAAGATGGGATCAAGGGGGTTCCCTGCCTTATGCGTTGGGCCCGAATTATGTAGAGTGATATTAAATGCTGCTAGATCCAACATGAGATTGGTACTAGTGGGGCAGTACGTTATGTTATGTTATTTTTTGTCTTGTATAGCGCACGGCTACTCAGAAGAGTGTCCCGGTGCTTTATTGCAGACCTGTATCACAACACAACAGAGAAAAAAAAGGCAGACAAGAAGAGGGATCCCTAGCTAATAATGGAACCTTATCACTACATAGTAAAAAGCCAAGTTTTGAGGATGTGTCATTAAAGTGTATATTTAGGTCACCAATGAGCAGGAAGTTAGTAGCGTTTAACAGCATGGGGGCTATGTGCTCCGGAAGAGCGGTAGCCCATGAGCTGGCTGAGCCAGGGCGCCGATAAATGAGGGTTCCGGAAAGAGTGTAATTTGGGGATAGCAATAGTTTGAACAGGTCGGCTTCGCTGTTGGGAATATCTAGATCCTCCCATTTACAGAAGTATATTAATTTAAAAATGATGGCTACCTTTGTAACTCAGCTGCTTGGGCCATGCTATCTGCGTTTGGCCCTGCACCGACCTTTGTGGGCTACCTCTGGCTGATGCTGGCAGTGGCTCTCCTGATGGCGCAACTTCTACATCGGAGCGTCAGCACTGCCTACTTCCACGCCCTGCATTGTCTTGCTGTGAACTACTAAAGAGGTCAGTACACCGGAAAGAAAAGTTCAGTTACTGCAGAACAGAAAGTACGAGTTTCAATTTAGGTCGTAGAGCAAAGTAGCAGCTATGTAAAAAGAAGGGATTAGTGCAGTGGTTCCCAAACTGATGTGCATCTGTTTGCGGCGCCCCTGGCTAGTTTTAACAGCGCACAGAGGCGTCCCGGCACAGATCGTGAACCACTGGCTTTGGCTTATGGGCTGAGACTGGTAAAGAGTCGGTTCGGGTCAACAGCTTGTGGTGGCCTGCTGTGTTGAGGTGTCATGTCAGTCACTGGATGCATTCATGCACGTCACTACGTGCGTTGGTGCGCGCAGCGAGCTAATCAACAGGACAGTTTACAAGTCTGCCATGGGGGGGCTCTGCATGATAAATGTTTGCAGGGGCGTCATTGGTAGCACTTTTGCGCTCTACCTGATTGACGGCCCCGGACCCAAACATGAAAGGTACACTTTTAAAATAGCCTCAATTGGTGCGTGCAATGCAGTAGCATTTCCACACACTGGCCAATAAAGGCTTAGTTATGCTGCGCAACGCACTTTGGCTGCCAAAGATGATTTAGTGTCGGTGTCGTGTTGATTCCGATTCTCCAGAGGCGCCGCCCGGCCACCCCCAAAATAGTGCCGCCTGGGGCAGACCGCCCCCTCGCCCCCCCCATAGCTACGCCATTGTAGGCCCAGAAGGGATCACCTCTCCCTAGGAGGAATAGATACCAGCTAAGGTTCCAGCAGGAGTTGAAGACCAAGGTCATTCTGGACCCTACGGAGGGGGCAGGAGGGTGACCCCAATAACTCCACGCAAAAAGAAAGCAGCAAAGTTTGGGGACACCAAAAAATCGAAGGGCCCTAAGGCGATTTGCCCTCCTCAGAAGAATACCAAATCCCTTAAAACCTACTTTAAAATTATGGAGCAGGTAGCGGTGTCAGCTCTGGCCATAGAGTCAGTCTCGTCTGCACAATATAGCGCCCCTCCCATTTCGCTTGAAAACTGCTTTTCACCTCTAGTTCAAGTTCAAGTTCAGTCATTTGTATAGCGCGCTGCTCACCCAGAGGGTCTCAAGGCGCTAGAGGGAGGGGTACGTTATTTGTCGAAAAGCCAGGTTTTCAGTTCTTTTCTGAAGGAAATGTGATTCTGATTAAGGCGGAGGTGGGAAGGGAGTGAGTTCCAGGTCTTGGCAGCCAGGAAGGAGAAGGATCTGCCACCCATGGTGGATTTTCCGATGCGCGGGACTGCGGCGAGGGCTTGATTGGATGATCTTAGTTGGCGGGTGGGATTGTAGAAGGACCGTCGAGTGTTGAGGCATTCGGGTCCTAGATTATAAAGGGCCTTGTGTGCGTGGGTGAGAAGTCGGAAAGCAATTCTTTTGTTGACGGGAAGCCAGTGAAGGTCTTTTAGGTGTACGGTGATGTGCTCTTGACGCGGGATGTCTAATATGAGTCTCGCTGACGCGTTTTGGATGCGCTGGAGTTTTTTCTGTAATTTTGTTGTAATTCCGGCGTAGAGTGTGTTGCCATAATCTAGTCGACTCGTGACCAGTGCATGGGTGACAGTCTTTCTTGTCTCGAGGGGGATCCATCTGAAGATATTTTTGAGAATGCGAAGGACGTTGAAGCAGGAGGATGAGACGGCGTTGACTTGTCTGGACATTGAGAGAGAGGATTCTAGAATGAAGCCAAGGTTACGTGCATGGTCTGTGGGTGTGGGTGCCGTGCCCAGAGCGGAAGGCCACCAGGAGTCATCCCAAGCTGAGGGGGAGGATCCTAGGATGAGCACCTCCGTTTTGTCCGAGTTGAGTTTCAGGCGGCTCTGTTTCATCCATTCGGCTACTTCTTTCATGCCTTCGTGAAGATTGTTTTTGGCGGTGTTGGGGTCTTTGGTGAGGGAGAGGATTAACTGGGTGTCGTCGGCGTAAGAGATGATGTTGAGGTTGTGTTGACGCGCCATAGAAGCGAGAGGGCTCATGTAGACGTTGAAGAGTGAGGATCCTTGAGGAACGCCGCAGATGACTTCGGTGGCCTCAGAGTAGAATGGGGGAAGTCAGACTCTCTGAGTTCTCCCAGCTAGGATTGAGATGATCCAGTCCAAGGCTTTTCCTTGTATGCCGATGTTGCTGAGGCGTTGTATAAGGGTGCTGTGGCAGACTGTGTTGAAAGCGGCGGATAGGTCGAGTAGGATGAGGGCCACCGTTTCTCTGTTGTCCAGGAGTGTTAGGATGTCGTCGGTCTCTGCAATGAGGGCGGTTTCGGTGCTGTGTTTGGCCCGAAATCCGGATTGAGATGGATCAAGGGAGTTGTTGGATTCAAGGAAGGCGGCGAGTTGGCTGTTGACAGCTTTCTCGATGACTTTGGCCGGGAAAGGGAGGAGGGATATGGGTCGGTAGTTTTTCAGTTCTGAGGGATCTGCTGTGGGTTTTTTCAGAAGGGCGCTAAGTTCGGAGTGTTTCCAGATTTCTGGAAAGGTGGCAGAGTTGAAAGAGCAGTTGATGACATCGCGGAGTTGGGGTGCGATGATGGAGTTGGCTTTGCTGAAGATGTGGTGGGGACAGGGGTCAGAGGGCGAGCCAGAGTGGATTGAGTTCATGAGGTGAATGGTGTCTTCAGTGGTGATTGGGTTCCAGGCGCTGAGGTTGTTGGATGGAGGAGTGGGATCTGAAGGGGGTGGTGCGGGTTGATCCCTGGGAGTATTCTTGAAGCTGTTTTGGATGTCGGCAATTTTGTTGTAGAAGAAGGAGGATAGCGCATCGCAGAGGTCTTGTGAGGGAGTGATGTCATTAGATGCTGTGGTGGGGTTAGTGAGTTCTTTGACGATATTGAAGAGTTCCTTGCTGCTATGAGAATTGTTGTCGAGGCGATCCTTGAATGCTGAATTCTTGGCGGATCGAATCAGTTGGTGGTGTTTGCGGGTGGCTGTCTTGAGGGAGGCCATGTTGTCTGAGGTTGGGTTTTTTCTCCAATTCTTCTCCATGGTGCGGCATAGGTTCTTGGATTTTTTAAGTTCATCATTGAACCAGGGAGCCTTTTTGATGGCTGATTTCAACTGGGGCTTTTTCAGGGGAGCTAATTCGTCCGCACTGTGGGAAATCCATTGCCTGAGGTTGGTGGCCGCTTGGTTTGGGTCCGTTGCTAGGGTGGGAGGGTTTTGGTTGAGTGATGTGAGGAGTTGGTCGGTGGTGATTTTGTTCCAGTTTCTTCGGGGAATGGGTTGTGGACGGTTGTGGGTCAGGGTGGTTTTGTAGCTGAAGTGAACACAGCTGTGATCCGTCCAGTGGAGAGCTGTAGTGCGATCAAAGGAGATGTGCTTGCTGGAGGTGAAGATAGGGTTGAGTGTGTGTCCGGCTGTGTGAGTGGGGGTGTCAACAAGTTGTTTGAGTCCGAGGTTGGCCAGGTTGGCCAGAAGGGTGGTGGTGTTGCTGTCGAGTGTGTTTTCAAGGTGGTAGTTGAGGTCTCCTAGAAGAATGTAGTTCTCGGAGGCGAGGGCATGTGGGCTGACGAAGTCTGTGATGTCATCGCTGAATTGAGTGCGGGTACCTGGAGGCCGGTAGATGAGGGTGCCTCTAAGGGTGGTCCTGGGGTCGGTGTGGATCTGAAAGTGGAGATGTTCGGCGTTTGCAAGATTGTCCTCGGAGCTGGTTGAGATTTTGATGGTATTTCTGTGGACGATGGCGATGCCTCCTCCAGTTTGATTGGTGCGGTCTTTTCGAATAATCTTGTAAGCGTCCGGTATGGCGATGGCGATGTCGGGAGCAGAGGAAGCGTTCATCCATCTTTCAGTGAGGAAGGCGATGTCAGGTGACGCAGTGTCGAGTAGGTCCCAGAGTTCAGTTGCATGTCTGTGGACCGAGCGGGTGTTTAGTAGGATGCAGTTCAGGCGGTTGGCTTCGGAGCTGCGGGAGGAGGAAGTGGGTTTGGTGAGGGTCCTGAAGCAGTTGAACTTGCAGGAGAGGCAGGCAAAAGGGCCGTGGGTACATCCTGGGGTGGCTGCGCAGCATTGTGGTGCGCGTCCGGGGTTGAGGGCGAGGAGAGTAGCGGCATCATAAGTGGCTTCTAGAGGATAGGGAACCGCGGGGGCAAGGGGGTCTGGCGCTGGGCGCAGTCCAGGCGCGGACAGGTGTAGACGGGCTTACCTTTGGCGCACCTTCGGCGCGCATGGGGCGCGACCGCTGCGCGTGAACGCTGCGCGAGAAGGCATCTGTCGTATGTGGATGGAGGAGGGGGAGGGGCGAGGGAGGGTCAGCAGGGAGGCGGGGCGGGCTGTGGGGGCCGGGCTCTGAGGCACCAACAACAACAAACGTAAGATGGCGGCAGCGTAGGGAAAAACGAAACTGGAGGTAGGCTGGGGCTCAGGTAATTGACTACGCTTGCTGCAGAATCGCGCTAGTGAAATCAGGGTTAAAAATTAAAGCGCCGTAAACACAATGCCCCCAGAGCTTTCCAATGCACAGATCTTGTAGCGCCGTGTCAATAGACCCCCAGAAGCTATTTAAAATGTCCTAGTTATGTCGCAATGGCACTCGCGCTGCAGCGCTATGCGGATTAGTTAGGCGGTAGTGAGGCAAAGCACAAACCCAATGCAGCTTAAGAAATATATTGGTAACGATACCGCACAGGAGCAGGGCACAGGGAGCGACCGGAGTACAAGTAGTGGGGCTGGGGACAGACTATGAACTTACCAGTGCAAAATCATGTGGATCCCTCCAGCCACCCTAGTAATACCACTGTTAGTACTGGTATCATAATTACCCCTTCTTCTCTCTGGCCTCTTTAGCCCCCGTAGCTCCTGTAACTCCACAGGCCCTACAGGAATCAGCAGCGGTCAAGGGTAATACTGGAAGTACTGGAAGTACTGGAAATAGCCCCTCAAGTATTGCAGCACTGGAAACAGCTCAAGTTCAAGTCCAAGTTCAAGTCCAAGGGAAATAACCTCATATGGACACCACTGTGCAGGCATCAGGAGGTACAAACAAGGACAGTGACAGTTTAGGCTCCTTGTTTCAGGCATTAAGGGGGGATCTTTTGACTAAATTTGAGATATCCAAAGCAAACCAGAAGGGAATTCATGTGATGCCCTTGAAACAAAACTGGACGATATATGCGCACGCACAGGATCACTCGAACTTAAAGTTTTATCATTATCAGAATCGGTCCAAGGAAACTCCAAAGACATAGAAGTTCTAAAAACCCCGAACCGATCCTTACAGATGGATATGGAGAGGTTACAGATGCAGGCCCACAGGAACAACCTTAGGATTCTGAAGATACCGGAGGGGGCTGAGATGGAAGACATAAAGGGGTTCATATGTAAGCTTTTGAGAGAAGGGGTGTTAAAAGATCGACCAGATATTGATCTAGAAGCTGAAATACAAAGAGTGCATAGGGACCCTTTTAGGATGCATCAGACAGAAAAGCCCCCAGAAAAATCTTAGTCAATTTTCAGACCTATAGTATAAAGGAGTTAATCTTGGGGAGGTCTCTAACACGGTCTGCCCTTCATCATCAGGCTGGGCCCTACCAAATCCGTTCAGATATCGGAGGGAGAACTGCGCAAAGGCAGTGGGAGCTGGGCCCCAGAATGCCAGAACTAAGAACCCTGGGGGCACAGGTTCAAATTAGGTTTCCCGCATTATTGAAAATAATTTGGAAACACAAGATGTATAACTTCAGTCAACCCAAAGATGTAGATGTTCTCCTCAGTGGACTGAATTGAGACATCATGCAAACTTTGCAAAATATGGGCGGATTTATAAAATGAATAATAAGAAGGACAGTATCCATTTTGTGTGGTGTGATGACCTCTCCTCATTTTTTGTCCAATCAAAATTGGGGATCCTGACGCTTGCAACATTGGGGGTTGGTACATTGCCCCGAAAAATAGTATAATTAGGGTGGGCTTAGTTAGTTAGGTTGTCCGACTTGTTGGAATAGCTGACCTGTCACTGACCCAAAGCACTCAATAGGTACTGGGAACAGAGTTGCTGGCGGAGCACTCTGTCAGAAGATTCGAAACCCAGATCGGGGTTTGGGGAACCTAAGTGCTGGCGGAGCACTTTGACGGTGGACTTAGAAATTTCCCTGGGAATTTGACTGTTAGCTGCAGAGAGGAGTAACGCTGGCTTTGCAGCTTTCACTGCAGGCGCTGGTCATAGTCCTTGGTGGTCTCGTCCTGATTCAATTTGGCTATAGCAGTCCTGAATCCTTTTGGGCTGCACCTGCTTGCCTTGCTGGCATCCTTCTTGGGGTCCTGTCTTCATTCCTGCCCATGGTCAGGGTTGGATTTCCTTGCACCATCTCGGTGATTATTAATAGGGTTTGCCAACTATATTTACACTGCGTTAATTGATGTCTCTATGCTTTACGACTTTTCCTTCGATTTCATTGCAATTATCATTCTGAACTGCATCTTCTTAATTGATAATGAATTAATAAATATATTATATTTTAATCTATTCAATAATTTTCCTTAGATAAAGGTATCAAAACTTCTCGAGTCTGTGATTATTACATGAATACAAATGTTATTTTTCTATCAATCGTCAAACTAACACTCTGATCCTGTAGGACTTTAGGTACCGGTGACAAGGATTGGTAAGTTAACGGTATAGGTCCAAATGTTAGGATATCAACTGATGTTGAGTTAGTAGTGTGGATTACCCGGTTAGACTCATAAGGGCCCAGGTGAGTATGTCTGGTGACCTGCACGCTCTATCAGTTATATTTTCTGGTAGCAGAGGGAAGGTTAGGGTTTAGTTAAAATAGGTAGGCAGTTAATAGGTTAACTAGTTTATTGATCGATCAAACTGTATTTTATATGAAATAGTATTTTGAAAATGTATTTTATGTATTAACCAAAATTAGAGGAATATTCCTCTAAGGATTGTTTTTGTGCAGGAAGGTGCCCATTCCTGCACAAAACAATCCTGCATGCCATGCTGGTTCATGCAAGAGTGCCTGCATTTCCTCTAGGCAGCTCATTGTGCGCCAGTGCTTATGAAAGGACAGGAATGCATTGTATTGTAAAAAAGACACCACAACCTTGCCTTTCCCCTGTAATGTGGTGCAGCACGATAATTTTCTTTTTAATAACCCCCCATATCTCTCTTAGTGTTGAAGCTGATATGAGGAATTCGGGTTTTGTTTGATTTTCTTTTTTTAAAATTGTTGTTTTATATTTATTTTTATTAAGTAAAAGAAACAAGCAAGGCAAACATAATATACATAGCGCTTCGTACACATGAGGTCAGATAGACAGTACATTAAATAATAAGCAATCATTGTAGGGAGGGAGGGGCACAGGGGAGAGACCATAAGCAGACGATATTACAAACAGTGAATGTGTGGTCAGTGGGAAAGTGGGATATCGATATCATCAACAGCAGGTGGTGAACAAATGTCACCTCGAAACCTATTCCATTGTCTCCAGATTTTTTGCCATTTCCGGGGACGGCCCCGGGCCAGATACACCGTTTTTTCACGAAACATGCACCAGTCAATGTTTTCCTTCCACATCTCAACCGTAGGCGGTCTTTGGGACCCCCACAGTTGTGCGATATCACGTTTAGCAATCATTGACCCCAGGGTCGCCCACCGGGTCTGGGCCACGTTATAGTCTGTGGGTTCCCAGACGTTTAGCAAACAGCGTCTAGCCTCCGGTAGGAGGGGAACGCCCGTAACTTCTTCCATTACCTCATACACCCCGTTCCAATAAGCCACCATGTCAGGACATTCCCAGATAATATGTAGAAATGTCCCCACCAGACCACATCCCCGCTTACACAAACCCTCTTCAGAGAAACCCATGTGAACCAGATAAGGGCCTGTGACGTACACCCTATGGGGATCTTAAGTTGAACCAGCCAAAGTCTCGCTGGGATCGCGACCTCCTTGGGAGAGGAGATCGCCGACTGCCAATCTTCATCATCTAATTCAAGACTGTCCGGGACCCAGAGTTCGCGCAAGGGCAACAGGAGATCCGATCTATCATTAAGCAGCTTTCTATACACAAGGGAGATTGTACTCTCCGGAACGTGGCCATCTAACATTCTATCCTCTAACGGAGATGACTAAGGTATCGTCTCCCCCACCGAAAAGACAGACAACAAAGCATGGTGGACCTGAACATAGCGAAAACATTCCGAGTTCCCCAATTCAAACTCCTTCTTTAACGTATCAAACAATTTCACTTGTCCTTTGACCCATAGGTCTCCCACCTTGCTAATGCCAATGAGATCCCATCGATCAAACACTTTTATCTTCCACAGAGTACCAAGCCTATCTGAGTCAAAAAGAGGGGTCGCTAAAGTCAGGCGGTCTTTCCAACCCATAGAAGCAGTTGCATCATGCAATACACGAACCGCCGTCCTAGTAAGCCCTGACAATGACCTGACCTCTGATTTCGAGTACAGTGCCCTATAGTAATTGCCCCCGACAGCAACCATTTGTCCATAGCAAACGTGGGATTCAGATCAGGACCATACATACCGTGAATAATGGCCCCCAATTGAGACGCCCAATATTATCGCTTGATGTCCGGGAGGGCGATACCCCCATCGTACCACGGAAGCGTTAGTTTGGACAGCGCAATGCGAGGTCGACCGTCCCATATCAATTTCCTCTGGAGACCCTCGATGTTACGAAAATACCTGGAGGGGCCTATGTCAAGCGTATTTTGGAGGGAGTATAAGAAGCAAGGCAAAGACATCATCTTAAAAAGGGCCACGCGTCCCAACGGCGAGAGCGGAAGCCTACGCCATCCCGCGACATCCTGTCGCAATCAAGTTAAAGATGGAAGAAGATTGAGCTTATATCGGGCTACAGGGTATATAGAGACCCAAATACCCAGATTTTTAAATCCTGTTTGTGTCACCTGTATGGGGCAGTTACGCGGGAGGAGGGGGACATCGCCAGAAAGAACATATAAATATGATTTTGCCCAATTAATAATGAAACCCGAGTTCCTACCGAAGGAGGCCAGGACATCACAGAAAACCATCAACGATTTCTTGGACGAGGTGAGATATAACAAGATGTCATCAGCATAGAGCGAAATGTGATCTTCATAATCAGTTGACCACCGAATACCCCTTATCGAGAGCTCCCAGTGGATCCAGGCGGCAAGGGGCTCCAGGGCAAGGGCAAACAGGAGCGGTGATAGGGGGCATCCCTGACGGGTACCACGCCCAAGACTAAACGGTACCGAAACTCAACCATTGACTACAATCTGAGCAAGCGGGTCTTCGTAGAGAAGCCAGACCCAACCGATACAGCCGGGACCGAACCCAAATTTAGCCAATGCGGCCCACAAATAAGGCCACTCAATGGTGTCAAAAGCCATTGTGGCATCCAAGGGCGCCAAGATGGCCGGCTAGCGCAACGTCCCAGCCCTCGCGAAAACTCCATGCAGACGCCTGAGATTCAACGCAGTGTTACGATGGGGAATAAAACCGGACTGATCTGGATGGACCAGGACACTAATGACAGTGATCAAACTATTGGCCAGCACCTTTGCGAGAATCTTAGGCTCGGCGTACAAAAGAGATATAGGACGATACGACCCACACTTGTCCCTTGGTTTCCCTTCTTTATGTATAACAACACTCACGAGACTCCAGAAACATATCTTTCAGATAGGGAGCTATCTTATCAGGCCACAACTTGTATAGCTCTATCGGCAGCCCATTAGGACCCATGGCCTTACCAGACCGCAAGGAGCGGATCGCAAGGGCAATCTCATCGGCGGTTAGTGCGCTATCCATTAGCTCTCTATCAACGTCTGAGAGACTCAGCAGTGCAATGTCACGCAGCAACAAAATGAGAGTCCTCCTCCGGCCTATCCGACACGGGGGAGTATACCGTCCGAAAGTGATTAGCAAAGCACTCAACAATCTCTACCGGGTCCGTGACCCGTATACCACTCACCCTCTCAATCTCAGGCATGACCCGACTAGCCCTGTCCTTCTTGTCCAACCATGCTATCAATTTACCTGCTTTATCTCCCACATCATAAAGATGACCCTGTTGCTCTCGACTCATGGCATTAGCAGCATCTGTAACTAGAGCCCTATATTCCGACTGTTTCAATCTTAACATATGTGTCTTCGAACGGGTTACCTCCTGCTCCAGGTCCAACTCAAGGTCTGCTATTTCAGTTTCGACCTTCACCACCGCCTCATTATTCAGTTTTTTAACGCCAGCAATCAAAGACTGGGCTTGACCCACTGAGAACTGTTTTAAAGGCCTCCCAAAGCGACACTGCTGACGAGACAGAGCCCTCATTTTCTGAAAAATATAGATCAAGTGACTTTATCAAATTGTTACGAGTTTTAGGATTACGGAGATACCAAGGGTTGATCGGGCCACCCGCCCCTCGGTCCCCGAAGATAATTCAATTCGAAGCCACAGAGGAGAGTGATCAGAAATTCCTTGGGCCATATGTTTAACCTCAGCAACAGAAGTAGCCTGTGCAGCAGGCACCAGGACGTAATCAATCCTCAAAAGGAACGTGCATTGCCGCTCAGTGGGATGCAACCACCTGCAACAGTCTACAAGGCCTTAGGTATCGATGAGACCACTGAGCCAGTTCTGCACCCCCTTAAGGTCTCTAGGTGGATGTCTATCAAAAGTACCAGACACAACCGCATTAAAATCCCCACCCAATATCAATGACCCCTCGGGGAGAGCCAGGAGAACCTGCCCCAGATCTGCAAAGGTAGTGGACTGCAAACCAGGAGGAACATATACAAATACCAGGGACAAAGTCCTACCCTCCCAACGACCAGTAAGGACGACATAGCGCCCTCTATCATCGAGAACCGTTGCATCTACTTCTAACGGGAGAGAACTCCTAATAAGAATACCCACCCCTCGGGAACCTGAGGAAAACCTAGCATAAGCGGCCAAACAATACCCCTTCCTATTCATAGCGTAGCATGTATTTCCTATCAAGTGAGTTTCCTGTAGTAGGACCATATCTGGGGAATGACGTTTTAGATGCTGCAGTACCACCCCACGCTTTATCCTATCCCCCAACCCATTCACATTCCAACTCAGAAGTCTCAATCCCCTACCCCCCATCCCACACAAGAAAAAAGGTCCAACCCCAAGAGGAACCCAGCGCTCCGCTCAGATGAACTTGCAATACATTGCCTTGCAGAAAACGACACTGAAAGAACAACTCAACCCCCTTCCTCCCCATCAAACAACCCGTTACAACACCCCCCACCCTGCACCCCTGCATAAGACTAAAAAGCCACCCCAACTTGCAGTGTGCCTGTCGCCCCCACATCTAAACTAATCTACAGAAAGTAAAGCAGAGGAGAAAAACGGCCCCCCAATAGCCCCGCAACCCCCCGAAGCGCCTCTCAAAGTCACATTACACGAATTGGTGCACCACAGTTCGAAGCTTCCAGAATACCCCAGGAATCAGTCAATGATAAGGCTTATTCCTGGTCCATCGATCCGCCCTCCGTGCCATCACTCTGCCCGCCCTGCGGATGGTGGGCTGGAAGAGTATCAAGCCAGTCAGACACGACATCTGGTCTGTCGAAACAATAAGTCCGCTCTGCGTGTTCGATACGCAACTTAGCCGGAAAAAGCATGGCATATTTGAGGCCCATCTCTCGGTGTCTCCTTTTCACCCCAAGAAAACCAAGTTTATGCACGGCTTGGGTAAAGTCTGGATAAAAACTGATGGTAGTGTTCTCAAACTTTATGGGACCGCCTGCACGCGAAGCCTGAAGGATAGCGTCTCTGTCGCAGAAGTTGAAAATTCGTGCTATTATAGGCCGCGGCGGAGCACCCGTCTTGGGTTGTCCACCCGGAAGTCTGTGAGCTCGTTCCACCGTAAAAAAATTGCTCAGTCCCTTGGGTGCAAGGTGATTCATGATCAGATTCTCCACAAAAAGATCAGTTGCTGAAACCTCCGTCTTCTCCGGAACTCCTATAATACAGACGTTACTCCACCTAGACCTTCCTTCAAAATCCTCCAGCCAACGTGCAAGGAGGTCATTGGAAGCCCTTAGGTTGCGAACCTCCGTCTGCATCTCAACGACGTCATCAGTCAGGCTAGAAGTCTTAATATCCAGCGATTTAACCTTTTCGTTGGATTTCGCTAGGTCCGTGCGGGTCAGATTCACATCAATCGCCACAGTGTCAAGTTTATGGGCAAGAGTCTCCATTTGTCCCCAGAGGGACGATCTGATCCCATTAATGGCGGCCATGACGTCTTGCAGGGTAGGCTCCATCGCTGAGGTCAGTGGATCTTTCGTTCCCTCCAGCGACCTACCCGGTCCACTAGGTTGACACCTTCGCCTGGGCATAGCGGTCCATAATGTTAGTTTGGGTATAGCTGCCCCGTCGAAAAGCCTTTGATCTCTGCTTGTCTCCCTCCAGCTTCCCCGCCATCGTGAAGACAATGAAAATGATTCCATACTGGGGCGGGGAGGGAAAAAGCGCAATCAAGGGCTAAGTGGAAGGCCATGCCCGGCAACGGTAGACTTTGGTAGAAAGATGGAGATCCCTGAGGTCCCTCGGGCAGCAGTGCTGAAACCGCAGTATTTGATCTTCCCAGCAAACGAAAAACGAAAGTGAAAGTGAGCCGGACCGGTCGTCTCCTCCACCTCAGGCCGGTGTTGTTCAACTACAACTCGGGCACCAGGCCAACTCCACAGCCGGGCATCACGGAGGCGCAGGCCGCGATCTTCAAATCGTCATAACTCCGGCTCCCGGGGTCTGATCCAGATTCTGGTTGCAGTATTCGCCTCACCAGCGGTTCGTCTTCACGGGGACATAAATGAAAGTCAGGATAAGCTACAGGATATATGCTGGAGGTTGCTAGGGTCTCGGGAGCCCTGTGCTCACGCGGCCATCTTGGTTGCGCGCGAAGCTCCTCCTCGTTTTGTTTGATTTTCATTTCTCTTTGCGTCATCCAAATTGGTAATCTGCTACAACAGTGATATGCCCTGATACCGTTAAATATTTTCAACCTCTCAAGCTACAGCTAGCACGTGACCCCAGCTCATGTGTGACCACTTTAACATCTTCTGGCTCTTTATCTAAACGCACTTTGCATCTTGGAACTTGTAGTGTCAGATCCGAGTGCTGACTGAACGCTATAGAATTTAAGTAAAAGGCGAGGATAGGTTGAAGTTGTCACACTTGACCATGGGCCACTCAGCAGCAAAACTGTCCAAAGGTAACATTTGGACTTGAGTATTTCCAACTGTACACTCTCTCAAGATCAGTGTGAGGCAGGCAATCTATATAATGTTCTTTCGTGAAAGGTTTAGGGTGTTGAGACACAGAGGGGCTTGGGAAGTGAAAAGCTTTAATTCCAGTGCAGATACTTAACATATATACCACACAACGCTCACCGTGGCCCTGTGATAGGCACGCATTGGATTAACTTGCAAATGCCTGGGAGCCATCCATCATCTGAAGTTATTTGTGAGAATTCAGGCCTGGTCTGATAAAGAATGCTTGCTTTTCCTCCCTGGAGCTCATTCTACCTCACACTTCCTGTCTCACTGCATGGTAGATATCACTGTTTACATCAAGTTGCCTCATTTTTTTACGTCCCACACAGTATTAGCTAGGGTAAAAACAATGCAGTAATACTACTACAACAGGGCTGCACTGACTGTAGGGTAATGTGATAGACAGTACACAGCACACTGATGCATTTACTGCTCCTTGTACTCTGTGTAAGTTGTAGGGCCTTAGGCCCCTACATACTAATATTGATTACACACACACTGAAATATAGTTACTGGAACTGGCCAAGGACATATGCGCCCAGCCCCTTTTATGTCCCGTGATGCCTGTGTTGGATGGGGTGGGGTGAAGTGTAAACCAGCCCTCGGGTAGTGGCTGGCACAATAAACATTAGAATAGTGACCAGTCGGTCATTACACTCTGTACAATGCCTGTGAACATAAATGTGCAACATAAAAGCGAGACCAACAGAGGAGCAAAAACATAATTTCAATGTAGCATAGAGCAGTTTTAAATCCTAGTTTGCTGACTAATAGACAGCAAGCTAGGCTAGGACTGACTTTCCCAATTTATAGGATTGTCCTCCTCTCCGTTGGTGTTTTAGACGGAGGTACTGCACAGCAACAGTGGTTTCGTTTCCACCAGTGGTGCGGAAATGAAATGCTCTCACTGGCAGAAAAGTTCTAAACAGAATACAGCAAGGCACAGCATCATGCGGAGTGTATCTGTTTAGTGCACGCGCAGCACGTGACCCGGCCTCACAGAGCCATGGGTTGAGTCTCATTACTGGGCGGTCCCTGGGGACCCCAGGTATTGAAGAGCGGGCTGGCACAATGTCAGCCCTACTCTGTTGAAATGCACCACCATTGCATATGCCTACTGTGTCTAAGAATACCAGCCTGACTACCTGCCTGACGTCCATTGGTGCAAGCGTCATTCAAGGCAGGCCAACTCACACCACAATAATGGAAATGTTGGTGGTAATTGATTTTTTGCAATTATCATACATAAAGCTTGTAAAATTACAAGGATGTAGCACCTCAAACTAGCTTCAGGAACTGCCCCTTGTCGTAAGGTATTTTAAGGGTTATGTGGTGGGTAAGGGTGTAGGGTGGGAAGGGTCATTAAAATGGGGTGTTTGCGGAAGTTTCCCCCCTTAATAAAGAACACATTTAATTTTAAAATATTTTAAGAAAAATGGGGGGATTTAAAAAATGCAATTACAGACGGACAGACAGAGTATCACAAACTCCCCTCGTGCTCTTGACTAATTGGACTGTCATTCCGCCTTCCTTTGGGGTTTATAAGGAACATTTTGGCATCTCAAAAGCATACTCAATCATCAAGCTGTCTGTCACATTCAAATATGTAGCTCCTCTGTGCATGCTATACAGCCATTCCATATACAGGGCCATACACAATACCTTAAAAGAGGTTTTGTGCTTTATATGTTTATAAAAGTGGCCCATTCAAATTAAGAGAATTTGGAGCCACAATTTAAAACAGAAGACTCAACCAAGTTTAAGACATTAATTTCTCAGGAAACAATTTGAACAAGGAGACAGAGAGGCGAGCTATGCTTTTAAGAGCCTTGCCATACAATTACGTGATAAATCAGCGAATCTTGATCCACTATTTCTGAAATCTGTTTGATTAAACACATCACTGCCCTGACGACCGAAGAGTTTATTTGTTCAAGCACGAAAGGTTAATTCTGAGGGTTTTATTTATAGTGGTATTTTTACATCAAACATGTTTTGCTTTTATTATAGATCCCAAAAGGAAAAATATGTTAACCTACAATTCAAGCAGCTAAACCTGAAAAACTGGTTCTGTCGAGTGTTCAACCAAACGGAGCTACAAACCTACCTACTGTGGCGTGTGCAGAGACAATAAGTTCTGCATCCCCAACAAGTCCATAATGATCACAGTACAGTTTGACTGCCCCAAAGATGGGTCCTTCAAGTGGAAGATGATGTGGATCACATCATGTGTTTGTCAGAAAATATGCACTGATCCTGGAGACATGTTTGCAGAACTTAAATTTATGTAAAATGCCAGATTATTACTACCTCTCTAAACAGATCACAACATGCTACCTGACGTTCGAAACCAGAAACGAGGATGTAAACATTCTTCTTGCCCTCCAATATTTGTATAAAACAAAAAGAAAATATATGGCTTTTTGTTGTCATTATTTCTCCCACTGTTTCTCCTTTCATTTCCTCCTTCTCAATCTCAAAATTATTGGATGCATCTCATAATTATTATTGTGCCTGTCTAAAGGGGAGGCTGCTGAGGATAGTAGCAAACAGTGTATCTGTATTGGAAAATAAACCTCTTCAAGCCTCTTCGACTCACCAGGTAGAAGGGAATGATAACCCAGTGCGAAACTCAATACATGGTGTGTGGATCTTAGTAGAGTATCACACAAACATCAAAGGTGTAATTAAGTATGACTGTCCAGTTCTAGTTGTGGGCTGCCTGACACTGTATATTAACTCACAATATATTAAGTATGTTCAGGATGTTTAGAACAGATTTGGCATGGGAGTCATGTGGAATCGATAATGATGCAGGGTACAGGAACAAAATGTAGCCACTCTAAATGGGTAATTTTGGTGGACAGGATACACTGTCGTCTGCCTGCCTTATTTAGAGACAGGGACCTAAGTATTTTGCCGACAGGGCTGCTGTCAACAAAAAACTCCCTCCGTCGGCCCGATGGAATACAGGCAGTTGGAGGAAGGACTGTACACCACCCGCCCCAGTTAGGGTTTATGGTGTAATGTCTTTTTTTTTTTATTTAGTTTTACTGTTTGTTACTGCCAGGAAATACCTGGTGGTGAGAGACAAGAAAAAAACTTTAATAAAGTCCACACCTACCAGGGAAAAACTCACATGTTTTTCAAAAACAAATTTCTGCTTTTGGAGTTTGATTTTGGAAAACAAAAAAGTAAAATGTTTGGTGTGGCCCACAAAATCGACTGTGGCCATCCAACAATCTTTTACTACACTGAAAAGAACCAGCTTGGGTCAGCAGTGTTTTCAGTGAGATTGAGGTTGTTGGGAGGAACATGGCGGCGGGCTGACACCGGTCGCAGGAGCTGGGCAGGGCAGCACAGCGTGTCTTACACAAACGGCGTAATTTAGCTGAAGAATCTTTCCAAAAACGTACCCGTTGAGAACAGGGATTCTGTTCCTTTTTCTTCGGTGCATTATGGCAGGCTGAGTTGTTTTTCTTCTTCTTTTTCCTTCGGTTCTTTGTTCACTACTGCTACGGGGGCGGTCGAATCTGCGGGTCGTCTCTAGGACCCGGGAGAAGACGCGGATGGGGAGAGAGACGAAGCAAGCAGAGCAGGAGGCCGGATCAACGCTGTTCAACGGACTCGGAGAGCGTCGGACCAGGTTTTAAATTCAAGCCTGGGCTGCCTCAGCAAAAACCATGTTTTGCGGCTAGCGTGCAGAAACTACCCATGGGGAGTGGGGGCTATATTTTCCCAGCGTCCCACTGTAATTTGTGACAAGGTAAAGTGGTTCCAGGCAGGGGGGGGTGTGGGAGCAGGACTGTATGGATCAGGATTCAACCCATGCATATTTAGGTATCCCCTCGAGGAGCAGGGGGGCAGAAGAGGGAGCAGGCACAGTATAAAATTCCCCAGAAGAAGTGGGAGGGTCCAGTCAGCAGTTCGAGCTCAGAGGGAGTGGTGGTAAAGGGGGTAGAGGTAGAGTTGGACCATACACGCAGTACCCCCAGAAGGGATCACCTCTTCCTAGAAGGAATAGATACCAGCTAGGGTCCCAGCAAGAGTTGAGGACCAAGGGCATTCTGGACCCTACGGAGGGGGCAGGAAGGGTGACCCCAATGATGCCACACAAAAAGAAAGCAGCAAAGACTGGGGAAAAATCGAAGGGCCCTAAGGCGATTTGCCCTCCTCAGTAGAGTACCCAATCCCTTAAAACCTACTTTAAAATTATGGAGCAGGTAGCGGGGTCAGCTCTGGCCATAGAGTCAGTCTCGTCTGCACAATATAGCGCTCCTCCCATTTCGCTTGAAAACCGCTTTTCACCTCTGGAAAGCTTAGTGAACCCGGACAGGAGTACAAGTGGTGGGGCTGGGTGCAGACTATGAACTTACCAGTGCACAATCATGTGGATCCCTCCAGCCACCCTAGTAATACCACTGTTAGTACTGGCATCATAATTACCCCTTCTTCTCTCAGGGCCTCTTTAGCCCCCGTAGCTCCTGTAACTCAACAGGCCCGACAGGAATCGGCAGCGGTCAAGGGTATTACTGGAAGTACTGGAAGTACTGGAAATAGCCCCTCAAGTATTGCAGCACTGGAAACAGCTCAAGTTCAAGTCCAAGTTCAAGTCCAAGGGAAAAAACCTCATATGGACACCACTGCGCAGGCATCAGGAGGTATAAACAAGGACCGTGACAGTTTAGGCTCCTTGTTGCAGGCATTAAGAAGGGATCTTTTGACTAAATTTGAGATATCCGAAGCAAACCAGAAGGGTATTCATGATAAGTATGATGCCCTTGAAACAAAAGTGGACGATATATGCACACGCAGAGGATCACTCCAACTTAAAGTCTCATCGTTATCAGAATCAGTCCAAGGAAACTCCAAAGACATAGAAGTTCTAAAAACCCAGAAACGATCCTTATAGATGGATATGGAGAGGTTAGAGATGCAGGCCCGCAGGAACAACCTTAGGATTCTGAAGATACCAGAGGGGGCTGAGAAGGCGGACATAAAGGGGTTCATATGTAAGCTTTTGAGAGAATGGGTGTTAAAAGATCGACCAGATATTGATTTAGAAGCTGAACTACAAAGAGTGCATAGGGACCCTTTTAGGCTGCATCCGGACAGAAAAGCCCCCAGAAAAACGTAGTCCATTTTCAGACCTATAGTATAAAAGAATTAATCTTGGGGAGGTCTCTAACACGGTTTGCCCTTCATCATCAGGCTGGGCCCTACCAAATCCGTTCAGATATCGGGGGAGAACTGCGCAAAGGCAGTGGGAGATGGGCTCCAGAATGCCCGAATTAAGAACCCTGGGGGCACAGGTTCAAATGAAGTTTCCCACATTATTGAAAATAATGTGGAAAAACAAGATGTGAAACTTCAGTCAACCCGAAGATGTAGAAGTTCTCCTGTCTCAGATAAGTGGGTGAGGGAATGTCAGGTGGTAGGGTCCGGCTCTGAAGAAAAGGAACAGGGAAAAGACACAAAGTCACACAAAAAAAGAGGGGTAAAAAACGAAAATGAAAAAAAAAAACTATAAAAGATCTATAAAATATATAAGGTAGGCCAATGGGCTATGTCGGATAGAGATAGGAATGGTTTTCCTCTTCTCTGTAGTATAAACCAAACGCTGTGCTGCCTTAGGTAGGGTTCCTAAAAGGGGGTTCCAACGCCAAGCATTAGGGGTGGGTTCCTCTGGGGTGGGTTGGGGTGGGGGGTGCAAGGGGGGAGGTGGGGGAGGGAGAAATTGGAAAATCTGTCCTCATACCAATAAAGGAAGGTTCTTTTTTAGCTCTAGATGTGTGGTTCATACAGGTAGGCCATGATAAGATTATCTAAGATAAAACTTCTCTCCTGGAATGTGAATGGTCTGGGAGGGAGTAGGAAGCTATTTCGGGTATGTGAACTCCTAAAAAATAGTGAAGCACATGTTTATTTGTTGCAGGAAACTCACTGGGAAGCCCCGGACTGTAAACAAGCCTTTAGTAAAATAGGTTGGGTGCAGGAGGTGTTATGCTCCAAACAAAGATGGTGCACAAGAGGGGTAGCAATAGTGGTAAGAGCGAACAAGGGGATTAAGGTTGAGAAATGGGACACAGACCAGTCTGTGAGATGGTTGGTGGCAACTTTATCTATATGCAGGTCGCCAATTACTTGTGCTGTATATTATGGGCCAAATGAGGACAATTCTGGTCCTCTCTTGATCACTGAGAATTGTCTGCTACATACGTCTGCCCCAGTCATACTTGGTGGGGATTTTAATTTAGTGTTTGACAAGCAATTGGACCGGACTTCTAAAGTGAAATATTGCGTTCCAACTAGAACATTTTCTACACTTAGGAAAATTATGAAGGAGTTCAATTTGCTTGACATCTGGAGAGCAAAACATGATACTGTTAGAGAATTTTCATTCTATAGTAAGAAGTATAAGCAATACTCAAGGATAGATTATTTTTTAATAGATCAGTGTCTGCTTCCAGACGTAGGATCCATTAGTTATATCCCAGCGATTATATCAGACCATTCTGCAGTGGAGCTAGTTCTTAAACTTGGGCTTAAGAAGATAAAGAAAAGGTGGACCCTAGAAAGGATTTTGTTATTGGATGAGAGAGTGAAGGTGGAATTAAATGATAGAATAGGTGATTTTAGTAACTTCAATATAGGCTCCTCCACTGAACAGATGGTCTGGGAGACCCTAAAGCATATCTGAGGGGGCTTCTGAGTTCTCTTATGACCCATAATAGGAAAACGAGTAAAGAAAGAGAAATAGAGGGCCTTAAGAGTACTAACGAGAAAGAGTTAGAGTTGCAACAAGCAGCCCTGACGGCGAGGGGATTTATCCCTCAGTTGGAGAAGGAATTGGTGAGTCTGCAAGCGGATTTTAATGCTAGAACGGATGCAAATATGGGAGAAATTGGAGAGTAACCATTTACACTGACAGCCAGTATGGTTACGGGGTTGTGCATGACTTTGGCCAACTTTGGATGCAAAATGCGTTTCTGACTTCTTCAGGTACTCCTATTAAAAATGGTCATTATGTGAAAGTTTTACTGGAAGCAATCCAGTTACCAAAAGAAGTGGCTGTGGTCAAGTGTGCTGCTCACCAATCTGGAAATGACAAAGTGACAGCAGGTAACCGATATGCTGACCAATTAGCCCAACATTGTGCAAAGTACAAAATGGCAGTAAACAAGAAAGTTGATGCATGTGGAAACAGCTGCCAACTTATGGTGCTTAGAGGTGTGAGTACGTGGGAGGAAGTGAGATAATTGCAGGATGAGGCAGAAGAAAAGGAAAGGGAAGAATGAGTAAAGATAGGCTGTCAGAGAAGGGCAGAAGACTGTGTTATTGTTTACCTTGATGGGAGGCCTGTGTTACCCGTCTGTATGCTTGCTCCTATGACTAGGATGTACCACAGAGATCCACATTTGGGGTGAGATGCTACGATTAGGTTGTTTAGAGAAACATGGTTCAATGCAAGATTCAGGAACATAGCAGAGGCTCTTTGCCATAGATGTTTGATTTGTCAACAAATGAATCCTGGCAAGAAAATAATTGTCCTCCCAGGGAAAATTGGGAAAGCAGAAGGCCCTTTCATAAGGTTGCAAATTGATTTCATTCAGTTACCCCTTTGCAGAGGACTGAAATATGTCCTAGTCAATTTCAATTCAATAATACCTTTATTCTGTAGTTTAAAAAGAAACACCATAAAAGTTCACAATGAGCAAATTACAAAGTTTACAGAGATTAAAAACCGATATAAAAATACATTTGTTAAAAAAGCATTTTAAAAAAACAACAACGTCTCGGTTTGTGTAATTTTCGACCTTGTGATAACATACAGTTTTCCTGTTTGTCTGGGATTCTTTCATTTGTGCAGAGCTAATATGTAATTCGTACTCAAAGATTCGTACGATGACGTATACAAAATTTGAGAAAACATACGATCGCTTTAGCATAGTTTTCATTTTCAAGGTACTGAAGTGCCAGATATACAGGACGGCACTGTCGAAGTCCCCAGATTTTCAGAATGGGCAGTATCCAGCGTTTGCGGGGTTCAGTAAAAAACTTGCAGAATAGCATTGTATGTATATCGTTGTTTGTGGGGACACTAAGTCACAAGGACACATAGAAAATGTGGATGTCCAGACATTTTGCTTTGGAAATGCAACCAGTAAATGGAACAAATCAAATCTAAAGCGGGTGAGCAACATTTTTTCATACTGTGTTAAGTTAAAGTTCAAATAGGGTTCAATGATAAACACAGTCTGCGCTAATAAAGAATGTTGAACAGATGGTTTGTGAATCTCAGATAGTAATCGTAACTGGCGCAGGTGTACAAGACACTCTCTTTTTAGATCCTTTTTTGAGATTTCATTTATCAGTAACGGGTGATCAAAATACTTCCTGTAACCTAAATCTGTTAATAGCGCTTTAACATAGGATAACCATTTAATTTTCTTGCAGTGATCGAGTGTTAAAATATCTTGAATGATCGCCCTAGTAAGTTGGCATTGCTCAGTGACCCATATTGGACGCCACAACATTATTGGTTGCAATTTAATAGTGTCTGTAATATAATCAATGCCCAGCTCTGTGTGGCAGGCATAAGTGGAGCAGCTTTTAGGTACCGCCAGCAAGTATCTCAAAAAGGAGTTCTCGACTTTTTGTATTAAATCCACATTTACAAAGCCCCATATCCCGCCCCATATGTTGCCGTGCTTACACATTTTGCGTTGTATATTTGTAGCAGTTCTTTCAGGGGTCGCTGCCCCAGTCTTTGTGAAAACATTTTTAACAAAGTTGTCTCTCGCAGAAATGAAAGCTTCCTTGCGTTAATAGCTGGGTTCCATTTAAATTTTTCGTCAATGACAATCCCTAAATAGGGATAGGTTGTGGACCTGTCCAGTTGATCGCCCTGCACAAATAATCTCCGTTTTTTTGCATTTCTTTTCCCCCCTGCGTGCATTGTGTAGGTTTTCTTTGCGTTTAATTTCAAGTTCAGACTTGCCATGAAGGCACAATATCTGTTCAAGGCCAGCTGTAATTTGATTGGTGTTCTTGCTAAAATAACAGCATCGTCGGCATATAGGAGCGCTGGTATCTGCCGACGAGCTATTAAAGGAAGATCTTTACTGCCTTGAAGCATGGCAGCCTCCAAGCCGTTAGTATAAAGGGTGAATAGAAAGGGGGCCAGTACACAACCCTGTCTGACCCCCTTTTCCACCCTGAAAGTATCCGTGAGCTCATACAGTTCTCGAAGAAAGTCCACAATTGGAGGGGGAACTCCCATTTTCAAAATAATGCTCCACAGCGTTGAGTGTGCCACGCAATCAAACGCTGCGGAGAGATCGACATATACCATATGGAGGGAGGACCCTTTAGCTTCCACATATTTGCCAGCCAATAGGGACAAATTTAAGGCCTGGTCAATTGTTCCTAGCCCCTCCCGAAAACCATATTGTAAATCTGAAATGATGCTATGATCAGTAGCCCACTCCTGGAGTCGCTCGAGAAGTATTCGCCCTGCCATCTTCCCGAGCGAGCCCAGGAGGGAGATCGGCCTATAGCATGATGGACTGTTTCGATCCCCTTTTTTAAATATGGGTACCAACGTCGATGTTCTCCAAGAGTCTAATAGGCCCACTTCAGTAGTGGCGTTCAGGACGTTGGTCAACAGGGGAGTCCATAGATCCGGGGGGTGTTTAAAGATGTCAACAGGAACACCGTCTGGGCCAGGAGCTTTGGCTGTTTTTGAGGATTTTAAGGCTTTTTGGACCTCTTCGTGGGAAAGCTGGAGGTTTATTGGATAGATGACCAGTGTCAAGGGGTCAGGTTGATCTGAATCTACTGTAGGATCTTTGGAAAAAACTTTTGTGAAGTGTCTCACCCATTCCCGTTCACTTATGGCGACATCAATTGAGGGAGCGTCGTGTTTATCTGTTAGAAATGGGGAGCGGACTACCTGCCAGAACATAGTGCTATCTTTTAGTTCCGAACTTTGGGTAAGACGTAGCCACAGTTCCGCTTTCATTTCTTTTTTCCTGTTATTTAGGGCAGCCGTGTACTCCTTTCTAAGTCTGCTAACTTCAGCTCTGTCCCTGTGATCTCTATTTAGAGCTTCCTTTGAACATGTGGATGCCTTTGTGCATGCTGAGTTAACCACTTGGCTGCTACGGCACTTCAAGGATTTCTGTGTAATTTCCATTGAAATGAATGGCCACTCCATGACGAGCTGACCTTGTCATTAGCATGGAAGTGGTTAAACCAACCTTTCTTCATGTGGGGCTTTTGTTTGTGCGTCCTGGTTAGTTCTTTTTGTATATTTTTGTAATTGCCAGGAAGCTCTTTATGACTTCCTTCGGTTGTGTTGTAGGGTCCAGACAGTTTATAATGTCAACTTGATTACATGTGACTATTTTTCTGGTTGTTGTTTCCTTATCGATGTTGCCCGACTTCAGTGTATAACCGTTCAAGGAGCCTAGTGTTAGCTCACGTTGGTTTAAGACGGTCATGATATCATATGGTTTATTTTTTTTTATTTCAGCAAGAACCATAGTAATTGGAAAGTGGTCACTCAGAGGATTTTTGACAACCTCAAATTCTTCTATGGTAAATCCCATGGGTATTGAGATTAGTATATAGTCTATTAGACTTATTAAACCTCTACCGTTGAATGTGGACTGAAAAGGGACTGATGGAGTCTTTATTTCATTAGCAAAACTTAGGTCTAATTCGGTCATTTTTTCTCCTGCATTGGAGTGTGTAAAGTGTGTTAGGTTTTTATCAGTCTCATCGCTAATACCACACTTAACGTTATTGCTGTTCCTGCATAGGTGAAGGTTAAAATCTCCCCCCCCCCAGATTATCGAACATGACATTTTGATATATTTTGTACGTTGATCTTGTAATATTGCAGAAATCTCTGGGAGGAGGGTAATCAAGTCAGCCTGAGAGAGATTATTATAGAAATTTACTATTAGGTAAAGTCTTTGTTTGGTAATCTTTAGGACTATGATCTGGAAGTTCTCATCTAGTCTTAGGGGAAGTACGTCGTCCACAGGAAGGGTGTTTGTAATGTAGGTAGCTAAGCCACCGCTGTTTCTACCAGAGATTGATTTCTTTGCAGGTGACCAGAAAGTTTTAAAGCCCGCTATATGTATTGGCCTAATAGCCCAAGTCTCCTGAAGGCAGATACAACCGCTCAAATTGATCTGACTCAGGAAACTGGGGTTTGACTTTTTTGCAGAAAGACCTGCGATATTCCAGAATGTAAAATATATCTGTAGAGTGAATGAAGTAGAATCAACGGGGGTACTTGTGTCAGATATCAGATCTACAGCTTCCAAAGTGGTGGGAGCCGATATTACAGTCACCAAAACATCTCTCTTATGGTGTTTTATTATCGTACGATTAACTGTACCAAGGGTTGGAATGAACTGGGTTGCCTTTCTTTCAAAGATAGTACATGAAGTAGATAATAAAGTTGTACCTGTTTTAGAGGGTTGTGGGAGTTCCCAGTTAGGATGGGGGCTGGGAAGTCAATCATTAAGGTCTAGCCCAGAGAGAGCATTAAATCTGTTATAAGTCGGAATATTGTAAGGAGTAGCTAATGGCTGGGCTGCCTGCCTCCATCGATTATCTCCGTTCTCTTGGTAAGAGGTTTCAGAAAGATAAGGATGAATAGCAGGAGGTATGTGTGTTTGACTCTGATGCCACTGTACCGAACCTGTTGGGTAAAGAAACTTGGGATTCTGGTAAAAAGTGGAAGGATAAGAGTCGGAGGGAAATGACCTTTCTGGAAATGCATTCATAGAAATAGGTGGAATATTGTTATTTGTATTTAACAAATGCCTGTAGAAATAACCTAATGGTAGAAGGGTTGTGTTGAATTCCCAAGTAGAAGGTGGAGGGGCCTTAGCTAGTGTCTTTTCGGCCCACTGAGGGTTCCTGAAGGTAATCGCTACACAATCCCCCTCAAATTTTTTTAGTAAGGGACCTATCCAACCTACTCTTTGGGTATGGGAAATTTCCCTGGCACATTCTATTGGAAAGTTACAATTCAAACTTAACCAATGTAGTATCTTATTTTTCAGGGACAAAGTAGTTTCACTCTGATCTTGTTTGAGTGTCGGTACGTTTACCAGTACAAGTACATAGGCTCCACATTCTAGTTCTAGTCATTGTCTGCCTGTTTTCAAAATGGGTAGAAGCCTATCCTACACGTAAGAATGATAGCATCACAGTAGCAAAACTCTTACTTATAGAACTGATTCCTCGTTCCGGTTTTCCAGTATCAATTGAATCAGACCGAGGCTTGCATTTTAATAATGAAATAATTGCCCTAATCTGTGAAGCATTCAAAGTCAAGCAAAAGCTGCACTGTGCATATCACCCAGAGGCTTTTGGAGTGGTTGAGCAATTGAATGGCACAACCAACTCAAGATTGGGAAAGATGTATGAATATACCCGATTGGAGTGGCCCGATGCTCTGAATTTGGTTCTGATGGGACTCAGTATTCCAGATCGGAACACAGGCTTGAGTCTGCATGAAATTCTGATGGGAAGAGCAATGAGGCAGGCATGGGTGCCAGGACACAAGCTGATTAGTATATCTGATAATTTAGTACTGGAGTACTGCAAAGAACTGGATGACCAAGTGCGTTCTATCTCTCACCAGGTTGGGGAAGACTCAGTCCCCAGACAAGCCACACCAGCACATGATCTGAATCCTGGTGAATGGGTAGTGTTAAAGAAACACACACACAAATCTTGCCTAGCACCGAGGTGGGGAAAAAACGACAAGTGATCCTGGTTACTACCACAGCTGTAAAGTGTGCAGGAGTTCCACACTGGATCCACGCCAGTCATACCAAAAGAGTGACAGAGCCTGAAGAGACTGGGGCTGAAGGTTGTGCAGCTGAGGGGTCTAAAGACGTTGATCTCGAAGTAGTTGATGATGATGAGCAACCGAGCACCAGTCAGGATGAATGGATTCCAGTAGTTGAGATACCTGAAGATATCATAAGAACAAGAAGTCAAACTTATTTAGACAGACATAGGGATAGAGAGGATGAGTCAGGGATAGAAGAACGTTCTCAGATTACACAAATCAAAGTCAATAGTAATCTTGAGGAGGAACAAACAGTGAAAGACAAAGGTACTCAGACAACTGAAACAACATCTGAAGCTCCGGATTCTGAGAAGGGAGAGACTAGGGCAGAAGTTAAGGCAGAAGACAGTCAAGAATTCAAAGAGACTGAACAGGTACAGACACTATTAGTCAATTGTGTTCAGGAAGAAGAAAGTGAAGTAAAGCAAAGTCAAACTCAGCAAGTACCTGAACAAGGCCAGAATAGTGACCAGGCAGAAGAAACAGAAATAAGACCTGGACCCTGTCAGATAGAGAGGGAAACCAGAGAAAGCAGTGAAACGGATGTGCCACAACTGAACAAAAATAAAAGAGCATTGGATGAAGAGCAGAGCAGAGTGCCAGCTAAAGGACTCAGAAAGGGAGGCAAGCGGCCAAGATTCGTAAAGAGACTAAAATTTTGCCTCAAAACAATAAATGAAGAACCTGAGCAAGTAAACGAGATATCAAGTCAAACTGGGAAATCCACAGTTCCTCTGAAAATGAGAAGTCCACGTTTAAAGAGACTGAATAACAAGTTCAAAGGCCCTGAATGGACGTATGTCATTCTTGAAGATTTTGAAAACCTAGAAATAAGTGACGAAAGTGATGACAAATTGATCACTGATCAAACTGACGAAGAAGTGAGGCCAACCTGAGAAGTATGCAGAGTAAAATACAGTGTGAAAGTTACAAGAGGGGTTGAAACTCCTTAAAAGTCAATAATGGATGATTCAAGTGTTGCTCGAAGACCGAAACTAAATTGCTTGAGAACATGTTGCAGAATATGCCTATGTAGTGTAGCAATAGTGGGTATAGTATGGACAGGATTATCAGTAGCTAGTCCATATCTAATGAATCAACATGTGTTAAATAACACTACTATAGCTGAAACAATAGATACACCTGAAAATACTGAGATACATGAGACAGCACTTAGTAATAAACAACGTAAGGTAGATTTAGAAGCACCAAATGAGGATGATTTACATTATAGTAGGGTGAAGAAAAGAACACATTTAAATGTATTTGCTAACCTTTTAGTACACTATGTAGAAGCCATGGAAATCAATGACTGTTATGTCTGTATGAAATTACCTACTACTGTAGCTGAGGGTGTCACTTACCACCATTTGCCCCTGACATATGCTATCTCATGTAATGTTTTAGCTAGTCTCTTCTATAAGAAAGGACATTTACAGTATTATTATTCTAACTCAGATGTGATATTTTCAGAATTCCAAAAACAAAAGTGAATAGAGGTTCTGAGGTGAAAAAAGGATTAAAGACCTGTATGCACCCTACCCCTAATCTAACTAGTGAAAAACACAAAGGGGTGCTATCGGTCTAAAGTGGCTAGAAAGTGTCTGTTTTCTATTAGATGAGTGTATGTATAAACTAAAGAATGTGAGAAAGGAGGAAGAACTAGGAGACATAAACCCATCAGCCCATCCATTGGCGGAACATCATCACCTGGGATTTTTAGAATACAAACTGGAATCCAACAGGTACCTCACCTCAGTAGGGGCTTGAGGTACCGACAGACAGGTGAGTGCACTACAGGCTACAAACAAAGTAGGCATATACCTTTTTGCTCTTAACCCCATAGTGTAATAGCTAGGTGGTTTATAATCTAATTCTTGATGGCCACTTTTTTGTATTGAGATTTTCGTTTTTACAGGCTTTGTGACTGAAAATTAGTTACCTTGACTTGCAGTTCTCTTTTCTTAGATCTGTTACTTTGTGTTTACAGATCTTCCATTTTGTTTAAGCTAATAGGTGCCATTAGACTATTGAGCCAATTGCTTGGCCATATGTGTTTAACAACTACAGACATAATCCGTCACTCTTTTCACAAACTGAATTGATAAATCTTTTAACACCTTTTTGATCATCGGCTGGCTGTGCCAGCGAGGACTGCTGTTCTGCATTTCTGCCTTTTTGGAACACCAGGGGATCTATGAAATGGATCCATATCATACATTAATTGATGTTATGATACTCTTTTTTTTCCAATTTCTCTAGAGCGGGCCTCATTACCTGAGCGAGCGCCAGGC
Source organism: Lissotriton vulgaris (assembly GCF_964263255.1). Classification (NCBI taxonomy): domain Eukaryota; kingdom Metazoa; phylum Chordata; class Amphibia; order Caudata; family Salamandridae; genus Lissotriton; species Lissotriton vulgaris. Next base: position 791,334,407 of record NC_141694.1, on the reverse strand, counting down.
GAGGTGAGGCCACCCCCAAGTAAATTTTGGGTGAGTGATCACATAATGATTACGAATTGAGCAATGACTCGGTGGCTGCTATATGTCTCATTACATATATGTTGTTTTCATATTTACAGAATTGATATATGTGTCTGTCTTTACTATTTTTCTGTGTTTTAGGAGCGGATAAATATTTTACACACCATGACTTCATTTCCTAACCATTAAGTATACACACGTATGGTAGGTTTATTGCTTTTGCATGGTATGTATTTTGAATCTCTTTTTTTCACAGTTGCAGTAGTGTTATAATAGGTCCTGAAGAAAGCCTTTTCAGGCTGAAACATGCCGACCAACTAATTCATCTATGGATGGTAATATTTGGTTGCATCCATCCACACTCTGCTTTAAACCTTGTCAACATGGTGACCGCCAGAATAAAATTAGTTACTAGGCACCATGCTAGTCAATTTTAATCACCACTTTCTATTTAGCACACATTTTCTTTGAGCACTGCAACTTTTTCACCTCCCACAGCTCATGATACACTGCTGTCTGGCTTTCCATCACTGGAGGATCCTATACTAGAGTCTCCTCACACTCCCATGGTGAGGTACCTGTTGGATACCAGTTTGTATTCTAAAAATCCCAGATGATGATGTTCCGTCAATGGGTGGGCTGATGGGTTTATGTCTCCTAGTTCTTTCTTCTTTCTCACATTCTTTAGTTTATACATACACTCATCTAATAGAAAACAGACACTTTCTAGCCACTTTAGACCGATAGCACCCCTTCATATTTTCAGAATTGCCTATTAGAGGTAACCTAAATCCTGTACATACAAAAAGCGATGTAGCACGTTATATGGGGGAATACTTCCTGACTGAAAACACAATAGATATAGCTGAAGCTCACGAGAATAATCTAACCTGCCTTTTACATGAAAGAGAAAAGATATTTTTGAATTTAGTTGAGAAAAGGAGACAGGATTTCCAAAAGTAAGCTAAGGAACATAAAAATAAAGTTCCTAAATGGGCTGAAAATATGGGGTTTACTTCAAATGGCAAGACCCATGCTGCTATGTTGCTGGAACTAAAGGGAAACTATGTCTTCATAGAGAGAGAACGAGTTATTATAACAATGTATTCATTGGTTCCAGTGAATGTGAACAAACGTTTAAGGTAATTGAGGGTTGGGGTTTCAAAGATGGAACCGAACCTGTATTTCCTGGCATATATTTTATATGCGGAAACAAAGCGTATTACAAGTTACCAGATCACTGGTATGGGAGTTGCTATTTTGGAATAGTATTCCCGAAGGTATATCATGTAAATAAGATCACAGGTAACGATGAAGAAACTAATGGACTAACACAATATAAATGAGAAAGTGTTGCTGAAGTTATAGGTGATATTTTTAGTGCACTGATACCTGGAGTGGGAGTGGTTCTGAACACACACAGAATTTGCAAATTATCAACAGTGGTGGATCGCTTATCGACTGACACTGCTGGAGGATTCCTGATGGTCAATACCGTACTGTTTGCGATCAGATCAATGGTTTCAGAAAATCGACTTGCTCTTGATACATTATTAGCAAAAGAGGGCTGAGTCTGTAGAATGCTGAAGGTGCAACATTGTTGCACTTACATACCAGACAAAAGTGTGGAATTAAAAAGGTATGTGAGAAATATTACTAATTTAGAAAAAGAACTCAAACCACTCGAGGTTGATAGTGCCTGGAAGAGACTGATAGATGGTCTCTCCTCAGTAGATAGCTGGTTTACTAATGTAGGTAACACATTTGTAGGTAAAATACTGATGCCAATGGCAGGAGTAGCTCTCCTGATTTTCGGAATCATGCTCTGTTGCAAATGCCGCAAACACAAAAGAACTTACACAGTAAATAAGAAAGGGAAAAAGAGAAACATTGATGAGGTTGAATTAGAAGAGCTGAATGGAAATATATGTAAGAAAATGAAAAGTTTCCACATGAATAATGTGAAACAACCAAATAAGAGGTTTGAAGAAATTGAATTGGGTGAATTGTGAGAAGTTGGCATCTGTTTTCATTAATTGGTGATGATATGAAATATCATCAAAGAGGGGATTGATGAAGCAAGGTTAAGTAAGCAATACGACTTGCTTGATCAAAACCTTCAATGTCATTATTAATGTATTAATGAACATGTTTTTGTATTAATAATTGCATCACATTACACTTTAGGTATCCAGATGATGCTTGTCAATGTGCTTTACTAATGTTAATACGCTTGCATCTAAAATGACTGCTGCCATGCTGAGTTTCATTGCGCATACGTCCGTCATACTCATGTGACTTTACGTACTAACCCTTCTGGAGGGAATTTCCCACTTCTGCGCACCTCTGCCTCTGTTTAACTATAGGAAGCTTGCATTGCTGTTTCTGCTAAGATTGTCTGTCTTGCTTAACAAATTAAATGCATTTGTTAATATTTCGTAAATGGGAATAGAGTATTGATAAGTGGTATACATTGCACACATTTATTCTTTGTCTAAAACTGTTCTTTTCTATTCTTACATGTATCCAAATTCACGATAACATGCTGTACTGAAAACCCCATCTTTGGAGGTTCTGTGACTGCACAAAGAAAAACTAATGTCCCTGAAAACTTCCACTCTTAGACTCTTTCTAAAGAACAATGTGCTAGAAGATACTCGTGGGAATTGCACCTTTACCCACAATGAATAAACTAAACTAAGACAATTAGATACTTTTCCTGACGTGCTCAGTGGACTGAATGGAGACATCATGCAAACTTTGCAAAATATGGGCGGATTTATAAAATGAATATTAAGAAGGACAGTATCAATTTTGTGTGGTGTGATGACCTCTCCTCATTTTTTGTCCAATCAAAATTGGGGATCCTGACACTTGCAACATTGGGGGGTGGTACATTGCCCCGAAAAATAGTATAACTAGGGTGGGCTTAGTTAGTTAGGTTGTCCGACTTGTCGGAATAGCTGACCTGTCACTGACCCAAAGCACTCAATAGGTACCGGGAGCAGAGTTGCTGGCGGAGCACTCTGTCAGAAGATTCGAAACCCAGATCGGGGTTTGGGGAACCTAAGTGCTGGCGGAGCACTTTGACGATGGACTTAGAAATTTCCCTGGGAATTTGACTGTTAGCTGCAGAGAGGAGTAACACTGGCGTTGCAGCTTTAACTGCGGGTGCTGGTCATAGTCCTCGGTGGTTTCGTCCTGATTCAATTTGGCTGTACCAGTCCTGATTCCTTTTGGTCTGCACCTGCTTGCCTTGCTGGCATCCTTCTTGGGGTCCTGTCCTCATTCCTGCCCATGGTCGGGGTTGGATTTCCTTGCACCATCTCGGTGATTATTAATAGGGTTTGCCAACTATATTTACACTGCGTTAATTGATGTCTCTATGCTTTACGACTTTTCCTTCCATTTCATTGCAATTATCATTCTGAATTGCATCTTCTTAATTGATACTGAATTAATAAAAATATTATAGTTTCATATATTCAATAATGTTCCTTAGATAAAGATTTTCAAAACTTCTCGAGTCTGTGATTATTACATGAATACAAATGTTATTTTTCTATCAATCGTCAAACTAACACTCTGATCCTGTAGGACTTTAGGTACCGGTGACAAGGATTGGTAAGTTAACGGTATAGGTCCAAATGTTAGGATATCAACTGATGTTGAGTTAGTAGCGTGGATTACCTGGTTAGACTCATAAGGGCCCAGGTGAGTATGTCTGGTGACCTGCAAGCTCTATCAGTTATATTTTCTGGTAGCAGATGGAAGGTTAGGGTTTAGTTAAGATAGGTAGGCAGTTAGTAGGTTAACTAGTTTATTGATCGATCAAACTGTATTTTAAATGAAATAGTATTTAGAAAATTTATTTTATGTATTAACCAAAATTAGAGGAATATTCCTCTAAGGATTGTTTTTGTGCAGGAAGGTGCCACTTCCTGCACAAAACAATCCTGCATGCCATGCTGGTTCATGCAAGGGTGCCTGCATTTCCTCTAGGCAGCCCATTGTGCGCCAGGGCTTATGAAAGGACAGGAATGCATTGTATTGTAAAAAAGACACCACAACCTTGCATTTCCCCTGTAATGTGGTGCAGCACGATAATTTTCTTTTTAATAGCCCCCAAATCTCTCTTTGTGTTGAAGCTGATATGAGGAATTCGGGTTTTGTTTGATTTTCTTTTTTTTATATTTATTTTTATTAAGTAAAAGAAACAAGCAAGGCAAACATAATATACATAGCGCTTCGTTCACATGAGGTCAGATAGACAGTACATCAAATAATAAGCAATCATTGTAGGGAGGGAGGGGCACAGGGGAGAGACCATAAGCAGACGATATTACAAACAGTGAATGTGTGGTCAGTGGGAAAGTGGGATATCGATATCATCAACAGCAGGTGGTGTACATATGTCACCTCGAAACCTATTCCATTGCCCCCAGATTTTTTGCCAGTTCAGGGGACGGCCCCGGGCCAGATACACCGTTTCTTCACGAAACATGAACCAGTCCATGTTTTCCTTCCACATCTCAACCGTAGGCAGTCTTTGGAACCCCCACAGTTGTGCGATATCACGTTTAGCAATCATTGCCCCCAGGGTCGCCCACCGGGTCCGGGCCACGTTATAGTCTGTGGGTTCCCAGATGTTTAGCAAACAGCTTCTAGCCTCTGGTAGGAGGGGAGCGCCCGTAACTTCTTCCATTACCTCATACACCCTGTTCCAATAAGCCACCACGTCAGGACATTCCCAGATAATATGTAGAAATGTCCCCACCAGACCACATCCCCGCTTACACAAACCGTCTTCGGAGAAACCCATGTGAACCAGAGGAGGGCCCGTGACGTACACCCTTTGAGGATCTAAAGTTGAACCAGCCAAAGTCTTGCTGGGATCGCGACCTCCTTGGGGGTGCGACTCGCGGCTCGAGGTTGCCATGTCTGAAGACCTTCTGGGGGACCGGAGGATTCCCTTGCCCATTCGGGGACTGCTTGCTGCCTTTTCTTTTCTGTGGGGATTCGGCGGGTGCGGCGGCCAGGGACTGCGAGTACCAGAATTACCTGACATTACCAACAGCTGGTACTCTTCCCCAGCCGGCCCGCCTCCTGCTTCCCGCTTGCTGCCCTTTGAAAACACCTCTCGCTGCCCCCGCTTCGCGGGAGCGACTCGCGGCTCGAGGTTTGCCGTGTCTGAAGACCTTCTGGGGGACCGGAGGATTGTCTTGCCCATTCGGGGACTGCTTGCTGCCTTTTCTTTGCTGTGGGGATTCGGCGGGTGCGGCGGCCAGGGACTGCGAGTACCAGCATTCCCTGACATTACCAACAGCTGGTACTCTTCCCCAGCCGGCCCGCCTACCTGACCTATTTATACAATCCTTGTTTCTGTCCCGCGGGACGCGCGCGGGTCAAAGCGCGGGGCTAAGCCCGGGCAAAGGGCGGGCCCTCTGTGGCCCTCAGCGGACAGAGAGGGACGGGACGGGCCACCCCCCTTGGTTCCTACCGAACAAGGTACAGTTAAACTTCGTCCTATATCTCTGCTCATACTTTCGCCACTATACACTGGGACTCTCATTGACTTTTTGCGGGACTTTGTTTGCTGCATCTTTGCCATGCCTCTTAAGGGGGCTCACAAACTTAGTATTCCCCCAAGTAACTCTAGTAGGGGGATGTTAGACTGCTATGTAGATAGGGTATTATTACCGGTCATTCATGATTTGGAAGCTCTTGAATCTCGTTTACCCTCACATAGCGTAGCCTGCAAACATCCCGAGGCGCAGCTAGCCGACACAGCATTAATTTCTTCCTGGCTGGAGGAATTGAACGCCCTATGTCACGTTCAATATGCACCAGTCGAAACTATAGCAGACCCACCCCAAGCCCTTTCCAGCCCAATACTTCCTGTACACCTGCAGTCTAGCTCATTATGGAATGCAAACGATAACATTCTGCTTCCCCCCCCCAATCCCCGTTAGTAAAAGCTAACAACAAACAACTTGGGAACCCTAAAACTCCTATGGTTAAAAGAAAGCGTTCCGGGGACAATTGTACGAGGAGGGAAGTAAATCTGTTACAGCCTTGTATAAGTCCCCTACCGTCTGTTTGCACCCTACCTACAGCTTCTCAGGCCTGTGATAATACTGATTCTTCTGCACCCCCCGACCAGGCAGCTATTCTGGAGCAGATTAAATCCCTGGTCACCTCCTTAATATCCCCTTTGGCTGCAAGAATCAACTCCCTAGGGGATAGGTTAAGGGATATAGAGACCGCAATTAGGGCTCCGATTCAACCTAATAAGAACCTGGCAGTACTTAGCCAATCACAGCCCTTACCTGCTACTGTGGTTTCTAAGAAAGCTCCTCAAAGAAGCAGCATCCTTCTTAACAGATCTACGGTCCCACAGAATCGTCCATGTATCTCTTCGTCATCCGACATCGATCCCACTATCACTTAAAGTATCATCTCTGATGTAGGGGTGCCAAACGTTCCCATACCTCTTGGAGAGAAAACTACCAACCTAGATTATACTAAACATATACATTTGCCCCCTATGGCCGCCCCTTTTGTCTGTTTTCTCACTGGTGTTTTACCTATTACAAAGGGAAAAACCGAGAGATTAAAGGACCTAAAACACAAGGTCATCTTTTGGCTGTCTAGGAACCGACCCTTGCCAGTGAACATTGATGGGGCTATCCGAAGTGTTAGAAGGGTGGGTTGGCTCGGCCCTCTTCCAAAACATCTCCCAGGCGACCTGGTGTTAGTTAGATTCTGGAGTGTTCGGGTCGTGCCTTATTTACAAACTTGGTGTCCGCAACTAGGGGATGGCCCTATCTCTGTCTGGGGACTCCATGATTTCTACCCTAGGTCCCGCTACCCTAGGCCCTAAAACACTAGACTAGAGAGAAAACATCTTTTTTCAGAAAGAACAAGTCTAGAGATTAATTATTGGCCGGATCACAGTGTGTATGTTAAGAATGGTTTTAACAACCCCATCCCAAACTATTTTCCATTAATTGTTCTTTTCGTTAGCATGGGTATCCAGTGATTAGCAACCCGCTTGAACTGATTTAATATTGTCTTAATTTATTGTTAATTATTGTAATGAAATGGCTTTCAATGTTATGTATATAAAGAATGTTGCTTTTATGATTTTTACCTATCAAAATCGAAATAAAGCTAATCGGTAGGAGGGGAACGCCCGTAACTTCTTCCATTACCTCATACACCCTGTTCCAATAAGTCACCACGTCAGGACATTCCCAGATAATATGTAGAAATGTCCCCATCAGACCACATCCCCGCTTACAAAAACCCTCTTCGGAGAATCGCATGTGAACCAGACTAGGGCCCGTGACGTACACCCTATGAGGATCTTAAGTTGAACCAGCCAAAGTCTCGCTGGGATCGCGACCTCCTTGGGAGAGGAGATCGCCGACTGGCAATCTTCATCATCTAATTCAAGACCGTCCCGGACCCAGAGTTCGCGCAAGGGCAACAGAAGATCCGATCTATCATTAATCAGCTTTCTATACACAAGGGAGATTGTACTATCCGGAACGTGGCCATCTAACAATCTATCCTCTAACGGAGAAGACTCGGGTATCCTCTCCCCCACCGAAAAGACAGACAACAAAGCATGGCGGACCTGAACATAGCAAAAACATTCCAAGTTCCCCAATTTAAACTCCTTCTTTAACGTATCAAACAATTTCACTTGTCCTTTGACCCATAGCTCTCCCACCATGCTAATGCCAATAAGATCCCATCTATCAAACCCTTTTGGCGTCCACAGAGTACCAAGCCTATCTGAGTCAAAAAGAGGGGTCGCTAAAGTCAGGCGGTCTTTCCAACCCATAGAAGCAGTTGCATCATGCCATACATGAACCGCCGTCCTAGTAGGCTCTGACAATGACCTGACTGCTGATTTCGAGTACAGTGCCCTATAGTTATTGCCCCCCGACAGCAACCATTTGTCCATAGCAAACGCGGGATTCAGTTCAGGACCATACATACCGTGATTAATGGCCCCCAATTGAGACGCCCAATAATATCGCTTGATGTCCGGGAGGGCGATACCCCCATCGTACCACGGAAGCGTTAGTTTGGACAGCGCAATGTGAGGTCGACCGTCCAATATCAATTTCCTCTGGAGACCCTTGATGTTACGAAAATAACTGGAGGGGACTATGTCAAGCGTATTTTGGAGGGCGTATAAGAAGCGAGGCAAAGGCATCATCTTAAAAAGGGCAGCGCGTCCCAACGGCGAGAGCTGAAGCCTACGCCATCCCGCGACATCCTGCCGCAATCGAGTTAAAGGTGGAAGAAGATTGAGCTCATACCGGGCTACAGGGTCTATAGAGACCGAAATACCCAGATATTTAAATCCCGTTTGTGTCACCTGTATGGGGCAGTTACGAGGGAGGAGGGGGACATCGCCAGAAAGAACATATAAACATGATTTTGCCCAAATAATAATTAAACCCGAGTTCCTACCGAAGGAGGCCGGGACATCACAGAAAACCATCAACGATTTCTTGGGCGAGGTGAGATATAACAAGATTTCGTCAGCATAGAGCGAAATGCGATCTTCATAATCAGTGGACCACCGAATACCCCTTATCGAGGGATCTCAGCGGATCCAGGCGGCAAGGGGCTCCAGGGCAAGGGCAAACAGGAGCGGTGATAGGGGGCATCCCTGACGGGTACCACGCCCGAGACTAAACAGTGCCGAAACTCGACCATTGACTACAATCTGAGCAAGCGGGTCTTCGTAGAGAAGCCAGATCCAACCGATAAAGCCGGGACCGAACCCAAATTTAGCCAATGCGGACCACAAAGAAGGCCACTCAATGGTGTCAAAAGCCATCGTGGCATCCAAGGACGCCAAGATGGTCGGCTCGCGCAACGTCCCAGCCCTCGCGAAAACTCCATGCAGACGCCTGAGATTCAACGCAGTGTTACGAATGGGAATAAAACCGGACTGATCTGTATGGACCAGGTCACTAATGACAGTGATCAAACGATTGGTCAGCACCTTTGCGAGAATCTTAGGCTCAGCGTTCAAAAGAGATATAGGACGATACGACCCACACTTGTCCCTTGGTTTCCCTTCTTTATGTATAAAAACAATCGTCGCAAGGTGCTGGTCTCGGGGGAGAGAACCACACTCACGAGACTCCAGAAACATATCTTTCAAATAGGGAGCTATCCTATCAGGCCGCAACTTGTATAGCTCTATCGGCAGCCCATTAGGACCCATGACCTTACCAGACCGCAAGGAGCGGATCACAAGGGGAATCTCTTCGGCGGTTAGTGCGCTATCCATTAGCTCTCTATCAACGTCCGAGAGACTCGGCAGTGCAATGTTTCGCAGCAACAAATGAGAGTCCTCCTCTAGCCTATCTGACACGGGGGAGTATACCGTCCGAAAGTGATTAGCAAAGCACTCAACAATCTCTACCGGGTCAGTGACCCGTATACCACTCACCCTCTCAATCTCAGGCACGACCCGACTAGCCCTGTCCTTCTTGTCCAACCATGCTATCAATTTACCTGCTTTATCTCCCACATCATAAAGACAACCCTGTTGCTCTCAACTCATGGCCTTAGCAGTATCTGTAACTAGAGCCCTATATTCCGACTGTTTCAATCTTAACATATGTGTCTTCGCACGGGTTGCTCCTGGTCCAACTCAAGGTCTGCTATTTCAGTTTCGACCTTCACCACCGCCTCATTATTCAGTTTTTTAACGTCAGCAATCAAAGACAGGGCTTGACCCCTGAGAACCCCTGAGAACTGTTTTAAAGGCCTCCCAAAGCGACACTGCTGACGAGACAGCCACACTCACACCCAGTCAAAAGATCTGGGTTTAATCCATCACCGTTCTTTAGCCCACTCTGCCACCCAAGTTCAGACATGGCTATATGCAAATCAGTCTGACCCTGTGCCTCATGGGAACAGTCCAGCCCGAACTGCCAAGCCATGTCTTCTCTGGACCGGAAACAAGCTTCCGAGGACCGGTTTCTGTCATTCCAGCCGTCTTCAGCCCGGCTTGCTTGAATCCAGTGGCAAAGTGAGCAAGGGACTCACGTCTGAGCATACCCTGCCACACTTATGGCGGCCAAAAGCAGTACAAAAAGGGGGTGGTGATGGACAGAGCATCTGAATCAATCAAACACTCACACCCAGTCAAAAGATCTGGGTTTAATCCATCACCGTTCTTTAGCCCACTCTGCCACCCAAGTTCAGACATGGCTATATGCAAATCAGTCTGACCCTGTGCCTCATGGGAACAGTCCAGCCCGAACTTCCATGCCATGTCTTCCCTGAACCGGAAACAAGCTTCCAAGGACCGGTTTCTGGCATTCCAGCCGTCTTCAGCCCGGCTTGCTTGAATCCAGTGGCAAAGTGAGCAAGGGACTCACGTCTGAGCATACCCTGCCACACTTATGGCAGCCAAAAGCAGTACAAAAGTGGGTGGTGATGGACAGAGCATCTGAATCAATCAAACACTCACACCCAGTCAAAAGATCTGGGTTTAATCCATCACCGTTCTTTAGCCCACTCTGCCACCCAAGTTCAGACATGGCTATATGCAAATCAGTCTGACCCTGTGCCTCATGGGAACAGTCCAGCCCGAACTTCCATGCCATGTCTTCCCTGGACCAGAAACAAGCTTCAAGGACCCGTTTCTGGCATTCCAGCCGTCTTCAGCCCGGCTTGCTTGAATCCAGTGGCAAAGTGAGCAAGGGACTCACGTATGAGCAGACCCTGCCACACTTATGGCAGCCAAAAGTGGTACAAAAGGGGGTGGTAATGGACAGAGCATCTGAATCAATCAAACACTCACTCCCAGTCAAAAGATCTGGGTTTAATCCATCACCGTTCTTTAGCCCACTCTGCCACCAAAATTCAGACATGGCTATATGCAAATCAGTCTGACCCTGTGCCTCAAGGTAACGGTCCAGCCCGAACTGCCAAGCCATGTCTTCCCTGGACCAGAAACAAGCTTCCGAGGACCGGTTTCTGGCATTCCAGCCGTCTTCAGCCCGGCTTGCTTGAATTCAGTGGCAAAGTGAGCAAGGGACTCACGTCTGAGCATACCCTGCCACACTTATGGCGGCCAAAAGTGGTACAAAAGGGGGTGGTGATGGACAGAGCATCTGAATCAATCAAATACTCACACCCAGTCAAAAGATCTGGGTTTAATCCATCACCGTTCTTTAGCCCACTCTGCCACCCAAGTTCAGACATGGTTATATGCAAATCAGTCTGACCCTGTGCCTCATGGGAACAGTCCAGCCCGTACTGCCAAGCCATGTCTTCCCTCGACCGGAAACAAGCTTCCAAGGACCGGTTTCTGGAATTCCAGCTGTCTTCAGCCCGGCTTGCTTGAATCCAGTGGCAAAGTGAGCAAGGGACTCACGTCTGAGCATACCCTGCCACACTTATGGCCGCCAAAAGCGGTACAAAAGGGGGTGGTGATGGACAGAGCACTCAAGTCAAGCTATCCAGGCTGAAGAAGGCTGATAGCCAGAAACCGGTCCTTGGATGCTTGATTCCAGTCCAGGAAAGACATGGCTTGGTAGTTCGGGCTGGACTGTTCCCATGAGGCACAGGGTCAAGGCTGATTTTCATATAGCTATTGTTTGACCTAGGGTGGTGTGGAGTGCAAACAAACAATGGATTTAGGCCCAGATATTTGTACTGGGGTGAATGTAAGACATTGTTCTGCATTCTGTCCATCAACTGTGTTTTTTGCAATTTTCAACCCGATCGGGCTGGGTATGCTCAGACGTGAGTCCCAGGCTCTCCACATCACTGGAGTCAAGCTATACAGGCTGAGGAAAGCTGATAGCCAGAAACCAGTCCTTGGATGCTTGATTCCGGTCTAGGAAAGACATGGCTTTGTAGTTCGGGCTGGACTGTTCCCATGAGGCAAAGGGTCAAGGCTGATTTGCATATAGCCATTGTCTGACCTAGGGTGGTGTGGAGTGCAAAAAAACGATGGATTTAGGCCCAGATCTTTGTACTGGGGTTAATGTAAGACATTGTTCCGCATTCTGTTCATCAACTGTGTTTTTTGCAATTTTCACCCCGAGTGGGCTGGGTATGCTCAGACGTGAGTCCCAGGCTCTCCACATCACTGGAGTCAAGCTATCCAGGATGAAGAAGGCTGATAGCCAGAAACGGGTCCTTGGATGCTTGATTCCGGTCTAGGAAAGACATGGCTTGGTAGGTCGGGCTGGACTGTTCCCATGAGGCACAGGGTCAAGGCTGATTTGCATATAGCCATTGTCTGACCTAGGGTGGTGTGGAGTGCAAAAAAACTATGGATTTAAGCCCAGATCTTTGTACTGGGGTGAATGTAAGACATTGTTCTGCATTCTGTCCATCAACTTTGTTTTTTGCAATTTTCACCCCGAGTGGGCTGGGTATGCTCAGCCGTGAGTCCCAGGCTCTCCACATCACTGGAGTCAAGCTATCCAGGCTGAAGAAGGCTGATAGCCAGAAACCGGTCCTTGGATGCTTGGTTCCAGTCTAGGAAAGACATGGCTTGGTAATTCGGGCTGGACTGTTCCCATGAGGCACAGTGTCAAGGCTGATTTGCATATAGCCATTGTCTGACCTAGGGTGGTGTGGAGTGCAAAACAACGATGGATTTAGGCCCAGATCTTTGTACTGGGGTGAATGTAAGACATTGTTCTGCATTCTGTCCATCAACTGTGTTTTTTTTCTTAATTACTTTTAATAGTGCTGGTTCTGGAAGGAAGGCTTGCCCCCCAAGAACTTTAAATGAATCTATAAACTGACGCAACTTCCAGTGTCTCTCCCTTGTAGCTTTGCCTAAATCTGATTGTACAAAGAAGGAAACATATTCTATTGTGACAGGGGAATTGGGTCTAGCTTTCAACGAAACGGCCTGACTCAATAAGAAATTCCCAAAATAAATCAGAAAGGGGCGAGGAAATTGACCCCCCCTTGTTCCTTTGGATTAGCGGTAGTCTGTGGACCCTTTGCAGCTGTGAATCCCAGCCCCAATCAGAAAGATGCGGGAATGCCTTCTGGAACAATTGAACTACGTATGCCCTCGGATCTGGTCCTTCTGCCCCTTCAGGTATTCCAAAAAGTCTGAGATTTTGACTCCTTTGCCGGTTCTCCATGTCCTCCAGCTTAATCTGCATTCTCATGATCTGTGCCTCATGTTTATTTGCCAAAGTCTCTTTATGAACCGATAGCTCTTCCGCCCCCACAACCTTTTGTTGTAATTCTTCGATCTCCTGGGTCATTCCACCAAGTTTGCCAGCCATCTCCTGTAGAGAGTTTGCATTTTACTGTTATGTTCCCTCAGGTGCAAAAAGTGTTGTTGTGCTTCTTGTGGATGGTCAGTTAATGTCTGTAATATCAGATTTAGTGGGGAAAGGATATCTTCTTGATCTCCTGGAATTGTTGCACTAGTTTTAAGCTGAGTAGTCACTTGGGTTGGTTCAGGACTTGAGATATTATTATTCATCCCAGAGACAGGCCCTTGAGTGTACCCTGATGCTGTCATAGATATAGCCTGGTTCCCCTCCAATAAAACTAGTTTAGAGTTAACGAGCCCAGTAGATACAGTAGATACAGTAGATATAGTAGTGTCTAATGAAAATACTGTGATATCATTCACGTAGTTACCCTCCGTAGGGCTGGTACCAGAGAGGCGCAGTGCCATACTCTTAACTCCACCTTTTGCTTGGATCCATATCTGAAGAGGGCTATTATCAGAAATGAGTTTCCCCCTTAGTGTTGACGTGGAAGTATTAGCAGTATTGATATTATTCCCTTTCTTGGTTTTATTCTTTGCCTTCACCCCTCCCTTCTTACCGCCAGTAAGTCTAGCTTAATCTACCGGGGAACTGGTCATGTCTTCTGTCTCTTCTGTAAGCTCCTCAAAGTCCTCATCAGAGCCTGACTCCTCCACTGCGCCACTCGCATCCATCATCCCATCTATAGCCAGGGGTACTTTTTCCACAGCCTCCACCGCTAACTCCACCACGAACTAATTTCCAGCAGGTTCATCAGAAGCATTCACAGAGAGACGCCCCATAATGGATGTCTTTGGGGCCTTTAATAACTCTGTTTACGATGCATGTAGGTCAGGAGTCTGGGTCAAATTTTTATCCATATTCCCTATTGTCTCTGACTTATCTGATGAATCATTAATCTCAGCCGTTTCGGTATCATTTTGATTCCTTAAATCTACATCGCGAGATTTGATTGTTTTGTCTGCTGTGGTGAGTTTATGAAGTTTGGATGCTTCTGACGAGTTAACTGCGGAAAAACTAGCAGTAGGATGGGCATTCAGAGTCTGAGCCTGAGTGATAACATTTTTACCAGTTTTAGCGGAGGTAGTAGCGATCTTCACAGAATTAACACAGTTCTTATTGGCAATAACATTGTTTCCAAGGATCTCCTGTCCTTCATTAACAGCTGGACACTCCGTTGGAATTACGAACTGTGGGCCCGAATCAGCTGCTTACCTTGTAGCTGATTTTTCTCCGAGGATATCGACGGTACTGCCGTTACCGCCATGGCGTCCCCTCTTTCAGTGGTGGAGCCTGACTCAGCTGTGGCAGCATTCTTTCCCGCACGGGTGCCCCTCGGAACATTCTTTGGCGCCATTCTCGCTTGTGGCGTTGTACCCACCCTTACCACGTCGGAGAGGACCGCCGCTGGAGCAACCAAGACCTTTTAAGCTCTCAGAGGCCTTAAATGCTTTGATTTTCCAAAAGATCAGTACTTTGTGGTCACCAAAATTGTGCAAAAACCTTATTTTCAATCTGCTGGTCGGGATCAGTGAATTATGGGGCAAACCTAGGAGGCGTAGGACAGATGAGTGAGACAGACGTATGTCGAGTTAGTGTGCACTTGATGTGGGGGAGTGCATGATTGTAAGCACTAATGTTGTTTTTGCAAAAGTAGAGTCCAGAAAACTCGAGTCAAAATGCTCAAAGTAAAAACATCATCACAGGTTCAAATTTTTGCAAATAACAGAAATTTCTACTTAAAAATGTCTATTTTTTATTTTATTACCTTGTTTATCTCATTTAGTTTCACAACCACATGGATTGGACAAAGAAGACACTTCCCTGCAGTTGTGTAATGTTGTTTGTGTGTTGATCTGTATGTTGATATGAATTCTTGTATCTAGAGAACCTTTTAAGATGGGTCAGAGAGGGCTTGGAGGCACCTAAGAGCTAACCCATGAGTAAATGCTTGGAACTAACCATTTGCTTGCATATCTCTTCTTCCTGGTTGTCTAGTACCAGCATCGCCCTTTTAATTGTAATGAAAAGCAGAAAAGTTCTCCATTTATAGGAAGAAAATGTAAGGGTACCCTTTGCTTTAAATAGTTTGAACAAGACATATGTATGCATGCTGTCTGTCTAGATAAAAGATTTTAGCCTGATCAAATAACGAATTTGCCAAAACATAAGATATTGAAATTCAGTGGCAGCTCCTTGTCGATCAAGACAGCATCACTTAATCACTGCTCAGAGGAAATCAAAAGGAATTCATTTGAAGGCTGTCAGGCTTCAGTTCATTTCCATAACCTGCATTTTACTCTGGCCCGAACCAGAGCACAGCCGTCAGGATTGTTTCGATGTATTTGACCTAGAGAGCATCTGTGGCTCACTGTACCGCTGTAGAGCTGAGGTAGCCACCACCTCAGTCCGCCTCACCCCTGCTCACAGTCACAAATCCACTGCGCTGGCTGCGGAACCGGGCTGGGGCCTAACCTTTTCCTTTTAATTCCAGCCCTGCCGGCCCCTCAGATAGTGCCATAATCAGGGATTGCATATTTGCATGTAAACGACTGGACTCAGCTGCGGGCGGCAGACAGGGGGTCTAGATATAATTAAATTATGGGTGCCCCTTCTCAGCATTGTCTCTCTTGACTCTGAGATCATGAGATGTCGCCTCCTTGACTTTGCCTCTGCCAGTCACGTGCAGTTTTTATGATGATGATCATGAGCATTGGGGCTCGTGCAATAAAAATGTTATTGTGCGAGTCCCAATTCACATGATCATCATCACCAGGCCCACCCCTGCTAATGGTGAACTGTAAGACCGCGGCAAGCAGACACGGCAGCAGCAGGAGACATCTACACGCTGCGTGCAGCATCTAGGTGCAGCCAGGTGGATTTAAAAAAAAAAATGGGTAACTTAGATGAACGGTGCATGTAGCACCAGCAGCATATTTGTGCTTGAATGTTTGCAGCCTTGAGCGGAGCGAGGAGAGATGCGGCAGAGTACTAGTCTGACTGTCTGTCAACACAGTCAGACTACTACTGACTCTCTCACGTGAGTTGGGCGGTCACGGTCAGGGTCCAAATCAGCCCCAGCACAAAACCAGCCCCCTGTCTCAAATCCGGCCCCCATCCAGCCTACTGGGGGTTTGCCCAGTGCCCGGCATTATCAGTCCGGCACTGGGTCTGTCAGCAGTTAAATCCAGGCAGGAAGACAGTGGTCAGTTGGGGAAAAATTGGAAAGGCAGAAGGACCATTCACGAGACTGCAGCTTGACTTCATAGAGTTGCTTTCAAACAACTGAATGAAGTTCGTCCTTGTCATAGTGTGTTTGTTTTCACAATGGGTTGAGGCATTTCACACTAGGAGAAATGACAGTCTAACAGTTGCTAAATTGCTGTTAGGAGAGTTGATTCCTCGTTTTGGTTACACAGTCACTTTGTAATGAGATAGAGGACCTCATTTTAATAATGAAATAATTGAATTAATCCGTGAAGCATTCAATATTGTGCATACCGTCCAGAGGCTTATTGAGTGGTTGAGCAACTAAATGGCACAATCAAGTTAAGGTTAGGGAAAGTGTGTGCATCCACATCGCTGAAATGGCCAGATGCATTGCCTCTTGTGTTGATGGGACTCCGAAGTATTCCTGACAGAAAAACAGTACTGAGTCAACATGAAATACTCATGGGAATGGCAATGAGACAAGCATTTATTCCTGGACATAAATTGAAGAATATAACTGATGATCTGGTATTGGACTATTGCAAAGGATTGGCTGACCTAGTGCGTTCTGTCTCTCACCAGGTTGGAGAAGGTGCAGTTGCCAGACAGCCAACACAGGGGCGTGATTTGAATCCTGGAGACTGGGTGGTAGGGAAGAAACACACCAGAAAGTCGTGCCTAGCACCCAGGTGGGATAAATTTCATCAAGTCATACTCGTCACTACAACAGCAGTGAAGTGTGCAGGTTTACCCAATTGGATTCATGCTAGTCATACCAAAAGAGTTCCAGGTCCTACTGAAGAAGAACAGCAACTGAGAGAGCCAGTTGAAACAGCTGAAGGTTATGAAGTTGAAGAATCTAGAATAATAGATTCAGAAGTAATAGACAAGGAACAACCGAGCACAAGTCAGAAGTGGTGGACACCAGTGATTGACATACGTGAAGTTGTTATTCAAACAAGAAGAAGAATCAGATTAGAGAGACAGGAAAGCAGTGAGGATCAGATAGGTGTAGAAGAACACGCTCAGGAAGAAGTGAACAAAGCTACTCGAGACCCTTAACAGGACCAGACAGGGAAAGAAGAATATACTCAGGCAAACAGAACTATTCTAAGACCTGAGCAGGGACAGACAGGAAAGAAGAACACGTTCAGGCAGCAGAAGACTAAATTGTAGTAAGACCTCAACAGGTTTCAAAAGAGAGGGTACCCCACTTTCACCAGGGAACAGGGTAAGAGGACAGCAAGTCAAAGGGAAATCCCTGGAGTTTACTAATGAACCTCACAGACCCATGTAAACAAGCATTTACAAAAACACGGGGAAGAACCTATAGTCCACTGTATTCTGGGGAATATATAATAATTTCCACAAAGAAATAAAATCGTTCACAATCTAATTTTATTAAAAACCATATATCTGAGTAATTAAAATACAAGACAATTAAAATCAAAGAAATATTCCTTGAAAAATCATAAACACTTGAAACCAATACTTTTCAGACACAATTAAAAAAATACACAAAACCAATAGAGACATGTGTATAACATTTCAGCAGTTCATAGACAATAAACATGGAACAAAAAATACACCATAAAGAACCCCTAGTGTTACTATGGCTCCTGGATATCTCTGCCACTATATATCAATAGATCCACAGGCCTATATTGTTTTAGCTTCTGTAAACATTAGTAACAATTTTGAATGTCCATCCAGTGTTTACCGGGCACTGGTTGGATTCTTTATATCAGAAAGAATGCGTCGACGCGTTTCGGTGCAGTACATTTGATTCTGTGGCACCTTCTTCAGGACTTCTTTTGTTGGGGTTTCAAAAAGTGGTTAATTGCACCTTCTCTGTGGATATATAGGAAGAAAGGTACGGAGTCATTTATAGTACAAGATACTGACCCTTCTTCATTCAGTACATTATAACTATCCGCCTCCTAGGTGAGTACTTATATAGCTTGTCCGGTTCAGATTTCAGTCATGCATATAAATGCCTATTTCCTGACTCCTGGATAATTGCTCGATGGTGTCACCATTCAATATATCTAGTACAGTGTTCAGGCAGGCACAGATCTGCTTATTGGGTGACTAATTGTCATTCATGCTGTATATGCATTGCATTCAGTACATTATATTACTCAATTTTACAATGTTCTTGGTCACATATACCATCATATTCCCTCCGAGTCTATTTCAATGTGGAAACTACTGTGGCATAGGGTAGTGGCCCACTTTGGTGAAAGTAAGGTGTCTAAATCAAAGATCTCACCCTAGCAGTACTAAATAAAGTTCATTCTCACCCCCACTTTCTGTGGAAGACGATCCAGAATGGGATCTGCGTAGCGTTGCTCTTTGATTCTGCAATCTTTTGTGACTACGTCCTGGCAAACAATATCAATATATTAGCGGACAATGTTATTAGTTCATGGTTTTAATGTATCAGCTCAAACCTACATTGGTAAGCATATGTTTTATGTTCTGGTTACCTCTCTCCTTAAACAGGAGCTCCTTGTATTAGGGTATCTTTCTTGCGTCTTTTCGATCTACTGGGCAATTTTAGGTTGTGTATCTATATGAACAAAACACATGGTATTTATTCTATGTATATCCCTCTTTCTACTTAAAATCTAATAGTGGATTTATATCTATTGAATATCTTACCTTGTAGCATTTTAAAACTTTCCTTGAACGGGCATAGAGTAACTCGATTCCTCCCCAGAACTGGATATATTCTATTCAAGCAGAGTGAGTACAAAAATATATTTTAATACTTGCCCTGTGAAGTTATTAGACTATTCATTAGATATTATTAAAAACGGGGTTAGTTCGCTGGCAGTATTCTACCCCTCTGTGTTTACATATGGCTTTTAATTTGTTGAAGAAGAACCTACATTGTACTTTGGCACAGTTACCTTCAACTCTATATACACATGTGTCATTTACTACGTTGGGTACTATCCTGCATTATATATATCTCCCCCCTACGCTTGGTGTGAGGTTACCTTCCTATTTTAAATTACACAAGGGATGCTGAAAAATGTAGGCAGAACGTCCGTCATGAACAGAGATCCTCCCCGCTTTCTAACTTTTT
The DNA here is from genome assembly GCF_964263255.1 of Lissotriton vulgaris. Classification (NCBI taxonomy): domain Eukaryota; kingdom Metazoa; phylum Chordata; class Amphibia; order Caudata; family Salamandridae; genus Lissotriton; species Lissotriton vulgaris. The sequence continues at coordinate 791,314,781 of NC_141694.1, read as the reverse complement.
AGAATCGGATGATCTGTAAGCTAGTTGTCTCTCGCCTAGAAGCTGGGCCTAACTCCCTTGGATAACTATGTCCCATAGTATGTTTTGAAATGCAAACGGGTAGCGTTCGCTCCAGCAAGGTCCCCGATATCTCTTACCTTCGTCTCGACGGAGCCGCGTCTCTGCCTCGTTCACACACTCTATAGAGTGTTGAGTAGAGGTGCCTCTACTTATATGTATTACTGGATAGTTAATTAGTTACACCTGGCTAAACAGTTGATGTCTAAGGGGCGTATCGCGGGGCGATATAGGCGCCATCTTGGAACAGTACACGTATACCTTTGTTTACGTCATATTTGATCTTATCTATCTCCCGCCGACCTATAAACCTCATTAATTGTGATATTCGACTTGATGTTTCATGGATGTCCCCAAGCGTCGTATTCATCATACATGATATTATCTCAATCGTGTGGGCATTTAAAACTAATTTTGAGTGATCCCCTGACAGATACTTCATGCATAGGACACCAATCTTAATGTAAATTATTTTTTAGGAATTGTCACGTGTTTTTGTAATAGCGGTATGCTATTGCTTATTCTATAAATATGAATGTTTGATTGCTTGGTCACTTAATAGCGATGGATATCGTTTATTTTCAAACTGTATATGTACGGGGCATATGGTTGTTTATTGTTGTTTTAGCCTCGAGCGCCTTCTAACTTGGTCCTTAATTTTACAGCTTTTTATGTGTATCACCATTTCACAAACCGGTGCCTATCCTCTTAAATCTTGTATAGGTGAGGCTTTTAAGAATTGTATAATATACGACGCTGTACTCATACTGCTCCAAGATGGCGCCACGGTTGCCCGTGATATACCGTCTCAATACCGACCGAATGAATAGTAATACTATTACGTTTTTATAAAATACGGGAAGATTTCCAATATCGGTTTTTGGGGACATCCATGAAACATCAAGTCGAATATCACAATTAATGAGGTTTATAGGTCGGCGGGAGATAGATAAGATCAAATATGATGTAAACAAAGGTATACGTGTACTGTTCCAAGATGGCGCCTATATCGCCCCGCGATACGCCCCTTAGACATCAACTGTTTAGCCAGGTGTAACTAATTAACTATCCAGTAATACATATAAGTAGAGGCACCTCTACTCAACACTCTAGAGAGTGTGTGAACGAGGCAGAGACGCGGCTCCGTCGAGACGAAGGTAAGAGATATCGGGGACCTTGCTAGAGCGAACGCTACCCGTTTGCATTTCAAAACATACTATGGGACATAGTTATCCAAGGGAGTTAGGCCCAGCTTCTAGGCGAGAGACAACTAGCTTACAGATCATCCGATTCTAAAAAGTTAAAAAGCGGGGAGGATCTCTGTTCATGACGGACGTTCTGCCTACATTTTTCAGCATCCCTTGTGTAATTTAAAATAGGAAGGTAGCCTCACACCAAGCGTAGGGGGGAGATATATATAATGCAGGATAGTACCCAACGTAGTAAATGACACATGTGTATATAGAGTTGAAGGTAACTGTGCCAAAGTACAATGTAGGTTCTTATTCAACAAATTAAAAGCCATATGTAAACACAGAGGGGTAGAATACTGCCAGCGAACTAACCCCGTTTTTAATAATATCTAATGAATAGTCTAATAACTTCACAGGGCAAGTATTAAAATATATTTTTGTACTCACTCTGCTTGAATAGAACATATCCAGTTCTGGGGAGGAATCGAGTTACTCTATGCCCGTTCAAGGAAAGTTTTAAAATGCTACAAGGTAAGATATTCAATAGATATAAATCCACTATTAGATTTTAAGTAGAAAGAGGGATATACATAGAATAAATACCATGTGTTTTGTTCATATAGATACACAACCTAAAATTGCCCAGTAGATCGAAAAGACGCAAGAAAGATACCCTAATACAAGGAGCTCCTGTTTAAGGAGAGAGGTAACCAGAACATAAAACATATGCTTACCAATGTAGGTTTGAGCTGATACATTAAAACCATGAACTAATAACATTGTCCGCTAATATATTGATATTGTTTACCAGGACGTAGTCACAAAAGATTGCAGAATCGAAGAGCAACGCTACGCAGATCTCATTCTGGATCGTCTTCCACAGAAAGTGGGGGTGAGAATGAACTTTATTTAGTACTGCTAGGGTGAGATCTTTGATTTAGACACCTTACTTTCACCAAAGTGGGCCACTACCCTATGCCACAGTAGTTTCCACATTGAAATAGACTCGGAGGGAATATGATGGTATATGTGACCAAGAACATTGTAAAATTGAGTAATATAATGTACTGAATGCAATGCATATACAGCATGAATGACAATTAGTCACCCAATAAGCAGATCTGTGCCTGCCTGAACACTGTACTAGATATATTGAATAGTGACACCATCGAGCAATTATCCAGGAGTCAGGAAATAGGCATTTATATGCATGACTGAAAACTGAACCGGACAAGCTATATAGGGATAACAATAAGTACTCACCTAGGAGGCGGATAGTTATAATGTACTGAATGAAGAAGGGTCAGTATCTTGTACGATAAATGACTCCGTACCTTTCTTCCTATATATCCACAGAGAAGGTGCAATTAACCACTTTTTGAAACCCCAACAAAAGAAGTCCTGAAGAAGGTGCCACAGAATCAAATGTACTGCACCGAAACGCGTCGACGCATTCTTTCTGATATAAAGAATCCAACCAGGGCCCGGTAAACACTGGATGGACATTCAATATTGTTACTAATGTTTACAGAAGCTAAAACAATATAGGCCTGTGGATCTATTGATATATAGTGGCAGAGATATCCAGGAGCCATAGTAACACTAGGGGTTCTTTATGGTGTATTTTTTGTTCCATGTTTATTGTCTATGAACTGCTGAAATGTTATACACATGTCTCTATTGGTTTTGTGTATTTTTTTAATTGTGTCTGAAAAGTATTGGTTTCAAGTGTTTATGATTTTTCAAGGAATATTTCTTTGATTTTAATTGTCTTGTATTTTAATTACTCAGATATATGGTTTTTAATAAAATTAGATTGTGAACGATTTTATTTCTTTGTGGAAATTATTATATATTCCCCAGAATACAGTGGACTATAGGTTCTTCCCCGTGTTTTTGTAAATGCTTGTTTACACGGGTCTGTGAGGTTCATTAGTAAACTCCAGGGATTTCCCTTTGACTTGTAAGACCTCAACAGGACCAGTTAGGAGAAGAAGAACAAGTTCGGGCAGAAGAAGTTCAATTTGAAATAAGACCTGAACAGGACCAGGTAGAGAGTGATTCAGAACCAGAACAGATTGTGCCTAAACATACTAAATATAAAAGAGCTCTAGAAAAAGAGAAAGAGGGTGAAAGTGCAGTTCAAGTTAAAAGGGTCAGAAAGGGTGATAACAGGCCAGGTGGAGTGAAAGGACTGAAATACTATCTGAGAAAAACAAGCAAAAGACCAGAGCAAGTGAAAGAGGTTACTAGTCAATCTCAGTCTAAACAGTCAACTGTGAGAAACACACGAAGAAGCCCAAGACTGAGAATTTTGAACAATAAATACAAGGCCCCTGAGTGGACCTATGTAATATTAGAAGAATTTGAGAATTTAGGGGCATATTATCAAGCCTGTGGTCTAAAATTATCGCCGCTTTATCGGCCGAAAACGGCCGATAAAGCGGCGATAATGGGCTTGATAATATGCTCTGTGGAATTCCAATCGAAGCCCATGTTAGATGTCTTCACATCTAACATGTGCTTCGATTGGAATTCCATAGAGCATATTATCAAGCCCATTATCGCCGCTTTATCGGCCGTTTTCGGCCGATAAAGCGGCGATAATTTTAGCGCACAGGCTTGATAATATGCCCCTTAGATTTAAGTGAGGAATCAGAAGAAGTAGATGCTGCATAGATTGATGAAAGAAAATTGAGACCACCTTAAAAACAAGAGCTTGAATTCTCAAATATCTTCTCAGATTAAAATGGCGAAAAATGAAGTCACTGAGCAACCAAAACAAAGTTTAACACGAAGATGTTGTACAGCTTGCATATGTAGTATTTTATTAGTGAACTCAGGATGGCTATTTCAAACACTGGCATTGCCTTTATTGATGATAGCAAATACAAATAATGATACAGTTACTAATGAGAAGACAGCTACAATAAAAGGAGATAGAGTAGAATTAGAGGCAGCAGAGGAGACATATTTTCATCACACATTATTAGATAATGACACATCTTTAAATGTTTTTATGAAATTGTTATTTCAATATGTAGATACAATGTAGATTAGTGATTGTTATGCCTGTATGAAACTACCAGCGTCAGTATCAGAGGGAGCTACACATCACCATTTACCTTTAACATATGGTATATCATGTAGTGTTCTAGCAAGCCTGTTTTATGCAACAGGAAAATTTCAGTAGTATTATTCAAACTTAGATGTAGTATTTTGAGAGCTTCCTATTGGAAAGAATATGAATCCAGTACTTAGTAGCCAAGATGCACAGTTTATGGGTGAATCTTTCTTAACAATGAAATCAATAGATATAGTCAAAGCACACAAGAATAATTTAACGTGTATATTTCGTGAAGAAGAGAAAGTGTTTTTGAATTTAATAGAGGGGAGGAGACAGGATTTTCAAAAAGAAAGCTGGTGAACAGAAAACCCATGTACCACCATGGGCTGGGAAAGAGGGAATTTATGCAACTGGCAAAGATCATGTTGCAATGTCCTTGGACTTTGTGAAGAAAGGCAAAACCTACCTCCATAAGTTAAAGACAGATTATAATACCGTATTTATTGGTTCCAGTGAATGTGAACATAAAGATTTAATTTTGAGAGGTTGGAGACTAAAAGGGGGAACTGATCCAGTATTTCCTGGGGTTTACTACGCTTGTGGGAATAGTGCTTATTATAAGTTGCCTGCACGGTGGTATATTGGGATAGAATTTTCCAAAATTTAGCATGTAAAAAGAATCACTGGAATCGATGAAATCATTAATGGACTAACACAGAGAAAGAGAGCTCGTTTTTCAGAACTAGTAGAAAATATTTTTGGTGAATTGATACCTTCAGTGGGAGTCATTCTAAATTCACATAGAATTTGTAAATTGTCGACAGTAGTTGATTGTCTCTCGACTGATACTGCTGGTGGTTCCTTGATGATAAATACGGAAATGGTTGCAATTAGGTCTATGGTTTTACAAAATCGACTTGCGCTTGATATTTTATTTTCAAAAGAGGGCAGAGTCTGTGGAATGCTGAAAGTTCAACATTGTTGCACTTACATTCCTGATAAAAGTAAGGAAATTAGAGGGTATATTAAGAATATTACAAAACTTCATGAAGATTTAAAACCACTGGAGGTTGACAGTGTATGGGAAAGACTACCAAAGAGTATTTCTTCAATAGGGACTTGGTTTTCTGATTTAGGGAAAAGTATTTTAGGTCAAATAATTCTTCCAATAGTTGGTATAACAATAATAGTTTTAGCAATAATGATTTGGTGCAAATGTTGCAGAAACAAAGGAAGAGGAAAAAGATATGAAGTGAATAGGAAAGGAAAGAAAAGAAATAGGGCATATGAGGATATACAAATGGAGGAAATGAAAGGAAGGATATACAAAAATATGAAAGATTTGAAAACAAAGATGAAATTAAGAAAGAAAAGGAGGCGAATGAGGATGAGAAATGCTGAACGTTGGCATCTGAGAAGGGACCAGTAATTTTGTGATGGCTCAAAATGCCATCAGCGAGGGGATTGATGGCTCAAAGACTCTTAGAATAGAGACTTGCTCGGAAGCAATCTGCTCCTTAAACTTACTAACAAGTTACTAAAATCGTTTTGTATAAAATTAATGCACACCACATGAATACGTGGGTTAGTGAAGCTTGCTTATGTGTTTACTAATATGGATAACATGAACGAAGGACTAAAAACGCTTTAAACTGGAAATATTTACAGCGCATGCCTCAACTGCATCTACACAGTATGACGAGCTATCGCTTGAAGATAAATTCTTGTGCATGAGCAGAAGACAGTAACATGGAGTTTTGAAGACTCACATGCATGGCATCTGCTTAGCTGAAACAAAAACAAGCTGTTTTACTAATGCTAATGCAGGGAAAGTATTATTAAGTAAAGGGAAATAGAGTAGAGATGGGTGGTATACAGTGAAACCATTTATTTGTGAAACTAATATTTGTCTTTCTGACTTTATCACTAGTGCACATATGGGCCTCTCTTGTATAACTGAAGTAAGCTGAATAAAGGGAAGATTGCGCATGTCCACTGAAAGTTAACCCGGAATGAGGACTTAGATGTTGAACGGAAGCCAAGGTCGCAAATTATTATACCTTGGGAACAGATGGTGAAAAGTTCAACAATGTGGACTTAAATTCAGACTGTTAATAAAATGTTGCAAATAAAACGTGAATGTGTGTGTGAACAAATACTTTGAAAAAAAATTAAGGAGATGGGTTTGTGAATAATGGTCAAACTGATTTAGATGACATGTAAGCATGGTATGATGATCATCCCCCCTTGCCTGGCCAATTAGATCTCGTATTTATTTTTTTACGATATTGAAACTTTAGTGTGTGGAACATGAAAAACGAAAGGTATAATTGAGATAGCTTTTAGTTAGTTGGTTAGTCCAGATGCTGTGAGCTTGAAGCGGGAGATGCTGATGCTGGGAGAGCTGCTGTGAGATGCTGATGAAGAAGCCGAATGCAGAACCTTCTATCCTAATTTAATTGGGTTAGATAAGAAGATCGCAGAAGAATCTTGATGAGGACGAGAGTGTCAGAGAGGGGTGCGGCGCAACTGCCGGTATTCTAGAGAGGTCAACTATCCTGTCCTGAATCCTGTCCTGAATTCTTTGTCTCCTGACCTTTCCTGGGGGACCCTTATCAGCCCTTTGGCCAGGGAGTTGGTCTTCACACCATTCTTGTAATTATAATTTCACGGTATTTGCAGATGTTCCTTTCTCTCAATTCTCTCCTTTCCTTAGACATCATAGATTGAGAAAGTCTTTGTTATATTTGTTTGATGATTTAATTGAATTTTCTCTCCTAAGAATGATATGATGGTGATTGCACTGTGTATTTGAGATGGTTCACATGCACTTGAAATTTTAGATACAGGTTTTAAACCTTCCTGAGTCTGTGATTATTTTACTTTAAATATAGAAAAGTTAGAGTTATGTACATTGTAACCATTAACTAGTTCAACTAAAGGTCCTTCGACCAAAGGAAAGAACTACTTGATCAGTGAAAGGGTTAGTTTGAGATGAGCAGAGGTACCAAATAACTAATCCTGATTACTGTGAAAATTATAGAAAATATATATGAACTTTGACTCCAGCGGTTTACTCAATTGTGTGTGTGTGTATGGGTCCAGGTGAGTAAATGGTAGTGGAGTATCTGTTATTGGTACACCGCTGGATCAGTGCCAGGAAGCCAGATACACACCAGCCACTAGGGGAGGCCAGTAAATGGTGCAACATGTAGAATCTAAATCTGGTTAGCAAGAATATATCCCTGTAATTTTTTTACAGTTAATAGATAGGGTTACATAGCCTGGGTACATTTTAGCAGCATGTGTCCCCGTACAAAGGATTTTGACATTTCCATCTGCTCTCTATATAATTTATTTTGTTTTAGAAAATTATTCCTCACTTATTTCAACTCTGTACTAACCATGGACTGGGGACTGGGAAATAATTCCTCCCTCCCCAAACTTTTAAATGACTCCTTAATATATGCAAGCCCTTGATCTTAGTTGCGTGCTCGAGTAATAAACAATCCTTAAAAATCAACCTGTTTCAAATAAGATTCAGTCCTTGTCCAGACATTGAACCAACATAGCAAAGGCCTCAGGGCAATCCTATCACCAATATTCTGTGCTCCTAGTTCTTCTTGCTTGCAAACCAATGGGTTATTTGAGGGGGATGCTCAACAAGCAACTTAAAAACATATTTTCAACACTCTGTAATTGTAATACCGTCTTATAGCTGCACATATGATTGCCATATGGTACCTTAGAAACACGCTTTGTCTGATAAATGTTTAAGGCTTGGGACGGACAACTCCCCATTCTATGGGCAAAAGTGAACACAGCTGCATTCACCTTACCAAACTCCTCTTTCTTACTGTCAATCGGGGGGGGGGGTCCAGTTCATGCTGGAGCCAAATAGGATCCAATGTTAGGAAAAAGCCTAAACTTTAGACAGTGTATGATTGCACACCCTACATGTTTTCGTTCTAGTTCAACTGGGCCTACCACCAAAACAAAACATTTGCAATAATTGCCAGAAAGATCCAAGCTTTCCATAAAAGCTACAGGACGGCACTGTCTGCATACAGCAGCACCGGAAGTGAGCACTTGGCTCTCTTGAGACAGTCAAAAAAGGCTTGTATTTCTCCATTTATGTATAGGGTGAACAAAAAGGAAGCAAGAATACACCCTAGTCAACCCCACTTACTAGTTCAGGCCTCACTACTGTATTTTATTTATTTAGAAGGTTTTATATAGTGCGAACATGACCACCGAGGGTATCAGAGCACTTTACAGTTTATACATAAAGAAGGGTTCTAGCATACAAAACAGAACCAACAAAGCGAAAAATTTACATTCTTCTAAAGTCTGACATTCTCATGAAAGAGGCAGCTGGGCTACAAATCAACAGCAAATTCCCAATATCAAATGGAGCAGCCAGACTGAGGCAGAAATGTCTTCATTAGGAGCCCTTTGATTTATTTTTTTAAGAGGACAGTGGGTTCACCCTGACTTCGGGGGGAAGGGAGTTCCAGATCCTCAGAGCCAGAACTGAGAAGGCTCGGTTGTAGGTCTTTTTGTTTCTTGAATTTTTGTGGTTTGAGCAATAGGGTACTGGCGCTTCTGGAGGCTCTCGAACCACATGAGAGCTCCAGTTTCTGAGCAAGGTACAGCGGGGTATTGAAGTGGATGGCTTTGTGTGCCATGCATGCAATTTTTAACTGTATCTGAGCTTCATATGGAAGCCATTTCAGGGCCTGCAAGTCCGGAGTAATATGGTTGTATTTTTTTAGTGGCAGTTATGAGCCTAGCAGCTGAATTGAGGGCAACCCTGAGAGGAGCTGTCTTCACTCTGGGCAAGCCGCAAAGCGTTGCACTACCATAGCCCAGCTTTGAGATCACTAATTCTTGCAATGCAACCTTTAGGTCATCAGCAGGGAGATAGGGTTTGAGTTTTCTTAGGATGCTGAGTTGGAAGTTCGCTCCTTTGGTGCGGTTACTGATGTGCTTCTGCATGTTCAAACTTTTGTGTAACATGATACCCAGAGAGGTTGCCGAATCAACAAGATGAGGTCTACCCTTAAGAGCAGTAAGCTGATTCAACCATTGTTCCATGACCGGAGATTGCGTGTGGGGTGCAATTAGGAAGAATTCTGTTTTAAGAGCATTAGCTTCAAGTGGTTAGGTGTCAGCCAGTTTTGTGTTTCCAGAATAAACGGTGTTGGAGGACTGAATGTCCTCGGGGAGGCGATCTTCAGGTATAGTTGGGTATCATTCGCATACATGTGATAATGAATGCTCGATGATTCAGAGTTTCTGTCAGAGGCTCCATGAACAGGTTAAAGAACGTGGGAGAAAGCACTGAATCCTGGGGAATCCCCAGAGTGACCGGCATAGGATTAGACAGGGATTGGTTCATCTTGAAGCTTTGAGATCTGTTATGAAGGAATGAAGGGAACCAGTTTAGTACAGGTCCAGACAGCCCCATCCTGTGTTCTAGGAGGCCAATTAGGTTATCGCGTTTTACAGTATTGAATGCTGACAAAAGGTCAAGAAGGATCAGTAGGCACAATTCATTATGGCCCAACATTCTTAGCGCATCATCGACAATGTGAGTTTGCGTAGACTCTGTACTAACACCCGGGCGGAAACCAGATTGGCATTGGTCTGGAAGTTGGAAATGGTCAATGTAGTTACAGAGTTGGGCGAGCACAAATTTCTCCAGGAGCTTTGCCAAGGTGGGGATGTTGGAGATTGGGCGAAAGTTATGAAGGTCCCGCTTCGCTGGGTTGAGCTCTCTAACACCGGAGCTGCCTGCCGCCCCTGGAGGAGCTGAGAACCAAGGGACTTGCACGCTGGTCACTGCACCGGATTTCATTGTCCAGGAGTCCGTGCGCTTCCAGAGATGAGCGGAGGACCGCCCAGAGGCAAGGAACGAATAAGCAGAAGAAGCCAGCTGCCCATGCAGGGGGAAATTGTATAATGGACCGTATCGACAAACTGATCGAGGACTGTCGAAACCTATTAACAGATAATCCACCTATATCTGCAAGGGGTCTAGAGAGAGCAGACAAAAGCGGGACCACAGCGGGGGACAAGCTCCGGAATAGCGGACCTCTGATCCCGGAAATGTTCAAAGTCAGAAATCGCGATGGAGTTAACCCAAAGGTAGATATTGTTCAAGGGATTCAAGAGCGAGCTGTTGCAGACATTGCCGCATCTAAAGATCTTTCCAGTAAGACGCCCACCGCGTTGGACCCGACCGTTCTTGTTTGTAATAATAGGTTCGACATTTTGGCCCCTGTAGATAGACGTTGCACCACTTCTGGCAGTGATCGATCTGTGCCTGAAGTTCCAACAGGTGAAGAGGAGACGACGAACACAGCGGCCAGTGACCCCTCTCTAGTCACGCGAGAAGACATTACTCCCCTTATCCTTATGGTGAAGCAGCTGCATAACCTAGTGGAGGCCCTGTATAATAAAATCGAGAGTCTCACAGCCACTATAACAAATCTTAGTGTGAGGCAGGTTTTCTGTTCTATTTCTACATCGAATCTAAATGATAATGGCTCAAGCAGGGATCAGGGTAGATTGGTGGTAGATTCTAGAATCCTTCAGGCTAGAGGAGTAGAACCATCCAAACACCCCGACACTCAGCGTAGTGGAGCGAGCAGAGCTGGGAGTGGGCACCCACATGTTAGCAAGGCCCACACTTGTGCTATTGGGCAAAAACAAGCTAACACATTAGCTGGGGAGGGTCGCTCTGGAGCAGGCACTGGGGGTATTGGATTAGGGGCTGGCTCAATAGTCAAAGTAAATCCCTGTTTATCATTAGTGCCAATGCCAGAGCGTGCCCACCAGCCAAAGGGTGTCTCTTCTAATAACCCCTCAAAAGTATATATGGTGAACGTCCCAAAACTAAGTCAGAATAGTGGCTGGGAATCCAGCGAATCTCTCATAAACAAGGCAACCCACTGGATCAGGTACGTCAGGGGCTGCCGTTCATTAATTAGAGAAGACATTCACATAGCTAAAAGGATTTCCATTGCAGGGGAAAAAACAGACTGTATTGAGCAAGTCCTTAAAAACCACTATTTGGCGGAAAACCTAATTCTGTTAGAGTTCAGAACTTGCTCCCCAGACCATTCCAAAATCCAATTTAGATCCTCTCCCATCCAAAGCAAACCTCTAGGCAAGCCAGTGGGTGGGAGAGAATTAGCTAGTTCCATTCTTATCTTGATCAAAACGATTGACTATCAGAAGTAGGTGTTGAATTGGGACACATTATGGTAGAGCAAAGTTCGCCCTTAGCTAACAATCTGGGCGAACCCCAAATAACGGACATCCCCAGGCCTACCGACGACCACCCTACAGTATTCTGGTTACTCCCCGAATTACCACATTAAAATCAACCTTGATAATATCATGGAATATTGCTGGCCAGAAATCTAGGGTTGAATCACCTGATTGGGCCTTTTTCATTAATTCGTATGGCATCTGTCTATTTCAGGAAACATGGTTACTAGAACCACTATTCTTTCCTGGGTTTTTGAATTACAGCATACCAGCAGTAAATGGAGTTAGAGGGAGGCCATCGGGAGGATTAACCATCTGGATTAAACAGGACTTAGACGCTAGTGTAAAATTTATCCATACAAACCACAGGGACCTACAGCTTCTTACCCTCAAGAATAGTAACAATGAACTGGTTGTTATATACAACCTGTATGCAAGGAGCACTGGAGGGGAAAAATCGGAAGTCATAGTGGCATTAGAAGAACATATTGAACGCTATTCACAGCAATCCCATATCATTCTAGGTGGCAACTTTAACTCAACTTTTGAGCCCCTACTGGGAGGCGAGTGGAACATCTCTGAGGAGGAAGACAGCCAATGGGGTGTACCCAAACTCAAACTAGAGCCTGTAAAAAGGTGGTCTGAAATAACTATCCAGATTAATGCACTTTGCCTGAACAAGGGGCTTCGTGCTACCAATAGTAGGACCCAGCAAGACAAGAGAGGTGCTAAAGTACTGGAGAGCCAAGAGCATCTGGACTTTATATTAACCAAAATGAAGCTAGCTCTGCATGAAATGAAGGACGAATCTACTAAGGGGGACCAGGCCTCAGTTCTGAAATCAATTACTAATATACATGAATCACTTTTTATAGATTTAAAAAGCCTATTTGTTAAGCCCAATAAGCCCAACAATAACAGCAAAAGTCATGTGCCGCGATGGTACACATGTGAGTGTAGGAAAGCCAGGACAGATTTGGGGACCCCCCCTTAAAAGTGGAATGAGCGAACGAGTGCGCGCAGCAAGGGGAGCATACAAGTGTATAGTTCACAAATCTAAGAGAGCTTGGGACGAGCAAAGGTGGCAGGACCTAAAAGAAGCGGGCATGCAAAAAGATTCCAGAAAGTTTTGGGACATACTAAAATGGGAAAGTGAGAGAAAACGGGACAAGCCTCAAAACTGGGTGCCCAAAGAGGAATGGGTATCATACTTCAAGCCCCAATATGCTAAGAGTATGGAACTATGCACCCACTTGGAGGATCCCGATATGTTGTTTTTTTACTGATGACACATTCAATCTTGAAGACGTGCATCAGGCACTTGACATGGTAGTTCCTGCTAGGGCCCCAGGCATTGATGGAATACCAGCAGATGTATTTCTACATGACAGAGATCCCTGGGGAGATTACATACTTCTGCGAGCAAATAGTATAGCTAAAGGAGCTCCCATCCCTACTACCTGGCAAGGGGCGGAAATAATACCGGTATATAAGAAAGGGGACAAGACCTTACCTAGTAATTACCGCCAAATCAGCCTGATCAATACCATTCAGAAAATCTTCGGCAGGCTGATTCTAAACAAGATACAGGCTTGGGAACAAGATGGGAACATCCTATCCCGACTGCAAGCAGTATTTCGATCTTCAATCAGTACGGTTGATCAAGTCCTCCAATTCGCTATGTTATATTGGAAGACTGTCCTACTAGGAGGGTGCAGTCTTTATGCTGCCTTTATAGACCTCAGGGCAGCCTTCGACCTTGTTCCCCGGGAAACTTTGTGGCAAGTTCTCCACCACATGGGTATGCCCAGTGCCCTCCTCACACTAATTATTAGACTACATGAAAACAACTTTGCCCAGATAAGGTGGGATAGCCCTGGAAGCATCACCCGCCAGTTTCCTGTGGAAAGAGGGGTGCAGCAAGGCTGTGTCCTTGCGCCAACCCTGTTTTCCCTATACCTAAATGATGTGGCAAACATATTGATCACAGCTAATGTTGATGCCCCAACTCTAGCGAGAGTCAAAGTACCCATACTAATGTTTGCTGATGACTGTTTAATTATAGCCAAAACCCCAAGTGGATTACAGAAGGCATTAGGAATCTTCGAAAGCTTCTGTACCGCTCGTGGTTTGGAAGTAAATGTCTCCAAATCAAAATACATGGCCTTTAATCAGCACAAATCTTTCAAGGGCAAAATGCTTATGAACAATCTTCCCCTTGAGAAGGTCCAAGCATTTACTTACCTTGGGGTATGCATTCAACAAGATTTATCCTGGAAACAGCAAGTGGAATTGGGAACTCTCAAGCACCGTCAGCAAGCAGGAGCATTAAACAGGGAACACGCTAGGCCACACACTAAACCAATTGCTCCTGCCCTTTCCTTCTACAATGGTAAGGTGATCAGCTCAGCCCTATACGGCGTAGAGATATGGGGATTTGAAAACCTGGGGAAACTAACAGCATCAGAGAATAGATTTTTGAGGAATCTTGTCAGCCTACCCCAGAGTACCCCTATGTGCCCCCTGTACCTTGATATGGCCATGAGACCTATTGCTCACAGAGCTGCCCTCCGACCAGTTCTATATTGGAGGCACCTATGGACAACACCTGAACTGAAAACCTACGCTGAGGGACTGAAGGATTTAATCAGAAGTGACATCCACCACAAAATCGTACGGTTATCCAGGATTGGTAAAACCTTACTAGAACTGGGACTAAGAGCGCTCTGGGAAGATCCAGGGAATGCCAGGTACCCCTCTAAAAAGGACCTCAACGGTTTGTACTGGGAGGCTGTGACCCTAGAAGTGTACAGGAAGGCTGCCCCCCTCTCACTCACAGGGACCTTTCTGGGTTTTAAAGAGACACCCATGTTCGAAGTTTTTTGAGATAGTATCAGCAAACCTCTGGATCGCAAGCTGTTTTTCCAACTAAGGATAGGCAGCTTACCAGTTAGAGCATTTACCTCAAAATGGGCCCGGGGAAATAAGGTTGCCTGCCCAGGTTGCCCTGCTGCTCTGGAATCGATAAACCACATAATATTTGAATGCCCAGCGTATGCAGACCCACGTCGGAAGTGGTTACGCCCCATCGCTAAGTTACTGGGAACCAGAAGTGTCATAGTAGCAGCTAGAATAATCCGTACCAGCAATAATCTTACCAACTGTATAGCTCTGGCCAAATTTATAGGATGGGCATGGGTCATCAGAAGCAAACTGGAACCGGGACTGAAACCTTGTTAAAAGTCTAGCTAAAGCCTGTAGGAAAATTCATGCAGTTTTTGTAATCTGTACTTACGATGCATTTTATGAATTCAACCAAACCATTTTAAACTTTTAAACTATGAAATGTAATTTATATTTTAATGCTTTTATGACATTGTCGAATAAAGCTTGTTTTGACTTGGTATGAATGTCTGTGGGATCAGCAGATGGTTTCTTTAGAATCGGGGTAACTTGACCCGATTTGAGCCAATCCGAATAGCACCTTGCTGAAGTGATGCATTGACGATTGTAGTCCAAAGTGTTAGTAAGGAGGTTCTACCTTCCGGGAAAAGGTTTGATGGCAGGGGTTCATTGTAGTGATTGGAAGGTTTCAAAGTCAACAGCAATTTGTGTATAGTGCATTCATCCAAGCTTTCAAAAAGACTCCAGGATGCGTTGTTTTTGGGGAGGTAGGGCTGCGCAGGGTCAGTGATAATCAATTCTGGGGGAAGGAGGATGTTCAGTGGACTGATCAACAGGTGATCAGAGGCAGAGCATAATTCAGTAATCTTAATAGTCTTATCCGTGAAGAAGTCTGCAAATTCTTCATAGTTCTGCAGTGTCCCTTTACCCAGTGACGAAAGATTAGGATGTCAATTAGCCTGGGACTTGATGAGTTCGAACAGTTTTTTTGCACGGTATTATACTTGCTCTATTTGATTTCTGAAAAAAGTGGCCTTCGAGCATCTGATGCGTTTATTTGTTATGCTTCTTAGGAATCTCAGATGGTAGAGATGTTCAAGGGAGGGATGAGATCGCCAAAGCCTTTCCGCAAGTCTTACATTTCTTCTTTCGGAATTGGGACTATCATTGAGCCACAGTTTGGAGAATTTAGAGGACATTCTTTTAAGCTGTAGTGGTGCAACCTAGTCTAGTACATTAAGCATTAAGTGGTTATAGTGGGCCGTAAGTTTGTGGACATCCGACATATTCAAGGGATTGGGCAGGATGTTATCGCAGAGAGCAGTCAGATCTTGTGAGTTGATGTTCCGTAGACTTCTTTTCAACTGTTTTGGGTTCTTAGGCTGGGCTCTACATGCTTGTACCGACTCCAGGATGAGGAAGATGATGAAATAGTGGTCTGTCCAATCACACAGGAGGATCGAATCCTGGAGGATGGAATTGGGCTTGCCAATGACAAGATCTAAGGTAGCTCCTTTGATATGAGTAGGGCTGTCACATATTTGGATTAGGTTGAGGTCTAGTAGGAAGGATTTATGGCTATTGACCACCATATCATTCACATCATTCCAGTGAAGGTTGAAATCTCCCAGGAAGATCTGAGTGCCATGGAAATCAGCGTTGGCTGAGATAATTTCCATGATCTTGTTGCATGGATTTCTGCTCATATACAGAACTGTGCACAGAGCATAAGGACATTATTGAATTATGGTGTCCCAGAAACTCACCTCCATGCCTAACAAAGCCTTTAACAGCTAGCAATCAGTGTCACATTAGAATTTCGTCCTATAGCAAAGAAACCAATGATTAGACAACCCAGAACATGCGACTTAGGACAATCTCAGGAATAATGGGAAGTGAAAGCACTCTTTGGTTACACTCATAGTAGTCCGTAACTGGAGTAATAATGAGACACGGTAAGGTTAAAAATTGTATTTTAACATTGTGTCCGCATACGCAGTATCTTAGACAACATAAGCAGACATATTATCAGTAATAATGTGATTAGCAGGGTTACAATTCCATAAAACACAAAAGGAGGAACCATATTACAATGATAGTGCAAACAGGTAAAATATAGTTCCTACTTTAAACACCCTTCCTATATAGGATCATTATTTTATAAAATACAGAAGGTCTCATGAGCAACGGGGGACCCCATTTACCTTTCCGCTCAGTAAGAGTAAATTACATCAGGATCAGCATATATCTCTCTGCATCCCTGGATTCTTCCAAGTGTGTAAGATCATGTCAAGTGTGCTATGATAAACGCTGCAGAATCTCAATCAGCTCGCAGCTGCCAAAATATTGTGTCTAGAAAGTGTTACACGGGCATGCCGAAAAACAGGCTCACACGTTATGATGACCTTGGCGACTCAGCACTCACTGTACAGACTGATGGGTACGATGTATGTCTAGGGGAGAGAAAAACAAACTCTTACCCATGTGAGAACCTTCGAAAAAGCTAACTTGCAAAAACAACTAGCAGCAGTGTTGTGCGCAAAAGCAGTCAAAGGAAAAAGATGGCGTTTAAATTCAGAAAAGCCATGCTAACATAACATACACGCGTAAGGTGGCCCTAATCCACACAACAATCTGTTCTGTGAAGGGAAAGTTGTTGCGAGGGGATTGGTAAAACGTGCAGAGTTTGCATAAATGATTGTAGCTACCAGTCACTTCAATTTATAGGTATTCACAAGACGGCAAGAGATCTTATTGTATTACGTTCACTGTTAGTTTGCTGCAATGTAAACATGCAGTGCCGCCACCTTGTTAACTTGTTCTGTCCAACCTAATGATATCGTAATTGGAAGGTACTAAAATGTCTGGGATGGGGGCAGTCATTTAGCCAGGTTTCAATCAGCATTGCAAGGTCAAGGTCCTGGGCAAGGATGAGGTTGGCAATGTCTGCAAGTTGTTTAACTGCTGATCCATTGTTTAGGGGCACGCATTTGAGTCTTATGTTGGTATCCGTTGGTGCAGGTAGTGTGGCGGTGACTCTCATGACGTTGTTCTTGTTTAATGATCTGATGTTTGGCCTAGGTTCCCTGAAGGGATCCGTGGGGATGGATTCAATTTGTTGCAAGTTTGTTATGGTGGAGGGATGTGCCAGATCATATGAAAGTAGGAGAGAATGAATATCCCTATTGGACAGGGAGTCACTACACCTGGAGAGGCAAGACGGGTTGTTAGGGTGCAGAGCAGAGGCCCAACTATGGGGTGTGTGGGTGATGTGGAAGAGTGACTGCAGAATAGAGGGGGGAAAGGGAGCTAGGTACACCCATTAGCTGGGAGCGAGCAGAGATGTTGATTATTCATAGTGGAACAACTTAGTCTGGAGTTAGCTGACAGTTCCTCAATCAATCAATCAATCAATTTCAAAGCACACTATACCCGCGAGGGTCTCAGGGTGCTGGGGGGGGGGCGCTACTGATCGAACAGCCAGGTCTTGAGTATCCTCGTGAAGGTCAGCAGGTCTTGGGTCTGTCATACACTCAGTGGGAGGGTGTTCCATGTCTTGGCGGCGAGGTGGGAGAAGGATCTGCCACCAGTGGTTGTTCTTCGGATGTGCGGGCCTAAGTTTGTCTTAAGTCTGTCTTAAGTCTGTCCTACTACTTTTGGTATTCACAGAAGGCATTTAGTAGTAGTAAAGTTAGGATTTTGTCTTAAGTTTGACTTAAGACAGACTTAAGACATTCTTAAGACAAACTTAAGACAGACTTAAGACAGACTTAAGACAAACTTAGGACAGACTTAAGACAGAATTAAGACAGACTTAAAGACATACTAAATGCCTTCTGTGAATACCAAAAGTAGTACGTTTAGGATTTTGTCTTAAGTTAGTTCTGTGAATTGGGCCCATTGTTAGTTGAGTCAGGAAGGCTCTCACATAAATGGATTTTAACATATCCAACTGTAATTAAATTGTCCAGACCAGGCCTTTTGTCCACTAATGTGCCTATAACAGAACTTAACATGGTATGTTTAGAAGATTTGTGTGACCAGGCTTTGCATTATAGTTAATCAGGGCAACAGTAGCAGAACCAGCAAAAGTTACCCTAATAAGAAATTGTAATAAATGGGATCCCAGGTCAACTTCCTTAATCTTCCCACTAAATCTAGAGAAATAAAGGCGACTAAACCCTTTTTATCCCTCCCTGCTGCAGATGCCACTGCAGGAATAAAATGTCTTGGACCCTTCAAGAAAAAAAAAACATTTGACTCCTCCCATCTTTCTTGCTAATGTGTTATAAAATATAACCAAGTTAAATCATTAAATGTAGACACAAGTCCAGTGATGTTCCATGAAAACAAAAAGTAATCTTGGGGATAACTGCTTGGCATATCAACAGGGGAGCTTACAGACAAGGGGATATCGGAGTTCAAAAGAGTCCCAGAATGAACAGGTCAGTCCCATGTGTCCAACTTGCTTAAGGGGGCATATCTGTTAGAGATCGTCAAAACAGAGGCACAGAAGATATGGGAGCAAGTCTATTTTGAGTGCTCGGCTGACAAGAAGCCAGTTTCCAAGAGGGGGAACATGCCACTTCAGGCTTATAAAATTAACCAAGAGGAAGAGCCTGAATTGTTGAAGGTCTACTATTTCTTAGTGAGCTTATGGTGGTCAATTCCAGTGCTGCTATAGTAGACCAATTAGAATTGACCACACAGTCCGACACCCACTTCTCTTCCTTACTAACCACCCAGTTCATTATTCTCACCATATTAATATTCTCATACATATGAGGGCCCTAATAGGAATGCATACCTAACCAATGTACAGCTTTAATATTAAGTGTAACAAAGGTTTCTGGCATGGATTCTTTCAGTGGAGGCACATTTCCCAAAATCACCACATACAGGGTTGCTTCAGGGGGGTAGATTAATTACAAGCTCCACCTTGGGGTATCTGTCTTGATATCTTGTGTGCAGCAACTGGAGAGCCTGAAGACAATGAAGAAATTGATGGAGTATTATTTAACACAAAATGAGGCTGGGAATTTTCAAAGAGATGTTCCGGCCTCGTTGCGTGCCCATGCGGGATACACAATTGAATTGGAAGGCGTGTTAGCCAAATTGTTACTTCAGAGGTTGTATTCAGGTACTGGTTTACTCACTTTGTTCAAGGGGATCATGTTAGTAGACAGTCTAGTTTCAATGGCTGTCAGCCTTAAAAGAATTGGGTCCAGTTTAGCACACAAAA
This sequence comes from Lissotriton vulgaris, assembly GCF_964263255.1. Taxonomy (NCBI): domain Eukaryota; kingdom Metazoa; phylum Chordata; class Amphibia; order Caudata; family Salamandridae; genus Lissotriton; species Lissotriton vulgaris. The sequence continues at coordinate 791,295,040 of NC_141694.1, read as the reverse complement.
CGTCATTAAGTTCTGCCTTAAAAACATCAGCCAAAGCATCATGTGAAATAGAGGATCGTTAAAATATTTTTTCTTTGTGCAGAGGCGGCTCATCTGCTAAGGCGGAGGAGCATCACCTCACTGCCTTTCAGGACTGTAAAAAAGGAAAAATAAAATGATAATAACGCAAGGTCATCAAGATTTTATTTTTCCATGCTGAGGCAGTTTTGCAGGGTGGGCTGAGCTGGCCTGGGAAACAAAGGGGGGAGGAATGATGGCCCTCTCTAAGTGCCCATGACTGTTTGGCCGACCTCATTCCCCACTATTGTGCGCTCCTTGTCTAGAATGGGCTGCACAGGGAGTATGGCAGGGTTGCCAAGTGATCAGTGGAGGCCTGGCAGGGATAAACTATGCCCTGACACAAAAAGGGAGTGCTCCGCTAGTTCAATCCCCTTCAACACAACACCCACAGCAAGTGCCAAAAAATCAATTGTAGAGATTGTAGGGGCCACAGAAGAGGATAGTGATTTAGATGGAGTAGCCTTTCTTTTCCCCATATTTCAAATCACTTAACTGAAGAAAGAACAAGCAGCAACCAAAGAAGCTTCAAACAGGAACTGTACCTTATCTCAGTTCAAAAGGAGAAGCAAGGGAGGTGGCCCAGACCAGTCGAAGCCAGTCGATGATGGACGAAGATGGGTCCAGTCTTTGCCTGGGTGCATCCCATGCCCGCAGGTCACCACGGTGTTATTGTCTTGCCATTCTTTTCACTCCCTTTTAAGATTTACGTGTGGGTCTGCAGACCTGTCAAGCAGGATTTGATACTATGCTGTCAAAAAGAGGCCCACATCCACACCCTACATATTCTGCAGAACTCACAAGAGTCATCTCTGCCCATTCAGTTCAGCCAATTGGTTGCACCTAGGTGGTATTTATCATCTATCCACATACATTGAAAGGCTAATCAGTGGCTAGGAGCTGTCAGAAATCTATGCTAAATGGACTCCTGGTAGTTCAGGCATGTAAAGGGTAACTTTCTAAAATGTACTTTTCCCTACTACTTACTAAAAATCCAACTTCACTATTGAAAGTGATTTTTACTAATTCTTCAAATTATGGACGCGGTGTAGGGGTCGAGACTACAGCTCCCAGCCTGCCATGGGACCACACCGCCCACTTCCTGTTTGGCGCCAGCGGAGGCACACTAAAGCGGACAGCTCCCACGGAGGAGGGGGGGACGCCGGCAAACATCGAGGACACACGGCGAGGGGGGCTGCAAACCTACCTGCTCCTTGCCGCAACTGGGTGACGAGGTAACGCTGGGTTCCTGACGCTGTGGTCTCCCCCTCCGCTGAGCTGCAGGCATCGCTCGGACGCGGTGTAGGGGTCGAGACTACAGCTCCCAGCCTGCCCTGGGACCACACCGCCCACTTCCTGTTTGGCGCCAGCGAAGGCGCACTAAAGCGGACAGCTCCCACGGAGGAGCGGGGGACACCGGCAAACATTGAGGACACACGGCAAGGGGGGCTGCAAACCTACCTACTCCTTGCCGCAACTGGGTGACGAGGTAACACTGGGTTCCTGACGCTGTGGTCTCCCCCTCTTCTGAGCTGCAGGCATCGCTCGGACGCGGTGTAGGGGTCGAAACTACAGCTCCCAGCCTGCCCTGGGACCACACTGCCCACTTCCTGTTTGGCGCCAGCGGAGGCCCACTAAAGCGGACAGCTCCCACGGAGGAACGGGGGACGCCGGCAAACATCGAGGACACACGGCGAGGGGGGCTGCAAACCTACCTGCTCCTTGCCGCAACTGGGTGACAAGGTAACGCTGGGTTCCTGACGCTGTGGTCTCCCCCTCCGCTGAGCTGCAGGCATTGCTCGGATGCGGTGTAGGGGTCGAGACTACAGCTCCCAGCCTGCCCTGGGACCACATCGCCCACTTCCTGTTTGGCGCCAGCGGAGGCACACTAAAGCGGACAGCTCCCATGGAGGAGCGGGGACGCCGGCAAACATCGAGGACACACGGCGAGGGGGGCTGCAAACCTACCTGCTACTTGACGCAACTGGGTGACGAGGTAACGCTGGGTTCCTGACGCTGTGGGCTCCCCCTCCGCTGAGCTGCAGGCATCGCTCGGACGCGGTGTAGGGGTCGAGACTACAGCTCCCAGCCTGCCCTGGGACCACACCGCCCACTTCCTGTTTGGCGCCAGCGGAGGCGCACTAAAGCGGACAGCTCCCACGGAGGAGCGGGGGACGCCGGCAAACATCGAGGACACACGGCGAGGGGGGCTGCAAACCTACCTGCTCCTTGCCGCAACTGGGTGACGAGGTAACGCTGGGTTCCTGACGCTGTGCTCTCCCCCTCCGCTTAGCTGCAGGCATCGCTCGGACGCGGTGTAGGGGTCGAGACTACAGCTCCCAGCCTGCCCTGGGACCACACCGCCCACTTCCTGTTTGGCGCCAGCAGAGGCGCACTAAAGCGGACAGCTTCCTCTGCCTCGCGGACGCGCGCGGGTGGCGCAGGGCGGAGCCCGGGCAGAGGGCGGGCCGTCTGTGGCCGTCCGGGGCCGAAGGAGGCCGGGCAGGGCTAACTCGCTAACATCTATCACCTAAGATGGGTAAGAGAAAGAAAAACTCGACTATGGAGGAGGGTGGTAAAAATGCCAAAGTGCCCAGGCATTCAAATTCCATCATTTCATATCTTTCCTCGGCAGTAGGGGCACTAACTAAGGAGATTGCCAATGCCGAGCAAGAACTCGCCATTGCACTGACTTCCCCCCGAACAACAGTAACATCGCAAACAGTGGAGGCTGTAGTCCCCATTCCTAGTAACCTATCCTGTGTCCCTCTCGAACCCCTTGTGACCATCGTTAATCCCCCCCCTTGCCCAACCAGTTAACGATCCTGTATCTACTCCATCTGTTACACCTCCAAGTGCTCACCCCCTGCTGGCCACAAAAACAAACAATCGCAAGAAAGGGAAAAAAGCTAACATTATGCCAGCTATTGTTGATAAATCGGACAGTTTGGAGGACAAACTTGAGGAACTTTTTGTGGCTAGGATTGAACCGCTCTTGGTGGGTATCGCCAAAGACATTGTGGACACCTTAAACACATGCTTGGAAGGACTTTTAAAGAAATGTTCCCTCCTTGATAGAATCGTAAACTCGCTACCTTCAAACAGCATATTAACGACTGAGGATAAAACTGAGTAAGCGGGTAGGGGCATGAGATTAGTGGGGAATATACCTACGACCCATCCCACTAGTGGAACCACGCATAAAGAGAATAGGCCTCAGGTTGCATTCACATCCCCTCAGCAGGCCCTGGTTAACGATCCCATTGTGGCACTTGAGCCAATGGCATTGCCCCAAAAGTACCTACCGCCTATGAGAAGGGTCTCCCCAAGCTCATATAAACTTAACCTCCCACCGGAGGCGTCTCCACTGGTGGCGGTGTTCATTGGGGTAGACCCCCTTGGGGAAGAGGAATGGGAATCAACCAGGGAACTTATGGCCAAAGTAAAGTCTTGGTGTGCTGAGAAATGTTGTGGGGAAAATATAGCAGACATGATTATTCACGCAAGGAGGGTGGGCTGGATTGGCAAACAACCGAAAACAACATATGGTGATTGCATGGTTATAAATTTCTGCAGGGCAGATGTGGCCGATAGACTTTTTTGGGATGGTACAGCGATACCAACTAGGGACCATTTAAGACCATTTCCCCTAGGCTTTTTCTATCAACCGCCCACCTTCCCAACACCCAAAATCAATTATCAGGCTAGATGGCAGGGCATGAGGGCAGCAGCGACATGCAGAAATGAAAATGAGTTTACCCAAACACAATCAGTAACAGCCCCACCTGTCCCTCTTACAATGACCCAACACGTTCCTCAGGATATAATCAAGGAGGGCGGGATGAGTTTGAGCAACCAGTACACCCCCCTGTCTGGCCTGGATGATATGGATTGACTACCAAGGGTAGAGTTAACCTCGATCACTGATGAAAGTAGGGCTATTGATGAAGCAGGTTGTAAAACACTCAGTTGGACCATCGCAGGCATTAGTTCGAAAATGAGTGACACTGAATGGGTTAGTTTTATCTCAGACCACAATGTCATTGCTTTGCAGGAAACGTGGGACATGACATCCCGCTTTTGGTTGGACGGTTTCGCAGGTTTTGCAGTTGCGGCTAACTCCAGTAACGCAGGGAGAGCAAGGGGAGGCCTCCTGACTCTTTTTTCACTCGATCTTAACGGGTCACTGAAACAGATCAAATATGACTCTCCAAACTGCTTAATTGTAGAAAGGAAAATTAATCCTTCAAAGAGTACATTGTTTATTAATTTTTACAAGTCTGTTAATAAGGAATATGGTGGGGGCAATATCTTAAGATTGGATGCTTTTTTAAATCTACTTAGTCAAAATAATCATACCAGTTATCACTTTGTGTTAATGGGTGACTTTAATATTCATCCTTATGATTTTTGTGTTATAATTGATTGTATGGAGACATTGGAATTGGAGGGGCCGCATTTTGAGCATACGAAGGCAGGTGAGGAACTGGAGCACTTCCTGGCCAATTTTAACCTCTTTGAATTCAATGCGAGGGAGGGGGAATCTAGAATTCCTACCTTTAAGGGGTCATCCCCTGGGACTGTCATTGATTACATCTTTGCGACCCCTGTTATTCTCAATCACACTACTTCCTATCGTACCGTCCCATCCCCCTTTAGTGATCATAATCCTGTCCTCTTGATTGTGGCCTGGGGAGATTCTATCGGCCCTAAGCCAGGACAGGTCAGACCTGGACCTGCCCTACGCTTAACGGACCAGGGTAGATGGCTGAAGTGGGCGAATGTGGTCCCTGGAGATTTTTACATTGACATTGGTCCGCAGATAAACGATCAGATCACGATCTGTCTAGACCCATCCTCACAAGGCCATGATATTATGGATGCCTTCCAGTTAATATGTAGTAAAGTTTCTTCCAATCTTATGATGCAACGGAGAAGGGGAGATTCTAAACACTGTAGATGGTTTGACCCCGCCTGCTCTAAAGCACTTAAAGCTTTAAAATTAGCAAACCCCAGGGACAGGGCCTTGGTTGCAATCTTGCGAAAAGACTATAGGAAGGCCATTAAGAGTAGACAGGATTGTATTAAACAGGAGGCATGGGAACAATTAACTTCCACTGATGATATTGCGGGATAGAAGGCAATTCTGGGCTGTAATTAACCATCCATACTTCTTGGAGTCACCTAACCCAGAGACTGACTGCGTTATCCCAGACGAGAAGTGGTTGGCACATTTTAGTGCCGCCTATGGAGATAGTGGCAATTCCACCCACCCACCAAACACGACCTGTTCGGTGCCCACGCCCCTACACTTTAACAGTGCGAGGTTGAAAAAGCAATCGGTGCAACCACTAGGAATAAAGCCCCTGGCCCAGACGGGGTACCGGCTGACTTTTATATACATTCACCGAAATTATGGGCTGGTATCCTGGCAAATGTGTTTACAGCAGCAAATAGTACCCCACCCCCAAACACATGGGCGACTTCCACAATAGTCCCCATATTTAAAAAGGGCAAAAGGGACGACCCAGGGTGTTACCGGCCATATCCCTTTTGGACTCTGCTATAAAGATCTTGGGCAGAGTCCTCTTGGCAAGGTTAAGGGGCAGTTTGGAAGGATGTGGCGGTCTGGCCGACATCCAGTACGGCTTTAGGGAAAAAAGAGGCACGATTGAACAGTGTTCAAACTTACACCTGTTGATCACTAAGTACACGGTGGCCAAGGAGGGGACATTGTACTTAGCGTTCATGGACCTCTCCTCAGCCTTCGACTTGGTCAACAGGTCAAAGTTATGGGAAACCCTCTTGAAGCTGGGGATTGATGAAGACCTGGTTGGGTTTATAGCCTCTCTCCACCGGGAACTTTTTGCTGCAGTAAGGGTAACAAAAGAAGGCAGATGCACGACCCGCTTTAACTCGAAGCGGGGTGTTAGGCAGGGCTGCATATTAGCACCCCTGCTATTTACAATTTATATCAATGGCCTAGGTAAGCACCTAGAGGGGGCAGCGAGAGACGTTTCGCGTGTAGGAGAAGTTAAGATACATGCTCTCCTATACGCGGATGACGCTGTACTCATAGCACGTACTGGGGTTTGTCTCCAAAAGCTGCTGGATGCATTTGGCTCCTTTATGGACCAGCTTGATTTGAGGGTTAACGCCACTAAATCTCACACTATGGTCACAGGACCGCAAAAGAAAAAGGGTAAGGTAAAAACATTTTTTTGTAAATGAGAGGTAGTCTCTAGCGTTCCTGTCTTCCCTTACCTTGGTGTGCTTTTTGACAGCAAGGGCACCTGGGGACCTCAGATACGGGCCAAAAGCCTAGCGGTGACAAGGACATCTATGGCCATTCTGCGTTTCGCTAAAAGGTTGGGCCACAGACCAATGGAGGCCATCTTAAAGGTGTATAACAGTAAATCCCTCCCTGTGGTACTATACGGCGCGTCTTTATGGGGTTATGTACGCCTGGACAAAATTCAGCTGGCGGAGAATAGATTTTTATGTTCCCTTTTGTGTTTCCCTCAATCTTCACCAACCTTTTCCATTCATGTGGAGCTGGGATTGGACTATGTCCAGGATAAACTGAGATTGGCGCCTTTAACATACTGGCTCAAGACTTGGCTAAATACAGAACTAACGCTAAACCACATGATCATGAAGGATGTGATGAGCTTGGAGAACAGTAGCACAATTCCATGGCTATCCTACTTAAAAAAATCTTTTAATGACCTGGGACGACCAGACTTATTTACTGATCTCTCTGGTATTACAAAACAGGATGTGGATGTTATTGAAAAACAATTTATAGTAAGAGAAAGATTGTTGCGAGAAGAATCAGAATTGTTAAAGCCCACAGTTAGACGCCATTATGTGTCATTTCATTCACCTGCAATTGAACCCTATTTATGTTTTGTCACAAACCCATTTCATAGGTTTCTGTTAACGAAATTCAGGTTCAATCTTATTCACTTTTATTTGGGCAATTTTAATTCTTGGATAAAACCAGAGTTAGCACCACCTTGCACTTGTGACAACTTTTCAGTTCAAGACACGATGCACTTTATTATGTTTTGTGATTTCTTCTCTGCACAAAGAAAAAAACATCTGCTACCTGTTTTAAGGGAAGCTGGTTTCTCCCAGGTGAGACCAGCCATGCTTTATTTACAAACATTGGGAAACATATGCATCACATTCTCCATGGCAAACTTTCTAGTGGCAGCGGTTAGATCAAGAAGATGCAAGAACCTGCCAATCCCGTGTGTATAAACTGTTTTTATCGATTCTTAAACTGTTTTTACTGTAACACTATGTCAAATGAATTCGATTGCGATGAAACTGTTTAATTCTATTTTACTTGTATATAATATTATATATAATATTGTTTTTATGTCTTTTGTATGATTTTAACCGAATCTAATAAAGTTAATTTGACTGACTGACTTGACTAATTCTTCAAATTAGTTGTTGAATTATTTTTCTAGCTAGTCCGATGTCAGAGATACAGTATCAGTATTTTAATCTGCACTGTGGATTTCTGTATGGTAGAGCCAACCATCCTAAAATAAAAATGGCTTTTGAGTGTTAGTCACTGTAAGGACATTTAACTTTACATTCATATCTACATGTCCTACTTTTAAATACCATTCAAACTGCCTTGTGGGCTACAATATTTGAAATGGAGATTTTCACCTGTGTATTTTGATGGCCGAATTGCTACAGTCATGCTATTATGATAGGTCTAAAGCAATGTTTGCACTGCCACACTAGTGGGCAGCACAATGGGTGCTGAACTCCACTAGCAGCATTTAACTTCCAGGCCCTCAGTAAAGTTTTTACTATATACAAGGTTCTTAAATGCAAGGCAAATATACCAGTCAGTATTATCCCAAATCAATGAGGATTAACAGGGGAGCACAGCTACTTTACTAATGGTTAGCAGGGGTAACATGCACAGAGATCTAAAGGCAGTTAAAATATAAAGTGCAGAGAAAGGCAAAAAATCTGGGGTGACTATACGGAAAAGGCAGATGCCCTACAAATTTCCATTAGGCTGGCTGTCCGTAGGCATTGCCTGTTGCATGCTGCAAACAATTTTTTGTTGTTATTAACTTATGTCTCAAGTAGGCAAGGCCTATTTTGTTGATTGCTTTATGGACACCATATAAATAGCTTTGAAGATTGCATGTTTTTTAATGGCCGGCCAATGGAATGCCTTCAGATGGGAGAAGGATGAGTCTTGCGGGTGCCTTCTGAATAACATGAAGACAGCGAGTAAGTTAGTGAGGGATCCCTAAATAGACCGAGTTATTATATTTGAGTCTGAATGTAGTTAATGAGTGAATACTAGTTTTACGGGAGGTAATTGGGAGGACTGGGGGTGATCATTCTCAGCATTTTAAGAAGGGTATAGCACAGTTTAGATGTCTTATTGATCTGTCTCCCTTATGTGGGTTGGTTATCAATGATGATGCCCAAGTCTTTAGCTGAGGAGAATGAGAAGGGAGTCTGAACTATGGTCCGTTGGCCCGCAGGTTGGGGACTAAGGCTGAAATGGAGAATCTGTCATGTCCCCATTCAGCTAGTGGCATTTGTTCCTCATTCAGCAGCCAATTGCACTCATGCATGATTAAAGATTAGCTTGAACCTGGCTGGCGGCTTCTGGAATAGGAATTAGCGTTTGAGTATCATTCGCAAATCGCAAACCAGACAAGTGCCTGCACATTTGCGCATGTCACTTAAATGTATGTTTCTGCTTGTAGTCTCTTGTCTGAGAAAGAGACCGTATGGACCATTTAGCAGCCTTTCCCATTGTAATGTTCCTCTGCAACATCGGAACAGAAATATGGAAGCATCAGAGGTCACTGTTATAGCGACTTCAAGGGTTTTTGAATATGAAGAAACTGTCTGCCCACCATGAAGGCACCACACAGTACCATATGGCATCTTAACAACAGATATATATTATATATTATATATATACATAGGTAGAAATAGTTAGGACCTCTTTTCTATTCAAAAAGCTGTTTTCTTTTGCCAATATCTTTGGAGCCGTTTGATGAATCTTCGCAGAATTTTCCAAACTAATGGTTCATTCAGGTCAGCTCCGGTCTTGAAAGTTTTGGGATGATTTGTCAAGTGGAGGCTGAGAAAAAAGGGGGTCAAAATCGTGTTTTCCCCATGTTAATTTCCATAGAAACTTTAGACAAAGCTACAGCCGGAACTGCTGAACAGAAGTACAACAACATTTGGCAAAAAGGTAGGTCATGGTCCAGAAAATGTGCTTTTTTTTAGATGGTGCAAATCCGTTCAGTAGTTGCTGACCCCCAGGGCCAAAAAAAGCATTTTACTTTTTTAAATGGACGAAGTCACGCTGGGTCTGTGAATCTGGCAGAGAAAAGAAGAAAAAAAGTAAGTGGGGTCTCCGTGCATAATTTTCTATAAGCCCCCGGGTGTGATGTGCAATTATGAAGTGGGGGCCTGAGGGGGCCCCCACAGCCCTGGGAACCGCCACCTCCCCAGGGCTAAAGTGATAAAATAGTGTAGGGGGCTTCTGCCCCCCACGCTGCCCCTGCCAACCAACTCCCTGGGGCATTTTTCTATTTTGTGTGGGAAGCCTCAGGCCCCCCAAGCCCAAGGGACCACCACCTCCCCGGGGCTCTGATGTTTAGATATGCAGGTGCGTCCCCCCCGCAGCTCCGGGGAGTGCCATCTCCCCGGGGCAACATAAATTAGAATACAGCAGTCCATTGTGGCCCCCTAGCCCCGGGGACCACCACCTCTCTGGGGATATGCAAATGTTGGGAGGGAGTCCCCTCCTGGAGCCCTTGATGGCCCTGGGTACCGCCAACCCCCAGGGCCGGCTCCGGCAATGTACTGGGCTGCCCAATCCTGGGCCATTAGTGTTTGCTATGGCAGGGCAGGAGCATGGCTCCCTCCCTGTCATAGCAAAAACTGCTTTGCTTTGTTGAAGCAATAGCAGGAAACCTGATCTCACTTCAATGAAGCAAAGCAGAATTGCTTTTGGGCAAGGAGAGCTGCATGTCAGCAGCTCCGCTTGTCCAAAAGCAATGCCGGCTCCTGCAGGAGGTGGGAAGCCGCAGGGACCTTGAGGGATCCCCCCATGGTCCCCAACTTGAGGGACGGCCCTGGGAGATGGAGTCCCCAGGGCCATAATTGGGCTTAGGAGGGGGGCCAAGCGGCCCACCTCGCCCAAATAAATCAAGGCTGGGCAGGTACTGGGGGATGGGGTCCCAGGGGCCAGAGTGGCCTTAGGAGGGGCGACCACGCTGCCCCTCTATACATTTTATTTAATTAAAAATTTGGGAGACCCCAAGGGATGGGGTCTCCGGGGTGAATACCGAATATGGAAGTGGAGCAGGGTTTTTTCTTTCTATTTTGGAGTCGCGACTCCAACGTGGCTCTCAGTGCAGCCCCCGCGTAATGTTGTATTGGATTCCTGAATTCACCTCAAATAAATGATTTGGTAGTATATATTTTAGATGGTAGTGTTGTATTTGTAAAGTTGATTTAAAGATGTACTGTGTCTGAAGTTAATGACAAGATTACAATTGATAGAGTTGCTAAAAATATCTAAACTATTATGTTATAGGGTGGCTCTAAAAAGAGCCCTTGTTTTCATTAGGAGTTTGTTGCAGCTAAATGTAAGTGTAGTTGCACAGCTTTAGGTTGTTGATGAAGACTCTGTTCCCATGATCTGTGAAGTGTATCCAACACTTCTGTAGATATCCATATCAAAACGTGTTTTGTTGTTATATATGGAGCCTATCCTATGGTCTCAGAGACAGCTTTATTGACATTCTTCCTAGCTTTTTCAATCTGTGGACAGAATTGCGTTGGCCACACCCATTTCTGTCTTTGGCATATATTAGAGTATACAAAGACATTTGGGGGGAAAAGCAACATCAATTGTGCAAAGGTATCCTTCATGAGCATTTTCAGTCCTACCCCAGTCGATGTGTCTAGGTCATTGCCACCACAGTGCACAATCATGAGGTCAGGGGGTTAGAGATACAAAAAGGTTTTAACCAAATACATCAATTGGTGCCACTTTAATCCTCTCTGTAATCCATTTAATATCCACATTTTGCAAAGCTATGTCTTTGTCAATACCTCTGCATTCAGCATACCTTTTGCACCAGAAAGTATAGCTGTGCCTAACAATCCACACTGTAACCATCTTGAAGGGAAGTCTGGAAGTAATGAGATGATGTCTGTAGCTGAGATAGTCACTTGGTAGAATGAGAGGTATCTAAAATGGCGGACAAGATGCTGTTTTAAAAAAAAGTAGAGAATTGATTGGCTGTTAAAGAAGATTGTACACTCAAAAATAGGGTGTGTGTTACTTTCTTAAAAAAGCATGTTCTCTATTTTTGGTTAGTAGAAAATATTTGAAAGGTGCAGTAGATAGGATAAGGAGATATTTTGCAAACATCAACCACACCTGCTGTTTGCATTTGTAACCTTGTGTGCTGGATTTCAAAACATGATGAACTTGTGACCTGTCAGTTCAGTTGAATGTTTCATGAACTGTTATTATCGAAACTGGCATTAAGCAGAATGGAGGAACGGTTTAACTTAACTGTGGACTTAAAATGTGAAATTTTAATTTATAAATAGGTCATATGATAATAAAGTATAATTTCCCAAGACAATACTATCTTTAAAAGTGGTGTATTGTTGAAAAGTAGTGGTATTTGTAATATATTTTTGAACACCCGAATGAAGTCGCGGCTCCATCGCTTTGGTGCAGAACCAGTTTGGGCACTTTTAGAAGGTGTTTTACAATTTGAAATTATGTTGGAAGCAATGTGATTTGTTACATACATTTATTTGTGTGGAGAAAGAGAGTGAAAATTTGCCATTACTGGTTTTACCTTGTTGGGAGAGGGCATGACATTGATTGTGTGCATAAGAAAATCTTTTTTGAGTTTCTGATTTTTCATATTCTACAAATCAATTTGGAAGATGAATTATATATTTGTGAGGTGTATTATGTATAAGCTTTATTTTTAAACTTTATAAATTATTGTAGAACTGTGATGTTGGACATATATTATTAAATGTAGAGATGTGTATTGTAGTTTGCTTTATTGTAGTAAAATGCTGTTTGAAATAGATTTTGTATAGTAATATGTGTATATTGGAAGATGGATTAGTGATTCTGGTAGTTTGTTTTAGGATGTGCATATGTATATCTTTAGTACACCGCATAATTGTAGATGTTGCTTTAAAATTGGAAGTGGAGTCTGTTAGGTTTTAAGGTGTACATGCACTTCTGTCTCAAGTATGTATCTAGTTATTTAGTAAATTCATATGTCTTATACATTTGACGGTGCATGATGTATAACACAGAGGTGCTGTTGTTTTTTATGTGGTAGGCTCAAGGCTGTGAGTAGTAGTAGAATGGTGAAGATGCAGCATAATAGTGTAGTTTAAAATTTGCAGTTCTGTAATCACTCAGCCAGTACTCATACACTTATAAAAACAACCAGGCACTACCTTTGCACTCCTCTGATCACTCAGTCGCTACCTCAGTACTCCTGTGATCACCCAGGCAGTACCCATGCACTTATAAAATCACCAAGGCACTGTCTATGTATTACTGAAATCCCCCAGATATTACCTGTGCACTCATGCAGTCACCAGCCATTACCTATGTCTTCTTCTAATCCCCCAGACATTACTCTTCAATCATGAATGCATTAGCTATACACTGGTTTAATCACTTTGGGAGTACTCTTGCACTCCTCCAATCACCCTGTGAAGATCTATGCACTCCTCCAATCACTTAGTCAGCGTCCATTCAGTTTTAAAATCATTCAGTTACTACCTATCCACTAATGCAATCAGCCATACACTACCTTAGTACTCCTCCAATCACCCAGGTACTACCTTTCTTCTCAGACAATTACCCAGGCATTACTGCTGCATGCCTTCATTCACCCAACCAGTCTCTACTTGTATACATATTTTCATATAGGTCATACATTTAAAGGTGCATAATGTGTATCAAAAAGGTGTTGTTGTTTTTTATGTGGTATGAATAAGACTGCGAGAAGTAGTAGAATGGTGAAGATGGAGCATAAAATGGATGTTTAAAAGTTGTTGATATCAGGTGTTAGTGTCTACGCTACTTTCTTTATAGAGGTACAGTTGAAATATGCCACACCATTTTTGGTGTTTGCTTCAAATTCGAAGTTTGTTCTGTGAATTTATGAGGTGTGCATAGTGTTTTTGATACAGATATATGCATGCATGCTTTCAAGATGTTGCAGTTTTCACTCATTCAGGCACTACCACAATACTACTTCAATCACTCAGGTAGTACCCATGCACTTATAAAATCACCCAGGAACTTCCTATCTACTCTTGTAATTACCCAGATATTACCCCTCAACTCATGCAATCACCCAGCCATTACCTACATACTCCTTAATCCCCCAGACATTATGTTTAGACTCATGCAATCACTAATTCATTAGGTATACAGTGGTTCAATCACCCTGGTGCTATCCTTCTACTCCTCTAATCATCCTGTCAGGATCTATGCACACTTCCAATCACTTAGCGAGTACTGATGCACTTATATACTCACTCAGGCACTATCTACATACTTATACAATCACCCCAGCCCTACCATAGTACTCCTTCAATAATCTGGGTACTACCCTGGTCCTCATGGAATCATCCAGGCACTACCCTTACACACCTTCAATAACCCAGCCACTGCCCCTGAAGTCCTTTGATCACCCAGCTATTACTTATGCACATATAAAATCACCCAGGCACTACTTTTGCACTCCTTGAATCAGGATCACTGAAATAATATCGAGGGACAAAATATCGACTTGCCAAAATATCGTGGACAAAATATCGACAGTCAAAATATCGAGTTTGTATCTACAAACAGGTAAGTACAAAAATATCGAGTACAAAATATCGTTAACAATAATATAGATGTAAAAAATATCGACTTTATTAAAAACAGTGTTAAATTAAATTAATATTACATTTTAATTACTAAAATATACTTAAAACTACTTAAATTAAATTGTAATAATTAAATAATAAATGAAAATAATAAAAATAAGTTTTTACAATCTTATTTGTTGACCCTGAACCCTAAAAATACCCCTTTACCCAAAAACCCAAAACTGACCCTGAACCCTAAAAATACCCCTTTACCCAAAAACCCAAAACTGACCCTGAACCCTAAAAATACCCCTTTACCCAAAAACCCAAAACTGACCCTGAACCCTAAAAATACCCCTTTACCCAAAAACTGAAAACTGACCCTGAACCCTAAAAATGCCCCTTTACCCAAAAACTGAAAACTGACCCTGAACCCTAAAAATAGCCCTTTACCCATGAACTGAAAACTGACCCTGAACCCTAAAAATACCCCTTTACCCATGAACTGAAAACTGACCCTGAACCCTAAAAATACCCCTTTACCCTAAAACTGAAAACTGACCCTGAACCCAAAAAATGCCCCTTTACCCAAAAACTGAAAACTGACCCTGAACCCCAAAAATACCCCTTTACCCTAAAACTGAAAACTGACCCTGAACCCTAAAAATGCTCCTTTACCCAAAATTTATCAATATTATTTAATTACCAATTAATTATTAATTAACAATAACAATAAAGTAAATATATTAGAACATTAGCTGTAATTATTTTAATAATTAATATTATTTTTTCCAAATTAATTACTTAAAAATAACACAAAATTATATATATTAAAAATTTACTCTAATTAATGTAATTAACTAATTACAATTAATTTATTAACAATTAATTACTAATACAAAATATGTTCAAAATTATATTAATTAATTAACTAATTAATATTAATTAATTATCAATTAATTAATAATTAAAAATATTAACAAACATATATTAATTAATTAATTATTATTAAATTACTTCCCACCCTATTCCCCTATAAACCCACAACCCGCTACAGAATTACATTACGCAATTATTATAAAAACAAAATTCATTTAATAAAATATTTTATAACATTAATACACACTATTCACACATATTATTACATAAAAATACACTATAACATATTATATATTATTAAAAATTCGATATTTTTGCTATCTATATTTTATACAGTCGATATTACTTCACTTACCTGAAAAACGATATTTTTGTAGTCGATATTATGTCCAGTCGATATTTTGTCCAGTCTATATTTAAAACTCGATATTATGTCCAGTCGATATTTTGGATTCGATATTTTGTCTGTACACCCTTGAATCACTTAGACACTAAAATAATTCTGCAAATATCACCAAGTCAGTATCCATGCACTTATAAAATCACTTAAGCACTTCCTATGTATTCCTAAAATGCCCCAGAGATTACCACTGCACTGATGCAATCACCTATACATTAGCTATACACTGATTCAATCACCCAGGAACAGTCCCGAAAAAATCGTCTTAAATACATGTGCGATGCCACTGGTATCAGACATGTTTAAGATTTGACTTAACGTTTCTGCGAAATGTACTGGGCAGTTTGTTGATAATAATGCATGTATCTCTGCAGATGTCCTCGCAACTTGCAGATCATATGTTTCTTTAGACGAGGTCAGTGGCACAGACCTTTGCAAAAGAATGGCTTTTATTCTGCTTAAAGTATCAATTTGTATAGTAGAGATATTCTGTGAAGGCCATTATGTAGTCCCACTGTCTGTCTTTTGAGTTGGATACAATACTTGCATACAACAAGTGACCATGGATGACACACTAACGAGATAAAGTTTTCCTGGCATCATGCCACAGCAGCTGTGATCATTCAACATAACGTAACTAACATTGGATAGCTGCCTGAAAATGGGTTCTATCACAGTGGAGCGAGTACCGTGCAGGTGGCAAGAGAGGTTATTTGCAGAACCGTCGCAGGCTCCGTGTAAATTAATACCTTTGCACAAAAGTGTACAACTTAGTGAGTTTTTACAATTTGTTCCACTAAGGAATACCTCTTTTCCCTTGTTCCAAAATTTGTGCGTGTAAGGTAAAGTCCATGTCGACTTAATGTATTCTTAACCCAACCATTCATATAGGCCTGCTGGCATATGCTGTAGACAATACTGAAATTGGAAAATCGTCACTGGTATCATGTAGACCGAACAGCTGATCAATCTACTCATCTCTAACCCAAGATTCGCCCTTTTCGGCGACCTCAACTACTGGTATAACGACGCCAATGCCGGGCCCCATGCTTCTGAGCTTTTTGAGGCTCTCACTAGCTTCAACCTTACTCAACAAATCACTTCGCCTACTCACGTTAAGGGCCACATCCTGGACCAGATCTGGACTCAAAATCTAACTCTCTCTCTCCCATCCGTCTCCCCCTGCACTTGGTCTGATCACCACCTTATCGATACCACCCTCACCGTCAGTGGTAGAACCTCCGTCCCTCTGATGGCCGGCGGCCTTTCGCGCAAATGGAGCTCTTACGACTCCCTAGGCTTCCTCGCGAACCTATCTGACACCCGGCCTGCCCTCAACTCGTCATCCAACCTCGACAAGGTGTAAAACGATGTCACCACTTGGCTGAAGTCAGCCAGTGACCAATCTGCCCCGTTAGCCAAATTTCCCCCAACCAGACACCACAACTCCCACAGGTGGTTCACGGACGACGTCAAAAAACTCAAATTAAAAACTCACCAGCTGGAAAGGACATGGCGTCGCAATTACTCTGATTCAGATAGACTGCAATACACCCTAGCCCGCAGAGACTACAAAGCTGCAATCTCCTCAGCCAAATCAGCCCATTTCTCTAACCGAATCTCATCCGCGGACAACAAATCAAAGGAAGTTTTTAAAATCATGAATGAACTCACTTCCGATGACAGAACCCTCCCAGACCAAACCCCCCCCAAGAAACTTGCGACGCTCTCAATCTCTTTTTCATTGAGAAAATCAAAATAATCAAAGCCTCTATCCCCACCCCCCCTCAGACTACCGCTTCCGACATCCCCCCCAAAAACCCCTCTGTCTTCACCGATTTAACCCACCCTCACGCCCGATTCCCTGATGGAACTTGCGTCCCGGGTAAAATCGAGCTCCCCGAATGACGTCTGCCCTCCCCCGATTCTACGGAGCATCTATCACTCTCTCCCCGAATGTATCCTACCTCTGCTGAACGGTTCGCTCAGCACAGGCACTGTCCCAAGCACCTTCAAAGAGGCTATCCTTGTCCCTCTCTTGAAGAAACCCGGCGCGGACCCAGCAGAACTGTCCAACTACCGCCCTATATTGCTCCTACCCTACTTCTCCAAACTAATCGAAGCGCATGCCACTCGATATCTCTCCAACTTGATCGAGACCTCATGCTACCTGGAGCCCAATCAGGCTGGCTTCAGGCCAGGCTTCTCCACTGAGGTTGTTATCTTGGCCGTCCTTGATACACTCAGGAGGAATGCCGACTTGGGGACCCCCCCAAGCCCTCGTACTCCTCGATCTATCGGCCGCGTTCGACACGGTTGACCACAACATCTTGCTTCACTGTGTCGAACAGGCTGGCATCCAAGGCCCGCTCTTAGCTGGATTCAGTCTTTTCTAACTGGCCGTACACAAGCCGTCCGCATGGGCCCCTATACAGCGCCCAAAACCTCTATGTCATGTGGAGTACCCCAGGGCTCCTCCCTATCACCCTTGCTGTTTAACCTTTACCTCCGGCCCCTCATCTACTCACTCCGACACTGGGACATTACAGTTTATAATTATGCCGATGATCTGCATATCATCTTCCCACTCAACTCCCCGAATGCTTTAGACAACTTCCACTCCGCCATGCTTCACATTCAGGAATGGATGAACTGCAACCAGCTGAAATTAAACCCTGGGAAAACCGAGCTCCTTCTCCCGGGCTCCAGCCCCTCTTCCTGGGGCACCCAGTTCTGGCCAACTGAACTGGGCTCGCCACCGACCCCCGCGAAATCGGTAAAGAGCCTTGGCGTGACCATTGACACCGAACTTTCCCTCCGCTCTCAAGTCGGCTCCGTGATTTCATCTTGCTCGTTCCAACTCCAAAAGATTCAGAAGGTCCGCCACCTACTTCCTCCAGCTTCCCTGATCCAAGTAATCATCTCCCTAGTGCTCTCCCGCTTGGACTTTTCTAACTCCCTCTATCACGGACTTCCCAAATCACTTCTCCACCGCCTCCAGGTAGTCCAGAACCAAGCAGCTCGTATCATTTAAAAATCTCCCAAAT
The DNA here is from genome assembly GCF_964263255.1 of Lissotriton vulgaris. Lineage (NCBI taxonomy): Eukaryota > Metazoa > Chordata > Amphibia > Caudata > Salamandridae > Lissotriton > Lissotriton vulgaris. The sequence goes on along the minus strand of NC_141694.1, from coordinate 791,276,725 downwards.
GGCAGTCTGCCAGACACCTGCTGCACAAACTGCATTGGTTGCCCATAAACAACACGTGGCCTTCAAGCTGGGCTGCCTCACGTTCAAAGCCCTTCACTTCACCAACCCCGCCTTCCTAACATCACTCATCAACCCTTATTGCCCAAATCGTAATCTGCGCTCAGCCCATCAGCACACGCTAGTTGTACCTAGAACCAGAACCAACAAATTCGGTGGCCAAAGGTCCGCCTTCCTAGCCCCACAGCTTTGGAATCTCCTCCCCCTGACCGTCAAATCCAGCAGCTCCCTCCTTCATTTCAGGAAGCAGCTCAAAACTTTCCTTTTCCTTCCACCTTGCTAACCCTGCAAACTTCCGGCCGTGTTTTTCACCTCTGTTCTATAGCGCCAGGAAACTCATGGTGTCAGCGCGCTTTACAAATTGCAAATAACATAACATAACATAACATAACATATCATGATGCTGCCATGAATTATCCATTCAATAACAGGCTTCTCAGAAACTGTAAATGGTAATCTTTCCAGTTTTTCAATGCTCAGCACCGTATAGTCTGCTCCTCTTTGTGCCAAAGAGATTTGTTCATATGTAAGGTTAAATACAGCAAACAATGACGTTGTGTTGATAAGATGCCATGGCACGTAGCCTGAACAAAGGTTTTTTGCAACGTCCAGCCTAACTGCATTATAGAACGTAATTGAGACTGGCCATATTGTAACATTAGCAAGTCCCGTTCAATTATGTCAATTGCAGAGGATACAATGCTGTCCAAAGAATATATTCTGGAGGACAGAGTCGTTAACCAATTGTCCACTACAGAGAGAGCTTTCTCCAAATTAATACGATCAATTTCTCATATTCTTTCTGCAGTTTTTTATTTGCGCTATTTTCTAAGCTTCGTTGTACGCAGGATATATACCGGAGTATGTAAAACATTTTTGCTGTGGTTTGCGAGACCCCATTAAGAAATCTCACAAATCATTGCTTTCTTTAAGTAAAGATAAGTGTTGTTTGATTTCTGGAAGTGTGGATGTCTTTAGCCACTCAAGGCATAGCTTTCCTACACTATATGTTGTTATCCCCGGATGTTGTCTCTGGGAGTATCTTGGATCTGGCCTGTTCAGTTTTAACCCCTGTGTTTTGTTCAGGAATCTATCATGACAGTTATTGGTGTCTGTGGGCCAGATAAACCATTTTTTTCCAATCAGGATTAGTTCTTTTTTGTGTTAAAATAAATGGTACGTCTACCTCCTTTTCTGTAGTGTCATTACTTTCAGAAGTGGGTTTAGGTAAAGACGGTTTATTCAAATCTTTTATCTTAGCCAGGTCAAGACAAGAAGTCTGTTGAACAGTGTCGTTTAAAAACATTATTTGTTCTGGTATAATGCAGGCTCTGAACAAGGCCTATAAACCTTGTACTTGCCATTCTTTTGTGCTCCAGACAGTTTTTGTCTCAATGTTGTCTCTCCAAAAGTCAAAATTTAATGTAGACAGCTGAGCATAAAATTTTGCAGACTAAATTTGTTTAGTGTTGGTCAACATTGTTTTCATTCCTGTCTTATTTACATTTTTTAAATAAAATGTTTCTGGATTTGTAACATTAAACCCTGAGAAGTATGAAAACTTTTCATGAAATGTTTTTGAACTACCTTTTGGTGGCGTGGGACAATGTTCCCATTGATTATATGTAAAGACATTCCTAGGATTTGCAGATTTGTGCAAATAGTGGTGACCATAGTGATTGAAACAATACATTTGTTCATAGTCTGATGACCCTTCTAAATAGTCATGTTCAGTAAATTTTGCAGACATTTCTAAATCTGACATCATATTATTAATAGTCTCAAAGTCCCAATCATCAGAGAATGTGCTGGGTGATACAAAGTCACTTAAAGAAACCTTGAACTGGTGTAGAATCTTCAGCAGCTCCACCGGGCCATAGATGTCATAGTCAGTTCTATCCCATGCTATACCACCTGGTATAGGAACGGCTGTGATGTTCACTGATGAGAGGTCTCTTTTTTCACAATGGGATGATTTGTGAGGTTTTAGGACCAAGTTGATTTTCTGACTTTCTGTGCTCATTGTACTGTATTTTCCATCTATCATTTGTCCCAAGCTTAAAACTAAAATCAGCCAGAGCAGGAGAAATAATACACCCAAACCAATCCAAAATTCAATCCATGGAGAAACCAGATATATTTTCTCAAGTTGATGAAAGAGTTCTGTTGTTTTTTCTTTGAGAGTTGTCTTTGCTGGCATTTCTTCTGGTTCACTGGGATCCTTAGAGAATGTATCAAAGTTGATAAAATAGCCAGAGGCAGTTCTGTCAATTGTTGGAGTTGCATCTGGATTGTTAATAATCTTTGGAGTTGCTTCTTCCTCTGTCCTATTGGTATAGTCAGAGGCTATATCATTGTAGACAGGTGTTTCTTGACGAACTGTTATTTGGGTCTCAAGAGGTACGAGTTCCATGGCTTCGTTGCATAGTCCTTCTTTTCTTACTGCAGGTTTATCAAACGTGATAAGTCTTTCAGTCTGAATCTCTTGGATAGTAGCAAGATTTGGTCTTCTGCTACATCTTGGGAGTCCGCTGGGCCTACTACTTATTATTGGCCACATTTTGTGGTTTGATCATGTCGATGGACACAACTCAGTTCCCCTTTTTACCAGCAAGGGGCAGTAATACTACTGATCTTGTTCCTTGGATTGCTAAGACAGGTACTGCTTTTCTGTAAGAAGGCCCAAATTCCTTCTTAACCGCTATCCTTTCCCTGACTAGATCCCCAGACTTAGAATCCAGACAGGTCTTGCTGGGACAGGTGGTTTTTCTTCAGTGGCTGTTGGCTTTTTTTTGTGTTACTCAGACTTCTTCTTGTTTCATTTAAGTCCTGTAAAACAGCCAAACGATTTTTGACATCAAAGGGTTTTTGTTCCACCACTGAAGTTTGACAATCGAAGTCTTCGATTATCATTCTAGTACCAAACAGTAATTCATAAGGAGTGATTCCCCCTAGAGAATTTCTTGGCAGATTGTTAAGACTACGTTGGACACTTATTAAGTGTTTGAACCACCCATCACCCGAACCTAATAAATTAGCTGTTATGGATTGCTTTATGTCACGTTTTTTTCTTTCCACTACTGAATTACACTCAGGATGGAAGGGGCTAGAATACCGCAATGCAACACCCAAGCTAACCATAGCCTCCTTGTAAGCTCGAGAGCTAAACGCAGGACCTTGGTCAGAATGTAGCGTGCCGATTGCGTATGTGCAGATAAAGACCCGCAAAACCTTTATAACAGTTCTGGTGTCGGCCGAGCGCTGGGGCCATAACCAAATAAATCATGTGCAGGAATCCACTGCGACCATAATATATTTATAGTTGCCATCCCTAGTTAAGGGACCACAGTGGTCCAGATAAACACAGGCTAGTGGTTTATCTGAAATCAGAAGGGGCGTCTGTGCAGGATGTTTCACTGTAGAAACTTTTATTTTCTGGCAGATTTCACATTCTAGAACATAATTTCTAGTTTGTTTCCTCATGCGTTGTCATCCCCTGTTTTAATAATGACACCTTGGCGGAAACTCCCGCATGTGTAGATGCGAGCCCTTCATGTGCTGCTACAATTAGTCCTAACCTATGTTCCATGTTTGGGATTGCCCTATCCCCCTGTGGGGAGGAGGAGCGGCTGGAGCACCCTTTCGCTGACGAGGAGGAGGAACTATACCCCACTTCCTGGTTGCCAACAATCCAGAACCAGGAAGAATTCAGCCGCGGTCTAGAGGTTGAGCGGTGGAAGGGGGAGGAGTCCCGTCATCCAGCGGAAGCAGGAAGAATAAGAGGGGCAGGATTAGAACGGACGGTGTGCAAGGACGGTGAGGAGGTAGTGGAGCACCTGGCAGCGGAGGACCGAAGAGAGGAGAGCGTGAGAGTAGAGGAGGTAGCGGAGCACCTGGCAACAGAGGACCGAAGAGAGGAGAGCGTGAGAGTAACGGAGGTAGCGGAGCACCTGGCTGCGGAGGACCGAAGAGAGGAGAGCGTGAGAGTAACGGAGGACCAAAGAGAGGAGAGCGTGAGAGCAGAGGAGGACCGAAGAGTGGAAAGCGTGCTAAGAGCAATAGAGACCGACGCTCCAGACACTGCTTCCAAACCCGGCGGGCGGAAGGGAGAAGAAGCCACGGGTCCTGCTGCTGCGGTCCGAGAGGCGGGCTGCAGCCCAAGGCAAGTGTTGTTGAAAGGGGCATTCTGGCGGGGTGTGTTGGGAGGAGGGAGGAAGTACGTTTGGGAAGGCGGGAGGTAGGGCACGTCCAGCGGTGAGCCTTGCACAAAGACACCCCCCTTTGGTGACGGTAGCACAACCAATTATAGCTGAGACCAGAACAGTAATACCCGGTTGTTTTCTTTTCCCTGAGGCTACAAGAACCGGGATATTGGACAAACCCCTGAAGCTCCAAGAACCAAGAAAACCCCAGAGAAGGAAAGAAAAAACGGAACCATCCTGATCTGTAGTGTGGGCTCTTAATAAAAAAGTGAACCTTAGAACAACGCTACTCTGGTCTCATACTCTGTACTAAGCATGGGCGGAAAATCCGTTTCGCTCGCGGATTTTGCGTATTTTCGGTAAATTCGCAATCCGCGAGATTCGCGAATCTCCCGCAAAATCCGCAAATCCGCGAGCAGCGGATTTTATGGCTTGCTCGCACTGTTCGCGTGAGTTCGCGGCTTCCCAGTACAACTTTGCGCCCCGCGAATAAGCGCTAAATTGCAGAAATACGATCTTAGCAAAACTGAAACTACTTACCAGGTTCAAAAGTTCAGGCTCATCATTAGTAGCCATTTCCTGTAGTGCTTCCTGAGGGGCCCCTCCAGAGTTCAGTTGCCAGTTGCAACTATTATGTGACCCTGCTCTGAACCTCAGAATAGTTACACATATGCCACAAAGGTCCTGAATTACAGCTAAGGGAGACAAGCAGGAGCCAGGCTGGAAGTTCAAATCCATTAATCAGCCCCTAATTCATTATTGTCAGTTGGGGCAGGGCAGGTGTTGTAACTAATTTTGCAACAATGAAAGCACTTAGCAAGTGCAAAAGATCACTAATCAGGAAGCACTAAGGAAGCAGGTGCCAGCTAAAAAAATGTTCTGTGACACATTAATCAGCCCCAAATTAATTCAGGTCACTTGAGGCAGGGAAGGTGTGCTTTGCTTTGCCACAATAATGTACGCTGACTGGACAACCAGAGGGTGCTGTGATGAAACAGAGGGTGGCATGGGTGGGCCAGAGGGTGGCATGAGTAGTCAGAGAGTGGCAGTGGTGACAGAGAGTGGCAAACACGAAAAAAAAAAAATCCGCAAATTCGCGAGAATTCGCGGACTTTGCGGATTGCGAGTTCGCAAATCCGCAAAATTCGCGAACGCGAGATTCGCAAAATTCGCCCATGCTTACTCTGTACACCACTAGCTCCTGACACCCCCACTCCAGGAATTCGAGCAAAAGGAACATTATTCGCAGCAGTTATATATGAGTACTTTACTGGAAAGCCTTTCGGGAGTGTCTTACCACTGTCTTTGACTGAAGCAGTGACAGCTTGCATTATTTCGCTGTCTATTTTAGTTTTTGACCGGGTGATTGCAGCTAGGGAAGCCGTTTGCACAGCTGCCTTCGCGGCATCATCAGCCAATGAACTCCCTGCAACGTGAACGCCATCACGCTAATGACTCAGTGTATGTATCCTGTGAGTCTTTTGTAGTTCTTTTTGTAAAATAACTATTTGTTCCCAAAGCTTTTTATGATTTATTTTGCCACCTTTAGCATCTTTGAAGCCATTCTGAACCCAGTTCTGCAAGTATTCATTTGTAAGATTGTAAGCAGTAATGCGAATCGCACACTATACATGTGGGGAATTCGCAATCAGTATTTTCAAGCGCCATCTTGAAAGTCTGTAGTTCAGCTCGCTGAGCAAAACAGTCTCCGAGTGATTGAGTTTTTGTGACCATAGGTCTGAATTTGCCTTCGCGCCAGCGTCCTTTAACAATCGCGCACGCAGCACTATAGGCTTGTTTACCCCCAAATTCGGGCGCTGCTGATCCGTCTGTATATATTATACATCCGTAATGTTCCAGAGGCAGAATTTTGGACGGCAGATGACATTCATGTTCGTACTGGAGAAATTCTTGTCTTTTCAAGCTGAGGTCAAAAACTTATTCAACGTCTGTTGCAGCAAGAGAGTTAACCCATTGTATCCATCTTGGATGTAAAGCTTTAGCATTTGGGATGCTTGCTTTTGTCACTGCCTCTAAGGCAGGTACAGGTGTAACGATCATTATGCGTTTACCCTGCGCAAGAGCTCTCTCTTTTGCTACTGCTGTTTGAACCGTTGTCAGAAATTTCTCAGTAGAAGTGAACTTCATTTCAGCTTGTGTATACAAGTGTGATTTGTATGCTTTTGGTCCTGTTCTCCCTCATTAAAGGTCAGGTACGTGAATCCACATCTTCCTGGGATGACTCGGATCACAAGGTTGCGAACGTTTTCGCGTGTCTGTAACTGTTTTTTAGCTAACATGTCTGTTTGGACTGAACTCAAAATTTCTGTGTGTGCTTGAGTCCAATTAGTTGGTTTGAAATCAGGTTTGATTAGTTCGTAGAGAGGTTTAACCCTTTCTGCGTAACTTAGAACGTAAGTTCTTCCAAAATTCAGGAAACCTAGAATGGACTGTAAGTTTTTCAGCGTTCTTTGAGTTTGGAGCAGCGCACATTTCTCTAGAAAGTTTGCTGCCAGGCTTTTGCCTTCACTCGATAACTCGTATCCTAGAAATAGGACATTGAGGTGGGCAATTCGTGATTTCCTAAAATTGAATTTATACCCTTCAGAGGCGAACCCAAGTATTATGGTGTTCACTCTTTCCAAGTGCCTGTCCAAGTCGTCATCTGTAAGATAGATGTCATCGACATAAGATAATGCCTCATCATTGTACGTTTGTAGTAACTCTGTTACCCTGGCTGAAAATAACCCTAGACTATTCTTGAATCCTTCGGGGAGATGACAAAATTTTCGCTGCGTCCCCATTATTGAGAAAGCGGTCAGATGCCTGCTTTCAGGTGCCATGTTTTGACAGAAAAACCCATTTGAAATATCTAATGTGGTTTTATATTTTTTGTGCACAATGTTATTCATCAGCGCTGCACTGTGTACATTTTGCACTGCAAAAGTTTTCCAACAATAGTTTAAGTGTCTGTAATCCAGTACTAGACGATATGAATTGTCTGGTTTGGAGACAGGAAACAAAGGATTGTTCATTGAAGAGGTGCATGTTTAAATCACCCCTTCGTATTCAAGTTGATTTAAAATCTTCCGGACTTGTTTTTTAGCTTCTTGCTTAACTGGGTACTGCCTTTCTGCAGCAGGTTGATTTTTTAACCGGATTTTATGGTGAGGAGAATCCTCATCCCATCCCACATGATTTTTTTTATTTTTTATATAATGCTGGAGCCTGAGCTCCTGCCCATTTTCTGGCATAAGTGTATTTTTTATGAATTGGAATATGATTTTCATAATTATCTCTTCGCCATGTGGGCACTCCCTGACAAATTCAGGTGGCCAGTCTTGTTCAGCTAGAAGAATGTCATAGCCCTTAGAGAGCTTTTCCCAAAAGAGTGTATTTTTCTAGTTATGTCCCCCTCCATTCGGAGTGTTACTTCATATAACTTGTGGGGTACACTAACCCTGGTGTCTGCAGTTTCAACCTGAATGTATTCATTTAAGTCCACTGTCTCCAGATGATCCTTCAGGATCCTGCGAACTATGGTGACTCCTGCTGCGCTGTCTAGCATTGTTTGAGCCCACTCCCTGTTCTTGAGTTGTGTCCTCAAGATTCTCAGCATGTCTGATCTTTATGCTTTCTACCTTCTTTTTAGGAAATTGAGCTTTTTTACTTTGGTGAACGGGTTCTTTGTCTTTGGACTTGGCGTGTTCCTCCTAGTGTTCTGACCGTCCTCTTCATTCTGATTTCTGCGAGGAAGTCTGAAAAGATCGAGAGGGACGTGTATCATTATCTTGATATCTGTCAGGTTTTTTTCAAATTATCCCTATTCCTAAGGTTATACCTTTTTTCAGAGGGCTCCCATTGAGGAGACCTGCCTCCCCTTTGGGGAGATCCTCCTCTGGACTGAGAACGTTTCTCTCTTTTTAGGAGTAGTGAGATTATTTTTTAATAAACACCTTTCCAGGATTTTCTGTTAATCCAGGTTTTACTGGTTTCACACCCAAACTATCTCTTCCTAATTCTTCATAAGATTTTTCAATAATTCTAGCAAGCTCATATGGTGGATCTGTTATATCTGTTTCTTTTAACTTTTGGCAGATTGCCACGGATGCTGCTTCACCTTTAATGTTAGCTAATAATATAGCTAAGACCTGTATGAAATCTTTCATTAATTTCATACCTAGATTTAAGGCCGGTCTGGACCGTATTCATTTTGAATCTGCCTCAGAACATCTGGTATCACCGCCATGGACGATACACCATGTATTTCTGTGTAGATTGAAGCAAAGACTGTACCCCAAGTGTCACAGTCCTCCACATGTGGTGCTATCCTCATTGGTAAACAGATTTCCAGAATTCTGTGTTTCTCATGAGGTGTACTATCAGGGAATACTGTCTCTATCTGATTAACCCCTTCGATGCGTGTGACAAGGTCAGCTCGTCATGGGCGTTACCTGCGCTGTGCGTGTGACGAGTTGACCTTGTCACGTAACGCGGGATTTTTAAAATCTCAGCGATCAGCGGGAAAACCGCCAGCGCGCATGCGGTTAATTTTTAAGCTAACCAGAACGGAATTTGTTCCCTTTTTGCAGGTAATTTACCAACAGGTTGGACTGTTAAAGTCCTCATGACATATTGAACCAATTGTCTGTGCATTTTAATTAACTGTTTCAGCTGAGCTAACAGTTCTGGACCTGTCATTCCGTTAATGTCAGGATGTGATGTATAGCTGGCTAGTACCGGCCATGTAGCTCCTGGTCTAGAGGACAGAGACTGGTAATGTGATTTTGATGTTGTAGGGCGCCATTAAACCAGAGCTGATGCTCTTGGTAAGTTAGTGGAATTTCAACGTCCTCGAAAGGAACCTATTCCGCTGGAGGTTCCTCTGTTTTGTAGTAGTGGAACTCCAGTGTTACTGGATTTGCTTGTGAAAAAGTAATCCATGAATAGAATACCTCTGTCTGCCGATATTCATGAGCCTCTATTACAAATATAACTTTACCACCTCTCGATGATACCCCATTTTCTATAAGTTTTATAGTTATGGTTTTCCTTATATTTGCCGGGATGATTACAGCATCATCGTCATTTTCATTAAACCCTGTAACGTCTGAACCCGGTTGGTTCGCATTTACTGCAGCTCCACCGGTTGCGTTGTTGTCGCCGTTAAACAACATTGTTTAATGAAAGTTTGCAGAACAAGTTTCAAGGAAACAAAGATTAAGTGTACAATATTTTGGCACACTGTATCCTTCAACGTTGAATAAACCAAAAACTAATACATAGGATTTTCGTCCTACTCAGTTTTGGCGGATATTATCCTTTTACCCACTCCAGACGTCTTTTGGAGTTTTTTCGGAGAAAAGGGGGTCTGTGTGAAAAGCACGACTGAGTTACTCTAGTATCTAGTGTTAAATTATCGCCTTACCAAACGTTGGGCGCCATGTAGTGTAGTTCCTATATTCCCAATAGGCTCTGCGTATTGGAATAATATATACTGTAGTTTAGATGTAGGACTGAGGTCTACTAGGTCTCTACCGAATATTTTAAACTTAATAGTGAGTGCCAGCTAGCTCAGAGGTCACTAGAAACTTTCTCGAATAAACAAGAAGGGATTAGTTTCTGACAACCGCATAAACATGACAACTTTGTTTCCCAAGAATAAGAAATTTGGGGCTAGATGTAGGTAATTCCCATTTACAGACTCTTAATACCGAATTTTACCGATTCGGTATTTAAGAGTCTGTAAATGGGAAGGGGGAAGATTTAGGTAATTTTAAAATCTGAATTACCGAATCTGTAAAATTCGGTATTTACCGATTCTGTAAATACAGAATCGGCATTTCCAATTGATTCCTATGGGCTTTGAAGCCCATAGGAATCAATGGGAAATACCGATTCTGTATTTACAGAATCGGTAAATACCGAATCCGGCAAGGGTACAGGGGGTGTCACTTTGACACCCTCTAGCACCCCAAGTACAGGCGTGTGTGCAATATGGCACACATACATGCCCTAAGGGCATGTCCGTGTGTCACATTGCACAGGTGTACATGCACAGATGTGCATGCACACCTGAATTTGGTATTTTACCACACAATAGGATTGTGTGGTAAAATACAGACTCTTAAGGGCCTGTGGCACTGTGAACTGTGCCACCTACATTTGTAATTACAGAATCTGTATATTTACCGATTCGGTAATTTACCGAATCGGTAATTTTAACGAATCAGTAAATATACCGATTCTGTATTTTTCAGCCCCCTACATCTGAAAACCCTAATACCGTTCGGAAACGGCCGAAATCGTCTGTTTCCGACCGGTATTAAGGCTCCTACATCTGGCCCCAAATCTCTGGAGTCGCGGAAACAATAGATAACTATTTTACTCAGTCAATCGTGCATGCTTCGTTTCAACAGAGATGCAGAGAAATAGAGAGACGGGCATTTTCAATAAAAGTATTTATTGAACAGTCTTCTTTCTCAAGCATTGGAAATGAACTGCTGCAATCGTAATACTGGTTATATAGTACAAGGCATATAATACACACAGTATTATAAAGTAGTACTGTAAAAGCATGATATGGTTTCTAAGCCATAAAAGTGCATAAATAAATAATGACTGAAAGTACTCAACCGGTGCTTCTAAAATACGCCTACCCCGGTGTACCTAACCTAAGTCTAGTACGAGGGAAGAAGTAAGTGAGGAGTAGTCTAAGTTTAGTAGTTCTCTGCCAGGAATCTATTCCAAGAATTCTCTAAGAGGTCTAATCAGCTCCGTACCTTGGTTTTAGAATGAAGGAGGTCTTGTATCTCTCTCTCAGAACTCGATTTCCCAGATACCCGCAAGGGTAAGCCGGAAACACTGGAGCTGGATTTCTCGGCAAGAGAAAGGACAGCATCTGTCTCAGTGCGTCAGCTGGAGGGTCGGCTTCCTTCGTCACTTTCTGCTGCAGGGCGTCGGGCAAGTAGATAGTCGATCTGCTCCAAACCGCCGTGTGTCTGACTGGGCAAACTTGGGTGTATTTATACTTTGAAGGTGGCGAGTTTGATGCATGTTTGGAATTAATATCGTCACTCAAAGGCTAAATTCTAGGAAAACGCCAGGAGTTCTTGGAGAACTTAATATTCAAGCAGGGGAAAGTTCCTAGCTGCTGAAGGTGGGTTTTTCCAAGAAATCGTTGTTAATTCTCAGAACCTAGTGGACGTAGCCATGCCGTATTTGGGCTGTGTGGCGTAGACCAAATAGGGTAGTGATTTCTATGCCTATATAAGGATATGATAAAGTATACCTATATAAGGGCATGAATCTGGAAAATTACACTAGGTGCCTAGATTCGATTACAACACTACCCTTGAATTCCTCCAATGACCCACACATTACCCTTGCACTCATTCAATCATCCAAGCACTACCCATGCAGTATTCCAATCATCCAGACACTATTCCTGCACTCAAACAATCACCCAGGTACTACTCATGCACTCCTTCAATTACCCAGCTACTACCCCTGAAGTCCTTCAATCACCTAGTCACTATCTCTGCACTTATGAAATCAACCAGGCACTACTTTTGCACTCTTTGAAACACTCAGGCATTACAATAGTACTACTCTAATCACCAAGCACTTATAAAATCACTTATGCACCTTCCTATGTACTCCTGAAATCCCCCAGACATTACCTGTGTACTGATGCATTCACCATTACATATGTATTCCTCTAATCCTCCAGGCATTACTTATGCAATCACCAATGCATTAGCTATACACTGATTCAATCACCCAGGCAATACCCTTGCGCTTCTTCAAACACCCTGTCACGATCTATGCACTCTTCCAATCACTTAGCCAATACTGATGCACTTATAACATCACTCAGACACTACCTATGTACTTATGCAAAAACTCAGGCACTGCCATAGTACTCTTCCAATCATGCAGGCACTACTCCTGCACTCATGCAATCACCCAGGTACTACTCATGCACTCCTTCAATCCCCAAGCCACTACCCCTGAAGTCCTTTAATCACTCAACCACTATCTATGCACTTATGAAATCACCCAGGCAGTACCTTTGTTTGCATGCAATCAGCTAGGTACTACCACTGTAGTCTTTTGATCATCCAGACACTACCCATACATTTATATAATCACTGAGGCACTACCCATGTACTTCTCCAATCACTGAAGCACTATCCCTGTACTTATGTTATTACTCAGCCACTAGCCATACACTTATAAAATCACCCAGGCACAAACTTTGCATTATTTTAATTACTCAAGCAGTACAACAGTACTCCTCCAATTACCTCAGTAGTTCACATGCACTTATAACATTATTGAGGCACCTTCTATGTACTCATATAATCCCCTAGATATAATCCCTGCGCTCATGCAATCACCCAGACACTGCCTATGTACTCCTGTAATCCCCTAGACATTACCCCTGTACTCATTCAGTCACCAATGCCTTAGCTATACACTGCTCCAATCACCCAGGAACTACCCTTGCACTCTTCCAATCATGCATGCAGTAACCTTGTAGTTGTGTAATCCCTCAGCCAGTACGTATGCACTTATAAATTCACCCAGGCACTACCTTTGCACTCCTCCAATCATTCAGGCTCTACTTTAGTAATCCTACAATCATATGTAGAATATCAATCAAAATGCATATGCAAGTAGAGATATACCTTATTTACAAGACATATCTCAATAATAATATAATGCAGGCCTTAAAATTTGAGAGATTGCACTTTACATTTTATTTGTCTAGCAGTACACAGAGGGGCATATTCACAAGGAATTACCTCCGATTTATCACCACCTTAACGCTTCAAGAGTGGAGATAGAAGTAACTCCCCATTCACAAGCTGGTGCAAAAAGCAGAAAACACCAGTATTCCCGCGATAACAGCCCCACTAACGCTAATGAGATGCAGAGTAGGTGTTCCCGCGAAGAAACACATGAAAAATCGCAACACCACTTTCACAACAAACTGACTGATCCGCAAAGCGAACCGAAAGTATGCGATAAGCTGCGGTAGCCGCACGTATTTAACACCTGCCTCAAGCAGGTGTAAAGACGGACGACTACCTGCAGTAGGCAACGGAGCCCCGCACACGGCATCATCCGTAGAACGAACAACACCATGGAGCTACTCATCATGCAGCACGGTGCCCCTACAGGACCACAGCACCCACCGCCACCACCCCCCAGGACCGCCACCACCCCCCAGACCACCACAGAGGCAGCGCAGAGGAAGACAGCGGACCTACGGAAAACGCACCATTGTCACAGACCTAACGTCTGAGGAAGTCATTGCCCACTACAGGCTCAAAAGGACAACCATAAACACATCATGACCCACATCGCCCACAGGTTGACGGTCCCAACACAGAGGAGAACCAACATCCCTCCGCAGACAAAGCTGCTGGCTGTGCTGCACCTGTTGGCCTCTGGCACCTTCCAACCAACAACTGCCAGAGTTGGAGGGGTCTCACAGCCAGCCCTATGAAAGTTCATCACACCTGTCCTTGATGCCATTCTCAGCTTCATACCCCATTATCTTCTCTTCTCCAACACTGCGCAGGAACAGCTGGAGACAAAGCAAGACTTCTACGCCATAGCCAGAGTCCCGACAGTGTTGGGGGCAATGGACTGCACACATGTCTCACTTGTGCCCCATGCGGATACTGCACACCACTACCACAACAGAAAGCACACGCATTCCATTAATGTGCAGGCAATAGTTGACCACCAGGGACTCTTCACCAATGTCGTCCCTAACTACCCAGGCAGTGTGTATGATTCCTTCATCTTCCGACAGTCCATCATCAACCAGCGCTTCCAGGATGGCACTTATGGGATGGGACTGCTCGTTGGTAAGTACCAAGTCAACGCACCACACATCACAATGCCTCCAAAGCACACTGCACAACTGTGGGGATGCACATGTGACCAAACCACATTCAACATGTCAAACTACACAAACACCTACCAGACACAACCACAACACTCCATGGTCAACCTGGCCTACCCCTGCACCCAATACAGACATTTCGTGGCACCACAGCCACACAGCAATTGGACGTGTGGAGATATGGATTGCAGCCATAACACATTTGAAGCACTGCTCTGCCCACATGGCCCTACCCCTGTCCCCCGCAAAGGCTGCATCCTGCGGCGGTGGGACCATGTGGCCCACTGTGCATCCGGGGCCACTAGCACAATGCGACTTATGCCATCCCCCCTTGTAGTCCTGACATTGCATGTCTGAGTGCCTGATGACTGGTGGTGTAGTTGCCTGCATCAGCTACTCCCTGCGGGCTGGCTAACACTCATAGAAATAATTAATAAGAAGTGTCTGGTCATGGAAAATGTGTGCTGTTCTGAAACCAAGTACAAATAAAGATCGTGGACCAGAAACAAGAAATTACACTAGGCTGAAAAACTTCCATCAGCCCACCATTGTGGCAGAATATCATCACGTGGGATACGGATGGTGGATACAAATCTCGCCCAACCCATCTGTTGATGGTGCAGAGATGGATTACCGAGGTAACCTTCTAGCCACAGTGTATTTCAAGTGGTACTGATGATGTGCAGTGGTCAGTGAAAGTGAGTGAGATTTAAAAATAACTACTAGAACAGAAAATGTGTTTAATAGGCACTGTTCTAGTGTTAAGATTAAAAGCACGCCTAATAGTTTGGAAATATAACTATATGGTGGCGCAGTGCAGTGTGGTCAACATGTTTCAGCTGTTCGGAATCAAGTGTCCAGCTTTCTTCAGGACTGTGATGAAATAGCGACTGCAGAGTAAGCGATCATGAGCAAAATTTATACAGTGTAAATTCAAAATACTCCTACCAGGAACTTGGATCCCCAATGTTAGCTGGCGGAAAATTAAATAAATCGTCCTTTTCCTAGAAGAAAGGAAGATAGTGCAAGCAGGTGTGTAATGTCAAAACAGTATTCACAATGATCCCTAAGTAACAGAGAAAACAGAACAAACAACACATAAATAGTAAGGAGCAAATAGTCTCCTCACTTGCCAGGAGGCTCTTGTCCTTCTGGTTCAAGACAAAAGTGTCATGAACTATTGTAAAAAGTTTTGTACTCACCCAGCGTTATGTGGGAAGTAACCTCACCTCACCCGGCACCCGCTCGGGACAAAATGAGGCCCCGCTCTGTTAAAATGGAAGATATAGCAATAATGATATGTGAACTACCGCAAGTAAAAACTTCAATGCGGTATCTAGCTATATGGCTTATTTACTTCCAAACATTATAACTAAACTCAGTTGTTTCCAAAAATTGACAAATCCCCGTCAGACCAACGGTCTGAAGCAATGCTAGTCCAGATAGGGTGATTTACGCAAAGAACAAAGCAATGTAAACAGTGTATTAACTCGGGTATAATGGCCCCAGTCAAGTTAATATTAAAGCCCAAGATATCAATGAAGCAAATTTCTCGCATATATAATGGCTAAGCAGCAGGTCTTAGGGGTTTTGCAGGAGTCTACCTGTCCGTCGGTACCTCTCGCCGGCTTCCGAGTGGGAGTGGAGGTAACGGACAGGTAGTGAGCGTGCCCTTTTATACACACGCTAATGGGGTAATTGATATCACTCGTGTGTTGTTACAAGATAATGGTGTCTCAATTAATCCCGGTAATGATACTCAGAGCGCATGCACGAGTCAAATTCAAACTAGCGCATGCGTAGTTGAATCCGGTGACTGATCCTTAGCGCATGCGCAATAGATATCTTAACGAGATGCCGCCAATGTGCATGCGTGGTGCAGATGAACTGGCGATACCTCACGCATGCGCATAGAGCTCAATAACGTAATACCGCTATGTAGCGGTGGAGAATGATATGAACTCGAGTCTCTGTGTTTGATAAACGAGCCGGGGTGCAGCCGCACCACTGCCGGGAGTTTCAAGCCCTATATAGGAGGTTTCAGATAATATATCTGTATGTATCATGAATCGATGTACCTCCATTTGTAGTAGAATCTAAAAAATAGATAATATTCAATGTTAGGTAACCATGAACCAACAGGTAGCAGCGATGTGATTGGAAAAGTTGACTTTTACAATAGTTCATGACACTTTTGTCTTGAACCAGGAGCACAAGTGCCTCTTGGCAAGTGAGGAGATTATCTGTTTGCACTCTCTTCCTTTCTTCTAGGAAAAGGACAATTTATTTATTTTGCGCCAGCTAACATTGGGGATCCAAGTTCCTGGTAGGAGTATTTTAAATTTACACTGTATAAATTTTGCTCATGATCGCTTACTCTGCAGTCGCTATTTCATCACGGTCCTGAAGAAAGCTGTACACTTGATTCCGAACAGCTGAAACATGTTGACCACACTGCACTGCGCCACCATATAGTTATATTTCCAAATTATTAGGCGTGCTTTTAATCTTAACACTAGAACAGGGCCTATTAAACACATTTTCTGTTCTAGTAGTTATTTTAAAATCTCACTCACTTTCACTGAGCACTGCACATCATCAGTACCACTTGATATACACTGTGGCTAGAAGGTTACCTCGGTAATCCATCTCTGCACCATCAACAGATGGGTTGGGCGAGATTTGGATCCACCATCCGTATCCCACGTGATGATATTCCGCCACAATGGTGGGCTGATGGGAGTTTTTCAGCCTAGTGTAATTTCTTGTTGCTGGTCCACGATCTTTATTTGTACTTGGTTTCAGAACAGCACACATTTTCCATGACCAGACACTTCTTAATAATTATTTCTGTTATAGACTGGGTTGTGAGGTGTCAAGGTGGATAAACTAACGCACATAGACCCCCATTCTTTTTCATGTTTCTGGCTAACACTCACCCCACACACAGCCAGCCCAGGCGTCACTGGATTGGTGAGGCCTGCCATCACATTCTGCCGAACCAAGTATTGACTCTTCTCTCCCTGCACTGTCACAGGTGATCAAGGATATGCACTCTGCCCTTGGATGATGATACCCCTCCGAGATCTGAACACAGCTGCCCTGAGGCAGTACAATGCGGGCCACATACATACCAGGGGCATCGTTAAATGCACATTTGGCGTGTTGAAGTCACGTTTTAGGTGCACAGGTGGGAAGCTCCTGTACAGCCTGGACATCATGTGCAAGCTGATTGTTGCATGTTGTGTGTTGCACAACATCTGTGTGCGCACCAGGGCCCCATGGATCCCAGTTCCAGAGGTACCGAACGATGATGGTGGTGATGGGGAGGTGGCCCACATCCCACTGCAGCAGCAGCAGGAATGGCCCGTAGGAATACCATCATTGACACTTGCTTCTCATGAGCACGTCACATTGTGACCATCCATGGCAATCAAGCAACAGTAGAACATTTCCAATTGCACTGCATGTGTGAATAAAAAATGTATGCAGGGTTCAGCTTGTACTTGTACAATTTGATTAAGTTTCCATGCATTTCAGATGTGATTTGGCATGTTGTGCACATTTGCTGAACCAGTTGTGTCCTGTGTTCAAATGTGGTCAGGGTGCTGTTTGTCCTTGGATGTTGTCACTGCCGGGGTGCATTCCTGATTGTGTGCGTATGCTGCACGGTGGATGTGTCACTCCTGCGACTCTGATTTGTCTGCCACAGGTCTCTTTCATGCGGTGTGCCTGTCGGTTCTGTTCTTCCACTGTGCTTGGATGTTGTGGTGTACATGTTGTCCTCTGCAGTTGGCCAGGGGGCATCTGTGGTACTCCGCTGTTGATGATTTGTGTTCAGTGGCATTTTTCATTTGCTGTTCTTGTACTATTTTCCCGCATTGCACATGTGTATTGCTGCCCTTGCGCTGTTTGTCACTGTTTTCTTATTGTGCTTTTACCTATCACAGGTTTTGTAGCATTGGGGTTTGTGTTTTTATCTTCGTCGAGGTGGTTGTTTCATGAACATTGTCTACAGTGTTAGCAAACTATTGCATGCTACCGCCGTGTTGTGAACTCCACGTTGTCACAGGGTTATTTTCTCACGATGGGCTGCGATGTTTAAAGTTGCGTTACGCTACTCTTGCGGTAGTTATCACACGTTCTTGTGAATATACCCCAAAATCCTTTAGTTGTGCTCTATGTTTCTGTTTGATAGGTTGCGATGTCTTCTAATTGTAGGAATTCTGTAGTGTCTGATATAGCTTAGAATGCAATTAAAAATATTTCTTAAGTTATACATGGCATTTGAATATAATCATTTTAATAATATTAAACTATTTAACAACATTATTTAAAATTGTCTTTGTTTTCAGATATTCACCATTATTAATAATAAAGATTAGTATAGCCCAAAAAAATTAAAAGATTAAAAGAAAAGATAAAAACAATACTATGTAAAGCAAACAGAAAGACTGAAATTAGATGAAGTATATTGTGACATTGTAAGAAAGACTTCTGGTAAGAGAAATAAAGAATTTGTTACAAAACATTTAAAGATCATTATGATTTTTCACAATGGAGTAAAGAGAAAGACAGGTAGTACAATGAATCAGAAGGAAAACACAAAAAAACAAAATAATGGAAAATCAGGTTATGGGAACACAATCAATGTTGAAAGAAGGATGAAACAAATTAAAGACATTAGAAAGAGAATGTATAAAAGTAGAATTCTGCAACATTTATTGAAACATTGCAAAAAAATATAAAAGATCAGCATTTTGCGAGAAAAAACAACAGATTGAAAGTGTAGTTGAAAAGGCTTTTGAATTGAAAAGAAAGTTGTTTATATTAGTATTCAAGAGAATGAAAACATTGAATAAAATATTGCATTTTATGAAGCTGAAAAGTAAAAGAAAAAAACTGGTTAATAGAACTATCTTTTGCAAGATCTTTTCTGGTAAATGGAAGCACACTTCTAGTACGAAACCTTTTTTTAATAAAGAAAGCCATTTTCAACAATATACATATAGTTCATGCAATTGATACCAGTGGTCATTGTTATGAAGTTAAAAATGGTTGTCCAATTGAAAAAGAAAATATAGTTCCTAGAAATGTGGAAGAAGTAATGGCCGAGGAAGTTCAAGGGAGACTTACATGAGCTCCAGTGTTTCAGTGGGACTGTAATAGTATTTGCAGTAATCTATTGATATATTATGAAATTTCTTACGAGATTATGGTTTAAAAAAATTGTTGAACAAAAGATTAGGATGTTGTAAGGACCAGATCCTTGTAAAGTGAGAAAATATACTAACTTGCAGGGTCATTCTCTGGCTTGTCTTTCCAGTACTTTTCATCCTTTAAGAATGTTGCCTGTACATCATTCAGGAATGCAGACGTTAGTAAGAAGATTATACTATGTAAAAAGTCCTGTGTTATCTCTAAATGAGATAAACACAGCTCTTTTGCATGGTTCGGTGTTGGATGTAAAACAACATTTGTGATGATATAGATTTTTGTTTCTTTCGTCCTCAAGAGGAGTGTAGAGAAAGTGAGAGTTTGATAAGTGTAGGTGTTGAAGAAGAGATGGAAGATACTACTGCTGTGAAGTTTGCAGAAGAAATTGCAAAGTTTAAGGTAGTTTCTTGTGAAAATCCAAACTATAGGGCTCATTAGAATGGCGGATGGACTCAAGTTCATCCGCCATCCTGGTGTAAATATGGACCGTCCGCCATGCATGCGGCGGTCCCGCACACCCGATCACGATGCGACTGCCACCATGGCAGTTGGATCTTGATCATTAACATTGCGGCGGGTGCTGCTGAGAGCAGCAACCGCCACAATGTCAATATGCAATGTTGTGCATTTCACAGCATTACGTTGCAGGCACCAGATGGTGCCTGCCACATAGTGCTGTGAAAAAGGTACCCTTGCCTCTCCCAACACAAGGGGGGCCCGCTATGGGCCTCCAAACGCAATCCTCGCCAACCTTTCCATGACGTTGGAAGGCTGGCTACAGCCAACATCATAATTTGGTGGAGGGTGTCTGCTAAGCACCGCCACCATTTTACTGATGAAGACCGCTCCGCTTGGCAATCGTAAGGGTTGCCTGTGGCGGTTTCATGACAGACGGTCTTTGCAACCACCATGTTTGCGGTCGGATTCCCCCGCTATCCTAATTTGATGGGGGGAAAATCGCTGTCGGAGTACGGAAGGTCCGCCGTTGCATGGCAGGCGGTGGTGGTCCTTGCCATCCTAATGAGCCCCTATGTTTGCATTTGTTGTCGACGTACTTACTATAGAAGTCAAACTAGGAATGTTGATGTGTTTTTTAAGAAAGTGAAAAGGAAAGCAATGATAAGTGGGAGCAATTTGGTGCTTATTTGTTGTTGGAAGGTCGTTTTGAGTTGGGTACTGATCAAAGTATTTGTAAATATTGTTCCAACAAATTAGAAGAGAACAAAATTCCAGCTAGAGCTGTACATAACAACGTAGAGTTGGTAGCTATTCCTTCAGAACTGGTAGATTTAAATACGTATGAGTCCATTCTTATTCAATCTGTGCACCCATTTCAGGCTATTGTCGTATGGAGCCTGAAATATGGCAAGCTGCCAACCTCTTATTTACAAAGAGGTCTGAATGAAAGAGTGGTGCACTTACCTTTAGATTTGAAGACAAATATTAAAACTATTGGTGTAGAGAGAGAGGAAAGTGAACCTGTAGTCATTCTAGTTAATTGTGTACCAACAAAGAGTCGTAAAATATGGAAAGAGTTGGTAGATGTCACCAAACTTCAAAAGCCTACATTATATCTTGTACAGAACAATATTTATTATAAAACTGCAAATGTGGAAGAACAGGAAATATGTTTAGAAGATGAAACAGAAATTGTTAATGGCCAAATAGAAAAGTGGACAAGTCCAGGAGTGAAGAAATTTACAAACATTACAGAATACATCCTCTACATTCAAAAGAAGTGATTGGAAACACTATTGAATTATTTCAAATGAAGAAAGCGAAGGGAACTCCCATGACTGTATGGGAAAAAAGTTTGGAAGCTTGTTGTTTTCCACAGCTCTTCCTCACTTCAAAAGATGGATGATATAATGAACGACCAGTAGAGATTCCAGCTTCAGAATATCGTACGACAAGATTGTACTCAAAAAATCCAAAATTTGGACAGTGTGTTCCATATTTATTTCATCTTCTGTTTGAAAGTGCCTTGTCTGGACTGTCATATGCAGTGAACCACATATTAAAAACGGGAGTTAGTCTGACAAAACTTTCTCTTTCTGCAAAGGAATTTTTGGACAAAGTCCAACAAAGAGACAATCATTTAGAATCTCAGTTAATTAATTTGATGGCGTGTCAACGTGGTACTAATGAGTATTGGTATTATTGTCACAGAGAACTTAAATGTATGTTAAGGAACTTAGGAACCCCTACGTAGTTTGTTACGCTAAGCTGTGCTGAGTACGCATGGGAAAATTTACTTTCTACAACAAGGAAATTCAAATGTAAAAACATTGAATTGAAGAAGCTAGAGAACTGTGTTCCTTGGATCTTGTAAATGTGTGCAGATATTTTAATTTATAGGTTTCAAGCTATGATCTGCAATAAAAATAATCCACCTCTTGTAGAATGTATTTCTTCTTTTGGAGAAAGGAATACCAAGCCAGAGGTGCACCTCATATTCACATGCTATTATGGATCAAGAATGCACCAAAATTTGGAACTGATACTGATGAAAGTGTTTTGTCTTTTATTTAAAAATATGTTACATGTACTGTGTCCAAAATGGAAATATGACAAACATTCTAGTGAGATTCAAAAAAAGAAAACAATTAAAAGAGAAGCATGAAGGTGCAAAGAAAACTCAAATGGACACTTTCGATGATATTGTAGGATACCAGTTAGAAAATAGTTCAGGTATCAACTGCTATGCTAATGTAATTCTGAATGCTGTCTTTTATCTAGAAGATCTTCATCATAAAATTATGGAAAATCGAGAAAAAAGATTCTGTTCTTTATTACATGATATTTTTCAAAAGTTGCTAATGGATAGAATTAAAATCCATCCTGCTTCTGCCATTCTGCATCTTTTGGGTATATGTATTGGTTAGTCGCAACTTACACTCAATATACAACAAGATGCGTGACAATTTCGTATGTTTATGCTGGGAGTATTGGAAGATGAAGGAATATAAAATGAAAATGAATTTGGACTAAGTTACAGATGGGATCATAAATGTGAATCTTGTTTATTTTCTTCTACTGCTGAACAATTTATATATTTGACAATACCAGATTGCAAATCAGTATCTTTTAACAAATTAGTAAAAACAGCTAATCAAGATATGAAAAGCTCTCATTGTAAATCAGAAATGTTGTTAACATTATATATAGAAAAATATGGAAAATATGTTATTTTAATGCTACAATGTTGCAGAGCAAATGGAACAAAATTGGAAACTAAAATTAAAAAAAATGTGGAAAGTCAAGTATCAATTTCAGGAAGAACTTTTAAAGCAGTGGCTAATATTTTCCATGATGGACCTACTACAGCATCTGGACACTATACTGTGTATTTAAAGGGCAATAAAGGATGGACACATTGCAATGATACACATTTGGAATTCAAATGTAGGTTGCCCTACGAATTACCAAATTCATATCTGATATTTTTTATACCAAAGTTTTGAAAACATCATTCGACCTATTGGAAAAATGTGAACAGGAATTAACGAGTTTATTTTGGGTATTTTCAATGCAAATAGATTTGTAAACATTATTCGGGCTATTGGGAAAATGTGAACAATTACTGTTTGGATTGTGCTAATTCTTATTGAGTTTGCAAAATTGTGTTTGAAAGAAGTAGTTTATATATTGGATCTTTATATCATACTTGATGTAAATGAGAGTGTTTATTTTAGAAAATGTACTTCAGAGGAGTAAATGATTCAATGTAGTTGAAGAATGTAATTTGGAAACTGTAGATAGGTAAACAGATAGTTTGAACTTGTTGTAAATATTTTCAATGCAGATTAGTTTTTCTTTTTACAATCTCACTGATTGTATTTTTTTCCCCGCTGGTATGTGATGATCTACTACGAAATCACCTTGTATGGTGACATTCCATAAAATCTGAAAACAGCAAAAAAGGGAAACTGAATATGTTATATAATTCTAAATTCATGTTGTGTTATTAAAACTATAATATTATATGCAATAACACTTTTTTTTACAGAAGCTAATACTAAAGTTTCAAAAGATTTTAAATTCAGTTTACAACAAAACTACTGTAAAATACTTTCACTGACTTTGGTATCTAATTTAATAAAGAAGGTAAGATGAAATAATGTAATAGGCATAGTAATATGAAGTAATGTTTACAGTTACTTTTATTGCACTCATCCACTTTTTCAAACACTACCCATGCACAGATCTATACAATTAGCCACTCTTCACACACTCCTGCCATCATTGATGCACTATTCATGTATTTTTCCAATCACCTAGCCCGTCTCCGTAGTTATAAGATCACCCAGACAGTACCTATGTACTCTTCTAATCACTCAGGTACTATCTTTAAACTCATACATTCAGCTATACATTATCCATATACTCTTCCAACAACCCAGGTAGTACCTATACACTTCTCCGATACCTTAAACATTATTACGGCAGTATCGGTACAATGCTCTATTCAGTCATGCAGTACACATACACTTATAAAATGACCCAAGCTCTATTTATATAGTCCTCCAATCACCCAGGTGCTACTCATGTACTCCTCCAATCACCCACCAGTACCCTTCAAGTTTTAAAAAACCTCTGGCACTACCAATGCATTCCTCCAATCAACCAGATCCTACCTGTACAGTCTCCCAATAACCCAGGCAGTAGTGTTGTACTCATATAATTACTCAGGCAGTACTCATACACATATAAAAACATACAGACAATCAATCAATCAATCAATTAAAGAAATTTGTAGAGCGTGCTACTCACCCGTTAAGGTCTCAAGGCGCTGGGAGGGAGGGGAGTCGCTACTGCTCAAACAGCCAGGTCTTGAGTTGTTTCCTGAAGGAGAGATGGTCCTGGGTCAGCCGTAGGGGGGTGGGGAGGGAGTTCCATGTCTTGGCCGCCAGGTAGGAAAAGGATCTTCCTCCGGCGGTGGCTTTGCGAATTCGTGGGACGGCGGCTAGAGTGAGGCCGGCGGATCGAAGCTGGCGGGTGGGTGTGTAGAATGTGAGGCGGCTGTTGAGGTATTTGGGGCCCATGTCATGGAGAGCCTTGTATGCATGGGTGAGGAGTCTGAACGTGATCCTCTTGCTGACGGGGAGCCAGTGCAGGTCTTTCAGATGGGCAGAGATGTGGCTGTGATGGGGGATGTCCAGGATGAGTCGTGCAGAGGCGTTCTGTATGCGCTGGAGTCTTTTCTGGAGTTTGGCTGTGGTTCCAGCATAGAGGGTGTTCCCGTAGTCCAGTCGGCTGGTGACGAGGGTCTGGGTGACTGTCTTCCTGGTGTCACTGGGGATCCACCGGAAGATCTTTCGGAGCATGCGCAGGATGTTGAAACAGGATGACGAGACGGCGTTGTCTTGCTTGGTCATCGTGAGGGATGAGTCCAGGATGAAGACCAGGTTGTGTGCATGGTCCTTGGACTTGGGGGCGGTGCCAAGCGCAGAGGGCCACCAGGAGTCGTCCCAGGCAGAGGTGGATGGTCCCAGGATGAGGACTTCCATCTTGTCTGAGTTCAGTTTCAGACAGCTGAGCTTCATCCATTCCGTGACGTCTTTCATTCCTTCCTGGAGGCTGGCTCTGGCGGTAGTGGGGTCGTTGGTGAGGGAGAGGATCAGCTGAGTGTCGTCAGCGTAGGAGATGATGTTAAGGTTGTGTTGGCGTGCAATTGCTGCAGGAGGGCTCATGTAGACGTTGAAGAGGGTGGGGCTGAGCGAGGATCCTTGAGGAACGCCGCAGATGACTTCGGTGGCCGCGGATCGGAAGGGGGGGAGGCGGACTCTCTGGGTTCTTCCGGTGAGGAACGAGATGATCCATTCCAAGGCCGCTCCTTGGAATCCAGTGTTGCTGAGGCGCCGTATCAGGGTGCGGTGGCACACGAGGGGTCGAGGGATCTGTTAGCCTCGAGAAAGGCGGAGAGTTGTTTGTTGACGGTCTTCTTGATGACTTTGGCAGGAAAAGGGAGGAGCGAGATGGGGCAGAAGTTCTTGAGGTCCGTGGGGTCCGCGGTAGGTTTCTTCAGGAGGGTGCTGAGCTCGGCATGTTTCCAGGTCTCCGGGAAGGTGGCGGATGCGAAGGAGCTGTTGATGATGTCCCGGAGTTTGGGTGCGATGATGGAGTCAACTTTGTTGAAGATGTGGTGTGGACAGGGGTTGGTTGGGGAGCCGGAGTGGATGGTGTTCATCATGCCGGTGGTGTCTTCGGTGCTGTCCAGGGTCCAGGTGCAGAGGGTGGTGGTGGGGGGCGCTGGTTGGGTGGTGAGGTGCGTGGTCTGTTCGCTGAAGCTGTTGTGAATGTCAGCAATCTTGCGGTGATAGAACAAGGCGAGTGAGTCGCGGAGGTCTTGAGAGGGTGTGATGTCGTTGTTGCAGGCGCTGGGGTTGGAGAGCTCTTTAACGATGCTGAAGAGTTCCTTGCTGTTGTGGGTGTTGTTGTCCAGTATTTCTTTGAATGTTGTCCTTTTGGTTGTGCGGATCAGCTGGTGGGTGGCGTACTTGAGGGCTGTCATGTTTTCTGCTGTCTGGTCGCGGCGCCAGGCTTTCTCGAGGGTGAGGCAGGTTTTCTTGGAGTTTTTGAGGTCGTTGGTGAACCATGAGGTTTTCTTGCTGCCGGGTCTGCTGGTAGAGTTCTTCAGTGGTGCAAGGTAATTGGCGCAGTTGGTGAGCCACTGTGTGAGGTTGCGGGCTGATTCATTGGGGTCCGTTGTGTTGGTGGGAGGGTTCTGGCTGAGGGAGGTGGTGAGCTGGTCGGCGGTGATCTTGCTCCAGCTTCTGCGGGGAACCTGTTGCGGGTGATGGTGGGTCGTGGTTCTCCTGAAGTTGAAGTGGACACAGCTGGGATCTGTCCAGTGTAGTCCAGTGGAGTGGCTGAAGGAGATGTGCTTGCTGGAGGAGAAGATGGGGTCTAGCCTGTGGCCGGCGTAGTGGGTGGGGGTGTTCACCAGTTGCTTGAGTCTGAGGTTGGCGAGGTTGTCCAGCAGGGCGGCGGTATTGCTGTCATTCTTGTTCTCCAGGTGAAAGTTGAGGTCCCCTAGGAGGATGTATTCAGGGGAGGTGAGGGAGCGCGGGCTGAAAAAAGCCTGCGAATGCTTCGCTGAATTGTGTTCGTGGTCCCGGGGTCTGTAGATGAGAGTGCCTCTGAGGGTGGTCTTAGGGTCGGTGTGTATCTGGGAGTGGAGGTGCTCGGCGGCGGTGAGGGTGTCGTCGGAGTTGGTCGTGATGCGGATGGTGTTTATGTGGACGATGGCAATGGCTCCTCCGGTTTGGTTGGCGCGGTCCCTCCGGGTGATCCTGTACCCATCCGGGATGGCTATGGCAATGTCAGGGGCTGAGGAGGCATTCATCCAGGTTTCTGTGAGAAAGGCGACGTCTGGTGATGTTGTGTCGAGGAGGTTCCAGAGTTCGAAGGCATGCCTGTGGATGGAGCGGGTGTTGAGCAGGATGCACTTGAGGTGATCCTTGCTGGCGCTTGGCTTGGCGGGTGCGGTGCAGGTTCAGAGGCAGGTAAATATTCAGGCTTGGCAGGTGAAGGGTCCGTGGGTGCGTTTCGGGGTGGCTCGGTGGCAGGCGAGGTTCCGGCCATCGTTGAGTGTTTGGAGGGTGGAGACGTTGTAGGTCCGTCGGGTGGGCTGTCGTCGACGAGGGCCAGGGGTCCTGGCGCTGGGCACGGTCCAGGTGCGGACGGGCGTAGACGGGCTTGCCTTTGGTGTGGCCGCTGCGCGGTCACTTCGTGGTCTACATAGGAGTGTCAGGGGGGCGGGGCAGCAGGGAGGCAGTGGTGGGAAAATCGGCAAAAATCGGTAAGGAGACCAGGGAGCAGGTGGCAGCGGCGTGGGGGCGACCTTAACTGAAGGCAGGGTCTGAGACACTACCAATGCACTCATGCATTGACCCACACATTATATTTGCAATTATGCAGCCACCAAGGCAGTACCCATGTACTCATATAATCATCCAGGCATTACCTATAGACTCCTTCAATCACGCAGATATTACCCCTGCATTCATACAATCACCACGGCATTACACATACACTCCTTCAATCATTCACTCAGACATTACTTATACATTGATACAATGACTCAGACAATACCCTTGCACTCATTCATACAACAAATATAAGCTTGTCTATTTTTAACCAATTAATCAGTTCTCAAAATAAACATTTTTTTTCTTTTTTTCTTTTTACATTTATTGTTGTTTTTTTAACTCTTTTATTGAGTTTTTTGTGTTTTTTAAACAAAAGATCGGAAAAGACAAGGAAATGAACTAAAAAATATTGCAGTTAGAAACTCATTGCAAAAACAACAAAAAGTAACAATAATGATTGTTGCAGCAACAACAATAGCTGCAAGAGATTGCTCGCCTGCACGAAGAAGCTTTTTGCACTTAATGCAGTGCTGTTCCAGTCCTGCAAACTCTGGAACAATTTGTGTGAACGTAGTAGATCCCGCAGAAGTACTAGGTCGTGCGACCTGATCATCTTGCTGAGATAGTTGCATTTGTCGCCGATGTGGTTTATGCGCAAGACGGTTTGGGTGCATGGTCTGAAAGTGTTTGAGCATTGATGAAGTTCCCCAGGAATACTTCTTTTCAGATCCATGAGATAAGATGTTCTTGCAAACAGTTCATGTGACTTTGCGAGCATTCACCTTCTTTTCTCCCTCTGGGATAAAGAAGAAAGCCCACACAATAATTTCCTTATTTTTTTTAAATGTTCTTCTACCGCCTCGTCATCTACAGGAATATCCTGTGCTGGATTTTGAGATGGGGTTTCCTCTCTTTGAAAAAAACACCAAAAAAAATCAAAAAAAGAGGGACAGAAAACAGAAGAGGTGTTTCTTCGAATTATGCTCCTGGAAGAATGAAAAAATGGGTGGGGTCCTTCAAGTTGTAGAATAGAAAGCTTCTAAACCAATAAAATTGTTTCTTATGAGGTCACATGGGTTTCACACATCCGGCGCGCAATGGGCGCACAATGGGCGTGAATTCCGAAAAATATATTAAACAGTAATATATCTTTATTACAATTACAAATGTAGGATATTTACAGTTATATTAACTAATCTCTTGGTATAATATATATAATAAAGTTATATACATATACTTTTAAAACTTAAAGATTTGCAATGGATTCGTGCAACCAGTGCGACCCTTGGAAATACGTATGTGACGTTACACGGGCCGAGAACTGCGTACCCATCGCTTACCGAATGTGCATAGTACACAACTTAACCAATATGGCAGCAACATTCTTGAATTCGCACAACCACCGTGACTGGTACACGATCGGTACACAAATCTTTCACTGGGACCAGCCCACTTATCTTATTTTAGAAAGCAGGAATATCACATTATTTTGATAAAAGTTTAACATTTTTGAAAAAGTATTTTTTTAATATTATAATTAGTAATTGGCATTTAAAAAACCTTACAATTCACTGAAAAAACCATAGCTTTCAGGGATGTTATAGAAAGAAATTAGCATTTAAAAAACCTTTGAAATTCACTGAAAAAACCATAGGTTTCAGGGACGTTATTGTTAGAAATTAGCATTTAAAAAACCTTTGAAATTCACACAAAAAACATAGGTTTTCAGAGAGGTTATAGTTAATTGGACATTTCATTTGTACAAAACCAGTTAAATTCGGCTGTTATAATCAGTATTGCTAACTATAACTTGCACCCACGCAATGCACTGCTGATGACATCACATATTACATCATTCATGACATGGTAATGTAAATGTAATTTGTACTTGTAAAGTGCACTAATACCCCAACTGGGGTTTCCTGACGCTGTAACCCATACCGCTGTGGACCCCTTCCTGGTTTTTCCCTGTGAAATGTCCACTCCTGGGCACCCCCAAGGTGAAGCCAGGCATCCCAGTGCTGTTGGGGCCGTTGTGGAGATTAAGCAAGCAATTTCCCAGAGTTGCAGAGTGGGACCCATGATTAGACTAGGCACCGAGGCGGGAATTATCAGGTCGGAGGAAATGAGCTCAAGACCCACTGAGGTGGGAATTGAACCCTGGTCCCAAGCCAGACCACTGCATCAGGGTCTGCCGCTCTAACCATTGAGCCACACTTCTCCACATGGTCAGTGACACAGCACTATCACATGCACTCATACACCTATAAAGACACTCACACACTGTCACTCACCCATAGAGTTACTCACACACCTAGTCAGTCATGCAAAGAATCAATCACACTCCCATTTACTCACCTATACAGTTATACACACACCTCCTCACATATTCATACAGATACTAACACATACTTACTCTCTTATAGAATCAGTGACACAAGCACTCATCCATTCGGCCACTCTCGCAATCGCTCACTCTCACTTATAATCATTTATTTTCTCCAACACTCACATATAATGCCTTTCACATATATAGTTACTCACAAGTGTACCACTGAGACATCCATTCACTCACCAACACACCCATACACATACTCACCCACCCATATAGCTATTTACAGATTTACTCTTGAACCCATACACCCAGTGAATCACCCACTCACACTTCTATGCACAGGGTCACATATCCTCCACCCACCCACACAGACACCATTACAGATACTCAGACAACCAATCAATAACCCATATAGACACTCATGTAGCTACTCATCAACCCATTTAGCTGCTTACAAACCAACTGACAAACTGATACAGATATTCACACAGTTCAGTCACTAACCCATGCATTCTGTAAGACACATTTAATCACTCACTTATACAGTCAGTCTTGCACCTACTAAATCATCTATTCAGACATTTATACACCCATTCATTCTTCAGTACACCTTGGCATATATATAAACATATTTAAACTTTACAGAAACACACAGTCACTAGATGATGTCATCAGTGATTTCATTTGAGATGTCATTAGTGATGTCATGTCATCAGTGATGTCACTGACCATGTCATGAATGATGTAATATGTGAAGTCCTCAGCAGTGCATTGCAGGGGCACCAGTTATAGTTAGCTGAACTATAACAGCAGAATTTCACTGGTTTTGTACAAGTGAAATGTCCAACTAACTATAGCATGCCTGAAACCTGTTTTTTCAGTGAATTACAAAGGTTTTTTAAATGCTAATTTCTAACTCTAACGTCCCTGAAACCTATGGTTTTTTCAGTGTATATATATTTTTTTATTTAGACCCAAAAGAAGCAACTGATGGGAAAGTAATACCAAACAATTTGAAAAGTCTGTATTACAAGTTGGCAAGAGCATATGGAAAAGAAACATGGAAATGGTGGGAGGTAACCTCCTTACAAAGGTATCTTGAAGCTAACCGCATATCAAGGGGTTTGCAGATATATACCTTCTTATGAGAAGCCAGACCCACTCTTGTTACAAGAGTGGGTGGAATACACCACTGAGTGTGCGAAAGGCATGGTAAAAATCCTCATTAAGTACACTTGGAGTGATCACCAAAAATTGTTAGAAGACATTAAAAAGATAGAGGCTGCCATAGCTTTAGACAAAGACAACAAACTAAAAGAGGAATTACAGCAATGCAAGAAAAAGAGACTGATTGTATATGAAAGCGTAATCAGGCATCGAAAGCAGAATAGGTTCATTCTGTACAAAGAAGACTATGAGTCTGGACAACTCCTGACCTTTACGGAAAAAAGTGTGACGGTCTCAGAAGACAATTAAAATTGGTAAAACCAGTGAAGCATCCTCTAGAGACACCTCAGAGGCTGAGGTAGAGTTGTTGGATAGTGAGGTGACAGCAAGAAGAAAGGAAAAATTAGCAACACCTACTTTTTTCCAGGAGTATCAGCTTCTGCGACCAGCACGACAACGACAAGTACCACGGACACATCCCCTGGAAAAAATAAATGAGAGACAAGAAAGGGAAGGAAAGGAAAAGGCTACCTCCCTGAATCAGAGAGTCACACTAAGCAAACGTTGGCGGAAGTGGAAATAACAAAAAGACAAATGGTGGTTAACTTGTCGGACAGACAGTTAACATTGGATGAGACTAAAGTACTGGAACTAGGTTTGACCTTCTGTCCAACTCTGCAATTCGATTATGCCAGCTTAAGGATAGGCCTTTATAGATTTATTAGAAGGATGAAACTGCTGAAAGTACATCTATTGCACCCTAAATGAGTGGAAGTAGGAAAAACTTATAGTGAAGAAAATTTGAATCCACTCACAGGGGCAGACCTAGGAACATTATTGACACTGAGAGAATTGGAGGCAGACTCCAATACAGAGAATGTAACATTGGAATATGAGAACATAACTGAATTTCTGGAGGAAATAGGAGTCACTCAAACAGGAGAAATACGAAAATTGAAAAAGAAATCACGCTTTATCCCACAAACTGCTCACAACGCAATTTACACTTTTCATGAAGTGGTGATAGAAGAATTAAAACGATTACAAACTGAAGGTCCCAATCTCACCAAAGGGAATCTAACAAAGGCCCAGTGGGAAGCACTAATGGGTTTAAAAAATGATGACACCATAATAATGAAACCATCAGACAAAGGTGGGAACGTTGTGCTGTTGGATAAAAGTCAATATGAAAAAGAGGCCTTGAGATAACTGTCGATGGAAGACTGTTACAGGGTGGTCATGAGATCTGTTTACGAAAAAAGCATACAAGAGTTTGATGAGATTTTGACCAAATAGAAAATGAAAGGAATCTAGGGAGAACTGGATTTCAGATTCACACATTGTGAATTTCTAGATCGACCAAATTGTTATCACCTTCCCAAAATTCACAAGGATTTAATTGATCCTCCTGGGAGGCCAATTGTTTCCTCGAAAAATAGCCTTCTCAAAAATGCATCGATTTACATTGACTGCTTTTTTTTTCACAACAAAGCATTGACTGCTTTTTATAAACCCTATTGTGAAAGATCTTAATTTTTATGTTAAGGACACACAAGAATTCTTGTGTAATGTGACAAATATCCAATGGGAGACAGATATGTTATTAATAACTCTTGATTTAACGAGCCTTTATACTAGCATCTCTCACGATAAAGGATTGTTAGCAATGCACTTTTTCCTTGACAAAAGAAATTTGAAATATCGTGAACACAATGTGATGCTGATGGAGTTAATATCGTTTTGCCTGAAGAACAATATGTTTTTGTTTTCAGGGGAACTCTATAACCAACAGCAAGGAACAGCCATGAGCATGTGCTTCGCCCCCAGTTACATGAATTAATTCATGAGCTGGTGGGAGAAGCAGATGACCTGGTCTGACAGAAATGAGAAATGGCTGGAGAAAATTACGTTATGGTCTCGTTACATCGACGACCTCTTCATTATTTGGAAGGGGACATATGAGGAGGCAACCAACTACATAACAGTCCTTAATGATAATGACTTGAACTTGCAATTCACTGACTGTATAAGCCACACACAGGTGGCATATTTATATCTACTTGTCTACATTGAAGACAATACTCTGCAAACTACACTTTACCGCAAACCAATTGCAGATAATAGTACACTGCACGCAGGGAGTTTTCACCCTGGAAGCGTAATCAGCAGTGTCCCCTATGGCAACATTTTGAGAACTAAAATACATAGTTCCTCCGAAAATGAATTCTTGAAATCAAAGGGATCAGGCACTTCAAAGATTTAGAGAAAGAGGATATACTGAGGGAGTATTAATCGAGGCAGTGGGGAAATCAGATTGTCTAGTAAGACAAGATTTTCTAGTAAATAGGAAGGAGAATAAAGAAAGCATAGGAGATACACAAAGTGACAAGGAATCAATAAGAATGATTACTGAATTCACTACAAGCTCTTCCAAAGTCTATTGTATTTTCCTTAAGAACTGGAAAATACTTAAAACAGATAGCATTGTGGGTCCACATATCCCTAAAGCACCACTCATTATATACAGGAGAGGGCCTGCATAAAAAGATCTTCTAGTCATGAGCTACTTTGTCATTGAGCAATGAAAGAGAGACATGGTGACTGGGTCCTTGTATGAGATGCAAGGCGTGTAAGAACAGCCAGAAAATCAAAGAGTTTGAGATACCAGGCAGAAAAACTAAACGTAAGAATAACAAACTATTAAATTGTAACATTGAATATACGATCTATTGCCTTATTTGTCCATGCGGAATGCGATATAACGGAAGTATAATTCATCCCATGAAATTAAGAATTCTAGAGCACATGGAGACGATTGAAAATCATGAACCAACATATCCGGTGACTGGCCACTTTCAGGATAAACAAAAAAGTAATCACAATTTTTTTTAATTCTTTTGCCTACATCAGATACCCAAAGAAGAAAGGGGAGGAGATAGAACAAATGAATTGAGAGCTCTAGAATCGAAATACATAATTTACCTACAGACAAAGACTCCTAAGGGTCTTAACAACAAAGAGGAGTTATGGGTACACAATGAATGTTATATCTGGAATCCATCAATTGTTTATTTATTGTATCTTAATAATATTCAAATCAAAGGGTATGCCTATTCAAGGCGAGATTGTGCTTCATCATATGAATTGTTATGGAACTTACATAAATATCTTAGTAAAATAATGAATTATAAGTTAAAAAGCGTTTGCCCGTGTAGAGTGAAATTGTTTCAGATTAATGCTTTTGGAGATACTATGTTCCGTACAGTCACATATTATTTGAAATTATATGATCCTATTTAGGTGACATTTAAGTCCAAATGGTACCAAATAAATTCGATTGAGAAGCCCTTTTGAAAATAGTGGGAAGTGTAATTGATTTAAAAGATACCATGTTAAGATGGCTAACAACTAGTTCCCTTCTGCAATCTGAGAAAAACCCTTTTTTCTATTTTTACCAATAGAATGAAGCGATTGTGATGATTGTGTTTATTTAACCTCATAGCTGCGTCGAACGTTCAGTACCTAGTGCTGAACGTTCGAATAATGAGCGCTGGCCCGACGGCCAACGGTCGTGCGCAGCACTGGCAAGGTAGTGCTCGTGACGACCGTTGGCCGACGGCAGCGCTTAAGGGGTTAAGTTCTCTATTGACAAAGCCATGCCGACATTGAAGAAGGCGTTACACCGAAACTCGTCTGTTCGGTGCAGTGGTCGTGTTTCTGAACTAAATTCAAAATAGAAATTTCTCCAGTGTGCGCCTCGTTGTTTCAATCAGGACGGGATTGATGGTTAGGGATATATATTTTTATATGTATGTATATATTCACTGAAAAAACCATAGGTTTCACACCAGTTATAGTTAGCTGGAAATTTTACTGACATAAAACCATTGAAATTCCCTCGTTATAGTTAGTTGGACTCACTATAACTTGCGCGCCTGCAATGCACTGCTGATGACTTCACATATTACATCACTCATGACATGGTCAGTGACATCACTCATGACATCAGTGAATTTAATAGGTTTTTTAAATGCTAATTCCTAACTATAACTGGTGTGAAACCTATGGTTTTTTCAGTGAATTTCATAGGTTTTTTAAATGCTAATTCCTAACTATATATAGGGCCTCAAACCTATGTTTTATTCATTGAATTTCAAAG
The DNA here is from genome assembly GCF_964263255.1 of Lissotriton vulgaris. NCBI lineage: Eukaryota > Metazoa > Chordata > Amphibia > Caudata > Salamandridae > Lissotriton > Lissotriton vulgaris. The sequence continues at coordinate 791,241,792 of NC_141694.1, read as the reverse complement.
GTTTTTTTATTGCAAATTTCTACAGCTATGAAATGTAATATTTTTTGTAATAAATCCTCTTTTGTATATTTATGTGATACTATTTTTTTTCTGTTTATTGTTCATGTTTTTTTATTTTTTACCCCTGGAGCGCTCCCGGTGCGCGTACCGGTGAGCGCCCCGGAAAGCGCAGTCTTGTGACGCGCCCTGGTGCGCGTACCGGTGAGCGTCCCGTTAGCGCTATTGCCGCGAAGAAAACAACATTGTGACATATCGCGTAGCCGCGTCCGCGTGATGTGCACGGCGTAAGCGCACCCGGAAGCACCCACGCGCATACGAACGTGCTACGTAAGCGCCCCGGGGCGCGCCCCGGGTCGCGTAGCGTAAGCGCATTGGGTGATGTGACCTGAAAATAACACTTTTCATATGTTCAAGACAGTTTTGGTTTCCAAATGATGATATCCCGGGTCATGTGACCTGAAGATAACACTTTTCATTGGTTCAGGACAGTTTTGTTTTCCAATTGTTGAAAGCCCCCACCTTTTTTCCTTATTCTGTCTTTTTCCTTTGACTGAGGAAGACCTGTTTGGAGATCTTTGAGTAATATTTTCTACTTTAAAATGGCTTCAGTAGCAGCAGCAGCAGGAGCATCTCAGCCACCACCACCACCACCAAGAGGACCACCACAACACCACAGTGGTGGAGTTGAAAAAGAGGAGGAGGAGGAGGAGGAGAGGAGGAGGTGGCTGCCAGAAGATAATACCCCATTTAGGCCAAAGCAGCACATTATCTGGGAGTTTTTTTCCATCCCAAAGGACCAAAAAACAGTGAATGCGCCAAAGATGACTTGCCTAATCTGTGGCACTGAACTTTCAAGGGGGAACCCTTCTAAAAAATACTCATTTGGCAATCACACCATGATTCGCCATGTGCAACGCATTCACCCAAACAACTATGCTGCAGCAGAGGTGAGAGAACTGGCGAGTAACCCTCCCCAATCTTCACCCAGCAACTCCAAAAGAAAGCAAGCCACTCCATTGAGACCAGAGACAAGGGAGAAGGTCCCAAACATACAGCCAAAGTTTGGGAAATACAATATCACTTGTAATTTTTGTGGTAAAATTATCACCTATGGTGAGCAAAGCATAAACCTTATCAACCGTGCTGGAGACAACCACAATTGCCCCAAAAATCCATAATTTTTTCCTGATTTTTTTTGCTCCAGTTGAGCCGTTTTCAATTTCCTGTTTTTTGTTTCTCCCCATAAAAATATCAAAAAAATATAAAATAGTTCATAAAAGCCAAAAAAAGTACAAAATGTTCAAAAAAACATTAAAAAAATATAAAACAACAAAAAGAAGAAAAAACTGTTCTTTTTAGAACTACCTCCAATTTTTAAAAAAAGGCTACATTTTTTTAAAACTGTCATTCTTTTTTCCCCATGGTCCGCTCCCCGGTCCGCTCCCCGGTGCGCGTACCGGGCGCTCCCCCGGTGCAAATTGAAAAAAAATATATTTTTTTGCCCCGCGGGGCCCTTTTATGGCCCCCACATCAAACCTAGGGGTTCGGGGGGGTCTACTCTGCCCCCTTATGGTCATTTCCCCCTTTGTTTTTGCCACCTCTTGTGTCTCGATCCTACCGAGACACAAGATGGCGGCCGCTCCGGACTGTTTGGAATGTTGATAGACACCCGAGAGCCAAACAACTTATAGATATATATATCTTTTTTAACCTAAATTACTCAAAGTCCACTGGAGCACATATCTTGAGACATAGCAAAGGCACATCGGGCTACCAGTCCCTACAATTTTGCCAAGTTTGGTGGAAATCCATTCAGCCGTTCGGGCTAAAAGTGAGGTCGACCGCCCTATGGAAATTAACATGGGGAAAACACGTTTTGGGACCCCCCTTTTATCTCGGCCCCCGCTTGATGAATCCCCCCCAAACTTTCAGGGAAGGAGCGGAGCGCTGCCAGGCATTTTTGAGGAAATTTTCAGGCAGATTCATCAACCGGCGCCAAAGGTATTCCCAAAAGCATTTTGCGATTACCCTATTCAAAATAATCCTAACTATAACTACTTACTGGCGACCGCCAGTAGGTAATTTACTGAAAAAACCATAGGTGTCAAGTACGTTATAAGCTAACTATATCTTGCGCCCCTGCAATGCACTGTTGATGACATCACATATTACATCACTCATGACATGCTCAGTGACATCTATGAAGACATTTCAAATGACATCACTGGTGACATCATCCACGTGATCATCTAATGCACCTCCTCACACCCGAATAAAACCTTTCATACATCCACTCTAAAATACAGATTACCAATAAGATATCGGACCCATAGACAGACCATTAGCAATTAGTACATACCCTCTCAGTGATTTATACGTCTACACACACTCCACTCACTAACCCATACAGTCACTCATACATGCAGTCATTCATCAATACAGTCACTGATATATCCACTCATACACCCATATAGACACTCACACACTGCCACTCACTCAAAGAGTTACTCAAAAACCTAGTCATTCACCCAAAGAATTATTTACGCTGCCATTTACTCACCTATACAGTTACACACACACCATGTCACTTATTCATACAGATACATACTTTCTTTAACAATTACTGACATAAGCAAACACTTATCCATGCAGCCACTGTCACAATTCCTCACTGTCACATATTCTCACTTATATACTCCAGCACTCACAAATACTGCCTTTTAACAAATGTTGTTACTTACACATATACCACTAAGACATGCATTCACTCACCAACACAGCTGTACATACACTCACTCACCCATACACTCCTTTACACACACACTTATAAACACATACAGCCAGCGAAACACCCACTCACACATCCATGCAGGGATTCATCCACACCCCCACCAAGACAGACACTCAGGCACCCATACAGGTTCTCAAACAACCAATCATTCTTCAATATTCCTTGGCATATATTGATATAACATTCCTTAACTTTTTAGAAACACTCAGTCACTGGTTGATATCATCTGTGGTGTCATTTGAGATGTCATGAGTGATGTCACTGAGCATGTCATGAGTGATGTAATATGTGACGTCATCAGCAGTGCATTGCGGGGGCGCTAGTTATAATTAGCTCTACTAACTATAATACTATAGTTAGCTCCACTTACTATAATGGCTGAATTTCTCTGGTTTTATACAAGTGAAATGTACAACTAACTATAACGTCCTTGAAACCTATAGTTTTTTCAGTGAATTTCTTAAGTTTTTTAAATGCTAATTTATAACTATAACGTCCCTAAAACCTATGTTTTTTTTTGTGAATTTCTAAGGTTTTTTTAAGTACTAATTTATCACTATAACGTAGCAGTCACGTTCGAAGAGTGGTTGAGAAAGGTGAGCGTGGCCTCCAAAAACCTCGTATCAATCCCACTCTGTGGGATTTACTGGAGGTAACAGGAGGGGTAGTTAGCCCCCAACGTCAACCATGGGGGCCAACTACCCCTCCTATTACCTCCAGTAACTCTCAAACTGCAGGATTGCTAACTTCTTATACCAGGCCACGCCCCCTTTCCCCACTACTCTGCAGAAGCACCTCCTGGCACGTTCTGGGTTGGGGGATTAGGTCCCCTTGAATCCTGAGGGTCCCTGGGGGCCAACTAGCCCACCAGGTACCTCCATTAAGTGCCAGAGAGCTACATTGCAGAGAGGTGGTCAGAGGCAGCGCCCCTTTTTACACCACTTTGCAAATGCAGCTCCTGGCGCACTTCTGCTTGTGCCTTGACGTCCTCAAGACACAAGATGACCTCATCACCCCATGAGCAGTGCACCAAGAGGAGGGTTTGCAGAGTGGTGTGATAAGGGGCATGGCCTCAGACCACTTCTCTGCAATCCAGCTCTGTGGCGCTTACTGGAGAGACCTGGTGGGCAAGTTGGCCCCCAGGGACCCTCAGTATTCAAGGGGAATGAATTCCCCAACTTCCAACCTGCTAGGGGTGCGTTTGCAGAGTGGTGCAGGGAGGTGGCGGATGTCTAGTGAGATGCTAGCTTTTTTTTAAGTAGGGTAGCACTGTTGCTCTGCCTCTTTTATAATTTTTGGGGCCCTGTGGACCCCATCCTCAGGGCCTGACCCCTTTTCTTTTTTGTTGTTTTCAAAAGGAAGGAGGGCCCTCCTCCCAAGGCTAATTTTGGCCACGGGGACCCCATACCCAGGTCATAGTCTCCTTTTCAAAATGTAATTATTGGGAAGGGGGGCCGCGTGGCCCCCCTCTCCTAGGCCACATTTGGCCCTGGGGAACCCATCCTTTGAGGCTGGCCGTCATTTAAAAAAAATTTAAATGTGAGGGGGCTGAGTGGTCCCCCATACTGGGCCATTTCTGGCCCTGGGGACCCCATACCCCGGGGCCTGGCCTCACCATTGGGGACTGATGGGGGAGCCCCAATGCCCCCACAGTCCCAGCTGTCTCCTGCTCCCACCCTGCATTAGCAAACAACAATGACCCAGGGATGGGCACCCCTGGACATTGCAGCAGCTAGCCCTGGGGGGTGGTGGTCCCCAGAGCCGTAGAGGGCTCCTCAAGGGGGGCTACATGGCCCCACTTCAACATGTAAATAGCCCCTGGGAGGTGGTGGTCCCCGGCACAGTGTGAGGGGGACTTGAGCCCCCGCACACAATATTTATTTCAGCCCCGGGAAGTGGCGGTTCCCAGAGCTTGGGGGGCCCACGAGGCCCCCCACCTTACTTAAATAAAGCCCTGTGGAGGTGGTGGTCCCTGGGACTTGGGGTGGGCCACAAGACCCCGCCCTATTATAATAAAATAAAGCCCGGGGAAGGTGGCGGTTCCCAGGGCTGCAGGGGGGCCATGTGTCCCCGTGTTTAGATTATAATGCCTGGCAGAGGTGGCAGTCCCTGGGGCTGCGGGGCTCCTTCAGCCCCCGCTACAGAAAAGAGGATTGCCCCCGGTACCTGGCCCACCCGGGGGCTTTAAAAAATGAAGAGCAGTAACCCGTGCTTTTTTTTCCATTTTTAACGGAGCTCATGCACCCAGCGAGACCCGGATGAAAATTTTTAATTAAAAAAAAGCTTTTTTGGGGCCCAGTGGTCCCTGTGGGACCCCCTGAGTAGGCCTGGGGAGTCAGAGTGCTTTTATCCTGCCACCTTTACTTGTTTTTTATGTTTCTCTCACCTTTTTCATTTTCACTCGGTCCAAGGCACAGGATGGCTGCCAACGCTTCCTGGTTTGAAGTGTTGGCAGCCAATCAGAGGGAAGCTCATGCTCGGGAGCGCTCAGCCAATCTGATCTCACAATTCTCAAATATCGATATCTGTAAATCTTTAAGCATCTCACAAACTACTGAACGGATTTACACCATTTAAAAAGAGAGTGCTTTCTGGACCAAGAGCTATCTCTCTGCCAAATTTGGTGTAATTCTGTTCAGCAGTTCAGGCTTTAGCCATGTCTGAAGTTACCTATGGAAATTAACATGGAGAAAATATGTTTTGGGAAAACTCTTTTTTCTCAACCCCTCCTCGACTAATCACCCCAAATCTTTTAAGACAGGAGCTGACCTGAGTGAACAATCAGTTTTGATAATGTTGTGACAATTCGTCAAATGGTGCCAAAGTTATTGGCAAATCAAAAAAACACTTTTCCTATGGAAACTAGGTTCTCACTATATCTACCTACTGGCGACCGCCAGTAGGTAATATATATATATATATAATTTAGCGCAAACTCGACCCAAAGGTATCAGTGCACTTAAAATGAGCACCAGCTGCATTACAGAGGAACACATTCATTTTGTAGGCATTGGAAAATTAAGTGATATGCCCAGAATCGCAGGATGATTGAGCCTCCTGCCAGACTCGAACAATATTCCCCAGCTTCAAGAAGTCAGTTGCTCTAGCCGTTAAGCCACATCCTCTCCCTCATTCACACAAACGCAAGATGTGCCACTGTGTGTAGCACTATTTGCCCTGCCAGCCTGTTGAAGTCCTGCTTCTGAACAGGGGACATTCTCCAGTGGGCAGGTGTTTGCAGCGTATGCACGTGCATCAGCTGTAGCATTCTTGCTCTCATCCTAGCGATTTGGCCACCAAGTTATATCTGTGCGTGAATTGTGACAAGCAGTTTCTTAGGAGTTACTTGTTTAGGAAGACAAAGTCCATTGGTGAGGGAAGAATGATTGTTTCTAAATTCATGTTTGAAAACTATCATTTTTAAAAATAATTTTCAATGCATTAACCCCTTTGCTGCTAGACCTCCCCCTGTGCTAAGCCTTTTTTGGCTATTTGGGGTAGTTTGTTCTTAGGCCCCTGTAACTTTTTTACCACATAACGTATCCACGCCAAATTTGCGTCCTTTTCTTCCAACACCACAAGGATTCAAAAGGTACCCAGGGTTTGTGGATTCCAGTGGAGGCGACCCAGAAATTAGTCAACATTCAGCTAAATTTAGTTTTTTGGGGGAAAAATTACAAAAAAGGGCTTCAGATGAAAGCGTCTGTATTTGTCTCTGCAAATGGTATCCACAAAGGGGTTGTGGTGCTAAAATCACTATCTTCCCAGCTTTCAGGGACAAGCAGACATTTGTCAAAAAAAGAAAATGTTTCACACCATTTTGGCATTTTTCTGGGACATAGCCTATTTTTGCTATTATTTGTGCCTTCAACCTCCTTCCAGTTAATGGTAGAAATGGGTATGAAAGCAATGATGGATCCTGGAAAGCTATACAGTTCTGAAAAGTATACGAAATTTGGAATCCTGAAAGGGGTCATTTGTGTAGATTCTTTAATGTTTTTGTATAGAAACAGGCAGTTGAAAATAGAACAAGTTGAAAATCAGTTGAAAAAAACCAGCCATTTGTGCCAACGTTTTCACCTGTAACTTCTACACATGTTTAAAAGCAATATACAGTTACGTCCTGGACCCTTCTGGTTGTGGGGATATATAGGACTTGTAGGTTCACCAAGAATCCGAGGAACCAAGAGCCAATAACTGAGCAGCGTCTTGCAATGGTTTTTTAATGTGTACCGGGTATATAACAATTAATTTGGAAAAATATAAACAGGGAAAAATCGTTATTAAAGTTACCTATGCATTTCTGAAATGGGAACAAAAATATTGAGTTTAGAAACAGTAGCTATTTGCACATCTCCGAAATTGTTGGGACCCATACCAGCATGTGAATTATAGGTCATCTTTCAAAGTGACTACTTTTTTACACATTGTCTTACATTTGGAAGGCATTAATGCATTGAAAGCCAATAGGTAATAACAGTTGCTCCACAATTCTGTCTTCCCCTAAATATTTTGATAAAAATTATACCTCACTTGTGGCCGTGACAATTAATGGCCCAAAACGCACACACCACATTTTCACAGTGAAAACCGACCCTTTTTTTGCAAAGTGCCTAACTGTTGATTTTGAACCCTAGCTCTGCCGGCACCTAGGGAAACCTAGCAAACCTATACATTTGTGAAAACTAGACACACAGGGAAATCCAGGATGGGGTAACTTGTCTGGCTCTCACAACATTCTGTTGCCCAGACTCCCTTGCAACCTCAAAATTTGTCAAAGAAAACACATTTTCCTCACATTTCTGAGGTGGGAAGTTTGAGAATCTGCGTGGATCCACAACATTCCACCCACCCTGCTTTCCCCAAAGTCTTTAGAGAAAAAGTTATCTCACTTGTGTGGGTAGGCCTAGTGCACGCAACAGGAAACATCCCAAAACGCAAAGTGGACACACCACATTTCCACAGTGAAAACTGACCCTTTTTTTGCAAAGTGCCTAGCTATAGATTTTGAACCCTAGCTCTTCCGGCACCTAGAAAAACATAGAGACCTAAATATTTTTAAAACTAGACACCCAGAGAAATCCAGGATTGGGTGACTTGTCTGACTCTCACCAGGTTCTGTTACCTAGAATCCTTTCCAAACCTCAAAATGTGTCCAAAAAACAAATTTTCCTCACATTTCTGTGGTGGAAAGTTCTGCAATCTGTGTGGATCCACAACATTCCACCCACCCCGCATTCCCCAAAGTCTTTCGAGAAAAATGGTACTCACTTGTGTGGGTAGGCCTGGTGCACGTGACAGGAAACAGCCAAAAACGCAACATGGACACGCCACATTTTCACAGTGAAAGCAGACCCTTTTTTTGCAAAATACCTAGCTGTAGATTTTAAACAGTAGCTCTGCCGGCACCTAGGGAAACCTAGAAAACTCATGAATGTTTCAAAACTAGACACCCAGGGAAATGCAGGATGGGGTGACCAGTCTGGCTCTCACCAGTTTCTGTTACCCAGAATTCCTTGCGACCTCAAAATTAGTAAAAAAAGAAACACATTTTCCTCACATTTCTGTGTTGGAAAGTTCTGGAATCTGCGTGGATCCTCAGCAGTCCACCCGCCCCGCATTCCCCAAAGTCTTTTGAGAAAAATGGTACTCACTTGTGTGGGTAGGCCTAGTGCACGCAACAGGAAACAGCCCAAAACACAACGTGGACACACCACATTTTCACAGTGTAAACTGACCCTTTTTTTGCAAAGTGCCTAGATGTAGATTTTGAACCCTAGATCTGCCGGCACCTAGGGAAAGCTAGCAAACCTATACATTTTTTAAAACTAGACACCCTGGGGAATCCAGGATGGGTTGACTTGTCTGGCTTTCACCAGGTTCTGTTACCCTGAATCCCTCGCAAACGTCAACATTTGAGATAGAAAACACATTTTCCTCACATTTCTGTGGTAGAAAGGTTTGGAATCTGTGTGGATCCACAAAATGTCACCAACCCCCGCATTCCCCAAAGTCTTCCAAGAAAAATTGTACCTCCTTGCGTGGGTAGGCCTAGTGCCCGTGACAGGAAACAACCCAAAGCGCAACATGGACACACCACATTTTCACAGTGAAAACAGACACTCTTTTGCAAAATGTCTCGCTGTAGATTTTATACAGTAGCTCTGCCGGCACCTAGGGAAACCTAGCAAACCCATACATTTTTAAAACTATATACCCAGGAGAATCCAGAATGGGGTAACTTGTCTGGTCTCACCAGGTTCTGTTACCCAGAATCCCTTGCAAACCTCAAAATCTGTCAAACAAAATAAACATTTTCCTAAAATTTCTGTGGTAGAAAGTTCTGGAATCTCTGTGGAGCCACAAAATTCCACTCACCACGTATTCCCCAAAGTCTTCCAAGAAAAATGTCACTTTTGTGGGTAGGCCTAGTGCCCCTGATAGGAAACGGTCCAAAACGCAACGTGGACACACCACATTTCCACAGTGAATTCTGACCCTTTTTTGCAAAGTGTCTAGCTCTGCTGGCACCTAGGGAAACCTAGCAAACTTATACATGTTTGAAAGCTAGACACCCAGGGGAATCCAGGATGGGGTGACTGGTCTGGCTCTCACCAGGCTCTGTTACCAGAATCCCTTGCAAACCTCAACAGTTGTAAAAGAAAAAGATTTTCCTCATATTTCTGTACTGGAAAGTTCTGGAATCTGTGTAGATCCACAAAATTCAACCTACCCTGCATGCCCTAAAGTGTTGTGAGAAAAATGGTACCTCACTTGTGTGGGTAGGTGTAGTGAAGGAAGATCAAGATCAAGGTAGTTGAAGAAGTATATTTATTTAAGTAAGAACGTGCAGGATAGTAGTACATTCATTAGGTAAAAGTAAAAGAAATAGAAGCCCCACCAGGAGCTGGATGGTACAAGCTCAGCCCTAACTCTCAACTGAATTCCTAGAGTTCTGAAGCATTCTATCACATCATCATGATGTCAGCATTCTACAGGGCTAGGCAGGAGATATGGGGAAGGAAGTATGAAGTGCAGTCACTACACATCTTCCCCTTTCACAATATCAACAAAAAACATAAGGCTTAACAATGCAGTAAGAAGAAGACAAAGTAGAGAAGAATAAAAAAAACACTAAAAGAAAGAACAACAAGAAAAAAAATCAAGAATGAGAATAGGAGAAAGCAACAAACAAAGTGGAACAGGTACACAAAATATGAACAAAAACTAGAAAACATGAAAGAAACAATGCTAGGGTGCACTGAGAAGGACAAGAACAAAACCAGGATGAAAGAAGAAAGACAGGACATCTTCTCCTTCAACGACAATATAGGAAGAGAAAGAGGAAAATACAACGAAGAATGCACAGAAATATGTAAGGTAACACGTATAGAAAATTGTTCAAGATACAGCGAGGCACACCAGTAGGCCATACTGGAATGGATGCATGAATCAAAGAATGCTGAGCGATGAAAAGAAAGCAGAACAATAAAAGCAAGAAAATTACTCCAACAGGAGAACATAAAAGATCTCCAACACATAAGTGAGAAGAAGGGTAAGGAAGAGAAATACACCCAACAGGAGTAACAATCATGAATGAATTAAAGGTAAACCTTAATTGCCAGGAAAAATGTCAGAATGAAAACTTTGCGCAAAATTGAACAGAACCTGGCATAACTTTAGAAGAACGTTCAATAACAGGGTTTCCGTACACAGAACCGTTGTGAAAACTCATGAGTGAACATAGAGAATGAATAAGAAAAATGCAGAAGTCCACATCCTAGAACAAGATATTAGAACTATGTGAAATAAAACATATTCTAAATTAAAACCTGTGAGGAAATACACAGTGCAAGAACTTAAGTGAAGGTGCGAACATTCTGCAAATATATGAGCATTCAAACAAGCATGGTAAATTGAATGTATCATAAAAATGCAAGGAAAATGTGAAAAGCTGTTTGAAATAAATATGGAAAGTCATATCAGACATAACAATATGCAAACAGAATTACATTATGCAAAAATTGAATATATCATTGAAATTATTTCAAGAATAAAGAGAAATAAATTGCACTAAAGGTCAAAGTTAAAACACATATTTAAGAATCATGCATAACATAAATTAGATACCTTGTAACTAGTTAGATGAGTAGACAATCAAATGAGATGAGGATTAACATATATATATATATATATATATTTTTTTCTTCTTTGAACTAATCCTTGCATCATACACGAATAACTTGAAAGAGCAGTAATTAATAACATTAGAAAGTAGTGCAACACATGACATTCAGTAAGTAAGCACAATAAAATTAATTCTACAGAACCAAGCGAATGAAATAAGAAAACAATAAATTAAAATAAATGAAGTGGTCACCGCTGTCATCTGCATTGAATGTTAAATGAATAAGGAACTCACTCACTTTGTTCCTTGGGGAAACAAAATACTGTCAAATTGCTGATGACCTGCACATCTCAAAAAGCTGTACAATAATCTTGTGAGGTGAAAAGAAAAATCAACGTCCCCGAAGGCATGCAGAATTAAGATTTCATGGGAAAGGTTGCAATTGGAGAACGTTGACAAAGCTGTTTTAAAAAAAAATACATGGTTGGTAATCAAAACAACTTTGTGATTTATATAAAGGCAAAAAATAGACAACCGCAAGATGGCGTCACGTAGGAGGATGCAATACCGAGTGGCAGCAGGCACCTAGATGAGCCAAACGTACCACAGCAGGACCATGTTGCATAGAAAACAAAGGGCAAGCTGACGTAGCATAAAATGATCAGCAAGTTATTGAAGTTCCATATGCTGCAGGTGATGGTACGCGTGTTCTTAGTGACTCGTGCATCAATTAAAAAAATTGCGGATCAGTTAAACTGTCATCAATTGCGTAAAGGTTATAACCTCGCACTGCGCCCCAATAAACTCCCCAGAGTATGTAAACGCAAGCATGTGGCCTATGCCGGCCCCTTTTGAAAGAACAAACTAACACCCGTTTGTTTCATAGTGGTCAGTGTTGGCTGCAGTTTTTATTACAATACATGCGTATACTGTTCGTCATACGTCACATGTGGATTTCGCCATACAATACTATATGTAAATTGTCATGCATGGTCTTAAATCATCAGTCTGTATTTGCTGATCCCATCCGTTGTACATTCCCTTTGGACTGTCAGTTCGTTCGTTAGTTCTTTTGGGTTGCCGCAGCGCTTACTTTGTGCGGGGGTAGCTTCCTTCCCGGAGTTAGGACCATACTCGCCACCTAGTCGGTTTCTGTTGTGCCCTGCCAACTTGCAGGGCTGGGCAGCGAGGGCCGTCTCCGTTTGCTACTCCCTTTCTCATTGGTTGGCCCCTCACCCTGCCGTCCGGCATCCCAGTGTGAGGGTGTCTATTCTTACACACCGCCTGACGGTGTGCCTCAGTAGCAACCATTGTTTCCTTATTCTCAGCTCTTCGCCTCATCATTGCCCCTTCCCTGCCCGTGTTCCAGCACTGCAACATTGCTGTTTCTCAGGTGTGGGTGGGACAAGATTTCATCCACCGTGCTGCCGCCGCCCCGGGTCCAAGATGCCCACTGGACTCGGGTGCGGTGTTTTTATGCCCCCCATTTTGCATCCCCGGCTAGCTGGCCTCTGCTCCAATTGGGGGGTTTGACCCCTGTGCTGACCCCATTGGCTGGCGGTGCCCGGCGTTCCCTTGGCGCAGCTAACGGGGGTGGGGGGAGTGCCCAGACTTTTCCCGCTTCTGCGGGGTGCCCAAACCGTTTTTTTCTGGGGGAGGAGGGGGCCTGGCGTGGGTTAAGGTACCGGACCTCTAAGCCCCCTGCGGGGGCGACCTCTGCGAAAATGAATAAAAATAAAATTGTACCTTAAAACGTGGCACCCAGTTCATGCTTCAAGGATATTGTAGGCAGGAGACAGTTACTTGTCATTTAAAACTTGCTACAATACGAAGAAAATCTGTTAATTATCCATGCTATACAATCTCAAACCGCAGAGTAATGACGGTCTGAAGAGCAGTGAAAGCAGTGACTTTCCACTTGCGCTGATGCCGTGAGAATTGTCAATAACCTTAAAAAAGTAGCCCACAATATACGGACTTAAGAAGTGCTCGCAGAAATGGAAAATTAAACCTTCTCAGAAGAGCCAAAAGAGGTACGCGTGTTCTTAGAATAGTGGAAATCATTCACACATGTTAAAGCACTTTAAACACTGCAGCTTGTATTGAAAACGAATGCCAGATCGTAGTTCACGGTGCCTCTCAACGTGGCAAAATACGGAAAAAAGCAGGTGAATCCTCCACGGAGACAGGCAAGAAAAGTGGCAGTTAGGCAGCAAGGCAGATGGTAGTAGGACATAAGGCAGGCAGAAAGTTACTGCAGGAAAGTGAGCGTTGCTGATGTAAACTGTGCTTAGAAGAAACACACTCCGAAGATATCTGGAAGGAAATAGGTGTTCTTCTTAGGCAGGCAGTCAGGAACTGATAAAGCAAAGTTGTAGCAGGGACGGGCACTGTTTAAGGAAGAGGACGACCGGTGGAGTGATCACTGGTGGGGCTAGCCCGTATGCTTGAGAAAGAAGTCGAAGTTTGTAACCTTGTAGTTGCTTGAAATTGAAAGTCTTTGTAGAAAGCAGGTTGAAGTAGATAATTAAAGGTCCGTTTCAGGAGACCCAAATCGATGCCAAAATGTTTAGTGAAGGAAGATCAAGATCCAGGTAGTTGATGAAGTATATTTATTTAAGTAAGAAGGTTAGTAGTACATTCATTAGGTAAAAGTAAAAGAAATAAAAACCCCACCAGGTGCAGGATGGTACCAGCTCAGCCCTAACTCTCAACTGAATTCCTAGAGCTCTGCAGCATTTTATCACATCATCATAATGTCAACATTCTACAGGGCTCGGCAGGAGACTATGGGGAAGGATAAAAGTGATTTTTTAAGCTAAGTTTGAGGTTTGAAGAGGATTCTGAGTAGGAAAACTTTGGGGGGCCCACACAAGTCATATCTCGTTGTACTCCCCTGGGTGTCTAGTTTTCAGTAATGTGTGGGTTTGGTAGGTTTACCAAGATGGCCCCGAGCCCGGGGCAAAAAACCCAGGTGACTTTCCTTGCAAAACCAGGTTTTTTTATGATAGGTCATTTTGATGTTTCCTCAATACGTTTTGGGCCCTTGCCTGTCATGGGAACTTGACCCACCCACGCGAGTGAGGTACAATGTGTATTGTGAGACCTGGGGGAACACTGGGTGGTGTAAAATGTTTTGATCCATGCACATTCCAGAACTTTCCCACACTGCAATTTTAGAACAATTTGATTTTTTAAGCTAAATTTGAGGCTTGCAGGGAATTCTGAGTAGGAAAACGTTGGGGGACCCACACAAGCTATATCTTGCTGTACTACCTGGGTGTCTAGTTTTTATAAATGTGTGGGTTTGGTGGGTTTCCCAAGATGGCCGCCGAGCCCAGGGCCAAAAACCAAGGTGACCCCCCCTTGCAAAACCAGGTTGTTTTGTGATAGGTAATTTCAATGTCTCCCCAATATGTTTTAGGTTCTTGCCTGTCACGGGTACTTGACCCACCCACAAGAGTGAGGTACCATTTTTATCGGGTGACCTAAGGGAACGTTGGTTGATAGGAAGTTTGTGTCAGACTGGTGATCCTACAACTTTCCACAAAACTTGATTTTTTCATCAGAATTTGAGGTTTGCAGGGGATTCTGGGTAGGGAAACGTTGGGAGATCCACGCAAGCCATACCTCTCTGAACTACCCCAGGTCTCTAGTTTTCAGAAGTATGTGGGGTTGGAAGGTTTTCCTAGATGGCCGCCGAGCCCGGGACCAAAAAGTCATGTGAACCCCCTTGCAAAACCAGGTTGTTTTGTGATAGGTAATTTTGGGATGTATGACGTTACGACGCATACTTTAACAACGCATACCATTACAACGCAATTTTTACAACGCAGGATCCTTTACAACGAATGCCATTACAACACAAGTATAGGTAAGTATATAATTTAAAATAAAAATGTAATTAATAAATATTTAATTATTTGTATTTATTAAATAATTTTTTTATGTATTTGTAAATATATATATATATATATATATATATATATATATATATATATATATATATATATATATATATATATATATATTCACTGAAAAAACCATAGGTTTTAGCCCATATATAGTTAGGGATTAGCATTTACAAAACCTTAATTTACTCGCACAAAACCATAGAAATTCGTATATATAGTTAGATGCAATAACTATATATCGCGCACCCGCAATCCACTGCTGATCATGTCACATATTACATCATTCATGACATGGTCAGTGACATCACTGATGACATCACTGATGACATCTCAAATGACATCACTGATGACATCACTGATGACTTCTCTGATGACATCTCATTTGACATTACTGATCACATCACTGATGACATCATTCATGTGATAATACGATGAACCTCTTCAGACTCTAATATAACCTTAGATACACTCAATGTAAAGTGACACTCAAAGACTGTCACTCATCCATGGAGTTACTCACACACCTAGTCAGTCATGCAAAGAATCAATCACACCTCCATTTCCTCAACTATACAGTTATACACACCTTACTTATTCAAACATATACTAACACATATTTACTCTCTTATACAATCCCTGATACAAATTCACAATGATCCATACAGCCACTCACACATTCACTGGCTCTTATGCACAGTTATTTATATATGTCAACTCTCACATGTACTGTGTTTTACATATGTACTTACTTTGACATGTAGCACTGAGATATCCATTTACTCACCAATACACTCATGCACACAGTCAACCGCCCATACAGCTGTTTCCACATGCACTTTTGAACCCATACATCTAGTGAATCAACTGCTCACACATCTATGCACAGAGTCATACACCTCCCAGCCACCCACGCACACACTCAGTCTCCCATACAAATACTTGGGCAACCAATCAATAACCCATATAGTTACTCATATAGCTACTGATCAACACATGCAGCAGTTTACAGAACAACAGACATAATGATGCACAAATTAAGACAGTTTAGTCACTAACCCATGCCCTCAGTGAGACACATTTAATCACTCACTCATACAGTCAGTCATGCACCTACTAAATCCTTCATCCAGACACTTATACATCCACTCATTCTTCAATATGTAAGACATATTTTAACTTTACAGAAACATACAGTCACTGGATGTTGTCATCAGTGATGTCATCAGTGATGTCATTTGAGATGTCATCAGTGATGTCATCAGTGATGTCACTGACCATGTCATGAATGATGTAATATGTGACATGATCAGCAGTGGATTGTGGGTGCGCGATATATAGTTATTGCATCTAACTATATATGCGAATTTCTATGGTTTTGTGCGAGTAAATTAAGGTTTTGTAAATGCTAATCCCTAACTATATATGGGCTAAAACCTATGGTTTTTTCAGTGAATTTCAATGGTTTTTTAAAAGCAAATATCAAAAGCTGTCAAATGTCAAGTACGTGATAGGTAAAAACATTTTCGTATTTATGCACGCTGATGTGCTTTGAACGCTGCCCCCCCTCTTTTCTCTTAGAAGTACTCTCTCTTTGCAGATAGTGAAGGGTAGTTAACGCAGGCCTTTGCCCCCGTTGTAATCCGTCGTGCCTGCTTGTCTCTCCATTTGATTGATTGTTATCCAAGCATTTACTATTTTAGAATTTATTCTCTTTGGTTCATTCTCTATTTACTAACAAGCACAAAGCCGCAATACTCTGTTTAGTCTTTGCAGATAGTGAAAAATCGTGTAAAAAAAAAAAAATAATCGAGCAAAATCAGTAGGCCACTAATGGGATCTCTTTTTGACCTCGCTAAAATAGAAACATTAGGAACAACCCTTCATGAGAAATACGAAACTAGTGAGATGAACTGAGCTCCACACCATGATGGCTGCAAGACAGCTCGGCTCCGCCACCCACCCCACCCAAAATAACGATAAACTCTATGCAAATATTATAAATATATACAACACACCAGCAAAGTAACAGGGTAAAACATTTTATTAAATAACTATTTACATAACTATTTTATACTTTTTGTTGCCTGATCCGGCTAGCTCAATCGATCGAGCATGAAACTCATGCACTCTGATAGCAAGCGTTGCTGCTGATGCTATGCAAACAAAAACTGGTTTTCAGTTTGTACATTCTTCAAGATTTTTCATCCAAGGCTGGTTGAGAGTTTGTAGAACGATGGCTTCAGATTTTCAACATACGGTGTGGTGGCGCGGACTGGGAGGGTGCGCTTGACTCCTGCCCCCTCCCCAAGTCGTGTTGCCCTGGTGTGGCCTAAGATCGCCCCCGACATAGGCGGCCGGCTCCCGGGGTCCGGCGGAACTTTTTGCCTTTTGATGACTCTTCCATTCTGAACCTTATCCCACAATCCGTTTGACCTGAAGACACGCTGTAGTGGGGCGCCCCTTTACCGTTTCAGTTGCCATTCCGCCCGCTTTTGCTACACTGTGCCTCTTCCGCCATTCAGCTGTTTACCGCCCGCTCTTGCGACTACAGCGTCTCGCTCACCATGTAGTTGAGTTGCTCCCGCTCTTGCAATGCAGCTATAGGCGGCTGCCACAGGACTCTCAAAATGGTGGCCGCCTCTTGTCTCTCGGTAGGATCGAGAGACAAGAGGAGGAGAAAAACGAAGGGGGAATTTAATGAAAGGGGGCAAGGTAGACCCCTCTTGACCCCCTAGGAATGATGTTGGGGTTATTAAAGGGTCCCGTGGGGTAAATAAAAAAAATTGGATTTTTCGCAGTAGAAGCGCTTCCCGGTACGCGAACCGGGTCGCTCACCGGTAGCTAACGGGAGTTCGCCATTTTGTGTTTCGTTTTAATTAAATCACAAGATGGAGGAAAAACAATGTGGGAAATGGGTATATGGGGGCACGGGAGACGTATCCTGACCCCCTAGGTTTTCTGAGGGTGGCTGAGGAGGCTCATATTTTTCGCGCGGTTAGCTGCCGGTACGCGAACCGGGAAGCGAACATAAGTGAAAATTAGTGATAAAAGGTAAATTCGAAATTTGGAAAGACTAATTATAGTTAGGGTAGCTCTGAAAAGAGCTTTTGTGTTCTGTGTAAGTTCTAGGTACTTATAAGTAGGTACCAATACACAGTCTCAAATTTTGTATGAAAACTCTGTTGCCCTCATCTGAGAAGTGCACACCATCTCCTCTGTAGATATCTTGCATGTAGTAACGCAAGTTATTGTTGTAGATGGCGCCCATTCCATGGTCTCTCATATAAGCTGAAACAGACTTATTTACATGCTTCCTCGCTTTCTCAATTTGTGGACAAAATTGATTGGACCGCCTCCATTTCTGTCTTTGGCATATATTGGAATCTACCAAGGTAGTTTGAGGGAAAAGTGGCATTAATTGCTCAAAGGTGTCCTTTAAGAGCATTTCCAGACCTACCCCAGTCAAAGTGCCCAAATCATTTCCTCCACAGTGCACTATTATGAGGTCAGGGTTTGGCAAATGCAAAAAGGTTTTCACCAATGGTATCAATTGGTGACATCTCAATCCTCTTTTCCCAATCCATTTGATATCCACATTTTGAAAATTGAGGTTGTGTAAATTTCTGTTATCAGCATACCTGTGAGCCCAGTGGATATATCTATGTCCAAGAATCCAGACAGAAAACATGGCGAGAGGAGGTTCTGCTGCAGTCAGATGAAGTGTGGGAATGAAATGGCAGTTGAAACAGTAGGAGTTTGTAAAGAAAAAAACTGTGGAGTTTCAGTGCTAATGGTTCATTAGCAATGATTGGTGGATTTCCATTGCTGAAAACAGAAAGTTAGGGTGCATGGATGTGTTCTTTGAAAGATGTAATTTGAATGGTTAAGAAAAAATGTTTTTATGAAAGATTGCCGTGGATTAGCAGGTGTACTGAGATTTCAGAGTTCATTTGAAACATTGTTGTGTGAACTTGTAAACATGAGAGGTCTGGCAGGAGGTCGTTGCTATGGAAAAAGGGCAGAAAGGGCAGAGGGGGGAAGGGTGTTGATTTGAAAAAAGTGAGGGAAGAGTTTTGATTGGCTGACATGAGAGGTATGTGTGATGAATATAAGCATTTCTGTGCCTTTCTTGGTTGCAGCCTCTGGAGTGCATACCTTTTGTTCTGCTAAAGAAAAATTGGTGTGTTTCTGAGACTGTTTTGAAATTCAAAAAGCATTTGCTAAGGTGAGATATCGTTTCTTTATTTTAGATAGAGACTAGTATGCTTTTTGGAGAAAATAAGAAAGCCAGCTGTGTATTTAAAATGATGTTTTGAGTCAAGTGTTTGCATTATGTTTTCCAAGAAGATTTTGCATTCTTTTACAAATTGTAATTGCAGATAATGTTAAGTATTAGTACTGACAAGGTGTGGTTGTACATAGGAGCTGTGCTGTGTTTTCAAATTATGATCAGAAAATCGTTTTTAAGGAAAAGGAATGCTTTTTAAATTTATAAGAATTTATTTACTTGCGATGTGAGTCCTGCATTGCGTCGTTTTTGTTGAATAGATGCATGATGCATCTGTACTGTTTTTGCCCCATGGTGCTCTACATTGTAAATGTTAAAAACGATGCATAAGTGGTGTATGGGCCTTGTAAATACTCTCCTATGTGTGCGCATGGCCATTTTAAGTCACTTACCCCTGGTGCAAGGGCCTTCTAAATATGCCCTCATGTGTGATTGGCATTTTTAAATCACTTATCCCTGGTGCAAGTTCCTTGTAAATACGCCGTCATGTGTGCTTGCACATTTCAAATCACTTCCCCGTGGTGCAAGGGCCTTGTAAATACGCCCCCATGTGTGCTTGGCCATTTCAAGTCACTTCCCCCTGGCGCAAAGGCCTTATAAATACGTCCCCATGTGTGCTTGGCCATTTTAAGTGACTTCCTCCTGGTGCAAGGGCCTTGTAAATATGCCCCCATGTGTGCTTGGCCATTTCAAGTCACTTCCCCCTGGTGCAAGGGCCTTGTAAATACGCTCTCATGTGTACTTGGCCTTTTTAAGTCACTTCCCCCTGGTGCAAGGGCCTTGTAAATACGGCCCCATGTGTGGTTGGCAATTTTATGTGACTTCCCCCTGTTGCTGTGTTTTCAAATTATGATCAGAAAATCGTTTTTAAGGAAAAGGAATGCTTTTTAAATTTATAAGAATTTATTTACTTGCGATGTGACTCTTGCAATGCGTGTTTTTTATGGAATAGATGCATGATGCATCTGCTCTGTTTATGCCCGATGGTGCTCGACAGTATCAATGTCAAAAGCGATGCATAAGTGGTGCAAGGGCCTTCTAAATACGCCTCCATTTGTGCTTGGCCATTTTAAGTCACTTCCCCCTGGTGTAAGGGCCTTGTAAATACGCCCCCATGTGTGCTTGGCAATTTCATATGACTTCCTCCTGGTGCAAGGGCCTTGTAAATACGCCCCCATGTGTGCTTGTCTATTTCAAGTCACTTGCCTCTGGTGCAAGGGCCTTGTAAATACGTCCTCATGTGTGCTTGGCAATTTAAAGTCACTTCCCCCTGGTGCAAGGGCCTTGTAAATACGCCCCCATGTGTGCTTGGCCATTTCAAGTCACTTCCCCCTGGTGTAAGGGTTTTGTAAATACGTCCTCATGTGTGCTTGGCAATTTTAAGTCACTTCCCCCTGGTGCAATGGCCTTCTAATTATATCCCCATGTGTGCTTGGCCATTTTAAGTCACTTCCCCCTGGTGCAAGGGCCTTGTAAATACGCCCCCATGTGTGCTTGGCAATTTCATATGACTTCCCCCTGGTGCAAGGGCCTTGTAAATACGCCCCCATGTGTGCTTGGCAATTTCATATGACTTCCCCCTGGTGCAAGGGCGTTGTAAATACGCCCCCATGTGTGCTTGGCTATTTGAAGTCACTTCCCCCTGGTGCAAGGTCCTTGTAAATACGCCCTCATGTGTGCTTGGTAAGTTTAAGTCACTTCCCCCTGATGCAAGGGTCTAGTAAATATGCCTTCATGTGTGCTTGGCAATTTTAAGTCAATAACAATAACATGAACAATGTCTGTTCTGGAACAATCTCTAAATAGAAATAGAGTCTCGAAATTGGTTGAGATTAACATATAACAGAGTACAGGTCATATGTTGAAGCATTCCATTCCATTGCTATTTTCTACCACCAAGTATGTTGCAAAATCCTTCCATTCAATTGTTTGCTTACTGTTATTGATTTACTGTTTGGTAATAGTATTTAATAACATTTTTTTCAATAAATGTTCCTCAGATTCAACTCAAAATATTCTTTAAAATTCAAACATGCCCTCAAGGCAAAGAAAAAAAAAAGAAGCAAAGCGTCTTACACTGCACCTTGATAAAAATGGAGATAACGGACCTTTGCAGCAGTTCACCAAAAAAATTCCGGGTAAGACAGAAAAATCTTTTTTAAGAAACATCTGCCGACGAAAAAGTATCACTAGAGAACATGTTTTAGTTCAGAAGAAGAGAGCCAATTTAAACGGGAAGGAAAGGTCCCTCAAAAATGTAACTGCTAGAGCAGGAGATAACTCTGTGCATGGTAGTAGAAGGAAAAATCTGTTTAGAGACATTCGTAGACGAATGTTCCGCAACAGGATAATTGGCAATTTGTTAAAAAATTTTAAGAAAGGTCAACAGAAAGTGGCTTTTTATAAGAGAAAGAAAAATGTAGAGAAAATTATTTATCAGGCTTTCGAAATTAAGTGAAAGTTATTTATTTTGGTAATCAATAGAATTAGGAAACTAAACAAGGTAATTTATGATTTCAAATCAAATAGTAGATGGAAGAGAGCAGTTAATCGTACTAATTTTTGTGAAGTTTTCTCAGGAGAATGGATGCATAGTTCAAGTTGTGAGGCATTTTTCAATGAGGAGAGTTAGTTCCAGGACAATGATTTGGTGCATGCAGTTGACACCAGTGGTCGAGCATATGAGGTAAACGATGGTTGTCCGGTTGAAAAAGGAAAACTTGTGTCTGCAGATGCAGAAGAGGTGTTAGGTGATGAGGTTTTAGGGAGATGTCCTAAGGGACCAGTGTACATCTGGAAGTGTAGTTCTATTGGCAGTGTGCGACAGGATTCCATCAATTTGCTTTGTGATTTTGTTCGTACATTTAATAAGAAAAGTTTAAAACAGAAAATGAAGTTGTTGCAAGAATTAGATCCTTGCAGAGTGAGAGAAGTGACAGGTTTGCGTGGTCATTCACTGGCTTGTCTTTCCAGGAGAGTATGCCAGAGTGTTTTTCATCATTTCAGGATGCTAGCAGTGCATCATAATAAAGTGAGGAAATTAGTTAGAATGTTGTATTATGCTAAGAGTCGGGCAATTATGCTTAAACAATTAAGCACTGCTCTTTTGCATGGTTTGAAGTAGATGTGAAGAATATTTGTGAAGAAATTGAGTTCTGTTACTTTGCTGGTGAAGAGAACAATGTTGAAATTGACCCAGTAGAAGAAAGTAATGTGGAAGAGAGTGTACTGATTTCTAATATAGATAAGTTTCACAAGGAAATTTTCAACTTTCAGGTGAAATCAAGTGAGAGGCCTAATTTCACTTGTGTGTGTTGTCGACTGACTTATTATAAGAATCAAACTAAGTTAGTGGATTTATATGCAAAAAGTGAAATGGAAAACAATAGTGAATGGAAGGATTTTGCCACATACTTGATGGTAGAAAATCGTTTTAATTTGGGATCGGACCAACGTATGTGTACTTATTGTTTTAACAAATTAAACCAAAACCGGATGCCTGCTAGAGCATTCTGGGCAGCCAACACTCCTACGTATTACAGAAATAAAAAAATCCCTGGGGCCTAGTGGGCCTTCTGCCTTGCTCCCGGGGGGGGGGGGCAGATCAGGGGCTACTGGCCCCATCTGCGTCCGGGGGGGGTGCAGAAAGTCTTGTGCCTTCTTTTGGGGGGTAGGGTGGGACATTGGCATGCCAATTCTGGGCAGCCCCCACCCCTGGTATATAAAAACAAATCCCTGGTGCCTAGCGAGCATTCTGCTACCCCTTCCCCGAGACAGTTTGGTAGCTACTGCCCCGATCTGTCTCCCAGGGGGGTAGAAAGGCTGTCTTGCATAAATTTATGGGGGGAGCAAAGGCCTTGCCCAAGGAGCCGCTCCTCCCTCCCTGGTGGCTAGTGGTTGGATCCCTGCTTGGTAAATTTCCAAGCCAAACGAAGCAGTCTTGCTGAAGCAATCCGAAAGGTTTTGCTTGGTGACGCTGATGCTCACTTCAGTCGAATGAAACATGTGGGGGGAAGCCCATCTCACAAACTGCTGTCACTGTTGTCCGGTGTGGGTCCTGAAGATGGTCTAAAGGACATCTTTGCCACCAAGGCCGAAACGTCAACCAGCTCTTCTATTTCAGATTCATTTTCCTTTTAGAAAGTATTCTGGAATAGATGTTCATGTATATGACTCTAACGTCTCAACTTCTGTACATCATTTATTAACCTCGGTCATTGTGTTGTGTTATATTGTTGTGTACCTTTTCTTGTTAGTTCACAATTAATAAGTTCATATTTTGAAAAATGTACACCCGTGTTTAGAATGTTTACAGTAGATTCATTGTGATGTAAATGAGTAAATACAAGTAATGATTGTTCAATTGTTAGCTACTTGTGGGGGCTTGACAACAGAGTTATTTATTTAATCAGTTTTGATTTAGTCTTTTGAATACCAATACCACCACCACCAACACCACCAATACCACCACCAATACCGCCACCATCACCAGTCCAATACCACCACCAACAATACCAATATTATCACCACCAATACCACTACCAATACCACCACCACCAATACCTTCACCACCACCAATATAACCACAACCAATACACCACCATTACCAATACCACCAACAATACCACCACCAATACCAATACCACCACCTCAGTGCCTCTCACTCACTAGTAATATCAGGGGCACTGTATGAGGCCGGAGCTGCAGCCGAGACCATCCATCCCTCCCTTTCTCCATGCCTGCCATAAAGCACAGCCCCCCCTGCACCAGCTAGAGTGTTTTATATTAGGCAAAAGATAGCAATGATGTTACGGAATGCAACACTGCACACTCAAATTACAGAGAGGGCAGAAAATAGCCCCCCCCCCACTCTCCTACTGAGCCGCGACAGTGTAATCAAAGTGCAAAAGATGTTGGAGCGCTTTGTTAGTGTACATAGTCAGATCCTATGTAACTCTTACTATACACTTTGTGTCTGTGTAACTTACAGCACTTACACATTTTCTTCACTGCACTATTCATCACTACTTTGAAGACGTGGCAGGCTGGTCTTTCCTCTGATAATCAGAATCTAAAAAGCGGTCAAGAAGGCCCTTTATTGCAATGCAATAGGTCTCACATTTGCGAGAGTTTAAGCTATTAGTATTGTAAATGACAATGCCTTTTCTTTATGTTTTAAAACCAAAAAACATAATCAAAAGGCAATGTCATTTACAATGCCAATAGCTCAAACTCGTGTGAATTCGAGACCTGTTACATTGCAAATGCTTGTTTCATTCTGAAGCCTCTGGCTGTGCCAATCCTTGCAATAAGTGTAGTTACTATAATTTGTGTATATAATCCTTATGTGAAATACATGCGCATTTGGCTAGTGCAAAAAATTCCACCAATCATCCTCATTAATGTCCTAAGAGAGGGCCAATCAAAAGTCAGCAGGTTATTCTGATTCTAGCCAGTAATAGGGAATATCAGCTTATTGGGAGTTACCATCTAAGGTCCAGATTTACTGAGAGCTTGTGTTATCCTTGCGCTGCTCTGCGTGGCTTAGTAAATCCAGAGAAACGGAATGCAGCGCAAATCACTGCCTTGCGTTTCCCTGCGTTGAGAATGGTCACCATGGTGGGTGATCTCATGCTTCCACCCATTGATTTTGACACAATCCCAGATTTACTAAAAGTAGAGAACCTGGGATTGCATCAAAAGGTACACATTCACAAGTGAGGCGTAGTAAGGAGAAATATCTTTATTTCTTCTCTTTGTGTGGTTGCTGCATTCTGCAGCACATGTAGAAAGAAGGAAATACCTCAAAGGATTGTTTGTGTGCAGGAAGGTGCCTCTACATGCACAAAAACATGCTGTATCACAGACTCCCTCGCAGCATGGCACAAGGATGCCTAAATTGGCATCAGGCAGAACGTAGGGGCATATTATCAAGAAATGGTTTAAAATTACTTGCTGGTTTAGCAGCAAAAAACTGCTGCTAAAGCGGCGATAATGGGCTTGATAACAAGCCCTGGAGAATTCCAATAGAAGTCCATGTTCACACCAGAAGCTGGGCTTCTTTTGGAATTCTCGAGGGCATGTTATCAAGCCCATTATCGCCGCTTTAGCTGCAGTTTTCTGCCGCTAAACCGGCAATAATTTTTAACGCCGTTCTTGATAATATGCCCCTCAGTGCGCCAGGGCAGGGAGAGAGCAGAAACGTGCCATATCTTCCTAGATAGGGCGCATCTCTGTTCTTTCCCTGTCACGCAACACAGCACAGCACATCAAGTTGTCATGCTTTGTTGTGTTGTGTGATTTCTCAGAAAATCTGCCCCTAAATCAGCATAACTAATTCTGCAGGAACGCCATTGGTCAGGAATGTTTCATCCATGAATTTTGACTACTAAAGATGCCCGGGTGGGCATCTGTCACAATATGGAAAATAAGATGCAGGAACTGTCAAAAAAACACCAATTCCTGCACATTATGGACTTTTCCAGAAGTGAAAACTCATAATGGACTGGCACAGAAGCTGGAAAACTGCCTGGCAATACCCGCTTGTGGTCGATCTCTATGATTGTGTATGCAGGCAGTATCACAATTGTGTACAAACATTCGAATACGAGCATTCGGGATTTTTATAAAATATAACGTCGACTAACAACTTGCATTGCTTGGTATAGTTTCTAGTTTATTTTATTTCATTTTTGCATAGTTAATTAAAACCATTGCAATAAAACTATTCCAAAATTCATAAAATATCCATGTATAAAACCAATAAAAGCCAAAGAGTGAAAAATTCATTACAGTTTAAAATGATAATCAATTGTGCTGATTAGAGACAAACAATAATTCGCTGGGTGCTGGAAAGTGTGTATCTCAGTTTCCCTTGCTCTTGCCCAGCTTAACCATTTGTCGTGTTTTCCACATGGACTCTGCTTGTTGCAAAATGTGTCCCTCTGCTGCTGGCAGTCATCCTTGATAAGGTTCCGCTAAGTCCTTTTGCCCGTCTACTGGTCAGCTTGGTTTTCCCATTCAGTCCATTTGGAAATGCCATGATACAGCAGGACCTGTTAGTGAGCTAATAAATGGGCCGCAGAAGCTGGCTCGCAATATTTTCTAGCACGGACCGAGAAGAGGAGAAGAAGATGTCACTGGCCATGGGAGATGTGTGGCATGCGTCGGGGAAGGCTCGAAGAAGTTGAGTAAGCTCGTGTGAAAGGAAAAAAAAACAACATTTCTTGGCGAGGCGGCTGCTCGTACACTTCCCCTTGTTGACACCAGGCACGTATTAACAAGCCAGAAGAAATTATCTGCTGGTGGTAGGCAGGGCAAAGGACACAGCGAGGCGTCCAGTGAGGTGAAACCAAAGCGAGTAATCAGCCGAGCAGCTATTTAAACCCTGCAGTCGTTCCCGAGCACAAGAGATCTTTTTGTGACTGCCAGACGGTGACGGGTGTGCCTTCATTGGAGATAAATCAAAGCACGGTTACGGACCGCATCAAAAACTAACAAGGTACAGTTGACGTGTATACAGTAGTATGGAGATGCATGTATTGTGCGTAACGGGGAGGGAGGAGTGTCATAGATAGGTTTGGAGATTCCGAGGAAGGCACACAGAGTAGCGTAACGCAAAATGATTGGCCACCCGGCAGAATGTAAAGTAGACTGCTTTTTCCAGAGAGGCAAGGAAAAGCAATACTTTTTAAGTATTATAGTTATAGTTAGTTACCTCAGGACACGAATCTTTTGTCTTTTGCCGGTTTTATGTTCAGCATATAGATGCACTGAAATGGCTTATATCTTCCGCAACCTGAGCTGTGTGTAGTTTGCATCCAAGTGCGCATGTTTGAGTGATGCTTATGTGTGTGTATGACTGTGGATGTGTGTGTTTTGCGTGTTTGTTTTGGGTGTTTGTATATTTGCTAGTGCGGCTGTATTTATGTCTATTTTGTGTGTCGGTATGTGTATATAGTTGAATATGTGTGAGGCCCCTTATTTGAGAGTCGGGATCCGGGCACCTCTGCTCACCTCAGGCTAATATGTGGCCGAGTGTCCGCAGGGCTGTTAAATCGCCACCTTGACCCAGGCGGTATTTAATTGGCATTCATTGTCTGAACTGGGGTGGCAGAGTGGGCTAAAAAACGGTGATGGATCTAACCCTGATCCGTTGACTGGGTGTGAGTGTTTGATTCTCGGTCGTGCCCAAGCCAGCGGGCATGCGCTGCTCTGGCAATCTGCTGTAGTGGAGTATGGAATAGCAGCCCGCCCACTCTCCGCTCATATTTGCCATTGGCTTGTGTTATTGTCCGTCCTTAATACTGGCTTCTGATTCATAAATAGGCTTGTTAGTCCCTCCTTAGTTACGCCTCTTCTTCATTAGCCACCTCCCATGGCGGCTGGCCCCTTTACTTCGGTTGTTCCACGGTACATGTTATTTAGACTGTGAGCACTATTTTCTTTATCCAGTTTAACTTACTGCAGGCACGACGTGCTTTGGTGCCTTCTTTACAACCCCACCCTCCCTCCCGTTGTCCTGTGCCTTCTTTACCCCCCACACCCCCGCCATCCCTCCCGTTGTCGTAATGCCTACCATTTGCAATAGGTCTCGCATTTACACGAGTTTGAGCTATTGGCATTGTAAATGACAATGCCTTTTAGTTATATTTTGGTTTTTAAGACATAAATAAAACGCATCGTCATTTACAGTGCCAATAGTTTAAACTAGCGTGAATGCGACAGCTATTGCATTCCAAATGCTTGTAAGCAGGGGCGGTGAGTCCATTGGGGCGTTGGGGCGTTGCCCCCCCCCGCCAACCCGCGCCCGCAGCTCCCCCGGTGTCTCTGAACTTAAGTAAACTGACT
The DNA here is from genome assembly GCF_964263255.1 of Lissotriton vulgaris. Taxonomy (NCBI): domain Eukaryota; kingdom Metazoa; phylum Chordata; class Amphibia; order Caudata; family Salamandridae; genus Lissotriton; species Lissotriton vulgaris. Next base: position 791,213,821 of record NC_141694.1, on the reverse strand, counting down.
CAGTTTACTTAAGTTCAGAGACGCCGATGGAGAACTCACAATCATGTCAGTCAGCATGACGTCGAACCGCCCACCCCCTTCAGAGTCTGAAGGGGGTGGGCGGTCCGGCTTCATGTTGACTGACATGCATTGTCAGACCAGCCAGGGACAGGCAGCAGCACAAGTGAGCATGAGTGGGGAAGGTCGGCGAAATTTTCCGCCGTGCCCTGTCATGCGCACCTGTGTTTGCACTGGTTTGCGCATGGCCATTAGGAGAGCGAGGGTTGAGCAAAGGCTAAAACCTCGGTCTCCTAATGGGCAGGCGGGTGAAGAGTAACCGTGCCCTAAGCCAATCCTGGCGCTGCTGGAGCAGCGCCGGTATTGGCTGAGGGGTTGCCAGTGCCACTCCAGTGCTGGTCCTGTTTGAAGAGGCGCCAACGCGGACCCGGCCGAGAAGCGTGTGGACCCCGGGCCGGTCAGGTAAGTTTTTTATTTTTATTTTAAATTACCCGGGCCTCATGCCCCCCCCCCCCCCCCACCTGCGAGTATAGCGAGCCGCTGCAGTGTGGTGCGCAGCTCCACGGGGAAAACACAAGTCGGAGCCACATCAACTAAGATTGGCATGCTACTGCTGTCTTCCCTGTGCAGGATCTATAAAAGTCAGCCTTGTGTGATGCACTGCCTCACAGAGGTCAGTGTGCACAGGTCTGGTCTAGGATTGTAAGGGAAGTATATGCTGTGAGGAGTCTAGCATTTTATTTGTACTGGGGGCATACTCTTCCAGTTCTGAGTAATGTAGAGAGAACATGAGATAATCATGTGCTCCCTAATCCTATATCTGTCTGAACTATGTGGCTTTTTGCTTTGTTACTTCTTCATGGGGGACCCATCCCTGCCTCTTGAGACAAAAAAAAATAATTACCCTTTGTTGTGTGAAAAACAATATATTAACACGTTATTTTGATTGATTGAAATAATAACCCTTCACTCCAGCTTTTGGGAGTGATCATTTTTCTTGAACTGACTAAGCAGGTCATTATGGATCTGTGAAATTATGTGCTCCTTCTTGTGCTGTCTCGGGCTACCCCCTCTATTTACACGACACCTGAATGAAAGATGTGCATGAATTAAATAAACTTAGTTCAATGTCTCCTCTTTGTACCCCTGTTAGGAACACACCGGTTCCCATTCCATTGTGAGAACCATTGTGGAAGTCACACATACACTGATTCAGAAGGAAATCACTTGAGCACTTTATATGGATGCTATCGACATCAGGTATAATCACAGAATCCGGCCAATGTCCCAAGCAGATTTGGCATGGTGCTCTACAAATAAATTGAAGCGGCGCTCAAATATCCATGCTACAGAGACTACTGCGCAACATTGTGCGCAGTCAGAAGCTGCAAGATTGCCACACTTGCGAACGCGCAAATCAGATTATCGACCAATTATTCCACAGCAATTTTAAATCAACTTTTTGGAGGATGCCTCTCACCCTCATAATGAGTACTTATTTCCATCCAGTCGTACCGTTGTGTACTCAGGCGTTTGTATTTGTCCCCAGAGCTATAAATGAACACATCTCCCAGTAGTATCATCAGAAGGGTTCAAGGCAGGTCTCAATCATTTCCTCTCCCACCGTTCCTGGTTTTGAATTCCTGTTTTAATTCTCACCAAAGTAATTTTTGTTGACTAATGCCTCCTCAAAAGAAAAACAGCACTGAAACTTAAAGAAACTAGGATCACTGTTGCTAGATTCTACCACGACACGAGCTTCTTATTAGAGCAGTTTTTGAGGTTGCAAAACAGTAGTGTATGTCAGGGAACATTGCATAAGGAGGAGAGGCTCGTGTTTTGTGACTTATGTGTCAATATGTTGTGACTTTTGACCACGTGTGACGTGTGCTTAAGAGGTACATCTGTTGCAACAATCAGTGGCATTGCCCTAATTAGTTACTGACCTCATTCTGACTATCTTCTGTGTATATGGTGACTAGATTACTAGATTGTTAATAAGCCTCCTTCTTTGTTTGCTAATTTATCCATGTAAGAATTCGGGTAACTGGTTTAGGGGGGTGAAACTCCACTCAAGCAGCAATCAAACTTCTCATCAGGGTGAAACATAAGCAAACCTCAAAATAACCTATGTGCTCCCCAAACCACATTTGATTTTGATCTCTTGGTTGCCACAGAATATTGTTGCCAGATCTGCTCACTACACACTAATGTTTTTGAATCTGCATTATTACTTTTTCTCATGATTTACTACACTTAGGGTGCTTTGTAGTGCCCAAAGTTATCTGCGAAATGCGACTCATGCAAAGGTCCCCTCATTTTATTGTATTTCTGTGTTTAGCAATGTTTTTACTATGTCTGATTTTTATTCCCAGTTTACCTCTTCTGGCACTTGATTGCTTTATACCACTCTGGTTAATTACCAGGATCCATGGCTTTGAGCTAGATGAATTATCTGTTGTGCTTTGCTGTACACGTCTTGTTCAGCTTGGCAGTGCTTGCTTTTTTTGGCACATTTGCATGTATTTGTGTTTCAGAGTTATGGGGAGAGGGGGTGCCTGCATCATCCCGAAACACCTGCTACAATGCGGCGTGATTACCACTGTCTGCTAGACAGCCCAAGAGTGAACAGCATTTGTAAGGGCCTTTATTACTTATTAGATGCCTGCGTGCCCAGTCTGTATGGATGGGGGTCCCACTCAAAGCACACAGTCCTGTTGAGAAATACTGTTACTATCCTCAGAGGTAAATTTCCAATCTGTCGTTGAAATGGTTAGTGGAGTCGCAGGTGCGCCGTGAAAAGGTGAAGGGGTGGTGTGTTCGGACTGCAAGCATATGTGCAGATCTCGGTATGTCAGAGCCACACCAGTTTCAAGGGTTGCACTTTTCAAGCTGCCTGTGACTATGAAAAACCTCATGTTGCCGAATTTGTGTTTTACATGCATATATCAGAAACTGCATGCACACAGTTGGGTTGAGGTAGTTCAGACAGTGGTCACATGCAGCCCCTGACATTATTCTAAAAGCTCACTGGTTTATTGTATTTTATACACATTGTATGAAAGCTGCATCTTCACTCAATTAAAGATGAGATTGAAAATGGTGAATATGTGAAATAATGTAAGCAGACACTAAGGGGCTGATTATGATGGAGGATTTTCCGCATCCTCCGGGCCGGCGGTGGCTTCCCCCGGCCCAGAGGATGCGGAAAATTCTCTGCGGACCCGCCAAAGACCCACCGCCACATTAGGATGGCTGGTGGGTCCTGGTTTCAGTCCGCCGCTTTTCTGCCGTGGTTGACTTACAACCGCGGCGGAAAAGCTGTAACGTGGCTGGCGGTGTCTATCAGACACCGCCAGCCACATTAGGATGGTGTAAAAGAGATGCCTTTCGACGGCGGCTTTTCCGCCGTGGAAAAGCATGTGTAACTTTACTGCGGGGGGCCCGTCGCGGGCCCCCTGGGTGAAGGGGGGTGGGGGGTGCACATGGGGGGTACCTATGGTACCCCCCTGCATTTGTATGCAGTAATCAGCAGGCACCGCACGGTGCCTACCGCTTTCTGCATACAAATGCAATGTATGCATTTTTACCATTGCAGCGGGTGCAGCTTGAAGCCGCACCCGCAGCAATGGTAAAAATAGAGGATGTGACCGCCAGGGTGGCAGTCACATCCTAATTTGACAGGAGGGAACTCCGCAGGCCATGCGGAGGTTCCCTCCTCCTCTATGGTCGCGGACGGACTCAAGTCCGTCCGCTATCATAATGAGCCCCTTAGTACATGCCAATGCTCATGTGTAAGGGATGGTTCCTGTCCCCTTAGTCTAACATAATGCAAAGTTCGGCTTTCGCCTTTTTCCTTAGTGCACTCACTTTGCTTAAAAAAATTAAGCCCATCTCAGATTCACTGTAACCATTTCAGAAGTTAAACATAGCTTCTTGGACTAGTAATGAGGCACTTTTTGGTTGCTTTAAATCCAATCAGGTTTACCATCTATATGCCATGCTGAAGGGTTATGTCCTTTGTAATTAAATTAGCAGATGTCTGCTGTGTGCTGTATTTTTGCTCTGCATAATGAGTAGTACCAGCTCTGAGAGTTTGGCACTGTGCATTGTCATTGATATGTAGTGGATTCAGATAGGGTATTGAAGTCTTGCACAGAGAGCCACTACTAACTTGTCTGAGCTATAGGTCTTTAGTCAAAGTTCTAACAAAAGCAGCCAAGACTTGATTTGGACAATGGAACTTGTTCTCTCTCTCTGTTTCGTGTTATGGTAAATGGCAGTGTTAACCAGAGACGTAAGCCATGCAAGCCATGTCTGAATTTTGTTTTATGTAGTGAGCAGTCACAAATGACATGGATCTTCCCTTATCAGGCCATTGAACAACTCTGAGCCTCATTGGTAGAGTTTTGATGAAACTTATCACACCATGTAAATCATGCAAAATTAAGAAGGGCTACTATTCCCTGCAGCATTATATGTGCACATATTGTAAGGTACAGACTATATCTGTAGAAGCAGTTTTAGGAGGGCTTGTGTTATTGTTTGTGTTTAAGGTTTTTAATGTATTCCGGCTACAGTGAGATCTTCTGTTAGTAAGATGCCTAGGGTCAGACAGTGGGAAGCATTACCTGAGTCTCGAGGCTGAGACCTCAGGATGCAGCAATAAGAAAGGCTTGAGAGTGGACTGTGCTGTGTGCCACACATTGTATTTTCGCTGGTGTGTTGCTCATTGGTTTGTTGTGTGGAGTGCTGTTTGTGTGTTGTGATGCGCAATGTTGTCTCCCAATAACAGTTTGCTATGTTTGTCAAACAAAGCAATGTAATGTCCAAAAGACTATCAAACCCTGCCCACCTCAAACCATGCGCAGCCTTTCGTTTCGTTTCTACCATACCTCCCTCCATATACAAAAGAAACACACACACTTCTGTGTGTGTGGGGCTTTAAGTGGGATGAAAAAACTGGGGGAGTCTCTCGTAGGGGAAGCCGATGTAATGATGAGCGTGGCTTAAAACTGTTAAGCTGAAAATTTGTACTTAGCATAGTGTGCTGCCCCGCAGGTATTGTGCCTCTTCTGTCATTGCCTCCAGATATATAATATGAGTGACATTAAACCTACAACTAGCCAGGACTATAGGCTTTGTCAATGGTTTTAATTTGCAAAAGATAAATAAGAACAAACTGCAGCATTTTCATTATTATATACAATGAAAACATAGGTGGTTCAGATATGAGTTACAGGTGGGAAACACTTGTTTCCATTGGTTATATATGCTTGGCTTGGGGCTCATTTTGCATGCTGACCAGTTTGAGGATTGGGCACATTTTTGATTTGATTCTAATGTTTTATTCACACTTGTGCTTCAAAATGCTATATTTAAATCCTCCTTTTTTCACCAATTTGCAGTAAATATGTGTTGTAAAACCCACCACTTGAATCCACTTTTTTTCAAAAATTTCTTGCGGGGGGAGAACCCCCCCTCCTTTTGCAGTTCGGGCTAGCTTGCTTCCCTCGCTTGCTTATTTAATTTGAGAACAACATTTTTCACCCCACCATTTTCAAAATCCACCGTCCGCCCCTGCTTGTAAGCTTTCATGAACTGTTCTTGGCAAATAACAACATTTGGATATCTATCAGTGCTTTTGTGTCGCTGTTCCTTTCAACTAAGCAAGTACTTGCTTCACCTGATGGTTGTAGTGTAACATGTTGATGGAAGTGATTTGTGAGCAGATGGTATTGTGGGTTCTGGTGCAATTCTCGCACCCCCACAATGGCATCTATCTCGGCGGGTATGGCAGGGATGCTGTGCAAGCGGCTGACGACTGTTCTGCAGGGCTGGGGAGCAAGAGCCCGGGGCCTGTGTCTCGATCCTGGGTAGGAGAACATAACATTCAACTGTGCTGAGGACATGTCATAATAGCGCAACTACAGAAAGGCGATGTGCACCCGTACATCACTCCATTTGTCTTGAAGCTGAGAGTGACCCTACCCCTCTGTCACAGCGCCTCCTTTGTTGCTCACTTATTACCCGTACATTCTGCTAAGTTGTTTCTCCCTGCCGAATTCCTCTTACGAACCAACTACTATCCCCGGACGTTTCTCTTCCATTATAGATAACGTAATTTAGTGGGTTAAGGTGATACCATTAACACATTCTGTGAGATGCTGAGTCATAACACTGGCAATAACTATTGCTAATGTATGTCTGCCTTCTCAGTTAATTGAAATATTGAGCAGGGGCATGAGAGATTTCATCAACAGAAGCTAGCATGTTATTTGCCTATATTTCGACGGCCCGCCCTGCTTCAAAAGGTAGGGCCTCTGGAATAAAATGTATTGGGAAATCAGGTTGCTGATTTCTCTGTTCTGCAATCATGGACCCCCTGCTATCAGAACTCAGAGGTGTCGACTTTGTACAGGTAGATGCAGGACCAATCAATTAATCAATCAGGGAGTTGTGAAGCGCGCTACTCACCCGAGAGGGTCTCAAGGTGCTGGGGGTCACCTCAGTTCAGTCAAAGAGCTAGGTCTTGAGGGTCCTCCTGAATATGTGCAGAGTGGGTGCGTGTCTGATGTGGATCAGGAACTCATTCCAGGTCTTTGCTGTGACAGGAGAAGGCTCTTTTACCTGTTCTGGCTCTCGTATGCGTGGGGTTTCAGTGAGGGTGAGGTCGGCGGATTAGATTTTTCTCTTGAGTACGTGGAAGTAGATTCTTTTTGTTGAGGTATTGGGGTCAGATGTTGTGAAGGCATTTGTATGCATGGGTGAGTATCTTGAAAGTTACTCTCTTCTAGATAGGGAGCCAGTGGAGGTCTCGCAGATGACGGGTGAAGTGTTCATGTCGGTGACGCCTAGGACAAGTCTGGCTGTGGTGTTCTGTATTGTCTGGAGCTTGCAGAGCAGCGATTTGTTGATCCTGGTGTAACAGGCCGTAGTATACCCCCAGGCCGTTGTATACTCAGGGTTAAAACGGCCCACGCTAGATTATACCCGGGTATATTATGGCCTGGGCCAATTTATACACTGGGGTATATTATGGCTGAGGGAGCTTTTGTGTGCGATGGCGAGTCCTCCTCCTGGGCGGTTGGGCGGCCTTCCTCTGGATCTTGTATCCGTCGGGCATGGCGGTAGAGATGTCAGGGACAAAGGTGGGGTTGGCCTATGTTTCCGTTAAGAAAGCAACGTCTGACAAGAGGGTGTCGAGGATGTCCCAGATCTCTATTGCATGTTTGTGAATGCAGCAAGTAAACGTTGAAGGGTGCACAGTCTAAATATCGATTCCTTAATATCGACCTACAGTAATATCGCGTTGGAAATATCAAAGGTGAAGAATATCGAGGTCAAAAATATTGTTAGACAGAATATCGACCCTAAGGTAAGTAATATTGATTTTTTTTATATCGATGTTAGTAATATCGAAGTTAGTATTATCGATATCAAATATATCAATGTTACTAATTTTGATGTTACTAATAACGATATTTATTTGTTTGTTGTTATGTATTTTATTATGTATTTTATATGTATGTTATTTGTTTTTTGTTAAGTATTTTTTTGTTTTAAATTATATGTGTACTATTTGTTATATATTAATAATGTTATTTTTAATTTAATTTTATGTTTTAGTACTGAAGCAGGTTGTCGGTTTATAGGGGAATAGGATGGGAAGTAATTTAATTATAGAAAATTAATTATACATTTTTTGTAATTGTAAATTAATTTGAATTATTTTTTGCGTTTAAGTTCTGTAGCGGGTTGTGGGTTTATATGGGAATTGGGTGGGAAGTAATTTAATTGTAATTAAGTAATGATTTTTTTATTGGTATTGTTAATTATTTCATTTTTTATTAATTATTAATTGGTAATTAATTATTTTAATTGTTAATTAATTTCTTTAATTGGTAATTAAGGTTTGTAATTGGTAATTACATTTTTTAATTGGCAATTATTTTTATTAATTGGAAATCATTTTTATTAATTGGTAATTCTTTTTTCTTAAAAAATATTTTTTGATTTAAAAATAAATGTATTGTTTACCATTTTTTAATTGTTAATCAATTTTTAATTATTAATATTGTGTTTTAAAAAAAAGATTTTAGTGTTCAATATTTATTATTTGGTCATTATTATTTAATAATTAATATTTATTAGTATTTATTGTTAATTTATTGTTAATTAATTATTCAATTGTAATTATGTTTATAGTAATTATTAATGGGTATGTGCAAATGATGTAGAGTTATTTAAAAATTAAATTATGAATTACTTGTTTTTTACAACAATTATTTATAAGTATGTTATATTTAACTTCTACGCTATCCAACACTTTCCCTACTGTTGTACTCTCTGGAGTTGGAACAGTAATTTTTACCCCAATGCTATCCAACGCTTTTCCTACTGTTGCATTCGCTGGAGTTGGAATAGTAATTTTTACCCCTACGCTATCCAACGCTTTCCCTACTGTTGCACTCTCTGGAGTTGGAATAGTAATTTTTACCCCTACGCTATCCAACGCTTTACCTACTGTTGCACTCTCTGGAGTGGGAACAGTAATTTTTACCCCTACACTATCCAACGCTTTCCCTACTGTTGCACTCTCTGGAGTTGGAATAGTAGTTTTTACCCCTAAGCTATTCAATGGCTTCTCCACTGTTGCGCTCTCTGGAGTGGGAATGGTAATTTTAAGTTCTATGCTATCCAACATTTTTATTACTGTATGTTTTTTTACTTATGGAATTTGAATAGTATTTCTATTTATTTAGCTATTTAATATTTTTTGTATAATTTTAGATAATGTAGTATATAAATAATTTTAAAAATATTAAAAGTATATATATTTTTTTAATTTATTAAACATAATTATTTACTTTTTATTTATGTTTTTGTTTTATGTTTGTAAATGTATTTGCAATTTATAATATTTTTTATTAATTTATAAATAATTAAAATAAATATTAAAACTTATCCCCAGCTGCTGCCTCTTCCCTCAGCGTTCCCGCCCCCCGCCTGGACATTATTAAAACTTATCGCGGCCCACGCTCCGCGGGCGCCGCTCACGGTGTGCTGTTTCCAGGGAAGGACGACGGGGGATTCCTGCGCTTTGCTAGTGCTACAGACTCTGTGAGGGCTGCGAGGGGTGTGCTGAGGGGAAAAGGACTTTGAATGCACTAGACGCCGAGGGACTGCGAGGACCAGCAGGCTCTCTGCTCCCCAGCTGCTGCCTCTTCCCTCGGCATTCCCGCCCCCGCCTGGACATTATTAAAACTTATCGCGGCCCCCGCTCCGTGGTTGCCGCTCACGGTGTGCTGTTTCCAGGGAAGGATGACGGGGGATTCCTGCGCTTTGCTAGCGCTACAGACTCTGTGAGGGCTGCGAGGGGTGTGCTGAGGGGAAAAGGACTTTGAATGCACTAGACGCAGAGGGACTGCGAGGACCAGCAGGCTCTCTTCTCCCCAGCTGCTGCCTCTTCCCTCGGCGTTCCCGCCCCCCCGCCTGTAGTGTTTAAATCTTGCCTCTAATCCCGCGACGCGGGACGCGCGCGGGACATAGACCGGGGCGAAGCCCGGGCAAAGGGCGGGCCCTCTAAGGCCCTCATAGGACCGAGGAGGATGGGACGGGCCACCCCCCTTGGTACCGCAACCAGAGGAAGTACATCGTTTGAACTACTTCCATATTACTTCTTGGTCAGTGTATCTTTTTCCTGAAAGCGATCTTAACGTTATTATATTACCAGGTTGCACTATGTCACGTAAGGGGATCAATAAGAAACCTTCTCTAATACTTGATCCAGGCCAGGGGACCCTGAACTTTACTGTGACCAATCGATCACTGCCCACTCTTTGTGAAGACGTGAATGAGTCGCGACAACTGATAGACACCAGGCAATCTCCCCCATTGAACCCTGTTAGTTCACAGAATTTATCATTTTGGGAGGAAATAAATTCTTTATGCGGCACTAAGTATGCCCCAGTGGCATCCCCACCCCCTGTAAAAAGCATTAGCATTTCTTCACCAATTAGGAAATCATCTGATTTACTCCTACTATCTTTAATAGACAATACCCAAGGTGTTGCCTTGTTCCAGGGCCCAAATGACAAAAGGAAGTATGACGAGATTATTGAAAGTGGGAATCATCTAAACACACCAAAATCGCGCGCTGGTCCTATATCGCCAGTCACCAACCCCCCCTTAACTACGACGGAGAGCGGGACTTATGTAGACCAAGTACTTTTACTGTCTCAGATAGAGTTATTGTTTAATTCTATTGTATCACCACTGGTAGGAAAAATCAACGCCCTGGGTGATAGAATAACGGGCATTGAGAGAATCATTTTAGCCAACCTCCCACCACTTATTAATGATTCATCTAATGGGGGAAGAACCCTTCCGGCTATCTCCATAACAAAAGAGATAAATACTACAATTATTCCTCCATCCACCCCTAAGAAGGCAATACCCAATGGTTCTGATTTAAACACTCCCAAACTTCTCCACAGCTTCCTAAAAAACCTGTTATAACCAAAGCCGCTCCTAAACCTGGGTTTAATAGGCATACTGCTCCCAGGGAGGATCCAAGTAGCGTAGCATCTATACATTTGCCCCCTGAAGCCGCCCCATTTGTTCTTGTTTTATCAGGAATACGGGCACCCTGCCGTGGGAAATTTGAAAGCCGTCAGGAACTTTTAAACAAGGTCATATTCTGGCTTTCCAAAAACAGACCACCCGCACCCAATCATGATGGAGGTATCATGAGTGTTAGAAGGGTGGGCTGGTTAGGGTCTCTAACTAAAGATATTAGTGGGGATTTGGTCCTAGTAAAATGTAGAAATAGGAACATTGTCCCCCTTCTACGATCCTACCCACCCCAAATAGGAGACGTAAACTATCCATAAATGTTTCTTCTGTTGGCCTGTTGATAAATCAACCTTGCACTTTATGTCCTTTCCATATATATATATGATTAAGGTTAATTTTAATGTATTGTAAATCCTAAATATGCAAATGTGTATTGTGGTTTTATGACAATTTATGTATTTTATATTAGTGTATACTTTTATGACTCCTTTATGGAATCGAAATAAAGTTATTTGAACTGAACTTATTGTTAAGTATGTATACATTATATATTTTCAGCATATGTTTAATTAATGTATTATTATTATATATGTATTATTTATTAATTTTAAACATTATTAGATATTGTTAACTATGTTTATTTTATTTATTAGTGTTATTTACTTTATTTTACATTGATATTTTTACAGAAAAAAAACAATATTTTTAACATCGAGATTGTTAACATCTATATTTTTTTCCGATATTTTTGTACTTACAATTTTGTAGATAAGATGTCAATATTCTTGCCTTCGATATTTCAGCATCGATATTTCTGTAGGTCGATATTTTCTAGGTCGACATTTTGTCAGTGGCCACAGATGGGCGCAGACAATCTTTCTTTTGGTGCGCCTTCAGCATGCCAGCGGTGCGCCCGCTGCGCGTAGCTGCTATTAAAAAGGGAAGGGGAAGGGAAGCGCAGCTGGGAGGCAGAAGCGGGGACGGGCAGGGGGGAGGGGCCGTGGGGGCAGCAGCAGCGAGGAAGAGGATGGCGAAAATGGGCACGGAGGACACAGACAAGGGCACAAATAACAGTCGAAATAAACAGAGACACAAAATTACAGGAAAAAGGCAGAAAACAGGCACAAACACAAGACAGACAACAGCGGACCAGCAGAAGAGCAAGTCTCTCCCACTGGACCACCAGGGATGAGGCACAGGTAGGAGCCTGCGGGTAGAGGAGGGCCTCTAACACCTACCAGCACTGGGCAGCGACAGCGGCAAAACAGGGGAGCTGCTGGGGAAGATAGCAGGTCTCTGACCAGGAGGTCAGAGGTCTTGCTCAGACACCCGAGCAGTGGCCGCCATTAAATAGGAAAGGGGGAGGGAAGCACAGGATCATACTCTCATCCCCTTTTCAGAAGCTTCAGTTACTTAACTGTAACAATGCTAAACAAAAATAACACTCCAAAGCAATGCCTGAATGGATTTTTGGAAAACATTTTAATTTGAACTCAATTTGACCCTGTTAGGAGGCATATAAAGACTGACAGCTTTAAGTGGGAAATAAATAGCTACCTGTTAAATCCGAATGACTGAAAACAATGTCTGAAAATCCATCACCACTTTTTGTTTACTTTCTAAAAAGCTATTTTTGTAATCTTTCTTTTTCCTTTCCCTCTTTACCTTTCCTCCCTTGGTACATTCCCTTCCCCCTCCTTTTGGAACGGTCCTCTAGAGCTTACTTTAGAAAGTTGCTGATGGCAGTTATCAGATGGAGAGCAGATGACTGGAAATAAAGACGCACTTCAATCATCTTGCCCCATTATCTCTACTTTATAATAGCTATCAACATTCATGTTTTGAGTTTGTTGCTTGGTTGTTTGTTTGAAATCTGTGTTTTTTCAGCCAATGGATTTGAACAATTTACCTTCATCAACTGGTTATAGCCCTTCTTCCAGAAAAGTTGTTCTTGGTTTCAACTACACAAGAATGCCTAATCGACATGGTGAGTATGTTGAGGTTTAAGGAGGTATTCATGGTCAAGTGATAAGTGGAGAAACAAAGAATGACTTAGGCATAATTTACATTATATTGTCCTGATCTGTTAGGCTAATGGGCTGGACATTGTTGTGTGTTTTTGGTGTGCTAGGGGTGTGATTTGAGGCATTTGGGGAAGAAGACTGTAAAGTAATCAGCCATTCTTTTTGCCACAATCAGAGTTAGTGTTTTTTGTTTTGTTGCCCAGTCTTGATATTTTGGATGGAGGTGATTGCTTGCAGGTTATCGGGGAACAACTTTCAATTTAGAGTTCCAAGCAGGTCGAAGGACCGATATTCAGAAGTGGCACATGGGCCTTTCGGGTGGAAAGCAATTACTGATCGGGGTAACATTGGGGGCGGGAGGAAGGGGCGTTGAGTGAATTGTGACTGAATACCTTATTCATAACAGTTGCATAAAAAGACTGACCTACACCATGTGGTCAGTGATCAAGATAGACTTGTTTCAGCTCATTCTCTTCCGGAAATCCCTAAAAACATGGCTTTTCCCTCAATCCAGCTAAGTCCCTCTGTTCCCTCTGCATCCATCCAGCGCCAGGAAACCCACAGTGTCAGTGCGCTTTACAAGTACCCCTTACAATACAGTACAATACAATTGGTATTCTATAGTTAGAACAGGTGAGGGTGTCAAATTGATTCTGTTGTAGTCCATTGTCTGCTAGGGGCTCAGACCCTGGGGCGTGGGGTTAAGATTAAGTAGCAGTGATTTGCTTTGGCTTCAAAGAGGACACTATCGGGGGCAAAGATGCAGTGATGGAAGATGTGGCTAAATATGCTATTGGTCCTTGACAGGAGATGACAGACTATGCTAACGACAGTGGCAGGGGAGGTCACAGTTGTATGGATGGTGACCAGATCATTATAGTAGTCGAGTGCTAGGAGGTACAGAACATTGCTCACTGAAAATAATTTTCCAAACTCCAGAGAATATGTGTAGTCTCTGTAATGCATTGCTGTTTGCTAAACGGCCTGGGGTGAATGGGGGTTCTAACTAAGAAGTAGAATACGTTCTGTTTCGTTCAGGGAATACAAAGTGTCCTTTGGGTATAGCTACCGACATTATTAATGTAAAATTGTGGAACTGTAAAAACATAGATGTGACTGAATTAGTTTTGATATATGTTAAATTGAGCTGTGTGGCTGAGTCAAAATCAAAATCAAAATTCCTTTATTCGGGTTTTAGGAATGCAAAAACCATAAAAGTTCATTTTAAAAACAGTTAAGAATAAAAGCATAATTATAACTACATTTTCTAAGTGTGATCAATTAGTTAAGACACAATTAATATTTTATCTATGACAATGTGTACCGGCCATGATTACAGAATTACAGAGTACAGTCTGAGTAAAATCAGGGCAAATCATTAATATATAAGAAAATTACAAGCACCATAAATCATTTCACTGTGGTAACATAAATAGTCCAGTTCCAAATTTGGCCTATGCTTTACACAGAATTTTAAAAATCTGTCTATGTTCTTTGCAAAACATTCCACTTCTAAATATTGGATCACAAGGAAAGCAGGGGCTGAGTCAGTTTTAGTTTAACGGTGTAATGTATGCTTATGTGTGTACACAAGATAATTTTGAGGTTTAACCTGGCCTCTTTCCTGACAAAGCATTCCTAATCTAGGGGAACACCTAATGCTTTCCCATGCCATAGGAATTCATAACTCGTTCGTTCAAAAATGTGAGAGTCATGTGTTATATTTGAAAACTAATTTTTGGACTGGAATACCTTTTATGCTAACTGCATTTTTGAAACTTTTGTAGACGTGAAGCCAGTATAATAAAAAGTGTGCCTCTACCCCAATTTTGACCTTTGCAGTTCACACCTCCATTTGTATAGGCAAAAAGCATGGCTGCGAGGCAGGAATGCTGTAATTGGGCTACAGGGCTCCGGGATCACTAACTTAGTGTAAATCCCTCCCGACCCAACAAGCCTGCCTCAGCCTCTAGCCCAACTCACCCAAGACCCACCGGTACCGATCAGGAGTCAATCCAGGCAAGCAGAAGCACTCGGTGATCTTCCCGCGCCCGATACTCCTGGAAAGCCAAGAAGTCCTCCATGGGTGCTCAATGTGATGGAGCCTTCAAGCCGACCCCTTGTTAGCCCGCCACACTTCACTGGAGTCTTGACAGAGGTCCGTAGCAGAGCTGCATTGAAGGAAGAACCCGCCTCAAACCAGCGGCTCGGTATGTCGTCCCGTGTGTACGCTGCTCAGCTGATGCGTCGGACTGACCCTAAGATGGCTGACTGACTGCAGTGACTGCAGCCTCTCCTTTAACTGCCTTCAGCCCCCGATCCTCACCGGAACACTTGTCGGTGAGGGTGAGTTGCCTCCTTTTGGTAATTGAGTAGAGGAGGCTCAAATTTGCAAAAAAAGGCGCACCCTTTGGACCGGCTGGGAGAGCAGACCTCCATCGATACTACCTGCCCCTAAGATGGCCGCCCTCGAGTGACTGCAGCCTCTCCTTCCACTGATTGCAGCCCCTGATGCTCACGGAACACTTGTCGGTGAGTGTGAGCTGCCTCCGCTTGATAATAGAGTAGAGGAGGCTCAAATCTGCAAAATAAAGGCACGCCCTTCGGACCAGCTGGGAGAGCAGATCCTAATCAATACTGTCTGCCCCTAAGATGGCCACCCTTGAGTGACTGCAGCCTCTCCTTCCACTGCCTGCAGCCCCCAATGCTCACCGGAACACTTGTTGGCGAGTGTGAGCTGCCTCCTCTGGGTAATAGAGTAGAGGAGGCTCAAATCTGCAAAAAAAGGAGCTTCCTATGGATCAGCTTGGAGAGCAGATCTCATTCAATACTGCCTGCCCCTAAGATGGCCAACGCGGGAGTACTGCCCTCAGGTAATTGCAATGACTTTCGCTCCATACCTCTGTACTGTTGCGCTTAGCGCAATCCTGTTACAAGACTCGACGGCCCCAGATCCACAATCAGAAATTGCAAAGCCCGTCTAGTCAGAACGTGGGTCACTCCATTACTTGAAGGATCAAGCCTGCCTGGCCCCAAGATGGCCGACGCCAGTATTCAATCGGCATAAGGAGATTCCGTAGTCTAGTTATGACAAAGACTTGTCCCCTACAAATCATCACCTGGGATGCTGAACGTACTAATACTTAAGCACCATCAATTTGGTTGGCATAAAAAATAGTAAGACAAAGAAGTCCCTCCTCCTTTGCCAGTATGCCTGACCCTTTAATGGAGGTTACTGGGACTTGGTGAATACAACGTCAACCAATATGATCTGCCTCCTACACAGAAAGCATTGATCTGCACTCCCTCCTTTAATAAAGGTACCAATCCACTCAAACCTCCAGCTGTAACGTCCCTCTTCCCATCTCCCCCCAAACCACCTGCCACGTCGCGTGCATGGGTTGAGTACCCCCGTAGTTCAGTCCAACACACTAACGTCCCTCCACCGCAGAACAGGGCAACACGAACCCACTGACACCTATCCCCTCCTTCGCGCGTCATGGTTTTCCTTTAATCTAGCCCCACGGTTCCTATCCAGGCAAGGACCTTCACACGCTGCTCTACCTCCCAGAGTGTCCGGCTTCCCCCAGTTGATACTCCCTGATTAAGGCAAACCCCGTACCTTAGCCTAAGAAATGCAATAATGTCTATGAGCACTCAAATTTACACCAACCCCTCTATTTCGACCCACATGAAATCGCAAGGCACGAACTCCTTCGCAATTATCTTCTCCATGAACCTCTCCCCAAAAGCAAAAAGAAACTTTAAACATAGACTCATCAGACAATACCCAGATACACTATTCGCTGACACTTACCATTACGCCTCCAAAGGTCAGATAAAGATCGATCTCATCTTTCACACAGATAACCCAGATAACTGGAACACCACACTAAGAACGCAACTTCGCAGCTCCAAAATGACGACCACCTCTCACAGCTGCAAATTGTCGACCTGGCCCTCCAGATAGAGCAAACATTCATTCCCAGTCCCCTTGCACTCCCCTCTCGAGTCTCTACCCACACCTATGCCCCAGCAATGCGCGTCCCCTTACCCTGCTACGAACATCAAACCCCATTATAGGAAAAGTACAATTATAGTAAACATTCAATTAATAAATGCCATATCTCTCAGACAACAAACATTAAAACATAATAGAAAAAACCTGTAATATGGGCTATGTTGGTGAGTCATCAAGGTCCCTTTGTACTAGAGTAACAGATCATAAATCTGCAATAAGGACAAAAAAAATTAATGCACCTATGGTAGCCCACTATATGGAATGCAACCACAAACCAGAAGATATCCGATGGATAGTTCTTGAAAGAATTCAAGTAAGAGAGGGTCTATGCCCTGATAAGATCCGTAGAAAACGTGAGGTATATTGGATCTTCTCTCTGGATACTGTTAACAGAGGTCTTAACTTGGACATTCCATGGGAGCAGGCGATCATATAGGACATGAGAGATAGTGGTACTCATGTCTTTAGAATATCACTAGACTTTATTCCTACATAATACCTATATTATGTCTCAGTACTATTCTGAACACATCCCCTCTATTTGAGAATATAGGGATCTATTCTTTTCATCTGGTACATATATGTTTAATATAATGAACCCGGTATGTACAACAACATTATTTTTTGATCATGAATTTCCATGGTCTATTTGAAGACATATATGCTGTTTACCAAGTTAGATTCCTATTAGCTACCAAATAGGTAATTTGTTACCTTTGTCCACTTTCTGTGTCATCTAAATAGGAAAATCATAACCTATGCTGTCTCTTTAGTATATATCTAATTTAAAACATGATATTGGCCCCACAAAATATTGTTGTGGACTCTAAACACATTTAATATGCTTGTATACCTTTAATACCTATTATTCTCTGTCGCGTACATTATCGGCAAGTCCTTTTTTGATTTCTATGCCCAACTGTCGCAGAGCATTGACGTCACTATTAGTGCGCTATGTTTGTGGACATGTGCTCCCAATTTAGCAGCAACTAAGCGGGAACGCTTGGGGTATGTATACACAAACTGAGCCCCTCTCCCGTTACTGCGAAGAGCATCCGATGCAGAACACTATCGGGAGATTTGGCGTTTTGACCGAACAAGATATAATGAAGGTAAGGCGAGCTCTAGGAGGGCGGCACTTTCTTGTTAAATTATCACTTAGACGTGGTAATCTGAACAGCTGTCTTTTTGTTCCCCGGCTGTTTAGGACTTTCAAATTACTGCCTAAAACCCCCGGGTGTTAACTTTTGAAGAGACCAGTCTCCGGCAAGGAACACTTAGAATTTAAAGGTACCTTGCAACCATACTATCTTATACGGAGTCAAGAAAGTATAGCAACCATGTAATTTGCCCGTAAATTTAATCTGAAAATGCGTTCGTAATTTTATTCTATTTTAAGTAGAACACTGCTGCCTCCAATATATGAAATTGTCACTATCGCTAACTCCCGGATCCATATCAATGCAATAAGTTTCGATCATTACAAGGTAATATATTTACCAGATATACAATTCTGTCTAGTGAGCACAAACTATGTCTACACTGCCAGTATTTAGACATATATTTTTCTGTCAAATTGGACCTCCCACTAACCAGCATTTAACCGTGTTAATCGTATGTGGCTTCCCGTTTTTTCATCTTAAACATTGTTTGATCCAAACGGTAAATAAATAAAATATAGCAATAGGTTAATTCTAGTGGCATAAACATTGCACATAGAAAGAGAATCTATCCTTTAGGCTATAAGACCCATAGGATAGCAACTCTTGGAAATATGGAATGGATGCAATAAGATATTTAGCTGACTATGCTCTATACTAGCAAAAAGCATAATTAATTGAAATGTTGCCCTCATTTATTATTCTTATTTTTATTACATATAAGGTCAACCATATGTCCTATCAAGAATAACAATATACATAAAAGCCAGATGCTGACATTATAGAAGATATAAGATCTTCTTTTCATTCTAATCATCGAGATATAGAACCTATGTAAGTATATCTAGAATATGATAATACATTAAAGTGCAGTTTTCTTGTTTAGGTCTGAGTATCCGTTTCAATTAAACATATTAGTTATCTATCAACTGTGAGACTTTTTGCCTTGACCATGCGGTGTGATCTCCCTTCCTTTTTCTTCCATTTCTGTTTCCATCTACTCTTTAAGCTATATGTCCTATGTACCCCTTATGAGTGGCCATAAGAGAATCTATGATATAATGAGAAAAAATATATGTAATGACAAAATAACATGATTTGTCAACCAAGCCTAGATGTCTAAAAGGATTGTGGCAAACATATACTAAGACAGAGTATCTGTATTACGAATGGAGATAGCATGGGATTATAGGAACATGGAATATGCCTAGAATGTCTGTCCAAGCAATGAACCAATAAGGATCAAAATACATGAGCTGCAATTGTTGTAAATAGCAAAAAATGTTTTCTATATTATTTATTGTAAATAATGATCTTGTCTCTCTTGTTGATATCTGTAAATAGAACCTGTAAATTACTAATATGCGACCTTTGTATAATATATAATATGTACATATATATATGTTTTCTGTATTTTTCTTCCAGTTTATGTCCTGTTCAATGTATGTGCGAATGACGGTCACCTGATGAAGGCAGATTGCCGAAACGCGCGTAGTGAAATCCAACCGCTTTGCCTACCACAATAGAATTTAGACCGGTCCATTGTGACATGTTGTAATTCTTGTTTGTCTTTTTTTCCTATTTATGTAATTTGTTGTTTATTTCTATGCATGTATATTTAACAATTAAATGAAATATAAAATGAAAATATTTAAGAAATAATAATGTCCGATCCAAAAATCAATATAAAATAAAATGTTGTGTATATCAAAATATTTTGTGTTGCAATATTTATAATAGTACCATTAAGGTCGTTGTTTCTATTATGTTTTTAGTGTTTGTTGTCTGAGAGATATGGCATTTATTAATTGAATGTTTGCTATAATTGTACTTTTCCTATAATGTCGTTTTCCCTACGTATAGCAAACTTAGTACTGTAGGGGTCCCCTGCTTTTCAAATAGAACGAACATCAAACCCAACCGCCCTCCCCCCCTGTCGCACCAGCAGGAACACGCGAAGCCTACACCGTGGGCTTTGGCCTCCGACCTTTATGTCACCCCTTTAGAATTCACATCCCCCGTTCAACTTTGCCACCTCTGCAGACATCACGAGGTGGAATTCCTCGTACGACCCTTGGCATCCCTCAGCAAGGGCAGAAAAGAGAGGCAGCAAAACAACACAAACAGCAAGAGACACAAACATCAAAAAACAACTTAACTCAGTCCAGCCCCCTATACCACAAGAAGGCCCTAACCCAGCCGTCAACTCCCCAGCTCCGGAAAACATGGCGCACCGTCTGACCCTCTTAGAAAGACAGCTAGAAATAATATTACTGGGCCTAAACAAAATACTATCCAACCTCGATAAATCCTCAAAACCCCTGCAACCCCGACCTAGGTCTCCTACTCTGACCAACCTTAACCTTCCAAAACACCTGATAGGGGCTTCAACCACCCACATGACCGGGTTACAGTGTCCCACTAGAACTGACGCAGAGACCTTGCTGCTGAGTCACACTAGAACCATAGCCCCGGCTTCCCAGACAAAAGTCTCCCAAGAAAGGAGGACAAGACAAGACACGCAGACTTACTAGAACAATAGCTGCAATGTCTGAAGAAGAAGCAGCAACTCTAGCCTCCACATACAACGCACCTCCCACAGCCTCCCCAACTCTAAAATTCAAGTAATCACAGGCGTCAGAAGAGACTACCCCCCACAAAAAACCCCAGACCCCCACCCCTCCTCACCTCCATACCTAGGGCCCCTCCTGGAAACAATCTCAGCAAATCAGGGTTCTCCACCAACTGCATGCTCATCAATTGCAGATCAGCCACTAAACATGCAACAGAATTAGCAGAAGCCATCCTCTCTCAAAACATAGACATTGCGTTTATCACAGAGACTTGGCTAAATGAGATCTCACCACCATGCTTAGATATGCTCGTGCCCCCTGGTTTTACTATTGTAAACAAAGATAGGAAAGAGCAACAAGGTGGAGATGTAGCTATCATCCACAAGGACTTCATCGACAACATCGAAATGGACTCATGTAAATACAACTCGTTTGAATGCCTTACTATCAACATCAAAATTAAGGACAACAATCCAATACTCTGTCACCTTCTCTACCACCCTCCAGGTAACACTCCCACATTCGAGAAACATTTCTCCGACCTGATTTCACAATGCGCACTTGGAGACGCTAACAACCTAATCCTGGTTGATCTGAGCCTACGATGGAACGAATCGAGCAACACGCTAATTCAAACTCTAAGCAATCTTCTATGTGCCAATAATCTATTCCAACACATGCAAATAAACTATCAAACATCCGTTTACTTGCATATACAGCTATACACACACTACTACACTTACTTCTACAGAAACACACACATACTTACTCTCTTAAACAATCACTTATAGAAACACATATTTATTTATACAGGAACTCTTCCAATCTCCCACTCTCACATATACTCACTTATATACATCAATAGTCACATATACTAGTTTAAAACATATGTAGTTACTCAAAAAGATACTATTGAGACAGTGATTCACTCATTAACACACCCATACATACACTCATCCACCCATACAGTCCTGCACACATGCTGTCTTCAAAACACATACAAACAGTGAGTCACTCATTCATGCATCTATGCGGTAAGTAATATTCCCCACCGAACCATACAAACATTCATACTGATAGTTTAAAAAACAACTAATAACCCATATAGACACTCATGTAGCTACTCACCAACCCATGCAGCCACCTATACACAAAGTGAGACACTGATACAGATATTTACATATTTAAACATTGCTGGCTAATACATGTATTCACTAAGATATACTTAATAAGTCAATTATACAATCAATTTTTTTTAAAAAAACATCCATTTAGACGCTTATTTACCTATTTATTCTTTCATCGACCTTTAGATATACATATTTAAAAATCTTTATTTTTCAGAAAGACACATTCACTGGATGATGTCATCAGTGATGTCATCAGTGATGTCATTTGAGATGTCATCAGTGATGTCATGAGTGATGTGACTGACCATGTCATGAGTGATGTTATATGTGGCATCATCAGCAGTGCATTGCGGGCGCGCGAGTTATAGTTAGCTGAACTAACTATAACGGGGGAATTTCTATGGTTTTGTATGAGTGAAATGTCCAGCTAATGTGTGAAACCTATGGTTTTTTCAGTGAATTTCTAAGGTTTTTTAAATGCTAATTCCTAACTATAACGTGGTTGAAACCTGTGGTTTTTTTCAGTGAATATATATATATAAAATACCTACTGGCGGTCACCAGTAGGTAGTTATAGTTAGGACCATAGAAAATCTGCAACATTCTATTTGGAACTAGCCTACCTTTTTACCTCCAGTAAGCCCCACGCAGTGGGATTGGTGAGAGGTAGACAAAGGCCATGCCCCCTCTCTCCACCACTCTGCAAAAACACCCCCGGGCACGTTGTAAGTTGGGGGATTAAGTCCCCTTGAATCCTGAGGGTCCCTGGGTTCCAACTAGCCAATTAGGTACCTCCAATAAGCCCCACAGAGCTGCATTGCAGAGAGGTACAAAATGGGGCTTGGCCTGGACCACCTCTCTGCAACGCAGGCCTGTGGCTCTTACTGGAGGTACCTGGTGGGCTAGTTGGCCCCAGGGGCCCTCAGGATTAAAGGGGAATAATTCCCTAACTTAAAACACGCGACAGGGCGTGTTTGCACATATGTAACCTCAGGCCCCAATCCCTCCGTTCACCACTGTGCAAACGCGCCCTGTCATGCATTTTAAGTTGGGGGATTAAGACCCCTTGAATCCTGAGGGTCCCTGGGGTCCAACTAGCCAACCAGATACCTCCAGTAAGTTGCACAGAGCTGAATTCCATCGAGGTGTAAAAAGGGGCATGGCCTGGGCGTGTGCAAACAGGGCGTGTTTGCACACATGTCACCTCAGGCCCCACGGCCTCCCTTCACCACTGTTCAAATGCACCCGTGGTGCGTTTTAAGTTGGGGGATTAAGTCCCCTTGACTCTTGAGAGTCCCTGGGGTCCAACTAGCCAACCAGGTACCTCCAGTAAGCGCCACAGAGCTGCGTTGCAGAGAGGTGTAAAAAGGGGCATGGCCTGGACCACCTCTCCGCAACGCAGCCCTGTGGCACTTACTGGAGGTACCTGGAGGACTAGTTGGCCCCCAGGGACCCCCTGTATTGAAGGGGAATTAATTCCCCAATTTAAAACGCACCACAGGGCCCGTTTGCAGATTGTTGATGGGAAGGGGCAGGGCCTATGGCACAATCGCGTCTTTTAAAAAAAAAACAATTTTTTAGAAGGGGGGCTGTGTGGCCCCCCTTCCTTTCTCTCTTTTGGGCCCTGGGGACCCCATCGCACAGGGCCTGACCCCTTTTTGAAGAAAAAAAGATGAATGGGGAGAAGCCCGCGTGAGACCCCCTCCCGTGGCCAACTGCGGGCCCGGGGACCCCATCCCCCGGCGCATGCGCGGCCCCTCTCATGTGGCCTCTATTGTCCCCAGGAACCCCATCCCCCAGGGCCGGGCTTTATTTATTTAATTTAGGGGAGGGGGGCTGAATGGCCCCCCCTCCCGGGCCACTTCTAGCCCCAGGGTCCCCATCCCCCAGGGCTTGCCCTCTCCTTTGGGGACCATGGGGGGAGCCCCAATTCCCCCATGGTCCCGCCGGCTGCCTGCGTCCTGTGGGCGCCGGCATTGCTTTTCCACATGGGAAGCTGCTGACATGCAGCTCCCCTTGTGAAAAAGCAACCTGCTTTGCTTCAATGAAGCGAGAGCAGGTTTCCCTGATCTCGCTTCAATGAAGCAAAGCGTTTGCAATGACAAGGTGGGAGCCACACGGCTCCCACCCTGTCATTGTAAACAGCAGTGTCCCGGAGGTGGGTACCCCAGGACAGTGCAGGAGCTGGCCCTGGGGGGTGGCGGTCCCCCCATCCCTTCATCACAAGCTCCAGAAGGTGAGGTGGTAGTCCCCGGGGCTCGGGGTCTGTAACAGACCCTCAAATTAGCATTTTAGTGCCCCGGGGAGGTGGCGGTCCCCGGGGCATGTGGGGGGCTCGAGCCCCCCTACACAGGTATATTTTGTATTAAAAAACCAAGCCCCGGGGTGGCGGTCCCCAGGTCTGCGGGGGGCTGTGTGCCCCCGCAAATAATTAATGAAAGCCCTGGGGGGTGGTGGACCCAGGGCTTGTGGGGGCCTTGGAGGACCCCACGCATTTTTGAATTAGCCCTGGGGGGTGGCGGTACCCAGGGCTATGGGGGGCTGCGTGCCCCCCAGCAATTCATTAATCACGTCCCGGGAGGTGACAGGCCCCGGTCAGTGTGGGGGGATTGGAGCCCCCACACTTTTTTTTCACTGCCCCAGGGACCTGGCCCACCCGGGGGGTTCAATACAACGAAGCCTGGGAGCATGCGCTTCATTTTTTTATTTTCTCGGCCGGATTCACGCACAAAGCACGAATTCGGGTGATTTTTTTTTTTAATGCTTTTTTGGGTCCTGTGCAGGCCTAGGGGGTCAGGGTGTTTCTACCCTGCCCCTTTTTTTATTGTTTTTTGCATTTGTTTTTCTGTTTTCTTGTGCCTTGGTTACCGAGGCACTAGACGGCAGCCAACACTTCCTGGTTTGGAGTGTTGACAGCCAATTAGAAAAAAGCTCATGGTCGGGTGGGTGCACGGATCGAACGCGCCTCTAAATATCAAAACTTTTATTTTTGAATTTTTCCAGAAACTGCCAAACGGATTTACATCATTTATAAAAAAAAATGTCTCCTTCTGAACCACAGGTCACCTTTTTGCCAAATTTGTTGTAATTTCATTCAGCAGTTCAAGCTGTAACCGTGTCTAAACTTTCCTATGGGAAATCAATTTTCTGACTTCTATCTTTTGAATTTCTCTGGAACTACTGAACGGATTTAAACCATTTAACAAAAAGGTCTCTTTCTGAACCAAGGCCTACCCTTTTGCCAAATTTGGTGTAATACCTTTCAGCAGTTCGGGCCTCCCTTTTTCTCAACCCCCTCCCTGGGGCTTAATTAATTATGCACGGGAGCACGCAGCTCCCCCCCGCAGACCCGGCAACAAACCGCCATAAGCACTCTGGGGGGAGAACAGCAGGAGCCCCTCTGAAGATAACTTCCTGTCTGCATTATTATTAGGCCGGCCTGAGATCAAAGCCTTTCAGCAGTTCGGGCCCCCCTTTTTCTCGACCCCCTCCCTGGGGCTTAATTAATTATGCACGGGAGCACGCATCCCCCCCCCCCCCCTCCCCCCCGCAGACCCGGCAACAAACCGCCATAAGCACTCTGGGGGGAGAACAGCAGGAGCCCCTCTGAAGATAACTTCCTGTCTGCATTATTATTAGGCCGGCCTGAGATCAAAGTCTTGGAAAGGGGTGAGGCTGGAATGGGGGTCCAGGAAGCAATAAAAAGATTGTTTCCTCTCAGTGATAGTAGTGATCAATCAATCAATCAATGAATAGTTTATTGTATGTGATTACTTAAAATCGTTACAATTTGCAATTTAAAATATCTACACATATACAAATAGTAAAAAACCTCCCACTAAATATCACCCCATCCCAAAGGAATGCAATTTTAAAAATTTGAATGACATTTATGATGCGCACAAGTTGTTAACTAAAGTGCAATTGCTAAACCAATGACATAGGCTGTTATAATTTACATGATAGTTACGTTGCCTGGATAGATCTTTCCAGTGGCAAGATACAGTGATATGAATACAAAGCAGAAAACATTCTGCGTTCACTGTTTTAAAGGAACTCAAGCGACTGAATTTGTCAAAAGATACCGAATTAACTAGCCTTGTTGGATTAAGATATGCCTGGAAATAGTCCAAAGATTAACATTAAACATTTTTTTTAAAATCAATCTTTAAAAATTCTACTGTTCAAATTGACCCTTGATTGGTTGGGCTTTTAGTCCGCTTGTTACTTGGGCTTATGAGGTGATGCAGTGGTTAAACTAAACCCATGCCGACATGTTAATAGGGATCATTATAATTCACTTTCAAATATCAGGGGTTGGGGGCTCGCGGTTGATTTATTGCCCTGCTTGGAGTGTTGCAGCAACGCTTTTCTACTCGAGCCACAAGTGCATATTTCCTGGAATATTCCTCAGTACAATATCTAATCTGCATCACCATATCAGCGACTGGGCACCCTGGCCTCTCACGCCTGTGCCGATCTGGCAGTTCTGCCTGGAGACTCTTTACCCGGCCCTCGTATACAGTATCCTCAAACAAAGGGCCGGCCCTGCCTTTGTTTCACCCCTCAAGTAATCACTTGGAGATGGGGGCCTCGATAAACACAGCCCAGAATTGTCCAATATGCTTCCCATATTGGATTACGCTTTTCTATGTGGGGGGCTCTCGAAAAGGCACAAAATGTCCACACCGTAGTCGCAGCTAAGCCCAATGGTAAATAGGTAATGATTCCAGGGGTTAAGGGGACTTCCACTCATTACCGGATTATCTGGTGGTCTCAAATTGATTCTAAACATGCCAAAAAAGAACAGTGGGAAGCCAACAAGAAGAACTAGCCAAACGAAATAAACTGATGCCTCACAACCGTGCTGGAAGAAATTTCTTCCGTTTCATGTAGTTTGCTCTGCCCTTTGTCCTTCTCTGCAAGTACTGCAGACTTTATTGCTGCTCAGAAGACAATCCTGTAAAGTGGACGGGACCTGGCAGCCCCCACTGTAATCACCGAGAAGAGGTGGGCCTAGAGTCCCAACTAGAGCCCTCAGAAATAACCCTGCCTGATGCAACCATGGGGTCATTCAGCGAACCTGGACCGTCCTAGGGCAGCCCCTCGGCCGCTACCACATGGCGTATCACACACCATGTAAAGACTTGGCAGGGAAGCCCGTATGTTCCATAGCTGGGTGCAATAGGGATAGATAGATAGACGGACGGACAGATAGATCAGTACTTGGTGTGTAAGCTGCATGCTTATATTGGTTGTGTTTCCATTATGTTTACATGTATGTTGGGCCTTGTGTGTGTGTGTAAGTTTGTGTGTGTGGGTGTCTGCTCACCTACAACAAGGTCAAGTGGCAATACCCCTGCAAATATAAAAATGTGTGGCCCATCTTTGTTTTTCCATGCAAGTTGCACAGCACAACGACTATATATCTATGTGGGTCTTTGTGTCTGTTTGCCTGCGTGCTTGCGTGTCTATGTGTGTGTGTGTGTGTGTGTGGCTGTGCACCTCCCTGTGTGCCTGTGTCTTTGGGAGTTGTCTGTGCCTGTCTACCTATCTGTACCCATCTATGTATACTCTGAAACTCACCTCATTATTGCGAGAAAGTATTACGGAAGATGGGCCCAACGTGCCACTTTTTCAGTGCAACATCGCTAAGGAAAAAAAATGTACTCTAATAACCATTTCATATTATCTTAGATAAGCTGGCGTAACGTAAGTGTAATATTTTTCGAAAACCCTTCAATAATAACCACAACCACTCACCTCACTGACGGTGGCTGCGCGTGTGTTCACAAAGCAGTTAATTGTTTCCCTAGACAGTTGTATGGAATTCATGCAAATACTGGAATGTAATTTCATATGTTCATCTTGTTCACGTTGCAGTGCCTTTGCTCGTTTATTCGATTGTTGATTTTCAGGACATTTTCGGTGGTTTTAATTATTGCAATGATTTACAGTCTCTTGAACGTCAACACCTGCACATGACTGAACATTTAAATATAAAATAGAGTGGAAGGGCATGCACAGTAAAAATAGAGTGTAAGGGCATGCACAGTACTTATATGTGTGTTTTTATATGTGTGGAGCGCTCACCTAGCTTGCGGTTGTCAGTGTGTGTTTATGCAACTGCACAAAGCACCAACGGGTCCACTGCGCCATTGTGTAGGACAGCATCAGCCCTGCAGTGTCAAAGCACACCTTACATTACACCCTTACACCTGCACCTTAAGAGAGACTAATATCTCTGGAAATTTCCGCTGAGATCTGCCAATATTTTCATGAGCTGTGTTGCGAACTGTGTGGTAAACGAGTGTGTGCTCTGTGAGCACACAGTGCCCGGTGTGTTCTGCAGCACAAGAAAGGGGGTTTATTGCTTCTGGTCCGCTTACGCACAAACATAGACATAATATCATTTCACAAGTGAGAATACATGCATCAAACAACAGCAGAGCGATTGAGACGAGCAATCACACTCTGTGTCTCTCAAGTGATTAACCTGGCCCTCCGTTCTTGTCTTTCAGGTTAATTGTCCACCTAATTGTGTACAGGGCTGAACAGTTCCTATGAGGCACTCGAATAAAAGTGTGTCCTCTCAGATCGTAAAGTCTTAACATCTAACAGAGTAGTAAAAAGAAAAATAACGTGTTGTCTTGCATATATATCTTACACCCTAAAGTGTTCGTGCTTACTAACTCTTGAGCACTAAGTATGGGCGGAAAATCTGTTCCGCCCGTGAAATGTGCGGATTTTCGGCAATTTCGCGATCCGCGAATCTCGCGAAATTGCCGAAAAATCCGCAAATCCGCTCGCGGGCGGATTTTGCACATGCCCGAGTTGAAGCTCAAATTCAGTAACGTTTTAATCAACCCAAAAAATTAATGAGCACGGTCAAGGCTGGGCAAGTGTACTTTATCCCCATATCTGCAGTCGAAAATTAGTTGTAATCCCAGAGGGAGGTCTCTGCATCCATGAGGTTCTCGTGCGCGATCCCCTTGTAGGTCCTGTGACCAGGAGGCTGCTTTCTCCTCATCTGCTGCTCTGCTCGGTCACTGACCCTTTATAAACAATAGGCATGTGAATTCGCATAGAAGCCCTGCCTGTTTGGCCCCGCCCCACACACACTAGCGGTATGAAAAGCCTTCCCGCCCTTTCCCCACTACAATATACAGCTCACTCAAGGGACGTCTACGCCTTTTGGCGCGGTGGAAAAGTAACAGGCACACATGGTCTCTGGAGACAAATCTTCGGGCACTTTACGCAGCTGCAGTGTAGGAAAAGCACTTTACATTTACCCAACGAGCTTGCACTTACTGATTAACCAGTAGAAAGTACTCCAGTTGAGTAGAGGTATTGCACAAAACGGTGGCATCTTCATGGAATTAGGGTGCACGGTCAAAGCTGGGCAAGTGTGCTTTATCCCCATATCTGCCGTCGAAAATTAGCTGTAATCCCCGAGGGATGTCTCTGCATCTATGAGGTTCTCAAGCGCGATCCCCGTGTAGGTCCTGTGACCAGGAGGCTGCTTTCTCCTCATCTCCTGCTCTGCTCGGTCACTGACCCTTTATAAACAATAGGCATGTGAACTCGCATAGAAGCCCTGCCCGTTTGGCCCCGCCCCACACACACTAGCTGTATGAAATGTCTTCGCGCCCTTTCCCCACTATGATGGACAGCTCACTCAAGGGACCTTGGCGCTTTTTAGTGTTGTGGAAAAGTTACAGGCACACATGGTCTTTGGAGACAAATCTTCTGGCGTGTTACGCAGCTGCAGTGTGGGAAAAGCACTATACATTTACCCAACGAGCTAGCACTTACTGATTAGCCTGTAGGAAGTACTCCAGTTGAGTAGAGGTATTGCACAAAACGTTGGCATCTTTGTGGAATTAGTGAGCACGGTCGAGGCTGGGCAAGTGTACTTTATCCCCATATCTGCAGTCGAAAATTAGTTGTAATCCCAGAGGGAGGTCTCTGCATCCATGAGGTTCTCGAGCGCGATCCCCTTGTAGGTCCTGTGACCAGGAGGCTGCTTTCTCCTCATCTGCTGCTCTGCTCGGTCACTGACCCTTTATAAACAATAGGCATGTGAATTCGCATAAAAGCCCTGCCTGTTTGGCCCCGCCCCCCACACACTAGCGGTATGAAAAGCCTTCCCGCCCTTTCCCCACTACAATATACAGCTCACTCAAGGGACCTCTGCGCCTTTTGGCGCGGTGGAAAAGTAACAGGCACACATGGTCTCTGGAGACAAATCTTTGGGCACTTTACGCAGCTGCAGTGTAGGAAAAGCACTTTACATTTACCCAACGAGCTTGCACTTACTGATTAACCAGTAGAAAGTACTCCAGTTGAGTAGAGGTATTGCACAAAACGGTGGCATCTTCATGGAATTAGGGTGCACGGTCAAGGCTGGGCAAGTGTGCTTTATCCCCATATCTGCCGTCGAAAATTAGCTGTAATCCCCGAGGGATGTCTCTGCATCTATGATGTTCTCAAGCGCGATCCCCGTGTAGGTCCTGTGACCAGGAGGCTGCTTTCTCCTCATCTGCTGCTCTGCTCGGTCACTGACCCTTTATAAACAATAGGCATGTGAACTCGCATAGAAGCCCTGCCCGTTTGGCCCCGCCCCACACACACTAGCTGTATGAAATGTCTTCCCGCCCTTTCCCCACTATGATGGACAGCTCACTCAAGGGACCTTGGCGCTTTTTAGTGTGGTGGAAAAGTTACAGGCACACATGGTCTTTGGAGACAAATCTTCTGGCGTGTTACGCAGCTGCAGTGTGGGAAAAGCACTATACATTTACCCAACGAGCTAGCACTTACTGATTAGCCTGTAGAAAGTACTCCAGTTGAGTAGAGGTATTGCACAAAATGTTGGCATCTTTGTGGAATTAGTGAGCAGGGTCGAGGCTGGGCAAGTGTACTTTATCCCCATATCTGCCGTCGAAAATTAGCTGTAATCCCAGAGGGAGGTCACTGCATCCATGGGGTTCTCGAGCGCGATCCCCGTGTAGGTCCTGTGACCAGGAGGCTACTTTCTCCTCATCTGCTGCTCTGCTCGGTCACTGACCCTTTATAAACAATAGGCATGTGAACTCGCATAGAAGCCCTGCCTGTTTGGCCCCGCCCCACACACACTAGCGGTATGAAACGCCTTCCCACCCTTTCCCCACTACAATGTACAGCTCACTCAAGGGACCTCTGCGCCTTTTGGCGAGGTGGAAACGTAGCAGGCACACATGGTCTCTGGAGACAAATCTTCGGGCAGTTTACGCAGCTGCAGTGTAGGAAAAGCACTTTACATTTACCCAACGAGCTTGCACTTACAGATTAGCCAGTAGAAAGTACTCCAGTTGAGTAGAGGTATTGCACAAAACGGTGGCATCTTCGTGGAATTAGTGAGCACGGTCGAGGCTGGGCAAGTGTGCTTTATCCCCATATCTGCCGTCAAAAATTAGCTGTAATCCAGAGTGAGGTCTCTGCATCCATGAGGTTCTCGAGCGCGATCAGGAGGCTGCTTTCTCCTCATCTGCTGCTTTGCTCGGTCACTGACCCTTTATAAAGGATAGGCATGTGAACTGGCATAGAAACCCTGCCTGTTTGGCCCTACCCCACACACACTAGCAGTATGAAACGTCCTCCTGC
This sequence comes from Lissotriton vulgaris, assembly GCF_964263255.1. Classification (NCBI taxonomy): domain Eukaryota; kingdom Metazoa; phylum Chordata; class Amphibia; order Caudata; family Salamandridae; genus Lissotriton; species Lissotriton vulgaris. The sequence continues at coordinate 791,182,693 of NC_141694.1, read as the reverse complement.
CCTTTCCCCACTATGATGGACAGCTCACTCAAGGGACCTCAGCGCCTTTTGGCGCGGTGGAAAAGTTACAGGCACACATGATCACTGGAGACAAATCTTCTGGCACTTTACGCAGCTGTAGTGTAGGAAAAGCACTATACATTTACCCAACAAGCTAGCACTTACTGATTATCCAGTAGAAAGTACTCCAGTTGAGTAGAGCTATTGCACAAAACGGTGGCATCTTCGTGGAATTAGTGAGCACGGTTGAGGATGGGCAAGTGTGCTTTATCCCCATATCTGCCGTTGAAAATTAGCTGTATTCCCCGAGGGAGGTCCCGGCATCCATGAGGTTCTCGAACGCTATCCCCGTGTAGGTCCTGTGACCAGGAGGCTGCTTTCTCCTCATCTGCTGCTGTGCTCGGTCACTGACCCTTTATAAACAAAGGGCATGTGAACTCGCATAGAAGCCCTTCCCATTTGGCAGAATTTTATGCCATTTTGCGAGATTTCGCGGACCACAAATACGCAAATATGCAAATTTAACCCATGCTTATTGAGAACACACAGGTTTCAGCATCCACAAACACTCAGATTCCACAATTTGAGCACACTCGGATTCCAGCATTTAAGAGCTTCTAGATTCAGTCATCCCAAACCGCTCATGCCTTAGGGTTCCATGGCAACACTCAATTCTAGGATTCAAGAACACTCGGGAAAACATTCAGATTCCATGATCCGAGAACATTCGGATTCAAACGTTTCGGAACACTCAGCTCTAGGATTCAAGAACACTCTGGAGAACTCTCAGATTCTATGATTTGAGAACATTCGGATTCAAGCGTTCACTGGCTTCCGTTATAGCACTTGTGTGTTTCTAGGATTAGAGAACACTCTTGGTCCAGCATTTGAGAACACCCTGGTTCTAGCATTCGAGAATACTCAAGTTCCAGCTTTCAGAAATACAAATACTCAGGTTCCAACATTCGAGTTCCAAGGGGTTTAAGACTCCTGAACACTCATGTTGTCTCCCCTGGCAACTTGAGTACAAGGTAAGAGACAGCTGCAGTATGAGATAAGTTCGGGCTGGGGAAGGCTCTGTATTTTATGCTCCCTGGAAGGGAGATTTAATGTTGGTGGAAACAAAGGCCGGACCCAGGAACCAGAAGTAGCAAGTCTTAGGTTTAAAGTCCAAACCAGCCCTGCCCTTCCTCTCCTCGCTGTATCGCTCTATCTCCATCCATCCTTTACCCTCATACCTCTTTCCCTTTTTATTTACTCTCTGGAAGCCCCCCTGAGCCTGCTGCAATTAACCTCAGAGAGCTGGGGAAAGTGACAGAGGCACCAGGAGGGTCTGTGCTTTCAATACCTGCTGCCAGTGGTTCCAGCCCATTGGGGAAAATCCCTATGTGATAAATGACCAGTCCGGCCCTGGTGGAAAAATAAACCATATCAGCTGTTGCTGTGGTTAAGATCAACAGTGATCTGGGCATAATAAGGTTTGTTGAGGCAGTCAGACAATCAAAAACAATCAATTATTTTGTAGAACGAAGTATGAACTTTTATGTTCAATGCGCCCTATATAACAGATTATGGTTTGTCCCTGAAAGTCTTTTGTGGTGAGTTGGTGTGTTGATGAGCTCCTCAAAGGCACTCATCTCTTGAAGTTGTCACATGGCCAATGGGGACATTGTCGACATCACTAAATTAGCATGAGCCCTGCAGCTAGGATACTGTTTTTGCGCGTTACTACATGGCTTTATTTTTTGAAAGACACTGTTTATGCCTTTCACTTGAGAACTGTCTGCTGTGTTCATTCTCTGCCTGTTCCTGGAGTTTAGTCTGAACATTGTGAACAAGGGAAATAAACAATGCCCCTTGTTATTCTGTTATAGTCAGGCCCTAGCTCCTAGACAAAACAAACTACTGAAGCTGTTGTTGGAGACTCATACTTAGATATTATGGGGATACATGATTCGATAACACACACTTGGAGATGGATCTTTCCAGGGAGAAAAGCAACACTGACCTTTAATGTAGAAATCCCATCGATACTCTAAGGTATGGGGTCTGCTGACAAAGCCCAGCGATCTTCTATTATATAATAATACTTCTTCAAACCAAGGGAAGGGAGGTTAGGCACTATAGTCCTTTCTCCATTGTCTTTATAAGATGACATCTCCCTTCATAATGTATGGACTAGCTGCAATGCTACCTATATTTGTGTTATGCATTTTTCTGCTTGTTGTGGTAGGTATACTGAATGTTAGAGCACGTTAGTTAAAATAAATATTTTAAACTTTATTCGTGTCTCGGTCAGATCTTATTGTGGACAGGTACGAAAGTGTGAGCAAAAAGGTATGTCTTGTTACCGCGGCTCTTGAGAGATCCGGGAGTGTTGTGTCCTGGGGTATCTAATCACTTGTTTCTCCTTGAGTGTGTAGGAGAGTGAGTGAGACACTATAGCTATGTGGTCCTGGACTCCTGGGTAGTAAGGCGGGAGGAAGGCTCAGCCCCTATACACTGAGGTCCCATAATCCTGCGCAGAGTTCTGTGCAGAATCTCTGCAACAAAGTATGGTGCAAGTGCATTTAATTGAGCTCGAGAGCTATTTTCCTACAGTGGATTTGATAAGGTTTATTGTCAAAACCACAGCAGGAATCTGAAACGTGTTTTCAAAAACATGTTTTCGTCTGCACACTTTTTATTTCTTGTATTTTTAGTATGCCAAGTTCACATTTACCCACACTGCAACATATTATAATCTCCCTCACTCTCGTATTCTCTCCTGTTCGCTTTCATCTTCTAGCTCTTTTATTCTCCCTCTTTTCTATCACTCACTCACTGTTTAAGCACTATCTCATTGTCTCCACTTCAGTCTCCCTCTTTTAAATTTACAGAGTACATTGGCACATCTATCTATCTATCTATCTATCTATCTATCTATCTATCTATCTATCTATCTATCTATCTATCCATCCATCCATCCATCCATCCATCCATCCATCCATCCATCCATCCATCCATCCATCCATCCATCCATCCATCCATCCATCCATCCATCCATCCATCCATCCATCCATCCATCCATCTATCTATCTATCTATCTATCTATCTATCCATCCATCCATCCATCCATCCATCCATCCATCCATCCATCCATCCATCCATCCATCCATCCATCCATCCATCCATCTATCTATCTATCTATCTATCTATCTATCTATCTATCTATCTATCTATCTATCTATCTATCTATCTATGCAGCAAGCTATTTGTTTTCCAAGCACTAAAGAAGGCTTTAGGCTGAAACGGGTCTGCAAGTGAAATTACAATAAAGATTTTAAGAAACCGGTGAGTGCTGCTTACCTTGGTTTTAAAGTTGTTGTGCAACAAACTAGTTTCACGGACAAGAGCACCCACCCTGAGTTCGGTGGTCGTTGGTGAGAAAAAGGAAAAGTGTATTACCTACTGGCGGTCTCCAGTAGGTAGTTATAGTTAAGACCTAGTTTTCATAGGAAAAGCGTTTATTTTTTTACCAATATCTTTGGCACTGTTGTGCAACAAACTAGTTTCACGGACAAGAGCACCCACCCTGAGTTCGGTGGTCGTTGGTGAGAAAAAGGAAAAGTGTATTACCTACTGGCGGTCTCCAGAAGGTAGTTATAGTTAAGACCTAGTTTTCATAGGGAAAACCGTTCATTTTTTTACCAATATCTTTGGCACTGTTTGACGAATCTTCATGAAATTTTCAAAACTAATGGGGCAGTCCGGTCAGCTCCTGCCTGAAAAGTTTTGGGGTGGGCCGTCAAGCAGGGGTTGAGAAAAAAAAGGGGTTCCCAAAACACGTTTTCCCCATGTTAATTTCCATAGGAACTTCAGACACTGCTATAGCCCGAACTGCTGAACGGATTTACACCAAATTTGGCAAGAAGGTAGCTCATGGTTCAGAAAGCTGATTTGTTTTTTTTAAATGGTAGAAATCTGTTCAGTAGTTGCTGAGAAATTAAGAAAAAGAAAAATATTAACATCTGAGCACCCAGAAGGATTTGCGAACCCTCCCAAGCACAAGCTTCATTCTGATTGGCTGCCAACACTCCAAACCAGAATGTGTTGGCAGCCATCTTGTGACTCGATTACCAAGTCACAAGAAAACTATAAAAAAAATGATAAAAAACAAGAAAAGGGGTCAGGGTAGAAACACACTGACCCCCTAGGCCTGCTCAGGGGGCCCCACAAGGACCCTGAGTGCTAAAAAAAAGCATTAATAAAAAAAAAATCAGCTGAATTTTATGCTGGGTGCGCCAATCCGGCTAAAAAAAAATTACAAATGAAGGAAGGACTCCCGCACTTTGTTTTCTATAAGCCCCCGGGTGGGCCAGGTCCTAAGAGGTGGACACAGACCACACCCCCTTTGTCCACCACTCTGCAAACACACTTCCTCTGACATTCTGGATTGGCAGATTACGTCCTCTTGAATTCTAAGTGTCCATAGGGGCCAAATAGCCCACCAGGTACCTCCAGTAAGCCCCACACAGTGGGATTACTGAGAGGTGGTCCGAGGCCATGTCCCTTTTTACACCACTCTGCAAACGTGCCTTTGGTGCACTGCTGGTGGGGTGATGAGATTCTCTTGTGTCATGAGGACCTCAGGACTGAAGTGGACTTCATCCCCCGAGCAGCAGTGCGCCAGGCAGCGCTTTTCCAGACTGGTGCAAAAAGATAGCCTGGCCTTGAACCACTCTCAGCACTCCAGCTGTGTGGGGCCTACTGAAGGTAAAAGGAGGGCTAGTTGGCCCCGAAGGACCCTCAGGTGTCAAGGGGACTTCATTCCCCAAGCAAGAGCGCACCAGGAGGTGCGTTTGCAGAGTGGTGGACAAAGGGGGCATGGCCTGTGTCTACCTCTCAGCAATCACACTCTGTGGGGCTTACTGGAGGTAACAGGTAGGCTAGTTGGCCCCTAACTACCCCAGCAGCAAAAGGGACTTTAATCCCCATTGAAGTGCATGCCAGGGAGAGCGTTTGCAGACTGGTGGGCAAAGGGGTTTGGCCTGCTATGAGAATTTACCAATGCTGCTGTCTGGGACTTACTGGAGGTGATAGGAGGATAGTTGGCCCCCAAGGTTGCCCTTGGGGGCCAACTACCCATATTACCTCCATTAAGTCCCACACAGTTCGATTGCTAAGAGGTCTTCGGAGGCCATTTCCCTCTTTCTCCACCACTCTGCAAATGTACCTCCTGGCAGGCTACACGTCAGGGAATGAAGTCTTCTTTTCTCCTGAGGGACTTTTAGGTCCAAGAAGTCCTCCTGGTACCTCATGTAAGTCCTACGCAGCGGAATTCCTGAGCGGTGGTCGAAGGCCCAGGCCCCCTTTCTCCACTTCTCTGCAAACACGACTACTCATTAAAGAAGCATTTGCAGTGTAATAGGTTTCGCATTTGCTAGAGTCAGAGCTATTGGCGTTGTAAATGTAAAAGTGTTTTATTAATGTTTCTTGGAGTGGTGTGAATGTCGGTTTTGTATAGTGAAATCATGTGGTATGTTGTGTAGTGAAATTATGTGGGTAGAAAGTATGTGGTTTTTAGTGTATAGGAATTATGTGGATTGGGATTATGTGTTATGGAGAGCAATTGTGTGGTATGATAGTATGTGTTGTGGAGTGGTAACCTCAGGTTTAGTTTTCCTTGTTTCCATAGAAGCTAAACTATAAACTCAATGAGACAAAAAAAGAAGGAACCACTGAGGAGCACTTCTGGACCTAGACTTGGCCCAGATGCTCTGGCGCTCCTCTGTGGCGCGGATCTATGGCTGGGGCGACAAAAACGGCAAGCTCCTCCACAATCTAGTGTCCTACTCCAGAATCCACCGTATCGTCCCAGAGGTCCGGCCGCAGGACGGCTCCCTGCAGACGACTTCGAAGGCCATAGCAGGCGTTTTTGCACGCTTCTAAATGACCCTCTATGCGAGGCAACCGGCCGAGGTCTCCCTGGCCGCCCTGCTGGAGGAGACGGTTGCCCGGCTGCCCTCTCTGACGCGGGAGTCCAGGGAGGCCTTGGATCGCCCCTTCACTTTGGAGGAGGTGCTTGAGACCATTCCCCTCCTGCATTCTAGCAAGACGCCTGGCCCTGACGGGTTCCCGCAAGAATACTACGCCGCCTTCCGAGACACCCTTGCCCCTCACCTCTTTGCCCTTTTTCACCATGCGACCGATACCTGCTCCTTTCCCTCCGAATCCGACCTGGCCACAATAGTGGTCATTCCCAAGACCCATCCGCCCTCCACTGCCTGCAGGGACTACCGCCCAATCTCCCTTATCAATTCGGAGATCAAACTTTACGCCACCATACTAGCCCAGAGACTTAAACCTCTTTTGTCAGACCTGGTCCATTCTGACCAGTGTGGCTTCATGCCCCCTAGAGGCACCCATCACTGGATCAGGCGCCTCCACTTGGCTTTGGCTCACCACGTTCGACTTTACCCCTTCCTGGCCCTCCTTTTCCTGGACTTCGAAAAGGCCTTCGACACGGTGAGCTGGGACTTCCTCAAGACAAACGGATCCCTCGACCCCTCGCAGTCTGGCTTCCGGGCCAACCACAGCACCGAGACCACCCTGATCGCAGCCACCGATGACATCCGAGCGCTGCTTGACAACGGAGAAACAGCGGCCCTCATCCTCCTCGACCTCTCCGCGGCCTTCGACACTGTCTGCCACCGTACCCTAGTACAACGACTCAGCAACGTCGGAGTCCAGGAGAAGGCACTGGAGTGGATCATCTCCTTCCTCGCCGGAAGAACACAGAGAGTCCGCCTCCCTCCGTTCAGATTTGAAGCCACCGAAGTCATCTGCGGCGTTCCTCAAGGCTCCTCGCTCAGTCCAACCCTCTTCAACGTCTACATGAGCCCCCTCGCAGACATCGCACGCCAGCACAACCTCAACATCATCTCTTCCGCCGACGACACCCAGCTGAACCTCTCCCTCACCAACGACCCCGCCACCGCCAGAGCCAACCTTCACGAAGGGATGAAAGAGGTAGCCGAATGGATGAAGAACAGCCGCCTGAAACTAAACTCGGACAAGACGGAAGTCCTCATCCTGGGATCCTCACCCGCCGCTTGGGACGACTCCTGGTGGCCCCCCGCCCTAGGCAGCGCACCCAAACCAACAGACCACGCACACAACCTGGGCTTCATCCTGGACTCCTCCCTCTCCATGACCAGACAAGTCAACGCCGTCTCCTCGTCGTGCTTCAACATCATGCGCATGCTACATAAGATCTTCCGGTGGATCCCCACCGAGACCATGAAGACGGTCACCCAGGCCCTCGTCAGCAGCCGTCTGGACTACGGCAACTCCCTCTACGCCGGAACCACCGCCAAACTCCAGAAGAGACTCCAGCAGATCCAGAACACCTCAGCACGACTCATCCTGGACATCCCCCGTCGCAGCCACATCTCCGGACACCTGAGAGACCTGCACTGGCTCCCGGTCAACAAGAGAATCACCTTCCGTCTCCTCACCCACGCACACAAAGCCCTACACAACCAAGGCCCAAGATACTTCAACAGCCGCCTCAACTTCTACGCTCCCAAATGCCAGCTTCGATCGACCAGCCACGCCCTCGCCGCCGTCCCCCGCATCCGAAGAGCCACCACAGGGGGATGGTCCTTCTCCTACCTCGCCCCCAAGACATGGAACTCCCTCCCCACCCACCTCCGCCTGACCCAGGACCACCTCGCCTTCAGGAAGCAACTCAAGACCTGGCTGTTCGAGCAGTAGCAGACCCCCCTCCCCCAGTGCCTTGAGACCCTCTGGGTGAGTAGTGCGCTATATAAATGCGATGATTGATTGATTGATTGATTGACTACCTACAGGATGTCCTGGCGGAGATGGGCTTTGGTCCTATCTTCCGCCGCCATTTTGTCGGAGTTCTCTATGCCAGTCCCCGGGCCCGGGTGCTGGTGAATGGGGTGCTTGCCGAGGCCTTTCCAATTTGCAGAGGCACACACCAAGGGTGTCCCCTTTCGCCCCTTTTGTTCACGCTTGCGATGGGGCCCCTGGCCGTGACTATTCGCCATGATCGCCTTGTCCGAGGGTGGGCATGGATTGAGAGCCACATCGATAAAATTACCCTCTATGCTGATGACGTGGTTTTGTACCTGGCGGATCCAGCGACCTCGGGCCCCAGGAGCCTTCTTTCCCTCGCGGCCTTCCACAAGGTCTCCGGCCTCCGACTTAACGCCGCCAAATCCACACTGGTCCCACTGCACCCGTCGAGAGACTGTTTTGACTGGCAGTCAGACATCCCTCTACGGCACCACTCAGTCAAATACCTCGGGATATGGGTGACCCTGTTGCCGGAGCTTGAGTGGGCACTGAATATCGCCCCCTTGGTTGCCCGAACGAAGGCCAATCTTAAAAGATGGCAGACGCTTCCACTCAATCCCCTAGGGAGAAGTGCACTGTTTAAAATGATGGTCCTCCCGCGCTTTCTCTAGGTCCTACAGAACACTTCCATCCCCATTCCCCGCCCCTGGTTCCGCAAGCTTGATGGACACCTGACCCGATTTCTGTGGGGGAACGGTCGCCCGCGCATGTCTTTGGCACGCACCCGCATCCCACCCGATGATGGGGAACTGGGGGTGACTCATCTCTTCCTCGACTACATTGCCTCTAAGCTCCTCGTTGTTCATGACTGGTATGCGGGTGGCTGGTCCAACCCAGCTTACCGGGTGGAACTTGAGGAGACAGATTTTCCCCAAATCCAGGCCCTCTTGTATGGCAGCCCTGTGCCACAATCTATGGCATCCATCACTAGATGGGTCTTCACGGCTTGGCGGGCTGTTCTGCGCTACACGGACTGGGACCATATCTCACTAGACAAACGCCACTGTGGCATGGCACTTGGCTCCGGGAAGTGGCGGCCTTGGATGGCTTCCGTGGGTGAGATCTGGTGGGCGTTTCGGTCCTGGGGGACGTCTGGGTTGGGGACCACATCCGGGCCTTTGTGGACCTACACCGCAACCATGCCCTCTCCCACACCCAACACTTTAGGTACCTGCAACTGCACCACACGCTCCAGACCCATCTCCCACTCCCAGTCCCCCTCCCGGAATTCAGTCCGCTAGAGGCCCAGGTGATGATGGGGAACCTGGGGTGGGGAGGGGTATCCCGCATCTACCGCTCCCTAGTCAATAATGGCCTCGCGTCCCTGGACACGCTGCACACTCATTGGGAGGGATGGGTGGGGCCCCTAGAAGAAGCGGACTGGAGGTATGCCCTTATGGCGCCCAGAACCCTGACCACCTCAGCCAAACTCCGTCTGATCCAGATTTACTATCTCCATGCGGCCTACCTCTCCCCCGACCGCCTTTTTTGCGCCCGCCTGCGACCCACTCCGGAATGCCCAAGGTGTAGTTTCGCACCAGCAGATTTTTATCATGTGGTGTGGCTCTGCCCTAGGCTGGCACAGTTTTGAATGGGAGTGGAGCGGGAGCTCACACGAGCCTTGGGGTGGGAGGTTCCTCACGAGCCAATAAGGCTGCTATTGGGGGTCTTTGATGGTCTGGATGGTTCTGGGGCGGACAAGCGCCTCCTGGGGACTGCGCTGGCAGTAGCCAAAAGGGACATAGCAAGGCACTGGTCGCGACCTGTGCTGCCTGCAGTGGGGGGGGGGGGGGTGGAGGAGGGGGGTTGATTGGTGCGGGACTCAGGAGGAGGTCCTGTTTGAAGCCAGGGGGGCAACGGAACTGTTCCATAAGATTTGGGGGAAATGGTTCACTCTGGTACCACCATGATCGAAGCTGTACTGTATGATCCATGCCTCTTTTCCTTTTGCCCCTGTGAACCCAGGTATGGAATGGAATTGGAAGACCCGATCTACACAATTCATCTGTAATAATTTGCTGTGTGATTTGACCGAGCTGCACCCAATGAATTCTGTACGTTGTTTTACATACCAAATAAAGTTGATTATCAAAAAAAATTGGTACTAATGGAGTGCAAACCATTCTTGCTCCTTTCTGTGCCTCTTTCTGCATTTCTGCTGCTTCTTTCTGCACTTCTGTTGCCTCTTTCTGCACCTCTGTTGCCTTTTTCTATACCTCACTTGCTTCTTTCTGTACCACTCTTGCCTTTTTCTGCACCCTTCTTCCTTCTTTCTGCACCTCTTTTGCTTCTTTCTGTACTCCTGTTCCCCTCTTCTTTACCTCTCCTGCCTCTTTCTGCACTTCTGTTGCCTATTTCGGCACCGCTGTTGCTTCTTTCTGCACTTCTCATGCTTCTTTCTGCACCTCTGTTGCTTATTTCTACACCCCTCTTGCCTCTTTCTGTACCCTTCTTCCCTCTTTGTGCAACTATCTTGCCTCTTTCTACACCTCTCCTCCCTCTTTTTGCACCCCTCTTTCCTCTTATTGCACTTCTGTTGGGTCATTTGCACTGCTCTTGCTTCTTTCTGTACCTCTCTAGCAAATTTCTGTACCACCTTGCCCCTTTCTACCCCCTTCTTCCCACTTTCGGTACCTCTCTTGTCTCTGTCTGCACCTGTGTTTTCACTCTTTCTGCACCTCTTTTGCATGTTCCTGCAACTTTATTGCCTCTTTCCGCAGTTCTTTTGCCTCCTTTTGCACGTCTGTTGCTTCTTTCTGTACTTCTTTAGTCTCTTTCTGCACCTCCCTTGTGTCTTTCTCTACCCCTGTTGTCTCTTTCTGCTCAATTCTTATCTCTTTCTGATCATCTCTTGCTTCTTTCTGCACTTCTCTTGCTTCTTTCTACACCTCTTGCTTCTTTCTGCACACTGCTTCCCTTTTTGTATTCCTCTTCCCTCTATCTGCAGTTGTCTTGGCATTTTCTGCATCTCTATTGCCTCTTGCTGTACCTCACTTGCCTCTTTCTGCACTTTTCTTGCTTCTTTCCACACCTCTGTTGCTTCTTTCAGCAATTCTCTTGCCTCTTTCTGCACTTCTCTTGCTTGTTTCTACACTTCTCTTGCTTGTTTTCTGCACCTCTCTTGCATCTTTCTGCACCTCTTTTGCCTCTTTCTGTACCTCACTTGCTTCTTTCTATACCTCTCTTGCCTCTTTCTGCACCCCTCTTCCCTCTTTCTGCACCTTTCTTGCCTCTTTCTGCACCCCTGTTCCCTCTTTCTGCACCTGATCTGCCTGTTTCTGCTCTTCTCTTACCTCTTTCTGTACCTCTGTTGCTTCTTTCTGCACTTCCCTTGCCCTTTTCTGTACCCTTCATGCCTCTTTCAGCACCGCTGTTGCTCCTTTCTGCATCCCTCCTGCCTTTTTCTGTACCCCTCTTGCCTCTTTGTGCACCTCTCCTACCTCTTTCTGTACCCCTCTTGCATCTTTTTGCTCCTCTGTTGTTTTTTTTGCACTGCTCTTTTTTTTTCTGCACCTCTTTTGTAAATGTCTGCATCCCTCATGCCTCTTTCTGCACTCCTCTCTCTTCCCTATTTCTCTCTCCACCTCTCTTGCTTCTTTTTGCTCTTCTTCTCTTGCTTCTTTATTCGCTGCTCTTGCTTCTTTCTGCAACTCTATTGTAAATTTATGTATCCCTCTTACCTCTTTCTGCGCCCCTGTTACCTCTTTCTGTACCTTTCTTGCCTATTTCTGTACCTCTCTCGCCTTTGTTGCTTTTTTCTGCATTCTCTTGCCTCTTTCTGCACCCCTATTCCCTCTTTTCTGTACCTCTATTGCTTCTTTCTGTACTTCTCTTGCTTCTTTCTGCTCCTTTCTTGCTTCTTTCTGTACCGCTCTTGCATCTTACCGCATCCTTCTTGTTCTTTCTGAACCTCTCCTACATCTTTCTCCACACACAGGGCTACTTTTAAACTGACCTCAGACTCAGCAGTGCACACATGCAAGTGCAGAAAAGGGCTGCTAGCCTCTAAACTGTCATGCCATATTATATGCTAGGGATTTAGAGGTAGTTTTAATCTACCTGCCCTATTATGTACTAGCGCCTTACAGGGAAGGTCATGCCAATCACAGGGGTACCCCAACCCATAGTGTACCCTAGTGTATGTAGGTGTTTTGAATATATTCTAAGTGTCTTTCACCATATAACTGGCTCTGGCCTAGTTAGGCGGAGCCCAGTGTCAGTCAGAGTCAGTTACCACCAGTACCAGTCAGCAATAAGTTGGGTGATGCCCAGGGCACCGGATGACTTTGCAACAAGGCCTCTTTCTGCAGCTCTGTTGGTTCTTTCTGCATTTCTCTTGCTTCTTTCTGCATCTTTCTTCTTCTTTCAGGACTCTTTTGCCTTTTTCTATATTTCTCTTGCTTCTTTCTGTGCCTTTCTTTCTCTTTCTGCACATGTCCTATCTCTGAAGGCATATTTAGAGCTTAGCGTTTAAAAAAACTTTAGAAATTCACTGAAAAAAACATAGGTTTCAGGGCAGTTATAGTTAGAAATTAGCCTTTAACAAATCTTTGAAATTCACTAAAAAAACATAGTTTTCAGGGACATTATAGTTAGAAATTAGCATTAAAAAAAAACTGTGACGTCATCAGCAGTGCATTGCGGGGGCGCGAGTTATATTTTGATCAACTGACTATAACGGCCAAGTTTCTCTGGTTTTGTACGAGAGAAATGTCCAAATAACTATAACGTCCCTGAAATCTGTGTTTTTTTCAGTGAATTTGTAAGGTTATTTAAATGTTAATTTCTAACAATAACATCCATGAAAACCGGTTTGGGGTATTACCCCATATCAGCCAGGCTAGCTTGAATCCAGTGGCAAAGTGAGCAAGGGAACCACGTCTGGGCCTACCTATCCCACTATGAGTGAAAAGTGATACCCAAACAAATGATGGATGGAATGCTGTATGAATCATACATTTACCCGATCATTGATGGTAATGTTTGTGGTATGCTTGGTGGTGCAAGGAACTGGTGACTTGGAGAATGGTGATTTGTTTGGTGGTATTGGGTGGTGGTGGTGTATGCACTCCATGTATGAGATTAAAAAAATGGAATGTGGCAAAACATGTGACATTAAGTGTACATTTTGTAGATGTAAAGTAGTCCCTCTTGGTTTGTAATGAAAGCACTAAATTGGAGGTAGAAGAATATACTAAACAACCAACAGCATGAAACAAAGCCCACTCTATAATATATTTTAAAGAATTGGTAACATTAGGTCTGAAAGACAGCTAAAGTATGTGTATCCTGACCTAAAAAGACAGGCCATGGGACAAGAACGGTGGGAACTATTGGAATTGTCCAATTAAACTCCCATCCTACAGAAAGCTAATTCACACTTTTTATAAAACCCTCAATGTGGTAAGTTGAAAATATTAGTGTAGCATTATATTCAACTACCCAGAGCTATAATGTTTGGTAAAGATCTCTGTCCTGAATTGCAGCTCTGAGCTACAGGCAAAGGCGTATAACAAGGGAAAGATCCTTCAACAACTGCTACTGTCAGAGACAACAGGGCCATAGTACTATTAGAACATTTCACCCACTGAGTATTTTAGAACATCTCATCCAATTCAGCTTTTGGAACATCCTATCCACTGAGGGTGGAAAGTTCCAAAACGGGAGAAAGAGAAAAACATGCATTAAAATGTTTCGAGAAATAGGCTGATACCAGCCCTGAGCCAACTAATTGTCTTCAATGGATCTCTCAACATTTCAATGTTCTTATATAGCCCACTGACAAGGGCCATACTGCTTGTTAAAGGCACTGAACCCAGCTTATACTTGTGAGGCACAGGCAGGGGTCATTAGCCAGAAAAGGAAATTTAACAACCAGAATACTCTGAGATAGAAGGGTTATAAGAGTAGTAAAACGTTCCTCCCACATAGGCTAGAAGATTCTAAATTAAAAAGAGCAAAACAGAAAGACAAGCAGTCAAATGTTGGAGTAGAAAGCCTCTGCCAACCGTCCTGAGACACTCCATTGTCTTCAATACAAATGCTCAACATTCTAATAAGGGACACTGGAGTTACAAAGCTAACAATGCACTTTATTACTTCTGACAAACAATTCTGGCTTGATGATCATGCTGTAAAAACATTTTGATTGAAAACATAAAATAATCAGAAAACACAGAAATTGTTTGCATTAACTTTATTTTGAAGAAACAAATATTACATAATTTAATTATAGTTTGCAAATTATTAACAAATGTAACAAAGGCTTACAACACATACTTTGTTTAAATCACAAATCATCAAAGATGCTGATTTTTTTCTGACATTTTTTCCGATGTTAAAAATACAGAGCCCGATTCACAGAACTAACTTAAGACAACATCTTAAACTTACTACGATTTTGGTATTCACAGAAGGCACTTACTAATTTTGGAATTCCCGGAAGGCACTTACTCATTTCGGTATTCACAGAAGTCATTTAGGAGTCCTAAAGTTAGGAGTCCTAACTGTACTACTCCTAAACTGAGAGACATCCTAACTTTAAGCCTTTCGGTATTCACAGAAGGCCTTTAGGAGTCCTAAAGTTAAGAGTCCTAACTTTACTACTCCTACACTGAGAAAAATCCTAACTTTCAGACTTTTGGTATAAACAGAAGGCATTTAGGAGTCCTTACTTTGCTACTCCTAAACTGAGAAAAATCCTAACTTTAAGACTTTCAGTATTCACAGAAGGCATTTAGGAGTCCTAACGTTACTACTCCTAAACTGAGAAAAATCCTAACTTTAAGACTTTCGGTATTCACAGAAGGGATTTAGGAGTAGTAAAGTCAGGAGTCCAACTTTACTACTCCTAAAAGACTTCTGTGAATACCGAAAGTCTTAAAGTTAGGATTTTTCTCAGTTTAGGAGTAGTAAAGTTAGGACTCCTAACTTTAGGACTCCTAAATGCCTTCTGTGAATTCCGAAAGTCTTAAAGTTAGTATTTTTCTCAGTTTAGGAGTAGTAAAGTTAGGACTCCTAAATGCCTTCTGTGAATACCGAAAGTCTTTGAGTTAGGATTTTTCTCAGTTTAGGTGTAGTAAAGTTAGGACTCCTAACTTTAGGACTCCTAAATGCCTTCTGTGTATTCCAAAAGTCTTAAAGTTAGGATTTTTCTCAGTTTAGGAGTAGTAAAGTTAGGACCCCTAACTTTAGGACTCCTAAATGACTTCTGTGAATACCGAAATGAGTAAGTGCCTTCTGTGAATACAAAAATGAGTAAGTGCCTTCTGTGAATACCAAAATGGTAGTAAGTTTAGGATTTTGTCTTCAGTTAGTTCTGTGAATCGGGCCCACAATTCTTTTTTGATCATATATTGCTTATAAACAAGCACACACACATTTTTTGTACCAGTTACTTATAATTTTGTAACTAATAGTGGCATCTTTTGGAAAAGTAAAAAAGTGAAATTTCCAACGGGCTTCTTTAGAAAGCAGGATTCTGTCAATATTCTGTGGGTTCCCCACTACCTTCTCAAGTACTACCCAAGTAAACCCATGTTTCTCCATATGGCCATGTTGCACCAATTTCGTAGTCAGTTTTCCTTCCCTTATAGAGCTAAGGTGCTCCTGCATTCTGATTTTGATTTTTCTCGATGTGAGCCCTATATATTGAAGGCCACAATCACAAGTTAGCCTATACACCACATTTGTGGTGTTACAGTTACTAAAGTGGGTAAGGAACCATTCTCTCCTAGATGTGAGAATTACACTTGTGTTTTTTTTTGTCAGGGGACATACCAAACATGATCCACAAGGATAGTGACCATGTGGAATTGTGGTTTCATTAGGCTTCTGTGCACTTGTAATGCGAGTATGGACTAGTTTGTCCTTCAAATTACTCAACCTTTTGAACGCAAATCTTGGCAGTGACATCTTAAAGTCATTGTTGGTTAAAAGTGACCAGTGTTTTTGGATGGATTGTCTGATCCTTGTTGCTATCGGATCAAACGTCATAACCACCGGAACACATTCATCTTTACATTTCTCATTTTTCTCCAGCAGCACGCTGCGTGGAGTACTTAAGGCCCTTTTCTTTGCTTGTTTTATTATTTTGAGGGGGGCGGGGGTAATTCCTCTGCAGAAGCTTCTTACCTAGTTCTTCAGATTGTTCCATATATACATTGGTGGAGGAGCAGTTTCTACGGTAACGCAGGAACTGCCCCACCGGCAGATTGTCCCTCAATGCTCGTGGATGGTATGAATTATATAGTAGGAGCGAATTCCTATCTGTTGTCTTTTGATGGACACGTGTGGTCACAGATTCCTCATTGACCTCAATATCCAGATCCAAATACACAGCGGTGCTATTGCTGTAAGACCATGTCTGGGGTCCTCATGAGTCAACCAGTTGAGGAATTGCAGTAATGTCTCTTCTCCTCCAGACCAAATGCAGAGCACATCATCTATATATCTCTTCCAGAGTCGTAAATTCCTCTGGAAGGGGTTGGTGGAATGATAGACGACGTGCTCCTCAAATTGTCCGACATAAATACGTGCCATAGTAGCGCCCATAGATGTACCTGTTGTTTGAAGGTACAGCTTGTCTTTATAGCCAAAGTAATTCCGAGTTAAGGCCAACTCAATACATTGCAGTACAAAGGACTTTGTTGCATCATAGAACCACTCTTGCTCCCCCAGTGCATGTGCTGCTGCCACCAGCGTGGCGTCCTGGGGGATGCAAGTGTGGAGTGATTCTATGTCGATGGTAACCAATATTTCCCGATCACAATCAAAAAGCATTCCATCCAGAATATTTAAGACCTCTGTAGTGTTTTTAACAAATGATTGTTGTTTAATGACCGATTTGGGAAGAAAAAAAATCAGCGAATTGTGACAGGGGTTCCAAAATTGATTGGATCCCCGACACAATCGGTCGTCCCGGAGGCGGGTGTGTTGGCTTATGAATTTTTAGAAGTATGTAAAAAGCAGGAGTCCTGGGATTCTCATTAATCAGGAACTCTGCTTCCTTCGTATTGATCCATTTATTTTCTTTTGCATTGCCCACCAAGTCATGGATAGTCTTTTGCAGTTCCTGGACAAGATCACGATTAAGGGGCTGATAGTTCGTACGCACCTCCAATAGTCTATTGACCTCAGCATCATAATCCTTAGAGTTCAGGACAACCACTGCCCCGCCCTTATCGGCTGGTTTTATGGTAAGGGAATGGTTATTCTGTAAACTCTTAACTGCATGAATTGAAAAGGAGAAAATAGCAAACCAATTGATGGTATTTACGCCCTTGTTACAACCTCATTTTACATAATCATTACATGAACATTAATAATTCACTTAGACAATAACGTATGCAAAATATATGCTTATTTTATTTTTCTAATTCTTTTGTTTCATTTTTTAAAAAAACTTTTTTCCATTTTTTGACAATGATTCATAGAATAACTATAATAGTTCATACCAGTAACAATAAATAACATATAATACCTCTTGTGAACAAACATGCAACAATATACAATAAATACAGACAAGGTGCTTTACGATATGTTCGGTCGGTGGAAAGTTATATGAAGGCAAAATGCGGTAGAGTGGGACACAACGCGTTTCGGCCTGAGGCCTTCATCAGGTGACCGTCATTTCGTTTTTTACACAAACAGGTGTACAACAAGTGCCTACATAGACAAGGATAAAACACATAAGGGAACATACGTCAATATTTGATATAGATTGATGTATATTTACTATCTAAGCATACATTGCGAGGTTGAATCAAACAGAGAGGGAGTTATAAAATAACATCCTACTGATACATAAAGGGTCAATTTTTAATTTCTAGACATTTGTTATATATTATATCTGATTCCATGATACATTTCCAATGCGTGTACATCATCAGATAGAAGTTCTATGTCCTATTATTATCTCTACATATTGCATATAAAATATAACAGATTGTTATCAAAACACTGACAGAGAGAGTCTCATTGTGTTGTGTCACCTATCTTCCCTATATGGTCTAACTAGGGTATTTAGTGTTTCTAGTAGATATAGTGATTCAAAAGGTATAGGTGGACAAAGAGCAGAGCGAGATAACACTAGAGTTATGCATAACAGATAGGTGATAAACACTAACAGATAGAGGTGTTAGGAAAGTCATAACTTTAGTAATGAGTATTAGTTTTATGAGGGTCACAAAAGAGGAGAAAAAGATTAGATACTGAGAGGCTGATCACTATAAGCTCTGAGTGAGATTTTCGATTGCAAATGGGTATTAAAAGGAAAGGAGCATTTTGCCTTCATATTACTTTCCACCGACCGAACATATCGTAAAGCACCTTGTCTGTATTTATTGTATATTGTTGCATGTTTGTTCACAAGAGGTATTATATGTTATTTATTGTTACTGGTATGAACTATTATAGTTATTCTATGAATCATTGTCAAAAAATGGAAAAAAGTTTTTAAAAAAAATGAAACAAAAGAATTAGAAAAATAAAATAAGCATATATTTTGCATACGTTATTGTCTAAGTGAATTATTAATGTTCATGTAATGATTATGTAAAATGAGGTTGTAACAAGGGCGTAAATACCATCAATTGGTTTGCTATTTTCTCCTTTCCAATTCATGTCTGTACAATCCCTACGATTAGCAAACCACTAGGTTGTAGGGGTCCCCTCTTTCCAACTCTTAACTGCATCCCAGTCTTCCTTTGTCATATTTCTGTGGTTTTGTCCATTGTTGTTGATTTCAAACATAGTAATATCTTGCATCACCTTGGCCTCAAGCACTGCCACATCCAGACCTACAGAAGTGGAAGGGGGACAAAACTGTGAAGGTCTCTTAAGATTGGTGATACAATGCTGGAGTGTCCAAAGGTTTATTAGCAAAAAATGTATTGAGTTTTATCCTACGCATGGTTTCATGGAATTCTCCTCTACATTTAAAAGAATCATGAGTTGGAGTAGGAACAAACCCAAGACAATTATTTAAGACCCTCGCTTCACTTGTAGTTAGGGTTTGGTCAGATAAATTAACCACAATGTTGTTTAAATTTGGTTTTGCCCCCGACTGCGTTTTACTCTGGGGGAGAAGGATTGCCATTGTGGAGTCAATTGCCCCTCCCTCATAGGACCAAATAGGCCAAAACCCCCCCTCTTTCATTTTCTGTGGGATGAGTGGGCCCAATTTAACAATTATTGAATCACACCCAACAGACATTCAATGTAAAATAAACTTTATTGAGGCAGGGAGTGGTCTAAACATCTTAAACAGCCACATGATTACATTTCTATGCGTCCAATAAAACTTCATACAATATATTTGTAACCAAAGTTTTGGGGTGGAAATCTTGGTTTAAAAACCTGGGCATTTGGTTTGATAAGAAGCTCACTTCGGACTGCCAAATCACAGCTCTGACGGGAAAATGTTTTGAGTCTTGAAGACCCTTAACAAATCCTCTGCTTCCTGCCACAGTCTTAAAAAAAAAGAGTAGTCCAGGCACTGGTTATGTCGGTGAACAACCTTTACAACGAAACTTTTACAACGCACTACCATTACAACGCGACCATTACAACGCAAACCATTACAATGCATTGCGCTGGGGGACGCTCTAGGATAGGGAATACGTTTAATTTACTATCCAACACCTTCCCTAGTGTCCACGGGGACTGGAGTTGGAATAGTAAATTAAACTTTTTACTATCCAGCGCCCCAAAGCGCTATGCGTTGTAAAGGTTTGCGATGTAAAAACCGCGTTGTAAAGGCATGCGTGGTAAAAGTATGCGTTGTAACGTCATACATCCGGTTATGTCCAGCCTGGACTCTTCTAATATCCTGTACCTACTTCAGCGAGTGCACAATGCAGCAGCCCGCCTTCTGCTGGACTTTCACAGATGGGCTCCTATGGGGGCTGCACTCTCCAAACTGCACTGGTTGCCTATGAAACTGAAACTCTCCTTCATGCATTTGTTAAAGGGCTCCTGCAAATAAGAGCCTCCTGCCAGGAATCTTAAATCCCCCAGGGCTTTGCTGGCTAGCATTCCAACAGTAAATAGAGTGCGCATTGGGGGCTCCTCATTTAGTTGCTTAGTGCCAAAACTGTTGAACTCTCTGCCCCTACTGATTCGGTAGGCCCCGTTTGAATCCCTCTTTAAAAAAAAAAACCTGTCTCTTTAACTCAGATTCTATGATACATTAGTGGTGGACCTTCGGGAGCTGGACTTAAGCGCTTGGACACTTTGTCCGAAGTAGCCATGCACTTTATAAGTCACAGTATTATTACTTGCTTTCTGCACCAGGGGTCCTTCTAGGTGTTGTGCTGTGAACAACCTGTGGCCAAGAGAGAGGCTGGTATTGAAAGCCAAATGAGGAGGGATGCTCGGTCTTCTTTGGAGGAATGTGGTTGTGAGCCTCTTTGGGCTGTGATGGTGTTCTCCGCCTGTTGCCACCAAGGCTATAGAGTGTAAAAATAATACATCTTTTTGCTTTGTGTATTGTTCACAGTGTGCCAGCAAGCGACCTCACTACGTATTATAGTGCATTTAAACATTTTCATTTATCCATACATATACTCAGCTCTTGTAGGAAGAAGGGGGTTTAAAACATATTGGGGGATATTCACAAAGAAGTGACGGTGAGAGGCATTAACCTCCTTGGCTTAACGCCTCTCACCGCCACTTTGGAAACGCCAGGCTGCACCCTATTCACAAGAATGTGGTGCAGCCTGGCGTTTCCCCCATCGACGGCGCTAAGTCTCACGACTTAACGCCAAAACAGGCACCCTTGCTACATGCAGCACACAAGGAAAAAGCAAAAACGAGGAGAAATAAAGCTTTTCTCCTCGTTTAGCCACCTTTGGACCTGGTTTTTCCAGGTCTTAAGTTTGGCGCTGCCACCTATTATCGCCGACCTTGATAACAGGCGTTAGCATCAAACTCAATAGGTGTTGCGGTGGTACGCCCACTGCAAAACCCACTGAACACCCCCTTTCAAGCTAAATTTAGTTTGAAAGGGGCCCCAATCTCAAAGCAGCGTTAAGCCACTTAACGTGGCTTTAAGCCACGTTAAGTGGGTTAACTCTGCCTAGAGAATAGGTCTCTGGCCATATCACCGCAGGAGTGTCAAAAAACGTGACGTTCCCGTGGTGATAGGGGCTTGTGAATATGCCCCATTATTTCCTGTGCTATTTGCACGCCCTGTCTTCACTAACTAAGTTGCTAAGTAGAGGACGAAAGACATCACTACACCATAACCTAAGTGTAAGGGAGAAATAATATGAATGCTTTAAATACCCAAGAATGACAACTCCCACATGTTTTAGCAGGGATTGAATTGATCTTATTTGCAAATCTTTTTAGACTTGTGATCGTTTTTTAAATATCTTTTACTAAATGTTTCTCTTTTCACTATGGATTTTAAAACCATGATGAGACTTGTATTGCTGGCCTGTAATTTCCCACAGGAGTTTGTACTACCTATGGAAAATGTAAAAATGAATTTGTATGTTCTCTTATATCTCTATTCTAAATGTTTTACATTGTGCCTTTTATGACGGCTTAAAAGAAAACACCAATCTCGTCTAGTCTGGGAATGTCAAAGATAAATATTATAGCTTTATCTTCTGAAAGGTTAGAGTATTTCCCAATTTTACCATTGTAATGTCAAATGGGATCCCATATAGCCAATGACATCTGAGGGGAGCACAGTGATCTACACATTCAGATCTTGAGTAAGGACAACCTGGTCTGAGAACAAAGAAGAAATTAACTGGGTTCTCCCACATCAGGAGAACAAGAAGAAATTAAAGAAAGACAAACCTTAACTTCTTCAAATTGAAAATAAAAAGATGAAAGCTAACTTCTTTAAGCACACGTCTTCTCGAACAGGCTCTTAACATGAGCATGAAACACAAACACACAAATAACACAAACTCACATGAAAAACACATATGCTTGGAAAGTACCCATACCGTGCATTCACAAACACGTCAACCAATTACAAATTGAATTACCTCAGGCCTTTATTGACTCATAAGCCATTACAATTTAGGTATTCAGAAAATATAAAATACAAATCCACTGAGTACCCATTCTTCAAAAGTCAAACTACAGTGAAATGTGTCAGTAACCATATGTCTTTTTGTTGAATCCCTTAACTTCACAGGGTGAGGGATATTGGCAATTTGTTCCATCTCGTATTTTGAGGGAAAAGAATTAAAACTTCTCCAACGGTGAATAGTATAACACTCTCCATCCCAGAATGGCGACAATTAACAATATACTAATTTCTACTAGCGAGTGACATCATGTATTCAATAAGAACTAAAAGTATTTCTTGATATTGCCAAACATCAAAACTTGCCTGCAAGACTTTAGAGAGTAATAGTATCCCAAATGAAAATTAATGGCTTTCATTTGAGTGGTGCAGACAGTGCTGTAACCAGGACCTGCAGTTCACACTGGGAGTAGCACAACAATCTTGCTGACCAATTTTTGACCAAATACATCTTGTTCTGAATAAGTAGATATCGCTGTGAAAGTTAGTTCCTTTGTGGTGCTATTGAGCAGGAAATATGGTCCACTGACTAAATTACTAACCTTGGAAGCAGGGGACATGTACATTGCTACTCAACTTGCTACAAGCTGTATTATTCCATATATTTTCACAATATAACATTTGGTTGTCACTCATGAGTCCAGATCAAAAGTGAAACAGTAGTGTCAGGTATTTTTAGACCTAACTCACCCTGTCAATAGACAGATCAAAAATGATGGTGGATGGTCGTAAACAATCTTGTGCTGCCCTGTTTATTTCTAATGGGAAAATAGATGTATTTCTAAACTGAGGGAATACCATATTAGATTGTTTTCTTTGCTATCATCTCCACATTGTCTGACATTAATAGTTAATGTGTGCATTCAGGTATACACATGTCTTTTATATGGTTGACCTACATTATTTTGCATTAACGAGTGGCAGGCCAGGTATCTATATATGACATTTTAAAATAAATGTAAATAATTATAAAGGAGGAACGAGAGCTAATCGAATGGAAGTACGGACTTAAAGAAATGTAAATCAGAAATGCTATTTTCTTGCCATGTTAGGAACCTAGTAAAACATATATTCTGATTAAAAAGATGCACTATCTATTAAGAGGAGCAAGTAAAACAGAGAAATTTGGAAAGGAGGACATTTGCTAACTCCGGAAGAGTCAGTACATCATGTATAATTAAAAATAAAATGATGTGTTAAGGAAAATTATGTTTTGATCAAATAATCACAGACAAAAAAATCCCTTTCTTAAAAGATGCTCATGTATCTGATGCCTATGACTGTAATGTCCTGTTGAATTCTGTGTAAAGTAGATCAGATGGCTGAAACTTTCAGCATAACATTGATTAGATTATTATTAATTATATTAGTTAATACTATCACTATACTAGAAAAAAAACCTGAGGTAATCAGAAATATACTCAATATTAAACGATAATGTATGAAATGTGTATATGAGTGTAATGGGTTAAAGTTAACAAAGAATTATGATACTATAAAATATAAAAAAGTATTACAAGTTTGTTTAGGTTGAAAGCAACATTTTGGAAATGTACTTTGGATAATAAATGGAATCTGTTCTCAGCTGCATCTTTACTACATATAAGTCTGTCATAGATCTTTATGAGACCCTAGCTCCCAGTGGCTCACCTGGGCGAAACATCTGTCTTGAGTTTAACTGTTTGGCGGATCTGCATCTGAGTACTGATGATCGGCTTCATGGAATATATTCCCCTCTTTTGTTTTTTTCTGGGAATATTTAAGTACTAATGTTAGCTTTGTTTCAACTATAGCCCTCTCTTTAACTCATCCTCCATATCTTTCTCTCAGTGTTGCTCCTCTCAACTGTCTTTAGAATCTACTGTGCCCCTCTCTTTCAAGCATTATGACATCGTCTAACCAGCTATGCCCAATCGCATTCAAGCGAACTAAGCGGGCACATATTGAAAAAATCTTTGGCCAGCCTCTGCTACTACGCTAAGAATGACAATGTTATTGGTCAAAATACATAATTTCAAGATTGATCCTTGAGAAGAGACTTCATGAAAGGTGACCATCCACAATTGAGGTTGATAAGAAAATAAAACCTTTCATCCCCTTGCAAAACCTAAAACTGGTTGCCTATAATGTTCTTTAAAACTGGTTCTCTAAAATGAATAAACTTTGACATTACTCTCTTAATGGCCCTCCTAAGTACAGACCAGCATAACCGAAAGCAAATGCAACTGCACATGTGGTGGATGGTATGAGTTGTAAGGATCCCATCACCACAGTGCTGAAGGATCTCAGACGGCTCCCACTCGAACCAAGATGCACTTGGTCACCTCTAATTAACGTGAATATGTTGTTGTCTCATGGCAAGGCTGTAAATATGCTTACCACTGGTTTTGCATAGGTTATGCTTATGGTAACGCTCTTGTTTAACAAAACTGTGTTACAAATCACTATACCATACGACAGTCGCAACATAACCTTATTTTCGTTTGGCCAACACCACCTGACACACTTCGGGCATTTATTGTGATTTATATTGTTAACCTATATGTTAAAAAATCCACCTACCTCTATATAATAATGGCATCTGTATTTTCTTTCTAGATTGTTGGAGCCTCTCTTGCTCAGTACTTAGATGCCTTTCTGGCCACTTCCATGCCTTAGAAAATCATTTAAATGAATAAACTCTTTACATCCAAATAGGAGAAATTTGACATCTTCTGTGATCAGCCTGTAGGACTTTCAATTACCTCATCACATTAATAAATTAACTCACAGTTCTCTAGATGTAAGTAAAACTTTATAGTCAGGCTTCCTTCTAGGAGCTTAATTGATACCTTCTGACTGAGTATGCACAGACCACAGAGGACAAGTACATGGTGTCCGTGTGCAGATTATCAGGCATAGACCCAAAACTATTTTTAATTTTTTTTTTTGCAGTGGGCATCTCTGAACTCCTTGACAGGTCAAGGGAGTGCCATCAATTAATGAATGAAATAAGCACTTTAACTGAGTGCTACTATTTCCTACTGAAACAAGCCAAGTAGCAAAGAGATGCTTGACTTAATCTCAGCTAAATTCAATCAATAATGTTCCCTGTTCCCCTTTAGGGAGAGCCCAACCTTAGAGAGAGCAGTCATGGTCCTAACCCTATTTGAACCCTATGGTAATAGTCCAGCCCAATCTGTCATGTTAGGTCACCTCCAAACAAGAAAACATGCAACCCCTGGCAACTTTCAGCTTACACAGGCCTCATCAGTGATGTGCAATTTAAGTCCTGTAGCAACGTGACCACAGAACCATGTCTGGGCATACACATCACGCTTAGGACATGCACTGAAACAAACAAAAAAATGGTGGAACGGGTGCTTGAATTAATCTCAGCCACTGGCAATCGCTCAGTTCACAGCTGAATCCATTGGTTGTCCCCACCTTGGCACACAATACATTAACCATCATATTGGAAATCATTTTTGGTCTGGCCCCTACAGGCCCAGTCTAGCTGTATGTTATTTACAATTCTGAGTTAACCAGCTAATAATATTTTGTCTATAAAGGAGGAAAATACTCTGAGAATGACAACCCCATGACCTCTTCTTCATAGCTTATATTTGGCATATATGAGCATACTGTATTGTAGCATTTATAAAGCACTTCTTACCCCTGATGAGGCCATGAAGATCTCCAGTTTGTACCTTGTGCCTGGAGTCCTAATGTGATGCATAGTACTTAGGGTGTTAGTTGCAGTCTGCCCTTTATGAAATATGTTGGGTGAGATGCAAGAGCACCATAGACATGCTTGAATGGTAAGGTGAACCTAAGCATCAGTTACTGCTGACACTGTGATTATAGACACACACACCCAAGCTCTTTAGAACTGATCTGTATCCTTTATAGATTGCACAGCATGTGGTTGGGTGGAAATCACCAGGAAGTATGTGTACTTACTTTTTTATGGCATAGAAGTTGGATTATAATACATTAACACCATGCACAATAGTTCTCTTTCCTTCAAGAGGTTTCTTTGGGAAACATCTGTGCAGAACTCGTACAATTGTGAAAAAGATTCACCTTTCTTGTTTATCAGACTTTTTCCTCTGTCTACATTATAGCCTTATAACCTGCTGTGGAGGGCTTTACCGGTTGTTAACGCCCTGAACCTGAGTTGGCCTATAACAAGGATGAGGACCTTTAAAAACTAGTATAGCCCAAGGCAGAAGGGCTATAAGGCTATTAGAACATTACACCCAATAAGGGTATAATGTTCTAAATTAAAAAGCAAGAAACAGAAAGAGAAAATGGGAATGTTGGAGAAGAAGGCTTATAACAGCTGTTATAAGACCATGCCACTCAACATTCCAAAATTCTAATACACTGGAGCTCTCTACATTCTAAAGTTCTAATACAGTTATATGTAGTTTCAAGGCACAGTTCTCTTTTTATAGCTTCCTACGAAGATTGAAAAGAAAGTTAAATATGGTTTGTATTTTCCTTTGCTGCTGAGACAAAATTGCTCTTGGTTTATCTTTCTCAAGTCAGAATAATTGTAGATATATTTTTTTCTAAGCACAGTTTATCTGCTAAGGTGACTCATCTAAAAATGTTCAATTGTATTATATTAAAAAAAACCTGAAGACTGTAATAGACAGTTCCAGAGTGAATCTACAATCATAGAATAAAGTGTTTTTGTCTCTTTTTTTCTGCAGTATCTGCATCTCTATCTGACTGGGGTCAAGAACCTGGACAACGCTAAGAAATTTTAAGTGTAGCTATTTAACTGAAGCTGTTACATATAATGGACATCCGCCACTTGAAGAACATCGTTGTTATGGCTTTGGGGTTTATGCTTATAGCCACTGCCTATGGAGGTCTTCAGAATTTGCAGGTAAATGACATGGGGCTGTTTTACATAAAGCAAGTACTTAGAGTGCTAAGTTTAAATATGGGCCTGATTTATAGTTTGGCGGATACGGATTTATATTTTGGCAGACAGCACCATGTACGCAAACCCCTAGATCCTCCCACCACATTTAGAGACTGGCAGACTTACGTTTTTACTCGCTGGAGCCCCGTTGTCTCCATCCAAAGAAAACTTAGTCAAACAGCCGAATGGAGTAAAGGCCGTCCGCAGAAGGACATTACACTGCCTGCCCTATTTGTGATGGGCAGTGTATTGTCTTTTTTTCTGTTCGTCACTGCTAGTAAAAACCTGGCGACGAGGGACAGAAAAAACAAAAATGATTGCCCCACCATGGCAGAAAACTCACAGGGTGTGGGGGGTAACTTTTTTTTATTTTTTTTATTTTAATCATAAGGTTTTCAAAATGCAATCATCAAATGTAACAGTACATCCTGGTCACAATGGTGAAGAGTACATGGCAATGATTACTAAAACATTACACAAGTGCATTGCATTAATAAAGCAGAGATTCATCAAAAAGCAGACAAGATATTCTTCATCTACATATTAATTGTCATCAGTCAGTAGCATTCGTTAGCAAGTAGGCAGTGAACGGACCCCAAATGTCTCGTGGTCTTGAGGCACTTGAGAGCTCCTCTGCATAATTGGTGAGTTGGTAACGACAGTAGGCTATATCTTGTAACCTGTGTGCTAACGTAGGCGCTGGTCTTCCGTCCCAACTGAGCGAAACCCTGCATTTTGCCAATTGCAGTGCTATGCCACAAATTTACAATTGGTTGTTTTTACGTCAGTACATTACCCAGTAGAAAAACCTGCATATCACATTCAACTGCTTCACCCAACATTTTCGCCAAAGCCATCACAACTTTCCCCCAAAAATCTGTCACTTTGGGACATCCCCACGCTAAGTGCATGAAACCAGCATTATCTGCCCTACATGTCCTTCAACAGTGCGAGTCCCTTAGACCATACTTGTGGAGTTGTGTTGGAGTGTAATACATTTGATGAACATACTTATAATTAATACAGTTAAGATTGCTCTGGGCCGCAAATTGCCCCTTTAGTTTACAACACGTCTCCCACTCTTCCTCAGTTAGTGGCTGAGGCAAAATAGCAATCCATTTGTCTACAGGACCCGCTGTAATATGCACCTCTTCTAGCTGTGAGGCAGTATACAAGCGCAAAACTACCCAATTTTTTGTTTGTGTGGTGTAAATAAGTTGTAATGCCCCTAAAACTGGTGGTTCCTCCGGAAAACAGGAGTACACAGCCCGGATTGCCGCCCTCAGTCTGCTATAAATTAATGTTAACATAACCGTATTTCCCCCGTCTCGCACAAATTCCTGCAGGCTAATGAACTTCCCATTAGGTTAAACATCACCCATCATCTGTGCCTCAACAGTCTGCAGCGCCTTAAGGGAGCCCGTCTCTCCTGTCACAGATAGACCCATATGATGTAGGGAGTCTTGCCAGGCTCGTGATGTACACTGCACCTTGTCAATTTTGTTTCGCTCAAAAACAGAATGTTTGTTGACAATCATCGCCTTTAATCGGATTGGGTGGACCGCCCCGACCTCAACCGCCACGTGCCAAGTAAATAGTGGTACGTTTTGCCAATAGAATGCATACTGCGCCTGCGTACATAAATAATGCAAGTGCATATCGGGTACTGTGAAGCCTCCCAACTCATACGGTCATGTTAAAGGCTCCCACTTAATCTTCAGCTTCTTACCTCCCCAAGTTAGAGTGATTTGTAGGGATCGCAATGTATTGAAAAAAGACTGGGTGAGGGGAATAGGAACATTAATAAATAAATATAAGAATTTTGGCAGTTTCACCATTTTAATCAGTGCCACCCTGTCCACAAATGTCAACGACCACTGGGTTTGTATATAGTAGTTTGAGCCAATTAATGTCGCAATACAGCACCCCATTCCATGCAACACCGCAAACATATAGCACCAGGCAATGGAATCAAATGCCTTTGCGGCATTCAATAGAACTGCAGCTGCTGACAATTTAGGGTCTAAAAGGTGGATGACTGCAAATAGTGTTCTTAATTTTATGTGCTGTGGAACGGGTAGGAATAAACCCCGACTGATCTGACAATACCATAACAGGTATTATTAAGCTCAATCGGGTTGCCAGCACTTTCGCCAGGATCTTAACATCAGTGTTCATTAGCGACAGGAGCCTGTAAGAGTCACAGTGATCCGGGGCTTTCCCTCGTTTCAAGAGTGTTATAATTAAGGCCTCTCAAAGCGTGTCTGGCAGCAATTGCTGCTCAGATGCTTCTTCATGCATAGCCTCCATGTGTGGCACTAAGATATCCATGTACTCTTTTTAGAACTCTGCTGGGAGTCCATCTGTCCCTGTAGTTTTACCATTTTGCAGGGCAGCAATGGCATCCCTAATTTCATCGGACGTTAATGAGTACATCAGGAAATCTTGCTGGACCTTTGATAGCCAAGCTAACACAATATCAGCTAAATATTGTGCTATGTCTTCCTCATCAGCTGTTGGCCTGCTGCTATACATAATGTTGTAATGTGCTACGAATACGTCAAGAATACCTGCTGTGTTGCAACACACTGTGTCCCCCTCTGTAATCGACTGTACCTTGTAATTCTTCGCCCACCGCTCCGAAATCTTCGAGGCTATAGCACGCCCTGGCCTTTCGCCATCCCCACAGTATCTAGCCTTCCAACGTCGTGACATGTGCCTCACCTCCTGCTCCACCAATTCATTATATTCAGTGATTTGAGAGCGTATCGTGGCCAGTGTGTTAGTGTCTGCTGTATCTTCATATTGACGCTCTAATCGCTGCAAGTCCCGCTTGATCCTTATCATTGAATCCGGAGTTACTTAAGCACACCAGCCTGCAAGCCTATACACACCCCACGTATTGTCACTTTAAAAGCCTCCCAGGTTTTCAGGTTTTAATGTCTTTATTTCGATAATAAAATCATAAAAGACAAATTAAAAACATTACAAAACAAAACAACCACTATACATTAAGTGTGCCCATAAGCACCACCCTAACCAACTCCCCCTCCCCTCCTCATTTAGGTAATAACCTTGCTGAACTCACTACAGCGACATTTAACATTGTGTCCTGGAATGTTGCCGGAGCGAAGGCTCGTATGTACTCTGAGGATTGGCTGGAGTTTATCGACAAATTTGACGTAGTGTTACTACAAGAAACTTGGGCAACTGCACCTATACACAAAGCTGGCTTCATAAACTTTTTCAAACCTGCAACAAAGAGCAATAAAGGGCGCGCTTCGGGGGGTTTGACAACGTGGGTCAAACAGGCTTGGGGATATACAACTACAGAACTTTATGAGGACAATCCCGATATCTTGGCTATTAGGTTGAGCAAGGAAGGTGGTCAGGACATGCTTATTATTAACATCTACTCTCGTGGCCTCCCTGGTGGTCGATGTCCCCCGATGGTGGGTGCCTTGGACAATCTTTTGGCAGGGTGAAACAAAGGAACATTGATCCTGTTAGCTGGAGACTTAAATTGCACCATTGAGCCGCTTTACTTAGCAGGGGATAGCTGGGGGTCCGCAGAGAATGCAACTTGGAATATACCAGATCTATTGACCAGCAAACCTGTTAAAGCAACGGAGGCTGCCTTGAACTGGACTGCTTTTTGTCTTACATGGGGGTTAAGGGCTGCAAATGGACGCACTCCATCCGACCTTGGCGCCAATTTTACTTTTGACAATGGCCGGAGAAAAAGCCGTATAGACTATATCTTCTTAAAAATGGAATTCTGGAGTCTGATGGTCGATATGGAAATTGTCCCTCGCCCAGAAAGCGATCATAACCCTCTGTCTCTGAAACTAAAGTTGCACGGTGTGGTAAGATTGGAAGTTCCAGTTCCTAAGGGGCAAGGGGTTGTAATCTTATCAAATGATCGGAGGAGATTGAAATGGTCTAACATATCAGGAGATGAAACCATACAGACTAACATAGAGAAATTGGTGAAGCTCGCATCAAACAAAATGATGTCAGAGGACCTCGAGAGGGGTACCATTGAACTAAACAAAATTATGGACTTGCATGATCAATGTTTTGCTGAGCTTAAGCTACTTCTCTCTAAACCATGTAAGAAGGGTGTTGGGCGACCGCTTGCCAATCGGGCAAAATGGTATAACAAAGATTGTAGGGAGGCTCACAGTAACCTAGTTGAAAAAGTTAAATCTAGAAATATGTGTGCTGTAAAAGAGGCTAGGAAACGGTACAAAAGAGTACAGTGGGAAGCAAAGAGGGCGTGGGAGGATGATTATTAGGCGAACCTCCTGGATGCCACCAAGTCAAACAACCAGACTAAATTTTGGGACATAGTGAAATGGGGGAAGGATGGTGACTCCCGTATTCCAACCAACCATGTGTCCCCAGAAGCCTGGATAACCCGTTATTCATCCCAATTTAGCTCGGAAGGTATTGACCCTCCCCCTATTTTGAATCAGTTGCTTGTAATGCCCACTTGTGAAACGACCCTGACCTTCACTAATATCGAGACAGAGTTAGCCCTTGGTTTGACTCAGCGGGGGAAAGCTCCTGGGTTGGACCAAATACCAGCCGATTTGTTTAAAACAAATACTGCTCTCTGGGTGCCATATCTAACAAATATAGCTAATGCTATAGCAAAGGGTGCACGCATCCCCAAAACATGGAAGGGGGCTGAGATTCTTCCTATATATAAAAAAGGAGACAGGTCTAATCCGGGCAATTATCGCCCGATTAGTTTAATCGACTGCCTCCAAAAGGTCATTGCCCGTATGATCTTGGCCAGAGTGCAAGGGTGGATAGACTCTGAAAATATACTGTCTCCCATGCAGGCGGGCTTTAGATCTGGTACGAGTACCATTGATCAGGTGCTCTGATTTTGTATGATCTTCTGGAAGGTTGTTACGCTAGGCGGTGGTACCATCTTTGCCGCATTTATAGACCTGAAGACAGCCTTCGATCTGGTACCTAGGGGTAAATTGTGGCAGGTACTGAGGGACCTGGGTATGCCTGGAGAATTACTAGAGTTGATCATTAGATTACACGAAGAGAACTACGCTAGGGTAAGGTGGGGAGAACAAGGACAACATACGGATTCCTTCCCTGTAACCCGAGGAGTCCGACAGGGGTGCGTTCTCGCGCCCACTCTCTTCCTACTCTTTATAGACCAAGTAGCAAAATTCTTCTCGGCCACCCATACTGATGCCCCATCCTTGGCAGGGACCAAATTCCCCATGCTTATCTTCGCCGACAACACCTTACTCCTATCCAAGACCCGGGCAGGCCTACAGCGGGCCTTGAACCGTTTTGAGGAGTTTTGTGTGAAAAATGATCACCAGGTAAATGTGGGCAAAACTAAGTTCATGGTTTTAACCAGGAATAACTTCGTACGCAGTAACGTTCAAATGAGCGGGGTCAACTTGGAACAAGTTGAAACCATGACTTATCTGGGGGTCACCCTGGACCGCCGTCTGTCGTGGAAAGATCAAATAGCGACCCAGCAGTTAAAATTCGCCCAATTGACCGGATGTCTTTTGCGTGAGCAGAAGAGATCTATTACCAAACGGGTCATCCCTGCCATTAGAATTTATGACACTAAAATAAACGCCGCCATACTCTATGGGGCTGAGTTATGGGGATTTATGGACCTCTCTAGTCTCTATAGAATGCAGTGCAAATTCCTTCGGAACCTGGTAGGGTTGCCACAATCCTCCCCATCGATACCCCTCTGTCATGATATGGGCTGCCCACCAATTACAGACATGGCTAGATTTAGAGTAGTGGCTACTTGGAGGCGCTTGTGGACTTCCCTGGATCTCACACTCTTTGCTAAGGAGTTAGCAGAAGTGAGGTCCATGGGGGGCTCTGAACGAATCCCATGGCTTCGTTCGGTGAAAAAGAGCCTGCATGATATGGGTTTAAAACATCTGTGGGTCTCCCCAGGCACCAACACTTTCCCATCTAAAAAAGAATTCAAAGAACTATTTTGGGCCTCAATCCGCCACTCCTTGGTAACCGCCTCCAGTTCTGGCAGCCTCACGGGAAGATTCTTAAGCTTTAAGCTAGATCCCTCCCGCGAGATTTACTGTGACACCATCACCAGACCACTGGACAAGAAACTTTTTCATCAGTTTCGTGTGGGTGCCTTACCTTTGAATTCATTTACTTCATCCTGGGGTAAAACTTGCTCTAGTTCATGTAGCTGGTGCCCTGATCAAAAAGAAACAGAAGGTCATCTATTGTTTGCTTGTCCGCAGTATTCAGAACCTCGTTCCACATGGCTAAAACCCCTGTTCAAACGCCTTTCTTGTAGAAGGTCTTCCGAGGCGATCTGGGTGTTGAAAACTAATACCTCGGAAACTTTTGTGATATGCGTGGCCAAATTTTTAGGCTGGGCATGGGCAATTAGGGCCAGAAGGAACTTATCTTAATTGTATCATGTAAGATCTCACTTATAAAATGTGCTAATTCTGCTCTTTTTAGCCCCAGGTTTATACATGTCTTGTAAAACTAACAAAGTTTAATATTTAATAATTAGTTTTAATCGTGTTTTCAGTGTAAAGTTAATAATATGTTCATTGGTTTTTTATATAACTTATTGTATAGTGGTTGTTTTGTTTTGTAATGTTTTTAATTTGTCTTTTATGATTTTATTATCGAAATAAAGACATTAAAACCTGAAAAACCTGACTTAAGCACACCAGCCTGCAAGCCTATACACACCCCATGTATTGTCACTTTAAAAGCCTCCCATATCGTGCCCAGACTCTGTACTGTGCCTACATTGTCAGTGAAATAATTTTCTACGGCTTCCCGTACTCCTTCCTAAAAAACCAGGTCCTGTAATGCCGAAGGCTGTAGCTTCCACTGAAATTCGGGCAATGTGTATGTTGGTATCAGCATAGTAAGCAATACTGGGAAATGATCAGACAATGTACGAGGCAAATGCACCACCCTGGTGACCTAAGTGCTAACAGCATCAGTAGTTAACCAATAATCAAGGCGTGACCAAGTGTTATGAGTGTAAGAATAGCATGTGCCCTCCTGTGTCTCAGGAGGCCTATACCTCCAAACATCTGTAAGAAACAGGTCTTGCGTACCATTTCTGAAAGCTTGTGCCGCTCTTTTTATAACAGGCTCTACATTGGAGTGACGGTTAAGCATAGGGCTTAACACAACATTAAATTCCCCCCCACAAATAATGGCAGATGGAGGTAACCTGTAGATTTTATCCCATAGCGTCTCAAAAAATTCTGGGTCATCAATATTTGGCTAACATACATTTACTAATGTGATCAAAGTACCACACAATTTACCCTTCACTATTACATATCGACCATTGTCATCTATATCCTCACGAGTACTGACTAAACGGATGTCTTTTTTAATTAAAACCATAACCCCCCTTGCATATGAAGAGTATGAAGAGGCAAAACGTGCCCCCCCCCCCCCCATTTCGCTGGAATCGCTGTTGCAGCAGTCTTGGTTAGATTGCTTTTCTTGTATTAGTGCCACCTTCACATTATGCCCATCAAGGTATGCCAACACCTGCCTAGTTTTTTTGGGATTGTTAAGACCTCTGACAGTCCATGTTATCAAATTCAATTTACCTTCTGCAATCGACATTAGCTCTACTTAGTGGTGAAAAGCTTTAGTTTACTGCCATGATGAATCCGTAACCTAGCCGGGTAGAGCATTGCCTACTGTATTTTCAATGTTTGCAATTTTTTTTTGATCGGCTGAAATTCTCATCGGACCTGCTTTACCGCGGTGGTGAAATCCAGAAAAATTGCAACCTCCATTCCTTGAAATTTAGTAATGCCCATTTTTCCCGCCAGCCGGAGTGCTGTGTCCCTGCCACAATAATTAAAAAGTTTGCCAATTATCGCCCGAGGTAGAGCCCTCGGGACGGGGTGCTGCACAAGAAACGATGCACCCTTTCCACCACAAACATGTTAGAAAAGTGTTTAGTTCCCAACATCGTTTTAAGCAGGTCTTCAACATATTGTTAGGACTCGAGCTACTTGTTCACTACTCACACTACATGACCCAGAATGCTCAGCCAGGAAGGTGGGTTGTGTGCTGTCCCATACTGCTCTTGGATTGGGAAGGTGATAAGAAGGTTGTTAAGCCTTCCTTTGCAGTTTCACAGTGCTTGCGTGAGGCATGTCCTGCTCGATGGTTGTTGAACCTTCTCCGTGCACAGCCTTTCCCGAGTGTTCCTCGTAAACTCCTATTGCCGGTATTCTGCTCTTTTGAGTCCCCAGAGGTATTTATATTCTCGAGAGCGAAGAAGCTCTACATGCCCGAGCAGGGGTTTCCTGCTTAATCTTTGTTTTGCCACTTCTTTGTTTTCCTCAAGCGCGATATCGCGCCAGCATTCAGCTAGAAGGCGCATGTTATATTTTTTTGTTTTTGAATAAACTTTACTCAGCACGAGGACGTGCTGCAACCTCTTCCTGCTCTCGCCTGGGTGGTGAAATTTCTCAGCGTGAAGACACGCTGCAACCACTGCCTGCTCTCGCCGGTGTAGTAAATTCCTCAGTGCAAGGACGGGCTGCAACCTCTTCCTTCTCTCCCCTTTGTAGTGAAATTGGATTCAGCGCGAGGCAGCGCTGCAACTGCTTTCCGCATTAGTTGTTATTTAAAAGACTTTAAGTTAGACCACACGAGATCTACCTGCTCCATTTTTTTACTTTCATGTTACGGCTCTCACAGCGGTAATTTTTGGTTGTCCCAAGATAAGTGCAGACTTCTCCCTAAACTGCTCCCACAAAGAAGAAAGCAATTTTCCCAGGATCCTATGGTGCATTTTTTTAATTACTTAATGAATTGAAGAGCCACTCCGCTGCCGCCTTACATTTTGCTTTGTGACTTGAGACCAAGAAACCTTCTTTTGGATCATTGATGCCGTGCAGATAACAAGTAAGTGTGGGATAGCACACAACTGTGGGCTTAGTGGGATGTCTGAGAGTAGTGCTTAAAGTTTATGACATATGCACCAAGAGTAATGGTATTTGTTTATTCTCTCTGTTATTTAATCAGTAGCTCTCTGGCCCCTCGCTGGAATTGGACCTTCTCCTTTTGGCTGTTTGGCAACCTGAACAGACGGTCCTTCTTGGTCTCTTCATCTTCTGGAGATACTTGCTTTTCTCCTGTGTTTTCTGGTTTAACACGGAGAGGGCTGTATCTCTGGAACTGGTCATTCTGCCTCATAACCTCTTGTCGCCCGACGCATTTAGCTCCATCTTTCTTATGTTGGTGGACTCAGGTATTACTGTGATACGTAAGTTATTACGCCGTGACCTGGCTTCTAAATCCTCATTGTTTTCTTGTATCACCATAAGTAACTTTTCAATATGAGTGCAGGATTCAGTAACAGACTCTACTTTGTCCTCCGTGTTGGAGCTGCGTTGCTCCACCTCAGTTATGTGCACACCATGTTTGTCTAGCTTAGAGGCCATGCTATCAATGCAGAGGTTAAGAGTGTCAATTTTGCTATCGATGGTGTGCAAGCTTTGCTGCATGGCCATCATCATACGTTCCAATTTGGTGCTACCACCTGCTTCCATGTCAGTTTCAGTGTCTGACGAAGCCTGCGTGGTGGTTTTTTTAAGATGCTTGGACTCAAAGGACAACTTGGGCTGTAACTGTTTGTCTGGTTTGCCCATCTCAGTTTTGATTGCTCCCTTGCAGGGGTCTTAGCACAGCCTGGTACACAAACATGCGGGGAGACTCTCAACACCCTCTTCTCACCGCAACAGGTGTCCGTGTGGTAGCAGTGGTGCATTTATGCAACCTTCATGTGGGAGATGCTAAACAGCCCACGCTGCCCTCAACTTAAACATAGCCTCATGCACCTTCATATTTGAGCACCCTAGAGCAAAAGCAGTGCTAATGGTAATACACAATGGAAGTAGGTATCTCCGACCTCACCTCACAGCACTGAGAATTTCAGCTGCAACATTACATATGCAAAATGGCCATCAATCCCCCACCAGGACCTGCACTGCACCTGCTGATATTGATATAGTCCTTTGATGTCCTAGTTTACATAAAGAGCTTTTTGAAATGTAGCACCCTTGAATTCTGGCTCTATTGGAACTCTTCTTCATCATTCGCCAGTAATAGCCTCTAGAGCTCGTGCCACATATTCTCCATCTCAGCAGTGCACAAAATGGCAGGCCAAAATATATCACCAGTCTGCAGCACATCTGGCAATTATCACGAGCGACTCTGTTCCCAGCGTTAACAGCCACATAAACTAAACAGTATTCAGCGCTGTCACATATATGCCCCAGTCACTTTCATTGTAACACAATACCACTGCCTTCCTACTCCGTCTTACCGGGGCCACAGTGCCACCTTGTCACCGCCACCAGCAGGGCACAGGGCCTCCCGCAGAGCAATTCACCCAGCAGCGAGACACTGCCTATGCTGATCTGGCACCAGTCTCTAGTCCGCTCGGGGCAACAGTCTCCGCAATCGATTCCATCCACTGCTAACTTAATTACACTGTCCGATCAAGGACACCACACAACACAACAATCACAGTATATTCCAGATCACTTATCTTTCTGATGCTGACTGGCGCCGATATCTCGTCTTCACATCACCAGTCATATACCCCTTCGGGCATCACGGGCGCCGCCATCTCGATGACTGTAAACGATAAACAGAGTTTATTATCCAACGCTGGCGTACATGGCTGCTCCGATGGCATCATTCTGGTGCAGCTGCTCAGGGGATCCAAATTTATTGTGTTAGATCGATGGATGGCCAGGAGAGACACAGGATTTTTGACGGATTATGGCCCGATCAGCAGTGCTGCACTAATGTGCGTCTATCTCGCTTCAGGCTCGCTAATGCCCCCGTGTGGGGGGTCACATGATTTTGTTTTGAGGGTTTGTTTCTGAAAAACACAAGCTTTGAAAAAGTTTGATGACTGCCCATCAAAACTGACAGTGGCCATCCACCAAAATGTGTGTACATTGAAAAATACTGCTGGGATGGCAGGTCCTTTCAATTAACAGAGTTGACTGCTGGGACGGTGGACATCTCTAAATTTGGTGGGTGATATTCTGTTAGGGTGGCAGGGGTAATGTGCTCCACCACCCTTATGGGTATTGAACCATTTGTCAAACCATAAATCAGGCCCTAAATCTCTGACACACTGTTGGGCTGATTAGTGTTTTAAATATGCACCTGAAAAGGTGGGAAAAGTGTTTTTTCACCATCTTATACAGAGTTTTAAATGATTTCTGCTCACTGTAACTTTAATGGCTGGGTCAACATTGCAATAATGCAGCACAAAAACACACAACAGGACACAAATAGCAGAACACATGACCACCACAACAGGACACACATCAAACATGCACAGATGTTCCTGGTACACATAGCCACCTTGTAGGAAATTGGGTTAGTTGTGTGGCCTGCACAAGAGTAGGTCTGAGTCTCTCAGGGTAGCGAGGCAGAGTAGTCCAAGGCCTACTCAGGCCTACTCAGGGGAGGTGGTGTGGGCTAATAATCACTATTCACTGACACAGAATAATAATACTCAACAATGATTCTGCATTCAGAAGTACAGTTATTGCACACACACTGGTAAATACTACGCTGTAATTTACAAATATATACATAGGTAGATGGAAAACACCATAGCTGACATTACATGATCAACTTTGACCCCCTAAAGGGGTCATGCAAACATATAAGCTAAGTCTATTGGCTTGGTCAGAGGTTCTGGTTGAACAAACCACATGTAAAAGACATCACATTGTGCGTAATGCGATCATCAATAATAAAAAAATTAGGTGTAAATGCACATATTACTGTTAATAAAATATAAACATGACGCAACCCCTCCTCAGGCCAACAGCAGCAACCTGAAAAGAGCCAGTACAAATAATATAGGGAGAACAAAAAACAGACCTCAAACGCAGGATTACATAAGGGAAACATTGCATATACCTACAAAACCCCATTCCCACCCACCCGCTACAGACAGTGATACCTGACAAATCATTTTAACTCCCCAATACAATTCAAGAGGTCAGCAGGATATACTCAGCACTGAAATTAAATGGGTCAAAAACAGAGATCCTTCTCCTTGGCCAAAAATCACTGACTCTACCTCCAAACATCTGGCCCGTCTGTATGGGTGAACCCCGTACCCCTAAGACGGAAGTTAAAAGTCTAGGAGTATGGTTAGAGACAGATCTCACCTTCAGAACGCAGGCAAGGAAAACGGCTGGCACCTGTTACGGCCTACTAAGATCATGTAGAAAGGTGCTCCCACTACTCCCTTTTCAGTCCCGACTACTGCTGATCCAAGGCCTAATTGTGTCCAGGCTGGATTACAGCAATGCCATTTATTTAGGAGCCCCGGAAACCACTCTCCAAATACTACAAAAAACCCAGAACGCCACTGCCCGGATGCTCACAAATACCCCAGCCAGAATGTCAGCTAAACCCGCACTTAAAGAACTACACTGGCTTCCGATCAGGGAAAGAGTGAGATTCAAGGCCCTATGCTTGGCTCACAAAGTACTCCATAACGCAGGCCCACCAATTCTCAACAACTGGATCATACCCTACAGACCGACAAGAGCGCTTCGATCGGACCATGAAAATCTTATTGTGGTTCCCAGGGTGAAAAAGGCCCGCACAGGAGGCCGCCGTTTCTCAGTCCACACAGCGAAACAATGGAATGCGCTCCTGAAACTTAGATCAGAACCCAACCTCCTCCGCTTCAGGAAATCCCTTAAAACCTTTCTGTTCCCGTAAACTACTTTCACCCCCGTACCCTTTCCATCAGGACCACGAGGTTTAGCGCTGGGATACTCTTGGGTGACTACGCGCTCTATAAAAACCTAAAATAAAAATAAATAAAAATACTAAATAGAGGAAACATTGTGAGACTGTTAGCTAAGATACTGATATTGTGTCATATTAAAACAAGAGATCTACCATCAATCAGGTTTCTGCCCAACGAATACGACAGTCACTCAGAGATAACCCTAACATCATGAAAATCGGATGAAATAGTCACCCAAGTTAATAGTGTAAAGGATCAATTTAAACTGTGGGGCACATCACTTATGAAATCCTTATTATAGCAATATCCAGAACCTCTGACAAACCCAGAAAAAAGACAGAACATTCACACCCCTGTGTACTCGATTTTGCAGAATGCCAGAGGTCCAGCGGGTACTGACATTAAACCTAAAGATACAGCAATGGAAGAAAGTCAGTGGCACTGGCTAGGGTCAGTATTAAAAATCCCAAATACACAATGACCAATCAATCAAACAGTAAGCACCCCAAAAGAAGATACACTTAACATCCTTTCTTGGAACATCGTGGGTGCAAGGCTTAATCTTATTATCAATGCATTGTTGGACACCTGGGCTAAATATGACATCATAGCCTTGCAAGAGACCTGGTTGTCAGGGCCACGCCAATAGACCGGTTACTTGCCTCATAAGGTGGATGCCCAAAAAATGCATTGATTTAGAAGGCCTAAAGGGGGACTATCTGTTTATATATCAAATGCCGTAAAGACTGAATCAAATGCAAAAACCACAGTTGATGGACAGAATGCAGAACAATGTCATACATTCACCCCAGTTCAGAGATCTGGGCCTAAATCCATAGTTTTTTTGCACTCCACACCACCCCAGTTCAGACATGGCCATAAGCAAATCAGTCTGACCCTGTGCCTCATCGGAACTGTCCAGCCCGAACTGCCAAGCCATGCCTTCCCTGGACCAGAAACAAGCTTCCGAGGACCGGTTTCTGGCATTCCAGCCGTCTTCAGGCCAGCTTGCTTGAATCCAGTGGTGTGGAGAGCATGGGACTCACGTCTGAGCATACCCATCCCACTCGGGGTGACAAATGCAAAAACCAAAGTTGATGGACAGAATGCAGAACAATGTCATACATCCACCCCAGTACAGAGATCTGGGCCTAAATCCATCATTTTTTTGCACTCCGCACCACCCCAGTTCAGACATGGCCATATGCAAATCAGTCTGACCCTGTGCCTCATGGGAACAGTCCAGCCCGAACTGCCAAGCCATGCCTTCCCTGGACCGTAAACAAGCTTCAGAGGACCGGTTCCTGGCATTCCAGCCGTCTTCAGCCCGGCTTGCCATGGCTATATCCAATTTTAGCGTCTGTAAAGAAGGTTGGCTTCCAGTGAGGGTTGGCTTACCATGTCCCTGTACGCGCAGTTTAGCTGGATATATCAGCACATATTTGGTTCCAAGTTGCTGGAATATTTTCTTTGCAGGATAAATTCCCTGCATCCTGCTTGCTCTTGTAATGTGAAGTCTGGGTACATTGCGATGGCATTTCCCTGGTCTCTGGCTGAAGGAAGTATTGCATCATGGTCTCTGTAGTTGAGCACTCTTGCTATGACCGGCCTTGCCAGCATTCCTGGTTCTGGTCTAGGGCCCAGAGACCTGTGTGCTCTTTTAATGAGGAACATTGTGGATAGGTCAGGACCAAAAAGGTCTCTCATCATAGTTTCAATATATTTCTCCATATTTTGAATATTCGTTGTTTCCGCAATTCCCATGATTAGTATGTTATTTCTTCTCAACTTTGCTTCCAAGTCCTCATTCTTCTTCTGAATCACTGCAAGCACCTTGTCCATGCCTCTTATTTTCTTGTTCATATCGGTCTGACCCTCCTCAGTCTCTGTCACCCTCGTTTCCAGGACACTCAGTCATCCCTCCTGTTTTTCCACCCACTGAGTTATCCTGTCCATGCGCTCTGCTATTGTATCCATTTTAGAGTCTATGCCTTTAAGACTGGATTTCATCTCTTTGAACATTGAACGTATATCTTCTTCCGGTAGCTGTCCAGTGGCTTTGTCATCTGCAGGGTCCTGATGTCCCGCGTTGGTCTCAGCCTGTTTGCTAGATTTTCTGTCGAAATTGATCCGGGGTTGTCGTGTATCTGGCTTTCCCATTTTTGTATATTTTGCTTATTGGTGTACTGTCAGTGTACTTAACGGCCAAGATTCTGTTAGCAGATCCAAAATAGTGTGTGTGTGTAAGCCAGTGGCTCTAGTACATCGTCCTGGGCTGAAGTAGCTCTTCTACCAGCACCCTTTAGTGACCATATCATGTAGCCTGTAGGGCCACCTCAGCAGGCTTAGTCTCACAGCACATCCTTCCCCTCTTCACACACCTACATTATTATGGGTTGCGGACAGTTCCTGCAGTCGCGGCCACCTCTGTGTACCTTAGCCGTGTGGTATCTTGGATGTCTTTGTGCGCTTCTTGCTATGGTCTGGTTGGCGCGGCCTTCCCAGCATTAATGGACCAATTGTAGCCTTCCTCCCTCCGTTATGTTGTACATCCCCAGGCCCAGGCACCATCACCTATAGTCTCTTGTCGCTGCGTGCAAGAAGAGCAAGGTTTGCACAGCTACTCACGCTTGTGCCACAATTGTGTAATTAGGCTCAATGTCTCCGCTGCTCCATGCACAAAAGTACCCCCAATTTGGTCCAGCACAACTCCACAAGAAGTGGCCATAAAGGTGCCCCCGCCTTCTTGTGTGTCTCACCCTTACTCCTTGTGGGGAAGAATAGTAAGGGACCCCAGTGGCTCAACTGCTTGCACAGTAGACAGGCTTCGCTCGGTTTCAGGTCATATATTTCACCACATGCACTTCGCTGGTGCCACGTCCTCTTTGAATGTGTCCATTATAAAACCATGCCCCAAATAGTGTTGCACTGGCTCTCTTATGTACTGCCCTCGATGTACACATTGCAATGGGCCAGGCCTCGTTGCCATTTGCGGGCAGCACCCGCTTCACACAAAATGGCGTCCTTGCCGCCCGAACCTCCGCAGCCCATAGCCCCCGGGGCTGGAGCTGACGACCCTCCAGCCATCTCCAAAGGCTATACGCCACCGGGGCTGTCATGGCTGTGTTTTAACTTGAAGCGTCTGCGGCCCTTCAGCAGTGGACCCAATTCCTGACCGCAGCTCCTCCGTATAATGGCAGCCGTCAGGCAAAC
Source organism: Lissotriton vulgaris (assembly GCF_964263255.1). Classification (NCBI taxonomy): domain Eukaryota; kingdom Metazoa; phylum Chordata; class Amphibia; order Caudata; family Salamandridae; genus Lissotriton; species Lissotriton vulgaris. The sequence goes on along the minus strand of NC_141694.1, from coordinate 791,139,808 downwards.
CGTTGCGCTCACTTCCAACCACGGGCAGGAGTGGCTCGGATATCAGTAATCTATACCGCTGCTCTGGCGGAATTGGGTGTTGTGTTTCCTCTGCTCAGCTGTCCGGATCCAGCAGAATGTCAGCGGCGCAGCGCGGTATGTCTCGCCACCTTCTCCTAGCCACCGGCAACCCGCGCCGCCAAGCAGTATCCACTCGAGGTCCTGGCTTCAGTCCTCAAGTAGGGCCAGTATTGGCGAAGGCTGTAGTACTGCAATTTCCTCAGACTCCACGGGTCTCCGTTCTGTCTCCGATGTCTCAACTGACAGTCTCAGCACTTTCTGCCACATATGATACCCTGGATTAGGCATGATTAGCAGATTGTGAGTGGATATATGAAGGATACGTCAGCGGAGCAGCGGTAGTGTGCGGCGATCTCGCTGCACAGCGAAGCCACGCCCCAGGCGTAACAGAAGTACAGAGGAGAACACTCCAGAGTGACCGCAGCGCGCACTGCACAATATAGAGAGAGGCGGGGTGAAGCACTCAGGGCTTTAGGGCTTTAATACCCATGGGTGCGAGTGCGACCAGCTCGTCGATTACTTTGAGCCTTCTGTGCCCTCCCCATTTACCAGTTGTTAATGTTATAAAACTAGTCGATACAGCGTGTGCACAGTGGGGATTTCATAGTTGCTACCCTAGGTGGAGTTTCTTCAATCTTTGCTCCGGATCTCCACATGTCAGTCACTTGGGCATAACACTCATTCATTTCATTTCAAAACTTTATTCGATTCATAAAATGGATCATAAAAGTACTGAATTACAATTCATCGTACCTCATGGAACAAGAAAAGTTTTTTTAAATACACAATTTTCCCAAATTTATAAAAGACATAATAAAAATGACCATTATAAAAATATATGAATACATGATTTTCACAAGAGAATATTCTATACATTTTAATACTAACCATAGGCCTTCCTAATCTTTAGCGAAACTCTGATAAAATTTAGCATGGCACAGCAGGTTTCAACAGAGGATAGTGCTGACAGATAATCATACCCTTCCTTATAGGTGCAAGGTTGCCTCCCCTTCAGGATTGGTTTAATAAACCGGATTCTTGGCTCTTGATATAAGGAGCAAAAAAGGACCACATGTATAGTGCTTTGGCTATCCCTATTATTACATGGACAAGGGGGCAGCCTCTCACACCAACCCCCTTGTTTCGGGAAAGCAAGCAAAAAGTGCAGAATGTCCAGTCTAAACCTTGTTAGTAGGAATCGCCATTGCACATTAAGGGTAAATGTTAGATAAAACTGAGGTTGGGGCTTACGAGCATAAACATTAGCATCGTCCAAAGATGGTGGATTCAATGATTTCCAATACATTGCCTTTATGTCCGCCTTTTGATTTCCCTCTATTTTATCAGGATTGTCATAATAGGAACCCAATCCAATCTTATTTAACATGTTACAAACATAGGACAACCAGAGGATCTGTTTTGAATTTTCTAAGGCCATGCAATCAATGATGATATCTTTAGTGAGTTGCAGGTCTTCAGATTGCCATACTTTTCCCCATAACAATAAAGGGGACAAACGAATTGTATCAGAAACACTGACCATTCCCATTTCTTTGTGGCAGAAGATGTTTGAGCAGCCTTTGGGAACCGATAAAACCCTTTTTATGAAGTTATTTTCCACCACCTGTATCACGGATGGTGTTTCAGTCCCCCACACCCCTGCCCCGTAGGTGGCCACCGATAAACATTTTGATGTGTAGAGGGTTTTGAGGTGCGTAACATGTTTTTGCCCCAGTTTGCTACAGAAACGGAAGATGCCCTCTATAGCCCGGGTCGTGTTCTGGGCTCGAACCTTCATAACTGGCATCCAGCTTAATTTACTATTAAACAAGTTACCAAGGTAGTTAAAATTTTCCACCTTTCCAATTGTGCGATTATTTACCACAAACTTCCTGATGTTTGACCCTTTGGGACCACAAGACATTACAAAGGATTTGTCAAAGTTCACTTTTAAGTCGAGGTCAAGCATGAAAGTATTGAAGGCATCTAAACATACCTGCATGGTATTTCCAGTTAAGGTCATTAAGACAGTGTTGTCTGCATAAGAAAGCATGGGAATACTTTTGCCTTTAATTTTTGGAAAGTCACAACCCTGGTTTAATAAATACTTTTCTAGCCCGTTTGTATAAACCAGAAAAAGAAAAGGCGCCAAGATGCATCCTTGACGCACACCCTCAGTGGAAGGAATTGATTTTGTCATTTCACCTCCAGGGCCAAATCTAATTGATACAGTTGTTGCTGCATGTAACCTGCGAAGCAATGTGACCAAAGGTTCCTCAAAGCCCATGTCATCCATCATCCGCCACAACCTATGTCTACAAACAGTGTTGAATGCACTTGACAAGTCCATGAAGGCAAGATGTATTGAGGACTTTTTTGCCTTCATGTACTTGCCTAAAATTAGTGCCAAGTTCAGGCACTGCTCGACGGTCCCCTTTCCACGCCTAAATCCGTATTGGGAGTCAACTTTAAGTCCTGTTGAATCTGCCCAACTTTCTAATCTCGCTAGGATTACCCTGCCCAGGATTTTGCATGAGGCATCTATTAAGGAAATCGGACAATAGCAACGTGGGTCGCACCTGTCACCCTTCTTGAAGATCGGCACTACAATTGCCTCCTCCCATGTACCAGGGATGCGCCCGACCACAACAGCCTTGAAGACATTCAATAATATGGGTGCCCACAAACTAACATTATGTTTAAAAAGGTCCAAGGGGACAGCATCTGGGCCTGGAGCTTTTAGTGATGATCCCTTCTCTAAGGCTTCTTCAATCTCTATCAGTGTAAGTGAAGAGCTGAGGGTCAAAGCCGAGGGAGATGTCTCCAGTTCCCCTGTCCTATCCGTGCTTGCCATTATTGGAATAGAATTAAGATTAAAAATCTTAGTAAAATGTTGAACCCACTGTTCAGCGGCGACTTGCATAACACTCATTCTGCACTGTGTGATGGATCCCCTGCTGACCGGCTTTAAAGAATAGGTTGTGTTGCCTAATAAATAGGTAGGTCTGGTCCTTAGTGAGGTAGCTATTACTAGTTCAACATATGAAACTGCACCTGGCTCCATGCGTGCTAAGGGCCCACTGTGCCACAGTGTAGCTATATTTTACTGCCTAAGTGGGTGTCAGGGAAGCTATTTCCTTGCCTGCATTAGTCCCCATGGCACCCTTGCACAAGGTGCTTCTCTTTGGACTTCGGTCATGGTATTTCAGCCTGCTACATAAAAAACTTGGGCATTTAAGATACAGTAGTTCAGTGACCTGTTGGAAGAGTTTACATAGTAAATTACTTTATAAAAGTTTCAGCATCCACATGATTAATTGTTAAGAAAATTATGTGGGTTGAGTAGACGACTTTTCGAGAGATTACATTTTTAATATTGTGTTGCTATTATTTTTATGGCTGGCCCTACATTTCACCAAGCTTGCAAGCTAGTATTAGAGCTGAAACAGGTTATGTAACCTCAAGTAAACATGTAATATGCCTTTTTGCATGTATCCCCAAACATTTGCACACTGCTGGTTTTGGAGTATCTTGCTTTTGTGTGCAGGAAACCTGTCACTCTGTGTGCCAGAACAAATCCTTTTCAGACAACCTGCCTCTTATTCTGTGGGATGGCAGGTTCACAGATCTTCTTTTTTATCTAGCCATATTGTGGGTACAACACCATATGTGGGCAAAAGAGGCACCCACATATGTTGCATATGTTACTGCACTCACAACATGGCCAGGTAAACAACCATTTACAATGCAATAGGTCTTGCTTTTGTTGGTTAAAGTTGTTGGTGTTAAAAATGACAATGTTTTTCACTTTTGCTTTTTTATACCAATGACAATAGCGTTATGCAAATATAATTACTCAACTGAAAATATAAAAACAAAAGTAAAAAATATTTTCATTTTCAACTCTAACAGCTGTAAATTTAACAAATGTGGGGGTGGAGCTTGCCGCGCTGGAAGATGGCCGCTTCCTAGGCACGCTCTCCCGGCTGCCTAACTATCCTTAATTAATCCTGCACAATACGAGCCCCGAGGTCCCCCTGCCTACCTGTGGAAACATCTGCTACCTTGGCTGCCTCCGTACGAGCCTCCGTGCTGAGCTCCGACATCGCCCTGTGATTTTGCGACTTTAGAGACGGAGTGTGGGGCCTGCTTGAGGGAAACGCGAGAGGAACAGCGGCCTCGCATGAGATCATGTCTGAGACGCGAGGCTCGTACGTCGGTGAGGCCCACACTGTGTTCCCCTCCCGAGGGAGAGAGGCTCCGTGGGACGTGCCGGCGCCATGGTGACTCCACAACTGCCGCAAATATACGCTGGACCTCCATTGGCCATTGTGGGTGAGTGGGGTTCTGCAATTTGATCCATGACTGCGGGGGTCACCGAGCACTGCAAGCGGCCCAGTTAACTGATCTCCTCAGAAGCCCAAACTGGGGCTATACAGGGAAGGAGGAATCATCATACTGTACGCTGCCGGGGTGGTGATGGCGTGCAGTTCGCATTGGGTGTCACTGGCACCCCTCTGACTGCTGGGACTATCATAGATTGGCAGTTGTTGGGCGAGAGCGAGCGTCACACAATCCCCCAGTTTGGGGAAGGACGCAGCGGTGCTGTGGGGCCACCACACAAACCAAAAAAATAGGTACTCCACGGCACACTTTCAGAGTTTCTGACCCGGAGGGGGCCACCACTGCCCTGTTCACCCTACCTCATCACCTTCACAATTGGCCTGCATAGTGAAAACTGAGGACTTTCAGCAAAATGCAGAGGCGTGCACCTGCACTGACACAGAGGTTGGTGTCGACATGACGGCTGAGCCCTCTGAACAAGCCAGTGCTTCGTTCTGGGGCTGGTGGTGACGCCATCCTGACCTCAACGGTGAAATATCCCTACGCGTAGGCCAACAGCATGCCCACATTTTTCCAGAGTACTGGACACACCCTTTAATGGAACCAGAAGTCAGCAGAACTAATTGAAGAACAATGGGAAAACCCGACAGGAACCAGCCTAAACTTAACTTTGACCAATCAAAAAAAACATCGGAACACAGCTCGGATGACCAGCCCCTCTTGCAACAGGCGGTGGCACCTGCAGACGGAGTCCCAATTGGGGATGTTCAGGCCATGTTTACTACGATCCAGGCAGACCTCTCCAACATAGATGGTAAGATCGACTCCCTCACATATAGGGTGGATCGCATGGCCGAGCACCTGGACCGCCACACGGAGCAACTGGACATAGCGGAACACCACATCTCCAAAGTAGAAGACTCCAACACGCAAATGGAGACCAGGCAGGGGAAAATGGACAAGAAACTGGCGATGCTGGCGGCGCGGTCCTAGGACGCCGAAGCGCGCTCCTGCCATTATAATACACGCCTGGTGGGAGTGGCACAAACAACCAACACTGGAAATATTGAACGCTATGTGAAGAACCTGCTTACAACCTTACTAAGCCGCAAGACGTTCTCAGATGTCTTCCTTATCGAGAGGGCACACAGATCGCTTGCTCCGGTGCCACCAACCGGTGCACGGCCATGATCAATCATAGCCAGGCATCTAAACTACAGGGACAGGGATGCGGTCCTCCGTAAGGCTAGAGAGCTTGGCCGTCTAGGAAACGAGGGCATGGACATCTCACTCTACCCAGACTTTAAGACGCTAGTTCAAGAGGCGAGGAAGAAATTTGTGCCTGTCAAACAGAAACTCTGGGATATGAACATAGCCTATGCAATGCTGTACCCTACTAGGTTACGAGTAACAGATGGAGGGAAATCAAAAATCTACAATGACCCTAAAGAAGTGCAAAAATACCTACAACAAAAAGGAGCTCAACCCACACATAGAAAATCTCCGAGAGGATGGCCTGATGAACAGGCAACCACATCGGACGTGGAATAATGGAATACCATCAGCGAGACGTGCATTGACACTCCTGCACCACAGGTTGGATCTACAGCCACAACAAGCTCGAACACGATGCACCTGCGGTTGTTGGGTCTCAATGTTAAAGTATTCTCTCTGCAGAGGCCTCCGCTCCACGAGTGCTGCGTGCCACCTTGGCTTTCCGGATGATGGACACTTAGATCTGAATACTTCAGATGCAGATAAGTGGCCTACCTGGTTGGGGAGGACTGGGTCAGTAACAATGTGAAATAGTGGCAAGTGTTACATTGAAATATAGAGACACTGAACTGAAGAATTATTGAAATGACTGGGGGATGCTTTTGCATGCTCGATTGTGTTAATACACTACCGTCACGGCGGCTAAGCCTGTGAATTAACTCACGGGGCACTCGGGCGGAAACTCCAGCCCACGTGTGTACACCACAAATAGTTAACTTGTTTTAGTTTCTGTTCCTGAAGGAAAATGTTGGGACTGTTCAAGGTTTGTGGGAATGTCTCTGCTGCAATGGGTATGCAGAGTGGATGGGGAGTGGGAGGGGTCCTATCACAAAACACTGGTCAGAGTTCAAACCACAATATACATATTGTGCAAGTAGAGTGCGAGCTACGATACACAATTCGGGTCCTGCGAGAAGGGCAGACACGCATGGCTAGCAGTCCACGACATACTAGACCCCTGGTGTTCCTGACCTGGAATTTGAGAGGCTTTCAAAACCCACAAAAGATTTGTAGGGTCCTGGCATACCTGGATCGCCACCAGATAGACGTGACCTGCCTACAAGAGACACATATCACTACCACCACAGAGGGGAGGATAGGGGCCAGATAGACAATATATCGCTTGGCATCCTCTTACTCCAGCTACTCTAGGGGGTCATGATCATGGTAAGACGCGGTACCCCCTTTACGCCCATCACTGCTACTAAGGACGACCAGGGGCACTATGTTACAGTGCAGGGCAACTTTGGAGGCATGGCACTGACAGTGGTCACTGCATACTGCCTGAACACTGATGATCCGGGCTTTTATGCACATATCGGGGCTAAACTACGTGAACTGCCACCCACCGCCATTTTATGGGGAGGGGATTTTAGCACTTGTCTTGACCCACCTTTAGACAGATCCATGGGAAATGACCTGTATGGGAAACACTCTGCTAAAGCGCTTAGGGATGGAATGCTAGAATGCGCAATGATTGATTTATGGTGCTTACGACACTCCGGCTGCAAGGAAGGTACTTGTACATCAACAAGACATAACACGTGGTCGAGTATAGACTTCTGGCTAGCCACACACGACATTAGCATTTGGACCACGCGAATTGAGCACTTTGCCCAGGACAGTGTCAGATCATGCACCCGTACAACTCACGCTCGACATCCCCACGCACACTCCACATCAGTTCGCTTGGTGCCTGCAACAGGATGCTTTCCGGGATCAGGTATACCATGTAGAACTCCGCCAGGCCATTGTGGATTTTTTTAGTTAAATGTAGGCTCCGTGAGCAGCACAAAAACACTCTGGGAAGCCTTAACAGTCACAATTAGAGGACATTGCTTGGGCAAACATGTAGGCATTCTGAAAGATATCCGTCAGCAGCTAACAGTAGAATAAGAAATTTAGTGGCTAGAGGCAGCTTTTGTAGACACGCTGGACCCCGTACTGCTTATTATGCAAAAGTGGGATCCCAGTGTAATAGAATACTTTCATAGGGGAGACAACTTAAATCGAAACAATTTATGCCAAACCTACAAGAGTGCTTATATACCAAATAGACAACATCTAGACATTAAAAGCAAAATTATGAAGACCCCAACAGTAAGGGCATAAACACCTACGGACAAGGGGTCGAAACATCGAAACGTCGACTTTATGTAACCTGCCAACAACCATTCAACAGTGATTTAGTAACTGTGATGTTATGTGTGCTGTATGGCATTTTGCTTCTAATGTCTAGATGTTGTCTATTTGGTATATAAGCACTCCTATACGAGAGTTTTGCGTGATTTATTGTCACTCCCTCCCAACTACCCTACCCGTCACTAACTACCTCGCACTTCCCCCCCTTCCCGGGCACCGCCAATTTCAGTAATTGTGAGATTTTTGAATGTAATTTCATATATGTAAATAATTACCTCCACCAATTTGATTAAATAACATTTTCTTGCAAATCACTCGCTCTTGCGCCTTTTTGTACGTTTGGCATAAATTGTTTTGATTTAAGTTGTCTCCCCTATGAAAATATTCTATTACACTGGATTCCTCTTTTGCATACTAGTTAGTACCCAGGTCCCAGTGATTCCGGGTTTACCCTTTTTTTTAAACAGACCCCATACTGCTGGCTGAGATCAGGTAGAAAATTGATATATTTAATGACCACGCGGCATCTGAGATCAAATACGTTTTGCGCAGATACGCTGCACGTGCTTATGGAGAGTGAGGACACCCAGGTAGGGTGCTATCTCACAGACTACGATCTACACATAAGACAACCTACATTACACAGATCACAGATGAACACGGCCAACACGCCTGTGATACCCCGGCTATGTTGGACACCTTCACAGACTACAACACTCGCCTCTATTCTTTGCTGTCGGTCACTTCCCTGCCCGAAATTAACAACTATTTGGATGACATTGCGCTGGCATGGTTATCGGACACACATCGCAAATTCCTTAGCCACCACATGACACGGGATGAGATTATAGATGCTATCAATTCCCTCCCAAACAACAAAGCTCTGGGCATGGATGGGCGCCCTGGAGAATTCTACAAAGAATTCTGAGACATAATAATTCCGCACTCAGCTGAGATGTACGAAGACTCATATGAGGAAGGTATACTACCGACTTCATTGCTAGAGGCGCTACTAATTGCTCTCCCTAAACCTGATGAAGACCTGACCTATCGTGAATCATTTCGCCCATTGTCTCTAAATAACATAGATGTAAAAATCCTAGCTAAAATCATAGCGACATGCATTCAACTACTGATACGGAACTTGCTGCTACCAGACCAGGCCGGGTTTATACCAACCAGGTCTACTACACAAAACCTACGTACCATCTTTACAATGTTTCACCACTTAAACCATGAGGTGCTGGCTGCCGTATCCCTCTTAGACGCTGCAAAAGCATTTGTCTCCGTGGAATGGGTATTTATGTTCACCGTCCTTCGTAGGATGGGTTTTCCGGAACCTTTCTGGTGGTGAATAGCCCGTCTTTATGCCGATCCCAGTGTGCAAATTAGAATGAACAGGAATACCTCAGCTCCTATTACTGTGAGCCGAGGGACAAGACGGGGTTGTCCGCTTTACCCTCTACTCTTTACGCTAGCACTCGAGCCACTGGCCTGTAAGATTCATCAAAAAACACACATAGTTCGCACTACAGTTCCAACTCCGGCCCATTCCCATAGCTCTGTATGCAGATGACATGGTCCTATATGCACGATATCCAGACTCAAATCTTAATTCACTCATCAGGGAATATATACAGTTCGAACACCACTCAGTTCTCTGTATCAACAGGGATAAATCAATGGTAATACCACTTACGCCTGTCACAATCCCGCAGTCTTGGATTTCCCACCACAAGGGCACGATGACCCACTGAATTACCTAGGTATCTGGGTACACAGTAACACTGACTTGGTAATTATAGAAAACTATGGCAGGGCTATAGCGAAGTTGGACGAACAGGTAGACCGCTGGATTAGATTACCGCTCTCATTGGCATATAAAATGGCCATACAAAAGATGGTAGTGCTGCCTAGATTCCTATATCTCTTCATGAACATTTTGCTATGGGATGTATGACGGTACAATGCGTACCGTTACAACGGGTACCTTTATGACGCAGGTTTAACAACGCAAGTCGTTACAATTACTTGCGTTGGGGGGCGCTGGATAGTGGATAGTTTAATTTACTATTCCAACTCCAGTCCCCGTGGATAGTAGGGAAGTAAATTAAATGATCCCCTATCCTAGAGCGCCCTCCAGCGAAAGTCGTTGTAACTAATTTCGTTGTAAATCCTGCGTTGTAACAGTACCGCGTTGTAAAGGTTCCGTTGTAAAGGATGTTTCCCTTCGCTATGGCTCGCACAAGCCTTTTTTTCCAAATTGAGGTCAGTAATGCAGAGGCTTACATGGACTGGGAAGCAGGAGAGAGTGGGTTAGAAGACCTTCACCAAGCCCTATCACCAGGGAGGCTTCGGGGCACCAGACCTCCAACAATACTATTACTGTGCTCAAGCACAACACGCTCACTACTGGCTACGACCACATGCGTACATCCCCCACGTCGCTGTGAAACACGCAAGTGTGTTACCTACTCCACAGCCTATATATCCTACCCGAAACAACACACTCCCAAAGACAAAATACATCCTGTGAACTGCGCAACGCGAGTATGGCATACACTAGCATACCGGGCACAGAAACTTCCAATAAATGCCCCAGCACTTCCCATAGACCATCACCGAAGATCACAGTTACTCAAGAGAAGAATATGCTTTCTCTACTGAGGGACATGGGCATAGCTGAAATGTGTAAAATGTTCTCACACAACGGATTCATCCCACGGGATGATCCATCCCTTAGCACACATCGCACTCCACTGAAGATATTCGCGTATTTGTGACTGTGCATGGCTATCAAGGAACTTTTCCCACCTTTCCAAGTGAGCCACCCCAGCTACATGCATTGCAACTCCTATTACAGGCACCCATGCGGCAGGGCCTGGTAACACATTTATATAATGCTTCGCAGGGTGAGCAACACCAGACGCAGAACTCGTCACTTAAAAATAGGAGCATTCAGTAGGAGATACTATAGACGAAGGAGACTGGGATTACAGCTGCACGCAATTACACCTGTTGCCCTCAAATTGTAACCTTTGCATTATTCATTTTAAATTCCTGCACCAAATATGCTACACTCCCGCGCAACTACACAGGTACTGTCTTCGTGCAGACGATAAATGTCATAGGTGCGGGACATCCGGGGCGGATTTCTTGCACAAAGCATAGTCCTGCCCCAACATCCAGGCCTACTGGCAAGATGTCACTAATGCCCCCACAATTATGCTATCAGCATTCATACCTAACGCCCCATTAACATGCTTATTGGGAACACACAAGCTGAGATTGGCCAGGAGACGGAAACTTCTGGCAGTGGCTCTGCTGTTAGCCAAGCGTTGGATAGCACTAAGATGGGGCAACAAGCGCCCCCCTAGATTTAAGGATTGGATTGCTGACATGACGTATTGCAAAGAGACCCTGGAGGCATATGCGGAGGAGTTACCGCAAACTGACAGACCTGGGACTACTGGGAACCTTTTGTCCAATACCTCTGACCTACACAGGATGATGTGGGGAGTCTCCTGATGTCACACCTAGCACCTGATTTTCAATACCCCCCCAGATCAGCCCAGATAGGTCATACGGCTTGGATCGGGGCGCTGGCTTGGGTGGCCGGGTGTGGTGTGTTGCGGGGTAAGTGGGCTATTGTTGTTGCTGTAGGGGGATCAATGTGATACATCAGGAGCTGTTGACTCTCACGCTGGGCGTATGTGTAGGGCATGGACGTGTTTCTGCACTTCAACTGCATGTATCATATGTGATTGGTAATATGAACATCTGTATTTCTTTTTTGTGCCACCTATAACACTGACCAGGAAATAAATAAAAAAAATAAAAAAATGAACAAATGCAAGATCTATTGCATTAGAAATGCTTGTTTATACATTTCAGGCCACAACCCCTGCAACCATACAATCAGCCCCTAGAGGGCGCTGCACTCCAGCTGTAGAGCAAAAGCTCCAGCATCGGGAGCACTTGAAAACAGTAAGAGAATCCAAGAGAGGTTCTGGGTTCTATGACCCCGTAAACATAGGGTCAGTATATTTCAAAACATTCTTTGGGGGGGAGCTGCTGCACTCCTGCAATTCTCCACCCTTCCTTGGCTTCATTGGTGGTACCCTCGCCATCCTGGAACCACCATGAGTGAAAAGAAACATTTTTAAATTGAAGTGCCCTGGCTGGCATTATGGGGAGCTCGGAGAAGTGAATACTGTATGAGCGGCTCTCCCACTGTACCAGGTAGAGATGCTCCATTATCTGTGCCATGCAGCTTTGCGTGAGTGGGAGCTAGCAGCTTCTTTCTCCCTGCCTGATATCTTCTGGTGCGGCTGCCCACTCCCCCAGACATGCGCACAGGGAGTGGGGGGCAAGGCCACCACCTTCGGGTGGGACACAATGGCACTCACACGGTACTGGTGCATAGGCCGCCGGGGCCAGAATGAGCCTAGGGAGGGGGCCCCATGCACATCCCCCTGGGTGTGAGTCACTAAGATGATCCTCGAACCGACCTCTGGACCATGGCCCACCCCGGGGTATTTTAAGTAAAGGCAGAGTCTCACACACTTTGTTGCCGATAAACGGTCAAAGGTGTCACCAATCTTAAAATGCCATAACTTCAGACCCGTTGGGTCAATTTTGACAATCTTGGACTCATTTTACTCCTGGTGGTGAGCTCTAGTCACTGGGGGAAGTTGCAGCAGACCGCCTCTCCTCTGAAATGGTGCAATTTTCAGGGAGAATATTCTAGGACTATGTAGATTATTCTAGGACTCTAGTAAATATTCCCAATTTTGTGCCCTTGTGTGGTTATATCAAATCATACCCTTATAAAGGCATAAGAATCATACCCATATAAGGATATAGCCATATGCAGTCCAAATACGACAAGGCTACTCCCATAGACTCCTAGAAAGCATAACGTGTTCTTAAACAAACCAAGCCTCCAGCAGCCCGGGAATTCCCCCTGCTTCTGTATTGATTTGTCCTAGAACTCCTGGAGTCCTGAAAGAACTGCGAGTTCTTAGTGACGTCTTATGTCCAACCTTACGTCAAACTCGGCACCTTCCAGGTTTAAATATACCAGCATCTGCCTTAATGCGAGTGCCGAAGGAAGCCGACCCTCCCATTGACACAATGAGAGAGACGCTGTCTTTTCTCCTGCTGAGAAATCCAGCTCCAGTGTTTTGCGGTCACCCTCGCAGGTTGCTGGGAAATCGAGTCCTGAGAGAGAGATACAAGACCTCCTTCATCCTATAACCAAGGTACGGAGCTGATTAGACCCACTGAGAATTCTTGATTCAGATTCTTGGCAAAAACCGTAACTCATCTACTCCTTCCCTGTACTAGGCTTAGGTTAGGTACACTGGGGTAGGCGTATCTTAGAAACACCAGTTGAGTACGTTTAGTCATTATTTTATCGTTGTATGTATTTTATCCATTTTAGTATCTTATGGCTTCGAAATCATATAAATGCTTTTACAGTAATATTTCATAATACTCATTTTATTGTACGCACTTTACTTTATGACAAGTATTGCAATTGTAGTAATTCACTTCTCTTGCATGAGAAAGTAGACTGCTCAATAAATAACCACTTTTATTGAAAACGCCCGTCTCTCTATTTCTCTGCACTTCTGGTGAAACGAAGCATGCACGATTGACTGAATGAAATAGCTATCTATTGTTTCCGCGACTCTGGAGATATATTCTCCTTATTCTGGGGGAGCAAAGCTGTCATGTTTATGCGGTTGTCAGAAACTAATCCCTTCTTGCCTAATCAGGAAAGTTAACACCTTCCTGTTCACTCAAGAAGGTTTCTAGTGACCTCTGAGCTAGCTGGCATTTCATAATTAAGTCTAACATATTCAATAGAGACCTAGTCGACCTCAGTCCTACGTATACACTAACGTTTATGTTATTCCAATGCACAGAGCCTATTGGAAATATAGGAACTATACTACAGGTTCTCCTTGCTCCCTGTGCTTTCCCCCAACTCGTCGTCATGGGGTGTAAGAGGGCCAGCCTCACTGGTCCTTGGGGAGACCCAATGTCCTGGATGTCAACTGGGCAGAGTCTCTATTCCTTTCTGGCCATCAAGGGGTTCATCCTTCCAGTTCTCTATGGTGGTCCAGGTTCCAGCAGTAAAGAGCAAAAAATCACCAGGCAAAAGAGAGTCTCCTCGTTGTGCAAAAGTATTTAAAGGAGAGATGAAAGTTTCAGAAGCCAGGCACCCCTGGCCAATCCTAAGGTGCCATGTCACCTCTCACCCCTATCCCAACCCTCCTGCACAGCATGCTGGGACAGTTCAACATTGTATCACCCAGGAGTCACCTGTCACATCTGCTCCTGAGCCTCTACTCCATCCCTCACTGACAATGCTGCCAGGGCCTTTCACACCAAAAGTTCTAAGAGAAGCCCCCCTTCTGGGTTGGCTCCAGTTTTCTGTGCTTCCTCCTTTGTTCAGTGGGCTTGGGCTGTTGTCAGTCCTTGGGGCAGTGTGACAGTTAATTAAAAAATGCAGATTTTTTATTGCCACCCTTTCCTGAGCTGGAGCTGAGGGTAGCACTGTTAAATACTCCTTTGGTGTGGGGACACCTTTCTTCCTGCTGCTAGAGAGAGATGTAATTAACGTGGTACAACAGTGCGATAAAAGGCCTTCACTCTGATACCGAGCTGAGCCAGAGAAATATGACAGTCCTAGATGACCCTTAAATTGTATGGTTATCTTTTTGCAACTTGCAGAATTGATTTTCCTGCACAGGTTACACCCCAATTCGATATGTTGCTGGTATCTGTAGGTCTAAAGAACATATGTGGTAGGTAGATTGTAATGGAGTAGAGCACTACAATCTTGAACTAATAAATTTAAGATAGAAGTTGCCACTCTAATTTTATTTTAATCAGGTAGGAGCCATTCTAATAAAGTATCTTTTTGGACTATCGAACCTGTATTAAATCGCACCTTCACTACAAAACATTTACACTAGCCTAGGCCCCACACTTCACCAAACAGCAAGGAACAAAAGATCTCTGCCAAAGAGCCCCATCATTGGGCGCCCGTCGGGTATTGCAGTGCCGACCCGATGAGGAGCAGTCCTGATGATGAAGCATTACACCTAGATGGCTGGGTGTGTGAGGGCCTTAGTTACTAAAGGAGGAATCCCCCCTCCCCCTTCTTCACTTTCCCCAGAAGAACACTGTGACCCAAAGGGAATTGAAAATCCATATGTACTCACTCTTAGGGTGACCTACCTAGGAATTGCATACCCTTTCAGTTTCTTAGTGGATATGTAAACAACTGTATGGGTGAGTGAGTGGCTGTGTTGGAGAGTGATTGTGGTGTGAGTGGCTGTATGGGTGGGTTAGTGGCTGTGTGAGTGTCTGCATAGGTGTATGAGTGGGTGGGTGTGTGAGTGGAGTGGCTATATGGGTGACTGCGTGGCTGTGTGAGTGGCTGTATGGGTGAGTCAGTAGCTGTTTGATTGTGTGTATAGGTAAGTGAGTGGATGTGAGTGGCTGTAGTGGAGAGTAAATGTTTGTGTGAGTAGCTGTAAGGGTGAGTGAGTGGGTGTGTGAGTAGTTGTATGGATGTGTGCATGAGTATGTAACTGGTTCTATGGGTGCATGAGTGGCTGTATGGGTGAGTTAGTACATATGTGAGTGGTGTGAGCACTGGTATGGGTCTGTGAATGGGTATGTGAGTTGTGTGTAGCAGTGGGAGTGGGATTATATAAGGTTTTATGGGGATGTGAGTGGGTGTTTGAGTGGTACTGTAGATGATTTTGCATGAGTGAAATCTGCGCCGAACTATAACGCTCCTGTAATATTTGTTTTTTTTCAGTGAATATCCAATTTTTATTTAATTCTATTTCCTAACTATAATCTCCCTGTAATCTTTTTTTAAGTGAATTTCCAAGGCGTTTTAATGGGATCACTGAAATAATATAGACTGCCAAAATATCGACCTGCAAAAATATCGTTGACAATATATCGACAGACAAAATATCGACTTTCTATCTACAAACAGGTAAGTACAAAAATATCGAGTACAAAATATCGTTAACAATAATATAGATGTAAAAAATATCGACTTTATTAAAAACAGTGTTAAATGAAATTAATATTAAATTTTAATGACTAAAATATACTTAAAAATACTTAAATTAAATTATAATAATTAAATAATAAATGAAAATAATAAAAAAAAAATTTACAATCTTATTTGTTGACCCTGAACCCTAAAATATACCCCTTTACCCAAAAACCCAAAACTGACCCTGAACCCTAAAAATACCCCTTTACCCAAAAACTAAAAACTGACCCTGAACCCTAAAAATGCCCCTTTACCCAAAAACTGAAAACTGACCCTGAACCCTAAAAATGCCCCTTTACCCAAAAACTGAAAACTGACCCTGAACCCTAAAAATGCCCCTTTACCCAAAAACTGAAAACTGACCTTGAACCCTAAAAATGCCCCTTTACCCAAAAAACTGAAAACTGACCCTGAACCCTAAAAATGCCCCTTTACCCAAAAACTGAAAACTGACCCTGAACCCTAAAAATGCCCCTTTACCCAAAAACTAAAAACTGACCCTGAACCCTAAAAATACTCCTTTACCCAAAAACTGAAAACTGACCGTGAACCCTAAAAATGCCCCTTTACCCAAAAACTGAAAACTGACCCTGAACCCTAAAAATGCCCCTTTACCCAAAAACTAAAAACTGACCCTGAACCCTAAAAATACTCCTTTACCCAAAATGTATCAATATTATTTAATTACCAATTAATTATTAATTAACAATAACAATAAAGTAAATATATTAGCACATTAGCTGTAATTATTTAATTAATTAATATTATTTTTCCCAATTAATTACTTAACAATAACATAAAATTATATATATTAAAATGTACTCTAATGTAATTAACTAATTACAATTAATCAATTACCAATTAATTACTAATTCAAAATATGTACACAATTATATTAATTAATTAACTCATTATTATTAATTATCAATTAATTATTAATTATAAATATTTACAAACATATATTAATTAATTAATTATTATTAAATTACTTCCCACCCTATTCCCCTATAAACCCACAACCCGCTACAGAATTACATAACGCAATTATTAAAAAAACAAATTCCATTTAATAAAATATTTTATTACATTAATACACACTTTACACACATATTATTACATAAAAATACACTATAAAATATTATATATTATTAAAAATTCGATATTTTTGCTATCTATATTTTAAACAGTCGATATTACTTCACTTACCTGAAAAACGATATTTTTGTAGTCGATATTTAAAACTCGATATTATGTCCAGTCGATATTTTGGAGTCGATATTTTGTCTGTTCACCGTTTTAATGCCTTTTCCTTACTATAACATCCCTGAAACATTTCTAAGGTTTTTAGCATTTTATTTCCTAACAGTAACCATTCACCTTTGACAGTGAGTGGGTGAGCAAGTGCATGAGTGTTTTAGTAGGTCTGTGAGTGGGTGTGAGAGTATCTGAGTGGGTCTGTGAGTGGGAGTGTAAATGTCTGAGTAGGTCTGTGAGTGGGTGCATGAGTCTCTGAGTGGATCTGTGAGTGGGTGCATGAACCTAAGTAGATCTGTGAGTGGGTGTGTGAGTTTCTGAGTGAGTCTTTAAGTGGGTGCATATGTTTCTGAGTGGGTTTTTGAGTGTATGAATGAGTCTGTGAGCAGGAGCACCAATGTCAGAGTGGGTCTGCCAGTGGACATGTCTGTCTCTGAGTAGGTGTGTAACTGGTGCATGATCCTCTGAGTGGGGCTGTGAGTGGGTACATCAGTGTCTGAGTAGGTCTGTGAGTGGGTATCTCAGTCTCTGACAGGGACTGTCAATTAATGTATAAGTCTCCCAGTGGGTCTCTGAAAGAGTGTATAGGTGTCTGAGTGGGTCTGTGTGTGACTGAGTCAGAATATCAATGGTTCTGTGAGTGACTGTGTGAGTATTAAGGGTGGGCGTAAAATCCGTTTCGTGGGCAAATTTGCGGATTTTCCGCGGTTTCGCGATCCGCGAATCTCGCGAGATCGCGGTAAAATCCGCTAATCAGCGGAGACGAATTTTCAGCCAAGCAAGGGTTACAGCAGCAGGTGCAAAAGTTGAACCTAATTTCTTTGTAACCTTTTACAAAAGGGTTTCAAACAAATTAACTTCAACTTGGACACCTGCTGCTAATTGCTTCCTGGGGCCTCGTTGCCTACTTGCAACTATTCTCTGACCCTGCTCTGACCCTTGAAGCAGGGTCAGAGAATAGTTACAAGTAGGCAACGAGGCACCTGTCCAAGGAATTAAACCTCATCAGGAAGCACTTACAGATATAAAAAACAGGAAGAAGGTTGAGGATGGCAAATACACCCATTTTGAGTTGTCAAGAGGGGTTAAACTAAAAGAGACCTTTACAGCACAATTTTCATATGCATTTTGCTAAAAATAAAAAAGCTGTATGTTCTGTAGGGGCAACTCAGGAATCTGGCCCTTCAGAGATCCGGCCTCTCTTTCTTTCTCTCATTCTCTCTCTCCCTCTCTCTTTCCCTCTCTTTCTCTCTCTTTCTATCTATCTATCTATCTATCTATCTATCTATCTATCTATCTATCTATCTCTCTCTCCCTCTCCCATAAACAACTACATGGGTAACTTCGCTATGCAAGCGGCTTGCGAAGACGCAAAAAGCCCCGCGAACACGCAAAAAACCCCGCGAACACGCAAAAAACCCCGCAAACACGCAAAAACCAAAAATCCGCAAATTCGCACAAATTCGCGAATTTTGCGGATTGCGAATTCGCAAATCCGCAAACTCGCGGATCGCAAATTCGCAAAATTCGCCCATGCTTAGCGAGTATCTGCATGGGTGAGTACATGAGAATATGAGTGAGGTTCTGAATGAGTGCATGAGTGTCTGAGTAGATCTGTGAGTGGATGCATCAGTCTCTCAGTGGGTCTGTGAGTGGGTGTTTGAGCCTCTAAGTCAGTCTGTGAGTGGATGAATGAGTGTCTGACTGGGTCTGTAAGTGGGTTCATCAGTGTCTGAGTGGGTCTGTGAGTGGGTATCTTAGTCTCTGACAGGGTCTGTCAGTGGATGCATGAGTCTCTCATAGGTGCTCTGAATAGGTTTATGAATGTTTTGGTGGGTCAGTGTGTGACTGCATCAGAATGTCAATGGGTCTGTGAGGGACTGCATGAGTGGCTGTATCAGTGAGCGACAGGAAACCCTTCTTGGGTAGCTGTCGCACCTTCTAAATTAAAAAGTAAAAATGAGAATATGGGTGAGGCTCTGAATGACTGTGTGCGTGTCTGAGTAAATCTGTGAGTGAATGCATCAGCCTCTCAGTGGGTCTGTGAGTGGGTGTATGAATCTCTGAGTTGGTCTGTGAGTGGGTGCATGAGTGTCTGAGTGAGTATCGCAGTGGATGAATGAGCCTCTGAGTGAATCTGTGCGTGGCTGCATAATGTCTGAGTGTGTCTGTGAGCGAGTGTGTCAGAATATCAACGGGTCTCTGAGTGACTGTGTGAGTGTCTGTATGGGTCTCTGAGTGAGTTCATGAGTATAGGAGTGGGGCTCTGAGTGAGTGTTGAGTAAATCTGTGAGAGGAGGCATCACTGTCTGAGTGGGTCTGTGACTGGGTGTGTGAATCTGTAAGTGGGTGCATATGATTCTGAGTGGGCCTGTGAGTGGGTGTGTGAGTGTATGAATGGGTCTGTGAGTAGGTGCATCAGTGTCTTAGTGAGTGTTTCAGTTGGCGCTTTCATCTCTGTGTGGGTGTGTGACTGCTGGGGGGTGTGAGTCTCTGAGTGACCCTGTAAGTGGGTGTCTGAGTTTACAACAGGGTCTGCGAGTGGGCACATGAATCTCTCAGTAGGTCTCTGAGTGGGTGTATGAGTGTCTGAGTGAATCTGTGAGTGACTGCATCAGAATATCAATGGGTAGGTGAGTGAGTGCATGAGTGTCTGTATGGGTCTCTGAGTGCATGAGAATATGAGTGGGTGTGTGAGTGAGTACTTGAGTCTCTTAGTGGATCTGTGAGTGGGCGGGTCAGTCCTTGAGTAGGTCTGTGAGTGGGTATGGGAATCACTGAGTGGGTCTGTGAGTGGGCGCATGAGTGTCCGACTGGGTCGGTGAGTGGGTACATGGGTAAATGAGTCTCTGAGTGAGTCTGTAGGTTGGTGCGTGAGTCTCTGAGTGGGTCTGTCATTGTGCGCATCCATCTCTGAGTGGGTGTGTGAGTGCCCAAGTAAAACCGAGGGTGGATGTATATACATATTTATTTGTTTTAAAAAAATCAGTGATATTCATGAATTCGTCGTGACATACACAAATTCGTTGCAATGTTATGCTGTGGGGCCACACTAACGGTCGCAACAAATTAGCAAACATTGCGAGGGAAAAACACCTTATTATGCTCAGAAGGGATTCCTCAAGCACCCCTATAATCCTTTCATGGGGTCAGGGCACATGCAACCTGACCCCTTAAGCCACTTTCTACCATTTGGTTCGAGCCCTGGGGACTTCTCCGATGAGATAAAATTGCAGCCGAAACTCTCTGCTCAAGTTGCGGCCAACCAATCACGGCATGTTGGCGCACGCATTCATGATTAATCATGAAATCATAGCCAATTAGCCATGATCGCAGATAAACAATTTGGATATCCTTACATTTCTCCACAACTACTTAACAGATTTACACCATATAACTGAAAGCGTTATCTGTGAACCAAAATCTACCTTCCCGCCAAATTTTGTGTAATTCCATCCAGCAGTTTGGCTGTAGTCATGTCTAAAGCTCCTATGGGAATTAACATGAGAAATGCACTTTTGTGACCCTCATTTTCTTGGCCCCCACTTGGCGGATCACCCTGAAATTTTCCATGCACTACAAGATTCACTGAGGCACTTTAAAAATGAAAATTGTGAAGATTCATCAAAGACTCCAAAGATATAGGTAAGTCAAAAAACGCTTTTCCTATGGAAACATGGTCCTAACTATGCCTACCTATTGACATTCAACTGCTGCCACCAAAAAAGATGCATATTTTGTGGTAAGCTCTTTCTCCTTGTCTAAGCTATTGTCTCCATTAGCTTTACCTGCACTTTTCAGTTAGTCTTTGCAGTTGTCTGCACAGTGCTAACTTGGAAATCCAGTAATGCAAGAATCAACAGCAGTGAGAGATGAAGCTTTTATGTGGAACACCCGTGCTTTGAGCTGGATAGGATTAGGTGTACATATGATAAGATGTTGTAAATCAAAGTTAATCTACTTTTCTTAGCTGTTTGTGCTGTTGAACATTAGCCAATTGAAAGGTGTCATGTATTTTATTTATTTGAAATGTTTCATAAAGCGCG
This sequence comes from Lissotriton vulgaris, assembly GCF_964263255.1. Classification (NCBI taxonomy): domain Eukaryota; kingdom Metazoa; phylum Chordata; class Amphibia; order Caudata; family Salamandridae; genus Lissotriton; species Lissotriton vulgaris. The sequence goes on along the minus strand of NC_141694.1, from coordinate 791,118,592 downwards.
AACTAGACCCAGAACGGGTATCAGAGCGCTGTACAGAGAGGACAATTAACAAAGTTAGCATAGGAAGGACCAGGTGAAGGCCCTACTAGCAAAGGTTGTGCAGTGTAAGCAGAGCCCTACACCCCAAGAACGATACAGTACATTTTGAATCGAGTACAAATTTAAACCATATTAGAGAAAAAGATTGTTAGGCATACATTTCAATACACAAAGTAAAAAAGATTGTCAAGCACTAGAGGGAAGTGATTATCACACAAACATAGAGGCTATTGCTGTTGAAGTTCTTCCAAAAGTAGCCATTTGACTTGTTTCTTAAAAGAAACAGTTAAGGGGTTGGTTCTGAAATCCGTCGGAAGGGCATTCCAGATTCTTGGTGCTAGCCCTGAGAAGGTGCAATAACAGGTTCTTTTGTTGTTGAATTTGGGTGGTTTCAGTAGTAGGGTATTCGAGCTTCTTACGTTTTTAATGGAACCAGAGAGCTCAAGTTTCTTTGCCAGATGAATTGGGCTATTGCAGTGAATAGCTTCAGACAAGCAATCTTGAAGATGATCCTTGTATCAATGGGAAGCCAGTTAAGTTGAATTAGGTCAGATGTAATATGATCATGCTTTCTGGAGCCTGTGATTAGTCCGTCAGAGACGTTCATAGTAGCTCTTAGTGGTGCAAACCTTGCTTTAGGAAGCCCTGCAAGGGTTAAAAAACCATATTCAACTCACAAGATAACAGGTGATTCGACTGCTGATTGGACGTCCTCAGGAGGTAGGAAAGGTTTGATTTTCCTGAGGGTGTTTGATGGTTCACACTCTTAGTAGTGGCACTGATGTGCCCATGCATGTTTAGAAATTTGTCCAGAGTGACACCTAAAGAGCAAGCGGAGTCTACCACATGCGGGGAGCAGTTGAGTGCAGATATCTTTGATCCAGTTTTGCATTGGGGTCTCTTGTTTGAGGGGTTTAATCAGGAGAAATTCTGTTTTGAGTGCATTTAGTAACAGATGGTTATGTGTTAGCCATTGTTGAGTTTTTTGGAGCTCTCCTTTAAGAGTTTTAATGTCATCTGGAGATAAGATCTTCAAATACAGTTGCGTATCTTCTGCGTACACGTGGTATTGAATGTTTGACCCGTTCAAAATAGCAGTTAGTGGTTCCATGAGGAGATTGAAAAGCATGAGCGAGAGACCAGATCCCTGATGTACCCCAATAGTGACCGGGGTGCTTCCAGCCAAAGATTCGTTGACTTTGATTCTCTGCGTTTGATTGTGCAGGAAGGAGGAGAACCAGTTTAAGACAGGGCCAGATAGCCCCATCCTATATTGAAGAAGGTTATTCAAGTTATCATGTTTGATAGTGTCAAAAGCAGAGGACAAGTCTAGAAGAATTAGAAGACAAGGTGTGTCTTGGTCCAGAGCTCTCAAGGCATCATCCACAATGTGTGTAAGCCAGTTTCTGTGCTATTACCTGGTCTAAAACCTGACTGATGTTGGTCTAGCAGCTGATATTCCACAATATGATTCCATAGCTGAAGGTGAACGCACTTCTTGAGCAACTTTGCTAAAGACATGATGCTGGTGATCGGCCAGTATTTATTGGGGTCAGTTAGGTCTGCATTGGGCTTCTTGGGGATAGGTGTGACTTGCAGTCTGGAATCCTCTCCTTTTAGAGATATTGGTGGATGATCTTGGACCAGAGAAGCAGAATGCCGGGGTTAAGGTCTTTGAGCAGCATAGTGGGGAGTAGATCACTGAAATGGTTGGATGGTTTAAGAGATGCCATTGAGTGTGACATCTCATCCAAATCGTGGAGTATGAAGGTGTTCCAGCAAGCATTGTTTTGTGGTGTGTAATCTGTGGAGTAAGACAGAGCACTCACTGCTGCAGGTACTGTTACAGCCAGGGAGCTCATCGGCAGCAGATTAGCGGCAGCACGTTGCATTTCCCGAACAATGTTCCTAGACTTTTCCGAACAGTGCACTGAGAAGTCCTCTTCACTGGGACCTGCGATTTTGATTGCAGGAGGAGGATTAGTTGTTTGATGATATCAAACAGCTTTTTGGGATGGTTTTTAGTGCTGTCAATCTGCGCTGTGAAATGTTCTGATCTAGCAATGCGAATGAGTTTGTTATAAGAGCTTCTCTTCTTCCTTAGCTGACTGAGATTAGGGGTGGAGGGGGAATGTATCCACTGTCTCTCAGAGAGCCTTAAATTGTGTCTTTTGTCATTAAGTGCACCATTGAACCAAGGTTTGGATTGTTTACAAGGGATCCTTTGGAGTTGCTTCGGGGCTACAGAGTTGAGGATGTTTGTCATGGTGTTGACGTAGTGATCAGTCAACTCTTCCAAATTATTCATGTTAGTGTGATGTTCTAGAAGCTTCTTGCTCAAGTTGGTGAGGTTGGCATGTTGATGACCCTCAGGTTACGAGACAGTTGCTTGCTTTTGAGCGGTTAACCTTGTCTGAGCAATACCTTTTCCAGGATGTGAAAGTAGATTTGGTGATGCTCAGACCAATCGCATGGTATTATGTCATCCAGTTAAATTATGTGGTCTCTAGCTATTATAAGGTCGAGGGTAGCACCCTTGGTGTAAGTGGGTCTGTTGCAAGCCTGTACAAAGGTGAGGTTGGAGTATGATAGTGCTTCTGTCGTGTTTTTCAGTAAATAGGCATACTCTCTACTATTATTCATGGTTAGTGGTGCATTGGGGTTGGTTTCCTTCCATTGCCAGTTGGAACCTCCAGCCTAACATAAACTGATATGCACACTACACTACCTGAAAATCAGTTGCATGGCCTTACGCGAATTGTAAATTATTTTTCGGAGTCAGATTTAGCACAAATCATTTGCCAATGCTTAAATTGGCTATGCATGCAGTAAATAAGACATGTTTGAGTGTTAGTAGACATTGTGCTAAGGTACTAATGCTCCAGGTGGACTGGAGGACTGTGTAAAGAATAGGAAGGTCAAGGGAGGCCTGCACACACAAAACATATAGCCACAAGCTCTCACTTGAACAAACACACACATGCTTGTGCACACGTTTCGTTCACTTCCAAACACCTTGTGAGCTTAGTGTATATCAACACAGATGCTCACGGCTCCTCTACTTTCCTTCTTAGGTACTACCACTGTGGGTGACACCCATGGCATTGGACCAGTGGATCTCTCAATGATGGCATGCTTTAATAGTAATGTAAATGAAACTCAATTTGACTATGTCGTTGAGCAACAAGATGGATGTCCTCAGGATGGATGTCCTCATTTAAGTGAAGTTGCAGTCTCATGATAGGCATTGACGTTGTAATTTACAGAAATCACCCCATGTCAGCAGCAGTGCTGAAACTGAGTTCACATGCATTCAGTGAAGTGCCTTGCAGGACATGAGTTGGAGCTTGTACTTCCGCCTTTTTATGCTTTACAATAGCTAGAAATTAACATTGACTTTACAGTGACGTCAAAGCAGCCCAACTATACACTTTGGTTTTCAACAGGATTAAACGGGGCACTGGGGACAGTTCATTGTACATTTCTTCTGGCATAATGTTTATCAATCTGCCACTGTCTATGATAAAAGGTATTGAGCACCCATTCACCTTCAGTGTGATTTTGGGATAGTGTCCAAATGGATTTCGCGCTTTCACTTTTCGATCTTGCTTTGACCAGAGTTCTTCCTTGCAAAAAGCTAATCTTACATACGCACGTTGGCTAGGGGTCGACATTGACATCACACACCCATCTTCCTTACCGTCTCTTGACAATGACGCTGAGAAACTTTTAGACGAGGAATTTGACAACAATCAATATACTCACCTTTCCTCTTGCCTCAACTGATTTTGCCGCTTGGCCTTGTGGGTGTGGTTGGAACATCTCTGGAACTTTCTTGTATCCATTTTATTTTCTCAACGTGACTCCCTTGATCTTTTTTTCAGTCTGCACGCCATTACAAAATTGCTCTCTCTACTGCAGCCTTTAAATATCTGTCCAATGGCGGGATGTGGAAAGGAAAATATATATCAAAAACACAACTTCTTTTTTCTTGGAGACAATACTTTTTGGCCTTCTACCTTGTGTTTTGGCTTACTTTTCACACTCAGCACTGATTTGTTTTGGGCTGTTCCGGCCTCCATGTTAGCAGCTTCTCTGTTAGCTCTTTCTTCGGCTCTAGCAGCCATAAGTACTTGCTCCAAGCTGAGTGTCTCTTTCAGAAGTCATCATCTGAAGGGATCAGAGTGACAACCATATATTATTCTGAGATGCATAACCTCTTCATCATTTAACTCATTGAACTTGCAATGTTTAATAAGCAAATCTAGACTTTCTATGAACTGATCCATCATCTCACCAGCCTGCTTTCGGCCTTTCTTGATTGAAACTATGCCTTTCATAGTTAACATTTGGCATTGGATGGAACTTGGTGTTTGATGCCTCTTTGATTTAACAGTACATCACTTGATCGCTGTGTGGCATTTTCTTTATTACTTCCTTTATTCCTAGTAGTTGTTTTGTCAAATCAGTCTCGCTGTGGATTTGTGCCTGTGTCAGGTATTTATGAAGCACAAATATGCCTCTGTATACATTGGCTAGTATGATGTTGAATAACATCTCCTCAGAGAATTTTGGTTCCACAAGGGAGTGTAGGTAATAATTTAAAGCTTATAACTTTAGGGAGGGGCTCCATCAATGGACAGTACTGTTTTCCATGTACTGTTTTGAAATTAAATGCCAATGCTCGTGCCTCTACTCGTAGCGATGAGAGATGATCCCTAAAGTTGCCTTTTTTTAATAGAAAATCACCCTGATGTAAGTGTAAGTGGGACTAGGGCTAATTGTTCCTTAAAGAACCAACTGCCTTTTTTTCTCAAATTAGTACCAAAGGAGATCATTTATGTTTACTGTATATTGATCTCCATTCTGTTGTTTTTTATGAATACTTGGAAAGTTTTGATTAACCTCTGGAGACCAATTGGGGTTTTGCTCTATGATTTGATGTCATTTGCATATTGTAAACGTGATAGATGTTGGACAGCAATTGGTCTTGTTGGGTGAGAGTTTTCTATATTGATTGCGTAATTTAAGTCAGCAATGTATAAATTAAAAAGCAGTGGAGTCAGCACACATTCCTGCTTGTAGACATATTTTGCATATATTTTTCTTGATGTTGTATTGTCTATGCTCAAGTTAATGCGCACCTCTGTATTGGAATACAGTTGTTCTATCGTATGCAAAACGTTTGTTGTAATACCTCAGTGGTTCTGTTTTGAACCCAATTTTTCACTTAAAACTCTGTAAAAGGCTGATTTTAAATACATCAAGCAAGTATATAGCGTAGTATTTAGGTCAGGCATTTGAGACCTATTGTAACTTATCTTGTGGGGTAATAGCCATCCCCCTGCTGGCCATTTGTTTGTTTCAGTGTCCTTTAAAAATCCTCTCTTACTAGTGGTCAATCCTTTCCTTTGTCCCTCCTGTTTGTCTTTCTGTTCCTCCTGCACAGCAGGGACAAGTACTGTGGGCCCGATTCACAGAACGAACTTAAGACAAAATCCTAAACTTACTACAATTTGGTATTCACAGAATGCACTTACTACTATTTGGCATTCACAGAATGCACTTACTACTTCCGGTATTCACAGAATGAACTTACTACTTTTGGGATTCACAGAATGAACTTACTACTTTCGGGATTCACAGAATAGACTTACGATTACTAACTTTACGTCCGCCGCCGGGCCGTAATTTACGGCACTTTGGCGGAATTTACGGCACATAATCGCGTTTTACGATTGCGGGCCGTAATTTACGATTACGGGCCGTGATTTACGATTACGGGCCGTAATTGACGATTACGGGCCGTAATTTACGATTGCTGGCCGTTGGTCAGGATAGCCAATGGGAAACACCTGGCCAGGGTCCACCCATCCCCCAACATGGATCAGCTGACACACAGCAGCCAATCCCAGCCCTGCAGCATGTATGAATGCAGAGCAGACACAAGCAATCCCTTTTCAGGATGTCACTGAACGTGTTTGTAGCACTACCCCTTGCCATGCGGCAAAACCACTTGAGGAGGAGGAGGAGGAGAGCAGAGAGGATCTATAGGCAGAGGATCAACTCATTTGGAATGTCCAGCCAGGATGTAAGGGCCAGGTACCGTTTCCCACCTGAAGTAATCTTGGAAATGGTATGTGAGTGGGAGCAGGAACTTGACTCTGTGACCTGCTGCTCACATGCAATACCAGCATTCCTCAAGATCCTTTCTGCCCTCCACTTCTTTGCCACTGGGTCCTTCCAAAGGGTCACCAGTGACCATGTGGGCATTTCCCAGGCGAGCCAGTCGCGGTGCGTGCATCAGGTACTGAGATGCATCACTGCTAGAGCCCCCAACTACATCAAAATGCCATATACACTGGACATGAGACAAAGGGCAGCAAGAGATTTTTATCTCCTTGCACAATTCCCACGTGTGCTGGGTGCAATTGATTGCACCCATGTGGCCCTTCAGCCACCCCGCCACATTGCACACATCTTCTGCAACAGACACAGATGGTATTCCATCAATGTTCAAGCAGTCTGTGATGCCAGTGGAAGGTTCATCAATGTGCATGCAGCGTTCCCAGGCAGTACACATGACAGCTTCATATTCCGCATGTCACCTCTTGCTCGGCGTATGGCTGATGGAGAATTTGGTAACATGTGGCTACTGGGTAAGTACCAAGCACTGAAAATGAGTGATATGCGTCATTGAAATGTCTGAATGCCCCCCAATAGTAACGATTGTACAATGAGAAACATGGCCCAACAGACACTGCATGTATGAACGTATAGATCATGTTCTGTGAAAGTCAAAGAGTGACATGTTAACAACTGCCCTTTCTTCCCTCCTCAGGCGACGCTGGGTATGCACTCTCTCCACATCTCCTCACCCCTTACAGGCGTGCTAACACTGTACCTCAGCGTAGGTACAATAGGGCACACATACGTACTCGAGCCATCATCGAGCGCACTTTTGGTCTGTTGAAGTCGCGATTCAGATGTCTCGACCGTACAGGGGGTGTGCTTCTGTACTCCCCAGTAGTCGTGTGCAAGATCATACTAGCCTGTTGTGTTTTGCACAACATTGCTCTAATGCATGGCTTACACATGCCTCTCGAACCTCGACTAGCTCTGAATGTGGGAGCCCAGCCTATTGCACATGACCGACGTCAGGGCATGCAAGTCCGTGATCAGCTTGTTGCCACGTATTTTGCATGAGCAACCTGTGGTGTCACGGACATGTGGTTTGCTGTCTGTTGTCAATGATGAAATGTGGACAGACACAACAGTGTCCATAAATCCCACCCTGAGATGACTTTGCAAACAACACTAACTGCATGCATATCACAGCTGCAGACAGAAGTCAATAGGTGGATTGTGCCTCAGGTCACGTGCCCATGTCAGCGACATCCCTTAAACAAACTATTCACGCTGATGACAAACAATACATGTCCTGAGAGACATACCTGGACCTCATAAGGATGGGTCACCAAATCACAACAGGTTGCATACTCAGGCCTATGACCACTACAGAATTGACTCCCCCACAAATGATGGGCCCAGAATGTGAGTGATGATGTCATAGGAGAATCATGCACCATGGATCTGATTTACAATAAGAGTTGCATCTCTGCATATCAGCAGGAATGCCCCAGTAATTGTGCCTCACAGCAGACATCCCTTGCGCCATCATGGCTGTGCCGCATTTACAAAGCTGTGCGCTGTGGGCCAAGTATAGACAGAAGCGTGAAGCATATGCTGTCATAAAGGTGAAGCACCACTGGAGTTGGGTCGCAAGTGCAACGCAGCTCCAGCAAGGCAAGCGGCGAGCCGATGCCTAACATGCTGCATCAATTCTTAGGCCTCCTACAAGCAGGCGCAGGGTTGTGACGCAGCATGGCCATGAAAATGACTGAGTGTAATTTTGTACATTTCACGCTGCCACTGTTCAGAGGCGTTTGTGTGCTGGAACGCCTCCCCCCTGTGCAGGAACGCACAACTGCGGTGCAGGGCCTTACAATATTACACATTTCACAGAAACGTCACGTTGAAGACACCCCACAGCATGGAGTTGGTGCATCGCTGCTGCACCACTAAAGTTACGCTACTGTGGCGCAATTGGGGCACACAGGGGTTGTATAGCTGCCCCCATATGTATCTGACATATCCACACATCTCCACACCAATGTTACATAACACTTCATTCAACTCTGATACTGAGTACTCAATATGAACTACATGTCCCATAATGCAAAGTATGAGAATTGGAAAGTGGGATGGATGTAGTCAGCCCCCTACCCCCTGTCAGTGCATAAATGACATGAAATGATCTGTCCCCCCTATTGATACATATTCATGAATCACACCTGCATTTCACTTTCCCCTACATCAGAACAACAGAATGGCAGTGGATATGTTTACTGAATGTGGATGGCCCAGGATGAAAACAAAAAGGCAGCAAAATACTTCCTGTGATGTATTTCCTGTCTCCCACTACCTGTATGACATTTCCTGTATGAATTAATGTGTTCCGGGTCAATTTCGCGAGTTACGGCGCAAAATCGTAATTTCCGGTGCCGCATCGTAATGCGCGTGCGCGTAAACGACGCTCCGGAACAGGAAACTACGAAATCGGGCCGTAAATTACGAAAATAAACTAGAACACATCCTTTCATACAGGCAAGGTAATACATGAAGTGGGAGACAGGAAATACATCACAGGAAGTACTTGGCAGCTATTTTGTGGTCATTCTGAGTCATCCTCTATCACTGATCAGATCCTCAGGCATCCTGCTGCTCTCATCTGACCTATTTCCCCATAATGGCTGAGGAATATGAGGAGAGAGCCCCCCCTTTCTCAGACAGGGAGTTGGACATCTTGGTGGAGGGGGTGCTGGAGAAATTCCCTCAGCTATATGGGGACCCTGAGCACCAACTGAGCACTGCAGCCCGGGGCAGGCTTTGGGCCATCATCGCCGAGCGCTGCAGTGCAGTGGGAGTGGCCACCAGGAGGGCTAGGGCGTGCCGCAAGCGCTGGGACGACCTGAAGCGGTGGGCCCGTCACAAGGCTACGGAGCTGGCTGGCCTGTCCGCCCAGCACCATGTACATCGTCCTCGCCTCTCACCACTATACAGGAGGGTCCTGCGAGCAGCGTGGCCGACCCTCCATGCTCAGCTGGAGGAGCACGAGCAGCATAGACCTAGTAAGTGCATCATAGGCAATATGAGTCTGGGAGTAGGATGTGAGTGAAACAGTGCTGTACCATTGTGTGTCCCATGCCCCCATTAGCCAATTCCATGTCCAAGCAGCAGTCACCAAGTTTCAAGAGGCACACTGTGGAATATGGACTTTACAGGCCAGAGTGCTTTTTGGGAGTCGTAGTTTTATCATGACAACTGGGTATATGAGCCACACTCATGCATCCATATTGAATTCTGCTCTGCCAGCACCACTACAATCGAACCAAGTCAATCATAACGGATGTGTGCATTGGATGAGCGATGGTACAGAGACTGTCCAGTCTACACATGGCAGGTCATAGGGGATTGGATGTTGTGATTAGCATTGCACCTGCAGCGTTGTGTTACAATTGAGGCAGATCATCGTGTGCCTTGGAGTCAAGACAGATTTTGAGATCCTTGCATCACTCACAAGTCTTCATAGGTCTGCAAGGTGTGTCCACTGACAGACGTCCCACCCTCAGTGGCCTGTATGACATTTTACATGTACAGGTAGCTGACACAACCGCCCACCACTGTTCAGCGGTGTACGGCACTACCTTGTCAGTTAAGTAAGCCACTATGTAGCACTGGATTGTCGAAGATGTGTGGGGACATCAAAAGGCTAGACACACAATGTAGCCAGAGGAGTACTCCAGACCCCATGTGGATGTGTGACCCACATTTGTCTTGTCCCATACAATGCTACAAAGCAGATGACACTTGTCCAGATGTTAAATAGCTGCAAATCCATATCAATGGCCAATATCTATTATATCTGGACTCTTCATGTTCTCCTCTGGTGACTTGTAGTTGAACTGGCACATGCAGCTGTGACACGACACACACATCACAACAATGCCAAGGTTGAGGTATGGATAATGCAGTTGCGCAAGCCACAATGACACACATGAGATGTCCATGTCAAACTCAAATCAGCATATGACAGTGCATACATGTAATGCAAGTGCATGGACTGAATGGGGGTTGGGTGCACACTGCCTCACAGTCCAGGCACGGTTTGTCCCTTTGCATCCTGGTAAATGCAGTACACATTCCAAACTTACTTTGGAATTATCTGGAGTCAAACACCAAAGTTGATGCTGACTTTGCTGTATATCCCTAGACACGTGTTCCTGGAATGAGTGCTACATCAGTAGAGAGCAGCAGATTCAGAGAGAGCAAAGTAAATCATCTGGGTTTGCTGTGTGCCTGTGAGTGTTACTGTGACCTGAGAGGAACTTGGCAGCATTCCCAGCAAACACTGATGATTCAGGAGTCAGTTAGTATTGTACACAGCATTTACCCGGATGCAAAGGGGCAAACTATGCTGGGACTGTGAGGCAGTGTGCTCCCAACCACCACTTAGTCCATAAGGACTGATGGGCAGATCAACAAGGCACTTGCGCCTCTTTGCACCGCCATTGGGTCACTTTAGTGACGCAGCGGCGGAGCACACAAAGCGCCATGCTGCAGGATTATTACAACGTGACGCATACGGTGCAGGATCGCATCCTAAAAGTGGCTGAGTAAAACTACAAGATTTCACTCAGTCACTATTAGGGCCAAGCGGAGTCAAATCTACGCACCTGCTTGAAGCAGGTGTAAGGGTTGCCGCAGCATGTTAGCGATCGTGCACCCCTGAGCCTTGCTGGAGGCGGGTTCGCACTTGCCACGCCACTCCAGCAAAGCCCGGCTATTCCACCGGGGATGCATTACACATCTGCCCACCCAAGCGCCACGGTGTGCCGCTTCGTACATGCGGTCCATCAGGGGTGACGCACGGGTGGGCTGATGCGTTGCAACTCGATACACCTCTGCTGATTAGAGGAGATGCGGCAGAAGTTGTAAATCACCCCCTGATAACTGTACAGTGTGATCAGAGATAAACAAATTCGGACCTAGGCTATTCTATGTATGTGTAGCGTCATGCATGTAACAACCACCACATCAAGATTTTGCTTACACTTCTGCAGGCACGGATGGTGAGACAGGAGATCCGCAGGAACAAGTCCGGAGAAGTAGGCCATCAGTCCGCCGGCGGCTAAACCCTCTTTCCAGCAGCGAGGAGGAGGAGGAGGAGGAGGAGGAGCCCTCAACATCTGCAGGCCAGGGGGTTTCACCCACCCAGGATGAAGAAGGACACGACACTGGTACTATGTCCCGGGTGGAGGATGTGGAGATTGAAGGGGGGGATGAAGGAGCGGACACCTCGGACCATGATGCGGGGGATAGCCACTCACCCACACATACATCACCAGTGAGTCACGATGAGGTGTCCCCGGGGCAGGGCAACGTTCAATCTGGGCCTGCCATCAGCCCCTTTCTACCTCGAGAGTCCCCCATGCCATCGGGGGCTCCAGCTCAATCCCCTGATACCTGTCACCCTCCTCGTAGCCGCCAAGCCGAACCCATCCGCTCCAGACCTGAGGCACCACATCCCTACTGTGCCCCCCTCCCCAGTGCCGGTGCTGTTCTTCCTGTGGCTGTGCCAGCGGACTTGAGTTGGATGGTCGAGGGTCAACCTGACATGTCCGCTCGCATCTTGCTACAGGTGTGTCTGGAGATACGCTCGATGCAAGCGCACCTAGTCCGATCTATGGACAACCTCGGCACCCAAGTCCAGTCCCTGAACACAGCCATTATGTCTTTCATCTCCCAAGTGCCTTCCCATACCACCGTCAATGTGTCCCCCTGTCCGTTGCCCCACACTGTTTCCCCCCATACTCCTCGTGTTTCACGTTCCCGTGTGGTGCCTGTTCCTGCATCAGCCAGCCGTGTGCCTGCATCGGACACTGAGGAGCTGGACATTGTGGTCCTGGAGGATGACCAGAAAGACACTGGACTGTTGGACTGAGACATTGTTTTTGACGAAGATATCTTTTTCCCCTTGTGAATAGACTGGTTCCCATGACGCTACCTGACGTATTATATTTGTTTGGCCCCACCCAAATCCAAGTTCCCTTCTCCTTCTGCATTAAGATCATCATTTGTTTTCCTTTCTCCCTTCCAAACGGACGGTTTGTTTGTGTCCCTACATAAAGAACTTTGCAGAATTATACTTTCTCTGACTAGTTTGCCTTCATTTTGAATGTCTATTCCCAAATATAGACACATATTTAGTAAGTCATATGCTATGCACATTACAACGTGTTGCTATGATGTGTTACACTTGTACCTGTCTCACACACACACACACACACACACACACACGCACACACACACACACACACACACACAAGCCTACATCGTCAGAAGGGACATGGTACACAACAGGATATTACTTTAGTAGATATTTATTGTCAAAATACTCCTAAGGAGCCCAAAACAAATTGGCCATATCAATGGCGGTCATGTTTGCGTTTTCGCAATATTGGGGGGGAGGAACGCGGTGAGGGGTGAGGTTGAGGTTGTCGCCTTCGTGTTTGTGGGTGTTGTCCAGGCTGATCAAGAGGTGCAGGTGCCGATGGTGTCTGCACATTAGGTGTCTGTGGCTGGACAAGGGCTGGTTGATCAGGTGGTTGAAGTGAGTGTGCAGAGGTTGTTGGTGGCTGGGCAGGTAGTGGGGGGGGGTGGGAGTGACTGTGCAGAGGTTGTTGGTGGCTGGGCAGGTATTGGGGGTGGAGGGAGTGACTGTGCAGAGGTTGTTGGTGGCTGGGCAGGTAGTAGGGGTGGTGGGAGTGACTGTGCAGAGGTTGTTGGTGGCTGGGCAGGTAGTGGGGGGGGGTGGGAGTGACTGTGCAGAGGTTGTTGGTGGCTGGGTAGGTAGTGGGGGTGGTGGGAGTGACTGTGCAGAGGTTGTTGGTGGCTGGGCAGGTAGTGGGGGTGGTGGGAGTGACTGTGCAGAGGTTGTTGGTGGCTGGGTAGGTAGTGGGGGTGGTGGGAGTGACTGTGCAGAGGTTGTTGGTGGCTGGGCAGGTAGTGGGGGTGGTGGGAGTGACTGTGCAGAGGTTGTTGGTGGCTGGGTAGGTAGTGGGGGTGGTGGGAGTGACTGTGCAGAGGTTGTTGGTGGCTGGGTAGGTAGTGGGGGTGGTGGGAGTGACTGTGCAGAGGTTGTTGGTGGCTGGGTAGGTAGTGGGGGTGGTGGGCGTGCCTGTTTAGGGTGCGGGTGTGTTTGTTTACCTTGGCTGGGGTGCTGTGCAGTTTGTGTTACAGGTGTGGGGATGTGCTGTCCTACAGGCCGACATGATTGTTCCCCTCCCTGCGTTGGCCGTGAAGGTAGACTTTGGACCACTCTCACCATGGCCTCCATCATCTTCATGGTCGAGGCATGGTGTCTTGCACTCTCTTCCCTTTGGATGGATATCAGGGCAGTCATATTTCTAGACATTTGCTGCCAAGTGCTATCCATCCTATCCCAAGCTTGGCTCACCCTGTCCATCACCTGAGGGAATTGGGCCATGTCCTGCAGGGACGCAGCAATGTTTGACAGGGTAGCCCCTATGGCCCGAATGTCCTGCCTCACATCTGCCTGCTGTCTGAAGAAGTCCTGCTCCCACTGGCCACCATCGTCATGTGCAGGCCCCCTCTGCTGGTGTCTGCCAGGGATGAGATGAGGAGGTCCAACAACAGGGGGGCTGGCAGGTAGAAGTCTGTGGGCAGGAGAATCGTTCCCAGGGGATACCTGGTCCACAACAGGGCTGGTACTTCCCACAGATGGTGGAGAGAATGGCAGGGATGAACTGTGTAGGGAAGAGTGGGTAGGGGAACTACCATGTGGGTGCCGGACGTGAGGGCTGTGAGTGAGTGATGACTGTGAGTGGATGTGTGGGAGCCGTGGCTGGTTAGATTTATGCCGTGGTATTGATGGTTTGAGAGGAGGCAGACGGGCGTTGCTTGTCAGAGAATGTGAGGCCGGGACGTCAGGATTGTCATCCCCGGAGTCAATAAAATTGTATTCATCATCCTCCTCAAAGACAACGTCCTCTTGATCTTGATCCTCCTCTTCTTGGGCTTGAGTTGCAGCCGACATTGCTGCCTGGAGGATCAGGGGATTCTCCCCTCGGATTTCCGGTCGGCCAGCACTGGTTGTCGGTCTGTGAGCCTCTCCCTCAGCATCATCTGAAACACAGAGGTTGCAACTGTATTGGTGATTGACCAGGTATTACATGTGCAGCAACACCAGGGTTGTATTTACTGCACTTTGCATCAGCAGATGAGGATCATGTGATCAGGTTAGGGTGCCACCACAAATGGCCGCTCACACCATAGCCCTGAGGTGTTACACAGAGATCTACATGATACTAGCAAACTCACCAGTTCCAGTCACAACTCTCTGTCCCTTCGCGCTCCCCCCTGGTGTATCCTGCTGCACCTGTCTCCTCATAGTTGTTGTAGACATAGCTGTAGAGGGTAGAAATAACATTGTCAACGATCTGCCTCACCAAATGACAGACATGCATATGTGTCACTCCTGGTCTGTATTTCACTTTCTAATCAACAACTGTTGATTCCATGTAGAAGGGTATCTCGATCTCTGTCATGGCTTTGTAATCTAAGTTGTTGACACTCCTCATTTTTTTTGTGACAACGTTTTTATTGCAACACCAAATTAATGATACAGACATAATCATCATGTCATATGCAATATACATAGCAGGAAAGGCACATCACTACATTTCGCTCCTAAATCCGCCAGGCAAGTCCCCAGAAAGAGGACTAAACTGCCAGCACGCTGAGTCCATTCCCTGTTGCATAGTTTAGTGTCCATGGTCATATTAACAGGAGGTAGTGGATTGCTTTTGTACTTTTCACCCCTCCCCCACCCCTATCAACCACCCTCCCCCCCAACTTCTGACAGGCCCAAACTCCCCCCCCCCTGTGGCTGCGCTGCTCTATAACCCAGGTAGGTGTAAGGTCTGGTGTGCGCAAGGAGGTCTTGTACATTCACTAAGGTGTGTCCCTAGTTGTGTCTTGGGGATCATCTTGTTGACACTCCTCATGCCCGATTTACCTGAGGGACATGTGCGCGACGGTTTCACAGCTGCAGCCAGGATGTCATGCATCCCCCGGGATGGTGTCCGCTGCAGTGGTCTCATCCTGTCAGCACCTGTGATGAGAAATACATGTCCATATTTTAGTACAACAGATTGTAGCTATGAGATCAAATTACTTTCTCATTAGCCATTTGTGGATGATCAAGGACGATGTGCAGCATGTGTAGCTCATTGACTTAACATGTGGGCACCTGCTCACAAGCAGCATTTGCAAGCTCAGAGCCATGCAGCACTGACATCAACTGACGGACTTGTATGAGAAGGTTACTGATTTCACCCTTACCATTGTGACTGACTATTTTCATGGGTGTAATGTTGTCTGTTGACAAGTCAGAAAGGAGTTCATGTGTGAGATATGCAATTGTCAGGGGCCTGATGTTGTCCATTTGTGCTTCCCTACCCATGGGGTCACACCGCTCATTTTTGATTGCGAGAACACAGATTACTAATGTCCATCCTTTGAGTGTTCTCTGTTCCCATGCTCCATTTCCAACATCATGGTACTACTTACATGACAACAAATAGTGTCTTGTGCAGCAGACATCCAAACCTCATATTTCATACACTCACCTATACATGTGAATATGGGAGGCAAGCAGAAGACAACATTTGGTTTAGATCACACAGTGCAGATGAGGTGAGAAGCTTTGAATCTTCCCACCTGCATTGGATTATCCTGTTACTCTTCAGCAAAATCATTTTGCTGGTGTAACTGCATGAAGATTCACCTTAGCAGCCCCTGCACCCATCTCACAGGTACACAACTGGCACCAGTGTGTGCCTCAGCCATACCAATTTCATATTGATTTGACCATGTTACTTTTGCTAGGGATTTAGCATATCATTGACTTGCAAGCATGTTGTGTTGTGGACGTTTCTTATGACACATTGTTCTATTGTATGTCCATTGTGCACACACTTGGCATACATTTTGTGTCAGCATCTCATTTGCCACCAGGGTCTGATCCGCCATGTGTCCAAATGCCCTATGTGAGCATATTGTGATGCAGGATAACAGTGTTGTAAAACACATACGGTGGAGGTGAAAGGCAAAATTGATAAGCATTCAGCAAGTTTGACTTACCGTGGCCCAGCACCGGACCAGTATGTGGTCCCTGGACAGATGTCGAGTCCAACCTAGCAGAAGTCAGTGGGCGTCTGGGGTTCTGGGAGGACTGCATTGTACCTACAATGATACGATTGTTTAGCTACTTTACATTCCTGCTGCCACATGTGATGCATTCAATTTCTGGCACAGGACGGGCACAAGCAGTCAGGGTCACCATCGTTGCAGAAGTGTGTCATACATTATGTAATGAGTGATCCCACACATAACTTAGATTGGGCCCACTACCTTGATGCTACCTATAGCACAATGACATGCCTACGAATCCAGAGGTAAAGTCTACTATCGTGTTTTGTTGATGTCCGGAAATTATCCATCCAATGTACGCAGTACATGATCAGCTGTGTGGACTGTGCTGAATAAAGTATGTATGAAAGATTAGAAGTTGGACAGTGTATGCATAGTCAATACTACAGAGACTGGTATCTCACTGTTTGGTCTTCATTTCCGTATCGGTGCAAATGCTATTTCTTGATTAGGTCTACAAACACTATGACAATATGGTGTGTACACCCTTTTGACTTGTTGTGGATATCGATTACAGGATTGCTTTCCCCGTTCTGGGGACCACATTTACAAAGGTATGATGAGCCTAGACATTTTATGATTTGTCTTTCGCTGTTCACAATGTCATATGTTAAAGCTGAATGTCCATTGACAGCTCCAATTGTAATGCAGCAAATGTAGCATAAATGGTTGACTTACATAGCTGGGCACTATTTGTCCCTCTGTCGTCTTCTGACGATGTATGCATTTTGACCATCTCCTGTCCACTTTGACTTACCAGTTAGTGTGGTTGACATGCCTTCCTCGGTACGTTGCCGATTCCTCCTATGCGATGCAGTGACCTCTGCTACTGCAGGTGTCTGTGCTTTGGCTGGATGTGTCAATGGGTGAGAAGAGAGAAAAGTAGACAAATGGGAAATGTGCTTGTGTAAAGTTTCGGGGATTAGCCCATGTCTTGTGATAACAGTATTGCCCAGAACTGCCACAGACAGGGCAGGTATGAGCAGTGGTGTGTTGGGGTTGTAATGGCGTGGCGTAGTGGAAATTGGACAACAGGATATGTGTTGGACATATTCACATCAGAGGATACTCTCACCATCTACATTGTGATTTATGCTGGCACAGGGTGATGTACTTTTTGGAGATTTTGTGGCAGGTTTACAACCCCCTAGAAAAAGAATTTACACTGTTGTAGCATGACTTATGTGACAAAACGGTGGTGTACGACAGACAACACATTTAGGATTATTCGCAACGTGACGCTACTGTGGTGAATCGTCATGTTGTGAGGCCCTGCGCAACGTCAGCTTGGAGGTAGGCAGGGTGTGCACTCCTTTGGGATATGCCGATAATTATCGCTATTGCTTGGTTAGAGACATAAATTTACCGCAGAGCTGCGGCGATTTTTACCGCAAATAAACCTTGGTATTACCAAGGTTTAACGCAAATGCGATAAAAATCGCCGCAAATCATGAATATCGGTGAAAAGTCAGCGATATTCATGCATTACCGAGCTAATGCTCTTAGCCATGTTATCCACCACCCATTGGATAACATGGCTAAGAACTGCTCAGGGTAGGTGTTAGCTTTTGGAGATATTCGCGCTTAGCGCGAATATCTCCAAAAGTTGGTAATCGTTGATAGCGATGTTAGCGACTGTTTTCAGTCGCTAACATCTTGGCACGCCCACTTTGCATGTCATTAGTGATAAATATCACTGACATGCAAAGTGGGGCCCAAGATGGTCGCTATCTCTTACTAGCTGTCGCTAACTGGTGTTAGTGACAGCTAGGTAATAGGGAAATAATTTTATCTCCGCTTTCTTGGCTTTTAAAGCCAAAAAACGGAGATAAACCCCCTTGATAATATGCCCCTACGATAGCAGTCAGATATTTGACCTTTACTTTACTATAATACAAGCTTAATTGCACAGCAGGTGCGCCTGGGTTCTAAAAATAAGCACCGCCTTTCATCAGTGGGCTTGTTCTCTTTTATTTTCGCCAACATGGGGAAGAGTTAATGTCAGGAGTATATTGGCTCCCGTGATTTATCCCATGGCAATACAATGCAGCGCCTCGAACTAGACAGCAGGCCCCTCTCGGTGTCCATTTAATTTTCACAGTAATTGCATTGCATGGCGATTCCGCGGCTAGTTAGGGAAAAATCAATAGGCAAATATGGAAGTTCATTCAAATTTGTAAAAGCTACAATGGAAATAGACAAATACATCTAAATATTGGGTTCTGAAGTATAATTAAATTACCATGTGCAGAGACCACAAGCTGTTCCTTGTGAACTGCAAACGTATATTTAGTGTACTCTTTTCCTTCTCGTTTTAGGACTTGTGGGGCATATTATCAAGGGGGTTTATCTCCACTTTTTTGGCTTTAAAAGCCAAGAAAGCGGAGATAAAATTATCTCCCTATTACCTAGCTGCCGCTAACACCAGTTAGCGACAGCTAGTAGGAGATAACGACCATCTTGGGCCCCACTTTGCATGTCAGTGATATTTATCACTAATGAGATGCAAAGTGGGCGTGCCAAGATGTTAGCGACTGAAAACAGTCGCTAACATCGCTATCTCCTATTACCAACTTTTGGAGATATTCGCGCTAAGCGGGAATATTTCCAAAAGCTAACACCTGCCCTGAGCAGTTCTTAGCCATGTTATCCAATGGGAGGTGGATAACATGGCCATGAGCATTAGCTCGCTAATGCATGAATATCGCTCACTTTTCAGCGATATTCATGCTTTGCGGCGATTTTTACCGCATTTGCGTTAAACCTTGGTAATACAAAGGTTTATTTGCGGTAAAACTCGCCGCAGCGCTGCGGTAAATTTTTGTCTCTCACCAAGCAATAGCGATAATTATCGCTATTGCTTGGTAATATGCCCCTGTGTTCCTTCATGTGTAACATTAAATACAGTCCTACGTTTACCAGAATGAAAAACGAACTTCACTGAGGCCTCTTCTCCGGACTCTTGAGATGTTTTGAATGTGTGAGAACAGTCCCTGTTTGTTCCATTTACAGGGCACAACTTTGGATTCTCGCTCTAAACCAGCAAAACCAAAGCAATTTGCCCTGCTTCCAAGATCCCGCCAAAGCGTCAGGAACACAAAAAGGAAGCATTTGCAATGCAATCGGTCTCGCATTTGCGGAAGATTGAGCTATTAGCATTGTAAATGACAATGCCTTTTAGCTATGTGTTTTGAAAACCTGGAAGCAGTGCGTAAACATGCACGTTTACTGCCATCCTTGCTTCTCGTAAGCAAGGGCTATAGGTGCAAAGAGGCGCAGTTGCTGCCAGCCTTGCTTCTTGTAAGCAACAACTATAAGCACAAAGTGCGTGTTTACGCACTGCTTGCAGATTTTCAAGTCACATAAATAATGGGCATTGTTATTTACAATGCCAATAGCTTAAACTCTCACAAATGCGAGACCTATTGCATTGCAAATGCTTGTTGAGTTTTGGACCTCCTTCAATTAGATTGAAAAGAGCCAAGATATTGCGGGAATCACCGGTTTAGGAATGGAAAACTGTCTGATTTA
Organism: Lissotriton vulgaris; assembly: GCF_964263255.1. Classification (NCBI taxonomy): domain Eukaryota; kingdom Metazoa; phylum Chordata; class Amphibia; order Caudata; family Salamandridae; genus Lissotriton; species Lissotriton vulgaris. The sequence goes on along the minus strand of NC_141694.1, from coordinate 791,098,666 downwards.
GTGGAACTACGTTTTCTTCTACAATACACACTTCTAGGTCTTGGAGAAATCAGCCTGCGAAGAATTTACCTTGAACCTATTATTCATTGTGTCTTCTTATGGGACCGATTTTACAGATCGGATGCAGTATCGATCCTCTTCAAGAATCCATGGTTCTCATTTATTCCCAGCCAATATTTGTATAAAAGGAATCTGGATCTTTGACCAATATTTTGCATCCGACTGACATAATGTGGTTGGGAGGTTATTGGAGCCTGGAGCACATTTCAATTTCGATTTGTTGTAGTTGTTTACTGTGGTAAATAGGAATGCTTGAGCCAACGAAATGGTTACTTTGCCCTGGTTGGATGTAGTCTGTAGGTGAAATGCCATTGAGCTTGGCTATGTGATTGTTCCAGGCCAGCTCGCTATTATCTGCTTTGTTTGCTCTATTAATTTCAGTGGGATAATTTATTAATGAAGTTCCAAAATTATTTTTGGGTTTTTGTGCTTGCAGATTGAAAACAAGAATGCCCATATTTTGTCTTGGCTAGATGTGTTTGCCCTCCAACTTGTTGTTGAATTAGGTTAGGGCTTACTGACTTTTTGATTATCCTTATTGCTTTGTTCAGTACTGTTTTTGTACTTTTTGAATTCAAGAATCATACATAGAATTCCTAATGTAGGGCGCACCTAAATGAGTGCCTTTCCCATGTTAGGATTCGTTATTTACCACCAACTAAAAGTTGGTGGTAAATAACGAAAACCCCTAAAAAAACAATTTCATGCAAATTATTTCAGTACCATGTGGCAGACATACATGCCCTTAGGGCATGTATGTGTGCCACATGTGCACCCATACACAATTGAGGGGTGCGACAAGGTGTCAAAGTGACACCCTGCCACCCTTCAATGTTTTCCCTGTTTTACCAAATCGAGATTTACTGATTCGGTAATTCCCATTCATACCTATGGGCCTCCTGGCCCATATGAATGAATGGGGAATAACGAACCGGTAAATACCGAATCTTAACGATTCGGTAATACTTACCAAATTTTTCCCTACATAGCATTTACTGATTCTAAAATACCGAATCGGTAAAATTCGGTATTTTAGAATCGGTAAATTTCAATTACCTACATCTAGCCCTAGGTTCTTTCGGAAGGTGCCAAGTCTGCAGGCTCTTTCCTGCAAATGATTATGGGCCAGATCTTGGTAGCCAAATGCCGGTCGGTAACAGCCGAAAATCGGTATTTTCGACCATTACCGACCGGTATTTGGATTTTGAGATGTAGGGGCCAAAAAAATTACCGAATCAGTAAATTTACCGATTCTGTAAAATTACAGAATCAGTAACTTTACTGAATCAGTAAATTTACCAAATCGGTAAATTTAACTTTTCGAATCGGTAAATTTACCGATTCGGTAAATATAACGATTCGGTAAATAAGAAATGGAAAAAAAATACTTTTGAGAATGCCAGGTTATTAACACCAACATTGGCAGAAACATGTTGACCATCACTTAAGAGTATTGGAAACAGACCATTCAACTTAGTTGGCCTAGTCCTCCAACACATTTTTAATATGTCTTTTTGATAAGCCAATAAACTATTTTTTGATACAATAAAGACATTTTTAAACTCACCACTTCACACTCTCCTTATTCACGTAGTTTATCATTTAGCTCCCACATCTTCACATTACCCGCTCCGCAGAAAATCTGGCGTTGAAGCACACTGGGGTGGCTTTCGGTCACTCCCAGTGGGGCCCGATGATGTAGCATGTCACACACCAGGTCGGTGAGTAAGGGCTTTCTAGACACACCAAATTTATCCTTAGATCATACCATCTTTTCTTTAAATCATCCACTTCTCTGGTTGTCACCCCAATGGCATTTACCTTAGCCTGGAACCCCAGTCAGGTATTCCTCTTCACAGCCTCTGCTACCTGCAGAGACTGTCTTCCAAACAGCTGGGTGTGGTGTTGTACCACCTCCTCCACCGCACCTGCAGTTCACCTGTGCTGAACTTTAGTATTCTTTTCCTGTCAGCACCTTCCCTCTGGGAGTCTTGCAAATCCATCCTGCACTTCTGCACAGCTCAGCTCAGTACCACCAGTCAGTGTATCACAGCTCTCCTGGATGTTCAGTTGATCTGCACCTGCATGGGTGTGGCCACTTCCTGATTGTGGGGTGGGGTGGATGCACAGGATTGGTTGGTTCCTCTGTTGCTTGGTTGTAGGGTGGGGTGGAGGCACAGGATTGGTTGGTTCCTCTGTTGCTTGGTTGAGGGGTGGGGTGGGGTGTAGGAATGTGATTGGTTCTTAGATAAATTGCTTGATTTTCGTATCTCCGTTTTGGTATTTTCCCTATGAGATGAATGGGAATTACCGAATCGGTAAATACTGAATCGGTATTTACCGATTCGGAAAATACCGAATCAGAGATACCGAATTTTACCGATTCGGAATTTTTTACCGATTTTTTATTTTTACCGATTTTTTACCTACATACCACTTTCAATTTCTATAATACTGAATCGGTAAAATTCGGTATTTTAGAGTCGGTAAAAATAATTGACCTACATCTGGCCCTATATATGTTCATTTACTGAACCTGCCAATTTAAGGTGTTTCAAATTTGAGATGTGAGGTTGAGTTGTTAGACTGTTCTCGTGTTAAAAAAAAAAGCTCACGCACAATTCGTCCTCTTTTCAATGCTACAATCTATAGGAGAATAGGTTTAAACTTGTTTGGGTGGAGTCCAATGTCGTTTGTAAGGTCACAGAAACGCGAGTTGGCGCTATTGTCTTGATCTTATCGGATCTTCCATTCATTGCTCTCAGCCCTACAGAATGTAGAATTAAAAGGAATGATGCAGACTGCTTGGTGCCCTTCTACACTTTTTTTTATTTGGTTGGGTATATTCAATCAGTGATTTTGCAAGTTTACGAATTCGTTCCCTTCTGTGTTGTTCATTAAGTTCATACTGAAATCACCCTATAGGAGCCATAAGGCATCCAGGTAGGTTAGTTAAAGGCTTGTGATGATTTCTTCTGCTTTGGTTAATTTTTTTCACAACAAGTTTATTGACAAAGATGAGCACATGTGATAGAGTGGCCCCCTACAATCAGGATGGCACCACCAAACATACCGATATAATCTTGAAGATAGGACTGAGTGTCTAGTCAAGAAATCAATGTAATACAAGGATACAATAAACATTAACCCCGTCTTTATCTTTTCATTTACCCTTTAACCCAACTCCCAGAACCCTCCCCTGGATCCCACCCTAATCCCATGCATGTGCGTATATACAGTGTCGACTTAAATTCCTAGTGCGGCAAGTGTATGTGTGGGGGAGCGGGGTCACCAGTCCACATGGGGCTAAAGATCTTCCTCCGGTTCTGCAGGGGGGTCCAGTTGCAAGCCCCTGTAGTCTGCCCACCTTTTCCATATCTTAAAGTGTTTACGGGGGCATCCCCGAGCCTCGAAGATCGGGCGTTCCAAACCCATACAGAAGTCTATGCCAGCCTTCCATGCACTCAGGGGGGGGGGCCTCGCATCCTTCCATGCTCGGGCCAGATCTCTCTTGGCCACCACCAGCCCCAGGAGGAGCAGGTGCCTCTTGTAGATATTCCCACCCACCCCCTCTAGGATGTGCAGCAGGCCCAAACGGTGGGTACGGGGGAGGGTCCAGCCCAGCACCTCTGACAAACAGCCCCATACACCCCTCCAGAAGCCAATCAGTCTGGGGCACGACCATACTGTGTGGACCAACGTACCTATCTCCAACCCACACCGCAGGCAGTCCGGGGTCTCAATCAGTCCCGCCTTCCACAGACGCTCACGCGTATAATAGGCCCTATGAAGAATTTTGAATTGTATGAGTCGAAATCGCATTGCAATAGCCGCACCCCTCGGGGATTCTAGGGCCTCTCGCCAATCATCCTCATCCAACTGACCGACGTCGGCCTCCCAGGCTGCCTTCAGCGGGAGGAGGGTGGAGGAGAAATGGATGACCATAGTCTGGTAGATGCGCGAAAGTTTTCTATCTCCAAGGTCGCCCATGAAGACTTTTGCTTCAATCGGGCTGAAATCAGGGAGTGAGTCAAGGTTGGTAAGACTGGGCAGCAGCGCATGTCGGAGTTGCAGATACCGAAAGAATTGAGATTGGGGCATATCAAATTCGGTACGAAGGGCCTGGAAAGATTTGAGCGTCGTGCCGGACAGCACATGGCCTAATTGCGAGATACCAATCGCGTCCCAGCCATCGAAGCCCGATAGCTTAGACAGTTCTGGCAGCATACCGTTACGCCACAGGGGCGTCTCCGCGGTCAGTCTGCCCCACCAGCCCATGCGACGCAGGGCCTGTCGCCACACTGCAAAAACAAGTCGCGTAACCCTCGGCAACGAGCGACGCAGTCTGGGTGAGTAGAGGATGGTGTGAAGCGAGTTGTCGCCCATCAAGGCACGCTCCAGGGCATAAGCTGGGTCTCCACCATCGCCATACCACCAGTCATTCAGGATGAGAAGATGCGCGGCTTGATAGTATGACAGCAAATCTGAAGTGGCCAAACCCCCACAGTAGGTGGACAAAAAACAAGTACGCAACGCAACTCTGGCAGCACCCCCAGCCCACAGAAAGCGGCCCAGCACCGAGTTGACCTGTCTAAACCATTGAGGCGGGATAGGATACAGATGGTTCTGTAATTGGTACAATAGGCGCGGTAGCGCCACCATTTTAAAAATAGCGGAGCGGCCAAATATTGACAGGGGCATCCGAGACCAGGTTTTAACATCCGACTGTACCCGCTCCCAGACTGGTATGAGATTACGGTCCCATGCAGTGTCCGCCGAGTCTGAGAGAAACACGCCCAGGTATTTCAGCCCGGTCGTGGCCACTCGCAGCCCTGAAGCCCAGGGGTCCGTCACCGCACCCCCCTCCAGCACCCACAGCGTGGATTTATGGAGGTTCAGAAACAGGCCTGAAGCCTCTCCAAACAGTTGCATAACCTCTAGGACACGCGGGCCCGAGCGCTGCAGGTCGGTAAGGAAGAAGAGGACGTCATCGGCGTATAATGCGATTTTGTCCGACAGGGTGGCAGTCCACTGGAAGCCCCGTATCAGCGCATCCTGGCGCACTCTGGCAGCCAAAGGCTCCATGGCTAGTGCAAATAAATAGGGTGCTTTGGTTAATTTTGACGTGTTGGTTTCAAGTTCTAACTTAGGATCTCCAGTATCCATCAGGTTGCTCTTTTTTATAGGGTATTCCGTACATTCACATTTCACCTATGTGTATGGCAAGGCCTTCCTTTGGGTGTACTTTATTATATTGTCTTGTAGCTTTTGGTTGATATTCCAATACGTTTATTAGGGGAAAGGATGTTTCACACCAATTTTGTTGGACTAACAAGATGTCAGAGGAATGCCAACATTCGAATACATTATCGTTCATAACTACACGTGCCAGTTCCCGGACCAGAATGATGAGATACGGGGGAGTGGGTGAGATTAAATTAAGGGTGTGATTTGCCCAGACTGAAGATAGCCTGCATTTTCGAGTTGTTTAGTTTTTTCATTAGGGATACCCTGTTGTCTATACGTTGGATCCAGATAGATTTTTAAAATTGATCTTTCTTGGAACATAAAGTTGCTTGGGCCTGAGACACCTTTCAAGACCCATGTGTCCAGTTAGATGATTAAAGGTTTTATTGTTTTAATAGGGTTTAATGCTGAGTGGGGTTTGTTTTAAGGTTCTTAAGGGCAACAGAATCTCAAGGTAGAACATTTTTAGGGGTCCAGTGATGGCGAATCCCTCACGCTTTATAAAGGTCTTTAATTGAAAAAAGTTGATTCGCTACATCTAATGAAAAACAAGTTAGAGATGCCAATACTTTGCTTACTGCCTGGATAGTTTTAGTTGTTATGGAGTATTAGTCTCAAGAAAATGTAATATAAAAAAAACTGTATGACTGCCAGTGTTGGGGAAAAAGGAAGGGATTTAGAGTCCTCTGTAGCATCTATGGAGCTTCACAAGGTTTTGTTTGTTTTCCTAGTCTAATCTGTGTTCTGCAATTTCCGCGAGGGTACAGTCTCTAACTCCTTCTATTTCATGCTATATAACGTGATGTAGTAATATGACATATTATTACTGTTTCAGGATGTTTATAGGGTAACTTTTTATGAAAGATAAGATGGCCAATTTGTGTCATTGCCTGCAGGTTCACTGAACGGGCATGTAGTGCATTGAAAGCTTGTAGAGCTGACCGTCCTAAAGGAACACTGTAAGCTTGTTTACGGTCCAGGGAGTATCTGGCCTGGCAGGTTGGGCTGGAGTGTTCCCATGGGAAGCACGATCAAGACTGATTTGCACATGGTTGGGTTCAAACTGAAATGGCGTGGGGAGCCAAAAAACTATGGATTAAGGCCCAGATCTCTGTACTGGGGAGGGCGGGGGGAGTGTTTAACATTGTTCACCATTCTGTCCATCAATTGTTCTTTTTGCATTTGTCACCTCAAGTGGGACAAGGATGTCCAGTCGTGGGTCCCATGCTTGCCATGCTACTGGATTCAGACTATCCTGGCTGAGAAGAAGTGATACTGCAAAACCAGTTGCTTATTTCCAGTCCACAGTGGTCCTGGCCCTGCTGTTCAGGCTGGACTGTTCCCATGGGAAGCAGGGTCAAGACTGATTTGAAAATGGCTGTGCTCAAACTGGGATGGCGGACCGATGGGTTTAGGCCCAGATCTCTGTACTGGGGGTGAGTGTTTGACATTGTTCAGCTTTCCATACATCAATTGTTCCTTATGCATTAGTCTCCCAAAACTTGGCACCTTTATATAGAAAGTATAGAAAAATGTTAGTTTCATGGAGCGAAGGAGGATTTTGGTTTTAGATCAACAAATTCAACACTAGTTGTTTCATGTCCATTCGATGGCAGAGTTGAATAAATATTTAACTCACGAAAGATCATCCCCCACATGCATCAAGGTAGGCGTTTGCGATTCCTTATTTGCGATTATTAAGGAATCACAAATAAGGAATCGCAAAAGCCCATGCAAGTAGGAATTGCTAAAAAAATAGCAATTCCTTCAGATTTTAAAATTCTGAATCACAAATTGCGAGTCGTAATTCAGGAATTGCTTCCAATTCATTCCTATGGGCCTAAAGGTCCATAAGATTGAATGGGATTTGCATGCACAATTTGCTAGTACCCATTAGGTCCTCGCAAATTGTGCATGCAATTTCAAGGGTGCAGGGTGCCAAAAGGACACCCTGTTGCACCCCTGAAATTGTAATGTGCACCCATGTTGAGCACACACATGCCCCAATGGTATGTGTGTGTGTGTAACATGTAACTTTGAAAAATGCACTTTAGTGCACTTTTCAAAGTTTTTGCTAATTAAAATTCAGTTTCATTTTGAAGGAAATTTGGGACCCCTAATAGCGAAATCGCAATTTTAAATTGCGTCATGCATTGCATTTAAGGAATCGCAATTTGCGATTCCTTAAATGCAATCGCAATTTGAGTAATCGCAAATTCTGCAATTCCTCAAGTAGCAATTTTTGCATTTGGGATGATGCATCCTAAATGCAAAAATACCGGTCTCAAAGGGGCAGATTTTGAAAATCTGCCCATTTGTGATCGTTTTTTTATTTGATGCATGAGGGGGCAACTGTGTTATTTATGAAAGTGAATGTATGTTTGGATGCTGAATATCACTTTGAAAGTGCATCTGATGACTTCTACTCGTTATGTGGACATGAATGAGAGGAAAGACCTGCCCCTTAATCATAGTCCTCTAAGATAAAATTAATTCTTCGATAGAGTAACAGCAGGATAAGTGACAAAGAGTATGAATGTTTCAGAGTAAAAGGATATAATATTTCTAATGGACTGAATCATGATAACATTGGGAATAAAATTAACGGAAATAAGAAAGGACAGAGGCACAATTACAAGGGCAAAGAGCATGGTCATTAGGAAGAATGGAAGCCCCAGCCTTTGTAGTGCCAATGTGAATTTGTTATGATTGTGAAGTGGTGGAATTACTCTGAACAAAGCCAGACTATTGGTTATTTTGGACATGGGTTAAGGCACGAAATATAGGGAAGAGTTCTAGCCACTGTAAGGTACAGAGAATAAGGTCCCAACTGAACAAATCAAAATCCTTCTGTACAAGAAGTGAGGATGAAGGGTATGCCTGTAATGGTGATCATTTACAGCCTTTCGGAAGTATGAGAGACAGTCCAGGCAGTGATAAAGTCAGATTCATCTTTGTTAATCTGGGGGTGGAGAGATCAGGGTTGAATGCTCACTAGAACCATCCCTTGGCGTTCCATATTAGTATTGATGAGGGAAATAGGGCCATACCAGTCACATAAGAGGAGGTCTTTGTCAGGGGGAAATATCAGGATTATTATGGATTGGAGCACTGTAAGAGAGAAATACCCTGCAAATTGCAACCAAGAGGAAAATGGCAGGCCCGAGGTATAAGGAGGACAGCATAGGCCCAATAGAACTAGTGTGCATCTACCCATTTTAGGTAATCTAATGGTGGCAAGTATTTATTTCTGAGCCACACTAGTATCCAAAAAGGCTCCCTGCTCCAGGGAAAGAAGTTATTCACTCCTAACATAACCTGGCCATGGTATCCAGTCAGGCACTTGTTGGTTCTGCAGTACATTGACTCATATAACATATAGAACCCAACATTAAAGTCAAACTGCAATGTAACTAGTAAGCCCTATAATGTCATTGCTCCCTGCATTGCAGTTGGCCTTCTTTTCATCTGAGACCTCTTGTCATACTCCAGTAGGATGTTGTTAGAGTTTGGGAATGTAAACGTTAACGAGGTAGACCTGAAGAAAGTGAAATTTACTATCCATCAGAAAGTGGGTTGCTTTGTACTCATTCGGTACTGGACTGCCCTGAGGTAAGACCCCATACCCTTCAGGAATTCGATGTAAATGAGGAATAATATGGTTATCCATCCCATATTTGTATGTACTTGCACACCCTGAGGAATCTTTTCTCAGAAATATTACTCGGGCCCTTAGCAGCTTAAGAAGTAAATAATTCTCTGGTGCTTGATCAGGGAATTGATGCGCCTAATGTTCACTATCAGCAATCTAGAGGTGGACATTGGCATTCAAAATTAGAGGCGTTGGATGAGGCTGTATTATTTTTTTGGCAATTCACACATATTCGCCTGTGATAAACTTCAGTCAATCCTCTCAAATATCAAGCACATTATACCGGAATATCTGTTGACCATTTGCTTTAAAAAATAAAACTCATCTCTCACTTCCCACCCCCCACGTGTCCACCCAAACTAATAAAGCAATGGGAATAATCCCATAAAAGTTGAAGTGCAAGGCTCTACATAAGTGTGTTAAGGTGTGTTCAGACAGTCATGGCTTACTCATGGAATTGAAAATTGGGCCTTGTGGGAGAGAGAGAGATAAGACAAACCATTGGGCCTGAGTTCACACTTAAATATCAAGTGTTATCAGTCTCTTCACGAGCCCTCTGGGATTGGTGTTTTCAATCAGAGAGTAGGGTTTCTCAGAGGCACTGAAGTAGTGAAGCCTGGACCCCACCTGAATCATGTCAGGAACATCATTGCATATTTGATGTTGTGTATTCTGAGTTTTTCTTTCACATTGTTGGAATTGCCATGCTCCTGCTAGAATAACTATCTGGAGTTGGGCTAGAAGGAAAATCCACACATCCTCATATAATCTGGCGGCATGGTGTTTTTTTTCACGGTCTCCACTGTTGACACGGTCAAGTGGTATGGACATGGTGATGCACCCCACCCAAGAGGGCGTGTTGGGCCCTTGTGGTCCCATCAATAACGAAAGAGGCAGGAAGCAATTTGTCATTAAAACATTATGAAGAATCTGAAGCATACATTTTATCATGAAAGTCATATAATTCATACAGGGGAGGCAAGTAAATTGCATGTTGTATCAATGCAGGTAGTTTTCAAGGTAATTGAGTTTGCATTGTTATTTTTGTGTGTGTAACGGTGAAAACCTCCAAAGCTTTTGAATTGGATGTGATTGCCTGCTACCAATCACTTGTTTGTTTAAAAAAATCATGTGTGCAAGCTTCCGAAATGTATGTATTAAACTTGTAAGCAGGCCAAGACAACTTGCTGCACTGTATTGCATGAAAGGGAGAGAGCAGAAACACACCATGTTTACAAACATATGGCACATTTCTGCTGTCTCCCAGTACTGGCGCATATGTGGTTGCCTAGCGCCAATGCAGGCTCTCATGGGCCATGCTACAAGGGTGTCTTCCTGCACAAAAATTCTTAATGGCATTTTCCTGTTTTTGTGTGTGTTGCAGAATTTGGGTTTACTAAACCACGTGGAGCCATGCAAGGTGACTGTGCATGGATCACACAAGGGCAACACAAACCCTTAGTAAATTTGTGCCTAATTTTCGAAGCATGCTGCACAACACCAAATGTTCATGCACACTGTGTCTATGACTAATACCCACACCAGCCCTATCACCAACTGCGCATGACCAAAAGCTGTGTACAGTGTGTTCCTGGGAGATAGTTCGGTTTTGGTCAGGCTCTGCATATTATTTTGCTGTATGTAGTGTGCTCTGGTCATAGGGCTTGGCCTGCAGCCAGATGCTGATGCTTCCTCAGTGAACCAAATTTGCTACGCAAGGCATCTGACGATATGGGTGGACAATGGGAACATGCTTTCTGCACAGAACTTTGGCCATGCAAACATCGGGCTCGGCGTTAAGGGTTTTCACCAGCTGTAGTTCCTCTGAGCTCTCTGCACATTACTTTTGGCCTGCAACCAGGTCTTGTACTGAGCCATGCCTCAGAGCAGGCTCTGTACACAAGGCCTGGCTTGTGACCAAATCCTGAATGAACTCATCCTTAAAAAAACTATGTCCAGCCTTAGGCCATGCACAGTAAGCTATTGGCACAAAGATAGATGTCAAACTATCAATACACAGGGCCTTTGGCAGATGAGGTTGGCTACAATGCCGCCCCTGTAATCAGACTCCCATCTGCCCTTGCAATAATCTAACCCCCACATGAACAGCCTTTTTATTATTTGTTTTGTAATAAACTTTTGTGGCAAATGGCCACTTCTAAATAGTACTTCATAAACGTTTGGAAAAAGTCTTGGAAAAAAACAGAAGATAATGTTGAGATTTCTTCATAAGGTAGAGCTTAGCACATACTTTTTTGGTTATTGTTCTCTTTGTCTCTCCCTCTCTCTCTCCCTCTCTCTCTCTCTCTCTCTCTCTCTCTCTCTCTCTCTCTCTCTCTCTCTCTCTCTCTCTCTCTCTCTCTCTCTCTCTCTATACATATATGTATGTCTATATATATATATATATATGGGCATGGCAAACTAACATCTAATACTAAATCCTCCCTGATTCCTGTGAGGAAGTGAGTGCGTTCTTTTCAATGCCGCAAGGAAAAATTTGTTTCATTCACACCGACGTGGCTTTGCCGGAAAGAAGTGCACTGACAAGTGGGCTAGACCATAGGCCAGAGTAATATATATATATATATATATATATATGAGGTACGTGTAGTTCCCAGTACAGCGCAGCGCAGTCAGCCACACCGCTAGTCAGGAACAGGCAAGACCCAAACGTGGTGCAAATGAATTTATTTAGTTTTCAGCCCAGCACCAATCCGCCATTTTTTTAAAAAATTTTTTTTGTTTTTTTTTGTTTTTTTGGTGCAAATGAATTTATTTAGTTTTCAGCCCAGCACCAATCCGCCATGACGCGTTTCGGCTAGAGATAGCCTTGATCACATGACAAACGTCACGGGGGATGACCACCCCTTTTAAAGTGCAATACAAGTCATCACATGTGATAGAAAGCGAAGAAATACTCTACTTTCTGAAAAAAGACAATTTGGATGTACAATAACTGCATAAATGCATGAGTCACACAAAGGCAACAATCAAATCATTAGAATTGCATAAGTAAGAGTTCATGGCATGGCTACTAAATAAATAAATAAATAAACTTGTTGATAATACAAAAAGTTTAAAAACATTTAAAAGCCTATATGTAGTTTTAACTGTTCATATTACAATTTAAAACTTTCGCCACGCTAATTATGTACTTGTCGGGAAAACTCATTATCACCATTGTTAATTAACAAGTACTGTTGCATCCTTAATACAAACCACAATTCATTTTGTACCAGGGTATCAAATGATCGGATAGTGCATGTAGAAGTACTGCCCATGTGGGCTGCTACAAGATAAAGATCTTAACCGCCTAATAATCAATTGTGCAACACAGTTATTACAAACACAACACATGACCTGATGACAAAAAAGTGCTACTATAAAGTGAATTGTGCAAAAAGTAATGTTAATTCATTAATTTTGTAAGTGAAAGGTTAAAATCATTGGTCAAACAGTGTGAGGGTCCAGGGTTCATGCTAAATACTAGCCATACCACCATTTCCATATTAGATTCAAGTTACAGGACATATGAAATTGGTTCAGGTTAGACTGGAATGCAACAGCAGAGTGGGTATGTACAGGTTATAGATGTGTGTAGCAATCCTCTCCCATATTGAGACCCTGAGGTGTCTTGGTGTCGAGGGAGATAATATAGCGGGTCTCCAGCTTCCTAAGTTGGGCCTCCCTGTCACCACCTCTCCTTTGAGGGGGGATGCAATCTATAACATAATAGCGCAACGTTGATGCATCTTTACCGTGTGCTATTTCAAAATGCCTAGCTACTGGGTATGTAGGATCAGCATGTGCAATTGCACGTAGATGTTGTAATATCCGCTTATGGACCTGAGGTCGAGTACTGCCTACATACCGGAGCCCGCATGGACATTCTAAAACATATACTGCGAATTCTGTTTTGCAGCTAAGTTTTTGTTGGATCTTAATAGGTGTGGGAGATAAAGATGTAACTACCTCGGTTTTACTCACACCATGCTTGCATGCTTTGCAGCTAGAACATCGTATGAACCCCTTGCTGTCGTCTAACCAGGAGCTAGTTACAACTTCAGGGCTACTAGATACCAGGCTATCTTTCATTGACTTAGCTTTTCTATATGTGATGCTGGGATGTTGAGGCAAAATGGTGCCCACACAGGATCCGTTGAAATCAGAGACCAATTGCTTCTGATTATTTTTTCAATTACTCTGTGCTGGTTACTATAGCCAATGATCAATCTAGTGTCATTGTCACATACTCTAGCAGGGACAGTTGGCTGATTTTCACCTCCTAAACCAAGGAGTTCCATCCTGTTAGCCCTGTTGGCCCTAGTCATAGCAGCATCCAAGATAGCTGGTTTGTAACCACGCTGTAGAAATCGCTCCCTACACTGCAATTGCGCTGCACGGCACTGGTTTTCACTGCTGCAAATACGTCTGACCCGCAGCATCTCCCCATATGGGATGCTGCGAATTAGGTGGGCGGGATGATGGCTGTCCGCATGCAGCAGCGTATTACCAGCCGTGGGCTTCCGGTACAATTTAGTTTGGAGGGTGCCTTCCTGAACGTAGATCTCAACGTCAAGAAACACCACAGATTGGGAACTGACAGTGCTGGTTAGTTGGATATTAAGATTATTGATATTGAGTTTATCAATAAATTCTCTCACCTCTATTTCAGTCCCCTCCCAAACAAAAAATAGATCATCAATGTAACGAGACCAGAGTTTCACTTTTGTGTTCATAATGTCTGAATGTTCTACCATCAGGACCTGCTCCTCCCAGAACCCCATGTGCAGACATGCGTAACTCGGAGAGAAGCAGGCCCCCATAGCTACTCCTCTGGTCTGTAAAAATAGCTGTTTAGCAAACAAAAACATATTGTTATTCAAACACATCGATATCATCTCCACCACCATTTTAGAATGTTCATTGAAACATCCATCCCTCTTCCCCAAGAAGTGTTTAATGGCTCTTAGTTCATCTTCATGGAATATGCTGGTGTAAAGAGAAGTGACGTCCATAGACACCAGCATATAGGTGGATTTCCATCTGAAATCGATGAGTTTTTTCAACAAATCTGTTGTATTTATTCACTGAAAAAACCATAGGTTTTAGCCCATATATAGTTAGGGATTAGCATTTACAAAACCTTGAAAATTCACTGAAAAAACCATAGGTTATAGACCATATATAGTTAGGGATTAGCATTTACAAAACCTTATTTTACTCGCATAAAACCATTGAAATTCGCATATATAGTTAGTTGCGCTAACTATATATCGCGCACCCGCAATCCACTGCTGATGATGTCACATATTACATCATTCATGGCATGGTCAGTGACATCACTGATGACATCATCCAGTTGCTGTCTGTTTCTGTAAAGTTAAAATATGTCTTACATATTGAAGAATGAGTGGATGTATAAGTGTCTGGATGAAGGATTTAGTAGGTGCATGACTGACTGTATGGGAGAGTGATTAAATGTGTCTCACTGAGTGCATGGGTTAGTGACTAAACTATCTTAATTTGTGCATCATTATATCTGTTGTTCTATGAACTGCTGCATGTGTTGATCAGTAGCTATATGAGTAACTGTATGGGTTATTGATTGGTTGTCCAAGTATTTGTATGGGAGAGTGTGTGTGTGTGTGGGGGTGGCTGGGAGGTGTGTGACTCTGTGCATACATGTGCGAACAGTTGATTCACTAGATCTATGGGTTCAAAACTGCATGTGGAAACAGCTGTATGGGTGGTTGACTGTGTACGAGTGTATTGGTGAGTGAATGGATATCTCAGTGCTGCATGTCAAAGTAAGTACATATGTAAAACACAGTACATGTGAGAGTTCACATATATAAATTACTGTGCATAAGAGCCAGTGAATGTGTGAGTGGCTGTATGGATCATTGTGAACTTGTATCAGGGATTGTATAAAAGAGTAAATATGTGTTAGTATATGTTCGAATAAGTAAGGTGTGTATAACTGTATAGTTGAGGAAATGGAGGTGTGATTGATTCTTTGCATGACTGACTAGGTGTGTGAGTAACTCCATGGATGAGTGACAGTCTGTGAGTGTCTGTTTACACTGAGTGTATCTAAGGTTATATCAGAGTCTGAAGAGGTTCATCGTATAATCACATGAATGATGTCATCAGTGATGTGATCAGTAATGTCAAATGAGATGTCATCAGTGATGTCATCAGTGATGTAATTTGAGATGTCATCAGTGATGTCATCAGTGATGTCATTTGAGATGTCATCAGTGATGTCACTGACCATGTCATGAATGATGTAATATGTGACATCATCAGCAGTGGATTGCGGGTGCGCGATATATAGTTAGCGCAACTAACTATATATGTGAATTTCAATGGTTTTATGCGAGTAAAATAAGGTTTTGTAAATGCTAATCCCTAACTATATATGGTCTATAACCTATGGTTTTTTCAGTGAATTTTCAAGGTTTTGTAAATGCTAATCCCTAACTATATATGGGCTAAAACCTATGGTTTTTTCAGTGAATTTCAATGGTTTTTTAATAGCAAATATCAAAAGCTGTCAAATGTCAAGTACGTGATAGGTAAAAACATTTTCGTGTTTATGCACGCTGATGTGCTTTGAACGCTGTCCTCCCCCCCTCTTTTCTCTTAGAAGTACTCTCTGTTTGCAGATAGTGAAGGGTAGTTAACGCAGGCCTTTGCCCCCGTTGTAATCCGTCGTGCCTGCTTGTCTCTCCATTTGATTGATTGTTATCCTAGCATTTACTATTTTAGAATTTATTCTCTTTGGTTCATTCTCTATTTACTAACAAGCACAAAGCCGCAATACTCTGTTTAGTCTTTGCAGATAGTGAAAAATCGTGTAAAAAAAAAAAAAATTATCGAGCAAAATCAGTAGGCCACTAATGGGATCTCTTTTTGACCTCCCTAAAATAGAAACATTAGGAACAACCCTTCATGAGAAATACGAAACTAGTGAGATGAACTGAGCTCCACACCATGATGGCTGCAAGACAGCTCGGCTCCGCCACCCACCCCACCCAAAATAACGATAAGCTCTATGCAAATATTATAAATATATACAACACACCAGCAAAGTAACAGGGTAAAACATTTTATTAAATAACTATTTACATACCTATTTTATACTTTTTGTTGCCTGATCCGGCTAGCTCAATCGATCGAGCATGAAACTCATGCACTCTGATAGCAAGCGTTGCTGCTGATGCTATGCAAACAAAAACTGGTTTTCAGTTTGTACATTCTTCAAGATTTTTCATCCAAGGCTGGTTGAGAGTTTGTAGAACGATGGCTTCAGATTTTCAACATACGGTGTGGTGGCGCGGACTGGGAGGGTGCGCTTGACTTCTGCCCCCTCCCCAAGTCGTGTTGCCCTGGCGTGGCCTAAGATCGCCCCCGACATAGGCGGCCGGCTCCCGGGGTCCGGCGGAACTTTTTGCCTTTTGATGACTCTTCCATTCTGGACCTTATCCCACAATCCGTTTGACCTGAAGACACGCTGTAGTGGGGCGCCCCTTTACCGTTTCAGTTGCCATTCCGCCCGCTTTTGCTACACTGTGCCTCTTCCGCCATTGAGCTGTTTACCGCCCGCTCTTGCGACTACAGCGTCTCGCTCACCATGTAGTTGAGTTGCTCCCGCTCTTGCGATGCAGCTATAGGCGGCTGCCACAGGACTCTCAAAATGGCAGCCGCCTCTTCAGATTTGGGCGGGGTCCACTAAAATGGTCATGGGACACCTTGGAACTCGGACGCATGTCTGCTAGGGCTTGGGCCCCATTCTCGAAAGCGTCCACTGAGCCTTGAAGATTCTACAAAAGTCTTGGGGGCCCCTGACTCCCGCAGGATTCTGGTGGGGAGCGGCTGCCATGATTGCTCGTGGAATGGCCACGACTGAGATACGAGATGGTGGTGCTCTCATGCTAACGCCAGCTTCAGTCTGAAACATCCAGAAACACTGTAGACTACCAATTCGATCAGTTCCGGTAGCGGCCCAACGTGACCCGGTAGGGAAGAACTTGCCCTCCCCTCTTTGACTGATGGTTCTTGTTGCCTGTCCCTTCTGTTGTCATTTAACAGAACTTTTTAGACTGCTGAAAGGGGTTGTGTTCCGACCGCTGGTTGGTGGAGACATTTTGACTATATTCTGGACCTACGTTGTCGCGTAATGCGTTATATGACACGCCGTGTTAGCGCACCCGGAAGTACTCCATTGCGCGAAGCGCAGCTTCCCGGAAGGGATCCGGGGCGCGGCGCGCAGCGCGTAACGTAAGCATAACAGGTCATGTGACTTGTTAATAAAACTTTTCATTGGTTCATTTTACTTTTGTTATTCTAATGATGAAAGGCTTGGTCATATGACCTAAAAATTACGCTTTTTATTGCTTTCAAACATTATTTTTTCTTAAACATATATGTTATAATGTTCCAGGCTAATGTATTTTCCCGGAAAATTTACAACTGTCCTGCAAGTAAAATATATTCCTTTTTCTAGAAAAAGGGCGTTTCTTCGTCCCATGACGGAGCCGTTGAGCAAAAGATGCTCGGCCTGCTGTCTTAGTCGCCGATACGCCTGAATATCAGATTCTTATCGATCACTTTATGTTGCAGGAGTAAAAAACACAACAGCCCTTGACCATTTATCTTTACTGCGTTCCTGCGTATTATACCTTTTATCCGTCATGTAATTGGACTGCTTTATTTCACTTGCCTTTTACTGATTCGAAAACAGTGACTAAAATTAAAAATGTTACCAATGTAAATACTACTACCATGTTTTGTTTTAAAAACGTTTATTGTGAAAATGTCAGTATACAAATACGGGCCTATAACCACGTGGGCCGGCCACGGAGCAAACTGGAATCGTATATGATAAGGAGACATTTACACTGTAGAGGAACGCAACGAGCGGGCCATTAGGTTGCAAGAACTAAGGTGTCTAACAGTTGCGGAATCGGTGGACGTACATTTTGTACTTAAAATACGACAGGGCCACTTACAATAAAATTATCTAGATATACATTTGCGGGCAAGTACCATGGGTGATGTTAATTCGAACTTTCAATAGTACAGTAATCAATAACACATCAGAACTTAATATCAATAGGGATGTCGAAATATTCAATCAATTCTCGTTCCCGCCCGCCATGTGCTTCAAAACTGCATACGTATCTCGTGATATCAAGGTTGTGCAACCAGTACACAACAAGGAGTTACGAGTCCCATTTATACCGGCGCCATTTTGGGCGAGGCCGGGCAGGTCCAGGATATAGTCAAAATGTCTCCACCAACCAGCGGTCGGACCAGAACCCCTTTCGGCAGTCAAAAAAGCTTCAGTTAAATGACAACAGAAGAGATAGGCAACAAGAACCAACAGTCAAAAGAGGGGAGGGCAAGATCTAAAGCCATTGTTCTACAAACTCTCAAGCAGACTTGGATGGAAAAATCCTGAAGAATGTACAAACTGAAAACCATTTTTTGTCTGTATAGCATCACCAGCAACCCTTGAGTCAGCTTTGTGTGAAGCCGCCATTTTGATTCAATCAATAGCGTCCCCCTGCACACATTCAGGGACTTGGTCGTGTCTAAAGGTCAAACGGATTGTGGGACAAGATGCAGAAAGGAAAAGGAAAAAAGTTCCGCCGGACCATGGGAGCCGGCCGCCTATGTCATGGGCGATCTTTGGCCACACCAGGGCAATAGTGAAGCTGCAGCAGGTGCAAATAAGCTTCAGACATTGTTACAAGCGCTGCTCAGAACTCTCAACTATGACACCACCTCCGTGCCATCCGGATCTTGGCGCCTTGTGCTGGTTCCGACCTATTCACACATCGGTCCGCTACTGACACCACCTCATAGGCCAACGGGACACCCCACGCCGACTTTTGGCACAGCATTGTAGGATGGCCACACCAGTGCGGCAACTTGCTAGACACCACCTCGGTGCCATCCAGATCTCGGCGCGTTGTGCTTCCTTTGGCCTGCTGTAGTCGCAAGTGCGGACGCAACTCAGCTGGATAGCGAGTGAAACACCAAGGGGCGCCCCACTGCAGCCGAGGAGCCTCCATCTTGGGGGCGACGCACAGCATCACATTGCTTTCTCAAACAGCCCCCACTGACTGACGCGACCTCACAGGCCAACGGGGCGCCCCACGCCGACTTTCGGCGCAGCATTGTAGGATGGCCACACCAGTGCGGCCACTTGCTAGACACCACCTCGGTGCCATCCAGATCTCGGCGCGTTGTGCTTCCTTCGGCCTACTGTAGCCGCAAGTGCGGACGCAACTCAGCTGGATTGCGAGTGAAACACCAAGGGGCGCCCCACTGCAGCCGAGGAGCCTCCATCTTGGGGGCGACGCACAGCATCACATTGCTTTCTCAAACAGCCCCCACTGACTGACGCGACCTCACAGGCCAACGGGGCGCCCCACGCCGACTTTCGGCGCAGCATTGTAGGATGGCCACACCAGTGCGGCAACTTGCTGGACACCACCTCGGGGCCATCCGGATCTTGGTGCGTTGTGCTGCCTTCGGCCTATTCGCACATCGGTCCGCTAGTGACGCCGCCTCACGTGCCAACGGATTTTCTACGCTTTTTATAGCACCCCGTAACGTAAGCATAACAGGTCATGTGACTTCTTTATAAAACTTTTCATTGGTTCATTTTACTTTTGGTTTCCTAATGATGGAAGGCTTGATCATATGACCTAAAAATAACACTTTTCATTGGATTAAAACATTTTTTTTCCCAAACGATGAAAGCCCCACCTTGTTTCTAGATGTTTCAGACTGAAGCTGGCGTCAGCCTGAGAGCACCACCATCTCGTGGCTCCGTCGTGGTCATTCCGCGAGCAATCATGGCAGCCGCTCCCCACCAGAAGCCTGCAGGAGTCGGGAGCCCCCAAGACTTTTGTAAAATCTTCAAGGCTCAGGGGACGTCCGAGTTCCAAGGTGTCCCAGGGCCATTTTAGTGGACCAGGCCCAAATCCAAAGAGCCGTCCGCCATTTTAAGAGTCCTGTGGCAGCCGCCTATCGCTGCACCGCAAGAGTGGGCGCAACTCAACTACATGGTGAGCGAGACGCTGTAGCAGCAAGAGCGGGCGATAAACAGCTGAATGGAGGATGAGGCACAGTGTAGCAAAAGCGGGCGGAATGGCAACTGAAACGGTAAAGGGGCGCCCCAGTGCAGCAGACGAGCCTCCACCTGGGGAGGCCCGTTCACGCCGACCCCCCCCCCCCCCGGGGCGCCCCACGCCGTTTTTCGGAGCAGCATTGTAGGATGCCAAAACCAGTGCGACAACTTACTGGACATCACCTGGGTGCCATCCACATCTCAGCGCGTTCTGCTGCCTTGGGACTATTCGCACAACAGACCGCTACTGACGAGGCCTCCCCGCGCACCCTCCGGGACGCCCCACGCCGTTTTTCGGAGCTGCATTGTAGGATACCAAAAACCAGTGCGGCACCCAGGTAACATCAACTGGGTGCCATCCAGAACTCAGCACGTTGTGCTGCCTTGGGACTATTCGCACAAAACACAGCTACTGACCATTGTTGCTTCTTTTTTCAAAAAAATGTTTAAATGTATTTACTGTTTTTGTTGCGTTCCATATATTTATAAGTTATTAAAGTGTTAAAATCCTACTACTTTGTTGGAGTGCTATTTTTTTTTAATGTGACACATAATTGTAAAAACTTTGATGTACAAAGAGGCATCCCTGGAATCTTCCGCTTCAGGCTCGGTCATACACACCCTCACAGTGAGAATCCCCTCCCCAAGCACAATACAGGATGGTTATCAGATAGTAGGAAAGCGTGTGGTGTGACGGATCTCATCGGGTGGGGGCCTTGATCTACTGTAACTCCTTTGAAGAGGGGTGATTCTCTACAGCTGGGGCCATAAACTACATCTGCAGGGCTAGGTGATAGCCTGGGACCGGCCTGGACAATCGGACACAGAGGAAGAGGAGTGTCAGAGGGTGCGGTAGTGAATAGGGTGGTGTCGGGCGGGCACAGGGTGTGATTCTCAGGGAAGAGCAGCGCACATGGAAGGAGGTTTCTGGCCCATGCATGAGAGAGAGAGCGGGGGTGACCAGTGCGTGGGGGAGATGCTTGCGAGGGTGGAGAGCCATGCTGAGGATCGGCGACGTGCAGAGAGTGGGTCTGGTCAAGGCATCTAAAATGGCTGCCGTGCTCAACAAAAGTGTGGCATTGCAAAAAAGACAAGATGGCGCAGACAATGTTTATCAATAAGGATTAATTTATAACAATTATTTTTAACAAAATATTTACTCGCAGTGACAAAATGGCGGTCAACAGTTCCTGATTTCTATCGAATCGAACGTTAACAGACGTCACGCAGCAAAAAAAAAAACGCTCACGCACAGCCGCTGGAAGACATGTATCAACATATATGAGCCTCCTCAGCCACCCTCAGAAAACAAAAGGGGTCAGGATACGTCTCTAGTACCCCCTTATACCTAGTAATTTAATTAAATCGAAACACAAAATGGCGAATTCACGTTTCGCTACCAGTTTGCGACCGGGTTCGCGAACCGAGAAGCACTTCTACCGCGAAAAATCAAATTTTTATTATTTGCCCCACGGGACCCTTTAATAACCCCAACATCATTCCTAGGGGGTCAAGAGGGGTCTACCTAGCCCCCTTTCATTAAATTCCCCCTTCGTTTTTCTCCTCCTCTTGTCTCTCGATCCTACCGACAGACAAGATGGCGGCCGCACCGGACTGTTTAGAATGTTGACAGACACCGAAGAGCCAATCAGCTTCGCTACGCAAAGCTCCGTTACGCGAAAAGTACGCGATCTGGAGCGCTATCTGGGACGCTGTCACAGATATATCTGTTCTTTGAACGTTAATTTCTCAAAATCCACTGGAGCACATATATTGAGACCCAGCAAAGGCACATCGGGCTAACAGTCCCTATAATTTTGCCAAGTTTTGTGCAAATCCATTCAGCCGTTAGTTTGCGACCCGGTTCGCGAACCGAGAAGCGCTTCTACCGTGAAAAATCAATTTTTTTTTATTTTCCCCACGGGACCCTTTAATAACCCCAACATCATTCCTAGGGGGTCAAGAGGGGTCTAACTTGCCCCCTTTCATTAAATTCCCCCTTCGTTTTTCACCTCTTCTTGTCTCTCGATCCTACCGAGAGACAAGATGGCGGCCGCACCGGACTGTTTAGAATGTTGACAGACACCGGAGAGCCAATCAGCATCGCTTCGCAAAGCTCCGTGACGCGAAATGTACGCGATCTGGAGCGCTATCTGGGACGCTGTCACAGATATATAAATTTTTTAAAACGTTAATATCTCAAAATCCACTGGAGCACATATATTGAGACCCAGCAAAGGCACATCGGGCTAACAGTCCCTACAATTTTGCCAAGTTTCGTGCAAATCCATTCAGCCGTTCGAGCTAAAAGGGAGGCCAAACGCCCTTTGGAAATTAACATGGGAAAAACGCGTTTTGGGACCCCCCTTTTTTCTCGGCCCCCCCTCCACGAAACCCCCCCAAATTTTCAAGGGCTGCTCAGAAACAAAATGTGCCATTTTCCCGAAAATTTCAGCCGATTCCGTCCACAAACGCCAAAGTTATTAGACATAGAATTTTCAAAAGTTCCATAGAGAAATAATCCTAACTATATATACCTACTGGCTATCGCCAGTAGTATATATATATATATATATATATATATATATATATATATATATATATATATATATATATATATATATATATATATATATATATATATATATATATATATATATATATATATATATATATATATATATATATATATATATATATATATATATACCATAGGCCAGAGTAATATATATATATATATATTCACAGAAAAAACCATAGGTTTTAGACCATATATAGTTAGGGATTAGCATTTACAAAACCTTAATTTACTCGCACAAAACCATAGAAATTCGCATATATAGTTAGATGCAATAACTATATATCACGCACCCGCAATCCACTGCTGATGATGTCACATATTACATCATTCATGACATGGTCAGTGACATCACTGATGACATCACTGATGACATCATCAAGTGACTGTGTGTTAATATATGTCTTACATATTGAAGAATGAGTGGATGTATAAGTGTCTGGATGAAGGATTTAGTAGGTGCATGACTGACTGTATGAGTGAGTGATTAAATGTGTCTCACTGGGTGCATGGGTAAGTGACTAAACTGTCTTAATTTGTGCATCATTATGTCTGTTGTTCTGTAAACTGCTGCATGTGTTAATCAGTAGCTATATGAGTAACTATAAGGGTTATTGATTGTTTGCCCAAGTATTTGTATGGGAGACTGAGTGTGTGTGTGGGTGGCTGGGAGGTGCATGACTCTGTGCATAGATGTGTGAGTAGTTGATTCACTAGATGTATGGGTTCAAAAGTGCATGTGGAAACAGCTGTATGGGCGGTTGACTGTCTGCATAAGTGTATTGGTGATTGAATGGATTTCTCAGTGCTACATGTCAAAGTAAGTACATATGTAAAACACAGTACATGTGAGAGCTGACATATATAAATAACTGTGCATAAGAGCCAGTGAATGTGTGAGTGGCTGTATGGATCATTGTGAACTTGTATCAGGGATTGTATAAGAGAGTAAATATGTGTTAGTATATATTTGAATAAGTCAGGTGTGTATAACTGTATAGTTGAGGAAATGGAGGTGTGATTGATTCTTTGCATGACTGACTAGGTGTGTGAGTAACTCCATGGATAAGTGACAGTCTGTGAGTGTCTGTTTACACTGATTGTATCTAAGGTTATATTAGAGTCTGAAGATGTTCATTGTATTACCACATAAATGATATCATCAGTGATGTGATCAGTAATGTCAAATGAAATGTCATCAATGATGTCATCAGTGATATCATTTAAGATGTCATCAGTGATGTCATCAGTGATGTCATTACAGATGTCATCAGTGATGTCATCAGTGATGTCACTGACCATGTCATGAATGATGTAATATGTGACATCATCAGCAGTGGATTGCGGGTGCGCGATATATAGTTATTGCATCTAACTATATATGCGAATTTCTATGGTTTTGTGCGAGTAAATTAAGGTTTTGTAAATGCTAATCCCTAACTATATATGGTCTAAAACCTATGGTTTTTTCTGTGAATTTCAATGGTTTTTTAATAGCAAATATCAATAACTGTCAAATGTCAAGTACGTGATAGGTCAAAACTTTTTCGTGTTTATGCACGCTGATGTGCTTTGAACGCTGCCCCCCCCCTCTTTTCTCTTAGTAGTACTCTCTCTTTGCAGATAGTGACAAATCGTGTAAAAAAACAAAAGGAATCAAGCAAAATCAGTAGGCCACTAATGGGATCTCTTTTTGACCTAGCTAAAATAGAAACATTAGGAACAACCCTTCATGAGAAATACGAAACTAGTGAGATGAACTAAGCTCCACACGATGATGGCTGCAAGACAGCTCGGCTCCGCCACCCACCCCACCCAAAACAACGACAAACCCTTTGCAAATATTATAAATATATACAACACACCAGCAAAGTAACAGGGTAAAACATTTTAATAAATAACTATTTACATAACTATTTTATACTTTTTGTTGCCCGATCCGGCTAGCTCAATCGATCGAGCATGAGACTCATGCACTCTGATCTCCTTGGCCTCAGTCAAGCATCAATACTAAAATTTTAATACATGAGTGTTCGTTCATGGTTTTGGTCCCTGAGTTGCTTCGATGTCACTGCCTTGCACAAATGGCATAAGTCCTGGATGTTGGGTGCCATACTTCAGAGTTCTGAGCAGCGCTTGTAACACTGTCTAAACCTTATTTGCACCTGCTGCAGCTTCACTATTCTCAAAGTAAGTGGGGGCCGTTTGTGGACCTGACTGCATTTGAAAACAATGTGATATGGTACCTCCCTAAACAGCTTGACGGAGGCCCCGAGGGGCGGTGTGATGGCACGGACTCGGAGAAGACGCTTGGCTCCAACCCCTTCCCCAAGTCTTATAGCACTGGTGTAGCCTGAGATCGCACCCGACATAAGCGGCCGGCTCCCCGGGTCAAGCTGTCTTTGACGTTTTGTAGCCTTTCGAATTCTATCCTTAGATGGCATTGTCTAATTCCCAAATAATCTGTAGTTGAATCTGTGGTGAAATATAATAAAACATTTTATTAACCACTATTACCAAACAGTAAATCAATAACAGTAAGAACTAGATTCGACAATGCTATAAAATAAAAAAAAAGTATGCACAAGGATGCAGGGGGTATCACTTTGACACCCTCTGACACCCTCAAAACAGGCACAAGTGCCATGTAGCAAGCAAACCAGCCCTAAGGGCAGGTCTGCCTTTCACATGACATAGATGTGCGAGCACACATGTGCATGCACACCGGAATCAGTATTTTACCATGAAGTTTGATTTCATGCTAAAATACCGATTCGTTAAGGCCTTTGGGACTCAGAAGACTCCCCCCTACATAACAAATTAACAGAATCGGTAAAATTACCGATTCGGTATTTTAACGAACAAATAATTTTTCCGAATCTGTAAATGTAGATTTACCTACACGTGGCCTTGGATTTAAGCCCCTACATACCGATTTGCCATTTAACGACCGGAAACGGACGAAAACGGCCGTAACTGGTCGGTAAATGGCCTGAAACGACCACCTACATCTGGCCCTAAGTGTGCATGCATTTCATTTCAAACAAAGTTTTAAAACATTTTATGTAAAACAATAATACACCTAGGGCCAGATGTAGGGAAATCACATTTACCGATTTTGAAATACCGAATATTACCGAATTTTACCGGTTTGGTATTTCAAAATCGGTAAATGGGATGTAAGTACCAACATCTGATTTATTACCGATTCCTTAAAAATTCAGTATTTACCGATTCGGTAAATACTGAATCAGTATTTTCTATTGAATCCTATGGGCCTTGAAGCCCATAGGATTCAATTCAAATACCGATTCAGTATTTACCGAATCGGTAAATACCGAATTTGTCAAGGGTGCAGGGGGTATCACTTTGACACCATCTAGCACCCCCAAAACGGGCATGTGTGCAATGTGGCACACAGACATGCCCTAAGGACACGTCTATCTGTCACATGGCATATGTGTACATGCACAGATGTGCATGTACACAGGAATCGGTATTTTACCATGGATTTGTATTCCATGGTAAAATACCGATTCTGAAAGCCATGTGCCAATGGAAAATTGGCTACCCACATTTCAATCTTGCATTTTCGGTAAAATTACCGAATCGGTAAAATTACCGATTCGGTAAAATTACCGAAAACGCAACATTTAAGGGCAAAGTAATTAATTTTACACATGGGGGCGTATTTACATGGGCCTTACACTACAAGGAAAATGACTTCAAATGACCAGACACACATGGGGACGCATTTACAAGGCACATGAACCCGGAGGAAGTGACTTGAAATTGCTAAGCACACATAGGAGAGTATCTACAATGCCCGTGCAACATTTATGCATCATTTTTTACATGTACACCGTAACATTAACAACACAATTACATCATATATCTGTTCCGCAAAAGCGACACATTGCAGGAGTCACATCATTTTACCATCAAAAACAATTTCACCAATACCTTAAGAAACATGGAAGTGGTGAAAAAAGCCAAGCTTGACGTTACGGCAGCCACGAGGTAGCTAGGCTCCGCCACCCCCCCACTGCTCCAAGCATGTCTGTCCCACCGCCCGCCACGCCCATTAACGGTAACATGAAATAGATACAAATCAGCAGATACCTACCCCCATTCCGGAAACTCCCGAAGTGCAACAGGACCACGGTTACGCCCATCCGGAAGAAGAGGCCTTGACACGTGCAGGGCGGGGCCTGGCTAATCGCCATCCGCCGTGGGGTGGAAGGCCCAAAATGTACTGGTCTCCCGATTCCCTTCTTCTGCCGCCTTGCAGGCCACGGGGGGGGGATGTCTTGCCTCTGCCTCCGACCCCCCCCGCTCTTATCGCCTGGTCCGGACATCACGGATATCAACGCCAGGTGTCGGCGTGGGGTGCGCTGGGAGGGAGAGGCGGCGCGAACGAACCTCTCCCACCCCCCCAGGTGGGGGCCCCTCAGCTGCACCCCCAACGCTCCACTCACCCGACAAGGGTTCCTCCACTCTTGCGATGCAGCAGCGCTGCACTCACCCGACAAAAGGTCTCGTCCACTATTGCGAGGCAATGATGCTCCGCTCACCCAGCGGGGGTCTCGTCCACTGTTGCGGTGCAACGACGCTTCTAGTTTCCAGCGTCCAGAAACCTTCTCCTCAACTTTGAAGATTCTATACGAGCCACGGGGGCCCCCGACCCCCGATGGGGAATGACTGCCATGATCACCCACGGAACGACCACGACGTAGCCGCGGGACGTCGGCGCGCTCATGCCGGCGCCGGCCTCAGTCTTGAAATCACCAAAATCCTGCAAGACTACCAACTTGATCAGTTCCGGTGGGACACCAGTATGACCCGGTAGGAGAAATTGATTCCTCCCACCCCACTTTCACTGATGGTTCATTTCACCAGTCCCCTCTGCTACCCTTCAACGAAAACTTTTGGACTGCCGAAAGAGGTCCCGGTCCAACCACGAGTTGGTGGAGACATTTTGACTATACTTGGACCTTCCTGACCTCACCCAAAATGGCGCCGGTACAAATGAAACTCTCAACTCCTTGTTGTGCCCCGATTGCTCAGCCTTGATATCATGAGATATGTATGCAGTTTTTAGCACATGAATTGATATGGGATAAGACTGATTACATGTTTGAATAATGAATTGATATTTAGTTCTAATGCATCATTTATTACTGTATTTATTATTGAAGGTTCGAATTGTCGACACTTTTGGTACTTGCTCACAATGAATTATCGATAGGATTTTGTTGCACTTGTCGCACTTTTTACTATGAAATCAACGACCACTGACTCTCTGTTATGTTTTCCACAAATAAATACCCCCACCCCATTTACAGTTCCAGCCTGCTCCGTGGCCGGCTCACGGGGTTGTAAGCCCGTATTTGGGCACCAACATTTTTATTAAAGGTTTTTGAAAAAGCAAACGTAGTTGTAACGCGTAGATTGGTAAGTTTCGAAGAAATGGCCACTGTTTCCGATTTTTTTTTTGGTAAAAAAAAAGCAGGTGAAATGAAGCAGCTCAATTAGTTAAGGGTTAAAAAGTATAGTACGCAGAAACATTGAAAATATGAATGGTCCAAGTTTGTTGTGTGTTTTTCATTTTTTTACAGCATAAAGCAATCGATAAAGATCCTGGTATTTAGCCTCTACTTTATATGCTACCTGTATCAGGGAAGTTGTTTTAAATGCCCCTAAGCCACCCCGAACAAATGTCACCTGGCCCCCCTTGTACGAACGAAAACGACCCCGTACCACTGTAGGTTATCTCTCTTCCTCAAAAATGACAAAAATTACTTTCTAGGACGTTTTGGACATTGATGATTTTCATATGATCTATTTATTAAAGTAATACTCATCTCTCCGCATGAAATTAATTTTCCACATGCTACACAAGTCAATCTCATCTGCCTAAAGTTCTTTTACAGATTTGGAACCGTTTCCCTTGCCTCTGACTCACTTATTGCTAAGTCATTGGTGGATGTTTTTGCAGGTCGGGGATTATCCACCAAATCTCGAAGTTGTGCTTTAGAATAATTAAAAGGGTGCCACCTCTCCATCTGCCAATGCATGATATGATTACCATAGCTATATTTTTTTTCGGTCCCTCTCGAGAGTTTTTTTTTTGGCAGATATGGCAGGTAACAAACCTGGCATTAACTTTCTTTTCATGAGAAGGAAAAGAAAAAAATTGCCAGATAAAAATCACTTTCACATGGGACGTTCTTGGCATTTCTTTCAGAAACTTTTACATCACTGTGTCATTTCTTTGTCTATCCTGCTTAAAGCAATGTCATGTAAATAGTTGTTTAAAAAGTTTTTTTAACGTGTTTACTTTGTTGGAGCGTTGTATATATTTATAAGTTATTAAAGTGTTATAATCCTACAACTTTGTTCGAGTGCTATATATTTTTAATGTGACACATAATTGTGAAGACTTTGATGTACAAAAAGGCATCCCTGGAATCTTCCGCTTCAGGCTCGGACCCACACACCCTCACAGTGAGAATCCCCTCCCCAAGCACAATACAGGATGGTTATCAGATAGTAGGAACGCGTGTGGTGTGACGGATCTCATCGGGTGGGGGCCTTGATCTACTGTAACTCCTTTGAACAGGGGTGATTCTCTACAGCTGGAGCCATAAACTACATCTGCAGGGCTAAGTGATAGCCTGAGACCGGCCTGCACAATCAGACATAGAGGAAGAGGAGTGTCAGAGGGTGAGGTAGTGAATAGGGTGAAAGGGAGGTGTCGGGCGGGCACAGGGTGTGATTCTCAGGGAAGAGCAGCGTAGATGGGGGGAGGTTTATGACCCATGCATGAGAGAGAGAGCGGGGGTGACCAGTGCGTGGGGGAGATGCTTGCGAGGGTGGGGAGCCATGCTGAGGATCGGCGGCGTGCAGAGAGTGGGTCTGGTCAAGACATCTAAAAAGGCTGCCGTGCTCAACAAAAGTGTGGCATTGCAAAAAAGGCAAGATGGCGCAGACAATGTTTATCAATAAGGATTAATTTATAACAATTATTTTTAAGAAAATATTTACTCGCAGTGACAAAATGGCGGTCAACAGTTCCTGATTTCCATCGAATCGAACGTTAACAGACGTCACGCAGCAAAAAAAAAAAAACGCTCACGCACAGCCGCTGGAAAACATGTATCAACATATATGAGCCTCCTCAGCCACCCTCAGAAAACATAAGGAGTCAGGATACGTCTCCCGTACCCTCTATACCTAGTAATTTAATTAAATCGAAACACAAAATGGCGAATTCACGTTTCGCTACCAGTTTGCGACCCGGTTCGCGAACCGAGAAGCGCTTCTACCGCGAAAAATCAAATTTTTATTATTTGCCCCACGGGACCCTTTAATAACCCCAACATCATTCCTAGGGGGTCAAGAAAGATCTACCTTGCCCCCTTTCATTAAATTCCCCCTTCGTTTTTCTCCTCCTCTTGTCTCTCGATCCTACCGAGAGACAAGATGGCGGCCGCACCGGACTGTTTAGAATGTTGACAGACACCGGAGAGCCAATCAGCTTCGCTACGCAAAGCTCCGTTACGCGAAAAGTACGCGATCTGGTGCGCTATCTGGGGCGCTGTCACAGATATATCTGTTTTTTTAAACGTTAATTTCTCAAAATCCACTGGAGCACATATATTGAGACCCAGCAAAGGCACATCGGGCTAACAGTCCATATAATTTTGCCAAGTTTCGTGTAACTCCATTCAGCCGTTCGAGCTAAAAGTGAGGCCAAAGGCCCTATGGAAAAATGAATGGGAAAAACGCGTTTTGGGACCCCCCTTTTTTCTCGGCCCCCCCTTGACAGAACCCCTCCAAATTTTCAGGGTCTGCTCAGAAACAAAATGTGCAATTTTCCCGATTCCGTCCACAAACGCCAATGTTATTAGATATAGAATTTTCAAAAGTTCCATAGAGAAAAAATCCTAACTATATATACCTACTGGCGACCGCCAGGAGGTAATATATATATATATATATATATATATATTATTATATTATTATATATATTTATATAAGGAAAGGTCTTCGACACGAGACCAGCTCCACTCCTCCTGGGGTCGGTGCGACTTCTGGGTGCCGAAACCCGGCGGTACATGAAAGGAATTTCCCATACTAGGTTGCTCCAAATGGAAAGAAGACTATCACTTCACGGCGACTGTAAGCATCAATTTACTTTACTGGCTGACGCGTTTCGAGCAAAAGCTCTTCTTCACAAGCCAACATGCACCACCATTTCTCACCATTTTAAGTGTATTTACAAGACATAAAGGTAGGACCATTCCAATCCAATACAATGGAAACAATACTATTGTGCCTGCGTTTCGAAGACAGACTTACTGCTCTTAAAGTGGATACATTTGACAGCTTGTTGGCAACAAAAATACATGTAGCATAATACATTTGTTTCTTACAAACATTTGCATAGTGCACATTGTAAATTAGCAACAAAGTGAGAAGGGTAAAACAGAATATTATTGCTGTGTACAAGAAACCTTGTGAAAAAAAAATTCTTTGGTTTTTACATTTTTTTTTTTTACAAAATAAAGCATTAGGTTAGGCTGTCAGTTTGTAATTCATGGCCGAGTGGCCTAATTCTCAAACGGAAATTCTTTCTGACCTCACACAAAAGAGGAATGGTCCCAATAAAAACATATTAACAAAAAAGAAAACAGAAAAACAATTCCTGTTCAGCCACAAGGACTTGCGTGTGTCCTAAAAACATCTCTAATGTCCAAAAAGACAGAAAGTGCTCTCACATACCATGGAGTGATTCCTGGTCCAGTGTGGGTCAGGGAAGGAAGGGAGGGAAGTGATGACGGAAACCTCCCACTGTAGCATGTTTCTACATGCTCCCGAAAATACAGAAGGACAACACAAATCCACCGGGTAGGCCGATAGTCTCTGCCAATGGTAGTCTTTTAGAGAATGCATTCATATTTTTAAACTCATTTCTTTTCCCATATGTGCTAAGCCTCCCCTAATACTGCAGAGACAGTACTGATTTTCTTAACAGAATTATGGACATATCATGGCAGGAAACCTTTTGGCTAGTGACAGTGGATGTGGTGTCTTTGTTAAGCATGGGCTGAAATTTTGTTCCGCTCACGGAATTTGCGAATTTTTTGCAATTTCACGATCTGCGAATCTCGTGAAATTGCCAAACAATTTGCAATTCGTCAAATTTTTTTTGCTTGGTAGCGCTTCAAAAATACAATCTTGCACGCATGGCGTTGACTTATAGTGATTCTGAGTTCACCAAATTGTTTTCCTACCGGTTTGCGCACTCTGCAACATTTTGGATCTGACTGCGTGATTGCGCAAGACGTTTCGACCGCGAGTACATCATGGAGTCCCGCCATCTTGCACTGCGAGACTTTGAGAATGCGAATACGTCATAAGGGCCGGCGATCACGCATCACGAGAGTAAACAATAGTGAACACATAGATGCGACGTGCAGCTGACATCCGGCGGGAGATTTGAACAGCTCGCTTTCCTGAACTCCCAAAAATAAAAAAATCCGCAATCTCACGAAAGTTCGTGAATTTTGCTAATCACAAGTATGCTTTCGCGCAAATTCGCGTACCGCAAATTCACAAAATTCGCCCATACTTAGTCTCTGTACACCTGTATAAAGCATGAGGATGGCATGAATGCCTGTAAACACTTTTTTAGAGACAGGTTGATCTTTGTGTATGAACAAACGAATATGCTCATTGAGATGTTAACTATATGCCTTAACAATAACTTTTTCCTTTTTGAAGCCTAGTGGTACAAACAAGTGGTGGGGACCGCAATGGTAAGTTGCTTTGCGCCGAGCTACGCCTGGACTACCTGGACCTAAAAGTGTTCATAGATAATGGAAAAATACAAACTTTCCTGTGTCGTAAATCTACTACAGGGAATTCCATACTCTTTGCCACTAGCAGCCATCCCCCCAAACAAGTGCATAGCATCCCATATGGGGAACTCCTTAGGTTAAAAATAAATAGTACCAGGGATACAGACTTTGAAACAGCTGCAAAAGAATGCATTATGAGATTTACACAGAGAGGCTATGATCATGAAACTTAAGAAACCACGCTAAATAGAGTGAGAGGGATTTCAAGAACGAATCTGCTGAAAGATAAAATCAAAGCAAAAGAAAATTCAACAGAGGGGAAATTCCAGATGGTTATCCCCTATTCAGAAGAAGCCAACTATATGAAGTGGATGCTGAAGAAAAATTGGCATATTTTAAAAACAGGCAACATTATATGAGAGGACATCCCAGCTTACCCCCTATTTACTTTAAAAAAAGCAAGATCACTTAGGCACATGCTGGTGAAAAGTCATCTAGATAAAACGGCGTCGCAGATTGGGTCGTAATATTGGGACTATGCAGCTAAACATCAAAGAGAAAATATAATCAATAGCCCGATGATGAATGTACGTAAGGGGTCTTCAATATGGTAATTACAGTGGGAAAAAGAGTCCTAAATTGTAAAACATGAAAGATATTATGGGATCATAATATAAGGAACTTTGAGTATGAATAATTAACAATGCTAAATGCGAACTCCCTGAGATGTGAAATTGGAGAATAGAATTTTGAAAAATGTGATTTATATCAGTGTAATGATAAAAGAGGGACTTATGCTGATCCACGGCCAGATAATCATGTACAGGTTATTAAATGAAGCCAGTAGATGTTTTGGTGGACCGTCTTATGAATTGGAAGTATTGAAATGTGATCTTATGGTCATACATGGCACTGGTAACCAATTATAAGATGGCGACCTGCCAAAGCTGATCCACGGCACGATAATGTTATGCATACCACTGCAGCTGAGATGGGGTTGAATGTGTACAATTTATTCAATGCACATCACTGGTAAGAACAGTATGGTAGCGATAAAATTAAAAAGATGCAGATTCTGGGCAAATAATGTAAAATCATAATGTGTTAATACAGATATGGGCATTGGCAAATGCTGTTGATGAATGCTAAATAATAAATTGCACCATGGTAATATACATGTGAAAAAGAGAAAACGCTTTACATATAAGTTTGTAAATAACCTGTAAACTACTAAGATGGCGACCACTTTTATGAAATGACTGATGTCCCTCTTTTGTTTTGAAAGCACTGTTTTCATGATGCCTCTTAAAAATAGCCTCTTCCGTTGTGTTCACTAACACGGAAGAAGGCAGATTGCCGAAACGCGCTTGATGCTGGCTATGAAATAAATAACTTTCAAACGCCCCCATGAGTGCGAACTTTCTTTCAAATTGGAAGGACTAGAGCGATAATAAAGTGCGGCTTCCACAACCGCATATTGCACCCACCTGAGAGTGCTTCACTTGTGGTGGAGTTTGAGCAGCAATATATATATATATATATATATATATATATATATATATATATATATATATATATATATATATATATATATATATATATATTTATGTGAGCAAGGACACAGCCTCGTGTCCGCAACGCGTCTGAGGCATGCACCGTTCCACCTACTTTTGAAAAATAAAAGAAACCTGATACTGGCTTAAAACCAAGTCAGAGTTCCTGTTTTTGTGCACCAAGGAACTGAGGAAATTTGGGAGTGGATATATATATATATATATAAAAAACGCTACCTACCTGGAATCAAGCAAAGGACTCTGGGCGTTGCAGTCCATCACCATGCGAGGAGCGGCAACAGGTGTGTTCCAATTGGACAAGGGGGTGGAGCCGATCCATACTACTAATAGGGCGGAAGAAGCACAAACTTGTAAAGCTATGCAGTACATCTTGGGCGCTGAGGAAGGCTTACAATGCTGAAATGCATCCGCCACATGTATCTGAATATAGCTGCTCCCAAAGAAATTTCCCCGATGTGGCCTCTGCTCTTCTTTGCTTGGAGGAGGTTGGAGTCCGTCTCCCTCCGTTCAGATCTGAAGCTCAGTCCAACCCTCTTCAACGTCTACATGAGCCCCCTCGCAGACATCGCACGCCAGCACAACCTCAACATCATCTCCTACGCCGACGACACCCAGCTGATCCTCTCCCTCACCAACGACCCCGCCACCGCCAGAGACAACCTTCACGAAGGGATGAAAGAGGTAGCCGAATGGATGAAGAACAGCCGCCTGAAACTGAACTCGGACAAGACGGAAGTCCTCATCCTGGGATCCTCACCCGCCGCTTGGGACGACTCCTGGTGGCCCCCCGCCCTAGGCAGCGCACCCAAACCAACAGACCACGCACGCAACCTGGGCTTCATCCTGGACTCCTCCCTCTCCATGACCAGACAAGTCAACGCCGTCTCCTCGTCGTGCTTCAACATCCTGCGCATGCTACGTAAGATCTTCGGGTG
Organism: Lissotriton vulgaris; assembly: GCF_964263255.1. Classification (NCBI taxonomy): domain Eukaryota; kingdom Metazoa; phylum Chordata; class Amphibia; order Caudata; family Salamandridae; genus Lissotriton; species Lissotriton vulgaris. The sequence goes on along the minus strand of NC_141694.1, from coordinate 791,063,605 downwards.
GATCCCCACTGAGACCAGGAAGACGGTCACCCAGGCCCTCGTCACCAGCCGTCTGGACTACGGCAACTCCCTCTACGCCAGAACCACCGCCAAGCTCCAGAAGAGACTCCAGCGGATCCAGAACGCCTCAGCACGACTCATCCTGGACATCCCCCGTTGCAGCCTCATCTCCGGACACCTGGGAGACCTGCACTGGCTCCCGGTCAACAAGAGAATCACCTTCCGTCTCCTCACCCATGCACACAAAGCCCTACACAACCAAGGCCCAGGATACCTCAACAGCCGCCTCAACTTCTACGCTCCCAAACGCCAGCTCCGATCGACCAGCCACGCCCTCGCCGCCGTCCCCCGCATCCGAAGAGCCACCACAGGGGGACGGTCCTTCTCCTACCTCGCCGCCAAGACATGGAACTCCCTCTCCACCCACCTCCGCCTGACCCAGGACCACCTCGCCTTCAGGAAGCAACTCAAGACCTGGCTGTTCGAGCAGTAGCGGACCCCCTTCCCCCAGTGCCTTGAGACTCTCTGGGTGAGTAGGGCGCTATATAAATGCGATGATTGATTGATTGATTGAGTGATATATATATATATATATATTTATATATATATATATATATATGTATATATATATATATATATATATATATATATATATATATATATATATATATATATATATATATATATATATATATATATATATATATATATATTACCTATTGGCGGGCGCCAGTAGGTATATATAGTTAGGATTTTTTTCCTATGGGATTTCTGAAAATTCTATGTGGAATAACTTTGGCGTTTGTGGACGGCATTGGCTGAAGTTTTCAGGAAAATGACACATTTTGATTCTGAGCGTCCCCTTGAAAGTTTGGGGGGGTTTCGTGAAGTGGGGGCCGAGAAAAAAGGGGGTCCCAAAACGTGTTTTTAACATTGAGTTTTCCATAGGGCGGTTGGACTCCCTTTTAGCTCGAACGGCCGAATGGAATTACACAAAACTTCTCAAAATTGTAGATATGGTTTGCCCGACGTGCCTTTGCTATGTCTCAATATATGTGCTCCAGTGGATTTTGAGAAATTAACGTTTTTAAAAACAGATATATCTGTGACAGCGCTCCGGTTAGCGCCCCGGTTCGCGTACCTGACGCGTAACGGAACTTCGCGAAGCGAAGCTGATTGCCTGTGGGGTGTCTGTCAACATTCGAAACAGTCCGGAGCGGCCGCCATCTTGAGTCTCGGTAGGATCGAGACACAAGATGTGGCAAAAACAAAGGGGGAAATGAGCATAAGGGGGCAGAGTACATCCTCCCTGACCCCCTAGGTTTGATGAGGGGGGTTTTAAAAGGGCCTCGCAGGGTTAAAAAATAATAATTTTTATATCGTTTTTTTTTGCGGGGGGAGCGCTCGGTACGCGCACCGGGAAGCGGTCCGGGAAGAGTAATATTGGGAAAATAGGATGAAAGAATGTTCAAATATTGTATGTTTATTGATTGTTCTTTTTTTTAAATTTATTTATTTATTTTATTTAAGTACCAACATGTAGGTACCAACGCAGAGTCTAAAAATAAAAATACATTGTTTCCTTTGTAGATATCTTGCATGTTGTTTCAGAAGTTATTGTGGTATATGGAATTCATAGCGTAGTCTGTCAGGAAAGCAGAAACACCATGGAGGCAGGACATGATAAAGACATGTTAAATACACATTGGAGATGATATAGTGGAAGAAAGGAAGTAACTATGAGCAAACTTAAAGTTGCACAGTATATTTAAAGTCTAATTTTACATTATAATCAATTTGCTACTAGTTTAAAAAATACATATAAAAATGAATAATGTCTCAAACAATTTTTGAATTATTATATATAAATTTATTTTTCTGATTTGTTTTCAAAATTAAAAAGAACTTCTAATAATTCTTTGTCAGAATTTGTCTCATTTTCAATTAAGAAATCCACAGATTCAACACATTGCAGAAGTTCTATGTCCATTGATTCATCAAAGAATTCTGATTCATTTTCTGTATCTTGGATGCATTCTGCAACAATTTCCACGTTATTTTTTTTCTCTCCTTCCATTTTTGTGCTGTAAAATGAATTTAAAAAAAATATATCAGTACAGATAGGGCACTGTTGGGTTTAAGTACAGACAGGTAGTTTGGTTTTTTAAACAGTGATTTTTTCTTTGGGCAGTGTATGGTATCAGACTGGAAGTAGAAATATCAAAAAATGTATGTGATAAAGTCTAAGTCAATTCTTAATTATACAAGACAAGCCTAACTCCATCCATAACTAAAACAGAGAAGTCTATCTTATTCTATAAGTATTACAGAGGGATAGTATATAACTATCAGAAAATGTTTTCCTAATTAACTTAAAGTACAGAACATACTTCAGTTTTTTAAATAACATCTAACCTTTCAAATAGAAGTTTAAGTTCTCAGTTGAAATGCACTTGATATGTACTTCAAGAAGTAGTAGTCAAAATGGCTGTGTTTCTCTCTCTTTCTTTATATATATTCAGGTACATAACCAATCAAATGTCATGAAATAATAGAAGATATTGAACGTAGCATTTTGATTGGTTGTCAATTCTAACACTTCATAAGTGTTTTGGTTAGGTAATTTACCTCAGGATATTTAGTCAGGCTTACAGCATAATTTTCTCAATGGAATTCCATCAAATTTGGGGAAATGGTAGGGACTGCTATGTAGTAGGGGCTACGCTATATTTGATGAAAGTGTCTGTAGTGGTTTTTCTGTAAATTACTTTCCCACCTTTTTTTATCGAGCGCTTACCGGTGCGCTCCCCGGTACGCGAACCGGCAGCGTTACGGGAGTCCTCCATTTTGAGTATCGGTAGAATTGAGACACAAAATGGAGGACAAACAATGTTCGGAATGGGTAGAAGGGGGCACGGTAGACACTTTGTGACACATATGTTTTCGAAGGGGGGATTAGGATGCTGATACATGCAAAAATAAAAAAAATAAAAATTTAAAAATTTCGCGGGGGGAGCGCCCGGTACGCGCACCAGTATGCAAACCGGGGAGCGTACTTTGGTGAAAAAAAAAGTAAGAAAAAGATAAACGTTTTGAATAATCAGAGGTAGGGTAGCTCTGAAAAGAGCTATTGGGTTCTGTCGCTAATTTAGGTACCTACAAGTATGTTCCAATGCACACTTTTAAATAAAGGACGAATATTCTATTCCCTTCATCGGGGAAGTGCACACCATCTCTTCTGTAGATGTCTTGAATGTTGTAACGCAATAATATTTACTATTAAAAAACCATTGAAATTCACTGAAAAAACCATAGGTTATAGACCATATATAGTTAGGGATTACCATTTACAAAACCTTATTTTACTCGCAAAAAACCATTGAAATTCGCATATATAGTTAGTTGCACTAACTATATATCGCGCACCCGCAATCCACTGCTGATGATGTCACATATTACATCATTCATGACATGGTCAGTGACATCACTGATGACATCTCAAATGACAACACTGATGACATCTCATTTGACATTACTCATCACATCACTGATAATATCATTCATGTGATAATACAATGAACCTCTTCAGATTGTAATATAACCTTAGATACAATCAGTGTAAACAGACACTCACAGACTGTCACTCATCCATGGAGTTACTCACACACCTAGTCAGTCATGCAAAAAATCAATCACACCTTCATTTCCTCAACTATACAGTTATACACACCTTACTTTTTCAAACATATACTAACACATATTTAGTCTCTTATACAATCCCTCATACAAGTTTACAATGATCCATACAGCCACTGACACATTCACTGGCTCTTATGCACAGTTATTTATATATGTCAACTCTCACATGTACTATGTTTTACATATGTACTTACTTTGACATGTAGCACTAAGATATCCATTCACTCACCAATACACTCATGCACACAGTCAACCGCCCATACAGCTAATTCCACATGCACTTTTGAACCCATACATCTAGTGAATGAACTGTTCACACATCTATGCACAAAGTCACACACCTCCCAGCCACCCATACACACACACTCAGTCTCCCCTACAAATACTTGGGCAACCAATCAATAACCCATATAGTTACTCATATAGCTACTGATCAACACATGCAGCACTTTACAGAACAACAGACATAATGATGCACAAATTAAGACAGTTTAGTCACTAACCCATGCACTCAGTGAGACGCATTTAATCACTCACTCATACAGTCAGTCATGCACCTACTAAATCCTTCATCCAGACACTTATACATCCACTCATTCTTCAATATGTAAGACATATTTTAACTTTACAGAAACATACAGTCACTGGATGATGTCATCAGTGATGTCATCAGTGATGTCATTTGAGATGTCATCAGTGATGTCATCAGTGATGTCACTGACCATGTCATGAATGATGTAATATATTACATCATCAGCAGTGGATTGCGGGTGCGCGATATATAGTTAGTGCAACTAACTATATATGCGAATTTCAATGGTTTTGTGCGAGTAAAATAAGGTTTTGTAACCTATGGTTTTTTCAGTGAATTTTTATGGTTTTATAAATGCTAATTCCTAACTATATATGGTCTATAACCTATGGTTTTTTCAGTGAATATATATATATATATATATATATATATATATATATATATATATATATATATATATATATATATTCACTGAAAAAACCATAGGTTTCACACCAGTTATAGTTAGCTGGAAATTTTACTGATATAAAACCATTGAAATTCCCACGTTATAGTTAGTCGGACTCACTATAACTTGCGCGTGCAATGCACTGCTGATGACATCACATATTACATCACTCATGACATGGTCAGTGACATCACTCATGACATCACTGATGACACCATCCAGTGAATATGTGTCTTTCTGAAAAATAAATATTAGTGAGTTATGTTTAAATATTTAAATACATATATTAGTGTTTCACTTTGTGTATAAGTGGCTACATGTGTTGATAAGTAGCTACATGCGTATGTATATGGGTTATTTGATATTTTTATTAGTATCAGTATGAGTGTCTATATGGTTTGGTGGAGGTATTACTTAGCACATAGATGCATGAGTGACTGACTCTTTGTTTGTATGTGTTTTGAAGACAGCATATGTACAGGACTGTATGGGTGGATGAGTGTCTATATGTGTTTGTTAGTGAGTGAATGACTGTCTCACTAGTGTCTTTATCAGTAACTACATATGTTTTAATCTAGTATATATGAATATTGATGTATATAAGTGAGTATATGTGAGAGTAAGAGATTGTAAGATTTCCTGTTTAAATAAGTATGTGTTTCTATAAGTGATTGTTTAAGAGAATAAATATGTGTAATTTTCAATAGAAGTAAGGTGGAAGTGTGTGTATAACTCTATATTCAAATAAATGGTTGTTCAATAGTTTATTTGCACGTGTGATTATGTGTGTGAGTAACTTTTGGATGAATGTCGGTGTGTAACAGGATGTATAGGTGTATCTCTTCATATGATGAGTGAGTATATGTATGAGTGACTATATAGAACTGTTGGTGAATGAGTGGATGTGTATATAGATAGTGGAAGTGCTTGTTGTGACTGGTATAGGTATGTCCATTTTTAAAAAAATTCAGTTTCTATTTTTGAATATGTGTCTCAAGGGTTACTTTACACTGAGAGGAGGTCTGTCACTGTGTCACAAGGATGGTGTCATCAGTGATGTCATGAGTGATGTCACTGACCATGTCATGAGTGATGTAATATGTGATGTCATCAGCAGTGCATTGCACGCGCAAGTTATAGTGAGTCCGACTAACTATAACGTGGGAATTTCAATGGTTTTATATCAGTAAAATTTCCAGCTAACTATAACTGGTGTGAAACCTATGGTTTTTTCAGTGAATTTAATAGGTTTTTTAAATGCTAATTCCTAACTATAACTGGTGTGAAACCTATGGTTTTTTTCAGTGAATTTCAAAGGTTTTTTTAATGCTAATTCCTAACTATAAGTTTCACTTTATAAATAAGACTGTTAGCACTCTAGTTGTTCTTTTTAACACTCTGGTACATTCTGTCATTGGGCTACAGTTGGGCTACATCTAGTTGAAATTTGGGCTACATTTACAATTTTTGATCTCTGGTGGCCATCTTTGGGCTACATTGGGCTACTTTGGGCTACATTTGGGCTACATTTTGGCTCTAACATATATTAAGCCCAATGTAGCACAATACATATTTTTATAAAGTTAATTTTTTTACAAACCACTTCAGAATAGGGCTATCTGTCTCTACAATTATCCCATTTTTTTTTTTTAATTTTTGGGGGGAGCGCTCCCGGAGCGCGCCCCGGAGTGCGCCCCGAAAAGCGTATTTCTGAAAAGCGCCCCCGGGCGCGCTCCGGGGAGCGTCTCATAAGCGTCAATATCGCAAACGAAAACATGATCGTGACGTATCGCGTAGCCGCGACCGCGTGATACGCACGGCGTAAGCGCACCCGGAAGTACTCGAGCGAATACGATCGCACAACGTAAACTTCCGGCGCGCTTACGCTGCGCGACCCGGGCCGCGCCCCCGGGCGCGTAGCGTAAGCGCGTCGGGTCATGTGAGCAGAAAATAACACTTTTCATTGGTTCATAACAGTTTTAGTTTCATAATGATGAAGCCCCTGGTCTTGTGACCTGAAAATAACACTTCTCATTGGTTCAGGACAGTTTTTTTTTCTAAATGATGAAAGACCCCACCTTTTTTCCTTATTCTGACTTTGTCCTTTGACTGAGGAAGACCTGTTTGTTGCTCTCTCTACTTTTTTGCTCTAAATAATGGCTTCATTAGTAGCATCAGCTGGTGCATCTGCCCCACCACCACCACCAAGAGGACCAGCTCCAAATTATATTGGTGGTCAAGAACAGGAGGAGGAGGAAGAGGAAGAGGAGGAGGGGAGAAGAAGATGGCTGCCAGAAGAAAATACACCTTATAAACCCAAACCACACATTATTTGGCAGTTTTTTTCAATTCCAGAGGGGAAAAAAAAGGTGAATGCTCCCAAGGTGACTTGCCTCATCTGCAATGATGAACTTTCACGGGGCAACCCAAACAAGAAATATTCTTTTGGTAACTATACCATGATTCGGCACATGACAAGAAAGCATCCAAACAACTACTCTCGAGCAGAGTTCCGGGAACTGGCCAGTAACCTCCCCCAGTCATCAAGGACCCCCTCCCAAAGAAACCAACCCACTTCCTCGCAACCAGAAACATCTGAGGTGATGCCTTGCATTCAGCCGAGATTTGCTGATTTTAAAATTACTTGTACTGCTTGTGGCAAGCTTATCTCCTATGGGGAACAAAGTATTAAGCTCATCGTCCTTGCAGGTGATAATCACAAGTGCCCCAAAAAGAAATAATTTTTTGGGTTTTTTGTTTTTTTGCTCCAGTTGAGCCAGTTTCAATTCCCTTTTTTTGTTTCTCCCCCTAAAAAATACAAAAAAAAATATAAAACTGTTTTGAAAAGCCAAAAAAAGTTCAAAAAGTTCAAAAAACACAAAAAAAATATAAAACAACAAAAAGAAGAAAAAAAAAAGTTCTTTTTAGAACTACCTCCAATTTCTAAATAAAAACTTCATTTTTTTGAAAACTCTGTCATCTTTTTCCCTCATTTTACGCTCCCCGGTGCGCTACCTGGTGCGCGCACCGTGCGCTTCCCCCGCGCAAAACGAAAAAAAAATAATATATTTTAAATGCCCCGCGGGGCCCTTTTATAGCCCCCCCATCAAACCTAGGGGGTCAAAGGGGTCTATCCCTGACGCCTTATGGTCAGTTCCCACTTTGTTTTAGCCGCCTCTTATGTCTCGATTTTACCGAGACACAAGATGGCGACCGCTCTGGACTGTTTGGAATGTTTACAGACACCCGAGAGCCAATCAGCTTTTCATGCGCACCTCCCGTGTCGCGCCTGGAGCGCTCTCCGGTGCGCGCACCGGTGCGCTGCTATAGATATATATATTTTTTTGAACCTAAATTACTCAAAATCCACTGGAGCACATATCTTGAGACATAGCAAAGGCACATCGGGCTACCAGTCCCTACAATTTTGCCAAGTTTAGTGTAAATCCATTCAGCCGTTCGGGCTAAAAGTGAAATCGACCGCCCTATGGAAATTAACATGGGGAAAACGCGTTTTGGGACCCCCCTTTTATCTCGGCCCCCGCTTGACGAATCCCCCCCCAAACTTTCAAGGAAGGACCGGAGCTCGACGAGGTCATTTTCAGGAAATTTTCAGGCAGATTCGTCAACCGGTGCCAAAGTTATTCCAAATAGAATTTTGAGATTTAACATTGAAAAAAATCCTAACTATAACTACCTACTGGCGACCGCCAGTAGGTAATATATATATATATATATATATATATATATATATATATATATATATATATATATATATATATATATATATATATATATATATATATATATATATAACCTTAGGATTGGCTACCATAGGAAATTCCGAACATTCTATTGGGAATAACTTTGGCGCCGATTGGGGGATCTTCCTGTAATTTTCCTTAAAATGGTCTCGCTGCGCTCCGCTCCTTCCCTGAAACTTTCGGGGGGAATCGTGAAGTGGGGGCTGAGAAAAAAGGGGGGTCCCAATATGTGTTTTCCCCATGTTAATTTCCATTGGACGGTCTGACAAGTCTACAGCCCGAACCGTTGTACGGAATTACCCCAAACTTGGCAAAATTGTAGGGACTGGTACGCAGATGTGCCTTTGCTATGTTTGGTGTTTTTTATGAAAATTAGGTTCAAAAACACATATAAATCCATATGAGCTTACGGGTCTGCGCACCGTACGCGTACCGTACGCGTACGTGCGCGTATCCTTACGTGCGCAAGCACGATCCTGATTGGCTGGCAGTCGACTGTCAACATTCCAAACTGTCCAAACCAGGAAGAGTTGGCCATCATCTTGTTTCTCAGGAGAACTGAGGCACAAGAGAGCCCAACGCAAGAGTGGAAAACATGTAAGGGGGCAGGGTAGAGACCCCCCAACCCCCTAGCCCTTCTCAGGGGGTCCCAGAAGGACCCCCAAGGGGAAAAAAACAATGAAAAAATCACGGGGTGCGCGCACGGTACGCATACAGGTCCGCATACGTACCCGTACCGTGCGCGTACCCCGTGATTTCATAAAAAAAAAATTTGCCCTTGGGGGTCCTTCTGGGACAACCTGAGAAGGGCTAGGGGGTCAGGGGGTCTCTACCCTGCCCCCTTTTTGCATTTTCCACTCTTGTTTTGTGCTCTCTTGTGCCTCTGTTCTACTGAGAAATGAGATGGCTGCTCAGGTGGTACCAGAAGGAAATTAAGATATAAAACGTTATTCGCTAATAGAATTTGCATTTACAAAACCTTTGAAGTTTTTTGAAAAAAAAATAGGTTTCACGCCAGATATAGTTAGGAATTAGCACTTAAAAAACCTTGCAAATTTACTGAAAAAACCATAGGTTTCAGGCCGTATATAGTTAGGAATTAGCATTTAAAAAACCTTGCAAATTCACTTAAAAAACCATAGGTTTCAGGCCTTATATAGTGAGGAATTAGTATTTAAAAAACCTTGCAAATTTACTTCAAAAACCATAGGTTTCAGGCCTTACGCGATTTTATAAAAAAAAAATAATAATAATTTTGCCATTGGGGGTCCTTCTAGGACAACCTGAGAAGGGTTAGGGGGTCAGGGTGTCTCTACCCTGCCCCCCTTCTCGCGTTTTCCACTCTTATTTTGTGCTCTCTTGTGCCTCACTTCTCCTGAGAAACAAGATGGCTGCTCAGGTGGTCCCAGAAGGATAATAACATATATAAACGTTATCTGCTAATAGAATTAGCATTTACAAAACCTTTGAAATTTATTGAAAAAAAATACAGGTTTCACGCCTGATATAGTTAGGAAGTAGCATTTAAAAAATCTTTGAAATTCACTGAAAACACCATAGGTTTCACACCAGTTATAGTTAGCCGAACATTTTACTCATACAAAACCATTGAAATTCCCACGTTATAGTTAGTTGGACTCACTATAACTCGCGCGCCCGCAATCCACTGCTGATGATGTCACATATTACATCATTCATGACATGGTCAGTGACATCACTGATGACATCACTGATGACAGTGTTGTATTGATGAGTGACTGTATGTATGAGCGATTGTATGGGTGAATGAGTGGATGTGTGTGTTGTCTTAGGAATCAGTGAGTGCGTATGTAGTAACTGATATTGGTGTGTCAATGGTTTCAAGAATGGTAGTTTGTATTTAACACAGTGTATCAAAGGTTACATTAGAGTGTGAGGAGGTGCATCGTATTATCACATGGATGATGTCATCAGTGATGTCATTTGAGATGTCATCAGTGATGTCATCAGTGATGTCATTTGAGATGTCATCAGTGATGTCATCAGTGATGTCACTGACCATGTCATGAGTGATGTAATATGTGACATCATCAGCAGTGGATTGCGGGCGTGCGAGTTATAGTGAGTCCAACTAACTATAACGTGGGAATTTCAATGGTTTTGTACGAGTAAAATGTTCAGCTAACTATAACTAGTGTGAAACCTATGGTTTTTTCAGTGAATTTCAAAGGTTTTTTAAATGCTAATTCCTAACTATAACGAGTGTGAAACCTATGATTTTTCAGTGAATTTCAAAGGTTTTTTAAAAGCGAATTCCTTACTATAACGAGTTTGTAACCTACGATTTTTAAAGTGAATTATTAAGTTATTTAAAAAGCTGTTTTTATAACTATTAATTAAGCATGGGCGAATTTTGCGAATCTCGCGTTCGCGAATTTTGCGGATTTGCGAACTCGCAATCCGCAAAATCCGCGAATTCTCGCGAATTTGCGGATTTTTTTTGTGTTTGCCACTCTCTGTCACCACTGCCACTCTCTGACTACTCATGCCACCCTCTGGCCCACCCATGCCACCCTCTGTTTCATCACAGCACCCTCTGGTTGTCCAGTCAGTGTACATTATTGTGGCAAAGCAAAGCACACCTTCCCTGCCTCAAGTGACCTGAATTAATTTGGGGCTGATTAATGTGTCACAGAATATTTTTTTAGCTGGCACCTGCTTCCTTAGTGCTTCCTGATTAGTGATCTTTTGCACTTGCTAAGTGCTTTCATTGTTGCAAAATTAGTTACAACACCTGCCCTGCCCCAACTGACAATAATGAATTAGGGGCTGATTAATGGATTTGAACTTCCAGCCTGGCTCCTGCTTGTCTCCCTTAGCTGTAATTCAGGACCTTTGTGGCATATGTGTAACTATTCTGAGGTTCAGAGCAGGGTCACATAATAGTTGCAACTGGCAACTGAACTCTGGAGGGGCCCCTCAGGAAGCACTACAGGAAATGGCTACTAATGATGAGCCTGAACTTTTGAACCTGGTAAGTAGTTTCAGTTTTGCTAAGATCGTATTTCTGCAATTTAGCGCTTATTCGCGGGGCGCGAAGTTGTACTGGGAAGCCGCGAACTCACGCGAACAGTGCGAGCAAGCCATAAAATCCGCTGCTCGCAAATTTGCGGATTTTGCGGGAGATTCGCGAATCTCGCGGATTGCGAATTTACCGAAAATCCGCAAAATCCGCGAGCGAAACGGATTTTCCGCCCATGCTTACTATTAATCATTATATTTTTTATAAAAAAATTTATATAATGTATATTTTTCTAAAATTAGTTTTTCAATGTATTTTTCCGGTGATTTTTTTTAATCATTTTACCTCAGAGCGCTCAGGGTACGTGCACCCGTAAACGCACCCGTACACGTAGCGAGAGCGCTATTTCCGCGTGCGCAAAAAAATATAAGTATGTATTTAAAGTAAATAATAATGCAAGACATTCAGTGGCATACTTATAAAAGTAGTATTTTTGATTTTAAATAACAGTATTTTAACTCTAAACACATTTCAAAAATCTAGCAAAACATCATTCAGACGCGCCGCGTAACCGCCCCCAGAAGCGCCTATGTACGTGCCCCGGAAGCGCTGCGGAGCGGGTAGCGTAAGCGCGTCAAGTCATGTGACCTTAAAATAACACTTTTCATTGGTTGTTAACAGTTTTTTTACAACTAATGAAAACCCCACCCATTTCCTTCACTACCTCTTTCACTTTGGAGAGAGCAAGACCTGTTCCCTGTTTCTCATCTTGAATTCTTTGAAAAGAATGGCGGGAAGAGCACCAAGCAGCAGTGACTCTGATGAGTTTCTACATGAGGACCCTCCTCAGCCAAAAATTAAGGAGCACTTCATCTAGAAGTTTTTCACCATTCCAGAAGGTGAGAAGAAAGTCAATGCACCAAAGGTGGAATGCAAAATATGTCACACAATTCTATCACGTGGCAACTCCACTATGATTCGACATGTACAAAGAAGGCACCCCCAGAACTTTGCCCGGGAGAGTGTCAGGGACCTGGCACGGGATCCCCCAAGAGATGGCGGCAGTACCTCAACTGGTGGTCCAACACCTTCTGGAAGTCAAGGTGCAAGATTAATACCTGTTGTGCAGCCGGACTTTGCAGACCTGCAATTCGTGTGCAAGTACTGTGATGAATTGCTTTGTTATGGCGATCAAAGCATAGAATTAATTATTAGGAAGAAAAAGGATCACCGCTGCACCCCTCATCCCTCATTTTTCCCTTTTCTTTTGCTCCTGTTGAGCAATTTTGCATTCCCTAGTTTTGTTTTTGTTCTGATTAAAAAACAAAAAAAATATAAAAACGTTCAGAAAATTTACAAAAAAATAAAAACTAAAAAAGAAGAAAAAAAAGAGTTCTTTTCAGAACTACCTCCAATTCTCCAAAAAGACCTATATTCCTTACATATTGTGTCGTTCTTTTTTTCAATGAATGTGTACTGCATAATTGTTTGGATGAAATGACTAAATGAAGAGGAGAAAGTGAGTCATGGAACAAATGATAGAAGGGGAGTGAGTAAAAGTGAGTTGATGACAGTGAGGAATGCACGGTGAGTGAGGCTGAGTGAAGGGGGAGTCACAGAGTGAAGGGATGGAGAGAGTGAGGGTAAGACAGAAGGAGTGAGGGAAGGGGAGTGAGGAAGTGAAAGGACAGAGAGAGTGAGAGAAAGAGTGAGTGAAGTAGAGTAAGGTGAGTAAGGGAAGGGGAATTACTGTGGGAGCAAAAGATAGAAAGAAGAAGAAGGGGACTGAAGTCGAGTGACTGCGAGCTGGTAAGTGGTGGAGGGAAGAGAGGGAAAAGGGAGTGAAGGAATGGGGAATGAGAGGTAGTGAGGGAAGTGGAGTAAGGAGGGGTGATAGAGGGTGGATAAAGGCAAGTGAGCGTGAGACAAGGGGAGTGAGGGAGTGAGGAGACAGAGGGACTGAAGGAAAGAGTAAGAGAAGGGAACTGAGTGAGGGAGCATAGAAAGCTAAGTGAGGGAGTGTAATAAAGCTAAGAGAGAGGGAGTGAGGGAAGGAGAATGAGGATGTGACAGGATAGAGCGAGTGAGAGAAAGAGTGAGCAAAATGGAATAAGGTGAGTGAGGGAAGGGGAATGAGTGAGTGAGCGAAAGAAGAGAATAGAGAGGAAGAGGACTGAAGCATAGGTACTGAGAGAAGGTGAGTGGGGGATGAAAGTAAAGGGAAAGGGAGAGAAAGATAGGGAATGAGGGGTAGTGAGGGAACCAGACTAAGGGAAAGAGGGATAAAAGAGGGTGGATAAAAGTGAATGAGGGTAAGACAAGGGGAGAGAGGAAGTGAGAGGATAGAGGTAGTGAAGGAAAGAGTGACAGAAAGGGAGCAAAGAACGATAAGTGAGGGAGTGTGGCTGAGTTATAGGGAGTGAGCTTGACAGAAGAGGAGTGAGAGACTAAGAGGATGGAGAGAATGAGGCTAAGAGAGAGAGAATGATGGAAGGGGAGTGAGGAAGTAAGAGGACAGAGGGAGTGAGAGAAGGAGTCAGTTAAGTGGAGTAAGGAGAGTAAGGGAAGGGAAAATAGTGAAGGAACGAAGGAAGGGAAGAGAGAGGAAGGGAAGTAAAGCAGGAGGTCTGAAAGAAGGTGAGTGTGGGAGGGGAGTGAGGGAAAGGGGAGTAAACATGAGGATTGAGAATAAGTGAGGGAAGCACAGTAAGGGAACAGGGGTGTGGGTGGGTGAGAGAAGAGTAGTGAGGTTAAGGAAAAGAGTGATAAGAAAGTAAATTTTGTATATCAAACTTACCTTATAAGTAATGTAAACTTAATTACATATTTTTAGTAAATTTAATATCTGTGCAAGAGAAAAAAAAAAGTAAGTTATAATATTTACAATATATATTTCACAATACAAGAGACAAGGCAGGAGATTAAAAGTCATGAAAGGGTAGTAAGAGATAAAGTAAGAGTGAAGGACACAGAAAGGAAAACAAAGGAATGGTGAAGGTCAGAGAGAGTGAAAAAGAAATAGAGGGAGAGCAAATTATTAAGAGGATATTGAGATGGATACATTCAGTGACAGAGAGGAAGAGAAGGAGAGAGAAATGAGGTGAAGCTGAGTAAGATACTAAAGGAATGTGAATTAGGAAAACTGAAAGAAGAAAGGGGAGTAAAGAAAGGGGAGTGAGTGACAGGGAAGCAGGAGTGAGTGAGGGTGGATTAATGACAATGAGGGATGGAAGGTGAGTGAGGGTGAGTGTAGGGGCATAAGACAGTGAGGGGACAATGGTAGTGAGGGTAACACAGAGGGAGTGAGGGAAGAGGAGTGAGAATATGAGAATATGAGAGAACAGAGGGAGTGAGAGAAGGAGTGAGTAAAGGGGAGTAAGGTGAGTGAGGAAAGGGGAATGACTGAGGGAGCAAAGGAAGGAAAGAAGGGGAAGAGGAGTGAAGCAAAAGGACTGGGAAAAGGTGAGTGCGTGAGGAGAGAAAGGGGAAGGGGAGTTAAGGATGGGGAATGAGGATAAGTGAGGGAACCGGAGTAAGGGAACAGGAGTAAAGGAGGGTGATAGAAGGGCAGTGAGATTGAGGAAAGAGGGATGATAGAGGGTGGATAAAGGCGACTGAGTGTAAGACAAGGGGTCTGAAGGAGTGAGGACATAGAGTTAGTGAAGGAAAGAGTGAGAGAAAAGGACTGAGTAAGGGAGCAAAGATGTGGGTGAGTTATAGGGACTGAGCGTGACAGAAGAAGAGTGAGAGACTGAAGGGACGGAGAGAGTAAGGCTAAGAAAAAGGGAGTGAGGGAAGGGGAGTGAGAAAGTAAGAGGACAGAGGGACTAGGAGAAGGAGTTAGTGAAGTGGAGTAAGGAGAGTAAGGGAAGGGAAAAGAGTGAAGGAGCAAAGGAAGGGAAAAGAGAGGAAGGGAAGTAAAGCAGAAGGTCTAAAAGAAGGTGAGTGTGGGAGGGGAGTGAGGGAAAGGGGAGTAAACATGCGGATTGAGAATAAGTGAGGGAAGCGCAGTAAGGGAACAGTGGTGTGGGTGGGTGAGAGAAGAGTAGTGAGGTTAAGGAAAAGAGTGATGAGAAAGTAAATGTATGTCAAACTTACATTATAAGTATTGTAAACTTAATTACATATTTTTACTAAATTTAATATCTGTGGAAGAGAAAAAAAAAGTAAGTTATAATATTTACAATATATATTTCACAATATAAGAGACAAGGCAGGAGATTAAAAGTCATAAAAGGGTAGTAAGAGATAAAGTAGGAGTGAAGGACACAGAAAGGAAAGCAAAGGAATGATGAAGGCTAGAGAGAGTGAAAAAGAAATAGAGGGAGAGCAAATTACTAAGAGGATAATCAGATGGATACATTCAGTGACAGAAAGGAAGAGAAGGAGAGAGAAATGAAGTGAAGGTGAGTAAGATACTATAGGAATGTGAGTTAGGAAAACTAAAGGAAGAAAGGGGACTAAGGGGAGTGAGTGACAGGGAGGGTGGATTCATGACAATGAGGGATGAAAGGTGAGTGAGGGTGAATGTAGGGTCGTAAGACAGTGAGGGGACAATGGGAGTGAAGGTAACAGAGAGGGAAGGAGGGAAGAGGAGTGAGGATGTGACAGGACAAAGGGAGTGAGAGAAGGAGTGAGTAAAGTGGAGTATTTTGAGTAAGGGGAGGAGAATGACTGAGGGAGTACAGGAAGGAAAGAAGGGGAAGGGGAGTGAAGCAGAGGGACTGTGAAAAGGTGACTGTGGGAGCAGAGTGAGGGGAAGGGCAGTTTAGGAAGGGAAATGAGGATAAGTGAGGGAAGTGGAGTAAGGGAATGGGGGTGAGGGATGGTGAGAGAAGGGCAGTGAGGGTGAGTTAAGAGGGGTGATAGAGGGTGGAAAAAGGTGAGTGAGCGTGAGACAAGGGGAGTATAATTTATATTTCATAATACAAAAAACTAAATAACTTGAACAACATGTAATATGGTTTATTTTTGCTGTTCTCAGAATATATTGAATTTCACTTAAAACAGTGAGTTCAATACTACTCATCATATGACAGCAGGCAAAAAAAAACACAATAAAAAAGATTGTGTTTAAAAAACCCATACAACGTTTCAATAAATAATGTAAAATTAGAAAAAACATTTCTTAACTCACTTTTGTTCCACAAACTTTTCCATGAAGCCAAATAGTATACGGAAAGTCCTTTTCTTTGGAAATTACTCAATAGTATTCTCAAACTTCCATTAACCCGAGTTTCTGAAAGAAAAGCTTCAACATCTTTTACATCATGAAACAATAGTTATATTTCCACCTTTGACTCACTCATGATTAATATTTCCTATAATACTGATATCACTCACTATGTCATACGCTTACACTACCTCTATGACAACTACAAGTTTTTTAATATCTTAATCAATCTCACTCACAAAGTAATTTTGAACAGCAGACTAAGTTTTATTAAGTGCTCCAATCTTCATAGGCCAATTACCTATCCTAAAATTTTGGTTGTAAGAATACTAGGTAAGAATTTTTTAAGTCAGAAGGCAAACGTTGTTTGAAAGTCAATTGAGTATCATTACAATTAGTCCAGCCTTTTTGACATTTTAAATAAGCTGTGTAATGTCCTGATGTTGTCAAAGGACCATCATGGTAAATAATTGCTGCAGTTGCAAAGGTTCTTCCTGAAATTGATAATTGAGAAGCCACAATTTTTTTAATTTAAGTTGTCAATTTAGTTCCATCAGGTCTACATTGTTGGAACATTAAAATTACATACTGTCCATATCTTTGTATAAATAATGTTGATAGCATTGCAGATTTACATTGAGTACAGACCATGTTTTGATTTGCTTCTCTAACTAGATTATTAAAAGACACTGATTTGCAGTCTGGTAAAGTCAAATATATAAATCTTTCAGTGTCTATTGTAGTAGTACTTGAAAAGAAACAATTGTCGCAGTTTTGCTGCCATTTATAAGAAAGGCTAAAAAGATTTTCTACATCTACACCTTCATCTTGCAATACAACGAGCATATACATTAGAAATTCCTGATAATCTTGCTGAATATTCTGTGAAAATTGATTTAGACCAGAACATATGTCTAAAACATTTCGAATTTCAGAAACACTTTGTATTTTTGTTCTATCACTGCTACATTTCTCAAACACAGAATTCAACAAACAACAAAATCTTTGATCACGATTTTCAACAATCTGTTCTTGTACACTTTGGAGAAAAAAACAACATTAATCACTACTTTAGCACAGCAGTTGACACCAGGACTGTTTTCAAACTGAAATCCAACAACATCTTTAACTGAATCCTTTTCCTTTCTGCTTTCAATTACTGGTTCATCTACTTTTTTTCTTTTTGCTACAACTTCACTAATATTTTTCTCATTTCTTCTTTTTGCGGCCTAGACCACGCTTTTCAAATAAAGGATATTGAGGTAAATTTGGAGCATACTCTCTTCTTAACCTATTATATTCTTTAACACAATTTAGATCTGCATTAATCTTTGTCTCATCAAAATCAATCAAGTACAATCCAGATAAAGTTCTGACTCGAGATAAAGTAACATATGCCATACCCTCCTTGAACACAGAACTTCCAATATTCACCAAAGCACTATCTACACTTAAACCTTGAGATTTATGAATAGTCACTGCATATGCCAAAGAGACAGGAAACTGTTTCCGGCGGACATATACATTTTTCACAAGCAAAAATCCAGCAGAACAACAACTGATTTGTTGTACTTCTTCAATTCCAACACATTTAATTTTTAAAAATTCAATTCCATCTCTATTTCGGTAATTCAAAAAATCAACAATATAACCCATTGCTCCATTTACTAAACCTCTTTCCACATGTAAATTAGGTCGTAAAGTTATACGACAATTCAAACATGCATAGAGAGTCTTTTCCAAACCAGCAGTTTTAGATATTGTCTTCTCTAAAGAATCCAATTTTGATTTCAACTTTTCTGATAAAATAATAGTTGCTCCTTCATGCTCTATTTTATCAATAGTTTCCAGTTTCACAATCTCTTGATTTTCTAACTGTAACATTTTGTTGTTGAAGATTGAACATTCTTGCAGAGTTGGCATCAAACAGATCGCAGATTTGTTTTCAGAAATTTTCTTTAAAATATTCTCTGGGAGAATATTTTCCTTTGGAAACAAATTTGAAATTAATCGTGCATGTAAAGCTTCTTTGCCATGCTCACTTACTTTTCCAATTCTTACATCTTGTAGAATATTTTTATAATCTTCATCCTTTGCCTGTCGCATATTTTGAAGCAGTTCTGCATATTTGAAATTTAACCATATGTTAACATTTCCAATGCTTCCTAGACACTTCCTTGTATCTTCATGCGTAAGCATTTTAAACACTGGTTGTCCTTTCACTGGAGTTAACTGCAGTAGATCTCCAAACACAATGATGTGTTTGCCTCCAAATAACACATCATACTCTGTTTTAAGAATTTCTTGCATTCTTAAATGCACAAAAGCAAGCATTACATTTGATACCATGCTTACCTCATCAATGATAAGAAGTTTCATTTTCTTCAGAACTCTGGAAACTTCACAACAAGCTTCTCCAGATAGCTTGTAGTATTGTAATTTATCATCATGCTCCACTGGCAGCATCAATAAATGATGTAAAGTAATCCCTTTAATGTTATGTGCTGCCAACCCAGTTAGAGCAGTAACAACGCAAGACAGCGATGACTCCGTTCTTTTCTGCAGATAAGTTGCAATTGCTTTAATCAGAAAAACTTTTCCAGTTCCTGCTTCTTCACTCACGTACAGTCGGACAGGCATAAATTAGGTACATAAGCACTCTTTTTTCTCATGACATAACCCATGCTCAATCTGTTCTGTGACTTTGTCATATATGTGTTTCTGCTCAACGTTCAGTTCTTTTTGCAAATCTTCTAAGTTAACTTCATCCTCCTGAGCTTGTTCCATGGCTCTTTCCACTTCATCCATGGCAGTGGCAGCTTCATTTTGGATAATTGGTCCTCCTAGTGGATCCTGATGCAATAAAGCAGAACTCTGACTGTCTTGAGAACTGTCTCTAGCAATCTCTGCTGCAATTGTAGCTTCTTGCTGTAGTTCCTCGTTCAACATTTGCAGATAATTTGAAAAAACAGGACATTTTATAGTATCCTTGGTTGCATTGAAGGAATCTTCATAACTGAGAAAATCTCCAAGTAGTTCCTCTTCTGTACTCCATCGCTTAAAAAGTTGCAAAAGAGCTAAATAGTAAAATTCCCTTTTGTCAGGAGATTCGCAACTCAATTTTCGATGATTAATCAAATGTCCTTTTCCTTCTTTCACCAGACATCCTTCACATCCAATTATAGCATATACTCCTTTATTGATATCTTCTGTGATGTTCTTCCTAAAAGTATAGGTTTGCAGAACTTCATAGAGACAAACGTTCTCAAGATGACTACTTCTATTTGGATAGTATGTATCCAACATGTTTGTCTTCAAAATATCTGTACTGTTTGGTTCTTTCTCAGCCAAATACTCAATTTCTTGTACAGATTTCAAAACTCTGTTTCGTGTTGCAGCAAGACCTAGACTCACCCAAATGATTGTTCTAGATTTGGCATATAGACTTGCTGATAATAACCGATCAGGACATTCATATGCTCAAATTTCTCGATGCGACAACATCTTCAGACTGTAACTGTACAATTTGTTACTTAGACTCTTTTCATGTGAAATTTCCTCCCACATTTCCTTCAGTTTCATCTTTTCTGATTTTGTGATGTAAGACGTCACATATCGAGCCACAGCAATTGAATTGTCAGCCACATATTGAATATCCATGTTAGCATTCCACATGGACAAAATGACTGAGTTGTAGACATGTATATATTTGGACTCTTCATTTCTTCTTAAATTGTATGTATTTTTCGGTCACAGTATGTCGCAGAGAAGACATAACATTGTTCACTCTTCCTTTAGATATTACTGGTCGTGGAAACGCAAAACAACATTTTGTGTAGAACTTGTCCTTGGATTTGAACTTTCGACGACAGTGTATTACACAACGATGGCTTTGAAAGCATAAGACTTGATGTCTTAAATTGTTTTCTTCTGTACTTTTCGGAACAGCACATGTAGAATACTGTTCAATGAAACTCATTACTGAGTCATCTGAATCTGTTCCAAATTTGGGTGCATCTTTGATCCATAGCACCATATGTATGTGAGGAGCACCTCTTGCTTGATACTCCTTTCTCCAAAAGAAATCCAAAACCTCTCCAAGGGGAGGATTTTTTTGTTGGTGATTAAACACATCATAGCTTCAAACCTATGATTGAAGTACCTGCATACATTAACTGAATCCAAAGAGCACAGTTTTCCAGGTGTCTTGTATTCAATATTTTTCAATGTTTGCATTTGCCTCTCGTAGAAATTGAAGTAAGTCTTCCCAAGCATACTCAGCACAGCTAAGAGTGAGGAACCATGTAGGAGTTCCTAAGTTTCTTAGCATACATTTCAATTCCCCAAGACGACGGTACCAATACTCGTTAGTACCACGCTGACATGCCATTAGATTAATTAGGTGAGATTCCAAAATACTGTCTTGCAGTTTGACTTTATCCATAAAGTCCCTTGCCGAAACATTTTTCAGATGTACTCCACTTTTCAGTATATGGTTCACTGCATAAGAAAGTCCAGACAAGTCACTCTCAAACAGTAGATGAAACAAATATGGAATGCATTGACGAAACCTTGGATCTTCTGCATATAATCTTAAAGTCTGGTATTCAGATACAGTAATTTTAAGAGGTCGGTCGTCATATCGTCCACCTTGACCTGTTGGAAATAAATGAGGAAAACAACAAGCTTCCAAACTTTCTTCCCATACACTAATGAGACTTCCTTTTCCCTCTTTCATTTGAAACAAGTCAATAGCATTCCCCATTACTTCTTTGGAATGCAAAGGATGAACACTATAATGTTAATACATTTCTTCACTTCTAGAGACATCAACTTTTTCAATTTGCCCACCAGAGACATCACTATCCTCTTCTACAGATGTGTCCTCTTCTTCAACATATACATTTTTGTAGTAGTGATTGTTTTTTACCGAATACAACGTTGCCTTTTTTACTTTCCTAGCATCCACTAATTCTTGCCAGATTTTCTTACTCTTTGTCGGAACACCATGAACTAGAATAACCAGAGGATCCTCTTCTACTTTTTCTACACCAATTGAATCAATATTTTTCCTAAAATCTAGAGGCAAATAAACAACTCTTCCCTTTTATCCTCTCTGTAAATCTGAAGGAGGCAATTTCCCTGTCTATGGCTCCATGCAAACAATAGCCTGAAAAGGATGTACACATTGATACAGAATAGACTCATAGGTATTTAAATCCAACAATTCAGAAGGAATATCTACCAACTCCAGATTATTATGAACAGCTCTAGCAGGCATTCTGTTTTCATTTAATTTATCATAACAATATTTACAAATACGTTGATTAGAACCAAAATCAAAACAATTTTCTACCAACAAATACGTTGCAAAATCCTTCCACTCATTATTACTTTCCATTTCACTTTTTACATATAAATCAACTAACCTAGTCTGATTATTATAATGAGTTCTTCGACAACACACAAGAAAAATTAGGCCTTTCACTTGAATTGACCTTAAACTTTGTAATTTCATGGTCAAATTTTTCTATACTTGAAATCTGTACATTCTCTTCCACATTACCTTCCATTACTGTATCAGTTTCGGCACTGTCCTCCTTTTCACCAAAATAACAAAACTCAATTTCTTCACAAATGTTCTTCACATCTAATTCAGATCCATGCAAATGAGCACTGTTTAACTTTTTTAGCGTAAGTGCTGGCCTTTTTGTATAATACAACCTTCTCACTAATTTCCTCACTTTATTATGACGCACTGCTAACATCCTACAATGGTGAAAAACACTCTGACATACTTTTCTTGAAAGACAAGCCAGTGAATGCCCATGCAAACCTGTTTTTTCTCTCACTCTGCAAGGATCTAACTCTTGCAACATTTTCATCTTTTGTTTGAGACTTTTCTTACTATATGTCCGTAAGAAATTGAGAAGCAAATCAATTGAATCCTGTCGCACACTACAAATACTACTACAATTCCATGTGTACACTGGAGCCTTAGGACATCTCCCTAAAACTTCATCAGGTAACACCTCTTCTGCATTTCTAGGTAAATTTTTTTCTTTTTCAACTGGACAACCATCCTTCACTTCTTATGCTCAACCACTGGTGTCAACTGCATGCACCAAATCATTATCCTGAAAGTAACTTTCTTCATTAAAAAATGGCTCACAACTTGAACTATGCTTCCATTCTCCAGAAAAAACATCACAAAAATTAGTTTGATTAATTACTCTTTTCCACTTACATTTTGATTTAAAAACATTGAATACCTTATCTAGTGTACAAATTCTATTGATTACTAAAGTGAATCATTTATTTTTCACTTCAAAAGCCTGATCCACAATCTTCACAATACTTTTTTTGTTCTTATAAAAAGCACTCTTTTTTTGATAAATCTTAAAAAATGTTATTAAATTTAAAACAATTCTGTTATAAAACATTCGTCTACGAATGTCAATAAATTGATTTCTCCTTCTATTACTATAGAGAATATCATCTCCTCCAACAGGTCTAACATTTTTTGGGGGCGCTCTGCTTTTTCTTTGTATTTAAAGATATTTTATTTTTCTTTGAAACAATATCCAGATTTTTTTTATATTGCGGTAATTTCCTAAAAAAGTCTTTGGTTTGCTTACCAGGAGCATTCTTTTTTTTCACTGAAGATTTTGTTTTGGATGAATCGTCTAATTGTGTTATCTTGGCAAATAAACCATGTTTGTAAGTTTTTTTTCTTCTTTCTTTCGTCGGCATATTATTTTATCTTTTTATAGATGATTACAATCTTTGGTAAAGAAAAAATAACATATTATAGACCACTACTAACATACTATATATCAATTACAATAAGTAAACCATATAAACACTACCACATAAGTATGTTTATAGCCCAGCAACTGTGTCACAGCAATACTGCAGTACAGTTTCATTGTTAATCTCACATACATTTTACCAGAAAACATTTACCAGAGTGACACGAGGTACACACAAAGAGAGAAATGACACACACAAAGAGAGAGATGGGGCAGGTACAAAGTGACTTGAGACACAGGCACAGAGTACCCTTTAGGCAAAGAGAAGCAAACTGTCAGCAGACACAGCTGACATTATTGAAAAATGTGAAAATATAATTCCTTATTTCACACAGACACTCAGTGTGATCCTCAACCAAAATTTTAAAGCCTGACATTATATAAAAAAGTATTTACCAGAGTGACATGAGGCACACGCAAAGAGAGAAATGACACACACAAAGAGAGAGATGAGGCAGGTACAAGGTGACATGAAACGCAGGCACAGAGTACCCTTTAAGCAAAGAGAGGCAAACTGTCAGCAGACACAGGAGAGATTATTGAAAAATTTGAAAATATAATTCTTTATTTCACACAGACAGTCAGTGTGATCCTTGACCAACATTTTAAAGCCTGACATTTTACCAAAAAACATTTACCAGAGTGACATGAGGCACATGCAAAGAGAGAAATGACACACACAAAGAGAGAGATGGGGCAGGTACAAGGTGACATGAAACGCAGGCACAGAGTACCCTTTAAGCAAAGAGAGGCAAACTGTCAGCAGACACAGCTGACATTATTGAAAAATGTGAAAATATAATTCCTTATTTCACACAGACACTCAGTGTGATCCTTGACCAAAATTTTAAAGAATTACATTTTATCCAAAAACATTTACCAGAGTGACATGAGGCACACGCAAAGAGAGAAATGACACACACAAAGAGAGAGATGGGGCAGATACAAAGTGACATGAGACACAGGCACAGAGTACCCTTTAAGCAAAGAGAGGCAAACTGTCAGCAGACACAGGTGAGATTATTGAAAAATGTGAAAATATAATTCCTTATTTCATATAGACAGTCAGGGTGATCCTTAACCAAAATTTTAAAGCCTGACATTTTACCAAAAAACATTTAGCAGAGTGACATGAGGCACATACAAAGAGAGAAATGACACACACAAAGAGAGAGATGGGGCAGGTACAAAGTGACTTGAGACACAGGCACAGAGTACCCTTTAGGCAAAGAGAAGCAAACTGTCAGCAGACACAGCTGACATTATTGAAAAATGTGAAAATATAATTCCTTATTTCACACAGACACTCAGTGTGATCCTCAACCAAAATTTTAAAGCCTGACATTATATAAAAAAGTATTTACCAGAGTGACATGAGGCACACGCAAAGAGAGAAATGACACACACAAAGAGAGAGATGAGGCAGGTACAAGGTGACATGAAACGCAGGCACAGAGTACCCTTTAAGCAAAGAGAGGCAAACTGTCAGCAGACACAGGAGAGATTATTGAAAAATTTGAAAATATAATTCTTTATTTCACACAGACAGTCAGTGTGATCCTTGACCAACATTTTAAAGCCTGACATTTTACCAAAAAACATTTACCAGAGTGACATGAGGCACATGCAAAGAGAGAAATGACACACACAAAGAGAGAGATGGGGCAGGTACAAGGTGACATGAAACGCAGGCACAGAGTACCCTTTAAGCAAAGAGAGGCAAACTGTCAGCAGACACAGCTGACATTATTGAAAAATGTGAAAATATAATTCCTT
Organism: Lissotriton vulgaris; assembly: GCF_964263255.1. Classification (NCBI taxonomy): domain Eukaryota; kingdom Metazoa; phylum Chordata; class Amphibia; order Caudata; family Salamandridae; genus Lissotriton; species Lissotriton vulgaris. The sequence continues at coordinate 791,038,400 of NC_141694.1, read as the reverse complement.
ATTTCACACAGACACTCAGTGTGATCCTTGACCAAAATTTTAAAGAATTACATTTTATCCAAAAACATTTACCAGAGTGACATGAGGCACACGCAAAGAGAGAAATGACACACACAAAGAGAGAGATGGGGCAGATACAAAGTGACATGAGACACAGGCACAGAGTACCCTTTAAGCAAAGAGAGGCAAACTGTCAGCAGACACAGGTGAGATTATTGAAAAATGTGAAAATATAATTCCTTATTTCATATAGACAGTCAGGGTGATCCTTAACCAAAATTTTAAAGCCTGACATTTTACCAAAAAACATTTAGCAGAGTGACATGAGGCACATACAAAGAGAGAAATGACACACATACAGAGAGAGATGGGGCAGGTACAAAGTGACATGAGACACAGGCACAGAGTACGCTTTAAGCAGAGAGAGGCAAACTGTCAGCAGACAGAGGTGAGATTATTGAAAAATGTGAAAATATAATTTCATATTTCACACAGACACTCAGTGTGATCCTTGACCAACATTTTAAAGCCTGACACTATACCAAAAAACATTTACCAGATTGACATGAGGCACACTCAAAGAGAGAAATGACACACACAAAGAGAGAGATGGGGCAGGTACAACGTGACATGAGACACAGGCACAGAATACCCTTTAAGCAAAGAGAAGCAAACTGTTAGCAGACACAGCTGACATTATTGAGAAATGTGAAAATATAATTCCTTATTTCACACAGACACTCAGTGTGATCCTTGACCAAAATTGTAAAGCCTGACATTATACCAAAAACATTTACCAGAGTGACATGAGGCACACGCAAAGAGAGAAATGACGCACACAAAGAGAGAGATGGGGCAGGTACAAAGTGACATGAGACACAGGCACAGAGTACCCTTTAAGCAAAGAGAGGCAAACTGTCAGAAGACTCAGGTGAGATTATTGAAAAATGTGAAAATATAATTCCTTATTTCACACAGACACTCAGTGTGATCCTTCACCAAAATGTTAACGCCTGACATTTTACCAAAAAACATTTACCAGACTGACATGAGGCACACGCACAGAGAGAAATGACACACACAAAGAGAGAGATGAGGCAGGTACAAAGTGACATGAGACACAGGCAGGGAGTACCCTTTAAGCAAAGAGAGGCAAACTGTCAGCAGACACAGCTGACATTATTGAAAAATATGAAAATATAATTCCTTATTTCACACAGACACTCAGTGTGATCCTTGACCAAAATTTTAAAGCCTGACCTTTTACCAAAAAACATTTACCAGAGTGACATGAGGCACACGCAAAGAGAGAAATGGCACACACAAAGAGAGAGATGGGGCAGGTACAAAGTGACATGAGACACAGGCACAGAGTACCCTTTAAGAAAGAGAGGCAAACTGTCAGCAGACACAGGTGAGATTATTGATAAATGTGAAAATATAATTCCTTATTTCACACAGACAGTCAGTGTGATCCTTAACCAACATTTTAAAGCCTGACATTTTACCAAAAAACATTTACCAGAGTGACATGAGGCAAACGCAAAGAGAGAAATGACGCACACAAAGAGAGAGATGGGGCAGGTACAAAGTGACATGAGACACAGGCACAGAGTACCCTTTAAGCAAAGAGAGCAAAACTGTCAGCAGACACAGCTGACATTATTGAAAAATGTGAAAATATAATTCCTTATTTCACACAGACACTCAGTGTGATCCTTGACCAACATTTTAAAGCCTGACATTTTACCAAAAAACATTTACCAGAGTGACATGAGGCACATGCAAAGAGACAAATGACACACACAAAGAGAGAGATGGGGCAGGTACAAAGTGACATGAGACACAGGCACAGAGTACCCTTTAAGCAAAGAGAGGCAAACTGTCAGCAGACACAGCTGACATTATTGAAAAATGTGAAAATATAATTCCTTATTTCACACAGACACTCAGTGTGATCCTTGACCAAAATTTTAAAGAATTACATTTTATCCAAAAACATTTACCAGAGTGACATGAGGCACACGCAAAGAGAGAAATGACACACACAAAGAGAGAGATGGGGCAGATACAAAGTGACATGAGACACAGGCACAGAGTACCCTTTAAGCAAAGAGAGGCAAACTGTCAGCAGACACAGGTGAGATTATTGAAAAATGTGAAAATATAATTCCTTATTTCATATAGACAGTCAGGGTGATCCTTAACCAAAATTTTAAAGCCTGACATTTTACCAAAAAACATTTAGCAGAGTGACATGAGGCACATACAAAGAGAGAAATGACACACATACAGAGAGAGATGGGGCAGGTACAAAGTGACATGAGACACAGGCACAGAGTACGCTTTAAGCAAAGAGAGGCAAACTGTCAGCAGACACAGGTGAGAATATTGAAAAATGTGAAAATATAATTTCATATTTCACACAGACACTCAGTGTGATCCTTGACCAACATTTTAAAGCCTGACACTATACCAAAAAACATTTACCAGATTGACATGAGGCACACTCAAAGAGAGAAATGACACACACAAAGAGAGAGATGGGGCAGGTACAACGTGACATGAGACACAGGCAGAGAATACCCTTTAAGCAAAGAGAAGCAAACTGTTAGCAGACACAGCTGACATTATTGAGAAATGTGAAAATATAATTCCTTATTTCACACAGACACTCAGTGTGATCCTTGACCAAAATTGTAAAGCCTGACATTATACCAAAAACATTTACCAGAGTGACATGAGGCACACGCAAAGAGAGAAATGACGCACGCAAAGAGAGAGATGGGGCAGGTACAAAGTGACATGAGACACAGGCACAGAGTACCCTTTAAGCAAAGAGAGGCAAACTGTCAGAAGACTCAGGTGAGATTATTGAAAAATGTGAAAATATAATTCCTTATTTCACACAGACACTCAGTGTGATCCTTCACCAAAATGTTAACGCCTGACATTTTACCAAAAAACATTTACCAGACTGACATGAGGCACACGCAAAGAGAGAAATGACACACACAAAGAGAGAGATGAGGCAGGTACAAAGTGACATGAGACACAGGCACAGAGTACCCTTTAAGCAAAGAGAGGCAAACTGTCAGCAGACACAGCTGACATTATTGAAAAATGTGAAAATATAATTCCTTATTTCACACAGACACTCAGTGTGATCCTTGACCAAAATTTTAAAGCCTGACCTTTTACCAAAAAACATTTACCAGAGTGACATGAGGCACACGCAAAGAGAGAAATGGCACACACAAAGAGAGAGATGGGGCAGGTACAAAGTGACATGAGACACAGGCACAGAGTACCCTTTAAGAAAGAGAGGCAAACTGTCAGCAGACACAGGTGAGATTATTGATAAATGTGAAAATATAATTCCTTATTTCACACAGACAGTCAGTGTGATCCTTAACCAAAATTTTAAAGCCTGACATTTTACCAAAAAACATTTACCAGAGTGACATGAGGCACACGCAAAGAGAGAAATGACACACACAAAGAGAGAGATGGGGCAGATACAAAGTGACATGAGTCACAGGCACAGAGTAAACTTCAGGCAAAGAGAGGCAAACTGTCAGCAGACACAGCTGACATTATTGAAAAATTTGAAAATAGAATTTCTTATTTCAGAAAGACACTCAGTGTGATCCTGGACCAAAATTTTAAAGCCTGACATTCTACCAAAAAACATTTACCAGAGTGACATGAGTCACACGCAAAGAGAGAAATGACACACACAAAGAGAGAGATGGGTCAGGTACAAAGTGACATGATGAGATACAGGCAAAGAGTACCCTTTAAGCAAAGAGAGGCAAACTGTCAGCAGACACAGGTGAGATTATTGAAAAATTTAAAAATATAATTCCTTATTTCACACAGACACTCAGTGTGATCCTTGACCAAAATTTTAAAGCCTGACATTATACCAAAAAACATTTACCAGAGTGACATGAGGCACACGCAAAGAGAGAAATGACACACACAAAGAGAGAGTCGGGCAGGTACAAAGTGACATGAGACACAGGCACAGAGTACCCTTTAGGCAAAGAGAGGCAAACTGTCAGCAGACACAGGTGAGATTATTGAAAAATGTGAAAATATAATTCCTTATTTCACACAGACACTCAGTGTGATCCTTGACCAAAATTTTAAAGCCTAACATTATACCAAAAAACATTTAACAGAGTGACATGAGACACACGCAAAAAGAGAAATGACACACACAAAGAGAGAGATGGGGCAGGTACAAAGTGACATGAGACACAGGCACAGAGTACCCTTTAAGCAAAGAGAGGCAAACTGGTAGCAGACACAGGTGAGATTATTGAAAAATGTGAAAATATAATTCCTTATTTCACACAGTCAGTGTGATCCTTAACCAAAATTTTAAAGCCTGACATTTTATCAAAAAACATTTACCAGAGTGACATGAGGCACACGCAAAGAGAGAAATGACACACACAAAGAGAGGGATGAGGCAGTTACAAAGTGACTTGAGACACAGGCACAGAGTATCCTTTAAGCAAAGAGAGGAAAACTGTCAGCAGACACAGGTGTGATTATTGAAAAATGTGAAAATATAATTCCTTATTTCACACAGACACAAACAAAACAAACTGTCATTTTCCATAGTAAATCGTTTTTGACACAGAGCACAGCCCATTTAAATGACCACTACATTACAAGGCAGAAACCGAACTCATTTCCAAAATCCATTTCCAATATGCACCATTACATGTTTTACCAGCATTACAAAATAAATGACACACAATGCAAGAATAAAGAAAAACAATATGCTTCTTAATCTTCCCCATAGTGCATACAGCACTCTATCTATATTAAAAGAATCATTACTCACCTTTAAAAATGCTTTTGAAGATTTAGAACAGTGTCAGACAAACACACCAGCTTTTCATAAGCAGAATCTCTGAAATGCACTTCAGACACTGCAACTATAAATGGCCCTGATTTCCGGTAATTCTTCACACATATTCCTGGACTTAACCAATTAAAATTCTTCCCACATTATTTCAAAACCAAACTAACATTATTTTTGGTTCTACATTTCAACACTTTCAAACTCACATAATATTCACCCATCCCCCCCATAGCACATTCAGCCTTTTACCATGGTAACTCCCACCTAACTCAGCACACAAGTGAAAATTTCATCATACTATGTTGCAAATTAACTCAGCAAGGGTGTTTGACCTCTCAATATACTAGCTAATCATGTGCAATGTTTCTTTCAATGACTTTTTCTCAACCATTAGAAATACTTCTTTCTAAAAACAAAAGCATGCACCCTATTTTACAGTGGGGAATTTTAAGAAATCACCAATCATTTCTGCTTTTTCAAGTGCACTGAATCTCAACCACTTTTTTTTCATAACTCCTACTTTCAAACTGCCATTTCATTTCCACAGCTCACCTGAATACAACTGCATCTACCTTGAAGATGCCAAAAGTCTGGATTGTAGGTCATAGCTTTGTTCACTGGAGTAAAAAATATGCAGCTAACAGAGGTATTCACAACCTTAATTTACAAAATGTGAATATTATGTGGATTGGACAGAGAGGATTGAGAAATCACCAATTGATACCATTGGTAAAATCCTTTATGCATCTACCACACCCTGACCTCATAATTGTGCACTGTGGTGGCAATGACCTGGGCACTTTGACTGGGGTAGGTCTGGGAATGCTTTTAGAGGACACCTTTGGGCAATTTATGTCACTTTTTCCAAAAACTGCCTTGGTATTTTCTAATATATGCCAAAGACAAACATGGAACTGGTCCAACCAATGTTGTCCACAGATTGAGAAAGCAAGGAAACGTGTATAAATCTGTTTTTGCTTTCCTCAGAGACTATGGTATGGGTTCCATATACCACAACAACTTGCGATACAACATGCAAGGCATCTGTAGGCGAGATGGTGTACATTTTACAGATGAGGGGAATAGAGTCTTCCTCTTGAATTTTAGACTCTGCATCGGTACCTACTTGTAGGTACAAAAAACACCCACATAACACAACAGCTCTTTTTAGAGCTACCCTACCTCTAAGCACTCTAAAATCATATTTTACACTATTTTCTTTCACTGTTTTTCCCTGTGGTACACTCAGGGTACGCTTACCTGGAAGCGTATATGGGAACGCACCCAGCGCTTACCCCGCGATTTAAAAAAAAAAATAGTTTTTTTAACCTTCAGGGCCCTTCTAGGCCCCCCTCAGAAAACCTAGGGGGTCAGGGGGTGTGTACCCTGCCCCCTTATAATCATTCCCTCCTTTTTATTTTTACCTCTTGTGTCTCGATTCTACCGAGACACAAGATGGCGGACTCTCCAGACTGTTTAGAATGTTGACAAACACCCGAGAGCTTTCCGTTCGCGCACTTCCGTGGCGCGCCGGGTGCCCTCCCCGGTACGCGTACCGGTAAACGCTCGAAGTGCGCAAATTGATATATATGTGTTTTTGAAGTTGCTTTTCATAAAAACCACTGGAGCAATTTTAAACAAATATGGAAAAGGCCCTACTACGTACCAGTCCCTACCATTTTGCCAAGTTTGGTATAATTCCGTTCAGCCGTTCAGGCTGTAGCAATGTCTAAATGTCCTATGGAAAATTGAAAGGGGAAAACTCAGTTGAAAGTGTTTGATATTTAGAACCAATTAAAATGTTATTTTGCTTTTGAATTTATGTGTGATGAAGTTTGATTGGTTATGTATATATCTTAAATGAGAGGAAAACACAGCCATTTTGTGATACTACTGTCTGAGGTACATTTGGAGTTCAATTTCTGGAGTTTGATTTAGACAGTACTAACTCTCCTACTTACAAAAAGGCGAGTTGTTAATTTGTAAGAGGAGCTATGTTATACACTTTAAGATAATTTGAAAGATGTTTTCACTTAGTTATTTACAGTCATTCTTTTATAATTATGGATTAAGGCTTCATCACATGGCTTCATCACATGCAATGTTTTATATTTCTAGTTCCTGCCTGATACTATACATTGCCCAATTAATTTTAAAGAACGAAATACTTGATTAAGCTAGTTTTATATTATGTATTACTAAAAACGATAAATGAAAGTGATGACTTTTTTCTGCAATTTACAGCAAGAAATTTGAAAATAAAATGAATCAGAATGAGGAGACCAAGGAAATTTCTTTTGAATTTTCAACTACATTTATTGAAATTCTAAATGTCACAGATATTGACAGCACCAATAATGACATTTTTTCACAAGGAGGAGATGACATAAATGATTTTTTTGATCAATCTCTTGACAAAGAATTTATTGAATGTTTGGATACCATAGAATTCCAACAATCATCATTGCAGACTTTTCATGAGGAGATTCCTGATGATATGATTGAAGAGGAAATTCCTGATGAGGACATGCTACAAGTTCTTTTAAATTATGAAAATTCTGAACAATAAACACATTTTTAGAAATTAAAAATTGGTTGACATAATATTCATTTTTATTTCTAATTTATGAGGTAGTAGCGAAGTGATTGTAGTATAATGTGAGACTTATAGTATAGAGTGCAACATTTTTATGTTACATAGTAAGTTTACTCATATTTACTTCACTTCTCCCACTATATTTTCTCCAATGTGTATTTGACATCTCTTCTTCATCACCTGCCTCCTTTCTCTCACTGTATGTCTTTGATGCACCCTATTGCCGCCATTTTGTGTAGTTACAGAAGAGAGTGAAATATAATAGTTCAGAACATGAAAAGGGGGCAGGGTAGAGGTAGAGTGCCCCTCACCCCCTACACCTCTACACCCCTACACCTTCTCAGGGGGTCCCAAAAGGATCTGTTTCTGCTTTCCTAAGAGACTATGGTATGAGTTCCATATACCACAATAACTTGCATTACAACATGCAAGATATCTACAGAGGAGACGGTGTACATTTCGCAGATGAGGGGAACAGAGTCTTTCACTTGAATTTTAGACTTTGCATCGGTACCTACTTGTAGGTACTTAAATCACTCACATAACACAACAGCTCTTTTTAGAGCTACCCTACCTCTAAGCAATCCAAATTCTTATTTTACACTATTTTCTTTCACTGTTTTTCCCTGTGGTACGCTCTGGGTACGTGTACCTGGAAGCGTACATGGGAACGCACCCAGCGCTTACCCCGCGAAAAAAAAAAAAAGAAAAACATTTTTTTTGCATCACAGGGTCCTTCTAGGCCCCCCTCAGAAAACCTAGGGGGTCAGGGGGTGTCTACCCTGCCCCCTCATAATCATTTCCCCCTTTTTTTCACCTCTTATGTCTCGGAAATTCTACCGAGACACAAGATGGCGGACTCTCCGGACTGTTTGGAATATTGACAGACACCCGAGAGCCAATCAGCTTTCCACTCGAGCACTTCCGTGTCGCGCCGGGTGCGCTCCCCGGTACGCGTACCTGTAAGTACTCGAAGCGCGCATATAGATATATATGTGTTTTTGAAGTTCATTTTCGTAAAAACCACTGGAGCAATTTTCACCAAATATAGAAAAGGTACTTCTCCGTACCAGTCCCTACAATTTTGCCAAGTTTGGTGTAATTCCGTTCAGCCGTTCGGGCTGTAGCCGTGTCTAATCGTTCTATGGAAATTAACATGGGGAAAACACGTTTTGGGACCCCCCTTTTTTCTCGGCCCCCGCATGACGAATCCCCCCAAAACTTCCAGGGAAGGAGCGGAGCGGAGCTGGCCAAAATTTTGGAAAATTACACGCAAATACCTCAACCGGCGCCAAAGTTATTCCAAATAGAATGTTGCGGATTTCCTATGGAAGCTAGGTCCTAACTATAACTACCTACTGGCGACCGCCAGTAGGTAATATATATATATATACACAATGCAGATCACGGTGAGGGTAGAGGCTGTCCTGCGTGGCGGTCAGTCAATGGGTTACCGGAAGGACGGACACTCTGGATAGTTGCAGATATTTGTATTTAATGCTGCAGAAAACAACTCGTTTCAGGTTTAGCCTTGGTCACGCTGGAAACACATACTCGCCCACTTCCCTATGAAGCCACAATTCAGCCGCATAGAATGAGGACTAGTACCACCACCATCAAGTGCAGAATAACAGCCGCCATCTTAGCGTAATGCATTTGTCGATCAATTAAGTTTTCAATAAAGTTTTCAATTGTCTTAGTGCCTGATGTATTTCTACAAGATTGCATATTATAAATGAAAATAATGATACAACTTAGGAATAACCAACACAAAAAACTGTATAAAAACCAATACAGTTATAAATATAACACACTGATAATTATGATGATTTTAAACGTGTTCATAAATATTCATAATTACAATAAGTTAGCTCATTTGCAGCTGCCTATATATCATTTAATAGTAGACACATGCTCGTTGATGCCCAAATCACGCATCAATAAAGAATCTCACCCCAGTGGGCTTAGATCTCATGGTTGATCAAAATATCAACTCTACACAGTCCGTATCAAAACTGCCTTTTAGTCATTTCATGCAAATGGCACATATATATCAATGTCTAAATCACAAATAACACCGCAATCTCGCCCTAATCGGCATAGACTACACTAAGACCCACAGTTCATTTATAATAGCAACTGTCCACAATCTCGCCCAAGTGGGCTATTTGCTGACAATTGATCTTGTATCACAGCTTTGACGAAACAGCTCGATTAAGTGATATACCATACCTATAAAAAATACAAAAATGTGACAATAATAAAAATAGATTAAAATACAGCGGAAAAACATTCCTATACAGCCAAGATTACTTCTCATATATATATTACATCGGTTGTGCAAGTGGACTGCCAGTTCCTCACTTGAATTTAGACCCATTGGTTTCATAGTTTCCAATTCCACATTGTTCCTTGACTCCAGTTGTCGTAAAAGAAGCACCCTATATATATGTATATATATATATATATATCTCGTCATGTGATCAAGGCTATCTCTAGCCGAAACGCGACATGGCGGACTGGTGCTGGGCTAACATTTAATAAAAGAAAATTTGCACCATCTTTGGGTCTTGCTGGTTCCTGTTTTTCCTGAGTGGCTGATTCTGCTGCATTGGTTAATTTTGGGAGCTTCACATACCTCATATATATATATATATATATATATATATATATATATATATATATATATATATATATATATATATATATATATATATATATATATATATATATTACCTACTGTTAGTCACCAGTAGGTAGTTATATTTAGGACCTAGTTACCATAGGAAAATCGCAACATTCTATTCTCAATAACTTTGGCGCCAATAGGCGAATCTTTGCGAAATTTTCAAAACTAATTCTGTGTTGATATCAGTTCCTATGTTGAAAGTTTGGGGGTGATTCCTCAAGGGGGGGCAGAGAAAAAAAGGGGGGTCCCAAAACGTGTTTTCTCAATTTTAATTTCCATAGGAAACATTAGACAAAGCTACAGGTGGAACGGGTAAAAGGAATCACCCCAAATTTGGCAGGGAGAAGGGTCTTGGTCTAGAAAGCACGCTTTTGTTTATTTGGTGTAAATGCGTTCAGTAGTTTTTGAGAAATATTGAGATTTACAGATATCGATATTTGGGAATTCTGCCATCTGATTTGGCTGAGGCGTTACGAGCGCAAGCTTACTGCTTATTGGCTGCGAGCGGTGCGAGCTGTTGCAACTTGGAAGTGTTGGCCGCCAATTTGTGATTCTGTTGAAGTGAGTAAGGGGAAAAAGGGGCAAAATAAGTGGGAAATAGGAGGGTAGGAGCACAGTAACCTCTGTGGGGTGTTTAGGATCTGCTATAGAGGCGGTGCAAAGCAAATTATTCACTCCTATTGGTGTGAAAGTGGTGGGTTATGGAAATTAAGTGAGGTATTGCTTAGAGTCTGTTGCTGCTAAGGTGAGCTGGTGCAGGACTCCGGGATTAGAGCGTGAACTCAAATTGTGTGTCTTATGCTGTTAATGTCATTTGCTGTGGTCGCTGCACTACACCGGTGGAAGTAATGTCAGCATGTGTGTATACCTACTAGGACAAACTACTGACCCGTACTGGTTTGAAAGTCCTCGGGTATGGAACATTTGTGTTATTGTCTAGAGTCTTATGGTGCTAAGCTGAACTGCTGCCGGACTCTGGGATGAAAGTGTGAGCCTAAACTGTGTGTGCTATGCTGTAAAAATCATGTGCTCTGGCCGCTTTACCATACCTGTCCAAGTAGTGTGAGCATGTAGTTATAGCTACTTAGATGAACTTTTGTTTTGAACATTGTAGCTTGTGTATGGTGCTTAGGGGGTGTTATAGAGGGAGTGCGAAGGTAAATTCCCTCATATCGAATCAATTTGGTATTTTTAAAGTACAAACTACTCACTCCTACGGGTCTGATGGCACTGGGGGCGTAAGCTGAGCTGCTGACGGACTAGGGGTAAAGCCGTTGAACTACTGACCCCTAACTGTCGGAAAGTGCGGGGTACGGAAATTAAGTGAGGTATTGCTTAGAGTGTCATGCTGCTAAATTGAGCTGATGCTGAACTCGGGGATGAAAGCTTGAGCCCAAAGTGTGTGTCCTATGCTGTAAAGTCATGTGCTCTGGGTAATGTGCCACACGTGTTCAACTTGTTTATGGTGCTTAGGTGGTGTTGTATAGGGAGTGCGAAGGTATCCATACTGTATTTGTAAAGTGAAAATATACTGTCCCCTATGGGTGAGTAGAGCCGGGGTTCAAAGCGAGAGGTCTGTGCTGCAAAGTGAGATGGTCTGGCTGCTGCGCCATAGCTGTGTGGAGAATACATTTTGGCAAGGGTCTGGGAGTTGCGGTTATCTGGCCGTAAAATAGCATGCCAAAGTTGTAAGTTATAGGGTGGCTCTTAAAAGATCCCTTGTGTTCATTAGTTGGAGCTACATATAAGTGCGGATGCAGAGCTTCAAGTTATCTAGGAAAACTCAGTTTGCCTGATGCGTGAAGTGTACTCCATCACTTCTGTAGATATTCACCATTTCAAAATGTATGTTGTTGTAGATGGAACCCATGTTGTGGTCTCTGAGGTAAGCAGACACAGCTATGATGACTTTCTTACTAGATTTTTCACTCTGAGGACAAAATTGTTTGGACCATTGCCACTTCTGTCTTTGGCATATATTGGAATATACAAAGACAGTTTGAGGCAAAAGTAACATCAGTTGTTAAAAAGGTGTCCTTCATAAGCATTTCCAAACCTACCCTAGTCAATGTTCCTAGGTCGTTAGCACCACAGTGCACAATCACGAGGTCAGAGTGTTGGAGATGCAAACAGGTTTGAACCAAAGGCAACAATTGGTACCACTTCAATCCTCACAATATCACAAAAACCTTGTCCCCAAGGGCGTTCAATAACAAAACTCATATCAATGCAATGGAGAGACAAGCGGTCAAATGACAATGCTAAACTACCAGCTTGTAAAAATATTTTCGGTTGGTGTTTTGAATGTATATCGCCTAAAATTCTCAATATAAAAATAAGGGAAATTCCTAGTAAACTTCAACAAGACAGTCACAACAGAGCAATGGACAGTATCTGCATCAATCATGTACACAGAACGTCCTCACACTTCCAACATATGAAAAAAATGTGTGAAGAAAAGAATGACACCTCACGGGCGCACCACCCTCTGGGCAACTAGCAAGTGATCACCAGTTTATGTCCCCTTTCTCATCATAGTTAGTCATTCGATTCAAATCTTAAAGAAGTGTCCAAAAACCAAACCAAAAAACTGTGTAAAGTGCAAAGGAGCAATCAACATTCACTCCCTTATGTGACAAAAACTGTTTAAAATCAACAGGCACACCTTCCACACAACTTTATTTTGAAATAGATGTGTTCTGTTGAAGTAAAAAGGCTGGTAGCTAGCTCTGCATACCATTACCTACATCCAACATGTTTCACTGCCAATGAAACTTCCGGCAGATTCATCAGGGCTTGACACTTTGTCACTGCAACAAATTTGGACACCTTGTACTCTGGGACTGTCAAATTGAAAGAATACAAAAAATTAAAAACCAACGGGAACACCCATCCGGACACTCTTAGTCTATCCAACACATTGAAAATGTATTTTTTTAAAAACAGGGCATCACCCTCTTCCAGCCAATTGTTCTCATACCAGCTGAGGAGGAAGACATATGCTGGCTCCTCATTTGAGCCTCAACATTAAATGAATGGCCCCTGCGACTGTTGCATCAATCTAGGAATAATAAAACACAAACCTCCACACAATTTGTCATAGGTCAAATAGGAATGTCTTCATGTGAGCCTCAGCATAAACTAACCGGACCCTACAGGTGTTGCATCAATCTACAACAACAACGTACATAACATAACACACAACACAGTCCAGCATGTCATAGGTCATGTTAAGTTATCCGTGGGCATAGACTTTCCCATTAATATGCCCAAACAGAGTAACTCAAAATGCGAGGTAACACTAACTGCTTAACACATAATGCGACCTGGATATACACAGTCGCTCTCGTTCCCCTGTGGCGGCCCAATCGTTTCATTCAAGAAATTATCAACGCCCCGCGTTGCGTGATTTAATCCTGCTCTCCCGTCATACTCCTATTGCCCCGCACCCCCACTCCTCACCGTACAGAGCTACACGGAGCTCTGTTCTTCATCCAGATGACAATACTTCCAGTAAGGAAGACGACGATACCTCACAAGACAATAGTGTGAGGTTTAATCAACAGGATGGTAACAACGAAGACCTGGGAGCACTTTTGAGGTCTTTTTTAGGACGTGGCCAGAGGACCAACAACAGGGGAGGCGGCCTACCAGGGAGAGGCAGAGGGAGGGGCAATCAACCCCCGCAATGGCAAACTTACTCCCCCAGGGTGACCCGCAGTCGGGGACGAATGCAGAATTTAGGAAAAGTATTGTGGTCAATCTTTCTGATCATGTATTGACAACAAATGAAGATAAAGTTCTTAATAAGGGTTTAGGATTCGTCCCGACACCGAAACATGACTTCTTTAAATGTAGGGTTGAATTTCATGAAACAGTACGGAAAATAAAACTGAAAACATTTGTTGCCAATAAAGAACAAGAGAGCAATCGATTTCGGAGTACTAATCTTAAGAGAGCATCTGTTTTTTGTCCCCCCACCTCAGCGGTGGGACCGGAGGTGTTGGTATTTGAAGAAAAGGTATTTGAGAAATCTCAGGATACCTTGAAATATAACAACATGTCCAAGGATGACTGGGAGGCAATAAAGGGACTTCAGGACAACCATCTGCTCACCATTAAGTCAGCTGACAAGGGTGGGGCAGTGGTTGTCCTGAACACTAAGGACTACGACACAGAGGTTTTGCGACTCCTTGAAGTACGCACGAACTACCAACCTTTTTGCCGGGACCCAGCAGAAGAACTTCTTAAAATCATACACGAGATAGTAGGTAGGGCTAAAGAGAACAGATGGATATCAGTTAAGGAGGCGGAGTTCCTGGTGAATAACAACCCCAGGACTCCGGCCTTGTATATAAGAAGAACAACAATTTGCGCGTTGATGCCCAAATAACGCATCAATAAAGAATCTCACCCCAGTGGGCTTAGATCTCATGGTTGATCAAAATATCAACTCTACACAGTCCGTATCAAAACTGCCTTTTAGTCATTTCATGCAAATGGCACATATATATCAATGTCTAAATCACAAATAACACCGCAATCTCGCCCTAATCGGCATAGACTACACTAAGACCCACAGTTCATTTATAATAGCAACTGTCCACAATCTCGCCCAAGTGGGCTATTTGCTGACAATTGATCTTGTATCACAGCTTTGACGAAACAGCTCGATTAAGTAATATACCATACCTATAAAAAATAAAAAAAAGTGACAATAATAAAAATAGATTAAAATACAGCGGAAAAACATTCCTATACAGCCAAGATTACTTCTCATATATATATTACATCGGTTGTGCAAGTGGACTGCCAGTTCCTCACTTGAATTTAGACCCATTGGTTTTTTGATAGTTTCCAATTCCACATTGTTCCTTGACTCCAGTTGTCGTAAAAGAAGCACCATATATATATACCGGGAGGCTTTAGCGGATGCCATGTTTGAAAATCTACCTACACCTAACAACTTAAATGATCCAATTACACCCAGAAATGAAAGCGTGGATTTAAAAAGCAAAATGAAAAAACTGGAAAAACTGCTCAGAACGGAAACCACCAAATGGTGGGAAAAACGATTTCTACAAAAATATCAGGAAGTGGGTCGTGTTCCCAGAGGGTTGAGGATACTAATAGCTCCATCATTTGAAAATCCCAACCCTCTAATGTTAAAGGAATGGGCAACCGGGAACCTAGACGCTTCAATGAACATGGTCAGTTTATTAATTAAGTATGCCGAAATCGACCGCAATGAGATTTTGCAAGACATAGAGAAATTGAATAAGGAACTGGAGACTGAGAAAGATCAAGAATTCATTAAAAAAACAAGAGAGGAAATCGATATCAGACTTGCAAAGCAACAGGAGACCATCAGCACGAGGAAACAATACAAGTTTGCTCGTGACAAGCATGATTATGAAACTGGTAGAATTTTCACGTTTGCGCGTAAGTTTGACAATGTTAAAAGGCAAGCTATGGCACCCAAGGTTACCACACAAACTGCCAGTAACAATCAGAATGTGGATTCATCGGAACCCGAAATGAGCTCTGTCACTAGTGGAAGCGACTCAGAAGACAACATAACAGGGGGCTCTAACCGGGGTCCAGTGCCTACTAAATATACTCCTTCAGAGGAATTGGGTTTTATGGTCGAGGACAGATTCAAAACATTGCGACCTCAAACCCGGCAGCAGCGGAAGTTAAGCGAACAGCAGCAAACAAAAAACGCAGAGCAAGGAGAAAATGTAGGCGGCAAAGGGAAAGCAAAGAGAGGGAGAGGAAAAGGAAAGAAATGGTAATAATACCTTCCTCCAATCAGCACATTCCGTCCACATCTGATATGATTGAGGGTGCATGTGGCAATACCAACAGTGAGGTACAGATGACGGATAACACAGAGTGTAACACAGTTATCAATTTATCCGATGTGGTGCTAGATAAAGCCGAATTACAGCTTTTATCCCTGGGTTTGTCGTACTGTCCAAAAAACTCATTCAATTATGTGCAGACCCGGGTTGATGTATTCAAATTTATAAGAAAGTTGAAGCTAAAAAAGCACTTCAAATTGTCAAATGCGCCATCTAAAGCTTCTGACATTGTGAACAAAATCCAGCCATCCAGAGTGTTTTCAATTTCTGATACTAATGCTTTAAAGGTTGCACAAGAATTAGCATTGGAAGAGGATTTTGCTCCTGGGGCAACTCAACAAAATCTAAGGAATGCAGGCATTTCAACTAACCTTCCTTGCGCCACAAAATTTAAACCTCCATCAACGTTTTACCCAATAATGCCTAAAGACAATATCGACGCTTTTGGGGATATAGTTGTGGAAGAGTTAAAGAAGTTGCAACACACTACATCTAGAAGAAGCAAACGTATGAAATATATGGAAAAGCAATACAATAAACTCATGAAAAAATTGAGGAGTGATTCCAAACTCATTATAAATAAAGCGGACAAAGGAGGCAATACCGTTATCTGGCCTCGGGTTCAGTACATGGCTGAAGCAGAAAGACATTTGAGCAATGAATCTTGCTATAAGAAAGGCAACTTTATTGACATTCTGCGCCTCAAGGAGAGAGTACATAAAGATCTTAGTCAATGGAGGCGGGAAGGTCTGTTAAGTAAGCAAGAACATGCTTTCCTAAAAAATGACTTTCCAGTAACCCCTTTCTTCTACTTGATACCAAAGATTCACAAGCAAACCCTCCCAGTCCCTGGCCGGCCTATTATCTCGGCCCAAGGTAGCTTGTTAGAATCTATTTCACGATACGTGGATCATTTCCTACATGAATTTGTGGAGTCATTGCCCTCTTTCATCAAAGACACGGGACATTTTTTATCTAAAATCAATGATATTGTGTGGGACAATGATTTAATTTTGATAGCGCTAGATATAGATTCTCTATATACTAGCATAGCACATCATGATGGACTAAACACTGTTAAGTACTTTCTGAACAAACGTGATATTGCCTTCAGTCAACACAGTAGCATGCTTCTGAGTATGTTGGAGTTATGTTTAAACAACAATTATTTCCTATACAACAAGGAAGTTTATCAGCAGTTAAGAGGAGTGGCCATGGGGGCATGTTTTTCCCCCACCTACGCATGCCTACATGTGGGGTGGTGGGAGGAACATGTCCTCATGGGGTCACTTGCTACCATGTTTCCCAACAGAAAAGCCTACTTTTGGCGTTTTATAGACAATATTTGTATGATTTGGAGGGGATCAGAAGAGTCAGCTACTAAATTTGTGAGAGTCATTAATGACAATCAACTTAATCTTAAATTTACTTCACAGATCAGCAGAGTGATGATCCAGTTCTTGGACGTTGAGATCTATGTCCAGAATGAAAAATTACATACTAGACTCCATAGAAAGCCCACGGCGGGCAATTCTATCTTGCACGCCGGGAGTGCTCACCCAGGTCACCTCGTGAAAAGTATTCCGTATGGGGAATTTCTACGTATCCGTAGGATATGTAGTTCTGAGGTTGACTTGAGGAAATGTCAAACAGAGGCGTTTCAGAGATTTGTTGCTAGAGGCTATCACACTACTGCTCTCAGAGAGGCTTTAAACAAAGCAAATGAGTTGAGCCGGGATGAATATCTGAATTCTACCAAAGCCATCAGTATAAGACAAGAACCCGAGTCTGAAGTCCCTGATAGAATTAGCATGATTACTACCTTTAACAGTGAGGAAAGGAAAGTGAGAGGCATTCTCAGGAAACACTGGCCTTTATTGAAAACAGATATAAGTGTGGCTCCCTTACTACCTGAGGAACCAATGGTAACCTTTAGAAGGGCACCCTCTATGCGTGATGCCCTAGTTAGATCAAGCCCTGAGGTTATCCCCAAGAAAAATTGGTTATCTGAGAAACCAGGATTTTACAAATGCATCTCTTGCAGAGCTTGTAAATTCGGCGTTTCCACCAAGGAATACAAGTCTGCATTTGATCCATCTCCCTTCTTGATAAAGGGGCACTACACTTGCCAGACAGATTTTGTGGTTTATGTGCTCCAATGTACTTGTGGGCTCAAGTACGTTGGAAGCACTAAACTACAGGCCTTCAACCGCATCCTCCAACATCTCAGGGCAATCATCAATTCTGATGAGAATTACCCGGTTGCACGTCATTTTGGTTTGGTCCATCAGAGAAATGTGAATGATTTGAGCTATTTTATCATTGACGGAGTTCCTAAGAATATCAGGGGTGGTAATAGAGAAAAATCTCTTAGGCAGTTGGAGAGCAAGTATATCTTGCTACTAGATACAAGAATCCCCAATGGGTTGAACACTGGAGAGGACCTTCATTGTTTTTTATAATACCTTTTCATTAAGTCTGGCCAGACACTTATAAGGGTCAACTTTCAATCTGTAACATAGGGATAATCCTCATCTAGTTTAACAGTAAACCTAGTATGACCACATGGAGGACTATTTAGTAGTCCTTGGAGTAAACTGGTAGATCTTTCCATCATGCCATGTGTTGTTTACTATGTACAACTGCTTTCTGCATTTAACTTCCCCTGTTCTGAGATCACCAACAGCCATACACTAACAGGTCATAGTTGAATTTATGAGAGGGGGTATGACGGGTCCGTTCTGGGTTGTATTGTTCAGCGTACAGTATATAGTATCTCAATTGGGTGATAATAGGGCACTATGTCCTAATGCTGGGTCCCAAAGAATATGTCTTCAATACGAAAATCAGGGATCCTTGTTTTGAAATTGATGCATATACACTGTATGTATAGGGTTATAGGTAGTTCACAAAAATGGTTCTATAACATGTAAACCTCCTAAATGGCGTAACATGGTTTTTCTTGAGCCCTCCCCCCCCAAGCTTCCCCGTTTTTTTCTTTTAATATTTCAGCCACCAACATATGAGTTTCTTAAGGGTCAGGGATCTGACTCTTATTTTGGCTGAAACTGCACTTGGCACTTTACACTCTACACAAGGGTTTGCACTTAAGGGTTAGAATCAGTTAGCACTAGCACTTTAAAGGGCGACATTGATTGTACCTGTTGATTTGCACTGTCATCCTACAGACCAGTGATTCGAATATCGAATTAAAAATGTATATTATGCTGTATATAAAGAAGTTATGAATTTAGCAGATTTGCAGCTTGTAAATATGAAAAAAATTATTATTTGTATAATTATGGCATTGTATTATACTTAGGCATTTGTAATTTAAATTGTATATAATGATTTTTAACATTTGTAAATATGGGTCTGTTCTCTAAACTGGATGAACTACAATTTAAGTGTTTTTTCAGTTGCTATTAATGTACACGCCCCGTTTTTGTGTTAATTAGGCACCCTATATATGCACTTTCATTTGTTCTGTTTGGCATGTGATCAAGGTCACCGTGTAGTGACCGAAACGCGTCATGCTGGCGATTGCGTGATAATAAACCACCTTTGAAATCATCTTTTGCGCTGTGGAGTGGTCTGTACCTGTGGGTCCCGTTGGTTTCTTACGGATTTCTTGTCCTTTTGGAATAAACGGAGCAGGACTGTGAATCGTATATATATATATATATATATATATATATATATATATATATATATATATATATATATATTCTTTTTTTTTTTTTTTTTTTTTTTACCAAGCACACTTCCTCACGATGAAGGACGGCACCGACTCCGTTAGTTGCTTAAGAATGAAGTTTATTTTTCAAAGCTGCTATATATATATATATATTACCTACTGTTGGTCACTAGTAGGTAGTTATATTTAGGACCTAGTTACCATAGGAAAATCGCAACATTCTATTCCCAACAGCTTTGGCGCCAATAGGCGAATCTTTGCGAAATTTTCAAAACTAATTCTGTGTTGATATCAGTTCCTATGTTGAAAGTTTGGGGATGATTCCTCAAGGGGGGGCAGAGAAAAAGAGGGGGGTCCCAAAACGTGTTTTCTTAATTTTAATTTCCATAGGAAACATTAGACAAAGCTACAGGTGGAACGGGTAAAAGGAATGACCCCAAATTTGGCAGGGAGAAGGGTCTTGGTCTAGAAAGCACGCTTTTGTTTATTTGGTGTAAATGCGTTCAGTAGTTTTTGAGAAATATTGAAATTTACAGATATCGATATTTGGGAATTCTGCCATCTGATTGGCTGAGGCATTACGAGCGCAAGCTTACTGCTTATTGGCTGCGAGCGGTGCGAGCTGTTGCAACTTGGAAGTGTTGGCCGCCAATTTGTGATTCTGTTGAAGTGAGTAAGGGGAAAAAGGGGCGAAATAAGTGGGAAATAGGAGGGTAGGAGCACTGTAACCTCTGTGGGGTGTTTAGGATCTGCTATAGACGCGGTGCGAAGAAATTTATTCACTCCTATCGGTGTGAAAGTGGTGGGTTATGGAAATTAAAAGAGGTATTGCTTAGAGTCTGTTGCTGCTAAGGTGAGCTGGTGCAGGACTCCGGGATTAGAGCATGAACTCAAATTGTGTGTCTTATGCTGTTAATGTCATTTGCTGTGGTCGCTGCACTACACCGGTGGAAGTAATGTCAGCATGTGTGTATACCTACTAGGACAAACTACTGACCCGTACTGGTTTGAAAGTCCTCGGGTATGGAAAATTTGTGTTATTGTCTAGAGTCTTATGGTGCTAAGCTGAACTGCTGCCGGACTCTGGGATGAAAGTGTGAGCCTAAACTGTGTGTGCTATGCTGTGAAAATCATGTGCTCTGGCCGCTTTACCATACCTGTCCAAGTAGTGTGAGCATGTAGTTATAGCTACTTAGATGAACTTTTGTTTTGAACATGTTAGCTTGTGTATGGTGCTTAGGGGGTGTTATAGAGGGAGTGCGAAGGTAAATTCCCTCATATTGAATCAATTTGGTATTTTTAAAGTACAAACTACTCACTCCTACGGGTCTGATGGCACTGGGGGCGTAAGCTGAGCTGCTGACAGACTAGGGGTAAAGCCGTTGAACTACTGACCCCTAACTGTCGGAAAGTGCGGGGTACGGAAATTAAGTGAGGTATTTCTTAGAGTGTCATGCTGCTAAATTGAGCTGATGCTGAACTCGGGGATGAAAGCTTGAGCCCAAAGTGTGTGCCCTATGCTGTGAAGTAATGTGCTCTAGGTAATGTGCCACACGTGTTCAACTTGTTTATGGTGCTTAGGTGGTGTTGTATAGGGAGTGCGAAGGTATCCATACTGTTTTTGTAAAGTGCAAATATACTGTCCCCTATGGGTGAGTAGAGCCGGGTTTCAAAGCGAGAGGTCTGTGCTGCAAAGTGAGATGGTCTGGCTGCTGCGCCATAGCTGTGTGGAGAATACATTTTGGTGAGGGTCTGGGAGTTGCGGATATCTGGCTGTAAAATAGCGTGCCTTGGTTGTAAGTTATAGGGTGGCTTCTAAAAGATCCCTTGTGTTCATTAGTTGGAGCTACATATAAGTGCGGATGCAGAGCTTCAAGTTATTTAGGAAAACTCGGTTTGCCTGATGCGTGAAGTGTACTCCATCACTACTGTAGATATTCACCATATCAAAATGTATGTTGTTGTAGATGGAGCCCATGCTGTGGTCCCTGAGGTGAGTAGACACAGCTATGTTGACTTTCTTACTAGATTTTTCACTCTGAGGACAAAATTGTTTGGACCATTGCCACTTCTGTCTTTGGCATATATTGGAATATACAAAGACAGTTTGAGGCAAAAGTAACATCAGTTGTTCAAAGGTGTCCTTCATAAGCATTTCCAAACCTACCCTAGTCAATGTTCCTAGGTCGTTAGCACCACAGTGCACAATCACGAGGTCAGAGTGTTGGAGATGCAAACAGGTTTTAACCAAAGGCAACAATTGGTGCCACTTCAATCCTCACAATATCACAAGAACCTTGTCCCCAAGGGCGTTCAATAACAAAACTCCTATCAATGCAATGGAGAGACAAGCGGTCAAATTCCAATGCTAAACCACCAGCTTGTAAAAATATTTTCGGTTGGTGTTTTGAATGTATATCGCCTAAAATTCTCAATATAAAAATAAAGGAAATTCCTAGTAAACTTCAACAAGACAGTCACAACAGAGCAATGGACAGTTTCTGCATCAATCATGTACACAGAACGTCCTCACACTTCCAACATATGAAAAAAATGTGTGAAGAAAAGAATGACACCTCACGGGCGCACCACCCTCTGGGCAACTAGCAAGTGATCACCAGTTTATGTCCCCTTTCTCATCATAGGTAGTCATTCGATTTAAATCTTAAAGAAGTGTCCAAAAACCAAACCAAAAAACTGTGTAAAGTGCAAAGGAGCAATCAACATTCACTCCCTTATGTGACAAAAACTGTTTAAAATCAACAGGCACACCTTCCACACAACTTTATTTTGAAATAGATGTGTTCTGTTGAAGTAAAAAGGCTGGTAGCTAGCTCTGCATACCATTACCTACATCCAACATGTTTCACTGCCAATGAAAGTTCCGGCAGATTCATCAGGGCTTGACACTTTGTCACTGCAACAAATTTGGACACCTTGTACTCTGGGACTGTCAAATTGAAAGAATACAAAAAATTAAATACCAACGGGAACACCCATCCGGACACTCTTAGTCTATCCAACAAATTGAAAATGTATTTTTTTAAAAACAGGGCATCACCCTCTTCCAGTCAATTGTTCTCATACCAGCTGAGGAGGAAGACATATGCTGGCTCCTCATTTGAGCCTCAACATGAAATGAATGGTCCCTGCGACTGTTGCATCAATCTAGGAATAATAAAACACAAACCTCCACACAATTTGTCATAGGTCAAATAGGAATGTCTTCATGTGAGCCTCAGCATAAACTAACCGGACCCTACAGGTGTTGCATCAATCTACAACAACAACGTACATAACATAACACACAACACAGTCCAGCATGTCATAGGTCATGTTAAGTTATCCGTGGGCATAGACTTTCCCATTAATATGCCCAAACAGAGTAACTCAAAATGCGAGGTAACACTAACTGCTTAACACATAATGCGACCTGGATATACACAGTCGCTCTCGTTCCCCTGTGGCGGCCCAATCGTTTCATTCAAGAAATTATCAACGCCCCGCGTTGCGTGATCTAATCCTGCTCTCCCGTCATACTCCTATTGCCCCGCACCCCCACTCCTCACCGTACGGAGCTACATGGAGCTCTGTTCCTCATCCAGATGACAATGCTTCCAGTAAGGAAGACGACGATACCTCACAAGGCAATAGTGTGAATGTTAATCAACAGGATGGTAACAACGAAGACCTGGGAGCACTTTTGAGGTCTTTTTTAGGACGTGGCCAGAGGACCAACAACAGGGGAGGCGGCCTACCAGGGAGAGGCAGAGGGAGGGGCAATCAACCCCCGCAATGGCAAACTTACTCCCTCAGGGTGACCCGCAGTCGGGGACGAATGCAGAATTAAGGAAATGTATTGTGGTCAATCTTTCTGATCATGTATTGACAACAAATGAAGAGAAAGTTCTTAATAAGGGTTTAGGATTCGTCCCGATACCGAAACATGACTTCTTTAAATGTAGGGTTGAATTTCATGAAACAGTACGGAAAATAAAACTGAAAACATTTGATGCCAATAAAGAACAAGAGAGCAATCGATTTCGGGGTACTAATCTTAAGAGACCATCTGTTTTTTGTCCCCCCCACCTCAGCGGTGCGACCAGAGGTGTTGGTATTTGAAGAAAAGGTATTTGAGAAATCTCAGGATACCTTGAAATATAACAACATGTCCAAGGATGACTGGGAGGCAATAAAGGGACTTCAAGACAACCATCTGCTCACCATTAAGTCAGCTGACAAGGGTGGGGCAGTGGTTCTCCTGAACACTAAGGACTACGACACAGAGGTTTTGCGACTCCTTGAAGTACGCACAAACTACCAACCTTTTTGCCGCGACCCAGCAGAAGAACTTCTTAAAATCATACGCGAGATAGTAGGTAGGGCTAAAGAGAACAGATGGATATCAGTTAAGGAGGCGGAGTTCCTGGTGAATAACAACCCCAGGACTCCGGCCTTCTATATAATGCCAAAAATACACAAACCGGCACGGCCTCGGCCCGGCCGCCCAATAGTCTCGGGCATACAGTCGGTTTTGGAACCCCTTTCTCAGTATGTTGACTTTTTCCTTCGGCAATCTGTTGTCAACCAGAAATCCTTTTTAAAGGACACCACGGAGGTCCTTAACATTTTGGAGAGGATCTCTTTTGACTCCAAGACTGAATTTCTTGTGACCATCGACATGGAGTCCTTGTACACGTGCATTCCCCAGGACGCGACGCAGGTGGCAGCAGCGTGCGCCCTGGGGGAACAAGAATGGTTCTACGACACATCACAATATTTTGTGATGGAGTGTGTCGAACTAGCACTAACTAGAAACTATTTTAGCTACAAAGACCAGCTCTATCTACAGACCTTTGGGACCTCAATGGGGGCCACTATGGCCCCCAGTTTTGGCTTGTATCTACGTAGGCCAATTTGAGGAGCACATTGTGTACCCTTCCACCAATCCCTTCCAGAGGAATTTGCGCCTCTGGAAGAGGTACATTGACGACGTGCTCTGCATTTGGTCTGGTACGGAGGAACTAAGGTGGCTTAACATTCAGGATTCCAGTTTTAATTTTACCTGGTCATACAGCCACAACACCGCTGTGTATTTGGATCTGGTCATCGAATCCATGGGTGAGGGCCTGAGTACTCATGTCCACCCAAAATTAACTGACAGAAACTCTTTACTATCGTACAACTCGTTTCATCCGAGAGCCCTTAGGGACAATCTTCCGGTCGGACAGTTCCTCCGATATAAAAGGAACTGTTCCTTGACTAAGTCCTTTTTAGAACAATCTCAGGATTTGACCAGTAAGTTACAACACTGCAACTATCCATCTAAAATCATTAGAAATGCAAAAAAACGAGCCTTAAATACACCACGCAGTGTCCTTTTGGAGAAGAACATAAAGGAGAAAGAAAACTGAGTTCCGGTGGTCATGACCTTTGATCCTATGGCTACTAAAATCAGACAATCTATATGAAAACATTGGCAACTTCTTTCAAAGAAAGATTTCCTGATGCCCCACCGAGGTTCACTTTTAAGAGATCTAGTAATCTCAAGGACAGGCTTGTCCATACTTGCGAGCCCCTCGAGGTTAACAGGAGCTCTACCACAGTTTCGAATGGGCATTACCCATGTGGGTCTTGCTCCGTGTGCCCTTTAACTAAAAAATATAACAGTGTGATTTTGTCTTCGGGAAAGGAGTGGTTTCTTAACCACTTCAGTAATTGTAATACTACCAATGTGGTATATTGACTATTGTATGAATGTGGCCTCCAATACATCGGGTTAACATCAAGGAGAATAAAGGTGAGAGTACAAGAACATCTCAGTACTATCAGGGCTTGCAAACTCACAACCAAATTGGTCCAGCACTGTTTCAAAGAAAAGCACAATTTCACTCCGACAGTCCTTGAAAGGGTTATTTGCAATTCGAATAACATGGAGAGCGTACTATTATCCAAAGAAGCCCGTTGGAATTACAGAGAAAAGAGTGACCACCAGGGGCTTAATGAGTTTATAGAATGGAATAGGGTCAAGTAATATCCTTTTGTATCCACCCGGGCCTTTTCCTCTCCATATGGTGACGTTTTTGATAGCCATTGGGTCAAAAGAGATCGCCTTCCTGCTGGGATGATGAAAGTTTTTGCAAGTAATTTACCGGTTCCAGGAGAAATGCGCCAGATTTTAAGATGAGGACAGTGGCGCTGTAAGGGCTTAGAACATCCTGGAATTGTTTGGAGTGTACAAGGTATGAAAATGATCCATCTAAGGGTTGAGTTTTTCAGACCCTCTAACCATTTTTGGAATGGTTTCTGACATAACAACTAAGAATTAAGACTCTACATACCTTTGTATCACGAGGGGCTTTTGCCTCAAAATAGGTGCATTAAACAATTTGTCGCGATAAAACAGGGATCTGTTTAAATAAATAAAAACTTTATGGGGGATTGCAAGAAATAGAAAAGGGCTAAGCTAACCCCTTTTTATTATCGTTTTTATTAGTCCAATAACAGCCCCTGTTTTTACATTTTAGCATTGCCGGTTTGAATTGCAGTCTCTATTTGAATTTGTCTTTTGCAACTGCGTGAAAAACTGTATTGCATTAAAACAGACTGTTTTTGAACAACCATGGTTGACTCTGAGCATGTGACGATAACAGAGCCTATGATTTTACTCTAGCACACACTCGGCCCACTGAAGCCATGAAGGGAGTCACGTGACTTACCCAAGTCACGTGCCTCCCATAGAGAAGCAGTTGTCTCCGCTGTGAATTTAAAGAGAGAACGCGGGAGACGCCGCGTCATCTGGATGAGGAACAGAGCTCCGTGTAGCTCGGTACGGTGAGGAGTGGGGGTGCGGGGCAATAGGAGTATGTCGGGAGAGCAGGATTAGATCATGCAACGCGGGGGCGTTGATAATTTCCTGAATGAAACGATTGGGCCGCCACATGGGGAACGAGAGCGACTGTGTATATCCTGGTCGCATTATGTGTTAAGCAGTTAGAGTTACCTCGCATGGGAAAGTCTATGCCCACGGATAACTTAACATGACCTATGACATGCTGGACTGTGTTGTGTGTTATGTTATGTACGTTGTTGTTGTAGATTGATCCAACGCCTGTAGGGTCCGGTTAGTTTATGCTGAGGCTCACATGAAGACATTCCTATTTGACCTATGACAAATTGTGTGGTGGTTTGTGTTTTATTATTCCTAGATTGATGCAACAGTCGCAGGGGCCATTCATTTCATGTTGAGGCTCACATTAGGAGCCAGCATATATCTTCCTCTTCAGCTTGTATGAGAACAATTGGCTGGAAAAGGGTAAAGCCCTGTTTTTAACAAAATACATTTTCAATGTGTTGGATAGACTAAGAGTGTCCAGATGGGTGTTATTGTTGGTTTTTAATTTTTTGTATTCTTTCAATTTGACAGTCTCAGAGTACAAGGTGTCCAACATTGGTGCAGTGACAAAGTGTCAAGCCCTGAAGAATCTGCCGGAAGTTTCAGTGGCAGTGAAACATGTTGGCTTTAGGTAATGGTATGCAGAGCTAGCTACCAGCCTTTTTACTTTAACAGAACACATCTATTTCAAAATAAAGTTGTGTGGAAGGTCTGCCTGTTGATTTTAAACAGTTTTTGTCACATAGGGGAGTGAATGTTGATTGCTCCTTTGCACTTTACACAAATCTTTGGTTTGGTTTTTGGGCACTTCTTTATTATTTGAATCGAATGACTACCTATGATGAGACAGGGGACATAAACTGGTGATCACTTGCTAGTTGCCTCGAGGGTATTTCGCCCGTGAGGTGTCATTCTTTTCTTCACACATTTTTTTCATATGTTGCAAGTGTGAGGACATTCTGTGTACATGATTGATTCAGATACTGTCCATTGCTCTGTTTTGACTGTCTTGTTGAAGTTTACGAGGAATTTCCCTTATTTTTATATTGAGAATTTTGGGCGATATACATTCAAAACACCAACCGAAAATATTTCTATAAGCTGGCGGTTTAGCATTGGAATTTGACCGCTTGTCTCTCCATTGCATTGATAGGAGTTTTGTTATTGAACGCCCTTGGGGACAAGGTTTTTGTGATATTGTGAGTTTATGAGTGGGGAGACACCTTGATTCCTTTTCTTTTCCCTCTTGGCTCCTTTTTGGAATAGCCACTTCAATCCTCTCTGTCCAAACCATTTAATGTCCACATTTTGTAAATCGAGGTCTAAATCAATACGTCTTTGTTCTGCACACCTCTTGCACCAGAAAACATAGCTATGTCCTACGATCCACACTAGCATTTTGAAGGTATGGCTGGAAGGTATGGAAAGATGTCTGTAGCTCATGCAGTTCCTTCGTAGAATAAGAGATACGTTTAAAGATGGGGAACTAGTTTCTTTTCACTTACAAAACGGTACCTGATTGGGAGAAGACAAGCATTGTTTTTTTAAAAGTAGGGTGCACATTTGTTTTGTGGAAAAGCATCTTAGTGATTGGTTAAGAAAAAGCAGTTTGAACGTGGAGTACATGTTATAGGATAATATTTGAGGACGGCAAAGATGGCGGAGTGAGGACGCCATAGAGCACAGCTACCGCCGGGGTTCCCATAGATCTACCCGTTTTTTGATGCTGGAAATGCTTTGGTCACATTTATATACAACACGTTGCTGTACCTGAGGTCCGTGGAGCTTGGGAAATCTCCGGTACTATCGTCCAGCGCAATTTGCGTTGATATGCAGCGATCCTGATTGAGGGTTCTGACGCTTACAACGGAGTGCAGTGGAGTGAGGCGGAGGCGAGATGGAGGTGGAGGCGAGACGGATTCTGGGGGATAGCGTCTGAGAGAAGCCGACCGCGGGACGTTAAATGCTGCTGATGAGTGAGAGTAAGAGCAGAACACATTCATGATCGGATACGGGTGGTTTCTAAACCCGATAAAAAGCACCTCCCCATATTTACCTAAGCAGAGTGTGCGCTCTGTCTGTTTGTATAAGGAAACGTCACTGCAAGAACCAGAAAGCAACTGGGAGTTGCTTAATGAGCTCATATTTTTTCTTTTTCACTTCTCACTTCTTTTGGTAAAGAACACACTGACGCCTCATCAAGCTTTGTTATATTGTGGACTTGCTGGCATGTTCTTAGCTGTGAACTGAATTTAAGAGATGGTCGTTACTCTTGGGGGGTGCTGTCGCCTTATTATATCCACTACATTGGAAAGGCTTGCTGAAGGGCGCTGAATGCTTTGGCTCTGGCTGATTCGCCGTTTGGTGCAACAATCCACCCTGCGCCTGGTCTATCTAAGTAAGGGATCAGCACACGGCTGGGCAGGCTGGTGGCCTAGTCAAGGACGTGCACCTCGGACCGTGGAAATTGGGGAGGAGAAGAGATTACCAAAGATACAGGAAGCGGATGAAATGGCTCCTAAAAACGCACCTAGGTCCACTCGCACAGCTAAAAATGTGGTGACCGACCAAGTAGCAGTACCATCGACGCCATCGGCGACATGGGTCACATCTGTGGCCCCTTCTACAGTGGTGTCAGCTTCTGCAAGCCCGCCGAACACCGTAGCAAAACCATTGGTAAAGTCACCAGCCGGAGCCATCGGAATGAACAAACAGGTACTGCACCCTCCTATTTTGATTATTGAGGGCAGCTGTTCTGCTAGTGCGATTGAAGCAAGCAACTTGCACCCTATCTTAGAAAAAAACCAGAGGGTTCCTACAGACTTAGAAAAGGAAGAAGAAGGAATTAATTTAACTTTACAACGTGATAAAACTGATCCTACCTGTATGCTGGCACAAATGGAAGGAGCAGAGCTACAAGGGGGGTTGGATCATACTTCTCAATGATCCCCTATTCGGGAAAACAGTGCTAGTTCAGCTATTATGACTGTGACTGTGACTTCGGCATTTCCTGTAATGGGGGAAGATCCGGATGGTGATGATGGAGGTGAAGGGGCAGGTGGCTGCTCTCACAAGGACTCAGAATATGAAGAGACAGAAGAGGGAGAGAAGTATGGGACAGAAGCTAGATTTTCCACAGCTAAATACATGGCGGATCGGAGGGGCAAAGCCAAGCAAAAGAAAAAGGCCAAAAACAAGAAAGGCAAAAGACCAACAGCAGAGGGTCTATCCCTGAACAACACCGCTTTAGCTATGAAAAAAAATATATAAATTTGGACAAAAGTCCTCTAAGAAAGTGGATTCAGGCTAAGGGACTAGTGAAAAATATGACCATTCGACTGTTGGGCTCCACTATCCCTGTTGACGAATCTCAGGAATCTCAGGAGAACAGTGTGGGCTCCCGCTTATCTCCACCAGCTCCCCCTGCTCTAGTTGTGTACACAGATACTGCTCCACTACCTGACCCTACTAATGGGGCATTAAGCTCAGTACTGATAACTTCTCCTGTGAGGCTTGCAGCATCCAGCCATGGTCTTAACTTACCAATATCCACGCCTTCTGATAACCCGGATTTTCCCTATAACATCTCGTCAGACCAGCACGGAGAAATTCAGCTCTGAAATGTCCCCTTTTGAGTTTATTTTACATACTTTAACTAGTCATCGTGCTGAGGCGCAGGAACACTTTCTGCAACTACGGGGAGATAATGCCAAGCTCCAGAATTCATTGACAGAAATGAC
Source organism: Lissotriton vulgaris (assembly GCF_964263255.1). Taxonomy (NCBI): domain Eukaryota; kingdom Metazoa; phylum Chordata; class Amphibia; order Caudata; family Salamandridae; genus Lissotriton; species Lissotriton vulgaris. The sequence goes on along the minus strand of NC_141694.1, from coordinate 791,008,037 downwards.
TTCCAAGCTAGGTGGGATGTCACAGGAAGTAGAGGATCTTCAGTAGAGAGTTGTCGGTATTGAAGAGAGCGCAGCTCACACTGAAACAGCTCTGAATGATCATGAGAGCCAGATCCTCGCTTTACAGCTAAAAGTCGAGGACTTGGAGAACCGCCAACGCCGATCAAATCTGAGACTCTTTGGTATTCCGGTGGGGGCTGAGGGGCCGGATGCAAGGACTTACATGGTGAAACTACTAAGCAAAGCTCTACCTGATCTAGTCGATTGGGATTGGGACTCTCAGGTCCAGAGAGCGCATCGCCTTCCCCCATTTCAGAAGAATAGGGAAAGCAAATACCCAAGGCCCTTTATTATTTATTTTGGGAATTTTCTTTTAAGGGAGGCAGTAGCTTTAAAAGCACATCCAAATTCTCCTATCAAGCTTGAGAATATGTCTTTATTTGTATGCTCTGACTTGAGCAAACCTACAATGGATAGGAGGTGGAGATTAACATTTTTTATAGATCCCTTAAAAGCTATTGTGGGCCAAGCATTTTTGCAGGAACCTGCTAGCTTAAAAGTCATTAAAGGATCTCATACTTATAAAGTCTTGGACGAAAAGGAGGCAGAGCTAATGCTGTCTAAGTTGAGCTAAGCTCTGAGTTAAAATCTGACTTTCTTAGCTCTGGGGGGGTAACAACTAAAGCGCTTCTGTTTTTTTTTTCTGGATGTTTGTAAAAGTAAGGCGGGTGGCCTGGAAGCCCCGGTGGGGCTGTGTTCTGAGCTACCCCTTCAACGGCAGCAGTCACGGAGGGGGCTCCCTCTGGTTCTGGGTTGAGGGAGGGGGGGGTGGGCCCAGACTCTCGGAGGGGTAGTTGTTTGGAGAAGGGTAACAAAATTCAAAAAGACAGCACTCTGTGAGGAAGGCGTAAATCTGAAAGGAAGAGATTGTTGTTTGTTATTATACTTTCTGCTTAATAATGTACGGTATGGCAAAGTCGGTTTAAATCATCGATTAAAATGCACGTATTAAAATGTCTAGCATGGAACGTATCGGGCCTAAATAGCAAGAACAAAAGAAGACTTATCTTCGAAGAATTAAGGTTGTACAATCGCCAGCTAATTTTTTTATCTGAGACACACATCTCTTATAAGGATAGAAAGCTACTTAACCACTTGGGCTATGATGTTTTAGCTTGTTCTTCTCAGCAGATTTCACTAAGGGGAGTTGCTATATTAAAAGACAAAAGATCTTGAATTGAAATGATTAAATCTGGTACTGATAAATTGGGTTGCTGGGTGATAGCTCAAGTCTGTATCGGCAATCATAAATATGATGAAGCTTCTATTTTTGATGAACTGAACCTGGAACTGTTGGGGTGGGAGGGAGAACTTATAATGATGGGGGATTTTAATTGCATAATGGATTACAAGCAGGATACAACAGGTTGGGTACCTTTCAACGTATGCATAAAGTAAGGGCTGCTATTTTATATATCAGCAGAGTACTTAATGTTAAAGACGTATGGCGTTCTCTTTATCCAGACATACCCGGCTATACGTTCTACTCATCCCCTCACAAACCTTGGGGCATATTATAAAGGGGGTTTATCTCTGCTTTTTTGGCTTTAAAAGCCAAGAAAGCGGAGATAAAATTATCTTCCTATTACCTAGCTGTCGCTAACACCAGTTAGCGACAGCTAGTAGGAGATAGCGACCATCTTGGGCCCACTTTGCATGTCAGTGATATTTATCACTAATGACATGCAAAGTGGGCGTGCCAAGAAGTTAGCGACTGGAAACAGTCGCTAACATCGCTATCTCCTATTACCAACTTTTGGAGATATTCGCGCCAAGAGCGAATATCTCCAAAAGCTAACACCTGCCCCTGAGCAGTTCTTAGCCATGTTATCCAATGGTAGGTGGATAACATGGCTAAGAGCATTAGCTCGGTAATGCATGAATATCGCTGACTTTTCAGCGATATTCATGCATTTCGGCCGATTTATATCGCTTAGGAGATAAACCTTGATAATAGCAAGGTTCCTAAGCGCTAAAAATCGCGGCAGCTCGGCGATAAAAATATCCCCGCTAAACCAACTTAGCGATAATTATCGCTAGTTGTTGGTAATATGCCCCTCAGTTCACGCATTGACATGGCATGGGCTACGGATCAAATAATCCAGAATAGCTCTATGGAAATCTGCCCCCGGGTGTCCTCGGATCACAACCCTATTTTATTAACTTATAGCTATTCTGAGGGTCAAAATACTCCAAGACTGTTTTCATTTCCCCGTTATCTACTGACTGATACGGCCTACATCTCTCAGCTCAAGCTGCACTTGAGTGAATTTAATAAAATAAATCTTCATACGGCCCCCCATATTTGCGTATGGGACACGTGCAAGGCAGTATTAGAGGCCACGCTCAACAATATATTTATAAACAGAACTCTGAACGCCGCAAAACTAATAATAAACTAATAACAGATATTAGGGAACATGAGATTCTGTTGGCAGACTCGCTGCGTCTGTGCTCTACTAACATCGTTGAAATAGAGCTTACACTTGGAACTTTAAAATCTAACCTCAAGACAACCTTTATTGAAAAAAGCTGTGTTAAATTGCATAAGACCAAAATTCAGTATTATGAAGGGGGGATAAAATTGGTAAGCTACTGGCCTATCAAGTGGCAGATGATAGAGCTCAGACCCTTATTAAATGCATAAAAGGTGCAAATTATATTACTTACACTCAACCAGTGCAGATACTGATGCAATTTAAGGAGTACTATAGTACCCTCTATACCTCAGAGAACCAACCACTTACATCTGATATTCTGGATTATCTGGAAAATAATTTTAAGGAAAAACGCAATCTATCTGGCCTAGAACATCTGTCGGATGATATTACTGAGCTAGAACTGAGGCAGGCTATCCTATCTCTACCTAAGGGGAAAGCTTCAGGGGAGGATTCAATTCCGATGGAATTATATAAAATCTGTACGGAGGAAATAATTCCCCTTTTACTCCTAGTTATACAACATATCGGGGTAACAGGGAAGGCCCCGAAATCCTGGAACACAACAAAAATAATTTTTTTCTTAAAAAAGGGCAAACCAGCTGAGGAATGTGGGTCGTATAGGCCGAACTCATTGATTAATTCAGACGCGAAGGTTTTCGCTAAGGCTCTGGCAAACAGGCTGGCCGTGGTTGTCCCTCGGATTGTTAGTGAACAGCAACATGGATTTGTCTTGGGTAGGGACACTATGACCCACATTAATACAGCTATCACAACCTTCGATATAGCAGAGACAGAAACCTCCCCACTAGGCATGATTTTATTAGATGCCGAAAAAGCTTTTGACCGAGTGGGGTGGGACTATCTCTGGTCCGTGTTGTCCTTCATTGGTTTTAGGGGCAACGTGGTCAGCTGGATTCGGGCACTGTACGACCAACCCACGGCTAAAATTAGCTATTCAGGTATGCTATCCTCTGTTTTTCCAATTGCACAGGGCACTCGGCAGGGGTGCCCGTTGTCACCCCTGATCTTTGCCCTGTGCATGGAGCCATTCCTGCTAGCACTCCTTACACAACCTAGGATAGTTCCATTTTGCACAGGATCCCATTGCTTGAAAATAACCGCACATGCGGATGACATCGCAATATACTCCCCCAATGTCACATTAGCACTAGAGGGCATCAAGGTCGAAGCAGAAAAATTTGGCAATGTTTCCGGCTATATATTAAACGTGAACAAAACTCAGATAGTGGCCAACTATAAACCTTTGGGGGTAACTTCAGGGATATTTCAGGCTGCTAACTATTTAGGAGTTAAAATTTCATCAAAAAATTGTGACATAATCCTCATCAACTACAACGTGCTCGTTAAATCAACTAAGCTGCTTCTTAAAAAATGGCACAAATTACCACTAAATATCATAAGTAGAATAAACGTAATCAAGATGAAAATTCTTCCCAAGTTTCTTTATCTTTTTCGTTCTATCCCGCAGGCACTTAATAATATTTTTTTTAAGAAACTTGATGGAATTTTTAGTAGCTTCATCTGGGGCTACCAGAAAGCACGAAAAAGCTTATCTTCATTAAAAGGGCCTACTGATATGGCAGGACTCAACTTCCCAGACTTTAACCTTTATTTCTGGGCTACCTTTATTGGCCGTCTTCGTTCCTTGCTTAATTCCGATTCAAAACATTTGTTTTTTCATACCATTATGCTGAACTCTGATACAAGCATGTTTTTGCTTAGACTGAATGACCCAAATTTCTACAAAAGAGTTAAATTTAAGACTGCTTGAGATATTGCCAAGATCTGGTTCGGCATTTTGCTTTTCTGTAAGACCTCTTTTTCTCACATTAAACTACGGCTATTGGGTAACCCAGGACTTCCAGGGATACTTAACGATAGCAGGGCTAAGGTGTGGGCAACCCATGGTATTGTAACCCTGGGTGATCTGTATGGTATCAACGGCTTTCTAGACTTTGAGATACAAAAAAATTTATACCATCTAACAGAGACTATGAGGTTTAAAGATATACAGATACGTGATTTTTTGATCCGTAAAAAGTTAATTCTACAATCTCGGACTCTGACATTTGGGAGTGCCTCTATTCATTTAAGACTAAGTCAGTAATAAGTACTGGCTACAACTGTTTAATATCTTATGTAAAATACGATTGTACTAAATTAGAAGATTAATGGAGCTTAAAACTGGGATTGACGATCTATCCAGAACAGATTGCTCACTCTCTCTCCAAAATCAATAATTTGGTACAATCCGCCAGCTTACAATTACAACAATTTAAAACTACTTGTTTGCTCTATTATACCCTGGAAGTGATTCTTAAATGGTCTTCAAATGTGCAATATTCTGAGCGTACCAAATGCCCTAAATGCAATATGGTGGGCGTTATTATAGAACACATGCTATTTTCTTGCCCGTTATTGAACGCGTTTTGGCTTATTCTGGACAAAGTTTTGAAACTAAAACTAGTAAGGCCACCATTGCTTTCTGCCCTTACAGTACTCTTAGATATACATAGTACTACTTTAGCGCAACAGGTTTTAATTACTGTCTTACTTTCCTGTGCTAAACTCACGATAGCTAGGGCATGGATATCACCACAGCCGCCACATATTATGCAATGGTGGGCTTTGGTTAATGAGATCCATAATATGGATGCAGGTATAGCCCGAATTAGGGGCATAAGGTCCTTGCTTAAGTTTGAGAAAATCTGGGCCAACTTTATCTAAACCTATGTGTGTATATGATTACTTTAAACATGGTATGAATTAGTTGTCTAACTTTGTATATCTTCTGTGTTTTGTATTCTCTTTGCCATTTTGTACATATTTCTTTATTTCTGTATAGATACTATTGGTATTAGCAATGCCTCTGCTATGTTTTCACTTTGTGCTGTCAAAAAAAAGGATAACATTTGATCAACTCAATCACACCTGCTACTTGCATTTGGAATGCTATGTTCGAACTTAAAACAATCGTGAACTTTTAAACTGCACATGCTGTTAAATGTTCGAGAAAATGTTGCAAAAGAAATCGTTAGGTTTAAAAAAAATTATAAACTTTTAACCTGCACGTGTTGTAGAATGTTCTAGAAAGTGTGTTGATAGAATACGTTGCATTTCTGACTTCTATGTGTACTTGAATATTTTAAAAAACTGTTATATGTAAAATTAGAAGGACAGCAATAGAGAGAAGTTTTGAAAGCTAAAAGAGTCAAGGAACTATTCTAAGCTGTTCTTTATTACCAACTCGCAGTTGCCAGGAGGTAGTTATAAAGTTAGGACCGAGTTTCCATGGGAAGAGCATTTTTTGATTTGCTTATAACTTTGGCGTCATTTGATGAAGCTTCATGAAATTTTGAAAACTAATCTTTTGTCCATACAGCTCCTATTTTGAAAGTTCAAGGCTGATTCGTCAAGGGGGGGCCGATATAAAATGGGGGTCCCAAAACGTGTTTTCTCCATGTTAATTTCCATAGGAAACTTTAGTGTTGTAAATAGAAGTCGGGAGCCTGGTATCATTTAAGTTGCTTTATTCAAGTTAGTTAAGTCTTCAAGATGTTAATAATAAGATACAGAGAAGACCCACCAGGAGTGACCAGCTTGCCACTCAGCCTGCCTGGTTCCAACTGCCAGTTGTCACCAGGCTAAGCCCCAAGCACTCCATGATGTCACCAGAGGTTCTAGTGGTGACATCATGTGAATGACAGTGAAATCCCACAGGCAGAAAAGAGACAGGTTAAATACAACATTTATACAAGGCTACAGGTCGAACGGGTAAACGGAATTACGCAACATTTGGCAGGGGGAAGGGTTTTGGTGTGGAAAGCTTGCTTTTGTTTACTTGGTGTGAATCCGTTAAGTAGTTTTTGAGAAATATCAAAATTCACAGATATCGATATTTGGGAATTCTGCCATCTGATTGGCTGAGGCATTACGAGCAGGAGCTTGCTGCTAATTGGCTGCGAGCGGTTGCAAGTAGGAAGTGTTGGCCCCCATTTTGTGATTCAGTTAAGGCAAGTAAGGGGAAAAAGGGTGAGAAAAGTAGGCAAGGAGGGTAGGAGCACTGTAAGCTTTGTGGGGGAGTGCAAAGCAAAGTAGTCACTGTTACCAGTCTGAAAGTGCGGTGTTGCTCAAAGTGACATGGTGCTGATATGATATGGTGCTACACTCGGGTATGAAACCGAGGGTCTAAACCGTGAGATCAGTGCTGTAAAGTGTAAAGGGTAAAGTGATGTGGTCGGGTGTTTGTAGCATACATGTGCAAGAAGTGTTAGTAGGCATTTATACCATACAGGGAGTGGGAAGTGAACTGCTGACCGCTATTGTGTGTTTATAGTATACCAGAAGAGGGACGCGAAGTACTCACGCCTACCGGTGTGAAGACTTGGGGATGAAACCGAGGTGATTGCTGTAAAAGATTGGGCTCTGGGTGCTGTAGTATACGCGTGCAAGTAATGTTAGTAGGTGCTTATACCATACAGGGAGTGGGAAGCGAACTACTGAACGGTACTGTGCATTTATACTCACTCCTACCGGTGTGAAGAGTCAGTGATGAAACCAAGCTGATTGGTGCAAATTGATGGGCTCTGGGCGCTGTAGGATACTAGCCGCTGTAGTATGTGTGTAAGTAGTGTTAGTATGCATTTACAATATATAGGGAGTGCGAATCGAACTGCCCACCCCTACTGCTGTGAAGACTAGGGGATTAAACCCTGAGCCTAAATTGTGAGCTCATTGCTGTAAAGTGATGTGCTCTGGGCGCTGTAGCACACCTGTGGAAGTAGTGTTAGTTTGAGTTATACAATACAGGGAGTGGGAAGTGAACTACTCACCCCTACCGGTCTCAAGACTCGTTGATGAAACCATGAGCTCATTGCTGTAAAGTCATGTGCTCTGTGTAGTATTCCAATGTAAGTCATAGAAGAATGCTAGTATGTAATTCCACTAGAATCTAAGTATGTAATGTTAGAATGTAGGGCTGTCATGAGTGGGACCTTGCAAAGTTTGTACACAGTGCTGGAGAAGACAGTTGCTTTGCTGTCTGCTCCTGTTGGTGGCTGCTTCAGGTGTCTTGTTTCCTGTGATAAATCTGCTTGTTGGATCCACTGCTGTCTGCCTCTTCACTACATAAATTAGGGGAGGAGCGGGAGAAGGTAAAAAGAAGGCACCACTTACCAATATTTCAAAATTGCTTGCGTTGTGCTGAAAACCCGTTTTCTTCGTGTAGCTATTTCTACTCATGCTAGGGTCGTCGGCTCATTGAACTATGTCATTCAACTTCTGGTTTATATTTTTAGATTTTGCGCTTCCTCTGCTTCTTCACTACATTCTGGTTGCTGTACTATACGTGTGTAAGTAGTGTTAGTATGCGTTTATGCTAACAAATGCATCATGGTCCTAGGGAGGTCGACCTCTCAGGCACAGCTCATACAATGTTCTGGGGTGTGCATTTGTGGGACATTTGTGTTTGCTATTAGAGGGCTGGTGCATGGCTTCCACCCTGATAGTAAATCCTTGTTTGACTACTTGAAACGAGAGGAGGAAAACCTTGTATTGCTTTAATAGAGGGGATGCAGATGTAAAAATGGAGGGAAAAAAAGCAACAAAGAAAAAGCAGGGTCTCACCCGTTCATTTAAATGAGGCTCCAGGTGGGTAATGTTCTGTGGCCAATCCAATTATTATATTGCGGGGTCTCTGTAGGACTGGGGATTTTAATGTCCCATGTGAATTAGGCGCGGAAGGGCAGGGAGAAGTTTTGCAGCCTAGGGGACCGCCATCTTCCTGGGTATTGTTTACTAATTGTTCAGGGGGCTTTGAGGCCAACTGAAGTCCGGGGATCGCCACATTCCAGGGCTTTATTTAAATATGCAGGGTGGGCCTCCGCAGTCCCTGGAGCCTCGGTGGTCCTAGGCAGTGCCTTATTGGTTCTGTAATCACAAGGGCAATAGTCATGGTGTTATAAAGTGATACACTGATAGAACTCCTGAAATTGTAGAATTACCCTGGCTTCATTTGTGTAATAGTCAGTTAGAATATGTTTGGTAGGTGCACTGTAATATTAGAAGGGTTTGCCCTCATAATAGCCTATAAACAGATGATTTTCACAATAAACTATAGACAAGTGTTGTCAGAAAAAGAAGACCTATACACAGTTATTTATTTGGAAAACAAAGTAACCTTTATAAAAACACAAATAAATAGAAACGTAAGTTTAATAGAACAAACAGTATAATATAAAAAACATGGGTTGGACTCCAGTGAAAGCAGCGTAGAAAACCTGCAAGACAAAAATGAAACATAAGTATGTGTGCTAAATAGAAGAGGTAAAGAAAGGTAGTCCAAATGAAAGGACGATAGTGAGAATGGGAGGGAGAGGTAGTAGGTGGAAGGGATAAGGGGAGGGAGAGTCAAAAGAAGAGAGGGAGGAGGAGACAGAGCGTCAGCCTACTACACCCAGCCCTTAGTGTTTACCCTCCTGTCACCCGTTTGTCTAGGACGCTGGGGTCTGCGAGAAAGAGTGTGGTCCAGCAAGTCCTTAAAATGAAACATATGAGGCCAAAGATTAGAGGCCATATTATCAAGGAACGGCAATAACATTATCGCAGCTTTAGCGGCACGAAACTGCCGCTAAAGCGTTGAAAAGCGGCTTGATAATATGCCCTTGTGAATTCCAATAGAAGCCCAGGTTCTGGTGTGAACCTGGGCTTCTATGGAAATTCACAAGGGCATATTATTAAATCCATTGTTGCCGTTTTAGCTGCAGTTTCCTGCCGCTAAAGCTGATAATATGGTGCTACATTATCAGATACGGGGAAATCGCTTGCCTGCGCCTGTGCACCCAGGGAGCTGCACCCCAGCCCCTTCCCCCGCACTGTGCTCAATTGTAGGTCTTGCACACCGAGGCTTCACTGCTCACCTGCCACCACGGTGTGTCCGTGTTGGTGAAAGCTCCGAGCCCGGGTTAGGTTTGTAGTGTAGGAGAACAGGTCACCAGTCGGGGACGGAGACTTAATACCACAATGAAAGGCGTCAGAATGCCCAAGGCATCATTGCAGGGTGAGCTCCCACTCCGCCTTTCCTGAGCAAATCAATTGAATGTCTGAAAATGGAGAAATAATTTAATGGTGGAAACGTCTGGAGGTAAATGAAGGTTATTTCAAAGAGTTGAGTGCTCTAGTATTCACAAGGGTAAATAATAGTACGTTATACGAATGTTGATATAGAAAGGAACCGAGCGCATGCTAGCAGCATAATGTGCACGTGTAATGCAATGGTGGAAGGCTGTGTGCATGTACACTTAGTATCAAGCTCACCACATTGCCCTAGAAGCCAACGCCACGTGTCTATAGGGCAGCGCTGCCCGCTGAATCAGGCCTACAGTATGGTCCAGCAGGTCCTTAAAATGAGACAGATGTGACTGAATGAGGTCAGAGATCACATCATTACACACGGCAACATCGCTTTTTCGCATGTGCGCACTCAGGGTGATGCACCCCACCCCTCCCGCAGCACCTCGCTCAACAGGTGTCTGTACGGTAGCGATGTCCGCTGGCTCAGGCCTACAGTACGGTCCAGCAGGTTTTTAAAATGAGTCAGTGATGAGACTGAATCAGTCAGAGATCACATCATTATGCACAGCAACATTGTTTGTTTTCAGCTGCACAGCCAGGGTGATGCACCCCACCCCTCCCACCGCACAGCGCTCAATTGGAGGTCCTGTGCACCCAGGCCGCTCTGCTCTGCATTGTTGTGTGGACAAACACCTTGGGCAGCAGTGCTCACAATTCAGATGGAGTGTTGATTGCAGGATGGTGTACCCCTCATGGATCCCTTTCTAAGATGACAGGCAGTAGGGCTCACAATTTAGAGCCTGTGTTGAGTGCCAGGATGGTGTACACCTCATGGATCCTTTTTTTTTTTATTGCGCATTGTGATATGGGAGGTGGATGTGGCCATATCATCTTAGGCAGTGTGGAAGAAGAGGGATGTGTGGCGTTGGGGCTATCCTATCTATAAGTACGCAAAGTGGTTTGGGCTTGCGTATGCCAGGCCACCATGGGGTGTGAATAATTATTCCGGGGACCTGGGCGTTGTTCAGTTCCTGCCTGGCAGAAAGTGTACTTATGTGTGTTTCTTTTGTAGTTTTGACCTCGCAGAGTGTGCAATTTACATTAGTGTAGCATGTGTTGGGAGGGCGGCAACTATCGCTAATGAGATGGTGTTTGAAAAGATTGAATGGTGAACATCACATGTCGTTGTCAAGGTTGTGGATATGCGCAGACACGAATATCAATGGTGTGCGGTATTATTGAAAGTGATGCTATCGCGAAGCGTACACATGTGAATGGATGGAGTGAGGATCAGCAGTGAGGCTACGTCATAGACAGTGATAACACTACTTACAGTCAAGGAATACATGTCAAATATGAATGTGAAAGTCTCACATATAACACACTAGTATATTAGTAAAGCCTGTCAGAGCGTACAACAAAAGAAATCTACACATTGCTGTTTACTGTTTGTCACATGTGATCTAGGATGTGCACTCTGCTCACGGCCCCTGATACTTCTCTGAGCCATGAATACCCAGGCCGAAAGGGAGCACAATAATATGCACACACACACACAGCAGGGGCATTGTGTAACACATATTTGTTTTTTGATGTATCGTTTGAGATGCATGGCGATCACACATGGAAGGCCAATGTACGGACCATGAATATTGATCAAGATGATCGTTGCATGCTGTGTGTAGTATAAGAAATGTCTCTTAGACTGAATGGGGAGAAGACTGAGGTGATGGTGTTTGGGGGGAAAGAAAACATCTGGTCAGCCAATTGGTGGCCTGACTCCCTAGGAACATGCCCTTCCCCTACAACATCTGCCAAGAATCTCGGGGTGCTGATAGACCCTGCCCTTGATTTGGGCAGCCAGGTGAGTAGAACGGTCTCCACCTGCTGGGGTTTGATTCACATCCTACGTAGGATCAGGAAATATCTTTCCTTGCAGGCTAGAAAACAAATAGCTGTCGCACTCATTGGTTCTCGTTTGGACTACTGTAATGCGCTGTATGCTGGGCTTAATAGGAGCCACCTACAGCGCTTACAGGTAGTCCAAAACGCCATAGCCAGATTTGTTCTGGATATTCCCAGACGTTCCTCGGCCACTGCGGCCAGGAAAACACTACATTGGCTACCGGTAGAACATCGAATCAGGTTCAAAGTCCTATGCTTGACCTACAGAGCCATCGGCAAAAACAGCGATTCTGGAATCGGGTCCATCATTTCCCACTACATTCCTGGAAGGGACCTGCGTTCCTCCGGGAAATTGCTTCTGACAGCCCCCCGCGTACGAAGAGCTAGATGGGGTGGCAGGGCCTTTTCCACTCTAGCTCCCAAATGGTGGAATGACCTTCCCCTGGACCTGAGATCCCTTCCGTCTTTACAGAATTTCCGGACTGCCCTAAAAACTCTCCTCTTTCGGCAAGCCTATATGTAAGGTCTTCTGTCTCTATTACTGATTATTTTGTTAGGCGCCTTGATACCTGCGGGTTATTGTTCTGCGCATTATAAATCTCCTTCATATCATATCATATCTACACTGCAAAAAAACTTTTCAAAAAAGCTCGCTAAGCAGAAGACTTGTCTCTCATCAAACACTGTAGAGAGAATGAGTAAAATGGGTGGCGTCATCCAACGGTTACAATGGGAAATTGTATGAAGCAATGAAATGCTTTTTTAAGGTCACATGGCAAGCACGCAAGGAAGCTGCACCTGACACAATTTTGATAAAATAATGTTATCATAATATACGTTTCTTACAGTTAGAAATATATAAATGTTTAAAATATTTTATATTATTGCTTGTTCTCAAATGTTGTTTAAAGTTAGTTAGATATACTTTTGAGAAAAAAAATGGGGTGATGGCATACCTGGCTTGACACTATATGTCCGTGATGTAACACAGGGCCTGGCAGCGTGTACTTGTCACATACGCAATGCACAGCGGGTGTGACCCCATACGTACATGACGAAACGTGTGGCTTGGTACTGTGTACCCGTCGGATACCAAAGTAGCAGCTGGGGTGATTTCATGCGTATATGATGTTACTCGGTGCCACGAAGTCGTTGGATACAAAATGCGTATCATTAACGAGTTTAGCAACATGGGGGATAGGATTTGCATGTTGATGGAGCTTGGTACGCTCCGGGTATGAGAGTGCAGTTTTCTCCAGAAAAAAATAAATATAAATATCTTTGGGGGAAAATATAAAACATTACATAATTGTTTTTTTGTTTTTTTTAAATGTTATTAATTAATTGTCTTCAATAAATCCAAATCAGTTCAGACAAAAACAGAAATCCATAATAACTCTAAGGTACCCCCCCAAACCCCACACAAGGGGACACAGTTGGTACAAATGTCAGAATTGAAATAAAATACGGCACAAAGATGAACATTGAAACACAGGGAAGTATACATAGCAGAATACTATGAACACTAATATTTTATCTTCATTCATTCAAATAGGACCAATTCAGCAAGGGAGCCCAGATAGCCAGTCCTTTCATTCTCAGTTTATGACCTGATCTAGCATATATAGCTTTTTCAAATCTGAAAATTGTCAAGAGCCTACCCAACCATAGTTGTCCCATCGGAGGAATAGGGTCAAGCCAATGCGTAGCTATACACAGCCCAAAAACTGTACAGGCAACAAATAAAAAGATGTAATTTGGATCCCAAGGGTGTGCATCGCCTACCCCCAATACAATCAATTTAGGTGTAAGATCGATTCCTGTGCCATGAATTCTTGTTAAATAGCATTTAACGCTGTTTTTCAAAGTGTCAAGTGTCGGGCATGCCGCAAACATGTGGACGAGATCTGCTGCTGGTTGTTGGCAGTGGGGGCAGGTAGACCCAGCTACCTTACCCCATTTAGCAATCTACGAAGGTGTTGTATATAAATTAAACCACGTTTTATAATACTGAAGTTGTAAATTTGTTGCCATAAAAGATGTCTGCGCAATGAGTAATGCGTCCTCAGCATCCTCGGTATTGAACTCTAATTAATTTTGCCACCGGGCCATATGTTTTGTGAGATCATCAGGTACTAAATCAGAGAGGAGTTCATAAAGCCCCCACAATGAGCAAGAGTCTTTAATTAGTAGCTCCATTACAGGTACTTTGAGAAAGCCGGAGGATCCTTCAAGTTTTTTAGCTAAAAAATCTCTTACTTGGAGATATTAAAAAAATTGTCGATTATCCAGCCCATATCTGTCCCTAATGATATCAAACAGAAGCAAATCACACCCACATAAAACATCTCCGATTGTTCGAATTCCATTATCATACCATTGATTCATATATATCTATCATTAAAAACTTAGGGCAAGAGGTTATTCCTAAATATAGGGGTTATGCATTATATCGGCCCAGTCCCAGCCTCTTCCGGACCACGGTCCAAACTTTAAATGCACAGATTAAGGTATTAAACCTGACCCGCTTGTAATAATTGAAGTCGATATTACGTAGCAGACACCGCTTAGCTTCCGTACCCAAGATCATTTAAAAAATAGGGACAGAGGACCTATCTCGTATAAACTTGTTCTTTTCATTAAGCAATATCTCCATATTCTGCAACATCGTAGCCCAGTGATATAATTGAAGGTTAGGTACGGCCCACTCGCCCCTTTCTCTAGGTAGCGTTAACAGTCTTAAGGCTCTGCGGGGGGCAATTAACCCAAATAAATCTAGAAAACAGTTAGTTCATTAATTTAAACCAAGAGTTACTAATTGACAGAGGAATGGCCCTAAAAAAATATAATATGTTTGGAAAAAAAAATAATTGTAATAATATTACATCTGCCCACAAGAGTAAACTTCACATTTTCTAGACGAGCAAACTCCATTTTAAATTTACAGATTAGAGGGTTTAACTTATTGTCCATGATTTTAGATACAGCTCCCTCAATTTCAGTCCCCAAATATACCACCTTTTGAACCACATGCGTATCGTTTACCTGACAAACATTCCTACTCAAAATCTGTGTTTTGTTTTGATTCAATTGATAACCGGAAAGTTTCCCATAGATCTCAGCTGCTTTTTCGATTTCTTTTACCGCTATCTTAGGATTAGAAGTGACTACTGGCGTAAGCCAATATTTTCGTGTAGCCCCAATGCACTGCACGCCCTCAATCAGATGGTTGGCTTCTATCTTCCTAATCAAAGGGTCTCTATAGACCGCAAACAGTAAGGGTGAGCAGGGGCAACCCTGGCGGGTGCCTCTGCTACTAGCGATAGGTTCTGTCACCTCCCCCATATTAGATATACAAGCTATGGGGCTAAGAATAAATTGATTTTAGTGCGGACATATATTTTTCCCCTATCCCTATATCATTGAGCATTGCCCATAAAAATGGCCAGGAGACCCTATCGAACGCCTTCTCTGCATCTAGCAGAATAAGTCCGATAGGGTCTCATGTAATGCCAGCTGCATCTAATAAGGTGATAACTTTCTGAATATGTACTATCGTGCTTCGTCCTAGCACAAATCCATGCTGAACAGGTTACACTAATTGCTTGATTATTGCTGCCATGCGGGTTGCCAGTATCGTTGCACATATTTTAATGTCGCTGTTTATCAAAGTATTAGGCCGGTAGGACCCAATTTCTTCCGTTGGTGCATTGTCGAGTACGCATAGCCAAGACCTGGCCCACTTTTTCGCCGCATTCATATGACCTTGAGCACCAAGCAGTATATTTCCCTGCCGCTTTAGTTGCTGAAGCTTCTGTAATATTAGATTTAGAGACAGCTACCCTATTTAGAGCCTGTTCAATATCTTTATTGCTGCGGTGAATGAAAAGACCCCCCGCCACATTAGGATGGCTGGGGGGTCATCGGCGGATGAGAAGACCGTCCGCCGATTTTCCGCCGCGGTCGGCTTCCGACCGTGGCGGAAAAGATCTAATATGGTGGCGGTGTCTATCAGACAACGCCAGCCATATTAGGATGTGCTTCAGGACATGCCTTTCTGTTCCGGCAATGCTGCCACGGAAAGGTATACAGTCTTTTCTTTGGGGGCCCGTTGTGGACCCCCAGGGTGAAGGGGGGGTGCACATGGGGGGTACCTATGGTACCCCCCTTCATTTGCATGTACAATGCGACAGGCACTGCGCGGTGCCTGCTGCTTTGTGCATGCATGGATATTTAACTTTGCGGCGGGTGCTGCTTTAAGCAATGTTAAATATACAGGATGTGTCCGCCAGGGTGGCGGTCACATCCTAATTCCACCGGAAGGACCGCCACTGCCCCTGTGGACGGTCCCTCCACCTCGGGGGTGGCAGACGTGCGCCATCCTAATAGGCGCCCTAGTTGTTTCCCCTCCGATCCCGGCTTTCAATGTATCCCATATAATCTCAACCGATGCGCTCCCTATGTTTTCTTCTAAAAATTGTGGAACCCATTTATTCATATGATTCATATGATTCATATGATGTCGGTATTTGTTGTCATAGATTAATGCTCTATTAAATGTGCAGCAAGAAATAGAAGATTTGTTCCAAAAATTTCCAAAACTAACGGGTTATGGTCAGACATCACCTGTTGGTATTTCTGAATGCTAGCATTGATTAATAGTTGTTGAGATAGGAAAAAATAATCAAGTCTAGCATAACTCTGATGTGGGGCAGAGTAGAAAGTGTACCCCACATCATGAATATTCAATTTGGACCAGGCATCAGAGAAACCGAGGGTATTGCACAAGTTTGAAACTGCCTTAAAAAACTTGGGTTTACGTCCTGTATAAGAACTGCCACCGATTACTCCAGTGCGCTTAGTTACATTTACATTAGCATCCCCAAAAATAATGACGGGAAGGGGCTAATCTACCAATTCCACATTCAACTATTCAAATAAAGTCAGATCATCTAACACAGATCCGTATATGGAGCATAAAGTTAAATCTTGACCCACCATACCACATTGGGTAATGACCCATCTACCATACTGGATTTGGAGCGTGAGAACCTTAAGCCCAGATTCTTCTTTACGATAATAGCCACTCCTTTAGTAAGAGACCCTTGAGTAGTAGCTGAGACTAAATGATATCCTTCGAGCTCGCTAACCTTAGCCCTGCCAGCCTCGATGTGGGTCTCTTGGAGACAAATTATGTCAGCCTTCAAATATTGCATTTCAATATTAATCCTACGCTTTTTCGCTGGATTATTCAGACCACAGATATTAATAGATGCTATCCTTAATTTATTTAACCCCATTTTGGACAGGAGGACAAAATGTCCATGAAAAAATTGTTATCCATTCTGCCTTCCTTCCAATCTTCCATGATCATCCATCCACAAGTTAACAATTCTGACATCTTGCATACTACCCAAAAATTAAATAAAGAACACCCTCCCTCGTGTGTCCCAACCCAACTATCCGAAGGCAAAAGAGGTTCCGTGACCCTTGTGATGCCTCCTGCATGAAGGTGCAACCCCCCCGCCACCCGTCCAGCGGGTCCCAAAGACAGCAAAGAAACCCCCCCGACTCACCTAAAACCCCCCTCACCAGTGCTATATCACATGGACCCATAGATCCCATAAATCCCATAGACCCCATTGTAGGATCCTGTTCAATCACAGAGATATACATATTTCAAGGAAGAAAGAACAAAGAGAGGCAAGAGGAGGTTATTATTTACCAAGCTAGTCATCCCTTAGTCCCCTACCCCTCAGGTCCTGCTGGGACTGTGGTCCCGGAAAAATTGTTCAAGTAATCCTCAGAGTGAATTTCTGAATGAAACATTTGTGTAGTGCCTTTGTAAATGATTTTGAGCCAAGCGGGACTAAGAAGGAATGCCTCTGCTCCAATCTTCTGAAAAGAAGAGATTAACTGGCGGAGTTTCCATCTTCTCTCTACAGTACTGTGACAAAAGTCTGGCCTGACGAAAAAAGAAAATCCTTCTTCCGAGCGTTGAGATTTGGGCCTAGCTTTGTCAAATACAGCCTGGTGAAGTAAGAAATTACCGAAGAAGATTAAAATAGCTCTGGGTTTGATGTCAGTGTTGCTGGAGTCGTGTTTCTTTTTAAGCATTAGAGGAAAATGGTGGACCCGCTGAATTTCCTTCTCCCAATCCCACTGCACGAGATCTGGGAAGCCCTCTCTCATTAGACGCAAGACAAAGCCTATGATGTCATTCCCCTCCGCAAATTCTGGAATAACAAGAAGTTTTAAGTTGTTGCGATGCTGACGATTCCCGAAACCCTCGAGTTTCCACATGACATCCGTCATTCATGCTTCATTTGAGAGGGTGTGGCGAGTTGACGTCTCTGTTCTTGTTTCTAGAGCCACCACGCGCTCCTCTAGAGCAGGTGTTCTCTCCGTGATCTCTATGCAAGATTTATTGACCTTACGGATTGCACCCTGGAGTTTGTTAGTTGCGAGTTGAGCGCGCTTATGTTCTACCCTAGCCTCCCCTTGTATTTGATTGAGGGTGGCATAGATCAAAGCCATTGATGGGGGAGTCTCACTGGAATAATCAGGCTTTCCGATGCTTTTAGTATTCTCAGGCTCACAGTCTGGCTAATTTGAGCAGCCTTGTTTTCCCACTAACTCCGTTGTTGAATAGTCCCACCGAAGCAGGCTGTGGTCAGATCCCGATTCCCCAGACCCCTCAATTGTACCACTTATTTTGGACTTTATTCTTCTTTTAGTTATACAGGGGAGTCGTTTTTGGGTGCTGGGGTTAGAGAGAGGGCTATCAGATGCGGAGCTCCCCAATTCAGAAATATCACTTGCATTAGACAGCTCAGAGTCCTCATTAAGGGAGACATTTTTTTTCTCCATGTTGTGGTGTTCGTAAGTCGTCTTCAGCAGCAATAGCTGTAGTAGCTATAGCAATTGGTAGTGAATGGGAAGATATAGTTGCTATATCAGTTGATGATGGGTGAGAGGGTGTAACTGAACTATCTGCTGAATTATCTGTTGTATTCTCTGTCCCAAACGCTCCCCCTACCAGAGCTACAAACTTGTCTGTACTTCAGCGACAGCATCACTCCGCCCTAATTTTGCGGGATTTTCAGAGTCTCCCGACTCTACCTGCTCTGGGGCAGAACCAGTCCAGTCCTCCCCCTTAGTGGACAACAACATATTAATTTGTTCCAGGGGTTACTTCAGTTCCAGATTGCTGTCCCCGCCGATCACGGGGGTGTCACCTTTCCAGCATTCATTAGCTTATTGGCAGGTTTCCTCAGCCCTGCAAACATCCCAGGAACACTTTGCGGCTTAGTGACCCCATCGCGGATGTCGACTTGCTCCTGTGTCTTGCTTCTGGCAGTTTCCCCCATGTGGCGTCCGTCCGCGGTAGTGGCATCCCCGGGTTTCCCTCCATGTAGGGTCTTCCTTGCAGCTGCCCACTCAGCTGCTGTCTCAGCTCCTGCACTATCAGCTGCGGGTTTCTCCTGCTTGTCCCGCCGAGGCTGCCTGGGAGGCATTGCACTCCTCTCCCCAGCCGATCCTACCTGAGCCAGTACAGCCGATGCTGCTGCCGCTGCCGTAAGCAGACCTGAAGCTGCTCTGCCCAGTTCACCGGTAATTGACGCAAAGGGCCGAAAGGAGATTCTTCTTTTCCCCCTTAACTCCAGAGAGTAGCGACTACGCACCGCTACCGTAAGTACCCAGAAGCTGCTATCCATAAAGAAAGTGGCGGCCTATTTTGGAGGGTTCAGTGGACGGTTTTATACCATACTAAGGGCACGGGACGAGCAGCGCCCACAGCCTTCACACAGCCGCCATCTTGCCTCACACCCCGAACATAGTTCTTCTTCTGTGGGAGGTAGAAAGGTCAGGGTTAACAGACTCTACGTAGTTTTTAAAGTTAAAAAAAAAGAAGTATAATAGAGTTCCAAAATATCTAAAAAAATATTTGGAAAAATATAGGTTTTAGAAACAATAAAATATGAAATTAACATTTGTAAAACCTTTGAAATTCACAAAAAAAAACTGGTTTCAGGTACGTTATAGTTAGGAATTAGCATTTAAAAAACCTTAGAAATTCACATAATAAAACATAGGTTTCAAAGACATTATAGTGAGTTGGACATTTGACTCATATAAAACCGGAGAACTTTGCCTGTTATAGTTAGTTGAGCTAACTATAACTTGCACGCACGGAATGCACTGCTGATGATGTCACATACTACATCACTCATGACATGGTCAGTGACATCACTGATGACATCTCAAATGACATCACTGATGACATCAATGATGACATCATCTAAGTGACAATCTGCTGCACATACTGATGCTCTAATATAAACTTTGATACACCTATTCTAAAATGCTGACGACTATTTTTTAAACAGTACACAGAAGAAAGCCAAACATTACATAGCACTCACTATTTTCTAGGTCTACGCACACATCCAGTCACTTATACTTATAGTTACTCATCAATAAAAGACTATAATATGCACTCATACATCTATACATTCAGTCACACTCTGCCTCTCATCCATAGAGTGGTTCACACACCTAGTCAGTAAAGCAAAGAATCAATCACATACCCATTTAGTCATGTATACAGTTATACACACCAACTTCATAATGTTTTAACATATCACATCACTTATTTATACAGATACTAACACATATTTACTCTTATATAATCACTGATTGAAGCAGACACTTATTTATACACTCACTCTTCAAATAACTTACTCTCATGTACAGTCATTAATATACTCCAACACTCACATCTACTGCCTTAAAACATATGTAGTTATATACCACTGAGACATTTATTCACTCACCAACACACCCATAAACACACTAACTCACCCATACAGACCTTCGCAGGTGCACTTTTTAATCCATACAACCACTGATTCACCCACTCAAACATCTATGCAGAGACTCATACACCCCCCACGCAGCAACCCACACAGACACTCATGGACCCATACAGATACTCAGACAACAAATCAATAACCTATATAGGCTATTCAGCATCCCATGAAATTGCATACACACCAATGGAGAGACTAATACAGACTTTTACACAGTTTAGTCACTAACCCATGCATTCAGTAAGACATGTTCAGTCACTCACTTTTACAGTTAGTCATGCACCTACTAAATAATCCCTTTAGGCACTTGTAAATGCATTCATTCTTCAAAACACCTTGGCATATATATATATATATATATATATATATATATATATATATATATATATATATATATATATATATATATATATATATATATATATATATATATATATATTCAGAACGTTCAGACTCACGTCTTTTGGTCAAACAACAGTAGTATGGACACCAATTTGCGTGTTCTTCAGTTTGTTTATTCAGCCATGACAAAACAGAGACATTGTTTCTGTTTTGTCATGGCTGAATAAACAAACTGAAGAACACGCGAATTGGTGTCCATACTTTGCACTGTCGTTTGACCAAAAGACGTGAGCGTGAACGTTCTGAATTGATTGGGCTCGCTGCCCGGTACGGACCGCTGTTGTAAGAGGAGGGGCCATAGCGGAGTGCGGCAGCTGCTGCGCTTACTTGGATATATATATATATATTCACTGAAAAAACCATAGGTTTTAGTCCATATATAGTTAGGGATTAGCATTTACAAAACCTTAATTTACTCGCACAAAACCATAGAAATTCGCATATATAGTTAGATGCAATAACTATATATCGCGCACCCGCAATCCACTGCTGATCATGTCACATATTACATCATTCATGACATGGTCAGTGACATCACTGATGACATCTCAAATGACATCACTGATGACATCACTGATGACATCTCAAATGACATCACTGATGACATCACTGATGACATCTCATTTGACATTACTGATCACATCACTGATGACATCATTCATGTGATAAAACGATGAACCTCTTCAGACTCTAATATAACCTTAGATACACTCAATGTAAACAGACACTCAAAGACTGTCACTTATCCATGGAGTTACTCACACACCTAGTCAGTCATGCAAAGAATCAATCACACCTCCATTTCCTCAACTATACAGTTATACACACCTTACTTATTCAAACATATACTAACACATATTTACTCTCTTATACAATCCCTGATACAAATTCACAATGATCCATACAGCCACTCACACATTCACTGGCTCTTATGCACAGTTATTTATATATGTCAACTCTCACATGTACTGTGTTTTACATATGTACTTACTTTGACATGTAGCACTGAGATATCCATTCACTCACCAATACACTCATGCACACAGTCAACCGCCCATACAGCTGTTTCCACATGCACTTTTGAACCCATAAATCTAGTGAATCAACTGCTCACACATCTATGCACAGAGTCATACACCTCCCAGCCACCCACACACACACTCAGTCTCCCATACAAATACTTGGGCAACCAATCAATAACCCATATAGTTACTCATATAGCTACTGATCAACACATGCAGCAGTTTACAGAACAACAGACATAATGATGCACAAATTAAGACAGTTTGTCACTAACCCATGCACTCAGTGAGACACATTTAATCACTCACTCATACAGTCAGTCAT
Organism: Lissotriton vulgaris; assembly: GCF_964263255.1. Classification (NCBI taxonomy): domain Eukaryota; kingdom Metazoa; phylum Chordata; class Amphibia; order Caudata; family Salamandridae; genus Lissotriton; species Lissotriton vulgaris. Next base: position 790,985,917 of record NC_141694.1, on the reverse strand, counting down.
GCACCTACTAAATCCTTCATCCAGACACTTATACATCCACTCATTCTTCAATATGTAAGACATATTTTAACTTTACAGAAACATACAGTCACTGGATGTTGTCATCAGTGATGTCATCAGTGATGTCATTTGAGATGTCATCAGTGATGTCATCAGTGATGTCACTGACCATGTCATGAATGATGTAATATGTGACATGATCAGCAGTGGATTGCGGGTGCGCGATATATAGTTATTGCATCTAACTATATATGCGAATTTATATGGTTTTGTGCGAGTAAATTAAGGTTTTGTAAATGCTAATCCCTAACTATATATGGCCTAAAACCTATGGTTTTTTCAGTGAATATATGATATATATATGTAAGTGTGTGTATTACCTACTGGCGGTCGCCAGTAGGTAGTTATAGTTAGGACCTATTTTCCATAGGAAATCCGCTACATTCTATTTGGAATAACTTTGGCGCTGGTTGATGAATCTTCGTGAAATTTTCAAAACTAATTGCCAGCTCCATTCCGCTCCTTTAATGAACGTTTTGGGATGATTCGTGTAGGGGGGCCGAGAAAAAAGACCTTTAGCCACAGCTACAGCCCGAACTGCTGAACGGAATTACTTCACATTTGGCAGAGATGTAGTCCTTAGTTCAGACTCGTGCCTTTTTCTTTAATAGTGTCAATCGGATTAGTAGTTCCTGAGAAAATTACAGTTAAAAGGATATATATATCTATGGGCGCGGTGGATCCACAAATTCTGAGTGCACAGTGAGTACACCATTAGCGCACCCTTCTGAATACGTGCTCAATGCTAATTAGCTGTGAAGTGGTTGTCAACATTCGAAACCAGTAGCTGTTGGCAGCCATTTTGTCCCTCGGTAGAAGCGAGGCTGAAGAAGTCAGTAGAACAATTGTGCAAAACGTATAAAGGGGGCAGTGTAGAAATATCCTTATCCTGTAGACCTGTTTAGGGCTCAATTCTTTTTTTTAAAACTCTGCAGGTGTTTCCTAATGGGGCTTCTTTTATAATTAGCCCCCAGGGGGGGAAAATCCCAGAGGGAAATTTTAAAAATTTATGGGGGGCCCAGAGGGGCACCCTAGCCCCAGGGACCGTCACCCCCCTGCTCTCTATTTCAAAATCCAAACCAAGTTTGCTATGGAAGGGCGGGAGCCGCGTGACTCCCACCCTCTCATAGCTAACAGCAGTGTCCTGGGGGTGGGCACCCCAGGACACTGCAGGAGCCGGATCTGGGGGGTTGAGGTCCCTAGGGCCCTAGAGGGCTCCAGGCAGGAGGCCACGCAGCCCCCTCCCACAATAGAGGAAGCCCCAAGGGGTGGGGTCCCTAGGGCTTGGGGGGGTTGTTAAGGACCTCCAACTCTCATTTTGCAGGGGGGTCTTGGAGCCCCTCCCCAACCATTTATGTTATAGCCCCAGGGGGTGTCTCTCTCTCTTGCATAACAGTAATGTTGAAAAATCTTACGGTAAGATACCAAAGGATTTTGAAGTCCATTTTTGCTGCTTTTGTTGTAGTTTGCTGGCGTTACAGCAGTGACAATTTTAACGCCATCTTTGTAAATATGCCGCTAAGTTTTGTAGTGTCGACCATCCCGTCTCCCATTTAAATAGGCACAAAATATTTATTGAAGGGCATTGTGAATCGTGAAGCAACACTGTCTAATTGTGATCGATAAAGAATTGAAAGAGGTGTGTACTTCTTTTGCTCATAATTGTTGCATGTTGTGTGTAGTATACGAAATGTGTACACTGCAAAAAAACTTTTCAAGAAAGCTCGCTAAGCAGAAGAGGTGTCCCTCATCAAACAATGTAGAGAGAATGAGTAAAATGGGTGGGGTTGTCCAACTGTTACAATGGGAAACGTTATGAAGCAGTTAAATGCTTTTTTTGAGGTCACATGGCAATCGCGCACCGAGCGCGCAAGGAGGTCGCACCCGACGCAGACTTACAAGTTCATTGCATTACTATTGCATCACTTTTAAGATGGGAAAAGTGACGCGAAAGTGGAGCAAGGGGCTTGTAAATCTGCTATACAGTGTTCTGTCTTACTTTGCTTTCCTTTCTGTCATGTAGAGTATCCTGGTTATATATAATTGTTTCTGTACAGCCCGTACCTTTCAACCCTACCCCCAAACTGCTTACTGCCTGTTACCATAGTAACAGTTCATGGAACACTTAAGTGAGCACTGAGGTTAGAAGTTTACCACAGAATGTTGCTAATCGAAACAGTTACTGTGCTGGAGTTGTAAAAGATTTTCATAGGAATCGTTAGTCGTAGCTTTAGACTCCGGTAAAGAGCTGGTAAAAAGTTAGCCTCAGTATTATACTTCTAGTTAAAAATATAATTTCAATTTTTAAATGTTTTCTACCTATATGATTATTACACTAAATATTAGTGAAATGTTGTCAGAAAAAGAAGACGTGTGTACTTTTTTAAATTAACTTTTATTAAAACAACAATAAGTAACTAGAAACGTAACTTTAAGATAACAATATAATAAATAACTAGAAACATAACTTTAACAAAACAATATAATAAACAAAATGGGATATGGACTCCGATAGGAGTAGGGTAGGTAATCTGCTAAACAAAAATGAAAATAAGCATTTAAAATTAGATTGATGTGACTGAAGGAGGTCAAAGACTACAAGTTAAGGTAATACTTGGCAATATTTCTTAATTTGCAGGTCTTCAGTGTGCCTGATACATTCCACCTCTCTTTTAGACCCGAGCTCAAGAGGTGTCTGTACTGAAGTGCCTACTGCGTCAGATTTATAGTATGGACAAACATATCTTTAAAATGATTCAGAGATGAGATAGAATTAGGTGAGAGATCAAGTCATTATGCAGGACAATATTCTTTGCGGCTTATTTACAAGCCCCTTGCGCCACATTTGCGTTACTTTTCCCATGTTAAAAGTGACGTAAATAAGCCCCTTTATTTCTAACGCATTTAATCGGAGGCACTGTGTATCTAGGCCGCTCTGCTTACCTTCTGTAAACACTGTGGCGAACAGAGTTTTCAACTTAAACTCAGCTTTGGTTGTACACTGCAGACTGTCTTACATTCAGCCTTGATTTTTTTTATCGGCAGAGTGGACAGCATCATCCATATCTTTAAAAGAGAAAGAGAAACGATGTGCGAGAGAGTGAGAGAGAGTAAGAGAGAAAAAACAATATTAAAACTGAGAGAGGGAAAGTTATAGATGGAGCAGTTAATACTGGAGAAAATCTTCGTAGCTCACCTTTTTGCCTCCGTTGTGTGTCCAAGCACATGCCGGTTCATAGTGCACCCACTAGTTTAGTGATCTGACAGATGCCGACCACACCCTCAGCACCACCGAACACCTGCACTTCAAGATCCACACCGACCCCAACACCACCCTCAGAGGCACACTCGTCTACAGACCCCCTGGACCCCGACCACAGTTCAGCGACTCCATCGCCGACTTCATCAGCACACAAGCCCTCACCTCCACGGACTACATCCTTCTCGATGACCTGAACTTCCACATCGAGAACAACAATGACGACTCCAACACCTCCACCCTGATCAGAGACCTCGGCAACCTCGGACTCAGACAACTCCTCATAACATCCACCCATTCCGGCGGCCACACGCTTGACCCCTTCTTCTCAGCAAGCTCCCACGTCTCCGACCGCACCACCGAACTCCACTGGACTGACCACCGCTGCATCCACTTCACCTTCCGGAAACCCACCACCGCACTCAGATGATGCCCCCCGCAGCTGGGGCAAGATCACCGAGGACCAGCTAACCACCACCCTCGCCCAGAGCCCACTCGTACACCAGACCGACCCTGACCTCGCAACCTCAGACAATGGATCGATGACTGCGGCAACACCCTCGCCCCACTCAAGAAACCCTCCAACACCCAGACCAGCAAGAGAGCCAGCTGGTTTACCGAAGACCTCCAAGCCTCCAAGCAAACCTGCCAAAAACTGGAAAAAATTGGACCTGCGAGAGAACACTAGAAAGCTACACAGCCCACTGGAACGCCACCCACTGACACCACCAACTCATCAGATCCACCAAAAGGACCACCTTCAGAGACTGCATAGACAACAATGCACACAACAGCAAAAGGCACTTCAACATTGTGAAGGAACTCTCCAACCCCAGCTCCAACACCAATGACATCCCACCATCACAAGACCTGTGCGACTCACTGGCCACCTTCTTCTACCGCAAGATCGCAGACATCCCTGACAGCTCGACGCCGTCAGCACCCCGGCAACCACCGGCACCACCGCTTCACGACCACCACCCACACCAACCGCCTGCTCGCTTGGACCAACATTAACAACGATGACACCTTCAAGATCATGAACACCGTCCACTCCGGATCCCCAGAAGCACCATCGCACCCCACCTCCGGAAAGCCATCAACATCTCCTTCGAAACAGCAACCTCCCGGAGAGCTGGAAACACGCACAGATCAACGCCCTACTCAAGAAACCCAAGGCGGACCCCAAGGACCAAAAAAACTTCCGACCCATCTCCCCGCTCCCGTTCCTGGCAAAGGTCATTGAAAAGGCCGTCAACAAACAACTGACCAGCTTCCTCGAAGAGAACAACATCCTGGACCCGTCCCAGTCCGGGTTCCGTAGCAACCACAGCACCAAAACTGCAGTCATCGCCGCCCCGGATGACATCAGGATCCTGCTCGACAATGGAGAAACCACAACCCTCATCCTCCTGGACCTGTCAGCCGCCTTTCGACACATTCTGCCATCGCACACTAAAAGCACACCTCCACGACACCAGAATCCAAGAGAAGGCCCCGGACTGGACAATCTCCTTCCTCCCCGGGAGAACCCGGAGCATCCGTCTCCCCCTTCCACTCCAAAACCACCAAGATCATCTGAGGCGTACCCCAAGGGTCATCCCTCAGCCCAATGTTGTTCAACGTATGCATGGCACCGCTCGCCCACGTTGCCCGACGGCATGACCTAAACATCATCTCCTATGCTGACGACACCCAGCTGATCCTCTCACTCACCAAGGAGGCGCCTGTACTGCCTAAACCAACCTCCATGAAGGAATGAAGGCTGTCGCCGCCTGGATGAGGAACAGCCATCGGAAACTGAACTCGGACAAGACAGAGGTCCTCATCTTCGGTTCCACCCCCTCAGCCTGGGATGACTCCTGGTGGCCGACGGCATTAGGAGCACCCCCTACACCCACCGACCACGCACATAACCTGGGGGTCATTCTCGGCTCCACACTCTCCATGACAAAACAGGTCAACGCCATTGCCTCCTCCGGCTTCAACACCCTCCACATGCTTAGCAGGATCTTCAAGTGGATCCCCACTACAACCAGAAGGACGGTCACCCAGGCCCTCATTAGCAGTAGACTGGACTACGGCAACGCACTCTACACAGAAGGCCAAGCCAAACTCCTGAAATGGCTCTAACGCATCCAGAATGCCTCCGCACGCCTGAGCCTCGATATCCCACGCCACAGCCACATCAAACCACACCTGAGAGACCTGCACTGGCTCCCCATCAACAAGAGGATAACCTTCAAGCTCCTCACCCACGCACACAAGGCACTCCATGACACCGACCAGCGTACCTTAACAGCCGGCTCAGCCTCTACACCCCGTGTCACCAGCTCCGCTCTGCGGACCACGCCCTCGCCACTGTCCCTCACATCCAAAGAGTGACCGCCAGAGGCAGATCATTCTCCCACCTCGCCGCCAATATGTGGAACACCCTCCCAATCCACCGACGGCAGACCAAAGACCTCCTAACCTTCAGGAGACTCCTCAAGACCTGTCTCTTCAAACAGTAGCAGCGTTCCTCTCCTAGCGCCTTGAGACCCTCACAGGTATGTAGTATGCTTCACAAATGCTATGATTGATTGATTGATTGATCTAAAAGATAGTATAGAGTTAGTAATAGCAGAGTATATACAACTGCACAAGTATATTTTTACTTTATGTCTTTTTAAAGACAGAATACTGTATTTCATCAACTTCCACTGTAAGAAGGTGTCTGTGCGCTGTTTTTCTTCCAAAGTACTATATCCCATGTACTTCCACTGCATAGTGGTGAGTTCTCAATACTGCGTACCCAGACTGTTGCACCCCATTGACTCCCAGAGTCCGTAGGTGAGTGCTTTTTTTGCGCACTTAGGAGCAGATTTACAAGCTCCTTGTGCCACTTTTCCTATGTTAAAAGTGACACAAAAGTGGCACAAGGGGCTTGTAAAACTGCCCCTCAGACTGTTGTAACCTACCTATTCTCACTGCTCGGAGGTAATTGTACATTTCTACGCAGTCAAGCTACTGCACACTACCCACTCTCTCCCTCCACAGATGACTTGTTGTTTCGGAAACAAGCTTCTTTGCTCACCTTGTTCCTTTGGCGTGATTCAAAGCGGGTGCACCACGTGTCGAAGCAGCCTTCTCAGACATTGTTACGTTGGCCACGCATCATCGCAGAATGCATGAACATAGAGTTTGGAGGGGTTTGGGGGGTCGCCAATTTGTGAAACACAACCTGTAAAATGAAAAGGAAGTTAACATTGTGTGTTGTTTCTTTATCAAAGGAGAGTGGAAGTGAGAGAGTGACTGAAAAGAATATTCGCAGCTCACCTTTCTGTCACTGGTGTGTTTTTCACCACTTACAGAGTCATAATGTACCCTGAAGTTTTACATCTAAAAGATAGTAAAAGAAAGATGTTATAATTGGTAATTGCTACAATCTTAATGTGGAGTAGAATTACATTGCCCTTTCACACACTTTCCCTCCTGCATTTAAAAACAACTATTTGTACAATTCCAACTTGTTAAATAGGCTTCGATTTTTAAAAAATTACCATAGTAGTAATCTTTTTATTTGGTTGTGAAAGCAAGAGGTGCGAAGTGATACACATGGTTTTGATCATCAAAAGCATCGGACAATTGACCAATTATAAAAATGTTCCTGCTATTAGAAAAAAATATATAAATGCAAAAAGATACGGTATATAGGACCGCGTACGCCTAAATTGCTGCGTCCCCTTTTTGTGTCCAGTCTGCTGCACCCCATTGACTCCCTCTGATGCGCACCCAGGCCTCATTGTTCACCTTTTTGTGGACAGGACACCTTCTACATCATGCAGTCCTGCTCTGCCACCAAGAAGTCTGACATATGGTGCCAAGTCTTGATATTGTTATGGGAAAGGACATACTCGTGCACCTATCCTCATCACAGGTTCCTCACCCACTCAGTCCTTGCGGTACCACTAACTCAGTGACCTAAGAGGCCACGCACATAGTGGTGGACTCCACGGGCCATCGCAGCGCTTGCGATGTGAGCAACTCTAAAATGGCATACAGCACGTGGGCCTCATCTTTTTTATTGGTAGGGTCACGTGTATAGTAATGCATGTGCTGGTTAGGTGTGCTGTGGGTGTATAACAGGCATGAGGGAGTGAGTGTGTGTGCCATTCTGACAACTAGACCTGGAACTAAGAAATCAGTACAATGGAAATCGGGGCAATATTGTGTTTTTGTTTTTTAGTGGAAGCGTAAGCGGAGTGAGCTTGCCTGACATATACAAGTGCTGCACAAGGCTCAAAACAATGATTCCAGAGCTATGGGCATGGTTCGATCATGAGGTATGTGAGAAATCAAGTGGTTCAGGTGTCCGTTTTGTAGTGCTGCCGTCACCTGGGTCTTAAACGCAAATATGTAATTATATCTGTAAAGGTCCACAACATGGCCGACATGGAAGGTACCCGGTATCACTGACCCTATATATTTATGATGCACTGAGTTAGTGGTACGTCCGGTAGTCAGCGTGTTGCCTACTGGACTGCATAATCTGTAATCACAATTGAAATAAAAGATGAAACATGTATGGAATACATTGTCGAAAAGTGTATGTTTATGGGACATTATATTTCAAGTTGTGACCTGTGCTGTCCGCAGTGTAGACTGCCATTGAGTGTGCCTTTGCACTTGCAGCATGAATTTTGTTTTTCAACTAAACCTAGAACTGATGTAAACGAAATTTTTGAAGAAAGGCTACTAAATGGATATTGTATAGGGTTTGATAGACGTTTTATTTAGTTTGGTACTACACTCTGCAAATAATGAATGAAGAGTCAGTTGAATTCTGCCTGAATATGGCCAAGTGACGATGGATTATGGTTCACTGTGTTAGTAGTACCTTTGGGACTGAGAGTGTACGTAACCGTTGATGATGCAAGGTCTGGACAGGCCGCACTGGGGGTAATCTTTTTTGACTACTGAATTTTCCCTTAAGAAAGCCTCGGGCGATTATTTATGGTGTATTGAGTTAGTGGTACGTCTCGTATTTAGCGTGTGCTCACCCTGCAATGATGCATGGTCTGAACGGGTTGCACTCAAAGCATTGAATGTTGCATACTTGATTGCATGTACTTTGAAACAAATAAAACTACCATCGATGGTTATCAATTGTTCTGCAAAGTAGGTCTACTGATTGCTCCCCATAAAAAATTAAACGATTGCACTTCACGCAGTGCATTCTAACTTCCTCAAAATTGGGACGTATGTCTGGTGGTGATGTTACAGATTGGGAGCATTTGGTTTCCTTAACTGGTTATAGTCTCTTACACAATTTGCATCGGTACTAATCCTGAATTGTGAGCCCTACTGTTCACAGTATAGACCGGAGGTAGTCGTCAGGAAGGGCCCACATCGATGTGGCATTGACTTGAGCTGTATAGTTGGTGGTAGGTGTGGCTCTCAGCGTCTAACGCAGCCAGCGATGATGCGGGGGGCAGCCACACTGGGAGCAATGTTTTTTGTCTAGTGAATTCAGTCTTAATAAGGCCACAGGGAGATGACTTGCAGTGCAGTGAGTTAATTGTACCTGAAGATCTCAGCATGTGTGCACCCTGCGATGATTCGTGGTTCGGGCGGGTCACACTGGTATAATGCCTCTTGCCTACTGGAATGCGTCATGTGCAATCCCCATTCCACCTGAATCATGAGCCCTCACAATGTAGAGCGAAGGCAGTAGTCATCACAAACATCATGAAATTATTTTTGTCATATCCTTTAACAAAATCTGAGGACATAAAGTACAATGATCTCTACCTTATAAAAAAGAAGGCTAAATTTCATGCTGTCCGTAGTATAGATTCAAAGCTGAATTGAAGTTGTGAACCCTGCTGTCCGCACTGTAGATCAAAGGCAGTACTGAGCACAGATATGGACAAATTATTTTTGTCTCTTATTTTAACAAAAGCTGAACACATACTGTACAATTGTCTCTGCATTAAATAAATCAACGGTGAATTCCCGACTGTCCGTAGTGTACATGCAAAGTTGAATTCAAGTTGTGAACCCTGCTGTTGGCAGGGTAGATCGAAGGCTGTACTCGACACAAACATTGATTAATGCTTTTTTGTCACAGTAAACAAAATCTGAGGACACTGTACAATTGTCTCTGCCTTAAATAAATCGAGAATTAATTTATTGTTGTCTGCAGTGCTGATCTGCCACTGGTATCAAGTCGTAAACTCTGTTGATCGCAGTGTACATTTGAAAACAGAGCGCAGTACATTCATTGAGGAATGTTTATTGTGGCAAAACATTGTCTCTGCCTTACATAAATCAAGGATAACTTGAATGCTGTCTGTAGTGTAGATGGAAAGCTGAATTGAAGTTGTGAACCCTGCTGTTGGCAGTGTAGATCTTAAGCAGCACTGCATCTGTAATGTACTCTATACATTGACTCTTGCATACGGAACTGATGAACTGGTATCAAGTAGTAAACTCTGTTGATCGCAGTGTACATTTGAAATCAGTACTCAGTACAGATATTGAGGAATGTTTTTGTAGCAACATTTAACAAAATTTTCTCTGCCGTACATAAATTAAGGCTAACTTGAATGCTATCAATACTGTAGATGGAAAGCTGAGTTGAAGTTGTGAACCCTGCTGTCCGCAGTATAGATCGAAGGCAGTAGTTGACACAGACATGGAGGAATGCTTTTTGTCACTTATTTAAACAAAATCTGAAGACATATAGTAGAATTGTCTCTGCGTTAAATACATTAAGGCTGAATTTCCAACTGTTCAAACTTTAAGAAAATCTGAGGACATAGTGCAATAGTCTTTGCTTTAAATAAATTGAGACCGAATTCAATGTTGTCTGTAGTGCTAAAGTGCTACTGGTATCAAGTTGTGAACTCTACTGACCGCACTGTAGATCACAGGCAGGAGTCACCACAGATACCGACAAAGAATGTTTATCATTTATTTTAGCAAAGTCTGAGGACTTAGAGTAGAATTGTCTCTGCCTTACATAAATGAAGGATAACTTCAATGCTGTGCTTAGTGTAGATCCAAAGCTGAACTCAAGTTGTGAACCCTGCTGTCCGCAGTATAGATCGAAGGCAGTAGTCGATACAGACATAAGTCTATAGTGCTGTTGCACAGAGTTCGCAATCGGCCTGTATTGAGGAGGCACGTGAACATGGCGGCAGCCACGTGGCAGAGTGAGGACCTTCGCTGAGGCAGAGTCTTTTCTCTTTGCAGAAGTGAACCACGCCCAAGGTGTAGGCTAATTATTTTTACTCTTACACTGGAGTTGCGCACGTTGGATCAACTTACTCCACTTCTGCTTCAAGGGGGGGAGACAACAGAGCAACATGACCGAGATATTCCCCAGAGTCTGAGATAATATGGTTGCGTCCACTATGCAGTACACACGTATCAATGGTATAGCTACAAATGGAAACATTTTTAGTTTCTATAGTGAGTTGTGTGTAGCATTTCACCGGTAGTCTTGGCATTGTGTAAATTATTGTTGACGTGCGAGTTCCTTCCCTTATACATAGTTGGATTGCCACATCTCTGAACATTGAGCTAGTGTGCTGTTGAGGAGATATATTATCTTGGGAAGGTCCGTTGTCCTGTTTTGCGCTGCCTCTGAGGCAGTAGAGGGAGAGGGCTCAGTAGGGGTGGTTGTAGTGGTGGGTATTGTGATTTTGTTGGGTATCGTAAGTATATAATTAGTACCTCTATCACTTACTGCTCTTTAAATATGGGTATGAGTTGGATGTAATTCACGCAGTACATAGTCGACGTCCTTACACTAGTTAAATGTTGATATTAATCTATTAGTGGTTAGTGGAACTATTGCTTGTTTATTTAGGTAGCATTGCAGATTTGGTTTCTTGTTGAAAATATGGGGAAGTGGTCAACATTATAATGAGGAATTGTCATTTAGAAAACCTTTGAAATTCACTGAAAAAAACAAAGGTTTCAGGCAGGTTATAGTTAGGAATTATCATTTAAAAAACCTTTGAAATTCACTGAAATAACCATAGGTTGCAAGCAGTTTATAGTTAGGAATTATCATTTAAAAAACCTTAGAAATTCAGTGAAAAAAACATTGGTTTCAGGGGTGTTATAGTTAGCTGGACATTTCACTCATACAAAACCATTAAAATTCCCCCGTTATAGTTAGTTCTGCCAACTATAACTCACGCACCCACAATGCACTGCTGATGATGTCACATATTACATCATTCATGACATGGTGAGTGACATCACTGATGATATCACTGACGACCTCTAAAATGACTTCACTGATGACATCACTGATGACATCATCCACATGACAATCTGATATACCTCGTCATACACTAGTATAACCTTTCATCACTCACTATAAAATACAGAGTACCATATTTGAAACCATTGACACACCAATACCAGTTACTACATACCCACTCACTGATTCCTAAGTCTACACACACAACTACCCATTCAACAACTGAATCACTTATACACACCGTCACTCATTAATAGAACACTATCAAATGCACTTATACACATATATAGACATTGAAACATCAGCAGTCATCTTATTGGGTTATGCAGCCATCCTACTCACTCATGAAAAGAATTAATCACACTTACATTTACTCACTTACACAATTATACACACAATTCCTCATTTATTCAAACACATAGTAACTCATTGTTAATATGTTAAAAAATCCCCATTACAATTATACACTCATTCATATATTTCCTCTCACAATCACTGACTCTTATTTATATACACCAACTCTCACATACAATGCCTTTTATTTTTTTACTTTGTTAAAGATGTCAACTAAAACATATATTCGGTCACCAATAAACAAATAAATACACTCAGTCAACCAAACAACTGTTCCCACATGCACTCTTAATCCTATACACCTAGTCAATCAGCCATTCACACATATATGCATAGAGTTACAAACCATGTAACCCATCCAACCACATACACAAACTCAGTGTTTCATACAAATACTCACCCAACTAATCAATTACTAATATACACACTCATGTAGTTAGTGACCAACTGATGCAGTATGTTATACAACAACAGAGACAGTGATGCACACATTCACATAGTTTAGTTACTAATCCATGTATTAAGTGAGACACTTTTAATTACTCACTTAAACAGACAGTCAGACCGCTAGTAAATCTTCCATCCAGACAGTTATATATCCACTCAATCTTCAATACAGATTGTTATATATGTATAATACATATTTAAATTTCAAACTAAACCACATTCACTGGATTATGTCATCAGTGATGTCATCAGTGATGTAATTTGAGATGTCATCAGTGATGTCACTGACCATGTCATGAATGATGTAATATGAGACATGATCAGCAGTGCATTGTGGGCACGCAAGTTATAGTTAGCAGAACTAACTATAACAGAGAAATTTAAATGGTTTTGTATGAGTGAAATGTCCAGCTAACTATAACACCCCTGAACCCTATGTTTTTTCAGTAAATAAATATATATATATATATATATATATATATATATATATATATATATATATATATATATATATATATATATATATATATTCACTGAAAAAACATAGGTTTCACACCAGTTATAGTTAGGAATTAGCATTTTAAAAACCTATTAAATTCACTGTAAAAACCATAGGTTTCACACCAGTTATAGTTAGCTGTAAATTTTACTCGCATAAAACCATTGAAATTCCAACGTTATAGTTAGTTGGACTCACTATAACTTGCGCGCCTGCAATGCACTGCTGACGACGTCACATATTACATCACTCATGACATGGTCAGTGACAGGTTTTTTAAATGCTAATTCCTAACTATAACTGGTGTAAAACCTATGTTTTTTTCAGTGAATTTCAGCACGGAACTGAAACTGCTCTTTTAGCAGTGACGGAAGAAGCTAGAGCTGTGCTGGACCGGGGAGGAAAAGCGGCCATCATATTACTTGATCTCAGTGCCGCGTTCGACACGGTTAACCATGCCACACTATTACATCGACTGAATGGCTTGGGCGTGTCGGGCGCGGCCCTGGAATGGCTGACCTCCTTCCTGGATGAGCGATTCTTCCAGGTGTTTGAGGGCGAGGCAGTCTCCCCTAAGCATCCACTCAGTTGTGGGGTTCCCCAGGGCTCCTCCCTAAGCCCCACTCTTTTTAATGCTGACATGCGACCTCTAAAAAAGATAGTCCATCCCTTTGGTGTGCGTATTGTCACCTACGCCGATGATACCCAATTGGTGGTCTCTTTGGACCACTCTGAGGGGGTCGTCTAACACCTTGGGCCCCTGTCTAGAGGCTGTTGCTAAGTGGATGCAATCCTCCTGTCTTAAACCTAACGGGGAGAAGACGGGGATTATGCTGCTGGGCAACCCTTCTCCGACCGGCCTAGCATCCATCTGGCCCACATGTCTCGGCCCTCCTTCCCCTCCCAAACCTCAGATAAAGAGCCTTGGAATCTGGCTTGATATAGCGCTCGACTTTTCGGTCCAAGCCACTAAAACAGCCTCTATGTGTGTTGGGCTAATGAAAATGCTTCGTAAAGTGCTCCCTTTGCTTCCATTCCAGGCGAGGAGGGTCATGGTTCAGGCCCTAATACTCTCCCGCCTGAATTATGGAAATGCTCTATACATAGGAGCCCCGGCAGCATTGACCAACAGGCTTCAAGTCATGCAAAACTGTGCCGCCCGACTACTGTACAATATTCCCCGCTGGCAGTCAGCCAAGAAAGCCTTAAAAGAACTTCACTGGCTCCCAGTAGCTGCCAGAGCACAGTTTAAGGCCATGTGCATTCTGCACAAATCCTTCCACCGTACTGGCCCTGCTATCCTGTTTCCCTTAGCTGTGCCTTATGCCCCGTCTAGAGCCCTTCGCTCTAGTTCACTGCATCTAGCAACTACAACTAAAATTAACAAAGCCCGATGGGGCGGTCGCTCCTTTTCCCACACTCCCGCGAAGCTTTGGAATTCTCTCCCTCCATCCCTTCGAGAGAATAATAACCGGATGTCCTTCAGAAAGGCCTTGAAAACCCATCTGTTCGCAAAAGCGTGTTGATTCACCCTGAGCTCGCCACAGTAATCAGTCAAAAGCGCTGCGAGGCCTCTGGGTAGTTATGCGCTATACAAGTGCAATTTTTCATTTCATTTCATTTTTTAATAGCAAATCTCTATAGGTATGAAATGTAATATTTTTTAGGATGAATTTTATATTTTATAATGATGTAATACTATATTTTTTTATGTTTTTTTAATTTTTTTTATTTGTTTGCCCCGGAGCGCTCCCGGGGCGCGTACCGATGCGCTCACTGGTGAGAGTATTGCTACGGCGCGCCCCGGGGCGCGTACCGGGGAGCGTCCTGTTAGCGCTAATGCCACGAACGAAAACATCATCGAGACATTTCGCGTAGCCGCGTCCGCGTGATACACGCGGCGTAAGCGCACCCGGAAGCACCCAAGCACATACGAACGCGCTGCGTAAGCGCCACCGGGCGCGCCACGGGCGCGTAGCGTAAGCGCGTCGGGTCATGTGACCTGAAAATAACACTTTTCATTGGTTCAAAATAGTTTTGCTTTCCAAATGATGAAAGCCCGGCTCGTGTGACCTGAAAATAACACTTTTCATTGGTTCAGAACAGTTTTGTTTTCCAAATGATGAAAGCCCCCACCTTTTTTCCTTATTCTCACTTTATTCTTTGAGTGAGGAAGACCTTCTTTTTTCTTACAGATATGGCTACTATACTATCTGCAGCTGGAGCATCTGCCCCACCACCACCACCACCACCACCACAAGGACCACCAGAAGATCACATTGGTGGTAAAGAAGAAGAGGAGGAGGAGGAGGAAGAGGAGGAAGGGATAAGGCAGTTCCTGCATGAAGACAATCCTGCATGCAAACCAAGAGAGCACTTCATATGGAAGTTTTTCAAAATCCCAAGGGGTTTTAAAAAAGTAAACGCTGCAAAGGTGACTTGTCTCATCTGTAAAGCTGTGCTATCCAGGGGGAACCCTGCTAAAAAATATTCCTTTGGGAATCATACTATGATACGGCACATGCAGCGTTTACACCCTAATAACTATTCTGCAGCAGAGGTGAGGGAAATCTGCAGTAACCTACCCCAATCATCATCCAGAACCTCTACAACTCAAGAACCCACTCCATCGGGTCCAGAAGCAAGTGAAGTGATTCCAAATATACAAACAAAGTTTGGGGGATACAAAATTGTTTGTATTTATTGTAACAAAACCATTAGTTATGGTGAAAAAAGCATTACACTAATCACTGTTGCTATGGATCACCACAAATGCCTGAGGAAACCATAATTTTTCCTGGGTTTTTTTGTGCTCCAGTTGAGCCATTTTCAATTCCCTTTTTTTTGTTTCTCCCCATAAAAAATACAAAAATACAAAAAAAATATAAAACTGTTCAGAAAAGCCAAAAAAAGAAAAAAATGTTCAAAAAAACAATAAAAAAAATATAAAACAACAAAAAGAATAAAAAAACAGTTCTTTTTAGAACTACCTCCAATTTATAAAAAAAGGCTTCATTTTTAAAAAACTCTGTCATTCTTTTTTCCTCATGGTACGCTCCCCGGTTCGCTCCCCGGTGCGCGTACCGGGCGCTCCCCCCCCCCGCAAAAACTAAAAAAATAATATTTTTTTTTTTTGCCCCGCTGGGCCCTTTTATAGCCCCCACATCAAACCTATGGGGCCAGGGGGGGTCCACTCTGCCCCCTTATGGTCAATTCCCCCTTTGTTTTTGCCAACTCTTGTGTCTCGATCCTACCGAGACACAAGATGGCGGCCGCTCCGGACTGTTTGGAATGTTTACAGACACCCGAGAGCCAATCAACTTTCCGCGCGCAAGTCGCGTAGCGCGCCCGGAGCGCTCCCCGGTGCGCGTACCAGGGTACGGCCATAGATATATATATTTTTTTGAACCTAAATTACTCAAAATCCACTGGAGCACATATCTTGAGACATAGCAAAGGCACATCGGGCTACCACTCCCTACAATTTTGCCAAGTTTCGTAGGAAATCCATTCAGCCGTTCGGGCTAAAAGTGAGGTTGACTGCCCTATGGAAATTAACATGGGGAAAACACTTTTTGGGACCCCATTTTCTTATCTCAGCCCCCGCTTGCGAATCCCCCCCAAACTTTCAGGGAAAGACCGGGGCGCCGCGAGGCAAATTTGAGGACATTTTCAGGCAGATTCCTCAACCGACGCCAAAGTTATTCACAATAGAATGTTGAGATTTTCTATTGAAAATAATCCTAACTATAACTACCTACTGGAGACTGCCAGTAGGTAATATTAATATATATATATATATATATATATATATATATATATATATATATATATATATATATATATATATATATATATATATATATATATATATATATTCACAGAAAAAAACATAGGTTATAGACCATATATAGTTAGGAATTTGCATTTACAAAACCTTGAAAATTCACTGAAAAAACCATAGGTTATAGACCATATATAGTTAGGGATTAGCATTTACAAAACCTTATTTTACTCGCATAAAACCATTGAAATTTCATATATGGTTAGTTGCGCTAACTATATATCGCGCACCCGCAATCCACTGCTGATGATGTCACATATTACATCATTCATGACATGGTCAGTGACATCACTGATGACATCACTGATGACATCTCAAATGACGTCACTGATGACATCACTGATGACATCATTCAGTGACTGTATGTTTCTGTAAAGTTAAAATGTGTCTTACATATTGAAGAATGAGTGGATGTATAAGTGTCTGGATGAAGAATTTAGTAGGTGCATGACTGACTGTATGAGTGAGTGATTAAATGTGTCTCACTGAGTGCATGGGTTAGTGACTAAACTGTCTTAATTTGTGCATCATTATGTCTGTTGTTCTGTAAACTGCTGCATGTGTTGATCAGTAGCTATATGAGTAACTATATGGGTTATTGATTGGTTGCCCAAGTATTTGTATGGGAGACTGAGTGTGTGTGTGGGTGGCTGGGAGGTGTATGACTCTGTGCATAGATGTGTGAGCAGTTGATTCACTAGATGTATGGGTTCAAAAGTGCATGTGGAAACAGCTGTATGGGCGGTTGACTGTGTGCATGAGTGTATTGGTGAGTGAATGGATATCTCAGTGCTACATGTCAAAGTAAGTACATATGTAAAACACAGTACATGTGAGAGTTGACATATATAAATAACTGTGCATGAGAGCCAGTGAATGTGTGAGTGGCTGTATGGATCATTGTGAAGTTGTATCAGGGATTGTATAAGAGAGTAAATGTGTGTTAGTATATGTTTGAATAAGTAAGGTGTGTATAACTGTATAGTTGAGGAAATGGAGGTGTGATTGATTCTTTGCATGACTGACTAGGTGTGTGAGTAACTCCATGGATGAGTGACAGTCTGTGAGTGTCTGTTTACACTGATTGTATCTAAGGTTATATTAGAGTCTGAAGAGGTTCATCGTATTATCACATGAATGATATCATCAGTGATGTGATCAGTAATATCAAATGAGATGTCATCAGTGATGTCATTTGAGATGTCATCAGTGATGTCATTTGAGATGTCATCAGTGATGTCATCAGTGACGTCATTTGAGATGTCATCAGTGATGTCATCAGTGATGTCACTGACCATGTCATGAATGATGTAATATGTGACATCATCAGCAGTGGATTGCGGGTGCGCGATATATAGTTAGCGCAACTAACTATATATGAAATTTCAATGGTTTTATGCGAGTAAAATAAGGTTTTGTAAATGCTAATCCCTAACTATATATGGTCTATAACCTATGGTTTTTTCAGTGTATTTTTAAGGTTTTGTTAATGCAAATTCCTAACTATATATGGTCTATAACCTATGGTTTTTTCTGTGAATTTCATTGGTTTTTTAAAAGCTAACATCTGTAGCTGTAAAATGTATTCTTCTTTAAATCCCAAAATATATTTTAGATGTTTATTGATAATTTTTTTTTAAATATTTTTTTTCTTCGCTTCCGGTAAGCGAACCGGGAAGCTTTCCGTTAGCTCAACTTGATGCCGCGACCTAGTCCGCGAACCGGTAAACGTTTCGTTAGCGCAACTGTGACGCGTCGCGGAAGCGCGACGTATCACGTTGTCGCGTAATGCGTCTTATGACGCGCCGCGTTAGCGCTCCCGGAAGTGTTCCGGACCGCGAACCGGAAACGATCCGGGACGCGGCGCGCACCGCGTAACGTAAGCGGAACAGGTCATGTGACTTGTTTATCAAACTTTTCATTGGTTCATTTCACTTTTGGTTTCCAAATGATGTATGACTAGGTCATGTGACCTAAAAATAACACTTTTCATTGGTTCAGAACTTTTGCTTTTCCCAAATCATGAAAACCCCTCCTTCTTTCCTCACTCTGACTTTCATCTTGGTGAGAGAAAGACCATTTTTCTGTACTTCAACAATGGCTTCTATCCTTGCTTCAGCTGGTGGACCCCCACCACCACCTCCACCTCCTCATGAGAAGAGAGGACCACCATCTCAATTCATCTCCAACAGAGAGGAGGAAGAGGATGACCTTGAGGAAGAGGAGACAGATGAACCACAATTTATACAGGAGCTGCCCCGTGTTTCCCGACGCAAAACAAGTTTTATATGGCAGTTTTTTTCAATCCCTCGAGGGGAGAAGAAGGTCAATGCGAAGTATGCCACCTGCCTAATTTGCAAATACCGATTATCTAGAGGCACAGACAAAAAGTATAGTATGGGCAACTATACTATGCATCGCCATATGGCCAGGTGGCATCCACTAAACTACAGCCGGGCAGAGTTGCGTGACCTCCAAGATAATCCCCCGACAACTCCTGTGGCCAGGTCAACATCAACTATCTCTTTGACAGGAAGAGAGGCACAGGAAACCGTGCCAAACATACAGCAAAACTTCAAACACATGAAGTTTACCTGCATATATTGTGGTGCTCTGCTCTCATGTGGGAACATGAGCGTGAAATTAATCAACATTGCGTACGAAAACCACAAGTGCCCTAACCCACCCAAACAGTAATTTTTTTTTTGCTCCTGTTGAGCCCTTTTCAATGCCTGTTTTTTGTTGTTTCCCCTCCATGAAAAACACAAAAAAAACATAAAACTGTTCTAAAAATACAAAAAAAAAAAATGTTCAGAAAAAAAAACAAAAAAAAAAAACAACAAAAACATTAAAAAAAAGTTCTTTTCAGAACTACCTCCCCTTTCAAATAAAATTGCTAGAATGTTTAGCACTCTGGCAAGCTCTATTTCTTTTGGTTCGCTTTCCGGTTCGCTGCCCGGTTCGCGAACTTGAAGCGAACCAAAAAAATATTTTTTTTAAAAAAAGAAGAGTTAGTATAAGGGAAGTAAACAGAGAGTAATGTTAAAAGAAAGACAGCTATAGGGAGTAAACCAGAGATACTGTTTAATAGATCTATTTATTAATTCAGGATGACGATAAGGTGTGATCTCTCCTGAGGTTTGTTTAAGGTGAGACCTACTCAGGGTTACAGATCAATTTTACACTTGTTGAAGAATACAGAGCAGATAATGCATGTGAAGGCCTACCAATGAAGTAAGTCATGTCCTCTTATTACATCATTCATGACATGGTCAGTGACATCATCAGCAGTGCATTGCGGGTAAAAAGAGTAGAAAACATTTACCTTATAATTCTTGTTACCTTTTTAAAATATTTTTTCATACTTTCAATCTGTAAAAGAGAGAACAAACATTTCCAAAAATATTACAACATGTATTTAAAAATTAGAAAAGAAAAGGGAAAAGGTTCAAGAAGAAACAGTTTTTCAACAACTTTGACATTTACAGAAGCCTCTGCTTCTCTACGTCCCCTACACAATCCTAAAGATATATATTTTAAACAAACAGTATCTTCATGCTGATGAACTGAGGCCTATTTTGAAACATGGTGCTTCTTTTGCACTGCTGATGTCTCACAATAGTGATGCAATAGCAGCGCAAAAGAGATGTAAAGCCATCATAAAATTGTGTCTAACATTTTAAATGATTGTTTCAGGATGCAAATAAGATGTGTGCTTTCAAGAGCTTTCTTTGAGGTGAGGCCTATTCCTTTTTTTAAAAAAAAACAGTACCCAGAAGTACAGCACTGTAAGCATTAAAATTGACACTTACAGAAGACTCAGTTTCTCCATATCTACCTCACATTTCTAAATGTATATCATAAGTACAAAAAGCAGAACATTAATTATACATGTTAAATGGTTTATTTTTGCTGTTCTCAGAATGTATCAAATTTCACTTAAATCAGTGACTTGAAGGTATTCATCATGTAACAGCGGGGAAAAAAACACAATCAAAATGATTGTGTTTAAAAAACCCATACAACCTAAGAAATCTGAATTCAAAACTCCTTAAAATTAACTTACTTTCAATGACGTCGAAGGATGTCCTATGAACAGCGTCCACTCTGTTGTGCTATAAATATTTTCAGCCCGCCACTTTCTGAAAGAAAACCTCCATCGTTTTGAAAAATATGTTACATACAAGAAAAGACTTCTCACATTCTACCACATGTTTCCACTAGGCCAAATCATGTTGCAGCGATTCAAAACTCTTGTAATTCTTCCAATGAAATCCCGTCATTTTCTATTTTCGCAACTTTCAAAAAGAAAACATTTAAGATTATTTTCACAATCCTGGACTACTAATATCTTACCCTTCTTTGTCACTCATGTTCTCCTTTTCCTATGACACTGATACTGCTTACTATGAAGCAGACTTACTTGCATCAGGTTTATATAGTTGGATTTTTAAATTGACATTATAATTAAAAGTTTTGGACCAATAATCTAGACAGCATTGCAGACTTACATTACCTCTACTTGATGAACCTTTTGCAATTCCTCACAGGAAATCCCGAGATTCTTTCTTTAAAATTTTGGTTTTAAAAACACCAGGTAAGAATTTTTAAGGTCAAACGGCAATTTTTTTTTGAAAGTTACAACGGAATCATTGCAGAATGACCAGCCGTTTCGAGACTTTAAATAAGCTGTATAATGTCCTGATGTTGTTGAAGGACCATCGTGATAGATAATTGCTACAGTTACAAAAGTCCTTCCTGATATTGACAGCTGAGAAGCCACAATTTTTTTTATTAAAGTTGACAATTTTGATCCATCAGGCCTACATCGTTGGATCATTAAAATGACATACTGGCCATATCTACGTATAAATAATGTTGACATCATTTCAGATTTACATTGGCTACACTCCATGCTGTGATCCGCTGCATTTACTAGCTTATTAAAGGAGACTGATTTACTGTCTGGCAAAGTTAAATATATAAATCTTTCTGAGTCTACACTAGTAGTACTTGATACCATACAGTTCTCGCAGTCATGCTGCCATTGATAAGAAAGCCCAAACAGCTGATCTACATCTACACCCTCATCTTGCAATACATCAAGCATATACATTAAAAACTCCTGACAATCTTGCTGATTATTTTCAGAGAAGTCTGTTTGACCTGAACATTCATCTAACAGATAACGAACTTCAGACACACTTTCTACTTTTGTTCGATCAGTGCTACATTTCTCGAAAACAGAATTCAACAAACAGCATAAAATTTGTTCTGAATTCAACAGAATCTGTTCTTTTAAACTCTCTAGTGAAAAGAGAACATTAACCACTACATTTGCATAGCAGTTGACACCAGAACTGTTTTCAAATTGAAAACCGACAACATCTTCAACAGAATCCACTTTCTTTCTGCTAACAATTTTCGGTTCATTGACTTTTGGTCTTTTTGCTACAACCTCCCTACTATTACTGATATTTCTACGTTTCCGGCCTACCACACGTTTCTCAAACAAAGGATATTGAGGCAAATGTGGCGCATACTCTCTTCTTAACCTATTGTATTCCTTAACACAATCTAGATCCGCACAAATGTTTGTGACATCACAGTCAATCAAGTACAATCCCGATAAAGTTCTAACTCGTGACAATGCCACATATGCCATACCCTCCTTGAACACAGAACTGCCAATATTCACCAATGCACTGTCTACACTTAAACCTTGCGATTTATGGATTGTCACCGCATATGCCAAGCAAACAGGAAACTGTTTACGGCGAACATATAAGTCTTTAACAAGCAAAAACCTAGCAGAACAACGACCAATTAGCTGTACTTCCTCAATGCCATCAAATTTAATTTTTAAAAATTCTATTCCATCTCTATTTCTGTATTTCTCAAAATCAACAACATTACCCATTGATCCATTTACCAGACCTCTTTCAACATGTAAATTCCTTCTCAAAATGATTCGGCAATTTAAACACACATTCAAAGTCTTTTCAAAACCCGCTGTTTTAGATATAGTCTTCTCTAATGAATCCAATTTTGATTTCAAATTCTCTGACAAAATAATTGTTGATCCCATATGCTCTATTTTGATAATAGCTTCAAGTTTCACAATCTCTTGCTTTTCTAAATTCAACATTTTGTTGTTGAAGATGGCACATTCTGCAAGAGTTGGCATCAAACATATTGCGGATTTCTTCTCAGTAATTTTCTGAAAAATATTCTCAGGCACAATCTCTTGTTCGGGATATAAATTTGAAAGTAATCGTGCATTTAAAGCTTCTTTTCCATGCTCGGTCACTTTTCCAATTCTAATATCTTGTAGAATATTCTTGTAATCTTCATCCTTCGCCTGACGCATATTTTCATGCAGTTCAGCATAATTGAAGTTTAACCATATATTGACGTTGCCAATGCTCCCTAGGCACTTCCTGGTATCTTCATGCGTGAGTATTTTGAACACAGGTTGACCTTTTACTGGTGTCAGCTGCAGAAGATCTCCGAAAACAATGATGTGTTTGCCACCAAATAACACATCATATTCAGTTTTAAGTACTTCTTGCATTCTCAAATGCACAAAGGCAAGCATGACATTGGAAACCATGCTTACTTCGTCAATGATAACTAGTTTCATTTTCCTCAAGACTCTTGAAACTTCACAGCAAGCATCCCCAGATAACTTGTGGTATTGTAATTTGTTGTCATGCTCCACTGGCAGCATCAGTAGACGATGCAAAGTAATACCTTTAATGTTATGTGCTGCCAGTCCAGTAGGAGCGGTGACAACACAAGACAGCGATGACTCAGTCCTTTCCTGCAAATAACAAGAAATTGCTTTAATGAGGAAACTTTTTCCAGTTCCCGCTTCTCCACTCACGTACAGTCGGACAGGCTTCAACGATGTACATGAGCACTCTTTCTTCTCATGACTTAATCCGTGCTCAATTTGCTTGGTAACTTCATCATATATTTTCCTCTGCTCAACGTTGAGTTGTTTTTCCAAGTCTTCTAAGTTAACTGAATCCTCCTGAGCATGTGCCATGGCTCTTTCCACTTCATTCATAGCAGTGGCAGCTTCATTTTCGATAATAGGTCCTCCAAGTGGATCTTGACTCAATGAAACAGAACTCTGACTGTCCTGAGAACTGTCTCTGGCAATCTCGGCTGCAATCGTTGCTTCCTGCTCAATTTCCAAAGTTAGCATTTCTTGATATTTGGGAAAAGCAGGACATTCTATGGTCTCCTTAGCAGCAGTGAAAGAGTCTTCGTAACAGAGGAAATCTCCAAGCAGTTCCTCTTCTGCACGCCAAGGCTTGAAAAGTTGCAAAAGTGCTAAATAGAAAAACTCCTTTTTTTCTGGAGATTCGCCACTCAATTTTCGATGGTTTACTAATTGGCATTTTCTTTGCTTGACCAGGCATCCCTCACTTCCAATTACAGCATACACTCCTTTCTCAATATCTTCTTTGATGTTCCTCTTGAATATATAATTTTGTAGAACCTCATATAGACAAACATTCTCAAGGTGACTGCTTCGATTTGGATAATATGTATCCAACATGTTGGTCTTCAAAATGTCGGTACTGTTTGGTTCCTTTTCTGCCAAATACTCAATTTCCCGGACACGTTTTAGAACTCGATTTCGCGTTGCAGCAAGACCAAGACTCGCCCAAACGATACTCCTGGATTTGGCATAGAGACTTGCTGAAGACAATCGATCAGAACATTCGTAAGCTCCGATTTCTCGATGCGACAACATCTTCAGACTGAAACTGTACAACTTCTTGCTGAGGCTCTTTTCATGGGAAATGTCCTCCCACATATCCTTCAGTTCTGTCTTTTCTTTTTTGGTGATGTAAGATGTCACATACCGAGCCACAGCCATACAGTTGTCAGCCACAAACTGTATATCCATGTTAGCATTCCACATGGACAAAATCACTGGGTTGTAGTCGTTGATGTACTTGGACTCTTCGTTCCTTTTCAAATTGTATGTATTTTTGGGTGATTTCCTCGTCACATTATGTCGCAGTGAAGACATCAAACTGTTCACTCTTCCTTTAGAAATCACCGGTCGTGGAAAGTTGAAACGACATTTGGTGTAGAACTTGTCCTTGTTTCTGAATTTACGACGACAGTACTTTCCACAACGATGGCTTTGGAAACGTAGAACTTGTTCTCTTAGGCTTTTCTTCTCCGTTGCGTTTGGAACAGCACACGTAGAATACTGTTCTATGAAATTCATCACTAAGTCATCCGGATCTGTTCCAAATTTAGGTGCATCCTTGATCCACAACAACATATGTATATGAGGAGCACCTCTTGCTTGGTACTCCTTTCTCCAGAAGAAATCCAACACCTCTCCAAGAGGTGGATTCTTCTTCTTTGTGATGAAAGACATCATAGCCTCAAATCTATGATTGAAGTACCTGCATACATTCACTGGATCCAAAGAACACAGTTCTCCAGGTGTCTTGAATTCAATGTTTTCAATATTTCCATTTGCCTCTCGTAGAAATTCAAGTAAGTCTTCCCAGCCATACTCGGCACAGCTCAGAGTGAGGAACCATGTCGGAGTTCCTAAGTTCCTCAGCATACATTTTAAATCACCATGACGACGGTACCAGTACTCATTAGTACCACGCTGACACGCCATGAGATTAATTAAGTGAGAATCCAAAATACTGTCTTGGACATTGACTTTATGCATAAAATCACTTGCCGAGATGTTTCGCATCTGTATACCACTTTTTAAGATGTGGTTCACTGCATATGACAGTAAAGACAGATCGCTTTCAAACAGGAGATGAAACAAATAGGGAATGCATTGACGAAACCTAGGATCTTCTGCATACAATCGTAAAGTCCGGTATTCAGATGCAGGAATTTGATGAGGTCGCTCATCATATCTTCCTCCTCGACCTGTGGGAAATAGCTGTGGGAAACACCGAGCTTCCAAACTTTCCTCCCAAACACTAATGGGACTCCCTTTGGCTTGTTTCATTTGAAACAACTCAATAGCATTCCCCATGACTTCCTTGAAATGCAAAGGATGAACACTATAATGTTCATATATTTCTTCACTTTTAGAGGCCTCTACTTTCTCAATTTGGCCAGCACACAAATCGCTATCCTCTTCATCACTTATTTCCTCTTCTGCAACATATACATTCTTATAGTACTTATTATTTTTCTTCAAATACAATGTTGCCTTTTTGACTTTCCTAACATCCACTAAATCTTGCCATATTTTCTTATTCTTTGTCGGAACCCCATTAACCAAGATAACCAGAGGTTCCTCCTCCACTTTTTCTACTCCAATTGTGTTAATGTTTTTGTTCAAATCTAGAGGCAAATAAACAACTCTTCCCTTTAATCCTCTCTGTAAATCTGCTGGAGGCAACTTCCCTGTCTTTGGCTCCATTCTTACAATAGCCTGAAAGGGATGGATACTTTGAATCAAAATAGATTCATAAGTATTTAAATCCTTCAATTCAGAAGGAATCTCAACCAATTCCAAATTATTATGAACTGCCCTAGCAGGCATCTGGTTTTGGTTTAATTTATTACAACAATAAGTACACACACGTTGATCCGATCCCAAATCAAAATAATTTTCTACCATCAAGTATGTGGCAAAATCCTTCCATTCACTATTATTTTCCCTTTCACTTTTTGCATATAAATCCACTAACTTAGTCTGATTCTTATAATAAGTGCTTCGACAACATACACAAGTGAAATTAGGCCTCTCACTTGATTTCATCTGAAACGTGGCAATTTCCTTCTGAAAATTATCTGTACTGGAAACCTGTACATTATCTTCAACATTACCCTCTACTTCTGGGTCAATTTGAACATTCTCATCTTTACTACCAAAGTAACAAAACTCAATTTCTTCACAAATATTCTTCACATCTATTTCAGAACCATGCAAAAGAGCAGCACATAATTGTTTAAGCATAATTGCTGGACTCTTAGCATAATACAACATTCTCACTAATTTTCTCACTTTATTATGATGCACTGCTAGCATCCTGAAATGATGAAAAACACTCTGGCATACTCTCCTGGAAAGACAAGCCAGTGAATGACCACGCAAACCTGTCATTTGTCTCACTCTGCAAGGATCTAAATCTTGCAACAACTTCATTTTCTGCTTCAAACTTTTCTTATTAAATGTCCGTATAAAATCACAAAGCAAATTGATGGAAACCTGTCGCACACTGCAAATAGAACTACACTTCCAAATGTACACAGGACCCTTAGGACGTCTTCCTAAAACCTCATCACTTAGCGCCTCTTCTGTCTCTGTTGTCACAAGTTTTTCTTTTTCAACTGGACAACCATCCTTCACTTCATAAGCTCGACCACTGGTGTCAACTGCAAACACCAAATCATTATCCTGAAAATAACTCTCCTCATTAAAAAATGCCTCACAACTTGAACTATGCATCCATTCTCCGGAAAAAACTTCACAAAAGTTACTACGATTTACTACTCTCTTCCATCTACTTTTTGTTTTGAAATCAGAAATTACCTTGCTTAGTTTCCTAATTCTATTGATTACCAAAATAAACAACTTTCGCTTAATTTCAAAAGCATGATCAATAATTTTCTCTACATTTTTCTTCTTCTTATAAAATGCCACTTTCTGTTGGCCTTTCTTAATGTTTTTTAATAAATTAACTATTATCCTGTTACGGAACATTCGTTTTCGAATGTCCCTAAACTGTTGTTTCCTTCTACTATCATGCACAGAGTTATCTCTTCCTCTACCAGTAACATTTTTGATGGGTCTTTCCTTTCCATTTAAATTGCTTTTCTTTTTCTGAACTGAAACATTTTTGGGATAAATACTTTTTTTACTAAAAATATTTCTTAAGAATGATTTTGTGCTCTTACCCGGAGCTTTCTTGGTGTTTTGAAAAGTATTTGGGGAAGAGGACTGCTGCAATAAAAGATCATCCTGCTGTCTTTGACGTTTTCTAGCCTTTCTAATTCGATTTTTCGTTGGCATTTTTCAAATTAAGAAAAGATCTGCAGTTGAATCTGTGGAAAAATATAATAAAAAATGTTATTAACCACTATTACCAAACAGTAAATGAATAACAGTCATCAAAAACTTAATGCCGTACTTATTATTTAACATAGCAAATCTTTTGCACCAGCACTGCATCACAAAAATGACACACAGTGGTACAAAACAGGCATACAACAATCATAAATCTCTTCCTAATATTTTAAATGATTAATTCAGGATGACGATAAGGTGTGGCCTATCTAAAGGTTTGTTTAGGCCCAGATCTTTGGACTGGGGTGAATGTGTGTCATTGATCCACATTCGGTCCATCACCTGTTTTGTTTGTTTGAGGTGAGGCCAACACATGGTTGCAGATAAGATTTTCACTGAAGAAAACAAAGGAGATAATACATGTGAAGGCCTACCAATGAAGTAAGTCATTATTTGAAATCCATTACATTTCTGGATATGTCCTGCTAGAGCTTCATAGGTTGTTTTGGGTCATATTTATAAGGCATTTGAGTGTCTATGATGTAATTTTACCCTTTTTAAATGGAAAGCGTACCTCATGGGGCAAGTTTCTTGTGAATACGCTCCCACTTGCGCTTTGCAAATTTCGATTTTGATTATGGGAGTTACATAGCCATGTTAATAATGTCCAAACAATGGTGCTAGGGCATTCCAAAAAACGCTTTCATGTGTCTCAAGGACATTTTCAGTCATTTCCTCTTGATTGTAGGTATACAATTGATTTATATGCTGTGTTTAAAAACGATTTTTTGAAATCAATTACATTTCTGGATATGTACTGCTAGAGCTTCATAGGTTGTTTTGGGTCATATTTATAAGGCATATGAGTGTCTATGATGTTATTTTTCTTTTTTAAATGGAAAGCGTTCCTCATGGGGCAAGTGTCTTGTAAATACGCTCCCACTTGCGCTTCGCAAATTTAGATTTTGATTATGGGAGTTACATAGCCATGTTAATAATGTCCAAAAAATGGTGCTAGGGCATTCCAGAAAACGCTTTCATGTGTCGCAAGGACATTTTCAGTCATTTCCTCTTGAATGCAGGTATACAATTGATTTATATGCTGTGTTTAAAAACGATTTTTTGAAATCAATTACATTTCTGGATATGTACTGCTAGAGCTTCATAGGTTGTTTTGGGTCATATTTATAAGGCATATGAGTGTCTATGATGTTATTTTTCCTTTTTAAATGGAAAGCGTACCTCATGGGGCAAGTTTCTTGTAAATACGCTCCCACCTGCGGTTGGCAAATTTAGATTTTGATTATGCCCTTACACCATTTTTGGGACATTATTAACATGCCTATGTAACTCCCATAATCAAAATCTAAATTTGCCAACCGCAAGTGGGAGCCTATTTACAAGAAACTTGCCCCATGAGGTACGCTTTCCATTTGAAAAGGGTAAAATAACATAATAGACACTCAAATGCCTTATAAATATGACCCAAAACAACCTATGAAGCTCTAGCAGGACATATCCAGAAATGTAATTGATTTCAAAAAATCGTTTTTAAACACAGCATATAAATCAATTGTATACCTGCAATCAAGAGGAAATGACTGAAAATGTCCTTGAGACACATGAAAGCGTTTTTTGGAATGCCCTAGCACCATTGTTTGGACATTATTAACATGCCTATGTAACTCCCATAATCAAAATCTAAATTTGCCAACCGCAAGTGGGAGCGTATTTACAAGAAACTTGCCCCATGAGGTACGCTTTCCATTTGAAAAGGGTAAAATAACATAATAGACACTCAAATGCCTTATAAATATGACCCAAAACAACCTATGAAGCTCTAGCAGGACATATCCAGAAATGTAATTGATTTCAAAAAATCGTTTTTAAACACAGCATATAAATCAATTGTATACCTGCAATCAAGAGGAAATGACTGAAAATGTCCTTGAGACACATGAAAGCGTTTTTTGGAATGCCCTAGCACCATTGTTTGGACAGTATTAACATGGTTATGTAACTCCCATAATCAAAATCTAAATTTGCCAACCGCAAGTGGGAGCGTATTTACAAGAAACTTGCCCCATGAGGTACGCTTTCCATTTGAAAAGGGTAAAATAACATAATAGACACTCAAATGCCTTATAAATATGACCCAAAACAACCTATGAAGCTCTAGCAGGACATATCCAGAAATGTAATTGATTTCAAAAAATCGTTTTTAAACACAGCATATAAATCAATTGTATACCTGCATTCAAGAGGAAATGACTGAAAATGTCCTTGAGACACATGAAAGCGTTTTTTTGGAATGCCCTTGCACCATTTTTTGGACATTATTAACATGGCTATGTAACTCCCATAATCAAAATCTAAATTTGCCAAGCACAGGTGGGAGCGTATTTACAAGAAACTTGCCCCATGAAGAACGCTTTCCATTTAAAAAGGAAAAATAACATCATAGACACTCATATGCCTTATAAATATGACCCAAAACAACCTATGAAGCTCTAGCAGTACATATCCAGAAATGTAATTGATTTCAAAAAATCGTTTTTAAACACAGCATATAAATCAATTGTATACCTGCATTCAAGAGGAAATGACTGAAAATGTCCTTGAGACACATGAAAGCGTTTTCTGGAATGCCCTAGCACCATTTTTTGGACATTATTAACATGGCTATGTAACTCCCATAATCAAAATCTAAATTTGCCAAGCACAGGTGGGAGCGTATTTACAAGACACTTGCCCCATGAGGAATGCTTTCCATTTAAAAAGGAAAAAATAACATCAAAGACACTCAAATGCCTTATAAATATGACCCAAAACAACCTATGAAGCTCTAGCAGTACATATCCAGAAATGTAATTGATTTCAAAAATCGTTTTTAAAAACAACATATCTGTTTCAGCTTACATAAGAGACCATGGAATGGGCTCCATGTACAACAATAACTTGTGTTACTGCATGCCAGAATGCTACACCGAATATGCAATTACAATTTCTCAAAGAAACAAAATCTATTTGTATATCACTAGAGACAAAGCCACATTTTAAAAACACAGCTTTCTTCATCATTTTCTCCTTAAATCATACTATTCTCTATCTAAATTAAATAAATCTTTTCTCACCTTAGCAAATACTTTTTGAGTTTTGAAAACAGTCTCAGAAATACACCAAATTGTCTTCAGCAGAAGAAAAAGGATGCACTCCAGAGGCTGCAGCTATTGAAAGCACAGAAATACAGATATTCATTTCACAT
The DNA here is from genome assembly GCF_964263255.1 of Lissotriton vulgaris. Taxonomy (NCBI): domain Eukaryota; kingdom Metazoa; phylum Chordata; class Amphibia; order Caudata; family Salamandridae; genus Lissotriton; species Lissotriton vulgaris. The sequence goes on along the minus strand of NC_141694.1, from coordinate 790,954,906 downwards.
ATCTCTCATATTAGCCAATCATAACTCTTCCCTCACTTTTTTAAATCAAAACCCTTCCCCCCTCTGCCCTCTCTGCCTTTTTTCCATAGCAACCACCTCCTGGAAGACCTCTCATGTTTGCAAATTCACACAACAATGTTTCAATTGAACTCTGAACTCTCAGTGCACCTGCGTATCCAGTGCAATCTTTCATTAAATGTTTCTTCCTTGACCATTCAAATTACATCTTTCAAAGAACACATCCATGCACCCTAACTTTCTGTTTTCAGAAATGGAAATGCACCAATCACTGCTAATGAATCATTAGCATTGGAAATCCACAGTTTTTTTTCTTTACAAACTCCTACTGTTTCAACTGCCCTTTCATTACCACACTTCATCTGACTGCAGCACAACCTTCTCCCACCATGTTTAATGTCTGGATTGTTGGACATAGTTACATCCACTGGGCTCAAAGGTATGCTGAGAACAGAAATTTACCTAACCTCAATTTACAAGATGTGGAAATTAAGTGGTTGGGCCAAAGAGGATTAAAATGTCACCAATTGATACCATTGGTGAAAACCTTTATGCATTTGCCAAAACCTGACCTGTTAATTGTGCACTGTGGAGGTAATGATTTGGGCACTTTGACTGGGGTAGGTCTGGAAATGCTTTTAAAGGACACCTTTGAGCAATTAATGGCACTTTTTCCTCAAACTGCCTTGGTATATTCCAATATATGCCAAAGACAGAAATGGAGGTGGTCCAACCAATTTTGTCCACAATTTGAGAAAGCGAGGAAGCATGTAAACAAATCTGTTTCAGCTTTCATGAGAGACCATGGAATGGGCTCCTTGTACAACAATAACTTGCGTTACTACATGCAAGATATCTACAGAGGAGATGGAGTTCACTTCTCAGATGAGGGCAACAGAATTTTCATTCTGAATTTAAGACTGTGCATTGGTACCTACTTATAAGTACCTAAATGTACCATAAACCCAAAAGCTCTTCTCAGAGCTACCCTTCATCTGATCACTCACAATTATTATTTTTTTCTAACTTTTTTCACTAATTTGCCACAAAATACGCTCCCCAGGGCCCTACCCGGTTCGCTAACCGAAAGCTAACCTCGCGGAATTTTTTTTAAAAATGTTTTTTTCCGCACATATAAGCCTCCTCAGCCACCCTCAGAAAACCTATGGGGTCAAGATAAGTCTACCATGACCCCTTCTACCCATTCTAAACATTATTTGCCCTCCATCTTGTATCTTAATGCGACCGAAACACAAAATGGTGGACTCCCGTGACGCTTAAGGTTCGCGGACCGGACCGTTTCCCGGGAAGCGGTCCTAAAAAAAGGTGGGAAAGTAATTTACAGAAAAACGACTAGAGACACTCTCACCAAACATAGATTAGCTCATACTACATAACAATCCCTTTCATTTTCACAAATTTGATTGAAATTTCATTTAGCCATTTAGCCTGTAGACCTCTCTAAGTACCGTGAGGTAAATTACTTCACAAAACACATCTGAAGTGTTGGAATTGACAACCAATGAAAATGTTACTTTCATTTTCAACTTTTATTACCTGACATTTGATTGGTTATATACCTGAATATATATAAAGGAAGAGAAGGAAACACAGCCATTTTGACTGCTACTTCGTGAAGTGCACAACAAAAAATCAACTGATAACTTCAACTTATATTTAAAAGGTAAGATATTATTTATAAAACTTAAGTATGTTCTGTACTGAAACCTAATTAGAAAAACATTTTCTGAGAATTATATTCTATCACTCTGTAATACTTATAGAAAAAATAGACTACTCTGTTTTAGTTATGGCAGAGCCATTCCAAGAAATTTCCAAGACCATAGGCTAAAAAGGAACGTGCGCGAAGCCCCCTCCAATTTACATAAGTGGCCCCTTGCAAGGAGACCATTCACAGGCACTGAGGGGGCCCCATTGTCCAGCATTTTGACGCCCCCACAGTTTTAACTTTAAATCCACACGCATATCTCACACCTTCATAGGTGTGAGAATTGATTGTGGTCTAAAAGTTAAAACTGTGGGGGCGCAAAAATGCTGGACAATGGGCCCCCTCAGTGCCTGTGAATGGTCTCCTTGCAATTGAGGGAGCGTCTCCTTCTCCCTCCCCTATACCTCCTGACACCATCCACGGGAGGCCCAAGGAGGGGGCCCCCTGCAATAGACCTTAATTGCAGGCGACACCTTTCTTTGTGAAAAAAACACTATATAAATAACCAAACTGCCAATCTGTACTGAAACCCAACAATGCCCTTTCTGTACTGATATATTTTTTAAAAATTCATTTTTCAGAATTGAAAATGGAAGCACAACAAAAGAACATGAAAACTGAAACAGAAGAAAAAATTGAGACACAAGATGACATGGATTTCTACGACGACACAATAAATAATGAACTTGTGCAATGCGTAGATGCAGTAGATTTTCTACTAAAAAATGAAGAAAAAAATTATCAGGATTTTTTAGATTTTCTTTTAAATTTTGAAAAACAAAATGAAAAATAAATTTTAATTTCTTAATTCAAAAATTGTTTGACACATTATTTATTTTTATATGTTTATTGAATGTTAAAAGTTTAATGAATTATGACACACAATCAAAATAAAAAAAAAATACTTTTAAAATAAAGAAAACAAAAAAAAACAACAAAAACAACAAACAATTAACATACAGTATTAGAAAAGTCTATCATTCTTTTATCCTTATAGTACGCTGCCCAGAACGCTTTCCGGTTCGCGAACCTGGCGCTCACCACGCAAAAAAAAAAAAATGTTTTTTTTTTCGACCCTCCTGGGCCCTTTTAAAACCTCCACATAAAACCTAGGGGGTCAACGAGGATCTACTATGCCCCCTTATGGTAATTTCCCCCTTTGTTTTGGCCTCCTCTTGTCTCTCGATCCTACCGAGAGACAAGATGGCGGCCGCTCCGGACTGTTTAGAATGTTGACAGACACCGGAGAGCCAATCAGCTTCGCTTCGCAAAGTTCCGATACGCGAAAAGTTTGCGAACCGGAGCGCAGCCCGGAGCGCTGTTACAGATATATATCTTGTTTTAAACGTTAATTTCTCAAAATCCACTGAAGCACATATATTGAGACCTAGCAAAGGCACATCGGGCTAACAGTCCCTACAATTTTGCCAAGTTTCGTGGAAATCCATTCAGCCGTTCGGGCTAAAAGTGAGGCCAACCGCCCTATGGAAATTAACATGGGAAAAACGCGTTTTGGGACCCCCCTTTTATCTCAGCCCCCCCTTGCCGAACACCCCCCAAATTTCCAGGAGCTGTTCAGAAACAAAATGTGCCATTTTCCAGAAAATTTCAGCCAATTCCGTCCACAAACGCCAAAGTTATTAGACATAGAATTTTCAGAAATCCCATAGGGAAAAAATCCTAACTATATATACCTACTGGCGACCGCCAGTAGGTAATATATACATATATATATATATATATATATATATATATATATATATATATATATATATATATATATATATATATATATCACTGAAAAAACCATATGTTTGACACCAGTTATAGTTAGCTAGAAATTTTACTGACATAAAACCATTGAAATTCCCACGATATAGTTAGTTGGACTCACTATAACTTGCGCGCCTGCATTGCACTGCTGATGACGTCACATATTACATCACTCATGACATGGTCAGTGACATCACTCATGACATCACTGATGACACCATCCAGTGAATGTGTCTTTCTGAAAAATAAATATGTTTTATATATGTATATGTAAAGGTCGATGGAAGAATAAATGTTTAAATAAGTGTCTTGATGGATGTTTTAAAAAAAAAAATTGATTGGTTAACTGACTTATTAAGTGTATCTTAGTGAATACATATATTACCGAGTATTGTTTAAATATTTAAATGTTTGTATCAGTGTTTCACTTTGTGTATAAGTGGCTGCATGGGTTGGTGAGTAGCTACATATTTGTGTATATGGGTTATTAGATGTTTAATTTAGTATCAGTATGAGTGTCTGTATGGTTTGGTGGGGGTGTTACTTAGCACATAGATGCATCAATGACTGACTCACTGTTTGTATGTGTTTTGAAGACAGCATATGTGCAGGACTGTATGGGTGGATGAGTGTGTATATGTGTGTGTTAGTGAGTGAATGACAGTCTCACTAGTGTCTTTATCAGTAACTACATATGTTTTAATCTAGTATATGTGAGTATTGATGTAAATAAGTGAGTATATGTGAGAGTGAGAGATTGAAAGAGTTCTTGTTTAAATAAGTATGTGCTTCTATAAGTGATTGTTTAAGAGAGTGTAAGTATGTGTAAGTTTCCTTAGAAGTAGGTGGTAGTGTGTGTATAGTTGTATATGCAAATAAATGGATGCTCAATAGTTTATTTGCATGTGTGATTATGTGTGTGAGTAACTTTTGGATGACTGTCGGTGTGTAACAGGATGTATAGGTGTTTCACTACATATGATGATTGAATATATGTATGAGTGACTATATAGAACTGTTGGTGAATGAGTGGATGTGTATATAGATGGTGGTATTACTGAATTGGTTGTTGTAACTGGTATGGGTATCTCTATTTTTTTGAAAATTTTAGTTTCTATTTTTGAATGTGTGTTTCAAGGGTTACATTACACTGAAAGGAGGTCTGTCACTCTGTCACAAGGATGGTGTCATCAGTGATGTCATGAGTGATGTCACTGACCATGTCATGAGTGATGTAATATGTGACGTCATCAGCAGTGCATTGCAGGCGCGCAAGTTATAGTGAGTCCAACTAACTATAACGTGGGAATTTCAATGGTTTTATGTCAGTAAAATTTTCAGCTAACTATAACTGGTGTCAAACCTATGGTTTTTTCAGTGAATTTAATAGGTTTTTTAAATGCTAATTCCTAACTATAAATGGTGTGAAACCTATGGTTTTTTCAGTGAATTTCATTGGTTTTTTAAATGCTAATTCCTAACTATGTAAGGCCTGAAACCTATGTTTTTTTCAGTGAATTTAAAAGTTTTTTTTAATGCTAATTCCTAACTATATAAGACCTGAAAGCCCACCAGGAATCTCCAGAATGCTCCAGGGGACTGCATTGCAGAGAGGTGTAATGAACCCACGCCCCTTTTTACACCTCTCTGCAAAGCAGCCCCCGTGCATGTTTGAAGAGGAGGAACTAATTCCCCTTGCATACTGGGGACCCCTGGGGGCCAACTAGACCACCTGGAACCTCCAGTATGCGCCAGGGGGCTGCATTGCAGAGGTGTAATGAGGCTATGCCCCTTGTTACACCTCTCTGCAACGCAGCCCCCTGCCACGTTTGCAGAGGGGGAACTAATTCCCCTTGCTTACTGAGGGTCCCTGGGGGCCAACTAGCCCACCAGGAGCCTCCAGTATGCGCCAGGGGCTGCATTGCAGAGAGGTGTAATGAGGCCACATCCTTTTTTACACCTCTCTGCAACGCAGCCCCCGTGCATGTTTGAAGAGGGGGAACTAATTCCCCTTGCATACTAGGGGTCCCTAGGGGCCAACTAGCCCACCTGGAACCTGGGGGCTGCATTGCACAGAGGTGTAATGAGGCTATGCCCCTTTTTACACCTCTCTGCAACGCAGGCCACTGGCGCGTTTGCAGAGGGGGGACTAATTCCCCTTGCATACTGGGGGTCCCTGGGTCATATCTGCCCAAACACCGATATTCCTAACGATTGAAAATGACTTTTCTTGAGAAACATTTGGATTTGGATTATCATGTCCTATACTTTGGAATTTTTGAAAGACTGACTTTGAAGATGCTATAAATTACTCAAGTCTGGCCGAATTGGTTGGGTAAAATTGATACCTAGTCACATTGAATAAAAATGTACTTACGTCTCGTCTAATATTTGGAAGAAATATCTAGTTATATGACAACAGGATACCGACATAACTTGAAGGAAATAGGAACACCCTGAAGAAGTTCTGTTGTACAGAACGAAATGTTTCGGTTGGCTGTGGTACATAAACTTAAGGAAAATAAAAGCATTTGAATATACACCAAGATTCAGCTCTTCAATAAGGACTCTAAGTGATATGATTTGATTGGACTTATTGTGCAAGTGGTGCTGTGCCAAACTTTGGAATATTCTCCACTACTCTCTATTACTTACTCTCTCCTACTCCACTACTCTCAAATACTCACTCTCTACTACTCTTTCTCTACTACTCTACTACTCTCTACTACTCTCTCTCTACTACTCACTCCCTACTACTCACTATCTACTACTCTCTACTACTCACTCTCTACTACTCTCTCTCTACTACTCACTCTTTACTACTCACTCTCTACTACTCTCTACTACTCACTCTCTACTTCTCACTCTCTATTACTCTCTACTACTCACTCTCTACTACTCTCTCTCTACTACTCACTCTATACTACTCACTCTACTACTCACTCTCTACTACTCTCTACTACTCACTCTCTACTACTCTCTACTATTCTCTCTCTCTGCTACTCACTCTCTATTACTCTCTACTACTCACTCTCTACTACTCACTCTCTACTACTCTCTACTACTCACTCTTTACTACTCTCTACAACTCACTCTCTACTGCTCTCTACTACTCACTCTACTACTTACTCTCTACTACTCTCTACTACTCACTCTCTACTACTCCCTCTCTACTACTCTCTACTACTCGCTCTACTATTCACTCTACTACTCTCTACTACTCCCTATCTGCTACTCTCTCTACTGCTCTCTACTACTCTCTACTACTCACTCTCTACTCTCTATTACTCACTCTCTACTTTCTACCTCTCTACTTCTCTCTACTTCTCTCTCTACTAGTCTCTACCCCTCTACCCCTACCTCTCTACCTCTACCTCTCTACCTCTACACCTCTACCTCTCTACCTCTCTCTACACGCACAAATATCCACATATATATATATATATGCATATATATGCATATGCATTTATATATATGTATGTGTATGTATATATATATATACATACATATATACACATATATAATCTGTATATCTATATAAATACAAATATAAATGCATGCATACGTATACATATATGCATACAGATGCATGTTATTTACATGAAAGTTTAAAAAGCACTAACAAAAGCAAAGATAAAAAGCCACCTTATTACAAACAGAATGGCTTTAACTTAAACGAGGGTGAGATCTATTGCATTTTCAATGCTTGTTTACTTTGGTTCCATCAAGAAGGCATTCAGATGTGTCACACATTTGCCATAAATTCTGAATGTTAGCACTCTAGTTGCTCATTAGATCACTGTAGTAAAGCTACTGCTCACCAGGGAAGTCGGCTGCTGGTATTCAAAGTGCATGCTTCAGTCTGCATGTCAGAATTTTTTTAATGAAATAGAAGAGGATTTGAGAAGTCACTCAAAATGATCCCTAATTTTTCTTTCTGAAGCACTAATCATACTTTCTATGGCAAAATGAACCCCCTCATTTTGTTCCTTTTTAAATTAAATGTTTTCAGACTTACCACTTCATTCCAATCAAGATGGCTTCTGGTGTGCCATACTTTTGTCAAAAGTAAGACTGTTAGCGCTCTAGTTGTTCTTTAGAACACTCTGGGACATTCTGTCGTTGGGCTATACTTGGGCTACATCTGGGTGATATTAGGGCTACATTTGGGCTCTTTTGTCTCTGGTGGCCATCTTGGAAGACTGCATGTCAGAATTTTTTAATGAAATAGAAGAGGATTTGAGAAGTCACTCAAAATGTGCCCTCATTTTTCTTTCTGCAGCACTAATAATACTTTCTATGGCATAATAGACCCCCTCATTTTGTTCCTTTTTAAATTCAATGTTTTAAGAGTTACCACTTTATTCCCATCACAATGGCTTCAGGTGTGCTATACCTTTGTAATAAGTAGGACTGTTAGTGCTCTAGTTGTTCTTTAGAACACTCTAGGAGGCTGCAGTAGAACACAAAGGAATCAACTGACAGTCTCTGTCCTTGTTGGATGTACATGTTTTACTGAGAATGTCAGACTTCATTCTCACATGACTGAGAAAGATAATGTGAATTTACAGAAAATATGCTTTCAGTTTAGCTTATAGATCCCCTTCCAAACCACTGTGGGAAAATCATGAGATATTAGTTTTCTTTCAAACATGATTCATAATATCACAGCAGAAGGCTTTTTCACATGGTAAAATCACCTTAGAACACACCACAATTCCTAAAATGAGTATGGTACCATCAACAAATGATTTATAATGTAACTAAAGTCCTAAAACCCACTATTAACTACAATGCTTTTTAATGAGGTACTATCATTTATATTGGTCCCAAGATGGTGGCCAACACTTCTTTGATGAAGTGCTGACAGCCAAACAGATCAGATGTGTGGTTAGGCTCTGCCCAGATACATATATCATTTTGAACCTAAATTACTCAAAATCCACTGGAGCACATATCTTGAGACATAGCAAAGGCACAGCTACCAGTCCCTACAATTTTGCCAGGTTTTGTGGAAATCCATTCAGCCGTTCCAATCCTAACTATAACTAGCTAACTATATATATATATATATATATATATATATATTACCTACTGGCGGTCGCCAGTAGGTAGTTATAGTTAGGATAATTTTCAATGTTAAATCTCAACATTCTATTTTGAATAACTTTGGCGCCGGTTGACGAATCTGCCTGAAATTTTCAGGAAAATGGTCTCATGGCGGTCCGGTCCTTCCCTGAAAGTTTGGGGGGGATTCGTCAAGCGGGGGCCGAGATAAAAGGGGGGTCCCAAAACGCGTTTTCCCCATGTTAATTTCCATAGGGCGGTCGATTTCACTTTTAGCCCGAACGGCTGAATGGATTTCCACCAAACTTGGCAAAATTGTAGGGACTGGTAGCCCGATGTGCCTTTGCTATGTCTCAAGATATGTGCTCCAGTGGATTTTGAGTAATTTAGGTTCAAAAAAATATATATATCTATAGGCGCTCTCCCGTGCGCGCACCCGTGAGCGCTCCCGGCGCGACACGCGACTTGCGCGCAGGAAGCTGATTGGCTCTCAGTTGTCTGTAAACATTCTAAACAGTCCGGAGCGGCCGCCATCTTGTGTCTCGGTAAAATCGAGACACAAGGGGTTTGAAAAAAAAAGGGGCAAATGACCATAAGGGGGAAGAGTAGACCCCCTCTGACCCCCTAGGTTTGATGTAGGGACTAAAATAGGGTCCTGCAGGGCATTAAAATTTTTTTTTCGTTTTGCGCGGGGGAAGCGCATGGTACGCGCACCGGCGAAGCACGGGGAAAATCCAGGATTATATTTATGAAGGCCTTGCGCTGTTAGTTTTGCGCTTCCTGTGCGTCAATTTTTGTGACGCACCAGCGGTGTAAAAAAATGCGCATTGTTATGCAATATTTAAAAAGTGACGCATCTATCTAGATGCGTCACTTTTTAAATATAGTGCAACGAGGTACATTTTATTACACTGCTGGTGTTATGCGTCACTTTTCTGTGCGCACTCCTTATGACATTCCAGATGTGTCATATTTAATGTATGACGAATCATGTTGCAGATACAATATGGCGCAGAGTTTTAAAAAGTGACCCATGTACCTAGATGCGTCACTTTTTAAAAATAGCGTCAGGTATAATGCATGCAGAGGGGGTGTTCTCCCGCAAAAAGCTTTGTAATAGCGACGCAGTGAAATCTTTCAGATTTCACTGCGTCAGTTTTAGGATGCTGTTGCGTCAAAATCTTGTGCCTGCTTTACAGCAGGTGTTAGACTGAGGCAAGACCTTTCATATGCTGCTTTCCCCATTTGAAAGGACACATTACTGGAGTTGCGTCACTTTTGTGACGCACTCCAGCAATGCGTTACTTGGAATGTCATAAGGAGTGCGCACAGAAAAGTGACGCATTGCACCAGTAGTGTAAAAAAATGTGCCGCGTTGCGTTATATTTAAAAAGTGAGGTATCTAGGTAGATGGGTCACTTTTTAAAATCAAGCGCCACATTATATCTGCGTGAGGTATAATGCATGCAGAGGGGGTGTTCTCCCACTAAAAGCTTTGTAATAGCGACGCAGTGAAATGTTTGAGATTTCACTGCGTCACTTTTAGGATGCTGTTGCATCCTTTAAATATAGTGCAACGAGGCACATTTTATTACACTGCTGGTGTGATGCGTCACTTTTCTGTCCACAGTCCTTATGACATTCCAGATGTGTCATATTTAATGTATGACGAATCATGTTGCAAGGAGCTACAGATACGTCAGTATTTCTGACATATGTGTAAACATAAAAGTGATGCGAGGCCGGCGCAAAATTTTGACGCAATAGCATCCTAAAAGTGACGCAGGGAAATCTCATAGATTTCAGTACGTTGTTATTACCAAGCTTTTTGCGCGGGATTGCCCCTCTGCATACAATATACCTGATGCAGATACAATATGGCGCAGAGTTTTAAAAAGTGACCCATGTACCTAGATGCGTCACTTTTTAAAAAATAGTGTCAGGTATAATGCATGCAGAGGGGGTGTTCCTTGCAAAAAGCTTGGTAATAATGACGCAGTGCGTCACTTTTAGGATGCAGTTGCGCCAAAATCTTGCGCCTGCTTCACAGCAAACCTTTCACATGGTGCTTTTTCCATGTGAAAGGACACATTACTGGAGTTGCGTCACTTTTGTGACGCACTCCTGCAATGCGTTACTTTTGTGTTTACAGATATGTCAGAAATACTCCAGTTTATTCACTGTGTCATAACTTTCTTTTCTAACACTCACCTTCTTTCATTCCTCCTACTTCACTTCCTTTCACCTCTCATACCTTTCTGTTCTTTCTTACTCATTCTCCTTTCAATTATCAATGCACTATATTTCACTTACTCTTCATTTTTTAAGATTATAGCTCTTTGATGAGAATTGGAGGTAGTTCTGAAAAGAACTTTTGGTTTTCTTCTTTTAACTGAAGAGGAACAAAAACAGGGAATAGAAACTGCTCAACAGGAGCAAAAAGAAAAGAAAAAAATTAGGGGTGGGAAGGGCAGTGATGGTTCTCTAATGCCCGAACCATGAGCTGGACACTTTGCTCCCCATAGGTGAGGAGTTGATTGCAGTATCTGCATCTGACGAGCCCATGGTTGAATGCAGGTTGGATGTTGGCTACCTGCCCCTGAGATTGGTCTCTTCCAGAAGAAGTTGCTCCTCCTGTTGATGTAGAGGCCCCATCTCTGGGAACCTCCTGTGCCAGAGCCCTGACACTTTCCCGGGCAAAATTCTGGGGGTGCCTCCTCTCCACATGTCGGATCATCGTAAAGTTCCCAAAAGAGTATTTTTTTTGGGGGTTACCCCGTGACAGGACCTGTTTGCAGATCCTGCACTCTACTTTTGGTGCATTCACCTTCTTCTGGCCTTCTGGAAACTTAAAAAATTTCCAAATGAAATGTTCCTTCACCTTTGGGGTAGGAGGCTCTTCATCAATGAAGTCATCTTCACTGCTGGATGGTCTGGCAGCCATGATGAATCCAGGAATATGGAGCAGCAAAAAAGGCAGGTCTTTCAGTCACAAAAGTGAAAGAAGAAGTGAAGGAAATGGGTGGGGATTTCATTCATTGTAAAAAAAAACTGTTAGCAACCAATGAAAAGTGTTATTTGAGGGTCACATGACCCGACGCGTTTACGCTGCGCGCTCCGGAGCACTTCCGGGTGCGTTTACGCAGCGCGATCGTAGGCGCTTCCGGGGCGCAAACGTGGCGCGATCGTAGGCGCTTTTCCGTGCGTTTATGCGCCGCGCACGTATGCGCTTCCGAGGGCACTTACGTTGCGCGCCGAAGTGACGTCATCAATCTTTTATAGAAATGCATAATCATTTTCCATATTAAAAAAAACTAATTTTATTTGTATGGTACGAAATGTTTTGCATTATTATTAACTTTTCATTCATATTTTTTTTTCACGAACGACAGTTGCGCTCTGGGTGCGCTTTCAGATGAGCTCTCGGAGAAGCTTACAGGAGAGCTTAGCTGAAAGCTTCCCGGAGCGCGCACCCAGAGCGCAAAAGAAAAAAATTATAAGAAAAAATGAATACTTAAAAAAAAACAGCAAATTGTAAAAAAAAAAAAGGTTAGAAACTCGATATACAAAGGAATTAGCATTTAAAAAACCTATGAAATTCACTGAAAAAACCATAGGTTTCACACCAGTTATAGTTAGGAATTAGCATTTAAAAAACCTATGAAATTCACTGAAAAAACCATAGGTTTCACACCAGTTATAGTTAGGAATTAGCATTTAAAAAACCTATTAAATTCACTGAAAAAACCATAGGTTTCACACCAGTTATAGTTAGCTGGAAATTTTACTGATATAAAACCATTGAAATTCCCACGTTATAGTTAGTCGGACTCACTATAACTTGCGCGTGCAATGCACTGCTGATGACATCACATATTACATCACTCATGACATGGTCAGTGACATCACTCATGACATCACTGATGACACCATCCTTGTGACACAGTGACAGACCTCCTTTCAGTGTAATGTAACCCATGAAACACATATTCAAAAATAGAAACTAATATTTTCAAAAAAGTGGATATACCCATACCAGTTACAACAACCAATTCAGTAATATCACCATCTAATACACATCCACTCATGTGTATGTATATGGGTTATTAGATATTTTTATTAGTATCAGTATGAGTGTCTATATGGTTTGGTGGGGGTATTACTTAGCACATAGATGCATGAGTGACTGACTCTTTGTTTGTATGTGTTTTGAAGACAACATATGTACAGGACTGTATGGGTGGATGAGTGTCTATATGTGTTTGTTAGTGAGTGAATGACTGTCTCACTAGTGTCTTTATCAGTAACTACATATGTTTTAATCTAGTATATATGAATATTGATGTATATAAGTGAGTATATGTGAGAGTAAGAGATTGTAAGAGTTCCTGTTTAAATAAGTATGTGTTTCTATAAGTGATTGTTTAAGAGAATAAATATGTGTAATTTTAAATAGAAGTAAGGTGGAAGTGTGTGTATAACTCTATATTCAAATAAATGGATGTCCAATAGTTTATTTGCACGTGTGAATATGTGTGTGAGTAACTTTTGGATGAATGTCGGTGTGTAACAGGATGTATAGGTGTATCACTTCATATGATGAGTGAGTATATGTATGAGTGACTATATAGAACTATTGGTGAATGAGTGGATGTGTATATAGATAGTGGAATTACTGAATTGCTTGTTGTAACTGATATAGGTATCTCCATTTTTTAAAAAATTTCAGTTTCTATTTTTGAATATGTGTCTCAAGGGTTACATTATAGTGAAAGGAGGTCTGTCACTATGTCACAAGGATGGTGTCATGAGTGATGTCACTGACCATGTCATGAGTGATGTAATATGTGATGTCATCAGCAGTGCATTGCACGCGCAAGTTATAGTGAGTCCGACTAACTATAACGTGGGAATTTCAATGGTTTTATATCAGTAAAATTTCCAGCTAACTATAACTGGTGTGAAACCTATGGTTTTTTCAGTGAATTTAATAGGTTTTTTAAATGCTAATTCCTAACTATAACTGGTGTGAAACCTATGGTTTTTTCAGTGAATATATATATATATATATATATATATATATATATATATATATATATATATATATATATATATATACACACAAAGGAATGGTGTGCTTAAGCCACTTGAACGGCGGGCTCACGACGGGGTACGCCAACCCCTACTATATAAACACACTCCTGGTCAAAATTCATCCATGAGAAACCAGAGTCGGAGCCCAATTGTAGTACGGTGCTGTCAGTTTATTCAGCAGAGAAAAAACACCTAACGCGTTTCGAGATCAGCCGATCTCTTGCTCACGGGTCCGTTTTATTTTATGGTCAACTATTCCATCAGACGTGTGGTACTGCCATGGGCACCTGCTTCGCCCCCAGCTATGCGAATTTGCATATGGGCTGGTAGTATCAAAAGGAGTGGGATGAAAATATTATCCATTGGAGTCGTTTTATCGACGATTTATTTTTGGTCTGGAAAGGCTCTGAACTGGAAGCTAAGGCTTTTATATCAAAGCTTCAGAAGAATGAGCTAAATTTATCCGTTACCAGTACCATAAGTAAAGATAGTGTCAACTTCTTAGATTTAACAGTGTATGTCGAACATGTTAAAATTCATACTAAGCTTTACAGAAAACCCACCAGTGGCAACACTTTGTTGCACGCAAAAAGCTTTCACCCTATGGCCCTCAAGAGCAGCATACCGTATGGGGAGAGCCTCAGAGTCATGCGCAACTGCAGTACTCCAGTGGAAACGGAGAAAGAACTAGAAACCTTGAGTACAAGATTTAAAGAACGGGGCTATCCCACTACTTGGATAGCAAAGGGAATACAAAAAGCCTCAAAACAGAAGAGGGAGCAAATCCTCTTTGGCAATACAAAAGAGAGCAAGAATGATAACCAATGCAGATTTATAACAGGATTTTGTAACCAACATGTTGAGGTGAGAAGAATACTCAACAAGCATTGGCATATCATTAAAAACGACCCAGTGCTTGCGAAAGAAGTCCCCAAGAGACCACAAATTACATTCAAGAAAGCAAAATCCTTCAAAGACTGTTTGGTAAGCAACATGCTCAAAAAACCCCAACCGAAAAAAACCTGGCTAGACAAAAATGGCTTCGTGAAATGCACAAAGTGCAAGGCATGTAATCATGGCGTGAACTGCAGTAAATACAGATTGGGCCTTTCCAATAGAATGGAAAAGATTAATAACAAATATACATGTAAAACTGATTATGCCATCTACATTCTCGAGTGCCCTTGCGGGCTCCGGTATGTGGGCAGCACAATCAACGAAGCCTACAAAAGGATCTTACAACACCTGCGAGCAATTAAAGATGCCGACACGGCTTATCCTGTAGCCAGGCATTTCGAATTAATGCACAATAAGGATGTCAAAGGACTGACATATTGTGTAATTGACTCAATTCCAGCTAGTCAAAGAGGAGGCAATAGACTGAAAAAGTTAAGAAAACTTGAATCAAGATACATAATCAAGTTGAACACCAAGCAGCCAAACGGTCTTAATATTGAAGAAGATTTACATAGACATCTATGATACTAAATTTTGGTGATTAACAAGTAGTTTCTGCTATAAACACATATGAGAACCAATTTTGATCATGATTAATATTTTGTGGACAGTACTCTTTCATAATGTATTTACACTTGGCAGCCAACATGAATTATAATGATTGGGCATATTGTTTTCATGTAGGGCACAACCTGTGTGTTTGCTCACTTGAGCTTTATTTTGTGCAATGTTTAAGATGGGTATGAGATTGTAACTCATTAAGTATTTTGCAGCCGTATTTTGCAGCCGATAAGATAACTGATATTGAACAATATAATTCGATAGATGTGTAGGCTAAGCCCACATGGGCGCTACTTTTCAACTTGTAAATTGTATTGACAATGGGTATATAGTATGCACATACAACGCGCAATTGCTCAAATGCGCGTCATTGTCGATAAAGTTTTCAAAAGGGAGTTGAAAATCACAAATACTCGCACCTAGCACTTTATTAAAAATACAAGGTTGTTCATGAACTGATTTAACTGGTAATCGTTATGCATTTTTGAATAAATGTATTAAATTATGTTGAAGCTAATGTGTAAAAAAATGAACATACAACGGAGAGTGAATTTTAAGTCTGTCTTTCCTGTCGGTTGACAGGTAGTGCCAATGACGTAGTGTGAATAATTTTTTTTCTTTAAAAATGGCCGCGCGCTCTCCTAACCGTAACCAGTGATCAAGGCTACTGCGTAGTCGAAACGCGTTTGGCGGTGGCAGAAATAAAGAAATTTTGAAAATCTCACATGGCGTGGTCGTTTGAAATATATATATATATATATATATATATATATATATATATATATATATATATATAGATAGATAGATAGATAGATAGATAGATAGATAGATAGATAGATAGATATTACCTACTGGCAGTCACCTGTTGGTAGTTATGGTTAGAACCTTGTTTCCATAGGAAAAGTGTTTTTTGATTTGCCAATATCTTTAGCGACTTTTGACAAATCTTCACAAAATGTTAAAAACTAATGTGGCGCTCCGGCCAGCTCCTGTCTTGAAATTTTGGGGGTGATTGGCCAAGGTGGGTCAGATAAAAAGGGGGCTCCCAAAACACACTTTCTCCATGTTAATTTCCATAGGTAACCTTAGACAAAGCTACAGCCCGAAGTGCTGAACGGATTTACACCAAATTTGGCAAAAAGGTAGCTCTTGGTTCAGAAAGAGTTCTTATTATTAAATGGTGCAAATCCATTCAGTAGTTCCTGAGAAATGAAAAAAATAAAGAATTATATATCTGGTCACTGCGGTGGATCCGTAAACCCTCCTGAGCACAAGCTGACTTCTGATTGGCTGCCAACACTCAAAACCCGGAAGTATTGACAGCCATCTTGTGACTCGTACTTCAATCCCCATCTAAGAGCTTTCCATGGAGCGTGTTTGCAGAGTGGTGGGCAAAGGGGGCATGGCCTGCTATGAGAACTTAGCAATCCTACTGTCTGGGGCTTCCTGTAGGTAATCAGAGGGATCGTTGGCCCCTAAGGATGTCTTTGGGGGCCAACTACCTCTCCTGTTACCTCCAGTAAGTCCCATACAGTGGGATTGCTTAGAGGTCTTCAGAGACCACACCCCCCCTTAGCCTGCCACTCTTCAAACGCTCCTCCTGGCACACTACTGATTGGGGATGAAGTCCACTTTACTCCTGAGGGACTTTGGGGGCCAAGATGCCCTTCTGGTACCTCCAGTGAGTCCAACGCAGCAGAATGCTGAATCACTGGTCAGAGGCCTAGCCCCCTTTCTTCACCACTCTGCAAATGTGACTACTAGTTAAAGAATCATTTGTAATGTAATAGGTCTCGCATTTGTAAGAGTTAGAGCTATTGGTATTGTAAACGTAAACGTTTTTTACTAATACTTTTTTGGAGTGAAGTGGATGTACGCTGGGTGTAGTGGAATTATGTGGTATTTTGTGCCGTGCAATTATGTGGCTAGAAAGTATGTCGTATTTAGTGTTTAGGAATTATGTAGAGTGGGATTATGTATTATGGAGAATAATTATGTGGTATGGTAGTCTGTGGTATGGAGTTGTAACCTCAGGTTTAGACTTCCTCGTTTCCATAAAAGGCAAACTATAAATTCAATGAGACAAAAATAGAAGGAACTGTTGTGTAGTTCCTATAGTACCCTTGTAGGACCTGCGCGCTTGGATAACATAAACTGTGGGGTTTGTGGCAGATTTATTTTGTGCACCCCCACCGAGAATGTTAGCTTGTTTGCAATTAGCTAGCTCACAGTGCGACTAGAATCTCCTCTTATCGGGAAGAGAATAGTTTCTGGCAACCTCGGAACATGACAATCCTGATCCCTCAGAACTGTGGAAACTGTACTACCTTTTGCTCAGTCACTGGTGCTTACTGATTATGTCTCAGAGATACACAGAATAAACAGCCTGGGTGTTTCAATAAGGATTTATTGAACAGTTGTGATTCTCGTGTAGAGTATATGAGCTGCAACAACCATTAGACAGTAGCATAGATATATGATTAGCAGTACAGTGAATATAAAGGGATAGTACAGTTCTACCATCTTGCAATAAGCATGAATAGATACATGAATATAAAATGCAGGATAAAAGTGCACGTACTCTTATGATGCCTTTCTAGATGTACCTGGCATGTGAGTAGGTGTGAAGAGCGAAGAATCCCTCTAGGATTTAGTCAAATCTGAAGAGAGAATGTAGGAGCCCTTCTTGTTTTTGAGTTGGACACCCCACAAGGGATGTTCTGACCACTGTCAGCTGGAGAGACTGCATGCAGGAGCCTCAGCATCTCTGGTCATTGTGTTGGCCTGGAAGTCTCGGTTCCCTCTGCCTAACATTTACACAGAAAGTATATAGGGCTCCTTTGTCCCTTGTTGCTTGTATTAGCCATTGTTGGATTTGAGGATGACGTATGGGATGAACAGTGTACGCAGATATGGGGGAAGGTGGTGTAGCCACAGCCTGGTTTTCAAGAACCCCCATCAATCAATCAATCAAATATTTGTAAAGCGCACTACTCACCCGTGAGGGTCTCGAGGCACTGGGGGGAGGGGTGCTGCTACTGCTCAGTAAGCCAGGTCTTGAGAAGCCTCCTGAAGGTTAGTAGTTCCTGGGTCTGCCATAGTAGGAGGGGTAGGGTGTTCCAGGTCTTGGCGGCAAGGTGGAAGAACAATCTGCCACCGGTGGTCGCTCTTTAGATGGGGACGAGGGCGAAGTTGGCGGAGCGGAGCTGTCGGTTCAGGGTGTAGAAAGTGAGTCGTCTATTAAGGTATGCCAGTTTGGTGTTGTGGAGTGCCTTGTGTGCATGGATGAGGAGCTTGAATGGATCTTCTTGTTGACAGGAAGACAGTGCAGTTCTCTCAGGTGTGGTGTGATGTGGTTGAGGTGAGGGATGTTGAGAATCAAGAGTGCAGAAGTGTTCTGTATGCTTTGTAGTCGTTTAAGGAGTTTGGCCGAGGCTCCTGCGTAGAGGGCGTTTCCGTAGTCCAGCGTGCTGCTGATGAGACCTGGGTGACCATTCGTCTTGTTTCGGTGGGGATCCACCGGTGGATTATGCAGAGCATGCAGAGTCGTTTGAAGCAGGAGGATGAGACGGCATTGACTAACTTGGTGATGGAGAGTGTTGAGTCAAGGATAAACCCCAGGTTGCATGTGTAGTGAGTGGGTGTTGGTGCGGCTTCCAGTGTGGAAGGCCACCAGGAGTTATCCCAGGCTGAGGGGGTGGAACCGAGGATGAGGATCTCTGTCTTGTCTGGCTTTAGTTTCAGACAGCTGTTCTTCATCCACTTGGCGATGGCTTTCATTCATTCATGGAGGTTGGTTTTGGAGGTGAGGGGGTCCTTGGCGAAGGAGAGGATAAGCTGGGTGTCGTCGGTAGGGGAGATGATGTTGAGGTCATGTAGTCGGGCAACGTTGGTGAGCGGTGCCATGTAGATGCTGAACAATGTCGGGCGGTGGGATGATCCTTGGAGTACGCCACAGATGATCTCAGAGGCTCTAGAATGGAAAGGGGTGAGTCGTATGCTCTGTTTTCTGCCAGAGAGGAAGGAGGTGGTCCATTCCAGCGCCTTGTCTCGGATCTCTGCGTTGTGGTAGACAGTGTCGAAGGCGGCTGATAGGTCCAGGAGGATGAGGGCAGGGGTTTCACCATTGGCCAGCAGGCCCCTGATGTCATCAGTGGCGGTGATGAGGGCAGTCTCTGTACTGTAGTTGCTGTGGAACCCGGTCTGGGACGGGTCCAGGATGTTGTTGTCCTCAAGGTAGCGGGTCAGCTGCATTTGACGGTCTTCTCGATGACCTTTGCCGGGAATGGTATAAGGAGATGGGCCAGAAGTTCTTGAGGTTCCTCGGAACCGCCTTGGGCTTGAGTAAGGCGTTGATCTTGGCGTGTTTCCACCTCTCCGGGAAGGTTGCGGTCTCGAAGGAAATGTTGATAGCCTTGCGAAGATGGGGTGCGATGGTGGCACTGGCTTTGTTGAAGATGTGGTGTGGGCATTGGTCTGATAGAGACCCAGAGTGGATGGTGTTCATGATTTTGATTATGTTGTTGTCGTTTATGTAGGTCTAGGCGGGCAGGGGATCGATGCGAGTGGTGGCAGCTGGGTCTGAGGTGTTGGTGGATGTCGGGCAGTCAGGCTGTTGAAGCTGTTGTTGATGTCTGTGATTTTGTGGTGGAAGAAGGTGGCAAGGGAGTCGCCCAGGTCTTGCGATGGTGGGATGTCGTTGGTGTTGGAGCTGGGGTTGCAGAGTTCCTTCGTGATGTTGAAGAGCTCTTTGCTATTGTGCGCAATGTTTTTGAGTCAGTCCTTGAAGGAGGCCCTTTTGGCAGATCTGATGAAGTTACGGTGTCTACAGATGGCGTTCTTGTGGGCTGCGTAGCTGTCTGGTGTCTGTCCGTTGTGCCATTTCTTCACTAGTGTACAGCAAATTAGCTTGGAGGCCTGTAGGGGTGAGAGTGTTGGCGCAGTTATCGATCCAACGCCTGAGGTTGCGGGCAGCGGTGTAGGCGTTGGTGAGGTCGGCGGGTGTGCTTCGGGCAAGGGTGGTGTTTAGCTGGTTTTCTGTGATTTTGCTCCAGCTGCAGCGGGGGAACTGTTGAATACGGGTGTTCGTGGTGGGTTTCCGGAAGGTGAAGTGGATGCAGCGAAGGTCATGAATATTCATTCATACGGTATCAGTCTAAAGATGAAGTCATAGATCACCATTGTTCAGGGAAACCCTCCTTCTGTGCCCAGGAGTAGAACTAGGTAAAAGGTTCAGTTCTAGAAAGGCTTTTTACTGTGTTATGTAGGGGAGGTGATGTAGGTGAAAGGGTATGATGTTACCCGGGCCTAAATTAGGGTACCTATCTGAAACATAACACCCACTTCTCTTCTGAATAGTCCACAATGATAAAAATGCTAGTGAACTATTTTCTGTACTAGATAGTAGTGCATAAAACATTTTTCAGTGAGCTCTATAAAAACTTTGTTGAAAATCATTTAAAAGCAGTAGTTAAAAGGAGAGAGAGGTAAAACAAATTTACTATGAAAATCAGTTATTTGGATTTGTTATCGTAAAGACACAGCCCTAATTGAGTTCGTTTATATAAGTTGATACTCAACACGCATCAAAAGGCCAAGCTTTCAGCAAGAAAGTGTCACTTTTAGGAAAGGTTCCAAAGTTAGCAAAGTTTTGAAAAATATGAAAATCCAAATTCGTTCCTAGCACACTATGAGCCAATTATAGATTAAATGTCCTGGCTGGGAGACGCAACATCGTCGTTGGTTGCTGCTGCATGGGATGGTCCATGTAACACCTCGCAGAGTACATCAATGGAAAACAGACGACATTTAGTACTGCCAATAGCTGGTGTAGCGGCAGCCGGTGCTGTAGTTGATACCAGGGTGCTAGATTTGGAGCTAATGTTCAACCCAGTTGAAGAAGGCATCTGCAGGTATTCAAGGAATGCATTTGTCAGTATAGGAATACGCTGGGGACATTGCCGAGCATGAGCCCTCAAGGGTTCAAGCCTGGTATTTAAGTCCGCAGGCGTGTCTGTTGCAAGTGTCAGACAGAGGTCCAACATTCATTTGTCACCGCAAAACAAGCATCGAAGAACAGGTAAGATTCAGTCCATCCAGACTGGTCTTAACAATAGGATCCAGGAGGTGCTCAGTTCCTGTAGGCAAGGTGTGGCCAGATGCTGTACCATGCGTTCATGGTATATACACTCCAGGAGCGCTTTCGCCATCTCCTTGGTGATAGGGCCATCCATTGCGTAGCAGATAGATGACAATCAGGATTCTTGCTATTGATAGCAGGATCAGAGGTAGACCTCCAAAAACGCTTCCAAATACGGTATGTATAAAGTATGGAATAACTCCCATGATTGTCTGAAAGGTGCTCAGAAATCCTGACCCTATGCTTTTAAATAGGTGTACAATACCACTCGTATCAGAAATATTAACGATACAACCCACCACTGCTGCAAAATGAATGGGGCAGTTTGTTAGTATAAGGTCCTTTATCTTGCTGGAGGTCCTTGCGATTTGAAGATCATAGGTCTCTTGAGCCGATGTTAGGGGTACATATTGCTGTAAAAGCATGGCTTCAGTCTAATCAGAGTACCAAATTGTATAAAGGAAACATTCAACGAAGGACATAACGGCTCCTCCCAGACTGTACTTGTCAGTGGAAACAATATTTGCTTTTAGCAAGTATCCCTGGAATTCACAGTGACCAGATAGGCAATGCCCAGGAGCATCCCAAAGCAACCTTGATCGTTCAGCATCAAGTAACTCCCATTCGAGAGTAGCTCTGTGCAACTAAATGTCTTGCCACACGAGAGAACTGCTTAAAGCGTTCTTGCAGTTTGTACCACTTTGAAACACTTTCCGATCCCCACTCCGGCATCGAAATCTATATGAAAATTCCCTGGATTCCTTAATGTAATTTTTCATATTTTCCTGCCTGCCTTTGCTCAAGGCAACATTAAAATTGAAAAGTAGTGACCGGTAGAGTTATGCGGCCATGAATAAGCCAATCAGTAGATGGAGATTCCGCTACTGTAAATGGTAGTCGGCCAAGCTTTTCAATACGCAGCATTGTATATTTTGCTCCTCTTTGTGCCATTTCAACCTTTTTATCTGTTAGATTGTATTCAGAAAACAGAGATGTGCTGTTTATAAAATGCCAAGGCACATAGCCTGCACGCAAAGATCACAGTGTCCAGCTTAATAACATAATAGACCGTAACAGAGACTGCCCATGTTGTAAAATGGCTAAATCATCTTCCAGTGTGTCATTGCAGAAGATACAATATTGCCTAAGGAATATATATTCGGGATGACAAACTTGTTAACCCATTGTCTACCACTGCTAGTGATTTTTCTAAGTTAATGCTGTCTATTCTCTCTGCAGCCTCTTGTTGGGATATTTTCCAACTTTCATTGTAGGCAGCATAAATGCCAGTATATATGAGACATTTTTGAACTTAGTTTCCTGGTGCCTAGTAAAATATCCCTAAGATCCACGTCTTGTGTGAGTAAGGATAAGTGCTGTTTCACTTCTGTGAGTGTAGAGGTTTCTAGCCAATCAAGGAACAACTTTCCAACACTGTATGATGTCACTACCCCTGGATGTTCTCTCTGTATATAACATGGATCTGGCCTATGGATAGTATACTCTTCCGAGTTATCCCAGAATCTTTTCTGAAACCCGTTCGTGTCTATGGGCCAAACCAATCATTCTTTTTAATTAGGGTCATCTATTGTTGCCCCTTCCTGTGAAGTAGAATGTTGTCACCCCCCTCCCATCTGTGATGGTGTTTGATTTCGAGGTGTGTTTAGGTCTTTGTTCTTGGCTAATCCAAGACAGGATGTCTGTTGCACAGTGTTGTTTAGAAATATCATCTGCTGTGGAATGAGGCTTGCTCCAAATAGCGCTGCTTTTCCCTGGACTTGCCAGTCCCTAGAACCCAAGACTGATTTCAAGTCTATTGTGTCCTTCCATAGGTCAAAACCCTGTTCAGACAGTTGGGCAATAAAGGAAGCAGAGTAAATCTGTTTGGTGTTTGTCAGCATAATTTTCAGTGCCTATGTTGGTGTAACCTTATACCAATATGTGGTCGAGTCACTGGTGTTAAATCCTGAAAAATATGGGAATTTCTGTGCAAATGTTTGCAAACTACTTTTAGGTGGTTTAGGGAAATGTTCCCACTGGTGGTATTCAAAAACATGTTTAGGTGATATAGATTTGTGAAGGAAATGATTACCATAATGTTGGTAACAATACAACGTGTCATACTTTTAATTACCTTCTAAATTTTCATTGTTCAGAAATGCTGCAGCTTTTTCTAAATCAGACATGTTATTTACAGTTTCAGAGTCCCGATCATCAGAAAATGTACTGGAGGTAATGATATCACTTAAAGACATTTTAAATATATGAGAACGTTTTAAAAGTTCCGTCAGGCCAAATATTTCTAAATCAACCTTGTCCCATACTACACTGTCTGGTATAGGAACTGCTATGATGTTAACTAATGACAAGTCTTTCTGTTGATGATGAGACAATAGATGTGGCTTTAAAATCAAATTAACATTCTGGGCTGTAGAGCTTTGTTGAAGATATCGTCAAATAATAAGCATGCTAAAAGTTATAAGTAGTCCTGGCCAGAAAAGGAAAAACAAGATCCCGGTAATAACCTGTAGTTCTAGCCAAGGCGATAGCCGGTAAGTCTTTTCAAGAAAGTTCAGAAAGTTGTTGATTTGTTGTTTGCATGAGTTTTTTGGGCTGGCGTTGTTTCCGGTTCACTTGGATCCACGAAAAACGTATCAAAGTTCATGAAGTAGCCAGAAGCAGTTCGATCAATTGTAGGAATTGCATCTGGATTTGTTGAAATTGTAGATTGCTCTTGTCGAGGCATGTTGATGTAGACATACGTATTTGGTCTTATTGCAACTTGAGTGGCGTTTTGACTTTGATTTTGAAGTTGATCTGATTCAAGGGGAACAAATTCCATAGCAATGTTCCATAGTCCTTCATTCCGTACAGGAGGCTCTTCAGGCGTGATGAGTCTTTCTGTTTTGAACTTCTTGGATTGTAGCTAGAGGAAGGCCTACTGTTCAGTATCGGCCACATAGTGTAGTTTGATTAAGTCTATTGAGTCAAATCTTTTCTCATATTTTCCGGCAAGAGACAGCAAAAGTACAGTTCTTGTTCCTGGTACTGCTAGGACTGGTACAAGCTTTCTGTAGGATGGTCCAAAATCTTTTTTGTACACTATATTTTTCTCTTACCAGATCCCTGACTTTTAGGATCCAGAAAGGTCTTGCCGTGACCGCCTTGAATTCTACAGTGGCAGTCTGTTTCTGGAGCATGTTACTTTGTTGTGTCCTTAATTCATTTAGATCCTGTAAAACAGGCAAATGATCATGGATATCAAATCATGTCCCTTTTGCCACTGCACCTTCACACTCAAGATCAGGTACCCAAATTTTGGTCCCAACTAGGACCTCATATGGAGAGACACCCCCTAGAGAATTTCTTGGCTGGTTATTTAGTGCTCTCTGAGCTACATAGAGGTGAGCAACCCAACTACTGCCCTTACCTAATACCCTAGCAGTTAAAGATTGCTTTAGGTCCTGGTTTTTCCTCTCCACAACCAAATTTCCCTCTAGATGGTATGGAAAAGGGTTCAGTATTGAAATATCGAGGGACAGAATATCGAATTACCAAAATGTTGACGCCAAAATATCGAGGGATAGAATATAGAATGCCTATCTACAAACAGGTAAGTACTAAAATATTGATTCCAAAATATAGAATGCCAAAATATAGTTAACTAAAATATCGATTTTTTAAATGTATTAAAAATACTAGAAATTTAATTAAATAATGAACATAATTAAATAAAAAATAATTATAATAATGTACAAAACCTTAAAATGTAAACATATTAAATGAAATGTAAAAACATTTTTGAATATAAATTAACTCAATAATATAAAATAATTATTAATCTTAATTATGAAATATTTAGAACATTAATGAAGATATACTGACATAAATATATAAATAAACATAAGATTTAAAATAATAATTTTTATATTAATTATTAATGAGTGCAACAGTAGTGAAAACGTTGGATAGCGTAGGGGTAAAAATTACTATTCCCACTCCAGAGAGTGCAACAGTAGGGAAAACATTGGATAGCCAGGGGTAAAAATTACTATTCCCACTCCAGAGAGTGCAACAGTAGGGAAAGCGTTCAATAGCGGGAGGGTTAAAATGACTATTCCCACACCAGATTGTAAAACAGTAGGGAAAGCGTTGGATACACTATTTTCTCTCTGTCCTGATCCCTGACTTTTAGGATCCAGACAGGTCTTGCCGTGACTGCCTTGAATTCTCCAGTGGCAGTCTGTTTCTGGAGCATGTTACTTTGTTGTGTCCTGGTTTCATTACCTGTAAAACAGCCAAATGATCATGGATATCAAATCATATCTCTTTCGCCACTGCGCCTTCACAATCAAGATCAGGTACCCAAATTATGGTCCAAATAGTACCTCAGATGGAGAGACAATCCCTAGAGAATTTGTTGGCTGGTTATTTAGTGCTCTCTGAGCCACATAGAGGTGATTGACCCAACTACTGCCCTTATCTAATACCCTAGCTGTTAAAGATTGCTTTAGGTCCCGGTTTTTCCTCTCCACAAACAAATTTCCCTCTGGATGGTATGGGAAGGGGTTCAGTATTGAAATATCGAGGGACAGAAAATTGAATTACCAAAATATCGATGCCAAAATATCGAGGGATAGAATATAGAATGCCTATCTACAAACAGGTAATTAAATAATGAACATAATTAAATAAAAAATAATTATAATAATGTAAAAAACCTTCAAATGTAAAAATAATAAATGAAATGTAAAAACATTTTTTAATATAAATTAACTCAATATTTCAAAATAATTATTATTCTTAATTACAAAATATTTAGAACATTAATGAAGATATACTGAAATGAATATATAAATAAACATATTATTTAAATATAAAAATAAATAAAATATATTAATTCAAATAATTAAAATAATAATTTTTATATTAATTAATAATGAGTGCAACAGTAGTGAACACGTTGGATAGCGGGAGGGTAAACATTGCTATTCCCACACCAGAGAGTGCAACTGTAGGGAAAGCGTTGGATAGCGGGAGAGTAAAAGTTACTATTCCCACTCCAGAGAGTGCAACAGTAGGGAAAGCGTTGGATAGCGTAGGGGTAAAAATTACTATTCTCACTCAAAGAGTGCAACAGTAGGGGAAGCATTGGATAGCAAAGAGGTAACAATTACTATTCCCACTCCAAAGAGTGCAACAGTGGGGGAAACCGTTGGATAGAGGGAGGATACAAATTACTTTTCCCACTCCAGTGAGTGCAACAGTAGGGAAAGTGTTGGATAGCGTAGGGGTAAAAATTACAATTCCCACTCCAGAGAGAGCAACAGTAGGGAAAGCGTTGGATAGCGGGAGGGTAAAAATTACTATTCCCACTCCAGAGAATGGAACAGTAGGGAAAGCGTTGGATAGCGTGAGGGTAAAAATTACTATTAACACTCCAGAGAATGCAACAGGAGGGAAAGCATTAAATAGCGGGGGGGGTAAAAATACTATTCCCACTCCAGAGAGTGCAACAGTAGGAAAATAAATAATTGAATATTAAAATAGGAATAAATTAATTATCAATACCAATAAAAATTAATCAAAAATAATGACCAATTAGTAACAATGAATTACCAATTTTAAAAAATGTATATCAATTAATAAAAATTAAATACCAATAAATAGTTAATTATCAATTAATTATCAATACATATAAATAAAAATAAATATTAACTTTATTACAATTACATTACTTCCCACCCTATTCCCCTATAAACCCACAACTCGCTCCTAATAATAAAAAATACAATTAGCAGAATTATCAGTTAATCAATTATTAAAAATAAATTACCAATGAATACAATGTAATTACCAATTAATAATTAATTATCAATCAATTAATCATCAATACATATAAATAAAAATCAATATTTAATTTATTTTAATTAAATTACTTCCCACCCTATTCCCCTATAAACCCACAACCTGCTACGGAATTAAATTATGCAAAAATTAAAGTACATAACTTTCATTACTTTAAAAAAATTAAACATACATTAGAAAAATAATACATAATTTTAACACATATACTACCATACATGACACTAAAAAATTAATCAATATTATGGGAATCTATATTATAAAATCTGATATTATGGAAATCTATATTATAAAATTCGATATTGTGGAATTCGATATTTTCTACCCCGATTTGGATATTCTGTCCTATCTATATTTTGATAGTTCGATATTCTGTCTATTCTATATTTTGAATTTGATATTCTGTCCATTCGATATTTTAGAATCGATATTTAGGGTGTTTACCATGGAGGGGAGTACCGCAATGCTACACCCAAACCTTCCATGGCATCTTTTTAAGCCTGAGAGCTAAACACCGGGCCAAACCCATAGGAATCTGGAGCATGAATCCACTGCAACCATATGCCCCATCTGATTGTAAGGGGCCACAGTGGTCCCCATAAATACAAGCGAGAGGTTTGTCTGATTTTAGTTATGGCGCCTGTGCCTGCATGTTTTGGTGGAGCCTTTCATCTGCTGTCAGATGTCATATTTCAAGATATATTTTTTAGTTTGTTTAGTTAGACCTGGCCACTAATAGCGCTGTTTCAATAAAGAAATAGTTGCTGTAACGCCTATGTGCTCAGAACCCAAACACTTGTGTGCTGCAGAATTAAACCTTGCCTATGATTCATATTTAGCATTACTCTATCTCCTACTCCAGGAATCTGAGCATATGGAATGTTGTGTTCATCTAACTTGTGGGAGTACTTGAGTGGAAACCTTTTCGGTACTGCTGTGCTGTTTTTGCAAGAAGCAATGGCAGCCACCATCATCTCACCATCTATTCTCGTTTTTGAACGAGTGATTGCAGCTACGGAAGCAGTGCGTACAGCCCCCTTTGCGGCTTTATCAGCCAATGAATTCCCTTCAGTGTGAATGCCATCACATTGATGACTCAGAGTGTGGATCAAGTGAGCCCTCAGTAGTTCGTTTTTCAACTCCACTACCTGTTCCGATGACTTTTCATGCTTAATTGTGCCACCTTTTGCATCTTTTAACCCCGTTTTGTTCCCAGTGATGTAAGTACTCATTGTATGACTGCACACAGTAAAAGGAATTACACACAATAAGTGTGGGGAATTCATGATCCGTATTTACCAGTGCCAGTATTAGTGCTTTTAACTCTGCCAACTGAGATTGCTTTTTGGTGCCACTTGGATGGAACTTTCCATCCTGCATGCGACCTTTAACAATTGCACACGCTGCGCTGTATTGTTGCTTACTCCCTATGGCTGGTTGAGCAGATCCGTCATTGTAAATAATATATTCATACTGATCTAGAGGCAAGATTTCACTTGGTAGAGGATATTTTTGTTCGTATTGCAGAAATGATTGTGTTTTTAGACTTGGATCAAATCTGTATTCAACATCCGTTGAAGTAAGAGAAGTAGCCCATTGTATTCATCTCGGATGTAAGGCTTTTGCATTAGGAATGCTAGCCTTTGTAACAGCTTCTAAAGCTGGTACTGGGGTTATGACAATTATACGGTTCCCCTGAGCCAGTGCTCTTTCTCTTGCTACAGCGGTCTGGACTGCTGTCAGGATTTTCTCTGTTGAAGTGAAACCCATTTCAGAGTTTCTATACAGGTGTGCTTTGTATGTGATTGATACAGTTTCGCCTTCATTGAAGGTTAAGTAGGTGTACCCGCATTGACCCGCTATAACACGGATCACTAAGTTGTGTACATTTATACAAGTCTGTAAGTGTTTAGAAGCAATCATGTCTTCTTGCAGTGAATGTAGGATGTTTGAGTGTTCCTGTGTCCAATGTCTAACATCAGGTTTTATTATTCTAAAATATATGTTCTGCCAAAATGTGGGAATCCCCGTACCAATTGTCGATTTTTTAATGTTTTTGGAGGTTGGAGCAGCGCACTTTTTTCTCAAAAGTTAGCTGCCAGGTTCTTTCCTTCACTAGACAGCTCATATCCTAATAACAGGACACTGAGAAGGGCAATTTTTGATTTTTGAAAGTTACATTTATAGCCCTCAGAGGCGAATCCCATAATTATGGTGCTCACCCTGGTCAAGTGCCTCATTAAGTCATCATTCATCAGATAAATATCATCCACATAGGACAATGCTTCCACATCAAAATTTTGAAGTACCTATGTTACTCTTGCTGAGAATAACCCTGGGGAGTCGACAAAAAAGGTGACTTTTTCTATCACCCCTTGGTTTTCAAGTTGATCTAAGATCTCACTGCCCAGTTTTTTAGCTTCTTGCTTTATTGGATATTGCCTCTGTGCATTTGGTGCATTTGGTGAAGTTTTTAACAAGATCATGTGGTGGGTTGAATTCTCATTCCATCCAGCATGATTCTTATACAATGCTAGAGCTAGGGCAACCGCCCACTCACGTAATATGCATGTTTAAGATGAATGGGAACAAGGTCGGAGAAAGCTGGGAAAATGACCGTTTTCCCCTCTTGGGCACTCCATAATGAATGCTAGTGGCCAATCTTGTTCTGCTAATATGATGTTATAACTAAATGACAGATTTTCCTAACAGAGACCTTTAATTTTCCTGGGCTTGTCCCCCTCCATTTGGAGTGTTATTTCATGTAACTTGTGCAGGATGCTCACCCTCATATCTAGTGTTGGGGTTTTAAAGCTTTCCCACCCAAACTGTCTCTGCCTAATTCTGCATATGCAGTTTCATTTATTTTGGGCAGCTTGTGTTCTTGATGCAACTGACTGGTATCCCCTAGGCGTTGGCGGATTGTTACTGATACTGCTATCCCCTTAATAGTAGCTATTATTATGGATGATACCTGGTTGTAGTTATTTAGTAACTTTATCCCTAAGTTCAGAGCAGGTTCTTCTCCATACTCATTTTGTATTTGTCTTAAGACATCTGGTATCATTGCTATAAAAAAGGACTATCATGTGTCCTGGTACATATGGCAGCAAAGAATGTACCCCAAGAGGTACAATCTTCTACTTGTGGTGTTATCCCCATGGGCAAGCAGATTGTTAGCATTCTGTGTTTTTCATGCATGGTAGTGTTTGGGAATACTGCCTCAAGCTGAGTTATCTTCTGAGCTACCCAGAATGGCATTCATTCATGTGTCGTGGGCATTTTGCCAATTACTGCGCGTAATGTTTGTGGAGTTATTTTAGTTGCTGTACCCTGCAATTGAGTTCCATTTGTTGCAACTGGTGTTGGTTGGACTGAGAAAGTCCTCATAACATATTGCATAAAGTTTCTATAAGTTTTAATTAAATCTTTGCTGTATGAGTAAGTCTGGCTGTGGTGTTGTTTCAATGTCAGGATGTGGTGTATACGCTGTTAATATTGCTATGTAGCCCTGTCTCCTCCAAGTGGGCCTAATCCTACTCTGCTTCTTATGTGGGGTAGGGCACCTTTAAACCAGTAGAAATGTTCCTGGTACATGAGTGGAATATATATGTCCTCGAACGGACCATATTCCCATGGTGCATCTCCCTCTGTGTAAGAGTGAAATGTGTGTGTTCTTGCATCTGCTTCTGGGAATGTAACCCAATACCTCTGTTTTGTTTGATTTGTGTGCCTCAATCACGAAAACAACTAAGCCACCCCAAGGTGTTAAGCCATATTCTAATAGTTTCAGGGTGATAGTATGTCTGAATTTAGGTGCAATTTGTATTGCAGTAGCTTCTTCTTTCTCATCTTTTTAATGAAACAAAGATAAGGTGTTTATTTGTACAATTTTAGAAACGCTATGTCCTTCAAGCTTGAAATAACTAACAGCAAATAAATACGATTTGCCTACTCAGCTGTGGCAGAGTTTGTGCCCACCCACTCCAGTCGTCTCTGGTGTTTTGTGAGTATGGGTCTCTGAGAATAGCACATTTTGCACCCCACTTGCCTCGTTCTGCCCCCTTCTTTCTTCTTAATGCACTTCTCATGCCTCTTTCTGCACCCATTGTCCCTTTTTCTGCACCTCTCTTGCCTGTTTCTGCAACTCTTGTGCCTCTTTCTGCAGTTCTCTTTCCTCCTACTGCACCTCTGTTGCTTCTTTCTACACTTCTCTTGCCTCTTTCTGCACCCCTCTTGTCTGTTTCTGCACCTCTGTTAGTTCTTTCTGCACTGTTCTTGCTTCTTTCTAACCAAAGTATAAAAGATTCCCTTGAAGCAAAACTAAGAACAGGTGTACATAAACAAACCTTACAATGTCACAAGTTGCTTCTTTCTAATCCTGGGCTTAGTTCGTGTAGTGGCGCTGCGTGTAGCTACGCGAAGTGCACTTCGCACTATGCAGGCTAAGCGTAGCTACGCGAACTACATAGTGCGTTAGGGAAAATGCTGTTTGCACTGATTGCACAGTGCTGTATGCTTGTCCACACTGTGCAATCATTGCAAACATCTTCTTGCACAGTGCAAACTGTTGTTTTCTGCTGTACTCGAGCTGCAGCTTTCTCAACGCGGACTGGTAGGTTCTCTTCGTGAGCGGTCACGAGCATACGCGACCACTCACAATGAGAAACCTGACCTTCCCGCATTGAGAATCTCACCAGGAGGTTTCTTTTCCATGCTTGCGATCGGCAACTTGATGTTGCTGATCGCGAACGAGGTAAAAGTCTTGCTGAGATGGTGATTTTCCTCACTCGCGGTGGCCAACTTGACGTTGAGGACCGCGAGCGAGCTAGGCGTTTTTGCACTGTGCGCTGTGCTATGTGCAATTTGCGAAGCGCGTAGTAGCGCAAACTACGCAAGTGTAGCGTAGTGTTCCTCCCAGGGTTACTTCTTTCTGCACCTCTCTTTCGTCTTTCTGCACTTCTCTTGCCTTGTTCTGCACCCCTCTTTTTGAACCTATTTTGCTTCTTTCTGCACTTCACTTGATTCTTTTTGCACCCCTCTTGCTTCTTTCTGCAGTTCCCTTGCCTCATTCTGCACCTCTGCTGCTTCTTTCTACACTTCTCTTGCCTCTTTCTGCACCTCTTTGGTTCTTTCTGCACTGCTCTTGCTTTTTTCTACACCTTGTTTGCCTGTTTGTGTAACTCTGTTGCTTCTTTCTGCACTTCTCTTGTTTCTTTCTGCACCCCACTTGCCTCTTTCTGCACCCCTATTGCCTATTTCTGCACCTCTGTTGCTTCTTTCTGCACCTCTCCTGCCTCTTTCTGCACCCCTTGTCCCTTTTTCTGCACCACTCCTGCCTGTTTCTACAACTCTCTTGTCTCTTTCTACAGTTCTGTTGCCTCCTTCTGCATCTCTGTTGCTTCTTTCTGCACTTCTCTTGCCTCTTTCTGCACAGCTTGTGTTTGTTTCTGTACATCTGTTGGTTCTTTCTGCACTGTTCTTGCTTATTCCTGCACCTCTCTTGCAAATTTCTGCAAACCCTCAAGCCTTTTTCTGCTCCCCTCTTTCCTCTTTCTGCACCTCTGTTGCTTCTTTCTGCACTTCTCTTGTTTCTTTCTGTACCCCACTTGCCTCTTTCTGTACCCTTCCTTCTTCTTAATGCACCTCCCGTGCCTCTTTCTGCACCCCTTGCCCCTTTTTCTGAACCTTTTGTCTGTTTCTGCAACTCCTGTGCCTCTTTCTGCAGTTCTCTTGCCTCCTTCTGCATCTCTGTTGCTTCTTTCTACACTGCTCTTGCCTCTTTCTGCACCCCTCTTGTCTGTTTCTGCACCTCTGTTAGCTCTTTCTGCACTGTTCTTGCTTCTTTCTAACCCTGGGCGAAGTTCACCTAGTAGCGCTATGAGTAGCTATGCGAAGTGCACTCCGCACTAAGCCGGCTAAGGCTAAGCATAGCTATGCGAACTGCGTTGTACGGTAGGGAAAATGCTGTTTGCACTGCCTGCACAGTGCCGGATGCTTGTCCGTCCTGTGCAATCATTGCAAATGGCTCCTTGCACAGTGCAAGCTGTAGATTTGTACTCGAGCAGCAGCTTTCTCAATGCGAACTGGTAGTTTCTCATCACGAGCTGTCGTGAGCATACGCGACCACTCGCAATGAGAAACCTGACCTCTCCGTGTTGAGAATCTCACCTGGAGGTTTATTTTCCACGCTCGCGATCGGCAACTTGATGTTGCTGATCGTGAACGAGGTAAAAGTCTTGCCGGGATGGTGATTTTCCTTGCTTGCCGTCGCCAACTTGACGTTGAGGACTGCGAGCAAGCAAAAAATGCCCGCTAAGCGTTTTTGCACTGTGCTACGTGCAATTTGTATAGTGCGTAGTTGCACAAACTCTGCAAGCATAGCGTAGTGTTCCGCCCAGGGTTACTTCTTTCTGTACCTCTCTTGCGTCTTTCTGCACTTCTCTTGCCTCGTTCTGCACCCCTCTTGTTGCTCCTCTTTTGCTTCTTTCTGCACTTCAATTGATTCTTTCTGCACCCCTCTTGCTTCTTTCTGCAGTTCCCTTGCCTCCTTCTGCACCTCTGTTGCTTCTTTCTATACTTCTCTTGCCTCCTTCAGTACCTCTTTGGTTCTTTCTGCACTTCTCTTGCTTTTTTCTATACCTCGTTTGGCTGTTTGTGCAACTCTGTTGCATCTTTCTGCACTTTTTCTTGCCACCTTCTGTACCCCTGTTGCTTCTTTCCGCACTTCACTTGCCTTTTTCTGCACCCTCTTGCCTCTTTCTGCACCCTTCTTTTTCTTTCTGCACCTATCTTGCCTCTTTCTGCACCCCTTGTCCCTTTTTCTGCACCTCCCTTGCCTGTTTCTGTAACTTTTGTGCCTCTTTCTGCAGTTTTCTTGCCTCCTTCTGCATCTCTGTTGCTTCTTTCTGCACTTCTCTTGCTTCATTCTGCACCCCTCTTGTCTGTTTCTGCACCTCTGTTAGTTCTTTCTGCACTGTTCTTGCTTCTTTCTAACCCTGGGTGTAGTTCGTGTAGTAGCGTTATGTGTAGCTACGCGAAGTGCACTTCGCACTACGCATGCTAAGCATAGCTACGCGAACTGCACAGTGCAATAGGGAAAATGCTGTTTGCACTGAATGCACAGTGCCGGATGCGTGTCCACACTGTACAATCATTGCAAACAGCTTTTTGCACAGTGCAAGCAATCATTTTCTGCTGCTCGAGTAGATTTGTACTCGAGCGGCAGCTTTCTCAAAGCGGACTGGTAGTTCTTCATTGCGAGCGGTCATGAGCACACGCGACCACTCGCAATAGAAACCTTACCTTCACGAGTTTAGAATCTCACTGGGAGGTTTATTTTCCACGCTCACGATTGGCAACTTGATGTTGCTGATCGCGAACGCGGAAAAAGTCTCGCCGGGATGGTAATTTTCCTCGCTTGCGCTCGCCAACTTGACGTTGAGGACCGCGAGCGAGAAAAAAAATGCCCGCTACGCTCTTTTGCACTGTGCTACATGCAATTTGCATAGCGTGTAATTGCCCAAACTCCACAAGCGTAGCGTAGTGTTTCGCCCAGGATTACTTCTTTCTGCACCTCACTTGCATCTTTCTGCACTTCTCTTGCCTCGTTCTGCACCCCTTTTGTTGCACCTCTTTTGCTTCTTTCTGCACTTCACTTGATTCTTTCCGCACCCCTCTTGCTTCTTTCTGCAGTTCCCTTGCCTCCTTCTGCACCTCTGTTGCTTCTTTCTACACTTCTCTTGCCTCTTTCTGCCCCTCTTTGGTTCTTTCTGCACTCTCTTGCTTTTTTCCACACCTCGTTTGCCTGTTTGTGCAACTCTGTTGCATCTTTCTGCACTTGTTTTGCCTCCTTCTGCACCGCTGTTGCTTCTTTCTGTACTTCTCTTGCCTTTTTTTCTACCTCTCTTGCCTCTTTCTGTACTTCTATTGCTTCTTTCTGTACCTCTCTTGCTTCTTTCTGCACCCCTCTTGCATCTTTCTGCACCCTTCTTTCTTCTTTCTGTACCTCTCTCTATATCCCTTGTCCCGGTTTCGGCACCTCTCCTGCCTGTTTCTACAACTGTCTTGTCTCTTTCTACAGTCCTGTTGCCTCCTTCTGCATCTCTATTGCTTCTTTCTGCACTTCTCTTGCCTCTTTCTGCACACCTTGTGTCTGTTTCTGTACCTCTGTTGGTTCTGCACTGTTCTTGCTTATTTCTGCACCTCTCTTGCAAATTTCTGCACTGCTCCTGCAAATTTCAGTACCCCTCTTACCTCCTTATGCACCTCTATAGGTTCTTTCTGAGCTGCTCTTGCTTCTTTCTGCAACTCTCTTACCTCTTTCTGCATCTTTGTTGCTTCTTTCTGCATTTTTCTTGCTTGTTTCTGCACTGCTCTTGCTTCTTTCTGCACCTCTCCTGCATCTTTCTGCACTCTTCTTGCCTCCTTCTGCACTTCTGTTTGTTTTCCCTCCACTGCTCTTGCTATTGCTGTACCTCTTTTGCCTGTTTTTACAACCCTCTTGACTCTTTCTGCACCCCTCTTGCCTACTTCTGCACCTCTGTTGCATCTTTCTGCACTTCTCAATCTTCTTTCTGCACCTCTCACGCTTCTTTGTGAAACCCTCTTACCTCTTTCTGCACCCCTCTTCCATCTTTCTGTACCTCTCTTGCCTCTTTTTTCACCCCTGTTACCTTTTTCTGCACCTCCTCTGCCTGTTTCTGCAACTCGCTTGCCTCTTTCTACAGTTCTCTTGGTTCCCTCTGCATCTCTGTTGCTTCTTTCTGCACTTCCCTTGTCTCTTTTTGTGCCCCTCTTGCCCCTTTCTGCACGTCCGTTGCTTCATTTTGCACTGCTCATGCTTCTTTCTGTACCTCTCTTGCAAATGTTTGTACCCTATTGCCTCTTTCTGCACCTCTTCCTTTATTATGCACTTTTCTTGCCTGTGTCTGCACCCCTCTTGCCTTACTCCACCCCTTTTACTTCTTTCTGCACTTCTCTTGCCTCTTTCTGCACCCCTCTTTCTGCACCTGTTGCATCTTTCTGCACTTCTCTTTCTTCTTTCTGTACCTCTCTCGCTTCTTTATGGACCCCTCTTACCTCTTTCTGCACCCCTCTTCCATCTTTCTGTACCTCTCTTGCCTCTTTTTTCACCCCTGTTACCTTTTCCTGTACCTCATCTGCCTGTTTCTGCAACTCGCTTGCCTCTTCCTACAGTTATCTTGCTTTCCTCTGCATCTCTGTTGCTTCTCTCTGCACTTCCCTTGTCTCTTTTTGTGCCCCACTTGCCCCTTTCTGCACATCTGTTGCTTCTTGTTGCACTGCTCATGCTTCTTTCTGCACCTCTCCTGCAAATGTTTGCACCCTATTGCCTCTTTCTGCACCTCTTCCTTTATTATGCACCTTTCTTGCCTGTGTCTGTACCCCTCTTGCCTTACTCCACCCCTTTTGCTTCTTTCTGTACTTCTCTTGCCTCTTTCTGCACCCCTCTTCCTGCACCTCTTTTGCGTCTTTCAGCACTTTTCTTGACTCTGCACATCTCTTGCCTCTTTCTGCACTTCTCATGCCTCTTTCTGCACGTCTGTTGCTTCCTTCTGTACTTGTCTTGCCTCTTTTTGCACCCCTCTTACCTCTTTCTGCACCTCTGTTGCTTCTTTCTGCACTTCTCTTGCTTCTTTCTGCACTGCTCTTGCTTCTTTCTGCACCTCTCTTGCAAATTTCTGCACCCCTCTTACCGCCTTCTGCACACCTGTTGTTTTTTTCTGTACTGCTCTTGCTATTGCTGCACCTCTTGTGCCTGTTTTACAACTCTCTTGCCTCTTTCTGTACCCCTCTTGTCTACTTCTGAACCTCTGTTATGTCTCTCGGCACTTCTCTTTCTACTTTCTGCACCTCTCTCGCTTCTTTCTGCACCTCTCTCGCTTCTTTCTGTACCCCTCTTACCTTTTTCTGCACCCCTCTTCCATCTTTCGGTACCTCTGTTGCCTCTTTCTTCACTCCTGTTACCTTTTTCTGCCCTCCTCTGCCTGTTTCTTCAACTAGCTTGCCTCTTTCTACAGTTCTCTTGCTTACCTGTGCATCTCTATTGCTTCTTTCTGCAATTCCCTTGTCTTTTTCTGTGACCCTTTTGCCCCTTTCTGCACCACTGTTGCTTCTTGTTGCACTGCTCCTGCTTCTTTTTGCATCTCTCTTGAAAATGTTTGCACCATTTTGCCTCTTTCTGCACATCTTCCTTCATTATGCACCTTTCTTGTCTGTGTCTGTACCCCTCTTGCATTACTCCACCTCTTTTGCTTTTTTCTGCACTTCTCCTGACTCTTTCTGCACCCCTCTTGCTTCTTTCTGCACCCCTCTTGCTTCTTTCTGCACTTTTGCCTCTTTCTGCAGTTCTCTTGCATCCTTCCACACCTCTGTTGCTTCTTTCCGCACCCCTCTTGCCCCTTTGTGCACCTCTGTTGGTTCTTTCTGCACTGATCATGCTTCTTTCAGCCCACTATTCGGAACTTTTTGCACCCCTTTTACCTTCTTCTGTACCATCTTCCTTGTTTCTGTACCTTTCTTGCCTCTGTCTGAACCCCTCTTGCCTCTTCCTCTATCTCTTTTGCTTCTTTCTGCACTTTTCTTGTTTCTTTCTGCACCCCTCTTGCCACTTTCTATACCACTGTTGGTTCTTTCTGCACTTGTCTTGCTTCTTTCTGCACAGCTCTTGAACATTTCTGCACCCCTCTTACTTCTTTCTCTATCCCTCTTGCTTCTTTCTGCACCTCTCTTGCCTCTGTCTGCAACCTTGTTCCCTCTTTTTGTACTTATTTTGAATGTTTCTTTGACTCTTTTGCCTCTTTCTGCACTTCTCTCACCTCTTTATGTACTCAAATGGGAAGAGCAAGCTGTCAAGTTGAAAGTTCTGTGTGCTTTTGTGACTGAGATATATGGCTACTTGTATATGTATTCTCACATTGGTTATGCATCTGAAGATGGTAGCTTAAAAAGCTGGTATCTTCTCCTATAAGTAGTCAAATCTTCTGAGTTCTGCTTGTGGCATTATGTATATATATATATATATATATATATATATATATATATATATATATATATATATATATATATATATATATATATATATATATATATATATATATATATATATATATATATATATATATATATATATATATATATATATATTACCTACTGGCTATCGCCAGTAGGTATATATAGTTAGGATTTTTTCCCTATGGCATTTTTGAAAATTCTATGTCTAATAACTTTGGCGTTTGTGGACGGAATCGGCTGAAATTTTCAGGAAAATGGCACATTTTGTTTCTGAGCAGCCCTTGAAAATTTGGGGGGGTTTTGTCGAGGGGGGGCCGAGAAAAAAGGGGGGTCCCAAAACACGTTTTTCCCATGTTAATTTCCATAGGGCGGTTGGACTCACTTTTAGCTCGAACGGCTGAATGGATTTGCACGAAACTTGGCAAAATTGTAGGGACTGTTAGCCCGATGTGCCTTTGCTAGGTCTCAATATATGTGCTCCAGTAGTTTTTGAGAAATTAACGTTCAAAACAAGATATATATCTGTAACAGCGCTCTGGGCAGCGATCCGGTCCGCTTACTTTTCGCGAAACGGAACTTTGCGCGCAGAAAGCTGATTGGCTCTCCGGTGTCTGTCAACATTCTAAACAGTCCGGAGCGGCCGCCATCTTATCTCTCGGTAGGATCCAGAGAGAAGAAGAGGTGAAAAACGAAGGGGGAATTTATTGAAAGGGGGCAACGTATACCCCTCTTGACCCCCTAGGAATGTTGTTGGGGTTATTAAAGGGTCCCGTGGGGAAAAAAAAAAAAAAAATGATTTTTCACGATAGAAGCGCTTCACGGGCCGCGAACTGGGCCGCAAACTGGTAGCGAAACGGGAATTCGCCATTTTGTGCTTCGTTAATTAAATTACTAGGTATAAGGGGGTGCGGGAGACGTATCCTAATCCCCTATGTTTCCTGAGGGTGGCTAAGGAGGCTCATATATGTTGATACATCTCTTCCAGCGGCTGTGCGTGAGCTTTTTTTTTTTTTGCTGCGTGACAGTCCGGAGCGGCCGCCATCTTATCTCTCGGTAGGATCGAGAGAGAAGAAGAGGTGAAAAACGAAGGGGGAATTTAATGAAAGGGGGCAAGGTATCCCCCTCTTGACCCCCTAGGAATGTTGTTGGGGTTATTAAAGGGTCCCGTGGGGAAAATAAAAAAAAAATGATTTTTCACGGTAGAAGCGCTTCACGGGCCGCGAGCTGGGCCGCAAACTGGTAGCGAAACGGGAATTCGCCATTTTGTGCTTCGTTAATTAAATTACTAGGTATAAGGGGGTGCGGGAGACGTATCCTAATCCCCTATGTTTCCTGAGGGTGGCTGAGGAGGCTCATATATGTTGATACATCTCTTCCA
This sequence comes from Lissotriton vulgaris, assembly GCF_964263255.1. Taxonomy (NCBI): domain Eukaryota; kingdom Metazoa; phylum Chordata; class Amphibia; order Caudata; family Salamandridae; genus Lissotriton; species Lissotriton vulgaris. The sequence continues at coordinate 790,915,291 of NC_141694.1, read as the reverse complement.
GCGGCTGCGCCATCTTGCCTTTTTTCCAATGCCACAATTTTGTCGTGCACGGCAGCCATTTTAGATGCCAGGCTGGTCCCAGGCTATCACCTACCCCTGCGGATGTAGTTTATGGCCCCAGCTATAGAGAATTCAGACATGCCAACCCTCCCGATTCAGGCGTGAGACTACTGATTTCAGTGCTAGTCTCCCGCCTCCCGATTTCTGCAAGCAAAAACCCGGGGGCATATTACGAACAACTAGCGATAATTTTTGTCTCTAACTTGTTCAGAGACAAAAATTATCGCCGCACATCGGCGATTTTTATCGCAGATAAACTTTGCTATTATCGCAGAAAAGTCAGCGATATTCATGTATTATCGAGCAAATGCTCTTAGCCATGTTATCCACCTCCCATTGGATAACATGGCTAAGAACTGCTCAGGGCAGGTGTTAGATTTTGGAGATATTCGCGCTTAGCGCGAATATCTCCAAAAGTTGGTAATAGGAGATAGCAATGGTTAGGGACTGTTTCCAGTCGCTAACATCTTGGCACCCCCACTTTGCATGTCATTAGTGATAAATATCATTGATATGCAAAGCGGGGCCCAAGATGGTCGCTATCACCTTTTAGCTGTCACTAACTGGTGTTAGCGACAGCTTGGTAATAGGGAGATCATTTTATCTCTTTTTTTTTTGGCTTTTAAAGTCCAAAAAGCGGAAATAAACCCCCTTGATAATATGCCCCATGATTTCTCGGGAGTTTCAGCTGACAGGGCTTGGTATTGTGTTACGTGCTAATTCTTCCAGGAAACGTCAGAGGGTCGATGCAGGGGTTCTAGAAGAGGTGATAAACCATTTAAGCCTCATGAACAAGCGCATGGTCTTTTAAAGATTTGTGAAGTACTCGGGGCGGCGGTGTGTGTGTGCCCTCTTTCAGGAGCGGGCGGGGGGGCACTGCCAGCAACTTGCCAGGTCAGGTAGTGTTCAACACGTGCATCACCCTTTCTCTGCCTGCTATTGCGCTCCATGCTTCGGAAAGGTAAGAAAAAGAACGTGCATTTGAGTTTGAAATGTCCGATCCTGCAGCAGCACACTTCCAAAGCCCACACATGACAGTAACCCGATTCAAGGCCCCATTCACCCGTTTAAAAAAAAATAGATAACACTCCAACAAAGTAAGATTATAAAACTTTATTAACTTTTAACTATAATGAACGGAACAAAAACTGTAAAAACATTTAAACATTTTTCACCCAAAAAAGCAACAATGGTCAGAAGCTGTCTTTTGTGCGAATAGTCCCAAGGCAGCACAACGTGCAGAGTTCTGGACGGCACCCAGGTGATGTCGCCTGGGTGCCGCACTGGTTTTGGGATCCTTCAATGCTGCTCCGAAAATTGGTGTGGGGCGTCCCGGGTGGTGCGGGGGGAGGCCTCGTCAGTAGCGGTCTGTTGTGCGAATAGTCCCAAGGCAGCAGAACGCGCTGAGATGTTGATGGCACCCAGGTGATGTCCAGTAAACTGCCGCACTGGTTTTGGTATCCTACAATGCTGCTCCGAAAATTGGCGTGCGGCGGCCCGGGGGGGGGGGCGTGGGGGAGGCGGCGTGAACGGGCCTCCCCAGGTGGCGGCCATCCAGCTGAGTTGCGCCCGCTCTTGCGGCTACAGCGTCTCGCTCACCATGTTGTTGAGTTGCTCCCACTCTTGCAGTGCAGCGATAGGCGGCTGCAACATGACTCTTAAAATGGCGGACGGCTCTTCGGTTTTGGGCCTGGTCCACTGAAATGGCCCTGGGACACCTTGGAACTCGGACGCTTGCCTGCTGGGGCTTGGGCTCCATTCTCGAAAAGCGTCCCCTCAGCCGTGAAGATTCTACAAAAGTCTTGGGGGCCCCCGACTCCCGCAGGCTTCCGGTGGGGAGCGGCTGCCATGATTGCTCGTGGAATGACCACGACGGAGCCACGAGATGGTGGTGCTCTCATGCTGACGCCAGCTTCAGTCTGAATGATCCAGAAACAAGGTGGGGCTTTCATCGTTTGGGAAAAAAAAAAATTCTAAACCAATGAAAAGTGTTATTTTTAGGTCATATGACCAAACCTTCCATCTTTAGGAAACCAAAAGTAAAATGAACCAATGAAAAGTTTTATAAACAAGTCACATGACCTGTTCTGCGGCATAGGGCTACAAAAAGCGTAGAAAATCCGTTGGCACGTGAGGCGGCGTCAGTAGCGGACCGATGTGCGAATAGGCCGAAGGCAGCACAACGCGTCGAGATCCGGATGGCACCGAGGTGGTGTCCAGCAAATTGCCGCACTGGTGTGGCCATCCTACAATGCTGCGCCGAAAGACGGCGTGTCCAGCTGAGTTGCGGTCACTCTTGCGGTACAGTGACTCGAACGCGCCGAGATCCGGATGGCACCGAGGTGGTGTCCAGCAAATTGCCGCACTGGTGTGGCCATCCTACAATGCTGCGCCGAAAGACGGCGTGTCCAGCTGAGTTGCGGTCACTCTTGCGGTACAGTGACTCGAACGCGCCGAGATCCGGATGGCACCGGGGTGGTGTCCAGCAAATTGCCGCACTGGTGTGGCCATCCTACAATGCTGCGCCGAAAGACGGCGTGTCCAGCTGAGTTGCGGTCACTCTTGCGGTACAGTGAGTCGAACGCGCCGAGATCCGGATGGCACCGAGGTTGTGTCCAGCAATTTGCCGCACTGGTGTGGCCATCCTACAATGCTGCGCCGAAAGTCGGCGTGGGGTGCCCCGTTGGCTTATGAGGTGATGTCAGTAGTGGACCGATGTGTGAATAGGTCGGAACCAGCACAAGGTGCCAAGATCCGAATGGCAAGTCCTGGATGTTGAGTGCCTCAGTTGAGATTTCTGAGCAGTGCTTGTAAGATTGTCTGAAGCTTATTTGCACCTGCTGCAGCTTCACTATTGCCCTTGTGTGGCCAAAGGTCGCACATGACATAGGCGTCCGGCTCCCGAGGTCCGGCGGAACTTTTTTCCTTTTCCTTTCTGCTTCTTTTCCTACAATCCGTTTCATCTGAAGACACGACCAGGTCCCTGAATGTGTGCAGGGGGACGCTATTGATTGAATGAAAATGGCGGCTTGACACAAAGCTGACTCAAGCGTTGCTGTTGATGCTATACAGACAAAAATTGGTTTTCAGTTTGTACATTCTTCAGGATTTTTTTTTCTATCCAAGTCTGATTGAGAGTTTGTAGAAAAATGGCTTCAGATTTTCCACATACTACTCTTCAACATTCTTCCTAAATGTAACAATGTGAAACTCACTAGGAGAACGGCTGTTTCTGTTTTCTTTCAAAATGCTGCCAACAATATTTTCTGAATGGAAGACACCATCTTGTAGCATAAAGGGCCGAAAGGGGTTCTGGTCTGGCCGATGGTTGGTGGAGACATTTTGACTATATCTTGGACCTGCCCGGCCTCGCACAAAATGGCGCCGGTATAAATGGGACTCGTAACTCCTTGCCCGCAAATGTATATCTAGAAAATGTTATTGTAAGTGGCCCTGTCGTATTTTAATTACAAAATGTACGTCCACCCATTCCGCAACTGTTAGACACCTTTGTTCTTGCAACCTAATGGCCCGCTCGTTACGTTCCTCTTCAGTGTAAATGTCTCCTCATCATATACGATTTCAGTTTGCTCCGTGGCCGGCCCACGTGGTTATAGGCCCGTATTTGTATACTGACATTTTCACAATAAAGGTTTTTAAAACAAAACACGGTAGTAGTATTTACATTGGTAAAGTTTTTACTTTTAGTCACTGTTTTCGAATCAGTAAAAGGCAAGTGAAATAAAGCAGTCCAATTACATGACGGATAAAAGGTATAATATGTAGGAACGCAGTAAAGATAAATGGTCAAGGGCAGTTGTGTTTTTCATTTCTGCAACATAAAGTGATCGATAAGAATCTGATAATCAGGCGTATCGGCGACTAAGACAGCAGGCCGAGTCTCTTTTACTCAACGGCTCCGTCATGGAATGAAGAAACGACCTTTTTCTCGAAAAAGGAATATATTTTACTTGCAGGACAGTTGTAAATTTTCCGGGAAAGTACATTAGCCTGGAATATTGTAACATATATGTTTTAAAAAAAATAATGTTCGAAAACAATAAAAAGCGTAATTTTTAGGTCATATGACCAAGCTTTTCATCATTAAAATAACAAAAGTAAAAAGAACCAATGAAAAGTTTTATTAACAAGTCACATGACCTGTTATGCTTACGTTACGCGCTGCGCGCCGCGCCTCGGATCACTTCCGGGTGCGCTAACGCGGCGTGTCATATAACGCATTACGCGACAACGTAGGTCAAGAATATAGTCAAAATGTCTCCACCAACCAGCGTTCGGAACACAACCCCTTTCAGCAGTCCAAAAAGTTCTGTTAAATGACAACAGAGGGGACAGGCAAGAAGAACCATCAGTCAAAGAGGGGAGGGCAAGTTCTTCTCTTCCGGGTCATGTTGGGGCGCTACCGGAACTGATCGAATTGGTAGTCTACAGTGTTTCTGGATGTTTCAGACTAAAACTGGCGTCAGCATGAGAGCACTACCATCTCGTAGCTCCGTCGTGGCTATTCCACGAGCAATCATGGCAGCCGCTCCCCACCAGAAGCCTGCGGGAGTCAGAGGCCCCCAAGACTTTTGTAGAATCTTCACGGCTGAGGGGACGCTTTCGAGAATGGGACCCAAGCCCTATCAGGGAAGCGTCCGAGTTCAAAGGTGTCCCAGGGCCATTTTAGTGGACCAGGCCCAAAACCGAAGAGCCGGCCGCCATTTTGAGAGTCCTGTGGCAGCCGCCTATCGCTGCACCGCAAGAGCGGGAGCAACTCAACTACATGATGAGCGAGACGCTGTAGTCGCAAGAGCGGGCGGTAAACAGCTGAATGGCGGAAGAGGCACAGTGTAGCAAAAGCGGGCGGAATGGCAACTGAAACGGTAAAGGGGCGCCCCACTACAGCGTGTCTTCAGGTCAAACGGATTGTGGGACAAGGTCCAGAATTGAAGAGTCATCAAAAGGCAAAAAGTTCCGCCAGACCCCGGGAGCCGGCCGCTTATGTCGGGGGCGATCTCAGGCTACACCAGTGCTATAAGACTTGGGGAGGGTGTCGGAGCCAAGCGTCTTCTCCGAGTCCATGGCCATCACACCGCCCCTCAGGGGCCTCCGTCAAGCTGTTTAGGAAGGTAACATATCACATTGTTTTCTAATGCAGTCAGGTCCACAAACGACACTCACTTACTTTGAGAATAGTGAAGCTGCAGTAGGTGGAAATAAGCTTCAGACAGTGTTACAAGCACTGCTCAGAACTCTTAACTATGGCACCCAACATCCAGAACTTATGCCATTTGAGAATGGCAGTGACATTGAAGAAACTCAGGGACCCAAACCATTAACGTACTTTCACGTATGAAAAACTTACTTGGGGAGGGGGCAGGAGCGAAGCGCCCCCTCCCAGTCCGCGCCACCACACCGTATGTTGAAAATCTGAAGCCATCATTCTACAAAGTCAACCAACCTTGGATTGAAAAATCTAGAAAAATGTACAAACTGAAAACCAGTTTTGGTCTGCATAGCATCAGTAGCAACGCTTGCTATCAGAGTGCATGAGTTTCATGCTCGATCGATTGAGCTAGCCGGATCGGGCAATAAAAAGTATAAAGTAGTTATGTAAATAGTTATTTAATAAAATGTTTTACCCTGTTTCTTTGCTGGTGTGTTGTCTATATTTTTAATATTTGCATAGGGTTTGTCGTTATTTTGGGCGGGGTGGGTGACGGAGTCGAGCTGTCTTGCAGCCCTCATGGTGTGGAGCTCAGTTCATCTCACTATTTTCGTATTTCTCATGAAGGGTTGTTCCTAATATTTCTATTTTAGCGAGGTCAAAAAGAGATCCAATTAGTGGTCTACTGATTTTGCTCGATTACTTTTATTTTTTTACACGATTTTTCACTATCTGCAAAAACTAAACAGAGTATTGCGACTTTGTGCTTGTTTGTAAATAGCGAATGATCCAAAGAGAACCAATTCTAAAACAGTAAATGCTTGGATAACAATCAATCAAATGGAGAGACAAGCAGGCACGACGGATTACAACGGGGGCAAAGGCCTGCGTTAACTACTGTTCAGTATCTGCAAAGAGAGAGTACTACTAAGAGAAAAGAGGGGAGGGGGGGGCAGCGTTCAAAGTACATCAGCGTGCATAAATACGAAAATGTTTTTATCTATCACGTACTTGACATTTTAAAGCTTTTCATATTTGCTATTAAAAAACCAATGAAATTCACAGAAAAAACCATAGGTTATAGTGGATATATAGTTAGGAATTTGCACTTACAAAACCTTGAAAATTCAATGAAAAAACCATTGGTTTTAGGCCATATATAGTTAGGGATTTGCATTTACAAAACCTTATTTTACTCGCATAAAACCATTGAAATTCCATATATAGTTATAAGCGCTAACTATATATCGCGCACCCGCAATCCACTGCTGATGATGTCACATATTACATCATTCATGACATGGTTAGTGACATCACTGATGACATCACTGATGACATCTCAAATGACATCACTGATGACATCACTGAAAACATCTCATTTGACATGACTGATAACATCACTGATGATATCATTCATGTGATAATACCATGAACCTCTTCAGACTCTAATATAACCTTAGATACAATCAGTGTAAACAGACAGTCACAGACTGTCACTCATCCATGGAGTTACTCACACACCTAGTCAGTTATGCCAAAAATCAATCACACCTCCATTTTCTCAACTATACAGTTATACACACCTTACTTATTCAAACATATACTAACACATATTTACTTTACTCTCTTATACAATCTCTGATACATGTTCTCAATGATCCATACAGCCACTCACACATTCACTGGCTCTTATGCACAGTTATTTATAGATGTCAACTCTCACATGTACTGTGTTTTACATATGTACTTAATTTGACATGTAGCACTGAGATATCCATTCACTCACTAATACACTCATGCACAGTCAATCGCCCATACAGCTGTTTCCACATACACTTTTGAATCCATACGTATAGTGAATCAACTACTCACACATCTATGTACAGTCACACACCTCCCAGCCACCCATACACACACACTCAGTTTCCCATACAAATACTTGGACAACCAATGAATAACCCATACAGTTACTCATATAGCTACTGATCAACACATGCAGCAGTTTACAGAACAACAGACATAATGATGCACAAATTAAAACAGTTTAGTCACTAACCCATGCACTCAGTGAGACACATTTAATCACTCACTCATACAGTCAGTCATGCACCTACTAAATCCTTCATCCAGACACTTATACATCCACTCATTCTTCAATATGTAAGACATATTTTAACTTTACAGAAACATACAGTCACTGGATGTTGTCATCAGTGATGTCATCAGTGATGTCATTTGAGATGTCATCAGTGATGTCATCAGTGATGTCACTAACCATGTCATGAATGATGTAATATGTGACATCATCAGCAGTGGATTGCGGGTGCGCGATATATAGTTAGCGCTTATAACTATATATGGAATTTCAATGGTTTTATGCGAGTAAAATAAGGTTTTGTAAATGCAAATCCCTAACTATATATGGCCTAAAACCAATGGTTTTTTCATTGAATTTTCAAGGTTTTGTAAGTGCAAATTCCTAACTATATATCCACTATAACCTATGGTTTTTTCTGTGAATATATATATATATATATATATATATATATATATATATATATATATATATATATATATATATATATATATATATATATATATATATATATATATATATATATATATATATATATATATTCAACACAAGTTGCCTGCAGATAAGGTGCCCCACACAGGTGAGTTCGTAGTATGCCTTTATTTAGGATCAAGGAAATCAATATTCGAGCATAACGTTGTGCCTCACAAAGAATTGTCCTGCCAAGATGTCCTGCCCAACGCGTTTCATGATTGAAAATCACTTCCTCAGGGGCTGTGGGCAAATGCTGCAAAGAGGCAATTACGGCAATTTTAAAAGTATATCTCCCGCCTTAATAGGCGTGGCCATGACTATGGCCCGCTGGTATATGGAGTTCAATATCAGTCCCAGTGGATGGCCGTTTATTACCTTGAATTTGCACGAGTTCATTATCCCCAGTGGGTCGTGGTGCACAGCGGATGCCAGTCATGAGTGTGCATTCCTTCATCGGCGTTTACACCTGTTCCGAAGCCACAACACCGGTTGGTGCCGCAGCGGGACTGCACGAGTGCAGCGGGGCAATCCTCGCGGCTCAGGCAGGCCGCTAAACACATTCAACACAAGTTGCCTGCAGATAAGGTGCCCCACACAGGTGAGTTCGTAGTATGCCTTTATTTAGGATCAAGGAAATCAATATTCGAGCATAACGTTGTGCCTCACAAAGAATTGTCCTGCCAAGATGTCCTGCCCAACGCGTTTCATGATTGAAAATCACTTCCTCAGGGGCTGTGGGCAAATGCTGCAAAGAGGCAATTACGGCAATTTTAAAAGTATATCTCCCGCCTTAATAGGCGTGGCCATGACTATGGCCCGCTGGTATATGGAGTTCAATATCAGTCCCAGTGGATGGCCGTTTATTACCTTGAATTTGCACGAGTTCATTATCCCCAGTGGGTCGTGGTGCACAGCGAATGCCAGTCATGAGTGTGCATTCCTTCATCGGCGTTTACACCTGTTCCGAAGCCACAACACCGGTTGGTGCCGCAGCGGGACTGCACGAGTGCAGCGGGGCAATCCTCGCGGCTCAGGCAGGCCGCTAAACACATTCAACACAAGTTGCCTGCAGATAAGGTGCCCCACACAGGTGAGTTCGTAGTATGCCTTTATTTAGGATCAAGGAAATCAATATTCGAGCATAACGTTGTGCCTCACAAAGAATTGTCCTGCCAAGATGTCCTGCCCAACGCGTTTCATGATTGAAAATCACTTCCTCAGGGGCTGTGGGCAAATGCTGCAAAGAGGCAATTACGGCAATTTTAAAAGTATATCTCCCGCCTTAATAGGCGTGGCCATGACTATGGCCCGCTGGTATATGGAGTTCAATATCAGTCCCAGTGGATGGCCGTTTATTACCTTGAATTTGCACGAGTTCATTATCCCCAGTGGGTCGTGGTGCACAGCGGATGCCAGTCATGAGTGTGCATTCCTTCATCGGCGTTTACACCTGTTCCGAAGCCACAACACCGGTTGGTGCCGCAGCGGGACTGCACGAGTGCAGCGGGGCAATCCTCGCGGCTCAGGCAGGCCGCTAAACACATTCAACACAAGTTGCCTGCAGATAAGGTGCCCCACACAGGTGAGTTCGTAGTATGCCTTTATTTAGGATCAAGGAAATCAATATTCGAGCATAACGTTGTGCCTCACAAAGAATTGTCCTGCCAAGATGTCCTGCCCAACGCGTTTCATGATTGAAAATCACTTCCTCAGGGGCTGTGGGCAAATGCTGCAAAGAGGCAATTACGGCAATTTTAAAAGTATATCTCCCGCCTTAATAGGCGTGGCCATGACTATGGCCCGCTGGTATATGGAGTTCAATATCAGTCCCAGTGGATGGCCGTTTATTACCTTGAATTTGCACGAGTTCATTATCCCCAGTGGGTCGTGGTGCACAGCGGATGCCAGTCATGAGTGTGCATTCCTTCATCGGCGTTTACACCTGTTCCGAAGCCACAACACCGGTTGGTGCCGCAGCGGGACTGCACAAGTGCAGCGGCGCAATCCTCGCGGCTCAGGCAGGCCGCTAAACACATTCAACACAAGTTGCCTGCAGATAAGGTGCCCCTTGGCAGGACAATTCTTTGTGAGGCACAACGTTATGCTCGAATATTGATTTCCTTGATCCTAAATAAAGGCATACTACGAACTCACCTGTGTGGGGCACCTTATCTGCAGGCAACTTGTGTTGAATGTGTTTAGTGGCCTGCCTGAGCCGCGAGGATTGCCCCGCTGCACTTGTGCAGGCCCGCTGCGGCACCAACCGGTGTTGTGGCTTCGGAACAGGTGTAAACGCCGATGAAGGAATGCACACTCATGACTGGCATCCGCTGTGCACCACGACCCACTGGGGATAATGAACTCGTGCAAATTCAAGGTAATAAACGGCCATCCACTGGGACTGATATTGAACTCCATATACCAGCGGGCCATAGTCATGGCCACGCCTATTAAGGCGGGAGATATACTTTTAAAATTGCCGTAATTGCCTCTTTGCAGCATTTGCCCACAGCCCCTGAGGAAGTGATTTTCAATCATGAAACGGGTTGGGCAGGACATCTTGGCAGGACAATTCTTTGTGAGGCACAACGTTATGCTCGAATATTGATTTCCTTGATCCTAAATAAAGGCATACTACGAACTCACCTGTGTGGGGCACCTTATCTGCAGGCAACTTGTGTTGAATGTGTTTAGCGGCCTGCCTGAGCCGCGAGGATTGCCCCGCTGCACTCGTGCAGTCCCGCTGCGGCACCAACCGGTGTTGTGGCTTCGGAACAGGTGTAAACGCCGATGAAGGAATGCACACTCATGACTGGCATCCGCTGTGCACCACGACCCACTGGGGATAATGAACTCGTGCAAATTCAAGGTAATAAACGGCCATCCACTGGGACTGATATTGAACTCCATATACCAGCGGGCCATAGTCATGGCCACGCCTATTAAGGCGGGTGATATACTTTTAAAATTGCCGTAATTGCCTCTTTGCAGCATTTGCCCACAGCCCCTGAGGAAGTGATTTTCAATCATGAAACGCGTTGGGCAGGACATCTTGGCAGGACAATTCTTTGTGAGGCACAACGTTATGCTCGAATATTGATTTCCTTGATCCTAAATAAAGGCATACTACGAACTCACCTGTGTGGGGCACCTTATCTGCAGGCAACTTGTGTTGAATATATATATATATATATATATATATATATATATATATATATATATATATATATATATATATATATATATATATATATATATATATATATATATATATATATATATATATATATATATATTATAAAGCCCCTCAAATATATTATTGAATACCCATTTGTCCTGAGCAGAAAGAAATTCATACATGTTTTGAGTATGCTGTTTGAAACATAGGTATTCAAGTATTTGTATGTTTATTTTTATGTAACATGTCACTAGGCAAAAGCAGAGGCATGCATGCAAACCTTCACAAGAGTGGTCAGGCTTACAACAGTGATATGCTTAGGATTGTTGCTTTACATTTGGTAGTCCTAACATTCGGAGCAGTTGATTAATAGTGAACCTTCAAGAGAAAAGTGCGGTTTAAGACATCTTGGGAGAAGGATTACTGATTAGGCTACTTTGTATGAGTCTGTGGTAAGGTACAGTCGAAGTAGGCCTCTTTCTGTACCTCTGTTGCTTCTTTATGCACTTTTCTTGCTTCTTGCTCCACCTTTCTATCTCTTTCTGGACTTCTCTTTGCCTCTTCCAGTATTTTTCCTGCTTCTTTGTGCACATTTCTTCCTCTTTCTGTACCTCTCTACCCTCTTTCTGTACTTTTTTTGCTACTTTCTGCTCCTTTCTTCCTCTTTCTGTACATGTTCTACCTAAATGGGCATAGTTAGAAATTAGCATTTAAAAACCTTAGAAATTCACTGAAAAAAACCCAAATTTCAGGGACATTATAGTTAGGGATTAGCATTTAGAAAACCTTAGAAGTTCACTGACAAAACTAGAGGTTTCAGGGATGTTATAGTTAGGAATTAGCATTTAAAAAACCTTGGAAATTTACTGAAAAAAACACAGATTTCAGGAACATTATAGTTGGGCTGACATTTCACTCATACAAAGCAGGGAAATTCAGCCGTTATAATTAGATGAGCTAACTATAACTCGCGCCCCCAAATGCACTGCTGATGACGTCACATATTACATCACTCATGACATGGTCAGTGACATCACTGATGACATCACTGATTACATCATCCAGTGACTGAGTGTTTCTAAAAAATTAAAGAATGGTATATATATATATATATATACACACCAAGGTTTATTGAAGAATGAGTGGGTGTATGAGTGTCTGAATGGATGTTTTATTTGGTGGGTGACTGGCTGTAAAAGTGAGTGATTAAAACGTGTCTTGGTGAATGCATGGGTGAATTACTAATCTGTGTGAATGTCTCTATCAGTCTGTCAGTTGGTGTGTAGGGGGTTGCATGGGTTCGTTCGTAGCTACATGAGTGTATATAAAGGTTAATGATTGGTTGTCTGATTACCTGTCTGGGTGCCTGAGTGTCTTTGTGGGTGGGTGGGGGTGCTTGTGACTCCCTGCATGGATGTGTGAGTGGGTGATTCAGTGGGTTTATGGGTTTATGAATGCGTCTATGAGGGGCTGTATGGGTGAGTGAATGTGCGTATGACTGTGTTGATGAGTGAATGGATGTATCAGTCATGTATGTATGGGTAATTACATATGTAAAGGGCAGTATCTGTGAGTGTTGGAGTATATAGGTAAATAAATGCGAGAATGAGTCATTGAGTGGCTGCTTGGATGAGTGTGTGCGTGTGTTAGTTATTGCAGAAGAGAGTATGTATATGGTACTATTTGTATGACTAAGTGATGTGGTGTATAACTGTAAAGGTGAGTAAATGGCACTGTGATTGAGTCTTAGGGTGACTGACTAGGTGTGTGAGTAACTCTATGGGTGAGTGAGTATCTGTATGAATATATGAGTGAATATATCAGTGGCTGTATTGATGAGTGACTGCGTGTATAGTGACTTTATGGGTTAGTGGGTGGATATGTGTGTGGACCTACGAATCAGTGAACAAGTATATACTAACTGGTATTGGTATGGCGAATTTTGCGGATCTGCGGTCTTTGAATTCACACGATCTGCGAATTCACGGATTTTCCCGCGAAATCGCAGATACCTCGTTGGGTAAATGTATGTTGCTTTTCCTACACTGCAGCTGCGTAAAGGGCCAGAAGATTTGCCTTTAGTGACCCTGTGTGCCTGTTACTTTGCCACCATGCCAAAATGCAAGGAGGTCCCTTGAGTGAGCCGCCCATCATAGTTGGGAAAGGGCGGGAAGATGTTTGGTACCGCGAGTGTGTGGTGTGGGGCCGAACGGGCGGGCTGCTATGTGTGTTCACATGCCTCTTGTGTATAAAGGGTCAGAGAGCGAGTAGGGCAGCAGGTGAGGAGAAAGCAGCCTCCTGGCCACAGGAACTACACGGGGATCACGCTCGAGAAACTCATGGAGGCAAAGACCTCCCTCAAGTATTACAGCTCATTTTCGACGGCAGATATGGGGTTAAACACACTTGCCCAGCCTCGACCGTGCTAATGTTTTGAGCTGATTAAAATGTTACTTACTTTGAGCTTCAACTCAACTCGGGCACCTGCTTTATTTATATATGTAAGTGCTTCCTGCTAAGGTTTAATTTTTGGGACAGGAGCCTCGTTGCCTACTTGTAACTATTCTCTGACCCTGCTTCGAGGGTCAGAGCAGGGTCAGATAATAGTTGCAAGTAGGCAACGAGGCGCCGCCCAGGAAGCACTTACAGGGTTACAGCAGGTGCCCAAGTTGAAGTTAATTTCTTTGTAACCCTTTTGTAAATGGTTACAAAGAAATTAGCTTCAACTTGGGCACCTGCTGCTGTAACCCTGTAAGTGTTTCATGGAAAATTCATCCCACTCGCAGATTCGCAGATTTTTCTGCGATTTCGCAAGATTCGCAGATCGCGAAATCTCAGAAAATCTGCAAATTTTACGAGCGGAACGAATTTTCGCCCCACACTTAGAGTTATGGTTTTTAGATTGGTAGTCTGTATTTTATTGTGGGTGTATCAAAGGTTAAGGATGTGAGGATGTGCATCAGATGATCACGTGGATGATGTCATCCGTGATGTCATTGGTGATGTAATTTGAGATATCATCAGTGATGTCACTGACCATGTCATGGGTGATGTAATATGTGAAGTCATCAGCAGTGCATTGCAGGGGCGCGGGTTAAAGTTAGCTCAGCTAACTATAATGGCTAAATTTCTCTGCTTTTGTATGAGTGAGCCTAACTATAACATCCCTGAAACCTGTGGTCTTTTCAGTTAAAATATATATGTATATATTCTATATATATGTGTGCGGGTCTCGCCAAGCACCCACTTTGGCGGTTTGGGATGCGAGAAGGAAGATGGGTAAACGCTACTGCAGGGTGGTGCCTGCCCTTTTCACTCTGACAATAAAGAAGCGGGGCAGGTGACTGTATTGATGCCCCCACCAAACCTACATGTGATGAACTTTATGTTTTATTTGGACATTGAAGAGGCGCGCTCACTTGAGATGGATACAGCGCACCACAGAAACCAGAATGCTGTGCAGTGGGCCACGCCCACCTCGGCAGGTGTTTTTACGCAGGTGCGCAGTGCAACAGCCCTTTCAGTCATCCGTAACAGCACGCCATTGAAGAAGGGAGGTAGAGACTCTCGAAACACGTCTGGCGTTATGATTCTTTGATGTGGGCTCCTTCATGCCGCCTGCTTGCATGCTGCCACGCAACAACGTGATCATTCAGATTCAGATTCATTTTCGGTTAATATACTGGGCTGAACATGTTTAATAGCATTGAAATGTATAATGCAGATACATGCGAGGCTTTATGAAATGAATGCAATGTTATGAGACTTGCAATATGGCGCCCGTTATTGTGCGATGTGCCGTTTGCCCCTCATTTGTTTTGATTATGGCGTGTTTGTGATTAATATGGCGCTGCGCAGAGCGTTACTTTCTGGCACCGAAGAAGGGAGATTTCTCGAAACGCGTCTGTCTCAAATAATAAAATAGCTTTGCTGAAAATGCCCGTGAGTGCTGCATTCCTTTCCGAGGACTTGGAGGGGATTAGTGAGCTTTTATAAATGATCGCGGCACACCAAACGCGCTTCAGCACCCGCCTGGAGAGTGACTCGCAATTCTTGGTGTTTTGGAGCTGGTATATATATATATATATATATATATATATATATATATATATATATATATATATATATATATATATATATATATATATATATTTATATATATATCGCTCAAAAATCCTCTCCCTTAAAGGAAGGAAACAGCACTCCGGCAGCAGCAGTTTACAGCGATTTATTTAAGCAGCAAAACAAACGTTTCGGTGTTAGCCTTCGTCAGTGTTTCTCACCAATACCAAGCAGTTCCGGTTAAATAAAGATTTGTTAACAGGGGTAAACATCAACAAGGGACCAGCCCTACAAACGCCAAAATAGGCGCCATCTTGGAACATGTTTCTATTATGAATACTAATACAAAGTATCACTGAGAATCGGGATATTCACAAGAAAGAAGGGCATAAGCACAATAAAGCCGTGGATCGACATGTGTCCCTATACAGATGCGTACCATGTAACAAATATATACAGACAATATAATACTCGGAACTGCATTAGGATGTTCAGAACATTTCATAATAGCGTTAATAAACTGTAATATATATTTAAAATGATAATACAGATAATTGCAAATAAAGAAATGACCATCATAAAGCGAAAACTACCAAGCCTCTGACACTAGGACAAGAGAAACACTTAATCTGAAGGGCAATTAAAGAATAAACATATTTCATAATCACATATTCAAATTTTCTACATTTCATAGATAAAGCTTGAAAAGTGATAATTCGTTATCAATAATTGATATACCGGTGCACCAGATAAATCAAAATGATACTTCTAAAAAGCCTTCTGATAATGCCAATGATTTCTGCAGAGCATAACTTCACATCATAGTCGAGAGCAAAGACACATAATTAAATTCATTATAGGTGTCAATAGTAATGAAGGCAGAGCCAGACAAGATGGTAAAGCCGTCTCACCCAGTTCAGTAAATGAAAATTACAGATGTTATTCATTATTTGCCAAGGTGTACTGCCATTTCCTCCCCGCTATTCATACCTTTTGGGTGCTTGGTGGACAGATCGATAATATATCTAGATTTGGGCCCAGATCTTCGGACTGGGGCGAATGTGTGACATTGATCCACATTCTGTCCATCACCTGTTTTGTTTGCAAATTCCGCCCTAAGTGCGCTGGGGATGCTCAGACGTGGGTCCCAGGCACTCCACACCACTGGAGTCAAGCTAGCCGGGCTGATGAGAGGTGTTACCTCGAAACCGGTCCGGTCCTCGGATGCTTGATTCCGTTCTGGGAAGGACATGGCTTTTGTAGTTAGGACTGGACTGTTCCCATGGGGCACAGGGTCAGAGCTGATTTGCATATCGCCATTGTCTAACCCAGGGTGGTGTGGAGTGCAAAAAAACGATGGATTTGGGCCCAGATCTTCGGACTGGGGCGAATGTGTGACATTGATCCACATTCTGTCCATCACCTGTTTTGTTTGCAAATGATTTCTGCAGAGCATAACTTCACATCATAGTCGAGAGCAAAGACACATAATTAAATTCATTATAGGTGTCAATAGTAATGAAGGCAGAGCCAGACAAGATGGTAAAGCCGTCTCACCCAGTTCAGTAAATGAAAATTACAGATGTTATACATTATTTGCCAAGGTGTACTGCCATTTCTTCCCCGCTATTCATACCTTTTGGGTGCTTGGTGGACAGATCGATAATATATCTTGATTCAAGGCGTCGTAGCCTCCTAAGTCTGTCTCCTCCCCGTGGGCTACACGGAACATGGTCTAACCCAAAGAATCGCAATTTGTTTCTATCTTTGTTATGGTGTTCCGCAAAATGCCGGGCTACTGGGTACGAGGGGTCTACTCTATCAATTGCCCTAAGATGCTCCAGCACTCTTAACTTAAGTTGGTTGATAGTGTTCCTAATGTAGCGTAAGCCACATGGGCATATTAGACAATAAACGGCATAGACAGTACTACATGTGATGAATTTTTGGATCTTGTTCGTTCTGCCAGCATCCGGGATATCATAATGGAGCACCCTCCGGCTGTTAGCGCATGCTTTGCACTTTCCACAGGGAAAGAACCCACTCATTTCCCTAAGAGTGTTAGGTTGGGTAATAGGAGCTTCCAGATGGCTATGCACCAGCATATCCCCCAGAGACCTAGCCTTACTGAAGGTCACTAGTGGGTATGGTGGCAGATCTTCTTTTAGCACCTCATCGGTGAGCAAGATGTGCCAATTGTTGCGCATCATTGCTTTAAGTTTATTAGCACCTGTAGAGTATGGTATTATCATCCTAAATGTATCTTTTTTAGAGATATTCGGCCCTTTCTGTTTCTTTTTGAGTAGGTCCTCCCTGGGGATCTTCTTGACTTTTTTCAGTGTGCTTTGTAAAAGTGGTTCGTCATACCCTCTTAAGCGAAAGCAGGCCAGGCAATCTGAAGCAGCCACCTCAAATTCCCAGTCTTGGGTACTATTCCTCTTGATTCTCTAGAGTTCCCCATAGGGGATACTCTTGATAAGTTTAGGTGGATGTCCACTTTTAGCAAAGAGGATAGAATTCCCTGCTGTCTACTTGCGGTACAGCGAGGTGTGGACATGGCCATTTTCAACGTACACCCGGAGGTCCAAATAGTTGGCTGCCACCCCACTAATTGTCCCAGATAGGTGCACATTGTAGATGTTGTCATTAAGAGATTCAATGTATTTCTCTGCCATGTCCCTGGTACCCTGCCACACGATGAACAAGTCATCAATGTAGCGGTACCAGTGTACCACCCTACCGCTTTCCTGGCCTTCCTTCCAGCTCCTGGGCACCCGCTCCTCCCACCAGCCAACGAACAAGTTCGCATAGCTAGGGGCGAAGCAGGTGCCCATCGCCGTACCGGAGATTTGCCTATAGAGTCTGTCCTCAAACAAAAAAATGTTATGAGTTAGGCAAAACTGCACAAATTCAATCAACATGGTATTATGTTGTGTAAAACGGATTTGGCGTTTGCCTAGATAGTGTTCAATGGCAGCCAGTCCATGGGTATGATCAATGATGGTATAGAGGCTGGTGATATCCATCACCAAGAATAGATAGTCTGATTACCATTCCATCCTAGCCACTTTACTCAGAAAGTCTTTGGTAATTGTCCACAAATTTAGACATATTTTCTGTCAGCCCATCAATGGAGGCCACAATGGGACGGCCCGGTGGAGAGACATTGTTTTTTTGCAGCTTGGGCAGATGATAGAAAGTCGGTATCATGGGGTTATTGCTGCGCAGGAAGATATGTTCATCCTTCCCTAGCATGGAAAGGTTGTACCACTTAAGAACCAGATCACCATACTCCCTGATGCTAGATTCGTAAACATTCCTGGTGGTGATGGAATAATACTTTGCATCAGAGAGTTGCCTCATCGCTTCTTCTTGATAATAATCTCTTGTCATCAAAACGACATTCCCCCCCTTGTCCGAGGATTTTATGATGATTTTCTTGTCGTTCATTAGCTCTTGTAAGGCTTTTCTCTGAGGTTCTGTGATATTGCATAGGTTCATGTTGGTGCCCTTCCTTTGCTTAACCAGTTCCATCGTTATGGCCTCCGAGAAAGGATCAATGGCATCCCATGGTGACTGGAGAATAAATGTAGAAAGGGGTTTAAAATGACTTTCATCCCTCTCTTGTTCGATTCCCTGTATTGCTGCCCTCTGCACCATGTCAATTCCCATGACATCTGTATCTTCTGTCTCAGTTCTTAAAGCTTCCATAGCTTCAATACAAGGCATATCGTTGCCTATCAAGGTATCAGTGGCTGTCAGTCTCGTCCCATGTTTTAGTGGTCCCTCAATGTGTGGGCTTAGCTTGAAATATTTATGTAGTTTCAATTTCCTGGTAAACCGGAAAAGGTCAGTTTTAGTTTGCGTGTATTCCAGATTGGTGTTTGGACAAAAGGTGAGCCCTAGGCTCAAGAGATCATGTTGTTCATCCGTAAGAGTTTGATTCGTGAGGTTGACCACAGTCAAATTGGTCACCCCAGTCTGTAAATTATCCCTTACTTCTTTTTGTTGCGGTAGGTCTGGTTCTGGGGTTTTGCTCTGCCCCTTCCTCTTCTTTTTGCCACCGCCCCCTGATCTCCGGGTTCTCCTTCTTCTTGTTGCTCTGGGGGATTGTTCTTCCCCCACCTCGGCCAGTTCTGTCGTATCAATTGGAACTCAGTGTGAAAAGGAGCAGCCACTCTCCTGCGTTCATTTACGCGATCTCGCTGTTCATCACCTGATTCCTCGGCTGTTGCATCAGATTCTGAGGTCGCTACACTTGAGCTGGGGGTAACCAAGGTTCCCTGGTTCATGGCTTTTCTCGGTGCCTCTTATTTTTTAGCAAACGTTAGGACACGCCCCTGGCATAATCATTTTCATCGAGCTCGAACTTCTCCTGTTTACACGCCATGATTTTTTGTTGGTATCTAATCAGACGTTTTTTCATTGCCTCCTTAAGTTCTTGTACCTTGGCATATCCAAGAAAGGCTTCTCCTGAATTGGAAAAAGTTCGAGCCACACCGATCCAGGTACTTCAAGTTAATTTTTATTTCGGGCAAAACTCAACGACGCGTTTCGAGCGCACAGGCTCTTGGTCACATGAGCAGGGTCCCGAATCACGTGCACAAATACTGGCATTTTCATGGAAATTAAAGTCAGACTCTGGGTTTACAGCATCACCCAGAGTTCGGGAATTGGTTAAAACAGAAGTTATTTACATAAAAATAAACATATATGCTTTACTAAGCAATATTAAATAATTGAGGTGAAATGTCGAGACACACTGAATATATTTTATTATGTGTGTTCGTCGCGCTAATTATATATGTGTTTCAACTTGTCTCAAATCATGGGTTTAGTACCCTCTAATCACCTGAATGTACACACATGTTTTGTAAATGAGCATTGTACTGGATAAAACTCACATGTAGTTTCAAATTCATTTATTACAATTCCTAATGCTTTCATGTGGCTACAAAGGACCAAGAAGGGACTCTTGTTACCATCAGAGACTGATGTTTGTTCATGATTATGTTCTTGGGAATAGTACCCTTACTTGTAAGGCATAACGTATAGTTTGTGCACTATGTATAAATTCCACTTGGTACTTTCCTCATACACACTCATACTAAATTATGGCTTCCTGCGATCATTTTTAAAAAAAAACATAAAGGAGAGTGCAATTTGTTTAACCAAAAATACCCAACTCCGTGCTCATAACTCTTATCAGTCATGTTTGACTCATATTCTCCGTGCTCATAACTTCTATCGTTGATGTGTGACTCATTTACTCCATCAAAATTGAAAGGATCTGATAAGAGAAAGAAGAAAGAGACAACCACAGTTAGATGGAGTGAATATATGCGGAACAAGTTATGCTTTTGTCATGTACTAATAGATAACACCCTATAGGTCCTACGAATAGCTCATAAGTGCCAATTATATTACATTATTTAAATGATCTAATCTTTGGAGCTAAGTCCAGTAATGGCGATCAGTATATCAAAACAGCCCACCACATTCTCATACTAAAAAAAGAAGGTTATTTACAAATGGGGTTGATTACTCCAAAACAATTCGGAACCGGATTTCCTAGCAAGAAAGCGGGAGGTAATATTCAATTAACTTCATTACAAATGTACATACATTTCTTCATCGATATTCATTCCCATTGGGGCAACACTCCTGGCTTGGAGAATGAATCTTGATTCTGCTCTGCGTAGGGCCAACATTCTGTTGCCCCCTCTGGGGTTCTTGGGGATTGAGTCAAGCGCAAAGTATCTTGCCTGAGTCCAATCTCCTACGAATAGCAAAGAGGGGAGAGAGAGAGATAGCGTGGATTTGTTTTCCCTGACTAGATATGTATAAACAACAGGAATCCACCTGTAAAGGTCATGTTTTCCCTACTGTTGTGGGGAGCACATAGTGTTTTTAAAATACCCCTCACACATCAAAAAGGCCCTTGATGTCATGCTTCATCATTGGCGTTTTCGCACCCCTCTACGGGATGTGGCGTGCTACTACCTACGACTACGCGGGAGCACTTATTCAATGACTATGCATGGTGTGTGTGAGGGTTGTATGTGAGTGAGTGGTGGAGTAGTTAAGTGAGTGAATAATCAAAAAGGGCCTGGCTCATGGGGAAAATCAGAAAAAGTTTTAATGAGCCCCCGGGCTGGCACTGTTAAAAAGGGTGCAGATAGAGGTGATTATGTGGTATTAAGCACACCACCTCACGGGTGCGTCGACATGCTTCGGAGATCAACTCCTTCTTCAGGACAGGGTGCACCACACCCCACCTTACTCACGTTTCTCTATGTAAAAGAAGTGTATTTACAAAAGAGTGAATGTGTAGTACTACTATGTGCCTACAACGAAGATATCATATTCTCTGCTATTTGCAGACCTATAGGAAAACAAGAGGAAAAAAGACCACAAATGGAGTATTCTGCTCCTCATATTATACATGGTACAGTGACCTGTAAAAAATAGTGTGGGGTTTACTATCACTAGACAAATGCTGTCTTTCTATATGTGATGGTGACCCAGTAAAAGAAGGGACAAAGACACGAGTACTACTGCAAGTATTCACACGCAAAGAGGCCTGAAACAAGGCTGTGTCTTAGCCCCCAGCTTATTCAACTTGTTTTTATCTGATATTCTACCACATATTGAAAAACCAGATTCTCACCCCCCGAAAATGGCCAATGAATCAGTTGCCATCCTACAATATGCGGATGACATAGTTTTGTTGAGCCAAACTCGCATTGGTATACAGAGATCAATAAATAACCTTGCAGCCTATTTAGATAAGGAACAACTGGAGCTAAACAAAGATAAAACAAAAATCGTCCACCTAGTGGATTGTAAATGACCTAAGCTCAAATGGACGGCCAAAGGGGCAAATGTTGGGCGTAATAATCGGGCAGGGTGCAACTCATAAAGAACATAAATTGGCACTAAAAGCCAAGGCACAATCATTAATCTACGCATACAGACTATTCCGCCAAAAATTGGACTGCCCGAATTACTCCCATTTGCTAAAAGTAATGGCCGCCCAAATCCAGCCCAGTTTGTCCTATGGCTTGGCCCCTTGATGGGGCAAAGAAGAACACTTACTGAACGAGCTGCAGACAAAGATCTACAAAGCCGTGTTTGACCTGCCAAAATTTGCCTCGCCTTCCCAGGTCAGATTGGAATTCAGCCTCCAGCATCAGAAGTTCCCGGGAATGAGCGGCTTTGTAAAACTTTTACATACATATCGCTCCTCAGACCCGGGCAGTCTGAATAGTTTATGCTGGGACGAATTTAAGCTCCTGGGGGATCAGGAAACACATAACTCCTGGGGAAGCTTTTTGAGAGACTCTCTGGCTGAGATGGATCTACAAACAACATGGGACAAAGGGTTGGATAGAGGAAGCTTTGGCAAAATAGTAAACATCGCAGCCAAAAATAAATCCTTGTGGGAGGACAAAAAGGCGCTCACCAAGCGGCCGCACGGGTGGACAGTCATAAACTCTTACAGATTGTCAAAGCCACAAGCATACTTATCTGCCCATTTTAGCTCACAGCTAAAAATGAGCTTTATAAAGTTTCGAATGGGTGTGCACGACTCAAAGGACTTATACCCGTTGTGGAAAAAAGGCCTTCGAGTCCTGCCGACTAGAAACCTTAAGCCATCTAATATGTGCCTGTCCAGCCGCCCAAGACCAAAGGAGACAGCACTTGAAATCAATTTTTAATGATCTGAACATTCAGTCCAGCAGGCAAGCGGTGATACGCTGGTTAGAGGGCACGTCGAACATCCTGGCATGCCGAGGAGTTAAATACATGAAATTAGTTTGCAGATTTCTACGGCAAGCCGACGGAGATCCTAAATAAATATGTGTATAATGATATTAACATCCTCTCTAAGGGGTTCACACTCTGTTAACTCTGCTGTTCCGAGTTTAAAAGTCGCCAACGCAAGATCTTTTACATCTGAATTTTATTGCTAAGTACCTTTTATTAAAAAAAAGCGATGTGTATTTTTTTACAGAACGATAATGCTATTGCCTATGTAATTCTTTTGTCTGTTCCAGGGGGGTATTGTAATGATTTTAAGTAATCAAACAATAAAAACGAACTTGAATTTGAACACACAGCCCGGGGGAAGAGGGTTAGGGTTTGAAAATTGGATGGGAATGGGGGTTGTTGGGAAAGTTTTATGGAGAGAGGAAAAAAAACACAGCATGGACAAACAACAAATGAAGATAAACAAATCTTTGGATACGAAGATATCCATAAATCTTTTAAGGGACATAAAGGCAAAGTTGTTTGCTAAATGGATGGTTAGGTTACTGAAAACTAAGTAGTACTTTCTACAACTTACTAACTATAAAGAAACAATGTGACAGTACAAGGCTACAGTAATTACGCAATTTCACTTGCCTATCTGCCCTCAGAGAGAATAAACACTTTAAATTAGTTTTCAAAATAGCAAAGAAAAACGTTTACAATGGCTGAAGGGATGAATTTGAAGCAGAGAGCAAACAAATGCACAGAGTCACACTCATAGAACTTCACAACAATAACATTATTTAAAAGATAAGGAGAAGTGAAGAGGATACTGTAACTGTATGATGTAGTTGTCCTGTTGAATTTGGGAAGTTGCATTTATCCTGCCATTCCTCTTATTTGTGGTACTCCTCCATTCCATCTGACACTCCGTCGATCAAACTTGGTGACTAGACACACTGTCCACTGCCTGCCTGGTGGATGCGGAATTGCGGATCGCTAATGGTAAGCCTGAGTTAATTGTTTTTCCCATCGCACAGGGTAAAAGCCGGCCTGTAGTTGTTGATGGAAAAACAGGACATGATATTGAAACACCAAGGAGAAAAAAATATAAGGTACGCTGTGTAGTGCAAAAATAACACTTTCAGTTTCAGAGGCGACAGTATGACATACAAGCATCATTTCCAAAGTGCGTACTCTGAGTCTCCTTTTCAAGGATAGTAATTAGCACAAAGCAGGCCAGGGCCATGCAGACGGTCAAGGCAGGCACAACTGAGTGAAGCAACCTGATGTAGCATACCTCTTTGACACAGACAGACATAGCATATCCAATTGTATGCAGCAAGCCACGTAGCTGCAATTTTACATGAACTGCTGTCTGAACTCTGGCATAACAACACTACACTGGCTCGACCACTCTATACCACGACTAGACAGACATGTAGTTCTGCTGTAGTTGTTGTTGTTGACTGGTTTACCTGTTTTCCACTCACGAATTGGCCATAGTTGTTCCGTAAACCGATGATGATGGTCCATCCATTCCATTGAGTGACTGTAAAGAAAAAATAAATATTATTTAACTTTGATCATCAACACTCATCATCATCATGGTATATTGGCAAACAGTGAGTCCAAGGACATTTTGCATATTGGAAAATGCAACATAGTGGCCCCTGCAGTTGAAGTACAATTTGAATTAAACAAGGTAAAAAATAGCAGAGAAGACTTGAGTTACATTTAGTGTGCAAAAAGATTAAATAATAACAGAAGAGATATAATTCATTTCATGCACAACAAACAAACAGCAATTGCTTTCATCAGAGCCAGACAGCCATTGCTGTCCACTGCATGCCATCTTCTCATTATTCATTACCTGTTCTACTTTTTGTCCGCATCTTGTTCTGAAGGTGAAGGCCCACAGGGCATCCTCTCCAGTCAATTTCAGAAGTAACTGTCGGCAATCAGCATGTAGTCAGTAATTCCAGTCCCACTGGAGGGTACTCGTCTACAAAGCCAAAGTTTTGTGATTCTGCATAATCCAGCCATCTGCCTTGAGGGAAATGGATAGGGGGAGTCTTTAGGAGGAGGATAGAGGAGCATGACTAAGATGTGAACTTATGAACCTCAGGAATGCAGACAGTGGCACCTTCAAATCAATAAGATGAAGACTATGCTGCTGATGGATTTGTTGTGATTAAGTGATTAGAGTTTTGTTGTGGTAAAAGTTGTAAAACAAAGAAAGACACACAGGAATAAAAGTGAGTAGGGACGAAAAAAAAGGAAGTCATTTTCAGGCCTCGGTGTCAGGGAAGTAGAGCTCGTCCTCAAACTCTGAAAATTGAGGCAGGAGTAGGTCAGCTAACAGAGAAGAACTTCTGTCACCTAAGTAGGTGTTCTCCTCTTCTTCCTGTGTGCATTCACATATTTTGTAATCTGGTGGTATGAAGTGCTGATTCATCTTGATCATTGTTAACCTCTCTACATTTTTGGGCAAGAGATGAGTCCGTTTTGAAGTTAAAATGGCACCAGCAGCACTGAAAACACGTTCAGAAGACACACTTGTGAGTGGGCAAGACAAATAATTTAGAGCCAGGTTTGTGATCAGTGGCCATTGACCACTTTTCCCATACCAATACACCAATGGGTTCTGATTAAAGAAGACCTTTGTTGGGTCATCCAGATAGGCCTGCACCATCCACTCAAGGTTATGCAAGGGTGCTCCACTTTGCCTACCATCTGTGGCCTTTGCATCACTGGAACGAGCAAACCCTTGATGAGTTAGACAATCCGCTTCCGAAAATATCATGGCTGGGCCTGGTGCAGGTGAGGATGATGATACGGTTGCCGGAGCCGGTACCGGCTGTGAGGGAAAGTGACTGCCTTCGTCCACAGAAGTGGACCTTGACACCGGATGGCCTGCTGATTCAGTAGTACTTCTGCCGGGTCCTTCAATTTCCGGCCGGTCTTTTTCGAACCGAGCGGCTGACAGAGCTAGCCAATTTTTGTACTTTGAAACATCTGCTTCATTAAAAGGAAGGAATGCTTTGCTGGCCACTACCTTTTTGTACCGTGGATCCAGAATAGTGGCACAAATGTAATGTTGTTTCGTATGTATTTTTTTAAGCCTTTCATTGTGAACTAGCAGTTTAATAAGCTCACAGCCAACTGATATGCATCTTGCTTGCCAGTATCACCTTTAAACGTTGAAGACACCGCCTTCAATTGATGCTCCAGCATGCGCAACAATGGGATAGCTTTGCCCAAAGTACAGTCCTCCCTGCTGACTTCACACGTGAAGACCTCAAAAGGATGAAGCATGTTTGTCAGGCTTTTAACTAGCTTACATTCCTACAACGCTGGCCTCATGTCTTTAATAGTAGAACTCAGTGCAAAGACATACTCATTGATTACCAAGCACTGCTCAGACAGACACTCAAGCATGTAGAAGGTTGAGTTACAATGTGTTACCACCTCCTAGATGAGTCCTCTGACTGGCAGTCTACAGTCAAGTTGCATGTTCCTCATCTGCTTTGGGGCCTTAAAAGAATGGCTGAAATGAGTGCAGATTCTTCGGCAGGTGTCAGTAACTTGCTGACTGTGTTTTCTTTTTTCAAGAAATCTTGAACAGCAATGTTAATACTGTGCGCCAAACACGGCACTCTGAAATAGCCACCATCAGACATGGCCCTAACTATATTACTGCCATTATCCGTGGAAACATAACCAATCATGCGCTTTCTTGGATGCAGCCATTCATAGACCTTACTCTGAATCTCATCCGAAAGGTTTAGTGCAGTATGAGGCTTCTCCATGGCAAACATGTCTACTGTTGCATGTTTCCGAGTAGCTTGAAAAACTGGATCCGTGTCAACACCTGCATATAACTTGTCTCTAACCCCTGCAAAAGAGACCGAGTGTGCAGTGATTCACACGTAATCAAGGGCTTGGCAACTGGTCCACATGTCTGTTGTCAGGTGGATAGTGTGAACAGCACTCTTCTGCAAAGCTGCCCCAATCACCTCCAGCACATCTTGATGTAGTGCTGGAACCGCAACTCTGGCAAAATAGCACCGGCTAGGAACCTTCCATTTAGGGCAGACTGTTGCCACAAATTCTAGAAAACCCACCCTTTCCATGAAAGAAAAAGGTAGAAGGCCCAGCGCTAACATTTTGGCCAGCATTGCATTATAAAGACGTGCCGTTGGGTGGTTGCATTGAAATGGTGCATCTGACCAAAACATGCTTTTAATGGTGGTCTGGACCTTTTTCATACATGATGATGATGATGCCGAAGACTTCTTCAACCCAGTTAGGCTCATTGATGTACTTTTTCACATTGGTGTCTCTCCCAGACTCTTAGAGGGTGTGAGCGCTGCCAGGGGTACTGGGTGTACCAGAAAAAAATGTCTGTCGCTTCTTCACTTCCCCCCTGCACGATCAGCCGCTCGTCATCATCAGATGCAATATGAATGGATACCTTTAGATTTGTTGAACTTTGGGCTTCCCGGATCTTCCTTAGGTGCGCCTCCCAAGTGATAGTGTGGTGTTTTTGGAGATGACCTCTCTGGCCTCCGGTACCATAGTTTGTACCAAGCTTACCCCAACTAACTACAGTTTTACAAATCGAACAAACGACCATGTTTTCCGCCTTTTTGCTAACACTAAAGAAGTCCCAAACTGGGGACTGGAGATGTCTGCTGGTGGTGGAGGTGCTACTTTCAATGCCAGGTGAAGTGGAGGATGAGCGTGGCTGAATTTGACTCTGTTGTGCACTTACAGAACCACTACTTGAGGTAATGGAGGTCGAGCTGGATGGAGGTCCCTGCCAGCCCTTCTGACAAGAAAATATGGAAGCTGTAGGTCGTGTTGGTGTAGTAGTTAACTGCGTTGCTGGTGGTACCAGTGCCACACTGCCCACATCCTGCTCAGCAGCAATTCGGGATAGGGTCAAAATGTCTGTCTGTTGCATGCCCAATGGGGCTATAGTGATGACTGTGATGACTGGGTCGTCCTCAGACTGTTCATCAGCAGCAGAATACACCACTTCTTGTTCGTCGTCATCACCCATAAGTGAAAGCCTTGCGGGAACCTTCCTTTTAGGCTTAGCTACCTTTCTCGGCTCATGGCGTGCCTCACTCTCAGACTGAATTAATGGGTTCCAATCAGCATCAAGATCATCAGAAGGAAGGGGGCTTGAAGAAGAACTTGTAGTAGCCCTCCTTGACCTTTTTCTTGCTGGGGATCTGGAAGACAATGGATCATCATCAGGAGGAGTGGCTTCCTCGGATGATACCCCCGCTTGAATCGCGATTTCCTGGTGTGCCCCTACTTCTGGAGGATCAAGCATTGTGGGCAGTTGTCCCGCTCCATGCGCCTCTGCATGCGCCCCTCCATGCGCCTCTCCTTGCGCCTCTCCATGCGCCTCTACTTGCGCCTCTACTTGCGCCTCTACTTGCGCCTCTCCTTGCGCATGTATTTGCGTTGTACTAGTTGTACCTGTGGTTGTCGTTGCGGATGTGGTTGTTGTACACTCGTCAGATGAGTTACACCCTGCGTTGATTGGATGCTACTTTCTTGCGATAAGCCAACATCACTGGTCGATGGTGATTGAGCAATTAAAGTGGCTGCCTCTGCAGCACTCATGGCCTTGGACCTAACTTGGCATGGTGGCACTGAGTCCAATGAAGCAGAGGTGCTACTCCATGCTTGGGCCCCGACGGACCCCGCTGCTGCAGGCTTAGTCATTTTTTTCCCAGAAAAAAGTGTCTGTGGGCACACCAGTCTCATTGGTAAGTGGCGCCACTTGCTTCTTCTGCTCCTTCTTACTGGCAGTGGCACTGGCAACTTTCTTGGAAGAGGAGATACGGCCACCTTTCTTTTGGCCCATCTTCTTCTAAGTGGAGTGGTGTGGCTCACTGGTTAGAGGCGGCAGACCCAGAAGCAGAGGACGGCCCGGGACCAGGGTTCAATTCCTGACGCGGCAGGGTTGTGAACCAGGGTCAGCGGACTCGATAATTCTCGCCTCGGTGTCTACTCTAACCAGGGATCACACTCGGCAACTCTGGGGATTAGCTTGCCTCATCTCCACAACGGAGATTCAGAAAGGGGGGGGAAAAGGGGGTGGTGATGAACAGAGTGTCTGAATTAAGCAGACCACTCTTACCCAGTCCAAGGATCAGGGCTTGATCCATCACCGTTTTTTAGCTCACTGCACTAACCCAGCTCAGAACTTGGCCATATGCAAATTAGTCTGACCCTGGCCAAGTGCATCATGGGAACAGGGCAGACCAAACTACCAAGCCAATTCTCCACAACGGCCCCCCACAAACGCCGGGGATGCCTGGTTTCACCTTGGAGATACCCAGGAGGGAACATCTCACAGGGAAAGCCAAGACGAGTTCCCCAGCGGTCTATAGCACCAGGACACCTCCGGGTAGCAGTGCGCGTTACAAGACACACACATTTACATTTACATTCTTCGAGTGTCCAAACAGCAAGCTGCAGTTGCATTAGTTGCAGAGTTGTCTGTGACCACACGTGACATCACGTGACGTGCTGCACACACCGCTGCAGGACTTCTTCCTGGCACTGATGATGAACGATGACTGATGTGGTTCTCTTGTGCACCTAAAACCAAAGGAAGCCACAGGAACATCAGTTAAATAAATGTTGCATATGTCGTGCTTCAATTAAAATTTGCAACTAGGCATTTATTATTATTACAAGACACCCAAAGACCCAAAATAAAAATTGCAATTCTAATCAAAAATGGATGTTTACATTAATAGAAGAGAGACCACACAGAGAGAGTTGTTTCATGCACCACTGAGCACCCCTGGGCATAATGGATGAAAGCAAGTCAAAGTGGGTGCAGTCCTGAGCACACTGCCTGGCTTCAAAATGGCCCCTTGACCCCCAGCCACATGGCCAGGCCCTGCCTGGACCAGGCCTCAAAATGGCCCCCACCCACATGGCCAGGCCCTAACAACACACTAAAATGTCGAAAAACACACAAATCACCAAACTCCAATGCCATCCATGCCCTCAATGATGTTTAAATTCAAGACACCCCACAGAAAGACTTGGTCCATGCACCACTAAGTACCCCTGGGCATAATGGATGAAAGCAAGTCAAAGTGGGTGCAGGCCTGAGCACACTGCCTGGCTTCAAAATTGCCCCTTGACCCCCAGCCACATGGCCAGGCCCTGTCTGGACCAGGCCTCAAAATGGCCCCACCCACATGGCCAAGCCCCAACAACACCCCAAAAAGTAAAAAAACATGCAAAAATCACCACAATCTAATGCCATCCATGCCCTCAATGATGTTTAAATTCAAGCCAGCCCACTGAAAGACTTGGTCCATGCACCACTCACTACCCCTGGGCATAATGGATGAAAGCAAGATAAAGTGGGTGCAGGCCTGAGCACACTGCCTGGCTTCAAAATGGCTCTCTCGACCCTCAGCCACATGGCCAGGCCCTGCCTGGACCAAGCCTCAAAATGGCCCCCACCCACATGGCCAGGCCACAACAACATCCCACAAAGTCAAAAACACAAAAAAATCACTACAATCCAATGCCATCCATGCCCTCAATGATGTTTAAATTCAAGACACCCCACAGCAAGACTTGGCCCATGCACCACTCACTACCCCTGGCCATAATGGATGAAAGCAAGTCAAAGTGGGTGCAGGCCTGAGCACACTGCATGGCTTCAAAATGGCCCTTTGACCCGCAGCCACATGGCCAGGCCCTGCCTAGTGGGCCTAGTGGCTTGTGTGGCTTTACAGGCACCCCATCATTTGTTAAAAAAATCCACATATAACAGTGAGATAAAATTCCATGACATAAATGAGATTTAAGTTCAACAAAACTCACAGAAACAGTTGTATCATGCACCCATGACTAACCCTGGGCCTACTGGATAGTTACTGTGGCTGCCCACAATATATACTTTTTTAAGTTGTGAAAAAGTTTTAAAATTGTAGTTGCAGCAACTGCAATGCCCCAAACAACACCAACTTACTTGTAAAATCTCAAATCCAAAAGTGATCCAAAGTCCAAAAAGTCCTCAAATACAAATATCCAGCAGCAGCCACAAAAAGTAATCCTTCCAACTCCAGATCCAAATAAAAGTGACCAGGACATGGGCATAGCACTGGGAGGAGCCTGCTGGACAGAAACAGGAAGTGGGAGACTCTGAGGCACTTCCTTCCTCCCACCCCCCCCAAAAAATGGACTCCTTGCACAAAAAAGTGCAGCCAAATGTCATTCTGAGGAGGTATTCTGATCCAAATCATAATTATCAGAAGGTTTATGCTGCGTGCGGTAGATTTCTTGTGCAGAATTGCAATTTTGGGAAAGCGAGCTGCTCAAATCTCCCTCCGGAAGTCAGCTGCGCATCGCATCTACGTGTTCGCAATTGTTTACTCCCGCGATGCGGGATCGCGGGCCCTTATGACGTAGTCGCGTTCTTAAACTCTCGCAGTGCAAGATGGCGGGCCGATATGACGTACTCGCGATCGAATAGTCTTGCGCGATCAAGCAGCAGATCCAAAATGGCACCGCGCAAGCAAAACGGGAGGAAAAACAACTCGGCAAACTCAGAATCACGGTAAGTCAACGCCACGAGCACGATATTGTAGTTTTTGAAGCGCGACCAAGCAAAAGAAATCCGCCATTTTGCGAATTGCGGATTTTTGGGCAAATTCGCGCTTTCGCGGACCGCAAATATGTCATAAATCCGCAAATTGCGCGAACGGAATGGATTTTTAGCCCATGCTTACTCTCATTGCCCTCCCAGACAAAGAAAATATCATCAATGTACCTTAGCCATATGTTGACCCTGGTGGTCCAGTGTTCCAGGACATCACTCATGAGCACCTGCTCCTCCCACCAGCCTACCAATAAATTGGCATAGCTGGGGGCAAAGCAGGTGCCCATAGAGGTACCCTGGATCTGTTTGTACAGTGCCCCATTAAACAAGAAGACATTTTCCACCAGACATAGTTCAATCATCTGTAGTAGCATTCGCGAGTGGGCTTCTAAATGCACACTCCTGAATTTAAGGAAATATTCACAAGCTCTGAGTACGTCGGTATGTCTAATACTGGTGTCTAGACTTTCGACATCTAGGCAGACTAGCAAAAAGTGTTTCTCCCAGTTGATATTTTCAATTTTCTGCAAAAAAAAATAAAAAAAAATATATATATATATATATTCACTGAAAAAACCATAGGTTTCACACCAGTTATAGTTAGCTGGAAATTTTACTGATATAAAACCATTGAAATTCCCACGTTATAGTTAGTCGGACTCACTATAACTTGCGCGTGCAATGCACTGCTGATGACATCACATATTACATCACTCATGACATGGTCAGTGACATCACTCATGACATCACTGATGACACCATCCAGTGAATATGTGTCTTTCTGAAAAATAAATATTAGTGAGTTATGTTTAAATATTTAAATACATTTATTAGTGTTTCACTTTGTGTATAAGTGGCTACATGTGTTGGTAAGTAGCTACATGCGTATGTATATGGGTTATTTGATATTTTTATTAGTATCAGTATGAGTGTCTATATAGTTTGGTGGAGGTATTACTTAGCACATAGATGCATGAGTGACTGACTCTTTGTTTGTATGTGTTTTGAAGACAGCATATGTACAGGACTGTATGGGTGGATGAGTGTCTATATGTGTTTGTTAGTGAGTGAATGACTGTCTCACTAGTGTCTTTATCAGTAACTACATATGTTTTAATCTAGTATATATGAATATTGATGTATATAAGTGAGTATATGTGAGAGTAAGAGATTGTAAGATTTCCTGTTTAAATAAGTATGTGTTTCTATAAGTGATTGTTTAAGAGAATAAATATGTGTAATTTTCAATAGAAGTAAGGTGGAAGTGTGTGTATAACTCTATATTCAAATAAATCGTTGTTCAATAGTTTATTTGCACGTGTGAATATGTGTGTGAGTAACTTTTGGATGAATGTCGGTGTGTAACAGGATGTATAGGTGTATCACTTCATATGATGAGTGAGTATATGTATGAGTGACTATATAGAACTGTTGGTGAATGAGTGAATGTGTATATAGATAGTGGAATTACTGAATTGCTTGTTGTAACTGATATAGGTATCTCCTTTTTTTATTTAAATTTCAGTTTCTATTTTTGAATATGTGTCTCAAGAGTTACATTATAGTGAAAGGAGGTCTGTCAATATGTCACAAGGATGGTGTCATGAGTGATGTCACTGACCATGTCATGAGTGATGTAATATGTGATGTCATCAGCAGTGCATTGCACGCGCAAGTTATAGTGAGTCCGACTAACTATAACGTGGGAATTTCAATGGTTTTATATCAGTAAAATTTCCAGCTAACTATAACTGGTGTGAAACCTATGGTTTTTTCAGTGAATTTAATAGGTTTTTTAAATGCTAATTCCTAACTATAACTGGTGTGAAACCTATGGTTTTTTCAGTGAATTTCAAAGGTTTTTTTAATGCTAATTCCTAACTATAAGTTTCACTTTATAAATAAGACTGTTTGCACTCTAGTTGTTCTTTTTAACACTCTGGTACATTCTCTCATTGGGCTACAGTTGGGCTACATCTAGTTGAATTTTGGGCTACATTTTCAATTTTTGATCTCTGGTGGCCATCTTTGGGCTACATTGGGCTACTTTGGGCTACATTTGGGCTACATTTTGGCTCTAACATATATTAAGCCCAATGTAGCACAATACATATTTTTCTAAAGTTAATGTTTTTTACAAACCACTTCAGAATAGGGCTACCTGTCCCTACAATTATCCCAATTTTTATTTTTTTTAATTATTTTGGGGAGCGCTCCCGGAGCGCGCCCCGGGGAGCGCCCCGAAAAGCGTATTTTTACAAAGCGCCCCGGGGCGCGCTCCGGGGAGCGCCCCGTGAGCGCCAATATCGCAAACGAAAACATGATTGTGACGTATCGCGTAGCCGCGACCGCGTGATACGCACGGCGTAAGCGCACCCGGAAGTACTCGAGCGAATACGATCGCACAACGTAAACTTCCGACGCGCTTACGCTGCGCGACCCGGGGCGCGCCCCCGGGCGCGCCCCGGGCGCGTAGCGTAAGCGCGTCGGGTCATGTGAGCAGAAAATAACACTTTTCATTGGTTCATAACAGTTTTAGTTTCATAATGATGAAGCCCCTGGTCTTGTGACCTGAAAATAACACTTCTCATTGGTTCAGGACAGTTTTTTTTTCTAAATGATGAAAGACCCCACCTTTTTTCCTTATTCTGACTTTGTCCTTTGACTGAGGAAGACCTGTTTGTTGCTCTGTCTACTTTTTTGCTCTAAATAATGGCTTCATTAGTAGCATCAGCTGGTGCATCTGCCCCACCACCACCACCACAACAACCAAGAGGACCAGCTCCAAATTATATTGGTGGTCAAGAACAGGAGGAGGAAGAGGAAGAGGAAGAGGAGGAGGGGAGAAGAAGATGGCTGCCTGAAGAAAACACACCTTATAAACCCAAACCACACTTCATTTGGCAGTTTTTTTCAATTCCAGAGGGGGAAAAAAAGGTGAATGCGCCCAAAGTCACTTGCCTCATCTGCAATGATGAACTTTCACGGGGCAACCCAAATAAGAAATATTCTTTTGGTAACTATACCATGATTCGGCACATGACAAGAAAGCATCCAAACAACTACTCTCGTGCAGAGTTCCGGGAACTGGCCAGTAACCTCCCCCATTCATCAAGGACCCCCTCCCAAAGAAACCAACCCACTTCCTCGGAACCAGAAACATCCGAGGTGATGCCTTGCATTCAGCCGAGATTTGCTGATTTTAAAATTACTTGCACTGCTTGTGGCAAGCTTATCTCCTATGGGGAACAAAGTGTGAAACTCATCGTCCTTGCAGGTGATAATCACAAGTGCCCCAAAAAGAAGTAATTTTTTGGGTTTTTTGTTTTTTTGCTCCAGTTGAGCCAGTTTCAATTCCCTTTTTTTGTTGCTCCCCCAAAAAAAATACAAAAAAATATATAAAACTGTTTTGAAAAGCCAAAAAAAGTTCAAAAAGTTCAAAAAACACAAAAAAAATATAAAACAACAAAAAGAAGAAAAAAAAAAGTTCTTTTTAGAACTACCTCCAATTTCTAAATCAAAACTTCATTTTTTAAACACTCTGTCACCTTTTTTCATCATAGTGCGCTCCCAGGGCCGCTCCCCGGTGCGCGCACCGTGCGCTTCCCCCGCGCAAAACGAAAAAAAAAAAAATATTTTAAATGCCCCGCGGGGCCCTTTTATAGCCCCCACATCAAACCTAGGGGGTCAAAGGGGTCTATCCCTGACGCCTTATGGTCAGTTCCCACTTTGTTTTAGCCACCTCTTATGTCTCGATTTTACCGAGACACAAGATGGCGACCGCTCTGGACTGTTTCGAATGTTTACAGACACCCGAGAGCCAATCAGCTTTCCATGCGCACCTCGCGTGGCGCGCCTGGAGCGCTCTCCGGTGCGCGCACCGGTGCGCTGCTATAGATATATATATTTTTTTGAACCTAAATTACTCAAAATCCACTGGAGCACATATCTTGAGACATAGCAAAGGCACATCGGGCTACCAGTCCCTACAATTTTGCCAAGTTTGGTGTAAATCCATTCAGCCGTTCGGGCTAAAAGTGAAATCGACCGCCCTATGGAAATTAACATGGGGAAAATGCGTTTTGGGACCCCCCTTTTATCTCGGCCCCCGCTTGACGAATCCCCCCCAAACTTTCAAGGAAGGACCGGAGCTCGACGAGGCCATTTTCAGGAAATTTTCAGGCAGATTCGTCAACCGGTGCCAAAGTTATTCCAAATAGAATTTTGAGATTTAACATTGAAAAAAATCCTAACTATAACTACCTACTGGCGACCGCCAGTAGGTAATATATATATATATATATATATATATATTCACAGAAAAAACCATAGGTTATAGACCATATATAGTTAGGAATTTGCATTTACAAAACCTTGAAAATTCACTGAAAAAACCATAGGTTATAGACCATATATAGTTAGGGATTAGCATTTAAAAAAACTTATTTTATTTGCACAAAACCATTGAAATTCCATGTCACTGACCATGTCATGAATGATGTAATATGTGACATCATTAGCAGTGGATTGCGGGTCCGCGATATATAGTTAGTGCAACTAACTATATATGGAATTTCAATGGTTTTGTGCAAATAAAATAAGGTTTTTTAAATGCTAATCCCTAACTATATATGGTCTATAACCTATGGTTTTTTCAGTGAATTTTCAAGGTTTTGTAAATGCAACTTCCTAACTATATATGGTCTATAACCTATGGTTTTTTCTGTGAATTTCATTGGTTTTTTAAAAGCTAATATCTATAGCTGTAAAATATATTCTTTATTAAGTGACGTATCACGTAGCCCGTGAGACGCCTCATGATGCATCGCATAACCGTGACGTATCGTCTCTGCAGCGCAAACCAAACCCAAAACGTAAGCGCGCCAGAACACGCTTAAAGATATATATATGATTTTCTAACCTTAATTAGACAAAATCCACACGTGCACATATCACAAACGTTCAAAAAACACAATATGTCGGACTCCCGTTACGCTGCCGGTTAGCTGCCCGGTTAACGTACCAGGAAGCACCTTTACCGCGAAAAATCGCAATTTTTTTTTTCTTTTGCCCCGCAGGGAACTTTAATAGCCCCCTCATCAATCCTAGGGGTTCAGGAGGGGTCTGCCTTACCCCTTTCATTCATTTACACCTTTTTTTTTCCACCTCTTGTCTCTCGATCCCACAGAGAGACAAGATGGCGGCCGCTCCAGACTGTTTACAATGATAACAGCCAATGAGCTTCTCCTCAGACTCCTGTTACACTGCCGGTTAGCTTCCCGGTTAGCTGCCCGGTTAGCTGCCCGGTTCGCGTACCAAGACGCGTCTCTACGGCGAAAAAATCGTTTTTTTTTTTGTTTTTTTTTGGCCCGCGTGGCTTTATAATATCCCCCTCATCAATCCTATGGGGTCAGAAGGGGTCTACCTTGCCCCCTTTCCTTCATTTCCCCCTTTGTTTTGGCCTCCTCTTGTCTCTCGATCCTACCGAGAGACAAGATGGCGGCCGCTCCGGACTGTTTAGAATGTTGACAGACACCGGAGAGCCAATCAGCTTCGCTTCGCAAAGTTCCGATACGCGAAAAGTTCGCGAACCGGAGCGCTACCCGGAGCGCTGTTACAGATATATATCTTGTTTTAAACGTTAATTTCTCAAAATCCACTGAAGCACATATATTGAGACCTAGCAAAGGCACATCGGGCTAACAGTCCCTACAATTTTGCCAAGTTTCGTGGAAATCCATTCAGCCGTTCGGGCTAAAAGTGAGGCCAACCGCCCTATGGAAATTAACATGGGAAAAACGCGTTTTGGGACCCCCCTTTTTTCTCGGCCCCCCCTTGACGAACCCCCCCCAAATTTCTAGGAGCTGCTCAGAAACAAAATGTGCCATTTTCCTGAAAATTTCAGCCAATTCCGTCCACAAACGCCAAAGTTATTAGGCATAGAATTTTCAAAAGTTCCATAGAGAAAAAATCCTAACTATATATACCTACTGGCTATCGCCAGTAGGTGATATATATACATATATATGTTCAACAAAATTTTTGATATTGATGCATGCTCAGAATCTGTTTGTTAACACCAAAGGTTTATTTCTGTAAAGCCGCTATGCGTTTCGACACGAAAAGTGTTTTGATCACACAATATTTACAGCCAAACTCGTACGTGCATATATAAACAATACACAAAAAGATGAACATTGAACTAACCGGCTTGGGGCTCGTGCCGGTGGATGCAACACCCGACTATGGGATTAGTCCTGGAAGGACCCGAATCTTGTGCAAATATATATATATATATATATATATATATATATATATATATATATATATATATATATATATATATATATTACCTACTGGCGGTCGCCAGTAGGTAGTTATAGTTAGGATAATTTTCAATGTTAAATCTCAACATTCTATTTTGAATAACTTTGGCGCCGGTTGACGAATCTGCCTGAAATTTTCAGGAAAATGGTCTCATGGCGGTCCGGTCCTTCCCTGAAAGTTTGGGGGGGATTCGTCAAGCGGGGGCCGAGATAAAAGGGGGGTCCCAAAACGCGTTTTCCCCATGTTAATTTCCATAGGGCGGTCGATTTCACTTTTAGCCCGAACGGCTGAATGGATTTCCACCAAACTTGGCAAAATTGTAGGGACTGGTAGCCCGATGTGCCTTTGCTATGTCTCAAGATATGTGCTCCAGTGGATTTTGAGTAATTTAGGTTCAAAAAAATATATATATCTATAGGCGCTCTCCCGTGCGCGCACGGGAGTGCGCTCCAGGCGCGACACGCGACTTGCGCGCAGGAAGCTGATTGGATCTCAGTTGTCTGTAAACATTCTAAACAGTGCGGAGCGGCCGCCATCTTGTGTCTCGGTAAAATCGAGACACAAGGGGTTTGAAAAAAAAAGGGGCAAATGACCATAAGGGGGAAGAGTAGACCCCCTCTGACCCCCTAGGTTTGATGTAGGGACTAAAATAGGGTCCTGCAGGGCATTAAAAAATTTTTTTCGTTTTGCGCGGGGGAAGCGCATGGTACGCGCACCGGAAGCACGGGGAAAATCCAGGACCATATTTATGAAGGCCTTGCGCTGTTAGTTTTGCGCTTCCTGTGCGTCAATTTTTGTGACGCACCAGCGGTGTAAAAAAATGCGCATTGTTATGCAATATTTAAAAAGTGACGCATCTATCTAGATGCGTCACTTTTTAAATATAGTGCAACGAGGTACATTTTATTACACTGCTGGTGTTATGCGTCACTTTTCTGTGCGCACTCCTTATGACATTCCAGATGTGTCATATTTAATGTATGACGAATCATGTTGCAGATACAATATGGCACAGAGTTTTAAAAAGTGACCCATGTACCTAGATGCGTCACTTTTTAAAAATAGCGTCAGGTATAATGTATGCAGAGGGGGTGTTCTCCCGCAAAAAGCTTTGTAATAGCGACGCAGTGAAATCTTTGAGATTTCACTGCGTCAGTTTTAGGATGCTGTTGCGTCAAAATCTTGTGCCTGCTTTACAGCAGGTGTTAGACTGAGGCAAGACCTTTCATATGCTGCTTTCCCCATTTGAAAGGACACATTACTGGAGTTGCGTCACTTTTGTGACGCACTCCAGCAATGCGTTACTTGGAATGTCATAAGGAGTGCGCACAGAAAAGTGACGCATTGCACCAGTAGTGTAAAAAAATGTGTTGCGTTGCGTTATATTTAAAAAGTGAGGTATCTAGGTAGATGGGTCACTTTTTAAAATCAAGCGCCACATTATATCTGCGTGAGGTATAATGCATGCAGAGGGGGTGTTCCCCCACAAAAAGCTTTGTAATAGCGACGCAGTGAAATGTTTGAGATTTCACTGCGTCACTTTTAGGATGCTGTTGCATCCTTTAAATATAGTGCAACGAGGCACATTTTATTACACTGCTGGTGTGATGCGTCACTTTTCTGTACACAGTCCTTATGACATTCCAGATGTGTCATATTTAATGTATGACGAATCATGTTGCAAGGAGTTACAGATACGTCAGTATTTCTGACATATGTGTAAACATAAAAGTGATGCGAGGCCGGCGCAAAATTTTGACGCAATAGCATCCTAAAAGTGACGCAGGGAAATCTCATAGATTTCAGTACGTTGTTATTACCAAGCTTTTTGCGAGGGATTGCCCCCTCTGCATACATTATACCTGATGCAGATACAATATGGCGCAGAGTTTTAAAAAGTGACCCATGTACCTAGATGCGTCACTTTTTAAAAAATAGTGTCAGGTATAATGCATGCAGAGGGGGTGTTCCTTGCAAAAAGCTTGGTAATAATGACGCAGTGCGTCACTTTTAGGATGCAGTTGCGCCAAAATCTTGCGCCTGCTTCACAGCAAACCTTTCACATGGTGCTTTTTCCATGTGAAAGGACACATTACTGGAGTTGCGTCACTTTTGTGACGCACTCCTGCAATGCGTTACTTTTGTGTTTACAGATATGTCAGAAATACTGACATATCTGTAACTCCTTGCGAATTGATTAGTCATATATTAAATATGACATATGTGGAATGTCATAAGGAGTGCGTCCAGATAAGTGACGCATCGCTATTTTCACGTAGCGATGCGTCACTTTTCAGAAATGAGGCCTCCAGTTTATTCACTGTGTCATAACTTTCTTTTCTAACACTCACCTTCTTTCAGTCTTCCTACTTCACTTCCTTTCACCTCTCATACCTTTCTGTTCTTTCTTACTCATTCTCCTTTCAATTATCAATGCACTATATTTCACTTACTCTTCATTTTTTAAGATTATAGCTCTTTGATGAGAATTGGAGGTAGTTCTGAAAAGAACTTTTGGTTTTCTTCTTTTAACTGAAGAGGAACAAAAACAGGGAATAGAAACTGCTCAACAGGAGCAAAAAGAAAAGAAAAAAATTAGGGGTGGGAAGGGCAGTGATGGTTCTCTAATGCCCGAACCATGAGCAGGACACTTTGCTCCCCATAGGTGAGGAGTTGATTGCAGTATCTGCATCTGACGACCCCATGGTTGAATGCAGGTTGAATGTTTGCTACCTGCCCCTGAGATTGTTCTTTTCCAGAAGAAGTTGCTCCTCCTGTTGATGTAGAGGCCCCATCTC
The DNA here is from genome assembly GCF_964263255.1 of Lissotriton vulgaris. Classification (NCBI taxonomy): domain Eukaryota; kingdom Metazoa; phylum Chordata; class Amphibia; order Caudata; family Salamandridae; genus Lissotriton; species Lissotriton vulgaris. The sequence continues at coordinate 790,874,716 of NC_141694.1, read as the reverse complement.
TGGGAACCTCCTGTGCCAGAGCCCTGACACTTTCCCGGGCAAAATTCTGGGGGTGCCTGCTCTCCACATGGCGAATCATGGTGAAGTTGCCAAAAGAGTATTTTTTTTGGGGGTTACCCCGTGACAGGACCTTTTTGCAGATCCTGCACTCTACTTTTGGTGCATTCACCTTCTTCTGGTCTGCTGGAAACTTAAAAAATTTCCAGATGAAATGTTCCTTCACCTTTCGGGTAGGAGGCTCTTCATCAATGAAATCATTGGAGTCATCTTCACTGCTGGATGGTCTGGCAGCCATGATGAATCCAGGAATATGGAGCAGCAAAAAAGGCAGGTCTTTCAGTCACAAAAGTGAAAGAAGAAGTGAAGGAAATGGGTGGGGATTTCATTCATTGTAAAAAAAAACTGTTAGCAACCAATGAAAAGTGTTATTTTAGGGTCACATGACCCGACGCGTTTACGCTGCGCGCTCCGGTGCACTTCCGGGTGCGTTTACGCAGCGCGATCGTAGGCGCTTCCGGGGCGCAAACGTGGCGCGATCGTAGGCGCTTTTGCGTGCGTTTAGGCGCCGCGCACGTAGGCGCTTCCGAGGGCACGTACGTTGCGCGCCGAAGTGACGTCATCAATCTTTAATAGAAATGCATAATCATTTTCCATATTAAAAAAAACAAATTTTATTTGTATGGTACGAAATGTTTTGCATTATTATTAACTTTTCATTCATATTTTTTTTTCACGAACGACAGTTGCGCTCTGGGTGCGCTTTCAGATGAGCTCTCGGAGAAGCTTACAGGAGAGCTTAGCTGAAAGCTTCCGGGAGCGCGCACCCAGAGCGCAAAAGAAAAAAATTATAAAAAAAATGAATACTTAAAAAAAAACAGCAAATTGTAAAAAAAAAAAAGGTTAGAAACTCGATATACAAAGGAATTAGCATTTAAATAACTATGAAATTCACTGAAAAAACCATAGGTTTCACACCAGTTATAGTTAGGAATTAGCATTTAAAAAACCTATGAAATTCACTGAAAAAACCATAGGTTTCACACCAGTTATAGTTAGGAATTAGCATTTAAAAAACCTATTAAATTCACTAAAAAAACCATAGGTTTCACACCAGTTATAGTTAGCTGGAAATTTTACTGATATAAAACCATTGAAATTCCCACGTTATAGTTAGATGGACTCACTATAACTTGCGCGTGCAATGCACTGCTGATGATGTCTTATTAAGCCAGTTAACCAATCAATTTTTAAAAACCATCCATTTAGACACTTATTTAAACATTTATTCTTCCATCAACTTTTACATATACATATATAAAATATATTTATTTTTCAGAAAGACACACATTCACTGGATGGTGTCATCAGTGATGTCATGAGTGATGTCACTGACCATGTCATGAGTGATGTAATATGTGATGTCATCAGCAGTGCATTGCACGCGCAAGTTATAGTGAGTCCATCTAACTATAACGTGGGAATTTCAATGGTTTTATATCAGTAAAATTTCCAGCTAACTATAACTGGTGTGAAACCTATGGTTTTTTTAGTGAATTTAATAGGTTTTTTAAATGCTAATTCCTAACTATAACTGGTGTGAAACCTATGGTTTTTTCAGTGAATATATATATATATAAAACCTACTGGCGGTCGCCATAGGTAGTTATAGTTAAAACCTAGTTTCCATAGGAAATCCGCAACATTCTATTTGGAATAACTTTGGCGCCGGTACACAAATCTTTGCAAATTTCTCCAAGAAAATGGCCTGCTCTGCTCCGCTCCGTCCCTGAAAGTTTGGGGGTGATTCATCAAGTGGGGGACGAGAAAAAAGGGGTCCCAAAACGTGTTTTCCCCATGCAATTTTCCATAGGGACCTTTAGCCAGGGCTACGGCCCGAACGGCTGAACGGAATTACACCAAATTTGGCAGAGAGGTAGATTTTGTTTCGCAGATTGTGCTTTTTGTTAAATGGTGTAAATCCATTCAGTAGTTCCTGAAAAAAATCAAAAGTAAAATCATAGCGATATCTAGAGACGGAGTACAGTACGCGTACTTTCCCGAGCACGAGCTGCATGCTGATTGGCTGTCAACTGTCTGTCAACACTCGAAACCAGGAAGTGTTGGCAGCCATCTTGTGCCTCGGTAGAACCGAGTCACAAGAAAACAAGGAAACAAAGGTAAAAACAAAGAAAAGGGGGCAGGGTAGAAACACCCTGACCCCCTAGGCCTGCTCAGGGGGTCCCTGTAGGCCAATAGAATTATTATTATTTTTTTTAAATCGCGGGGTACGCGTACACTGCCGATCCCCCCCAAAAAATGAAGGCACAACTCTGCAACCGCGCCCCTTGGCGCGTTTGCAGAGGGGGAACTAATTCCCCTTGAATAATCAGGGTCCCTGGGTGCCAAGAAGCCCACCAACAACCTCCAATATGCACCAGGGAGCTGCCTTGCAGAGACGTGTAAGGAGGCCATGCCCCTTTTTACACCTCTCTGCAACGCAGCCCCATGGCGCATACTGGAGGTTCCTGGTGGGCTAGTTGGCCCCCAGGGACTCCCAATATGGAAGAGGAATTAGTTCCCCCTCTGTAAACGCGCTAGGGGGCTACGTTGCAGAGAGGTGTAAAAAGGGGCGTGGCCTCATTACACCTCTCTGCAATGCAGCTCCCTGGCACATACTGGAGGTTCCTGATGGGCTAGTTGGCCCCCAGGACCCCCAATATGCAATGGGAATTAGTTCCTCCTCTGTATACGCACCAGGGGGCTGCGTTGCAGAGAGGTGTGAAAGGGGCGGGGCCTCATTACACCTCTGTGCAATGCAGCCCCCTGGCGCATACTGAAGGTTCCGGGTGGGCTAGTTGGCCCCCAGGGACCCCCAGTATGCAAGGGGAGTTAGTTTCCTGTCTGCAAATGCGCTAGGGGGTTGCCTTGCAGGGACGTGTAAAGAGGCCATGCCCCTTTTTACACCTCTCTGTATGGCAGTCCCCTAGTGCATACTGGAGGTTCTTGACCCCCTAGGCCTCCTTAGGAGGTCCCACAAGGACCCCCAAGGACCCCCCAATTTTTTTTTTTAAATCCCAGGGATAAGCTCAGGGTACGCATACCTTGCCGATCCCCCAAAAAACCATTAACGGCACCTTTCTGCAAATGCGCCCTCTGGCACGTTTGCAGAGGGGGAATTAATTCCCCTTGAATACTGAGGGTCCCTGTGGGCCACGTAGCCCACCAGGAACCTCCAGTATGTGCTAGGGGGCTGCCTTGCAGAGTCGTGTAAAGAGGCCACGCCTCTTTTTACACCTCTCTGCAATGCAGCCCCCTGGCGCATACTGGAGGTTCCTGGTGGGCTAGTTGGCCTCCAGGGACCCCCAGTATTCAATTCAATTCAAATTGACTTTATTTCGGATATATTGCAATCCATAAAAGTACAATACATTATACATTTCATTAAAAAACATCACAGAATTACAAAGTCAGTATAAAAAAAGTACATAAGACATATGAATTTCTTAACAGAGTGAGTAGACAAGATCGATACAAAGAAAGTGCAAGTGCAAGTCGAGCCCATATACAAAAATGCAAAAAGTACTTCAGGCAGAAAATCACAGTTATTCATCTAGGCATTTTCTTATTCTCACAGATAATTTTAGATATTCTAACACCTGGAGAACACAATCAGAATGCAGTAGCTGTAAATATACAAGGGCGGGTCTAATTTGTTTAAAATTTAATTTCCTTAAAAGAGTAACAAGATACCGCCTACGGGGGTACTCATAAAATGTACATAAAAATATAAAATGCAGCATGTCCTGTGGAGACTTCCCGTCGCAGCCACAGGGTGCTGCAGATTTTTTAAAAATGTCCAACTTTGGTCTGATTAAAATGTGATGAAAGATGTTGAATCTAAATCGAGTCAGCAAAAATTTGTCATGGGAAGTAAAGGAGCCTGTTAGGTACAATTCCATAGTGTCACATGTTCTTAACATGATATACTTTCTAACATTTGGTTTCAAGAGCTCAACTTCATCTCTTAGGGCACTACGGTTCATAAAAAAGGCCCTCTTAATTGCTGCAACATCACCCTTGACTATATCCCCCGGATTTTCAAACATGTTTAGGCGCCCAAGCTTCAAAAATTGGGACTTCAAATATTTGAGCCAGGGTACACACATGGCATAATCCATTGAAACAAGATCTTCCAATATCTGGTGGGTTAAGGGAATATCATGGTTTAGCCATAATTTTGTCCAGCATAACAGTGGTTTCAAGCCAACAATATCTGAAACATACTGACAGCCAAGCTCTTCATGTGCAGCTAAATTCGGTGTACTACCTGGGACACACAACAAGCGCTTTAAGAAGTTATTTTCGGCTATTTGTATTTGTTCACCATTTGTGTAGCCCCATATCTCGCTGCCGTAAACTGCGGTGGATATGGATTTAGCACTATATAGTTGCATCATGGCCACCATCGGCTTTTTCCCCAATTTACTGGCAAAATTAAAAATCGAGGCATTCACTCTGGTCATTTCACCCTTCTTTCTGGCCAGATGCGGAGCCCAACTGAGCTTAGTGTCAAATAAAACACCCAAATATGAGAATGTATTAGTAACAGGGATCACAACATCATTTAATTTAAAAACAAACTTCTTTTTTGGTTGACGGCCAACATGCATAATGTAGGATTTGAATTATTGACCATAAGGTCCCTGTCAAACATAAAGTTGTTAAAAGCATTCAGCAGTGCTTGGAGACCCTTCTCTGTTCGTGATATTAAAACCGCGTCATCCGCGTATAAAAGTAAGGGAATGCCCCTCGCTCCAGCTCTAGGACAATCTGATTTTATCTCTTGCAATTCAGACTCTAGGTCATTTATGTAAAAGTTAAAAAGAAATGGGGCCAAGATACACCCCTGCCGTACTCCTTTATTAGTACTAAACTTGCCTGTGGTTTCCCCATTCGCTGAGAACCTCACATTGCCTCTTGTGTCATTATGTAGGTCCGCAAGGAAATCCACAATCCCCCTGTCAACGCCTTTGTCCCTCATGGTCTGCCACAGCCTCCCCCTGTTGACACAGTCAAAGGCTGACGACAGATCCATGAAGGCTAGGTGAATTGCTCCTTTTTGTACAACAGTGTATTTATTCAAAATAAGAAACAAATTAAGGCACTGGGTTATGGTAGAGCGGCCTTCACAGAAACCATATTGGCAAGTCGACATAATATTATTATCAGTCGCCCAGCTTACTAAACGTTGAAGTAAAACTCTCCCCATAATTTTAACCATTGAGTCGATCAGGGATATTGGTCGATAACAAAGAGGACTTCCCCTGTCACCTTTCTTAAAAACAGGGACTATGGTTGATAATCCCCACGTTCCCGGACAACCTACTCTGGCCGCAGCATTAAATACAGTAGCCAGAATTGGAGCCCAGAAAACTGGATCATATTTGTAAAGGTCCGGCGGAATTCCATCAGGACCAGGCGCTTTATTTGCTGTAAGGCCCATGATGGCAACCCGAACCTCGCTTATTTCAAATATTACTGCTCCCCACAAGGGGGGCAGCAGCACTAGTTCCAACACCCTCTAAAAAGTACAGGCTTTTAAAGTGGCTTTCCCATTCTTCTTTTGTTATGCAGCAAGCAAGTCCATCACACGGGTCATCGGTCAAAAAAGGTTTTTTAACCAGTGCCCAGAACTTGGTGCTGCTCTTCAGGGTGGAGGGATCAAGTAATTCCTGCCAAGCCTCCTTCCTAAGGAACTCCTTACGGGCGACAGTAATAGCCTTATTTTCTTTCCTACAAGCTTTTACCTCCTCCTGGTTCCTCGGTGAGGCTGACAAAGCGATCCTTAAATTGCGAGCAGCTTTGGTACAGTCATGGCTGAACCATTTCGGGCCTATTTTAGCCTGATTTTTATTAGGGACAGTAAGAAGCGCTGACCCCTTCTCCGACACATTTTGATAGGATTCTAGCACTAGCCTGGGGTCGCCCCCCTCAATCATGCAAATTTTGATGTCCTCTGTACAACTTTCAACAATATTTTTGTAGAGGATATCTGCAGATTCCAATGACCATTTTAACCTCCTCCTCCCGTCAGTTGTTCCCAAATTGCCTTGACTAATGGTCTTATTTCCCTTCTTTGCCCAGGGGCATTTCAAGCAGATTGTTAAGGGATTATGGTCACTGAATTCGCTCGAGACAATGCAGAAAGAGTCTAAAAAAATTTGCATCGGCCGGGGGGCCAGTATATGGTCTATAAAGGTACCCCTACCATGTCCGTTAAAGGTTGGGATATCAAAACAATACAAAGGGTCTTTAAAAGACATCGCCAATGAAAGGTCAAGATCATCCATTAGATTGTTGCACAATTCCCCCTCCTTAGTGTGTTCCATATGGAGATAACATGCACGTTCACAAGACATTTCTGGTAAGCATTTATGTAAAGGATCTATACAGGGATGCAAATTAAAATCCCCCATAATCAACAAATTATGACCTAGGTCCTTCATATTATTGGAAACAAAAGAATGTAGAATAAAAATGTCATTCCTGGCCTCACTGTCATAAATAGCATTGTAGAAATTCACCAAACCCACACTGACATTTCCTCCAGATAAGACCAAGCCCAATACACCTGTGTGCTTGGCTTCAACTCTACGTACTCCGCAAGGTATTAATATAGAAATAAAAGTTACAAGGCCCCCCTTCGGCCTACCCCTTAAAGATGGCAAAGCGGGTACATAAAAAGCCTTGTAGCCTTCCAGGAAAAGGTTACAGCCCACCTCCCAGGTTTCTTGTAAACAGATGATCGAAAACTGTTTAATATAGGTCACCCAATTTTCATCACACATTTTCGCCGCAAGACCTGCAATATTCCAAGAAACAACCTGGCATCCTGGGTTAGTAACCTCCGGGATATCTGAATTTATATTTGTAAGTTCACCTGTAGCCACAGTATCCTGAGCCGCAGGTGCCATCCGTCAGTCGCACATCTCAAGGCCAGATAATGCTTCATACCTGTTCTGTGTAATTAGATCCGTGCCATAACGATAAGGACCAACACTATTACTCCTGTTATAAACATCAATGGGTCCGTCTGACCTACAAGGATTCATGATGTTATAGAAGAATTGAGAATCTTGAACAGGGGTATATGGTTCAAACGCCCGCCTGGTTAAGCTCTGTTGTGGTGTAGGTTTACAGAGATGCGCATAAAAGTAGCCTAGCGGGCGTACACAGATACTATTTTCATTATAGACCAGTGAAGAAGCTCTCAAGAGAACAGTTGCCACATGCTGAGGGTGTTTGAAATTGATGACTATACAGTCTCCAGAGCTAGATTTTTTAGAAGGTCCCACCCAATTTACGCGTCTAACTACCATTATCTGGTCAGAATATGCTATGGGAAAACCACAATTTTTGTTAAGCCACGCTACAGTCTTGTTTTTCAGTGAACTGTGGGATTCATCATAAGGAGATGCAGGATGTGTGCCGCAAGGAGGGACATTAGTTAACACTGCCACATATGGAGCACAGTCAGGTGGTAAGTTTAGATAGCGATTGTGCCTTGGGTGACTGAGGGTTCTACTGTTTTGAGATGTTATAGATGGTTGTGACTGCGGGGCTGATACCACTGGGGCATCCAATATATTAGGTCTATCAGGCTCTGCTGGTGCCACTAGAACAGTATTCCCCCTATCTTTATTCCGTGTGTCATTGGCTTCATCAGATTCTTTCCCTTTCCCCCCACAGTGAACTGTACCACCAAATGTTGCAGTCTTCTGTGATGATAACAGACCACCCAGCCTTGTAACTTCCTTTGCTAAGTTATCAATCTTATTAGTTAAAGGTTTGATAAGCGCTTCAATTTTTGATGTTAATGAAACTTCAAGATTTTTTATTAAAGAGGCAAGCAAGTCAGAATTTAGATGACCCCCATTACCATTAATGCCTGTAAAGACAAAAGGGGTTATAGCAGCAGGGCCACTAGTCGTCTTACCATCCTTTTTTTTAGCCTTGGAGTTATTAGGTTTACCATTATCTTTTTGAGATACTGTTCTACAGGTTCTTATGGGTCTAATTTCAGGTTGGATTGCAGGTTGGGTCTCATTCAATACATCGGTATCATCAATTAGCTGCACTAGTGGGTCAGAATAGACCTCAACACTCACTGTAATGGGCACTGGGGGGTCAATAGAAATGATATCGTTGGTATTAGCAACAAAGTCTATGGGCGGAGTAATATCAGGGGGTGTTTCTAGTAAGTCCCCTGTCACAGTGGCCTTCCCCAACGATGCACGTCTATTATTGTTAATCTGGTTTACTTTCCTAACCAAGAAATTATCCATAGACGCTGGGCCTACCATAACCTTATCAGTTTTGGGTTTAGACATCATAAGCAATGAGGCTATCAACTTACAAACAAATACGCACTAGTGTACTCACTCACAGTCAAGTATTAAAACAACAAAACTAACAGTTTATGAAAATTAAGTCTTACGTGCACACAGCACGATGACAGTCAGGTTGAGGCGCTACAGGGTCCCTGGCCCAGTCCAGTCTCCTCAGGCCTCTGAGGGCCACAGAGGGCCCGCCCTTTGCCCGGGCTTAGCCCGGCGCTGCCCGCGCGCTCCCGCGTCGCGGGGGGCGGTGCTGCACTATATGCGCCGCCTGGCGCCAACTCTCGAGACGTGGCTTCCGGGCGCTAGGAGCGCTGGGGGTTGTAGTCCTTACCCCCGAGTCCCGGTGTATGCTGCAGCGCTCGGTGTCAGAGAGCGCCGCGGCTGGAGGCTGAAGGTCAGGCTGTTCGTGGTCCTTCCAAGCGGGACCCCTGTTGCGTGCTGTAAGTCCCCCGCTCTGCCGGGAGCGGTGCTGCACTATATGCGCCGCCTGGCGCCAACTCTCGGGACGCGGCTTCCGGGCGCTAGGAGCGCTGGGGGTTGTAGTCCTTACCCCCGAGTCCCGGTGTATGCTGCAGCGCTCGGTGTCAGAGAGCGCCGCGGCTGGAGGCTGAAGGTCAGGCTGTTCGTGGTCCTTCCAAGCGGGACCCCTGTTGCGTGCTGTAAGTCCCCCTGAAGGTTCCGGGTGGGCTAGTTGGCCCCCAGGGACCCCCAGTATGCAAGGGGAGTTAGTTTCCTGTCTGCAAATGCGCTAGGGGGTTGCCTTGCAGGGATGTGTAAAGAGGCCATGCCCCTTTTTACACTTCTCTGTATGGCAGTCCCCTGGTGCATACTGGAGGTTCTTGACCCCCTAGGCCTCCTTAGGAGGTCCCACAAGGACCCCCAAGGACCCCCCAATTTTTTTTTTTAAATCCCAGGGATAAGCTCAGGGTACGCGTACCTTGCCGATCCCCCAAAAAACCATTAACGGCACCTTTCTGCAAATGCGCCCTCTGGCACTTTTGCAGAGGGGGAATTAATTCCCCTTGAATACTGAGGGTCCCTGTGGGCCACGTAGCCCACCAGGAACCTCCAGTATGTGCTAGGGGGCTGCCTTGCAGAGTCGTGTAAAGAGGCCACGCCTCTTTTTACACCTCTCTGCAATGCAGCCCCCTGGCGCATACTGGAGGTTCCTGGTGGGCTAGTTGGCCTCCAGGGACCCCCAGTATTGAAGGGGAATTAGTTCCCCCTCTGCAAACACACCAGGGGCGCGTTTGCAGAGTGGTGCAATCCGTCAACTCAAGCCCTTCCCCTTCCCTGCACCACTCTGCAAACGCGCCCCCTGGCGCGTTTGCAGAGGGGGAAGTAATTTCCCTTGAATACTGGGGGTCCCTGGGGGCCAACTAGGTCACCAGGTACTTCCAGTAAGTTCCACAGAGGTGCTTTGCAGAGTGTTGTTAAAAGGGGCATGGCCTCATTCCACCTCTTTGCAATGCAGCTCCCTGGTGCATACTGGATGTTCCTGGTGGGCTGGTTGGTCCCCAGGGACCCCCAATATGCAAGGGGAATTAGGTCCCCCTCTGTAAAACACGCCAGGGGGCTGCATTGCAGAGAGGTGTAAAAAGGGGTGGGCCTCATTACCCCTCTGTTCAACGCAGCCCCCTGGCGCATACCGGAGGTTCCGGGTGGGCTAGTTGGCCCCCAGGGACCCCCAGTATGCAAGAGGAATTTGTTCACCCTCTGCAAACGCACCAGGGGGCTGCATTGCAGAGAGGGGTAATGAGGCCAGGCCCTTTTTTCCACCTCTCCGCAATGCAGCCCTCTGGCGCATACTGGAGGTTCCTGGTGGGCTAGTTGGCCCCCAGAGACCCTCAGTATTCAAGGGGAATTAGTGCTCACTCTGCAAACGCACCAAGGGGCTGCCTTGCAGAGAACTGTAAAGAGGCCATGCCCCTTTTTACACCTCTCTGAGAGGCAGCCCCCTGGCCATACTGGAGGTTCCTACCCCATAGGCCTGCTCAGGGGGTCCCACAAGGACCCCCAAGGCCCCCCACATTTTATTTTTTTTTTAAATCCCGGAATACATGCAGGGTACGCGTACCCTGCCAATCCCAAATAAAACATAAAGGCACCACTCTGAAAATGCGCCCCCTGGCACGTTTGCAGAGGGGGGAATAATTCCCCTTGAATACTGGGGGTCCCTGGGGGCCACGTAGCCCACCAGGAACCTCCAGTATGCCCTAGGGGGCTGCCTTGCAGAGATGTGTAAAGAGGCCACGCCCCTTTTTACACCTCTCTGCAACTCAGCCCCCTGGCGCATACTGGAGGTTCCTGAAGGGCTAGTTGGCCTCCAGGGACCCCCAGTATTCAAGGGGAATTAGTTCGCCCTCTGCAAACGCGCCAGGGGGCGCATTTGCAGAGTGGTGCAATCCGTCACCTCAAGCCCTGCCCCCTTCCTGCACCACTCTGCAAATGAGCTTCGTGGCGTGTTTGCAGAGGGGGAAGTAATTTTCCTTGAATATTGGGTGTCCCTGGGGGCCAACTAGCTCACCAGGTACCTCCAGTAAGTGCCATGGAGCTGCTTTGCAGAGTGTTGTACAAAGGGGCGTGGCCTCATTACAACTCTCTGCAATGCACCTCCCTGCTGCATACTGGAGGTTCCTGGTTGGCTAGTAGGCCCCAGGGACCCCCAATATGCAAGGGGAATTAGTTTCCCCTCTGTAAACGCGCCAGGGGGCTGCGTTGCAGAGTGGTGTTAAAAGGGGCGTAGCCTCATTACACCTCTCTGCAATGCAGCTTCCTGGCGCATACTGGAGGTTCCTGGTGGGCTAGTTGGCCCCCATGGACCCCCAATATGCAAGGGGAATTAGTTCCCCCTCTGTAAACGCGCTAGGGGGCTGTGTTGCAGAGAGGTGTAAAAAGGGGCGGGCTTCATTACACCTCTGTGCAACGCAGTCCCCTGGCGCATACTGGAGGTTCCTGGTGGGCTAGTTGGCCCCCACGGACCCCCCTATGCAAGGGGAATTAGTTCCCCCTCTGCAAACGTGCCAGGGGGCTGCATTGCAGAGAGGTGTAATGAGGCCACGCCCCTTTTTACACCTCTGTGCAATGCAGCCCTCTGGGGCATACTGGAGGTTCCTGGTTGGCTAGTTGGCCCACAGGGACCCCCAGTATTCAACGGGAATTAGTTCCCCCTCTGCAAACGCACAGGGGGCTGCCTTGACGTGTAAAGAAGCCACGCCCCTTTTTACACCTCTCTGCAAGGCAGCCCCCTGGTGCATACTGGAGGTTCCTGACCACCTAGGCCTGCTCAGGGGGTCCCACGAGGACCCCCAAGGACAAATAATTTTTTATTTTTTATATAAATCCCGGGATACATGCAGTTCCCAAAAAAACCCATGAAGGCACCACTTTGCAAATGCGCCCCCTGCCGCGTTTGCAGAGGGGAAATAATTCCCCTTGAATACTGGGGGTCCCTGGGGGCCAAGTATCCCACCAGGAACCTCCAGTATGCGCTAGGGGGCTGCCTTGAAGAGATGTGTAAAAAAGCCACGCCCCTTTTTACACCTCTCTGCAACGCAGACCCCTGGCGCATACTGGAGGTTCCTGGTGGGATAGTTGGCCTCCAGGGACCCCCAGTATGCAAGGAGACTTAATCCCCCAACTTAGAACGTGCTACGGGGCGCGTTTGCACAGTGGTGAAGGTAGGGGGTGGGGCTTGAGGTGATATGTGTGCAAACATGCCCTGTGGCGCGTATTCAAGTTGGGGAATTAATTCCTCTTCAATCCAGAGGTTCCCTAGGGGCCAAGTAGTCAAACAGGAACCTCCATTAAGCCCCACGGAGCTTCATTGCAGCGTGTTGTAAAAAGGGGCGTGCCCTCTGAACACCTCTCTGCAACACAGCTTCCTTGCGCATACTGGAGGTACCTGGTGGGCTAGTTGGCTCACAGGGGACCTCAGGATTGAAGAATAATTAATTCCCCAATCTAAAACGCGCCACAGGGAGTGTTTGCACACATGTCACCTCAGGCCCCACCCCCTTCCTTCACTTTTGAGCACAATATTCCTCTAAAATCAGCGGAACTACGAATTTCGATGTACTCACCTGTTATCACAAGAGACGTCAGTGCTGCATCTTTGAGCCCAGCACAGACCCTAAAAAGTAAATCTAAGCGTACTTACCAGTAACTTGTATTTCCTTCCATAGGAATCTATTCTGTGGTTTCACCAGAAAAGTTTCTAAGTGTCTATTTTTGAAACGTACAAATATTCCTCTAAAATCAGCCGAACTACGAATTCCGATTTACTCACCTGTAATCAGTACTGCATCTTTCAGCCCACTACTGATCATGAAAAGTAATTCTAATCGTAGTTACAGTAACTTGAATTTCCTTTCTAGGCTAACATTGACTGGTTTCACTTGGACATTTTTCTAAGTGTGGAGTTTTTGAACTTTAAAAAATTCCTTTAAAATCAGGCTAACTACGAATTTCGATTTACTCACCTTTTATCAGGAGAGACCTCAGTGCTGCATCTTTCAGCCCACTACTGATCCTGAAAAGTAGTTCTAACCATACTTACAGTAACTTGAATTTCCTTCCATAGGCTAACATTGACTGGTTTCACTTGGAAATTCTTCTAAGTGTGGAGTTTTGGAACTTTAAAAAATTCCTCAAAAATCAGCCGAACTACGAATTCCAATTTACTCACCTGTTATCAGGAGAGACCTCAGTGCTGCATCTTTCAGCCCACTACTGATCATGAAAAGTAGTTCTAATCATACTTACAGTAACTTGAATTTCCTTCCATAGGCTAACATTGACTGGTTTCACTTGGAAATTCTTCTAAGTGTGGAGTTTTGGAACCTAAAAAAATTCCTCAAAAATCAGTCGAACTACGAATTCCAATTTACTCACCTGTTATCAGGAGATACCTCAGTGCTGCATCTTTCAGCTCACTACTGTTCCTGAAAAGTAAATTTAACTGTACTTACCAGTAACTTGAATTTCCTTCTATAGGATATAATTGCCTGCTATATATAAAATATATATAAATTAAAAAAATATTAAATAAAAAAAACATTACAATTTCAATATTTAAAAAAAAAAATTCAATTTATATTACAAATATGTAATGTAATTAAAAAAATAAAATATCTAAAATAAACACTTTAAAACAATGTAGTAAATTAGTATAAAAAAATATAACAATTAATACATTTAAAAATTATCATTTACAAAACCTTTGAAATTCGCAGAAAAAAACATTGGTTTCAGCCACGTTATAGTTAAAAATTAGCATTTAAAAAACCTTACAAATTCACTGAAAAAACCATAGGTTTCACACACGTTATAGTTAAAAATTAGCATTTAAAAAACCTTAGAAATTCACTGAAAAAACTATAGGTTTCACACATGGTATAGTTAGCTGGACATTTCACTCATACAAAACTATTGAAATTCCCACGTTATAGTTAGTTTAGTTAACTATAACTCGCGCGCCCGCAATGCACAACTGATGTCGTCACATACTACATCACTCATGACTCCACCGCTTTGTGTGATACCTCTACTCAACTGGAGTACTTAAGTTTCTACTGGCTAATCAGTAAGTTCTACCTTGTTGGGTAAATGTATAGTGCTTTTACTACACTACAGCTGTGTAAAGTGCCAGAAGAGTTGTCTCCAGTGACCATGTGTGTGTTACTTTGCCATCGCGCCGAAGGGCGCAGGGGTCCCTTGAGTGAGCTGTCCATCATAGTGGGTAAATGGTGGAAAGATGGTGCACACCGCGAGTGTGTGGCGGGGGCAAACAGGCAGACCTTCTATGCGAGTTCATATGCCTCTTGTGTGTATAAAAAGTCAGAGACCGATCAGAGCAGCAGATGAGAAGAAAGAAGCTCCTGGTCACAGGAACTGCACGGGGATTGCGCTCATGAAAGTCAAGGATGCAAAGGACTCTATACAGCATCACAGATAATTTTCGACGGTAGATATGGGGAGAAAGCACACCTGCCCTGCCTCGACAAAGCTCACAATTGTTTTTGGCTGATGAATGCGTTACTGAATTTGAGCTTCAACTCGGGCATGACTTGTAACTATTCTCTGACCCTGCCTCGGGCACCTGGTTGTTTAGGGTCAGGACAGGGTCAGAGAACAGTTGCGAGTAAGCACTTCAACTCTGGCAGCTTGCCGACGCCATTTGTAACTATTCTCTGACCCTGCCTCGGGCACCCGGCTGTTTAGGGTCAGGACAGGGTCAGAGAATAGTTGCAACAAGTAAGCAACTTCAACTCTGGCAGCTTGCCGGTGCCATTACCATTACCTGTCTTCCCTTAACTCTGTAAGTGCTTCCTGTAGAGTTTTAATTTTGGTGACAGGAGCATCCTGCCAGAATGTAAATCCCGCGCGCGAGCGGATTTTTCGGCAATTTACTGAGATTCGCGGATCATGAAATTGCCGAAAATCCGCAAATTCCGCGAGCGGAATGGATTTTGCGCCCATAGTTACCTAGAAGGCTAGCCATAACTCTAGGGTGAGCAGCCTGGTCTTGATACCAAAATTAGGTAAGATATATGACATCTTTAGGAGTAGCCGAATAGAGGGTTCTGGGTAGAAAAGGTGATCAACTCCCGGGGGGATGTGTTCACCTCAGGTGAGGATTAGCTGCAGGGTCTAGCAGCGCATTGGTTACTTGCTCCCACATCCCTAACTCCCCTAAATAAGGGACACCCCTAATACCAGAATCTCAGTTCTGAACAACCTTCATCAAAGAAAACAGAAGAAGAGACCTGTGTCTGGGATAACAGAACTTGCACAAAGCAAAAGAGGGATACCGAGCACCTGTGGCAATGCTCCTAGAACTGCCTGACCAAAGCTCGTACTAGGCTATCTCTTGTTTCTCCCCAGTCAGAAAGACCCCCTGTGGAAGCCTGAAGAACCCTCAGACTCTCCTGGACTAGTAGCACTAATCCCCTGCAAACTACAGGTAAAACAGCGCTCCTGATCTGAAGAATCACTGGTCATTGGGCCCTCCGAGGGATCACCCAAATCCATGTGGTCTAGTGCATTGTGGGAACTGAAGTCCCGCCTTCCATGAAGTTACAGGCAGCCACCCCATTCCCTGGGACCACCAGACTTTGAAGTAACCTTCTGATCTACTTACCACTGCCAAAGCGAGTTGGTCGCAGTCCAGCAACTAACCTCTGCATTCGACGTTGCATCTACAGAGACCTCGATCTGACATTCAGCCGACATCAACAGCAGCCATGGTATTGTGTTTTTGCAGCGTTTTCCCTGTAGCACTGTTTCAGCAGTAAAAGCAGCTCTCCCGCGGCTCCTGTTCAGCACCAGGGACAGCCAGGACAACTTTGCACTCAGGCTCCACGGGCCAGGTAAAATTGAACTGACTGTCGTGGCTTGCTCCTGGGACCCACATCACTGCTACCCCGCAAGGGTACAACGCGACTCGACCTACACTAATGGTTTTTCCCATTGACCGCAATTTTCACTGTATTGCTTTGCACGGTTTTATGTTGCTTTAAAAATCTATAACTCTGGTTATATGTATGCTATTCTGTTTCTTCAAGTGTCTAAATTACAAAAAAAATACATTCTATTTTTATAAATTGGTTTCAAAGTTCTCACAAGTTGTCTCAATTACTTATTGGCCATGTTGGTACTTTGAAATGCTTCACATATGTTCCTCTAGTAAAGCCTGACTGCTCTTTGCCACACTACAAGGACTGAGCTAAAGATTTTTTATTGTGAATCCAAGGAACATCTTTTGGGTATCAGGATAGTATTGCATGGTGAGGCCTAATCCCCACAACACATAATACTCCACTTTCCTACAGTTACCCCATGTGATTGGCCGACAATGCAGGGACAGAGGCTTGCAAGGAACAGAAAACATTTTTTAACACAGTCCATGTCCATTGAATTGACTTTTGCTGGGTTTAGAAATAAAGTTTCCTTTTTGGAAAGACATTGGGGAGAGCAGGAAGGGGACTCTAAGACTACTGCCTTTTCCCCTTAGGTAACCAGACAAGATTCTCAAAGGAAAGGGGTCCCACGGAGACCCAGTTCCCTTTGCGAATCAGTTACCACCTCCTTTAAGATGGTAACTTATTAATAGTTTTGAATCCCAATTGCAGTCACAAACCATTGATACATACCATACTGATTCATAATTAGTAAGGAATACCCCTTTCACAGAGCTTCCTAGTTACGATTCAGTGTGAGCCGCAAATCTAATTTTGTGAGTCAGAAATGTTTTTCTCACTCTCAAAATGGGCTTAGTATATAGATATTGGCTCTTTTGCAGTCACAGAGAATGATTTTATGAATCAAAGGGTTGTGACCAAAAATGGGTTTTGTACATTGGACCGTAGATTTCATGCTTTTCCTTCAGGTATCTCTGCATAGTTAAAAACTGTATTGCTTTGCACGGGTTTATGTTGCTTTAAAAATCTATAACTCTGGTTATATGTATGCTATTCTGTTTCTTCAAGTGTCTAAATTACAAAAAAATACATTCTATTTTTATAAATTGGTTTCAAAGTTCTCACAAGTTGTCTCAATTACTTATTGGCCATGTTGTCCAAAGGAGTAGACGCCTCTGTTTCCCAGCTCAATACCTAGTCACAAAGTCTGCAAGTGGCCTTTCTTGTATTCAATGTATTTCCTGGGCGCATTAGTGAATAATTCTAAAATGAGGGAATCTTTGCAATTTGTCTCCTGCCTATGAAGGTTCTCTTGTGCAAACTACACCTTTGCCTTCCTGTTCTAAATGTGCAGAAACATGTGATGGTAAAGCACTTTCTTTGTCCCCAGTGGTCAACAAGTCTTCCTCCAACATAAAATGTATTACTGCCTCTTTCTCCTGTTTTACACAAAACAATGGCAGTGTTTAAGAGTAGGGGGCTTTTTATCATACATGCACTTTGTTCAGGTGAAAGGATAAGTACATTTCTAAAAACTGAAAGCATTATTTTCCCTTTAAAATTCCAAGCCCTCGTGAATTTTCTTAAGCTCAGTTAAATATGATTACGCATTCTAAACAAAAATTTCAGCCTTGGCATCATCTGAAGCAAACATTGTGGGGAAGCTTATAATGCAATACTTCCTGAATGCTCTTCACTTCCTCTGCTACCAATTTGACATACAATGTACAAGAAAGAAAGATCCACTATGCTTTTCTCTGATTCAAAACACCATCATCATTTATTGCTGTAGGTAGGCTTTGTATAGCTGGTGATAGACAGTGGCTTACCAAACTTTTCTCCAGGTAATGCAGTTTAACCTTCTTTTTTATCTCACCAAATTGATGTTTGCTTTTTTTACAGAGCAGCCTGAATCCAATTAAGGGGATGGGTGTCGCCTCATTGAGTGTCATCTACAGCTCCCTCATCATTTCCTCAATGTTCCTGCCATCTATAATTATCAGGAAATTTGGTTGCAAGTGGACTCTGGTTGGCTCCATGTGTTGCTATGTCACATACACATTGGCAAACTTCTACCCACAATGGTACTTAACATATTGAACTTTTGTCATGTAGTAAAATAAATAATCGGCTGTAGACCGCCAATAAAGTGCCATTATACACCATGCATTCAGGGATTTCAAGCCAATATCAATTAGAGAAAAGGTGAACAGCAAGTACCAGAATGCAATGTTGTTTACTGAAAAGCCACCTCTGGTGCCACACTTGAGATATGGCTACTTGGTGACTAGGAGCCATATTGTTTGTTGGATAGTGAAACCTAGATAGTTCCTATCAAGTTCACCTTGAAATATGGGTCTTGGGCGCCTACTTAGAAACCTGCCACCCTGAAGAATATAAAAACAAGTATTGTGAAAGCCAACAGGTCGCAGCTTTTGTACATATTGGGTCTGCGAATGCTGTTTGGCAAATCAGTGCAGCGTTAGCAAAAGAAAAAGAAAGATTTTATTTCCCCACTGTACATATATTCTTAATTCTACCTAGGTTGCTCACGTTCATTAATCTGATCATTTGCTACATGTTGGTTTACTTTCAATTTTGTACCTCAGTGCCTTTGTCTTTTGGCCCTAAGCCTATAATATCATTACATACAACCTCATCTAGAACTTGGCGGCTGGCCCAACCTGTGCCAGGGCAACAGAATAATTTACTCCATCGCCCTGATGGAGGTGTCACCTGTCAAATTTTGAAATGTCCGTCCGCCTGACAGATATTTCAAGCACTGATAGGAACCACCATCAAGGCAGTTCCTGCCAATGCATTGAAACTTTGCCGAATGGCTCCATCAAACATGACAAAGCCATATGGCAAAGATAGAATTTTTAATATTTTCAAAACAAAAATCCTAAAGCTGTATTTTCTTTTTGAAAAAAAAGTGTGCCCCCCCCCCCCCTTGCCATGGGAGTTTCTTCTCAAAGTGAGGGGACTATGAAAAACAGCTATATGTCTGCCCATCTAAATTAGGTGAGTGGACATATATAGGCAAATCTACAATGGCCCTTAATCCGTTGGGGTGTAGTAACAAGTACCCCCTGGGAAGAGTTTAGATTCCTAGGGCAGGGCAATATACAATTGAGAGAAATATCCCTAGGCAACTCAGAGTCAAGACAAGTTAAAAGACCATAGAATTCACATGTATGATATAGGACTCAGGGTACGTGCAAAATCATAAATAAATAAAAATGTCTTTAATTCAAATTTAATTTAAAAACATTATGAGACAAAAGGTATCCATCTAGTGAAATCGACGGACATACATGTTCGATAAGACATAACAATATACAATGGATAGAGAGACAAAAATGCAACAAACAATATATAGATAGGAATTCTTGGGAGTAGCTATACAATTGATCTTTTCTAGGTGCGTTTTGGCATATAATGCTCCTTCATTAGGAAAGCCACAAAACACCCTAAATGAAGAAATTTAAAATAAGTTCACCTGAGTCCAACGATTCACAACGAGAAAATGGTGTGACTATCACTACCTTCAAAAAACCGCCAACCTCTAGCTGTGAGTGGAGTGAACAAGGGTGAGTAAGTGAGCCTCTAGAAGAGACCATCACGGATAGCGTGGAAATGTTTTTGCACACATAAGAGGATAGTGTCTATTCTGGAGAAAGGACGGGAAAGGGGGGAAGTATTTGGGGGTGGATGGTTTGGGGGGCAGAGAAATGATTTACAATATGTTATCTTAAGCATTAAATATTCTTGCGTTTGTCATGATAAGTAGTTTGAGGTTAATCACCTTAACCCTTTTTAAAACATGGTGGTGGAGACTACTTAAGTGTCTATGATAAAACATTTACCAGATGTGAGATTCATGTCTGGTCACCAAATTCGAACAGACTGGATAAGTATCTAATAATTAGGAAGTGGTCATTTATATGTGGACCCATGGGACAGAAGATAATTTTACCAAGAGTTCAGGCGGTGCATTGTCTATGCCCCAAAACTGATAATTATTCCAGTAAAGTCCGATGAATGTGCACTAAATAATATAATGATGAAAATGGGAGAAAGAAAAAGTTTTAAAATGGGAAGAAGCTAAATTGTGTGTCTAAAGGCAAAGTAATATGTATGAATACCTTAATAGTGAGTGATAAATGGAGCCTTGTACTTCTAATATGAGGTTTACATAAAAGGCCGACTTTCAGGACTTCGTCTCAGAAACAGAATATGTTTGTAATACAGGGATGCGGGAACCACACTATATTTCTAAAGTCAAGATGAAAATTGATACATCAAAATTAAATCCGTTGGGCCATCTCGGAAGTTTGGCCACAACGGAGAAGAAGTAGTTTTGGACATCGTCAAACTATGGTCCATTTGTATTAAAACCTGACGGTTGGATCATAATGTTGGTGGGGAGGGACCTCCGTGAAGAGTTAAATCTAGCCCTTATTATTTTATTCTCTTCACTCTAAAAATGCATAATGAGCTTCTGACAAACATACGTATATTATCCTTATTAGTTATATTTAAAGTTATTACGCAAAACTCTTGAAAGGATCACCATCTTGGCATGGCCCATGAATCTCGATCTTTGTTGGGTATTGTATATTTGTATCATGACTGCTAGTTACTGATTTGCCAATTGTTACATCTATTTGTAAAATGATTTAGATTAAAGTGCCCTTTCAAATATAAATAAATTAATGTATTCTGACTGGAGAATTGAAGTGCCATCACAAAATATTATCCCTCGGAGTTTGTCTGTAAAAAAATGTGAGGCATTAGTATTTTTCAGATGCCCTGTGTAATGCACAAATCATATAATCTTATCAATGGGCAGCCAACATTCAATTTAAATGTGAAAATAAATAAAAGAATAATTAAGAAATAATTATGGCCTAATGATACCCTCACACGGAACTCTGGATATTCAATAGCCTAAATAGTTAACAAATGGGTGTTACCATATTGTGGTAATGAAGTGGTACATTTTGATATCAAATTTCTTGTTGCTGCTATCTCTACTGTCACTTTGTTCGGTCAAGTTTCTTTTGAACCCCTGTCTCATGTGTATTTGAAAAAGCTTTGAAGTGTTTCTTTCATTTAAATGAACTTTTAGATTACTTTTTTGTTCCACCTTTTTCAATAGACATTTTGGATTAGAAGTTTTTGAAACTCAGATAGAGCATTACAATTTAAAGTAGTCCATTTAAATAAAAATCAGTCATCACCAAATGAGACATTATGTGCCAAAAATACAAAAACATCAATGACACTTAAAAACGTAGATACCGAAGGTGATGGTAAAACATGGCTGTACATTGAATTACAAAAGTAGAGACATTACAACATATTTAATTCATATACAATAACTTAACATTTTGAAAATATTGCACCTCTATAGTAATACATCACATACTCATGAATACCTTTGTGAATCATCCCCAAAATGAGTATGTATGTTCAACCTAAACACAAAAATGTGTCTACAGATTCTGTTATGCATCTCTTGATTAAAATAACTTAAATCTTCTGCTCTCTGGTGCTTTATAACATCCTCTACGTTAAGCATATATAATACTGGATCATGAACTGATAATAGGATTGAATACATTTAATAAGAATACATAATAGTGGACATCTGGATTGATAAAAGACCTACAATCTTCAAGAAACCTATGGTTAAATGCCTCTTAATATGCCCATAAAACCGTATTAGGGATACATTTGATCTCAGGTGGTATATCCATAAAAGGTTTAAATAACGAATTACAAATATTATCTTGAGTTATTGTTTGTTATTCCAAAACTCTTGGTTTTATTGAATTGGACATTTAAGCTCATTATATACAGTGGAATGCTATTTATAGTTATTCATAGTTTTCCATGATCATTCTGTTGAGATCATTTCTAATGAGAGCGACAGATGAAAATATATGGATATGCCTCCATTTGCTGCTGAGGTGTGCATCCCCAAAATGATGTTTCTTATGCTTATCCATTTTTCAGTGAAACAATGCTCCTCTTGAAAGACTATTCTTCTTGAACAGGTGCTACAAAAATGTAATTAGATGAGATAAGAAAGTATTGTGTTCCTTCCCAGTAACAAATATACCTTTACAATCAAAGATAATGTGAGCATTTACCACTAATTATAAGGAAACTGTAAATTCCTATCAATAAGATTAACCATAACTATTTAAAAAATCTTTTGCTTTAATGAAACAAAACTTTTTTTCTCAAATGTAAATACTACAACAATATAAGATATGGCATTGTAAAACACGCACAGGGGTAAGACTAAAAATATCTAAAAGAAGAATTAAATTGGAAGGACAAAAGGAAAGGCAGTGACAAGACAACAGGCCCAAGGTAAGCCGAAATGCAAGCAAAACACCTTGGACTGATGGCAGAGATGAAGAAAGCCAAAGAAAGGCTCCCAGTACACAGAAACATATTTAGCAAAGCAAAGAAACAAAGAAACCATCAAATATATTTAATGTAAAACATATTCATAGCAGAAACCTATGTAAGAAAATCCATCAAGAATGTTATTAATACATTTGGAAAGCTATAGCTAAGTTAAATGCATAGACTAGAATTACATGAGTAAAGTAATCCTTGGAGGCCCAATGAAATCGATGACAAGAAACACATCCAATTGATTAAAATGAATACAGGAAAATGGCTAGTCAGTGTCATTGTAATGAGAATTTTGTATGGTGGAATGGTTTATTAAATGAATGCATTACTTTTCAGGTACACTTTGATCCCAACTGCTATTATCCTGGGATTAAGTGGAGGCCCATACTGGGCTTCAAAATGCACCTACCTTACATTAAGTGGAATTCGGTATGCAAAGAAAAATGGAAAAGACAAGATGAACGTTGTTAACCTTTATTTTGGAATATTTTTCCTGGTATACCAATCATCGGGTGTATGGGGAAATCTAATTTCTTCTTTGATATTTAGTCAGAGACACATTAATGGTAAGTAGCACACTTGTTTTTGTTTTTGTTATTAACAATCAACTATTTCATATATTGTATGTACCTGACCCTGTTTCATTAAGTTGGTTCATTACTGAACACTGCAAACGTCTCCAAACATAATACACTTTAGTCTAAACATATCTTTATCAAAACTGCCAATAGTGTCTCTACGCATGATCATCTCCATTTGAGTACTGCTCTCTGAGGCATCACACTCTCACCATATAAATTAGTACTTTGGGGTCTATTGGGATGGCGGGTGGCGATCCACCTGCCAATTTCCACCGCCGACCTACCAATTCCCCCCGCCATGGAAAGCCAGGTGGAGTTCACTTTCGGTGGCCCGTTGCGGGCACTCAGTGGTTGGTTTGGTTGGGGTGCACTTGGGGGGTACCCATTGTACCCCCCCTATATTTGCATGTACAACATGCATATATTGCATTGTGGCGGGTGCTGCTTACAGCAGCACCTGCCACAATGCAATATATGCAAGATCGTAATAGGCCCCTTAGTGTCCATAAGTACATCTAGTACCTCTAATTGGAAAGGCTGTAAAGTTATTTTAGGCCAGCATCAAAAGAGCTACAAATCTGTGAAAAACACAATTTCAGAACTCAATGAACATCTAACTCCTTCAGTCAATGAGAGGCCATCAAAGGCAATTCAGTGTCTAGAGTTCTACCATTCCTTCATTCATTCGGATTATCAATTCTGTTCACAGTATTTACAGATTAAAATGGCTTTCCTAAAGGGAGCTCAAATCTCCATGCCCAGCTCAAATCTCAGGAGGAAACAAAAAAAATCTGTGTTGTTCTCAATGGTTGTAATTCCCATTCCTAGCCATTTGGGATTTAAGGAGCCACTCATAATGAGGTCCCCCCGTTTAGCACTGCTGTGTAAGTACCATCCAAAGTCTAATAATCTCTTGTGGATTCTCTAGGAACTGTCTTCAACTACAAATACTGTGGAGCAGGCAATTGTCCAGACATGACCATTGGTTCACTTAATTCCACAGAAAAAACTCGACCGTCGACTGACTTAATCTACATACTGATGGGAGTTTATACTGGTATGTGTTTCTTCAAGATAATAATTATTTATGTGTCAAGGAGACTCTGCAAAGTTAAACTAAATAAATTAATATATCCTCATATGTCTCTTTCTTAACGTATTTGAATATCTGTGATGCTTTTTCTCAATTCGATCTTTCATGAACTAGAACTGAGACCTAAAGAAGACTTCAGTCATGGGGCACATAGGGAGAACAATGGCTTCTGAAAAACCACAGCCCTTCACTTACATTTCCTTAACAGACACAGCACACGGCTTGTCTTCAAAAGTGATAGGGTGTCAAAGTAGTATATTCAGCCACGGCCCGTCCTGGGAAGATCGGTGGGCCGGGTGAGCGGTGAATTTGAAGGACGATGAGGAGGGAAAATTATTTATTTATTTTATTTTCCCTCATCATCGCCCGTATAAATCCCCCCACATGACCCCACCACTCTTTCCTGCATGAACCACTGCTGAGTATAATTTGAAAAAGTGTAATAACTTTTCAACACTAAATTAAAAAACCAAGAATGTTTTATGCTAAAGCAATTAAAGCAACAGACATTAAGGATAGTGGCCCCACTGATTCCTGTTATATTGAACAAAAATTGAAAAATTATCTATGAAAATCCAGAATGAGATTACGCAGATGCTAAGCACAGCCTAAAGTCCTTCTTTCAATTTGCCCATGATCTCCAAGGAGCCTCGAAGCATTAGTTAGTGAGCACATCTGAATTATAAACTGTTGTGTTTCACAGAGAGATTTCAGCTGCTGAGCACTGGGTACAACATTGGGGAAGGAATGCTGGAATTAGTGCTTAAGCAGTGATATCTGGATGTTATTCCTCAAAACCTTGTAATCCCCATTATAAACCTGCCTACAGAATTACTGTGACCCCCAGTAACTTTAATTCCAGAGCCAGGAAAATAACAGGGATTACTCTAGACCACTGATGGGAGGTAGAATATTTTTGAGAAGGTCAAATGAACAGGACCACACCTTGAGATTTAAAAAGCTGAAGCTGTGGCTAAGCCAACTGGCCATGGTAGTTTCACCCCACTTTACATCCCAGGAGGCAAATTAATGCCTGGCAAGGTTTAGAAATTGCTGCACTAACAATAGAGTCATATGTTTGATGCAAAATTATTTTGTGGATTCGCCCCTGAATTGGAATTCTGTAGACCCAGCCATTGTTGTGAAAAATAATAAAGAACATTGTTACTTTCACTCGGGAGGATGATTTGGGATGTCTTAAAAAGATATTGCTGGAATTTCTTTTCAGGATGTTCAGTTTCTCAGACCTTTCTTTAAGGTTTTGTCTATATATCTGATTCTTGAAGAGAGATAGGCTTTTTCACTTTTCTGCTTACAATAGACATGGGGAGGGGCAATATAGAAAATCAAAAAGATCATGTTAAAGGATTCCTATCTTGCACTTTGACCTAACTGGCATAAGACTTCAAAAGTAGTGTGAGGAGACTATATTCACTCTAGTGGAACCCAACCTAATAAAAAAAACGACTCACAGTGTGAAAATCACACTATTTACAAAGTATGCAGACTTTGTTCTGAAGGTTACATTTTTCAGAGGTTTTCTATGCACAAGGGCACGGAGGTGAATAATATTAATATCCTACAGAATCGTTTTCTTAACATAAAACATGGATATATGCAACAGGACTATTTCAAAAGTCCTCATTTTCTTGTTTTGCCCCAAAGCGAAAAGCTATGTAAAATTCAGGATTTGCAATATTTTCCAGTTTCCAGTTTTCCAGATTGTCAAAAATGCACCAACGAGCTACAAAAATGAGTCCCACCATGTGACACAGTATGTTTTTGTGAACCAAAAACCTTGTCACTGCTGGAGTCCTCTACTCTATTGGAAATGAAGCACTGGAGGGACAGTAGGGCGTTCTGTACAATATGGAACCCACACACGTATTTAGGCAAGTTATCATGGTATCTACTGACAACTAATCTATGGGACCTACTGAGCAGAGAGTGGAGATTTGAGAAAGTATACGCAGTAGTTAAACCAACATTATGATAGTTCTTGCTAAAAACAGAAACAAATTCAAGGTTTCCCAAAGATCTCTGAAATGAAAATGGATTTTATAAAATGAAATGAAATGAAAATGGATTTTATAAAGCGCAAAATAGCTGCCCGGAGGCGTCCTAGCGCTGAAAAAAAACTAACAGGTGTTGCCCATAGGGCGGAGTCCAGGAGAGGTTACTTATTTATTGAACAGGAAAGTTTTACAATTTTTCCTAAAGGAGGTGAGGTCAGAGTTGGACCTAAGGTGGAAGGGAAGACTGTTCCATAATTTGGCCGCGTTCAGGGAAAAAGAGCGACCTCCTGATCTAGATCTTTTGACCTTTGGTACTACAGCTAGTAAGGCATTGGTGGATCGAAGTTGTCTGCTGGGAAGGTAGGGGGTAATTAGGGGGCGACTAATCAGTGGCCCGGTTTCCCAGAAAGATTGATGGGCAACACAAAGGGATTTGAAACTGATCCTGTCTTTCACCGGGAGCCAGAGTAATTTTTTCAGTCCGGCCTTCGCAGAGGTCCTGCGAGAGAGCTGGAGCAGGGTTCGGGCCGCACAGTTCTGGATTACCTGCAACTTTTTAAGTGTGGAGTCAGGGGTCCCAAGGTAGAGCGCATTTCCAAAGTCCAGCCTGGCAAGTATCAGTCCCTTGACCACGATTTGTCTGGCCTCAAACGGTAGTAATGGGAGAATCTTTTTTAGCACTCTAATGAGGCCAAAGCAGGTAGCAGATAGTACAGTGGCCTGATGATTGAATGTTAGGGACTTGTCCAGCCAGATTCCCAGGCTCTTGATGGTATCTCTGGGGACTGGAGGGGTGCCCAGGCAAGTTGGCCAGATTTGATTAATCGAGGAAGGTGCTAGATGTCCCAGCATCATGACCTCTGTCTTGTCTCCATTAAGTTTGAGACAAGACATGGTCATCCATCGATCAATCTCGCTCAGACATTTGGGCAGATCCACTGTGCCTACAGGGTCTCCAGCCGGTGTGAGGGAGACCACCAGCTGGGTGTCGTCCACGTAGGTAAGGATCTTAATACCATACGGACGGACGACCCCAGCCAGTGGTCTCATGTAGATGTTAAACAACGTCGGACTCAATGAGGAGCCCTGCGGAACTCCACAGTTCAAGGGCTTGCTTGTGGAGATGGTTGCTCCTTCAAAGACCTGAAATTGCCTGCTGGATAGGTCATTAGTTTCATGGTCATGTTTATAGAATATTTCGTACATACCTAGTCTTTGATGTGGACTACATGGTCAGTCGGAGAAATTCATCACAGCATTTGAAATTCCTTTTCAACTAATTTTATGCAGATTTTAACCCCTTGGGAGTGGCTGGAATTTCGCTGCAAGGTCGAAAAATTCCACGCGTGACACCACCGTGGCGTTGGACTGCCAGGGGCCATCCAATGCATGCAAGGGGTTAAAGGTCAAAAGAGAAGGCCAGAACTTCAACAAAGATTACATGTGTTTAAGAAAATGCAAGTCTAGATATGGAAGTTTATTTTTGAAAACTACACAATGAAATTAAACACTCCATCAAAACTCTTTCAGTAACATTTCTGTAATATGTAGTAATGTAAAAACCACGAGTAAACCATGTTTGTGTGCCAAACACTTTATGGATTGTGTGCATAAGGATCTATAAAACAATGGTATTTAAGGTATTCTCTCCATAAATATAGCAACTGCATGAATGTGTTCCATTGTTTTAATATGTTTACCGCAAGTCTGTGAATTTCATTGTATTTAGAACTTTTGCCCCTAGATCTTCAGTCTCTAAAATAGAAACTTATCTCAACTCTAGTTTAAAAACACTATCCTTTCTACTCTATTGGAAATGTAGGAAATATATACATTTGAAATTAAATATATGACTTTCTCAACATAAAAATCGTATAGTGTAGAGAAGGTGGTATAGTATAATCTTCTAAAAGTTGTGGCAATATAATTTACTCCCTAAGGGGTATGGTGATGGTTAATCTAACAGCAGAAAATCTTCAGGTGCAAATTACATTTATGGATGAAATTATGTTATTACAACAAGAGGCAGTGTTGCTTTTTAACCAAGTCATTTCATGAGAAGAAAGAGAAGAACAGATTACATCAATGCTGCCTTGTAGGTGGCAGAACAGCTTATGTCGTGGATAAAGGAGATCCCGGCAAGCCGATGGGCAAGATGTTCTCCTACGACTACTTCATGCAGATGTGCCTGAAGCATCCCCTTTGGTATCGCTTTGTTCGCCCTGAGTTGGCATGGTATGCCCAGACGTGGGTCCCTTGCTCACTATACAACTGGATTCAAGATAGCCTGGCTGATGAAGATTATGAATCCGAAACCGGTCCCAGGATGCTTGTTTCCAGTCCAGGGAAGACCTGGCTTGGCAGTTTGGGCTGGACTGTTCCCATGAGGCACAGGGTTAGACTGATTTGCATATGGCCATGTCTGAACTCGGGTGGCAGAGTGAGCTAAAGAATGATGATGGATTAAACCCAGATCAGTTGACTGGAGGTGAGTGTTTGATTTGCTCAAACACTCCATCCATCATCACCTTTGAATCGCTTTGGAGCACAAAAACAAGCACACGGACGACTCCATGAACTTTGCTGAGTTCCCTAAGAAGTCCTCTGAGGAGTGGATGCCAAAGAACATAAAAGAAAAAAGCAAGTTCAAAAAGATGTAATTATGATTAATGTTTATAATTATTTTTAAAAATAAATGTTAATGTTAAAATATAAATCCCAATAAATATTTTACACATAAAAATACGTTTTTAATAAAATGTATACTAAATATAAAGTTTAACAAAAGATTGCAACATATTTTTACATTTATTTAACCACATACAAGAAAAATAAATATCCTTTAAAATACAAAAAGTGAAAAAATCACAACACAATAGAGAATCAGTTTAAAACAAATTACAAAATGTTATATCATGCATATTTTGTAATTACATATGCTTCAATATTTCATTATATATATATATATATATATATATATATATATATATATATATATATATATATATATATATTCACTGAAAAAACCATAGGTTTCACACCAGTTATAGTTAGCTTGAAATTTTACTGACATAAAACCATTGAAATTCCCACGTTATAGTTAGTTGGATTCACTATAACTTGCGCGCCTGCAATGCACTGCTGATGACGTCACATATTACATCACTCATGACATGGTCAGTGACATCACTGATGACATCACTGATGACACCATCTAGTGAATGTGTGTCTTTCTGAAAAATAAATATGTTTTGTATATGTATTTGTAAAGTACGATGGAAGAATAAATGGTTAAATAAGTGTGTAAATGGATGTTTGTTTTTAAAAGAATTGATTGGTTAACTGCCTTATTAAGTGTATCTTAGTGAATACATATATTAGCAAGTAACTTTTAAATATTGAAATGTATGTATCAGTGTTTCACTTTGTGTATAACTGGCTGTATGGGTTGGTGACTGACTCACGGTTTGTATGTGTTTTGAAGACAGCATATGTACAGGACTGTATGGATGGATGAGTGTGTATATGTGTATGTTAGTGAGTAAATGACTGTCTCACTATTGTCTTCTTCAGTAACGACATATGTTTTAATCTAGTATATGTGAGTATTGATTTATAAAAGTGAGTATATGTGAGAGTGAGAGATTATAAGAGTTCCTGTTTAAATAAGTATGTGTTTCTATAAGTGATTGTTTAAAAGAGTAAGTATGTGTAAGTATTCTTAGAAGTAAAGTGGTAGTGTGTGTATTGCTGTATATGCAAATAAATGGATGTTCAATAGTTTTTTTGCATGTGTGAATATGTGTGTGAGTAACTTTTGGATGACTGTCGAAGTGTAACAGGATGTATAGGTGTATCACTACATATAATGAGTGAGTATATGTATGAGTGACTATATAGAACTGTTGGTGAATGAGTGGATGTGTATATACATGGTGGAATTACTGAATTGTTTGTTGTAACTGGTATGGGTATCTCCATTTTTTTGAAAATGTTAAATACTATTTTTGAATATGTGTTTCAAGGCTTACATTACACTGAAAGGAGGCCTCTCACTCTGTCACAAGGATGGTGTCATCAGTGATGTCATGAGTGATGTCACTGACCATGTCATGAGTGATGTAATATGTGACGTCATCAGCAGTGCATTGCAGGCGCGCAAGTTATAGTGAGTCCAACTAACTATAACGTGGGAATTTCAATGGTTTTATGTCAGTAAAATTTCCAGCTAACTATAACTGGTGTGAAACCTATGGTTTTTTCAGTGAATTTAATAGGTTTTTTAAATGCTAATTCCTAACTATAACTGGTGTGAAACCTATGGTTTTTTCAGTGAATTTCATAGGTTTTTTAAATGCTAATTCCTTTCTATATCGAGTTTCTAACCCATTTTTTTTACAATTTGCTGTTTTGTGTAAGTATTAATTTTTAAGTTTTTTTTTTTTTCGTTTATCATTTTTGCCTGGGAAGCTCTGGGTGCGTGCTCGGGTAAGCTCTCCGGTAAGCTCTCCGGTAAGCTATCCGGAAAGCTCTCCGGAAAGCGCACCCAGAGCGCTACTTTCGTTCGTGAAAAAAATATGAATGAAAAGTTAATAAAAACGCAAAACATTTCGTACCATACAAATAAAAGCAGTTTTTTTTTATAAGGAAATGAAAATGATTTTGCATTTCCGTAAAACTATGATGTCACTTCAGCGCGCAACGTAAGCGCCTCCGTTTGCGCCGCGTATGCGCCCCCGGAAGCGCCTACGTTCGCGCCGCTTATGCGCCCCGGAAGCGCCTACGTTCGCGCCGCGTATGTGCCCCGGAAGTGCTCCGGAGCGCGCAGCGTCAGCGCGTCAAGTCATGTGACCTTAAAATAACACTTTTCATTGGTTGCTAACAGTTTTTTTTACAAAGAATGAAATCCCCACCCATTTCCTTCACTTCTTCTTTTACTTTTGTGACTGAAAGACCTGTTTTTTGCTCCTGGATCTTTCTTGGTTTACCATGGCTGCCAGAGAATCCAGCAGTGATGAAGAGCCTCCTCAACGAAAGGTGAAGGAACATTTTATTTGGAAATTTTTTTAAATACCACCTAACCAAAAAAAGGTGAATGCTGCAAAAGTGGAGTGCAGGATCTGCAAAGAAGTCCTGTCACAGGGTAACCCCTTAAAAAAATACTCACTTGGAAACTTCACGATGATCCGGCATGTGGAAAGGAAGCACCCCCAGAATTTTGCCCGGGAAAGTGTCAGGGCTCTGGCACAAGAGGTTCCCAGTGATGGGGCCTCTACATCCACTGGAGGAGCAACTACTTCTGGGAGAGGGCAATAGCAGGAGCTTGTGCTAAATGTTCAACCTGCTTTTAACCATGGTGTCCTCAGATGCAGATACTGCAATCAACTCCTTGCCTTTGGGGAACAAAGTGTACAGCTCATGGTTCGAGCATTGGAAAACCATCGCTGCCCTTTCCACCCCTAATTTTTTTTGTTATTTTTGCTCCTGTTGAGCAGTTTCCATTCCCTGTTTTTGTTCCTGTTTTGAAAAAAGAAGAAAACAAAAAGTTCTTTTCAGAACTACCTCCAATTCTCATCAAAGAGCTATATTCTTTAAAAAATGAAAAAAGTAAGTGAAATGGAGTGCATTGATAATGGAAAGGAAAATGAGTAAGAAAGAACAGAAAGGTATGAGAGGAGAAAGGAAGTGAAGTAGGGGGACTGAAAGAAGGTGAATGTTCGGAAGAAAAGTAAGGAGAAGAAAAGTGAATATAGGGAATGTTGATATTCAAAGAAAATGTTGAAAAGGAAAGGGGGTGTGGAAGGGTAAGAAAAGATACATTGCTGGAGTTGAAGGCTGAAGGCCTCATTTATGAAGCCATGCGTCACCTTAACACCATCAGAGCGTCACGTTTTGTGACGCATCAGTCTAGTAAAAAATGCACCTTATTTATTCATATTTACAAAGTGGCGCATCTAGGTAGATGCGTCACTTTGTTGTTATGTTATAGCCGTACTTTTTGAGCGCACGGCTACCCAAAAAGGGTGTCCCGGCGCTTTAGCAAAGAGGCCTGACAAACCAAAAAACCCAAAGGCAGACACGCTACAGTCACGATGATTACTTGGTGAAGAGCACGGTCTTCAGCTCCTTCCTAAAAGCCAGGAGGCTATTAGCCCTACGGAGGGAGAGAGGGAGCTCGTTCCAGAAGCGAGCTGCCACATATTGGAAGGATCGACCACCCATCTGGACTCGTTTGGCCGCAGGCACCTCCATTTTGGCCAAGTCCGCTGAACGCAACGTCCTCCGCGGAACATAGAAAGTAGTACGCTTCCTAAGGTAGAAAGGACCAACCGAGTGAAGGGCTTTGAACGCCAATGTGAGGATTTTAAACCTAATTCTGCTAGAGATCGGTAGCCAGTGCAGCCTAGTTAGCAGCGATGAAGCAGTGGCTCTCCTTGGCAGGCCGAAGATGGCTCTGGCTGCCGAATTCTGAACAATTTGCAATCTAGACAGAAGATACTTTGGAAGGCCTGCAAAAAGCGCATTTGCATAATCCAGGCGGGATCCCACAAGCGCCTGGACTATATTCTTACGGTACTGCAGGGAAAGCAGTGGGAGGAATTTCCTGAGCATCTTAAGGATGCCGAAGCATTTCCCTGATAGTCCCAGAATGTGTGGACGGAAGGAAAGATCATCGTCGAACACAACTCCAAGATTTTTTACTTGGGAGGATTCCTTCTCAGGGGGGAACATGTCCTGGGGCCACCACGTCTTCCAGCCAGGGTCAGGGGCACAGCCAAAAAAGAGCAGCTCAGACTTATCCGATTTGCTTTTCAGGCTGTGCCGCTGAAACCACGCAAAGACTGCGCTCAAGCAGTCTTTGATTCTGCCGCCGTCGAAAACCTTTCCTTTCCTGCAAGTGAACAGGAGCTGGGTGTCATCAGCGTATGAGATGACCCGGGCCCCAAAAGCCTCCGCTACCTCCGCCAGAGGGGCCATGTATATGTTAAAAATGGTGGGGCTCAGAATGGACCCTTGAGGCACCCCCACCTCTAGCGAAGGCATTTCCACGGAGAACGGTGGAGCCCAGATCACCTGTTGGCGGTCGGCTAAGAAGGATTGAAACCAGTTCAACACCGTCCCCCGCAGTCCTATCTCCCTGAGTCTTAAAAGGAGACCAGCGTGTGGGACGGTGTCGAAAGCCGCCGACAGGTCCAGGTTGTAAGCCCCTGCGCCACATTATTCCTACGTCAGGTGTAATGTAAACAAAAGGGACGTATTGACGCAAGAAAGGGTCGTAGAGATGACGCAGTGAAATCTATGAGATATCACTGCATCACTTTTATGACGCTGTTGCGTCCAAATCTTATGCCTGTTTCACAGCAGGCGTGCAGGCCCTTTCACAGGTCTCCGGGACTGCGATGGGCACCTGCTTCGCCCCCAGCTATGCAAATTTATTTGTGGGCTGGTGGGAGGAGCATGTGGCCTGGTCCGACGGTAACCAATCTTGGTCCAATCACATAGTCACCTGGCATAGGTACATAGACAACCTTTTTATGGTCTGGGAAGGGTCAACTGAAAGTGCCAAGGACTACATTGAACATCTGAATGATAACAATTTGAATCTCCGCTTTACTGGCGAGGTTAGCTCAGTGGCAGTGAGTTATCTAGACCTGAGAGTAGAGATTAAGGAGAATGATGTTACTATATCGCTGTATAGAAAATCCACCACTGCTAACAGCATATTGCATGCTGACAGCGGACATCCAGTTGCTGTGAAGAAAAGTATTCCTTACGGGGAGCTTCTGCGCCTTAAGCGCAATTGCTCCCGAGATGAGGATTTCTTAAAATCTGCTGATGAGAGTATTGAGAGATTTAAATCCAGAGGATACGAAAGTGCCCTCTTAATGAAAACTCTCAATAAAGTATCCAAAATTCCACGCCATCAACTGTTGACTGACGTTAGGGCAGAAATGAAGCAAAACAAGGAGGAAGGTAAATTCCTCCTAATTACATCATTTTCTGAAGATGCCAGTTTTCTGAAAACCACTCTTAGAAAAAACTGGCACATTCTGAAAACAGATCCGATTTTTGGACAAGATATCCCCCAAGGCCCTTTAGTTACCTTCAAGAAGGCCAGATCCATTAAAGACCTATTGGTGCATAGTCATCTGGACATCCCCAAAAAGAAAGCTAACAACTTGAAAGACATGAGAGGCTTCTTCCCATGTGGGAAGTGTAAAGCCTGTGCATTTAGTAAGAGGGTGTTAAGATATGATGTGCCAGGATTGCAAGAGCGTAAGAAAATATCTAAATTCATTACCTGTCAAACATCACATGTTGTTTATTGCTTGGTTTGTCCGTGCAATCTCAGATATATTGGGAGCATGGTGAACAATGTCAAGTTAAGAATTCTGGAGCATATGCGGGCCATATCAAATAAGGATATGAAATCCCCAGTGTCCAAGCACTATGCCATTAAACACAAGAGTGACAGAGATGCCTTGCAATATTTTGGTATTGACCATGTCCCTGACCACGAGAGAGGGGGTGACAGGATGACCAAACTTAGACGTCTGGAATTGAGATATATAATAGATCTCCAGACCAAGACCCCCAAAGGCCTTAACAGTGGGGAGGAACTTGCTGTACACCTGGGGAAGTGAACTTTGTCCCTTTTCTTTAATACTGCATTACACCAGTACATCCCTCAACTGCTGCTAACTATTCTGTGATTAGGGGATCAGCCGGTTGACGGCTTAATTAGGAGGTACACTTGGCGGTTCTTGTTGGAGCCGCCCATGCCGATCCACGGCAAGATCTATTATCTTTATACAGGTTGTGCAATATCAGCTGAGCGAAGGTCTATATGAATTTATTGTCATGCATTGTTTTTAAAGTAATGATATTTCAATTTGTATGCATTTAAAATTGCAAATGTATGACGTTTTTGCACTTTGTAAGATGGCGCTCACTGGGGTAATGCTGGTGAGCAGTCCTACCTCCATTTCCCCTATATAGTCACGTGCTGGGTCCCTTTATAGTAAGCTTCCGTGTTTCACCGCAGTGAACACATTGACAAAGGGGTTTCCGGAAACGCGTCTGTGTGAAGCATTGAAATAAACTGAATCTTTGATAAACCACCCCGCGAGTGCCGTTTCCTGCCTTCCCGGCCGGGAGAGGGGGCTTCTGGAGTGAAAAAAAATAAATATATATATATATATATATTCACTGAAAAAACCATAGGTTATAGGCCATATATAGTTAGGAATTTGCATTTACAAAACCTTGAAAATTCACTGAAAAAACCATTGGTTATAGACCATATATAGTTAGGGATTAGCCTTTTCAAAACCTTATTTTACTCACACAAAACCATTGAAATTTCATATATAGTTAGTTCCACTAACTATATATCGCGCACCCGCAATCCACTGCTGATGATGTCACATATTACATCATTCATGACATGGTTAGTGACATCACTGATGACATCACTGATGACATCTCAAATGACATCACTGATGACATCACTGATGACAACATCCAGTGACTGTGTGTTTCTGTAAAGTTAAAATATGTCTTACATATTGAAGAATGAGTGGATGTATAAGTGTCTGGATGAAGGATTTAGTAGGTGCATGACTGACTGTATGAGTGAGTGATTAAATGTGTCGCACTGAGTGCATGGGTTAGTGACTAAACTGTCTTAATTTGTGCATCATTATGTCTGTTGTTCTTTAAACTGCTGCATGTGTTGATCAGTAGCTATATGAGTAACTATATGGGTTATTGATTGGTTGCCCAAGTATTTGTATGGGAGACTGAGTGTGTGTGTGGGTGGCTGGGAGGTGTTTGACTGGGTGCATAGATGTGTGAGCAGTTGATTCACTAGATGTATGGGTTCAAAAGTGCATGTGAAAACAGCTGTATGGGCGGTTGACTGTGTGCATGAGTGTATTGGTGAGTGAATGGATATCTCAGTGCTACATGTCAAAGTAAGTACATATGTAAAACACAGTACATGTGAGAGTTGACATATATAAATAACTGTGCATAAGAGCCAGTGAATGTGTGAGTGGCTGTATGGATCATTGTGAACATGTATCAGGGATTGTATAAGAGAGTAAAGTAAATATGTGTTAGTATATGTTTGAATAAGTAAGGTGTGTATAACTGTATAGTTGAGAAAATGGAGGTGTGATTGATTTTTTGCATAACTGACTAGGTGTGTGAGTAACTCCATGGATGACTGACAGTCTGTGACTGTCTGTTTACACTGATTGTATCTAAGGTTATATTAGAGTCTGAAGAGGTTCATGGTATTATCACATGAATGATATCATCAGTGATGTGATCAGTCATGTCAAATGAGATGTTATCAGTGATTTTATCAGTGATGTCATTTGAGATGTCATCAGTGATGTCATCAGTGATGTCATTTGAGATGTCATCAGTGATGTCATCAGTGATGTCACTAACCATGTCATGAATGATGTAATATGTGACATCATCAGCAGTGGATTGCGGGTGCGCGATATATAGTTAGTGGAACTAACTATATATGAAATTTCAATGGTTTTGTGTGAGTAAAATAAGGTTTTGAAAAGGCTAATCCCTAACTATATATGGTCTATAACCAATGGTTTTTTCAGTGAATTTTCAAGGTTTTGTAAATGCAAATTCCTAACTATATATGGCCTATAACCTATGGTTTTTTCAGTGAATTTCATTGGTTTTTTAATAGCAAATATCAAAAGCTGTAAAATGTCAAGTACGTGATAGGTAAAAACTTTTTCGTGTTTATGCACGCTGATGTGCTTTGAACGCTGCCCCCCTCCCCTCTTTTCTCTTAGTAGTAC
Organism: Lissotriton vulgaris; assembly: GCF_964263255.1. Lineage (NCBI taxonomy): Eukaryota > Metazoa > Chordata > Amphibia > Caudata > Salamandridae > Lissotriton > Lissotriton vulgaris. Next base: position 790,837,928 of record NC_141694.1, on the reverse strand, counting down.
TCTCTCTTTGCAGATAGTGAAGAGTAGTTAACGCAGGCCTTTACCCCCGTTGTAATCCGTCGTGCCTGCTTGTCTCTCCATTTGATTGATTGTTATCCAAGCATTTACTGTTTTACTATTGATTCTCTTTGGTTCATTCTCTATTTACAAACAAGCACAAAGTCGCAATACTCTGTTTAGTCTTTGCAGATAGTGAAAAATCGTGAAAAATCGTGTAAAAAAATAAAAGTAATCGAGCAAAATCAGTAGGCCACTAATTGGATCTCTTTTTGACCTCGCTAAAATAGAAACATTAGGAACAACCCTTCATGAGAAATACGAAAATAGTGAGATGAACTGAGCTCCACACCATGAGGGCTGCAAGACAGCTCGGCTCCGTCACCCACCCCGCCCAAAATAACGACAAACCCTATGCAAATATTAAAAATATAGACAACACACCAGCAAAGTAACAGGGTAAAATATTTAATTAAATAACTATTTACATTACGTTGGTTTATGAGATGATGTCAGTAGTGGACCGATGTGTGAATAGGTCGGAAGCAGCACAAGGCGCCAAGATCCGGATGGCAAGTCCTGGATGTTGGGTGCCATAGTTCAGAGTTCTGAGTTTGAGCCTTTTTCAATGCCTGTGCTTTGTTGTTTCCCCTCCATCAAAAACAAAAAAAAAATATAAAACTGTGCAAAAATACAAAAAAATCAAAAAATTTTTAGAAAAGCAGTGCTTGTAAGACTGTCTGAAGCTTATTTCCACCTACTGCAGCTTCACTATTCTCAAAGTAAGTGAGGGTCGTTTGTGGACCTGACTGCATTTGAAAACAATGTTATATGGTACCTCCCTAAACCGCTTGAAGGAGGCCCCCGAGGGGCGGTGTGATGGCACGGACTCGGAGAAGACGCTTGGCTCCGACCCCCTCCCCAAGTCTTATAGCACTGGTGTAGCCTGAGATCGCCCCCGACATAGGCGGCCGGCTCCCGGGGTCCGGCGGAACTTTTTGCCTTTTGATGACTCTTCTATTCTGGACTTTGTCCCACAATCCGTTTGACCTGAAGACACGCTGTAGTGGGGCGCCCCTTTACCGTTTTAGTTGCCATTCCGCCCGCTTTTGCTACACTGTGCCTCTTCCGCCATTCAGCTGTTTACCGCCCGCTCTTGCGACTACAGCGTCTCGCTCACCATGTAGTTGAGTTGCTCCCGCTCTTGCGGTGCAGCGATAGGCGACTGCCACAGGACTCTCAAAATGGCGGCCGGCTCTTCGGTTTTGGGCCTGGTCCACTAAAATGGCCCTGGGACACCTTGGAACTCGGACGCTTCCCTGATAGGGCTTGGGTCCCATTCTCGAAAGCGTCCCCTCAGCCGTGAAGATTCTACAAAAGTCTTGGGGGCCCCCGACTCCCGCAGGCTTCTGGTGGGGAGCGGCTGCTATGTCTGCTCGTGGAATGGCCACGACGGAGCTACGAGATGGTAGTGCTCTCATGCTGACGCCAGCTTTAGTCTGAAACATCCAGAAACACTGTAGACTACCAATTCGATCAGTTCCGGTAGCGCCCCAACATGACCCGGTAGAGAAGAACTTGCCCTCCCCTCTTTGACTGATGGTTCTTGTTGCCTGTCCCCTCTGTTGTCATTTAACAGAACTTTTTGGACTGCTGAAAGGGGTTGTGTTCCGAACGCTGGTTGGTGGAGACATTTTGACTATATTCTTGACCTACGTTGTCGCGTAATGCGTTATATGACACGCCGCGTTAGCGCACCCGGAAGTGATCCGGGGCGCGGCGCGCAGCGCGTAACGTAAGCATAACAGGTCATGTGACTTGTTAATAAAACTTTTCATTGGTTCATTTTACTTTTGTTATTTTAATGATGAAAAGCTTGGTCATATGACCTAAAAATTACGCTTTTTATTGGTTTCGAACATTATTTTTTTTTAAACATATATGTTATAATATTCCAGGCTAATGTACTTTCCCGGATAATTTACAACTGTCCTGCAAGTAAAATATATTCCTTTTTCGAGAAAAAGGGCGTTTCTTCGTTCCATGACGGAGCCGTTGAGTAAAAGAGACTCGGCCTGCTGTCTTAGTCGCCGATACGCCTGATTATCAGATTCTTATCGATCACTTTATGTTGCAGGAGTGGAAAACACAACTGCCCTTGACCATTTATCTTTACTGCGTTCCTACATATTATACCTTTTATCCGTCATGTAATTGGACTGCTTTATTTCACTTGCCTTTTACTGATTCGAAAACAGTGACTAAAAGTAAAAACTTTACCAATGTAAATACTACTACCATGTTTTGTTTTAAAAACCTTTATTGTGAAAATGTCAGTATACAAATACGGGCCTATAACCACGTGGGCCGGCCACGGAGCAAACTGAAATCGTATATGATGAGGAGACATTTACATTATAGAGGAACGTAACGAGCGAGCCATTAGGTTGCAAGAACTAAGATGTCTAACAGTTGCGGAATCGGTGGACGTACATTTTGTAATTAAAATACGACAGGGCTACTTACAAAAAAGTTATCTAGATATACATTTGCGTGCAAGTACCATGAGTGACGTTAATTCGAACTTTCAATAGTACAGTAGTCAATAACACATCAGAACTTAATATCAATAGGGATGTAGAAATATTCAATCAATTCTCGTCCCCGCCCGCCATGAGCATCAAAACTGCATTCATATCTCGTGATATCAAGGTTGTTCAACCAGTACACAACAAGGAGTTACGAGTCCCATTTATACAGGCGCCATTTTGGGCGAGGCCGGGCAGGTCCAAGATATAGTCAAAATGTCTCCACCAACAATCGGCCAGACCAGAACCCCTTTCGGCCCTTTATGCTACAAGATGGTGTCTTCCATTCAGAAAATATTGTTGGCAGCATTTTGAAAGGAAAGATAAACAGCCGTTTTCCTAGTGAGTCTCACATTGTTACATTTAGGAAGAATGTTGAAGAGTAATATGTGGAAAATCTGAAGCCATTTTTCTACAAACTGTCAATCAGCCTTGGATGGAAAAAAAAATCCTGAAGAATGTACAAACCGAAAACCAATTTTTGTCTGTATAGCATCAACAGCAACGCTTGAGTCAGCTTTGTGTCAAGCCGCCATTTTCATTCAATCAATAGCGTCCCCCTGCACACATTCAGGAACCTGGTCGTGTCTTCAGGTGAAACGGATTGTGGGACAAGAAGCAGAAAGGAAAAGGAAAAAAGTTCCGCCGGACCTCGGGAGCCGGCCGCCTATGTCATGGGCGATCTTTGGCCACACCAGGGCAATAGTGAAGCTGCAGCAGGTGCAAAAGAGCTTCAGACAGTCTTACAAGCACTGCTTTTCTAAAAAAATTTTGATTTTTTTGTATTTTTGCACAGTTTTATATTTTTTTTTGTTTTTGATGGAGGGGAAACAACAAAAAACAGGCATTGAAAAAGGCTCAACAGTGCAGGGCGCCTTGTGCTGGTTCCGACCTATTCACACATCGGTCCACTACTGACATCACCTCATAAGCCAACGGGGCACCCCACGCTGACTTTCGGCGCAGCATTATAGGATGGCCACACCAGTGCGGCAACTTGCTGGACACCACCTCGGTGCCATCCGGATCTCGGCGCGTTCGAGTCACTGTACCGCAAAAGTGACCGGAACTCAGCTGGACACGCCGTCTTTCGGCACAGCATTGTAGGATAGCCACACCAGTGCAGCAACTTGCTGGACACTAACTCGGTGCCATCCGGATCTCGGCGCGTTGTGCTGCCTTCGGCCTATTCGCACACCGGTCCGCTACTGACGCCGCCTCACGTGCCAACGGATTTTCTACGCTTTTTGTAGCCCTATGCCGCATAACAGGTCATGTGACTTGTTTATAAAACTTTTCATTGGTTCATTTTACTTTTGGTTTCCTAAAGATGGAAGGCTTGGTCATATGACCTAAAAATAACACTTTTCATTGGTTTAGAACATTTTTTTCCCCAAACGATGAAAGCCCCACCTTGTTTCTGGATGATTCAGACTGAAGCTGGCGTCACCATGAGAGCAACACCATCTCGTGGCTCCGTCGTGGTCATTCCGCGAGCAATCATGGCAGCCGCTCCCCACCGGAAGCCTGCAGGAGTCGAGGGCCCCCAAGACTTTTGTAGAATCTTCACGGCTGAGGGGACGCTTTCGGGAATGGAGCCCAAGCCCTAGCAGGCAAGCGTCCAAGTTCCAAGGTGTCCCAGGGCCATTTTAGTGGACCAGGCCCAAAACCGAAGAGCCGGCCGCCATTTTAAGAGTCCTGTGGCAGCCGCCTATCGCTGCACTGCAAGAGTGGGAGCAACTCAACTACATGGTGAGCGAGACGCTGTAGCCGCAAGAGCGGGCGCAACTCAGCTGGATGGCCGCCACCTGGGGAGGCCCGTTCACGCCGCCTCCCCCACACCCCCCCGGGCCGCCCCATGCCAATTTTCGGAGCAGCATTGTAGGATACCAAAACCAGTGCGGCAGTTTACTGGACATCACCTGGGTGCCATCCACATCTCAGCGCGTTCTGCTGCCTTGGGACTATTCGCACAACAGACCGCTACTGACGAGGCCTCCCCCCGCACCACCCGGGACGCCCCACGCTGTTTTTCTGAGCTGCATTGTAGGATCCCAAAAACCAGTGCGGCACCCAGGTGACATCAGGCTAACAGTCCCTACAATTTTGCCAAGTTTCGTGCAAATCCATTCAGCCGTTCGAGCTAAAAGTGAGGCCAAAGACCCTATGGAAATTAACATGGGAAAAACGCGTTTTGGGACCCCCCTTTTTTCTCGGCCCCCCCTTGACGAAACCCCCCCAAATTTTCAGGGGCTGCTCAGAAACAAAATGTGCAATTTTCCTGAAAATTTCAGCCGATTCCGTCCACAAACGCCAAAGGTATTAGACATAGAATTTTCAAAAGTTCCATAGACAAATAATCCTAACTATATATACCTACTGGCGAACGCCAGTAGGTAATATATATATATATATATATATTGACACAGCATTGTTCAGCTCACTGGAGCGAGAGTGTGCACTACTTTGTCCAGCAGGCCACGGGGTTGGCCACGCCTATGGAGGCGGTACGGTGTTTCATCTGACTAAGAGTGCGGAAAAAGCAACAGCTGTGTGCACATTTTAGAAGCCTTTGAAAAAGTGTTTTTTACACGAAACGCGTCAGGCTCTGTATTGAATCATGGAGTGTTGAGCGTCATGTCACCTTACTGGACCTGCATTAAATAAGGTGTGGCTGAGACTTACCTGTCGTGTGGTGAATCCTTTACACAGGCAACCTTTTGGGATGTTTGGCGGCCTGCCTGAGCCGCGGAGAAGCCCCAGTGTTTTTGATAACACTCCAGCAGCGACGTGAATCACCGGCGCTGCACATGGGACAGGGAGCCGATTTCTGTGCAGAAACAACGTGCCAGAGAAGGTTTCATTTGGCGCACCACCAACCCACAAGGGAAATACTTATTTTATTGACACAGCATTGTTCAGCTCACTGGAGCGAGAGTGTGCACTACTTTGTCCAGCAGGCCACGGGGTTGGCCACGCCTATGGAGGCGGTACGGTGTTTCATCTGACTAAGAGTGCGGAAAAAGCAACAGCTGTGTGCACATTTTAGAAGCCTTTGAAAAAGTGTTTTTTACACGAAACGCGTCAGGCTCTGTATTGAATCATGGAGTGTTGAGCGTCATGTCACCTTACTGGACCTGCATTAAATAAGGTGTGGCTGAGACTTACCTGTCGTGTGGTGAATCCTTTACACAGGCAACCTTTTGGGATATATATATATATATATATATATATATATATATATATATATATATATATATATATATATATATATATGTATATTATATATATGTACACGGCACTACATCACCCAGAAGGCTATGAGATGGCCACGCCCACTGGGGTCAGGTGGTGAAATTTGAATTGTGCACGTCATGCAGCGCTCCTGGTCACTTTGCCCCAACGCCACTGAAGAAAGGTTGAATCCTCAAACGCGTCTGGCGTTTAGTGAAGACTGCTGTTCCTTGACGCTTCCTACTGGCAGGCTGTCCTTTCATTAAAGCAAGTCAAAACTTACCTCCGTGTGGCGTCTCTCCAAAGGGTTTCCTGTGTGTGTTTGATATAATTGGCGGCTGTCCCGGTCGCGGAGAGAAGCCCACTGCTGTTGCGGGTCGACGGCAGCATCACAGCGTGTTGCTGCAGGATCTATGAACGGAGGCTGGCTGGTGCCCTTGCAGGGGGGAGACCGGCTCGAAGGCTCAGAGAGGCGGCCGCAAAGCAGGGCAGGACCCGTCCAGGACTTTTTAGCAACTTTTTAATGGGCCACTAAAGACTGAGAGCGAGGCACCCACTTGGTATTCATTACACGGCACTACATCACCCAGAAGGCTATGAGATGGCCACGCCCACTGGGGTCAGGTGGTGAAATTTGAATTGTGCACGTCATGCAGCGCTCCTGGTCACTTTGCCCCAACGCCACTGAAGAAAGGTTGAATCCTGAAACGCGTCTGGCGTTTAGTGAAGACTGCTGTTCCTTGACGCTTCCTACTGGCAGGCTGTCCTTTCATTAAAGCAAGTCAAAACTTACCTCCGTGTGGCGTCTCTCCAAAGGGTTTCCTGTGTGTGTTTGATATATATATATATATATATATATATATATATATCACGGAAAAAACAATCAATTGTGCATCATTTCCTTGCAATTCAGTGTCCACTGTCAGTCCTTTATTATTACCACTAGTACCCGGTCTCTCTTCATCAAAAATAGCTCCCACAGGTTTCAGAGGTGTCATAGTTAGAAAAGAAATTAGTATTTAAAAAAACCTTCAATATTAACTAAAAAAACACAGGTTTCAGGGCCGTTATAATTAGAAATTTGCATTTAAAAAATCCTAAGACATTCACAGAAAAAACAAAGGTCCCTCTAGGACATTATAGTTAGTCTGACATTTCACTCATACAAAACCAGAAAAATTGAGCCATTATAGTTAGCTTAGGTGACTATAACTCGCACCCCGCAATGCACTGCTTATGACCTCTTATATTACATCGCTCATTACATGGTCAGTGACATCAATAATGACATCTCAAATGACATCACTGATGACATAATCCAGTGACTGTGGGTGTTTTTGAAAAAGTTTCTGAATGTTAAATATATATATAAGGTGTATTGAGAGAGAACTCTGTTTATTTAGACCATAGTCTTTAAACTCCACGGATCTTATAAATACATAAAACTATACAACACCAGACAACAAGAAGAAGAAACTCATTAACATTTAAAATCACACAGTTACCTTGCAGATAGCTTTGCTTAATACATCTGTAATAAAACCGTATCTACCATCGCCCCTAGCAGCCTCTATATTTCCAATTTTTTATACTCAGTTAATAAGTTTAAAACCTTATAAAAAGCATAATTAAACAATGATAACATAGACCCTACGATTAAAAGGGTGCTATACCCACATCATTCCTCCTTAGCAGCAATAATTTTAAACCATTTGGTCTATAGTTGTCTTTGTTCTTAAGCCTTTATCTACTGAATGGGTGGGTTTAAAAATAAATGAATCACTATCCTTGCTTAAGTTTTTCCCTTGCAAAACAGTTTACACAACTATCATATAATTTCCTAGTGCAATTGCGATATCCAGATTTTTCTTTTCTATCAGTAGCGCAATGGCTTGAGATCGTGACCTTATTCCATATTTTACAAATAGTGGGCGTAAATACAGTTTACTCACCTCTAGAACCATAAGACAATCTAGCAATATGTGCAATATTTCAGACTTTCTCCCAAACCCGCATTTGCATGATCTGTCGAGATATAGCATTTCTGCCTTTAGTTTCCCCTCCATTAGCCATGGGTTAGTGCCAATTCGTATCTTCAAGATTTTGTATCTAAACCTGTGGTTTGGCAGAGAATCTAGATACGGGTACCAAGCTACGCTTTCCCATGCTTTTATCATGCATTGGACCAATTTTTTCTTTCTCAAGTATTCTAGGTCCTGGTTCCTTGATTGTTCCATACCTTGGGCCCTAAGTAAACTCTTGGTAAGAGCTAAATCTAAGGGATTCTGGTTTGCTCTCACCTTTAGGCCACAGTTTTCGCCTTTATTTTCCTTCTCGCTTTCTTTGCCCTTTTTAGGCTGCTATGCCAGATTTCCTCACTGCACCAATGTGAAACCTTCTGCTCCCCAGCTTGGGTTTGACATTTCCAAAATCTTGCCAGGGCCATTGGGCCTGACTATTCCATGCTATTGTTCCTGTCTCTAATCTAATTGCCTGTATCATGGCTGAATTTGGTAGGGACAATAGCCTTTTTTAGGCCTTACCTTCCTCCTGATCCCACCCTCCTTTGCCACTTAAATGGAGAACTCCTACCCTATACCGTGCTTGGGGCGGGATCATAGTTTCATAAGCTTTTAACATTGGTTTATGTGACATGTCCCCATAGTCTTTATTAAATGTTTTCAGTCCACAGATGGTAGAAGACGCTTTTGGGCTTCCAAGTGTGTACCCCATTTTAGTGAGCTTTCAAACCATAGGCCTAGGTATTTATATTCATTTATGATTTCAATTTTGTTTGACCTAGATACCAGCTAAAACTTTTGATCCTTTTACCAAAGCATAGGATCTTCATTTTGTCCATATTTACCACTAAAAGTTTAGCCTCACAGTAGTCTCTAAAAGCATTTAATTTTCTCTGTAGCCCTAGCTATCTTTGATCAATTATCACTAGATCGTCTGCATATAGCAGGCTTGCTACTTTCCTACCGCTCATTCTGGGGCTTGCGCTTCTTTCTACTTCCAGTGCTGCTGGTAGGTCTGCTAGAAAAATTGAAAAGAGGAGGGGGGCCAGGACGCAGCCCTGTCTTAGCCCATTTCCTATAGCTATTTTCTTTGTCAGTGCCCCTTGTGTGCCCTTAATTACTTGGGCCCAGTTTCCTCTGTGACATTGTTTTAGAATGGCCAGTAGGCCTACTGGGATATCATATTTAATCAAGCACTTCCATAAGCTCTTACGGTCCACCAAATCAGAGGCCGCCCGGAAGTCGACGAAGCAACAGTGCATTTTCCCCTTTTGTTCTATCGTCTTCCGGGCAAGTGCCCAGAGGGCATAGCAATGGTCCACAGTGGAATGCCCTTCTTTAAATCCCCCCTGTTCTACTGGGACAATTGAATTCTGTTCTACCCAATTTTTTTCAGTTTGCCTAATACTATTTTAGCAAATATCTTCTCCCCGATATCTAACAAATTAATGAATCTGTAATTTTTGGGGGTATGCATATCACCTTTCTTGTGTATGGGCCTTATTATTGCCCATTTCCAGTTGTTAGAGAACCTCCCAGTATCTAAAATGACTCCGAACATTTTGGCAAAAAATTCAGCCCACCAGTCCATCTGGGTTTTTATTATCAGGGCAGGGAGGTTATCTGGGCCAGCAGCTCTTGTTAAATTCAGGCTCTTTATCGTGCTTTTCACTTCAGAGACCGAAAATTTGTGTTTTATATCTGCTACCAGATCGTTCCAATCTGGATGCAGATTCTCCTCTCGGTTTCTCCCGGGACTATACACGTCCTGCAAATATTCCTCCGAAGCTGCTTCTTTGACTACACAGTTCATTACGGCCATCTGGCGATCCGCTGCCGAATGAACTAGTTTCCATAACTCATTTATAAGTTACAAGGGAACCCAAGGAAGCAATATGCTAGGGACCTTAGGGTGATTATATCTATAAACAGGACAGTGGTCCCTAGGCAGAGCAATGATGTCAGGTAAATATAGGCTAAATAGACACTATATTCTTTGTCCAGCCGGACAGATTTATTTTGTGATAGACACATTTTAGAAAGCTTATACATTCTAACTGCATACATTCTAACTGCATATAGTGTGAATATAGGGTGAACCACACTATATGCAGTTAGAATGTATACATTGATTTTAGCAATAGTGTGTTTATAATATTGTATGCATGTGAATTTATGACACAGACTGTTGAGTTGCCTTGTCTGTTTTCTTTGTTAGTGTGTCAGTTGACATCGGCTGGTGTCCTGCTGTTAACACTTTTTATATAAGCTTTCTAAAATTTGTCTATCACAAAATAAACCTGTCCGGCTGGACAAAGAATATAGTGTCTATTTAGCATATATTTACCTGACATCATTGCTCTGCCTAGGGACCTCTAGTTTCCATAACTGGCAAAGGTTCCTTGACTCAATTGCCTCAAGTAATTTTGACCAACATCCTTCTTTATATTCTCTTTTTGCACTCCTAATTAGCATATTATATTCTCTTTTTAGAATCACAAGGGCATTACCACTACCCTGCGCACCCTTTATAAATTGGCGACGTGCCATTCTCCTCACTTCTCTCTTCTTTTCGAAGCATTCCTTTGTGAACCACCGTCCTCTTACCTCCGGCTTTGGATGGTTCAATTTGTCATTTATTTGACCTTTTCTCAATCCATCACTAAGGGTTTGAACCATGTCCTTGATTTTACCCACATACCAATCTAATCCCTGGTCACTTACTGTGCCCAGTTCTAAGTTCTGTTGAAACTTTACTAGCCGGGCCACATATTCTTCTATTAACATAGTTGTGCAACGCCTGGGGTATTCCAACTGTTGTTCAATGACTTGGGTACGGGGGTTCAAATGTGCATCTGGGAGCTCCAGCTCTAAAATGTTATGGTCACTCCCTTCTCGATTTGAAATCCTAAACCCTTTAATTAGTTGGACGCTCCAAGGGGTCGTGAAAACATAATTGATTGGGCAGTTTTGGGAACCTAACTTAAACGTTTTCTTTGCTGGGCAATCTAAGATGGATCTTCCATTTAGGGAAAAGAGGCTTTTAGTTCCCAAAAAGATTCCCAACTGAATTTACTTAGCAGTTGTTATACATTCTGGAAAAGTTGCTTTTGTTATATCATAAGCCTCTAATACTTCTAGGAACCAGCAGTCTACTTTCTTGGGGTGTAATTTATTATTAAAATCGCCCATTAGCATAATCAAATCCATGCCATACATTTCACAGATTGTATCCATATCTTCTTTAAAATACCCCATTTCTGCTGCATATTCCTCTGTAGTACCCCATTGCATATATACATTTATAAGCATTATCATATTCATTTTTGCAAAATCAGATAGCATTAACCTACAAGCGAGCAGCCATTTACACTTTACGGTTACCACTACCCTGAGCACCCTTTATGAATTGGCGACGTGCTATTCTCCTCACTTCTCTCTTCTTTTGGAAGCATTCCTTTGTGAACCACCGTCCTCTTACCTCCGGCTTTAGATGGTTCAATTTGTCATTTATTTTACCTTTTCTCAATCCATCACTAAGGGTTTGAACCACGTCCTTCATTTTACCCACATACATTTTTGCAAAATCAGATAGCATTAACCTACAAGCGAGCAGCCATTTACACTTTACGGTTATGTTAGTCACCTTCTTCACTATTTTAGTTGACACCAGAGTCATTATCCCCCCTGCCGGGTGGCCAAATCTATGCTTCTTTGCTAATCGGTTTAGCTGGCAGAAGCCGTCGATTGTCGGTGTCTTGCCACATAGCCAAGTGTCCTGGATACACATAATCTCAGTATTTTCTCCTAATTCCCTTATGTTTTTTTGTTTAGCTCTATCTCTAAGGCCATTTATATTCCATGAGGCTATTCTTGTGCTATGTGGCAGACCCTTTACCTATGCAACATCATCTAGCCAGCCTTACTCCCCAAGCCCCTCAGAGACTCTAATTGAGGGACCTTCATGGCATATATCCTTGCTCCAGTTTCGCCACCAATTTTCCACAGGGGGGGTCCTTCATCTTCTTCTAGGTCACTTATCCTTACCTGTCTCTTTCTTAATCCTGCACGACACCTTAGGAAATGTTTTCCTTGCCACTCTTTCCCTTCTTCTTCTAATTGTGCATCCTCTTCGGCTATTAGCCGTATTCCCTCTTTCTGTAGCTGACTTGCTGCTCTCTCAATCAAACTCTTTACCAAATTTGAGTACATCATTAATCTGGTAACATCCTTCCCTTCTTTATTTTGCCTAAATGCCACTTGTCTTAGGTCATTTGATCCTATAACTTTCAGATTATGGCATTTAGCAAACCCTTGAAGAAGTTGTGACCTATTTAGGGGCAACCTCTTTCCTAACTTCTTTCCCCGTTTACCTAATGGGATTGGTTCAAAGTATAGCCACTTATTTTCTCTTCCCTCTTTCCCTACCCCTTTTAATGTCAGAGGTTGTGTCGTATAGGCCTTATGTATCTGAGTGTTAGGTCTGCTACTTTGCACCTCCCGGGTGATCCATTGTTGCAAACTTCCTCCATAGACACAACCTGACTGTCTCCCAGACTCCTTGGGCTGTATTGTGATTTTATTCTTAGCATGATTCTTCTGTGGGCCCGAGTTACTATCTAAGTACCCGAGTTTTTCTTGCTTTTTTGAGGTTTTCTTCTTTATTGTACTCATAGTGGGGTTGGGTAACTTTGATTCATATCCCCTTTCACCCATCACCTTCTCCACCCTTGGGCATTTCTCTATATTCTCCCTCCCCTTTTTTGTGGTTTCCTTCCTACACACCTCGTTTTATTTATTTGCCCACGTCTAGTCATCTCTCCTCTTCTTATTACCCTCATTTGCCACTTTGAGATATACACCGCATGGCTTTCTTTGGGTGATTCGGCAGTTTCCACCAGTACCTCCAGTACATCTACCCGGGGCTGAGGGCCCGGGACTGGGACTTGTCTTACCATAGATGGCATGTGGCATCTAATCCCCTGCAACCCCCCTCTATTTTAGCTAGACACATGTCATTTCTAAAAGTCCTTGTAGGGTTCTTTTTAGTATTAGCATTATATCCAACATCGATGATGTGGACATTGCTGAGAGTTCCCGGTTTCTCTTAGGGGTTAAGTTCAGTTCCGCGCTTTGTTCTAGACTGGCATTCCGAATTTCAGGCGGGCTTTTCTTTGTGCTTCTTCTCTGATTTAACTTACTGCTCGATGTACTTTCCTCTTCTCTCCCTTTGTCCTTTTTTGAGATCGGACTATCCCGGGGTCCCATCTCCGGGTCATAGGAAAAAAGTGCTCGTGGTGAAGATGACAACTGTGGTGACGCTAGTCCCCTGTGATCCAGTAACAGCTGCAGAGACTGATTAGCCAGGATTAGGTATTCAGTTGTATGTACTTCCAAAGGTAGGGAGATGTACCTATTCTCTTCCCTACCCAGACTCACATTTTGCGGCGCTGACTCAATTATCTCAGTGTCTTGATCTTTTGCAGGTGAGAAGACTTTTTTGAAATGCTTCCCCACAAATTCTTTTATTGTTTTTGAGGCAGAGCTGCCCTGTTTTTTATTTGCAGCCATGTTCCTATTTGCTCCTTTCTTCCTTCCTTTCACAGGTGTCAGCTCTGGGCTCCCTCTGCTCACTTCCAATATGCCCAGTTTTGCTGGGTTTAATCTTGGGGTGTTTTTGGTTTTCTTGGGGGCCATCTATGGTGTTTTACTTAGGGGTTACCGGCTCCGCAGATGCAGGATTAAACTTTTACCCTGTTAAGGGTTTAGGGTGATCTACTACTGTTAAAACAATGGACCAGACGGTCAAACATCCAATCTCTTTGAGTCTTACTTTGGGGACGCCGGCTCCGCAGACACTGAGCTAAGCTTATATACTTATGAGGGTTTAGTGAGATCGGCTACCGTTTAAACAATGGTCCCAGGTGGTCAATCTCACAATCTCATTGAGGCTTTCTCAGCCCCTCTCAGCCTCACCACTTATCTCCATTGTATATGTGAGATAGCCGATCCCACGCCCAGGCCTGTGCCCCTGTCTCTCCAAATCACGGTGGGCTGTTACATTCAGCACTTTACAGCCGCTACCAGCCGGCTCGGCTCTCCACGTTTCCTTTTCTACTTCCACTTCCCATTTCGGCCGCGTTGGTGTTGGCGCGGCACTCGACTAGTGCTGGCGCTTGCCTGACGCTTGACATATGGGCGTGGGGGCAGGGCTACTGCTGCGATTGACGACAGACGGTCGGGCTGCGTTTCGCACAGCAGAGGCACAACAGATTATACAGCTGTGCTCTCGCAACTACAACAGATGCTTGGTGAATCAGTGGGTTTATGAGTGACTGTATGGATGACTTCTGTGGGTGCATGACTGGCTGTATAGGTGAGTGATTAGGTGTCTCAGTGAATATATGGCCGAGTAACTTGTTGTGTAAATGTGTATCTGTCTATCAGTTAATGTCTAAGTGGGTGTATGAGTGTGTTAGTGGGTACGTGAATGGCTATATGTGTCATTGATTGGTTGTCTGACTACGTCTATGGTTGTCTTGGTGTCTGTGTTTGCCGGTGAAGAGGTGTGTGACTGCCTGTATGGATCACTAAATGGGTGAGTCAGTGGCTGTATGGGATACTGTTGCATGTGTGACAAGTTGTTTGAGTGAGGAGTGAGTGTCTGTATGGCTGTGTCGGTGATTGAGTGCCTGTCTCAGCAATTCCATTGTGTGGGGCTTACTGGAGGTACCTGGTGGGCTATTTGGCCTATAAGAACCCTCAGCAGAGATGGAGACTTTATCCCCCAACCAAGAGCACAACAGGTGGTATGTTTGCAGAGTAGTGGAGAAAGGGGGCAGGGGCTCCAGCGAGGTGCCAGCTCCTATATTGTTTTTTATTTAGGAAAGGGGCTGTGTGGCCTCCCTTCCCTTGGCGCTTTGGGCCCTGGGTATCCCATCCTCCGAGGTCTGACACCTGTTTTTATTTTATTTTCATTTTACAAGAGAGGGGGGCCGCGCGGGCTGATAAACCCAGCAGGGCTTGGCAATTTCTTATCTTTTAAAGAATATATAGATTTCAGTTCAGTTCACAAACTTTATTGCGGTTAGGTGTAACCATAAAAGCACATGCATTTAAAATGAACAGTTTTCAAACATTATTTTTGTTTAAAATGATTACGTCATTTAAAATTGATCCAATTGATTTAAAATACATCATCAATGGATAATATCAGAATAGAAAGGCAAATTTTAAAAACCATAACATTTTAGATTATGACTAGATATAATTAGAAAGATAATAAAACTACATTTATTATACACATTCATTCCCTGGGTCGCCATGATTTAATTAATACAACAAATTAAAAGGTTTAACTAATTAATTTCCTGTGTATTAGCCACATTGAGAACAGAAACATTGCCACCGCAACTACTGTGGCTGTATTGGTGTCAGTTCTTAAAACCCTGAAGAAGGCAAGGTAATTCCTAATACCCAGATTTTTACATAGCTTGATAACCCACTTCTTCCTGATTACAGCATATACAGGGCAGAAAAGAACAACATGGAGAGGAGTTTCCTCCTCCTTCTGACATCCTGGACAGGAGCGGGCTGACCTCCCATCCACCTGTAGGTAAATGCATATAAGGGCAAGGTCCGTATCTAAATTGTAAAAAAAGCTTCTTCGCAAGGGTCGGTTGTATGACATCGAGTTCAGGTTCAAAGTAATAGTGTGACTTGAAATCAAGGAAGGCGTGGGTCAGGCTTGAGATTTTAGCAGAGCCGAATACTTTCATTAGATTATAATTTTTTATTGTTAGGGTCAGTGTTTTCTTAGAGATAGCTGTACTAGAGACCTCGGGATTGATCCAGAGGTTCTCCCGCCCCATCGACTTAAAAGACTGCCTGACGAATAAAAGCCAAAGGATCTTATCTGCTCCTAAAGATCCCATTACCACTTTTAATTCTTCCTTGTAGCTCGCCAACTCAGGGGTGCTCCAAAGTCTCCTCCAATACAACAGAGGCAGCGAGGCTATAACATCGGAAATAGGGTGGATATTTAAGTCCAACCTTAATGGCACAAGCAGCGTGTTTTTTGGAAGGGTCAAAATCTGCCTGATGAAATGATTGTCTGTCATAACTAGCTCATTTGTTGATGTGTGACCCCAAAGTTCCACCCCATAAAGAGACGAAGACCTGTCTTGAACACTAAAGATTTCAAGAGGGGCACTTATTATTTTTACAGCACATTCTTTTTGAACTTTTAAAACACCCCCTACAGCCTGAGTTAATTTTAGATTCGCCTTGACCTTTTGGGTAGCCCACCCCATTTTATCGTTCAGAGTCAGACCCAAATACTCGAAAGTGGGAACTCTGTCCAAGGGCATACCTTCCATCGTAGGGTGAGGACAATTAGAAGTATTGGCATTAAAAGCCATATACTTAGTTTTGCCGATGTTAACCACCAAGTTCCTTTTTTTGCAGAAATTAGTGAACTGGTGTAACACCCGCTGCATGCCCATAGGCGATTTAGAAAGCAGCAGGGAGTCGTCTGCAAACATAAGAGCAGGAAATCTTTGGGAGGCCAGTTTGGGGGAGTCTATATCTTTTGTGGCCAGAAGCTCGTCTTTAAGCCCATTAAGAAAAAGGGAGAAAAGGGTTGGAGCAAGGACACAGCCCTGTCAAACACCCTTCTCAACTGGGAAAGGGGCCGTTAGTTGTCCGTTCTTACCATATCGGACTCTGGCATATGTCCCTTCGTGGAGAAGTTTGAGTTGGTAGCATAGGTATGGCGGAACCCCCATTGATAGCAATAGATTCCATAACTGGTTACGGTCCACCATATCGAATGCAGAGTTCAGATCGACGAAGGTTAGATAGAGACTTCCCCCATCCAATACAACATGTTTCCATTGGATGACCTGGAGCCTGAATAATTGACATATAGTTGAAACTTTAGCCCTAACGCCAGCTAGAAGCGGGGTTAGGATATTATTCTCCTCAATCCAGACCTGTAGACGTTGCAGGAGGAGCCGGGCATACATTTTCTGGCTCACATCGATAAGGCTTATAGGCCTATAATTAGACGGATCTAGCGGGAACCCTTTTTATATATGGGGATTATCTCCGCCTCCATCCATGTTCTTGGTAACGGTAAGCCCTGGAGAATAGCGTTAAACAGTAATAAGAGATAGGGGGCCCATATTATCATTTCGTCTCTGGGATCCGCTCTAACCCTGGAGCCTTATTCTGTTGGAGGCTTTTTAATGCCATTTGTACCTCTGTTGGTGTGCAGGGAGGCGTACCCCAAGTTGGGTCTAAAGTGAGCAGACTAGGCGGGGGTTCGCCTCTCTTGTTAGGATTAATACAGTAAAGTTCTTTAAAATGGAGAGCCCATGTTTCTTTGGGAATATTTGGGTCAATCGATGTTTTGCCCTCTGTTCGCCCCGTATGAACGAGGTTCTAGAAGGTCCTTGGATCTTTTGCAATTAGTGCGGACCTTATTTCCTTGCTTAAGAGCCTTGAGTAATGCACACTTGGCATCCCTACAGCCCCTAGAAAACCAGGGATTTATATCACCCGGCTTTTTGGGCTTTGTGGGGCCCACTTCATAAAAGAAATCCCCCAAAGTTACGGCCAATTCCTTGTGGATTGCGCCTATGTCTACTTCCACACCATTCACAGTGTTATTACCAAAGATAGAATTATCCTTTTCAAGCTGGGGAAGTATGCTCTGATACAAACTGGCCATGTTTTCACCTGGCTGCTTAATAGTTCCCCAGCGTATTAGCCTCCCACCTTGTACCACTCTTATGTCCCTATTTACAAGTGTTGCAACATCGTGGTCCTCTTTAGTCAGCTGGGAATCCAGTTCTATCGTCAGAGGGTCGTAATTGCTCTCCGTGCGTCTAGTTATATTAAAATTTTGAATTTTTTGCCACAGTTCCAGACTGACCAAAAAATAATCTATCACGGATGCGTGGCCCATTCCCTATAGGTTGGTTGCCCAGGGGAATCCCCGCGGAATCGACAGTTACAAGCTCTTATAGAGAATGAGTAGGTGAGGGAGGTAAGCTGAAGGACCAGAGGTATCCAACCTTTGGCTGGAAACATATTCAGAGGTGGAATCAACCAAGTTTCGTCTTCCTCTAGTGTGATGGGTGGGACTCCGCTAAGTGGTTCATAACGACAACTAAAGTCACCTCCAATCAACAGGGCAATGTCGCCCGGGAGGAGTTTCAGTAGGGTTGTCAAGGACTCTAAGGTCTGGGAAATTCCACCATGCCGTACTGGCCGCGAATAGATATTGATGAATGCGATTTTAGGTAGCTTCTTATGGGTCATGAGAATGCACATGAGATCTGGGCTGTTTGTATCAATTCTTTTTACCGTGAGACCAAGGTGTGTTCCCACCCATATACAAAACCCACCTGATGGTCTTCCTTTCACGCCCTTGATGGCTGGTTCCACAAAAGTGGCATAACCAATTCTGTGCACAGGGTTTACAGCCCAAGTTTCCTGGAATAAGAAGATCCCATGCAGATCTACAAAAGCACACCAATCAGGGTTATCTATGTTGGTGGCTAGGCCCGCAATATTCCAGGAAAGAATTTTCAAGGACTCGTTCGTGTGCATCTGCGTATTACCCAGTCTCGCCTTGGGCTTTAAATTCTCAGAACCACCTCCATGGTTGCAAAGGATGCGTTGAGATACTACGTGTTGTATTTGTCCAGGCGCTATGTCACTCAAGGCTCGGGCCACATTAGCCCCTATATTCGTGGCCACTACAGTTATAGGCGGAATTTCCAATGGCCCTACAAGCCCCCCGTGTCTTTTAGTCCTCTGTAGTGATGTGGTGGATTGTGAACAGCACGTGATCGGCTCCCTTAGTCAGTCAACCTGGTCTAAGAGGCTGAACCTATTATTTACTGGGAATACTAAGACTTCATTACTGCCCCTCCAACCCCGCATACCCTCTACGTTATGCCCAATGTCACATTGTAGCTGCCATTAGGCGGGGATCCTAGTGCGGTAGGTGGGGGGGTATTTGGTGGGGGGTAAAAGTAGCTTAGCTGAATTGTTTTAATATTGGATTTTAAAGCAGGGGGCCAAGTAGCCTTCCTCCCAGGCCATTTACGGGCCTGGGGACCCATCCCCCGTGGTTTGGCCTCTCCTTAGTGATGGCAGGGGTAGTCCCAATGCCCCCACGGTTCATGAAGGCTCCCCACCTCCTGCAGGAGCCAGCATTGCATTTTTTGCTAACATGAAGCTCCCTCTGCCCAAATACAATTCTGCATCACTTCATGGATTTTCCATGCTCTCGCTTCTAGGAAGCAAAGCAGTGTTTTCTATGGCATGGCGGAAGCAGTGCTCTCGCCAAGCCATAGCAAAATGCAATGTCCCAGGGTAGGCACCCTTGGACATTGCTGGAACCAGCCCTGGGGGGTTGCAGTCCCCAGGTCCATGGCGGGCTCCTGGGGGGGGGCCACGCGGCCACCTCCCACGTTCTCTGTAGCACCATGGAGGAGATGCTCCCCAGGGCCAGGGAGTGTTGAGTTTTAAAGGGGATCTCCCGAATAAAACTACCCGACCTGGGTTAACAAAGCATTACGTTAGAGACTGCCTCAACAGTTCCGAGGCAGCCGTCAGAGAGATTTATTCCACTTGCGTCCTAAAACCAAACAAGGGAAATTTGGAACCCCAGTCCGTGGCGACTCATACACCCGGACCCTACATTTTCCGCACTGTGGGAACCAGAACCCACGTACCAAGGATTTCAAAGAGCGGCTTTGCTGCCACCCAAGGAGGGCCCAATCAGAGAGCTCCCTACAAGTGCTCCTCAACACCTTCTGTCCTGATGAAGACCCCAACACAAGGATATACCAGCCCGTAACAACCAAGGGCTCAAAACGTAGACTTCTACAGATCATCAAACACGTGGGACCGTAAACCAATGAACTATACTTGTCCTTTGTGCTATGATAATAAGGAGAATTTGTGGATGTTTCTAAAACCGTAAAGGTTTTATTGTAAATGCTTGTTATTAAGCTTGTCACAACACCTTTACCCTTTCCGTCACCCTTCCAACCACTCCCATTCCTCCTACTAAACTTTCCTTTCTATTCACTGTGAGCACTGTATAATATAACATAGAGTAACAAGCCAAATCTTTTGAGTACAAAAGCATTTAACATGTGCATGTAATAAAGACCAATGTGGAGTAAAACACAGGATTTCTCATTTATGTTTTTGTAGAAAGTTGAAGAAAGTGAACGCTGTCTTCTTAAATCCACTGCTCCCAATCATCGCCAGTAATTATGTAGTAACTCTGACCACACAAGAAGTAGGTTCCAAGTGAATTTATTCTTAGGAAGAACAGCTTGACAACCACAGGTAGTAGGACATGTCTTCATGCCATCAGTAAGACAGTAACCGTCCCCAGTCAAGGCAAAACATTCTAAGTTACACAGATCATTCTAAGTAACATACAGAGATTCCAGATGACATAGAGTCATGGCATACCACAGTTTTCAATCCAAAACTTCTGACGAATGTGTCACTCATTAAACAGATATTTTTTGTTGAACCCTACAAGCATTTCTATTGTGGTCGATTCTATGTTATAATTGTTCTAAACTCGAACTACTTTGACCCTTTTCTCTAACATAATCCCCAGGGCCAGGGGGCGCAACAGCCCCCGCATTTACTTGATTTGAGGCCCAGGGAGATGGTAGTCCGCGGACCACCCACACTTCATTTTTTAAAGCCCCGGGGAGGTAGCTGCAAGGAGCCGCGTACCCCCCCTATTTAATTAATATAACCCCATTGAGGTGGCAGTCCCACGCATTTATTTTCTTGATTTCCCGTGGGACCTGGCCTACCCGAGGGCTTAAACAAAACGGAGCAATTTTTTAAAAGAATGTTGGCGGGATTCACGCACCCAACGCGACTCCAGCTGAAAATTAAAAAAAATAAATGCTTTTTTTGGCAGGGACCCTCTAGCAGGCCTAGGGCTCAGGGTGTTTCTAAACTGCCCCTTTTAATCCTTTTTTTTACCTTTTTTCTTGTGACTCAGTTCAACCAAGTCACAAGATGCCTGCCAACACTTCCTGGTTGGAAATGTTGGCAGCCAATCAGATTGCAGACTTGAGATATATGGATATATGGATATCTGAGAAATGTTTAAATTTCGCAGCAACTGCTGACCAGATTTACACCATTTAACAAAAAGAGTGCTTTATTTTTGCCAAATTTGGAGTCATTCAGTTCAGCACTTTGGGCTGTCTAAAGTTTCCTATGGAAATTAACATGGAGAAAACACGTTTTGGGACCCCCTTTTTCTCAGTCCCCCGCTTTATGAATCACCCTGAAACTTTGAAACACAAGAGCTGACCTGACCGCCACATCAGTTTTGAAAAGTTTGATAAGATTCATCAAACGACGCCAAAGATATTGGCAAAGAAAAAATGCTTTTTCAATAGAAACAAGGTCCTAACTGTAACTACCTATTGTCAACCACTGGCAGTCGCCAGTAGGTAGTTATAGTTAGGATTTACTTCCCATAGGAAATCCGCAACATTCTATTGGGAATAACTTTGGACGAATCTTCGCGAATTTCTCAAAGTTCGTGGCCCGCTCCGTTCCGCTCCTTCCCTGAAAATGTGGGGGGGAATCGTCAAGCGGGGGCCGAGATAAAAGGGGGGTCCCAAAACGTGTTTTCCCCATGTTAACTTCCATAGGGCGGTTGGCCTCACTTTTAGCCCGAACGGCTGAATGGATTTTCACCAAACTTGGCAAAATTGTAGGGACTGGTAGCCCGATGTGCCTTTGCTATGTCTCAAGATATGTGCTCCAGTGGATTTTGAGTAATTTAGGTTCCAAAAAATATATATATCTGTAAGCGCGCCCCGGTACGCGCCCCAGGGAGTGCACTGGGTGCGCCACGTGACTTGCGTACGGAACGCTAATTGGCTCTCGGGTGTCTGTAAACATTCCAAACAGTCCGGAGCGGCCGCCATCTTGTGTCTCGGTAAAATCGAGACACAAGAGGTGGCAAAAAAAAAAGGGGAAATGACCATAAGGGGGAAGAGTAAACCCCCCCTGACCCCCTAGGTTTGATGTGGGGGCCATAAAAGGGGCCGCGGGGCAAAACATTTTTTTTTTCCCCACCGGGGAGCGGACCGGGGAGCGTACCATGGGAAAAAAAGAATGATAGAGTTTTCAAAAAATGTAGCATTTTTTTTATAAATTGGAGGTAGTTCTGAAAATAACTGTTTTTTTTTCTTTATGTTGTTTTATATTTTTTTATAGTTTTTTTTTATTTTATTTTACTTTTTTTGGCTTTTCTGAACACTTTTATATTTTTTTTGTATTTTTCATGGGGTGAAACAAAAAACAGGGAATTGTAAATGGCTCAACTGGAGCAAAAAAAAAAATCTGGAACATTTAGGGTTTTCTTGGACACTTATGGTTATCACCAGCAACAATGATAAGTTCAATACTTTGCTTATCATAGCAAAGTGTCTCGTTACAATATTTGCAGACGATTTTGTAATCGGCAAACTTAGGTTGAATAGTTGCCAATGTGTCTCTTGCCCCCGGACCCGATGGAGTGGGTTGTTTTGATGTTGAGGGTCTAGACGAAGATGGGGGTAGCTTACTGCAGAGGTCCCTTAACTCTGCCTTAGAATAATTGTTTTGATGCAAATGCATCATGTGGCGAATCATTGTATGATTCCCGAAGGAATACTTTTTGTTAGGGTTCCCCCTGGACAATTCAACACCACAAATTAAACAAGTCACCTTTGCAGCGTTGACTTTTTTAAAACCCCTTGGGATTTTGTAGAACTCCCAAATAAAGTGCTCTTTTGGTTGGTAGGGCTGTTTATTTTCAGGCAGGAATTCCCTTCTCTGTTCCTCCTCTTCATCATTCTCCTCCTCATCCTCTTGACCACCAATGTAGTCTTCTGGTGGTCTTTTAGATGGTGGTGGTGGTGGTGGTGGGGCAGATCCTCCAGCTGCTGCTGCTAATGTAGCCATTTGAAACTAGTAAAGAGTAGAGATAGAACTCCAAAAAGGTCTTCCTTAGTCAAATGACAAAGTCAGAATAAGGAAAAAAGGTGGGGGCTTTCATCATTTGGAAAAGAAACTGTTCTGGACCAATGAAAAGTGTTATTTTCAAGTCACATGACCCAGGCTTTCATCATTTGGAAACCAAAACTGATCTGCACCAATTAAAAGTGTTATTTTCAGATCACATGACCTGACGCGCTTACGCTGCGCGCCCCGGGGCGCGCCCTGGGGCGCACGGCGTAAGCACGTCGAGACGTTGCGTGATCGTATGCGATCGCGTGCTTCCGGGTGCGCTTACGCAGTTCGTCATATGACGCATCATGCGACTGCGCGAAACGTCACAATGTTGTTTTCGTTCGCGGCAATAGCGCTAACGGGACGCTCCCCGGTACGCGCCCTGGGGTGCGCTGCAAAATTGCTCTGACCGGGGCGCTCCCCGGTACGCGCCCCGGGAGCGCTCTGGGCCCCACATTTTTTTTTTAAGTAAAAATATAAAAAATATTATTACATAATTATACAATATAAATTTCGTTATAAAAAATATTACTTTTCATACCTATAGAGATTTGCTATTAAAAAACCTATGAAATTCACTGAAAAAACCATAGGTTTCACACCAGTTATAGTTAGGAATTAGCATTTAAAAAACCTATTAAATTCACTGAAAAAACCATAGGTTTCACACCAGTTATAGTTAGCTGGAAATTTTACTGACATACAACCATTGAAATTCCCACGTTATAGTTAGTTGGACTCACTATAACTTGCGCGTGCATTGCACTGCTGATGACGTCACATAATACATCACTCATGACATGGTCAGTGACATCACTCATGACATCACTGATGACACCATCCTTGTGACAGAGTGACAGACCTCCTTTCACTGTAATGTAACTCTTGAAACACATATTCAAAAATAGAAACTTAAATTTACAAAAAAATGGACATACCCATATCAGTTACAACAACCAATTCAGTAATTCTTCCATCTATATACACATCCACTCATTCACCAACAGTTATATATAATCACTCATACGTATACTCACTCATCATATGTAGTGATACACCTATACATCCTGTTACACACCGACAGTCATCCATAAGTTACTCACACACATACTCACACATGCAACTAAACTATTTAACATCCATTTATTTGCATATAGAGCTGTACACACACTACCACCTTCCTTCTATGGAAATTTACACATATTTATTCTCTTAAACAATCACTTATAGAAACATATACTTATTTCAACAGGAACTCTTACAATCTCTTACTCTCACATATACTCACTTATATGCATCAATATTCACATATTCTAGATTAAAACATATGTAGTTACTGATAAAGACACTAGTGAGACAGTCATTCACTCACTAACATACATATATACACAGTATTCCACCATACAGTCCTGCACATATGCAGTCTTCAAAATACATACAAACAGAGAGTCAGTCACCAATGTTGTAAGTAATACCCACACTAAACAATACAGACACTCATACTGATACTAAAAAAAATCTAATAACTCATATACATACACATGTAGTTACTCACCAACCCATGCAGCCACTTATACACAAGGTGAAACACTAATACATATATTTCAATATTTAAACATTAGTCACTAATATTTATTTTTCAGAAAGACACACATTCACTGGATGGTGTCATCAGTGATGTCATGAGTGATGTCACTAACCATGTCATGAGTGATGTAATATGTGACGTCATCAGCAGTGCATTGCACGCGCAAGTTATAGTATGTTTTCTATGTCCTTTAACAAACCTTATGCACTGTCACTTTAAAAACCTGGCTGCTTGACTCGCAATTTGTCATGTGATCAAGCCTTCTCTAAGGCGAAACGCGTCATGGCGGCTGCGCTGGCTTTAATCGAATAAAACTTGTTGCACCAGCACTTTCTGGGTCGACTCTTCGTCATTTGAAAACCCGCAGATGATCTCTGGCGATTGGTGACGACTAACGCAATTTGTGAAGTACCACTGCCTCTACGGTACGAGTCGAATCCCTTCCCGACTTTGGAAGATACGGCAGGAAGCCGCTGTTCCAGGAAAACCCTTTCGGGACCAGCTTTTCACTCTTCAGCGAGAAGAAAGCCGCAACGCCCCTGCTTCACCCGCAACGTACCTCCTTGGGTCATTAACCAGAGTCCGTAGTCTTCTATCCTACGGAACGGACTTCAAGAGTCTTTCGAGCCCACGGAGGTCTTTGGACACAGCAGAGGGAAGTGTGCGCGACCCCGGTAGGACATTCATTCCAAATACCGTGAGGTCGTTTTTCTGTATAACTATATCATTGCCTTTCTATTCACGCGCAATTTACAATGGCCGCGGACAGACTGCGTAGTCGAGCAGAAGCAGCTGATTCCATGTTTTTGGATGCTCCGGCGGGAGCATCGGCGAGCACCACATCCACAACGTTGGAAACAGGGACAAACACCACAAGGGATTTATTTAAGAAATTAGAGCGCGCTATGCGCGCGGAACAATCAAAGTGGTGGGAACACTGGTCCCTTTCTCGTTATCTTGAAGTGGGTCGTGTCCCGAGAGGCTTGAGAATCACCATTGCCCCGAGTTACGAGAACCCAGATCCAGCAATGCTGGCGGAATGGGCAGAGGCCAACTTAAATTCTTCAAGCAAACTAGTGCACATTTTGGTTAAATATGCAGAGAGTGATCGAAACAAACTGCAAATGGAGATAGATACCTTGGAGGAAGAAATATCCAAAATCGACATAACGGAACATATCACAAAAATGAGGTCTGACATGTTACAACGCCTATCAAAAGTGGAGGAAGCTATCAAAAAACGTAAAGCGTTTAAATTTGAGAGGGACCGGATTGATTATCTTAACGGTCAGGTCTTCATGTTTGCAAGACGCTATGAGGCAGTCAAAGCTAAGGCACGAACCAACAGAGGCCAATTGCAAACGAAAGAAAACACATTACTGCCTGCTACTTCAGTTTCCAGCTTGAGTTCAGCAATTGAAAGTGAACCAGAATTGGACCCTAACCGTGATGCAAACTTGGGGTTTACCAAACTTACCCTGGCGCAGGAAGTAGGTTGTTTGTGTCAGGACCGTCGCAAAACCTT
The DNA here is from genome assembly GCF_964263255.1 of Lissotriton vulgaris. Classification (NCBI taxonomy): domain Eukaryota; kingdom Metazoa; phylum Chordata; class Amphibia; order Caudata; family Salamandridae; genus Lissotriton; species Lissotriton vulgaris. Next base: position 790,811,906 of record NC_141694.1, on the reverse strand, counting down.
AAGGTCCCACAAAACATATGTACAAAAAAACAACGGGCCAACTACAAGCGCTGGCAGCGCAGAAAATGCCGCGCCCGGAGCATCAAGCGACAACACCACAGCGAAACAAGGCCGCTGGAAACGGTATCAGAAAAAGACAAAGAAAAAAGGTCCAAATCAATAATAATCCTCTCAAATTTCAAATTAACATCAGCTGAGACTTCGGTGCTAAATCTGGGACTATCCTATTGTCCACCATGCAACATGAATTATGCCGATACTCGCATGGACATTTACAGATTCACCCGTAAACTTAAACTTAAAAAGTTTTTTGAACTTCATCCGAAAAAGGATGCTTCCTCTGAATTGACCACGAGTTTGACTCAACCAGGAACTGACAGTCAGATTACTTTCGACAACATTTGGGAGTTAGAAAATGAGGCAACTTCGGACAATGGATTGGACATTCCACTTGCCTCAAAAAGACAATTGACCACCCCATTTAAAGCTAAATCAACCTTCCAGCCCATAATGGTGCATGACAACTTGGATACTTTCCAAGAAATAGTAGTCAAAGACATTAAAGAACTGTACACCACTACCAATAAGAAAAGATTCTACATATCCAAACAGAACTGGTGCTACAAACAACTAATTTCAAAACTTCAGAAAGACCATAACATAATTGTTAAGCTGGCCGATAAAGGCGGCAATGTGGTCTTGTGGCCCAAGGATATGTATATTAAAGAGGCGGAATCTCAGCTCAATGATATTGCATGTTACAGGAGAAGTAACATGCAAACTGTGAAATCTACTTGGGTGGATCAATTGACGAAGTTACAAGCATGGAGGAGCGCTGGACTCCTTTCTCATGAGGAGTTCAGATATCTTAAAAAGGATCATCCTGTCATTCCATCGTTTTATTTACTTCCGAAGATCCATAAGGACCCTGTGCAACCCCCAGGCCGTCCCATTATCTCGGCAATTGACAGTTCTTTGGAACACGTGTCCAAGTACATTGACTTCTTTCTTCAAGGACACGTTAAATCCCTCAACTCGTATGTGAAAGACTCTTTTGACTTCCTCAGCAAAATTGAGCGTTTTGTCTGGGAGGAGGATATGCTTTTAATGACTTTGGATGTCTCGTCCCTCTACACCTCAATACGTCATCAGGATGGACTGAAAGCCCTGGAATATTATTTGCACAAATGCCCCCCCCCCATTCAGAGGCGCACAATAAGATGCCGGTGGACATGACCAGAATGTGCCTCGAACAGAACTACTTTATCTTCAATGGAACTATCTATCATCAAGTAAGAGGTGTGGCGATGGGGGCCTGTTTCTCACCAAGCTACGCGTGTTTACACGTCGGGCTTTGGGAGGAACCGGTCCTTGTTGGCCAGCACTTTAACATTTTTTCCAACAACATTGAACTTTACTTACGCTACATTGATGATATTTTTTTGATTTGGAGGGGGGACATTGTTAATGCCAGGGCTTTTGTTGAGCTAATCAATACTAACTCGGTTAATCTCAACTTTACCTCAAGCATCAGTCCTGTTTCCATCTGTTTTCTGGATGTTGAAGTCTTTGTGTCTAATAACACCTTAGGTACCAGACTATATAGGAAACCGAGTGCTGGCAATACAATCTTACATTCCAACAGCCAGCACCCTGCTCATCTGATTCGGAGTATTCCCTTTGGGGAAACGCTCCGCATCAGAAGAATCTGTAGTTCGGACGCAGAATGTGCGACTGCACAGGAAGCATGCAGAGTACGTTTCCTCGACAGAGGTTATTCCAACACCAGCTTAGTCAGAGCTATCCAACGATCTAACTCTGTCAGCAGACAGGAGGCCCTTGTTCCTAGGGTTAGAAATACCACTGTAAATAGCCAGGCCGAAGGAAAATCCATGAATACTTGCCCCCGAGTGATCTTAACCTTTAATCGTCAACACGGGGCATTGCGAAAAATTCTTTATAAAAACTGGAATTTGGTCCAAAGTGATCCAGTTATTGGACACAATCTTCTTAGCGAACCGGAAATCACTTTTCGCAGATCTCCTTCAATGGCAAGGGCTTTAGTGAGTAATACCCTGGAACCTGTAGTCTCCACCACTTGGGGGGCATTGAGGAAGGGCTTTAAGACCTGCCCCCAATGTAAAGCGTGCCGGTTTGGCAGTAATAGGACCCATTTTCAAAGCCCCTTCCGTGAAAGCCCAACACCCATCACCAAGTGGTTAACCTGCAAATCTGAGTTTGTCATCTATGTGTTGGAGTGTCCGTGTGGTCTCCAGTATGTAGGTAGTACTAAACTGCCTGCCCACAAACGGATACTCCAACACATACGTGCAATCTCTGGCCACGACCAGAACTACCCAGTGGCTCGACATTTCTAGGACAAACATCAGGGCTTACCCGATCAACTCCGGTATTTTTTAATTGACGCAGTTGAGTTCTCAAGAAGGGGAGGAGACCGCTAGGCCAAACTCCGCCTCCTTGAGACCAGATATATACTAGAGTTAAATACCAAGAACCCTAATGGGTTAAATGATCGGGAGGATCTTTATACATGTATCTGAATATTTTGTTGATTATGCCCTTATTTTCTGTACGTCTTGCCACTATGAAGTTCCAATTAGAGTTGAATGAATTTTCCTTACCGTTGTGATTTTGTGGTGCTTCTTTTGATCAGAAAAAAATGTTTTTAACTTATGAAATGAACAATTATTTGGTTTTAAACACGAAACTTTTGCACTTTTGAGCTGCTTTCACTTGCACTTTATCGAAAAAAGAAAAGAAAAAAATCGTATTTCACTCTGCACTTTATTAGATTCGTCAGGCTTTTGTGGCAGGCCCACTGGGGCTTTATTTCTAATAATGGTTTTTACATCCAACCCAGGACTAAGACATGGTTAAAAACGTTATCTCATTTTTGCATTTGCAGCTTGTTATTTGAATGTACTCACTTAGAGAAACATATGGGGCCTTTCTTGAGAATACAACATTGTGGCTTTACAATATCATTCTGGAAATGTTTTTAGTCTACAAACACATAGACACATTGATTTGTCATGTATTATGGTAGACGGAATAACTTTGTTGATATTGTTTCTATTTGGTATGTTGCCACGTGTTTTTACTTTTTTCAAATTATTAATCATTTGTTTAAGGTTGACATTATTACTGTGATTGGCCCTGGAAAATAATGTAATTTCATTATTTGTTCAACATAGCTATACGTTTGCATTATAGTATGTTTTCTATGTCCTTTAACAAACCTTATGCACTGTCACTTTAAAAACCTGGCTGCTTGACTCGCAATTTGTCATGTGATCAAGCCTTCTCTAAGGCGAAACGCGTCATGGCGGCTGCGCTGGCTTTAATCGAATAAAACTTGTTGCACCAGCACTTTCTGGGTCGACTCTTCGTCATTTGAAAACCCGCAGATGATCTCTGGCGATTGGTGACGACTAGCGCAATATATATATATATATATATATGTTCAAAGAGTTCAAAACCATAGGTCAGGTCCGCAATCCTCGGAACACCAACACCAACACAGCAAAGAACACAGGATCCAAGAATCAGGTGAGCATGTTATTTTAATAGCACCTTCGCCAGCATAATGTTTTCGGCTTGCACATATATACCTACTGAATATTACTATATATTTTCACTGAAGAAAACACAGGTTTTTTAAAATGCTAATCCCTAACTATAACGTCCCCGAAACCTGTTTTTTTTTCAGTGAGTTTCCAAGGTTTTCTCAATGCTAATTTCTAACTATGCCTACATAGCAAGGAAGGCGCAGAAAGACGCAAGAGAAGTCCAGAAAGAGGGATGAGAGGTGCAGAAAGAAGAAGAAATGTGCAGAAAGAAGCAAGAAAAATACAGAAAGATACAACAGACGTCCTAAAAGAGGATGAAAGGTTGAGAAAAAAGCAAGAGAAGTGTAGAAAGAAGCAATAGAGGTGCAGAAAGAAGCAAGAGAATGCAGAAGCAACCAACAGGGGTGTAGAAAGAGGCAAGAGAGATGCTGAAAGAGGCAAGAGAAGTGCAGAAAGAGGCAAGAGACTTGCAGAAACAGGCAAACGAGGTGCAGAAAGAGGGGACATGGGTGCAGACAGAGGCAAGAGAGGTACAGAAAGAGGGAAGAGGTGCAAAAGAGTCAAGAGGGTATAGAAATTTACAAGAGAGGTGGAGAAAGAAGCAAGTGCAGTGCAGAAAGAGCCAACAGAGGTGCAGAAACAGACTGGAGAGGTGCAGAAAAAGACAGGAAAAGTACAAAAAGATGCAACAGAGGTGCAGAAGGAGGCAACAGAACTGCAGAAAGAGGCAAGAAAGTTGCAGAAACAGGCAAGAGGGGTGCAGAAAAGGGGAACAGAGATGCTGAAAGAGGCAAGCGAGGTGCAGAAAGAGGCAAGAGAAGTGCAGAAAGAAGCAACAGAGGTGCGGAAGGAGGAAAGAGAAGTCCAGAAAGAAGCAAGAGCAGTGCAGAAAGAACCAACAGAGGTACAAAATGAAGCAAGAGGGATGCAGAAAGATGTAAGAGGGGTACAGAAATTTGGAAAAGGGCTGCAAAATGAAGCAATAGCAGTGCAGAAAGAAACAATAGAGGTGCAAAAGAAGGCAAGGGGGTGCAGAAAGAGGCAAGAGAATTATAGAAAGAAGCAACAGAGGTATAGAAAGAGGTAAGAGAAGTACAGAAAGAGGCAAGAGACTTGCAGAAACAGGCACAAGAGGTACAGAAAGAGGGTGACAGGGTTGCAGATAGGCAAGAGAGGTACAGGAAGAGGGATCAGGAAAGAGGCAAGAGGGGTATGGAAATGTAAAGGAGAGGTAGAGAAAGAAGCAAGAGCAGTAAAGAAAGAGCCAACAGAGGTGCAGAAACAGACAAGAGGGGTGCAGAAAGAGGCAAGATAAGTGCAGAAAGAAACAACAGAAGTGCAGAAGGAGGCAAGAGAACTGCAAAAAAGGCAAGAGGGGTATAGAAAAGGGGAACAGGAATGCTGAAAGAGGCAAGAGCAGTGCAGAAAGAGGCAAGAGGGTTGCAGAAACAATCAAAAGAGATGCAGAAAGAAGCAAGAGCAGTGCAGGAAGACCCAACAGAGCTGCAGAAAGAGGCAAGAGGGGTGGAGAAAGAGGCAAGAGAAGTACAGAAAGAAGCAACAGAGGTGCAGAAGGAGGCAATAGGGTGCAGAAAGAGGCAAGAGAAGTGCAGAAATGTGCAAGAGAGGTGTAAAATGAAAGGTAAAAGAGGTACAGAAAGAAACCAGAGCAGGGCAGAAAGAACCAACAGAGGTGCAGAAGGAGGTAGAGGGGTACAGAAAGAAACAAGAGGGGTGCAGAAATGTGCAAGAGAGGTGCAAAATGAAGCAAGAACAATGCAGAGAGAAACAACAGAGGAGCAGAAGGAGGCAAGGGGGTGCAGAAAGAGGCAATACGGGTGCATACAGTTGTAAGAGAGTTGCAGAAAGAAGCAAAAGCAGTGCAGAAAGAACCATCAGTGGTGCAGAAACAGACAATGGGGGTGCAGATAGAGGCAAGAGAAGTACAGAAAAAAGCAACAGATGTGCAGAAACAGGCAAAAGAGGTACAGAAAGAGGGAACGGGGTACAGACAGATGCAAGAGAACTACAGAAAGAGGCCAGAGAGCTGCAGACTGAGGGGCAAGAGAGGTGCAGGAAAATGGAAGAAGGATACAGAAAATAGCAAAAGAGGTGCTGAAAGAGGCAAGAGGTATGAAGAAAGAGGCAAGAGAGGTACAGAAAGAGGCAAGAGGTACAGAAAGAAGCAAAGACTGTGATGGGGTGAGGAAGGGCTAATACATTTTTACAAAAGTCCTAGTGTGCTAGGAAGGTGCGCAGTGGTAGAGGGAAAGCAAAGGTAAATTTGGAGACCAGGTGGACTTGTGGTGTCATGGGTAGATGGTAAATGAGTAGAAATGGTGGTGCTTATAGTCATCATAGCCCGTTAAGTTACGTTTCCCTGATTTTATGTTGTGTTTGACACATGGAGAAAATGAAACTGCAGTAAAATGCCAATAAAATAGCTCAATCATCCAAGCCTATTACTGTCACATATCCAAATACTGGCAGAGTGACTCCCCCTTTCTGTCTTCTAAGCCTGATAAAATGAGTGTCAATTCGTTATATGTCTATTCAAGTAGTAAAATAACTCCGTTTTTTTTCAGTGGGCTGCTTTAAAATCAGTATTGCAAGATGTTTCATGGCAACCTCACAGATTTTTTCAATGTCTATAGGACATGGCAAACTTGGAATACACAATTAGAAAACGGTGACGGCTTTTCTTTCTCCTTACCTTACAAAGTAAATAGACAAGGGGTGAAAGATAGCCAGATATTAGGGATAATTTTCTAGGCACATCTTCCAAGAATATCAGCCTTGCCTGATCTTTGTGAGGTTGGGTGGAGAGGCATGAAAAAAGCAGTAAGGATGAGCACTAGTTATAAGTGAGATAATGCTAAATCTTCCAGAAATATCACTAGTCACTTCGGGGTGTCGGATTGGCCAACCAAGTCAAGATCGACGTTATATATAATAATGGCAGTGGGTGAATAGCCATTGCAAAATCCACTGAGCCGTTTATATTTCCTAGGTCACCAAGAATCAAACATAACACCCATGATTCAAGCGCCAAGAGGCGGCTTAAGCTTCATGCATGCGCACTGCAAGTGGCTTAAGGGACTATTACGTAACCTGCACTGACAAAATATGCTAATTTGAAGAGCTGGGCCTGGCCCTCAATAAAAGTCTCGACATTTTCCCCAATGGGCTTTGGTGAAAGATGGGCACAGGCAGCAGCATCTGCAGTAGTAATGCCATCCTCGCCCTGACACTGCCCTTCAGTGAGGTGCGGTTGCATCTCACACTACTGTCCAGTTCCACGGGCAACCCCCTCCTTTCAGGTATTCCTCTCTCACGAGTACTACTCAGGGCCTGGAGAACGTGGGGGCGCACTTCCTAATAATAGCAGTGCCTGCAGGAGTGGCGGGGCGAGAGCTTGGGAGGAAGGGGACACTGGCAGGGCTAGAACCAGGGGCACAGTAGCTTCCCCCTCTCTGCCAGCCTCGGCTCGGCTGAGTTGGCTCTACTTCCCAGTCAGACACACACCCACCTCTCCTGCCAGAAGGAGAAAAAAAAACAGCCGCAGACATCATTGGTGCAGACAAACAGGGGTGCTCGGCACGGCACCCCCTCCTCCCACTGCACTCCCCTCGCACTCCTGGGGTGACACCTTTCCCGGTGGGTGACATTGTGGACGAGCCCTGTTCTGATGCAAATGAAAAGGGCACTGTTAAAGCCTGCAGCCCCCCTCCATCCGCCCTCCGCTCCCAGAACTCCGATCCTTCCACCGACTGTGCCCGAGTGTGCACAAACCCAACTTTTACACAGATGCCCCCACATATGTCAACACCGTTTAAAAAACATGTTTAATATATTTATTAGGAAATACATGAGTATCAGAAAAAGACTGGGCCTAAGCGGCGAAATCACAAATAACTAAATACAATTAATAATCATTTATATCTATTGCAAAACAAATTTTAGTAGTCAGGCTAAGAAAGGAAAACAGAAAATGGTAAAGATATCATACTAGTACCACTGATAAACATACAGTCAAATTTACATGTCTATTTCCAAAAAGGACATAACTGCACCCCAGATTTACCGACCCAGTTTTAGTTCACGACGACCTTTGAGAGCATATGAACTATACTCAATATTAAACACAGCAAATAACCTTGCCCTCCAAGCCTCAAACGATGGGGCATCCTTTTGTAACCAACAAGAAGCTATACATAGTCTTAACACAGCTGTGGCTAAAAAAATCAAATATACGTCCTTGCTAGGTACAACATCTACCTCAGCACCCGTCTCTACCCCCAGCAAAATCTGCATAGGTGACAAATGTATAGGGTATCCCAAAATTTCAGTTAGGAACTTATCCAGCTGCTCCAATAATCTGCTTAATTGTGAACATGAATAACAAATATGACAACATCAGTGGCTGGTTTCCCACAGTGAAAGCATTTTCCCTCTTGATCCCCCACCCCATTTAGCAATCTTATCGGGTGTGAAATACATATAGAAGACAGTCTTATAATGCTGGGCGGTTAACTTGGCAGACAGGAACAGTTGTCCAGCTAATTTGATGGAAGTCTCTAGGTGTATGTCATGGCACCCCAGTCTATTCTCCCATTTACGACCATGCTCCTCCAAATCATTGGGCTTTGTAAAAAGCATGAGTGTATACAATGTCCCTATTCTTGCTGCCTTTCTATTTGCTTCTATCAGGTGGTTAGGTTGAATGTTCCAACGAGCCTTCAGAAGATAATTCCTGATTTGCAAATATTTAATAAAATGTGCCCGGGGCAGATGATATTGCACCCTAAGCTGTTCAAATGATTTAAGACCATCTTCCGAAAACAGGCCCCCAACCATGGTAATGCCTTTAGCTCTCGAGTTATGTACAATCTGATCCCAAAATACACTCGGAAAAAAGTCTGTAGCTGCCAGTGGGGTATACCAAGATATTTTTTATAGCACATACATTTTCTTAATAGCTTTCCAAACTTTATATGCAGCAATGAGTATCTTAAATCTTGTATGTTTATAATAGCTCCAGTCTAGATTCAGAAACAGACAGTTTTTTACTTCAGTGCCTAACAACATATGGTATATAGAAGGGGACTCTGCAATGTCTATAGGCCCTACCCCTGTGAGCAATATATTCATATGTTGTACCATACATGCATAGTAGTAGAGAGTAAAATCAGGTATATAATTCTGGGTAGAACCAAATAACGCATTGCCCTACGCGCTTTCACACGACCCCACATGAATCTCATGCAAACGGCCTGTAAATGTGCAAGATTAGCTCGCAGTATCTCCAAAGGTACACATCTGAAAAAATATAATATTTTTGGAAGGATCATCATCTTTAACACATTGCATCTCCCTAATAGCGAAAGATGCAAGCATTCACATTGGTCCAATTGCCTACGGACGCCCATCATCAGCTTTCCCCAATTGGCCTCGACCAGCGCTGCCGCCGAGGTCCTTATCCGAACTCCCAAATAAGTAACTTCTTGTCACACCCTTTGATCCATATACGAGCCAACATTCAAACATAGAATCTGAGTTTTAGATGTATTTAACTTATAGCCGGAAACAGCCCCAAACTCTGTTGCAAGTAGTTTTATCTCCTGCATTGACACAGCTGGTTTAGATGATACAACAGCCACATCATCCGTGTACGCAAAAACACAGTATTGTTTCTGCTGTATAATTACTGGTTGTATCCTCGAGCTTGATTCAATCATTTTTTAAAATGGGTCAATATATAATGAAAATAATAATGGGGAGCATGGACAGCCCTGTCTGGTGCCCCGCCGAATAGAAACTGCCTCTGATTCGAGTCCCATATTGCATAACCTGGCCACAGGTTGGCGGTATAACGTTTGTGCAGCTGTAATGTACTGTTGCCCAAAACCACGTCACCGCATCACATCCCATAGGAAGCCCCATGAGACTCGATCAAAAGCCTTCTCAGCATCTAGTAAAATAAGGCTGAGGGCATCCCCAGTAGCAGTAGCGTAGTCTAATAACATTATTACCCAATTCACATGATTTGTCGTTCCACGATTAGGAATAAATCCATGCTGTCGGATAGACACCAGTGGATTGACGACTGCCGCTAACCTAGTGGCTAAAATCTTTGAATAGATTTTACCGTCCGTGTTCAGCAGGGATATAGGGCGGTATGATGCCGGGAGATCTGCCGGCTTGTCTTTTTTCCTGAACACAACAATACTAGCTTCATCCCAGGATTTAGGAGCAGCACCGCTCTGTGCCCTTCTAAATGTGGCTAACATATCCGCCTTTAAAACACCCCAAAAAAATTATATAATTCCAACGGCAATTTATCGGGGCCGGCAGCCTTACCGGCTGCTAACCCATTTATAGCTTGTTCCAACTCAGCCATCATAATGGGGTCATCTAACCTTGCTGCAACCTCCTCCACAAGACCCTGTTCACAGTATCACTGTAAAAGTGTTTCAGCTTTGTGACTATCAAAGTGCTCTCCAGCATATAATGTATCATAAAAATTCTTAAAGACCTCTAGTATGCCAGTCTCGTTCACAATGGAACACCTGCCAGAATCCAAGATAGTATTAATTATTTGGGCCGCTTCTTTTACTCTGAGTTTTTGGGCTAGGCACCTGCCACTTGCATCCCCATATTCATAGTTCAGCTGCTGCTTATTAACATATTTTTTCGCAGCCTCCCGACTCCAGTAGAGATTTAATCTTGCCTTGGAGTGAGCTACTTCAGTTGCCAGCTCACCAATATCTACTCCAGCATGTATACCCTGCATGAGCATCTCTTCAGCCATTATAAGACCCTGACATAGCTCCTGAAGTTTTAAACCCCAACTTTTTTTGATTGTACAGCCCAAAGCTGAGAGTTTCTCCCTAAAAGCGCCTTGAAAGCATCCCAAGCATAACAAGTATCAGTACCGCCACAATTAAAACTGAAAAAAAGCAGTTATCCATTCCTTCATGTATGTAAGAACTTTTTGATCCAATAGCAATTTTCGGTCGAAGGAAAACACCCTGGGCTAAGTGACTGCACCAATGCAGGAGATGGGTAAAAAAAACAGGCCATGATCAGACGCCCCCCTCAGATAAACCTGGATAACAGCACCATTCACCAAACACTGCGATGCAAAGAGATAATGCAGTCTCACTTACCTTTGGTGAGGGCAGGAAAAAAAGGTATATCCAGCTTCAGTACCCCTGAGTGAGGCCCAAGAATATACCAGACCATGTGCAGAAATCAATGATTGGAGTGCTTTGAACACCCTTGGTTTCCTGCCCGTATACCTTGAGTTTTCATTACACAATATATTTGGTGCCAAGTTTATATTTAAGCCCTCACATAAAATCACAGGTGTAGGCCATGCTGCTAATTCAATATTCAGAAATTCTATAATTGCTGCTTCGTCTAAATTAGAGCCTTATATTGAGCACAGCGTGAACTTCATTGCCACTACAATACACTCTGCTATTATCCATCTCCCAAGTCCATCCGTCAAGATCCTACCTGTATTGCCTACCTGTATTGCCTATATGTTCTTTTGCCAAGATTGCAACACCCCTAGATGTGCAGGCCTGTTTGGTACATGCCACTAGATCATAACCCAGCTTGTTAACAGTTTCCGCTTGGCCCATACTATATGTGTCTCCTGGAGGCACATGATGTCACAGCAGAGCATCCGAAGTTCCTGTGCTACCCGCTGTCTTTTATTGAGAGAGTTCAAGCCCCTGACATTGAGGGTACCTACTCTAATACCCTTATTCCACTCTACCACCATAGCCAAGCCGCATACGCCCATTAAACCATATTTTCAGAAAATGTAAGAAACCATACTCATGTATTGATTTTATTTTTTTCACACCACCCTCCCCACCAGCACAAGCCCAAAACAACCCCCCCATCCCCACCCTCCCCACACCACCCAAACCGGGGTTTAGGGACCATGTCCTCTGCGATGGAGGGTGATTGCGCGCTGCTCCCCCCCGGTCCCCCACCTAGCTGACACTCTACCTTACAACATCTCTTCCAGTGCCTTTATAGTTTCTCTCCCTCTATCATCTTTAAAAACTGAATACCTATAACTGAACATGAGAGCAACGCATCATGTGTTTTTTCCCCCCAGTAACAACCACATTTTATATTCATATATGATTCCGACTCTACTCAGTCTGATACTAGGGGTTCTAGGAGCTAAAAAATGTAAGCACACAAGAAAAGAGAAAAAAGAGAAAACATAAAAAGAAGACACACAAAAATCCGCACTGAAAGAGAACAAACATCTGACATGTTACGTCGTGCGATAAGCAGGTACAGAACTTTACGCGCTACCCACAGTCTTCAAAAAGTCTTGTGCAAGTATCTCCGAGGTAAAGTAGCGAGTTTGTTCTTTGTATATCACTTTTAATTTTGCGGGATTGAGAAGGAATGCCTGACCACCTTCAGCTTGGAAAGCTGAGATCAACTGCCTCAATTGCCACCTTTGTTGTACAGTAGAAGGACAGAGAAATCGGGACGTACAAAAAATTCACATGCCTTATCAACTTGCCTCCTATCTGGCCGGGCCAGGTCATAAATTGCCTCACATAACAGATAGTGATTTAGACAGATTAGAATTGCCCTGGGGTGTGAATTCATGTCTCCTCTAAGGTCACCTTTTCTCCTACGTTGAACAAACGGAAATCTGTGTGCCTTAATGACCTCAGTCTCCCAGTTCCAATCTTTTAGGTCAGGGAAAGCCTCCTTAAACAATTCGACAATAAATGTTCTTGTGTCCAGCCCTTCTTTAGACTCTGCAATGCCCAGGACGCGTAAATTATTCCGTCTTGATCGATTCTCCAAAACTGTCAACTTCCAATCGACGTCTGCCTTGGTCTTTTGGAGCATTTCGATAGCCGACTGTTGTTTAGCTAAAGAGTCCTCGACACCAGAAATACGCTCCTCTGCCTCCACTACTCGAGTGGTTATATCTGCGCAGGATTCAGCAATGTGTCTTACCGTATTTTGTAGTTTCCGCACAGCTTCCTGTGTGCGCATACCTTCAGCCTTTGTCTCAGCCCGATGGGCCATAATAGTCTTGTAGATTAGGTTTAAGGTAACAGCGGCATCATCATCGTCATCTACCTTATCTGCCGGGTTTACCCCTTTCGAGCCTAAGTCTTCCGCTGCAGCAGTTTCCCACCGGGGCTGATCAATAGGTACGGTGATTGCATGAGGAGGGCGTTCGGCGAGATCCACTGGTTTTCTCACAGTTTCCAGATACAAGGATTGTTCTAGTTCATCCTCTTCATCCTGTCTGTCCCCCCAATCCCCCACTGTACTTGAGTTGTCATTATCATTTTCAGAAACTACAGACAAATCAGACATAGAGTAGAATTTACCCTCTGAGCCCGCATATTCAACGTAATTTCCTTTGTCCAGCGAGGAGCTATCACCATCTAAGGTTAAATTATCAGGTAGTCCTTTACTCTGAATCAACGAGTTATTAATAGGTAGCGCATCAGTATTAGTGTCTATATCTGATTCAACACTTGGCGCATTAACCATCTCAGTCGCTGTAGCAAGTAATATATTCCCCATGGGAGCATTTGTATGTATAGAATTCTGATTTGGAATACCCAGGTCTTCGATTACTTTAGCTTTTTGTGCAGACCGTTTATTAAAGATTCCAGGCACTGTGTGATTTTTATTGCGAGTATCTTGCTGCATTACTTGCTGTGAATGTCTACTCTCCAGCACCGCACTACCAGAATCTCCCAGCCCCCCTGTCATAGGAGTGTTACCGGCTCGCTCTCGTTGTTGACGGGTATTGCGTGTCTGGGAGGCTGTTTCAGTAGCCGTTTTTCCATCATTCCCAGCATGTTTTGTGCTAGCGTCTCCGCCCCGACTATCGCTGTTGCCTAGGATACTCCACTTGCAGCTGTTGCTGAACCTGCTAAGCTTGCCAAACCTGCCGAGCTTGCCACAGCACCCCGTGGGTTTTCGCGCCTCTCCCTTTCGGCGCCATAGCACTAAACAGACTGCCCGCGCTGGAATCTACTGCGCTATCGGGCTCAGCTGCTTTGACGTTTCTCCCTTCTGCAGGCTCCGCTTACTCTGCGAGCCTGCTAGCCTGCTACGCTGAATTCCACCACACTCCGGCTCGACCTCCGCCTCAGGTGTTCTCTGGAGTGCTGCAGCCACACCCACCCACTGCTACCTTGGAGCTCTGCACTCCGCACTCAGGGGCATATTATCAAGGGGGTTTATCTCCGTTTTTTTGGCTTTAAAAGCCAAGAAAGCGGAGATAAAATTATCTCCCCATTACCTAGCTGTCGCTAACACCAGTTAGCGACAGCTAGTAGGAGATAGCGACCATCTTGGGCCCCACTTTGCATGTCAGTGATATTTATCACTAATGACATGCAAAGTGGGCGTGCCAAGATGTTAGAGACTGAAAACAGTCGCTAACATCGCTATCTCATATTACCAACTTTTGGAGATATTCGCGCTAAGAGCGAAAATCTCCAAAAGCTAACACCTGCCCTGAGCAGTTAGCTCGGTAATGCATGAATATCGCTGACTTTTCAGCGATATTCATGCATTGCGGCCGATTTTGATCGCATTTGCGATAAACCTTGGTAATGCCAAGGTTTATTTGCCTTAAAAATCACCGCAGCTCAGCGGTAAATTTTTGTGTCTAACCAAGCAATAGCGATAATTATCGCTATTGCTTGGTAATATGCCCTTCAGTGCTCCGTATTCTGCGCTGTATATTCTTCGGTAGGACCCCCCAGGTCAGAGAAGGATCCTTCGCCGAACAAGAGTCCTGCTCGCACACCCTGACTACCGGTAGAGTCAAACCAGGTGAGAAGCCGTGGGGAGCAGTTCACTGACCACTCACACAGCCACGATAGCGGCCGCCATCTTGCCTCCAAATGTAGAGTACTTTCAGAGAACACCGTTTTTTTTTGTTTTTTTTTACCGCATGGATCTAGTTTTATTATACAAAACGAAAAATCATCCAATGTTAAAGGTGCACCCTAATTGAGTTTTGTTTCAAGCAGTAAGGAACAAATAGGGAGGCCAAGGACAGCAAAAGGCTTCCTGTGGGTTGAAGCGAATGGGCTCGGTGGAGGCGGAGAAGGGGGGATTTCTGCATGCACTGCCCTCTCAGCCCTTGTAATGCTTCCCCCTTCAGCACAGCAGATCCGGCACATCTCCTCCTCTGTAGTAGAAATGATGTCTGCAGCGCTGCGCTCTCTCAACCTCTCTCGCACTCTCCAGCATATAAATGTGTAATAGAAGTCAACTATGGAGCAGTTGGCTGCCTCTGCTGCAGCTTCAAGGTTCCCACTGCATTTCATTGCAAAAGGGGGATGGAGGCAAGAAAATACTGTGGCAAGCAGACAGCCAAGAGAGACACACAGATTATGATTGCATAAGCATGGCAGCACCAAGCCTGCCAGCTTAACCCATGCCTGGCTTCACAGAAGCTCTCAGTACGTTTGCGCTATATCTCTCATGGGATCCTCTCTCTCCTGTCACTATGACTTGCCACGCTGTTGTCAAACACGCTCTAACTATTTCATATGCACCGCTCCTGCGTTAGGACCCAAGTCGTTGTGTATCCGTGAAAATGCAGGCCTTCTCTGTGCAGTTTTTTTTCTCACATGCATATTTTTTCTCAGGCCCCGGGAAGGTGGCGGTCCCCAGGGCTGCGGGGGGAGTGTGCCCCCCCACGCATGATCAGTTATAATGGCCCCGCTATATATTTATGGATTTCCCCCGGGACCTGACCCACTCGGGAGCTTAAAAAAAATCAAAGCCCGCGCTTCAATTTAAAAAAATGTTCTACCGGATTCGTGGACCCGACGCAAATCTGGCTGAAATTATTTGGAGTGTTGGTAGCCAATCAGAATGCAGCTGGTGATCAGGAGGGTTTGCAAATCCTCCTCGGTCACCACCTATCGATATTTTTTATTTGTACATTTCTCAGGAACTACTGAATGGATTTACACCGCTTAAAGCAAAGAGTGCACTCTAGACCAAGAGCTACCTCTCTGCCAAAGTTGGTGTAATTCCGTTCAGCAGTTTGAGATGTTGTCGCAACAAAAGTTCCTATGGAAATTAACATGGAGAAAATGGTTTTGGGACCCCTCTTTTTTCTTGGCCCCCGCTTGACAAATCACCCCAAAACTTTCAAGATAGGAGCTGACCAGAGCACCCCATTAGTTACTGCATATATATAAGTATATATCCAGTACACAAGTCTTTATTGTGCAATAACAAAACAATGCATTTTGGTCAGGACGCCCTTTGTCAAGTTGGCGTGTACTACCTAATGCCCCCAGAAATACGATTGTCGTCATAATAGGCATAAAAGAAAGACATTGTACATCAGGTAATGCATGATCCATAATACAAAAATGTTTTCCAAATTTTGAATTTTCTCAATATAATTCAATTTAAGATGAGTATTTCTTGCGATAGTTCTTAAATATATAATTGAAAAATTGTACTGACCGACAAAGTTTAGTCCACTCTAACCACAGTAAAAAGACTTCACATTTCAATCCATCCGCATTTACTCTCAATAGTGTCATGTACTTTTACATAGGACGTCCATTTAATTCAATATAGTTCATGTGGTCATGGATATAAAACAAAACATTTTCATTAGCTTCACCCTGTGAATAAAGTGCGTGAAATAACAAGATTATAATCACAAATCAGTTGATCTAAAAGCGGTATATGTAATCAATGTATGTGCATTCATATCCTTTTGAAATTGAGGACTATTTGTCATCCTTTCTTCTCAGATAGAAAGTTTCATACTTATATCGTATTATGATTTATCAAATATCAGGCAAATGCCCCAACTCCTAACTGACAAGATTTTTTAGGGGATGTGACCCACACTATCTGAGAACTCGATCAAATATACGAATTCATGAAAATACCTTATAATGATCTCTCAAATATGGGGCATGTGCCCGAATTGATAACTGACAAAATTGTTCAGCAAATGCCCCATATCAGTCTTATACCATAATTACATGCTATGTGATTTAGGTGCCATAAAATCATGAAATAGAAAAAGTAAAAGATAAAAACAACCGAATATAGGTATCTCATTAAAAGCTTATAGCACAATGTAATTCATACATTGGTTTATCCAGGACAGCCAGTTATCACCCTCTATATGTTGCCAATTCTTCCTCCCTATTCATGCCAAATGGCATCCTGGTATGTAATTGATTATATATTGTGATTCATGGATGTGCAGCTGTTTTCTCTGTCACCACCCTGTATAGGTTTGATAACTCTATCTTCCAAGGAATTTTAGATGTTTGTTGTCTCTGTAATGTGTATTGTAAAATTGTCTAGCCACAGGATAATTGAAATCCAAATTGGCTATGGCCCTGTGATGTTCCAAGATATGCTTCTTCAATTGTAACTTAGTGCTGCCTATGTATCTAAAGCCACATTGGCACTCCAGAATGTAAACTACAAATTCAGTAGTACAAGTAATGAACTTGTGAATTTGCCTCTCACTCCCATCCTGGGTCATAAAGCTATTACAGCTGTAGCTGCTTTTACACACTTTGCATGAATTACATTTATAGAAACCCTCTTTGATTGTAACCAAATTGTGGAGGGTTCAGCTGCCTGGAAATTGTGCACAAGCTTATCTTTAATCGCTCTTCTATAAGTAATTATAGGGGCAGCCCCTACACTTTTTCCATTTACTGGGTAGGATCGAATAAGGACCCACTGTTTTTTAAGGGTTGTTTTAAATTTGTTTGATCTCCTGTTAAAGCTGGTAATCATACTAGGTATACCTTTTGATTGTTCCTTTCGGAGGTTTTGTGTGTTATTTTGGCTACAATGTTTTTGTTATCACAATATTGTGGCCCTGATATTATGATTACACTATAGTTTTGAGGCAACATTTTGATGGATACCACATACTCTTGGATTTACTAATACCAGAGTACTGGTAACTCCTGGGGTGCAGAAATACAGGGAATTTTCAGGTTGAAACATGAGGTAATCAGTAATTACAGGTCTGAGTACCTATGTAATTTCTAATTTTGCCCATTACTTCGGGTATTCCATGAATGATTATGGCCCACCTTTTTGAAGTCTACAATAATGATTTACTCAATAAATTGTGAGCATTTAGGGCAAGTACTTTCTCTGCTAGACAGGTTAGAGCCATAAGCTTATCGTAAGGATAACTACCCTGTCAAAACCCTTTCTGTTGATAAGAAGAATGCCTGTATGCATCATTCAGTCCTCAAGATGTTGCAGAAATTTACCCCACACAAATGCTGAAGAGGGCAATTAACCTGTAAGCTCGTTCATGTTTCAAACTGTGGTAAAACACCCCTCCCAGTAAAGCTGGTAGGATACTTTGTAAGCAAGAGAACATAAATCTGGGACTTCCAAATTAATCTTGGCAAGCTATTCAGCTCAGAAATGGGAGAGTTTAGCTTTCATGGTAAGTACTTTAATTCACTTCTGGTTCATGTTTAAAGTCAGTAACATTAGTCATGCAGCTGCACTGTTGCAATATATGACTTATAATCGCATTCAGTTATATTTCTCAGATGATTTAAAGCATTACAGCATAAGGTTCTCTCTGGTAGATTTTAGTTAATTTAGGCACTGGCGTCCAAAAACCGTTCTGTGTTTTTTAATCAATGTCCTCACACATTTGATACCAAGACTCACCTTGCAACTGTTTTCCATTACCACCCAATTGGGTAGCCTTGAACCAGTGCTATCATTAGCAAATGTATTTATACTTTTACTTAAATATTTCTTAGTTTCATTTACTTACAAGCAAACCACAAGGCAGAGAGCAAAACAGTTAAGGCAAATATTGACGCCTTAGGCCCCCATTAGGATGGCAGGCGGACTTTGCCCGTCCGCCATCCCTGTGGAAAACGGGATCGCCAGCGACCAGAGCGGCGGTCCCGCCATGCCTATTATGATGCGCCAGCCACACTGGCGGGCGCATCATGCATTTTTAACATTGCGGCGGGTGGTGCTGAAAGCACCGCCCGCTGCATTGTTAAAAATGCATGGCATGCATTTCCATGCACAAAGCAGCGGGCACCGAGCGGTGCCTGCCGCTTTTGTATGCAAATGCAGGGGGGTACCACAGGTACCCCCCATGTGCACCCCCCACCTCGCCTTCACCATGGGGGCTCGCAGGGGGCCCCCAAATTAAAGACCGCATGCCTTTCCGTGGCGGCATTGCCGCCTCGGAAAGACATCTGAATAAGGCCATCATAATACATATTACAATGGCCGGGGAGGAAAATGGTTCATATGGCTGGCGGTGTCTATCAGACACCGCCAGCCATATGAAACATTTTCCGCACCGGCCATTGTAATATGGCGGGGGGGTAAATAGGTGGCGGGTAGTCAAGGATGTTGGGCACAGGACAGTTTCATAACACACACTCTTCTGACCTTATTCACAAAGATTGCCATAGAAAGTAAAGAAATTGCTTTAGTAAAACTATCATTTGGAGTACAGTTCTGTGATCGAATTCACTTAGATCTCTGGAAGTACTCAGCAAAATCTATGATTATTTTAGATTTTCTTGATTACTTCAATGCATAAAATAATACATTCAACATTTCCATATTCTAAATTCTACTTTGGTAAATCTGATGCTACTCTGTATCCGCTAATCTAACTTTTCATTTTTGTTAATCCACATAAAACATATCCCCTTGGAAAAAACACTCCTCTAAAACCTCTATTATCCTGTTAACTATGGTGGTGAAATTGCCCCAGGCCCACCTTGAAAATGCACTTACTCTTGCTCCCTGCCCTTCGGGGTAATCAATGTTTTGTTTCTCAGGAGCAAACTGCCACCTTGAGTGTTAATTCCTGAAAAACAAAATTAATGAAGAGTAGACCTCCTTGATTTGGCTGTGTACCCCATCATTTAGTTACAAACGTTCTCCTTCTGTGTCGACAGATTTACTTGAAATTATTGGCTGCTGTCGTAGAGGACTTTAGATAATGTAGGGATCCTGCTGAAAGTTTATGCAGAGGCAGGGTCACTGACACCCAAGCGGCAATGGCTCCCCATCCACCCATGTTTATTGGACTCCTTTAGAAAAATGCATTTCTGGGCTTCACTTGTCCAACTAAAATTTTCTAGTAGAAGGGAGGTTTCATACTTATCTCCTTCTGGACAATACAAACATTTTGGTATATTACATTCTGAAGCATATATTACTGGCTCACAAGGCCTAGAAGTCTACAATTTACTGATACATTTTATGGGTATAATCATAAAACAATTAATTTTGTTATGTTTCACATTGGTCCTGGGCTAGATATGTGCAGCTAAATAAAGAAACACATCAAACATGTCTTAAGTTTCTTGCATATACTGTTTCTGTGTTGGTGCCTCTAGAGATCCAAATATACTGCAAATCTTGTATCTTAATAGTCATAGGATCATATGGGTGCAAACTAGGTCTACTTTTGACACCAACATCTTTCTGTGTGAGAGTTTCAGGGGATAATTTGCTGTACTTTAGAGAAGTGGATTAAAAGACTGACTCAGTCCATCTTTCATGAGGAATAATTGCCAATTATGTGTTATTTTGTTCAGGAATTTGTCTTCAGCACAGTTTTAATTTTGGTGGCTGAAAACACCTGCTCAAGTCTAGTTCTTCCCATATAGATGCACAGAATTATATGTTTTAGGGGCTCCTTATGATGGAGGACGGACATCAGTTCGCCTACCATCATAGCGGTTCTGGGACCGCCCACCTGACGTGCTTCGGTCCCACCAGCCCAATTAGGATATGCCCGCCAGTATGGTGTGCGCATCCTGGGCTTTTAACATTATGAACAGTGCTGCTGGCTGCAGCACCATTCGCAATGTTAAAATGGCACAATGTGCATTCCCTTGCACAACGTGGCAGGCACCGAGCGGTGGCGGTTCTTCCGTCATCGTAATGAGCCCCTAAGTTCCTGCGTGCAGGACAGAGGTAAACATTAATTTGTGAAAATTCTGGCAGAAGATTAAGAAAGGGGATATTTAAGCAAATGTTGTATTTCATTGCATAGACAGAATTTGAAACATATGTCTTAATTATGTTTCCTTTTGGCTCATAGCATCCTCTGGTCGATATCTGCCCCTAACCAATTATTCACAAACTGCTCACCAGAGTTGCAGGCCCTGAAGGAACCTATCCTTATTGAAGAACTACTCGCGTGATATTCGTCTGAACATGTAACTCATAAAAGTCAATACTTGTGTCCAACTTTCTAAGTGAATTGTACCTACGTTATGGAGGTTCAAGAAAAATAGCCATTTTTTTTCAATTTCACACACACCTGGGGGCAGATTTATGAAGGCCTTGCGCCGCCGGTGCGTCACTTTTTCCCATGTTAAAAATGACGCACCGGCGGCGCAAGGCCTTCATAAATCTGCCCCCTGTAGTTTTCGTACGATGCGCAGAATCGTAAAATGCAGTTTTTTTCTGATTCTATAACCCTGAACCACTGGGATTCTCACACCAAAATCAATTACAGTAGTCTCTTTTCCCACAACAATCTCTATGAAGACATAATCATTTGGTATTGTCAGACTCATGAAATGAATGTGCCTGATTGCAAAAGTTGACAACACATAGAGCAATTTTGTTCAACTATTAAAATAAATCTTCACATTTCCTTTAATAATTTCGAGTGGACTAGCAAATATAAAAATGTGGGCTACCCTATTAAATAACTCTGATTGCGCCAAAAGAGTCAAAGAGCCAAAGAAGACTTATTTGTTTGCATAACATCTTAGCATCCTCTTATTTCACTAATCGTTCATGTTTAACCCCTTCCGTGCTTCGAACGTCCAACGGTCGTCGCGCGCACTACCTCGCTGGTGCTGTGCACGACCGTTGGACGTCCGAATCCCGTTAGCGCGATCGAACATCCGCACTGGGGCGGAATGTTCGACGCGCTAAAGGGGTTAAAAACTATCACTTTTAAAAAGTACTTCTCAGTGCAGTGCTATAGTATGACATATTAATGTCAAAGCTTCCACATGTTAAAGAAATACAGTTTTTTGAATAGATATCATCCAACCATTGGCCTCTCTGTACAGCGCACTGTGCAGATCACATTAGCAGGCAGAATTCTAAATTCTGCCTCACTGAAAAGCAGCCAATACTAATGTTTATGATCTAGCACAAACTTCTGTGTCTAGAAAGCAAGTTGTCTAATTAAATCAAACATATGCCTGTCTGGGATAAAAGACATCTCAGAAAATATGCACATTCTATGTCTAGAAAACAAGTTGTTTAATACTGCAACTTGCTTTGTAGACACAGAACGTATGTTGTGATTAATTACTTTACACGCCCGGGCTGCTTCAGAATGTGACACTTATTGCGTCATTAGTGGGTGGTCCTAGAGGATCCCCAAGAACTGCAGAACCGGACTGGCAGCATTTTAGCCCATACATTGCTTAAAATTCACTTTTGTTAATTCAAACATGTGCAATAGTACGTGTCCAATTAAAACTGTCTGCCATCCATATTAAAGAACAGACTGGGCAGACCAGGACAGTGATTGATTTTAAAATAATGCAAATAGGATGGTAATTGCTCTTTGCATTTACCATCCGTATCACAATTAGCTGGAAGGGCGTTACCCCTGCCCCCACCCCCAGAGACCGCTGCTGAGTTAGTTAAAAATAATGTGCTATGAAGTGCAACTTGGTTTGATTGCCAGAATTGTACACATGCTGGAGGGGATTTTGCAACTTTTAATGGAAGCGTGATTTAAAACCGGTTGTATGTGATTCCAGAGAAAAAATATTTAATGAAATAGCATTACTGAAAAACCATTTCCTCTAAACTGTTTAGTAGCATTTTTCTTAAATGAATGGCATTTACCTTTCCCTAGAACCCAATGAATTTTTGGTTAAAATTGGCTTTTGAATTTTTGTTTTTTTAAGTGTAAATGCAATGGGTGCAGTGCTTACTTTCAGAAACAGTTTTTTCTTAGATATTTATTTCAGTGCTTTACTTCAGGGGGCATTATTTCATATTTATATTTTTTACATTGTCCAATAATACCTTTGGATGTGTTTAATTCGCTGACCCATCACTATCTGTAAACACAATCCATCTCAGACCTCTCACAACCCCTAAAACCACCAATCCCTACCCCCTAAAAACCCTCACCACACATTCTCTTTCTGCATCCCAGAAACCAATAGCACTAACGGCTATATTCAGAGTACACCAAATAGGGTACTCCTTCATAAACGTAATTGGTATCCTGGCTGCCTTATGGGAAGTGTCATAAAATATAAGGTAGACAGGATATCTGACACATTGGGGGCAGACTACCCCCATTCGCCAAACTCTCAATCAGAATCCTAGGGCCAGATGTACAACTATCGGCCTTTGCGACTGGCAAATTTCGATTTTTAGTGACTCGCAATTTGCGAGTCGCAAAACCTGATGTGCACTGAGACACTGATTGCGATTCCCAAATGGGTTTCAAGGGACCTGCCTCATTAATATTCATGGGGAAGATCGCAATTTGTGGCACACTGGGAATGGCAGCACACACAGGGATGGTGGCCTGCTAGAGTCAGCAGACCACCATGTCTGTGACTGCTTTTTAAATAAAGCAGTATTTTTTAAAATGCCGCCTGTTCTCCTTAACCCCTTCGATGCTCATGACGAGCTCAGCTCGTCATGAGGCACGGTTGAGCTGTGGTGATGACGAGCTGAGCTCGTCATGAACAATGGTAAATCTGCAAGTGCAGCACCGGGGGGGAAAACCTCTAGCAGCCAAGGTGTTAAGAAAACAGAATGCTTTTCAAAAATAAAAATGAAAAGTTTTCTTTTCATTTTTTCAGAGTGGGCAGTGGTCCATGGGACCACGACCTGCTCTGAAAAAATGTTGGCGCTCCCATTTTCAAAGGGGAAGCGATCCCCTAGGGACCCCTTCCCGTTTGTGAATGTCTTACCACTAGTTTGAAATTGGTGGTAAACTGCGAATGTTTTGCAACTGCATTCATGGTTGCAAAACATTTCTCCATATCAGTGAGACTCGCTATCAGGAACGGATGCCCCTGGCATGTCCTTTCCTAACACCAATTCGCCAACTCCATTTTACAAGTCGCTAATAGGTTACCAACTTGCAAAATAGGGTTGGTACTTTGAAAATGCATTTTACTGGTCGCAAACGACTTGATGGGCGTCGTACACCTGGCCCTAATAAATGTCTTCAACATCTAACTCAAGTGTATTACAACTGCCTCAAAGAATTTTCCAAATTTGCCTTCTAAGGAAATGCCACTGCCTAGTATATAGTACCAAGAGTACACAGGAATGTAAGTTATAGTGTCCACCCAGGGCAAAGTACAAAATAGCTGCAAGCCTGCCACTGCAGCCTGGAAGAGCAGTTTTAAACTGCTAGTTCGACTTTCCTGTTTAAGTCAGTGTCAAAGATACCACTTTCCTTAACAATATGTAGCAGTCTCCCCCAAAGAAGGCCTGTCGAGCCCTAAGTCAAGGAACGTTATATTATTAAAGGGGACATATACTATGTCCTAACACTAAAACATCCAAATTGTTGATTTACTGGGGAAAAGCAAGTATCCCCATTCGCTTGTAAAGAATTACAGGCTGCCACCACAGTCCTGCTAACTTCTGAATGCAACTACTAAAATGGGTACTTCAGGTATCAAATTAATTGTCACATTTAAAGTCATTTTTAAGTTAAGACAGCTTTTAGAAAGTTGCCACTCTGTTGTCCAGGTTATCCTGTGGCCTGTCGCAGTTGCTGTCAACCAGCCTTTGACCCTCTTGGGGAGTTGTGTGATCAATTCCCCCGCCCTAGAACAACAGAAGCCTGCCACAGAGGAAGGTGTTACCTCCCTCCCTTCAAAGGTTGCAACACATAGAGTTGGCCCAACCGGCGAACTTTAAAGGAGTTGCCACCTTTGGCGAGAACATGGGGCTCACACTCAAGGAGGGCTTCCCCTTTGTTCAGGTGCCGGGATCAGAGAGAGGAAACCAGTTGGCAAACTGTTTGTTCTTTGGACGTATAGTCCATGGGTAGCCACACCTTTAGGGTTGTATACCAAGCTCCTAAATTCCAAGGAAGGGTTCCGACATCTCAAGACTGGGTAGAATAATGCATTCAGGGATTGGGAGATGCCACACATAGCTGGAGGTCTTCACAGGTCAAGAAGGATCCTGGTGGCTTATTGGCTAGTGATTGTATCATCCCCACGGCATTTCCTGGGCATGAAAATGGTACCCCTGGTACCCTGAACCTCAGACAGATCACATCTGAACTGGAGAGAGGATCGAAGAAAGACTTGCCTGCTGAACCCTGGACCTGGCAAGAGATACTGCAGCAACTGTTGGACTGCACCTGCTGCTCCTTGGGCTAGTGAAGAGAGGTCTATGGCTCCTGGCTCTTTGAAAAGACACTCTAGAGTGCCAGACTGAAAAGGTGAACTTAAAGGGTCAATCAGCAGACCCCCCTTTCCAGCATCAGGGCAATAAAAACTGAAGTAGCCCATCCTGTTCAGTCAGGAGCCCCTCTCAAGGATTCAGGTTTTAAAAGTGCACCTGTGTCTGCTGGACTCAGGAGAGACATCAGAGTGCAGACTGATTGCCCAAGACAGATACTAGCCCTCACCAAAGGAAACCACTGGGACTGCTGGGTTTTGAAGGTTTGAATTCGATCTCCCTCGGTTGTTAGGGAATAACCAAAACTTTCTTTGGTCAAATTCACTGGCGATATTGTGAATAGTGATGCATTGCTTTGCATTGTGGTCACGCCTAGTGTCCCATATTTCTTAAAGTGATTTTACTATCATTATTACATTGAAGATCAATAAAGTAATTGTTCATTTAAATGTCTCAAAGCGTTATTCAGTTGAATCATTTGCAGTTGAGCACAGGAGTGAGTCATGATGTATCATTGGCATGTAGCAGATTGTGTCTTTTTGGTTCCAAACCTTGAACGAGAACATTCTTCAGCAAGATCTTTCTTCGATAATATGACTCGAGTAATACAAAGTTGATGATAAATGTTTTCAGACGTTTAGTAACCGATCCGACAGATCTGACTGGCTGCATTATAGAGCTGCTTCAACTACTCCTCTGATCACTGAACAGGTTCACAAGATCATCCTCTCAAGAGCTTACACAGAGGTTAAGTTTAAGGTATTTTGTAACAGGTAATGTCTTTTGTTAAAACCCTTAAAATAGCTACCAAACTGTCAACAGTGGTCTCTTTATTCAATCAGTGATATTCAATGACAATTCCTGTAACTTCAAAACCTGAACAGTGGCATTACCCTCTAAAAGAAGGGTCACATTGAGTCCCATGCAGGGATCCTCATAAATTGGCAGACCCTCTTGAAGCTTTCCATTGACCTTGGGCCCTAACACTAAGTAATAAGAAATTCTGATATCCATTTAAACAGGATTAAATTACCACCCTTATTTTCTGGGTACAGATTCTATCAAATTAGATACGATTGAAAGATTATCTCTGTCATTTAAAAGCTTACAAAACCCATGACAGTTCACAACTGTGGGGCATATTTACAAGCCCCTATCACCACAGGAAAGGCACTTTTTGCGATGTTCCTGTAGCTTTGGAGGCTTTGCCTTATTCATAAGGGGGCTCTTAGCCACTTAAAGTGGCTTAACGCCTCCTTGTAAATAAGATCCCCTTTCACCCTAGACTTAGCGTGAAAGGGGTGGACAATGGGTGTTGCAGTGGGCGTTACGCTGCAAAACCCATCGATATTGATGCTGCCCCCTATTTACAAGAGTGGAGTAAATAGGAGGCAGCGTAAAAATTAAGACCAGTGAAAATCTGGTCTTAGCATAGCGAAACAAGTGTGAATGCTTTATTTATCCTCAGTGTTGCTGTTTCTGAGTGTGCTGCATTGTGCAGAACACATAGAAACAGCAAATTGCCATGAATTATTATTTATGTGCAGGAAGAGGTCCTTTCCTGCACATAAGCAATCATTAAAAAAAGATGACGATTTGCAAAGTCTATGTGTGCTGGACAACGCAGCACACATAGGAGTTGCAAATCGCCATTTTGCATTGTTTATGTGCTTGTGATGTGGTTTTGCTGGAAGGGACACCTTCCTGCACATAAACAATCATTCCCTCAATTCAGGCACCTTTGCACTATGGTGCTAGGCTGCCTGTGTTGGCACTAGGCAGCTGAAATTAGTGCAAGTACAGGGAAAAATGCAGGGAACTTCCATATTGTTGTAAATACGACGCATCCCTGTGTTTCTAAAGTAATGTAGCTCGGCGTTAGTAAATTTGGAGCTAACCCGCACTCCAACACTTTCTTGTAAATATGCCCCTGTATTTGTGGTTCTGTAGAAGCAATACAGGCTTATGTCTCAGGTCCTCATCTGGCTAGAACAGCTTTGGCATCCCAATTATCAACTCCCTCTGGATTTGTGGGCTCACCTTTAAAGCACTGCTTTTCCTGGGTGGCGTCCCAATGCACTAATATCTTGTGGGCAATGCATTACTGAAAGTCCCTTAGCATACTTGAGGATAGGAAGATGATCCTCATGCCTCGCACTATGGTTCTTATGTGTGTTTGGCTTGGTATGCTTCGTGTAACAAAATCATGGGATATGATTCAGGAGCCAACTTGGACATTTTGCCTTCGAAGATTTTAAATTAATCTTACTGAGGCATTGAACACAAGATTATCAATCTCACTTGTTTACTCGGTCACAACAGTTACTTGAGTTGAGTCCCCCTTTTGTGTTGGTGTAAATTGTACTGCTACATTATATTCTTTTATTTCAGGTTGTGTTTCTAATAGTTTAATTATACTTCCTTGAATGTTCTAGACTTCCCTAGAAACTATATGGGGTAAACTATCAGTTAACATGTATCATCTAGTACATGGGTGCTCACAAACTTTCTCTCGGGGACCAAATTTACAGTGTGGTTTGTGTCCGAGGGCTGCACCGGTGAGGGCGTGGTCAGTGGGGGAGGGGCGGGGCTAGAGCAACAAAAAAACTGTGACCATGAGGTTGAACACAGGTCCCTGCAGCAGACGCCTTCGTCCACTGAGCTACCAGACCCGGCATACACACCTCTCTCTCTCTCTCTCTCTCTCTCTCTCTCTCTCTCTCTCTCTCTCTCTCTCTCTCTCTCACTCTCTCTCTCTCTATCCCTCTCTCCCTGACTCTGACTCCCTCCCTCTATCTATCTCTCTCTGCCTCCCTCCCTCCATCCCTCTATCTCCCTCTCTCCCTCCCCGGTCTCCCTCTGTCTCACTCACTCTGACTGTCTCACTCCCTCTCACTCCCTCTCTCTCCCTATCTCACCCTCATTCTGACTGTCTCACTCCCTCTCCCTCTCTCCTTTCCTCTCCCTTCATCTCCTTCCCTCTCCCTCCTCTTCCTTCTTCCGCCCTCCCCCGCCTCTCCCTCCCTCTCCCTCCGTATTCCTCCTTCTTCCTCCCTCTTCCTCCCTCTCCCTTCCCTCTCCCTTCCTCTCCCTTCCTCTCCTTCCCTCCCTCACATTCCCTCCCCTTCCCTTCCCCTCACTCCCCTTCCCCCTATTCCCCCTCTCCCTCGCTCACTCCCCTTCTCCCTCCCTCCCTCACTCCCCTTACCCTCTCCCCTTCCCTCTCTCCCTCCCTCACTCCCCTTCCCTCACTCCCTCCCTCACTCCCCTTCCCTCACTCCCCTTCCCTCACTCCCCTTCCCTCACTCCCCTTCCCTCACTCCCTCCCTCATTCCCCTTCCCTCATTCCCCCCTTCCCTCACTCCCTTCCCTCACTCCCTTCCCTCACTCCCTTCCCTCACTCCCTTCCCTCACCCCCCTTCCCTCACTCCCCTTCCCTCACTCCCTCACTCCCCTTCCCTCACTCCCTCCCTCATTCCCCTTCCCTCACTCCCCCTTCCCTCACTCCCTCACTCCCGTCCCTCACTCCCTAACTCACTCCCCTCTCTCCCTCACTCCCCTTTCCTCACTCCCTCAATCCCCTTCCCTCACCCCCTCCCTCACTCCCCTTCCCTCCCTCATCCCTCTATCGCCCTCCTCCCTCTGTTTGTCTCCCTTTCTCTGTCTCCATTTCCCTCCCTCCCTCTGTCTCTGTCACTCTACCGCCCTCTGTCACCCCACCCTGCCTGTGTCACCCGGGCTGAGACAGCTTCCCCAGCCTGCTTCCCCAGCGCGCAGAGACACACAGCCCCACCCGAGCATTTCACAGGTCTTCAAAAAGACCATTTGCATGTGAATGAGGCATTGCTGTATTTCACACCCTCTTGGCGCCCCTGAAGCTCCACTCCGGCTTCGCCGGAATAAATTGGCCGCCCCCCACAGAGCAGCAGAGTGTTTGGAGACAGTCTTTGTAAACACGGGTACTATGTCTCATGGTCCGCGGGCCGCCACGGAAGGCTTGCCGGGCCGCTGCCGGCCCGCGGTCCGTACTATGAGTATCTGTGATCTAGTAGATGAAAAGAGAAACATTTACAAGTAAAGAGTTATCTTTTTGCTGTGATATATTAATCTGAATGAAAACCTTCAGATAGACTGTCCTTTACTTAGCCACTGTTCGACAGCAACTGGAGAAGAAACTAAAACTAAACATTGGCACTTTCTTGTCCGAATTCAACTGTTTTACAAACCATTCTACACAGGATTAAGAAAAGAGAGAGATTATTAGTTATTCTCCCTGAATAGGTCTTTATTAAGGGGCCATAGATATCCTGGACAACGATCAATTATAGGGCCGATTCCAATCTCGCTCTGAAGGGCACCGAACGCGATCCGGCCCGAAAAAGTACGAGTGGTACGCGTGTTTTCCGCCCGACTCGTACAGCTGTACGAGCAAGCAAGTAAGATGCGAGCAAAGTGAAATTCACCGACCAAGTCGTTTCTGGGTCCGAACCGCACCGTATGGCTCGTCCGTAAATAAACTGTGCCGTGCAATGGATGCGATTTACGACCAAGCCAATACAATGCACAAGTCGGACAGCCGGTGCAAACTGAAGTTTCCAGCTCGCAAAGCGTCCGGGAAATTGACTTTGGGAGTCCGCGTCAGACCCCCTGTCACCCACAGCCTTACCACACGGACACAGGGGGAGACCCAAGGATGGCACCGACCCGTACCCACTGTAGGGGGTGCCCTTGTGCGATACGTATCAATTCAGTCAATGGGAGCCCATGTACGCGTCGTACGACCGGCTCCTATTGACTTCTATGGGAGTCCGACTGAACCGAGTCCCGAAGCATGCAGCTGCATCGTACTTGCTCAGTCGGACTGCAAGACTCTGGCTCGGTCTGGAAACACTCCGGATCCGGCTCGGTCGGAGGGCTTTCCGACCCCGATCGGAATCGGCCCCTATGTGTTAATTCTGCAACTTTATCATGTTTTTGTGGAAGTATACTAGATGGAACCATGCTGGATGAGGGGTGCTATAATCCTTCGATGATAAAGGAACTGCTAAGAGGGAGCTTTTTTCTCTGGAAACAACAGATCATTTCTACACTTTTTATCCAGTTCCTGGAAGCTTAAAGTTCCTAATTAATCAGATGTTTTCTCCACTTTATTCGGCCTGTGTAGACTTTTCCCTATTGTTTTAGTAGAACAGACTAAAATGAGGAGATGCTGAAGACTCTGCTTGAAGGATTATGCCCTGTGGTAAGTAGACATAATATTGAAATCTTTATATTGATATACATTAATATTGAGTTTAAAATATCGACTTTTCTAAATATCAATGTTAATTATATTGATGTAAAAAAAAGTTTTTTGTTTAGTAAAAAAATATTGTTGTATATAAAATCGTTTGCAAAAATAATGTTATGTTAAAATATCATTAGTTTCTGTTATAGTAATAGTTAAATAATGTTATAAAAATAAGAAAATGTATTTTAATTTTTAGGAGTTGGATGTTGGGTTATTTGGGGATAAGTGTTTTAAAACATTTATATTAAAATGTTAACATTTTTAACATAATTGTAAATGTAATTTAAAATTGTTTTAGGGGCCGGATTTTGGGTTTATAGGGAAAAAGGGTGGGGAGTGTTTTAAATAAAAACATTTTTATATTTAAAAAAATTTAAAATAATTTGTAATTTAAATTAAAATAGTTTTTTTAGGAGTGGGATGTTAGGTTTATAGGGGATAAGGGTGGGCAGTGTTTAAAAAAATGTTAACATTTTTAAAATATTTGGATATTTAATTTAAAATTGTTGTTTTATGAGAATTATATTCGGTTTATAGGGGATAAAGGTGGGGAGTGTTTTATAAAAAATATTTTCAATTTTTAAATATTGAAAATAATTTATAAAGGTATTCTGAAATTTTTGTTTTAGGATTTGAATGTTGTGTTGATAGTTGATAATAGTGGATAGTAGTGGTAATTGTTAATTTTTTATTGCAAAAATGTATATAAACATTTTGCAAAATTTTGATATTTAAATTTATTTTTATTTTTTTAGGAGCGGGATATTGAAAATAGTGAGTATATTTAAATAATTGTATTTTTACATTTACGGGTAGTCAAAAAAGTCAAATAAAACATTTTAAATTGTGTTTTTAGTAGTGTTATGTTGTATTTACAGTTAATTTATGAGTGCATATATTGTATAGTTAGAGATACATTGTATTCTATTTTCTAATTTTAAATATTTTTGTTGATAGGGGATAATTTTGAGTATTTTATTAAAAGAATTGTTATACATTAAAGTTGAAAAAATTTATAAATGAAAAATTTGAATACATTTAAATAAATTATTGTGTTAATAATTTGTATATGTGCAATTGTTAATTAAATAAATTATTTATATTAAAATTGCAATAATAATTAATATTTGTCAATATGTATAGAAGAAGGTTTTATATTTCTATTATGTTTATTAATAAAATAAAATTATTTTTGTTAATTTGTATAATTAATTTGTTGTTTTAATAATATGGTGAATATATTAATAATTATGAAAATATGATTTAAATTTTTTATTTTATGTATCTTATTTCTGAATACGTTTTTTGTTTTGGATATTAAGCAAATTAATTTAAGATTTTTTATTTTTTATTGTGTATTTAAGCAACTTCCCTTATTTAATTATAATTGTAGTGTGGGTTGTCAATTATATATCTTTAGTGTCTAGCACATTCCCTGATTTAGTACATATTGGAGTGGGAATATTAAATGATATATTTTAAGTGTCCCGCACCTTCCCTGATTTAATACTAATTGGAGTGGGAATAGTACATGATATATGGTTAGTGTCCAGCACCTTCCCTTATTTAATACTCATTGGAGTAGGAATAGTACATTATATATTTTCTGTGTTCAGCACCTTCCATGATTTAATACTCATTGGAGTGGGAATAGTAAAATATATATTTTTAGTGTCCAGCACCTTCCCTGATTTAATACTGATTACAGTGGGAATAGAAAATTATATATGGTAAGTGTCCAGCACCTTCCCTGATTTAAAACTCTTTGGAGTGGGAATAGTTAATTATATATGGCTAGTGTTCAGCACCTTCCGTTATTTAATACTCATTGGAGTGGGAATAGTAAATTATATATGGCTAGGTCCAGCACCTTCCCTGATTTAATACTCTCTGCAGTGGGAATAGTAAATTATATATTGTTGGTGTCCAGCACCTTCCCTGACTGAAAACTCTTTGGAGTGGGAATAGAGATGGATAGTGTTCAGCACCTTCCCTTATTTAATACTCATTGGAGTAGGAATAGTAAATCATATATTTTTTGTGTCCAGCACCTTCCCTGATTTAGTACTCAGTGGAGTGGGAATAGTAAATTGCGTATGTTTAGGGTCGACTACCTTCCTGATTTAATACTAATTTCAGTGAGAATAGTAAATTATATATGGTTTGTGTCCAGCACCAGCCCTGATTTAATACTCTTTGGAGTGGGAATAGTTAGTTATATATTTTTAGTGTCCAGCACCTTCCCTGAATTAATTACACATTGGAGTGGGAATAGTAAATTATATATTTGTTGTGTCCAGCACCTTCCCTGATTTAATGCTCATTGGAGTGGGAATAGTTATTTGTATATGTTGATAACTTTGTTAAAAAATAAAAAATAAATGTGTATTATAATGGTAATGTGTATGAATAATGTCATAGCTTAAATTAATTTAGATTTTGTTAAATATGTATTTAATAAGGACATATAGCCCGATTCCGATCCGTCCAACACGGATCTGGACCAACCTCCGACCCACTCGTACACGCGGGAGTCCCAATAGCCTAGTACGATGCAATGCGTGTCAAATACTAGCGAATCGCACAGAGTACAATACGGATGACCGACTAGTACTTAAAACAATCCGTCCGTGCGAAACGTCCAGGAAAGAGCCCAACGACGCGTACGCGAACGATGCTACATAGCCTAGCATCAGCGCGATGCGATAGGCTCGTACACGATCGATGCCACATAGCCTAGCATCAGCGCAACGCAACAGTCTCGAAAGCAATCAATGCTACATAGCCTAGCATCAGCGCAACGCGACTGACTCGTACGCGATCGATGCCAGGTAGCCTAGCATCCGCGAGACGTGACAGACTCGCACACGATCGATGTTATATAGCCTAGCATCAGCACAACATGACAGACTCGCACGCGAACAATGCTATATAGTCTTGCATGAATGAAACAGACTCGGACAACCCCAATAATACATGAACAAGCATCCTTTGCGGTCAACGCAAACATACAAAAATAGTGCAAACAAACTTTGGCATATCCAAATGGAAAACAAAATATTTTTCATGTTATTTTAAGACACACCCACAACTCCACCTATATAAAGGGACACAAGATTTACTATGATCCTTTGCAAATTCAAAATACCAGCCAGCAGTGCAGTACACCAGACAGCACTGACACATGCACACACAACTCATCCACCACACAACCTCAACACAACTAGCCCCTGTAAAATAATACACTCACCAAAACACACCTTTACTCACACTCACTCACCCTCACATTCCTACACACATCTATCTCCACCATCACCCATCACCATGCCCCCAAAGAAGAATCCAAAGTTCACAGACTGTGAGTTGGAAGTAATGATAGATGAAATTCTCAGAGGAGAGCCACAGTTTTTTGGCAACTTGGTCCAACAGACCCCCCTGTCCCAGAAAAACAAGATGTGGGATAGGATTGCAAACAAAGCACCTTGTCTGCGCACAATGGAGGATATCAGGAACAGGTATTATCATATGATGTACACAGGATGGTCAAGAAGCTCATTGGAAAAGCACATGTCCTGAGCCTTCATACTGGTGGTCCCCTTCTGCCAAACCTGGGCATTTCACTTCCTGGGAGGAGAAGGTGCGGGCCATCCTACCACCAGAGGGCATACATGGAATATCAGGAGTACCAGAGACTGGTGAGTACATACTCAAATAGCCAATATCACCTAGCAACTACACAGCCACAGACATTACTGTCAAGGACATAGT
This sequence comes from Lissotriton vulgaris, assembly GCF_964263255.1. NCBI lineage: Eukaryota > Metazoa > Chordata > Amphibia > Caudata > Salamandridae > Lissotriton > Lissotriton vulgaris. The sequence continues at coordinate 790,777,784 of NC_141694.1, read as the reverse complement.
CATAGCAATCGCTGTTAGACAATACAGAATTATATGAACCAAATGAGCATGTGATGTGTATGCCACTTAGTCAAATAAATTAACATGCAATCTTACAGTAATCTTTAACTATTTCATTACCCGTACCAACCGTACAGCAAACACAGAAATGCATTTAGCTCAATTTATCATCCACCAGAGTCAGCCATCTTGTCAGCATGGCTAGCTTCACTAACAGGGAAGCTGAGTCATAGAAAGGAAGTGTGGGATGTCTGGAAAGGTGGGTGTTGCTAAAAGCATGATGGGAGTTATAGTCACAGCTAACACTGCTCCTCCCACAAGGACCAGTAAGCCCACCTTCAGCCATACACATTGCACAGGGAGTGAAAAAGTACTGGCAAGATGGCTGACACAGTACCCTGGTGTGGGGAGCACCAGGCCCTGTTGGGAGTTATGCTCAAAGTACCTCCAGGCACCACTGTCAGAAATCTTGATTCACTGTCATGTAACCTTGACTCATGGTGGCCTATTTGTTCTTGGTTGGAGGAGGAGTGGTAGCTATGACTACAGCGCCCAGCAGGCCCTTGTAACACACACCCACCTCCCACAAACATCCACCTGGGAAATGCTGTCCCTGAGAGTGAATAAATATGTATGGTTAATATGGATGACAGTGGGCTCTGGTGTGGGAAGGACACGTTCATGATTTGATTGTTCTTGTAAAATAGAGAATTTTTCACTAACAACATATCTGCAACCTAACTTTCGATATCCACATGTTGAGAGCTTGCCAAACTTTGCACTAACTCTCAGCAAGGCCATGTGATCTAAACACCAGTCTCATGAATCAGCCATTTTCCTTGCACACATTTACTAACAGGGAAGCTGAGTCACAGGAAGGAAGTGTGGTATGGCTGGGTAGGTGGGTTTTGCTCAAAGCATAATGGAAGTTGTAGTCACAGATACAATTTCTCCTCCCACAAGGACCTACAAGACCACCTTCAGCCATACACATTGCACATGGAGTGGAAAGGTACTGGCAAGATGGCTGACATAGTGCCCTTGTATGGAGAGTACATGGCCCTGTTAGGAGTTGGGCTCTCACAAACAACAGGCACCACTGTCAGACATCTCAGCCAGTACCTTTCGATTCACTGTATAGAATGCATAGTACCAGGTGGTCTAGTTGTGCCTTGTGTGACGATGATGATTATCAGTGAATGCAAATACCATCAGGCCCCGCCCTAAACACACCTTCTCAGGCAAAACAAATAGCACCCTTGTGACTAGGCAGTTACTGAGTGTAAAAGGAAATGTACTGGCAAGATGGCTACATAGGGTCTTCATGTAAGAATCATAAAAATGTCACATACACTCCTTGGGATTCTTACACAACTACACACTCTCATCCCCTTTCACAGTACATTTCCACTCACTGCCATGGAAAGCATAGTCTGAGGTGTAATCACTGTGCTTGCTGTGAAGGTTTGTGGAGGTCAGGACATGGTGTAAGTTGCAGTCAGAGTACATTTCTATACACACACACACTGAAAATGGTCATCAGTGTTAATGGCAATCTTCCAATGAATGAAAGGTCCACAGCAAGATGGCTGACACTGATGCATGATGTCATGTGCCCAAGGGCTTGTTGTGATTAGCACTCAATTAAAACTTCATGCAGCAGTGTCAGTATCCTTCCCACTACACTTCCCTCACTGTCATTGATCCTTTGTCTATGAGAAGTAAGCTTGTCTGTTTGGGAAGAGGGTTACAAGTCCTAACTGCATAACTCAAGCCCAACATCCACTGTAACTCACTGCTCTGACCATGAAAACATCAAATCAGAATGCGGATGTTGTGCCAATTGCTCAGCAATTCCATGCTTTGTAAAGCATTTGATGTTATTGCTGTTACCCAGTAACACATTCATATAAGTACAATATAGTAAAAGCTGACATAGATTCAGGATTGTGACCGCTTCAAACATGCACAGAGGCAACCATACATTCAAAAATCTTGAAAAATGTCCTAATAGGAAGAGAATGTATGTCATTGTTAAAGCACATTTGTGGGAAATATCCATACACCTGTGTCATGCACAGAGTGTCACATGCTAGTCAATGTCTATTTACAGTCAAGGAAACAAGACATGCACATTAATGCACCCAGATGGACATGTACTGAAATGCACATATTGTAGAAATCAATATGTTCTCACGACAAATAGGCTTGTGTCTGTGGTGACTGATAAGTATATATTGTTCACAAATATACATAACGTACTCATTTTTCTCTTATGTGTATGATGCGTTGACCTGTGCACATACACAATAAACATTGTCTCTCTGATGACAACACTGCAAGAACAGACCAAGAATCATAGGCCAAGACTCCAGTTGAACCTGAGATTTCCAGTGTGGATGTCTCTCAGCCCCCCTCGGGTGAAGACGACCGACCTGGGCCCTCCAGGGTGGGTCGGCATGCAGCACCAGCAGCAGTAACATCAGCATCCCCAGCGTCCACTCCTGCCACATCTCTGACCAGTACCCACATGGACACACCAAGCAAGACAAACCCTGGGAGCACAGTAACACAGGGCACTCCGGAGTTGGCAGATAACATCCCCACTGTTAACAATGAATGACGCCCCGTCCTGTCTGTGCATGCTGCAACAGGATCTGCTCATGTGGGTAGGGCTTGTGGGAGTGGGCGTGATGTGAGGTCACGTCATACAGCTGGTGCTCATGATCAAGCTGACCCACAAATGGGACGCATTCTTGATGCGTATCAAGAATGCACCAGAGACTTTGTCCAGGTAGTTGGGATCCTCAGGGACATGAAACAATGGCAGGAGGCTCTTTTTGACCAAATTGAAATACATATGGACCATATGGAAGCAAACTGGTAAAAAATAGATTATCTTACTGTGGTGCACAGGGACATACTCACCTGCTTCCGCCAGATAGCAAACACCATGAGCCAACCTCCCTGTGTGCCCGCTACATCTTTTGCCTCAATATCTGCAAATGCTACAGGGAGTGCTGAGGACTCTGGTGGAGACTTCCCTGCACCTGAGGGTCCCCCCGAGAAAAAGAAGAGGGGTCGTCCAAGGAAGGGCAATTGAGAGACTGATGGCCATGCATCCCCCCAGGGAGTGACAAAATGTTCATGATCTCCTCCATTGTGTGCTAAACCTTCACCTTGTTAACAATCAATGGACTCTCCCATATGGGATGGAGGGTCTTAGTTGGATAATTTGAACAAATGACTGTGGACCTGGCTCTGAAACTTTTCAACTACCACCACTTCCAACTCCTGTGTGAGCTTTGGATTTCTCAATTTGTACAGCATTTCAGCTTTCTTGTTATATTTCACACATGCACTGCAATAACACTATATTCACACAATACTTGTTTCTGTTATGTGACTGAAACACTGTTTCCACAGTTGATGATCTATATAACAGGGAATTATCTGTTAAAAAAGTAAACGAGCATAGCTACCCTATTGTGAATAAATATCACATGATTCATATGAGAGATACACACAAGGTCAACACAACACACATAGCACATGCCATACATAATTATTGCCACCACTGTTGTAAAATTCAGGAAAATAACTGCACAAACTATGATAATTGTTTTATGAACTGAACATCAGGGCATAAATACTGTATATAAATGAATGTTGGATGTGTGAAAACAGACAAGGCACACCTCAATGTGGCTCGCAGCTTTATTAGACAGGCACAAGCTGTTGCACTCACAACAAAAGCAATCAGATGACACAGTGTCAATGAATACAAATAACTGGAAAATATCGTAATGTGTTGAAAGTGAAAGTGTGGCATAGATTCATGATCCAAATCAATATTCCATTATGGAACTGCATTGTGGTTCTTGTAGGTCACATCTATCTACACAACAGCCAAAGGACCCTGTGAAGGGGAGGCACAGAACACGGTGAAATACAAAATGTAGTCCTTCTAAGATCTCCCTAAACTTTTTCTGCATTTTCAATTGTAATATTATAACACCAGCAGTGAGTAATGTTAACACTGTACTGGTGACCATTATAACTTAATATACAATAACCAGAAATAAAGACCAGGTTAAGAAGCATACACGCACACGTTTCCAAACAAACTGTCCAATATACACATATCATGCAAAGAAAATGCTATATCAAATCATCTTAGCATACTTACACTCATGAGAATGTTGTTTATGATTTGTCTCCTAACATCATCCTCCTCCTCCTCATCACTGGCAGCATGTCCCAGTCCAGGATCCTCCCCTGCTGGAGGCTGTTTGTCTCCGTCATCATGTATGAGAGGTAGCTTCTTCCTCACTGCTAGGTTCTATAGCATGCAAGTCACAATGATGAACTTACACACCTTTGATGGTTCATATTGTAGTGCTCTTCCTGTGCGGTCCAGGCAATGAAATCTTGTTTTAAGTAGTCCAAATATCCACTCAACCACTTGCCTGGTCCACCCATGTGCCTCGTTGAAACGTATCTCAGAAGGGGTGACTGGGTTCCGGAGTGCTGTCAGCAATCACAGCATGTTCGGATATACAAAGTCTCCTACATGTAACGTAGAAAAATAAAGCATTTATCTGTCAAATGGGTACAACATGACATACAAATAACACACATCAGAAAAAGACAACATTATCCACCAACAAGCCAGGCATGCTCATTTTGCAGCTGAGATATCATCTGTGGTATCAGACTATTTCTCACGATGTACACGTTGTATGCTGATCCGGGGAAATGTACACAGAGATGTGAGATGATCATGTCAGCCAGACATACCACCATGGCATTTATAGAGTGGTAATGTTTGCGATTCCTGTATGTCTGTTTATTGACTTGTGGAGGGATCAAAGCCACATGTGTTCCATCAATGAAGCATATGACATTTGCCATGTGTCCTAAAGCATAAAACTTACTCTTGATAGCACAAAACTGTTGTGGTGTTGGGAACCTGATGTAAAGGTTCAGACAGTTCAACATTGCCTCACACACATCACGTTGCATATGACTGAACATTGTCTGTGACATCACACCAGCAGTAGCCACAGTATACTGGAAGCTTCCTGTGGCAAAGAAATGTAGTGCCGCTATTATCTTTACCTTGGGAGTAGCGCTAAGCGATATGTGCGTCCAGGTTGCAAATGAGGGGCCAATTGGTCTGCCAACTTTACAATGAGTGCTCTGGTGAAGCGGTATCATCTTATTCTCTCACGTTCTACCATGGTCTCTAGGTCAGGGAAGGGTCTGTGGACAGCTGGTCTCCTGCGGTACAAAATTTAAAAATTATTAACATATACAATACACTCTCACAATGAACATTCTTAAATTCAACAACCAGATTAAAGCAAGACACTATAAAGTCAGATATGTGAGGTCATGCAAATACACAAAGAACAGCAATGTCAGCCTGAACATACATTCAATTTAGTTATGGTCTGTCAACAACTACAGTGCTGTACTTTAAATAATCAATGGTGTCTCTTCACTTTTCATGTGATCAACCATCACATACTCAACACACACCTATCAAAGTATCAAAGATAGTTGTTTGTAACAACTATCACATGTTTGAAAAGTACACAGACATTTCTCATGTAATTCAACCTAGCTGGTACACTAGATACAGACAGCTTGTCACCATGCACACCACTGTCATAGTGTGTACTATGTCATGTTGTGATGTCTGTCACAAAACTAGACTATCACATACACAAAACATCAATGATGTGTAGTACATCTGTATTTGCCACGCATACATGTAAGTGTGTTACACAAAAACACAACAGCAACTCACATGACAAATACAAGATGATGGCTATGATTAAATACAATATTTACTTCAACAATGAAGTGTCTGCATTGTACAAGACTCACATACTGTGGATACACATTAACTAACTTCACCCTAAGCACTTTTTGACACCCAGTCAGGAAAAGCAATGATTATGCGTGTATGTAAGCTGGGTTAACACAATGATCCCCTGGGACTGTGTCCAAGCATATGAGGTTGATCTGTAAAGTGGTCACTTACAGTTGTGATGTTCCTCAGAAACAATATATTTGGTGCACACGAGGCTTGGTTCATCATAGGAGTGTTCTTTATAATGTTACATGTACATTATCACATGTGCCTCACTCCATCCACACATGTGATGCAGCATTGCATGAATATTTGTAATACTGTGTGACATGCTGATGTATCATTGCTGTGCCCTTGAGCCCCCTCAGACACATGTTGTTAGCATGCTGTGCCTGTTCACTACAATGAGGAACGAGGCGGTAAGTATTGTATGGACGCGTGAGCCGTATCCTGACCGAGCCTGACGCACAGATTGCCTGTTCACTCAAATGAGGAACGAGGTGGGTAAGTATTGTATGGATGCGTGAGCCGCATCCTGACCGAGCCTGATGCACAGCTTGCCTGTTCACTACAATCAGGAACGAGGTGGGTAAGTATTTTATGGACGTGTGAGCCACATCCTGACCAATCCTGATGCACAGATTGCCTCTTCACTACAATGAGGAACGAGGCGGGTAAGTATTGTATGGACGTGTGAGCTGCATCCTGACTAAGCCTGACGCACAGATCACCTGTTCACTACAATGAGGAATGAGGTGGGTAAGTATTGTATGGATGCGTGAGCCGCATCCTGACCAACCTGATGCACAGATCGCCTGTTCACTACAATGAGTAACGAGGAGGGTAATTATTGTATGGATTCGTGAACCACATCCTGACCGAGCTTAACGCCCAGATTGCCTGTTCACTACAATGAGGAACAAGGCGAGTAAGTATTCAAAGGACGCGTGTGCCACATCCTGACCGAGCCTGATTCATTGATTGGCTGTTTGCTACAACGAGGAACAAGGCGGTGAGTATTCAGAGGATGTGTGTGCTGCACCCTGACCTAGCCTGACACACTGATTGGCTTTTGGTCATCATGATCAAAGACACACATTTTGCTTCATGTACAATTTGCGTGCGATCAGAATTGGTTAGCTATTTACACAAATGTATCCAATTCAATAGTGTTATGATGAGTTAAATTCAAACGTTGCTGTAGGCGTGTCCGATGCATGCAATCTTATGGATTGGACTAAATCATATCAAGCAAACAACTCGGACTGATCAATTTTGAGCCATGGAACAGAGTCCGCCTCTGCTGCACAGATATAAGTCTGTCTGTTCCCAAAGGAAATCACTTGCCTGCACTAAATGACACTGGATTTCATCTCACCATACCACTGCTGCTGTCTCTGCATACTCTGGATTCTACAATGGCACGTACTGTGGAGAGGGCCCCAGCCTTCAGAGAAGAAAAAAACAAGGCCCTGCTGGACAGCCTCCTTCCACAGTACAGCAAGCTGTAGGAAAACAAGAGGAGCAGGTGAGTGTTAATTTCACTGCAATTTTGATAGGACATGTAAAAAATAAAATAATAATACTAGCATTGTTATCCCAAGGGCAAGCTTGCAAACCTAGGTCATGTAAGTCTTAAACTGGATAGATGTGTGTATTGGACAGCTTAAGTGATGTAGGAGTATGTGTAGTGGCTTAGACATTTCTGCAATGTTCTCATGTTTCTGAGGGAGATGTTCACATAGGACAACTGGCCATGATGATACTTGGCTACCCTTTAGACATCATATGCCGGTCTGACCATGACTCATATGTCTATATGTTTGAAGCATAAACATGTAGCATATGGAGTAATAGTGTGTCACTATGTCATCCTTACAGGTCGATGCCCATCAGAAGCATGACATTTGGATGACCATCGTCCGGGCCGTAAGCTCTGTGGGGACTACAGACGTCACATCCGCCACTGCCAGAAGAGGTGGCAGGACCTCCGTGGCTGGACCAGGAGGATTGCGAGGATCCAGCTGAAGCTGTCACCTCCTCGCAAAAGGAATGGACGACAGACTCTGACCCCCCACATGCCCAGGATACTGACAGTGGTCTTCCCTGACTTGTATGGGCTGTTGAAGGCCAGACAGCAGCAAGGAGGTGGTGAGGATGTGCCATGTTGATGAACAATGTGTGACATGCTTGTTGCATTCCCTCAGCCTGCTTACACTCTCACAGGTCGTAGGACTACTAAGACAACACTTCAGGTCCAGATTGTGACTATAACCCATTATCTTTTATGTCAAGGTGTGTCCCTTTCCATCTAAGACATGTGTTACTTAGGTGCTGTGTATTAGTTGTAGTCCAATTTCCTGTGATCAGCACCATATACAACTAGTGCATTGATTTGTCCATCAGTAGTGAATACATTGTCTGACCTGTACCAGCATAGTGATTGACATATGACCTGTACCCACATTTAATTGAAATATGTGTATATAGGTGCACTCAGACAGGGCCGGGCTCAGGGCCAATCCCCCCGGTAGTTTAGCCTCAAACATTATGACATATACAAGGAAGGTCCTTCCCAGGCTAGGATCCAGGAGGGGAGATTTCAAGATGCCCATGGCTCACCTTGGAGCCTTCAAGCAACCGCTCAACAAGGGTTTGTGTTAATTGTTGTTCACAGCTGCCCCAGATTTTAGACTACTCGGCCACTGGCCCTCATAAAAAGCCAGAAAGAGGGAACAAATTAGATGATGCACCTCCACTTAGATTTTCACTTTTTGAATGCCAGATCACTGATCAAGCATAGCACAGAGTGTGCGCTACTTATTGAGGAGCAAAATATCAAACTGGCATTCATAACAGAGTCCTGGGCAGACCAAGCCTCTGAACCTTATTTAGGTAAGGCTACCCCCTCAGTTTTCTATTGTTACACCCGGGACAGACCTCATACGAGGACGGTAGACTAGCTGTTATCTAGCATGACACAATAAAGACTATCTTCCATAATGCTTCTAACGCTTCCTGTGAGGCTCTCTCATTTAGCCTCTATACTGAGCATTATAGCACCTTCAAAGGGATTCTACTCTATCACCCTCCAGGCCCTAGAAGTGGCTTCTTAGAGTTATTAGGGACTCTACATGAAGAAGGACTATGCTCAGACTCCTTTACGGTACTAGGGGACTTCAATTTTTATCTTGAGGCCCCCGCCGATCTAGACACCATCATACTGGAGCAAATGATAGAGGCCGGTGAACTTAAGCAGCCTGTTGAAGGCCCAACACATCTCAAAGGGCATACGTTAGATGGGATTTATTCCAATAATCCAAATCTGACCAGCACCGCAGTACTCCCATTGGCATGGTCTGATCACAGTGCCATTTTATTTTTAAGTGAAAGAGACATAGGATCTTCAATCCAGATCCAAACCGATAAGGAAGGTTGCAAAGAGAGCCTGGAAAGATGTATTTTGTTTAGAACTGGAAGGGGCACCGAAGAGAACCTTGCAACCTTTCCCTTCTGGGGTGGACGAGCCTACGTCAGCCTATACAGATTGGATAGATGCAGCATGTAATAAACTAGTTCCTAAACGGGCCCAGCTCTCAGCCCCCTGGTACTCAGATGATTTAAAAAAACAAAAACAGGTGTGTAAAAGATTAGAAGGGCATGGAGGAAAGGGTATAAAAGTAAGGACAGAGAAATTTAGAAGCACAGTCTCAGACTCTATAAGGAATTACTGTTGGAAACAATAAATAAGTTCTTTACAGAACAAATTTCACAAGCTAAGTCCAATCCTAAAGAACTCTTTAAAACGAATACCAAACTGACCACACCAACGGCCCCAAAGAGCTTGAGTAGTCCTGAACTGTTTGAGAAATTGGCTAATTTTTTCCAACAAAAGGTAGAATCTCTTTTTTCCACATTTACTCTGGCCCAAAAAGGTGGAAGAGTGAAGCCGCCTAGAATAGAATCTAATAGACTCAACCCAACACCGGTTCTAGATAAATTCTCATTGTTAGAACCATCAGACTCAATCAAACTTTTGAGTTCTATTCAATCAGGTTCTCCCATGGACCCGTGTCCAGTGTTTGTACTGAAATTAATCCCTTAAGTTAAAGGGTCAGCTCTTACCCCTCTGCTCAGCACTATATTTACTACCAGCATATTTTCCAGGGACTGGAAGAAGGCCTCTATTCTCCTCTTATTGAAAAAAACGACTTTGGATCCTAATGACCCAAGTAGTTATAAGCCAATTTCACGGCTTCCGCTCCCTGCAAAAATTGCTGAAAAAGCTATGAATAGCTCAGTGTTTTTCTCTGAACCAATAATCTACTCAACCCGTCTCAATACTGGTTCAGAGTGGAACATAGCACAGAGCTGAATTAAATTAAATCTACAGAGGAAGTGAGGGAGGCCCTGGACTGTGGAAGCAAGGCAATACTGATTATGTTAGACTTTCGACACGGTCCATCATGAAGTTTCAATGGACCGGCTGTCTGAAGCAGGGGTGCATGGTACTGCTTGGAACCTCCTGCAGTCCTTTCTATCTGAAAGAACACAAAAAGTCAATATGGATAACAACAAGTCAAAGCCGTAATGTCATACATTCACCCCAGTACAGAGAACTGGTCCCAGGATGTTTGTTTCCGGTCCAGTGAGGACCTGGCTCGGAAGTTCGGTCTGGACTGTTCCCATGAGGCACAGGGTCAAGACTGATTTGCATATGGCTTCGTCCAAACTGGGGTGGCATAGTCGGCAAAAGAATGATGGATTTAATTCAGATCTCTTGACTGGCCTAGAATGTCTGAATCATTCAGCATTCCGTCCATCATTTGTTGCAGATACACTTTTTGCCATAAGTGGGATGGGTATGCCCAGACGTGGGCCATTTGCTCACTGTGCCACTTGATTCAATCTAGCCTGGCTGACAAAGGTTGACATACCCTGAAACTGGTCTCAGGATGCTTGTTTCCAGTCCAGTGAGGACCTGGCTTGGCAGTTCGGTCTGGACTGTTCCCATGAGGCACAGGGTCAAGACTGATTTGCATATGGCTGGCTCCAAACTGGGGTGGCGTAGTGGGCAAAAGAACGATGGATTTAACCCAGATCTCTTGACTGGGGGAGAATGTCTGAATCATTCAGCATTTCGTCCAGGATTTTTTGTAGATATGTGATAACTCTGGCAGGCATGATACGATCCTTTGGCTTCCAACTCACCTCCTATGCGGATGACAAATAGTGTTATCCCTTAGAGATGGGGAGGAAAAAGAAATGGGGCGAATTTTCACAACTGTATGAAAGCTATCTCAGGGTGGATGTCGACCAATTGCTTGAAACTATTTTCAAGCAATACAGAGATCATTATATTTGGGAACAACCCACACTAATGGACACCTGATTGGTGGCCATAAGATTTGGGTATCTACCGTGCTCCCACCTGGAAAGCAAAAAACCTGGGGGTGTTAGTTGATAACAAATTTAAGTTTAGTGACCACATGAGCACAGTGGTGTCAGCTTGTTTTCTGATACTCAGAATCATAAGAAAATTATGCTTTATCTTCCTGAAGGAAGTCTTAGAACAGTGGTCATGGAACTTGTTATGGCATGGCTGGCTTACTGCAACAGCCTGAAGGCTATTGCAGTAACCCAGCTGTGCCCAAAAAACAGCACATGAACATGCTTCAGAACATGCAGAACGTGGCGGCCAGGTTTTTGACAGGGACACCAAAATTTGTCTCTGTCAAAAAAGAACTAGTACAACTACACTGGCTCCCTGTGAAACAAAGGGTACACTTTAAGGCCCTCTGTACAGTCTTTTAGGCCCTCAATGGAATAGGCCCCAACCATTTGAGGCAAACATTTACATGGTATGTTCCTGGAAGGACTCTTCGGTCCACAGGAGCAAACAAGTCCTACTCCCTACCTTTAAAAAAGCTAGTTGGGGAGGTAGGAGTTTTATCACCTGCGTATCTATGGCCAGGAATGATTTGGCGTTCTATTTGAGGAATTCAACAGATCTCCTCTGTTTTAGAAGGCGGCTGAAATCATGGCTCTTTACCCAGTGACATCACTTCTCCTGATACCCAGCAGGCATAATGCCAGGACACCTCAGGGTAACCGTTGCACTCTAGAAGTTTAAATAACATAATTAATCTGTTAACAAAAACAATGTTACCCATACCTGCAGCAGGTGAGACCAATGTGGAGGCCTCAGTCAACTCTGATTTGTATTTTTTCAAAATCTCTAGTTACCTACATAGTGCTCTGTGTAATCACATTCATTACATGCACCAATGTCATGTATGTCAAATAAGGCCATACAAGACACTGACACATCAGATATTTGTGTGTCAGGTAACACTTTCACCATTGTAATTTGATGAATACATGTATCAGACTTCTTGGTAGTGTGTACTTGTATAACTGTTTGAAATACACATGTGTCATTTATTGGAACTATTTACATACATCTAATGTATGGAATGTGTCTCAGATACACAGGAGTTAACATGTGTGTATCATCCCTTGACTGTGCCTAATGTTTGCATCAACATATAAGTGTATGCTGCATTACTTCCTTTTTTAGGGCTCAGAGGACTTCATGGAGACATATTTATTAACTTGACATACTCCAATGTCTGAGTTGAAAAAATGTAAGCTTTTTAAAGTGTCAGTATTGTGTGTAGCACATACGGGACATGTATACTTGACCATAACAGATGTTGCTGTGATCTGTCATCACATGTTTTTTACACACTGATGACTTAACACTTGAGTTTTACTGGTCCTGTTACAAGAGTTGGTACATACTGTTCAGACTGACAGGCTAGTGGCATATTTTTACTGAGCTCATTTTCTGAAGATGCAGTATTTCAAAATGTCTGTTGTTCTGCCTGCAGAGTTTTAGAGCACTGACATTCAATACATAGGTGCCTATCTTGATGACTGTGGATGGAAATATGTTCATCATGTAAACTTAATTGACTTGTCCCTCCCAAATACTGTGTCACTTCCAGAATCCCTTGCAGGAGATGGTCCAGGTTGGTAAGGACACATGACCCTCAGGAGCATTACTGATCTGACAAGATGCCAAACAGATGTTTCACATGCAATCAGGTGTTTGGGAATCATAGTTTACTGGCAGACAGACAAGTGCCTGTCCCACATATGTGTAAAGATAACAAAAACCTAAGTCAAAATGATGCTAATGTTTGCTCTATGATATGGTGTAATGTAACTCATGTGTCAAGTCTATGCAGATGATTGATGTGAATCTCTTTGTTATCCTTGTTAACAGCATCATCAACAGCTACAGAAGTAGGAGACAGTTCAACGGAACAAGTGGAAGTGGAGAGCCAGACTGGTTCCACGGAGGAGGAGAAGGAGGGACCCAGTGGCACAGAGGGTGAGGGGAACCACACTGAGGGCCGGTCAGAGACATCAACAAATGCAGAAGACAACGAAAGCTCCAGTGATGACTTCCGTGCAGTGGTGGCTGCTCCCACATCAGTGGATACTAGTTCAGAGTCTGCCTCCACCATCACCTGCACCCTCACAGCCGCTCCCATTCCAAAGGTCCGTGGAGTCTTCCGTGTCAGGGAGCGTATCTCCTTCGTGCCTGGCACCGCACCCCCTGCATCTGTCCCCACTGCTGTCCTGAGTGTGGAGGCCGTGGATTTACTGAAAATGTTACATGTGGGGCAGACATCCATGCTAAGTGTCCTCATGTACACACCAGTCTTTTGACACAATTGGTGTCATTCATGGAGGGCATCTCATCAAAAATGTCTGCCCTACAGCAATCCAATCAGACCATGGCCTTTTCACTGACGGCAGCAGTGTCCCTCCTTCAGCAGTCCCTCACACCTCCCACCTGCACGTCAAACAATGCCTGATTGCCACCATTGGCTATTCACGGCGTATATGGATTGCTTCCAGATTGGACTCAAAACACATCAGCCTCATTCCAATTGTGCCCCTCCTCTTATATGTCAGTCTAGGCTGAATCAGTGTCCATACTGACACACATGTTGTCTTTGGTATGCAGTTTGTGGCTGTGCGGTTTTCCTACTGAAGTTCACACATCTATTTCACATGTCTTTGTTGGACATGGAGAGAATGATGTGCTCTGTGTATTTCTCTACTGGCCCTAGGACTCCTACATAGCCACACTGCACATCCTTCTGATTTCACCAGTCAACGTGGCTGTCACAGCATGGTATGGTGTTTCATCATAAATGTAGATTTGTGATTATATTCTTAATGTTTGCTGCTGCTCATACCACAAAAGTAGTTGCTGATGTATTTGTGATGGTCTCATGTCACTATGTGCATCTACTCATTGCTGTTAGTGTTAGTTCCCCATTGACATGATTGCCAGCACTGGACTGAGGGTATGTATTCCCCCCAAGTTACTTCTGCTGTGCTGCAGGTGTTACACACACATTACCCTTTTTGGCTCAATGTTGCATGTGTGGCTTGCACTCCAATACACATATTTGATATCCCATGAAGGGGTTTAACACCACAAGCACATATTTATCACTAAAATCAATGTGGGGTTTGCCCCCAATACACATATTAGCAATCACGTGAAGGGGGTCTAACCCCACTAGTACATATTGCTCACTATAATTCATGTGGGGTTTGCACCCTGATACACATATGAGAAATCACGTGAAGGTGGTTTAAATCCACTAGCACATATTTGTCACTATGATCCATGTGGGGTTTGTACCCCAATACACATATGAGCAATCACGTGAAGGGGGTTTAACCCCACTAGCACATATTTGTCATTATAATCTATGTTGGGTTTGCACCCCAATACACATATTTGTTATTACAGGCATTCCTTTTGATGCGCACATATACTTAATTATCAGTACTGTGATGGGGGTGTTAGCCACCATGACACTTTAGGTATAAAGGATGGTGGTGTTTGGAAACAGAAACACCACCACCTATGGGGTACACATTACTGTGAGTGTTATGCTGTTACCCCCTATTGTGTGACCATTACTATGAGTGATGGCCATCCACCCCCCTATGGGGTCTTAAAAGCTGGCAGTAAGAGGCATCCACCCCCCTATAGGTAGAGTGTGCTGGTAGTGATAGGGTCCACCCCCCTATGGGGTGGACAATGCTGGTAGTGATAGGCTTCCACCCCCCCATGGGGTGGGCAATACTGGCAGTAACAGGCATCCACCCCCCTATGGGGTGGGCAATGCTGGTAGTAATAGGCATCCACCCCCCTATGGGGTAGGCAATGCTGGTAGTGATATCCACCCCCTATAGGTCGAGTATCCTGGTAGTGATGGGCTTCCACCTCCCTATAGATAGAGTGGGCTGGTAGTTATAGGCATCCAACCCCCTGTGGAGTGGGCAATGCTGGTAGTGATGGGCATCCACCCCTGTATGGGTAGAGTTTGCTGGCAGTGATAGGCATTGTTACCCTATGGTGGTGTTGCTTTTCGCGAGTTGTGACATTTTTGTGTGTGTGGTTGGTGTCTAACTTACTGTCGGTGATGACTGCGTCGGTTAAGGTTGTTGGCATACAGTATAGGGATGACATGCGAGATTGGATACATGGCAGGTCCATGTTTTAGCATGAATCGGAGTTGTAATACGTCTCGTCCAGATGCTATGGCTTGTCGGAGTTGACGACCTGTCAGGCGCGTAGGAAATACTCATTGTACTTGCCTGGCCGGAAACTCATTGAGAAATGCTTTCAGGCGACTCCATTCAGCTTTGACGGATCCTGTCCATCTGTGAAAAGTTGCTGGATTCAGAGCATACGGCTCGTCCGGGATTTGAGGACATCTGTGCATCGTACTGCGTCATTTGGATGGACCGGCTTCCGGAACGTGTCGGTCGGAAGGTATTTCTACAAATTGCATTGGGAAGCCCTTCCGACCGAGATCGGAATCGGGCCCATAATATTTCAAAAAGTATATTTATTCAAAAATACACATTATAATACATATTCGAACATTGATACATCAATACAAAAAATGGGGAGCCATGTCACATTTTGTATTGCTATTTTCCTTTATTGTTAATCAGATAGTCATCAGAAGGAAACAATCTTTTTAATAAGTGTATTTCATGTAAGTTGTTACACATAGAGAAAAAAATACAATCTTTATTTGTCAGACATATAAGTGGTACATATGTATACTTTTATATATAATAATGCAAGAATTACAGTTTTGAACTTTATTACAATTTTATTATAGTTATGCATATTTTTTTACATTAAAAAAAGTAGGTATACATTGCTTTTTAAACAATTTTTACATCAAAATACTTTTTAATAACAATTGTGCATTATTATTTTGAATTGAGAACATTGTGTAAATTGTTACATATTCTGTAATTTTATTTAACATATCTGTTTTAACGTGTTTATATTATAAACAGTTTTCGATATTGTATTAGATTTTTTTTACATTTAATATATGATTTTAATTAATATTAATTATATGTGAAATATAAATAATATTATACATTTTTTGTAATATGTATACATTTTTTGAACATTGTTTTCACTTACTATATATTTTAAATAAACATTGTATACAATATGTATATGTATGGAATTATATTAATAAATATGACATATTTTATAATACGTATTATTATAATTTTACATTGATGAAAAAATACATTAATATTTTTTAACATACGTAATAAGCTGTAGTATTTTTTACGAAAAAATCTCGTAATGTATTCTTTATAGTTTACACGTTTATTAAAGAAATATATTAATTTTTATTTTTTAAAGGGCCATTTTTATTAATTACTTGTGTTTTGTTACTGCTCGCATTTGTTTTGGGTCATTTCAAAGGGGAGAAGCTTACAGTCAGAAGCTGTGTCGCATGGGAGAAGGTAAGTTTAATTTTCTTTATTTAAACTACATTTTCAAGTTAATTTATAGGTAGTTAGAATCTAGGTAGTGTGTGTGTAAACTTTTGGTGATTTTTAGTTTGTTTAGATGTCCAGGTTAAAAATGTGGAAATATGCTTAAATATGTTAAATATGGTGTAAGTTATGTTTGTAGAAGTGTTATGTTATAGTTTATGTCAGTCAGTCAGTCAATAAAACTTTATTCGGTTCATAGCAAAAACCATAAAAGTATACTACATAATACAAAGAAGTCAAGACCACTTTAAAAATATGACAGACAAATATGCAAATGTTGGCAGGCCATATGATACAATATATATAAAAACATACATTATAAAAATTACTGACACGTAAGACAATTTAAAAAAGGAGAGCGCTCAGTCAAAATTCATAGGTTTCCTGATGTGAACAAACATTATAGCCAGTTAATCTTCTTCCTGAGTCTCATTGCTATTGTCAGAAAGTTTGCTATATTAAAAATCTCCCAGGTATTGGACAACAGCTGCAAGTACAAGAGGGCGGGTTTTACTTGCCTAAAGCCCTTATCTTTAATAAGAGGAATGAAGAACTTTTTACGAATAGGGCATATAGTTTATGTGTATGTTTGTGTGGGTGTGAATGTTCTTTTTTTTACAGTACTTCGTTATTTGGAGTTGTGGTTTTGTGAACATTGCGTTGTTTTTTAATTAAGGAAATGTGTATTAGTTGTAGTCAACTAATATTTATTTTACACTTCCTTAATTTTTCAGCTTTTCGAGGAGCGTTTCATTTATTTAAAAATATCAATTGGGTTTTTCAGGGTTTATCGTTTCTGTATTTACTGACGGTGGATGAATTTTGAAACAGTTGTATTTTTCCATTTTTGGGGGGGATTTTTTTTCCAATTGGTATTATGATATACCTGGATGGATTTACTGCATTTGGTATTTCCTTACTTCAGCTACAAAAACAGTAAGTATTTTTAATTATTTATTGTGGGAGGGAAATGTGATAAAAAGGTGTGTTATTTTGATTTATATTTTCATAGTAATAATTAATATGTCAAGATATATTCTTGTTTATGTGTAAATATATTTGACTAATTATATTTCTGAAAAATTTAAAACTATATTTATATTGTTTATTTTGTTGGTTAGTATTTTATTTTCAGGATTTAGAGCTTAGAGTAGACTTTTGGCTATTGTTTCTAGGTATTCTATGCCTCTAGTTGTTGGATATAGTCTTAAGTATTCAAACATTTGTCTAGTTTGTTTAGTAAATTTTGGGTGTATTTGTGCTACAGATTGGTCAGTTCTTAGTTGTTGGTAGCTCTGTTCTTTTAAGATAGAAAATAGTAGTTTGTGGAGAGTAGATGGAATTCGGCCTGTTGTTGCTTGGAAGGCATTATGCCATCCTTCAACAGCATTGTTTCTTTTAGCTTCTTTATTTAGTGTGCTGTGGTATACATTCCACCAGGGAATGTGGTATTTTGGTTGTCTTCTGTGGCCAGATCGGTGTAGTCTTCCCACCCAGGTGTCCTCAAAATGTCAAGGAGGGGACTTAGTTTTTGTTCATTTTGTTGATAGAATGGACTTTCTATCAATAAATTGTAGTGTTCGGCCACATCAGTAACTGGGACGTAGGCCAGTGCTATACGTTTTTTTATTTGATATGCAAAGGAACTATTAGTTGCATATTCAACACTTAGGGGCTCATTAGGATGGCGGACAGGCTTCCGCCATTCTTCTGTAGAGCTGGACCTTCTGCCATACAGGCAGCGGTCCCGCACCACAAATCAGGATGCGACCGCCACCATGGCGGACGCATCCTGGAGTTAAACATTGTGACGGGTGCTGCAACTGCCGCGAAGTGCAAATGGCAAGTTAAGCATTTCACAGCACGACGTGGCAGGCACCACATGCGTTTATCATTGTCTGTTCGAAGTCAATAATTATTTTCAGTGGAAAATAATTATTTGTTTCCTGTTTAATTTTAAATAGTATCTCCATATACGTGGAGTTTTGTTTATTTGGTAGTAAGGCGCAAAAAAAAGGTATGTTTGTATTTTGGAATACTGCATGGGCAGTATATATTTGATAGAATGGTTTCTGACATATTTTAAAAGTCCCGTCCATCATCAAAGTTTCACATTGTTGGAGTTTTTGTAAATTAAAAGCAGTTGCAATAATTATTATTCTTTTATCTTTAGATTTGTTATCATAAAGAAGAAATTGTTCTTCATTATGTGTAATGTACAGTCTGGGGCAATTTCAACTTCTTCAAATGTTTTTGGGGCAGGTGTTGTGGGTGTAGTTGCTTTTTTTTTGTTCTAGAGATGGTTCTTTTTAGGGAAGAAATTGAGGGCATTTGGCCAGTATTATGTTGGGGTACTTTGGGCCGAATTTACTTAAGTATTCAGTTGTTGATTTTTCTGACCCTTTGATAGCTTCTTTTATAGTGCCCATAGCATCTCTAACCTCAACTTCACTAACATTAGGAGGGTGGTTTTGCTCTTTAACAGACAGAACAGTTGTTTCCTGAGTTGTGACCCTGTCATAACATTTATTTAAATAGTATTTACTGCATTTCCAGTTTACACATACCCCATGTAACACAGTGAATATTTTCCTTTTCGTGACATTATAAATTGGGCATCTTCAGTCATTGTGATGTTGAAAACGCTAAGAAAAAGGTATATAAAAATTAGGCCAGGGCAAAGCACTACACTACGCTCGCGTAGTCTGCGAAGTTTGCGCACCTTCGCACTACGCAAACTGCACGTAGCACAGTGTGAGCATGCGTAGCTTAGCGTAGCGTAGTGCAGCAGTCATTTTTTGCTTGCTCGTGGTCCTCAACGTCAAGTTGGCGACTGCGAGCAAGCAAAATGACATCCTCACGCGACATTTTCCTTGTTCGCGATCAGCAACATCAAGTTGCCGATCGTGAGCATGGAAAATAAACCTCCCGGCAAGATTCTCAATGCAGGGAGGTCAGATTTCTCATTGCGAGTGGTCACGCATGCTCGTGACCGCTCACGATGAGAAACTACCAGTCCACGTTGAGAAAGCTGCAGCTCGAATAAAAATCTACTCGAGCTGCAGAAAAGTACAGCTCGCACTGTGAAAGATCACGTTCTCAATGATTGCACAGTGCCAAATGCTTGTCCGCACTGTGCAATCATTGAAAATGACATCTTGCGAACATGCTACTACGCAGTTCGCGTAGTGCTATGCGTAGCTCCCGTAGTGAGAAGTGCACTTCGCAAAGCAATGAACAATTTCTAAAAGGTTGATCAGAGAGAAATTAGGAAAATTATGTAACACTAGCACATACTTAAATATCTGGACAAAAGACACATATATGTGCTCAAGACATATAGACAACAACAATAATACTAATGGAATGCTGGCCAAAGACACTAAGAAGCTCCACTCAGCAAGACAAATCTCAGTATGTTCCTCACCCACTGTTGGTGTGACAGATATTGTCTGTTAAATATCCTAATGCAGGGCTTACATGTAAGGGTAGTGTTTGTGGGACTTATTACTTCAGTGATGTTATAAAAGGGAATGTAAGACAATTCTATCAGTAAACAAGAAACACCGCTTTGACTACCAGCTGTGCCCAAAAATCATGGTGATTACTTAGGAGCATCTACTTTATTAACATGAAGGGCAGGGATCTTTATACATACAGGCTAAAAATGTATGTGATTATTGCATGATGAATTTAATGATTGATCGTAAACAAGATATCATTTTGGAGTGGTTTGACTTCAAGCAGTCCTATATTTATGTTTAGTTATGTTATGTTAAATGGTTTTCCAACGTGTTAAATTAGCTAAAGGTGTCTTGGCGATGGCAGAGAAACGATGGACCCAGGAAGCTACAAAGTGTTAAATAGCAAGGTTTTGAGAGTTTTCCTGAAAGCTAAGAGATTGGGTGCCTCCTTGATGTGCAGCGGGAGCATGCTCCAAGAGTTTGTGTCTCCTAGCACAAAGCTCTTGCCTCCCCAAGCTGCTCACTTGAACCTAAGGACCACTGCAAATTTGGCCGTATCCAAGCATAAGGCTCTGCCTGGAGTGTACCATTTGGAACTGTGTTGTAGGAAAACTGGGCCAAGACTATGAAGAGCTTTGTAGGCAATACAGAGTGCTTAGCAGTTCATTCTTTTTTTTCTTATAGGAAGCCAATAGTTTTTTGTTATAGATTTGGTGTTGAATGGTGTTTGAAATCTTAAAAAGGAGTATGAATGCTAAGTTTTGCAGTGTTTGCAATTTATTCAGTATGTAGTGGTGTGCAGTGAGAAGTTAGCCATTGCATTAGTCTAACTTTGCTATAACCAGAGATGTGACAAGTGTTTTTCTAGTTGCAAAGAAATGTAGGGTAGAATCTTTTTTAGAGTTCTCAGATTGAAAAAGGCAGATGAGGTCACTGCATTAACAAGGTCTGTATAATAAAGGTTGTCATCCATCAGAACTCCCAGGTTACGAATCTTCCTATCAGATATCTGTAGGGAGCCTTTTTCCTGCACCCAGCAGGTCAGGGTCCAACAGGGGGTTTGAGCTCCAAACAATAAGACTTCAGTCTTTCCTGAATTAAGCTTTAGGCAATTCTTGTCCATCCAAGAGTTAACTACCTGAACGCAGTCACAGAACCTGGACCCTGTGCCTTTGTCATCATTAGCCAGCGAGATGACAATTTGAGTGCCATCTGCGAAGGAGGTCTGGGAAAAACTGGGGTGACAAAATATTAAACAGTGTCGGGCTGAGCGAGGATCTCTGTGGGACCCCACATGAAAGAGAATAACTATGCAAGGTAAAATGTCTGATAGGACCAATTGCTCATGACCCAGGAGGAAGGATTTCAGTAACACCCCGGTGGAACCAGTGATCCTAATTTTTGCTAGCCGGTCCAGCATCAGCCCGTGATTAATGGTATCAAAGGTTGCTGAGAGATCGAGCAGGATAAGGGCTGCCCCTATCCCCTGGTCTACTGCCATCTTAATCTCTTCGGTAGCCTTGATCAATGTTGTCTGCGTGCTGTGGCTACTACGGAAGCCAAATTGAGTGGAGTCTAGAAGATTGCTGCATTGAATTGCTCAGCAAGTTGGATGTTCATAATTTTTTCACTAGCTTAGCTGGCAGAGGTAGGCAGGAGATAGGGCGGTAGCTTTTTGAATCTTTGGGGTCTAGTGTTGATTTCTTTCAGAGCGGGAACACCAAGGGTTTCTTCCATAAGGATGGAAATGTGCCAGACTTGAACATCAGATGATATATGGCCGTGATTGTTGAAGCAATGATCTCTGCCGATAACTTGGCCACCCTCGGGGGGGAAGTATCCTGAGGGGAGCCTGAGGTGGTGGAACTGAGTATTTTGATAACATCTTCCAAAGGAGGAGGGGTGAACTCACTGAAAGTTTTCAGCTCTGGAGGTGGTAACAATGAGGGGAAGCAAAGGAAGTGAGAGGAGATGCTTCCTAGAACCTATTGTACACCCCTGGTGCCCGAGAGCTGTCATCAGTGTCTAGCCACTGAATTTATTGAGAGATGGCAAAGTCTACATTGTCCGAGAGTACCGTAGCGACTTGATTCAAAGTTTAGAGAGGAGATCTGGTTGAATGTTGTGCTAGGCTGGGGGGAGGAACTAGTTGGTCGGACTTTGGTACAGGGACTGGGCTAGTTACTACAAATGTCAAAGAGAACGGCACTGTGTTCTTACCAGACTAATGAAAGAGTTTTAAAGTTGCCTAAGGAAGAGTTATTGGTAAAGTTTCCATTAAATATGTACCTTGGCTGGTGTGTGGAACCTACTTCCAGTTCAGAGAAACCAAGGTCTGACAGTGTCTGCAGAAGATTTGCTGTGTCTGTGTCAAAGTAGGTCTCTAAGTGAAAGTTGAAATCGCCATACCACCATGTACTTTGTAGATAAAATGTGTCCCTCTAAGAGACTGCTAATTTTCTGGGAGAAAGCTTGTCTCGGGCCCTGTGCTCTATAAATTACCATACCTTTGAAGGACTGATTTTTTTAGACCTTGACACTGCAGGAGAATGCTTCACAGTGTGGTGAGGGGCACTGTTGTAGCGGACTACTAGGTCAGCTCTATAAACTATTGCTATCCCGCCCCCAAGTTTCAGCGGCATATCTAATCTGTAAATGGCAAGTCCCTCAGGTAAGGCTGCCAGGACGTGAGGATTGCTAGCAGGGTCAGCCCAGGGAAGCTTTGTGGGTGTCCATGAACAGCAGGAATTCAAGCTGTGTTTTACCAATGATCTGGCATTAACCCTTGGGGCATTTTACCTTAAAATTGGAGGCTGCAAGGGTTTAGACGTATATCAAAATGCACGCTAGGCTCTATCATGGGGTGGGACACCTTCAGAAGTGGAGTAGTGTGGAGTAGTGAAGTGAAATGTGAAGTGTAACTATAGTTGATGTTTAGAGAACTGATTACCCAAGGGTTCCACCTGGTTTCATCTGGACCCCAGCACAGCTGTCTGTGATCATGCCTTGAATAATTTTGGGAAGCACAGAGTGGACGAGGGAAAAGTGTTTCACCTATCTCTGCAATTACTGTAATATGAACATATGTTACTGCTTAGCATATTGAATGCAACCATGGAATGCAACACCATCTCCTCTGCACACAATAGGTGGTAATGTATGGTTTATATCAAGAATGAATCACTCTTCACTCACCTTATCATCCTTATGTCACTGCTTGCATAGTATTGACATAGTACTCCAGGGGAGTAACTGTGGTTTTCATTCTTAAAAGTGCAACCTAGACGATAGACTATATGGATTTGCCTCATGAGCTGATTTCTGTTTCAATACTTCCTTTAGTTTTACTTGCAATTATTCTCTCCTTTCCCTCTAACCTCATCAGGTTTAATTAGTATGTGTTCCCATATTACAGGTGCAAGATATAATTATTATCTTTTATCTGTTTCAATGTATTGGACTGGGAATCCAATAATTGGTGCTCATCTGTAATTAAACGTTACTAACTCTATCACTTTTCTTCGAGTCCTAAGAAAGTGTTATGATTTGTGCCACACTACCACAAAATTTCAGTCATTTCCTTTACTGTAGGGTAGCGTATTTTGCAGTTGAAGCTAATCAATATTATCTTGGGTATTGAATGTGATGTATAGAATTTTCCAACACCTCCTCGTTACGTTGTACTTCAGTAAGGAAAGAACCATCACATCATTCTTCTTGAATTGTCTATAAGAGTGTATTCCATCTACAACATCCCTCTTCAAAGGAATTTAAAAGTCAACTGGATTCCTTTACTTATGTCCTAAAGCCTGATATTGAATCTAAATTAATTGTTTCATTTTATACATACAGTGTTACTATCTTCCTGTTTATATTGTTTCAAAGACACTGTTCCTCATCAATGTTTCAGGAATTTTCTAATTCTTCTGACAGAGTGTTTTAAAACAAAGGGTATATCACAAAATGGTAATACAAAATTAAAATAGGAAATTTCATAGGCACAACAACAAGTAAGTATAATAATTATGTAGAATGTACTGTAAAAAAGGAGGCCATTTTTGGGTACTTGGAGGTACATAATCTGTATGTTCCACAGCGGATGTACTATAGGGTTGACGGGCAGACCTGAGTCTGGCCGCCATTCTGGCGGTGTTGGGACTGGCTGCCAGACATGCGGCGGTCCTGCACCGCGAATTAGGATGCAACCGCCACCCTGGCGGTTGCATTCCGCCATTTAACATTGCGGCGCCCGCTGCAATGTCAAAATTGCATGCCTGGCATTTCCCTGCACCACGTGGCAGGCACCATGCGGTGCCTGTCACTTGGTGCAGGGAACTGTAGAGGGAACCATGGGTACCCCCCAAGTGCACCACCCAAACCCCTGGGCCCCCAAAGCCAATGCCCACCAGCCAAAGGGCCGTATACCACCCACATCGTAATATGGCTGGTGGTGTCCGCTAGGCAATGCCACCATATTACTGGCCCACCACTGCCTGGTTGGCAATCGGAACGATTGTGTCTGCTGCAATACCCCCCACCATCGTAATATGGCGGTGGTATTTCTCATTACGATGGTGTAACGGTCGCCACCGCCGGCTCGGCTGTGGCGATCGTTATGCCATCGTAATGAGCCCCTATGTGTACTGTTTCTTTTACTACATCTGATATTTGATATCTCAAATGGACTTAGCTCATCAATGTTTTGGTTTTTCCTTGCAGGCTGTGGTGCATTGGCTGTGCTCATAGTTGTTCTATTTCTGGATGAGATTAATCTCACAGAAGGTCATGAAAAGAAAGACAAAAAGCTGACCATATGCATGTCTTTCATGGCTACCTTCCGGCAACTGAAAGATAAACGGCAATGTCTCCTGATTCCTTTGACAATGTTCAGCGGTTTCCAGCAGGGATTTTTTGCTAGTGATTACACAAAGGTACGCATTAGTATGGGAAAGTGTTTCTCAAGCTTTCTCTTGAAAAATGTGTTCATTCATTGTGATTTGTTTTGTTATAGTTATTTATTGCTTCCAATGCATGCACCAAGATTCATAAAACAAATAAATCACTTTTTAGGTTTTGCAAAACACAGTTTTATCTGTCTGCCAGAGCACAGGCAATTAAAACACACCACATAGAAAGAGGGGCAATGGGTCACGTTTGCTTTTGAATGTAATTCACATTTTGAAGGAGCAATGAATCAGGTAACCATCTGGGCTCTTTCCAATCTGGCTTTAACTCATGGACAGGCACTGAGTCAGAGTTGCTTGATGGAATGTTCATCTTTGATATTAAGTACTAATTGGACCCAGGTCTCTTGATAGTCTTGATAGTCTTAAACACATCTACTGGTTTCAATACCCTTGACTACAGTATTTGATGTAGAGAACAAAGGAGGTGATCGGGGTAAAGAAGTAGCAGTTAAATGGTTGCAATCTTTTGCAGAAAATAGGGAAGTCAAGATCATTCTGGGCAATTTTTCATCTCTCCTTAAGAAGGTACACCTTTGGAGAACAACTGTACCCATGGTTTCTCCCATGATTGTTCAACATATATGTAAAATAATTGCATGATTTAATATTTTGTCAGAATGTAACATTTCACACCAACAATAATGACATACAGTTTGCCCTTAAACTCTTCAACAATAAGGGTGATGACAGAAAAGAGTGACAAGCTTTGAATCTTAAAACTGAAGTGGATTCCAGCTTTCTGTGCTTTGATGAGTATTAAGGTTCATTTTAGCCCACAGATAGTTATTACTAATTATACTGGTGTTTTGTTACTATTGTCCTTGGTGAGTTTGTGTTTTCCCACTGTTGCTGTGGTATAGGATTATGGGGACACATGTGGGCCATAAATATCATTCTTAGTTTTGATAGATTTGTTATTTTATTTAATTTGTTGGTTTATCTTTTTCACCTTCATTTGAATTCATTTTTATTGGCCAGTAAGTACGATGATTGACTCAAACACCTCTCACTTGGAGCAGCTGGACTCCAGTTCTGCTTTCCATTGGTCATTGTTTCATATTTCTTTCGACTCTCTTAATACATGGTTGGTTCTGTCTACCTGATCTTCCACTTTTGATGTGCAGGGACTTTACAACACTGCCTCTGCGATAGATGCACGCTATCAGTGTGCTAAAGGGGGAGCCTATCTATGGCCATCTACACCCAAATACACCCGGAGGCTAAGAATTCTGCACAATTATACTCAGTGAAGTGCCTTATGGTACATACCAACACAGCAATCTCCCTGCCCATCCTTATAATTCTGATTGGTAGGCCTCCAAACATGTCTACGTTTCACAATTTCAATATCTAAAGCAGTAGTGCTAAGTTGAACCAGGTTTCACTGGTTGGTCTCACCCCTGGGGGCCCTTCCTGTGGAATCATTTTGCCCATATCTCTTTTAGTTTTTATTCTTTTTTATTATTAATTTTTCTATTGGATTGTTCTTTGTTTTGATACTACTATGACTACTTGTACAATATGCGATTGTGCTCTGTATTTGTTTGATCTAACAGTCATTGGGAGAAAATCCAAAACACAGGAAGGGACAGAATTGTATCTTTTTGAAGTCCATGTACTTTTCCTGGTGTTCATTTCATTCATTGCATTCTCTACAGTGGGCAAATCTGCCAATCGGACTTTTCATCTCTTTTTTACTGCAGTTATATTAAACAGGCTCATGTGCTTTTCTCATTAAGTATTTCCAGACATTAGATCTCAGCTCACCTCAAAAACTGAAGATGACATCCAGAAATTGGTACAATGGATGAAATTGACAGTGCACAGTCGGAAATCCCAGAATCAACCAGAGCACTGCACAGTTTAGCATCAAAACATCTTTGTTTATTTAACTCACATGCACTACCTGGTAAACTTGATGCTTCCTCTTCTGACCAGCACAATGCTGGAAGTTGTCCTTGATCCAGTGTACCACTACTAAAATGATCTGTTAATCAGATAGAAATGCCTCTACCTCTCCGTCCTGCAGTGAAGGCAGTCTTTGCTGACAGTAAGAATGTGTTGCTTCAACAAACAGAAAAGGAAGAATAGTCCAAGACAGGCAAGAGCAGGGCGGGAGTTTGTACTTGCTTAATTTTCAGCATCATCTTCTTCTGTATCTCCTCCTCTTAGAAAATAAAAAGCCAAGCCCTCAACCTTTCCCAAAACAAAGCTTCAGATTATACTGGTAAAGATGACACCCCAAAGATACTGTAAAAGGAAACTTCCAGAATGCTCTGTTGGCGGTGACAATGGTAACAAAGATAAACCCTCCCTTGGCAGTATTGATAATGGCACCAGGTAAATGCTAGCCCTTTGTATTCAATTGAAGCACAGATGTCACCCCTCTATGCCCCATTGTCTTCAAATAAAATAAAAAATACACAAAGCAATATCTGCTTTTTCCAACCCCTGAACCCACTATGTCTGGTTCTACAAAATCTTTGGCACCCTGTTTAGGAATGTATTTTCCATTGAGAAGACCCAGGGAAACATTGAGTTGCTCATTGTTTATAAAGGTGAAGTATATCATCAGAAGCTGAACATATATCTTGGAACCATGAGCTCATTGACTAATTTTACAAGAAAACATTCATTCAGATCGCCAGAACACCACCAGAAGTCTTCTTCTAGTTCACCTCTAGTTAGAGTGGTTGAATGAGATAATAATGATGAAGTTGAGGATAAATAAAGCTGCAAAAGTCCAGATGTCAGGGCACCAGTTTCATCCCTTCACTGCAGGCAGCATAATTAAACTCTAGCTTGCACAAGGAAAAAGATTCATAGTCACCCATTTGCCCTCAGGCACCACATATTCATAGAAGACAAATTCTAGAAGGAAAACAATCAAAGAATACTACCATGGATGGGTTCACCAAGGAAACATCATACCATCGAAAGCATTCAATGGCTGGTTTATAAAATGGAAAGCTGGACAAAAAGTTGGCACACCTGTGGTCGAAGGCGATAGGTTCCTTGAATTTGTGGTGACCATTCGTGGGACATTGTTACATCAATGTCAGCAACTTTCCAGAACTGGTAAGGATCAAGAAGTGGACAGCTCACATACCTTGCAGTGTGCAGTTAGTCTTGCTTGATGCCTTCACAGCTTGGATTGTAATGGTGTTTCTGTTGTTGTGGTCACCTGGGCAGCTGTTCCGTGATCATTGTGGAGCATCATACAAGTATGGGCTAGGCAGCGGAAGTCAAACTTGAGGTTCTTCCTCATCTGTTGGGCTGATGTTCATTCCCTTATTTTATATCACACTCATCATCATCTTGCAGCAATTTCTTAGCCATAATTTTTCTCCTCTCATTTAGAATCTCCCTTTGAATCTTCTGATGGATGTATTTACTTGGCTATTTCCTCTTCCCTGAGATCAGGGAGAGATGGTACCTTGCTATTACATTTTGTATTTATATTCATCTTCAATACAGAACTACAAAATGTGCCTTTTGTGGCTGTTTCTTCTAACTGTGATCATCTAAAGACAGCTGACAACTTTCATATGATGTATTTAGTTCATGATGACACCATGCAACTGGAAGTATTTGCCTGACAAGCTTTGCCAACATCCTGCAGAATTCATTGCCATAGTCATGACATGGCTTTAATCCAGGGGTCTCAGAATTGAATTAGTTGGCATTGATAATAGCTGTAACATTGCCCATATCATGTCTGTTAGCAGATTCTGAATGTTCTGTTTTGCATGAAGTGCATGAAGCTGTAGCATTTCATGGACTCCAGTGTATGTTTCCTGACTCACTTGCATGCATCTAAAAATATTAGGAGACGACACCTCAACAACTTGTTTTTGTGGCATGCATCTTCATTGGTGTCCTCACCTCATTAAAGAAGTTAAATACCACCACGAAGGACTCAACCAGTTGTGGGAGTTTAAACTACTTTCTGCTGGATAATAGCAGGGATCCAGATATTTAAAACTATCTTATGGTAAGCCCATACTATGTTTCTTTTAGTTAGTGGTACCATGGCTATGATAAAGAAATATAGAGGATGTTTTTAAAACAATAATTCATAACTCCAATAAGTCTCGTCTACATGTTTTGGCAACTTCTGGTGCCACATTTGGTCACTGGCATTCTTCAAGGATGGGGTGCTCCCTAATAACTGTGCATTCATGTTATACCATACATTCAGATTATGCATAAGACTCTTGTTGCTGTTCTAGAAGACATTTATTTACATGTGATTCGTGTTGTGGTTAGAAATTAGATAAAAACAAATATATAAAAATATGAAAATAATGATTTTACTCATCATGTTCAGTCATTATGTAAGAGTGGACTTTTTTGGGGAACCATTCTGGGTAATAAGAACTGTGGCTGCTGCAGCAACTACAGTAGCTTGAGGGCCAGTTGCATGACAGCTGGATGGTGGCTGATGTGCTGTGATAGTTGCTGATGCTGACCATGCCACACGTGTAATATAAAAATAAACTTTCTGGGGGAAAGAGTTAACAATTTTCAAAAACCTATTTCCAAGGGGAATATATGACCACTATAAAAGTAATAGTTACCCAGGTTTTATTAGTTCCCCTTATATGGCATCTAGCTTCAAATTATTTTTTGAAACCCCAAATCCTAATATGTGTCCTTCTTTACCCTTGTTGTTCTCATTATCATTATACAATTCATGGCATTTACATAAATCTTGTAATTATACATATAATAGAATAGAATAGAAGCCATTTGTAAAGCGCCTGGTCACTCAAAAATAGAGTGTCCCCGCGTTGAAAACTGCAAAGAAGCTCAGAGGAATGAACACAGGAAGAACGGACGACGGCAAGGGGGGATGAGGAGGTTAGATGCGGGGAAAGAGGAAGGTTTTCAGTTTTCCTCGAAATCTTATTTCAGAGGGTTCCATCCGCATCTCGAGAGGGAGTTCATTCCAGCCCTTGGCGGCCAAGTATCTGAACGATGAGCCACCCATCTTGGCTCTAGTTATCTTAGGGATTTTGAACAACATCGTACCAGAAGATCTAAGATTCCTGGTAGGACGATGTATAGTGAGTAAACTGTGCAGATAACCTGGACCGGTGCCATGGGCTATGCGGTGGGCAAAGCATAGAGCCTTGAATTTAATTCGCTCCTTGATGGGGAGCCAATGGAGTCTGGACAAGGCCAGTCTCCCTGAGGCTCTTCGAGGAAGCTTGAGCACAAGGCGCGCAGCGGCATTCTGAGCGCACTGGAGTTGGTAGGTGCCCTTCTTGCTCAAACCCAGTAACAAGGCGTTCCCATAGTCCAGATGGGGGGTGACTAGGGCATGGACAATGGTCTTTCTTGAGTCCATAGGAAGAAGGTCTAGTACCTTCCGAAGGACCCTCAGTACGCTGAAACATCTTGCTGTGCCTTTGTTCACATGAGGTTTATATGACAGGTTAGAGTCCAATGTTATGCCCAAGTTCCGCACCGAAGCCACAGGGCAAGGCAGACTGCCCAGTTGCGCAGGCCACCACATGTGGGACCATGCGGAAGAGGATTTTCCTACCACCAACAGCTCAGTTTTGTCGCCATTAAGGCAAAGACAATTGTTGTTCATCCAAACTGCCACGGACGAGAGGCAGTTGGAGAAATTGGTGGCATCTTCTCTGTGGTCAGGCGTAAGTTTGAACACCAAGTGGGTGTCATCAGCGTAGCTGACAATGCCCACCCCATAAGTCTCTACTATGCGAGCCAGGGGTTTCATATAGATATTAAACAAGGTGGGGCTCAGACTCGAGCCCTGAGGGACCCCATGGCTCGCCTTTCTAAGAGAGGACTTAAAGGGGGGGCAGTGCAACTGAAAGTTTCCATTGGCCAGGAAGGACTCCAGCCACGCAAGGGCTGACCCCTTTACTCCCATTCCAGAAAGCCGAGACAGCAGCGTTGAGTGCAGCACGGTGTCAAAAGCTGCACTTAGATTTAATAGTACCAACGCTGCTGTCTCTCCCTCATCCACTATGCGCCTAAGACTCTCGGTGGAGAAAAGTAGGGCTGACTCAGTAGAGTATCCGGCTCTGAACCCTGATTGAGTAGGATGTAAGAGCGAGTGATCTTTCAGATAACTCATGAGCTGCCTATTCACTACTTTTTCCACAATCTTGGCACAAAAAGGGAGGAGGGATATGGGGCGGAGATTCTGGAGTTGGGAGATGTGGATGTTAGCCTTTTTTTTCAGGGGGATTACTTGGGCAATTTTCCAGGCATCTAGTACCTTACATTCCTTGAAGGACAGCGATACAATAAGACTGATATAGTCAATAACTGTAGACTCCATGACTCCTCTGCAGCGGGTCGGTGGGCATACATCACTCGGAGAACCGGATTGTATGCTGTTAACAATGCTGAGAAGCTCTTGTTTCTCAGGAGTGATGAAGCACGTGAGACCAGGGGTCCCCGTGTTGCTATTGTTGACTTCTGCCGATTCGCTAGAACTGGACTCATCTTTTGTGAGGGTGGCATGGATTTTGTCAATCTTGTTAACAAAAAAATCAGCAATGGAGTCACATAGTTCTTTCGAATACGTGTCCTGAGCTTCCAATCTAGTAGGAATAGTAAGTTCTTTATAGATCGAAAACAGTTCTTTGGTAGGATTATCCGCTGAGTCGATTCTGTTTTTGAGATGGCAGCTTTTTTCCGATCTCACTAATTTATGATATTTATGGAGTTCAGTCTTATATAGCATTTTATCCTCGAGGTTGTAATGTTTTCTCCAGTTGCGCTCTAGAGTTTTACATCTGGCTTTGGCTATTTTTAATTTTTCAGAGAACCATGGAGCGGTTTTAGACTGCCTGGCGGGGGGCTTGGATGTCCAAGGGGCTATCTCATCTAGGGCATTGGACAGCCAATTTTCATAATTTTCGTAGGCTTCTTGAAGAGAGTTACTTAGCAAAGGAGGATTTTTTTGAAGAGCAAGTCTGAAAGCTTCTTGGTCAAACTTCTTCCAGTTTCTACGTTTAAGGGATGGGGGTTTAAGGATTCTGTTGTCTGTGAGTGTATTATCTATCAGGTACGGAATGACAAAATGGTCAGACCAAATTATTTTTACCGGAGGGAAGGCAGTGATGCCTTCCCAGTTGGCAAAGATGGGGTCCAAGAGATGGCCGTGTTGGTGAGATGGGGCAGTAGATTGTAGATTCAGTCCTAACGACGCCAATGGCGTGGCCACCTCCTGTGCCTCTTTACACTCCCTTTCCTCAAAATGGAGGTTTAAGTCACCTAAAATTATAAACTTTTTGTAACGGAGAGCTGGCTGCGTAATATAATCAAGAAGATTACTTTCGAATTGTCCAGCTGCTCCAGGAGGACGATATATCAACAGGCCGTTAATGATATTTCTCGGTCCAAGTTTGATGGTAAATAGACCGCTTTCACTGTGCAGTATATTGGATTTTGTTAGGGTGCATTCTAGCTCAGTTTTATGAATGAGGGCGATCCCTCCCCCTCTTTGTTTGTGTCTGTCTAGACGCAGTAGACAGTAGCCATAAGGGTTAGCTTCCAGCGCTTCTGGGGCAGACTCCTCATCCAACCACGTCTCAGTTAGAAATAGCACTTCGGGCTTATTGCTAGTAATTAGATCGTGTATTTCCAATTTGTGTTTTTTCATCGACCTACAGTTGAGTAATAGCATGTTAGGTTTAGCTAAGGGCAGTGTATTGCTTTTAGGTGATGAAATAGTGTGGTTACAAAAGTCGCATGTGGTAGGTAAACTATCGGCTGGATAGTTATGATCACAGCCAATGGCCATTTTGGAACGTAGAACAAGAAGCTCCTGTTTCGAGTATTGCACAAGGTGCCTTACCGGTGCCGGGACATCAGGTGGAGTCAGAGTCAGAGGACTTAGAGGAGTCGCCCCGTGCCCCGGACTGTTGCGGACGGGCGCAGACGGGCTGGACTCTGGCTTGACTCTGGCTTGACTCTAGCTTGACTCCGGCGCGAATACGGCACGCCCGCTGAACGCGTCCGCTGCACGGAGTCATAGCCGTTTGTTTTTATACTGTTTCCTCTTGCCCCAAGGGAGGAAGCCCTACCCAAGATGGCTGCCGCACTAACTCTGCCCGAGCCCCAGGTCGAACAGCCCCAAAATCGTCCGGACCCTCTGGGGGAGGTAGCGCTAGATGTGGTGAGTACAGACTAGTCAGGAAATAATTTTAAAATGAAATGAAGTCTTCACCCAAAATCGGAAAAGACAACAGCGTCGCGATAAATCCGCGCATAACATAACATACACACAGAAGACAATTCATTCATAACAAATATTTCAAAACACCAAATATAAGATATGTGCATTTCATTCAATGTAGAGCCCTTTTATACAGTAAATAGTGACTAGTTTTCAAAAGTTCATCCTGATTCAATCTAACTGAATCTTATATGTAAATGCCTTGGACACATTATACAACTATCACCTATGCCAACTTCTCCTTCTCCTGGTTTGCACCAGTGAAAGCCACTGCATGGCCATTATGCTGAGCCACAGCCCGTGAGCTATGTCTTTCTGGACCAATTGCCATGCTTCTGCCTCAATCACCTGGGCCTGACCCTTTATGGTAGTAGGCATTCATTTTGGGAGACGAAAAAAGGCATTGGTGGCCACTGTAGGTAGCACATGTGTTTGTACAGTCATAATGAGTTGCTGGTCATTATCCCTAACCTACCCATCTCTATCCCCCCCAATGTATTACCATACAGCTAATGATACAATTATAATTCCTGGGTTGGATTTAGGTTAACCCTAGGGCTTGGTCTTGGGGTATTTTTACTGTATAGGTCGGCATAAGGGTAGGTGTTGTGATTATAGGCTTGGAGTAAGGTTTGGATTGGGGCAATTTTAGATGTTGCTAGTGTTAAAGTAATAAAGCAGAAACAATTATTTAAGCAATTGTGTTAAGCATGTGTAGCTACCTTAGGCATTGAGAACTCCGACGTACATAGCAAGCAATTGTACCAAATCCAATTTAAAAGTGAGG
The DNA here is from genome assembly GCF_964263255.1 of Lissotriton vulgaris. Lineage (NCBI taxonomy): Eukaryota > Metazoa > Chordata > Amphibia > Caudata > Salamandridae > Lissotriton > Lissotriton vulgaris. The sequence continues at coordinate 790,743,544 of NC_141694.1, read as the reverse complement.
CATAATTATATAAATTCAGGTTAGCTCAGCAAGGAGTTTTTCACAATGCTAAATGATAACCGTGTGCATATATAAGGTTTGGTGTTTGCAGCACAGATTTGAATGCTAAACTGATCCAAAATATCCTTCTGCAAGGTAAACATATAAGCATGTAAAGAAAAAAAAAGACATTTTTCTAGGCTACAAAATGGTCTGATCTTAGGCAGCTGAAATGTATGTAATGCGTGCTATCTGGCAATCATGAATGAGGGTCCAGTTGAATTTCAATCGCATGTTGCAGCACATGTTTGGGTGAAAATGTACTCTGCCCTATATAATGAGTGGAGGTCCAAATAACTAGATCTGGCTGTAAAGGGAACAGTTGTATTAGCATTTTTGTTGAAAACAATAATGATGACAAGTTGTTGCAGCGTTATAAGTAATCAAAGCAAAAGTAGTGCTCCGAGGCGTGCCTATAAGCCGCTTGATCTCTTTTTTCAGAACGAGGCAAATGGGTTCCAACTTTAATCAATACTTTTAATGCAGTTATCATACATGCAAATAGACCCATTCAGGCGGGAGACTCCAGAATTTTTAAGCCAACAATTGCTTTATTTTGGCTGCCTTCCACCTGAAATTGTCTCTGCTTCAATAGAAGTTAAAAGGGAAATACGTCCTCACGATTACTTTCCTCTTCTAAAATGTTGTCATGTATGAGTTTCAGGGTCTGAGCAAGTTCCTGTTGTTTGGAGATGTGCTCTTCATATTCCATTTAATAAGAAAGAGCCAATGAACGGAACCTGGCAAGACTGTGGGGGTCAAAAGCACCACCCACTGTTGATGGGTGGAACGCAGACATGGACCGGTGCATGCTGCGTGAGAAATATGTGCAAGTCACTAGAGGGTGCCCCAAGAAATGGATAGGTATTTGAGCAAGTGGAATACCTACCATGGTAATATCTGTGAACCCCCAGTGCCCATGATCATGCAAATGTGAAATTGTGATTGCGATATCGTTTAATTGTTTAATAAAAAGATTAATTGCAATAAAAGAAAGGGCCAATGACTGAGGCAGGAAACTATCATTCTATTTTCTCGAACAATGAAATTTCCAAAATAATTGCCAGTCATAGAACAAGAAATTATCTTGGTTGTAGGTGAATGATGTACTGTCTTTAGCACAGAATGGATTAAAGAACGTTCAGAGTACCCTTGACAAAGATCTATGTCCTTTATGATTATTAATAAGTACTGTCTCATAGAAATAGGAAACCTGTTCCTGATTTTTATAGATCCTAAAGTCATGTTTAACTCTTTCAATCATCATCTATTAGAAGTATCATAATTCATTTACATCCTAACAGTATAGATAGATAGAGTCCAGTTAGGTACAGATGGAGAGTTGAGTGCACCATTGCCCTGCCCAACAAGTGTACTCTAAAGCTGCATCGTGGCATCCACCATTATTTAACATTTTATTATGGATTTTCATGGTTGCTAAATATAAATGATGATGTTCCTTAAATCATTGGGCCTCCGCTGCCCCTGCTGCTCTTTGTAATCAATGCAATTGTGTTGCCATGTAATGAAACTTGGCATAATAGAATGTGGCCAATACTGTCATAAAAAGAATTTGGTAGTAATTAAATACAAGTCAAAGGTAATGGTTTGTACTTCAAAGGATTCGATTAAGATGTCTTCTTCATCCAGAAGATACCTCTATAAAATGTGGTGAAGTTTTGATTATTTTGGCCTTTGTTTAGCCAGCAACCTGTTGTTCAATATTGGGTCACTAGTTGGCAGAAGTACGCACCCTGTCCAAGTCTGGACCACAGTCCTAGCCATTACACAACCAAAATTAGCATGTGCTCACCCTCTTGTAGTTTGGCACAGACCAGTCAGGTTTCAATTAGAACACAATGTGTAAAGTATTTGTGCACTAACTCATACAGAAACACAGTAAAAAACGCCCCCAAAAGACTCCACACCAGTTTAGAAAAATAAAGTCTGACGTTTTAAACAAAACAAGACCTAAATAATAAAAATCCATTGTGCAGAAGTTGAGATATTGGGTTTTGAAGAAATAAATGCAGTAAAGAGATTAAAAGCAAGTAGTGTTGAAAAGGTTACTTTAGGTGACACTTGGACGAGGCAAAGTCAAAGTTCGGGCTGACCGTGATGGAGCGCCGCTCGGCTACAGGACCCTTGTAGGTCCCGATGAACTAGGTACCTTGACTGGACACAAGCAGTGAGATGCGATGATTTTCTCCATGCAGTGAAGGTGATGGTCAATTCCGAAGACGGGTATCGGAGTCAAGAGGTATCGAGCGATGCACCAGATTTAGCCACGCAGTCGAGGAAATGCAGTGTTCTCACCAAGCTTCAGCGCCAGTGATACACTGTCCGATGCTCCGATCTCTGAAGGCACAACAGAGGTTCTGAGGTGATACGCTAGTTTTACTCTCGCAACCGGATCGATACGCAGGTTCTGCTACAGGCAGACAGAAGGTGCATTAAAATCCATGTTGCAAGTTTCTGGGCCACTTCCAGTGAGCCAGACACAGGAGCAGGGGTAGAGGCTTAGATATCACTGAGCCTCAAACAACAAAAGGCATGCTAACAAGCCCCTGGAGATCACTTAGAAGAAGGCAGAGTCCAGCTTGTCTACAGCAGCGTCAGAGATCAGCAGGGAGCAGGGCAACAATTGAAAAACAAGCCTTCCACATCAGCAGTCCAGTTTAGTCCTTTGAGCAGAACAGTAGTTCTTCTGACGGTGGTTCAGGTGTAGGTCCAGAAGTGTCGGATATGCTGGGGTTAGAGATCCAGTACATATACCAAAATATGCTTTTGAAGTGGGGTAGACTTTAAAAAATGGCTTTGAAGTGCACCAGTATCCCTTTCACACTGTGGGGAGGGGAGAGTAATCAGTCCTTTGTGTGGGGTTAGGCCACTGCCCTTTGAAGTGTAAGTGTGAGCCCTAGGAAGGGGCATCAGAATGCAGATGTATGTAGATATGTACTCAGCCGCACCTAACTTTCCTGTGTGTGTGGCTGGCTGGAGGGAATGCACAAAGGGTAACTGTCACCCAGCCCAGATGTGTATTATAGACAGGCTGCAAAGTACATAGGGGCATATTTACAAGCCTCTATCACCACCAGAATGTCACTTAACGTGTGCTGCTTTGTGCAGCACAGAATAAAACAGCAAACAACCATGCATGATTTTTTATGTGCAGGAAGATGTCCTTTCTTGCACATCAACAATATTTTTTTAATGAGTAGTTGCAGCTTCTATGTGAGCTGCACAAAGCAGTTACAAACCACCATTTCAGATTATTTAGGTCCAGGGAGGGACATCTTCCTGCACATAAACAATCATTCCTCACAATGCAGGCAAGGGTGCCTGCATTAAGGGTAGACAGCTGAAATTAGCGCCAGCGCAGGGGGTAATGCAGGGCTGCACCATATTGTTGTAAATATGGTACAGCCCTGCGTTTCAGAAGTTGCGGAGCGCGGCGTTAAGCCAAGAAGGCTAATACTGTGCTCCGTCACTTCTTTGTAAATATGCCCCATAGAGCAGTAAGAGCAGAGAAATGCCCCCTTTCTAAAAGTGGCATTTTTAAAATAGTAATGTTAAATCCGACTTTACCAGAAAAGAGGATTTATCAGTACCATTTCAAATATATGAATCATGATGCCTTTACTCCTTTCTAATTAGGAAATACAGCTTTAAAGTATTTTAAAGAATTCCCAATGTTTGCCTAGGAGAGGAGTTGGCCTCACAGCAGTGGAAAACAAATTTAGCAGTTTGTCACTACTAGGACATGAAAAACATACAGTACCTGTCCTACTTTTCAGTTACACTACACCCTGCCCTTAGGGCTTTCTAGGGCCTACCATAGGGATGATTTAGGGGTAATACTAGGGGGACGTGAGGCTTGACAAGCAGTTTTAAATGACAAGTCGAAGTGGCAGTAAACTGCACACACAGGCCCTGCTGTAGCAGGCCTGAGACATAGTTAAGGGGCAATTTAGGTCTGTGGCACAAGCAGTGCTGCAGGCCCATTAGTAACATTTAATTTACAGGCTCTGGGCACATGTAGTGAACTTTAGTAGGGACTTATAAGTACATTAAATATGCCAATTGGGTATGAAGCAATTTTACCATGTTTTAGGGAGAGAGCACATGCAGTTTAGCACTGGTTAACAGTGGAAAAGTGTGCATAGTCCTCAAGCCAGCAAAAACTAGTACAGACACATTGAGAAGACAAGATTACCTTGTCTTGCACAACTTAAGCTATCAACAGATTTATTATAAAATATGGTAGTAGAGTTCCTTAAAGAGGCATTGAAAGTCTAACATTGTTTAGAAATCTGTGAAGATTAGATAGGAAGACGAGATAAAATCAAATAATGATATTGAAGGCCACAGATGCATTTTGCGATAAAGGGCATGAATGGACGTGGATAAAAAATGGATAGAGTTATGTTAAGAGATATTTTATCCCATGATGGTGCAGGACAAATATTGTGTTTGCAGAATGAAAAGAAATCATTACATCATAAAACATCCTAGCAACTGTTGGTGCCAGAGTATACCATTGTAGCCAGTAAACAGACCACAAAGAGTTCCTGTTTGTGGCGTTTTGCTGAAAAAGAAATATTACCCAGCTGCTCATACCACAATGACTACTAGGTATTTGGAAATGAAGGTTTTTGAATCATGTGTAATTTAGCTAGGTTTTATGACAAACTCGCTATTGCCTATTTAAAGCACTAATTGGAGAAATTGGTCTCACAATGAAATATAATTATATTGAATGGGAATACCCTACCAATGGGAAACAAAACACCTAGAATGGACACGCTAATGCCATATATGTCGCCTTACTAGTTCAACGGTCTGTTCAGTGCTACTGAGATCTTCTATGAGCTACAGTAGAGATTAAACTATTATGTCCATTTCTTGGCATTTGGGCAGGCAGCCAATACCAAAGTGGGTCAGTGAATGCACTTCAAAATTCCAACCCACAAAATACTTACGTACCTACTACCTAAATGTAGCTAGCCACGTATAAGATCCAGAGACCTCCTCAACGAAGACCTTCTCCATGTTTCTCTTTGCCATTCTCCATCTTCTGCATAAAATACCCCTCACCTTTTTTTACCTGCCATTGACCCTTCTTATTCCGTTGCCCATTCTCCTGGTTTCTGTTTCCACAGCACTTCTTCGTTTCTATTCCTGCATCCACCTGGCTTGTTCTTACTCCCTTTGTCTGTCTCTCTTATGCTCATTTACCCAACCTTTTTCAATTCTTCTCCTTCCTTTAGCATCACTCTATTTTTTCTTCCTTCAGCTCTTTTCTTCCTTTCCTAACCCATTCAACTTTCCTCTGCCATTCCTATTGTGAAACTACAGACCTGTATGTCACAAATTCACAAATGGAGACTGCAGGGGCGTAACGCAGGCCCCTGCAGCCTCTGCAGCACAGAGGGCCCTAACCCTTCAAGGGACGTCCACCCTTTAAGTGGACCTCTATTCAGCCCATGGCCAATGTATATCTGTTTGATACTAGAGACTGATGGGGTCCTTATCACATTCTGTGGTGGTGGGTCATCATGTTGCGTCAAACTACTGGCAGACTGCCCTGTTCCCATACATACAGAGTACACTAATGCACTGAGCAACTGTGCATTCAGCCTAGTTTACTGCCCAATTCTGAGATTTGGGGACACTTTATTAAAAGGGTCACCATGCCTTTCTTTTTTATTAAAAGGTGTATGGGATCCTCAACCTCACTTCTTTTGTGCCCTGAGTTTGGTCATTCATATTGATAGCGCAGTAAGCTTTTACTCTCATAAGCTTAACCTCAACTCTCCTACTGGGCCCATGGAGTAGGATCTTTACTCAGACTTAACACTTCACCTCAGAGGAAATGGTCCTCTGATGGATCTTTCTCTGTCATAATAGGGGTGAGGAGACAGGATGTCCAACTGCCAGCTACCCAATGAGGGCCACTGATTGGTAGAGTTGCAGTGCAAGCATGGTAAAAGATTTTTGTACGCTTGCTCTCCTTACTATTCTAACCATACTGGGCCCTATACAATCTACAGTATTTCTATTTACCACAGATGCAATGATCCTCTGATGAACCTTTCTACACCGATAGGAGGGGTGGAAATTAGGGTGACCAAACATCACATTAGCTCTCCAATCCGGATCATAAATTGACAGCTTACTTACAAATTTGAAATCAGGTTTAAGTACACCACTCTCAAGACCATGCTGTAGAACTAAAGAATTGCAATAGGAAGACCCAATCTCGTAAAAAAGTTGTCAGACTAGAATTATGCAAAGCTAAAATTCTGCTACAGCCACACAGAATAAAAGAAGCAGAACTTGATATTCTGTAAAAGCTTGCTGATTCTCTCGACAACTCATTTAAATCATTGGAAAATAGCATAGTTGCAATTGAAGAACCAACAAGACTCAATAATAGAGTCAGAGAGATATTACACTAATTTGTTTATTTTGTTAGAGATTCAACATTCATTGCAATAAGCAGTATATTAAGTAATGCAGTTAAAATTGCACCAACTTGAAATACAATGCCAACCATTTGGGCCAAGCTTCAAAGAATGATTATCGCAGAAATCAATTTCCTGAGTTACAGAGTCCCACTGCCATCAAAGTCAGAAGGAAAGTTCATTTATCTAACAAGTCACAATCCTAAAGAAAAAGGGAAAAAGGTTGAGATTTAAATCCACTATGGGCGAGTCCATTAGCATGGGACAAAAGAAGTAAAGACTATTACATAGTTCGGCAAACAAGAGTTTTAGTCCATCAACTAACAACAGTAGCTGCCACAAAAGCAGTCCAAAGTAAAGGAGGATAGTGCTCTAAAATCATAAAAATTAGATCAACCCTCTCACACAGGGAAAAGAAAAAGTATGGTGATGCCCCTCCTTTGGTGTTTCTTCTTTTACAAAGTCTCTGTAAGAGTCGTAGTGATGTAGCATCTCATAATTGTTGGAAGATTGGCATGTACTCAGATTCATATAATGTCTCTAAGGGCATTTGCAACTACATGATGGTCTCCCATGCTAGTCATGAGAAACAAGAGATTTACAGCCTGATTCATCATTCTCCCGTTTTGCGAGCCCCTAATAGCGATTCATAGCGAATCGCTATTAAGGACTCGCAAAACGGGATTCATGTAGAAATTGCATAAAGAAATGCGATTCCTACATAATCCTTATTTGCGATTAGCAAATTGCTAATCGCAAATAAGGAATAACTCGCCATTCATTCCTATGGGCCAAAAGGCCCATAGGAATGAATGGGGAGTATTCCTTATTTGCGATTAGCAATTAGCTAATCGCAAATAAGATAGCGATTTGAAGGGTGCCAGGGGTGTCCAAAGGACACCCTGTAGCACCCCTCAAATGAAATTTTACACATGTGTTGCACACACACATGTCCAAAGGACATGTGTGTGTGTAACATGCAACTCAGAAAAATGCATTTAAAAGCATTTTTCTGAGTTTTCGCAATTTACCACGAGGTCTGACCTCGCGGTAAATTGCGGCCAGAAATTGCGAATTCGCAAAACAAAATTGGATGATGAATTGCATTTAAGGAATCTCAAATAGAGATTCCTTAAATGTAATTCCTCGCAAAATTGCGAGATCGCAATTAGCGATTTTTGCATTTGGGATGATGAATCCCAAATGCAAAAATCGCACTCGCAAAGGGCCAGATTCTCAGAATCTGGCCCTTTGCGAGCCGTTTTTGGCTTCATGAATAAGGGTGTTAAAGTCCGCATAGGCCTAACAAGGGAAAAAAGTATCAGTTTGTAGTAACAGCTGAAATCCTGCTCCCATACGAACAACTCACTGTGAACGTTGAGGAAACATTTAGGAACGCTAAATGTTACACACTGAAGAAATAAGGCAAAGATTTTACTAGTTACAAAAGAACCATTTAAGAATGCCAATGAATAAGACACCATTAAGAAAGAGCACTTTTGTAAAAGGCCTCACGTTGGCATGACAATTTGAAATGAAATAAACTGTAAACCTGTATCAAATGTTAGCAAGAAAATCATTTCATATTGAAAATAAAGTTGAACTTTCATCAAGTATCATCACCTGAAAATGACTATGGTTAAAAATAGAACAAAAAACAACAGTTTGAATGAGGGTCTAAGGGCAAAATTAACGACCTACAAGCAGACACGTGCCCCAACAATACATACTAATAACAGAGAGTGTCTGAGGGTCAGAAAACAGGGTTCAGGTGTGTATACAGTTCAAAGTACAACTAAAGATGACCAAAGTGGTGAAAGTAGAAGTGTAGAGATGTGTGTCAAAAAGCACTACATCCCTAAGGTTGGGAAAAGTACCCATCAGTTCCCGCTCGGTACCGCCCTTTGTCATCATCTGGGTTTTCCGTAACGCAGGAGAAAGTGCTGCCTGTCACTAGATGTTGCTGTGACAGACAATCAACCATTGGTAGATATATGTTTAAATGGGTGATACCAAGAATATCAGATGTCAGAAAGGGTAACTGATTTGCAGTGCAAGAGTGTAAAGTGAAAGTGTGAGGTATATAACATTGGATAGAGATGAGTAGAAATTGACAATTTAATGGTGTCTCTCAATTATTCCAACATTAAAAACAATATGAAAAACCAACAGATTTAACAAAATATCTGTTTGCAGGAGGGGTTGACATGTTTCAGCATCTGTGGCAAATATATTACGCCACTGCTTTCTTCAGGACCAGTATGTTTTTGCTACTCCAATAATTATTAATAGAAATTATATCACCTGTGGATTTCAGGTCATACTCAATATCCTCCAGAACACTAATAGGTAGCAGAATAATGCATCTCCCCACCTGGCTGCAGCTCAGACGAGTGGAGCACCGCTCTGTCCAACGGTGCACCGATGCGTCCCTCTGAGCAATCTGAGTAGCCTACGACTCATTTCTTCTCAACTTTCACATGAGTATACGATTTTCTGAGTTCATATAGCAAAAATCATTTTTTACTTTTTATAAACGATAAAATCTGTACTATTATCAGTTTAAATTTCAAGTTCCTAACAAGTATTTTTATAGTTTTTCACCAACTTTTCTACATGAAGCATTCTAATGGAAAGCAATAGAAACATTAGGCCATTTTATTAGTAGCACATTATTTATCAGCAAATTCCAATAAACAACATTTTCATAATTATTCTCATTAGTGCAACTCATTTATATGTATTAGTATTATTCTGTATATATGCTGGACAACCTCGCAAACCTGGGACTCAAGCAGCTGGTGACCACCCCCACCCACTACGCCGGACACACACTCGACCCCGTCTTCTCATCCAACAAGGACATCACCTTCAGCCACGCCACCGGACTCCACTGGACGGACCACAGCTGCGTCCACTTCAGCTTCAGAAGGACCACGATCCACCACCACCAGCAACAGGTTGCACGCAGAAGCTGGAACAAGATCACAGCCGACCAGCTCGCGACTTCCCTGAGCAAGAACCCACCCACCAGCGCAACGAACCCCAGCCAAGCGGCCACCAACCTCACGAAGTGGATCAGCGACTGCGCAGATGACCTCGCCCCCCTGAGGACCCCGCCTAGCAGACCCGGTAGCAAGAAAGCCCCATGGTTCACCGACGAACTCAAGAGCTCCAAGAAGAACTGCCGAGCCCTCGAGAGAACCTGGCGCAGAGACCCAACACCGGACAACATGACTGCCCTCAAGCTCGCCACCCGAAAACACCACCAACTCATCCACGCCACCAAGAAAACTGCATTCAAGGAACGACTGGACAACAACGCACACAACAGCAAGGAACTCTTCAACATCGTTAGAGAGCTCTCCAACCCCAACGCCGGAAACAACGACATCACCCCTTCGCAAGACCTCTGCAACTCCCTCGCCTCCTACTTCCACAACAAGATCGCGGACATACACAACAGCTTCAGCACTCAACCGACGCATGCCACGACCGAACCACCGCCCCCCACCACCACCCTCCGCGCCTGGACCCCGGTCAGCACCGAAGACACTGTCCGCACGATGAACTCCATCCACTCCGGATCTCCGACCGACCCCTGCCCTCACCACGTCTTCAACAAGGCCGACGCTGTCATCGCACCCCATCTGCGGGACATCATCAACACCTCCCTCGACACTGCTACCTTCCCAGAGAGCTGGAAGCACGCCGAACTCAGCGCTCTACTAAAGAAGCCATCAGCCGACCCCACCGACCTCAAGAACTACCGCCCCATCTCGCTGCTCCCGTTCCCTGCAAAAGTCCTCGAGAAGACCGTCAACAAGCAGCTGGCCGCCTTCCTCGAGACGAACGGATCCCTCGACCTCTCGCAGTCTGGCTTCCGGGCCAACCACAGCACCGAGACCGCCCTGATCGCAGCCACCGATGACATCCGAGCACTGCTTGACAACGGAGAAACAGCAGCCCTCATCCTCCTAGACCTCTCCGCGGACATCCCCCGTCGCAGCCACATCTCCGGACACCTGAGAGACCTGCACTGGCTCCCGGTCAACAAGAGAATCACCTTCCGACTCCTCACCCACGCACACAAAACCCTACACAACCAAGGCCCAGGATACCTTAACAGCCGCCTCAACTTCTACGCTCCCAAACGCCATCTTCGATCAACCGGCCACGCCCTCGCCGCGGTCCCCTGCATCCGAAGAGCCACCACAGGGGGACGGTCCTTCTCCTACCTCGCCGCCAAGACATGGAACTCCCTCCCGACCCACCTCCGCCTGACCCAGGACCACCTCGCCTTCAGGAAGCAACTCAAGACCTGGCTTATCGAGCAGTAGCGGACCCCCCTCCCCTAGCGCCTTGAGACCCTCTGGGTGAGTAGTGCGCTATATAAATGCTTTGATTGATTGATTGATTGATGTTTCTTTATCTTTCATTTAAAAGCAAACTGTTACTATGATTTCTTAAAAATTGGGCCATCAGTAGCCAACTTACAATTTGGTGATCAGGTTCAGGTATATCACTTTCAAGACTATGCTATAGAAATAAAGTATGAAAATAGGTAGACCACACCTCCTGAAGAAGTTCAGTCTAACCGGCATTGTGCAAACTAGGGGGCATATTATCAAGAAATGGCGTTAAAATTATCGCCACTTTAGCGGCAGAAAACTGCCGCTAAAGCGGCGATAATGGGCTTGATAATATGCCCTTGTGAATTCCCATAGAAACCCATGTTCTGGTGTGCAAATTGGCTTCTATGGGAATTCTCAAGGGCATATTATCAAGCCCATTATCGCCGCTTTAGCTGCAGTTTTTTGCCACTAAAGCGGCGCTAACTTCAACGCCGTGCTTGATAATATGCCCCATAGTGCGTTGCCGTGCCTACACAGAACAGGAGCAAAAGAATCTGATGTTCTGAAAATAATCTATGACTGTCTTTATTATACAATTAGAGTTTAAGCCTAGTTTCTGTAAAATTACATTAGAGACAATAAGACTTAGAAGACTTTAGAGTATTTGATTATTCTATTAGAGATCCAAAATCAATGCATATAAGTAACATTTTAAGACGTCGAGTCATAAATTTAATGGTTCAAAATATATAATCACAAATCTAAACATGGACAAAGGGGATCAAATTAACCTCCACTAGGGGCACAGTCCATGGGTATGCGGTAAGGGAAATAGAGCATAAATCAGGAAAGTTCAAGTCTGGTATCTCACCAAACTGATCCAAATTGTCCCACAGGCAAGTTCATCTGCAAGAGTAAAAACATCATCATGTGATCATCATTGCCATCTTTCCAGGTAAAAATCCTGGCTGACGACGGCTGATAACCAGAAACCGGTCCTAGGATGCTTGATTCTGATCCAGGTAAGACATGGCTTGGCAGTTCAGGCTGGACTGTTCCCATGAGGCACAGGATCAATACTGATTTGCATATGGCCATGTCTGAACTGGGGTGGCGTGGTGAGCAAAATAACGATGGATTAAACCCAGATCTGTGACTGGGGGGAATGTTTTGCCAATGTGCAACATTTCGTCCATCATTTTGTGTGTTTTGCAAATTGTTACTTGAACATAAGTCATGAGAAACTAATGTCCATGCATCCTCACATGTTAGTTGACTCATAGCGTATCGTATTTGCAACTGTTTACGAATGTAGGGGAAAGCTCTCTTTCCCACCATTCATACTTAAAAGACCATTGGTAAATTCTCTTTGTCAAAAGGATGTCATATGAATCCAGGAACAAATAAAGCAACATTTGAGAACGCCTCAAGTCCATTGCACAAGACTGTGAAATAATGCAGCCTAAAGAGAAAAACATCTTAAAGTGTTTAAATTCGAAATTCATCTTTTATTACTATAAAATCCTAATAAAGTTTAAGCATTTCGAAATACATCACAAATATCATATATAAGATTTTTTCAAAGTTGTCAGTAAATGTTACACAGAAATGTTTAGCTTCAAGTATGCCCTACTGCCACTATTTCAGGAAAGTAGCAACATACAATTGAATTCTGAAAGTCATTAAAATAAAATTGTTTCTAAATTCAAATGATATTAAAACTGTTAAGCACTTATCCTGAACATTTCAGACATCTACTTTTGACATTTAGGATTTGCACCAAAGTCGAGTTTGTTAGTACACTGCAATGAAGTCAAATAGCAATGCTAAGTAATCATCAACTTTCATAACATTTCTTGTTAATAATATAAGGTAATTGGTTACTTACACATCTTAAATCCACTACTTGATTAATCCTACGGTTTCTTCCTAGTCAAGCATGCTTTTACCGTTCGGGCTTATCACTTTTTCTAACATTTCTGTGTTGTTTTTCTAAATGTGTGCAAGGTGCACAATAATTATTTTTACTGTAATTGTATGCGGATGTTGTGTAAAGGCATGATCAGCTTTTACGCTTTCTCAATATCATTCAAATACATGTTTATGGTAGCTTCTAAAAAAGAACTGTTGCTTAAGAATGAGTAACAGGGACTCATAATTCTAAACAATGCATGATTTTCTTTCCTTCTCTTAGTCCTACGTGACCTGTGCTCTGGGGATACAGTTTGTGGGCTATGTGATGATCTGCTTTGGTGCCACCAATTCCATCTTCTCAATGCTGGCTGGAAAGCTTTCCAAGTACACTGGCAGGGTCACCATGTTTCTACTAGGTAAGGTCTCAATGTGAACAGGATAGTGAATGGGTGACGAAAGGCTGAAGGAAAATCTTGGCTTAAATCCTTCTTGTGTGAAAAAGCAACACACCGTTGAATCACAGTTTATTCCCCAAAATGCATATATATATATATATATATATATATATATATATATATATATGTATATATATATATATACATATATATTGCATACAAAAAATGAAGTCGGGGCACACTTCTTGGTTATAAGCAGTTATTTATTTCAAACGTGACAAAAGCTCCTACGCGTTTCGAACCGTAGTATCTGTTCACGGCAGTGTTTGTCAATTGTCCCTTTTCAGTTTCCGTATTTATACCCTAACAAGCACACGTGGTGCCTGGTGCATGCTGGACCTTGTAGTATTCAAATGATTACAACTTTATTGAATATGCATGTAGATGCTCTTACATTGAGGGTGGTGTTGTGCAGCGGGGTATTCAGTACGTTACTACACTGAAAGCGTTTTTCTATAGTAACGAACAATCGCTTTCTTTCATTCGGGATTTACACGAATATCCTGGATCAGAGATCAGTGTGACTGATAAGTGATCGTGTATGTAGCTTCAGACTGAGTGTCATGTCAAGTGTAGGGCTGAGTGCCCTGGGTCCCCGCTGTGTTTTGTCACCCTCCAGTAGGTTATCTACTTCATTATCATCCGGTCCGGGTGACCAGCAGTGTGGGTCTATCATTTGATGGCGACACCCAAGAAAGATCAACATAAATGAGTATTTACAAGTGTGTAATGTTTCATAGGTGAACATACAGTTCTTCGTCTCCATTCAAACCAGCCGGCTGTTTGGTTCTGAACCTTACGATTAATTTGGATTCAAGTCGTCTCAGTTTTTGTGTCCTATTCCCCCCTCTTTCATGCTGTTGAATGTCTGCCAATCCGAAGTATTTCACATCTAACCATGTTCTTCCTTGGTGACTGGCCATGTGTTTGGCTATTGCATAAGTCAAATGACCATTCTGGATAGCACGGATATGCTGTAGTATCCGTATTTTGAGGGAGCATGTAGTGCTGCCAATGTAAGCTTTTCCACAAAAGCATTGCAGCATATAGACGACAAACGATGATTCACATGTGATGCTCGTTTTGATTTCAAAGTTTTTTCCAGCTGGAGCTTTGCATGTCATGCATTTGCTGAAGCCTCTTTTTCTCATGTTGAGCCAAGATTCAGGTTTTTTCATTTCAAAGTGGCTTCAAACTAGATGGTCAGATAGGTTGGGCGGTCTTCGGTATGAGATCAATGGACGATCTCCAATGGTTATCCCTATGTCCGGGTCCTTTTGAAGTATGTGCCAGAACTTCATTAAAGTCTTTTGTATTGTAGGGGCTATGAGGTGGTCCACATAGCTGGATACGCTTCAAACAACGTGGCTATAAAACAACTGATCTCAACAGAAGCGAAAGAAAAGCAAGAAATCAAACCAGAGCGGATACACTCCTGAGTAGGAAAGAAAAAATCGAACGTGCAAAAATGCAACAGCAGCATATATCTGGGACCACCGAATCGAACCAAACCACTGTCAAGGACGAACAACCACGAATGATAATGACGTTCAGTAAAGAGAGCTACAAAATACGAAAGACCTCTGTTGGAGGTAGCTGCATTCTCTAAATTTCTAAACAGAACATAAATGTTTGGGTGCCTGTGAGGTGAGAAAGTGTCGGAGTATAGGCTGAACAGCAGGGAGGCTGCTCCTGGTGGGACTGTTCTAGGATCGATACTATGGGCGAAACCAAGAGCCTACTATGAATACTCTAATCTGCAACTAAGACAAATAAATTATCATCTAAAACTACACCGCAGCCACAAAATTTGTATCCACAACACAAAACAACACAAATTTATGAATACATGTGTGAGGTTGTATTTGTCATAAAACTAAACAGCCAAATAGTATTACAGTAACAGATATAAAAAAACTAAAGATGCAAAACAAGTTATATTTTTAAGTAAAAGCTGTAAGCAAAATGCCTCAAAATGGAGAAAATTAAAACAGGGATTTAATATTTAATAAAGAATGTGTAACTTTTAATTAGGAACGGATGGGTACATGCATTACCACAGATGTCAATGTGAGCATTCAAAATAGTCAGAAAATTACATTTTCCTATCAAAGAAGCATAGGGACCAAGCACAAGTGACCATCAAGATGATGCGGCCTGAAACTGAAAACTGGTTAACTTAAAAATGGTGGTGGTTATCTACTTGAGTAGAATTAAACAAAGCAAGCAATGACAGTTAGCCAACCTTCTGTCCTACAGAGGTCTAGGGTTCGCCCCCTAAAACAATTTTGATGGACATGGGGCCAAATTGTGCACTTACAGTATTGAAATATTCCAGCATCCTCTTTAAGTGCTGTGCAGACCTTGTACCACCCAAAGGAATTGGGTATGTAATGATGAGCAAACCAGGTGATACCATCCAGATGGGGGTAAGGGTTGTCACTACCCAATAAAGCAATGGAAATGGTGGTAAAACATTTATTTTTCGGCACATTATTCCTAAAGTCTGGCTTAAGAGCTACTGGCATTGAAGGAAAGTCACCTAATATAGGTATGCAATTGTGTATGGTCTATAAATCTTCAAAATGTATATAGCAACGTTTTTTCTTTCTACATTCTATTTCCTGTCGTTTTTTTCTTCCTGCCACTTCCAATTAGAATCTTGGTATCCTGTGACAGAGGATATATCTGGTAGAGTCAGGGATGGAAACTGAAAGATATTCATATGTTACTGTCAAAGATCATAGATTCTGTAGAGCTAGAAAAATCTTACAGGCTCACAGAGCAGTGGGGCACTCAATTAAGAGGCCATATATGGTTGAAAATGACAATATAAATTGACAAATACCATTTAAATACAGGTACGTATATTGTGTACATTTTGAGTCTAGACGTGTGTGTACTATCAGTATTTGTTTCAGGAATAATGTTCTTATCTACAGCTTTCACCAACTCAGTTAGCTGTGTGTGTGTGTGCGTTAGTGTGTGCGTTACTGTGTATGTGTGTGCATGTGTGTGAATGCTCTGCTTCAGTGCTTCTTATAGAAGAGCTTCATTGGTTTCACTAAAATAGAAGGACATACCTCAGATAAAGTGTTTTCGGTGTCCTTGATTCTCATCATTGGTGTTCTCCCGATTGTATCTTTGTTTTCTGACCTCATGTACAAAAGGTGCCGATGCATTGACGCTGAGGCTTCTTGTTCTGCCTCTGTTTCTAAATGTGGGAGACTATTTCTCCCCATATAGGTGTGTGTCCTCCTTAACTATATTGACAGATTGCAATCTGGAATTAAAAATGTGTCTAGGGTATGGTTCTTGACTTCATATATTTGCATCACTCTGCACATATTAAAACCACAAGCATGTATTGACCTTAGTAGGTGGAGGTCGACAAGTTTCGCTGTCCTAACTATTTGACAGATCCTTCAGGACCTGTGGACTATGACACTGTGAAGATCTCTCCAAGTTTCTCTTTAGTTTTCTAAGGGATTTATGGCCAGATGTTTGACAGTATTTAGCATGCGCTAACGGGTGTGCGACCCGTTTGGGCATGCTAAAAACCTGTGGCCAATGTACAAACACTATTTTGCGAGTCGCAAATAAATTGCGACTCGCAAAATAGTGTTTAGCGACTTGCTATTAGGAAGGGGCGTTCCCTTCCTAATAGTGACTGCAAAGCCAAGTACCAATGTTTTGCGTTAGGATGAGACGTGGTTGGCGCTGGCTGCGGCTTACGTTTGGTTCGTCCATGAGGCCATATCCAGGGATGTCAGTCCGCCTTGGTGGCTGTCTGGTGTGTCAAGGTGTGCTCTTGGCTGGCTGTGAGTCCTGGGTCTTCTCCCTCTGTTGGCTTGTTCAGCCCACCTGTGCTCATCCGGTCTTTGTGGTGACAGGGCTGTCACTCTTCTTCTTTTCTTCGAGGGCGTTGCGTTTGGACATTGAGGCAGCGATGTCATGGTGCCGGCTTCTGCCTTTGCTCTGGCTTGCTTGCCTGGACTAGTCACTTGGTGACGTGCTCCTTGCTTGCTGGGCGACGTGACGTCTGGTCTTGTGTAGCTGTTTGTTGGAGCGCATGGTGCTGTGGCGGCCTGCCACGTAGGGTGTGCGACTCCTCTCTTGTCGATCTTGGGTCGCGGCCGACTCCGTCTTGAGGCAGTGTGAGGGAGGACACTGTGCGTGGTCTTTGGCCCACTGCGGGGCTTCGCTGTGGCGGTGGAGATGTGGGTGCTCTCCTATCTGCGTTCAGCAGTGCTTCTTTGCGGAGATGTCTCCTTGGCGCTGTCTGTGTAGTCCGGTTCACTGGTGAGGCTTTCTGCGTGCTTCTGGCTTTGTGTGCTCTTTGTGTGCTCTGTCTCTTTCTTGGACGCTTTCTTCTGGCACTTGGGATGCCTGTGGTGTGCTTGTGGTTGGGCCTGTTCACCAGTAGGGGAGAGTGATGCGACCTCTTCACTGGCGGTGGCGCTGGGCAGCCACGTGTTGTGCGTACTCTGCACCAGTCTTTCTTGTGCTGTCGCTGACTACTTCGCGTGTGTCGCTGTGGCTCCTTTGGCTGTGCAGGGCCTTCGCTGAATCTTGGTGGGTGTCCTTGCTGCTTTCGCTTGCAGGGAACAGAGAGCCACTCTCTGAGCACTCCCTTCTGAGGGCACATCTTCCTGTGACTCTCCTGGGGGCCCTGTGGCTACTGTTCAGGTGCTGGTTCGGCTTGCTGCCACTGCGAAAACATGCTGGTTTGGGGCCATGGGCAGTGTTGGTGGGCCCCAGTCCTTGCAGGATGCTCTCTACAGTCTGTCTTTGGGTACTGAGTTGGAGCTGGGGACACTGAGTTGTTTCCTTTGGGCTAGGGTAACGTGGTTGCTCCTTATACTTGTGCAGGCTTAGGCATTCAGCTCAACTTAGCCTTACCACTGGGCATGGGGCCCATCAGTGTCAGCATTTCGGACAAGACGGGGTCTGGGATCTTCCTTGCACGATGAAGTTCCCATTCTGTTAGTACAAGCATTCCTCTGCAGTGTATTAATAATGGTGTGGCTGCAGTACCACAGATGGCTACTGGGTGACAGAACAACACTCCGGTTGTGCCGGTCCTGGCAATCATTTGTGTGTTAGACTGCGGACCCTGCAGCTCCTGCCTGCGACGTGGGGAGGCTACTCTGTGCGCTGTATGTCTTCTGTGGAGGTAGGGGGAGCATTGTGTGTTTGGTGGCACCACTCACCCTGTTCTCCATTTGCTGACAGGGAGAGGCAGGGGTTGCTGGCCAGGGTGCGGGGTGGCAAACTGGGTGGTGCTGCAGGCTCCTCACCGTGGGTCGTTTGTCTTTCTCCCAGGCCTGGGAACTTTTGTGGGTGAACACTGGCTGAGGTAGTGCTGCTGGTGCCCCTCATGGGTTTGCCCTACATGTTGCGGGTTCAGGAAACGTGGGTGTGGGGGTCGCACTTGCCTGCCACTTTCTCTCACAGCCAGTGATGCAGAGTTCCTGTTGGCTGCCAGGCGGCGCAGACGCATCTCCCACGGCTGCAGCAGCTTATTACACGCTGTAGGCCTTGCTGTCCCGTAGGTGCTTTAGAGATAGATGGTGGCTCGGGGTGAGGCAACGTGATTGTGGGTGTACGGGTCCCCTTGTTCTAAGTTCCTGGTGCTAATGTCCGGGCTCACCCGAGGGAGCACTGATGGCTTTACGTGATGCTGGGAGCCGGAGCCGTATGCGGACGGGGTTACCGGTGGACATTGCCAGAAGATGGGCACCAGGCGGGTCAGATTGCAGGTATTCCTGTAGCGCGGTGCTTTTAGAGTTCTGTCACCTGCTCAAACGTGTTCTGCTGCTCGCTTTCCTTTTCTTTGTCTCACTTCTCTCACTGCTGGGGGCAGGCTGAACATGCAGCGCAGGGAGCTATTCCCTCGCGCACTTTGGCTGCTTCGCTGCGATTGCAACTCAGGCACTTCACATTGGTCTCCGGCCTGCATGTGAGCTGAAGACACCCGCCATCGGGCGGCTGCTGGGGCGGCTGCTGGGCCGATGCCGGCTGCACTGGTGAGAAGGAGTGAGGCAGGGGTTGCGTTGTTTGGTCGCTGGGCTCTATCAGTGAGCGTGGCTGGGAGCACCTTGCTGGCAGCACCTTGCTGGCATAGCGGGGCTCTCGCTCTCACCTGGAACGCATGACCTCTCCTCCTGGTTCCGGAATCAGTGGGGATGCAGCAGGGCCAGTCTCTGGTCGCTGCTCTTGGAATGCGGTGTCGCGCGGATCTCATGTTCAGTCACGGGTGGCCCTAGACAGTTATGTGCGGGTGCCGCCACCTTTCCTCATTACCAGCTAATTCCCTCCACCATGAGGGACGATGACTGTCAGGCTCATGAAACGCCGGGCCGCAGGCACACGGGGTCAGCTACCCGACTCGTCGCCAATGTGGTGTCGGGCCTCAGGCCCGCATTACGTGAATGAATTACACAGACACCAAGGGTGTGTAGTAAAGTAACTGGCCTTGAGCACGTGCAAACGGGCCCTTTTATTGACGGGGCCACGTCACTCGTGGCACCCATGATGGATGGGTGTGGGAATGCAGTGTGCCCTGCCCTCGAGGGAGTGGCTGGCATGACAACTTCCTGCGGGACACTAGAACGTGTCTCGCAGGATACTACAGGCACCTTGCTCCGAAGACTCCATTAAAACAGATCAATATGCCCAGACGGCCCAGGCAGTGGAGAATCAGTTTCAATTTCTAGACATAGCAGCTGAATTCTTTAAGGAATACCCATTAGCCAGAACTGTCATTCAATATAGCAGAAGGAAGAGGGCAAGAGAGCAAGCACAGCAGCCTATGTTTGCTCCATGTTTGAGCGATAAAGGTACTCTATGTACTCATCAGTCGACCTGGTCTTAAAACTGAAAGAGCATTTTTAAAAAGCACTGCGATTGTTACTGAGTGTAAAAAATTAATGAAAGAAGCTGAGGTCAAGACATAGGGATACAGAGTGAGAAACTTTAGAAGAGACAGCGAGTGAGAGAGAGAGGGGAGACAGGGAAACAGTGAGAGAGAGTAAAATGGCAAAACATGTTTAAATAGGAACACAGCTGACAGACAGATGCACCTCGTAAAAATCTCCACGTCAATGCAGTTTGAAAACCTGAGTACATTTTGCCGCTCATGCAATCAGAAATCAATTGTTCATTGACCTCAGTGAGACACGTTATAAAAGATTTCATTGACGCAAATACTATTCCACGAGCGACACGCTTTCTCTTTTTCCAAAACTAAAATGAGCCTGCGTATTGTAGCTCCTTCCACTGCCGCTGTTGGGTTAAGCAGACTGCGCCATTTTTATTGGCTGGGCTGAGCCTCTCCTGGGATCGCCTCTACAGCCACAGGGGCCACGGTTATCTGCCGCTGCCGTCCTCAGACCTGCCCACCTCCCCTTCAGCAGCTGATCCCCAGCTGTCCACACTACTCTGCAGCATGGTGGACAGAGAGCTGCCTGGGCATAGTAGGTGTTTGTCATGCTTGTTTTTTTGGGCCGTTGCAAATAGCATGAACCCGACCCGAAGTAATCAGAGCACGTTCCATGAGCACGGGTTGGCAGACGGACGTATTCATTTTTAGGCACGGGGAGAATGAGTGACTAACCCAGCTTTCCATGAGCACTTGTGTGTATTGACTGACCACCGCCTTTCTGCACCATCCTGCAAGATACTGCTGTCACCTGCAATTAAGTTATTCCAACTCCAGCTCTTAGCTTCAAGCACTGCCCGTGTCCTGCTTTCAATTCACACATTGTCCGTGTTGATAGTAGCTCCTCCCTCCCCATCTCATGCTGTCCAGGCTCCCGTTCCCCACCCGCTGTTAGCATAAAGCGCGTTTGTGCCTCAAACAAGCTGAACATGAGGCTACATCCTACCATCTGGGCTTTATTTTAAACCTCACCTAGTGATTTTTCTGTTGTGGTTCCCTACTCACCCACCCCTCCCATCATTGCCTTTCAATCTCAAAGCATTCCCCATTCCAGAGCACAATAGCCCCTCCTTCCATTTAGGCTTGATTTTAAATCTAGAGCTTTTTTTTGATTGTGGTTGCTTATTCACCCCCACCCCTCGTATCGTTGCTTGAATGTCCCATCCACCACTCCACTCGCATGTGCTTCTTTAACTTAAAACTGTAGCATTACATATAAGACTGTCTGTGCCAGTGGAATAATTATACATTTTATGGCTTTTGTCTGGACCCAGTGCTGGGTGAGCGAAAAGTCATTGTGGATGTGTTGGATTCATCAACATTTTAGGGTGCAGTACTTTAATGTGGCCCAAAAATTTCCCAAGGGACACCTAGTAACATTCCTGTTGAAAACCGGCCTTGGGTGAGCAAAGGGTCATTGGAGATGTGTTGGATTCTTCATCATTTCAGAGTGCATTGGCTTATGTGGCCAATAGAGGTCCCAAGGGAACTTAGTAACAGCCTGTGGGACTGCACTCTTTCCCTGCTTTTGTCATGATTCCTTACTCACACCCACCCCTCCCATCTTTGCTTGAATGCCCCCTGCCCCTCCCCTCACTTGTGATTCTTTAACTCAAAGCTGGGGCATTCTCTTGCATATGAGACTGTCTGTGCCAGTAGTAAAATTATGCATTTTCATGGCATCTGACAGGACCCAGTACTGGGTGCGCGAAAGGTCATTGTGGATGTGTTGGATTCATCAACATTTTAGGATGCAGTACGTTATGTGGTCAAAAAATGTCCCAAGGGACACCTAGTAACAGCCTATGGTACTGTACCCTTTTCCTGCTTCGTGCATTTTCTTTTTTTTTGCTTATGCTCCTGCTGGTAGTCCAAGGGCCCCTTATGTCTGGCACAGTAGAACACTGTTGCTATACCCACAATAATGTGCTGCATGGTTAAATAGTGATAAGATCCCAAAGGTGAGACTGATTGCATTGCACATGCTTGTTTAATTCAATTGGTGCAGTAGTCAGTCAGTCAGTAAGAAAACTTTATTTGGTTAATTACAACCTTAAAAGGTTGGTGCAGTAAGTCTTCCTAAAGATTTGCTCCCTGCTCAGGCTATGGGTAAATAGTTAAACATCAGGCAGAAACTGTTAAGTTCTACCTTTCTCTGCTCAAGGTTAAAACCATCAGGCAGTGTCAACCAAAACTCAGGAGAGGCAGACGCATGGGGAGATCCTTGCTTTTGCCAGCACTACTACATACACATTTGTGTGTGCTAGTAAAGCTCAATGTTTTTTATACACACTGGAGGAAGATGACTGCTCAGCCAACCATTCACCCACTTAAGGGTTCTTGTTAGGGACAGTCCCTAGCTAAGCTGGTGGTTGGAGTTAAGGACCTCACTTCATGGACATCAATTAGGGATTGTCAGGGGTCGCAACTGTCCCCCGCTGTAACCCCTTCCACCTTGCTTGTGACCCCTGGCTGTTTGTCAGACTGGACAAGCGCTCTGGTGGCTTAAATTACAGCAGCGTGTGCAGCACTTGCTGTTCTTAAGCTTTGCCTGCAGAGACATAATGATGGCTTGCAAGCTGGGCCTAGGTGTGGTAAAGAACTCACCTCAATCCTCGTTGCTATGGTAACCCCGGGTCGGCTGACAGACTCCTTAATTTGATACATTGTCAGATTGCCAGCATCTCCGCTTTCAGGAAATACACATGTGAGAGGTTCTTGATCCAGAGCTAAAAGCAGAGTGGCCTCAGGCTCCGGGTAAGAAATGTTGGCTAGTGCCCATGTTCAAATCATTGAAAGATCCGCCATTTGGCCAAGGTAAGTGATAAATCATCCGGAACTTCCCATCTCTTTTTTTGGGTACCACCCCAATGGTGAAATAATCAGATCTAATAGGGTCCACTCCCAGAATGGGCCCGCAACCCTGCCCTCAGCTACCTCTTTGTTTCTCCGCTACCTCCTAAGAGAGATCCCTGGCCGATTTCAAATTGACCGCACACCTCCAGCCCGTAGGACTCTGGTACCCTACCTGAAACCCTTCAGTGAACCCCCATTCCAATTACAGAGCCACCTACCTGTCTGGGTACTCAGAGAGCCTCTATACTAATTGGGGTAAGGGCCCTTAGGTCCAGACACCCCCCGGCCTCCAGAAGTCTTCCACTGCTCTATGGGTGTGGCCAGTGTAAAACACTGCATGAGGGCATAACGCTACCCAGACTTGGAACATTTGTGCTTAAACTTAAAGGTGTGCTGAGAATAGAACCCCTACTTGAAGGTCCAACATGCCGCAGTGCTGGGTCCTGTTGGCTTCTGTGCATAACCCACTCCCTGAGGACAGAGTGGACGACATCCACTGCATCCATAGCTCCGAATCCACTTCCCCCCATGGTTTATCCTGGTTAAGGCTGACCCTAGCCATACACTCCTTGATGGAGCTGAGCCAGGCAAACCCCCCAAAATGCATATGTGCCTTGTGAATAATGTCCATGTACTTAAGAAGCACAAACGCCCTATCCAAGGGGCACTGACAGTATATATTAGCATAAATCAAAAACACTTCCTTTGCCTGAATTTCCCTATGCAGGAGTTTGAATACATAAACATATTTGTGCTTCAAAATTATTTTCTTACTTTTCTCTGACAGATGGGACCCTAAGGGCATCGCCAACCGCATGTAAGGTAGCCTCTTTCTACGCATATCCTCCTCAGTCTCCTCCTTCCCTTCTGTCTCACTGAGTCAAACCATACCATCTGTTTGGACTCCGATACCCAACACCTTCTTTCTTGCAGATACTCGTTCAGGTGCCCCAATAACCGCCGCAGTGCCTAGCAGCGCCACCCGTGAGTTATCCACAACCACATTCCCCAAAACCCACCAACCTGCAAGATTTACCCCCACCTCCAGGGTCCTCAATAACCCACGCTGCCCACCATTCACCCTTACCTGTCGACAAAGCTCCATCCACCATCTTCTCCCTGCGACGTCCGCCACTGCTTCGTGCCTCTTTTGGTCTTGGTAGTCCCCTTGCCCGCACTTGACATCTGTAGACACCAACTTCGCCAGTTGTGGGCTCCTTCCGCTCAGGCCTTCCTGCAGGCACCTCCGCGTCATCACACCACCCACCCTCTTCCCATACATCACGGTCATCATTATAATCCAGTATCAATGCATCATCATCTAAAGCAGCCACATACTCAGACTCCTGCATCACTCTTTTCTGCAACTGCACCGGCACATCACGCTGCAACCCACGAGGCTCCTGCTGGACTCCTGGTGCGCGAGCTCTTGTCAGAGGGCAGGCTGCCATGGACCCCATGCTGCTTTGGGCCAATGTCCATGGCCCATTTTCTACCCAGCTGGCATCTCCAGCTGTCTCCTGGCCTCAGATGCTAGTCTTGCTCATCCTTCCCCACCAAGCTGCACAAACTTGGGGGGTCCCATGCACCACCAGGCCCACTAGCCGCACTGGCTCCTGACCTTCCTACTTTCCCCTCCTGGTCCTCAGGCACTCATACCCACAGCCAACCTGGTCTGGGGTCTGCCACCCTGTGAGCCTCGTCATAAGGGTCCTCCACCCGCAGGGGCAGGAGCTTAAGCCCTCTCCCTGGCCTCACACATACTGGCCCGCGCTCTTCAGTCTCTTGAATTAGCAGGCGCAGCTCATGTATGCAATGCTAAATATCCACACCCTGCCACTTACTTGGCCTGGAATCACAACGGCCCAAGGGCCCGGACCACCCAGGGCCCATCACGGCTACCTCCTGCTGTAAGGGTCCCCCGAGGCCCTTTCACCTGGAGCCTAACGCCAGTCACTTTAACTTTTTTAATAACTGGGCCCCGGAGCCCAGCCTCTTTCTCAGACAGTAAGATCAGAGGCCCAGCCAACCCACGGAGGTCCAATGTATTTCATGAGGAGGGTGCGCCACTGCGTCCTCCAATTCCTCGGGCCCCACCCTCCTGCATATCTTGTTTCTCCTCAGCCGAGGATTGGCGGGCTAGGACTCTTCTCCTCCTGCCTCCCCACCATGTGCCAACCACAGCACGCTTTACACCTCTCCTGCGGGCCGCCCTGCTTCCCTGGCTGGTAGTGGCACATAATGACAACCCGCTACCGCCACAACGCCGGCACAGACAGAGCCAGGCATCTCATACCCACCCAAACCGGGTACAGAGCTCCAGGCCTAAGAAGGTTGGGCCCGATTCACAGAATGAACTTAAGACTAAATCCTAAACGTACTACTATTTGGTATTCACAGAATGCACTTACTACTTTCGGGATTCACAGAGTGAACTTACTACTTTCGGGATTCACAGAATGAACGTACTACTTTCGGTATTCACAGAATAGATTTAAGACTGCTAACTTTACGTCCGCACTCGGGCCGGAAATTCCGGCCCAGAGGCGGAGTTTCCGGCTTGGGGTGGAGCTTACGGCCCGGAGGCGGGGCTTCTGGGCCAGAGGCGGAGCTTGCGGCTTGGAGGTGGAGCTTCCGGCCCAGAGGTGGAGATTTCAGCCATGGCTAAATACCCACCTCCGAGCCGGAAGCTCCGCCTCCAAGCCGCAAGCTCCGGCCCGGAAGCTCCACCCCCAAGCCGGAAACTCCACCTCCGGGCCGGAATTTCCGGCCCGAGTGCGGACATAAAGTTAGTAGTCTTAAATCTATTCTGTGAATACCGAAAGCAGTAAGTTCATTCTGTGAATCCCGAAAGTAGTAAGTTCACTTTGTGAATCCCGAAAGTAGTAAGTGCATTCTGTGAATACCAAATAGTAGTAAGTTTAGGATTTAGTCTTAAGTTCATTCTGTGAATCGGGCCCGTTGACTCTACCTACCTCTCCCAGCATCTTGAGTGCCGCACTGACAGCATAGTTGTCGGGTGCTACCGCCAGCTCCGCACAGCAGAAAGTGGCCTGAAAGGAACTAGGCAGCCGGCAAGACACCACACCTAACTTCAAAAACGAACTTCACAACTGGTGGTGCATAGTGTCAGGAAGAGGCCGCCGCCGGATACACCCTTCCAGACGCCTATATATCCAAAACCAAACCTGCCACATCCCTCCTAACTAAGCTGACCCCACCCTGTCCTGCAACCGGCATGAAGCACCATGGGGGAAGACTGGTCTGCAACCTTCTCTTCCCCTCTGGGCCGACAATCTGCTCGAAGTAAGGGGGTCTTTGAATAAAAGGGTATACTGTTATCACCAAGGGCAAAGCACGAAACCCAGGTGAAAAGAATGTCCAGGCTGTGGAAACGAAAGGCACCAGCAGCGTAAAAAAAACAGCCACCCCTCGCCCTCAGCCCAATCTTGACTGGCATGGAGGGATGGGGCTGCACTTCACCTGTTCTAATGGTGTGTGGCGTGTGCTTGTAAACTGCGGTGCAATTTGATGAATTGATCATAAAAACTGTCCTCAGATCGGACAAAGTACATTCTAAAATAAAATAAAAGTTTCAAAACTACAGTGAGCTAGTCTCCACCCTCTGTGGAATAAATCTGAGCACAGTAAGCGCCTGGCTGTGAATTCTGTGGCATAAATGTGAGCGCAATAAGCACCAGGCTCCAACCTTTTGACATAAATGCGAGCACAGTAAGTGCCATGTTCCACCTCCCGGGGAATAAATCTGAACCTAGTAAGCACCAGGCTCCACTTCCTCTGGAATAAATATGAGCACAACAAGCGCCAGGCTACAAATTTCAAGACTCCAACTTCTGTACCATAAATGTGAGCACAATAAACGCCAGGGGCCTTATTTATGAAAAGTGACGCATCGCTGCGTGAAAACAGCGATGCGTCACTTTTCACTGCGCACTCCTTGCGACACCAATGATGCGTCATATTTAATGTATGACGCATCATGTCGCAAGGAGTTACAGATACGTCAGTATTTCTGACGTATCTGTAAGCGCAAAAGTGACGCATTGCTGGAGTGTGTCACAAAAGTGACGCAACTCCAGCAATGCATCCTTTCACATGGGGAAAGCCCCATGTGAAAGGGCTTGCGTCAGTCTTACGCCTGCTGTGAGGCAGGCGCAAGATTTTGACGCAACAGCGTCCTAAAAGTGACGCAGTAAAATCTCATAGATTTCACTGCGTCACTATTACGAGGCTTTTTGCGGGGGAACGCCCCCTCTGCATACATTATACCTGACGCAGGTATAATGTGGCACAGGGGTTTAAAAAGTGACTCATCTACCTAGATGCGTCACTTTTTAAATATGGCCCAACAAGGCGCATGTTTTACGCCGCCGATGCATCACAAAAAGTGACGCATCAGCAGCGCAAAACTGACGCAAGGCCTCATAAATGAGGCCCCAGGCTTCTATCTCTGTGACATAAATGTGAGCACTGTCAATGCCAGGCTCCACCTTCATGAAATAAATGTGAGCGTAGTAAGCACCAGCCTCTTACTTCTGTGGACTAAATAGAAGCACAGTAAATGCTATGCTGGAACTTCTGTGAAATAAATGGGAGCTCAGCAACCCCCAGGCTCGAACGTCTGTGAAATAAAGTTAAGTTTAGTAAGCACCAGTATTATATGGGATAAATGTGAGCACAGTAAACACCAGGCTCCAACTTCTGTGGAATCAATGTGAGCACAGTAAACCCAACTCCAACTTCTGTGAAAGAAAAGTGAGCTAATAAGATGAATGGCTTTAACTTCTATAAGCAGGCCCTGTGCCGCATGGGATTAGATACAGACGGGGTAGACTGCAAGGCCTGGCCGGTGGCTAGCAGCCACCAGCGGTTTGATTAATGTATGGTAATTAAATGTTACTTTAGTTAAAAAAAACAAATTCCTAAGTTACATTTGTAATCTAGCACAGTGAGCTATGAACTGTCATCTAAGAGCTGCAAGCAAGCTGCATGTACATGTTAGAAAGTTATGTTTGTTTCCCAGTCTTTCTATTGTGATGTTTATTGGGTACTTCGTTTGAATCTGCAGATTTTCTAGCTCTGTTTGTGATGTAAGTAACCAAATGTTAGATGCATCACTTCCTGTGATAGCACCTTGTGAAAGGTCATGCAATGTAGCTTCCTTGGATTTCATGGGTCCAAAGGTCACGTGTTGTCACTTGTGACGTCATCGAGTCAAATGCCTTGATATGTAATTCCTATGACATCACCGAGGTGGGTCAAAAGGCAAGTAATGCCACATCTTGTGATGCCACCAGGTCAAAGTTTGTGTGATGTTACTTTCTATGGCATCAGGCGGAAGTCGCATAGCATGTGATGTCACTTCCGCAACGCCTGGCATTTTGGTGAATGGGAGTCCATGCCTCACTTTAGCTAATAGCTAAATGAGTGCCTAGCCTGAAAGTACTGAAGCTCTGTCCACTCTTTTCTAGCAGCCAGCAATCACTTTGGTTTGGACAGGTTAAAAACCATATCTTCTGAAGGAAAGGTTTTTAGAAGTCGATGTAAATTAGCAGGATGAACCTGGAGTTAGAATCAAGTTAAAAAATAGCAAAGCCAGATGCCACTGATTCAAAAACGCAATGAGCACTGTTTGCACAGATGAGGCTCCGCAGAAAAGGATAGGGCTCTTCTATCAGATATATATAGCATATATATAGGCCTGATTCAGAGTTCGGTGGACAGGTTACTTACTCCTTCACAAATGTGACAGATATCCTGTCCGCCATATTACAAGTGCCATTGAATGTAATACACTTGTAATACAGCGAACAGGATACCCGTCACATTAGTGACAGACTGACCAGCCTGTCGAACTATAAATCATGCCCTTAGACTGCACTCATGAGCAACTCTCAGAACATGGTGTCATGGCTGCTTCTGATTCCCTCAACTGCTGTAATCCACATGATGCAGCAGGAGCATGCCAGAAAGAACCATTTGCCATGTGTAAAGACTCCTTCCTGCTTTAAGTAAATCACTTCTCAACTGTGTCTTGAAGTCACATTGCCTAGATGCACAATGAGCAGAAGTAAAGAACTGTAACTATTCACTTACAGTGTCTTTACAGTAAGAGGATTAACATGTTTTACTTACAGCAGACGCTGAGGTAGCCTTCTCATTTTTAAATGCCGGCTTTAACTTCTAAAATTCATATTTCCATTATTTTACTTACATTTTGAATACAAATTATTTAAATATGTTTTTATTAAGTTATGCATTTCTGGGCCCTGGCAGCTCCCAAACTGGACCAGACAGGATTTCTATAATTATATTACCAGCGGCGGACACCACTAACAAAGGGTGGTGAAGTGGGTGGGCGTAGTGCGAGGGAGCGCGCGGAGAGTATTAGTAATAATTTTTAAAAAGAACTTACCTGAAGCCACCTGCCGCCTCCCACATCCCGTTTCTCCTGTTGTGCAGTTCCAGGTTCCAGCAGCCCCTGGGACAGACTCCCATCCAATACCCGTGCTGCAGAGTAGCGCGGGGATCGTACTGAGTGGGCCGGAAAGACGCTCTGCACAGGTCAGGGAGTATGTGGAGAGAAACCTAAGTGTGCATATGTGTTTTGGATGGCCTGAGATGGCTGGTTAAACACGTATGTGCATAGGGAGTGTACAAGCACAGCACAGGATAGCATATAATAGCATATGTATCAAAACACAGCTACCTGTGCTTGCCTTGGTGTGTGCCTTGCCAAAGCCAAGCTGGCTTCTGTGACCCCAGGGGATATCTTGAGCCCAATCCAGCCTGACTAGATGTACCATTGTTAAGAACAGCGAAGGACTCTTTTTAAAGGTGAAGCCAATAGGTGTGCTGGCATAATGCCAGCATTGAAAGTGGCCTGCTGCCATTTTGAAGCCCCCTAGAATAGGGACTTTTGGAATTCTTCTGTCTCAAGTCTGAACTGTTGAAAGTGTGATGCCTTTGGTGGGATAGGTTCAGTGACTCCAACCATCAGCGAATCAGGACACTTCTCAGGATCCTGCGATTCTGCCATGCGGTGACGCTACTTGACGGCCTTCTGTTAGCCTGCTGCCATCATGAATACTAGTTTCCAACCTGTGCTGAAGTTCAGTATTCAAACCCTCTTTGAAATCAGATCCACTCCAGTTCCATTACAGGGTTTACTTTTCAACCACTAATGCATTATGGTACTTGCAAGCCTTACCTTACCATGAGAGCTGGAGAGGAGATTTTTGGTGAATCATATTATACTTGAAACTATGTATAACCTCTAGCAGCATGCCCATATGCTCCCTTGCATGAATTCTAGTCATATTACGAAGCCAGATCCAATCCTTGTTCCAATCTGTATTTTCGTTCTGCCTACTGGTTGCCATCTGGAATCACTGTGCACTCCTTCAGGAAGAAAGCTAGAGGAGGGACTTTGACAACTCTCTCCTACGCCATGTTGAAACCTGCTCACATCTCTTCTGAATTCCAATTACCCGGTGTGGCTGGGAGCCAGGAGGGGGGATTTAAACCTGGTTTCTACATTCAGAACTTGTGCTTTAACTGCTGTTGCTGGGAGCTCCTGCTATCTTCTCCAGTTGCCTGCACTGCTGAATCCTTGAAAACCTTGAGAGGAGTTCCTGATTACTGCTACTGCTTTTTGCAGTGTCCTGCTTTCCCGTGACTGCTCCGAGCAGCATTGTGCTTGTGTTTCATTGTGCGTATGTGTTTCCATTGTCTCTGAGAGTCACCTTCGTTCCTTGCTTGATTTCTGTGTTTTCCCTGTTTGGCTTCTGACCACGTATTTGCTGAGTTGGCAGAGGTTTCCTTTATTATCTTGTTCTGAATTTCTGTTTTGTCCTTATTTTGAATTCCTGTGTTTATTACATGTATCAGCAGGGCATAACTTGTTTCAGTGCCTGTTGGGTACGTCCTCAAGTTCCTTGCTCTATATCCTAGGTCCAATTACCTGTACCAACAGG
The DNA here is from genome assembly GCF_964263255.1 of Lissotriton vulgaris. Classification (NCBI taxonomy): domain Eukaryota; kingdom Metazoa; phylum Chordata; class Amphibia; order Caudata; family Salamandridae; genus Lissotriton; species Lissotriton vulgaris. The sequence goes on along the minus strand of NC_141694.1, from coordinate 790,712,518 downwards.
GCAGTACTTGCTCCAATTCCAGTTGGGTACATCCTCGAGTTCCTTGCTTTAAATCCTAGGTCCAGTTTCCTTGTACCAGCAGGCCATAACTTGTGCTAGTGCCTGTTGGGTACATCCTCGAGTTCCTTGTTTTGAATCCAAGTTCCATTTCCCTGTACCAGCGGGGTATTACTTGTTCCAGCGCCTTTTGGGTGCAGCCTGCCCTTGATTCCTGTATTCCTATTCCTGATTTCAGAATCCTTGTACATAATTCATGGTCTTGTTTTTCATCTGGTCTGATTGTTATCTTGTGTATTCTGTGTTCTATGTATTATTTAGGCTTTGGTTTTCTGTTTCATTCCAAATTTGATCCACTGTCTGTTGCAACACATATCCGTTTACAGTGTGACCCCTTCCTCAGGTCATACTTTGTTCTTGTCTGTCTCCTACCCTGTGTTGTTTAGTGGCCTCAGTTATAATTAGAGTAGCCTGGTATAACCTTGCCTAGTCTCCTTGCTAATGGTTACCTCTGGAATCACTCAGCCCTGCCTTCTCTCCCTGACAATATTGCTTTTCTAATAGTAAGTAAAAGAAGGCTGCTGTCTTTCTGGGCTGATAGTGAGACCTTTAAAGCAGCTTTCCTTTTTTTCCAATCTTTGGAAGAGCGTCTCCAAGATCAGACCACTTAGCCATCTATTGTCTCAGGGATAAAAAGTACAAGAATTGTATCTTTACAAAAGAATTAGTCGATGCTGGACTTTAGCTGAGCGAGTCCTGAAGACAGTCGTTGATCCTATCTCCCACATCTTCACTGCTCTAGACTTGACCGCAAGGAAGATTTTCAGGCACCTGAGAATTTTGAACCTAAAAACGTATTAACCGAGGGAGGATTGCGACACGGTCAAAATGGTATTTGACCAAGATGCAACCTCAGCTAGCAAGATATTCTGATCATCCGATTCTGAGCTTTCTGCAATGAAGTTCAAAGTTTCAGCACATCAATGGAAATAAGGTATCCAACCTCAATGTGCACTGTACAGTCATGGCTCCCAGCCTTGTCCTGTTGGTGGACTTAAGCTTCCAAAATAGTGACTAAATTCAAACATAGGGAGCAAGGACAGACAAATGCAGCAAGGTGGTATTGTAAGTAGGCTATGAGGAGCCTGATGCATGGGATGCATAACAAGTCACTCCTTCATCTCCTCCATGACTATGTGAATGTCATACCACCTGATTATCAACAAAACCCTTATAACCAAAAACAGTGATATAAAACCATAACTTGTTACAATACCAAGGGCAGCGGTCAAACAACATGATAGAGATTTGTGAAAATTGAGCCCTCCTAACTTTCTGGTACGCATTTTGCACCTCCCTCAAATGGCTCCTTATAAAAATGAAGCACATCGAATTTTCACACTACATTAAGCAGTACCTTTGGAAATCAATGATTTAGGTAAACAAATAATGTTAATTTTCCTGTTTTTACTTTACCTCTATGTAATAAATATGGCATACCTCTCAGCGGTGTATTTCCTTGGCTATTGAAAATATGAATGCAACATCATTAATATGATTATTATTGTAATAAAAATAAGGTTTCCTGCTGAACTATGATGGCACTGTTGCCTTTTTGTGACATCCCATTCCCCTTTTCTGTGCAATAGTACTTCTGATTCATGGTGCACATGGTCATCTGGGAATATCCACATTGCTCGATAAAAGATTCCTGCACAAGGTCTGCTGCTTTCAGCTTGCCATGTAGAAGGGTAGGGATTTTGTGTATTCCGCTATACAAGCACTCCGTGTTCTATTTGAGGTTGATGGATACTTGAGAATAGCTAATGTCAGTGGCTCTGATGCAACATTTTTGGCTGTGTAATTAGTTATGTGTCCTCTCTTCAATTGTGATTGTGTTGTGGTAGGAAGTCAGTCACGCATTCAGTGAATAAACACATATGTAATTTATTTAAACCTGTGTTACATCCTCTACAAAGGTGTGTGTGGGCACGCATATTGGTGTGACCTTCACATACACCCATGCATCATGTACTTTTTGTGGTATGTTTCGAAAAAGTTTTGAAAAATGCTATGTGAGATTCAGTTTGTTTAAAGACTGCCAGATAGAGTCACGGATGGTTATAAGCCTATGATAACATTTTCAGTAATAATTCCCTGAAGAGAGCCAGTGGCATACTATTGCAAACATGATTCACTTTTTTATCTCTAGGTGTTCCTCGAGCTTTGATGAGGTAAGTACTGATTGAAACATCCTCCATATGTTCCTCATCATTCTAGTCATTCAGATTTTATTTCTGATGGTAATTTCTTTGTTCCATTTGGTCCCTTCATTCAATGTATGGGCTTTGTGAGAACTTGTCAGCTGTATTTAACTATTCATCTAATGTAGCATCATGTGCATGAACATCATTTTGGTAGTATCCATTGCATACACAAATGTGGTAGGTGTGGGTGTGCATGACAGTTTTTTCTGTGTTTTATTAATTGCAACTGATATCTTACTTGTGTACTGAAATGGTAAACAACATTTCAGCAAGATTTAGTTTTCATGGTCTTTTTCTGAGGAGGTAGGTTTATATGACTTAAGTGTTTATGCACAAGGGTGGAATGTAATTTGCTGAGTGCAACAATCACTCAGATGTGCATGTAGATGGGTTAATGCTAATACGTTGCTAACAGCCTATGGTTCTGGCAACTATATCTACCAGACATCCATCTGCACTTTGCTAACACTGATAATCCCTATATATTAACAGTTGCACAAATTCTAAAAAACAGATGCCTGCACTTGTATTTCCAAATTAGCATTTGCTAAATGTGGCTGATTCTTACACAAGTGCTACGCAACAGAATGCTGAATAAATCATACATTCACCCCCAGTCAAGAGATCTGGGTTAAATCCATTGTTCTTTTGCTCACCATGCCACCCCAGTTTTGACCCAGCCATATTCAAATCAGTCTTGACCCTGTGCCTCATGGGAACAGTCCAGACCGAACTGCCAAGCCAGCTCCTTACTGAATCAGAAACAAGCATCCTGGGACCGGTTTCTGGGTATTACCCTTCATCAGCCAGGCTAGCTTGAATCCAGTAACACAGTGAGCAAGGGGCCCATATCTGGGCATACCCATCCCACTTAGGGTGAAAAGTGATACGCAAACAAATGATGGACGCAATGCTGAATAAATCATACATTCACCCCTAGTCAAATATTTGGGTTAAATCCATCGTTCATCTGCTCACCATGCCACCCCAGTTTAGACCCAGCCATATGCAAATCAGTCTTGACCCTGTGCCTCATGGGAACAGTCCAGACCCAACTACCAAGCCAGGTCCTCACTGGACCGGAAACGAGCATCCTGGGACCGGTTTCTGGGTATTTCCCTTCATCAGCCAGGCTTCCTTGAATCCAGTGGCACAGCGAGCAAGTGACCCACGTATGGGCACACCCTTCCCACTTATGGTGAAAAGTGCTACCCAAACAAATGATGGATGGAATGCTGAATAAATTATGCATTCACCCCTAGTCAAGAGATCTGGCTTAAATCCATTGTTCTTTTGCTCACCATGCCACCCCAGTTTAGACCCAGCCATATGCAAATTAGTCTTAACCCTGTGCCTCATGGGAACAGTCTAGACTGAACTGCCAAGCCAAGACCTCAAAGCGGTCCCAGGATGATTGTTTCCGGTCTAGGGACGACCTGGCTTGGCAGTTCGGGCTGGAATGTTCCCACAAGGAACAGGCTCAAGACTGATTTGCATATAGCTGGGTCTACACTGGGGTTGTGTGGTGAGCAAAAGAATGATGGATTGAACCCAGATCCTTGTGACTGGGGGAGAATGCTTGCATTGTCCAGCATTCAGTCCATCAATTGTTTCTTTTCCATATGTCACCCTTAGTGGGAAGGGTATGCCCAGACGTGGAACCCATGCAAACTACACCACTGGATTCAAGCTAGTCTGGCTGATGAAGGGTGATACACTGAAACTGGTCCCTAGATGCTTGTTTCCGGTCCAGTTATGACCTGGCTTGGCAGTTCAGGCTGGAATGTACCCACAAGAAACAGGGTCAAGACTGATTTGAATATGGCTGGGTCTAAACTGGGGTGGGGTTGGTGAGAAAAGAATGATGGATGTAACCCAGATCTTTGTGACTGGGGGTGAATGCTTGCATTGTCCAGCATTCCGTCCATCAATAGTTTATTTTCCATATGATTCTTAGACACACACACACATATATAAACCGACAACACCCACACATAACTCTCACCCTCTCTCTCTGTGTCTCTCTCTCTCTCTTCCTTCTCCCTCTCTTTCTCCCCCTCTCACATACACACAGAACCACAATCACCCTCTCTCTTTCTATCCCTACTTTCTCCCGCTCCCTCTCTCCGTCTCTCTCCCTGACCGGGAAGCGATTCTAGTATCCCTCTGAGTTGTAACAATGGCCTTTCCTTCTAAATTTATATATCTAAAGAAAGTTTCACTATCTATAATGCTAATAACCTAGCACAAATATGGTGTTGCTGAGACAGTGTCCTATCCTTACAGCTGCAGCTACCAGCGCTTCCTGCATCATTGCCTTATTACTCTGGAAACCTCACCCTGATCAGTTTGTGGTGTTCTTCATCTTTCCTGCTCTGTGGAGCATGTCTGATTCCATTTGTCAGACCTTGCTGAATGGTAAGTTTTCTTTTGCCCACCTACAGAAATACAAAAATTGTATTAAAATATATCAGATTACCTAATCCCATAATGTGTGGCAGATCAAGGAAAGATGTGTATCTTGTCTTATGTGTAATCAAAATTGGACTGGTCTATCAAGATTTAGTACAGGACTCAAAACTAAATGTACTGAGGAACAGAATGTGCTCCTTCATGAAGCCCTCACCCACCAACCTAGTTGGTGGCATGCTTTATCATTGGGCCCACCCAGTGACACTGAATGTGTCCCGGTTGTGCTTCAACGCCTGTATTGCAGCGGAGCTGGTATGTTACTGAGAGTGCAGTGGTGGTGGAGTGATACGTGAACAGATTAAAAACTATCCAGTGATCCCAGTGCCCGCGGGGGCTATCTTTAATATCTGGGCCTCTGGTAGCGTTAAAAACAAGGCAGTGGATGTAGGTGGAGTGGTAATTATGAACTCCTGCATCCAGTGGTAGGTCTACATGTTTTAGCCAGGCCTTTTCTTAAACTGGCTTTCATCAGGACCAAAAAACTGTGAAGGTGGATACTACACTAATAGTGAGTGTGTGGTTTGAAATGTGTTGCACGCGCTAAGGGGCCATAAGTGTGGGAGGGGGGATTCCCTCTCCAAGCATAACTGTACATACAACATAAATAACAGACAAAACATACAGGGAAGAGTCTTAGCATGGTTGCAGTAGAAACAGCGAAATAGTATTGTTTCTGGTGATGATGTGCATATAAAGCCGGTAATATGCGGTTAATTGTGTAGCCGTATTGGTGGTACGGATAGGTGATCTTACCTACATATGCACTGACACGTGTGGTGAGCTATACATTAAAGCACACACACATAATTAACAGGTGGCTACTGTGTAGTATGTTCTTACGCTAGCGTTTTGTAGCGAATGCCCCTACAGAGAAGTCCAGCAGAGGTATGGACCCTGTAAGAAAAAAGTAGTGGCCCGTGGGCTTTGCATAACCTGTGGAGAGAAATTCTAACCCGGTAGTAGTGCTGGTTTGTCTGGCATTTGTTACTCACAGTAATGGCGGTCACAACCCTTTCAAAACCTGTTCGGCTGCAGCAGCTCTCCGTAGGAAATGCTTTTGAAATACAATGGTCTTCAACCATTACTTTCCTTCAACTGAATTAATCAATGTATGATCAATATTACCACATAGTTGCGGGATACGTCTCTCAGATCAACCCTACACATTCAATGTATTGAATTTATACAAAGACAAAAAAACAAACAAAATGCAACAGCAGCAATTTACAAAATATGGGGCAATTTTAATTCATTGCATTTACCACTATCTTTATATCAAAAACTTTCAGGTTGCCCAAAGGGGGCGTGCAAGAAATAAAGAATTGTCAAGTGCTCAGTAGGAGGAAATAGATAAAGGCATAGAGATATTCACAATATTATATACACAATAGATCGGTTGCACAGTTCACCGTCTGACAATAGCCTGGCCTATGATATAAATTTCATACACATTTTTCATTAAATGGAGACATAGCTTCCAAAAACTTGTTGCACCAAAAAATGTGTTTCACAATCTTCCTGGCTCAAAAAGATCGCCAATCTTTTTGAGCCAGGAAGATTGATTCCGCGGTCTTATCCCCATATATGCCCAGGAACCAAGGGTCTGAGCTACCTACGATTGTTGGACACAAGATAATTGAAGTTTGGGACTTCCTGTAAATACCATGGACAATTGAATATGCAGAGATACAAGCCTGCGAAACCGTGAGAATAAATTACTCTATCTACGTTCCGTGGACAAGGAATTAACACTAACCTTGGGACAAAGGGTGAAGATATCTCACTTGGTCCATCCCCACTATAGGGGCCAACACTACTCTTTGGGTTGCCCGATGTATTAGTCCTGATGAAGACTCGCATGGCCACGGTCTAACTCACCCATAGGCCCTAAGACGAGTCGAAACGTCAACGCTCCCCCCTTTTTCTCAACACCTGGATTGTGAAGCACATTTTCTGGTGCAACAAGTTTTTGGAAGCTATGTCTCCATTTAATGAAAAATGTGTATGAAATTTATATCATAGGCCAGGCTATTGTCAGACGGTGAACTGTGCAACCGATCTATTGTGTATATAATATTGTGAATATCTCTATGCCTTTATCTATTTCCTCCTACTGAGCACTTGACAATTCTTTATTTCTTGCACGCCGTCTTTGGGCAACCTGAAAGTTTTTGATGTAAAGATAGTGGTAAATGCAATGAATTAAAATTGCCCCTGATTTTGTAAATTGCTGCTGTTGCATGTTGTTTGTTTTTTTGTCTTTTTATAAATTCCATACATTGAATGTGTAGGGTTGATCTGAGAGACATATCCCGCAACTATGTGGTAATATTGATCATACATTGATTAACTCAGTTGAAGGAAAGTAATGGTTGAAGACCATTGTATTTTAAAAGTATCTAATACTCAGGTCTTTGACTTCTTGGGTTACCCCATTCTGGATAATGGTCTCCGTAGGAAATGAGCCTCTGTGTAAGCCGTCTTTAAATACGGTAAGTTCAGGTGTCCCGCATTGAAGCCAGAGGCGTTGTTGTCAACCAGACATACCAATGACATGTGTCACCACATACAATGTGGCCTCACATAAAGTTGCCAGCATTATCCTGAAACACTGGTGCATCATCAACTCAGGGGCAAGAGACTGGGATAAACCGCTTTTTGCCTACAATTGTGCCAGTAACCTAAAAGACCAACTAGTGTCGACACAACCTGAAAAACAGACCACAGCAAACAACACCATCCTCACCACATGGGGTCTCCCCAAAGTCATTGGACACTACCCATGTAATGATTGTAGTTTATGCCACCTCACTAACCAAACCAAAACACTCAATCTGGAACCTGGCAAGACCTGAAAGCAGGCAAAACACACCAATTGTAACTCAAGTAACGTTGTCTATTTAATCACCTGCCCCTGCGGCCTCCGCTATGTGGGCATGATGACACGGAAGGTGAGGACTCGCATAGTAGAGCACCGCAGCACCATCAGGTGCAAAAGGAACATCAGCCGTCTCACTGGCCATTACATACAGAGTGGTCATACTCCCAATGACATGATCTAGCCAGAGTTCGAACAATTCAATCACGATCCACTGAACAATGAAAAGATACTGCTGGCAAAAGAACGGCGTGGATCTACCGCTTGTCCACTGACCATGAAGGACTGAACGATTCTATCCCCTGGCACAGCCTTAGAACCTAGCACGGCCCTATGAACACCTTACATACCCCCATTTAGGTGTAATCTCCGTGTAAATACAACCTTTAACTGACTTTGGGTTCTAAATATACTCTGTGGGTTCCATACAGGGTTCTTGGCTCTAATACGCCCCACTCTAGGTGTAGTTTCCGAGTGAACTCCTTAACCACTGACCATGGATCTTAAATACATTTTTGCGTTTCCAATCAATCTGTTTGTCCCACCTAGGGTTTGCGCTTAACCTTAAACTTTAACCCTCATCTTTAATTTTTATCTCATATCCTTAATTCAAGCAGTGCCTCTCCATTTACTGAGCACCTTCTTTTAATACACACTAATCATTGGAGGCGCGCACCAAACCCTCGGGCTATTCCGCCCTCCTTCTATTTTATTTCTCTTTTCTCTGCAGCTCACGTAAACAGCGCTTGCAACTGTGTTCACTGGTTGTCGTGACAACAGGCACACGTTAGCTCCACGTGACACCAGCGTCATCACCCGCATTCAGCTCCACACATGGCCGTCTGTTTTCCATGTCTAACTTTTCCAAACAGACGCCTCTGGCCACAATGCGGGGCACCTGAACTTAACGATTGGGGTATTTAAAGATGGCTTACACAGAGGCTCATTTCCTACGGAGAGCCGCTGCATCCGAACAGGTTTTGAAAGGGTCATGACCTCCATTACCTTGAGTAGCAAACGCCAGACCAACCAGCGCTACTACCGGGTAAGACTTTCTCCCCACAGATTTTACAAAGCCTACGGGCCACCACTTTTTTTCTTACAGGGTCTATACCTCTGCCGGACTTCCCTATAGGGGCATTCCCTAAAAAACGCTGGCGTAAGAACATACTACACAGTATCCACCTTGTAATTATGTGTGTGCTTTACTATATAGCTCACCACACGTGTCAGCGCATATGTCGGTAAAATCCCCTATCAGTACCACCAATACGGCTACACAATTAACTGCATATTACCCGCTTTATATGCACATCATCACCGGAAACGATACTATTTTGCTGTTTCTACTGCAACCATGCTAAGACTCTTCCCTGTATATTTTGTCTGTCATTATGTTGTATGTCCAGTTATGCTTGGAGAGGGAATCCCCCCTCCCACACGTATGGCACCTTAGCACAAGCAACACATTTCAAACCACATACTCACTATACGTGTAGTATCCACCTTCACAGATTTTTGGTCCTGAGGAAAGCCAGTTTAAGAAAAGGCCTAGCTGTAACATGTAGACCTACCACTGGATGCAGGAGTTCATAATTACCACTCCACCTACATTCACTGCCTTGTTTTTAACGCTACCAGAGGCCCAGATATTAAAGATAGCCCCCACGGGCAGTGTGACCACTGGATAGTTTTTAACCTGTTCACAAATCACTCCACCACCACTGCACTCTCAGTAACATACCAGCTCCGCTGCAATACAGGTTTTGAAGCACACCCAGGACACATTCGGTGTTACTGGGTGGGCCCGATGATGAAGCATGCCACCAACTAGGTTGGTGGGTGAGGGCTTCATGAAGAAACACATTCTGTTCCCCGATACATACAGTTTTGAGTCCTGTACTAAATCTTGATAGACCAGTCCAATTTTGATTATAATCTCCTTGGGGATACGGATTGGCTACCCAATCCTCTCTCTCTCCTTGATAATCGATTATCTCGTCTTATGACCAGGCTTTAGGATGAAGTAGGACAAGGCTAGTCGAGTGACTGTATATTAATTTCCTATTGAAGTTTCAGAATACAGAAATGAATATGTTTGAGGGCAGTTTTCATCATTTAAGTGAATGTTCTTTGCAGCGTTTTCAACTATTTGGAGAAGCCAGATGTCTTTTACTATTTCTACTATATCTCCCATGCTCCTTAACTCCAGCTATTGTACTTTTTAGTAAACAGGTAAAGAAAAGACAGGGCTTACCATTTAAAAAAACTTCTAGGGTGAGTCTGCATGTCAGATAATAAAACACCACAGGGTAGGGATCGCATAGCCAACAAAGAATTCTGAACATATATGTGGTAGTACTCACATAAGGGAGCGAGGGGGAAATTGGACACAGGGGTTCCCTCAATTCCCCATTCCTAAGCAATGCATATCATAAGGGAAGTATCCGCCTAAAATATGGTTAAACGCTCACTGTTAGGAGGGTATTTCTGTATATAAAAAGGGGCTCTCACCCATACATTTCTATATGGCATGCTTCATCACTGAGTCCTCACCTGGTGGGGGTGTGAGTGACACCAGGTGGGCTCTACCCTACTGCTGGTGGGTGCACTCAGTTAGATATTTAGGTTTGGGACCGGGAACAGCTAAAATGTCCTAAGGTGTCTAACCATGTTGCTTTATTTATATTTATATTCAGCCACCTTAGAGAGATTAAAAGGCATATGGGCGAAGATGGATAGAGATTCTCAATGATCCTTGAGTCAACATGTTTCAGCTGTTAAGCTACTCACTAAGGTTCTCCAGCTTTAATCAGGACTTGCCTGGCCCCGTTTATGTATTTTTTCACTTTTATATTTCGGACAGATCACTCTATGTGTTGCCTAATCATTTTTTAGCGTGCACTCATTCAGACCACTCTACCATCTCTGTTTCCACACTTTGGGTAATGTGTTTCATGCTCAATTTGTTGTATCTTTTTTTGGGTGGACCCGAGGTGTCTGTACTAACGTAAAGTCATGCTTGTTAAGTCTTTCAAGGTGTCCATATTTACTCATTAGAGATGTGCAAACCTATTGAATGTATCATATTCAAGAAATAATTGTCATTTTTCCCAGTACCTCTACCCTGTGGTGGCATTGGAGCAGGTCATTGTAAGTTACGTACAGAGATGGTGTTCCTAGCATGCCCCAAAGAAGATTACAAGCAGGCAACCCTCACGACACACTGTGGTTAGGGCTATCTCTTAAAGGGATCAAGAAAAGCAAAATGGAAACAATGGACAAGTCATGTGCTGTAGTGTGTGTGCAGCATCAGGCCCTATAAAGGCAGTTCCACCAGTAACTAAGTATGGGGCCATATTATCAAGAAAGGGCGATACATTATAGCCGCTTTTATCTGCAGTTTCCTGCCACTAAAACGGCGATAATGGGCTTGATAGTATGCCCTTGTGAATTCCCATAGAAGCCCAGGTTAACACCATAACCTGGGCTTCTATGGGAATTCACAAGGGCATATTATCAAGCCCATTATCACCACTTTAGCAGCAGTTTCCCGCCGATAAAAGCGGCGATAATGTTTCGCCCTTTCTTGATAATATGGCGCTAGGTACCCAAACCAACACTGCTTTTTATTGATCATGGTGTGATGGTCACTGTGTTTGGTGAACAGACTTTGAGTCCGAGCAATCATGACACCGGCACCGTGGGCAACGCTCTGGGCCTGGAGGCTGAAAGAAGGACAGCGCCTTGCCCTTTGGCCTTAACCCTTTTTCTGTCTAAGCGTCGACATATTTAACTGTTGACTAGCATGAAATGCTGTTTTTCCATGCGTTTTTCATCTCTTTCGGATATACTTTGGTTTCAGTATTTTAGTTATATCTGTTCTCCCCGGTGTGCAATATGGCGAGGTGCACTGTTGTAAGTTTATTTCCTACGTCATCATGCCCGGCCTCACACCTATTTTAGTGCCCTAACTCCTGAATTATGGAGTTCAGACAAGCCACGTTACCCTTTCCTTCCTTAATACAATGTGTGAAGTAACAGCGTTATATAAAAATAGTACATATTTATTTATAAAATATTTATTAACCTATTGTTAATTTAAAACATAATGTAACATTACAAAATAATTACATGAATTCTAACAAATTCTATACATCACTTTTAATAATTATTAATGCAGCGTATATCTATTTTTTTCTTTGTGTGGGAGTTTATTTTTAAATTTAAACTTCTCTTGTATGTGCCTGGTTTCATTTGGCGATAGAATTTTATGTAAATGTTAGGTTTTACGATTTAAATATATCTGGCTTTGGGTAGAAACTATAATTGAGATGTTCAAGGCAATTTTAGCACTGCACTGGCTTCACACCGGAGTTGATCTGTGCTGCTGTTTGTGCTGCTATGGACTAGAAAGCGCCTCCTTGCAATCATACAGATGAGTGTAAGCCTGGGAGCAGATGTATAATTTATCAATTACCAGGGAAGATACATTTTCTGCAGCAATCCGCCCAACATGTCAACAATTCTTCTTTTTTTTCACAGCTCTTTATGGAGTTTTATTTGCTGAGCACAAAGAGGCTGCCTTTGCCAACTATCGTCTCTGGGAGTCACTGGGCTTCGTCATTTCCTTTGCGTACAGCTCCTTCCTGTGCATTTACGTGACGCTTTACATAGTGCTATCTGTCCTGGCGCTTGGCATCACTCTCTATGGAATTGTGGAATTCATCGAATCCAGGAAGCGACCAGTGACATTAAAAGAAATTCAAGGAAACTAGAAGTCTTTGAGCATCAAAAATCCAAGCATCTCAGCACAAACTATCGATTCGAGGAGACACAAATAAACTCAAACTCCAATATGTAACCACAATGCATGTTTGAGAAAAAAATCTTTTAATATGATATGACAATAAAACCAACATCAGATAGCCTAAATTGTGTCCAGAACTTGGGTGTAGAGTCTCGAAGAGCTGGGTTACCTCTCCCGGACCCCGTTTTATTGATCATGACCATTCCTAGTCATGTGCCCAAGTCCAGCACCACTACTCAACTTAAAATGGTGTATCACTGAGTTTTACTTAGAGTCGACTCTGTTATTTGAAGTAGAGACTTTGAGGCAGATTTATAAGCCCCTTGCATCACTTTTACACTGCTGTAGCATCACTTTTGTGACGCAACAGCGGCGTAAAAAATGCTGCAAATTTAATACGTGACGCATCTATGGAGATGCGTCACATTGTAAAGCCCTGCGTGACATTATACCTGCGTCAGGTGTAATCTATGCAGGGTAGGCGTTCCCACGCAGGAAAGCCTCGTAAAAATGATGCAGTGAAATCTATTTCAATGCGTGACTTTTAGGAAGCCACTGTTTCAAACCCTTACGCCTGCTTGAGTGATGCAGTGTATTGGAAATAGGCCACAACACGCATTACTGAAGTTGCGTCGTGCTTGTGACACAACTCCACCAATAGATGAGTCAGAAATTCTGATGCATCTGTCAATCCTTGCGCCATAGTGCCCCATATTGTAAATACGGCGCATCTCTGTTGGCGCAAGGGTTTTTTACTCAGGCCCAGGGAAACTGACGCACCTATACAGACGCGTTGGTTTCTTGTAAATCTGCCCCATGGTTTGTCTAACTGAAAGGTGAGCTTGATTTAGCATTGCCTCACTTTTATCATGCACACTGAAAACAAATCAGTATCAGAATTTCATTGGCTGTCATAATTTAACCAGATCCGTGCGGCGCAGATTTACCCCCGGTGCTCAGCACTAATGAAAAGGGGCGTGGTCATGACGGAACGATTCTGTCATCAGCACAGCTCGACTGATGCTGATGACGGAACCGTTCCGTCATCAGCATCGAAGGGGTTAACAAGTCCTATCAGGTGAAAGTCTGGCTTGCACTGCAATAAAACAAATATGAAAAAATATTTGTTTAATCTATTGTAAAAAAAAAGAAGGATTACCACGTATTGCTGACTGTGTTGACTCTGGCATGAAAGTTTTGAAAATCTACCTTTATTGATCCAATATAGAGCAAAATGGATGGCAGAGCACCTGAAAATAATGTATGTTTGTATCTTCAGGATGGGGGTTTGGTCATGCCTGGTGATGAACAATGAAGAGTGGCACTCAGTTAAGACGATCCCTGTGATCCTGCATCAAGATGTGGTGTAGAATGTACTGGGTAGGCATGTATATAAGTATAGACATTTGTGAAGCACTGGAGCAACAGAGCACTCACCAGGAGCAAGAATACCGAGGCCCCCATAATGAGAGGACCAGTTTTATGTGCGATAATTATTCCGCAATTAAAACTGACACAAGGTGTAAGTAGTTATAGCTTATTAACTCAAAGTGCATAAATATGTGAAATGTGTTCTAAAATGCACATTTTTCAATAATTTATTCCTCCCAAATAAATATTGTCTGGTTAGATCTGCCGTAAATTATCCATGGGAGGCAGTTTTTTGCACCCAATTTGTCCCATGTCTGAAAAAAACTGCAAAAAAGAATAATTTTAATGTCTATAGTAACTTCAGGTACCACAAATATCAGAAGTTATCTGCCCACTCGTACTAAGCCTTAGGATCTTTTTTAAAGTTTGGCAAGCAGCTACTGCATTACAAATACGACAGAGTACTGTGTCCCCCAAACCCTCAGTAGGCCTGCCACATTTAGAACCAGGCAGAGCTTAAGTATTTTGTCAACGGAGCCCCATTAGCTCTGTCAATGGAACACTTTTGTGAAAGTCTAAATTAGTCATAAAATGTACCTTGGTTAACAATGCAGAAAATATGCCCGACTTTAGAAAAAACATTTAATTTTATCATATATGTAGAAAAGAAAACGGAAAACATAGAAAATGTTTTTTCAAATGTGCTTAATATGTAAAATAGCTTTAACCATGGGAGAAGATGTTTTTTGAACGTGAAAAAAATAAACTTGCAGGTTAAGTAAGTAGTGGGCTCTCATAGATAATGTGCTCCTATGGCTAGGCCCTAAAAATATTTGCGATTTCTAATTGACAGTAAAACTAAAATGCCTTTCAGAAACTACTGACCTAATCCTCTAACTATACAATAGCTCATCTTGTTAAAATGTGCGGTTCTCCGACACATGTATTTCTTTTGCTTCCTCACACCATATGATGTATTTATTTTGCTTTTTCACACCATATGATTTCCCTCATTTCACTAAACAGCGTATTCTGATATATTTTAAAATGAATAGAGAATTAGTAGTGTTGAACTTAATAAAGATATTTTTTGTATGGGTTTAAGATAGAAATATTTCACTGCTTTAAACTATCCATTTGTCCATAGAATGGGATAATGACAACAGCTAACAGAAGAGGCCTGAGAAAGTTCTCATGATAGCGCAAGACATATTAGAAATGTTTAGATAACTGCTCACTGGTGTAAATTTTACTGTGAGAAATGGGAGAAGCGACAGTAGACCATTGGAATACCCATTTCTATTGGGCGAACCATGCTGGATACTGCAATTGTTTTATGCTTTCAGATTTACGTGTTCCTAGTTAGAGAGGCACCGTCATTCTTCTTCCCTTTCCCATGCCACCTTACCCTTGATGCTTTATGCATTACTTCTCCCTTATTAGTGTCCAGATTTCTGAGTGCTATTGCTACCAGCGATTTCCTATCACCCTGATCTTTTGACTGGGAGATTTTTTCTTACTGCCTATCATAGCTACTGCTGTGATTAATTCCCCTTGATTTAATTAAAAAGTTGCTACTGCAACTTGTATATGGAACTCGGCTGAAATTCCTGAACTACTCTTGATGAGAGGTTCATTCTTCAGCTAACTAAATGCTCCAGAATCTTGCTCTTTCCAAAAAAAGAACTCTCTCTGGGTTCTTATTTAGGTCTAAGATGTAGGGGCTCATTATTATGGCAGTAGGATCGACACAGCAGGGCCGGTGGTGGCCGTCCTTCTGCCATCACAAAGAAAATTTCCCACCGCCAAATTAGGATGGCAGCTGTAATCCCAATGTTTCCGCGGTGGGCGGAAGGTCCATCCACCAGGGGTCCACAGGGCGGTCATTTTCTGCCCGCCTTGCGGAACCAGGACACAGGGCAGCATTGCGATTATGAAATCCCTTTCTGCCTGTCTTTTTGCAGCTATCATCCCGCCACATAAAGACAGGTGAAGGCTAGATATGGGGGCCCATTGCAGACCCCCTCTGTGTCAGTTGGGGTGCACTGGGGGAGTACCCATGGTACCCCTTATATTTCCATGCACAAGGTGGCAGGCACCGCATGGTACCTGCCACTTGTGCAGGGACATGCACGACATGGCCATTTACATTGAGGCGGGTGCTGCAGCCAGCAACGGTAACTTCACAGTGTTGTGCTGGGATTGGATCTTTAAAAAGTGAATACAGTTTTTGGACTGGTGATTGGCTTCATGAGAAATAACTGAAATTGTTTTGGGTTGCTGAAATTTGACATATACGAAACAAAATCATAACATTCATTTAATTGAACTGTCAAAACTAAGGGGCCCATTAGGATGACGGGCCGACTTTGTCCACCCGCCATCCCATCGTATATAGTGACCGCCCGCCATAAGGGCGTGGGTCCCGTGCCTGCAATTAGGATGCGCCCGCCACAGTGGCGGGCGCTTCCAGCATTCCTGACATTGTGGTGGGCGGTGCACTCAGCAACGCCCGCCACAATGCCAGGAAGGCATGCTGTGCACTTCCATGCACAACATGGCAGGCACCGCGCGGTGCCTGCCATGTTGTGCATAGAACTGCCTGGGGGTACCGTAGGTACCCACCATGTGTACCCACCACCCCCCCGGAGTCCCTGGGGGCCCGCAATGGGCCCCCAAAGCAGACTCCACATGCCTTTTCCAATGCCGCCACAGAAAGGCATTGGAAAATGCCCATTCTAATAGATTCTGATAGACACCGCCACCGTATAGAACCCATTTCCACCCGGTCGCAAGGCGACCAGGGCTGAAAAGTGGCGGACGGTCTTTCCGTCCGCCGTCGACCCCCCAGCCATAATAAAATGGTGGGGGGTCATTCCGGCACGGATGGCGGGCGGATCGCCTCCGCCAGACCGGCTGTGTCTACCACCGGCCTGGCGGGGGCGATCCGCCCGCCACCCTAATGAGGTCCTAAATAGTCAACATGAAATGTTTTAAAGGTTTTAAGAAATTGGTGATAGGAGATGTTACTATTCCAGTATGTAATGGAGAAGAGCCCCAGCTCGAGGGTACTCCGGCATACATTTTGACTACTCAGCAAGGTTTAAACACGTCTTTGGCACAGACAGTAGCATAGGATTACTGAAAATGAGGGTGCCTTGAGTTTTCCTAGGTTTGGGATATTTAACACCAGAATTCTGGATCACTTGAAGGGGAAATTGTATGAAATGAAATCACCACCTCGACCTATTCAATATGAAGCATTTTTGGTTTGAGAAAAGGTTGAAAGGGAAAAAGAGAGAGAGGATACCATAGAAGAACTGGGCGAGCAGTGCAGAATTATGCAAATGCTCGGTGAGATGAAGAACAGCATAGGTGGAGGGAAGCTATTATTAAGGGAACTATGTTATATCCAGTACTTACCTCAGAAGCTGCTAATAAGGAAACGAAAAAATCTGTCATAAAGAATGAAGGGTATGAATCTGATATTGATTCAGGGTATGAGATATTAGAACAGATGCTAAATTACAAACACCCACCATTGCATTCTACACTTGCTGAGTGAGAGGATCTAAGTACCAATACTAGTCAAACAATGGTTACTGCCCCTGTGAATCCATGTTTAACACCCATTGAGTGGTCCTTACAAGTCTTGCAGATTGTACCACCAGTTATGACTCGATCGCCTGCTGTAGTTCCTACTAGTTAAACAACAGGGGGTGGTGATGGACAGAGTTTCTGAATTAAGCAGAATACTCTCACCCAGTCAAGAGATCAGGGCTTGATCCAACACCGTTTTTTAGCTCACTGCACCATCCCAGCTCAGAACCCGGCTATATGCAAATTAGTCTGTCCCTGGCCCAGTGCATCATGGGAACAGGGCCGACCAAACTACCAAGCCAATTCTTTCACTGGGAAGGAAACAAGCTTCCGGGGACCGGTTTCTGGCATTACAGCCGTCTTCGGCCCGGCTTGCTTGAATCCTGATGGTGCAATGAGCAAGGGACTCACGTCTGAGTATACCCTTCCACGCTTATGGTGGACAAAATAATTAAACAACAGGGGGTGGTGATGGACAGAGTTTCTGAATTAAGCAGAATACTCTCACCCAGTCAAGAGATCAGGGTTTGATCCAACACCATTTTTTAGCTCACTGCACCATCCCAGCTCAGAACCCGGCTATATGCAAATTAGTCTGTCCCTGGCCCAGTGCATCATGGGAACAGGGCAGACCAAACTACCAAGCCAATTCTTTCACTGGGAAGGAAACAAGCTTCCGGGGACCGGTTTCTGGCATTACAGCCATCTTCGGCCCGGCTTGCTTGAATCCTGATGGTGCAATGAGCAAGGGACTCACGTCTGAGTATACCCTTCCACGCTTATGGTGAACAAAATAATTAAACAACAGGGGGTGGTGATGGACAGAGTTTCTGAATTAAGCAGAATACTCTCACCCAGTCAAGAGATCAGGGCTTGATCCAACACCGTTTTTTAGCTCACTGCACCATCCCAGCTCAGAACCCGGCTATATGCAAATTAGTCTGTCCCTGGCCCAGTGCATCATGGGAACAGGGCAGACCAAACTACCAAGCCAATTCTTTCACTGGGAAGGAAACAAGCTTCCGGGGACCGGTTTCTGGCATTACAGCCGCCTTTGGCCCGGCTTGCTTGAATCCTGATGGTGCAATGAGCAAGGGACTCACGTCTGAGTATACCCTTCCACGCTTATGGTGGACAAAATAATTAAACAACAGGGGGTGGTGATGGACAGAGTTTCTGAATTAAGCAGAATACTCTCCCCAGTCAAGAGATCAGGGCTTGATCCAACACTGTTTTTTAGCTCACTGCACCATCCCAGCTCAGAACCCGGCTATATGCAAATTAGTCTGTCCCTGGCCCATTGCATCATGGGAACAGGGCAGACCAAACTACCAAGCCAATTCTTTCACTGGGAAGGAAACAAGCTTCCGGGGACCGGTTTCCTACTAGAACAGCTGTAGCTGCTGGGCCTACAACTGCTCCGATACCTGTTGTTAGTGCCCCTATTGCATCTCGGGTAATTGGAAGTTCTCATTGTTTTAGCAGCACTAAGGTCAGAAGTACAGCCAGTTGCTAAGTTTCTATTTGTTCCAACTTCTAAAAATGTACAGATAGTTTTGTGAAAGTCCTCATAAACGCTACAAGCTTTGGTAGATGGAGAGGGACATTGGTCTTTACATCCCTAGGGTCCTAGTGATTTAAATGTCATTAGTGAAGAGTACAAACCAGCATGGCTTGAAGAAGCTATGGGAGAGAATAAAACTGATGTATGACGTTAGCACGCATACTATTACCACGCATACCTTTACAACGCGGTATTTACAACGAATACCGTTACAACGCATAGCGCTTAGAGGTGCTGGATAGTGGTAAGTATAATTTTATATTCCAACTCCAGTCCCCGTGGACACTAGGGAAGGTGTTGGATATAAAATTAAACGTATTCCCTATCCTAGAGCGCCCCCCAGCGCAATGCGTTGTAATGGTAAGCGTGGTAATGCCTGCGTTCTAATGGTAGTGCGTTGTAACAAATGCGTGCTAAACTTGTATACCGAATAAAACTGAAGCTGGAGAATCACCAGAGAAGCCAGGAACATAAAAGGAGAGACCCTTACCTATACCAAATGTAAAGGAAGAACTAGAAAAGATGATAGAGGGATGTTTGGAATTTAAACATATAAATAAATACCAGGGGAGAGGTTACACAGAGAGTAGCTTTGGTACATGATCAATTGACTAAAGGGCGCAATTGGAGGAATATTAATCCTCACGCATGGCAAAATGCTCTAGCAGCTTCAAAACCAGTTCTAACACCAGAGATAAATCTGGCAACAGCTAACCTCACAAAGTGGATTACGTCCGCAGTAGACACTTCAGCTCTGGTGAGAAGCTTTACCAGTAAATGTGCCAAAAAATCTGAACCTTGGTTCAGCGATGCACTACGCGCTCAGAAACAACTATGCAGAAAACTAGAGAGATGCTGGAGACGGAATTATGATGATAGTGAAAAATCCATTTATGCACAATCACTAACTTTCTACAAAAAATGATCCTGGACAGAAAAAGTAGCTATTTTTTAAATAAAATTCGACAGGCAGGTAATTCTAGTAAAATACTTTTTTCAACCCTCAAAAAGTTAGTCACATTACCAGAACCAATATAAACAGAAAACCACAAAATCCGGAGCTCCGACAGACCCCTGCCTGCCAAAAATATATCAAATATATCAAATGGCTTCAGATAGTGTTAGCAAACATCTCCAATTACTGTTTAACAAAATCATCAACACAGGCATTTTCCCCGACACTTGGAAAACAGTTTCAATTCTACCTTTATTGAAAAAATCCAATCTAGATCCCAGAAATACCAGTAATTACAGACCCATCGCCAGGATTCTATTTCTAGCTAAGGTATTTGAAAAGATTCTGAACTCATAATTGTCTGCATTTGTTTCCTCAGAAGACCAATTATACTCCTCTGAACATGGTTTTCGTCAGGGACATAGCACAGAGACTGCCTTGCTAACAGCAGTAGAGGAGCTCTGGGCAATTTTGGATACAGGTGTCAGGGCAGCCTTGAATCTTTTAAATCTATCTGCGGCGTTTGACACAGTGAGGCATGACATCCTAATCGGGAGCCCCCAAGAAGCATGTGTCAAAAATACTGCTCTTTACTTGATCAAATCCTATCTGAACATAAAGGTGTCAGTATGTTCAAATTGGTGACTCCTGTTCGGAGCGGTTTTCCCTTCCTTGTGGAGTGCCGCAGGGCTCAGCATTGAGCCCTACATTGTTCAATCTATATGTCGCCAACCCTCCCCCCACGGACTTTATTAGGCAGTTTGGTTTTTCTTTGGTCTCCTACGCGAACGACACCCAAATAGTGGTGTCCATCACAAACAACTCAGAAGAAACCTGCGGAACGTTTTAGTCAATGTATGTCCCAAATTGACCAGTGGGTGACAGCAAACTGCCTAAAGCTCAATGTTTTGTTTGCAATACCGCCATAAGTGCGCTGGGGATGCTCAGACGTGGGTCCCAGGCACTCCACACCACTGGAGTCAAGCTAGCCGGGCTGATGAGAGGTGTTACCTCGAAACCAGTCCGGTCCTCGGATGCTTGATTCCGTTCTGGGAAGGACATGGCTTTTGTAGTTCGGACTGGACTGTTCCCATGGGGCACAGGGTCAGAGCTGATTTGCATATCGCCATTGTCTAACCCAGGGTGGTGTGGAGTGCAAAAAAACGATGGATTTGGGCCCAGATCTTTGGACTGGGTTGAATGTGTGACATTGATCCACATTCGGTCCATCACCTGTTTTGTTTGTAAAGCTCAATGGGAGCAAAACTGAAGTGCTCCTGTTAGGATCTGACACCCCCTTCTGGACACAGAACTGGTGGCCTTCAAATATGGGATCACTCCTGTCCCCAGTCTGTAAGGTGCGGAACCTGGGCTTCATTCTTGATGATAGACTTACGTTTCAAAATCAGGTCCACAAGGTTTCCTCCTCGGTCTTTTTGATACTAAAAGCAATTAGGAAAGTATGTAATTTCATTCCCTGCGAAGCAGTAAAAACCCTGGTAACAGCGTTAGCCCTAACTAGACTTGATTATTGCAATGCTTTGTACAATGGCCTTCAGAAGCAATATATGATCAAACTACAACGGGCCCAAAATGCAGCTGCCAGATTGCTGCTGGACATTGCCAAATTCCAGCCTATTGCCCATGGTTTAAATAAACTTCACTGGCTACCCATGATAAAAAGGACAGAATTCAAATCCCTTTGTTTAGTTTAAAAGGCTTTGCAGGGAACTGGACCAAGGTTTCTGAGACAACATTTTTTTTGGTACCAGCCTGCTAGAAACCTCTGTTCCCAGAGTTTATTTCTTCAGATACCCAAATGTAAGAAAGCACGTTGGGAAGGAAGAAGTTTCATTTTGGGTACAGTGAAACAGTGGAATTTACTCCCAACAGAGATCAAGAACAGCCCGAGAAAATCACTGAAAACCTGGCTATTTGCTAGCTAATTCCACGTTATAATCTAGATGCAGGTTGACTTTCTGCTGAGCACCTAGACGCCCCTGGGCAATCTTGCGCTATACAAATCCTAAAATCAAATCAAACTAAATCAAATCAGTCTAGAGTGGCATACTGACAAAAAGATAATGACCTTGAATGCAACCCCGAGTTATTACCGAAGGCTGAGATTAATTCATGCATTCTACCCATCACTTTTTAAGGTCTGGGTAGACTGTGCATCTGTCGCCCGGCAAGTGTGTGATATTCACTAAAAGGGGTTTTGGTTCCACCCACATGTTGGTAACCAGTGGTACATGTTTTGGTCAGGCAGAAGTTTTGTGCTTCCACAAAAAACTACTTGTTCTTCCCATTGCTGCGATAATTTTGCTTGCTTATCCAGCTTCCTAAGCTTGAATGTTCACGGGCACAGACATGATATTTTAGTGCTGTAAAAGTGTCTTGGGTAACTAGATAGGTTATTGTGTTTGACTTTCTCTGGCAGCAGCACAGACGGTAGTAGGGCAGACATGAGGAGAGGTTTACTGTTCCAGCGCCCTCC
This sequence comes from Lissotriton vulgaris, assembly GCF_964263255.1. Classification (NCBI taxonomy): domain Eukaryota; kingdom Metazoa; phylum Chordata; class Amphibia; order Caudata; family Salamandridae; genus Lissotriton; species Lissotriton vulgaris. The sequence goes on along the minus strand of NC_141694.1, from coordinate 790,690,107 downwards.
CCTTCTATTAATAACTGTAGACTTCAGAGTACAGATTTATGTATGAGAGTAGTAATGGATACCCAGGTCTACACTAATCTACATGGATGTTTAGGTTTGGTTTGACTGTGCAACTGCACCTGAACTTACGTGATCCAAAAAGTAGAACTTTCTGTACTACCCAGAGAGGGGCTTTGGTTCCATACACATGTTGTTTCTCCTGAGTACTAGATTTGCATGGGTCAAAGAATGCTTGTAGTACACTGTCTGGCTTGTGGTAAAGCTTATAGTCGGTACATGACAGATTTGTTTATGGTGACAAGCCAATGATCATGGCTAAAGGCCTGAACTGTTTAGAAAATGTTATGATAAAGATGCTAGGCCTAATGTATATATTGTTAAAACTATATCTTAAAGTGAATAGGCATTTAAGTGTTGATTATTATTACTCTATATTACATCGAATTGAATTTCATTAATGGAATATCACAGATTAGCATAGTAAGCAATGGTTTTGGTGTTTGTTACCTCATGTGACAGACCATGGGTATAGAAGGTTTCCTCCGTGAGAATCCTTGTCAGACTTTACAACTGCATTCAGAACATATTTGTAATTTTGCTATGGTTTAGCTGATGGCTGCTCTGTGGAAAGGATTATAACGAATACAGCTGGTCTGAGTTGGTTATGGTGAGAATCCAACGGGAACACCTTAAGGCCTGGTTGGTTCCCTAGGAATTTATTTTCAACCAATGCCCTATATCTGATCTGTTTATTTATTGCTATAGTTCAAACCTTTGTTGTCAAATATGTGCTGTCAAAATAATAAATTTTATATTCTGTTTTTGTTGACTTCTCAAAAGCATTTGACAGGGTGCATAGACCTACACTCTGGAGGAAACTGGTCAGACTGAGGATGCCTTTAAATTTATTAAGAATGATTATTGCGTTACATTCTTCCATCTGTTGTAAACTCCTGATGGGTGGGAAGAAGGGCTTGCTCCCAGGATTTCCACAGATGATGGTATGAAACAGGGCTGTATTGTAGCTCCTCTTTTGTTCTCCAGTTAACTTTATGATTGACCTGCTCAATTCATTAAAATTAAGAATTTCCCTCCCAGAATTGTTTCATAAGACTCGCATGTTCTAATGTATGCAGAAGATGCTGCTATTTTTGTTCTTACTCTAATTGGTCTCCAGCGAAACTTGAATGCTTTATTCTTGTATACAGAAGAAAACATTTTGAAAAATATATATTTCCAAAGACTAAGGCGATGCCCTGTAGAGGAAAAAAGCAGTGCTGTTCTTTTCATTGGAACCTTGGTGGAACTTCATTAGAAATTGTTAAAACATACATCAACAAACACATGATGTTCCAACAACCGACCATACATCTTTGATCTGCCTTCCTCTTTCTTGCAGGCACCCCCCAGATCCACTAGTACAACAGCAGAGGACACTCCTTCTTACACCTGGTGGTCAAAGCTTAGAACGACCTTTCCCTGAGCCTCAGGTATGCCTGATTGCTGCAGCAATTTAGGAAAGAACTCAAGACATGGTTGGTATAATGAACAGATCATCACCAACCATTGAGCAAGCCCAGTACCATGAGACCCTTACGGGTGATTTGCCATGCTTTACAAATCCTTAACTGATTGATTGATCTAACTGGGTAGAGTCTTTGCACAGACTTTAGAAAAGAAGTTGCAGCTCTTGCATATAGGAAACAAGCCACTAGTCCATCGGCGTGCTCAAATTTGTTTTTTAACTCTTTCAAAAGGTGCCACTTAAAGTCTTTTTTATACTCTTTAGTACATTCCCCTTTGCAAATTGTCATCCATGAATTTATACGAATGGAAGATTCTTCACAAATTATTTTCCCTCAGTCAAGCAATCGCAGCACAAGCCATGTGCTTGGAATTCATACTCACTAGTGTTTATTTCTTATCAGTGGCAAATATACTCACATGGACATATTATTTACTACATCCTTCTGGTGACAGCCTGAGAGATTTGCTAAAGCAGGGAATATTTATTGATGGTGCAATCCCAAAGCTGCCCTCGCCAAATTGCAATGTACAACTGTCCAACACGCTGACATCATACCCCTCCTAAAGAAAGACTCAGATGACCCCAACGATCTCCAAAATTACAGTCCGCCTCTCAATAAGGATTCCATTCCAACAAAAGCACTGAGACATGCTAATTGCGATCACAGACGACATCAGAACACTCCTCGACTCGTGGAGAAACTGTGGCCCTGATCTTCCTCAACCTCTCCACTGTGTCCAACACACTCTCCCACAACACTCTCATCAGCAGACTCCACAGGATAGGGATACAGCAAGAAGCCCTTAAGTGGAAAGCATCCTTCCTCACAAGACAAATACAGAGCATCTGACTGCCTCCCTATCATATGTGGCATACAAAAAGGATCATCCCTAAGCCCCACCCTGTTCAACATCTACATGACCCCCTCGCAGACATTGTCTGATCGCACGGTCTCCGCATAATCGCCAAAGCAGATGACACTCAACTAATCCTCTCGCTCACCGAGTACCCCTCCAATGCCAAAACCAACTTCTGCAAAGCAATGACGAACATAGCCGAATGGATTAGAGACAACTGCCTCTAACTGTACTCTGACAAAACTGCTTTGCTGATCTTCGGGAACAACACCACATGGGATCACAGCTGCTGGCTTGCAGAACTCGTTCCCACCCCCACCCCCACATCAATGGTCACATACACAGCCTCTGCATCATCCTTGACAAGTTAACCCAGTTGCCTACTTCTGCTTCCACATACTTTTTACATGCTTAGCAGAATCATTTCATTTTGATAACTTTATTTCGGTCATAGACCATAAAAGTGCAGATAAAATACATATAAGCACGATGATAAAATCCATAAATACAGACGGGTAAAAAGTTATTAAACATGAGATTTGTCAAGAGTTATCAAAAGAAGGGGGAATAAAATGAGAAAAGGGTTAATAGCGGGGGGTTGCTCCAATTAAGTCCTTATCAAAAAGGTGGTCCTTCTACGCCACATGCCAAGTAAGAAGCGGGAAACAGCAAACACAGTGGGAGGGGAGGTATCATAAGTTAAAATTCTACAAGCCTGTGCACATTGTCTAAGTCCCAAGTTTCTGCACAGAGGGGCCAACCAGCATTTCCGTATTATGCTATACGCCGGGCAGAAAAACAGGACATTGGCGATATCTTCAGTGGTGTTATTACAGGCTGGGCAAATTCCCTCTTTTGAGGTAGTCCATTTAGAGGTCAGAGCCCTGATGGGCAAGCAGCCATGTCTTAGTTGAGTGTATAGTTTTCTCGCAAGAGGAGTCTGCATCAAATCTAGGAATTCCTCCTTCTTGGGCCCAGTTTTCACCTCCAGAAACTCAGTTGTTAGCCTGCCCAGAGTTGGCGATCTGTGAAGTGAGTTGAGGCTATAATTTCTCAGGATAGCCAACAGTTCTGACTTCTGGAGCCTAGGACAGCTTTCCCCCGGGGACTCCCACAGTTGAGGCAAGCCAATTTGGTAAAGCAAGACCTTGATGTGGGATAGCCAGGGTATATTTTTGTTCTTGAGCTGCCCCCAGACTGCTAAAAATTCTGCTCTATAGTCAACAAGTTCCGGTACAGTCCAGAGCCTTCTCCAATAGAGCAAAGGACGTGCTCCTATCAGATCTTTTATGGACTCAAGGCCCATATCTAGCCGCAGCGGTATAAGAGGGGTGCTTTGGGGTAAGCCTACCAAATTTCTCATAAAAGCTTGTTCCACCTTAAGCATACTCAGTACATTCTTGTGCCCCCATAATTCTGCACCATACGTAGCTGCTGACCTGGTCTGGGCTCTATAGGTTTCAAGGACTGGGGCGACTGGTTTAAATTGTGAAGTTTTATGAAATTTCCCAATCCCCCCTGTGATCTGTGAAAGTCTCATGGCAGATCTAGACACCTGGTGACCGCAGTCAAAGTCTTCAGTTAGTGTGACACCCAGGTAAACAAAGGTTTTCACCCGCTCGAGCGGAGTGCCATTCAGGACAGGGTTCGGGCGGGTGTGCCTTGGGGGATTGAAAACCATAAACTTGGTTTTATCCAAGTTAACCTCCAGTCCCCTTGTGGCACAAAAGGTTGAGAACCCATCCAGAACCCGCTGGATGCCTGTTGATGTTCGGGATAACAACAAAGTTTCATCCGCGAACATCAGAGCAGGCACCCTACCAGTAGCCAATCTCGGGGCATCGTTATCCCTCAGTCCATCCAATTCTTCTATCAAGTCATTGACATAAAGGCTGAAAAGTGTTGGGGCAAGGGCACAACCCTGGTGTACACCCCTGGTTACTGGGAAGGGGGCCGAGAGTTCACCGTTCCTTCCACAAGTGACCTGGGCATAGTTCCCCGCATGGAGTCGGATCAAGACATCTAGTAAATAAGACGGGAGGCCTAGTTCTTCAATTACTCTCCATAATTTCTCTCTGGGCACAAGATCGAAGGCGGCCCGCAGGTCCACAAAAACAAGGTAGAGGCTGCCACCCTCTACTCTTGTGGTTTTCCAAAAAAGGACCTGCAGCCTAAAAATCTGGTCCAGGGTCGAGATGCCTGATCTAAATCCGGCTTGGAGGGTGGAAAGTATTTTGTGTTCCTCTACCCAACCCAGTATCCTATCCAATAAAATCCTGCCCATTAGTTTTTGGGTAGTATCTAGGAGACTAATGGGCCTATAGTTGGACGGGGATAACGGGCAACCCTTCTTGTAAATGGGGACGATCTCAGCTCCCAACCAAGTTTCCGGTATCTCGGAACCCCAAAGGATCGAATTAAACAGGACTGCAAGATGCGGAGTCCAGATTTTTGGCTGGGAGCGAAAGAGGTCGCCAGGTAGTTTATCAAGGCCTGGGGCTTTGTTTGGGAGCAATCTTTCGATAGCAGACTCCACTTCCTTTAGGGAAATACTCTCTAGGTTTTGTAAGGAAGTCATCTCCCGATTATCCGACGGGCCCCTCTGATGACCCAGGCCCGAGGCCCCTGGCAGTCGATACTCGTGCGGGGGGTCTGGGGCCGGGGAAGTCCGAAGGGTCCTATCAGCCCCTAACAACTGGGCCTGTCTATAATACACATCATCACCAGTCTCCGGGCTTGTGTAAAGGGCTGCAAAGTGTGACTTCCATACTGAGGGGGCTATGTTCGGGAAATTATCCTCACCCCCCCTTTTGTACCAGTGTTAATTAGAGCCCAGAATAATTTAGCATCCTTAAAAAGGAGGGCTTGTCTCAGTTCTTCCCACCTAGCTTCCTCCCACTCTCTCTTGCCCCAGGTAATCTCCTTTTTATACCGCAATCTAGTTGCCCTAATTAATGGAATATTTTTGGATTTTATTGCTGCACAGAGATCCCTCTTAACTTTCCAGCAGGTACAGTCGAACCAAGGGTCGTCCTAGGAGTGCTACGTTTGTTTCTACTAACTGGGTAAAGTACCTCCCCTAGTGTCGTAGCTAAATGTGTGTGTATTTGTACGGGTTGCCGGTAAGGAGCCGGTTCACCCATCTCGCTTATGCACGGTATTGCAATCTGGTATATTTTTGTTAGGTTGGTGGGAGAGTTCGCAAAATACTGCCATTTTACCCTTTTCCTTTTATTAGTTACCGTAAGAGGTGTTCTTGCCATGGCTGGGTCTGGAGGAGGATTTTTAAGACCAAAAGACCCAGGCTTGAGAGTTAAGACCAAGGCATTGTGGTCACTATCATGCCTTGGTACAACCCTAAATTCCTTTAGCCTATCCCAGTGTTTTGCCTCCATCATGATGTAATCTATGATTGAGGTATGGCTTGCCCTGTTATAGGTGATTACTCCTGGACAGTCGGGGTCCAATCTCCCATTGCACGACCGCATAGAAGTTGCAAGGGTGAACATTTTTATCTGGAGCACCAACGGTGTCCATGCTCTAACTAGGGCGATCTTAGGATCTGGGATATGCCAGAATGAGTCTACCTCGTCTTGTTCACAGGACTCCATACTACCCAGCGGCTCAAATTGGCAGTTAAAATCTCCACCCAAAATTATCGCAATGGAGGGGTCCAGGCCTTGGATAAATTGATAAAGTTCCTTAATTGTAGTTGATTCCTGCCCCTTTTTTACTGACCTTGAGTATATGTTTATTATAGCTACTTGTGGGTTACTTTGGGGTGTTAGTAGGACACACTGGACATCCAGGGAATTGGTTTGGATTTGTTTTGCCTGGATGCCCAAATGGTTACCTATCCATATTGACAGTCCCCCAGAGGGGCGGTCTCTTCCTGTTGATACTGCTGGAATATCATAGGTTGCAAAGGCTGGGCTTTTGCTCTCCTCCATTGCCCAGGTCTCCTGCATAAGGCAGATATCATGAGCAGCCAAAAAAGAATGCCACTCTGGTGTGTGCAATTTATTTTTTAGTCCGGGGATATTCCAGGAGATTATTTTTAAGCAACCTTCCACTGGTTTATCTAAGCCTTGTGTTTCCCTCTCTCCATTTACAGGGGGGGGTGTCCAAGTTTCCCTTTTCTCTGGTCTCCTCCTTCTCCAAAGAGTAAAGTATTGAATCGTCCCCTATGGTGGTGGATGTTACCTTTTCCTCCACTGCCCGTCTCCCAATGGCCTCTTTATTAGTAGTTTGAAGTGGGGAGTTCCCCTTCGTTTTAAGTCAATCCACCTCCTCGAGCACACTAAACCTATTCCAATGGGGTTGAAGGAGGTGTGTGCGATTATGTGGAAACAAATCCTCCCCAAATGTTGGCCTATACTGGATTCTGCTTGGTGGTGGGTGGATTCCCCTGTTGTAGAGAGTACCATTGGAGTGGGTTAATCTCCATTTAGGGGTAGGGTAGAAGAATGATAAATGTAATGGACATATTTTGGAGTTTGATCTGCGGTGGGGGGCATTACAGATAAAATCCACAGCAGAGGTGTCCCTAAAATTTATTATTACAACGTCTCCTGACACTGTTTTAGGTCCCCTCCCTATCCAGTCTATACTTCTTACTGCCATTATTTCCCCTGAGACATTTGGAGGTAGTGGTCTGTTTGTGCTTAACCATTGGATGCACTTATTTTTAAGATCAATATCTTTTTCTCTTTTCCCATCACTTAGGGCTGGGACTCCTGTAAGGGTTACCACATATGGTTCTGCTTCCGGGGTAGGTTAATTGTTGGTAACTGGGAGAAAGGGGCTTTGGGTTGAACATTCCTAGTTGTTGGAATACTAGTTTTACTTTCATTTTTACCCCCCTTTGGCTTTGGATCAGTTTTATCCAAATTGGCAGTGGGATTTCCCACAGCCACTTGGGTTTGGCCATGTGTATTGCTAGTAGGTGGAAGGGATGGTAAGCTATGTGTAGGCTCAGTGTTGGTTATCAATGTTACTGGGTTTTTGGTCTGTTTTAAGGTGTTTTTTTGTAGAGCGACCTTATCACTGGACATACTATTAGGTCTGCCACCACGGTCAGAATCAGATAAGGATACAGGGTTTCCCGATGGATTTGCTTGGTTTGGTATTCCTGCCCCCTTAATATTTAGGATAGAGGATAATCTGTCTAGCTTTGACATCAGCGGTTTAATGTGGGTAACAATAGTCCGCTCCAGGCATGCTTGCAAATCAAGCACCAAATTAGTGACCCAGCACAGAATTCCTAGATTCAAATGGGGCGTATTGGGAATTGGGGTCACCAGGTTGTGATTGGTCGAGTTCTTTTTGCTCGATTTTTTTAGGGGGCTCTCTTACTTTCTCCTGGGGCGAGGTTTACCTACTGGGGCAGTTCTCCTAAGGAGGGGGGGGGGTCGAAACAATAGATGAATCCTCTACAACTACAGGGGTCTCTATGGATACCTGTGCACAAGGCAATTGTACATAAGATGATGTTAAATAGGAGTTTTGGTCCAGAATATCAGTTACAATAACTGAGCATTCACCATCCTGACTTTGCAGTAATAAAGTGGGTGTGGTTGATAGCCTTCTCTCAGTGTTTTTGATTGCTGTCACCACAACCCCAATAGTTTTTTGAAGCATCTTATCGATTGCTGTTAAGCTAGGAAGGGGCTGTGGTGCTGCCGCTTGCAGTCTAGTATTTGGTCGTGTAGCTGCAGGAGTTTGTGTTTTTTTCCCCGCTTTACTCATTCTTGTGGGATCAGTAGTACTGGGTGGGGATAAAGTAGAGCAGCAAGAGCCCAGTCAAGTAGGCTAGTTCACTCAAGGTTGCAGGGTAGGTTGCTAGTGTGGTACGTTTTAGCCCGGAGAATTAGAATCCAAAGAACAGTACCTTTTGTGAATTATCCACACCTAGAGCTTCTCCTTGGCAGATGAAAGGGGGGTGGCCCGTCCCGTCCTCTTCCGTTCACTGACGGCCACAGACGGCCCGCCCTTTGCCCGGGATTAGCCCGGCGCCTCCCTCGCGCGTCCCGCGTTGCGTGGGAGCAGGAGCGCTTTAATGGCTTGTTGCGGCGCAGCAGTGACTCCGATGCCCTGCGCCGCTGAGAGGCTGCTGGGTGATGTAGTCCGTTGCACTCAGGGCGGTCATAGAGTGCTGCAAGCTGTTCCCCTCACGGCGTGGTTTCAAGCGCCAAGCGGATCCCCTCACAGCAGGGTTCAAAGCTGCAGGCCGTTCCCCTCACGGCAGGACAAAGGAGAGAAAAGCCGTCCCCCTCACGGCAGCCGCAGGTATGAATAAGCGCGTCCCCATAATATGGATCCCAACCAACACCAGACAGACAGCTACTCAGGCCCTTGTCACCAACCTCTTCAACTACGGGAACACCATCCATGCCTGCATCTCCACCCAGCTCCTCAAAAGACTCCAGACCATACAGAATCCTGCAGCCAAACTCATCCTGGACCTCCCCAAACAAATCCACATTGCCTGCCACCTGAGAGTCTTCCACTGGCTCCCTATCCAGAAAAGATACCAGTTCAAGTTCCTCACACACACCTTCAAAAGCCCTCCAAGACCTAAGACCTGCCTACCTCAACCATCGACTAAACTTCCACCAACCCACTAGACACCAGTGCTCCTATTCACTCACCCTTGCACACACCCCCTGCATCTGTCACAGCTGCAGCAGTGGCAGATCCTTCTCCTACATCGCTGCCAAGACCTGGAATGACCTTCCCCTCCATCTCCGTCCAGCCCACTCACTGACATACTTCAGAAAGAGACTCAAGGCCTGGCTCTTCTATTGAAACATCGCCCAGATACCCCTCGGGGTTACAGTGCTGCGCTCTTTAAATGCTGATTGATTAATTGATTTTCAGATGTGGACTCCTGTTATACCTCAGTTATTTTTAAAAAGTCAACCCATTGAATAAGTTATTCAAGTGACATTTACCACTGTTGGTTTAAAAAAATGTATAAATCTTATCCAGATATAGTAACTTTTAAGCAGACTCAAAAATATCTATCCCTTTTCAATTTAAATTTCAATCATCTTTATTTGGATACAAAGATAATATATCCATAAAAGCACATTCAAGATAGCAGCAATATAACAACAGCACAATAATCAGTAGGAGAGGGGTTAATGAGATGAAAATGTCACATCTAAAAAAGTTGATAAGCATGACCATCATAAATTCAATACATGTTAAAAATATAATAAAACAAAGCAGAGTTCATCAATTATACAGTAAAAGTTAAATGCGGTGGGGAGCAAAAATAACAAATCAGACTTCAGGGTGTACACATTGAAATACGAGCACGCAATGCAGCTTTCAAAACAGAGCCAACCCAAAAGATTAGCTCTTCATCTTCCAGGGCAAGGACCATACTGTAAGCTGCCTTATAATTAGTCTTGATTGTGAACTTGAAAAATTGAATCAAAAACAATTTAGTGTATTTTAAATAATACTTGCACAAAAATAAGAAACGCAGCATAGATTGTTTGCCTTGAACATCACAAGGGCACAGCAACTGATCAAGGTTAGGGCTAAACCCCACAGGATAACATAGCGGGAATTTTATCGTATCAGCCCTTAGGCGAAAAAGCAGAAACCTCTCCCAGCGACTGATCTCATAACTTTAGGATCCATCCAAACTCTTTTCCATTTTTAAGCATAACAGTTTGTGCAAGATTGTCCCAGCGTTCTTTAACCATTTCCTTCTTTCTAGTTGAAACAACAATCTTACAACATTGTCTAAATTTTTTAATCAGGGCACAATCTCTAGGTTGGGTGACAAGGGCCCTATACCTTTTGTTGGACCATTGTGTCAGACAAACATTACTCATGCTAAGACTGGGCATTTTGTCTGTGAATATATACAATAGGCACTGATCTTGCACTATACAACACACAGGGAATTTTTAAGACCTGCCCAGGTTACAATCCCCTAATATCTAACATGAAAAACCAAAATAAACCTGGGGGTCTACTGTTGAGTAAACTGTGTACTCTGAAGTAATAAGACTAATGCCCAATAATTAGGTACATGGTAGGTTACCTTTCAGTCTTCAATGAAATGCTCATAGTCCAACACACATAACCACCAGTAACAGTAGGTGTGACCCAATGTCCAGAGATGGATTCCCATCAAAGTCTTGTTAATGATCAATTTTATCATCTGGTCATCCAAAGGTAGGGATGGTGCGTCTCTAGATCATTGAGACAGTGTCCATGCCCTCCATGAAAGACAGGGTTTCGACCTGCAATTACTCGTAGACCATATGTATGACCATTAAATGGGAACAAGTGCAGTGCAAATAAACAAAGTGAAAGTGAGATTAAAAGTAGAATAGAGGACAAATAGCGAAAAAACTTTAATAGCTAATGGTCTCTTTCTGATTAAAACCAAGAACAGCGCAAAAGAGCAGTTTCACCAAATAGCTGCATAAGGGCGTGATCTTGCACTGTCAACACAGTCGGAATATGTGATCTTTTTGATGGGGGGGTACACAACCTCAGGCATGAACTCTTTTTCTGTTCGATTGCAGTTGTTGTTGAAGCTAGAAATCGTTTTATAATGCCATTGTATTTTAAATGCAAAAGAACAAAAGCTGATGAATTGATTAATATGTTGAAATATCCACCAAACTAATGAGTCTTTTATAATCTTTTTAAATGTATTAAATCTTTTGTAAATTGTTTTAAATGTTGCTAATATGTTTTATGATTTATATGTAAATCTTATTATATTGCGGATATGTCATGAGATATAATTCAATAACATTTTTGACTTTGACATTTGATCTATTTAGTGCAAACATTTATGATGAATGTAATAGGACTGGCATCTTGATTGTGTTAAAGTCAATAGGTATTTAAGTGCGGGTTGTTATTTATCTTTATTAAAACTTACACTTAGGTATTTTGTTTACCTTTGTAGGCAAGGCATTTGCACTGCAATAAGTCTTGCTAGAATCTCTTCCTAGTTTCCTGCCAGGACCCTGCAACAAAAAAAAATTCATTCAAGGAAAGCATGCCCTGTCTTTCTCCAGGCTTTAGATAGCAGGCAATCCTTCCTCTGAGTCTCTACGAGACCAGGAGTGTTCTGATGAGAGGTTCTCGGGTTGCCACGTTTAACCCCAATACCGGGCTGAGGGTGAGGGATTTTGCCTAACCCTAAACTGGTTCTGATCAGTTCTTCTCTTTCCCCTGTGTCTAGTTCGGGCCTGGCTAATGAAACATAAGGCAAGAAGGCCAAGGTTTAAGCTGCCTTTCCCAGTGACAGGACAGGCATCTTCAGAAGTCAGGAAGGGGCAGGGTACAGCCCTTAGGATACCCTTTGATCTACTCTCTCAGTTAGACCGGCTGCCTGGGGCCAAAATTATGTTTTGGGGTGGGGCACAGTCAGCACTTCGGCAATTGCGACGCAGGGGAAGAAAAATCCTGCCAACACCACTTAAGTTTAGAGGCAGGGACAGCCTAGGGCAGCTCGGTAAAAAGAACCAAACTGCCCGTTTCCGTCCGGTCTGTACTTCATGAAACATGAAGCGCGGTACCATGAAGCGGAAAGGTTGTGGGAGAGAGGGGGAGCAGAAGGTGAGCCGCAAGTGGTGCGCGTGCGCGCTTGGGAGAGCAGTCTTCACTTTTCAAGCACTGCACTCGTGCTTGTGGTAGGCTGCTGCTCGCTCCCACAAGGTGGATGCCGCCCCAAGCACGAGTGCAGTGCTTGAAAAGTGAAGACCGATGGCTAAAGGTCCTCCTAGAGCAGCGCATGTGCGCTGCGTAGGCAAGACCTAAAAAGGTTTAGGTTTCGTTGATTTTCCCTCCCAAGATGGCAGCCGCCAGTTGTTCTCCCTTTGTAGTGCTGAGTGCTAGTGTTTAATAGTATTAGTGAGTGTTCAGGGTATCGCGTGTACGAGCCTTGCACACCGCGCACTTCAACCGTCATCCCTGAGGAGAAGGTTGCGTTCCCGTGCTGTGCTCTCTTCGTGACTAAAATTTCATCAGAAGAATTGCGTTTTGTTCCGCATTTCCAACGGACAATCCCCGCAGCTTGGAAGGTGTATTCCAGTGCGGTGTTGAACTCTCTTTCCAGTGTGAATTTATTGAAGTAAGGTTGGGTTCTAGTCAGTGCATCATCTTTTGGCAGTTTGAAAGGGCTTACCTCTTTGAGAAAGATACGAGTAAGTCCAGTATTCCATTCTTAGTTTTCACCATGCTCTGCAGTGCAGCAGTAGCAGTCAAAAGTCCCCCGGGCAGCACAACTTAATTTTCTGGACTCTTGTAAGGCACTAGTCAAGCTTGCAGCTAAGTGAGAGAGGTTTTTAGTGGCGCTAAGCTGGTGACTAAATTCCGCGCGTTACGGTAGCATTGAGGCTTGCTGCCCATTAGGACTGTGTGAATATATTCAAGTGCATTTGAATTGAACCAAGTCTTTCATCTAAAGGCATATAAAAACTACAGATAAGATAAGGAATCCACAAATCGAAATCCTTCAAGAACAGTCTCAGTAGAGTTTCTCTTTCCCAAAGCTTCCCAATTTCAACAGAGTGCGATGTAGCAATGTATATATATATATATATATATATATATATATATATATATATATATATATATATATATATATATATATATATATATATATATATATATATATATATTATACTTATCAACAAGCTTGCCAGCTGAAAAGAGAAGATGACAAGGAAGATTATCAGACAGCAATAAACCAAATTTACTATACAATTTATGCTAGAAGAGAGCGGCTAACCACTGTATTAGACGGGTAAAAGATTCAAAGATTGAAAGTGAGTGTTTAGTCAATAGCATATGCGTAGGCATATAGTTGGGCTAGGAAAAGATTAAAGTTGTTATTTATGTTTACAGATGCCGAGCAGTCCCTCGCTGAAAAAACCTGTGAGGAAGAGGCACAGCAGTGAAGTCTCTCTTGTCATTCCCATTCCCCTGCTTGCTGCCAGTATTGTGTGGGAGTTTGAGAAAAGTGATTCTGTCCCTGTGGAAGCCCAAGTAATTCAGGTGCGGGATACTCTCGTTCTGACATACTTGACACTGCTTCACACCTTAATTGAAAATGATGAAGGCGGATTGCGGCACTCTGAGGAGGGACTACCGATCAATAAGAGAATCATGATGGTGTCCTCAACGGAGAAATCAGAGGATTAGTGAGGAATAGCAAGTAATGCAAGACCCTCATTCATGTACCAGTAACTAAACCTTCTCATCGCTCACAAGAAAGACAGGAAGAGGGTAGGAGATAAAAATTCATCAATAAACTGATTGCTCTAGAGTGGGTAATAATACGTAATTTTACCACGTGCAGCGCAGAAGAGGATTAGGATGGAGGTGGCAGAACTGTAAAACAGGAAGGCAAAAAGGGTCTATGAACCTGGGTGTACTCTCTGAATGTGCTGCGTCATCCATGGCAATACAGGCATACAACTGAGCCCAGCGCATTGCTCTACTAACTTGCACCACCTGACATGCCAATTCACCAGAGAAGCTCCAAGAGCAAGGAAATCACATGTCACCAGGAATGTAGTGAGCAGAGAGGAGTGAAAAGGATTACACATAATGGTACAGCCTCATACAGCCTAATAATATTTCCAAAACAAAGAGTTAAGGCACAGCTAAACCTTCAGAAGCCAAATATAAAAATGCCATATGGGACCTTGTCGCCGGGAGCACAGGGGGCAGTGACCCTACATCAGGCTTAATTGTCTAAAACACTCTGAGCTATTCATCTTCAATCCAATATCAAGTGACCCTCCCATTCACATTGACTCAAACATCTGAGCTGAAAGAGCGCAATGTATGCACACACAGCACACACAACAGCAACAAAAACCACTGACACAGCACTGAAAGCGACAGCTGAAGAGGAGGTACCATCTTTGTACCTGACCATGGTGGAAAAAAACTTTAAACCAACGCATAAGAGGCCTAAACCTGATCTGCCTACTTAGGAATCCCCAATCAAAGGGAAAACAGACGTTAATGCTACAATGGACACAAATATTAAATACGTTGGCAGAAGTACACACCTTAGCCAGGTCAACAAAGTGTAATAGGGATGCTATACAAAATGATATTGCAGCAATCAGATCGTACATAAGGAAAATAAATACCAGAGTAACAGAAAGGGAAGACAGACTAAGCAACTTTGAAGACTTCGACACAAAAGCAAAAAAATATATCATTCATCTAGGGCCAGATGTAGGTAAATCTAATTTACCGACTCATAAATACCGAATTTTACCGATTCGGTATTTATGAATCGGTAAATTAGAAGGAGGGAGATGTAGGTAATTTTTTCTTTTGAATTACCGAATCTGTAAGATTCGGTATTTACCGATTTGGTAAATACCGAATCGGTATTCCCCATTGATTCCTATGGGCTTTTGAGCCCATAGGAATCAATGGGGAATACCGATTCGGTATTTACCGAATCAGTAAATACCAAATCCAGCAAGGGTGCAGGGGGTGTCACTTTGACACCCTCTAGCACCCCAAGTGCAGGCTTGTGTGCCATGTGGCACACATACATGCCCTAAGGGCATGTCTGAGTGTCACATTGCACAGGTGTGCATGCACAGATGTGCATGCACACCTGAATTCGGTATTTTACCACCCAATAGGATTGGGTGGTAAAATACCGACTCTTAAGGGCCTGTGGCACTCTGTGGAGTACCACCTACATCTTGATTTACCGAATCGGTAAAATTACCGATTCGGTATTTTACAGAATCGGTAAATTTACCGATTCGGTAAATTTAGCGATTCTGTAAAATAATGGCCCCTACATCTCAATCACCAATTACCGGTCGGTAACGGCCGAATTCGGCCGTTACCGACCGGTAATTGGCGACCTACATCTGGTCCCTAATGTCTAGCTCAGAAAACTTACATAGACAAATTTCGGAAATGGAGGACCACAACAGGAGAGGGAACCTCTGCATATTTGGGGTCGCGGAAGGAGCAGAGGATAGTACAGGCTCATGCACTGCGTTTTTAGAAACATGGCTCTCAAATGCAGCAGGGATTCGCTTCAGCCAAGACCAAGAGTTGGAAAGGGCGTACAGAGTTCCCACCTTCAAACCCTCACATTCTGAGGAACCCAGTCCAATTGTATGTAAGCCTTTGGGATATTAGTTTGTCAAGTGGATCCTATGGTTTACATGAGGAAGAGCACATCCATTGAATGGAGCAGCAACACAATCTACATTTCAAAAGACTTTTCCAAAAGTAATGTGGAAACTAAAAAGGGTTTTCTTATGCTACGGCGAAGATTTTGTAATAAAAAACATCATGTTCTCCTTTGTTGGTCCTACGAGAATCAGTCTAAACATAAATTGTGCAACACATATCATTAATGACCATAGAGATCTGCAGAAATGTTTAAATGAAAACTAGGAAGCCAAGATGGACACCTCGCATCCAATAACAACAACAGAAACACAAAAAAGTTGACCTACCAGGTAATCTTAATGTTTGAATTGATCGGTTAGACAGAGTCATCTAGTTAGAGGTACTTTCGAAACTTTCCAGTTGCACTTGCCTCTATATTACTGGATCTCTGTCACAGGTTAAATAGTGGGAACATTATGGTTGATTTTATTGTGGGTTTCAAAACTACTATTGATCTTACCACATAAGGTTCTTAATGTATTATTATGACCACAAACAGTTTGGTAACAGTTTGGTGATAAGATTGTCAATATATACATTTCTTGAAATAGCAACCAGCGGCCACAGTTTTTAAAAAGGACAATGGATTCACAAAATGGCCTTACACAATGCTAGTATGTTAGGAATGGTTTTTTATTATTTGCTAGTCAAAGCCTGGACAGATTCTTGACAAAACTTGGAAATCTGGCACAAACAAACTTCTATACTCCAAACAAGAGAGAGAAACAACCCTATCACTCAATTAGGTTTACCATCAGCATTACCCAAGTGTACAGTAGAACATCTTCACTCGCTTGCACCCAGGCAACCAAAGGCAATTACAGATATTCATACCTGGTCTACGAAACAGCGACAGCTAGGCATCTCTCCTGGTACGTATTTGAAGGTTAGAGCATTTTGTGTCCACACATCACTTCAACTCTAGATACAAACCTCATATTGGAATCATAATACCCTCTCCACTCTGTAGGATTAACCGACATGGTCATTTCAGCCACATCAATATGCAAATGTCCTCACCATTGCATTACAAGTCATAAGTAATATAGAGTACACATCTGCCTACCACAACTCTATCACTATCGGTGTAAGATGCATCCCCCTTGATCACCACGTTCTAAAATGACAAATGGGGGCTAGGGTGAGAACATGGAGGGGGAGGGTGGCAGACCAGGAGGGCTACCAAGGTCTGCTTTTTGTTTATTTGTATTTGTATTTATTATTTTATAATTTGTAAAGTTCACCTCATTAACACTGCAGTGACCGCAATTACAACAATGGGTTTACAGGTGTGATCTTGCTTCAAAACTCAGCACAATCCACAAACATACTGCGACAGGAATGATAACAAATCCACTATTCGGAACTGCATAACAGGAACACCCCTACCGATTTGGTGGTCGTTTCATGCTGCAAGACGCTTCTTTCCATAAACTGAGGTATTAGGACACTGCACAAATACATTATTAAGGTATGGCACATAAACCACCTCCACAAAAAGTAGAATCACTAAACACCATAGGCTTGAACCACCTGGTCAAGAGATACAAAATGCGAAACTACCCTTGTAAATTAAAAACAGACATAATTCTTGCAGGAAGATAGGAGCTGACTGCATGGGTACCCCCACTTTTTTTCCTGGTGTTTTGTTGGTTTTTGGCTAATCTGACTGGGATCCTGCTAATCAGGGCCCCAGTCTATCTGCTTTCTCCCTAAATTGGTTGTGTTATGTACTTAGGTACACTCCAGATTGGATACTGGGGTACCCTTATCAGTCCCTAGTATATGGCACACATGTGCCCAGCGGTACAAAAGTGGTGATGATGGACGGAGCATCAGAACCAATCAAACACTCACACCCAGTCAAAAGATCTGGGTTTGATCCATCACCATTCTTTAGCCCACTCTGCCACCCCAGTTCAGACATGGCTATATGCAAATCAGTCTGACCCTGTGCCTCATGGGAACAGTCCAGCCCGAACTGCCAAGCCATGCCTTCCCTGGACCGGAAACAAGCTTCCGAGGACTGGTTTCTGGCATTCCAGCCGTCTTTAGCCCGGCTTGCTTGAATCCAGTGGCAAAGTGAGCAAGGGACTCACGTCTGAGCATACCCTGCCACACTTATGGCGGCCAAAAGCCGTACAAAAGGGGTGGTGATGGACAGAGCATCTGAACCAATCAAACACTCACACCCAGTCAAAAGATCTGGGTTTGATCCATCACCGTTCTTTAGCCCACTCTGCCACCCCAGTTCAGACATGGCTATATGCAAATCAGTCTGACCCTGTGCCTCATGGGAACAGTCCAGCCCGAACTGCCAAGCCATGCCTTCCCTGGACTGGAAACAAGCATCCGAGGACTGGTTTCTGGCATCCCAGCCGTCTTCAGCCCGGCTTGCTTGAATCCAGTGGCAAAGTGAGCAAGGGACTCACGTCTGAGCATACCCTGCCACACTTATGGCGGCCAAAAGTGGTACAAAAGGGGTGGTGATGGATGGAGCATCTGAACCAATCAAACACTCACACCCAGTCAAAAGATCTGGGTTTGATCCATCACCGTTCTTTAGCCCACTATGCCACCCCAGTTCAGAGATGGCTATATGCAAATCAGTCTGACCCTGTGCCTCATGGGAACAGTCCAGCCCGAACTGCCAAGCGATGCCTTCCCTGGACCGGAAACAAGCTTCCGAGGACCGGTTTCTGGCATTCCAGCCGTCTCCACCCCTGCTTGCTTGAATCCAGTGGCAAAGTGAGCAAGGGACTCACGTCTGAGCATACCCTGCCACACTTATGGTGGCCAAAAGTGGTACAAAAGGGGTGGTGATGGATGGAGCATCTGAACCAATCAAACACTCACACCCAGTCAAAAGATCTGGGTTTGATCCATCACCGTTCTTTAGCCCACTCCGCCACCCCAGTTCAGACATGACTATATGAAATCAGTCTGACCCTGTGCCTCATGGGAACAGTCCAGCCCGAACTGCCAAGCCATGCCTTCCCTGGACCATAAACAAGCTTCCGAGCACCGGTTTCTGGCATTCCAGCCGTCTTCAGCCCGGCTTGCTTGAATCCAGTGGCAAAGTGAGCAAGGGACTCATGTCTGAGCATACCCTGCCACACTTATGGCGGCCAAAAGCGGTACAAAAGGGGTGGTGATGGACGGAGCACCTGAACCAATCAAACACTCACACCCAGTCAAAAGATCTGGGTTTGATCCATCACCGCTCTTTAGCCCACTCTGCCACCCCAGTTCAGACATGGCTATATGCAAATCAGTCTGACCCTGTGCCCCCTTTTGTACTTCTTTTGGCCGCCATAAGTGTGGCAGGGTATGCTCAGACGTGAGTCCCTTGCTCACTTTGCCACTGGATTCAAGTAAGCCGGGCTGAAGACGGCTGGAATTCTAGAAACCGGTCCTCGGAAGCTTGTTTTTGGTCCAGGGAAGACATGGCTTGTCAGTTCGGGCTGGACTGTTCTCATGAGGCACAGGGTCAGACTGATTTGCATAAAGCCATGTCTGAACTGGGGTTGCAGAGTAAGCTAAAGAACGGTGATGGATTAAACCCAGATCTTTCGACTGGGTGTGAGTGTTTGATTGATTCAGATGCTCTGTCCATCACCACCCCCTTTTGTACTACACATGTGCCCAGGGCATAGGTACCCCAGAGGCCTCCCTTAAGCTGAAGCATGTATTATGCCACAAATGAGAGGCCATGTAAAATGGAACTGCCGGACTGCCATTGCTGCCTGTGTAACTGGTGCTTGCACTACTTACGAAAGATATAGGTTTACTATATCTATATGTCACCACACTTTAAACCTATCAGTCACCCCTATAGCATGCCATATTAGTCCTGAAGGCAAGGTGTTGGGTTTTAAATGAGAGGGTGCCCCTGCATGAGCAGAACCCCTCTGCAGCCTTCAGAGACCATTCTCCCGGGTTGTCTGTCACACCGCCAGACATATAGGTAGAGGTGCATTATATGTTCGAGTAAAATGTTTTCTCCCAAATGGCTGCAACAAAAAATTTCGTGTTTGGAATTAAACACCTTGGAATCATACCTCCACACCAGTAACTGGTGTGGGAGGTATGATTCCCCCCTTCTGAAGCAAGCTTCATGTGGCCCTGGCTCTACTGGCACCAGCCTTCTCAACCCGGACAGCACCAAATGGTTGCTGCCAGCCAGAGACACATTACTGCCCTCCTGCTGCTGAGCCAAACTCGAGCAGGGGAAGGCAGAACAATAGGAATGCTTTTCACAGGGAGGTGTGACCACCTTCCAGGCAGGATTTAGTGTATTAGAGATGGGTGGGTGCACTGTCCAAGTTCCAGAAAGTCTGCACAATGGGCACATTTGGCCTCCTTGTGCATAGTCCAGCTCAAACAAGTTCAGGGATGCATTGGCTCCTGCTCTGGTGCGAAACTGGACAAAGGACATAGGAGTATCCTCCCTACTGTCCTGACCCTCCCCTAGGAGTATCCCCTGAATCTGTCCAGCCCTCTCTCATGGGTATAAAAAAGGGATACCTGACTACAGTACATTAGATTTTACGTGGACAAGATTATGAACAAGAAACCACTGACCTTCAACCGTTTGGACACGCTGGACTTTGCTTGACCTCGACAGGGCCAGACTTAATCTCCCTCTCAATCCAAAGCCTTGTCTGTGTCTGTGCTCCATACAGGCTCCATGCAGGACCCTGTGGAACTCCAAGACAACTGAAGATTCTCCCTTGGGGTGAAGGAGTTACTCCCATGCATTCACAGGCACCATAGGGAATCTGACTGGTATACTGATCCTGAGCTCCTGCAGACTCCAAAGGCTCCAGCAACACATGATGTGGGTTCCAAAAGTCTACAAGAATGAGCTGCTCTCTCACCAAGTTTGAGGCCAGTTTCCCTTGTGGGGATCGCATAACCCTTACCCCTATGCACCACATTCATTTGCAACTGCATTTGCTTGTTGGTGCGCAACAACTTTTTGCATTGGGCTATCTGTAGCCCCGACCTCTGTGCACATTTTCTAAAAAGGACTCAGGCCTCCTTGCACTCTGTGCCCTGCCATCTGTTGTCATGTGAAACTGCCTGAGGTCCCCATGAGACTGCTGTGCCTCAGGCCTGTGGGTCCTCTTGAGGGTCAACATTGTTTTTTTTGGGCTTCCCTGGTTTCTCCAGGCTTGCCCTGACTACCCTTGCTGTGGTGATCTCCTGGTCCTTGCTGGGCCAGACTGAAACCAATCTTGACCATCTTCGTGGGTTGCCCATGCTAAGGCGTATTGGTGCTTCCGCTGAACGCTTACCCCTCAGCACTCAACATCATTCCTGGAACAGCTCAATCCCACTTCTGGTCATCCTAGACAACCTCTTCATCGTACCTGAAGCACCTGACATCAGTGGGCATTTGTCTCCCGAGCCCCCGATCAGTCCTGAGTGACCCAGACACTGTCCCATCTGCTTTCAGGTTCCTTTCTTCATGAATCCATGTGTGGATTCCACCAGCCATTCATCTTCCTTCTAGCAGTGGCATTTGTTTGAGGTCCTCCATAGTGAACGATGATGGTTTCCGACACCACTTCAAAGCTATGCACCAAAGCTTCCCTGAGACAGGTAACTCTGGTACTACAGTATCCACAGGTGGGGTGGCTCCCCAACCTTTTAAGTTCCAAGGCGTTACCTCGTAATCCACCAGGAATCTTTACATTTTCAAACTCGACTCTCCCATAGAGTTTTATGGAGCACGTGTTTGTGGTCCCACTCTGCACCCGTCCTCTGTGGGGTCCCTACGTACTCACCTTGGGTGGTTCCTTGAGTTCCCAGCAAGTCTACACCTCCTAGTCATTCTCTTGACTCGAGTTGTGGTACTTATACCACTACCTTAGTATATGGTTTGGTCTCCCCCTGGAGCTCACTGTGTATTGTGCTGCTTACGATTGTTTCTTTGCTACAGTATCGTTTTATTTGTGTTGTATCCTTGTGTAGAGGATATTAAAGAGTGTTATATTAATAAATACATATTTTTATAACTTTTATAATAATAATAATAATAATAATAATAATTTTTATAATAATATTTTTTAACCAATACTATAAGATTACATTCTGGTAAAACGAGCTGCTTAACATTCCTTCATGACTTAGCCTGAAGGCTGCTCTCCACATCTACCACTTGGATAGCTTTCTATAAAGGTTAGCTTTAACCTAATCACCATAAAGGTTGTTTGGACTGGTGCAAGGTGACCACTGTAATTAGTGGACAGCATTCACCAGACCAACTTCTTACAAAAATGCAAACTTAATCAAGATTGAGCTCTCTTTCCATGTTAAGAACTTTGGTGACCAACCCTCCATGTGAACTATTGTCACTTCAACCAATTAGAATGAAACAAATTCCTGTTATCATTTGCAAACTTTCAACATACATATTCCCTATCCAATCTGGATTTGTATACATTTTTAAGCCTCAATGCCTGCATCCGGAAACTAACACCAATATACCATTATTACCCCAGTTTGCTAATAAACTAGTTCAAAGGGGGGAACAAGGTCTCCGGAATCTATATCTATCTATCCCAAACATCCCTTAAGCCCATGGAAACTTTGCATTACAAATAGTGGTAAGACAGCTTGGCTTTCAAGAATAATACGCAATTGTCAAAATATTAAAGTTCCCTTCTTGTATAACATCACCCCAGTCCTGGCTCAAACTAAATTTATGCTGATACATAGAATCTTATAGACCCATTCCCATCTACATAAACTAAGACTAACCAATATGCTGGAATTGCAATGAAGGGATTGATATCTAGGACATGTTCTTCTACTGCCCATCACAAAAAAATACTGGGACAATATTTTTGAATTCATTAGCGATCAATTTCATTGTCATCCCTCTAGGGATTTCACCCTACTAAGTCCCTTAGACCCTAACCTAAACACCGAGGGAGACAGGCACTTATTGGATCTCCTGCTCACACTAGTGTTTAAACTCATCCTTAATAATTGGAAAAAATACACCTGTGATTACACCCAAAGCCTGGAGAAACTGGGTCTCCTTCATTAGGGGCACTGATAAAATGTCACTTCAGACTACTCCCTGGAAACCAAGAACAAGAGCAATTTGGTCCACACTAGACAACTTTATGGACAACATTAATCCTCTGTTGACAAATCTCACTCCGAGCTTACTCCAGGCATTGATGCGCTCATGATAGCATCTGTTTACTAAAAGGTACTACCATGATCCATCAAGGTACACTTAGCGAGATTTATCTTAACGCTTCACACCTACAAGTGGTCACTTAAATTAGTTTCCTTAATTTGTTTATTCAGTTATTCTTAGAAATTGGATTTTTGGCAGGCTAGGGCATGTGCCAAAGCCAGGCAGAAACCACTCCTCTATACAGGATAAGGGAGTTACACTCCTGAAATAACCCCTGCTCACCCCCTTGGTAGCGTGACACGAACAGTCAGACTTATCTTAGAGGCGGTGTGTAAAGCATTTGCACATAACCAACAGTAATACAGTGTAAGCACTACAAAAGGACACCACATCAGTTTAGAAACAAACCAATATTTTTATATACTTAAGACAAGACCAAAAACGATAAAAATCCTCAATACAGGTCTTAAAAAATCCACAGTTATCAAAATACTCTTTAAAAATAGTTCGATGATGTTGATAGCTCCATCCGGGGCTATCATGATATTGTGAGCAAACAAATCCAAACAGTTCTGGCTGACCGCAGCGTCGCGGGCCAGCTACGTTGTCGGGAAGACCCGCAAATAGTATGTTTTGGAAATGCAGGGCGTTGGCGACCTCTTGTTGAGCTTCCAAAAACACGGCGTCCGCAGGCGGCGGTTCCGGAGGTCGGTGCAGGAGTCCTTGGGGTCCTCGATGTCACACGCATTGCAGGTCGATCTCCTCTCTGTTGGAGTCAGGAGCGCTGGTGTCAGCAGGCATCGTGTGCTGACAAGAAACCACTGACCTTCAACCGTCTGGACACGCTGGACTTTGCTTGACCTCGACAGGGCCAGACTTAATCTCCCTCTCAATTCAAAGCCTTCTCTGTGTCTTTGCTCCATACAGGCTCCATGTAGGACCCTGTGGAACTCCAAGACAACTGAAGACTCTCCCTTGGGGTGAAGGAGTTACTCCCATGCATTCACAGGCACCGTAGCGAATCTGACTGGTATACTGATCCTGAGCTCCTGCAGACTCCAAAGGCTCCAGCAACACAGGAGGTGGGTTCCGAAAGTGTACCAGAATGAGCTGCTCTTCCACCAAGTTTGAGGCCAGTTTCCCTTGTGGGGATCGCATAACCCTTACCCCTATGCACCACATTCAATTGCAACTGCATATGCTTGTTGGTGCGCAACAACTTTTTGCATTGGGCTATCTGTAGCCCCGACCTCTGTGCACATTTTCTAAAAAGGACTCAGGCCTCCTTGCACTCTGTGCCCTGCCAGCTGTTGTCATGTGAAACTGCCTGAGGTCCCCATGAGACTGCTGTGCCTCAGGCCTGTGGGTCCTCTTGAGGGTCAACATTGTTTTTTTGGGCTTCCCTGGTTTCTCCAGGCTTGCCCTGACTACCCTTGCTGTGGTGATCTCCTGGTCCTTGCTGGGCCAGACTGAAACAAATCTTGACCATCTTCGTGGGTTGCCCATGCTAAGGCGTATTGGTGCTTCCGCTGAACGCTTACCCCTCAGCACTCAACATCATTCCTGGAACAGCTCAATCCCACTTCTGGTCATCCTAGACAACCTCTTCATCATACCTGAAGCACCTGACATCAGTGGGCATTTGTCTCCCGAGCCCCCGATCACTCCTGAGTGACCCAGACTCTGTCCCATCTGCTTTCAGGTTCCTTTCTTCAAGAATCCATGTGTGGATTCCACCGGCCATTCTTCTTCCTTCTAGCAGTGGCATTTGTTTGAGGTCCTCCATAGTGAACGATGATGGTTTCCGACACCACTTCAAAGCTATGCACCCAGCTTCCCTGGGACAGGTAACTCTGGTACTACAGTATCCACAGGTGGGGTGGCTCCCCAACCTTCTAAGTTCCAAGGCATTACCTCGTAATCCACCAGTAATCTTTAAATTTTCAAACTCGACTCTCCCATAGAGTTTTATGGAGCACGTGTTTGTGGTCCCACTCTGCACCCGTCCTCTGTGGGGTCCCTACGTACTCACCTTGGGTGGTTCCTTGAGTTCCCAGCAATTCTACACCTCCTAGTCATTCTCTTGACTCGAGTCGTGGTACTTATACCACTACCTTAGTATATGGTTTGGTCTCCCCCTTGAGCTCACAGTGTATTGTGCTGCTTACGATTGTTTCTTTGCTACAGTATCGTTTGATTTGTGTTGTATCCTTGTGTAGAGGATATTAAAGAGTGTTATATTAATAAATACATATTTTTATAACTTTTATAATAATAATAATAATAATAATAATTTTTATAATAATATTTTTTAACCAATACTATAAGATTACATTCTGGTAAAACGAGCTGCTTAACATTCCTTCACGACTTAGCCTGAAGGCTGCTCTCCACATCTACCACTTGGATAGCTTTCTATAAAGGTTAGCTTTAACCTAATCACCATAAAGGTTGTTTGGACTGGTGCAAGGTGACCACTGTAATTAGTGGACAGCATTCACCAGACCAACTTCTTACAAAAATGCAAACTTAATCAAGATTGAGCTCTCTTTCCATGTTAAGAACTTTGGTGACCAACCCTCCATGTGAAATCTTGTCACCATCAACCAATTAGAATGAAACAAATTCCTGTTATCATTTGCAAACTTTCAACATACATATTCCCTATCCAATCTGGATTTGTATACATTTTTAAGCCTCAAAGCCTGCATCCGGAAACTAACACCAATATACCATTATTACCCCAGTTTGCTAATAAACTAGTTCAAAGGGGGGCACAAGGTCTCCAGAATCTATATCTATCTATCCCAAACATCCCTTAAGCCCATGGAAACTTTGCATTACAAATAGAGGTAAGACAGCTTGGCTTTCAAGAATAATACGCAGTTGTCAAAAATATTACAGTTCCCTTCTTGTATAACATCACCCCAGTCCTGGCTCAAACTAAATTTATGCTGATACATAGAACCTTATAGACCCATTCCCATCTACATAAACTAAGACTAACCAATATGCTGGAATTGCAATAAAGGGATTGATATCTAGGACATGTTCTTCTACTGCCCATCACAAAAAAATACTGGGACAATATTTTTGAATTCATTAGCGATCAATTTCATTGTCATCCCTCTAGGGATTTCACCCTACTAAGTCCCTTAGACCCTAACCTAAACACCGAGGGAGACAGGCACTTATTGGATCTCCTGCTCACACTAGTGTTTAAACTCATCCTTAATAATTGGAAAAAATACAGCTGTGATTACACCCAAAGCCTGGAGAAACTGGGTCTCCTTCATTAGGGGCACTGATAAAATGTCACTTCAGACTACTCCCTGGAAACCAAGAACAAGAGCAATTTGGTCCACACTACACAACTTTATGGACAACATTAATCCTCTGTTGACAAATCTCACTCCGAGCTTACTCCAGGCATTGATGCGCTCATGATAGCATCTGTTTACTAAAAGGTACTACCATGATCCATCAAGGTACACTTAGCGAGATTTATCTTAACGCTTCACACCTACAAGTGGTCACTTAAATTAGATTCCTTAATTTGTTTATTCAGTTATTCTTAGAAATTGGATTTTTGGCAGGCTAGGGCATGTGCCAAAGCCAGGCAGAAACCACTACTCTAGTCAGGATAAGGGAGTTACACTCCTAAAATAACCCCTGCTCACCCCCTTGGTAGCTTGACACGAACAGTCAGGCTTATCTTAGAGGCGGTGTGTAAAGCATTTGCACATAACCAACAGTAATACAGTGTAAGCACTACAAAAGGACACCACATCAGTTTAGAAACAAACCAATATTTTTATATACTTAAGACAAGACCAAAAACGATAAAAATCCTCAATACAGGTCTTAAAAATCCACAGTTATCAAAATACACTTTAAAAATAGTTCCTTGATGTTGATAGCTCCATCCGGGGCTATCACGATATTGTTAGCAAACAAATCCAAACAGTTCTGGCTGACCGCAGCGTCGCGGGCCAGCTACGTTGTCGGGAAGACCCTCAAATAGCATGTTTTGGAAATGCAGGGCGTTGGCGACCTCTTGTTGAGCTTCCAAAAACACGGCGTCCGCAGGCGGCGGTTCCGGAGGTCGGTGGAGGAGTCCTTGGGGTCCTCGATGTCACACGCATTGCAGGTCGATCTCCTCTCTGTTGGAGTCAGGAGCGCTGGTGTCAGCAGGCATCGTGTGCTGACAAGAAACCACTGACCTTCAACCGTCTGGACACGCTGGACTTTGCTTGACCTCGACAGGGCCAGACTTAATCTCCCTCTCAATCCAAAGCCTTCTCTATGTCTTTGCTCCATTCAGGCTCCATGTAGGACCCTGTGGAACTCCAAGACAACTGAAGATTCTCCCTTGGGGTGAAGGAGTTACTCCCATGCATTCACAGGCACCGTAGCAAATCTGACTGGTATACTGATCCTGAGCTCCTGCAGACTCCAAAGGCTCCAGCAACACAGGAGGTGGGTTCCGAAAGTCTACCAGAATGAGCTGCTCTCTCACCAAGTTTGAGGCCAGTTTCCCTTATGGGGATCGCATAACCCTTACCCCTATGCACCACATTCAATTGCAACTGCATATGCTTGTTGGTGCGCAACAACTTTTTGCATTGGGCTATCTGTAGCCCCGACCTCTGTGCACATTTTCTAAAAAGGACTCAGGCCTCCTTGCACTCTGTGCCCTGCCAGCTGTTGTCATGTGAAACTGCCTGAGGTCCCCATGAGACTGCTGTGCCTCAGGCCTGTGGGTCCTCTTGAGGGTCAACATTGTTTTTTTGGGCTTCCCTGGTTTCTCCAGGCTTGCCCTGACTACCCTTGCTGTGGTGATCTCCTGGTCCTTGCTGGGCCAGACGGAAACCAATCTTGACCATCTTCGTGGGTTGCCCATGCTAAGGCGTATTGGTGCTTCCGCTGAACGCTTACCCCTCAGCACTCAACATCATTCCTGGAACAGCTCAATCCCACTTCTGGTCATCCTAGACAACCTCTTCATCGTACCTGAAGCACCTGACATCAGTGGGCATTTGTCTCCCGAGCCCCCGATCACTCCTGAGTGTCCCAGACTCTGTCCCATCTACTTTCAGGTTTCTTTCTTCAAGAATCCATGTGTGGATTCCACCGGCCATTCTTCTTCCTTCTAGCAGTGGCATTTGTTTGAGGTCCTCCATAGTGAACGATGATTGTTTCCGACACCACTTCAAAGCTATGCACCCAGCTTCCCTGGGAAAGGTAACTCTGGTACTACAGTATCCACAGGTGGGGTGGCTCCCCAACCTTCTAAGTTCCAAGGCATTACCTCGTAATCCACCAGGAATCTTTAAATTTACAAACTCGACTCTCCCATAGAGTTTAATGGAGCACGTGTTTGTGGTCCCACTCTGCACCCGTCCTCTGTGGGGTCCCTACGTACTCACCTTGGGTGGTTCCTTGAGTTCCCAGCAATTCTACACCTCCTAGTCATTCTCTTGACTCGAGTCGTGGTACTTATACCACTACCTTAGTATATGGTTTGGTCTCCCCCTTGAGCTCACTGTGTATTGTGCTGCTTACGATTGTTTCTTTGCTACAGTATCGTTTGATTTGTGTTGTATCCTTGTGTAGAGGATATTAAAGAGTGTTACATTAATAAATACATATTTTTATAACTTTTATAATAATAATAATAATAATAATTTTTATAATAATATTTTTTAACCAATACTATAAGATTACATTCTGGTAAAACGAGCTGCTTAACATTCCTTCACGACTTAGCCTGAAGGCTGCTCTCCACATCTAGCACTTGGATAGCTTTCTATAAAGATTAGCTTTAACCTAATCACCATAAAGGTTGTTTGGACTGGTGCAAGGTGACCACTGTAATTAGTGGACAGCATTCACCAGACCAACTTCTTACAAAAATGCAAACTTAATCAAGATTGAGCTCTCTTTCCATGTTAAGAACTTTGGTGACCAACCCTCCATGTGAACTCTTGTCACCATCAATCAATTAGAATGAAACAAATTCCTGTTATCATTTGCAAACTTTCAACATACATATTCCCTATCCAATCTGGATTGAATACATTTTTAAGCCTCAAAGCCTGCATCCGGAAACTAACACCAATATACCATTATTACCCCAGTTTGCTAATAAACTAGTTCAAAAGGTCTCCGGAATCTATATCTATCTATCCTAAACATCCCTTAAGCCCATGGAAACTTTGCATTACAAATAGAGGTAAGACAGCTTGGCTTTCAAGAATAATACGCAATTGTCAAAAATATTAAAGTTCCCTTCTTGTATAACATCACCCCAGTCCTGGCTCAAACTAAATTTATGCTGATACATGGAACCTTATAGACCCATTCCCATCTACATAAATTAAGACTAACCGATATGCTGGAATTGCAATAAAGGGATTGATATCTAGGACATGTTCTTCTACTGCCCATCACAATTAAAATACTGGGACAATATTTTTTAATTCATTAGCGATCAATTTCATTGTCATCCCTCTAGGGATTTCACCCTCCTAAGTCCCTTAGACCCTAACCTAAACACCGAGGGAGACAGGCACTTATTGGATCTCCTGCTCACACTAGTGTTTAAACTCATCCTTAATAATTGGAAAAAATACAGCTGTGATTACACCCAAAGCCTGGAGAAACTGGGTCTCCTTCATTAGGGGCACTGATAAAATGTCACTTCAGACTACTCCCTGGAAACCAAGAACAAGAGCAATTTGGTCCACACTACACAACTTTATGGACAACATTAATCCTCTGTTGACAAATCTCACTCCGAGCTTACTCCAGGCATTGATGCGCTCATGATAGCATCTGTTTACTAAAAGGTACTACCATGATCCGTCAAGGTACACTTAGCGAGATTTATCTTTACGCTTCACACCTACAAGTGGTCACTTAAATTAGATTCCTTAATTTGTTTATTCAGTTATTGTTAGAAATTGGATTTTTGGCAGGCTAGGGCATGTGCCAAAGCCTGGCAGAAACCACTACTCTAGTCATGATAAGGGAGTTACACTCCTAAAATAACCCCTGCTCACCCCCTTGGTAGCGTGACACGAACAGTCAGGCTTATCTTAGAGGCGGTGTGTAAAGCATTTGCACATAACCAACAGTATTACAGTGTAAGCACTACAAAAGGACACCACATCAGTTTAGAAACAAACCAATATGTTTATATACTTAGGACAAGACCAACATCCAAGTTCCTTGATGTTGATAGCTCCATCCGGGGCTATCACGATATTGTGAGCAAACAAATCCAAACAGTTCTGGCTGACCGCAGCGTCGCGGGCCAGCTACGTTGTCGGGAACACCCACAAATAGTATGTTTTGGAAATGCAGGGCGTTGGCAACCTCTTGTTGAGCTTCCAAAAACACAGCATCCGCAGGCGGTGGTTCCGGAGGTCGGTGCAGGAGTCCTTGGGGTCCTTGATGTCACACGCATTGCAGGTCGATCTCCTCTCTGTTGGAGTCAGGAGCACTGGTGTCAGCAGGCATCGTGTGCTGAGGTGCGAAGTGCAGCGATGCGGCGTGAAGTGCCCTCAGGTCGTGGTGAGAGCAGCGTCTTGTGGTGGCGTCAGATGGCGTTGTCGGTGAGGCCAGGGTCGCGGTGCAAGATGAAGGCAGTGCTGGCAGGTCATGGTGCAAGCAGCAGTGTCATTGTTGCTGAAGTGCCGTCGTCGGCTGATGAACTGGAGTCGATGGCGCCGTCGCCGGTAGGCCAAGGCTGCAGTGCGGGATGAGGGCAGTGCGTCATATAACTTTACGAGAGGTGCCCTCGAGCCACGGTGCAAATAGCGACATCGATTTTGGCGTGAAGCGTCTTCGTCGGGAAAGCCAAGGCGACATTGTAAAGTGAGGTGTGCGGAGTGCGGTGCCCACAGGTCGCGGTGCGAGCTGCGACTCGGTGGCGGCATCAGCAGGGGTCATCAGTGAGGCCAGGGCTGTGATGCGACATTGCGGCGGTGCCCTCTGCAGTGCCTTCAGGACACAGAGTCTGCAGCGGCGTCATATACGTCGTCGGGTTGCTTTTCTTCTATTGCAGCACAAAACACACAGTCCCTAGTGCGGAGGGCAGAAGAGCTTAAAGTCTTTGCTGTTCCTGAGACTTCTTGAACAGGGGGCAAGCTCTACCTCAAGCCCTTGGAGAAACTCACAAAAGTAGATTGCAGAAAGTTCAGTCCAGTCCTTTCACTGCCCAAGGCAGAAGCAGCCACTGCAGGCCAACACAGCAAAGCACACAGCAAAGTGACCGTTCCTCCTCACAGATTCTCCAGCTCTTCTTCTTGGCAGTCTTCTTGATCCAAAAGAGTTCTAAAGTTCAGGGGTCTGAGTCCCAGTATTTGTATCTTAAAATCATTTGATCCTATAGGCAGTGGGTGTCTGTGCCCAACCAGAACCAGTTCTGCCTTCTCTGGTGTGATTTCCCGATAAGGGGTGGAGAAGGCATTGTCAGAGGCAGACCAGGCCCTTTGAGGTGCAAGGAAATCTCCTCCCTCGTCCCCCATCGTGACCCAGGTCTTTTCAGCCCTTTCCTGACCTACCTAGACTATCGGGAGCCACCCGTGCTTCCTAGCCTTCTGTCGTCCAAAACCCAGACATGCAATCCACATTCCAGCAGAGGCACACGGGATGACTGAGCAAGAAAATACCTACTTCCTAAAAGTGGTATTTTCAAACACAGAATGTAAAAATCACCTTTACCAAAAGATGCATTGTTAGATTCTGAGTTCAGGCACATTACATTTTATTTTCCCACCTAGTTCCCACGGCCCTTTATGTTTATAAGATGTGATAAACAAACTTCCCATTCTGTCCTATGGGGAACAGGTAGCCTTGCAATAGTGAAAAACAAAATGGGCTGTAATTCCCTATCAGGACATGCCACACACACACACCAGGGCATGTCCTACCTTTCACATACACTGATCCCTGCCCACAGGGGTAATTTGGGCCTACCCTAGGGGGTGCCTGACATGCAAGAAAAGGGAAGGTTAGGGACTAGCCAGTGTGTGCATGGGCCAAGTGGACATGACAGTTACAAACTGTGCGCAGACTCTGCAATGGCCGGTCTAAGGTACCTTTTCTAGGGCTACTCACGTGGGTGGCACAATCAGTGCTGCCGGCCCACTAGTAGCATTTGATTTACAGGCCCTGGCACACTCAGTTCACTTTACTAGGGACTAACAAGTAAATCAAATAGCCAATCATGGAAACACCAATCCATAACACAATTTACACAGAGAGCATATGCACTTTAGCACTGATTAGCAGTGGTAACGTGACCAGAGTCCTATAACCAAAACAAACAAGTAAGGAAAAAATAAGAGGAAGAAGCAAAAAGTTTGGGGAAACCCTGCAAAAGGGCCATTTCTAACAGTTATGTTATGCTTAATATTAACGTATGCTGATGTCAATTAACATGTCATATTAGTAGCCGCTAATTTTTATTTTTCTCTTCATCATTATTATTTGATTTAATTTGGATCTCATAACAGTATTGCACTGTGTCTTGATCAAGGCCATATTAGGATCTTACTGGCAATACATTGAACTCTTATGCTAGAGACCATCTAAAAAGTACTTATTCATGACGCCACATCACAATGATTGATTGTCCAATTGTATCCTACAACTATACCCAGTACAAAAGGAATGATGCACTATCACATATATGTATTTATTTTGCTTTGCCCTTACTTCCTATGTTACAAAAAACAATAAAGGTTTTTGAAGTCAAATTTCTTAGTAGAAGTATACACACGACCTTGATTATATTCCCGTTCATCACAGAATTTTTTTAATCTATATCTAGGTTGCTAAGCTCTTAGTGTTTTCTGGACAATTCACAAATCAGCATGTACATTTCTCTTTTAATGTGTTCTATTTCTTTAATCGTATTTTCGCTCTGTTTCTCAGTGAAATGAATTAACATGGCAATAAATTCTCTCAAAGTTTGATTTAATTTATCTTCTTATCCTCCTATTTTTTAGCATTGCCTTTGCCAAAATTCTCGACAGAAGGAAAGCTATTAACCCCTGAGCCCTCTTGGGTATCCATCAAGTGGGGGCTAGGAAAAAGGGGTGGCCCCAAAACACATTTCCTCATGTATTTTTCCATCGGAACGGCTGAACAGATTAACATCGTATTTTGTAGAAAGCTTTACCTTGGTCAGAAAGAGTGCTATTGTTGATTTAGTATAGATCCTTTTCAAGTAATTAAGGCCCAAAACAATTGTATATATCATACTGCGGAGGCTCTGTGGACCCAACAGATCTGAGATTTGATTGGTTGCCACCACATCAATGAAGATGTGGTGGCAGCCTTTGTAGGACTTGGCACTCAATCCAGAATCCTAAAAAAAGATAAAAAAAATACATCAGGGGGCAGGGTAGGGCTACCCTGAACTCACTCCAAGGCATGGCTGGGGGGAGAGGTCCCAGTGTGACCCTGCCTGAGGCCTAAAATGTGTTATTTTTTAATTTGCTGCAAATTCACA
Organism: Lissotriton vulgaris; assembly: GCF_964263255.1. Classification (NCBI taxonomy): domain Eukaryota; kingdom Metazoa; phylum Chordata; class Amphibia; order Caudata; family Salamandridae; genus Lissotriton; species Lissotriton vulgaris. Next base: position 790,656,829 of record NC_141694.1, on the reverse strand, counting down.
GAGGAACCCCAAACTCTGCGGCAAAATAAAAAAAAGGAGCCCATGGTACTATTAAACAACCCAGTGGGGTGGACCAGTGCCCAGGGAGTGGCATAAGACATTCTTTTGGAGAGAGGGACATGTGGATCCCATCCTCTAGAGCTGTCATGTAAAGTAAGAGAAGGGGATGTACAGCCGCCCTCCCCAAGCCACAATAGCCCCAGGGACCACAACCCCATGGTCCCAATTCCAGTAAAAGAGTAGGGGTGTGGGGCTTCCCTCCTGAGCCTTAATAGTCCCGGGGACCCCATCCCACAGGGCTGAACGAACCTTCAAGAGAGGGGGCTTCAGCCCCCCTTCCTGAGCCTGTAGAGACCCAGGGGAGCCCATACCACGTGGCTGGCTAAATTACTATGACCCGGGGAGCCCTTCCCTGGTACACCCTAGTTTCCCAGCAGGCAATATGTGTTATGTTATGTTAATAACTTTTATTCGGCGCACAGCTGCCCCAGCGAAGGGGCGTCCTGGCGCCAGATCAAGTACCACAACACAACATGTCAGAGCTGATAAGAGAGGGGATCAATTAACGGAGGCAAACAGGTGGGTTTTAATAGCGCATCTAAAAAGAGTCAGGCTGTTTAGGGCACGAATATGTACAGGAAGAGAGTTCCATAGTCCAACCGCCAGAACACGAAAAGAGCGTCCTCCCATCCTACTCAGTCTGAACCTAGGCTTAATCGCCAGGTGGTGAGATTCAGACCTGAGAGACCGCATGGGAACATAAGGAGAGATGAGGCCCACGAGGGCAGGAGGAGATGAAAGCTTCAAAATCTTAAAAGTCAGACAGAGAGCCTTAAATTTGATTCTCTGTCTGACCGGAAGCCAGTGAAGGGAGGTCAGGACAGTAGAGACAGAACACCGTCTCGGAAGGCCAACAATGGCCCGAGCCGCAGCGTTCTGCACCCTCTGAAGCCTAGTAGCCTCAGCCTGAATAACTCCAAGCAGCAAAGCACTCCCGTAGTCCAGCCGGGAGAGGATAGACCAAAAAACAACTAAGGGTTGGCTCTAATCAGCAAGGCTGAGCCGTGAAAGTAGATAACAAAAGAGAATTGCCAATGCTGATAAACAAACGATTCATGTATTTTTAAGTAAAGTACTTGAAACAAAATTCAAGACCAATAGCTAATTAATAACTTTTATTATTCTTTAGAGTTTTATCAACACAACAACTCATATATTTAACGATTGCATATTCCAAGAGACACACATAAAAACCATATTAAACAGGGGGTCGATTTTTAGGAATCATTCAGCATATCACACATATCCCAGACATACACAATGCAACCATTCAAGGGAGGGAAAAGGTACAATGGCTTAGAGCAATACAAAAAATGTTCAAAAAGTTTTTCAATATTTACAAGATAGTACAAGGCGAACAGGGAAGGAAATTGAGAAAAGAAGCCAAGGTCTGCGAGGCACTTAACAACCTGGTTGCTTAATGGTTAATCTAATAAACAGTACATTCCTATAGAAAAATTATATGTTATTTAGAACAGGTAATGTACAAGAAAATGGGGACAAGCAACAAAATAATTCATGACATCAGTGCTTGTCACTTTTGCAGACAACTGTATGGCTATGGCCTACGCGTTTCGAATCCCGTTGGGTTGTGGGGATTCTCTTCAGGGCCTGGGGTTTTCTCTAGAAAGAATAGAGAAAAAAGAGAAGAAAACAAGAAAAAGTAAGGAATTACAACATACTCCAATTTGTTTTTTCAAGAGATCAACATCAGGCGCAACACTTAGTGACCACCTTTTCTCTATACAGACTTACCAAAGGGCAACAGAATGCGGGAAATGGTGGGGCCTCAACTTTGTAATGGGATGGAATATGGCAGAATCTGGAAGGGTTAAAACATGGCTGAAGTCAGGGGATTGAAAACAAGGATGGAGGGCTATCAGTGTAACTGGGGGCTGCACATTTACTTACTTTTCTTTCAAGAGAGAGATTTTCACGGGGGGTGAACCACAGTGGAGACCTGTGAGGAGATAACCGTATAGTGCATTAGAACAATCTCCTTAGAATAAGGCAGGAAGGTAGTAGTTACAAATGTGTGATCAGTCTCACCTACTAATTATATAGCTAAAGGTTCATTTGAGCCGAGGAAAGAAGACTCGCGGAGAAAGTCGAGCTTTAAATGAAATTCTTGTGTGGTAAAAAGCAGGGGCAGCTTGCACCTTTCGGTCCGTTTAACGTGTTAAGGACTCTAAAAATAATAACCCAAAAGAGAAAGCAATTTAGCTGACCGTCGAGCGACAGAGTCGCAAACAGTGGTTGTTCACAGCGGGCGGCATCTTACCGTGTCAATAAACAACACTCGAGGATTAGAGCCGGGTAGGTAGCAGATAGTACTTTTCGGTCCGTAAAGCGTGTTGACTAATCTAAAAGTAACCAATGGTAAAAAAGATTCAGCAAACTGTCGAGCAACTATGTAGCAGACAGTAGTGGTTCACAAAGGGCGGCGTCTTACCGCGAGAAAAAGCCACTCTCAAGGATCTGCGCCGGGAGGGTCGATACAATGTAGCCCTGGACGGGCGCCTGGAACAGAAATGACAGGATGCGTATAAGTTGGTTAAAAGGCGATCTTAAACGGACAAATTACTGCAAGGAATCAAGGGCGCTTACCGGCGTGTCAATTGCCCATAGTCCGGCGAAATTAGTTAGAAATGTTTAACTACAGAGGGGACAGATAAAAAGAAAAAACATGAGCTGAACCATTTAAAGAAAAACGGGTCAAATCCCGACGGGGTTTGCACGAAAGAGTACTTACAAAGCGTTCTCAGTCAGTTCATAAAACTCGGCGGCATCAAAACGGTCAGCACTGGTCACTGGCTCATGCGTAATAGCAAGTCATGGCTAAACTGATCTCACTTTATATATTTTCCTGGTGGGGCGGTCCGCCCACAACTTAAACCAGGGAGGGAAGTAAACTGCGGACCGGAGTGGAGGAATCCAGGGTAACAGCCTAGCTGAGAGAATAAAGGCCCAGAAGCACGAATTAAAGCTTGAAAATTTCACTCAATTCATTGAGCCCCGATACTGCAGTATCAAATTTAACTATAAGAGTTTAGATAGTGCTAAATTGAGGTCTCCTCCACGGGGATTTTTTTCTATTTTAGAGATCACTGTCCACTTTAGGTCAATGACTCGGTGTTGCAGTCGTGTCCAATGTAGCACCAAAGGGGCATTCTCAACTTTATTTTTGATCCTTGATTTGTGCTGTGAGATCCGCTGCCGGACCTCTTGGTTAGTCTTGCCTATGTAAAGTAACTGGCAGGGGCATGTAATGCCATAAACAACAAACTTGCTTTTGCAATTGCTTACAGTGTCATGTTTCCAAGAAATTCCGTTATGCTGGAACAAAGAACCTTCCACAGTGGATTCACAGCATAGACAAGTGCCACACCTGTGGTGTCCGAGGATGGGAGGCATCCCCATCATTTGGCGTAAAGTTAGAGTTTTAGGGACAGGCATGGCTGCTCGGACTATGTGGTTGGCAATATTGTTTTCTTTTTTAAATGCAAATAGGGGCTCATTCACGAGGCTGTCATCTAGATCCTTTATCAGATGCCAACTTTGTTTTATGACTTTTTTCAGACGATTAGCATTAGGACAAAAGGTCGTGACACATACCTGCCTTTTTAAATCCGATTTGGGTTTGCGTTCAAGAAGTGTCTCTCGTGGGGTCCATTGGGCTCTCCTAAAACAGTTTTTTACGAGTTTTTTGGGGTAACCCCTCTCACACAGCTTAGATGTTAAGTTTTCTGAGTGGAATTTGAAATCATCTGTAAAGGTGCAGTTTCTGCGGACACGCAGGAACTGCCCGTAAGGGAGGTTTTCTTTTAGATTACGTGGGTGGTTACTATTAAACATCAACGACTTGTTACGGTCTGTTGGTTTAATGAATAAGGAGGTGGCCAGTTTCCCTTCAGAAGGGAAGACCTCCACGTCGAGGAACGCAATCCTACTTGTAGATTCAGAGATGCTGAACTTTATGTCGGCAGTCCTGGCATTGAGCCATTGATGGAAGTTGGTTAGGGTGTCACTATCACCTGTCCATGTCATAAAAACATCGTCAATAAAACGGAGCCACGCTCCGATGTATTGACTGAAAGGATTGTTGTTATAGATGTATGCATTCTCGTACATATCCATAAACAATACTGCCAATCCTGGGGCAAAGGGGCAGCCCATGGCTACCCCCTTGACTTGGTAGTAAAATTCACCATTAAAACAGAAATAATTCTTTTTTAATGCGAATGTAGCCAGATCCACAATGAATTTAGTAGGCACACGCATGGGCCTAGGTCTGGAATCAAGGAAATAGGAGAGAACTGCTATAGCCTCATCCTGAGGAATATGGGTGTATAAAGCAGTTACATCTAAGGTAACTAGTCTGTCTCTGCCTGCACTGAAATCAATGTTTTCTAGTTTCTTGATAAAATCAGTGGTGTCTTGTAGGTAAGATTTAACCTGGATCATAAAGTCTTTGAGAAAACAGTCAACATATTTGGATGCCGGCTCTAGTACAGAACCACATCCTGCCACGATGGGTCTGCCTGGCGGATGGTCAGGATCTTTATGTATTTTAGGCAGTATGTAAAACATGGGGATTTTTGGATGTTTAGTTTTCAGATATTCAAATTCTTTCGGGCCAACAAAACCTAGATCAAAGCCTTCCTGCACGAGTGCAAAAAGTTCGTTCTGAAGGTCCGTGGTAGGATCTTTGTTGATCTTTCTGTAGCAGGTGGTGTCCTCTAGTTGCTTCATGATTTCAGAGGTGTAGTCCTGGCTGTCCCACACTACAATAGCACCGCCCTTATCGGCCTGCTTAATGATAACAGTGTTATCATTTTTCAGATTGTTTAGAGCCGTCATTTGGTTTTTAGTAGTATTATATTTAATGTATTTCTTTTCTTTTTCCATGGCTGTTATGGCAGACAATACACTTTTCTCAAAGATCAAAAGGTTTTTTGGAACTTTGTTGGCTGGCGGGCAAAAGGTGGACTTGTTCCTTAGGCCAGTGACCTCAGAGGGCTGGGTGATGGGGTTTTCACCGAAAAACGAAGTCAGACGTAATTTTCTACAAAATTCAATGAATTCTGACTTCATTTTCACGAAGTCAGTCCTTTTTGAGGGTACGAATGACAATCCTTTAGCTAGGATGCTTTCCTCGTCCGGTGTGAGGACTTTTTTAGACAAATTGAAAATAGGCGACGCATTTAGTTTTTGTAGTGCTGTCGTCTTGTTTTCATCTCCCATTGGATGTTGTTTCTCACCCGGCCCCTGGGGAGTGTCTGGCCTCTCCCTAAAAAATTCGGCGATTGATTTTGTTGTTGCTGTTGATTGCTGTTCCAATTGCGGTTTCTATTTGGGCGATTGTAATTGCCAGTGGATTCGCTGTCTGTACCCGACGAGGAGGTATCGGAGAACGAAATAAATTGTCTACGAGACCTACCCTGGTTTCCTTGAAGGAAACGTCTAGATTCTGCTTTGGAATAGAAATCAGCTTGTAAATAGGGATATATATTCTCTAATGAAAAACCTTTTTTATCTTTTTCGAATTGGTTGGATTTTTGAGTTATAGTGTGGTCTTTAAACTCTTGTATTTCTTTGGCAACCTTTTCCAAAAGGGCCTTAGCGTCTGCTATAGTTGGGTTACCACTAATTTCGGACTCTAATTTAGCAATTTCAGCTAATTCCTCTTTAGATATTCTGACAGCTGTCTCAACTGTCAGCATCATAAGATCTCTGCTACATTTGGTTTCTATCATAGAGAAACCTTTTTTGAATATCGGATCCTCTGTAAAAATTACAGGAATGTTCTTAATTTGTAGACCAGCCGGGATGGTGCCTTCTCGGAGGTGCTGCAACAAAAAATGACCATGAAGGTCTGTCCTAATCTGCTTCTTTTTCAAACAAATGAGTTTGTCTGATTCGTTGGATGTGGTAGCTGTCTCACTTAGGGTGACTGAGGAGAAAACAGGAGGGTCACTAAGGAAGTTTCTAATGTGGTCTTCTGAGTAAGCGAAGGTGTCTTTCTCTGGCATTTACTCTATAGAAAGAAGAAAGGAAAGAAGGAAAAAGAATTTAGCAACATATAACAACACTACAATAAGGCACAAAACCCAGGGAACTTTCGAAGGGAGAAGTGGAAAAAGGAGGCGCCTGGTCAACCTTTGATCCAAAATTTAATGGACAAACACAAAAGTCCTCGCGAGCCAGCGCCCGCTATATTAACCAAAAAACAACTAAGGGTTGGCTCTAATCAGCAAGGCTGAGCCGTGAAAGTAGATAACAAAAGAGAATTGCCAATGCTGATAAACAAACGATTCATGTATTTTTAAGTAAAGTACTTGAAACAAAATTCAAGACCAATAGCTAATTAATAACTTTTATTATTCTTTAGAGTTTTATCAACACAACAACTCATATATTTAACGATTGCATATTCCAAGAGACACACATAAAAACCATATTAAACAGGGGGTCGATTTTTAGGAATCATTCAGCATATCACACATATCCCAGACATACACAATGCAACCATTCAAGGGAGGGAAAAGGTACAATGGCTTAGAGCAATACAAAAAATGTTCAAAAAGTTTTTCAATATTTACAAGATAGTACAAGGCGAACAGGGAAGGAAATTGAGAAAAGAAGCCAAGGTCTGCGAGGCACTTAACAACCTGGTTGCTTAATGGTTAATCTAATAAACAGTACATTCCTATAGAAAAATTATATGTTATTTAGAACAGGTAATGTACAAGAAAATGGGGACAAGCAACAAAATAATTCATGACATCAGTGCTTGTCACTTTTGCAGACAACTGTATGGCTATGGCCTACGCGTTTCGAATCCCGTTGGGTTGTGGGGATTCTCTTCAGGGCCTGGGGTTTTCTCTAGAAAGAATAGAGAAAAAAGAGAAGAAAACAAGAAAAAGTAAGGAATTACAACATACTCCAATTTGTTTTTTCAAGAGATCAACATCAGGCGCAACACTTAGTGACCACCTTTTCTCTATACAGACTTACCAAAGGGCAACAGAATGCGGGAAATGGTGGGGCCTCAACTTTGTAATGGGATGGAATATGGCAGAATCTGGAAGGGTTAAAACATGGCTGAAGTCAGGGGATTGAAAACAAGGATGGAGGGCTATCAGTGTAACTGGGGGCTGCACATTTACTTACTTTTCTTTCAAGAGAGAGATTTTCACGGGGGGTGAACCACAGTGGAGACCTGTGAGGAGATAACCGTATAGTGCATTAGAACAATCTCCTTAGAATAAGGCAGGAAGGTAGTAGTTACAAATGTGTGATCAGTCTCACCTACTAATTATATAGCTAAAGGTTCATTTGAGCCGAGGAAAGAAGACTCGCGGAGAAAGTCGAGCTTTAAATGAAATTCTTGTGTGGTAAAAAGCAGGGGCAGCTTGCACCTTTCGGTCCGTTTAACGTGTTAAGGACTCTAAAAATAATAACCCAAAAGAGAAAGCAATTTAGCTGACCGTCGAGCGACAGAGTCGCAAACAGTGGTTGTTCACAGCGGGCGGCATCTTACCGTGTCAATAAACAACACTCGAGGATTAGAGCCGGGTAGGTAGCAGATAGTACTTTTCGGTCCGTAAAGCGTGTTGACTAATCTAAAAGTAACCAATGGTAAAAAAGATTCAGCAAACTGTCGAGCAACTATGTAGCAGACAGTAGTGGTTCACAAAGGGCGGCGTCTTACCGCGAGAAAAAGCCACTCTCAAGGATCTGCGCCGGGAGGGTCGATACAATGTAGCCCTGGACGGGCGCCTGGAACAGAAATGACAGGATGCGTATAAGTTGGTTAAAAGGCGATCTTAAACGGACAAATTACTGCAAGGAATCAAGGGCGCTTACCGGCGTGTCAATTGCCCATAGTCCGGCGAAATTAGTTAGAAATGTTTAACTACAGAGGGGACAGATAAAAAGAAAAAACATGAGCTGAACCATTTAAAGAAAAACGGGTCAAATCCCGACGGGGTTTGCACGAAAGAGTACTTACAAAGCGTTCTCAGTCAGTTCATAAAACTCGGCGGCATCAAAACGGTCAGCACTGGTCACTGGCTCATGCGTAATAGCAAGTCATGGCTAAACTGATCTCAGTGCCTCGCAGACCTTGGCTTCTTTTCTCAATTTCCTTCCCTGTTCGCCTTGTACTATCTTGTAAATATTGAAAAACTTTTTGAACATTTTTTGTATTGCTCTAAGCCATTGTACCTTTTCCCTCCCTTGAATGGTTGCATTGTGTATGTCTGGGATATGTGTGATATGCTGAATGATTCCTAAAAATCGACCCCCTGTTTAATATGGTTTTTATGTGTGTCTCTTGGAATATGCAATCGTTAAATATATGAGTTGTTGTGTTGATAAAACTCTAAAGAATAATAAAAGTTATTAATTAGCTATTGGTCTTGAATTTTGTTTCAAGTACTTTACTTAAAAATACATGAATCGTTTGTTTATCAGCATTGGCAATTCTCTTTTGTTATCTACTTTCACGGCTCAGCCTTGCTGATTAGAGCCAACCCTTATTTGTTTTTTGGGAGAGGATAGAGGCCTGAACCACCAGTTGCCGAGTGGGAGGGTCGAAGAATTTGAGGACAGGTCTCAGTCCTCGCAGAATACCAAAGCAGGTAGCTGCTGTCTTCTTTGTGTGGCTGGTAAAAGAGAGGTTAGGATCCAGCCAAACCCCCAGATTTTTTACTTTGGCCGCTGGGATGGGGGACACCCCCAATTCGGGAGGCCACCACTGATCTCCCCATAGTTCCGCCTGCTTCCCTAAAACTAGGACCTCGGTTTTCTTAGCATTAAGCTGTAAGCAATTACTGCGCATCCAGTTTGCCACAGCTATAAGTCCTGCGCGGAATCTGGGCGCAGTCACCTCAGGGTCCCCACTGAGTGTCACCGCCAGCTGCGTGTCGTCGGCATACGATGTCATGGTAAGCCCACACTGCCTGACGACAGCAGCCAGCGGTGTCACATACAGGTTGAACAGTGTGGGGCTCAAAGCAGAGCCCTGGGGGACTCCCAGTCCCAGAGAGTGGAAAGAGGACTGGCCAGGTGGAATGGCTACTTTGAAAAACCGTTCCGAAAGGAAAGAGCAGAACTATTGAAGAGCCTTCCCCTCAATACCCACTTCCTCCAAACGCCGCAGCAAAATGTCATGAGACACCGTGTCGAACGCGGCGCTCAGGTCTAACAATAGGAGCGCCGCTGTCTGCCCCGTGTCCAGCACAGAACGCAAATGCTCTATCATAAAGAGCAAAGCAGTTTCAGTGCTGTGTTGTGCGCGAAACCCATTTTGACTCTCGTCAAGGATATTATTACGAGAGAGGTGGGCAGACAAGATGGAGTTCACGTGTGCCTCAGTGACCTTGGCGGTCCAAGGCAGGAGGGAGATGGGCCGGTAATTCTCGGGGAGCAAGGGGTCTAAGTTGGGTTTCTTCAAAATAGGACTGACCACAGCTTGCTTCCAGGAGGAAGGAACCACGCCCTCACTGAGTGAGAGATTAATCAGGTCCAATATGGGCTCACGACAGAGGGCGGGAGAAGAGTAAAGAACTCCGGCTTCAGCGGGTCTAAGGGAGAGCCAGATTTAATTTTGCGACTCAGAGTGTCAAATGCCTCCTTAGACATGGCAGGCAAAGAAGGCAGAGTTTCAAAAACTGAAACCTGCACATCACTAAGCAATAGCGTGTGCAGGAAACTTATGTGTGCTCCTACCTAGCGCAAGCATTATTAAAGGTCCCAATGGGTGGGAGCAGACATGTTTTCCCTACCCACAGGAATGTGCTCCTGCAGACAGGGTAACACACATTGCTCTCGCCGGGACGGAACAAACAAAAACTGCTGCTCCCAACTGGGTGAGAGCAATGCCAGCTCCCTCAGCACCCAGGATGGGTTCATGCAAGGAGCTGACTGGGGCAGCGAGGCCCAGGGGCACTCGCTGCAGCCCCCAGCTTACTGTATGGAGGGTGCCCCAAGTGAACACCTAGGGCACCCACCCACGAGCACCACAGTGTCAAGGGATGAGTTCCCTGGGCCACTATAGGCTCCGGAAAGGGGGTGCTCGTGCCCCCTTCTCCTTCATTTAAGTTTGGCACTGGGGCATGGGGTTAGAGGAGACATGTGCCCCTGTCCCTTTAAAAAAAAAAGGCCCCAGGGGGTGGGATCCCTGCAGTCTGAAGTGCCTTAGGGATGTGGGTTATGTGGCCAGACCCTGTGGCCAACACCATGCCACACATGGCTGAAGGTCGTGAACAGTGTAGAGTTAGCTGCCTGCCGGGGGGGCAGGCCCTGTGGCCAACCCTATGCCTCGCATGGCCAAAGGCCATGCACAACGTGGGTTTGGCTGCCTACAGGTGGGCAATAGGGCTAAGGATGATGGGATTCCTAGGGCATGTAAAGGTTTGGAGAGGAGGTTGTGTACCCCCACTCCTTAAAAAAGAATATGTCCCCAGCAGATCGGGTAAAGGGGGACTGCTCAGGGAGGGGGGCCACATGCTATCTCCCCTTTTAATGAATGTTTGTTCTGGGGGATGGGGTCCTGAGGTCTTCCAAGGCATGCCGAAGGGAGCTGCATGCCCCATCACCTTTAAATGAAGCTGGGCCATGGATATTTGGTCCACAGGGCCCTTGGCTGGATGCAGGACCTGGCCACAGGCCAGGCCCTATGCCCAATCCAGCACCACAGGCACTGCAGCCAACCTTACCCTGTGCATGGCCTTTGGTCGTGAGCCATGATGTTGGGTTTATGTATGGTAATAAAATATTACTAATAAACCTAGAAAGTCATTGAAAAAATAATTTTAAAGTGGCATTATAGTTAGGAATTGTAATTATATCTTATGTGACATAATGAAAAAGCCTAGGGAATTTGCTGAATAACTAAAGGTTAAAGGGATGTTATTGTTAGGTCAAAATGTCAATTAAAACATACTGTTTTTAAACTGATAGAAACACTGAAATTCACCAGTTATAGTTATCTAAAGTAACTGTCTCTCGTACCATAAAGTAACTATAACTCACACCCTCATCATGCATTGCTAATTACCTCCCATATCCCATAACTCATGACATGTTTTATGACATCACTAGTAACATCACAGCAACATCTGAAATGACATCATTCATGACAACACTGTGCATGGTTGGTGAGTGAGTGAGTTGTAGTTACTGCAGTGAAAGCCAGTACAGCACTTATCAAACCTAAACTGAAAGTTCACTAACATTAGTTGATTGGGAACATGAATACTTAAAGCATCAGAACATCCACAATGAAAGTGGGCACCTTGCACCAGTTCAAATGACCCTCATGGTGATTAGGTCATAGCTAACCTTTATAGAAAGCTATCCCGGTGGTAGCAATGGAAAGCAGCCTTCAGTCTAAGTCTTGAAGGAATGTAAAGCAACTTATTTTACCAGAAGAGAACCTCCTTAGTGATCAAATGAAAGGAGAACCACACAAGTGTTCTATACATTTTTTTTTAATTCATTACTAAACACTCTGGGCCAAATCTCTATATGAGATTAGAACATAAGGCACACAATATTTAATCAATAGAACATCAGTAAACAGCACAATACACAGCGGGCTCCAGGGAGAGACCGAACCATATACTAAAAAAATGGTATAACAATAATGACTTCACTATACACAGGGCCTAGAGCCAATAGAATCGCTGGGACCCCAAGGAACCACCCAAAGGAGTGACACAGGGAGCCCACGGAGGTCAGGTGCAGTGTGGGAACACAGATGGTGCTTCGTACAACTCTATGGGAAAGTCATGTTTGGAAAATTACAGCTTAAAGACACTTTGGAGAGGACTTCAAGCAAACCCTTTGGAACATAGCAGGTTCTAAAGCAGGCATCCTTGTGAGTACTGAGGTACCTGTGTTACCTATCCCAAAGGAGCCGGGTGAATAGGGGTCAAGTGTTTTCAATGGCATGATGCGAAGAAGTGCTGCTGCCGAGAAGATAAAAAGTGTCCGGTGGAATCCAAGCCTGGATCTGAGGTGAGAAGAACTTGAAAGTGGAGGGGACAGAGTCTGGGTCACTTCAGGTTGACCAGGGACTCGATAGACGAATGCCCACCGATGTCGGAGGCTTCAGGTGTGAAGATAGGATGCTTGACTCTGCAGCCGCAGGGACCAGGAGATTTCAATGATGACCAAAATCTGGAGGTGAGCTGTTCCATGAAGGATGTCGAGTGCTGAGGGGTCAGTGTCCATATTGAACGCCAACAAGCCTTGGCAAAGGCAACCCACATGGGCAGAGGAAACAGGTCACGGTGTGGACGAGCAAGGTCCAGGAGACTCTCCAAGCTATGGGGAGTCAGGGCACATCTGGAGCAACGAGGGAAGCCCAATGAAAATCTAAGTGAACCTCGCCAAGACCCACAGGCCAATGGACCAGGGATCACAAGGAGACATTGAGCAAATTCACAAAGCACCAACCCACAGAGCACTCGTTGGAGTAGAGGCTGGAAATCTTCAATGAAAATGCTGCTCTGGTTGGCACTACATGTAGTAAAAAAGCACAGCCTCAGGAATTTCCAAAAGCATATGCTGCAGCAAAAGTGCACAGGGGTTCAGATTGCACGGTCCCCACAACGGATACTGGTCTCAGGATTGCTAAGAAGGCAGATCGACCTCAGGGACATTCTGAAACCCACCTCCTGTGTTGCAGAAATCTTCGGAGTCCTCAGGAGCTTGGGAGATGCAAACCAGTCAGATGCATCTAGGTGCCTGCTGCTGCAGGGGAGTAACTACTTTACTCCAAAGGAGATTCTTCTGTCATCCAGCAAAGTGTAGACTGTCGAAGTACTTGGTTTCTGTTGCAGAGTTTTGCCAGGGTAAAATCCATAGTCTTGGAATCAAGTTTCCCACTCTATACCCAGGGAAGGAGTTGGACTGACTCCGGGGACCCTCCTAGGGGAGGGGGCAGGACAGAGGAGTTGCTACACCCATGTTCCTTGTCCAGTTTTGTGGCAGAGCAGAAGCAAATAGACCTAGAACTGGTTTGAGCTGGACTATACAAGGGGACACCAAATGTGCCCCCAGTGCAGACTTTCTGGCACTCTCAGAGTGCACCCACCCAGCCCCAATACACTAAAGCCTGTCTGGGAGGAAGTCAACGCTCCCTGTGACAGGAAACCTATTTTCAGGCCTTACTCTGCTTGAGCTTGGCAGCAGGAGGGTAGACTCGTGTCTGTGGCGGGCAGCATTCATTTTCTGATGCCCAGGTCGAGAAAGCTGGTTACGGGTAGACCGTTGATCCACAGAAGTCCCTCTAGGAGGGTGGAATCATACCTCCCCCGCCAATTACTGGTGGGGAGGTATGATTCCAAGGTGTTTGACACCAAACACGACATGTTTCCAAGCAGTCATTTTAAAGTTAGCACTTACCGCGATGTTAAAATGCACTTAAGTATTTATGGTTGGTTGTATCACAGACAACCCCGGAGAATAGGTTACGAAGGCTGAAGAGGGGCCCTACCCATGCAGGGGCATCCTCTCACACAAAGCCCAGCACCCTGCCTTCAGGATTTTTAAGGACTGACATAGGTGTTTCTATGTGTAGTGATTTAGACTAGATATAGGGAACCTATATCTAAGTAAAGGGTGCATGCACCTCCTTGCTCAGGCTGCAGCTGCGGACATGTGGTGTAATTTTTAATAGCCTCTCAGGGGTGGCACAATGCATGCTTCAGCCCCAGGGGGGCCTCTGGGGGTACCTATGCTCTGGGTATATGGTGTACCATATACTAGGGAGTGATAAGGGTACCCCAGAATCCAATCTGTTTTTTTTTTTTAACACATTTTATTATTGAAGTTTTTGTATCAAGTTTCAACTAGTAAAGAAAATGCATATATTGACATCCAAACAATTCAAAATCATTTTACATAATACAGTTTCCAAAATTACTCAAAGAATGATTTCCAAATTTTATCAAATTTCCTTATCCCCCCAATTCGCTTTGCATAACGAAATTCGCTTGTTCTAACATTTCTCATTTTCAGAAGCCAGATATTAAACACAGGAGCTTGAGTTGATTTCCAATTCTGTAGAACCAAGGACCTCGCAACTGCCATCACAATAAATAATAATTTAACCGACTGTCCTAACAAGCCGAGATCACTATCATATCCATTAAATATTAATTTAACATTATAATCAATCTGAATCCCACAAAACTTTTGTAAGTATTCGAATATATCAGTCCAAAAGGGAACGATTTTAGTACAGTGAACTGTAATGTGGGGCCAATTGGCGGGACTATGTTGCTTACATCTAAAACAGACAGCATTAACTTTCGTAAACATTTTTGAGATGACAGCAGGAGTTCGATAAAGAAGCCATTTAGTAAAAAAAATCATTCTCCTCCAATTAGATCCACGAAGAACACTAAAATTCAATTTGTTTATACACTTCCAGGTATTCATAGTAAGAGCATGATTTTCTTGTTCTTGCCATTTTTTAATGGCTCTTGTACTAGGGTCTAAATCAGTGTATTGAGCCAAATAACGTTTCCATGCTCCTGGTTTCTTATTCTGAGAAATCAGAAATAGATCATCCGACAGCTGACAAGGAGAATCAATCATTCTTACTTCCACTTGTCCCAGAACTTTAAAAATCGAAACATATGAGTTAAATAACATAAACTTCCCTGGGATTAATTGTTGCATTTCTCTTGGTGACAGCCAAGTCCCTTCTCTTATAAAGTCAAATAAAGTACTAAACCCAGCTCGCTCCCATTGATAAACAATATCAGATCCGATTTTAATTCTCATAAAAATGAGAGCATTCCTTAGAGGAGTTCTAGAATTGAACTGCGGAAGAGAATATTTTTTCAGGAGAGCGTCCCGACGTTTAAAAAACCAATACATTATTTTATATCGAGTGAGTTTTGGCGATTTAGGGATGTGCAAAGGAACAGGGGTTTGAGCCTCTTGACTAATTTTGTCAAAGAAAAAATTAATAAAAAAATTTGGATTCTGTCTTTCTGATTTAAATCGTTCTAAATACTGAGCAAAATATGCGCTACAATAATCTCTGAGATTGGGGAGAGATAAGCCTCCCAATTCAGTATCTACGTAAAGTATCCTTATCGCTATCCTGGGGCGTTTTTTAGCCCATATGAAATTCGGGAATAGGGATTCTACTTTAGAAAAA
Source organism: Lissotriton vulgaris (assembly GCF_964263255.1). Taxonomy (NCBI): domain Eukaryota; kingdom Metazoa; phylum Chordata; class Amphibia; order Caudata; family Salamandridae; genus Lissotriton; species Lissotriton vulgaris. The sequence goes on along the minus strand of NC_141694.1, from coordinate 790,641,582 downwards.
AAACTACTGGGTAGAAAGCATGGGACAGCTGAAAATAAAAAATTGAATAGTGGTAAAACAGACATCTTTATCAGTGCCACCCGTCCCATAATAGAGAGTGGTAGTGAGCCCCATCTAGTAAATAAGGATTGAACTTTTTGTACAAGTGGGTCAAAATTCAACGTAAATAACTCAGCAACCAAGGTGGAAAACATAACCCCTAAATATCGTTTTGGTCTTGGATTGATACAGCCAGCTAAATCCGCGTGTAAAACCACCTCCCCGCCACCACATACTAAAATTTCAGTTTTTTTTTTGTTAATTCGGTATCCTCCTAGAGCCTCAAATTCTTCAAAGAGCTGCAAAACAGCGGTTTGAGATTGGATATCTGTCTTAGTTATCAACATGATATCATCGGCATAGAGTTTAATTTTTGCCATAGATGTAATAGGTGGAGGGATATTTACAGATTCACGGATAGCAATGGCTAGCGGTTCAATAAAAAAAGCAAAAAGGATAGGGGATAAGGGGCAACCCTGTCTGGTGCCCCGTTCGACCGAAACTGCGCCCACCATAACAGAATTTATAATTATATTTGCTCTGGCACCCGTGTATAAATTTTGGATTAAACTAATAATTTGTGAAGGGATACCAAAGTGTTTTAAAATAACAAATAAAGTTGACCAAACTACTAAACCAAAAGTATTCTCCGCATCTAATAATAAAATTAAGGCCGGGACTTTTTTAACTTAAAAATAATCTAACGCTTCTGTAAGAAAATGGGTATTAGTTGCTAATTGCCGGCCTGCCACAAAACCATTCTGATCTAGGTGGATAAGATCTGTTGCAATTGAATTAAAACGTATTGCTAGTAATTTCGTAAGAATCTTATAGTCGGTATTAAGTAGTGTAATAGGTCGGTACGAGTTAGGGTCTTTTGAATCTTTACCTTTCTTAGGAAAACTAACAACGGTCCCCTCCCCAAAAGAATACGAAACTTGACCACCCATTAACATATGGTTGAATAATTGCAATAATAAATCAGAGAGCGGAGAGAAAAAACTCTTAAAAAATTCAGCCGGAAAGCCATCGGGGCCACAAGCTTTACCAATTGGTAAGTTTTTAACCACTAGTTCTAATTCTGGTTTGGTAAATAACCGTTGCATTGAATCACTATCTATGTGTGATAGAGAGGGCATAATATGCTTGGTTAAAAAATGTGAGAGCTTAGAATGGTCTATAATTTGCTGCTGACTATATATCTGTTTATAGTGGGACAACATAATGGAACCAATAGCATCCGTCTGTGAAACTTCAACTTGAGTGACAGGGCATTTTAAAGAATGGATTAATTTTGCGGTGGCTTGCTCTTTTGCCTGCCAGGCAAGGAGCTTCCCGGAGAAATTACTCTCCTCGTAAACCCTCTGAGATTTTATTAAGAATTGCTGTTCACTCTGAGAAAAAAGGAGCGTGTTAAGTTCACGTTTAACCTCATTTAATTCTTTTTGCACATCACTCGAGGGGTTCACTTGACGCTGCAGAGTAAGTGAGTGGATTTTTTGATAGAGTAAGGTCTTAGTTTGTTTAATAATACGCCATTCTTCTGCATCTTTACTAATTATGATCCCACGAATAAAAGCTTTTAGTGAATCCCAAACAATATGAAGTGGGGCTGTCTGTAGATTGCGAGCTATAAATTCAGAGATTTCTAATTCTAAAAAAGAAATCCAGTTACTGTCCTGCAAGTGCATTTTAATAAATATCCATCTTTTTAATGATTTCATCTCTTCACCTACTTCAAATTCAATTAGCAACATTGCGTGGTCTGAAAAGCCATTATGAAATCATTTTTGATAGGAAAATGTTAATACTCTTGAAGCTAGAAAGAAATCTAATCGCAATGATGATTTATGTCTCCCAGACCAACACAAAAATTCTTTTTTCTGTGGAAATTTAACACGCCACGGATCACAAAGATCCAGTAAAGATATATTCTGCATATATTCTGCATAATGGATCTTCTTGATTTTGGTTTAGATTGTTTTCTTGGTCTACTGGTGGAATCTAATTTTAAATCTATAAGGATATTGAAATCCCCACCTATCACTATGTCCCCCCTGACTAACAATAAGGATTGAAATAACTTGTCATAGATTGGGGCGCAGTCTTCCACGGGGGCATAGAAACTAACGAATGTAATTGGTCTTTTCCTACCTTTTATTAGGCACGTAACACAAAACACCACCGTCCTGTCCCCCCATCTTCATGCTGTACAATTTCTACATCTAAATTCTGATTAAGAAAGATAGCAACCCCACTTTTAGCCGCAGATATATGAGTTTCTTGAAGCAATACGACAGCTGGTCTTGAAGCAATACGACAGCAATCCAATCTGGAGTGTACCTAAAGTACATGCAATCACTATACCGGAAAAAGCAGATAGACTTGGGTCCTGAACAACAGGATCCCAGTCAGTCTAAGTCAGAAACAGTGATATATCAGCAAAAGGTGGGGGGAACCATAAGAGGCAGATTCTACTCTCCTACACCCAACCCCCCTAACCTTGACCAGTTGAGTCTTCATGTTATAAGTGGAAATATATTGAGAGTTCATCTGCTTTGGCATGGTTACTCCCAGGACTATGTTCCACTGTATAGCCCATCCACTGTAGGGAAATGGACAACCTCAAAAGTTTGGGGTATTCACCCTTCATCTGTTTTAACCATAAGAGGGGCTGGTGGTCTGTTTGAACAATGAAGTGAGCGCCAAACAAGTATTGCCTCAGCTTCTTCTTGGCGAAAACCACAGCAAAGGCCTCCCTCTCAATAGCTAACCAACGTTTCTCTCTGGGGGGCAGCCTTCTGCTAATAAAAGCTACTACCTGATGCTGACCTCTTCATTCAGTTGTGATAACACAGCCCCTACCCCCAACTCAGATGAATCAGTTTGAACAATGACTTGTTTGGAATAGTCAGGACTTTGCAGAATGGGAGCAGTGCACATGGCCTCCTTCAGGTCATCAAATGCCTTTTGACAACTAACTGTCCACTGAACTTTCTTAGGCATTATTTTGGAAGTTAGATCATTCAAAGGGGTCACTATGGATCCATATCCTTTGACAAACCTCCTGTAATACGGAGTCAGAACCAAGAAAGCTCTGACCTGAGTTTGGGTAGTTGGAGCAACCCAGTCCACGATGGTCTGGATTTTGCTCTGCAATGGTTGAACCTGACCTCCACCTACAAGGTAGCCTAGGTATACAACCGTACTCTGCCCTATCTGGCACTTGGTGGCCTTCATAGTGAGGCCTGCTTTTTGCAGAGCCCCTAAAACATTTCTCAGGTGGACCAGGTGATCCTCCAAGGTGGAGCTAAAGACAGCAATATCATCTAGATAAGCTGCACTATAGGCTTCCAAGCCTGTATGGACTTTGTTCACCAACCTTTGAAAAGTGGCAGGTGTATTCTTCAAGCCAAATGGCATCACCACAAGCTGGTAGTGCCCACTAGGGGTTGAAAATGCTGTTTTTGGTTTTGCATCCTCAGCTAATCTGATTTGCCAGTAACCAGCTGTCAGGTCACGTTTACTCAGAAACTTGGCTATAAGTTCATCTGCCCTGGGTATTGGATGGGCATCAGTCCTAGTGACTGCATTGGGACCTCTGTAGTCAACACAGAACCTAATCTCTCTCTTACCACCCTGGGTGTGAGGTTTTGGTACCAAGACTACAGTTTGCTGCTAGTCAGTGAGGCTGCCTGCCAGGCTATACCATCAACTGAACCATCATCAGGGTTCTGTGAGAGCAGGTCAGAAGGTGGATCACTCTCTTCCTCCTATCCCTCATCAGTAGCCATGAGCAAGCCCATTTCTGCCATGTCCACATATGGCTTGAGCCTGTTTACATGGAGTACCCTATGGGGGCTTCTGGGAGTTCCAAGGTCCACCAGGTAGGTAACCTCTCCCTTTTGCTCAATGATAGTATGAGGTCCACTCCACTTGTCTTACAGGGCTGCTGGGGCCACAGGTTTCAACAGCCATACTTTCTGTCCTGGCTGATAAACAGCGCCAACAGCCTTTTGGTCATGCCAGGCCTTTTGTAATTCCTGGTTAGCCTCAAGGTTTTTGGATGCCTACTTCATGTACTCAGCCATCCTGGAGCGGAGACTAAGTACATAGTCCACCATCCCTCCTCCACTAGACATAAAGGACCCCTAACTGGATGTCCAACCAGAGTTCAAAAGAGCTGTCACCAACCCCCTTCTGAGGAACCTCTCAGTAGGCAAAGAGAAGGCAGGGCAAAAGGATGTTCCATCTATGCCTGAGCTTTTCAGCGAGACCTTTAATCATGCCCTTGAGCATTTTGTTGAATCTCTCAACTAACCCATTGCATTGTGGGTGATAAGGGGTTGTAAATTTACTGCACACTCCTTCCACATAGCAGTAAAGTAACCAGACATAATGTTTGCACCTCTGTCGGATACTACCTCCTTAGGAAAACTCACCCTGGAAAAGATTCCCAGGAGGGCTCTAGCCACAACAGGAGCTGTGGTAGATCCTCAGTGGAATTGCTTCTGGATACCCAGTGGCATGTTCCACCACCACTAGTATGAATCTGTACCCAGATGCAGTCTGAGGATCCATGGGACCAACAATGTCAATTCCAACCTCTCAAAGGAAACCCCCACCACAGGTAGTGGTATCAGGGGGCCTTTGTAGTACCACCTGCCTTACCACTGGCTTGGCAAGTGATACATGAGCAACAAAACTCCTTTGTGTCCTCTGACATGTGAGGCCAAGTCTGTCCCAGGTCTTGTTTTGGCCTAAGTATCCTGCTAATGGGATATCATGTATTGTATTTTTAAGGGTTCTTAGCCTAAGACCCCTTTTTTCCCCAGGAGTGAAGAGAGTGTCCTTTCCTTTCTTAGAGATACCGCTACCCCATACTTGAGATAACACACAAAAGGGAGCCAATATGTCCAAAAAAGGAGGGACCAAGAGCAGCAAACCAAGAAGTCCCACAGCAGCCGACAGTGAGAAGGACACATTCAGCAAGAAGGCAAAAGAGCTATCTGAGAGGAAAAACAATATGATATCAGACAGTGATACAAACGCGCAAGCAAACACTAAACAATCACTATAGGTATTGTGCACTCTTCCACTTACTTGTTCACAGAACTGGTAGAAAGTGATGGTCTTTTTATAGTAGCGATTTCCCAGCCTTGAGCACACACTAGAGTCTGTAGGCTGGCAGGTACAAGAAGAGCTTTTAGTGTCCACATAACATAAATCCCAGCGCTCCTGCGCTATAACTCATTAACCACTAAATATAGGAAATAACAAGGCAAGCTCCAAAATTAAGAAAAAAATATATATTCCTCATGCAGAATTGTGCTTTCCCAAACACTGATTTAAAGTCCTTGTCAGTGCTGCAGTCCAAAAAAACGAGAAAGGAAAAGCTTGTAATCACGGAGCTCCCAAGGAAGGCGGGGTGTCCCCCGCTGGTTTCAGCTGCTCAAACTCAATTAACACGGAATCGCGTTACACTGAAGAGCAGCTGAATTGAATGAAAACAAAAATTACAGGCATGAGGAAGGGTAATTCACTGCACAACCCTCACAGAGGATTAACAAAGCAGGAAACTCTGCTTGGGGCAAAGTAGAAAGAGTTTCCACGGCGCCTTGGTTCTGGAGGAGGGATGACGTACGCTGGGGGGGCGGGAGGTAAAGGAAACACGAACAGAATACAGCACGACTCCAAAAATGAATGGCCAAACACAGGGAATTGCGCGGCCTCGTGCTATTGCAGCATACCAACTAGGAACCCAAAAATTGCGGCTCACAGACACTAGAGAGGCTGAGGAAAAGCAGGAATCCAACAAACAGGAGAGCACGGCCAAGATCCAAACGAAGAAAGCCAAGCACTGGCGACAGGTATCAGCTGGATTATATCTTCCCCATCATCTGACCATTCCTAGAGCTTCATGGGAGAGTGCACAATCCCCTCCTGCCTCTAGGCTTTCTGGGAGATGTAGTCCCTTAATAGCACATAACGCCCGACTCCTAACATCGTGTGCCAGTGTCAATGGGAAGCCCCTAAACCTCAGAGGAATAACCAACCTCCTGGTTGCACCAGGTTTGGGGTGTCTACCCTCTCAGTATGAGAGTCCATCATCCCAGTAGATCCTGTGGGACCCACTGGCACGCCCAGCAGCCTCAGCAGCAGCTTGCTGTCTGAGGGGTTCAAGAGAAGGGCAGCTCTGATGCTCCTGGCTCAGGTCTGCCCTGGAAGGCCCCCCTGTCTCCAAGAACTCAACCTTATCCGGTCCAAGTTCCTCTGAGACAGTTCTTCCTCAGGACTAAGATCATCTTCTTCAAGAGACTGATCTGTACTCTGAAGCAGGGGGGGAGATACTGCCTTACCACTACTGCTACTTCACTTGGAAGGCACCTGGTCCATTTTTCCAGGATCCAGGGCCTGTTCAGTGAAATACATTTTTGCCTGTGACCTAGTCATGGCAAACACCTTTGCAGGGATGCCTAGAATGTCTGCATGTGTCCTGAGTTCCACTTAAGCCCAAACTGACATTTCCAAATCATTGCCCAATAAGCATTCAACAGGGAGGTCTGAGCTACCCACAACTTTCTTAGGGCCAGGTACGCCTCCCCAGGTGAAATTCACAACTGCCAAGGAATGGTCTGTCCTGACATTGCTTGCATTGGTCACTTGGTACATCTCATCAAGTATGATCTGTTCGGGTCCCACAAGATCTTTTGTCACCATTGTGACACTTGCACTTGTGTCCCTGTATGCCATGGCCTCTGTACCATTGATCACAGGCTGTTGTCTGTACTTGCCCAGATTACTGGGACTGACAAATAAGAAAGCAATATCCATGCCTCCATCACAGACTAAAACAGCCCGAATTGGAAATCTGACTAGGCCCTATTCTGTGTACCACCACTTTGAACTGAGCTAGGGGGAACAGTTACCTTAGGGGCAGTGGTGGCTGGAGTAGATTCCTTGGCCCTTAGACAACTGACATCTTTTGTCCAATGGGTCTTCTCTTTACAGATATGACACCAAGGTTTCTTTTTGCCTTTTCCCTTCTTTGATTGTGACTCCCCCTGTTAGAACTGGGGGTCTCTAGTTGGCAAAGGTAGGTACCTTTGACAAAATAGGGACCCTTGCTTCTAGAATTAGAATTAGAATTGCTTTATTCGATTTTAACAATAAAGAAAATCATAAAAGCGACAAATATATATACAACATTTCATATTAAATAACAACCACATTTTTAAAAACATTTAAAAATATTATTAAATTGGTACATTGTCAATCTAAAGCATTAAAAAAATTAACAGATCATAGAATTCCGTTTCCACAGAATACTTTTTAAAAAACCAATCATGATCATGATACATTTTCCATTTTCCAATTGCTGTAGGCTTAAATACGCTGGTCGACATTGCCGCCAAAAACCCTGTCTCAAGTAATGTTTAATCCATCTTCTGCATTCATTCTCATAATGCTTACAGAATAGGATTACATGAAATGTAGATTGTGATGATAAATTATCACACGGGCATAGTTCCAAATTCCTAGACCAATCGTTTTTTGTTGGAAAAGTTACTAGACAATGAAATAAATCAAATCTAAACCTAGTCAAGATAAAACGGTCGAAGCCCATAATACAAAGAATTAAATAGGGTTCGATCGCATAACAGGACAAGGACATTTGATGTTGAATTACTGTTTTTTTAGTAAGTTCACTCGAACATCTTAACATCTCGAAATGGATCATGCATAACCTTTTTAATTCTTTTCTAGACAGCCCACTAATCAATTCCGGGTTGTTATATAGTTCCGGCCTTTGCAGATCAATTAACATTTTCCTAACGTACTCTAGCCATGGAATTTGTTTTGCGTTATCCAGGGCCATAGCGTCCTTAATAATTTCCCAGTTGAGGGACAACGCTTCTGAAGCCCATACTCTCTGCCAGAGTAAGATTGGTTGCAATTTTATGAGGTCAGAAATAAAATCCATACCTAATTCTGTATGACAGTTGAAAACTGACGTGCCCTGAGGAAGCCCTAACAAATATCTTAAAAAACAGTTTTCTGCTGTTTGGATCGACGCTACATTTTGAAAACCCCAAATACCCACCCCATAAAGTACGATGCTTTTACATTTTGCCATATATATTTTTAAGAGAATTTCAGGAGGTCTCTTCCCTAGTTTTTTGGCAAAATTCATTAATGCCGCAATGGAAAGTTTAAACAATAGAGTCCTACTCTTCACTGCTGGACCCCACGAGCCAGAGCCGTCTTGTAGCACCCCCAAATAAGAAAATGTTTTAGTGTGTTCAATTGAGAGGCCATCCGCCTTGATGGCCTTACATTTGGCCCGTCCTTTCCCACACATCATCACAAAGGATTTTTGAGGATTCATTTTTAGACCCCTTGATTCCATGAACTCTGTATATTTAGCGAGTGCCTTCTGGGCGCCTATCCTAGTTCTGGCCATTAGCACTGCGTCATCCGCATAGAGAAGGGAGACAGCCTGCTTTTTTCCATGCGACACATTTCTCGAAAAGTACCTGGATGCATAACGCAAAACAAACAAAAGGTTTGCAGGGAGGGAGATGCGTTGGTTTCTTGCTTCGTAGGATACGATGCGTCGTGCCTCAATGCTTGCGCAGAGTAGGGGATACGTCTTGGTCCTTACCGGAGAGGAGGTGATGCGTTGATTCTCGTACCGAGTTCCGGTTACGATGCAACAAGATGGCGCCTCAATGCGATGGGACATTCTGGGGCGATGCGATAAGATGGCACCCTTGATGCGACAATGTGAAGACGATGTGGCGCGCCCCTCAGCCGTGCGGCTAACTCTGTTACTTTGGAGCCATGACAGGCCCTGCGACAAGCTTCTCTGGTGATGCGATGGCAATCTCTGCGGTGGCGACACGCTTCTCAGGTGATGCGTCGGATAACAGCTTTGATGAAGGGATGCTTCTCTGGTGATGCGGCTGCGACCTCTGCAGTGGTGACACGCTTCTCCGGCGATATCGCGGCGACAGCTGCTACTGCGACATGCTTCCTCTCATTGAGTCGTGCTTCCTATTCCCAGTGACACTCAGGCCTCTGCAGACAGAATTCCCAGCAAGGAAATTAAGAGGGGAGCTGGTGGTGAAGTCTTTGGTCCCTGAGACTTCAGCAGGAGGCAAGCTCAAGTTCAAGCCCTTGGAGTAATATTCTGCAAGATGATGAAAGTTCTTTGAAAGTTCCTTCTCCCCTCATTGGCACTGAAGACACCACTGTAGGCCAACCCAGCAACACAGCACACTGGCAGGGTGGCAGTCCAACTTCTACAGCTTCCTTGGTTCTTGTCCTTGGCAGAGGTTTCTCTTGTTGTTCCAGAATTGATCTCATGTCTTGGGGTCTGGGTCCCCATATTTATACTACTAGATCCTTTGTCCTCTGAAGGCAGAGGGGCCTGTACCTAGTCCAATCCAGTTCTGTGAAGTCCCGGAGCACTTTGTTTACAGGTCTCCTTCTTTCCTTTGGCAGGGTGGCCCAGGGATATCAGACGCACCACAGGAGGAGCCAGCATTGTGGAAGGCAGGCACAGCCCTCTTCAGACCCAGGTGCAACTCCTCCCATCCCTCTGCATGCAGATAGGCCTATTCAGTGCTGTGCTGACTTCCCCTGTCTCCTGGAATCCCCCAGCCCCTGTCACTCATAAAAACCAGACACACAATACCCAAGCTAGCAAAGGCAGGCTGGATGGTTTGGTAAGAAAATACCTACTTTCTAAAAGTTGTATTTTCAAACGCAGAATGTTAAAACCAACTTCACTAAAAGATGCATTTTATCATTCTGAGTCTCGCATACTAAACTCTAATTTCTTCCTTGTTTCCTGGGTCATTTATGATTCTAAGGTGTTATAATCAAACGGCCCATTCTGGCCTAAGGGGACTGGTAGCCTTGCAATAGTGAAAAACGAAAATGGCTGTAATTCACTTTTAGGACATGCCATACGTACCAGGGCTTTTCCTACCTCATACTTACAATGCACCCTGCCCTTGAGCCTACTTTATGGGTGTCTGATAAGAAGAAAAGGGAAGGTTTAGGGACTGGCAAGTGGGTGCACTTACCAAGTCAGCATGGCAGTACTAGACTGCACACAGGCTCTGCAATGGCAGGCCTGAGATAAACTTTACAGGCTGCTTCTGTGGGTGACACAACCAGTGCTGCTAGCCCACCAGCAGCATTTGATGTACAGGCCCTGGGCAACCATGGTGCACTATACTAAGGTCTGACAAGTAAATCAAATTAGCCAATCATGGAGTCACTAATCCATTACATCAATTTAACATAGGGAGCACTTGCACTGTGGCACTGAATAGCAGTGGCACAGTGCCCAAAGCATCTAAACCCTCAAAAGATATCAAAAACAGAGGAGGCAATCAGTGAAAAATGGAAAGGAGACTCACGCCAATGGTATCAGGTCTAACACATGTCCCCTCCAGCTGAAATGTGGGGAGAACTACCCTTCCTCTTGGGAGGTCTCTTCAGTAAGGCGAAAAAATCTGGACAGACCATCAGCATTGGCGTGTTCTGTACCAGGGCGGTGTTTCACTGTAAAGTCTATCCCCTCAACAACTTTGGGTTCCCACCCCTCAGCTGCATCAACCATCTAATGGGCCTGTGGTCTGTCTGAACGCAGACGTGAGTCCCAAACAGGTGGGTCTCAACTTCTTCAGTGCCGAGACCACAGCAAATGCCTCACGCTCAATTGTACTCCACCTCTGTTCTCCAGGAAGTAACCTCCTACTGATGAAGGCTTACAGGTTGATCTAGGCCCGCCTCATTAATCTGTGAAAGAACAGCCCCCAAACCATGCTCCGAAGCGTCTGTTTGAACAATGAATTCCTTTGAGAAGTCGGGCGCCTGAAGCACAGGTGCTGTGCAAATGGCAGTCTTCAGGGCGTCAAAAGCCTTCTGACAGGTGTCAGTCCAGTTCACTTTCTTGGGCTGCTTCCTGGAAGTCAGCTCAGTCAAGGGTGCAACAATGTTGCCATACTCCTTGACAAACCTCTTGTAGTACCCTGTGAGTCCTAAAATGTCTCTCACCTGTGTCTGAGTCTTTAGGGGTTCCCATGCCAGGATGGTATCAATCTTGGGTTGTAGAGGCGCCACCTGGCCGCTCCCCACCTGGTGCCCCAAGTACACCACGGAACCCTGCCCGATTTCGCACTTACTTGCCTTGATCGTGGAGACCGAGCTTTTTGACCAATGATCAGTGGAACTACTTGATAGCTAAAGAGGAGATGGGCTGTGGACTACCCCTTTGGCCGTCACCTACCCAGCCGGTCTTTGGGCAGAACTTACTTTGTCTCTCTGTTGTATTCTCCCTCCTACCCCTTTACTCTACCCCCTTTCTCCTATTCTCTCCATTTATCCCTCCTCTTTGCTCTATAATTGTTTTCCCGTTCAGACCTAGCTGTTTGGCTGATACCCGGTGGAGCCACTTGATAGCGAAAGAGGAGATGGGCTGTGGACTTCCCCCTCGGCCATCATCTACCCAGACGGACTTTGGGCATACTCTCCTTCGTCTCTCCATCCTATCTCCCTCCGACCCCTTTACCCCACCCCCTTACCCTTCTAAGCTACATGTATTTTGTCTTCTACACTCTTGAAATGTTTTTCTAGTAAGTGATGTAACTTGTAACTGATGTAATCTTGCGGAACCTTATGTAAAGCACTCTGATATCTCCGAGTCTAGCCAGCGCTATATAAAACTCAAATAAATAAATACATTGTGAGGCCTGCCTTTCGCAGTGGCATCAACACTTCCCTCAGGTGGCGCAGATGTTCTTCCCAACTAGCACTGAACACTGCAATATCATCCAGGTAGACTGCACTGAAATCCTCCAGTCCAGCAAACACCTGGTTGACCAACCTCTGAAAGGTGGAAGGGCATTCTTCATCCCAAAGGGCATAATCTGGAATTGGTAGTGCCGATCTGGGTGGAGAATGCTGGCCTCTCTTTGGCCCTATCAGTTAAGGTGATGTTCCAGTACCCAGATGTCAAATCAAACGTACTGAGGTACCGTGCACCCCCTAACCGATCAATGAGCTCATCAGCTCTGGGGATGGGGTGCACATCAGTCCTGGTGACTGAATTGAGTTCTCGGTAGTCCACACAGAACCGGAGTTCAGGTGTGGCACAAGGCACGGCAGCCTTTGGGACCAAAATTACTGGGCTGGCCCAAGGACTATTAGAGGACTCAATCAACCCTATGGCAAACATCTTGGAGACTTCCTCCTTGATGTAAGCTCTGACCCTGTCAGTCACTCTGTAAGCTTTGTGCTTCACAGGAGGACTGTCCCCAGTGTACACATCATGGGCGCACCACTCAGTGACACCAGGAACCAGGGAAAACAAATCAGAGAATTGTCCCAACAGTTGGTGACAATCTTGCTGCTGATCAGGGGTCACTGTGGCAGAAAGGCTGACCCCATCCACTGACCCATCTTGCTCTGTTGCAGACAGGAGGTCAGGAAGAGGCTTGGTCTCCTCCTCCATTCCAACATATGTTTCTAGGAGCATGCTCACTCAGACCTTTCTAAGTGGGGCTTCAGGCGGTTAACACGCAGGACCCACAAGGGGTTCCTTGGAGATCCCAAGTTCACCAGGTAGGTGACATCACTATTGCACTCCACCACCTCAAATGGTCCGATCCACCTTCCTGGAGCGCACAAGGCTCTACAGGAGCCATGACTAATCATTCTGTCCAGGTTGAAGCTCAATCAGAGTGGCATTCTGATTGAATCACTGCTTCATTTCCTCCTGGAAATCACTGCTTTATTTCCTCCAGATTCGCCTGAGCGAGCTGTCTGAATCGCCTAGGCTGGTTCCTGAAGGCCAGTATGTAACTGTATACATCCTGGGGAGGTTTCCTGGGAGATTGCACCGAGCCTTCCTTCACCAGACTCAAATGTCCTCTTACCGGGTGTCCATGCAGCAGTTCAAAGGGACTGCACCCTAAGGACTTCTCTGGCACCTCACAGTAAGCAAAAAGAAGGCATGGCAAGAGGACGTCCCACTTATGCCTCATAGGTTCCTAAAGACCCATAATCATGCCTGTAAGGGTCCGGTTGAATCTCTCAACCAGCCCTTTACCTTGGGGGTGATAGGGAGTGGTAAACTTGTATGTAACACCACACTCCTGCCACAGGGACTTCATATAATTAGATATGAAGTTTGAATCACAGTCTGATACCACCTCCCTGGGGAACCCCACATGGGAAACAATCCCCATCAGTGCACGTCCCACCAGGGGGGCTGTCACTGTCCTGAGCAGATGGCCTCCGGTTACCGGGTAGCATGTCCCACCAAGACCAGGATGCACCTGTTGCCCATGGCTGTCTTGGGGTTCAGTAGCTCCACAATGTCAATGCCCACCCGTTCAAAGAGGGTACTGACTACAGGAAAAGGATGAAGAGGAGCCTTTTGCTTACTTCCACTTTTCCCACTTGCCTGGCATGTTTGACAGGTCCTACAATGAGTGTCTGAACTCTTCCACATCTGGGGCCAATGAAAGTGGGTGACAAGCCTTTCAAAGGTCTTGTCCTGCCCCAGATGTCCAGCTAAAGGCACATCATGAGATGACCCCAGTAGGAAGGCTCTGAAGCGCTGGGGTACCACCAGCACACGGGTTGACCCAGGATCAGTAACCTCAGGCTCGCTATACAGAAAGTCGTTCTCCCATTAGATCCAATGTGATCCAGACTGATCATCTGCTGCCTGGTTTGTGGCCTGCTGCTGCATACCCTCAAGAGAAGGGCACATCCTCTGTTCTGCACAAAATTCCTCCCTGGAGGGTCCTCCTTCTTGCTGCCAATGGTTCAGCTCAGGCAGGTCCCCCAGTTCAGCAACTTGCTCCCCTGTAGGTTCCAGGGCATCGCCCTAAGGTCCGACTCCTCCTGGATCGTGGGACAATGGGGGCTAGTTCCGGCACCCCGTAACTCTTCTCTTTAAGGCAGGTACCTGGGCCATACTTTCAGGCTCCAGGATCTCTTGAACACCCCTACTGGCTGCTATAGACCGAGTGGTCACCCACGCCCACTCAGGCAGACCTAACATCTTCAAATGAGTCTTCTTCTCCACCTTGGCCCAAGGGGAGCTCTCTAAATCCGTGCCCAACCGACAATCCACAGGCATGGCTGGCCTCACAGCTACTTGGAGAGTAATTGAGACTCCCCCACTCAAAGGGAACTTGAGCCACCTCACACTGGTTCTGTGAATTGTCCGCGGCAACTACGGGGAAGAATGCATGAGGGATAACCTGCTCCTTAGACACCCACCGGCAATTGACTGCTGTCACACTAGCCCTGGTGTCCCTCAGAGCCTCTATAAGTGTACTGGGGATGCCCAGACGTGGGTCCCAGGCACTCCACACCACTGGAGTCAAGCTAGCCGGGCTGATGAGAGGTGTTACCTCGAAACCGGGCCGGTCCTCGGATGCTTGATTCCGTTCTGGGAAGGACATGGCTTTTGTAGTTCGGACTGGACTGTTCCCATGGGGCACAGGGTCAGAGCTGATTTGCATATCGCCATTGTCTAACCCAGGGTGGTGTGGAGTGCAAAAAAACGATGGATTAGGACCCAGATCTTTTGACTGGGTTGAATGTGTGACATTGATCCTCATTCGGTCCATCACCTGTTGTTTTTGCAATTCCTCAGAGCCTCCACCCCATGGCCATTGATGGTCACCCACTGCCTGTATTACTTATTGTTATCAGCTAGCTGGGTTTTAGAGACCATCTCAAATTCTCCTAAAGAGACAAAGGACATTTCTGCAGGAACCCACCCACCTTGAGCACCCATCCCTTCCTCTCCCAGGGCTACACTCGCCATCTGACGGGGTGGCACATGTGGTGGTGCTTTGGAATACTTCATTGGACACTGTGCATCATATCAACGGTGGCCCACTTGACCACACCAAAAGCACTTCTAGGGGCCGCTCTGAACAGGTTTACCTGTCGGGCCTCTTGCATCTTCTCAGGGGGTTGCTGGGAACCCTTCCCTTGGTTCCCTTGGGAATTACTTTGGGGCCCTTTCTGGAACTCCCTCTGTTTACCCTTGTCCCCCCCACTCTTCTGCGTGGGACCCTGCCCACATTTGGCAGAGTCTCCCACATGACCCTTAGGGACCCTGGTACTGACCCAGCGGTCCGCCTTCTCAGCAAGCATCCTAGGGTTAGTTAACTTGCTGTCAATAAGGTGCTGGTGAAGTTCTGGAAAACAATTAGCAGATAAGTGCTCCCATACAAACAAATCATAGAGCACCTCAAAAGTATCCACATTGCTACCCTTCACCCAACCATCCATAGCTCTGCAAAATAAAGACACATATTCTTCACAAGTTGTTGCCTCCAGCTTCTAACAATTCCTGAATCTCCATCTATAGAGTTCTGTGGTCAAACCATACCTTGTCATCAGGGCTTCCTTCATGTGGGCATCAGACATCCTATTCTCACTGGGTAGGTCTAGAAAGGTATCCCTCCCTTCACTCACAAAGCGGCCCCACAACCCAGCTCCTAAAATCCTTCTCAGGGACCGGGTGGGCCAATATTGCTATCTCATAGGCTGCAAACCACTGCCCAATATCTTCATACTTGTGAAAATCTTTGATGACATTCTTGGGGATATATACCCTGCCTTTTTTTTTTAAATGTATTTATTTGAGCAAGTTCAAAGTGGTACAGTTTAAAAAGAAGACATACACAATGAAAATATGTAAAATATACTGAACATAATACAATATGAAAAAAAATAATAATTACATCGTACATTCGATGCGATCATGGTAAATAAACAAGACGGTAAAAAAATAATAATTTCAGGATTATTACACAAACATAATCAAGTATTAACAGTGTCCTCAACAAAACCTATACATTTCTTTGGATATCAAACCAATTAGCAACAGGGGCCCATATCTGTTCCCCGAGTATTCTTGATTTTTTACCTCTCACTCTATAAATTGCAGTCTCCTGCTTGTAAATACTTAATAATCTGCTCAGCCAACCCTGAAAAGTAGGAGCATCTTCATCTTTCCACCGTGCTGTTAAGATGATTCTATATACAGCCGTACCGATAAAAATAGACATTGCTTGTTTATTACTATGCCCTAGAGAATCATCATAACCTATACCAAAGAGTGTCGTTGAAGTTCTTAGTTCGTGCCCAAATATTTCGGCACAGTATTTGATCATACCTTTTTTAATCGGGTCTAGTTTTGGACATTCAGCTAGCATGTGAATAAGATTAGCTGGACCTAAGGAACATCTTGGGCAATGGTCATTAATTCTTTTACCCCAGGTAAATAATTTTGCGGGGGTAAAATAAAGATCGTATATTGTTTTGTAGGTTTGGGCCTTTAAGTTTGACGCTAAAAGTAGCTTCAATGTTAATATCAAAGACATATCTATATCGATATTTGGATTATTTAGCTTAGTAGCCCAGTTTCTTTCCGTTTGTTTGAGATCGTCAGGGTGATTCTTTATGAATAGTTCATAGATGCTACCTATCCGGGTTGTCTGCTTACCTATTAGTTCTAGTATTAGAACTGTTTTTAAGTCTATGCACGGAATCACCTGTCTGAGGGTAGTGTAAATTTGTATAAATTTCATGTAATCAGTGCAGGGGATTTGATATTTTTTACATAGCTCTTCAAAAGATACCATAGAATCCTTACCCAGGAAGTCTCCTAATTTTACAACCCCTAGGCTCTCCCATCTCCTAGAAGTGCTGTCGTTAAGTTGGAGCGGGATAATTGAACTCTGCCACAGGGGTGTGTATTTTGTATATTTTGGTATTTTCAAATATTTACTAGGACGCTTCCAGATTTTCCATGCATCTGTAATGATCTTGAATTTGATCTTTTTAAAATAGGATGGTTCGACTTGTTTCAGCAACAGTCCTCTAGCCTTATCTCCTAACGATAGTTCGTATATTGAGGGTATCTCTTGTTCAGAGTTAGTGCCTACTGGAGGTATGTTATCCAAGAGGGTGGTCATTTGTTGTAAGAGGGTCGCCCACAGATATAGTGTTAGATTTGGTATTGCTAATCCTCGTCTTAAATATGGTAAGGTTAGTTTAGTGAGAGCCCTCCTAACTTTGCCATAATTCCAGATGAATCTAGACATGGCAGAGTCAAGATTTTTAATTATACTATCGTCGACCAAGAGTGGAATTGCCCGGAATAAGTATAATATTTTTGGGAACACACTCATTTTTAGGTAGTTCCCCCTGCCAATTATAGATAGATGAAGATTATTAACTCTGAGAAGGCCTTTTTCAACTTTCTTGATAAGCGGTTCATAATTTAGTTGCTTAATCTCGTTTATTTTAGGCGAGATGTTTACGCCCAAGTAGACCGCATTTTCAACTCTTTACTGGCTAACAAATGATGTATTCTCGGTGCAGATTACCATCGTCTTATCCCTATTCAGGGAGTACCCTGAATATGAGCCAAAGGACCGTGTGATTACTTCGATCTCATCAATTGCCTCTGTGGGGTTTGGTGTTAATACCGCCACGTCATCGGCATAAGCAAGAACTTTAGTATTATAGGGACCCGCTTTAACTGGTTCGATTACTGTAGAGGTGAGAAGTTTAAGGATAAGTGGGTGGATGTAGAGGGCGAATAGAATCGGGGACCACGGGCAACCTTGCCGCGTGCCCCTCTGGATGTTAATAGACTCTGATTCGCTACCCCCCACCAAAATGTTTGCCTTAGGGTCAACATAGTGGGCCTGGATAGATTTTATAAAGGCCGGGCCAAGATTGTTTATCTCTAACACCTCCCATAGGAACTGCCATGAGACCCGGTCAAAGGCCTTCTCTGCATCCAATAGGATCATCGACATTTGGCCTCCATCTACTCCCATGATGTCAAATAAGGAGATGACTCTCCGGGTGTGATCTATCGTAATTTTGCCGGGAATGAAGCCGTGTTGCCAGGGGGAGACCAGATGTTCGATGATCCTACTGAGACGGTTGGCAAAAACCTTGGCATAAATCTTTGAGTCTGAATTAATAAGTGAAATTGGACGATATGAAGAGGTTTGTTCTGGTGGTTTATTTTTGGGGGGGAAGATGGCAATATTTGTATTTTTCCATGACTCAAGAGGGTTCCCATGCCATTGTACTCCAAGAAATAAATCGTAGAGGAATGGCACGATAAGGTTACCAAGCAGCTTATATAAATCTAGAGGTATTCTGTCTGGTCCGGCTGCTTTTCCGGTAGCAAGTTCTAATAAAGCTAATTCTACCTCAGTGCTGGATATTTCTTTTTCAAGGTCTTCCCTTGTTTCGTTGATTGTTCTCTCAAGATCTGTTTCATTGAGCCAATCATTTAAAAACTCTTTAGTATTAGGTGTTGACTGTTGGTCTTCGTTTTGGTATAACTTCTGATAGTAGTCTTGGAATGCCGCTATTATGCCAGTTGAGGAGGTATGTTTCTGTCCTTCGTATTCAATGAGTTGAATGGAATTATGTGATTGTTTCTGACGAGTTTTAAGGGCCAAATGTTTTCCAACATTTTCTCCGGTTTCATATATTTTATTGCGATCTACCTGGAGAATTTCTGCTGCTTTTTGAGATAGGTCACTATTGATCTCGGCTTTTAAAATTAAAATCTTGGAGAGAGTATCTTCATTTTGCTCCCCGAGGTGGATCTGGGTGGCATGTAGGTACTCTAAGGTTGTTAATTCTGTGTTTAACTGGTCAGTCAACCTTTCACGATCTTTTTTACGCTTAGCTACAAAAGACACAGTTTCTCCCCTTAGGGCTGCTTTATAGCTATCCCAGACAACCACCCTGGGTGCACTATATTGATTACATTCAAAGAACTCCTTGATCCATAGCTTAATGTATGTTATATATTCTTGATTGACAAGAAGCTTACGATCCAATGATCATTGGGAGTGTGGCCTCTTGTAGGTAGCAGCGTCAAATACAACAGAAAGAGAGTTATGATCTGATATCATCTTGGGTGCTTTAGTTATAACAGCATTTGGGCAATATCAGTAGTTGACATTATATAGTCGATACGTACGTACTTGTTGTGGGGGTAAGAAAAGTACGTATATCCTGGGTCACCTTTATTTTTCAGGCTCCAGATATCTCTTACGTTATGAGTGACCATCAATTGCTGTACTGCCCTAAATACTTTGGGCTTACGCACTAGGTATGTTCGCTGTGTCAATCTACTCTGTAAATGGCCCAACGTTATATTGAAATCGCCACATATTATAAGAGAGCCAGTCCAGGATGCCAGCTCGAGTTCTAGATCATAGAATAGGGCAGGTTTGTCTTGGTTTGACCCGTGAATCGAGCAGATGATAATGCCTATATTAAGCTGTACTATAGTCCATCTGCCGTGGGGATCTGCCAGTTTCCGCGTTGGTTTACCCAGGGAAATCCTTGCTAGTATGACCACACCCCGAGTTCTAGACATCTGTGTAGTTGACTCAAGAATGTTAAAGCCGGGGATTTTTAACAGATCTATTTCACCTATTGGAATGTGGGTCTCCTGTAAGCATATAATATCCCATGAACTTTGATATATTGATTGACATAACTGTGCCCTCTTCCCCCTGTCGTTGAGGCCTGCTACATTCCAGCAACCGAGTTTTAACTTCCCCATAATTTTTTTCGAGTAGTCAGACCATGCCTTATGTTAAGCCAGAACATGCTAATTTCTATACAACGTCTTGCCATATATTGAACCTCATTTACTACCTCAGCTATTGTGTGCATTACTAAATTACTTGTATCCTTTGACTTGCTCATTTTATATTCTTTTTTCCCCCCCACTTCCCCACCGCCACCCACCCCTCGACAGAACCCTCCCCCTTACACCCAGAAATAAGGCGATTAGACTCTGTAAGAGTCTGTGGTGATGGTCTAGCGCTATCTGACCAGTGCTTAATGACCACACAGTACCAGAGAGAAATGAATAGATATAGGAAAAGAAAGAAAGAACTGAAAAAAGAAAGTGTTAAATACTAGATAATACAGACTTGATACCATAATGCAGTAATGAGTAGTATAGAAGGAATAAAGTCGAAGGGGTCGATAGGATCAAGATGAAGTCATCAGTAGAACATTATTTAGACATTATTATTGACCCCCCTCAAACCTTGTTGTTTACTTCAATCTAAACTAAACTGAGTTCATCTAAATAGTAGTATAATTGTAACTATTTTAGGCTCTCTAGGTACTCCTTGGCCTTGATCTCCGAAGTAAAATACTTTGTTTGCCCCCCAAATATAACTTTTAATTTGGCAGGATTGTTAAGATACGCCATCGCTTTTTTGTCTAAGAAGGGCTTAATTAGCTGCCTGAGGCACCATCTTCTTTCCACTGTAATGTGGCAGAAATCGGGGCGCACAAAGTATGAGATTGATTCTCTGTTGCGGCGTTTATCAGGTGTGACTTTATCAGAGATAGCTTGCCGAAGTGAAAAGTTCCCGAAGTAGACTAGGACTGCTCGTGGGTATCCCCCTGTTTTTGCTGTGGTTTTTAATGTTAATGGAACTCAATGGGCCCGTTGTATTTCGTAGCTCCAATCCCAGCTGGAGAGTTCAGGAAGGGTGTTGCGGAAAAGCTGTATAATGTATGAGCGGCAATCCTCCCCTTCACTTTTCTCGGGGATACCAAGAACGCGTAGGTTGTTTCGGCGTAGCCGATTTTCGCAGTCCTCGAGTTTCCATCTAACGTCCTGGAGTTCAGCTTCGTGAGCTTCCACACGTTCGTGAGTCGTAGCTACGGTATTTTCATTTGAGACTATACGTTCTTCCATCTCATTTATACGGTCATTGAATGTGCCTACAGTTTTAGTGAGCTTACGAACAACACCTTGTACTTTTTGCAATGCAGCCCATGCTTTGCGTTCATCTTTAGATGTTTCTTCTCGTTGTGATGCGATGGCCTGAAGTACTGTATCCATAACTTGAGTTAGTGTGGCCCCAGGTTGTTCTGGTTGGTCCGCTGATTCTAATTGGAGAGAGTGAGATACTAGGGATGGCTGGGGTGGATACACCTGGCTTTGGTTCAGTCCGTGGTTCGTTGGTGTAAGCCCCACACCAGATCGTTTGCACCGTGATGTCCTCCCCTTTTCTTCTTCAAAACTGTTTTCCGCCTCTCACGAGGTGCCTTAGCACGTAAGTCTTGGTCAATTTCCGTGCTAATAACTGACTCTGCGTCGTCGTCATCCAGTTCTTCAGGCTCCCCCTCTGTATCCCCGGACCAACTAACATCCTCTGAGAATGAATAGAAGTCTGTAGGGTCTGTAAGTTCCCTATATGTCTCAATCGTTTCTACTTCTATGGCTTCAGTTGCGTTGTCCTGCAGTGTATTCCTGAGAGTATCCTTTGTTTGTGATTAATCACTGTTTCAGTTGTACTCTCTTCTATAGACACCTGGCGCATTATTTCCTCAGAGGTCTGGACATTTGTACTGCAATTCTCCCCTCTGGTGTCTTCCACCATTAAAGTATAAAATAGGTGCCTCCTTATCTAGCCCAATGACCCTGGTTCCGGTATCCCTAATAAGGGGGACATTCGGTTCCTGTGTGTTATTTAAGAGAGGCAAAGTATATATTACAGGGGTCTTTGGTGCGTTTGGGGTTAATTTTAAAGTCAAGTTGGGCTCTGCACTGCCCACACTGCCACCAACCCCGAGGGACGTACCTTCGCCGACTTGCACCTCCGGGAGATCCCCTGTTGTTGCAGTACAATTCAAAGCCTCCAGCCCCGTCGTTGCAGATAAGCCGGATGAGTCAGGGCATTCCATCGCAGCCCTGGGAGAATTATCAGGCACAGGTCTCTCCAAACATTCCGATGCGAGTGCACCAGTCTGTTGGTCCGTGTTTGGTGAGTTTAACGATCCCGGTGGAGTAGGCAAAGCATTCGGTGTGTTTTTTTGCTGTGCTGTTGAAGCTTTCAGACCTGGGACACGTCGAAGCATATCAATTAGGGAGGGCGGAGCAGTGGTAGACTTCCCCGCTGTCTTCGGAGTAGAAGTCAGATCTTCGGACCCCCCCCGCCGAATTATTCTCCGTGTTGCCGTGGCCAGCTGCTCTTCGTTTGTTGATAACCTCCTGATCACGGAGGGCCTGTTTTGCGACTCTGGTTTTAGCCGCCGCCGCTGCGTTGACTGCTGCATTCTTGGGAGCCGTTACGGTAGCTGAGACGTTCTGGGTGTTTTCCTCCTGATGCCGGCTGACAGCAGCTACAGGTGAGCGGATACCGTTCAGGAGCCGTAGGACCGTGATTCCAATCAGGGTGGTGAGGAGTGAAAGCTGCGTTTTCAAAGCCGGGTTTTTTCCTATGCTGACTGCGACCCGTGCTTGATCCTCTGTCCACGCCGCCACCGCAGACATAATTATTCCGCCTTTAGACTTTTCTGCTCCGCATTAACAGGCCATCATTTAGAGGGTCGGAGGGCATAGAGAAGGTGATTAAGCTGTTTAGACTGCACAAGGCATATTCGCAGAACAGCATGCGAGTGAAGGGTTCTCTTCTCCTCCTCCTATCTTCCCGTCTGCATGGTCATCATAGCTCGGTCAGGGAGCTGCTAATAGCGACCTAGCAAGTCGCCGCCATCTTTATGCCCTGCCTTTTGAAGGCACAGATGGTTTGCTGCCACCAGAGGGATTGTTCTCTAAGCCCTTTGCCTTGATCTCCAGCTCCCTCAACATCCTCACATGCTCCATTTTCATTATCTCTCTCTCTCCAAGGACAACCTGTTATTCTATATTTCCCTCTGACTCTCCATCATAAGCTTATCCACCTCCAGCTTGTGCATTCTATTTCTTTCCCTGGCTTCCAGCTCTCTGGGGGACAGGTCTTTGGAAAAGACGCTACTGCCAGGCAGGGACGGTAACCCTTCCCTAGCTGGAAACACTGGCCTATCCAGCTGCCCATCTGCATCCCCAGCTGGCTCCACCACCAGCTCAAGGGCATTTCTTGCTTCTACCCAGGCCCTTAGCGCCTTGTGGTAGTCATCCTTTTTGCAAATGCCTGTGGGAGCAACTTTCAATTTTCTGCAGAGGTGCTTGAGCTTTTTCAAATTGTAGGTTTCCAACCACTCTTCCTAAAAATCTAGATCCATAGATGCAACAGATGCTGGTCTGCTCATGGTAGTAAGACTTGACAGTTCTCAATGAAAATACAGTCAAAGGAAAATTAAATTTTACAAAAAAAAAGTATGTGACCGCGTTTGGTCTGTACTCACTAGTAGTGTACACCAATGAGTCACAAATGCAAGTCCAGAATCCTCATCTCTGACCATCAATGTGAGAACTGTGGGTCTCTAGTTGGCAGAGGTAGGTAGCTTTGACCAAATAGAGGCCCTTGCTTCTAAGTCAGGGAAAGAGGATTACACTACTGGATAACCCCTGCTCACCCCCTTGGTAGCTTGGCACAAGCGGCCAGGCTTATCTCAGAGGCAGTGTGTTAAGCATTTGTGAACACATACAGTAATACAATAAAAACACTACAGATGGACACTGCACAGGTTTTATAAAAATAAGTATTCTTTATATAGACTTAACACAAGACCACAAATGACAAAAATCCACAATACTGTACTCAAAATAGACTTAAAGATGGTAGAAGTAACTTAGTTCAAGTTGATGATAAATACAACACGTTTCTCACAAAAGTACCTGGATGCTTAACGCAAAACAAACAAAAAGTTTGCAGGGAGGGAGATGCGTTGGTTCCTTGCTTCGGGGGGACGTTGCGTCGTGCCTCAATGCTTGCGCAGAGTAGGGGTTCCATCTTGGTCCTTACCGGAGAGGAGGTGATGCGTTGATTCTTGTACTGCATTCCTGTTACAATGCGACAAGATGGCGCCTCGATGCGATGCGTCAATCCGGTGTGATGCTATAAGAAGATACGACGAGGTGAAGATGATGCGTGCACGCCCGGTGGCCGTGTGCCAAACACTGTAACTTTGGAGCCGCCACAGGTCTGCGACAAGCTTCTCCGGTGATGCAACGGCGACCTCTGCGCCGGCGACACGCTTCTCCGGTGATGCCTTGGGTAACAGCTTTGACGAAGGCACGCTTCTCTGGTAATGCGGTGGCTAGCTCTACGGCGGTGACACGCTTCTCTGGTGATGCGATGGCAACAGCTGTGACTGTGACACGCTTCCTCTCATTGAGTCACGCTTCCAGCTCCCAGCAACACAGAGGCTTCTGCAGACAGAATTCCCAGCAAAGAAATTTAGATGGGAGCTGGTGGTGAAGTCTTTTGTCCCTAAGACTTCAGCAGGAGGCAAGCAAAAGTTTAAGCCCTTGGAGCAATATTCTGCAAGATGATGAAAATTATTTGAAAGTTCCTTCTCCTCTCCTTGGCACTGAAGACATACGTGTAGGCCAACCCAGCAACACAGAACGCTGGCAGGGCGGCAGTCCAACTCTGACAGCTTCCTTGGTTCTTCTCCTTGGCAGAGGTTTGTCTTGTTGTTCCAGAAGTGATCTAAAGTCTTGGGGTCTGGGTCCCCATTTTTATACTACTAAATACTTTGTCCTCTGAAGGCAGCGGGGCCTGTACCTAGTCCAATCCAGTTCTGTGCAGTCCTGGAGCACTTTGTTTACAGGACTCCTTATTTCCTTTGGCAGGGTGGGCCAGGGACATCAGATGTACCACTGGAGGTGGAGCCAGTATTGTGGAAGGCAGGCACAGCCCTATTCAGACCCAGGTCCTACTCCTCCTACCTCTCTACGTGGAGATAGGCCTATTCAGCTCTGTGCTGACCCACCCTGTCTGCTGGAATGCCCCAACCCCTGTCACTCACAAAGCCAGACACAAAATACACAAGCTAGGAGAGGCAGGCTGGAAGGTTAGGTAAGAAAATACCTAATTTCTAAAAGTGGTATTTTCAAACGCAAAATGTTAAAACCAACTTCACTAAAAGAAGTAGTTTATCATTCTGAGTTCAGGCATACTAAACTCAAATTTCTACCATGTTCCCTGGGTCAGTTAGGATTACAAGGTATTATAATCAAACTGCCCATTCTGGCCTATGGGGACTGGTAGCCTTTCAATAGTGAAACATGAAAATGACTGTAATTCACTATAAGGACATGCCACACACACCAGGGCCTGTCCTACCTTATACTTACAATGCACCCTGCCCGACCTTAGGGGTGTCTGATAGGAAGAAAGGGGAAGGTTTAGGGACTGGCAAATGGGTGCACTTACCGAGTCAGCATGGCAGTACTAGACTGCACACAGGCTCTGCAATGGCA
Source organism: Lissotriton vulgaris (assembly GCF_964263255.1). NCBI lineage: Eukaryota > Metazoa > Chordata > Amphibia > Caudata > Salamandridae > Lissotriton > Lissotriton vulgaris. Next base: position 790,616,267 of record NC_141694.1, on the reverse strand, counting down.
GGCCAGAGACATACTTTACAGGCTGCTTTTGTGGGTGGCACAACCAGTACTGCTATCCCACCAGCAGAATTTGATTTACAGGCCATAGGCACCCATAGTGCACTATACTAAGGTCTGATAAGTAAATCAAATAAGCAAATACTGGAGTCACTAATCTGATACATCAATTTAACATAGGGGGCACTTGCACTGCGGCACTGAATAGCAGCAGCACAGTGCCCAAAGCATCTAAACCAGCAAAACATATCAAAACAGAGGATGCAATCAGTGAAAAATGGAAGGGAGACTACTGCCAATGGTACCAGGTCTAACACCCTCGCAGATGAAGACTTTTTGGGCACTTGTGACGACTTCTGGTCTTTACCCTTCTCCCTACCCTTATCTGAGATTTTAGAATCTTGCTTCTTAGAGTCACCACCTTGTTTCTGAGCTTTCAGCTTCACCCTGGTTCTGACCCATTTGTCTGCCTTCTTTCCCAATTCTTGGGAGAGGTCAAATCAGAATCAACCAGGTACTGATGCAACAACTGATGTTTGCACTTATTAAGGATCTGCTCCCTCATAATTAAATTGTACAATCCTTTACATCAAACACCTTACTGCGAAGTAACCAGCCTGCCAGAGCCTTAGTAGCATAATCTACAAAGCCAACCCAGTCCTGAGTCTGTGCTTTCTGGGTGTCTCTGAACTCAATCCTGTACTGTTCAGTGGTTAAGCCAAAGCAATCTATGAGAGCACTCTTCAAGACTGAGTAATTGTCAGCATCCTCTTCTCTAACAGTGAGGAGCTTATCTCTACCTTTGTCAGCAAAAGAGAGCCGCAAGGTAGCTACCCACTGCTCCTGAGGGACCCTCTGTACTTTTTAGGCCCTTTCTAGTACAGTTATCCATTTGTGAATGCCATCCGCACTCTGTTATGGAGGAAATATCTTGTTCAGAATCCTCTGATCATGGGAATACTCTCTAGTTCTAGAGACACTCTTGCTGCCACCATGGGACTCTAGTCCCAATCTTCTGGTTTCTCTCTAGAGCTCCAGGGATTTCCTGTCTAGGACCAATTTCTCTTTCTTGAGCCTGAGCTTGATCTAGAAATTGCAACTGCTTATCATAAGAGGATTCCCTCTTATTAGATCTGGAAGACCCTACAGAAGTACCTGCGTGATTAGATTCTACAGAGGGAGATGTAGATCTCCTACGTATACTCAATACTCTTCCTGGTGGGGTAAAGAGAAGGCCACTGGGGCCTTCTCCCCCACCCAAAGGAAGATCTAAGTTGTCCATGTTAGAAGTATTTTGATTCTCCTGGTCAGGGTTTGAGTCCAGGTCACCACAGTTCTCACTGCCTGGCCTTTACTCATTCCCAGTTCCACCCACTCTACCTACATGATCAGACCTTGGGGTCTCTCTGAGGCCATCTAGAAGCAATATCTCTATGAGGCATTGATTGCTGACACTTCTCCCTGTCTTCAGCTTTCTAGATTTGCACATGTTTCTCAATTATTGGAATGAGACACTATCATACCTAGTTGTCAAAGGGCAACTGCACTTCTCTCTAGAAGACATACTAGTGTCATGTGGTGTGGGCACCTACCTAACCTAGTGGATACTAACTTCTCTTGAGTTGGAGAAAGGGTGTGCTAGACCCTTGGCTTACCCAACTCCAAGTTCTGTAGAACTTACTTTATTCTAATCTCGACGTATTATATGTACCTAATACTTTTAGTGCTTTTTAGTTAAACACTCAATGAGATTTATCTGGTAAAACAACAGCAAGCTCGACTTCCACCGCTGCACTGCTTCCACCGCTGCACACAAATGTGAGAAGTTGGCTTGGTATATGCTGTCCACTAATTACCAAATGACCCTTATGGTGATTAGGTCAAAGATAACCTTTATAGAAAGCTATCCCAGTGGTAGCTATGGAGAGCAGCCTTCAGGCTACGTCTTGAAGGAATGTAAAGCAGCTTATTTTCCCAGAACAGGACCTCCTGAATGATTAAATGAAAGTAGAACCACACAGGTGTTATATAAAAAATGTGTATTTATTACTAAACACTCTCTGCTAATCTCTAAATGAGATTAGAACATAAGGCACACAATACTTTATCAATAGAACATCAGTAAACAACACAATACACAGCGGGCTCCAGGGGGAGACCGAACCATATACTAAAAAAAATGGTATAACAACAACGACTTCACTAGACACAGGGCCTAGAGCCTGTAGAATTGCTGGGACCCCAAGGAACCTCCCAAAGGAGTGACACAGGGAGCCCATAGAGGATGGGTGCAGTGTGGGAACACAGACGCGTGCTCCACACAACTCTATGGGAAAGTCGTGGTTGGAAATTTATAGTTTAAGGACACTTCGGAGAGGACTTCAAGCAAACCCTTTGGAACATAGAAGATTCTAAGGCCAGCACCCTATTGAGTACCGAGGTACCTGTGTTGCCTATCCCAGAGGAGCCGGGTGCATAGGGGTCAAGTGGTGTCGGAAACCCTTGTCATTTTCAATGGCGTGATGCGAAGAAGTGCTGCTGCTGAGAAGATGAAAAGTGTCCGGTGGAATGCAAGCCTTGATCCAGGGTGAGACAAACCTGACAGTGGAGAGGATAGAGTCTGGGTCACTTCAGGGTGACCAGGGGCTCGATAGACGAATCGCCACCCATGTCGGGTGCTTCAGGTGTGAAGATAGGATGCTTGACTCCGCAGCCACGGGGACCAGGAGAGGTCGACAATGACCAAAGTCCGGAGGTGAGCTGTCCCACAAAGGATGTCAGTGCCGAGGGGTCAGTGTCTTGATTGAACACCAAGAAGCCTTGGCAAAGGCAACCCACATAGGCAGAGGAAACAGCTCACAGTGTAGACCAGCAAGGTCCAGGAGACTCTCCAAGCTACGGGGAGTCAGGGCACATCTGGAGCAACCAGGGAAGCCCAAGGAAAATCAAAGTGACCCTCGCCAGGACCCACAGGCCAACGGACCAGGGATCGCGAGGGGACCTCAAGTGGTTTCCCACAGACCACTCTTGGAGTGGAGGCCGGAGATCTTTGGTGGAAATGCTGCTCGGGGTCGGGACTACACGTAGTCCAACGCACAGCCTCAGGCCAAAAAGCATATGCTGCTACAAAAGTACACTGTGCACAGGGGTTCGGGTTGCACTGTCCCCACAAGGGATACTGGTTTCAGGATTGCTGAGAGGGTAGATCGACCTCAGGGACGCTCAGGAACCCACCTTCTGTATTGCAGAAATCTTCAGAGTCCTCAGGAGCTTGGGAGATGCAAACCGGTCAGATGCATTTAGGTGCCTGCTGCTGCAGGGGAGTAACTTCTTTACTCCAAGGGAGATTCTTCTGCCGTCCAGCAAAGTGTGGACTGTCAAAGTACTTGGTTTCTGTTGCAGAGTTTAGTCCAGGTAAAATCCAAAGTCCTGGAATCATGTTTCCCTTTTTATACCCAGGGAAGGGGTTGGATTGACTCAGGAGACCCTCCTAAGGGAGGGGCAGGACAGGGAGGTGGCTACACCCATGCCCTTTGTCCAGTTTTGTGCCAGAGCAGGAGGAAATAGCTCCTGGAACTGGTTTGAGCTGGACTATGCATGGGGGCACCAAATTTGCCCCCAGTGCAGACTTTCTGGTTCTCTCAGAGTGCACCCACCCAGCCCCAATACACTAAAGCCTGTCTGGGAGGTGGTCACATCTCCCTGTGACAGGAAACCTATTGTCAGGCCTTACTCTGCTTAAGCTTGGCTCAGCAGCAGGAGGGCAGACTTGTGTCTGTGGCGGGCAGCATCCATTTTCTGATGCGCAGGTTGAGAAAGCTAGTACCGGGTAGACCAGAAATCCACATAAGTCCCTCTAGGAGGGTGGAATCATAACTCACCCACCAGTTACTAGCGGAGAGGTATGATTCCAAGGTGTTTGACACCAAACATGACATGTTTCTAAGCTGCCGTTTTAAAGTTAGCATTTACCATCGAGGTTATAATGCACTTAAGTATATATAGTTGGCTGCATCACAGACAACCCCGGAGAATAGGTTCCGAAGGCTGCAGAGGGGCCCTACCCATGCAGGGGCAACTTCTCACACAAAACTCACCACCCTGCCTTTAGGATTTTTACGGCCTGCCATAGGGGTGACTGTTAGGTTCATATGTTTAGTGATTTAGACTAGATATAGGGAACCTATATCTAAGTAAGGGGTGCATGCACCTCCTTACAAAGGCTGCAGTAGAGGACCTGTGGTGTAATGTTTAATGGCCTCTCAGGGGTGGCACAATGCATGCTTCAGCCCGGGGGGGGGGCTCTGGGGTACCTATGCCCTGGGTATATGGTGTACCATGTACTAGGGACTGATAAAGGTTCCCCAGAATCCAATCTGGAGTGTACCTAAAGTACATGCAATCAAGGTACAGGGGAAAGCCGATAAACTGGGGTCCTGAATAGCAGGATCCCAGTCAGTCTAAGTCAAAAACAGTGATACATCAGTAAAAAGTGGGGGTAAACATAAGAGCCAGATCCTACTCTCCTACAGTTTGCTATTATGATGACGTAAACAACTAACATACAGGTACTAAGCTAGAAAACAAGTATTATCAAAACCAATGGGTCTGGCATCGGCTGCCAGCCTTTTTGCAATTCTTGTTGTATCTTGTCATGTTTTTTGCAAAATTTATTTTTCAGGAAGCTGCGGGCATTCCTTAAATCTATAAAAAAAACATTGGGTAAAGGCAAAATTGTTTTTCTCGCCTGAAAAATATACATGTTACGGCTTGATTCACAAAGGCAAACTTACTCTTTTGTATAAGTTTACCATTGCTTGCTATTCACTTTTTACTCGTAGGATAAAACAGTGTTTCACAGTGTCTACCTATACCCAATAACCTATCACATACTTGAGCAATCGTTTCTCCTACAGGACTCAGTCTCCATTTTTCTCATTCAGGTGATTTTAAATAGCCTGAAGAGGATCTTTACCCAATACTGTTGAGATATTTACAGTGAACACCTGAGTCAAAAGTCAAAACATAAATTAAGCATTAGCAGGGAACAAGTCTGTGTCCTCACTGTACCCGTGTACAATCATATTAATGTCTCTGTTTTGTATAATGAGAGCGTGCCCATGGACTAAAGGAGATGCAGTCTATCGTTAAAGGAAGTATTTATCTTAGTATTGTTGTGCATTCAGCATAAGGAAGAGTGTTTTTCATGAGCGGAAAATGGATTGACAGCACCCAGATCAGATTTTAACTCAGCAAATCTTAGACTAGTGATCTTCGGTGAACGAGGGAAAAACCTGTTTGACAAATAAGGTAGGAGCCAGAAATAATGGATACTTTAAGCACAATTTGTAAATCTATATAATTCCAAAATAATTAAAATTGGGAAATGTGTATGAGGTCTTCTCCAGTGTCCTGATTACAATGGCATTGGTTCATGAAAGCATTGAAAGTGTTGGGTGACGTAATAATTCAAAGGGGGTATACTCAGGTGTATAAAAGTGCATAGAACTCAACAGGTTGCCATTAATGTTTTAGCACCATCCATTTGTGGGTATTAGAAAGGTGTATTGGCGTTGGAAAGGTTTGAAACTGCATCTCCAGGGCAGCATCCTCTAGAAATGGTATACTGTGCCACTTTCTATTTCATTATAGTTATGTAACGCTATATGAAACCATGTTGTGTCATGTGATAGGAATAATAATTTAGGGGCCGATTATGATTGCGGATAATGCGCATCCTCCGGGCCGGCGGAAGCCACCGGAGGATGCGGATTAACCGCTGCGGACTGAAAAAAGACCCCCACCAGATTAGGATGGCTGGGGGATCTTTTTCCCGTCCGCCGCTTTTCCGCCGCGGTCACCTTCCGACTGCGCCGGAAAAGCTCTAACATGGCTGGCGGTGTCTATCAGACAACGCCAGCCATATTAGGATGTCAGCGGTCCTATGCCTTTCCACGGCGGCATTTCCGCCGTGGAAAAGGCATTCGGACTTTTCTTTGGGGGCCCGTTGCGGGCCCCCAGGGGTGAAGGGGGGTGGGGGGTGCACATGGGGGGTACCTATGGTACCCCCCTGCATTTGCGTGCACGAAGCGGCAGCACCACCCGGTGCCTGCCGCTTCGTGCATGCAAAGGAAAACATGCACTTTTAACCTTGCGGTGGGTGCTGCTTGAAGCAGCATCGGCCGCAATGTTAAAGGTAGGGGATGTGACCACCAGGGTGGCGGTCACATCCTAATTGGGATGGAGGGAACGCCGCAGCCCCTGCGGACGGTCCCTCCACCTCGGGGGTGGCGGTCTGCCCCTTAATTTCCACCTAGCATCAACCCGCATTTTGTTTGCAGCTTCTATGGCTGTAAATAGCAGATGTTAACAGCCGGTAGTGGGAGTACATGCCAGGCGGTGATATGGGGAGGGGGAGGTGCAGGGTGGGGGGATAGTAATGAGTGGATTACGGACCGTAACAGGTAAGTAAAAAATAAATAAAACAAATTTTGTTGCGTGCACTGCTTAACCAAATGTAGCACATTTTGCATAGCCTTACATGCCTAGGAAGCCTATTCACAAAAGCATTTTATATATATATATATATATATATATATATATATATATATATTACCTACTGGCGGTCGCCAGTAGGTATATATAGTTAGGATTTTTTCTCTATGGGATTTTTGAAAATTCTATGGCTAATAACTTTGGCGTTTGTGGATGGAATCGGCTGAAATTTTCAGGCAAATGGCACATTTTGTTTCTGAGCAGCCCCTGAAAATTTGGGGGGGGGTTCGTCAAGGGGGGGCCGAGAAAAAAGGGGGGTCCCAAAACGCGTTTTTCCCATGTTAATTTCCATAGGGCGGTTGGCCTCACTTTTAGCCCGAACGGCTGAATGGATTTGCACGAAACTTGGCAAAATTGTAGGGACTGTTAGCCCGATGTGCCTTTGCTAGGTCTCAATATATGTGCTCCAGTGGATTTTGAGAAATTAACGTTCAAAAAAAGATATATATCTGTAACAGCGCTCCGGGCAGCGCTCCGGTTCGCGTACTTGACGCGTAACGGAACTTCGCGAAGCGAAACTGATTGGCTCTCCGGTGTCTGTCAACATTCTAAACAGTCCGGAGCGGCTGCCATCTTGTCTCTCGGTAGGATCGAGAGACAAGAGGAGGCCAAAACAAAGGGGAAAATGACCATAAGGGGGCATAGTAGATCCTCCCTGACCACTAGGTTTGATGTGGAGGTTTTAAAAGGGCCCCGCGGGGTAAAAAAAAAAATTTTTTTTTTTTTGCGTGGGAAGCTCCCGGTTCGCGAACCGGGAAGCGGCCCGGGGAGCGTACTATGAGGAAAAAGAATGATAGACTTTTCAAATATTGTATGTTAATTGATTGTTTGTTTTGTTGATTTTTTTTTTATTTACTATCTAACACAAAAAAGTTGCACAGTATATTTTAAGTCTCAAATCTGTGGATAGGTTACACCTTATCAGCATCTTGAAACAATCATTTAAAATGTTAGGGTCAGATTTATGATTGTCGTGCGCCTCTTTTGCACCGCTGTGGGTCACTTTTGTGTAAAAGATGCACCATGTTGCAAGATAGGCCTCAGTTCATCTCCAGCAAGATCCCATTAGTTTAAAATGTATATAATTAGCACTGTGTAGGGGGCATGCAGAAGCTGAAGCTTCTGTAAGTGTCAAAGTTGATGCATGCAGTACTGCACTTCTGGGTACTGTTTCATATGCTGGAGTACATCTGCACAATGAGATACCTAAGCAAAGGAAACAAAAGTGATGTGATTGTGAAATGAGCAAAAGAAATTGCACGTTTTTCAATTACATCACCTGTGTTTCCTAAGTTTACGAATGACATTGTGCAGATGAAGTTTAGGTCTGTCCACGGACACAGAAGAGGTCTGGTGTTTGTTCAAGAGTGAAGTGGACATGAGTTACTTCATTGGTAGACCTTCACATGTATGATCTCCTCTGTACTCTTCAACAACTCGAAATTTCATTTGGAACCCTGAGTAGGCCTCACCTCAAACAAACCTCTGGATAGGACACATCTTATTGGCATCCTGAAACAATCATTTAAAATGTTAGGGACAATTTTATGATGGCTTTGCACCTCTTTTGCGCTGCCATTGCATCACTGTTGTGAGACAGCAGCAGTGCAAAAGATGCACCATGTTCCAAGATAGGCCTCACTTCATCTGCATCAAGATACTGTTAGTTTAAAATGTATATCTTTAGGACTGTGTAGGGGGCCTGGAGAAGCAGAGGCTTCTGTAAGTGTCAAAGTTGTTGAAAAACTGTTTGTCCTTCAATCTTTTCCCTTGTCTTTTCACAATTATATCCTCTTCCATCTTTTCTTCGGTAAATAAATCTATTAAACAGCATCTCTGGTTTAGTCCCTATAGCTGTCTTTCTTTTAACATTACTCTCTGTTTACTTCCCTTGTACTTACTCTTCTTTTTTAAAAAAAAATGTTTTGGGTTAGCTCCCGGTTCGCGTACCGGCGAGCGAACCGGGAAGCGAACCAAAAGAAATAGAGCTTGCCAGAGTGCTAAACATTCTAGCAATTTTTTTATAAAGGGGAGGTAGTTCTGAAAAGAACTTTTTTTTATGTTTTTGTTGTTTTATATATTTTTTTTAATTTTCTGAACATTTTTTGTTTTTTTTGTATTTTTTGAACAATTTTATGTTTTTTTTGTTTTTTTTGGAGGGGAAAGAACAAAAAACAGGCATTGGAAAGGGCTCAACAGGAGCAAAAAAAAATTATTTTTTGGGGCGTTTAGAGCACTTATGATTTTCAAATGCTCTGTTTACTAAGTTAATGCTCATATTGGCACATGAAAGTAAGGTACCGCAATATATACAGACAATCTTCATGTGGACAAAGTTTTCCTGTATGTTTGGCACTGTTTCCCGTGCCTCTGGCCCCGACAGAGATATCTGTGTTGATGTCCTGGCCACAGGAGTTGGTGGGTTGTCCTGCAGGTCACGCATCTCTGCCCGGCTGTAATTTAAAGGATGCCACCTCTGCATGTGACGGTGCATAGTATAGTTGCCGTAACTATACTTCTTATTTGTGCCTCTAGATAAGTCCTCTTTGCATATTAGGCACGTCACATATCGAGCATTAACTTTTTTCTGTCCTTCTGGAAATGAAAAAAACTGCCAAATGAAGCTATTTTTATGATGAGATACCCGGGGCTGCTCTTGTAAAAACTGTGGTGCCTGTTCTTCCTCTTCCTCTTCTTGATCCTCTTCCTCCTCTGTTTTGGCAAGGAACTGTGGAGGTGGTCCTCTCTTCCTATGAGGAGGTGGTGGTGGTGGTGGGGGTCCACCAGCTGAAGCTACTAGTGAAGCCATTTTCCACTGAGCAAAATAGGTCTTCCTTTCACAAAGTTGAAAGTCAGAGTGAGAAAAAAGGTGGGGGCTTTCATCATTTGGGAAAAAAATAGTTCTAAACCAATGAAAAGTGTTATTTTTAGGTCACCTGACCTAGCCTTACATCATTAGGAAACCAAAAGTGAAATGAACCAATGAAAAGTTTTATTAACAAGTCACATGACCTGTTACGCTTATGTTACGCGATGCGCGCCGCGGATCGCTTCCGGGAAGCTGCGCTTCGCGCCTCTGTTCGCGGTCCGGAGCACTTCCGGGTGTGCTAACGCCGCGCGTCATAAGACGCATTACGCGGCAACGCGATACGTCGCGCTTTCGCGACGCGCCCCGGATCGCTTCTGGGGAGCTGCGCTTCGCGTCTTAGTTCGCGTACCGGAGCACTTCCGGGAGCGCTAACGCGGCGCGTCATAAGACGCATTACGCGACAACGTGATATGTCCCACATCCGCGACGCGTCACGATGTTGATTTCTAACGCGGCAGTTGCGCAAACGGAACGTTTACCGGTTAGGGGACCGGGTCGTGGCATCAAATTGAGCTAACGGAAAGCTTCCCGGTTCGCGAACCGGGAGCGAACAAAAAAAATATTTTAAAAAAATTATTAATAAACATATAAAATATATTTTTGGATTTAAAGAAAAATACATTTTACAGCTACAGATATTAGCTTTTAAAAAACCAATGAAATTCACTGAAAAAACCATAGGTTATAGACCATATATAGTTAGGAATTAGCATTTACAAAACCTTGAAAATTCACTGAAAAAACCATAGGTTATAGACCATATATAGTTAGGAATTAGCATTTACAAAACCTTGAAAATTCACTGAAAAAACCATAGGTTATAGACCATATATAGTTAGGAATTAGCATTTAAAAAACCTTTTTTTACTCACACAAAACCAATGAAATTCCATATATAGTTAGATGTACTAACTATATATCGCGCACCCGCAATCCACTGCTGATCATGTCACATATTACATCATTCATGACATGGTCAGTGACATCACTGATGACATCACTGATGACATCTCAAATGACATCACTGATGAGATCACTGATGACATCTCAAACGACATCACTGAAGACATCACTGATGACATCATTGATGACATCACTGATGACATCTCAAATGACATCACTGATGACATCACTGATGACATCACTGATGACATCTCAAATGACATCACTGCTGACATCACTGATGACATCTCATTTGACATTACTGATCACATCACTGATGACATCATTCATGTGATAATACAATGAACCTCTTCAGACTCTAATATAACCTTAGATACACTCAGGGTAAACAGACACTCACAGACTGTCACTCATCCATGGAGTTACTCACACACCTAGTCAGTCATGCAAAGAATTAATCACACCTCCATTTCCTCAACTATACAGTTATACACACCTTACTTATTCAAACATATAGTAACACATACTTACTCTCTTATACAATCCCTGATACAAGTTCACAATGATCCATACAGACACTCACACAATCACTGGCTCTTAAGCACAGTTATTTATATATGTCAACTCTCACATGTACTGTGTTTTACATATGTACTTACTTTGACATGTAGCATTGAGATATCCATTCACTCACCAATGCACTCAGTCAACCGCCCATACAGCTGTTTCCACATGCACTTTTGAACCCATACATCTAGTGAATCAACTGCTCACACATCTATGCACAGAGTCATACACCTCCCAGCCACCCACACACACACTTAGTCTCCCATACAAATACTTGGGCAACCAATCAATAACCCATATAGTTACTCATATAGCTACTGATCTACACATGCAGCAGTTTACAGAACAACAGACATAATGATGCACAAATTAAGACAGTTTAGTCACTAACCCATGCACTCAGTGACACACATTTAATCACTCACTCATACAGTCAGTCATGCACCTATTAAATCCTTCATCAGGACACTTATACATCCACTCATTCTTCAATATGTAAGACATATTTTAACTTTACAGAAACATACAGTCACTGGATGTTGTCATCAGTGATGTCATCAGTGATGTCATTTGAGATGTCATCAGTGATGCCATCAGTGATGTCACTGACCATGTCATGAATGATGTAATATGTGACATGATCAGCAGTGGATTGCGGGTGCGCGATATATAGTTAGTACAACTAACTATATATGGAATTTCATTGGTTTTGTGTGAGTAAAAAAAGGTTTTTTAAATGCTAATTCCTAACTATATATGGTCTATAACCTATGGTTTTTTCAGTGAATATATATATATATATATATATATATATATATATATATATATATATATATATATATATATATATATATATATATATATATATATATATATATACATATATATATATACATATATATGTGTATATATATATATATATATATATATATATATATATATATATATATATATATATATATATATATATATATATATATATATATCCAACCGCCAACAAGACAGGCAGAATTAACACACTTATACATAGTCTTTTCAAAAATCAAAAACAAGTCAATTTTTGATTTCTGATAAAACCATGTATTTGTGTGATAATGCTGCCTTTCTTATTGGCGTGATCAAGACGAAAGTCGAAACGCGTTGCTGTGCAGTTGTGGAATAAATTACCTGCAATCCACTCAAGGTGTCCGTGTGATTTCTGGATTTCTGGACTTGGAAATTGTTGGTGGTTGGATATCTTAGGGCTCCCAGTGCCCTATTCACACGGACCACCCTGAAAGACGGCCTCTTTTACCACCGGACTCTGCTTTTCATATATATATATATATATATATGTGTGTGTGTGTGTGGGTCTGTGTGTGTGTGTGTGTGTGTATATATATATAATAATATATAGGTTTTCCCGTTCCATCTCATTTTAGGGTCAATTCACAAAGGCAAGTAAGAATGCATGAAAGAGTACAACAGGACTACTATTTTGCGTACACCAAAATGCTTTTGTGGTTAGTCCCCTTTATCAATCAAACCCAAAACATCTAGGAGAACAATTCACAAACGCATTTAAGGGTATGGGAAGTAGTACTATATATTTCCGGAATATTCCCATTTTAAAGGTTTTAGCGGCAATATACAATGTCAGAGTATGAAAAGTACTAGTATACTACAGGAGTAGCACATTACATACCCCCTTAAATGGAAATAAAGGGGGACTATTCAGGAAATATTCCTATACATTTGGTGCAAATAGAGAGGACTGAGCCCTTCTTGCACTTTTAATAATAGGGAGTTGGGCATCCTAGAGTTGATTCACAAAAGAATGTAAGAGTAAGTAAATAAGTAGTCCTGTGGTAGTACTTTCTGTACTCAAAAATGTTTTGGTAAAACGACCCAGGGTGTCCTTCTCAAAACTATGAAAGGGTGAGTTGTCCTTGCCTGATAGGAACTACTGCCCCGAAGGTCGCACAGAGATAATAGCAGCCTGCCCTGGTATAACCATATATTTTTGAGTTTCTGAACCAGAACATTGCAGTCAAGCAAATATCTTTTTAGTGAAGTGAAACCACAATGTCCTTACTTATAGCCCGAACAAATATGTTAAATATGGGCTCTCACCTAACCTCTACTGTAAGGTACACAAACTCAAATCACATTTTATCTGGAGTTACCAAAATGTAAAGGTAAAAAGTGTATGGGCAATTTTCCGGTTCTTTCACTATACAGTTTTCAGATGGAGTTCAGGTCATGTCATCTGGGTGTGTGTTTCTGGCTGAACTCCGTTGGTATTTTCAGACTGGAGCTAATATTTATACAAATAAAGGCCGCTATAGCTTGAGCTCTTTTTGTATATTGTACAAACATACATGGTGTGTTTACATATCTATCAGGTCTTGAAACTTTAGCATCCATGAGTTTGACCTTGTGAGGGCACCTCCCCTCAATTGTAGAGACGAAGGCACCCTCAATGCTTCTGTAATAGGCAACCAAGAATATTCAAAGGCTAGCTGATTTTGTGGCTAGCTTACTTTTATGTGTGATCCGTAGGTCCTCAGGTAAGGAGATTTTTTCCAATTGTTACCCAAATTATAAAGTCTTCGGTCTCTATGGACGCATATAATCACAGAATCCAAAGATGAAATTTCATAACATTTACGATTACAGTCAACACGTATTTCACAACGCAATTGCTTGTCAGGGCAAGGCAAATGATTGCGAACAATGGTACCCTTCAATAATCAATGAATGCTGAAAAGCGACTTCAGCAAACTTAAATAATAATATGGCCATGTTTAAAATCACAAAGTGTAGTTATCCTCAAGAATGGATAAGGGACTCCATGATAAGAGAATCAAACATCATTCAGAATACCAACGAAATCCGGATCTTGCAGCATTCCTCCCCCAAAAAATGGGGGAGGTATGCTGTAAGATCAGGTGTTCCAAATAATGTCTGATTCTCCTATTATGGGGACTGAATAGAGGCATTACAGCTTTGAAGGATCTGTTCTTGTCCCTCTATTGAAACACTTTCATCAAGATGAACCCCGCCAAACCTTTGGGTATCTTTTACCTAGGTGGGCAGAGAAGGGGGCTCCCAACACCGGAGAGCTTGCTGGGAGCCCCCCCCCCCATCTGTAAATTACCTTCTAAGTGTAGAAAAACACAGAAATTGCCTAAGTATATGGATTTGTATATTTCATGGAGATTACATACAAGAGAGATACGAGGCCCTAATTTATTATTTGAAAGATAATGGCCCTTATTTATGAGGCCTTGTGTCAGTTTTGCGCCGCCGGTGCGTCACTTTTTGTGACGCACCAGCGGCGTAAAAATGCGCCTTGTTGCGCCATATTTAAAAAGTGACGCATCTAGGTAGATGCGTCACTTTTACACCCCTGCGCCACATTATACCTGCGTCAGGTATAATGTATGCAGAGGGGGCGTTCCCCCGCAAAAAGCCTCGTAATAGTGACGCAGTGAAATCTATGAGATTTCACTGCGTCACTTTTAGGATGCTGTTGCGTCAAAATCTTGCGCCTGCCTCACAGCAGGCGTAAGACTGACGCAAGCCCTTTCACATGGGGCTTTCCCCATGTGAAAGGACGCATTGCTGGAGTTGCGTCACTTTTGTGACACACTCCAGCAATGCGTCACTTTTGCACTTACAGATACGTCAGAAATACTGACGTATCTGTAAGTCCTTGCGACATGATGCGTCATACATTAAATATGACGCATCATTGGTGTCGCAAGGAGTGCGCAGTGAAAAGTGACGCATCGCTGTTTTCACGCAGCGATGCGTCACTTTTCATAAATGAGGCCCAATGATGCAAACGTACAAACGTGTTGGATCCAAAATACTCACAATTGTTTGCAATTCCACCCGAACTCATGCTGGAATGCAGAATCCCTGCCTTCATTTCTTTATGCCCAATATGTCAGTAGAGATATTCTGTAGTTCTGTTGGAATTGGAGTGTGTAATCCTGTCGTAAAATTAGTAGAAATAATAATAATATTAACAATAAAAACAACAATAATATTAATAATAATTTGTTTTATAATGAATTCACACTGCACGTCTTCCATTTCTCATCACTGTAAAAAACAGGTATCACTATTACCCAATTTAATGTAACTTAACTTACAACCTCAAAACAATGGAAGGCGGAGTTGGCTTTGCAAGGATTCCAACTAATAAACTGCAGGTCATTAAGTGGTAGCAAAGAGAGTGTGACTCACTGGATCATCTTGCCCTTATGTGAACAAGTGAATGTCTCATTGCCATAGTGCATACTGTAAAAAAATGGTTACCCCTGAAAGGACAAAGAATTTAGACCACCCGCTGGTGCTACACATTTGACACCACTTTTAAGTTGGACAATGAAAGTCTACAGACCCTCAGCATTGACCACCAAGCGGAAACTTTGCCCCCTTGAAAAGAGAATGCCAGTTGGTTTCAAATACCAACCCTGCCATTGTGGAGAGTGGCACCTGTCTGGCCCAACACATCCTTGCACTTGACTTCTAAGGGCTTCCTTTGGCCTTCCTAAAACCACAACTGGACTTTCGGCCCAATCCTTATTGGGTCTGGTAAGACAGACACTCTATGCTGAAGTGTTTCTAACTTAGGTGGTAAATGTATACTGCTGTTCCGACCAGGACTCGGTTATATGTGCAGGGAAATGTCACAGTCCTGTGCATGTAAGATCATCTAATCAAACCACTAACCCATTCTTTTAATTGGGGCAGCTGTTTTTTGTAACAGCAAAGAAAATGTTGGCATGTTCAACACCAAGGACATGGTTAAGAGACACATAAAAAAGACCATATTCCAAAAATGTTAATTTTTACAGGACATTGAACATCGAGAGAACACTGAGTAATTTGTCACGCTTTTTCGTGATCAAAAACTAAAAGGCTAAGGCATGGTTTTGGTCGATGGCCTTTGTAAGAAGCATTTGTGTGGGGTTAGAGTTTATGTCCCTAACCTACGTCCTTTCCTATCTAATAAATGATCCTACTCAGACTGTATTTGACTCTTAAAAATAGGTATAGTGGAGTTAATTAAGTAAAATGGCATTCACATTATAACAATAGTAATGACGTTTATTTATACCTTCCGGTTCAGTGTTTGAGGCTGTCCAATTTATCACCCAAAAATAATTTCTGACAAACAACCTGATCTTAAAAATAAGATTTACAATTAAAGACAAGCATAATTATTCTGAATGATGTACCGGGGATAGTAAGAATGGGCAACTCGGATTAAGCTTGGTTCCCATTGGCATGGTTTCAGAAGGTATAAAAACAAATTAAAATTGACAGTAGATGAGCTGTAGTCAAAAATCAGGACTACCTGAAGGTGTCATTCATGAAGTGAGTTCCCTTGTTTGCTATTCCAATTTGATGGTTGACCTTTGTGTGGCTTGTATGTAACTCTGCATTACCTACAATGAATGAAGGTTCTCAGGATTTCACATAAACCTGTATCTTTAACCATTATGTTAGCACCAGTTTGTGGGATGTGGTCATGCACTTCTTCATTATGGATTAAAGCATGGCAGAACATGATGTTTGGTGCATAAATACATTCTCATTCGATTTTGATCGGATTCAAATTTGTCAAAGTCTTAAACATTACCTAGTTTTAGTTTAGGTAAGCTAAATTTCCACATCTGCTTTCACTTAGATGCATGGTAATATTTTTTGTTACATGCTTTGCTGCAGAGGCTGATTTGGAAGTTGAACTGTTTCAAATAATCTTGATTTTGAGTATGTATATTTATTGCAATATATAACTGAGATTTAGTGTAATTGATCAAGGTGCTTGATTTGTAGGGTCTGCTAATCTATCAAAGATCCCATTAAAGCTAAAAATAAGGGCCTGATTATGAGGACGGTGAGACTGCCACTGACAGCCTGTCAGTGGTGGTCTCACTGCCATCATAAGCATGTTTACCGAACGCCATATTACATTTGGAAAGACTGGCTGTCATGCATCCGACAGGCTCAAGGAGCCCATCGGTGCATCAGAGGCAGCCATAATACCTGCAATGGTGGCACCGCCATAGAGCTTATATTATCCCTCCCCTCCAGCCGTTTCATGGCAGTTTACCAGCCATGAAAAGGCTGGCAGAAAGGGACATTGGGGTCGCGTAACAGGTTCCCCTTCCCCCCTGGCCCTTAGGTTTGGGGGGCATCTATGATGCCCCCCTACATATCCCTGCACCATGTGGCCGGCATCGCATGGCTCCTGACACATAGTGCAGGGATATGTTATGTGTATTTTTTGTACTACTGCATGTGCTGAAGCACGTAGCATCCACAGTAATACAAAACATAGACATTGCGACAACCTTGGAGGCAGTCGCATTGTAATATTATTGGAGGGACCGCCAACAGCAAGTTGGGCGGTCCTGTCTCTGATATAATGGCGGTTGGCGTTAATGCTCATATTGCAATGATTATTAGAAGTTATTATTAATAATGTTTATGTTCAACTTTGTATGGTGAACTACTGTACATGTACAAACATCTAAACAGTAAATATTTTTCTGCATAAAAGATGCACATTTTATGTTGACACACACTAGACATTCATACTCCCTACATTTTAGATTTTTTTTAACCTTTGCAAGAGACTCTACTTTAGGATTCCAGGAAATAGTTGTTTCATGATGTGGAAATACTTGAAATAATGATAACTTTTCAATATAATAATCAAATATATTTCTGATTCTTAAGACCTCCCTATGAGTATTTTAAGGACGCTGACTTGGAATTTCCCCCAATATCACATGGGTCAGTATATCCTGGAGATGAAATCCTTAAGTTTTTTACAGGTTTTGACCCTTGAATTGGGGAATGCCAGTGTGAATCTGTATTTGAAGGTATTTTACGTATTACAATCCTCCTGCCCCTGCATGAATTTTGACAGGTTTTACCTGCCCAAATGTAGAAAGAGGAAAAGAAAAGGGTGTGTAGGTTAAATGAACAACTTGCAATTTCAATGCAGGTGGCTACTCCCTTATCTGCCAGCTATAGAATTACAAGAGAATTCACAATAGGTGCGGGGAGAGAGGGGATTGCATAGATATTATTTGGTTGTCTTGTGTTACACCTCAAGCAAAACAATTGGCTAGTATTTTTAATAATATAGGCAAATGATGTGTATGCATACATTAAGAACATTTGATTGGATGTGGTTTGATGAGAGCCTGTGTCAATTAACTGGATTCAGTCATTTGTGTGTCCATGTTCGAGACTGGGCACATCCAGATGCTGAAGGACACTCCAAAAGCTGGCTGCTGCCCTTCACTCTTTCACTAACAGTACTAAAGTCTAGAAAAGACTGTCCTGCCTGAGAGCTAGAGAGAGGCTGTCCTGTTTGGCCTAGTGGAGTATAAAGCTGGGAGCTGCTGAGCAATGAGGCCCTTGACAGAAATTAGCCACTGTTTTTCACCTTTCTGCCCAGAATCACAGAAAGCTAGAGAGAACTAGAGATAGCGAGAGAGAGACCACAGTGATCAATCAGAGTTTGAGGCTGTGCACTATGACAAATTACAGAAGGGGACTGGTTTGAGGAGAAAAAGTTTATTCACTGACGTATTATTGCTGAATCAAGGCATTTTCTTCTCACCTCAGTCTCCTTTGAGGTTTCAAAAGCAGAACAAGTTACTGATGCCTACTTATCAGCTTCTAAACTTTGCATGAACACAATTTCTGAGCGAAGTTCTGACTTTGTGCCAAAGTTTGTGTAATTCCTTTCAGCCATCTTTCCTGAATGGGGGAGCAAACATTCCTTTGGGAATTAAATTTGGAAGTCACACTTTTGGAATCCTCCCTTTTTCTTGACCCCTGCTTAACAGATCAGCACAACACTTTCTACGAAGAGCTAAAGTGAATAAACTCCTTTTTTGGAAAGTGTTATGCATATTTGTCAAATGATGGCAGGGTTATAAAGAAAACAAAAACGGCCTTACCTATGGACAGTCCACTCAAGCTATGTGCTGTGGAAGTACAAATAAATGTGGCCTAATAACGTCTGTTATTTAATACAACTGCTCTAATAAATTTGCATTTTCCCATTTGTTACTACAGTGCAAAAGTCAAATTCTGGTTCATTACCACAGTAGAATGAAATTCTCATGACAAAACCATTGCTTCGTACCTCACAGAGTGTATGCAACAATTGCTTTACACATGGGTACAGGTCTCCTTATATTCACAAGGCCTCTTCAGCATGATTTTATCTTTCTGGACATTTTAAACCCTTCCATCCAAGGTTTTGTATAAACACTTTCTATTACAAACAAACATTAGTCTTTATTGACTGTGCGATTAATTAAATTCTTTACACTATAAAACTTTCTATTACAACAGATACACATGAAAACAATTAGATGGTATACACTATATGTGCAGATGCACAGAGTATAATAAAGTATTTATCAACGTTGTTGACGAGTGGGAATGGCATAAAACGTACTTTTTAAAACCAAAAGAAACACTGAAATTCACCAGTTATAGTTTACCTAGCAAACTTTTACTAAGGTCCCATACCATGCTCTGTTTACATACTACATCACACATCACATGTTAAATAACATCATAGATTACATCACTGATGGCATCTTAAATTACATCATTGATGACATCACTGATGATGTCAAGGAATGTGATTGATTTTCCTCAAAAAAAGTAAAAACACAAAAAACTATGTGTCTGGCTTGCAAAGGTAACTTTGCACATGTAGATCTACTTATATGTAGATCTACTTCTACAACTAGGTGTAAATCTCCCCTTATTTGCTATTCAACATTTCTGAGTGGAGATTTACAACTCAATGTAGGCTCAAATGAAGGAATGGAGATTTCTACAACTGGTTTTACAAGTGAAAGGTTTCTATTAGTAACTTTACACCTGTTTGTGGAGATTTTAGTTTCCGTATAGGAGTATATAGACACATTTTAAAAAGTACTATCCTAATGAATGAATAAATAAATAAAATACATTTACTATAAAAAAAATGTTACATTATTTTTAAGAAATATTATTATCATAGTACTACTTAAAGAAAAACATATAGCACACTACTACCTAAAATGAACATTCTAATACAGTTTTTCCCCAATCTGGGGGTTGCGATCCACTGGTGGGTCATGAGCTGATTTTTGGTGGGCTGCAAAAGCCTAAGCAATAAATATAGATGCCTTTAAATTCTGTATTGATCTTCTCACATTTGCTGCAATTCCAAGACAGAGATCAAACCACAGGCTATGTCTTCTGACAAATGACTGCTTATTTTTTTAACACAGAGTTTATTGTTTGCAAACTCATCTCACTTTTCAGAGTATAAGGAAATGCCCCTTTTCCATGTTCAACCACACTTTTTTGACTGATGCTGCTGTTTTTTTGACCTGAGAGTGCACTGAGGCCTGCTATCCATAACTCAGTGCCACTTTTCTGACCCTCTACAAAGTTACACCCAATTTGCGAGTACTGACTTACTCATAGGTCCCTAGTAGATGGTACCCCAGAAACCCAGGGTATGTAAGGTGGAGTGGCCACACCTGGCATCAGCACTGTTTGTGCCAACCTGCAGGTGACAGAGACCAAATGGACCCCAGTCTGCCACTGCAGACTGACAAGGCAGTGTTTTACACTGCTAGTTCAACTTTTCCATTACAACTGATGAGAAAACCACCAATTCCCTTTAGTATATAAGTAAGTCTGCCCGGAGGAAGGCCTATGGAGCCCTGTGGTAATGAGCTATATATTATTCAGTAAGACTTATGATTTTCTCGATGTCTTAGCAGCCACACCTCCAAATTGTTCATTTTGCTGTGGGAAGGTATGGAGGCCCCATTTACTAACACAGGGTTGCTCGCTGCCATCCCACTTTCGATTGGGACTACCTAACAAGGTCAAGTAAGATATCAAATTAATTGTGGCATTAAATCCAATCTGAAGCCCAGGCAAGATTTAGAGTTACTATTAAAGTTAGGCAACTTTTAGAAAGTTGCCACTCTGCACTTCAGCTAGTCCAGTGGCCTCACAAAGGCACTGACATATTGACAGATTTCTGGCTCCTTGGGGAGATGTGTGAATGACTCCCATATGCAGGAACAAAGGCATTTGCCGCAGAGCGGGGTGTTACCTTCTCTCCCAGGATGACCATTCAGGGTGTTATCCCAAAAACAAACTTCAAAGGGGAAGTCACCTTTGAAGAGCCAAGGAAGGGAAACCTGTGCCCTTCCTGTTATCCCTTGGGTGTGTAGCTCACTGGTAGCCAAACCTCTAGGGTGGGCTACTCTGCTCCTGAAAACCAAAGGGTTGTGCCATTTTGTAAGAGGCAAGAATGGGGCCCTCAGGGATGGCCAGATGCTGCATATCACAGGAAACTCATCACTAGGTAAGAAAGGACCCAGTAATTCATTGGCTAGTGACCATGTGGTACCCTCAGGGGTCTTTCCTGGGATAACTATGAAACCGCTGGCACCCTGCCCATCAGTTCACACTGGCAAAGAAGAAACAACCAAAGAAGGACTGCACTTTTACCCTTGAACTGCACAAAAAAGCTGCACCATCAAGAGGACTGAACCTGCTGCACTTTTGGGCTAGTGGGATTGGGACTTTGCCTGAGGGTCCTGGCATTGGAAAAACTTGATTCCCACCTTCACCCACAGCAGTGACTCCAAGGAGTATTCAGTTCGTCCCCTGGACCCAACTCTAAGATTACAGGAGCTGAAATAGCCCAAAACAACACGTTGGAAGCCACTGCAGAAGTTTTGCCGCTGCCAGTCACCATGCATGACAATAGACAAATCCAAGGTAGCCAAAACTTGCTCCTGTGTCTGCCAGATCCAGGAATGCTGTCAGATTCTGGATTCATCACATTGAAGGGACACCAGCCCCCACCAAATGTTTACATCCAACCGCGGTGCAGCGAGACCAGTAGTGCAGCATTAGATGTTCGACTACTGCAATGTAGAAGACTTCGAGGAACCCGATCTCTGTGGCCAACGTTGCCCCACATAACCCTTGGACTGAGGAACTACCACAGACTGCACCGCCATTGACCGCACCACAACTGGAGCATCCTTTTGAGGATCTTTGCCTTCATCCCTCAGTATCAGGACCACTCCACTGAAGTCTATGGCGGTCATCCTGTAAAGTTTGGAACCTGATTCAAAAATGTTCTGGTGGCCACGTAACAGTCCAAAGTATTAGACCTTTTCCGTGCCAGATTTGGTTGCCCAACCGGGACCGGAGTACTCATACTTGCACTATCATTTGAAAAGTTTACAAACTTTTCGTTGACCAATGCTTGTTTGCGGTTGCATTTAAAAGTGCTAAAAGCTTCTAAAACCTGTATCTCTGGAACACCCTGGCAGATTTTGATGATCAAGGTGACTTGTTGTTGTGTCTTTTTATTGGTGTGTGATTTTGTTATTCTGATGTTTGATGCTGTTAATTGCCTCAAAGTAAGGGATATTTTTATGACTCTTGTGGCGCAGGGCAGGACAACAATTCACCTTGCTGCACTGCCCTACATCACAGGGAAAGAGCAAGAATGCACTATATTTGTCCAAAATGCCAGATTTCTGCCCCTTCCCCTTGCACATTTTTGGCAGCCTAGTGCCAGCGCAGTTGCCCTTGCACTATGGTTTCAGGGTGACTGTGTTGTAGGTAGGATTTTTTTGTGCAGGAAGGGGTGCCTTCCTGCACAAAAACAATCCTAAGAGGCTTTTCCCTCTTTCTATGTGTGCTGCAATGCATGATGCTGAGTACATTGTTTGCCAGTGATTACTGGCTGTGTTCTACGTATGTGATATGTCCTACATTTACTAAGTTCACTTTGTGATGGTTCTGACAGTGGTCCAGTTGGCCCTATCAGGTGTACAAAATCCCTTGTAAATATTCCATAGTGCCAGGTGGCACAATGTATATTATGTGATTACTATTCTAATGTGTTATGAGAATACAAAGGCTTTTTTTTTATACAAACTTGTGCGGAGTTCTATTTGCGGTGTACCTGGGATGTTGTTGCTGTATGTGTGAGCAAATGCTTTACACATGGCCTCCGGGATAAGCCTGACTGCTCGGCCAAGCTACCAAGGGTGTAAGTAGGGGTTATCTTTGGCGTGTAACTCCCTTTCTCTGACTAGAGTGGTGGTCTCTGCCTGGCTTTGGGGCAAGCCTTAGCCAACCAGAGATCCCATTTCTAACATTGGTTGTCAGCGGTGAGGATAGGACTTGCGTTAGCGCAGTTCCACAGCGACAACAGGTTATACTACAAGCTCTGCATTTTAGATAGTCACAATGATGGGGATTATTGTATCTGAGTTTGTTTTAAGGATCATTTCTGTTGAAATGTGTTGTTGCACTATGAGTTGGGGGTCCTGTCAAGGACAGAAACCAGAGAATCTGGAGGAGTGACTGACCTTGTACAGGCTGCTATTTCTTGGGTTGGCGCAAAGCTGAAGGAGGGGACTACCTTTGTTCTATCAGGCTATTTCTTGGGTTGGCCTGATGCTGAAGGAGTGACTGCCCCTGTTCTGTATGCTGTTTCTAGGGTTGGCCTACAGTTGTAACTTAATTGGTATGGAGTAACTGGCTCGGGAGGGTAGATTATCCCCTAAGTGCATTGCGAGTTGTCTGGATTCACCAGTAAGGGTGGGATCCAGTGGTGGCAGCAATATGTAGTCCAGTGCAGGAAGTCCCATTCCCAGTACCAGAATATGGTACCTGGTTCCCGGGTAAGAGGGGGACAGGTTGAGATTCATGGGCAGTGGATACTGTCTCACCAGTCCGGGTGGGGGGAGGGCGTATGTGGATGGGTGGTGTGTTGCACTGGATGATTGGGTGTGAGTTCTCTGAATAAGGAGTTTGCGTGGGGGAGTGACCCTAGAGGAATGGTGCAGGTGTCTCCTAACCTGCGTGGCGGAGATGGTTCAGAGGAACCCAACTAGGTGGCCTTATAGTGAGGAGGTTGCAAGACCTCACACCCTGTCCCGCAGGGGAAGGTGTAAAACTGGGCCGTGATCCGTGACTCAACCTCAGTCTCCAGTACTGGATGGTTCTTAGAAGAAAAACTTGGTAAGGAGCCTAGTCTGTCCTGTTGGACTGTTCTTGGTGGGAGATCTACCGTGGTAGGTGAGCTGAGAGTGATCTTACAAGGAGTATGTTGAACTTGGCCCTTTTTGGCATGTTCACCCCTAAACCTTTTGCCTTTCCTATGACCTGGTTTTGGTGGTTCAGTGTAAAGTGCGTGCGCGCTCTGAGTGCGTGTGGTGAGATTGGACTGCCCTCCCATAGGAATGCATGGGGACAAGTGGGTCCATGGTAATTCCTGGTATGAGGGGAGTGCAGGGCCGAGGTTAGTATGTGCAAACTCATGAGAATAAATGCTGCACAATGGTGTGCGCAGATTTATGGTGACTGGTGGAGAAGTGCCACTTTTCGAAGTTGGCATTTATGTGTTCTGTGTGTCTGCCTGCATGATGTGAATTGCATGTCTGGCTTGTGAGTGACAGGTGCAGGATGGTGCGGGTGGCTCCAGGAGTCAGGATGAGTCTGCCCAGTGGTGAATAGGGAGATCTGCATGTAAATGGGAGGGAGCAGTTGCACCCGGGACCTGAATAGGGCTGTCCCTTCCCTCTACAATGCTGACTCCACCTGTTGTGGTGCATCTGATGTCCCTGGCCTGTCCTGTGAAAAGAAGGAAGGAGTCATGTACACAAATTGCTCCTGAACTAGTTTCATCTGGTTCCCCCAAACCTTGCACCTTTGCACAAAGGAAATGTGTGCATAAAAGAAGGGTATGTGGCCCCATGAAAATGTTCAGTTTTCTGGAGTGATGCCCCTGCCAGGGCGTGCTTCTGCTGGGCCCAAGGGGACTACCATGAGGGCTTGCCTCTCTGGGCCCTGCATTGCCCTTTTCATCTGTGAGGACCTTTTTACTGGGACCTTTTGCTTCAGTTACTATTCTTTGGGACTTTGTGTTTTTTACCTCCTAGCACCTCATGAGCGCTTTCTTTCTATTTCTTGCAGAGCGCTGTATTTATTCTGGGAGGGAGCACTTCTGCATTCCACTCGCAGCTCTGGGCTGCAATCACCTTCGAGGCAATCCCGACGTAGGGATTCCCCCATTTTTCTTTTCGCGGTTGCCCATCCCGCTTTGATGCCAAGTTTGATTTTAATTAATGCAGGTGCCCACCCCACTTATTTTTGTGATATTTAATTGAGCAGGTGCCCACCCCGCATTGCGCCTGAAGAAGATCTCCACCGCCGTCCAGATCAAAACCGAAAGTCAGGCAATGTGTTGCCTGATGTGGGGCGGGACTTCCTCCTTGAAGGGAGAAGCCCCGTGCCCAAGGAATCGCCAAGTCCCGGGTCCCTGAAGGGGGCCCGGGTGAAGAGAGGTTGCCGATGCAGGCAGCGACTGTCCCTTGCCCCCTCTGGGGCTACGGTGGTGAGAGGGAGCCCCAGCGCCAGAGAGGAAGTGCGATATTTCAAGTCACGGATCCCAGGAGGGGGCCCGGGTGAAGAGCAACAGATCGCAGTGCCTGGCTCCCATGACCAAGTAGACAGCCTTGCGTCGTGCCTGCAGACCTGGAGAGCAGTCGTGGAGCAGAGAGGAGACAGGAGCTGCACATCATGGAGAGCCCAGTAAGTAGGGGCTCCTCTGTTGCGTGTGCCGACCAAGGCACGGTCTGAGCGGTCCCGCCATTAATGCGGGCCGCTTCCACGTCGTTTGGCATAACTATTTCAGAGCCTCGTGTGGCTCCAACGTGGGCATATTTGTTTTAAAGGGACCCAGTGGGGGTCCCGAGGGCCAGTGGTGCCCGTACTTCGATGAATAAGAAACAGTGACTTGGTGGCCATGTGTTTCTACAGCTGCCCTGCTTGCCAGTGGGCAGCTGCAGCGTTCTGGGGGCAAGTATGTTTAAAGAGCACCAGAGATTAGCCTCAGGAGGGCACAGTGGTGCCAGGCTTCATTTCTAGATACACAGCTGCCCCACCAGACAGAAGGCAGCTGCAACGTTTTGTGCATAATTGTTCCAGAAGGCACAGTGGTGCCCGGCCTCACTTTAATATTCCCAGCTGCCCAGCAAATAGTGGGCAGCTGCACCGTTTAGGTTATTCTTTCCTTGGGGATATGTCTTTTTAAGTTGGGAGTGAGGTTCACTCCTTGGCCCCATATTTCCACAGCTGCACAGCCTGGTTTATACCTCTAGATGTGATTTTATGATTATGAGGTTTTGCATACTGTGTTATGTTTTAGTTTATTCTCTACTGTGGTTTAGGTTTGAGTTATTCCCTACTACGGTTTATGTTAGTGAGTTTACTTCCTAATGCAAGTTATGTTTAGGAGGTTATGGTCTACTATGTTTAGGCTTATAAGGTTGGCGCAGAATATTTCTCGCCTGATGTGATACTGTGCATATGATTTATGTTACAGGATGATGCTGAGTATAGTGTTTGCCAGTAATTACTGGTTGTTTTCTACGTTTATTATATGTCTACATTTACGATTCTTACAAAGTGATGATTCTAACAGTGTTCCACGTGGCCCTGTCATGTGTAAATAATCCCTAGTAAATATTGCCCAGTGCCAGTTGGCACAGTGTATTGTGTGATTACCATCTAATGTGTTTCATGATAATACAAAGGCTATTTTCATATAAAACCTTGTGTGGAGTTCCTTTTGTGGTGCGCCTAGTATGTTGTTGCTGTGTGTGTTGTGCAAATGCTTTACAGATCGCCACGGGGATAAACCTATCTGCTCGTGCCAAGCTACCAAGGGGGTGAGCAGAGGTTATCTTTGGTGTGTAACCCCCTTGCCCTGACTAGAGTGATGGTCTCTGCCTGGCTTTGGCGCAAGCCTTAGCCAACCAGAAATCCCATTTCTAACATTGGTTGTCAGCGGTGAGGATAAGACTTGCATTTGCTCAATACCGCAGTGACAGCTGGATGCACTACAGGCTCTGCATTTTAGATAGTCACATGTATGAGGATTATTGTCTCTGAGTTTATTTTAAATGTTATTCTTTTAAAATGTGTTTTATGTTGCACTATGAGTTAGGGGTCCTGACAAGGACAGAAACCAGAGAATCTGGAGGAGTGACTGCCCTTGTGCAGACTGCTATTTCTTGGGTTGGCCTGAAGCTGAATGAGTTTTGTACTGCCCTTGGGCAGACTGCTATTTATGGGGTTGGCCTGCAGCGCAAAATGAAGGAGGTGTACTGCCCTTGTACTGTGTGCTATTTCTTGGGCTGGCCTGAAGCTGAAGGAGTTGTACTGCCCCAGTGCTGTCTGCTATTTCTAGGGTTAGCCTACAGTGGCAACTTCATTGGCATGGAGTAACTAGATTGGAATGGTAGATTATCCCCTAAGTGCAGTGTCAGTTTTCTGGATTCCCCACTAAGGGTGGGATCCAGAGGTGGCAGCAATATGTAGTCCAGTGCCAGAAGTCCCATTACCAGTTCCCAGAGTACCGAACCTGGTTCCCAGGTAAGAGGGGTACAGGCTGTGTTTCAGGGGCATTAAGATGCTGTCTCACCAGTCTTGTGGGGAGAGTGTGGATGAATGTTGTGGTGCACTGGACGTTTCGGTGATTGGTTAGCACAGTAAATGGTGTTAAAGGACGCTTCAATCTGTTCTGTCAGAGAGATCCTGCCCCATAATTGTTTTCAGGAGTCGTGCCAACATCTGTTGGCGTGTGTAAGTTCTTTGATTCTAGGGAGCCTCGTCTGTCCTGTTGGACTGTACTTTGAGGAGGATCTCCCTTGTTAGGTGAGCTGGGAGTGTCTGTAATCAGGCCTCCATCAGTTCTAGTGTCTTGCATTTTCACTTCTAAGTGGAAGGTGCAGAAGTCCATATTGAGGGGTGAGAGGGGGAATGTGTCCCCAGTGGAAGAACCAGTGGGTTAGGGGCCAGCCAGAAGGGCTTAGTTCCATTGATTGGACATGGTGATGCCACTTCTGTCCTGGGGCATCTTCTCATGCACTGTCAGATGGACAGGAGGTTGTGAGCTCTGTGCCAGGCAGTCTGTCACATGACACATTAGTTATATGTAACCCTCAGGATGTCCTGGTTTGCTGGGCATTTGTCTGACCAAAGGGTACCGTCCCTGGGTTGGGAAACCACATACAGGTGTTTCCTGTCCTGGACGAAGGGCAACTGTAATCAGTGTCCTGACCGGTATTGCCTTCTAGGGGTACCACTCCAGTTGGGGGGGTATAGGGCTCTGGAAGGGGGTGCAGAGGAAGGGAGTCCTCACCTCTGACTCCTGTGCAGCTGCTGATTTTAGATCCCAGGTGGTAGACCAGTTTATGGAGAGAGGTCCTGAACTGGTGGGTGAGTTGTGTTCTGGGGGTGCTTCTCCTGGGAAAGTGTGAAACGCCAGTAGGGAGGGAAGATGAGGAGATGCTCTCTGGTCAGCCGGAGGGTGCAGAACCATAAGTTGGAGAATTGGTGGTAGTTTGGAACTACACTTAGAGGAAGAGTGGAGATTGGCTATTGTGTGCCAGGGGCAGTATGTGCGAACTAGTGAAAATAAATGCTGCGCAATGGTGTGCGCAGATTTATGGTGACTGGTGGAAAAGTGCCACTTTTAGAAGTTGACATTTATGTGTGCTGTGTGTCTGCCTGCATGATGTTAATTGCATGTCTGGCTTGTGAGTGTCAGGGGCTGAGAGGTATGTGTGACTCCAGGAGGGGCAGGGTAAGACAGCGTTAGGCTGATTAGGACATCTGGGCTGGGAGTATTGGGTGGGGTAATCCCCTGACTCTGAATAGAATGGTGCCTGCCCTAGTGAATGCTGGCTCCACCCCCTGTGGTGTGTCTGATGACAAGCCACCACCTGACAAAGGGGAAGAGGAGCTTGCAAAACAAAGTGCTCCGATTCCCCTCTGAACCACTTGCTTCTGGATCCCTGATGCCCTCCACTTTAGACAAAGGAAATGTTAATATAAATATAGAGGTTCTGACCCCATGAAGTTGTTCAGTTCAGTTCTTGTGCTGGTGCTGTTCCTGCCTTACTGGGGGATTGCTGCTGCTGGGGCCCAGGAGGAAGTGCCATGGGGGCTGCCTCCCTGCTGGAGGACCCTGTGTGCTGGCCTCCCTGGGCCCAGCTATGCCCCTTGGACTCTTGCAGGACTTCAGCTCCTCATGAGCGCTTTCATGCTAATTTTCCCCAAGGAAAAGGAGCACGAGGGCTCCGCAGTACCGTGCTGCTCAACTTGATATGGGGAATCCCGGCTTGAGGGATTCCTCCATGGTGCCTAGAGCGGCGAGTGCCCACCCCACTTATTTTTATATTTGAATAGTTGGTGCCCACCCCGCGTTGTCTGCCTTTGTGGGTGCCCACCCCGCATTTGCACCGAAGAAGAGATCACCGCCGCGACCCGAGGGATAATGGCCGCTGACCCAGAAGCTAGGCAAAGTTCGCCTGCCTATGGGAGGGACTGGTGGCTGGGCCGGAAGAGGTGACCATGTGGTGGATCAGGACTCCCGTAAGCAGATGGGAGCCCCGGCGGTGAAGTAGGAGCGGAAGGCGCCCAGAGCCTTGAGGGCTCCACATTCAAGTCCCGGGTCCCAGGAGGGGTCCCGGGTGAAGTGAGGAGAGGCAGCAGAGGCCACCAATGGCAGAGCGGGGCTCCCATGAGCAAAGGGAAGCCCTGCATGCAGGAGAAGCTGCGGCCCAGGAGAAAATCCGAGTCCCAAATGAGAGAGAGTAGCCTGCCGACAGCAGCCCGGTGAGTTGGGCTGGGGCTGGTCTTCTTTGTGTTGGTGCGCACAAAGCACCTGGGCAGTCCTGCTGGGCTAGGCGGTCCCACAAGAGAGAGTGGGCCACCCCACGATTGGGGCACAGTGTCAGTGGCCATTCCATGAGTGGCCCAGCCTGATAGAGGACCGCTCCAACGTGTGGCATGTTTTGGTTTCAGAGCCTGGGTGGCTCCAACGAGGGCGGCACATTGTTGGTGATGGCCCAGAGGGGCCCGTGTCCCCCCCAGCATAGCGAGGCACATTGTCGGAGTGGTTCCGCAAGAGAGTGCGCCACTCCAACAAGGGGGCATCTTATTTTTTGGAGCCTGTGGGGGTCCTGAGGGCATTGAGGTGCCAGGCCCCCTTTACGAATGATGTCACAGCTGCGCCGCCATAAATTCTGCTACATTGGCAGCACACCCTGACACTTTGGACACAGGCTATTTGAGCCCTAGAGAAGGCCAATTGGCCAGAGGGGTCAGTGATTTATGTGATGTTAGGAAATATGATTCTCTACTGTGATTCATGCCTCTAAATGTGTTTGGGGGTGAGATTATGTGCATAATGTGATTATGCTGGTGAAGTTATTTCCTACTCTGAGTTTTACCCCTAATGTGAGTTATGCTTAGGAGGTTAAGGTCTAATGTGTTTAGACCAGATATGATTGCATAATGTGTTTATGCTGGTGAGATTGGCGCAGAATGTAATTCACAACTAAATGTGATACTGTGCATAATATGGTACATGTCACAGGATGATGGTGAGTACAGTCTTTGCCAGTGATTACTGGCTGTGTTCTACATTTATAATATGTTCTACATTTACTAAGTTCACTTTGTGATGGTTCTGACAGTGTTCCAGTTGGCCCTGTCAGGTGTACATAATCCCTTGTAGATATTCCCTAGTGCCAGGTGGCAAAATGTATATTATGTGATTACTATTCTAATGTGTTATGAGAATACAAAGGCTATTTTTGATATAACCTTGTGTGGAGTTCCTTTTGTGGTGTGCCTGGGATGTTGTTGCTGTGTGCGTGCGCAAACGCTTTACACATAGCCTCTGGGATAAGCCCGACTGCTCGTGCCAAGCTACCAAGGGGGTGAGCAGGGGTTATCTTTGGCATGTAGCTCCCTTGACCTGACTAGAGTGGTGGTCTCTGCCTGGCTTTGGTGCAAGCCTTAGCCAACCAGAGATCCCATTTCTAACAAGGTCCAAAAAGTTATTTTCAGTACCAACTTCAATGGCATAAAATACATAACAAAATGTGTTGTTTTTCTGCATGTGAGTCAGAATCAGAGAGATTGAGCAAAAGTGTGGGAGGGGGAGAGTGGATTAATACAATGGTGATCGAGAGAGTACATAGGAGAGTGTGTTAATAGGAGCAAGTGAATAGGGAATGAGTTGGTGAAGGTGAATATTACTGAAAGAGATAGAGTGAGAAACAGTGAGTGAAAGTGAAAGAAAGTAGGAATGATGGTTTGAGGGAAAGGGAATATGAGAGAAAGTGGGTGACAGTGATTGAGATATAGACCAAGGGGATAATTGATGAGTGGGTGAGAGAGTTAGGAAAAATAGGAGAGGTCAGGCCCCGCAATCAGCCCTTCACCAACCCACAGAGTGTGGGAAAGCCCTGCTGTGCACGGTCTTCAGGCATGCTCAGCAGGGGTAAGCCACAGCCAGCCAGGCCCCACTGTGCACATCCTTAGACCAGTCCTGCACCCAACCTGCGGTGGGTGGCCAACAGTAAGAAAGTTATTAGTTGAGAAGGTTGGGGGTCCTTTGGAAGCAAGGGTAGCGAGGAAAAACAGTCCAAGGGCTTATCAATGGAGGTGGTGTGGGCTAATGATGCTGTGGGACAGAGCAAGGGTTTTTAGAAAGTGGTGCACAGCTTAAAAGTGACGCTAGTAATCAACATGTAAGGTTTCTTGTTTTGCGAGGTGCAAAGGGGGTCGAGGAGATAAACCCTATAACCCCACAGAAGAGCACTAACAGAAGTCAGTACTGGAGAGTTTAACAAACACGGTGCCCATGCACACTCGGATAATAAACATAAATATCGTAGTCGTTGTTGACAGTGTTTGTAGAGACAAAAGCTAGTAAAAAACACCAATAAACAGTATGTAACACGATTGATCCAGCGTTGATGTGGTGTCTTTTATTGTTCAGACACGGAAAGACCAGCCGAGACGTGTTTCGTCGCGTATTGCACAGTCTGCCTACCACTCTTCAGGGCTGTACCGGACGGGTACGAATTGAAAGGTCGCTCTATCGGTGACAATTCTGACCCGAACGGGCCCAGGACCGGTGAAAAAAGTGGAATTCGAGTTGGTATCTAACTTAAATATTCAAACAAAAGCAAATGATACGTGGTAATCAAGAATTAATGGTTTAAAAAAATTTCATTAGATAAGAAGCCCGGTGGGGTAAAAGCACGTGACTCCTAGTTTCCGTAAGGCGGAGCGGGTATGAGGACGGGTGCATCTGAATGAAATCCTGGTGTGAGCCGGTTAAGCCCACCAAACGGAATTATCACCGATAGAGCAACCTTTCAATTCGTACCCATCCGGTACAGCCCTGACGAGTCGTAGGCAGACTGTGCCATACGCGACGAAACACGTTATGTTATTGGTGGGCAGAAACCCGGAACTTTGGGGAGACCACTGGTGGCCTTCTAATTTGGGAAAAGCTCCTGCACCTAAGCCAGAAGTAAAGAACCTGGGAATCTGGTTAGATCCAGCTCTAAGTTGTATTACCCAAACAGAAAAAGTTGCCGCTACGTGCTTCGGTATACTACGTAGTTTAAAAGCAATATTGAAATTTTTCGACCCAGATACCAGACAAGTTATTGTCCAATCTACGGTGCTGTCCAGATTGGACTATGCCTCCTCTCTGCTTCTTGGTACCAATAAAGCAGAAACTGCCTGTCTGCAACGCATTCAGAATGCGGCTGCAAGAGCTTTAATAGGCCTGCCGCGTTTTAGCTCTACCTCCAAAACCATTTGCAAACTCCACTGGCTCCCAGTAGCCCAGCGAATACAGTTTAAGGTTTTATGTATCTCTTTTAAAATCTTAAAACAGTCAACACCTAAAATGCTAAAACCTTTGCTGAAGATGTATGTGCCCACGCGGGCCCTACGCTCAGCTGGTCAGAATCTGGTTGAAGTCCCCCGGTTCAATCGAAGCAGAGCCGGTGGACGCTCCTTCCGGTTCCTAGCGGCAAAGCTATGGAACACTTTACCAGGCCATATTCGAGAAATAAATGAGCTGTGCCTACTTAGGAAAGCCATTAAAACTCATCTATTCCCTTAAAATCTGGGTGTCTCTCTGTTCTCTGTTGTGTTTTGTTTAGGATCAGCGCCGGGACCCCCTTTGCTGGGGCAGCTGTGCGCTTTACAAATTCCCATAACATAACGTGTCGGCTGGTCTTTCCGTGTCTGAACAATAAAAGACACCACATCAACGTTTGGATCAATCGTGTTACATACTGCTTATTGGTTTTTTTACTAGCTTTTGTCTCTACAAACACTGTCAACAACGACTACGATATTTATGGGCTAATGATGCTGTTCATTCAGCCCTTATTCTCAATGAAACGAAAAGTATTATGTACTCACTTCTCAATACTACACTTTAATTTGGAAATGTCTGTACATTGGAAGGAAAAAAAACCAAAGGTGAGCCCCATAAACCATATGCACCTGAGCAAGATGTGAACCCTAAAACTATGATACCTCTGCACACATGTTGAAAACAATATAACACAGTGCAGTTCTTTAAAGTCAAGTCTCCTGGCTTTTTCAAATGTCACCACACCAATAAAAGTGGAATCATCTAATAAAAACCCCAATGCAGTAATATTAAAACAGTTCAAGATGCTTCCATCAATAAATGGCACTCAATCATAGGTATAATGAACCTCTTTTAACATTGATACTGTGATTAAATAATTAAAAAATGTGCAATGTGATTTTATTTTACTCTGATACTTGCTTCTAAGCAGTCTTTGGGCCTAACAACAAATGTTTCAGCACCCCAGAGCCTTCAGACTAAATGTCCCACTGATAGGTCTCCATAGGTCAGGAATCTAGCAGGCTAAGTGTGTCTTCACTAAAACAAAATGTAGTTATGTCTCCTGTACTCTTAACAGTCACACAAACATATCTTATTCTGCTGGTGGGGCCCCTGAGCTTTCTGGGGCACCATGAATCAAAGTATGCAAATTGAATAGGTCTTTCTAGGGCATATAGTGTAATCTCCTGCCCCAAGATCATCTGATTCAGCCATGTGGGTTGTAAACATTATTGTCAGTGTTTTCTTGTATTAGTATGCTCCTTCCTCTTTCTGGGTGCCCCTACCACTCATATTCTCCTGGACTTGAGTGCTGCCTTCGACACCGTGAGTCACCAGGTGCTCCTCCAACGTCTGTCAGAGGTAGGTGTCTCAGGGACGGCCCTGAAATGGTTG
The DNA here is from genome assembly GCF_964263255.1 of Lissotriton vulgaris. NCBI lineage: Eukaryota > Metazoa > Chordata > Amphibia > Caudata > Salamandridae > Lissotriton > Lissotriton vulgaris. The sequence continues at coordinate 790,582,140 of NC_141694.1, read as the reverse complement.
GGATCTTTTCTCTCTGACCGTTTCTACCAAGTCTGGGAAGGGTCAGATCAATCTGCCCTAATCCCTCTTCAATGTGGAGTCCCGCAGGGCTCATCGCTGAGCCCTACCTTATTTAATATTTATATGACTCCACTTGAAAAAGTGGTTGCCCCTTCAGGGGTGAAGATCATCAGCTATGCTGATGATACTCAGCTGGTGGTGGGCCTCGCTCAGCTGGCGGATCAACCTGAGGTTTTACACGACTGCCTCGCCAATGTTTACCGTTGGATGTCTATCTCTGCCCTAAAGCTCAATGGAGGTAAAACCGAGCTGATGCTCCTGGGCAATTCCAGTCCCTCCATTATTGCGAGCTGTTGGCCCCGGTCTCTTGGTGACCCACCATCCCCCAAGAAGGAGATCAAGTCCTTGGGAGTATGGTTGGAAGAAGATCTGTCCTTCAGGACTCATGCCAGGAAGACCGCAGGGGTTTGCTTTGGCTTACTGAGATCAGCCCGAAAGGTGCTACCTCTGCTTCCTGATCCAGGAAGGAAGCTGTTGATACGTGGCCTAATTCTATTGAGGCTCGATTATGGGAATGCGCTGTTTCTCGGTGCTCCCGAAGCGACCTTTAAAACCCTCCAACAGGTGCAAAATGCAGCTGCGCGAATCCTTATGGATGTTCCCAGAAGGCAGTCTGCTGCTCCGGCCCTCAAAGCGCTTCACTGGCTCCCCGTGAAGGAGCGGGTGAAATTTAAAGCGCTATGTACAGCCCACAAAATTTTACATGGCAAAGGCCCCCCCATTCTTGCTAATATGGCCCGTCCTTATAAACCCCCACGGCTGCTGCGCTCGGACCAAAAACACCTTTTGCAGTCAGCGAGAGTAAGAAGAGCTCATTCTGGGGGCAGGCGTTTCTCTGTGCAGGTGGCGTCTCTTTGGAACTCTCTGCCCCTCAGGATTCGCTCAGAGCCCAAGATCCTACCATTTAGGAAACTTCTTAAGACCCACTTGTTTCCATAGTAGTGATTAGCTGAGTCTCTCCCTCTGGTCTGTTGCGCCAGGATGCCCCCGGGTAAGCTGAGCGCATTATAAATTTCATATTATTATTATTTATTATTATATCGGCAACCCGCCTTTTCTGCTGTTAGGCTATGCTTAGCCTCCCATCACCTTTTGTGTGTTTCATGTACTGCCCTAAGTAGCATGGGTATGCCCAGATGTGGATCCCATGTTCACTGTGTCACTGGAACCAAGCTGAGCCCGACTGATGAGCCTATAACAAGGATAAAAATGGTCCTGGGTTACTTTTGTTATGGTTCAGGGAGGACCTGACTTGGCAGTTGAGGTTGGACTGTTCCCATGAGGAGCAGGGGGAAGACCGATTTGCATATGGCTAGGTCCAAACTTAGGTGGCATGGTCAGCAAAAGAACAAAGGCCTGGAGTACTACCCAGGGCTATTGCCAGTGGTTAGACTTATTACAAGCAGTCTTCCATCATCTTTTGTGTGTTTCAAAATTTCACCCGGTCCCTGTATTTTTACCCGTTCTACTTTTTGGATTTTAGTTGTTGTGTTGTCATTTGATTCATTAAAATGGCCTCTATTTTTCTAAATTAGGATATTTCTTGCTTTGTATTTTCACTTTATTACTGTTGGAGCGTTGCATAAATACATTTACACATTGCCTCTTTGTTAAGCCTGACTGCTTTTTGCCTAGCTATCAGGGGGTTAAGCACAGGTTTATTTAGTGACGGTTATGGTTTACCCTGAAAAGGATTGTGACTAATATTTGAGCTACGTTCTTACTACTCTCAACTAATACTCCAATGTCTTACCCCCTTAGAGTCCTCTTTCTTATCCTGGGTACAAGAGGAAGCAGTTCAAGTCCCTTGGGGTTTCTCTCAGATCTGAAAGGTAAGGTCCAGTCCTCTTTTGTGCTTCCGCAGGTCCGGGAAGAATTTTGAAGAGGGTGCCTGAGTATGCCGCATTTATGCCTCACACTAGCTTGTTGTTGTGGGTGACTCCCATCCTCTTCCTAACCAAACCTTGTAAACGTTCCCAGACTTTGACTTACCTACCTTTGAAGAAGGTCCTTTTTGATATACTGCAAACAGGCCCAAAAGACAATGCGTCAAGGCAAATCCAAGATGGCGAAAGTCACTAAACTTGGCTCTGAGGACTGGCGGGGTGTAGGGAGTATACTATGATAATTGTATATAGGGATAATATAGTGTCTTCCCACATCTAACATTAAAATAAAATGTGAAACAAGCACTGTACCAACAAACCCAGAGACAGATGTCTGGTAGGGCAAAAACAAGGTCCTTCAGCAATCAGACAGGGGATCCACAAGAATTGTCTTGGCATCATGTTCTCTCTGTTTCAAGTGGCATCATCCCCCTCCGCCTGGGACGACTCCTGGTTGCCCCCTGCCCTGGGCACCGCACCCAAACCATCGGACCCTGCATGCAACCTGGGCTTCATCCAGAACTCCTCCCTCACGATGACCAAGCAAGTCAACGCCATCTCGTCATCCTGTTTCAACACCCTGCGCAGGCTGCGAAAGATCTTCCGATGGATCCCCACCGACACCAGGAAGATGTTCACCCAGGCACTCGTCACCAGCCGCCTGGATTACGGGAACACCCTCTACGCTGGAACCACAGCCAAACTCCAAAAAAGACTTCAGCGCATACAGAATGCCTCAGCAAGACTCATCCTGGACATCCCCCGGCACAGCCACATCCCTGCCCACCTGAAAGACCTGCACTGGCTCCCCATCAGCAAGAGAATCACGTTCGGACTCCTCACCCACGCACAAAAGGCTCTCCACGACGTGGGCCCAAAATACCTCAACAACCGCCTCACATTCTGCACACCCACCCGCCAGCTACGCTGCGCCAGCCTCGCCCTCGCCACCGTCCCGCGAATCCGCAAAACCACCGCCGGAGGAAGATCCTTCTCCTATCTGGCGGCCAAAACATGGAACTCCCTCCCCACCCACCTAAGGCTGACCCAGGACCATCTCTCCTTCAGGAAACAACTCAAGACCTGGCTTTTCGAGCAGTAGCAGCTCAAACACTAAAAACACTTTATTACGGGTTAGAAAGAGAAAAATGCCCTGAGTTTTGACTCCACCAAAATTAAGGTCCAGAAAAAGGCAAACAATTCGTGTGGATCTTCCAGAAAAGACAGGTTTCCTACAGCCACCCTCCCTTCCAGTTATATGTTGACATTACCATCCACTCTTATGTTTTCTTTGCCACGTACAGCACATCTGATGGAGATGTCAAACATATATCTTATTGTGACACGCTGCAACAGTGAGAGATCATGTTTAATAACATAAGGAGAATTAAAGAGGTCACATCGAAGAGCCTGGAAGGCCATGATAGTTTAAGAGGAGAATAAATATAACCCAGTTTCCCTTCCTACATCACCACTTCTATAGAGTCCATTTGACTTTAGGTGAAATTTGGTGAAAGGAAAGTGAATTGTTTGACGTGACAGCCTTAGTGTGGTCTTTCCTGAAACCATTTTCCTACTTACCTCTATTCTTCTGCTGAAATATGTTTTTGTTGGACCTAGGACTCTGTGCACTTTGCCACTGCTAACCAGTGCTAAAGTATGTGTGCTCACTCCCCTAAACATGATAAAATTGCTTAAGTAATCATCCTATTTAATTTTCTTATAAGTTGCTTCTAGAGTGGTATACCATTTACGCAGGGCCTGTAAACTAAATCCTACTAGCAGACCTGCAACACTCATTGTGACACCCACTTAGGTAGTCCCTTAAAACATGTCCCAGGTTTGCCATGGTAATATGAATGCAGTCTTTACTGCCAATTGGATGTGGCAATATAATGCCCTTGACAAGCCTTAAAGTCTACTTTTATTGCATGTACGTCACCCCTAATGTAGGCCGTAGGTAGCCCTTTGGGTGGGGTGCATTGTAATTAAAAGGTTGGCTACGCACATTCAAGTTTAATGTCCTTGTGGTGAAAAATCCGACCTTAATTTTTCACTCCTATGAGGCCTACCTGTCCCACAGGATAACATAAGTGCTACATTTTAATTTCGACCAGGAAAGCACTTCCTGTTTGTTATCAATGAAATTGTAATGACAAATCCACTTTATTGATAAAGTCAGGTTTTAAAATGCAATTTTGAGAATGATACTTTTAGAAAGTTGACATTTTCCTGCCTTTAGACTTTTGGATCCAGAACTACAAGAGTGACTCCAAGGGCTAGTTTGCTGGCCTCCTGTCCGAGCCACAGGGACATAACAGGCTCCAGCCTGAATTGAGTACTGAACCCCCCAAGAGGTGTCCCACCAGTCCTGGATCCTAGGTTGGGATGCTAACAGTGCCCAAATAGTAAAAATCCAAATTTCTGGAATTTAGGCTAAAAACTGCTTTGGGAACCTAGAGGAGACCAGAAACAATCTGGCCCTGGCAAGAACCAAACTAATCAAGAAAGCGAGAACAGGAGGACGGTCATTTTCCTATCTAGCGGCAAAAAAGTGGAACGAACTACCCTTGGGCCTTCAGCTCACTTCCAACTACTTACTGTTCCGAAAAAACTAAAAACTCACCTATTCCCCAAGTACTGATTCTTAACTACCTCTCAGTCGAACCCGGATAACCGCTATCAGCGCCTTGATATCCCTTGGGATGAGTGTCGTGCTTAACAAATAACAAATAACAAATAACCTGGCATCTATCTGCTCATAGTGCATCGCTGGCCGACCTGACCTTGCGGCTGCTCTTGCTACGCTTTTGTCGGCAGCAGTAAATCCTATTCAGCGGTCCTTCACCAAAGGGATATCCGGCCTTGTGGAATTGTCTTCAGCTACAGCCTCATGCCTCATCCCACTGGATTTTTTTGACTTCCAAAAAGTGACTAAGTGCGAAAGGTAGAAAGTTAAACTGCAGCTTCGTCCAGAAGCTCCCCAACTACGATGGTCCCTCCTCAGACACCACCTGAAGCCTTGTCCGGTGAACGTTTACCTTCTCAGAACTTTTCTTCAAAATTTCTTGAAAGTCCAAAGGTAAGTGCTGACTGGGCCCAATCTGCTCCATGTGTCCGACCCGCGCTCCATCGGGGTTGGCGATATTTTTCAACTTTGACCCAGTCTTGCGGGATCAGATGTACGCGGTTCACGCTTTGATCTATTAGGCACTAGTTTTTACTAAAAACGTTAAAAATGTATAACACTGGTGCAAAATAATTTATTAAAATGTACTTTATTTTTCTAAATTGGTGTGAGATTTGTCTTTTGCTGTGTTTTCACTTTATTACTGTTCGTGTGTGTGGTGCATAAAACGTTGCAAATTGCCTCTAAGTTAAGCCTGATTACTTTATGTGCCAACCTACCCAAGGTTAATTTAGTGACTTTTTGTGGTACACCCTGTCAGGGATTGTGGCTGTTGCTTGACCAGCGCTCACACCCCAGCCAACAAACCACCCAATTTCTCACATGGACATACACCTATGGGGTCTTTTAGAGTTTGGTGGATTGGGACATCTACTGTAAATCATCAGAGGCCCCATTCTGCCAAACTTACCGTCCCAGTGACTCAAAGGATGTCACCATGCTAATCAATCATCCCCACTTCTCTACGTGTGAGCGAAATCACTTTCACACCCAAGTTACATTTTTCTAGGTAGGATGCCTTTCTAGGAGATTAATCACCCATTCTGGAAGAATAGCACAGATCTATTAGGTCCAGTAGACAGTGCCTTTGTTCCAATTACCAAGCATAAGTCTAAACCTATTGGCATACAGCTTTGCAAAAGGGCAACTAAAAGATCCTGGGGGCATATTACCAAGCAATAGCGATAATTATCACTATTGCTTGGTTAGAGACAAAAATTTACCGCTGAGCTGCGGCGATTTTTACCGCAAATAAACCTTGGTATTACCAAGGTTTATCGCAAATGCGATAAAAATCGCCGCAATGCATGAATATCGCTGAAAAGTCAGCGATATTCATGCATTACCGAGCTAATGCTCTTAGCCTCCTATTGGATAACATGGCTAAGAACTGCTCAGGGCAGGTGTTAGCTTTTGGAGATATTCGTGCTTAGCGCGAATATCTCCAAAAGTTGGTAATAGGAGATAGCGATGTTAGCGACTGTTTTCAGTCGCTAACATCTTGGCACGCCCACTTTGCATGTCATTAGTGATAAATATCACTGACATGCAAAGTGGGGCCCAAGATGGTCACTATCTTCTACTAGCTGTCGCTAACTGGTGTTAACGACAGCTAGGTAATAGGGAAATCATTTTATCTCCCCTTTTTTGTCTTTTAAAGCCAAAAAAGCGGAGATAAACCCCCTTGATAATATGCCCCCTTGACTTGTAAGGGAAAACCTTCAACACTTAACAAATAATCAATCTCGGTGACTGCAATTCATTCATGAATAAAGCAAACACTCAACCTGAATGGCTTACTAATTCATACAACATAAAACAGGAACAAATAAGAGCATTTGGTAAGTGAAGAATGTGCGTTTGGGGAATGAATGTTACATTTGATGCAACCTTAAACTGACAGAAAGGGCTAATCTTGCAGTGTGGATCTAGCGGAAGCCTTGTATGCTTCCATATATCTCTGATTCACATACCAATCGTGCACCAACTAATATTTTGATTAGAAGTAAGCATGGGAAAATGGTAATGGGATGAGAGAAAACAGAGACTCTGGATATCACCTCTAGGATTTGTCATTCAGCTGTACATATCCTTCAGATGGAGGAGCATAAATAAGGTGATTAGAAGAGACTTCTAGCATCTTATCAATCATGATACAGCATCTAGTTTCGAATACTGCGTATGATATACCTTATAAACATTTCTTTGTTTTCTAGAACTGGAATACAAAGTCATCTGTGAAATAAATGTTAAAGGTATTCAGAGCTATTCGTTCTGCTTTTCTCAAAACAGGTAATAGCCTTCTGTATTATAAGAACACACTGTATGATTTCAATTATTCTCAAAGTGACAGCACTATATTAAGCACAAATTAGGAATATAAAGTTCACCTTAAAATAAGAAATCACTTTTCCAAACTATATTGACATTATAATATAATATGAGCATTGAGAAGAAACGAAATGAAAGGGAGAGGTTTGGCACTGTGGCTAGGGCGACTGACTCCGGAATCTCGGGATCATGGTTCGATACCCAGCATCGGCGGCAGATTAGCCCAGCACCATGTGACTCTGGCAACAGCTTGCTTAATCTTCCTGACGGCCCCCATTGCCTGGAGACCTTTACGGGTGATTGTGCACTTTACATTTGTGGATTATTATTATTGTCAAAGTCTGTGAAGTGGTGATGATCCTTTCCATTCTTTGAAAAAATATATTTTTATTTGCTTTTAAACAATAAAATCTTGAGTGCATGAGATCAAGCAATCAACGGATATTGGCAATCTATAAGAGACAGAGAATAATACATCCCCTAAGAGGGAGCACAATCTGAGTTTGAAATGATATACATATACATATAATAAAGGTCCCATCAGAGGCAGTCTTCATTTTCCGCAATAGGTCAGGTATTGCAGGTTTCAAGACTCACTTCCTTTTTCTCCCAGTACTGGGACAAAGTCTTCCCAGTTTGGTCCTAGCTCCAACCCATATTGTTTTAACCATGGAGTCCAAATCTTTCGAAATTTTTCGAGGACACCCCCTTGCCACATACTTCACTTTTTCTGCCACCATGTAGAGGGTCAAACAGTTTCTCCATACCACTAATGTGGGGAGTTGGGGTATAACCCAGTAACGCGCTATATCCCTTTTGGCAACCACTAGTCCCAAGTTAGCCAACAGCAGCTCATTTCATGGAAGATCTACCTCAGTGACAAATCCCAGCAAGAGGTATCACAGTTCCATCTCAAGTTGAGCCCCCAGCACAGTATTTAATTTGTGCACGACCTCATTCCAATATGTTTGAATTCTATTGCATTCCCACAGGGTATGTATAAATGTACCACGCTCGGTCTGGCATCTGAGGCACTCTGGGTTATCCGCCCTACCCATGGCGTGCGATCTCGCTCTATCAAAGTATGTCCTATGTAGAATTTTGTATTGTATAAGCAGGAGTCGCAACTTAATGTCCACTTCACGCAGGTGCAACGGCCCGCATTGCGTTCCCATTTGGTTCTAAGTGAGCCTAGATTATCAGGCATATTAATAATTTGTGTCTTGTACATTAAAGAAATAGCTTGACTCAGGATCTCCTCCTGGAGTAGTCTGCCATCTAAGGGGGCATATTCCAGCAGCGTCCCCGCATCCAATCCTTCAGCTCGCCAGGCATGCTACAGCCGAAGATAAGCATAGGATTGAGTCCAGTGAAGTTTATAGGTGGCTTGAAGTGAGGTGAACGGGGCCAATGTGCCTCTTTCTAGAACGTCTCCCACCTTGGAAATTCCTATTACATGCCATTGCCGAAACCTTCTCAGTTTTCCAATTTCCTTCAATCTAGTGCCCTACCATAGGGAGTTTCCCTTGTGGGTTTCTTACCCCATTTCATTTGTTTCTCTGCTTGCTTCCACCCCTCCACTGTTTGTTGGGTAGCTTGGAGGAGTCGGCTACAGCCTTTACCACTATAGAGGTAATGCAATTGTGTGCGATCCCTAAATTGTAGTCGCTCCAGCATGTATGTAGGGTGATCCCTTGGTGCATGGTTCCATTTGTTGATTATAATAAGGTGAGCCGCCCTGTGATAGGCTCTAATGTCTGGTAAGGCCAGCCCCCCATTAGACGGATTTCGTTGCAGTGTTTGTAGGGCTATACGTGTTTGGGCCCATCCCACAAAAGTAAGCGGAGTTCATTAATAAGTGTTGTGAATAAGGTCTCTGGGATTTTGCAATATGTGTTTTGCAAAATATACAGCCGTTGTGGGAGGGTGATCATCTTGTACATAGCCGCCCGACCCATAATCGTTAGGGGGAGTTTCCTCCACCTCTTGATATCTTCTTGAAAATTAAAAAGGATACACTGGACATTATGCTCTAAGTGAGCCACTGTATTAGTAGTAATATATAGCACAAGGTACGTAAACCCTTCCAGGAATATTTTCAGGCAGCTCGGGTAGTCTTGGTATTCCACCACCCTGGCCACTGGAAACAAAGTGGATTTGTTCCAATTGTTTTTATATCCCGCGTGACGGTCATATTCTTCGAAGATTTGCAGAATTTTAGGAAGTGTCTGATTCGGGTCTGTAACATATAGCAAAATATTGTTAGCGGGCATCATCTATAAAACCCCCCAGTCCTTCTGTGTTGGAGCCACGCATACCGTGAGGGCAACGGTCTCTGCTCCTTTCAACAGCGCCGTAAGGGAAACTGCAGGACCTGGCAGCAACCACCACCAACTAAGTTTCCCAGAAGCCCCAGGGGCCGCGCTCTACTGTGACACCACCACCGCGCCTGGAGGCGCTTAAGAGCTCGGAGCGCCGAGCACTCCTGGGGGTCTTCTGTGTTGGAGCCATGCATACCGTGAGGGCAACAGTCTCTGCTCCTTTCGACAGCGCCGTGAGGGAAACGGCAGGACCTGGCAACTACCACCACAAACTACGTTTCCCAGAAGCCCCAGGGGCCGCGCACTACTGTGATGCCACCACTGCGCCTGGAGGCGCTTAAGAGCTCGGAGCGTCGAGCACTCCTGGGGGTCTTCTTTGTTGGAGCCACGCATACCGTGAGGGCAACGGTCTCTGCTCCTTTCGACAGCGCCGTGAGGGAAACAGCAGGACCTGGTAGCTACCACCACGAACTACGTTTCCCAGAAGCCCCGGGGGCCGCGCACTGCTGTGACGCCACCACTGCGCCTGGAAGCGCTTAAGAGCTCGGAGCGCCGAGCACTCCTGGGGGTCTTCTGTGTTGGAGCCACGCATACCATGAGGGCAACGGTCTCTGCTCCTTTCGACAGCGCCGTGAGGGAAACGGCAGGACCTGGCAGCTACCACCACGAACTACGTTTCCCAGAAGCCCCGGGGGCCGCGCACTACTGTGATGCCACCACCGCGCCTGGAGGCGCTTAAGAGCTCGGAACACCTCCCACGTCGCGGGACGCGCGCGGGCGCGCCCGGGACAAGGGCGGGGCAGTCTGTGCAGTCCGGGCAGATGGAGGCAGGGCAGGGGCACCCCCCTGAATATTGCTTCACCTGAAAAGTAAGCATTTGGACATAGTTTATTATGACTATTTAGTACACTTTTAACAATATCCCTTGTTTCACACTTTTAGACAGGAAGTACTTTGCAAGGTTATAGTTTTTAGTCTTTGTGTGCCTATTCCCAACTAGCCGTGACTCTAACGGTACTAACGTTTCAGGGGTTAATATTTACTTAATACCAATGGCTAAGAACAAATCAACTATGGACAATTATTTAGTCAAAATGGTGAGTAAGATTAATAATGATAGAAGGAAATCATTGGGTCGGGAAAACTCGCCAGTGATAATTACTACTCCCCCTGGTGCCAGTAGTGGCTCGAATCTGGCCTCTCCTCCTATTATTGATGTTGTTACTGATGTCCCTATAGTGGAAATCCCGGCAATATCAGTTGTAGATCACAACGTACTAGACCAGGATCTACCAGATGATTCCATGGATGCTTCACTACGGCACTCTCCAGTTAAGAGAGCAGTAAGGAAATGAAGGAAAACACAGACCAAGCGGGGAGGAACACACCACAAGAAAATACCTGAAACAGTGCAGAGGAGCACTGTTGGTCACAAGGAGACCATGACTATTAACAGTGGTACCAACATGAATTCTGATCTTTTGGACCATATAGCCAAGATGCTTGAGGCTAAATTAGAAATTGTTCTTAAGCCTCTAATGGCAAAAATAGATGTCTTGTCAGCTGAAGTGTCTAGATTGGGAGGTCATCTAACCCGGATAACTAGCCATGAGAGCTTGAAATTGAGGGAAAGGGACGATCTACCTGATAATGTTGTACAGAAGCCATTGGCGGGGAATGTAAGTACGGCTAAAGCCAGGGAGGTGAGCCGATCGGATGGCCAGACTACACAGACCAAAGTGGTCTCAACGTGTACAGTGGGGTCATCAGTCTCACAGAGGAAAATGCGCCCAACTAATCTCCCACCAGATTGTGAACCATATGTTGTCGTACTTTCCAATGTCCCACCCTTAGACTCTACAGAGCCTAACTTCCGCCAGGAATCGCACGATTCACTTAAATACAAAACTGTTTCCTGGCTGAATAAGAACTGTGGGTTTCCGATAAAATATTCGGACCAGATATTAACAACTAGACGGGTATCCTGGATCGGTAATGCCAGGAAAACTTGTAGGGGTGAATGTATCATAATTAATTTTAGACACCCTCAACATGTTGCGACTGTGCTACTTAGAGCAGCATCCTTGAAACTGGGTGAGAATAGTGTGGGTGTGCATCCTTTGGGATATTTCTATAGCCATTTAGCCAAGGTTCCCCAGTATAACACCACAAGTAAGCCTTCTAATTCCAGCAGATGTCCAATCTTCGAGATCCCAACTCATAATAGATATCAGGCATTGAGTACCTTGGACCAGAATGACTGACTCTTGTCGGTTGGCAGCCTTGGCTTGGGGGAAAATTCAAATACTCAGGCTGGGAAGTTAAATATGAATAACCTAGAGTTTGAGCAATCACGGATAATGGCGCCCACATTGAATTATGATGATACCCCTAGACCTGGCTTTGTTTTAATGGCAGCGGTGAGTGATCAGATTTCTAATTGTACTGGGGATAGCAATGGCAGCACAGGAGAGGTCGGTTTATTCTGTATCAATAGTACAGCGCCTGAGGGAAACATTACTGGAAATGTTCCAATGGAAGAAACAAGTATTATAACTATTCCTCTAGATGGTACACCTATGCAAGATTTATTGTTGGATGCACCCATACTCAGTCTCAAGGAAAATCTACCCGTAAGATTAATATCATGGAACATAGCAGGCTTAGCTAGGAAACTACGGGATATAGTTTGGTGCACCTACATTGAGGATTATGATGTCATCCTCCTCCAGGAGACTTGGGCCATAGAAACTCTGCATATGCTCGGGTATAAAACTTTCCATTGTGAGGCAATTCCCTCAGCAAGAGGGAAAGCGTCGGGGCCTGGTGATCTGGGTAAGAGTTAATTTAGAAATATAAGCTACTCCACTGTTAATTCCCTCCCCTGATTTATTGGGATTAAAGATTGTGACAAGGAAAAAAGAATCTGTATATCTAATAAACATATATAATAGACCACATCCATCAAATAAGGAATCTAAGGTAGTAGAGCTACTGGACTCCTTTTTAGATACACTAGTACCAAATGCGCAAGTGGTTGTAGGAGGGGACTTCAACTGTAAATACGAACCAGTTTTGGGCCTCGATAACTTACTCGATGAACAGGACATGGCAAATGATATCCCAAATTTGGATTCTACTGGGTCAGTAAAAAGTACTGTAGCAGCAATTCAAATTTTGCAGCTGACCTTGGGTCATGGCTTAAGGGCATGTAATGGCCGCTTACAGTCTGATAGACCAGCAGCCCCAACTTTTTGTAAAGGAAACAGTAAGTCACATATAGACTTTATACTGGTCTCTCTGGGTCTATGGTACTTAATTATTGACTTCAAAATAGATATTAGGACAGAGAGTGACCATCTTCCACTTCAACTATGGCTAAATCCTCAGCCTTTTATAGCTAAACCAGCTGAAGAGGTCAAATTGAATAGTTCTTTTGGGGAACTTCAGGTATCAAATTATAGGTGTGCTCTGAGATGGCCCTATATCCTGGCTAAAGATGCGACAATGCTAAATATTTATAATACCTTCTCCGACACCATTGCATCTTGCCAGGAGCCCTTATTGGGTACTCAGGGTGTTCTAGATCTACACTATAAATTGGTAGGTGCTCTAACTCCCTTTTTGAGTAAAATTTGCAAAAGGGATAAGAAATCAAATGAAAGTCACTTAGAGCTAGCTAACCCTTGGTACAATAAAGAATGTCGTCTAGCTAAGTCCCACTTGATTCAGGCTGTTAAAACCAAAAATTCCCAGTCCATAAGAGATAGCAGGCATGCATATAATAAAATCTTGACTCAGGCGAAAAAAGCTTGGGATGATCTACTAACAGCAGCTAAATTGAGAGATCAGGGTACCTTTTGGAATTTAATATCAAAGGGGAATAGAAAGGGTAGATCATCTAAGGACCTCTACCTAGACGAAAAAACATGGTGTGACCATTTTACTAAACTTTATTCACACGATGAAGAGGGGTTGCCCATACAAGACCAAGAGAGCAACTTAGCATTGAGTATTGTCCCTTTACGATTCAGCATAGAGGACACCATGCAGGCATTACAGGCCATCAAAGCAGGCAAAGCCCCAGGACCTGACAAGCTCCCTGGCGATTTATTAAAAACCATGTGGAAGTATGGGGGCCATATATTAACTTTTTATGTAATTCTATAGTGGCTGGAAAGCCAATTCCTGATAGTTGGAAAGGGGCAGAAATTGTAACAATTTTTAAAAAAGGGGATCGTTATGATCCTGGCAATTACCGCCCAATTAGTTTAATTGATCTTTTACAGAAGGTTTTTGCCAGACATATTTTAAATAGACTTTTAGAATGGATAGAGGGAACTCAGATATTGACTAAATACCAGGCAGGGTTTAGATCAAAAACCAGTACGGTGGATCAAGTATTTAGGTTCACGTGCATCTGCTGGAAGTACATTAATATAAGAAAGGGCAGTTTGTACGTGTCGTTCATAGACTTGAGGGCCGCCTTCGACCTCGTCCCATGTAATTGTCTGTGGATCACACTAAGAAATATGGGGGTCCCCGGCGAGCTACTCAAAGAACTTATTAGACTACACACAGGGAACTACGCCAAAGTCAGATGGGGGGAAGGAGGTGAAGTTTCAAAGCCCATACCTGTGAGTCGAGGCTTGTGCCAAGGCTGTGTGCTGGTGCCCACACTCTTCTCATTATTTGTTAATGATATACCTACATACCTAAGGGATTGTGACCATGACTCCCCGAAACTAGGAGATGAGGCGATTACGGCACTACTATTTGCCGATGATCCAATTCTCATCTCACAGAGTCCGAAGGGTCTCCAAAATCTGTTGAATTCATTCTATGGTTATTGTGTAAAGAAGGGGTTAGAAATAAATTCATCTAAAACAAAATACATGTCCATAAACCCGCAAAAGTCCTTTAGGAAGAATTTGTCCTTAAATAATCAAAAACTGGAGTATGTGGGGAGTTTCAATTATCTAGGTATTATGTTGGATAGTACCCTTTCATGGAAGGGGCATCTGGTAAAAAGTAGATTGTCCTTTAAACAAAATTTGATGCCCATCATAAAAGTGCATGGCGCGAGTCATTCTAAAGCTATTACGCCGGCACTTGAAGTATTTAAGGCAAAGGCCCAATCAGCCGCACGTTATGGCGCTGAGGTTTGGGGGCATTGTTGTAAGAACAACTTTGAACGGGAAGAAAATCATTTTATTCGTAGGTTGCTCAAATTACCAACTAGAACTTCCCTAGTCCCAGTGTTTCTGGATATTGATCTCAAACGGACAGATTACCAAGCAATCTTAAGGCCATTGTTGTACTGGGTAAGGCTATGGACAACCCCGGAGTTGTGCAACTATAAAAGTGGATTGATAGAAATTATTCAGATTGATGAGTATAAGAAAATCGCATGGCTAAAACATATTTCCCTTTGGTGTAACAGGTTAGGGTTGTCCCATTTTTGGAAAGAACCTCAGACTATGACACCCCCGTGTAAAAAGCTCCTAAAGTCCATGTTCTGGTCTTATGTCAATGGTGAGCTACTCCATAGTTCATCCATTGGCACATTGACCCAGAAATTTCTGATTGTAAAGGACAATGCTGCATTTGAACCATTCATGGACGAGATAGGCCCACCATTATCAAAAACATTATACTTGCAATTTAGATATGGGGTGCTCCAGACGAATGCTAATAAATGTAGATTGGGGGTAAAAATGATAGTGGTCTTTGTATCCTCAGCGCTCTAAAGGCAGAGGAAGACGATGCCCATTTAATGTTTTTTTGTCCGGTCTACAAGCCACCTAGGGACCGTTGGATTAGACCCCTCTGTAAAAATATGGGCGTTAGGTCTTACAAAGAGGCAGAGCGTATCATTAAGTCCAATACCTCACAACTGGTAGTGTTTTGCTTAAGTAGGTTTTTATTTAACGTCTACCTCATTAGGAAACAGCTTGGCCACAATCTGTAATGTAATAATGGGGACCGTAGTCTTCTCCACACTACATAAGCTACCATAGAATGCACTGAGTTCATCTTTTAAATGTGGTTTTTAAAGGTTTTAAATTCTGGATTTTAAATCATGAAAAATAACTCTTTTAATTAAATTATGAAGTGAGATCTTGATTTTAATACAGTACTTGTAAAATTATTGATATGGATCAATTGTTTATTTGCCCCATTCTATTTATTGTAACCTGATTGTGTGACTATTTGTTGGTATAGGGCACAGTATATACTTGTCTGTTAATGGTTTTTTTCTTGTAATTCCTGCTTTTATGGCTATATTAGCCGAAATAAAGTTGAAACAACGAATAAGGTCTCTGGGATTTTGCAATATGTGTTTAGCAAAATATACAGCCGTTGTGGGAGGGTGATCATTTCGTACATAGCCGCCGACCCATAATCGTTAGGGGGAGTTTCCTCCACCTTTTGACATCTTCTTGAAAATTAAAAAGGATACACTGGACATTATGCTCCAAGTTAGCCACTGTGTTAGTAGTAATATAGAGCCCAAGGTACGTAAACCCTTCCAGGGATATTTTCAGGCAGCTCAGGTAGTCTTGGAATTCCACCACCCCGGCCACTGGAAATAAAGTGGATTTGTTCCAATTGATATTATATCCCGCGTGACGGTCATATTCTTCGAAGATTTGCAGAATTTTGGGAAGTGTCTCATTCGGGTCTGTAACATATAGCAAAATATTGTTAGCGGGCATCATCTATAAAACCCCCAGTCCTTGAGTGGCAAAGATTACCCAGGCCAGGGGTTCCAGTATAAGAGCAAATAATAAGGGAGACAGGGGACAACCCTGCATAGTGCCTCGCTGAATCAGCCAACTTGGTGACAGGAACCCATTAACTCAAACCCTGGCCTAAGGCGCATTATAAAGAAGTGCCAACCGTTCCCTAAAGACAGGGCCAAATTCAAATTTTTCTAGGATGCATCGCATAAAAGGCCAATGAATGGTGTTGAATGCCTTTTCAGCATCGAGGGAGAGGAGCAGGTGGGGGCTATCTCGACCCTGTATTGTATCTAACCAATTAGCGAGGCGCCATAAGTTGAAACGGGTAGCTTGTTTTTGGCATAAAACCAGACTGATCTATGTGGATTAGAGGGATAATGACTTTTAGGAGGCACGTTGGGAGAATAGAGGCCAGGCTCTTTGTTACTACATTGAGCAATGATATGCGCCGTTAGGACCCACATTATTCTGGCGGCTTCTCTACTTTATGGATGACAACTACAGTGGCCATCTGGAAATCTTGGGGTAAAATCCCTTGTTCTTTTGATATCCGATATATTTTGAGCAAATGTGGGGCCAGTAAGCCATTAGCTAATTAAAAAAATGTCCCCGGTTGCCCAATTGGGCAAGGTGTTTCCCCGACTTTTGGCGACCAATGGCCTCCGTCACTTCCTCGAGAGTCAGGTCCTCCTCCAGCCTGTCATTTTTCTCTTGGGACAGTGAGGCCAACTGGATTGTATCCAAATATTGGGTGATTTGTGCCTTGCTCGCCTGTTTTTTGGCTGTATAAAGGTCTTTGTAATATCGGGTGAAGGCCCAAGCAATGTCTGCTGGTGTGGAATTTGTATGCTGGGGTTCCCGGATAGACAATACCCATCTCGCCTTCCGTTCTTTCCTACCCACCACGCAAGGAGCTTTCCCGCCCTATCCTCAGTTTCGTACAACGTATGTTGGACTACCAGTTGCTGGGCTTGGATCTCCTGAGTCGCCAGTGCCTGGTACTCCTTTCTGGTTATTGCCAGTTGGCATATTGTGTGGGTATCTGGTGTAGAAGTAGTTTTCCTTTCTCACTGCAGCAGGGTGCCCATGACGGCCACTAATTCTTGAGTTAGCAGTTTCTTTTTATGAGCGACAATATTTTGTGCCCTGTCCCTGAGGAAGGTCTCATTAAACCTTCCATAAAGATTGCACAGAGCAGATATAATACAGCTTTGTGTCTACCCTGAGTTTCTCCACAACTCTTTTGTCTTTCAAGACCCAAGGGCTCAACCTCCAGCTCACCCTTTGGTTGCCCCTCCTCCCTCCCACTTTCAAGAAAAGTGGTGTGTGATCAGAAATGCCCCTAGCCAGGTATTCTATTGTATCCACCCTTGTGACCTCCCCTGCTGGAGGAAAGAGGTAGTCCAATTGTGAAAACACACTGTGAGCCCCTGAGAAGTAGGCCTGTCCCATTGGATGGTGCTGACGGGTCCTTTCAATTCTTCACATGAAGCAGAAGTTGTGACAAATATAAATTCATATTCCTTTTAAAAGATAGCTCCTGACACAGTCCTAAAAAATGTAGTCTAAATCCTCTAACACAAACTGTTTGGTATAATATTTTTCTGTATCCTGTTTAGTTATTCGTCAAATCCTAAAGTAATGAAACAGTCTTCAAGGTTTATCTTAATTCTGGCAATAAGATCCTGTTGCAGAAACAATGTGTCTCAATTGCCAAGCAAGGACACTCTGGTACACGAAGAATTTATACTCTGACTTCAAAAGGGCTACTGCTGCTTTCATCCCTTGTTAGAGTCCTGTGGCTTCACAGGACATGCAGATTGCTTCACTGAACTCAGATATCTCACTTAGCTTATCTAGAAAATATGCTAAGCCTCTCTGCAAGTCGTGCTCAAAATTGCCAGCCTTTCCTGCTTCTGATTATGTGCATCATCAAGCAATTTGGAAAATTGCGCTTCTTGAGCAGTCAAGCACAGAGAGCCATAGTTCATGACATCTACATAGTAATATATTTTGAGCAGTCAGAAAAGTATGTTGAGAAGATTCAAGCAAAAAGTGATATAGATGTTTATATAGTGTATACAAAAGCATCTTTGAAAAATACAGATCAAGTGGACAGATGGACGTAAGAAAGTCTCAAGAGCAAGAAATATGATTCATTCAACCGCTGTGAGTCAGTCACACTTTTTCCACTTAAAAGTTTGCTAAGCTTTTGTGAAAAAATCAATAAGTGTGGCAATAGTGATCGTTTTAGCACAGTTTGCATCAATACGAGGAAATCAGGTATGAATTGAATGCAAGATGTAGACATTCCTGAAGAAGGTTGCTCAAATTGCAATATTGGGTTGGATATAGCTAGGAGCAAAAAGAATGGAAAGAGAAACCACACTGTTGTATAGAAATTGATGGGCGTGAAATTGATGTTACGGTGCATCCTGGGGCATGGTACACCATTAAACAAGAAAGTTTGCTAAGGAAATTATGAGAATCAGAGGATCTACAAATGTTAGGAATATATGTCCATATAGTTAAACTTAACATTAATTAGATTTGACAGGATACGTTTGGGCTGATATTTCCTTTAAAGGGGGAAAACAAGAGGTAAGGTTTATTTTGTGAAGAAAGGGTTAAGTACTGTTAGGGTGCCACATCTAGAAGAGAACGCATTACATTAGACCCAAACAGAAACCCTTCTGTTTATAGCGTGAGTGAGAAAACAGGCAGAGTGCAATTGCAAATGGGTAGAGTGGAATATTAGCAATACTAAATATTAGAAAGTCAATTTAAGCATTGTTTAGTGGGACTTTAGCAAATGTGCTGGGTTTCAAGCAAAGAAATATTATGAAAGAATACGCTGCACTTGTGAGACATTGTTTGAGAAATGTATCATTTATATAGAGGCTAATTTGAAAGAAATATTAGATCATTGTTACCATTCAAAGGAAGAAAGAAAAATACAAGGTAAGAGGAAAGGTTCTTTATTCCGGTCATCCACTCTCACCAATGCAGAGAACTCCAACATTCTATAACGAACTCCGGGGGAAGATTCCATTGTTAACAGAAAGGAGGGGGTACAGGGGAAGGGAGGAACCAAAGGCAAAAGGAATAAAGGAAAAAGGGACGCAGTTATATAAATACAAGAAAGATTACAACACATCTCCCTTATCAGGGAGGGAGAATATTTATGCTACATCTACTGTCTGTCTCCACTCCATGTTTTTCCATTCTCAAGTTGAACCACGTTCCTGCTTACCGTACCCAATTGTTGAGGAGGTTGAAATTTGCTACGTCCAATATGTGCTTTGGTGGGTTTCTTTACCAGTACAGAGTTACCTGCCTTACAGTTACGCTCCTTCACACCATGTTTCCAGTCATACCAAATCTTATATTTCAATCATAATGGGTTCATCGTAGTGCATGAGTCTCTCCCTCTAAGGAAACAAACGGAGATATACCTGTGACAAGATTAAGTGCAGTGTAGTATGACCGTATACATTCTCTTAGAGAGTCATCTATTCTATGTCTATTTATGATGGCTAGTTGAATTTGTTCTTTTATCATTCGATTGGTTTATTCTACTAGACAGTTGGCCTTGGAACAATAGAGTGCAGTTTTCACATGTTTGATGTTTAATTTCTCTAAGAACTCCTTCACTCCTTCATCTCCTCTGATGTAAATTGTACGCCATTGTCCGTAACTAAAATTGCTGGGATTCCTTCATTGGAGAAAAAAACTCTTAAAAATGCAATGAGGTTGCTAGTTGTGGTAGATGGTGTGAATTTGAAATGTATCTAGTAAGATGTATAGTCGACTAAAACAAACAAGAACCTCCTTTGGGGTCCCAAACTCTCAATGGGACCAAATATGTCAATAGCTAATTTACTCCATGGCACGACAAGTACCTCTACAGGAGATACTGGGAATCTACGCAAAATCTTGTTCTTTTCACCTTTTGTGCAGCTGATGCACTTCTTGACTTTTTGCTCCACTATAAATTCATTCTGGAGAACTAGAAGCAACTCCTTACCTTGTTTTTAGTGATGCTTCTCCCTAGGTGCCCTTCATGGGCCAAATTTATTATTTAGTTTCTGAGTTCAAAAGGAGGAACAATTTTCTCATTGCAATAAACTTTGTCAGCAATAAGTTTCAGTTCAAACCTCACCTCCCAAAACTCTTTCATTTCATCTACATCTCCACATTTTTCAGGCCAACCATTCACAATTAAGTTCTTGAGAATGTTCATATTGACATCCTTCTTCATGATCTCCTCCCATTCTGCTTTAGTCAAGGCCCGAAGTTGCATGGCTAGAATGGGTAAATCTAAGTGTTCTTCTTGAGTAGATTGTTCTAATGAAGACCTTGAGAGGTAATCTGCCACTAAACCTTCAACACCAGGCAAATATTCTACTTAAAAAAAACAAAATTCGAACCCTAGTACCTACTTAGATATACTTGGGGAACTGCACTGAACCTTCTTGGATGAGAGCATGATTGTTGAGGGCTTATGGTTAGTGCGGATGGTAAATCTAGTACCACATACATAGAATTCAAAATAGTTAACGGCCCAAAAGCATGTCAAGGCCTCTCTCTCGATAACCGAGTAATTACGTTCAGCTGGACTTAAGAAAAGGCTATAATGGTTTTGTCACCCTTCCCTCTCTGGGATAAGGAGGCCCCAAGACCTTTGTTGGGTGCATCAGTGATTAATATAGTTTTCTTTTTAAGATCAATTTATTATTTATTTATTTATTGCATTTGTATGGCGCGACAGCTACCCTGAGGGTTTCCCAGCGCCTTGGATCTGAGTTACACATGGAATGAGGGGGAGGGGCTCTATTGATTAAACAACCATGATTTAATTCCCTTCCGGAACCGAAGGTAGCAAGGTTCCAGGCGTAGTAGGAGCGGGAGTGAGTTCCACAGTGCTGGGGCCAGATGGGCAAATGAGCGGCCGCCCATCCGAGCCCGGTTGACCCTGGGAACCGCAAATTTTGCCTGGTTCATGGAGCGAAGATTACGGGTGGGTATATATTTCTGGGCGATCTTACATAGATATTCGGGTGCTTCTCCTGAACTAATCTTAAACATGTAGCATAATGCCTTAAATTTTACTCTGCTAGCAATCCTCAACCAATGTAGTTTCTTAAGGTGATCTGTCATGCTCTTGCAGCCTGGGAGGTTGAGGAGCAGTCTTGCCGCAGAGTTCTGGACCACTTGAAGTCGGTTCAGGATACTTTTTGTAACTCCTAAATATAGGACATTATCGTAGTCTAATCTCGAGCTGACTAGTGCCTGTAATACTGTTCTCTGTGCCCCGTCTGGTAGTTGCCATAATATTTTCCTCAGCCATTTGAGGATCACAAAACAGGTTGAGGCTGTTTTGGCTGTATGTGCACACTTAGACAACTTATCATCAATTATTTCCCCTAGGTTGCGAGCAGATTGTACCGCAACCGGTGTTTCCTCCATTTCTGCTGGCCAGTGAGTCGGGCCCCAGAGATTCTTTTGGTTGCCAAAAACGAGCAGCTCAGTTTAATCCCCATTTAACTTTAGTTTATTGGAGTGAAGCCAGTTCGCTATTCTTAGGAGCCCAGAGCGAAAGGGAGAAGTTCCGAATTTGTCTGTAGGTGTGAGGGAGAACACAAGTTGTGTGTCATCCACGTAGGAGTAAATTGTGAGACCCATTTCTTCAGCGATCCTGGCTAATGGAGTGACATAGACATTAAAAAGTAGCGGACTCAGTATTGAGCCCTGGGGTACCCCGTAAGGGGACGTTAGGACCTCCGAGGAATTGTTTTTGGAAAAGACCTGAAAGGTCCGATGCAGGAGGAATTGTTCCAACCATTTCAGTGCTTTTCCTCTAACCCCTATATCTTTTAGGGACTGAATCAAGATTGTGTGGGAGATGGTGTCAAATGCAGCACTCAGGTCTAAGAGAATGAGTGCCACCGTGCCTCCAGTGTCCAGCTCTTGACGGATAACCTCAGTGACCCCTAATAAGGTGGATTCTGTAGAATGGCCTTTCCTAAAGCCAGATTGAGAATAGTGTAGTAGATTATTGTCATTGACAAAATCTGCCAGCTGGTTGTTCATGTGTTTTTCTAAAATTTTTGAAATGATCAGCAGTAGAGATATTGGGCGGAAGTTAGAAAAGACCTCCTGGTCGCTATTAGCCTTTTTTAGCAAGGGCATCACCATGGCGTGCTTCCACTCACCAGGTATTACCACTTCGTTGAGGAAGGCGTTTAACAGCGCTCTGATTACTTCCAAGATGGATGGGTCTAGCTGTTTAAGAACATGGGCAGGCATAGGGTCCTGAGGAGAGCCTGATTTGATACTGTTCAGGGCTTCGCCGAAAGTATTGATGTTTAACGGTTGCCATACCGTGATATCATGCTTCATGGAGTAATCCCTTTGGTCACTATCGCTAGGGGTAGAGGGCTTAGATAGACCATCGGTGACATCACCATCTGAGGTGAAATTGGCATAGATTGTTGATATTTTCTCCTGGAAGAAATTGGCAATAGAATTGCATTGCGTGGGTGTCAAGGTAGGAGGTTCAGGTTGTGCTGATGCCCCAGTTAAGTTCTTTAGAACTTTAAAGAGAGTCCCTGAGTGATTTTGTTCTCCTAGGATGGTATTTTTGGTGAAATTGCCCTTGGCGATTTTACAGGACAGATGGTACGCATTGAGTGCTTGTTTATATATTTCTTTTTTAGCAGGATTATAGTCTCTTCTCCACAGCCTCTCTAATATTTTACACTGACTTTTTTCTTCTCTCAATTTATCCATGAACCAAGGGACCGGGGGATTGCATGATTTGTGTTTACTTAAAGTCAGAGGAATAACAGTGTGTGCGGCACTAGATAGCCAACAATTAATCATCTTATGATCACTAATTTTGATCTTCTCAAGATCAAAGCCAGGGCTGGATCTGATTAGCTGTTCATCAAGATCCTTTATGTGGAGTTTTTGCCAATTTCTAAACCACACCTCAGATTTTACAAGGACTTTATGAGAGGGTTCCCAGATGGTAAATTTAGTGAGAAGGTGGTCGGACCACGGGATTGGCAGTGCCGGCTCGCACTTTATGCGATCAAAATTTGCAAAGATTGGGTCTAATAGGTGGCCAGCTCTGTGTGTGGGGCCAGTATTCCATAGGTGGAAATTGAGTGCCTCAAGATCAGAAAGGAAGTTAAGAATCATTGGACAACTGCGGTCTTCAAGGTGCAGATCGAGGTCTCCCAAGATGGCAAACATAGATGGTTCCAGCAGAAGAGGCGCAATGTATTCTGATAGGGCTGCCACCCAATCCCCAGCTCCCTCTGGAGGGCGATATATCAGAATCCCTGAAAGTGTGGTTTGAGGAGACAGGGATAGTTTTAAAAGCCCTGCTTCACAATTTACCAGGTTAATATCTTCCCACTTGCATTGAAACATATTTTTAAAGATAATGCCTATACCTCCACCTCCTTGATTTGAGCGGTCTTTCCTGATTATCGTGTAATTAGGAGGGAGGGCTGATGCTATGTCCGGCCCAGAGCTTGTAGTTAGCCAAGTCTCTGTTAGGAATAGCGCATCCGGCTTCTGATCAAGCAGAAGATTGAAGATGTCGTCTTTGTGTTTTGGGAGCGATCTACAGTTTGTGGTAAGGAAGGTGAACTGATTGACTTGACCTTTGCTCCTATTAGGATTTATGGGTGTGTAGGCTCCAAGTTCCCCAGTTAATCCTGGATGGAGATGGGAAAAGGAGAAAGTGCACTCCGGGCAGAGGGATGGGAGACCCTCCAGAGGCAGTGTCTCGCAGTTAATGTGGCGATTTACCCTGAGGCAGAGCAGGTCAGTCCTAGAATAGCTGGGAGCTGTGTGTTTCCGCGCAGGGGGGGGTGGTCCCTGGTCCCGTCTGGGAGCAAAAGATCCCAAAGCCGGTGAACTAATAACCTCTTTCTGTAACATGTCAACCGTTCTGCTATGTTTTTCTTCCCAAGTGAATTCTTTGTTTTTCTTTAACAACTCATATAAGCTTTCACACTTTTCTGAAACATTCTTAACATTTTTAGCCATGTATTCAATAAGGCTTAAGAAGGATTTGAGCTCCTCTTTGTTATTAGGGTATCGAGCATCACTAACAGCCTGGATCAAACTGTATTTAGGTCTAAAACCTTCTTGGGAAATGGTGTGACCAAGGTATTCCACCAGCTTACCCTGATCCTACATTTTTCAAGTTTTACTGTCAATCCAGCTTTGGAAAGTCTTTCACATACTTTACTGAAAACTCTGGGATCTTTCACAGATGACCCATGAATCAATATGTCATCCTGAAAGTACACGGTGTTAGTGATGCCCTTGAGGACTTGCTGCATAATTGTTTGGAAAACTGCCACAGCAGAGGCATGCCTGAGGGTCATTCTCACAAACATATAAGCTCCAAAGGGAGAAGTGAAAGCCGTAAGTGGTCTAGACTCTGGGTGTAGTTCCACTTGGTGATATACCATGGATAAGTCAATCAATGACCGAGAAAATGTTGGCCTCCCCCATTGTGCTCAGCATCTTGTTTGTATTGGGGAGAGGAAATCTCTCCACCCAAATATTTTGTTGAGGCTGCACAGGTCTACACACAGGTGAATTCCCTCTCCACCAGCTTTGCCTGCTATTACTATAGGTGTCAACCACTCAGAGGATTCTATTGATTGGATGACATCCATATCACATATCTTGTCTAACTTCTTTTTGAGAGGCTCTCTCATAAGGTGAGGAACCGGACGAGGTTTATGTACAACAGGTTTATCTCCATGTTTGACTTTTATCTTATGTTGGAAGTCTTTCAATAAGCCAAAATCATCAACAAATAATTTAGGAAATTCCTCACATGAAGTACTTTTAACATTGGAACACTCAACAAGAATGACCTGGTCCTTGTTGTTGGGCTCACGTATGATGCCTAACTCCTTCTGGTGTTGCCAGCCTAGAATGGTAAAACCTTTCTCAACAATGTATACTTTCCCCACAGTGGATCTTTCTTTATAGTTTATGTATACCTTTATCATTCCCACCAAAGGAATGGGATCGTTAGTATATCCTTCTGGTGAAATATCTGTTTCACTCATTGCCATAGCTGAGACTCCAATTACCTCTTTGTAGTCAGAGTGATTCAATACCTTGAATGGGGAACAATAATCTGCAAACATTTCTACTGGCTTATTATTTAGGAATACCCTGCATTTGGGATAGTCAGGTTTGGAAGTACACTCTTTATTTTTCCCTTAAACAAACATTTCTGACATTGTTCACCCTCCAAATTAATAATCTTAACTTGGTTGTTTTTCCCATCCCTACATTCTCCAGCAAAGTGCCCTCTTCTGTTGCGTTTTACAAATAACACTGTCTGCAGAACATTGCAAACTATTAGCCAGGTGGTTGATACTGCCACATCTGAAACGTTTAAGTCCATTACTTTCCCTTATAGGTTTGCTAACAGATACATATTTATTCTTTACTTTGAGTACTTCTATGTGTACCTCCCCCTCCTGGACAGAAGCTACAATCGCCTCAGTATTCTTCATTTTTTTCATATATTTAGCTGTGTGTTCAATAGATTGTGCTAAAATAATTGCCTCTATGAGTGCGGGGCTCTTCGCTAGCAATTTCTCTTGGATCCTGCTATTATTAGTACATCTAACTAATTAATCTCTTATAAGAGAATCATTAAGCTGCCCAAAGTCATAAAGTTGAGTCAGTCCCCTCAATGCTGCTATATAGTTGTTAACAGACTCGTGTTAACCTTGCACCCGACTAAAGACTTTATGATGTTCTAGAACTACATTGACCTTGTCCCTAAAGTGTATTTCTAATTTCAGTAGTGTGACGCTAAATACATCTTGTTCAGCCTCATCCTCAACATCAGGTTCTGGTAATGTTTCATATATCATGCGACCTTGCACTCCAAGGTTATGTAACAAAGTATGTTGATTACGCAATGCAGAAAATTGGTCCCCGCCCATGGCAATTAAATAGGATTCAAACAATTTTAACAATCTTTCAATGAACTTCTGGTTCACCAATTTCATTTAAGAAGGGTGGGGGTTCACTAATTGCAGTATTTGCCATATTTTATAATTGAATACACTAGGTACAACAAACACAAAATAATTCAATGGAAAATCCCACCCTAAGAAGAGCTACACTTATCTTGAGGATAGATAATTTGCACAATGTAATACAATAGGGAAATACTAAGTACAAATCAATCAATCAATCAATCAATCAGGACATTGTAGAGCATGCTACTCACCCGTAAGGGGGTGGGGCAGTGCTGCTACTGCTCAAATAGCCAGGTCTTGAGTAGCCTCCTGAAGGTTAGTAGGTCTTCGGTCTGCCATAGTAGGATAGGGAGGGTGTTCCAGGTCCTAGCGACGAGGTAGGAGAACGAACGTCCGCTGGAGGTCGTTTTTTGGATGCGGGGATGGTAGCCAGGGT
Source organism: Lissotriton vulgaris (assembly GCF_964263255.1). NCBI lineage: Eukaryota > Metazoa > Chordata > Amphibia > Caudata > Salamandridae > Lissotriton > Lissotriton vulgaris. Next base: position 790,555,631 of record NC_141694.1, on the reverse strand, counting down.
GCGGTCGGCAGAGCGGAGCTGGCGGTTTGGGGTGTAGAAGGTGAGTCGCCTGTTGACGTATTCTGGTCTGGTGTCATGGAGTGCCTTGTGAGCGTGGGTGAGGAGCTTGAAGGTGATGGGAAGCCAGTGCAGGTTCCTCAGGTGGGGTGTGATGTGGCTGTTTTTTGATGGTTTTCTCAATGACCTTCACCGGGAACGGGAGCAGGGAGATGGGCCAGAAGTTCTTGAGGTCCCTCTGGTCTGCCTTGGGTTTCTTGAGCAAGGCGTTGATCTCGGCGTGCTTCCAGCTCTCTGGGAAGGTTGCGGTCTTGAAGGAGATGTTGATAGCCTTGCGGAGATGAGGTGCGATGATGGCTCCAGCTTTGTTGAAGATGTGGTGAAGGCATGGGTCTTACGGGGAGCCAGAGTGGATGGTGTTCATGATTTTGATAGTGTTGTCATTGTTCATGTTAGTCCAGGTGAGCAGGGGGTCGTTGTGCGTGATGGCCATGGGGTCTGAGGTGTCGTTGGCTGTCGTGGTGGTCTGGTTGTCGAAGCTGTTGTGGATGTCTGCGATCTTGCGGTGGAAGAAGGAGGCAAGGGAGTTGCACAGGTCTTGCGATGGTGGGATGTCGTTGGTGTTGAAGCTGGGGTTGGAGAGTTCCTTCACAATGTTGAATAGCTCTTTACTGTTGTGTGCATTGTTGTCGAGGCAGTCCTTGAAGGGGGTCTTTTTGGCGGATCTGATGAGGTGATGGTTTTGGCGCATGGCGTTCTTGTGGGCTGCTTGGTTCTCCTGTGTCGTGTTTGTGGCACCATTTCTTATCTAGTTTTCGGCAGTTTTGTTTGGAGGTTTGAAGGTCCGCGGTGAACCAGCTGGAATTCTTGTTGGTGCGTCTGTTGGAGGGATTCTTGATCGGAGTGAGGGTGTTAGCGCAGTCACCGATCCAACGTCTGAAGTTGCTGCCGTCCGCGTCGGGTCTGTGGGGTCAGTGGGTGGGATTCGGGTGATGGAGGTGTTTAGCTGGTCTTTGGTGATTTTTCTCCAGCTGCAGTGGGCGATCTGTTGGGTGTGGTGGTGCGTGGTGGGTTTCCAGAAGGTGAAGTGGATGCAGCGATGGTCGGTCCAGTGGAGTTCGGTGGTGTGGTTGAAGGAGACATAGGGGCTTGTGGAGAAGATGGGGTCAAGCATGTGACGGGCGTGGTTGGTGAGCATTGTAACAAGCTGTCTGAGTCCGAGGTTTGCGAGGTTGTTGATCAGGGTGGTGGAGTAGGTGTCGTTGTTGTTCTCGAGGTGGAAGTTCAGGTCTCCAAGGAGGATGTAGTCCGTGGAGGTGAGGGCGTGTGTGCTGATGAAGTCCGCAATAGAGTCGCTGAACTATGACCAGTGTCCGGGGGTTATGTAGATCAGAGTTCCTCTGAGGGTGGTGTTGGGATCAGTGTGGATCTGGAAGTGCAGGTGTTCGGCGGTGCTGAGGGTGTCGTTGGAGTTGGTCCATACCTTGAGGGTGGACTTGTGGATGATGGCGATTCCACCTCCTACTCCGTTGGTGCAGTTTCTGCGGGTGATTTTGTAGCCGTCTGACTTGGCTATGGTGATGTTGTGTGCCGAGGAGTTGTTCATCCAGGTCTCTGTCAGGAGGATGTGTCGAGCAGATCCCAGAGTTTGTCCGAGTGTTTGCCCGTGGAGCGGGTGTTCAGTAGTATGCATCTGAGGTTGTTGCGTCCTGTCCTGGTGGGCGGATTGGCAGATCGGATGCTGGTGAAGCTGCAGTTCCGGCAGGAGAAGGGTCCTTGGGTGCGCTTCGGGGTAGCCAGGACGCATGTGTGTGATCGTCTGGAGTTTAGTGCGTGGTGGGAGCTGGTATCGTGGCGGAGACAGGAGTTGTGGCGTTTGCTGGGGCCAGGGGTTCTGGCGCAGGGTACGGTCCAGGTGCGGACGGGCACGGACAGGCTTGCTTTAGCGGGCCTCCAGCGCGCCAGCGGCTCACCTGCTGTGCGCATTCACGCAGAGGCCGCCATAAGAAGGGGAGGTAGGAGGGAGGAGCAGCTGGGAGGTGGGAGTGGATGAATAGGAGCAGGTTGCGGGAAACAGGAACAGCGAAGGGTACAGAAGGGAAAAAGGGCACAGCAAAAATACAAGGGGAATGAAAGGACAAAAAATGAACACAATAAAAGAACAAATACAAACCAAAATACAGTGCAAGCAAAGCAAACCTACGGCCTACCAGGGTCTCGAACACGAGACAGCAGCGGCAGAAGGGACTCAAAGGCGCAACACACAGTGGTGCTGTGCAGCGCAGGGAGGCGACCTGCCTTAGAGGGTCACTCCCCAAAATATGCACACTGGGAGGAAAATATAGGAAACTAACACACGTCAAAATGAGTTTTCCTTAATATCCACAATGCTAGCAGATTTACTGGGACACACAGTGTACTCTGCAAGCATAAACCTCAACATGTCCTGTTTTTAGAACACAAGTTAATAGAATGTACAACAGAAGATGCTACTGTTTCTACAACTAAGTTTAGCACAAAACATCTCTTAATCAGGTTCGCTTTTTGTAGTTCATCTATATGTTGCCCAATATATTAGGGAAAAAGTACCCCCAGTAGTACATGAAAAGGATATTGCATGTCACTGAGGACTTCTATAACCATATAGAGGAACAGGCCAAAGGCTTAGTTTCTTTATAGGAATATGGGACTCTGAGGTGATGCATAATTTCCCTATCATGTATCGCAGGGGGTACTTTACACCATCACCTTTTCCACAAACCACTTAAAACCTTGGAGCATAGTTCTTTCATATGAAAAAGAGAGCATGTTTGCAAACATGTACAATAAAAATAGAACCACTAGTACAAAATAATACACATCAAAAACCTGTTAGATATTTGTTGCAAAAAGATAGTAGTCACATTACAAATCAGTATTTTCAACAAAAACCAGCAGCAACATTTTAAATGTGTAGAAACATGCAGAAAGACTCTGACAATTCTATAATTATGGAAAGGATGCAAAAAATGAACATGTTTTTTCTGCTTGTCACTGCAAGTTAGAAAAATAAAGCAGAAGAAAAAAAAGCAATGCTTTATTTCCGTTGCTTTAAACTGCTCTGTGGCCTGACCTGTCATGTGCATTGACTGCTGGCTCTGGTAGCAGGCATTGTGATGTCAGAACTCGACTGTAATACCTTATTACAGATGAGCTCTGACGTCTTTTCTTTATAATCAGCAATTGTGCACGTTACAAGTCACTGATTAGAAAGAAATAAGAGACAAAATAGGAGACAGACCTTTATGCGGGGATTTCAGAATCCAATGTATTATAGTTTGATAAGGTCTTTGGGTACACTATTGGTGCTGCCCGAGGATCATGCCTGCATGCCTGACATTTCTGGTGAACCTGATTATTATGCACATCCAACTCTGGTGGTGCTGAAAAACAGTTATGTAGGTATGAGGGAAGACTAGCCCTGCTTTAGAGACATATCAGAGAGAACCTATATTGATTTTATTCTCACCACCAAAAAAACTATATTTGTGGTTCTTGACATTTGGTACACTCATTATACAACATCACTAGTCTCTCCAAACTTGGCTTCACAACTTGTGAGAGGTCTCCGATGTGACACCAAAAAGATCTGTAGATATCTGAACACAGCTGACAAATCACATGTTAAAGGCAGGTAGAAAAGAGAGTCCATGAAACAATAAATTGGAAGAATAGTGTTGTTCTGTTGATGGAGATGTTTAACAATGATTATTTCATGTATTGTGTAGAGTTCAATTCTATCCTTTTTTAGATCTCTACCCTCGAATTCAAATGAAAGGTTCAGCAGAAAACCCCAAAATGAAAAATATCAATTGAAGAGTTTTTATTTTCAAATCTGTTCAAGAGAATAAAATGTTATTCAATATATAGTCGTCATACCTTTAACATATATGGGAGTTAAGCTACGCTTTCTGGATATATGCAAAAGACATGCCCACTAAACTCAAACCTCATTTGAAAAGCAGTGAACACTTAGCAGAGCTGTTTTTGCAATTCTATGCACTGAAACGTCTTTCAAACAAATTTGCATTTGTGTTGAGATTCATCTTTTTTTCATAACCAAAAATCAAGCAAAAACATCCCCACAGTTAATGTAAATGTCTCTTATACCATTGACAAAACATTGTTTCCTGAAAACAGCTCTTAGTTGTTCAATAGACCTTGACTTTGGCACATCTGTGACACACAGGTGCAGTCTGATGCAGTTGTGCCCAGCTGACCCCGCTTAGAATAATAATCTAAATATCTATCCATTTTATTATCTCTGAGTCCTTCTGTTATTTATGTATGTATGTATGTATGTTTGCATTTGGTATTTCCATAGTTTTATCCTAGACTTAAGGTAGCAGAGTGCTGTGCATGACCAGAGAAAAGGTTAAAGTCAACAAGTTACAAGGGAGGTAGGTAGGTGGGTGGTGGGAGCATAATGCATTGTGATGGGGTGTTATTTAAATAGATGCACCATCAACTGTTTCCAAAATAGGAGCAGGGTTGGGGTAGTCCTGATAGATACAAGTATATTGTTCCAGATCCTGGGTACATTGATGGAAAAGGACTGTTGTATTGTTTTTCTTTTTTACACTTCTTTATCTGCAGTCTGATGGGCTTGTGAGGGCTGGATGATTGACTGTTAGAAGGCAAATAAGAGATCACGCAATATCAGGAGGCAGGGGTTATTTTCATCTGTGACCAGGAGGGCATCGTCTATGATGTGTCATGCACAAAAACATTTCTAAATTTTATAACCGTACCTTAAAATCAAATTAAACAAATGTAACAAATAAATATGACGTTTTGCAACATTGCAATTATATGCTATCTTTCATCAATACTTTTAGACATATGTTGCCAAAAATGATGTATTTCATGTATCTAAACTAGTACTGAATTTGTAAAAAAAAAAAAAAAAAAAATCCAGTGTCCAAGATGTTTCTCAGGGAATATCTGCAGCTTTCATCTCCCACTGTTCCTGCTAGAGGTGCCAAATACCATTCACAATGCTATACATTTACCCTAACATTCTTACAAATAGGAGAAATCGTTGCTGATGTTTAACAGTAGTAAGCCATTGCCACCATGTGGTGGGCTGTCATAAAGAAGTGCCATTGTTAAGTAATAAATGCAGGTTAACACAGGCACAAATCAGGTAATGATGTCAACCAACCCATTTTTAGCCCTGCAAGTTCCGCAAGCAAAGTCTGCTTCTATGCTTTGGGTGTATTTTTAAATGACAAATCTTAACTCTCTGCAAGCCATTTATATTTAGATTTTTAATAAAAAAAGGGTTACCTACGTTGCTCTGTGGAACAAGAATCTAATATACTTTCTTATAATTTCTTTTAAAAGAAGGATAAAAGATTTTCTATTTTTTTATAAAATACATTTTATGTAATGTAAGCTAATGTGCCCTTTATTTGGAGGCTACAGCTAATCCCATATTCAAAATAGAACTAATTCGTTCTCAGCTCCTTCAGACACAACCTTTAAGATAAGCCACATTCAAACAATACAGACTTGACCTAATGTTACACTTTATCGATTACATTCTTTGTCTGTTCTAGGGTAAAACCATTTAATCCTTCTGAATAAATGTAACCTTTTTGCCTCTCCTACCCTATTGTTTTTAAAGAAAATTACTCCTTTTAGCATTTAAGAGTGTTGGAAAGTGGTTTATTAGTAGGTGTAGGCAAGGAAGGGATCTACCACTAGTAATAAGGCCACAATCACGATATAAGGTCCAGTTAAGGTCACAATAAAATATTCCCTTGTCCAACCCGTGGTAGCTGGCAATGAACAGGCAGGCTTAATTTAAGAGACAGGTGTATAAAGCATTTAAAAATGCCAATGCATTAAATAAGTAGGACACAACACACAATTAAAATCCACCACCAATTTATAAAAGTAGGAAATATTTTTATATTTACAATGACACTGAAATGACAAAAAACCCAATGTAGGGAACCAGAGATATATATGTTTTGAAGATTAAAAGTAAAACTAGCACTTAGAAGCAAATAGCAATCAAAGGGTTAAAAAAGCTCAGCTGGATCGGGACAAAGGTATGAGTTCGGTCCGCCCATCATTTGGCACTTGTACACTTACTTCCAGAAGTGTTTCTTGATGCAGGAAAGGGTCCACAACAGCAGCCAATGGTCCAGAAACTCTGATTTGACTCTTGGAGATTTGGGATTACAATTCTCACAATGCAGCTGTTCAAATCCTTTAACACCTTGAATGCTACAGCAATTCCCGCTTGGTGCTGAAGTCTTCAGATTTCCATTGTTCATGACGAGCTCAGCTCGTCATAAGCACACGACCAGTGTACTGCATGATGAGCTGAGCTCGTCATGAGCAGGGAAGGGGTTAAAATTGCACTGGATGCTGTCCAGCTGGGCTCTTCTTTGTGAAGTTGATGCAGGTGATTTCTTGAAGCTCTTTTGCACCTGTTGCTTTCAAGGAGTCAACTCCTCTAACTTTAAAGGTAGGCAAAGTTCTTTTTTGTATAGCCCAATGTGTACAGCAGGGCAGTCCTTTTTCTTCTTGTTGCATTTGGATATTTGAAGTGTCCACAACACTCCAACAGTGTCAACAAGGTTCCAGAATCTCTGAGTTGCTCCTGAGGAAGTTGGCACTACAAGATCCACAATGCACTTGGCTAAATCCTTAAAAGCACAGCTGAAGGTAGTCAGCTGGTTTCTTTTTTTTTAGATGATGCAGGTAGAGATCTTTTAACCTGTTGCTTTAAGGGAGTGCACTTCTTAAAATTTCAGAGTTGGGAAAAGTCCTTAGAGATGTATGTCCCAAAGAGTGCCGTGATTCAGAATGCAGTCCTCTTGGTACAGGCCAGGATTCCAGCAGGGCATTTTTTCTTCTTCTTGTAGTTTCAGGCAGGGGTCTGAGTTGCTGGGCACCTCTTCAATTTTTTCCAGTGATCCTGGGGGACAAGCATGGGGGGCACCCCTGACCAATGGAGTGCACGGTGCAACCCTCAGGTATGACCATTTCCTTCAAAGTGTGGCATATTCTTGACCCAGAAAGCACTGTTTTTCCAAAATCCAAAATGGAGAAACTCTCTCATGGCTAAGCCATTTTAGCTCCTAGATCTTAGCTCAGCTCTAAGATCTTAGCTCTCCTGGATAAGCCTTCCAATTGACATGGCTAATCTTCCCTTAACACTCACCTTCCAGCCCCTCTGCAAATTTAATTACTGGGGCTCCTGTCACCCTTGCTGGCCTAATAAGTCATCCCCTCTTTGAAGACCAGTTTGCCAACTTCACCCCTGGCCTGTCTTTTGCTTTGCAGCTTGCAGTTCTCCTGCCATAGGAAATTCTTTGTCTCTTGTCAGCCCACAAATCATTAAGACAGCTTGACTCAGTCTGGCCATGACTGGTCAATTAGAGAAGGGCTGCTGGAAGGCTGGATTTTGGTTCACAGAAAAGAAAGTTTTAAACCTATTTTCTGGGGTAGTTATAATAAATCTAACAATGGCAAGTTGTTCGATTTATTCTAATTGTTAATTTGATACTTTGAAGTATATTTTTAGCTCCTTTCTTTCAATAGTTACAATTGAATAAAGTATTTCCATGTTAGGCTATGGAGCCATTGTGCTACAATGGAGAAAATCTAAATTGGCATTTTATTCCTCACCAGGGCATGTAAAACATATTTTATAATGTCCCTCTTTATAGTTACAAGGCACCATTCCTCTGGGGTACCTAGGGAGGGAAGACCTTATGGGTGACCTATATGCAAAAAGAATTTTGTTTGAGACTTTGGAAGTACATTTAATTCCATAGTAGAATTTGCATATAAAAACAGCCTGCATAGCAGGGCTGGCATTTAAAATGACAGCAGGCACCACAGTAGTGCACAAGTAAGTGCAATAAATCTACTGGGCTTCTAGATTCTACATGCACTACCCTATAGTAGGGACTTACCTGTAGATTTTCAGTACCAATTTTAATTATACCTAAATACCATGTACTGTTAATCAGAGCACATGCCCTGGGTTTGGTTAGCAGAGCCCAGGGCACAATTAGTCAGAAAACCAGCATCTAGTAGTCAAAATGCGGGCAAAACGTGGGGGACACTGCAAGCAGGTCTTGGTTTCGCACAGAGAGCCACAGTAAAATGCTCGTCAATTCAAAGAGCATTTGTTTAGTACTATTTAGAGTATATTACATCTCTGGTATAGGCAATGACCACAGTAAGATACACCCCTTATCTGGACATTTGGGAGGACCCACAGAGCCACAGGGCAGTCCAGAATCCAGGCTCTGGTTGCTCAGCCCTGTGTCTTGTTAGGATTCCCCAGCAAGGTCGGTCTGAACTAATACCTCCGGGTGTCTATATTCCAAGACATTGAACAATTCTTGAAGCAGACAGAAAAGTCAGCAGAAGCCTTGCAAAAGACAAAACAAGAAGCCCTTAGCAAAGACCAACAACAAGAGTAAAGATCCATCTACACAAGCCAATCAAAAGATCCATCACTCTCTGTCCCTGCTAATAATATGTGGGCAAATGTGGTATCTCTCTTCCTAGAGTTATCTCTTGAAAACAAAGGAATACACACTCATTTGCTCACCATTAAGTGAAAGTGGTATACTTCTAGGGTCTATCATGTCATGACCCTGGAGCTCTTCACTCAGCTTCTAATGGTGTTGAAAGATGTTTGCATGTGAGTGTGCTAGTCAATTGTTTATCCACAAAACTAAACACCAAAGAATAGGTGTCTTTTAGGCCTCATTGTGGAGGCATGTTCTAAAGTAAAGGACTGTGAGTTATAGTATATGCAATTTTATAGAGACTCAAATCAGTATTGAATGTTGGAGATTTGTTTTATGTGCTACATGATTATTTTATCTGAAGCTTATCAAATTGGATTGATGGGAAATAAAAAAAAATGTTTATCCTTGCAACCTATTCATCTATTTCTGTTCGTGGAGGACAGGTAAATTGTGCACAATGACGGGCTGTTCTCAACAGGTGTTTTTGATGCAATATTGAATTATGCTGTTCTTTACTTAGCTTTGAAATGTATCCTTTAATATAAGTATAGAAATCACATGTTTCTCAGCCTCTAGTGCAACACGGTTTTTAAAAGTGATAGTATTTTATGTACTTTTCATTATCTCTCATAAAAAATCATGTGTGCACTTTTCATTACTGTAGGATTTCTATTAGAAACTGCTCAATCTCCAAATAATCTCTATAATATGTTTAATTTTAATACAGTTATTTGATGCATTATTGTGGTGGATTTTTGTGCAGATCTACAACTATTCTAGGTGGTGTGCATTTTTAAGAGGTTTTCCAACTGTGATGTTTCTTCATATATGTTCTCTTGGATCAATTCAAAGGTGTCCTAATAGTTTAATACTTAAATATTAAACAGCTTTTCCAATACCCAGAAGTAAGCAGCACTATTTATTACATTTGATAAAAATGTGATGATGTGATGATGTAGGTTTGCTTGTTATATTTCGATGCTAATGCTGAATATAGAATAATATCGGATTCTATAACACTGCATTTAAGGTTGTTTTTCACTGAAACCAAAAGGTCAGTGGCTTTATACATTTTGGTTATTCTGTTTGCACTGTAATATCCCATCTATGCTACTTATTTTACATTATGAAGCATCACATTTTTTTGATTGTATTTTTCAAACAATCAACATATATCATGGAGATAAGTGATAGTCTCTATAAACTGTGGCAGTTGTAATTCAGTTCAGCTTTCTAAAGGATGATTAACTCCCATGTCAACACATTAAAAGATTGCAACTCTGATCTCCATTTGGTTAATAGGGAGATAATGATAGAGACACAGGGGACTATTCACATAGAAAAGTTTACATAACAGTAAATATAAACGTGCTGATTTACTCAAACAGTTTGTGGTAAATGTACTACTTTCGGCTATTCACCATTTCCAAGGGAAATTTTACTTCAAAATGTAGACCTACAAGTCTAAATCCTCTGAAATGAGATGGAACCAAATTTACGAGTGTAAAGTTGCTACCACTAAGTTTTCACATGTAAGCAAAGGTCTCCCCCACCAGGGGGGAGTCCTCCCTATAGTAAAATATATCAAAATTATAAAAACTGAATTAAACTTTAAAGACATAGTAAAAATGTGTTATATTAATATTACTGTAAATTTGTTTAATATATTTATTTCAAATAGCACTATCAACCTAACTTGTAATAAAATGTAATTAATTTAAATATATTATATTAAATGAAAAGAATATGAAAAATAAAAGAAATCCCACAGAAAAGTAAAGTGTTTTTTATCATTCATAAAAATTACAAAGAAATGCCTGTGCAATTAATTTTATTAATATTAATTCAAGTGTTTTTAAAACAAATCATTTATTTTTTAATTTAGAAAGTTTGTCAAATAGTTCATGATAAAATGCTAATGTTTTTTATTTATCTCTATTTTTAACATTACATTAAAGTTTTATATATATAGGTATATATAGTTAGGATTTTTTTCCTAAGGGATTTCTGAAAATTCTATGTCGAATAACTTTGGCGTTTGTGGACGGAATTGGCTGAAATTTTCAGGAAAATGGCACATTTTGTTTCTGAGCAGCCCCTGAAAAATTGGGGGGTTACGTCAAGGGGGGCCGAGAAAAAAGGGGGGTCCCAAAACCCGTTTTTCCCATTCATTTTTCCATAGGGCGGTTGGAATCACTTTTAGCTCGAACGGCTGAATGGATTTACATGAAACTTGGCAAAATTGTAGATTTGGTTTGCCCAACGTGCCTTTGCTATGTCTCAATATATGTGCTCCAGTGGCTTTTGAGAAATTAACATTTTAAAAAACAGATATATCTGTGACAGCGTCCCGGTTAGAGCCCCGGTTCGCGTACCTGACGCGTAACGGAACTTCTCGAGGAGAAGCGGATTGGCTCCCCGGTGATTGTCAACATTCTAAACAGTCGGGAGCGGCCGCCATCTTGTGTCTCGGTAGGATCGAGACACAAGAGGTGGAAAAAACAAAGTGGGAAATGAGCATAAGGGGGCAGAGTACATCCTCCCTGACCCCCTAGGTTTGATGAGGGGGCTTTAAAAGGGCCCCGCGGGTCAAAAAAAAAAATTTATTATTGTTTTTTTGTGGGGGGAGCACTCGGTACGCGCACCGGGAAGCGGTCCAGGAAGCGTAATATTGGGAAAATGGGATGAAAGAATGTTCAAGTATTGTATGTTTATTGATTGTTCTTTTTTTTTAAATTTATTTAAGTACCAAGATGTAGGTACCAATGCAGAGTCTAAAAATAAAAATACACCGTTTTCTTTGTAAATTTCTTGCATGTCTTTTCAGAAGTTATTGTGGTATATGGAATTCATAGCATAGTCTGTCAGGAAAGCAGAAACACCATGGAGGCATGAGATGATAAAGAGATGTTAAATACACTTTGGAGATAATATAGTGGAAGAAAGGAAGTAAATATGAGCAAACTTACTATGTAACACAAAAAAGTTGCACAGTATATTTAAAGTCTGATTTTACATTATAGTCAATTTGCTACTAGTTTACAAAATACATATAAAAATGAATAATGTCTCAGACAATTTTTGAATTATTAAATGAAAATTTATTTTTCTGATTCGTTTTCAAAATTAAAAAGAACTTCTAATAATTCATTGTCAGATTTTTTTCATTTTCAATTAGGAAATCTACTGATTCCACACATTGCAGAAGTTCAAAGTCCCGTGATTCATCATAGAATTCAGAGTCAATTTCTGTATCTGTGTTGCTTCTTGCAACAATTCCCAAGTTAGTTTTGTTCTCTCCTTCCATTTTTGTGCTGTAAAACGAATTTTTAAAAAATATATCAGTACAGATAGGGCACTGTTGGGTTTAAGTACAGACAGGTAGTTTGTTTTTTTAAACAGTGATTTTATCTTTGGGCAGTGTATGGTATCAGACTGGAAGTAGAAATATAAAAAAATGTATGTGATAAAGCCTAAATTAATTCTTAATTATACAAGACAAGACTAACTCCATCCATACCTAAAACAGAGAAGTCTATCTTATTCTATAACTATTACAGAGGGATAGTATATAACTATCAGAAAATGTTTTCCTAATTAACTTAAAGTGCAGAACATACTTCAGTTTTTAAAATATCTTACCAATCAAAAAGAAGTTTAAGTTCTCAGTTGAAATGCACTTGATATGTACTTCAGGAAGTAGTAGTCAAAATGGCTGTGTTTATCTCTCTTTCTTTTTATATATTCAGGTACATAACCAATCAAATGTCATAAAATAATAGAAGATATTGAAAGTAGCATTTTGATTGGTTGTCAATTCTAACACTTTATAAGTGTTTTTGTTAGGTAATTTACCTCAGGATATTTAGTCAGGCTTACAGCATAATTTTCTCAATGGAATTCCTTCAAATTTGGGTAAATGGTAGGGACTGCTATGTAGTAGGCCCTATTCTATATTTGATGAAAGTGTCTGTAGTAGTTTTTCTGTAAATTACTTTCCCACCTTTTTTTATCGAGCGCTTACCGGTGCGCTCCCCGGTACGCGAACCGGCAGCGTTACGGGAGTCCTCCATTTTGTGTATCGGTAGAATTGTGACATAAGATGGAGGACAAACAATGTACGGAATGGGTGGAAGGGGGCACGGTAGACACTTTGGGACCCTCTAGGTTTTCTGAGGGGGGATTAGGACGCTGATATATGCAAAAATAAAAAAATTAAATTTTTGGAAATTTCGCGGGGGGAGCGCCCGGTACGCGCACCGGTAAGCTAACCAGGGAGCGTTCTTTGGTGAAGAAAAAAAATTTGAAAAAGATAAACCTTTTGAATGATCAGAGGTAGGGTAGCTCTGAAAAGAGCTATTGTGTTCTGTGGCTGATTTAGGTACCTACAAGTAGGTTCCAATGCACACTTTTAAATAAAGGACGAATATTCTATTCCCTTCATCGGAAAAGTGCACACCATCTCTTGTGTAGATGTGTTGAATGTTGGAACGCAAGTTATTGTTGTATATTAAACCCATTCCATAGTCTCTTATGTAAGCAGAAACAGATTTATTCACATGTTTCTGTGCTTTCTCAAATTGTGGAAAAAATTGATTTGACCACTTACATTTTTGTTTGACATATATTGGAATATACCAAGGCAGTTTGGGGAAAAAGTGTCATTTAAAAGAAGAATACATTTTACAGCTTTTGATATTTGCTATTAAAAAACCATTGAAATTCACTGAAAAAACCATAGGTTATAGACCATATATAGTTAGGAATTAGTATTTACAAAACCTTGAAAATTCACTGAAAAAACCATAGGTTATAGACCATATATAGTTAGGGATTAGCATTTACAAAACCTTATTTTACTCGCACAAAACCATTGAAATTTGCATATATAGTTAGTTGCACTAACTATATATCGCGCACCCGCAATCCACTGCTGATGATGTCACATATTACATCATTCATGACATGGTCAGTGACATCACTGATGACATCACTGATGACACCATCCAGTGACTGTATGTTTCTGTAAAGTTAAAATATGTCTTACATATTGAAGAATGAGTGGATTTATAGGTGTCTGGATGAAGGATTTAGTAGGTGCATGACTGACTGTTTGAGTGAGTGATTAAATGTGTCTCACTGAGTGCATGGGTTAATGACTAAACTGTCTTAATTTGTGCATCATTATGTCTGTTGTTCTGTAAACTGCTGCATGTGTTGATCAGTAGCTATATGAGTAACTATATGGGTTATTGATTGGTTGCCCAAGTATTTGTATGGGAGACTGAGTGTGTGTGTGGGTGGCTGGGAGGTGTATGACTCTGTGCATAGATGTATGAGCAGTTGATTCACTAGATGTATGGGTTCAAAAGTGCATGTGGAAACAGCTGTACGGGCGGTCGACTGTGTGCATGAGTGTATTGGTGAGTGAATGGATATCTCAGTGCTACATGTCAAAGTAAGTACATATGTAAAACACAGTACATGTGAGAGTTGACATATATAAATAACTGTGCATAAGAGCCAGTGAATGTATGAGTGGCTGTATGGATCATTGTGAACTTGTATCAGGGATTGTATAAGAGAGTAAATATGTGTTAGTATATGTTTGAATAAGTAAGGTGTGTATAACTGTATAGTTGAGGAAATGGAGGTGTGATTGATGCTTTGCATGACTGACTAGGTGTGTGAGTAACTCCATGGATTAGTGACAGTCTGTGAGTGTCTGTTTACACTGAGTGTATCTAAGGTTATATTAGAGTCTGAAGAGGTTCATCGTATTATCACATGAATGATGTCATCAGTGATGTGATCAGTAATGTCAAATGAGATGTCATCAGTGATGTCATGTGATTTCATTTGAGATGTCATCAGTGATGTCATCAGTGATGTCATTTGAGATGTCATCAGTGATGTCATCAGTGATGTCACTGACCATGTCATGAATGATGTAATATGTGACATCATCAGCAGTGGATTGCGGGTGCACGATATATAGTTAGTGCAACTAACTATATATGCGAATTTCAATGGTTTTGTGCGAGTAAAATAAGGTTTTGAAAATGCTAATCCCTAACTATATATGGTCTATAACCTATGGTTATTTCAGTGAATATATATATATACATATATATTTAAACAATAAATATAAACACATTTATTTTCATGGTGGTGTTTTGCATGACATGAAAGGCTGACCCCCCCCCACCCAGGAGACGATCGTGGTTGCTACAATCGCGTAGATCAGGCAGAAGTGCTGCTGTGCACGGTGCGTTGGAGGATGCCTAGAAGCAGGTAAGCGTCTGTGTGGTTCATGCAAGCAACATTAACAAGAAGTGGGTGAAAGGTGCCATAGATGCGGAGTGCGTCCATGATGGCTAGTTCCGCTTATAAGTGTAACAGACAAAATTACAAAGGGCTTGTGCTAGGCAAATAGAGTAATTGTCAAGCACTATGAGCAGTCACTAGCAGTAACAGACAAACAAATAAAGCTACAAAGGCAAGAATGGAGGATTGGATGAAATTACGTTAGGTGGCTGTGGGAGCTATTTTTGATGAAGAGAGACCGGGTACTAGTAGTAACAATAAAGGACTGACAGTGGACACTGAATTGAAAGGAAATGTTGCACAATCGAAAAAACGTAGACAAACAGAAATATTTAAATGGTAGGAATTCTGATCCCTGGACAAATACCTAAAGGTTGGAAGAGTCCCTCGCAGTTTAAGAATATTAATTGCCCCAACTTTTGAAAACTTGGATCCAGAGATGCTACAAGAGTGGGCCAACAATGGCACTGAATCGTCTAATAACATAATGAGGATCTTAGGAAAGTATCCAAAAGGTGACAGAGAGAAGATCCTAGGGAAAAAAAAAGATTGCAACAAGAACTAAACAACCTGATTAACCCTGAGGCTGGTGGGAAATTTGAGAAAGATCTAGATATTAAACTGAATAAGTATGAAAAGACAATCAAGGAAAGAAAGGTGCCCAAATTTACCAGGGATCACCTTGATTACCTAAGGGGCCAAATCTTCACCTTTGCTCGAAGTTTTGATACTTTGCGCGATCAAAAACTATCCAGTAACGTAACCTCAGCAAATAGAAATAAAGAGAAAAGAAGAATGCAGATACAAGCTCAGAATGGAGCTCAGAGGTAGACACAGACCTTGAGGAAGGCGCTAGAGCAATGAGCAACTTGTAAAAACCATCAACTGTTATCGAAGAGAAGCGTTTTTTAGGTTTGGATCGGAACATCAATGCCAGACAAAGACCACCGAAAAGGGCAAGAGGCCTGGGATTCAGATGAAACACAAAAGAAGAAGGGAAGGTATGGAGCTGCGGTCAGGTGTGAAAACAAAAGACAACAAACAGAACAAATAAAGACAACAACCATTACTGTAATCAACTTATCCGACCAGGCTCTGACAGAAGCAGTTACGAACACCCTATCTCTAGGCCTGTCCTATTGCAGACAAACTAACTTCAACTATGCCCAAACTTGAATAGATTTTTACAAGTATGTGAGAAAATTGAAATTAAAAAAATACTTCAACCGAGTAACAAAAAATTGTATAAAAGAGAGCTTGGGCATAAGACACAGAGCAATCTTGTGGTAAACAATCATAACCTTCTAAGGGATTTGGATGCATTTAAGAGGACCATTGAAGATCCTGGTATGGAAATCTCTTGCTGACAGACTGGGTAAAGACATCTATGGAACCAGTATGACTGAATTAAAAAAGAAATCAACTTTTGTACCGGCCCTTCCTAAAGATTCAATTGACTTGTCATCGGATTGAGTAAATAAGGACCCAAAAGAACTATCCAAAGAATCCAGCAAGAACTACAACAAAGGCATCACAGAAGATGAAAGGAATTATGTACAGATCATGGACAAAATAAGATCAAGGACTGACATTGTTATTCGATAATCAGCCAAAGGGTGAAACGTAGTTCTTTGGCCCCTGTGAAATTACAATGAAGAAGCGGAGCTACAACTAAGAGATACTGAATGATACCAACGAGGGCCACAAAGTAATCTTCTGGAGTTAAAAAATAAATACCACAAGGAACTAGCAAGATGGAGGGGTATGGGACGTATTACAGAGGGAGAATACCAATATTTAAAAGTGAACAATCCAATTACGCATATATTGTATCTAATACCAAAAGTCAATAAAGATATGTTATCCCCTCCAGGCAGGGCAATAATATCGGCTATTGGGAGTCTGTTTGAGACCTCATCCAGATTTTTATTTTACTTCCTGCAAGACTTTGTAAAAACACTGCCCTCCTACATAGAGGACACCAGGGATTTTTTTGAGAAAATTACACAATGTACAGTGGGAAGAAGCAGATTTGCTGATCACCTTAGATGCAGCCTTGTTATATACGAGCATCACTCACAAAGATGTACTCTAACACCCCAAAATATTGATCAAAATAGCTGAAATGTGCCTGGAAATCAATTTCTTCCCCTTTGGGAATGAGACGTATAGGCAACTTAGGTGTACAGCCATGGCCACCTGCTTCGCCCCCAACTATGCGAATCTTCACATGGGCTGGTGGGAGGAGCAGGTCCTCAGGGCTGAATATGAGATAGAGTGGAATGAAAATATCAACGTCTGGTGCCCATTTATCGATGACCTGTTCATCCTATGGAGGGGGTCAGCTGACAGGGTCAATCCTTTTTTGGCAGCTCTCAACAACAACACACTAAACCTGACTTTCAAAAGTACCATTAGTAATTCACACGTGCACTCTTTAGATTTGGAAGTCTTTATCAAAGAAGGCAGTTTGCACACATGCACTTTTAGAAAACCTACTTTAGGAAACGCCAAATTACATTTGAGTAGTTTCGACCCGCAAAAGCTGAAACAGAGTATCACCTATGTGAAATATCTCCACATGAAGAGAAACTACAGTGAGACAAGCTGGCTTAAGCAAGCACAAACCGATTTAACAGAAACATTCAAGGAGAGCGGGTATAGTCAGCAAGTTTTAATTCAAGCAGTAGAGAAAGTGTATGGATTATCCAGAAAATACATCCTATTAAAAAAAGGGAGAGGGTGTGAACTGGAGATACTAAACAGGAAATCAGAATGATAAACGGTCACAATGCCTGTCATGCAAGGGTGAGAGACTGCATGAATAGGCATTGACACCTGGTTAAACGGGATCGAACAATGAGCAGCCTTGTCACACGTAAACCCCTACAGGAGAGCTAAATCAATGAGACAACAGCTTGTAAATAGTAGTCCTGAGGGAGTTGAAACTGAGAGCTGACTGAGGGCAAATCCAGGCTTTAATAAGTGCCTAAAATGTAAGGCTTGTAAGCATGCAATTAACAAAAAGGAGATACAGCTGCCCCTAATGAAGAAACCTTGGAAAATCCCACACTTTTTAACCGCGCGGTGCCTGCCGCTTTGTGCAGGCAAATGCAGGGGGGTACCATAGGTACCCCCCATGTGCACCCCCACCCCCCTTCACCTCTGGGGGCCCACAACGGGCCCCCAAACAAAAATCTGTATGCCTTTGCACGTCGGAAATGCCGCCGTGTAAAGGCATGTTCCTCCAGACATCCCAATATGGCTGGCGGTGTCTGATAGACACCGCCAGCCATGTTAGTGCTTTTCCGCCGCAGACGAGACGCGACCGCGGCGGAAAAGCTGCGGACTGAAAAACGATCCCCCAGCCATCCTATTCTGGCGGGGAGTCTTTTTCAGTCCGCTGCGGATTTCCTGCATCCTCCGGGCCGGCGGTGGATTCCGCCGGCCCGGAGGATGCGGGAAATCCGCAATCCTAACCTGCCCCATAGTTCGAATGGATGGATGCTTGGATCATGGTACTATCTGACTCTTAGATAGCATATGTGTATCTAGAGAGAGTAGTTGGTTACTGGATGAACTAAGTGTTACTTTGAATAGCATGTAACACCGCACCCGCACGTCCATCCCAGTGTAGGAAAGGCAAGAAAAAGAAGTTGTAATTTTGTCCGAATACTACCATGAATAAAAGCAGTAGTTTGTATTGCAAGCACAGCATATATCTGGCTATTACGATGGCCACTCACTACCTCTGTTAATAAGTTTAGTAGAACTCAGTCATTCATGTGTGGATGTATCACTGTTCACTCAATAAAAAGCAAAGCACCTAAAGTCATCCCATATGTAAGCAAATACATACCATGTGCAGTCAGATTATTTATCTTCTTCATTTTCCTTTTCTAGTATTCATTGGCACTGTAGGGTAAAAGTTAAATTAATTAAGCAGTAGCCCTTGTAACAGAGTATTCTCAGTGCCACCCGTAATAGAAAAGTAAGAGCATCACCACCTGCATGTACTGGACTGGTACAGTAACGCAAGTCTGTCTCACTCATCATGGCGGGCGTCTGTTTTTCTCGGGTGCAAGTTGACTGCGCTGGCATTATGCCGGCTTGCAGAAGTTAACATACCAATTTTGCTAAACAAGTGAGAAGAAGAAGAATAAGACTGGTGTACTGTAATAGTCGACTCTAATGGAGTGAGTCCATAGTGCTCGTAGAATTGATTCCTTAAACTCCCACTAATGTTAGAGCAAGGGTGAAGAAGTGGGAGGTTAGATAGATACGGGCCACAATAGTTATGTACTGCACTTGCAAGTTGCTAGTTCTACTGTGACACAACTTTCTGCTGAATCATTTTGTGTTAATCTTAAAGAGCATTGGTTACAGACTATGTCTTTCTTTCTTCATATAGATGCTCCTTCCAAACCAACCCGAAAGGAGCTGGCTAGACGGGCCCGGCAACGGAGGCTGGAGGCCACTGTCGCTGAATATCGGCGGCTGGTGGCCCAGGAGGAGGGGGACACGCAGTCTACAACAACATCTACCGGCACAGCTGCATCCTCCTCTGCGCTCCCTGGGTCACCCAGTCAGAGCAGCAGGTCTCCAGCGGTTCAGAGCCGGGGTACCGCTGCCGCAGCCACCCACCACCGCCGAGCAGCAAAGAAATCAGCTGCCCCCCACAGCAGTTGCAAAAAACGGATGCACCGCCTTTCCCTGAGGGGTTCCTACCTCGAGCAGGAGCTGCTCAACACTAAAACCCTGCTCGAGACCCTCCGCAAGGAGGATTCCGACCTGGCCCGGAAAGTCAACAGCAGCAGCCAGCAGTCGGAGGAGACTGTCCCTTGCCCCTTTTTTAAAGACTTCTGGGGGATGGGAATTGGGAGTTGGGTTTTTTCCCTTTTTTGGACTTTTCACGGACATTCGTTGGGGTTAGGGAGTGGGGTTGGGTTGGAACTTGTGGGAGATTATTTTTGTCAGGGATATAAATATACTTTAAACTTTATCTTAGCATACGTGTTTTTTTTACTGCTTTTGAGGCTGGTGGGTGGGGGTTTAACAGTAACTTTGTTTTCGTGAAACTTAAGTGGCATCTTGATTCAAGTTGTGTAATTAATTGCCCAAATGTTTTCAAAACTAAGTGCCTCTCACAGAGTAAGTGAATTCAATAATCCTAGGACTTTACTAGTACTAGCGTCAGTCTCTCGTCTCTCCTAATACTCCATTATACTTCCTCCCTCCAAAAGCTTATTTTACCTGTAATTTGTGTTTGGAAATAGAGCTAGGCACAGGGCTGGCTGCGCGGCAAATGGCGATTAAGGTTGTCAATCCTAGGCGGATGAAATGTCATCATTGCGTTGGTACTAGTGGTCTTACACAGTGGCAGTTACAACATCTGAAAAAAAAGAAAATGAAACCTTGTTTGTCCTTACCGTAGCATTAGAACGGTACGATAGAGAATATAGCAGGTGACAGTACACTAGAACAGTGCCACAATGTAGCCTAACAAATGGTAAAGTATTGAAAGTATAACTAGTACTTGCGTTGAATTTCTTTGACATTGGCTACTACTACAAGAAATAGTACTAAAGGTGAAGGACACAGCAGCGAAATAATTTGCCACGTCTAGGAGGAGGATGTTCTAATCTAGATGACCTATCAAGTTGATGGCGCACATGAAAATCTGCTTTCATTTGCCAATAGTGGCTGAATGTCAAGCTGAGTAAGAATAGAATATATCCTCGGATTCCTTCACCAGCCTGTTGCTATGACCTTATCCTCCCCAGCAAGTGTGTGGAATTATTGCTGTCATTTATTCACACATCAATCAAAACCACACAGCCCTGGGGAAGAGGGTTAGGGTTTGGAAAATGGATGGGAATGGGGGATTTTGGTAAAGTTTTGTTGAGAGAAGAAAAAAAAAGCACAGCATGGACAAACAATATTTGAAGATAAAAAATCTTTGGGTACAAAGCTAACCATAAATCTTTTAAGTGACATAAAGGAAGTGCATGCACTACTGCATGCATGGTTACTGAAAAGTAAGTAGTACTTTCGACAACCGTGAATGACAGAATGCGACAGTACAGGGCTGCAGCGTTTTCACTTGCCCATCTCTGCACTCAGAGAAACACTTCTTACATTAAATTAGGTTTAAAAAATAGCAGAAGTAAAACCTATAGAATGGCTTTGGGTATGAATTTAGAAGCAGAGATCCAAGAAATGCAGAGTCACACTCATAGAAGTTCACAGCAATAACATTACTTTAAAGATAATTAGAAAATAACGATACTGTATCTGTATGTTGTTGTAGTTGTCCTGTTGAATTTGGTAAGTTGCATGCATCAAACCATTCCTCTTATTAGCGGGACTCCTCCATTCCAGCTGACGCTCCATCCATCAATGTTGGTGACCAGAAGACTGCCTGCCTGGCGGATGCTGAATTGCGGCTCGCTAATGTGAAGCCTGACTTCATCCTTTTTTCCCATTGCACAGACTGAAACCCGGCCTGTAATTATTGTTGGAAAAACAGGAAGTGATATTAGAACACCACTGACAAATAAATATAAGGTATGTACTCTGTGTAGTGCAAAAAGTCACGCTTTGAGTTTCCTAATAGACAGTACAATATTTGTGAAAGTGCGTACTCTGTCTGAGTCTCCTTTTTTTTTTTTTTTTTTTTTAAAACCTTTATTATAAAACAATGCACACAGCTATTCAGCCTTACATCCCGGAGGCGAGGCAGCAGAACGGTACAAAGGAAGTCAATGTGCAAAAGTCAATACATCAGAACGAATGAAGGTTAATTTTCAAGTTTTTATAACCAGTGTGAGAAAAGGGGAAGAAAAGGGACAGAAGGCGCCGAAACTGGCGCAAAGGAAGAGGCAATGGAATTTAAAGTATAGTGAGGCGTGGTGAGGGGGCCGGGAGGGCACAATGAACACAGTAATATCCAGTGAAATAGAGTACTAGGAATGCAGAGGGAGGGAAACACAGGATGGCAGCGTAGAAATTTACTGTTGGAGTCACAGGCTACGGTGATAAGTGTTCTTCCTGTGGAGCGGAGTCCGAAGGTACGCAAATGTCCCCTCTGTATTCGTTTCAAGCCCCCCATATTTTCTGCCACTTTATAGGTTTACCCCTGGCAACATACACAGTCTTTTCCCGGAACATACACCAATCCATATTGGCCTTCCACTGTACAACCTTCGGAGCCGTTGTAGCCCCCCACATCTGTGCGATGTCCCGTTTCGCAACCATGTTACCAAGGGTCACCCATTGGGTCTGGGCCACTGTATGATCTGTCGGACCCCAGATGTTCAGGAGGCATCTTCTGGCTTCCGCGTGCACTTCCACCCCAGTCACCTCGCTCATAATCAAGTGCACAGGTCGCCAGTAGGAAGCTATTGCAGCACATTCCCATATAATGTGCATGAAAGTGGCGAGGGCACCACAGCCGCGCCTACAGAGGCCATCGACAGAGTGGCCCATGTGCACAAGTCTGGGACCAGTGACATAAACTCTGTGCAAGATTTTGAGCTGCACCAGCCGAAGACGGGAGGAGATAGCGACCTCCTTAGGGGAGGATACCGCATTCTGCCAATCTTCGTCATCGATCTCTATCCCATCTTGCACCCACTGGTCCCTCACACCCAGGAGGAGGTCTGTACGGACGTTGATGAGTTTCTTGTATGTCAATGAAATGGCACTGTCTGGCATGTGGCCATCCAGCACCCTGTCTTCCAAAGGAGAACTATCGGGAATCGCCTCACCCTCCGGCTTGGTGGACAGCAATGCATGTCTCAGCTGAGCATACCGGAAGAATTCCGTTCCACCCAGCTGAAACTCTGCTTGTAACTGGGCGAAAGCTTTAACCTCGCCACGCAGCAACATGTCCTCCACCCTGGAGATGCCAATTAGGTCCCACTTATCAAAGCCCTTGGTAGGCCATTATCTGCCCAGTATATCCGAGTCGTACAGTGGGGTCGCCTTCGTTGGCCTATCCTTCCATCCCTGCGCCTTTGTAATCGCCCTCCAAATATGAACAGCGGTTTTCATTGGACCAGACATCCGCCTGTCAAGAGACCTCGAGTAGAGTGTCCTATGATACTTCCCTCCGCCCAGCAGCCACCGATCCATGGCATACCCCGGGTTGTCCGCTGGACCATACAGACCATGATTAATAGCTGCCAACTGGGAGGCCCAGTAGTACCTCCGCACGTCAGGTAACGCTATCCCCCCATCGTGCCACGGCAGCGGGAGCTTCGTAATAGCGATGCGAGGGCGACCATCCCAAAGTAGGGCGCGTTGTAGGCTCTCGATCTCACCGAAGTATCGGGCTGGGACCGGGTCTTGGGTATTTTGTAGGGTGTAAAGGAACCTGGGCAAAGACATCATTTTAAACAACGCCGCGCGCCCAAGCAGTGAGAGCGGGAGTTTACGCCACCCCTCTACATCACGCCGAAGGCGGAGAAGAGGGGGAAGCAAGTTATGCTCGTATCGCGCTTTGGAGTTAGTGGAGATGTTAATCCCCAAATATTTGAAGCCCTGGCACGCCACCTGTATGCCACAACCCCTCGGAAGTCGAGGCATTCCCCCTTTCAGGATGTACAAATGTGACTTGGACCAGTTAATAACAAGGCCGGAGTACTGACCGAAAAGTCGCAACACGTCACAGGCCACAATAAGGGATTTGCAGGGGGAAGTGAGGTACAGAAGAATATCATCTGCATACAGTGACACTCGGTCCTCGAAGTCAGGGGACCATCTGATACCATGTAGGTCGGGGTGGCTGCGTAACCAGGCCGCCAGCGCTTCAAGCGCGAGTGCAAACAGGAGGGGCGACAAAGGACAGCCCTGCCTGGTGCCCCTCTGAAGAACAAAGGGTGCGGAAACTCGACCGTTGACAGTTACGTTGGCCAACGGGCCGGCGTATAGGAGTTTGACCCACCCCACAAATTCCGGGCCAAAACCGAGCTTCGCCAATACTGCCCACAGGTAACTCCACTCAAGGGAGTCGAAAGCCATCGTGGCATCCAACGACGCCAGGACGGCCGGCTCCTCAAGCGTATGGGCCCTGGCCAGGGCACCGTGAAGTCTACGCAGGTTAAGAGCAGTGTTGCGGTGTGGAATAAAGCCCGACTGGTCCGGGTGCACTAAGTCGCCGATGACGCCAATCAGACGGTTGGTGAGCATTTTGGCTAGAATCTTAGGCTCCGCGTTTAAAAGAGAAATGGGGCGATATGATCGGCACAAATCTCTTGGCTTCCCTTCCTTATAGATAACCACGATGGTGGCCAACCTCTGGTCAGGGGGAAGTATGCCAGTCTCCCGCGCCTCCAGGAACATATTTCGCAAGTGCGGGGAAACTACATCCGGTTTGATTTTATATAGCTCTACCGGAATACCGTTAGGGCCAGGCGCCTTGCCAGATCTCAGGGAACGAATTGCGAGTGCAACCTCGTCCGCAGATATATCCCTGTCTAGATCGTCTCGATCTGCTTCCGACAGACACGGGAGATCGATATCTGACAGGAAAGCGCCAGAGTCGGCCTCAGACCGGTCCGAGACAGAGGAGTAAACGTCCCGAAAGTAATCCGAAAAAGACTCAGCGATTGCACTCGGGTCAGTAACCAACACTCCGTCTTCTCCCAGTATCTCCGGGACGACGCGGCTGGCCCTCTCTTTCTTATCGAGCCAGGCCAGCAGCTTACCCGCCTTGTCACCAACATCGTAAATACGACCCTGCTGTTCCCTGCCCAGGACGAGAGCAGCGTCGGTGGCAAGGTCTCGATACTCCGATTGCTTAAGGGAGAGGTTATGCAACAGGTCGGGCTCAGGGCCCGCCTCCAATCCGGAGTCTAACTCCATGATCTCCGCCTCGACACGCGCCATGTCGGCGTTCCTGTTCCTACTGGCTTCCGCTATGAGAGCAAATGCCTCACCCCGCAAGACCGTTTTAAAAGCCTCCCACAAGGTGGCAGCCGATGTAACCGATCCCACATTCTTGGTAAAGTAGAGTTCGATAGCCTTGGCCAAGAGACCACGAGTCTTGGGGTTTCGGAAGTACCACGGATTGACCACCACCGGTCGCTCCGTTACAACAATATTAAAATCGAATAAGACCCACAACGGGGAGTGGTCCGCGATACCCCTCGCCAAGAAGCGGGCCTCAGAGATCGCCGGTGCATGAGCTGCTAAGGCAAGAACGTAATCAATCCTGGAGAGACTACCATGAGCGCCAGAATGAAAAGAATATCGGCTCTGGGCGGGATGTAGGAGTCTCCAGCAGTCGACTAACCCCATAGTGTCAAGGAAAGTGGGCAACCACATTTGCGAACTATGGAGGTCTCTAGGCGGATGTCTATCTAAGGACCCGGAGCAAACAGAATTAAAGTCACCCCCCACAATAAGCAACCCTGCTGGCAGATTCAAAATGGCGCTACCAAGGTCCTGAAAGGTGTTATTTTGCAAACCAGGAGGAACATAAACCGAAACCAATGTCAAGACACGCCCTTCCCACCGCCCTGCAACGGCTGCGTACCGCCCCCTCTCGTCTACAATAGTGGAGTCTATCTCAAAAGGGAGGGACGTGCGCACCATAACACCCGCCCCCTGGGACCCCGAAGAGAACCCCGAATGAGCCACCATTTTGAAACCCTTCCTGTTGAGCGCTCTGCACGTATTCCCCACCAAGTGTGTCTCCTGCAAGAGAACAATATCTGGCATATGTCTTTTAAACAGTTGCAATACCACCCCTCTTTTAATACGATCCCCCAAGCCATTGACATTCCAACAAAGAACTTTCAATTTCCTACCCCCCATCGTCGTGTCCCAAGTCTTCACCAGCCCCCAGAGGCCTCACCGATGCAAGAAACAAAGCAGAGCATTTGACCCATTGCCTAAGGGAAAGAAGAAAGAAGCAAAGAAAACACACAAAACCAACCCCAACACCACCCCCCACCCTGCACCCCTGCAGCAGACTAAAAAGCCCTCCCAACCAGCAGTGTGCCTGTCGCCCCATAAACTAAGCTACAAAAAAGACCCTAGAGAAGTAAGGAACCCCCGCAGTCCCCCCCTGCCACCCTCCATGTGAGAATAGGATATTCCCAGTAAAATCGCAACAGCTTGGCATTATCGGTCACAGTCAACGGGCACACCAACCGACAAAGGCAGTGCGAGAAGCACTATTCCTGAAGATCAGGGCCACCAGAGGCGCCTTCAGAATGTTCCTCCTGCTCTTCTCGCCGGTGCGGCAAAGTGTCCAGCCAGTCACTCGCAGTCTCAGGCATATCAAAAAACAGGGCTCGGCCATCGCGTTCAATGCGCTGTTTAGCGGGGAACAACATAGAGTACTTCAGCCCCAAGTCCCTGAGGCGCCGTTTTACCCCCGCAAAACTTTGGCGCTGTCTCTGAACAGCCCTGGTGAAGTCCGGGTAGAAGTTCACATCTGCGTTTTGGAACTTGAGAGGCCCATGTCACCTCGAAGCCTGGAGAATCACATCCCGATCTCTGAAGTTGAATAAACGGGCGATGATGGGTCTCGGTGCGACGCCCGTCTTCGGAGGGCCGCCAGGTATTCTGTGGGCCCGCTCCACCGAGAAAAAGTGACTGAGGCCTGCTGGAGCGAGATGGGTCTTAACCAAGTCCTCGACAAAGAGGTCAACGGCCACTTCCTCCGCACCCTCCGGCACCCCAATGATGCGCACATTCTGCCGCATGGCACGTCCCTCGAAATCCTCCAGCCGCCTCGAGAACAGGTCATTAGCCGACCGCAAGGTGCGGACCTCCGCTTGCAGGTCCGAGACATTGGTCGTGAGGCTGGAGGTCTTGATATCGAGAGATTTCACTCGATCATTTGTTTTGCCCAGGTCGGCCCTGATCAAATTGAGATCGATAGCCAGGGTGTCCACCTTGTGTGTCAGGACCTCGTGTTGTTTATGCATCTCAGTCCTGATGCCAGTGATAACCCCCATGATGTCGCGAAGAGTGGGCTCCGACCCCTCAGGTGAGCTCGCCCGTAAGGAGTCCTTAGACTGAGCGACAACAGAGGGCGAGGTCCTTTGCTGGGCGTACCGATCGATCTTGTTTGTCTGGGGCTGGACCGTCTTCCTGCTAGCCCGGTTCGCCGTCCTGTCGGGATCACCCCTGCCAGCCATGTTGGGTCCGGAGAGAACAAAGGGCGGTATGGCGATGTCGCTGTGAGCACTCAAGAGGGCGCGAAGCGTAGCTTCCCTGAATGCCAAGTCAACAATAGGCAACTCCGCGGCTACGTGCACTCCGCCAGCAGGAGCAGAAGACGCTTACTCAGCATATCAATCATGCACCGCGTCGTCTCGATCGTCGGCCACCTCCGGGACAGTGGCGCATCCCTGGCACAAAGTTCAACACGACATAACTTTGCCAAAAAATGTCGGATTCAGAAACAGAAAGCGGATCCCGTGTCTGTGACCACTCGCCAATTGGAATCCACCACCGTGGATCAGGATTTCTTCCAGGATATGTGTGGAGGGTCAGAGGGTCTGCAGAGCTCCGAGCTTACGCGGCCATCCTGTTTGCCCGCGAAGCTCCTCCTCCTGAGTCTCCTTTTGAAGGATAAATAAGTATGGGCAAATTAATTTTGCGGACCTTTTCCCTCAAGCTAGGTGTACTGTTAACTGTGTTTTAGAACAAAATTAGACCTTCCCAGCAGTGCTCCCACCCAGACCCTTACTAAAGCCAGTCGCAAAAATGTAGAAGACCCCCAATCAGATCTCAAAAAACGAGGCCTAGTAGAAAACTGGTAACAAAACGTACTTTGAAAGTAAAAGTAGGCCCAAATCCCCCCTTACCCACTGTGGATTGTATTCAAACCACTTCCAAGCAAGCAAAAGTCTCCATACCCAGCATCGCTCCAAGACTCACAAACCCCCCACAAACAGCCCCCCGCCCAAACACATGCAATACAAATACTGCTAACCCTAACGAGCCCTAAGTTAAGAATAGTGGCAAACGCTTTCTTTAACTATGCCAAATCCCCCTTTCCCACCATGGATTTTCTTCAAATCACTTGCAACCAAAATTACACATTCCCACGAGTGCTCTAAGACCCCAGAACTCAGTTGCAAAAATCTAGAACACCCCGAAACACATGCATTCCTGCTGCTAGTGCTAACCCTAACGAACACTAAGTTACAAAAAGTGCCAAAAGGCTTTTCCGCATGGATTTTCTCCAAACCAGTTTTATCCGGTATTAGACCTTCCCAGCAATGCCCAAGACCCGCCAACCCACCCGCAAAAAAGAACAACACCCCCAAACAGCCAAAAAGCAAAAATGGAAAATCTCATACTTACAATATTTTTCGGCCTTCTTTCAATTCTGTCCAAACGCGCTGTGCAGCTAGGCCATAACTCCCGTTTTCCACCATGGATTTCCTGAAAAGCAAATGCAATCAAAATTAGACTGTGCCAGCAGTGCTCTCAGACCCCAAACCCCACCCACAAACACCCGGAACCCCCCCAAAGAGCCCCTCAAAGACAAGCAAGTCAGCAAAAACGCAAAAAAAATGTCGCCTCCGATTTGGTCAAAACCAGTTTTATCCGGTATTAGACCTTCCCAGCAATGGCCACAGAGCCGTCAACCCAGGTGAAACAAGTAGAAGACCCCCAAACAGCCAAAAAGCAAAAGTACAAAAATGGGGACTTAGTCATTTTTAGGGCAATTTCCAAAATCACTCCACGCGCGCTCTGCAGCTAGGCCCTAACTCCCCTCTGCCACCATGGATTTGCTTCAAACCTCTTGCAATCAAAAGTATCCATACCCAGCAGTGCTCTAAGACCCCGAAACCCACCCACAATCACCAGGAAGCCCCCCAAACAGGCCCCCGAAAACATGATAGTGAGCAAAAAGGCAAAAACGTTTTCAAGTTTGATTTTGTCCAAACCAGTTTTATCCGGTGTTAGACCTTCCCAGCAATGCCCCAAGACCCGCCAACTCACCCTCAAAAAAGCACAACACCCACAAACAGGCAAAAAGCAAAAATGGAAAATCTCATACTTACAATATTTTTCGGCCTTCTGTCCAAACGCGTTGTGCAGGTAGGTCATGACTCCACTTTTCCACCATGGATGTACTAGAAAACAAATGGAATCATCATTAGACTGTGCCAGCAGTGCTCCCAGACCCCGAAACCCACCCACAAATACCAGGAAACCCCCCAAACAGGCCCCAGAAAACATGACAGTGAGCAAAAAGGCAAAAACGTTTTCAAGTCTGATTTTGTCCAAACCAGTTTTATCCGGTATTAGACCATCCCAGCAATGCCCCAAGACCCCCCAACTCACCCTCAAAGAAGTAGAACACCCCCACAAGTGCAGAGTCTTTCTTCATTGGGCGTAATCCAGCCCTCTGCTTTGAGGGAAATAGGAGTCTGGAGGAGGAGGATAGAGGAGCATGTTCTTGTGAACTTGTGAACCTGAGGAATGCAGACTGTGGCACCTTCAAATCAATAAGCAAATAAGTGAAGACAGTTCCGCTGATGGGCTTGTTTTTGTGATTAGGTGATTAAAGTTTTAATTATATTAACTGTGCAAAACAAAGAAAGACAGACACACAGGAATAAAAGTGAATAAGGACGAAAAAGAAAGATACTGATTCATTGGCTCATTTTCAGGGCTCCGTGTCAGGGAATAAGAGTTCGTCCTCATACTCTGCGAATTCAGGCGGGAGTAGGTCACCTAACAGAGAAGAAATTCCCTCATCTAAGTTGCTGTCCTCCTCGTCTTCTTCCGGCGTGTATTCTCGTACTTTGTAATCTGGTGGTATGAGGTGCTGATTCATCTTGATCATTGTTAACCTCTCCACATTTTTGGGCGAGAGGCGGGTCCTTCTGCAAGTTACAATGCCACCAGCAGTACTGAAAACACGTTCAGAAGAAACGCTTGTGAGTGGGCCAGACAAGTAGTTTATAGCCAGGTTTGAGATCTCTGGCCACAATTCTTTTTTCCCATGCCAATACGCCAATGGGTCATCATGAACATAGACCTCTGTTGAGTCATTCAGATAGTCCTGCACCATCGACTCTAGGTTCTCCACGGTTCCTCCACTTTGCTTACATTTTGCTGGGACCTTTTGAGAAGCAAACCCAAGCTTAGTTATCCAATCCTCTTCTTCACCCAATGTTAATGTTGTGTCTGGTGCAGCTGATCCGGTTACCGGTGTCTTTAACGGCTGATAGGTCACTTCTGCCACAGCCACAGGTGCAGAAGTGGATTCTTTTGACTGGGGATGGCCTGCTGATGCTGATGTACTGCCTTTTCCTTCAATTTTCTGCCGTTCTCTTTCAAACCTCATGGCTGATAGAGCTAGCCAACGTTTTTACTTTGAAACTTCTGCGTCACCAAAAGGAAAGAATGCTCTGCCTGCCAGTGCCTTTTTGTAGCGTGGATCCAGAATAGTAGCACAAATGTAATGCTGTTCTGAGTGGATTATTTGAAGACATTCATCGCCAAGTAGGCGCTGTAATAATTTCTCCGCCAAAACAAAAGCTTCCTGCTTGTCTCCATCTTTTTCAAACATAGAAGACACCGCCTTCAGTTGGTGCTCTAGCATGCGCAACAATGGGATAGCTTTTCCCAAATTACAGTCCTCCCTGCTGACTGCACGCGTGAAGACCTCAAAATGACGAAGCATGTCTGTCAGGCTTTTAACTAGCTCCCATTGCGCCACATCTAGCCTCAGGTCCTTTAGAGCTGTACCCATTGTTAAGAAATACTGATCGAGTACCGTAACCTGCTCATACAGACGCTCAAGCAAGTAGAAGGTTGAGTTCCAACGTGTTGGCACCTCCTGGATGAGTGCTTTCACTGGCATTCGACGATCATGTAGCAGGCCCCTCAGATGCTTCCGGGCCTTAAAATAATGGCTGAAATGGTTGCACATTCTTCGGCAGTTGGTCACTAACTCGCACACTGGACTTTCTTCACTCAAGAATTTTTTAACAACCAGGTTTATACAGTGCGCCAAACACGGCACTCTGAAATATTTACCCCGATCCATGGCCTTAAATACATTGCCGCCATTATCCGTGGAAACATAACCAATCTTGCGTTTTTTTGGGGACAGCCATTGAAAGACCTTTGTGTTAAACTTGTTTAAAATGTTTTCTCCTGTATGACTTGTCTCCATGCCAAACATGGCTAGTGTTGCATGTTTTCGAGCAGCTTTAAAAACGTTGTCTGGGTCAACACCTGCGTTTAGCTTTGCTTTAACCCCTGAAAAAGAGACCCAGTGTGCAGTGATGCACATGTAATCAGTGCCTGCACCACTGGTCCACATGTCTGTTGTCAGATGTATAGTGTGAACAGCACTCTTCTGCAAAGCTGCCCAATCACCTCCAGCACATCTTCATGTAGTGCTGGAACCGCAACTCTGGCAAAATAGAACCAGCTAGGAACCTTCCATTTAGGGATGAGCGTTGCCACTAATTCTAGAAAACCAACCCCTTCCACAAAAGAAAAAGGGAGAAGGTCCAGAGCTAGCATTTTAGCCAGCTTAGTGTTATACAGATGCTTCAGTGGGTGGTTGCGATCAAATGGCGCTTCTGAAAACAACATGGTTCTAATGGTGGGCTGGACTATTTTACGGGATGATGATGACTTCTTCGACCCAGTTCCGCTCGATTATGAACTTTTTCGCATTGGTGTCTCACTCTCTCCCACACTTTTAGTATGGCTCACAGGGGGTGTGCTCCTGACAAGGGTACTGGGTGTAAGTGAAGTGTTTGACGCTTCTTCCTCCTCGTCATCATCAGATGAAACATCAACGTGTACAGTTTGTTGACTTCCAATTCGGGCTTCCATGATCTCCTTTAGGTGCGCAAACCATTGGACAGTGTGCTGTCTCTCAAGAAGACCTCTCTGGCCTCCGGTACCATAGTTGGTACCAAACTTACCACCACTAACTGCAAGCTTACAAATGCTACAAATGGCTATATTTTCCCTTTTTGGGCAAACACTCAAGATGTCCCAAACTGCAGACTTAAAATGTCTGTGGGGGCGGAGGAGGCGATACTGGTGGTGGTCATGGTGCTAATGCCAGATGAAGTGGAGGATGTGTGTTGCCAAACTTTACTACGTTGTGCACTTGCACCACCACTAATTGAGGTCGAGGTGGATGGAGGTCCCTTCTGGCGAAAAAGAAATATGGAAGCGGTACGTGGTATTGTACTAGTTAACTCCAATGATGGTGTTCCCATTGCCTCCTCGTCGACAACATTACGCTCACGCTCAGCAGCTTTTCGGGCTAGGGTCAAAATGTCTGTTTGCTGCATGCCCGCTGAGGCTGGAGTGACGTCTATGATGACTGCGTTGTCGTCGTGAGAGTCTTCATCAGCAGGAGTATACGCCACTTCTTGTTCAGCGTCATCATCACACTCCATAACTATGAGACTTTCGAGGACCTTCCTTTTACGCTTAGTTACCTTTGTCAGATCATGGTGTGCCTCACTCACAGATGGCAGTGGTGGTTCCCAGGTTTGATCTGTATCATCAGAAGGAGGTGGGCTTGAAGAAGATGTAGACACCATCCTTGATCTTTTCCTTGCTAGGGATGTGGAAGACAATGAATGATCAGGAGGAGTGGCTTCCTCAAATGATACCTCGGCTTGAATGTCGATTTCCTGATGTGCCCCTACTTTGGGAGGAACAACTATTGTAGGCACTTGTGCCCCTCCATGCGCCTCTGCTTGCGCATCTCCTTGCGCTGCCTCTCCTTCCACATGTACTTGGGCATGTACTTGCACATGTGGTTGTTGTTGCGGCTGTGGTTGTTCAACACTCGTCAGATGAGTTACAACAACCTGTGTTGATTGAGGGACATTGCTGCTACTTTCTTGCGATGAGCCAACATCACTGGTCGATGGTGAATGAACAAGTAGACTGGCTGCCTCTGCAGCACTCAAGGGCTTGGAGTTAAGTTGGCGTGGTGGTTGTGGTGGCACTGAGCCCAATGGAGTGGGGGTGCTGCTCCCAGCTTGGTCCTCAGCAGATCCCGCTGCTGCTGCAGGCGTACTTTTTTTTTTATTCCCAAAAAATGTGGCGGGCGGCACACCAGTCTCCTTGGTTACTTGCTTCTTCTGCTCCTTACTGGCAACTTTCTTGCTAGAAGAGCTACGGGGAACTTTTTTTGGGGTCATCTTCTTCAGAGGTCAGAACAGCAGGCCACAGTTGCACGAGTTGCAGAGTTGGCTGTGGCCAGGCGTGACGTCGCGTGACGTTATGCTGCACACACACACCGCTGCAGGACTTCTTCCTGGCACTGGTGGTTCTCTTGAGTCTTGTGCACCTAAAAGCAATGGAAGACAGAGGAAAATCAGTTCAGTTATACATTAAAGAGACCCCACAGAAAGACTCAGTCCATGCACCACTTACTAGCCCTGGGCAAAAGGACCCAACAGTAGCCAAAAAAATCGAAAAACACAGAAAAATCAGCACAATCCCATGCCATCCATGCCCTCAATAATGTTTAAATTCAAGACACCCCACAGAAAGACTAGGCCCATGCGCCACTCACTACCCCTGGGAATAATGGATGAAAGCTAGGCAAAATGGGTGCAGGCCTGAGAACACTGCCTGCATTCAAAATGGACCCTTGCCCCCAGGCACATGGCCAGGGCCTGCCTGCACCAGCACTCAAAATGGCCCCCACCCACATGGCCAGTCCCCATCAACACCCCAAAAACATCAAAAACACAAAACAAATCACCATAATCCAATGCCATCCATGCCCTCCATGATGTTTACATTAACAAGACCCCACAGAAAGACTCAGTCCATGCACCACTCACTAGCCCTGGGCAAAAGGACCCAACAGCAGCCAAAAAAATCGAAAAACACACATAAATCAGCACAATCCTATGCCATCCATGCCCTCAATGATGTTTAAATTCAAGACACCCCACAAAAAGACTAGGCCCATGCACCACTCCCCAGCCCTAGGCAAAAGGCCCCAACAGCAGCCCAGAAAATCGAAAAACACAGAAAAATCAGCACGATCCCATGCCATCCATGCCCTCCATGATGTTTACAATAAAGAGACCCCACAGAATGACTCAGTCCATGCACCACTCACTACCCCTGGGCAAAAGGCCCCAACAACAGCCCAAAAATCGAAAATTCCAAATTTGTAGTTGCAGCAACTGTAATGCCCCAAACAAACTTACTTGTGAAATTTCTAATCCAAAAGTGATCCAAAGAAAGTCAAAAAGGCCTCAAATCCAAATGTCAAGCAGCATCCCCAAACAGTAATCCTTCCAGGTCAAGATCCAAATGAAAGTAACCAGCACATGAAGAAAGCACTGGGAGGAGCCTGCTGGACAGGAACAGGAAGTTGGAGACTGTGGGGCACTTCCTTCCTCCCACCCCCCTCCAAAATGGACTCCTTGCAAAAAAAAGTGCAGGCAAATGTCAACCTGAAGAGTTATTCTGATAAAAATCATCATTTTCAGAAGGTTCATGCTGCTTGCTGTTGGATTTCTTGTGCAGAATTGCAAATTTTGTAATTTCGCGAGTACGAGATTGTTGCTGCCCGCCGCATCTACGTGTTCGCAATTGCGAACTCCCGCGATACGTGATCATGGCGTACTCGCGTTGACAAACTCTCGCTGTGCAAGGTGGCAAGCCGCGATGACGTAATCGCAGTCGCCAAGCTCCCGCGGGAACCCGCAGCAAGATCCAAAATGGCGCAGCACTCGCAAAATATCGAGAAAAACAACTCGGCAAACACTGAATGACAGTAAGTGAATGCCGCGCGCCGCAATATTGTATCACCAAGCAAAAAAATCCGCTGTGTGCGAATTTGCAGATTTTCGGCAAATTCGCGAGAGTTCGCGGATTGCGAATTTACCGAAATTCCGCAAAATCCGCGAGCGGAACATTTTCCGACCATGCTTAATATTGCGGTCCCTTCGTCCAGTTGGACGATTTATAATAACACTCCAGACTAGGAATGACCTTCTAGCCGGCCATCCACAATGTAGACTGCCCTATAATTACCTACATCGCATTATATCATTGACTTTGAGATTTTTCACTTCCAATATGGCCGCTGCTAACACCCCTATGGCTTCCTTTGCATCACGCAGTATAGTTTCCACATCACGCTGTCACTACGGTGCATGCGCGGTCCATGACCGGAGGCGCCGCATCGACGGCGCCGCTGAAACGGCGGGATGGCGATGGATCTTAAGCCAGGGTTTCCTCCCTGTCCTGCCACCAGCTGCTCTGCGTCCTTCGTGGGCGCTGATCGTGGGGGTAGGTTCTAACGGCCTGGACCGCGTGCCGCCGGAAGTAAATGGGTTGGAACCTTCCCTTTTGGCGATGCCCTATACTTTACCCCTGACACTGGGTGAGTTAAAAGACTTCGCTTTGTTCGAACCCTTGATGTCCGTTGTTGTGCTAGACATTAAACGGTGATGGATCAAGCCCTGATCTTTGGACTGGGTAAGAATGGTCTGCTTAATTCAGACACTCTGTTCATCACCACCCCCTTTTCTGAATCGTTTTTGGCCACTATAGGTGTGGCAGGGTATACTCAGACATGAGTCCCTTTCTCACTGCACCATCAGGATTCAAGCAAGCCGGGCCGAAGACGGCTGAAATGCCAGAAACCGGTCCCCGGTAGCTTGTCTCCTTTCTGGTGAAGAATTGGCTTGGTAGTTTAGTCTGCCCTGTTCCCATGATGCACTGGGCCAGGGACAGACTGATTTGCATATAGCCAGGTTCTGAGCTGGGATGGTGCAGTGAGATAAAAAATGGTGATGGATCAAGCCCTGATCTTTGGACTGGGTAAGAGTGGTCTGCTTAATTCAGACACTCTGTTCATCACCACCCCCTTTTCTGAATCGTTTTTGGCCACTATAGGTGTGGCAGGGTATACTCAGACATGAGTCCCTTTCTCACTGCACCATCAGGATTCAAGCAAGCCGGGCCGAAGACGGCTGAAATGCCAGAAACCGGTCCCCGGTAGCTTGTCTCCTTTCTGGTGAAGAATTGGCTTGGTAGTTTAGTCTGCCCTGTTCCCATGATGCACTGGACCAGGGACAGACTGATTTGCATATAGCCAGGTTCTGAGCTGGAATGGTGCAGTGAGATAAATAACGGTGATGGATCAAGCCCTGATCTTTGGACTGGGTAAGAGTGGTCTGCTTAATTCAGACACTCTGTTTATCACCACCCCCTTTTCTGAATCGTTTTTGGCCACTATAGGTGTGGCAGGGTATACTCAGACATGAGTCCCTTTCTCACTGCACCATCAGGATTCAAGCAAGCCGGGCCGAAGACGGCTGAAATGCCAGAAACCGGTCCCCGGTAGCTTGTCTCCTTTCTGGTGAAGAATTGGCTTTTTTAGTTTAGTCTGCCCTGTTCCCATGATGCACTGGTTTGCATATAGCCAGGTTCTGAGCTGGGATGGTGCAGTGAGATAAATAACGGTGATGGATCAAGCCCTGATCTTTGGACTGGGTAAGAGTGGTCTGCTTAATTCAGACACTCTGTTCATCGCCACCCCCTTTTCTGAATCATTTGCTTCCAGGACATAGCGCTGCATATGAGGCTCATCTCGGTTGCACATGTGGTTTCTGCCGAC
Organism: Lissotriton vulgaris; assembly: GCF_964263255.1. Classification (NCBI taxonomy): domain Eukaryota; kingdom Metazoa; phylum Chordata; class Amphibia; order Caudata; family Salamandridae; genus Lissotriton; species Lissotriton vulgaris. The sequence goes on along the minus strand of NC_141694.1, from coordinate 790,519,142 downwards.
CGTTCGGCTGGGCATAGCCATGGTCCTGCCCCCTCTCAAGTTTCCTGGCCGGGCCGGGAAGTGGGCGGTGTGCGGCTGGTTGGTCTGGCGGCTCTCTAGGTAATCAGACAGCCTCGAGTGTTGCGCACTATCGAATGGGCAACCTTGACCTCTACGCAATGTACGCTCGGGGCTCAAGGAGAGTTAATAACTCACTTGAGCTGTCTGTGATGAACACCATGGGCTTACTTTTCACGGTTTGACAACGTTAGCTCACAGTTGTCTCCGGTTCACATATAATGCCCCCTATCTGGCATTATTTTTCTGTCTTAGGTACCATACCCAATTGGCCAGTTCACCGGGAGCAGTCTGCGGGGCACCTTTGGTAAATTCCCAGGGTAAGCACTAAGCCCTGAGTTCCTTCATTCGCAGTGGTTTTAGCCTTTTCCTCCTTGCTCAATTGAGACTGCATTTGCATTACTAGGGTACTTGTTCCCTACAAATACCCACTGTTTATGCTTTTAAACACTCTTGTGTGTGTGTACTACATAGAGCACTTGCGTACTAGTATACTACAGAGTATTGGTCTCAATATGATGCTCTGTGATGTGTTTTTATCTTCTAGGTCGCATTACCTAAGCAGGACCAATTGGCCTTCCCACCCACATACCTACAAATTAAGGTTGTATCTTACACTGTGTGTTTATAATTTTTCTTTGTGTAGTACTGAACAACTAGGTCCTGAAGAATTGCCATTATGGCAAGAAACATGTTGACCTGACTTGAGGGTTGTAGGTATTCTGCTTCGACTCTTCCAAGCATTTATCTCCCCTCTCACCCTTTTAACCAAGGGAGTCAACCACGCTAATAAAGTTCTTTGTGGACTGACCCACCTATTTTAATTCACTTTCACTCCACGACTACACTTCCCCTGCCCTCTCACACGCATGCACCATATGGCTGGAATAAAAGATCTCCGATAAAGAGCCCCGGTTTCGGGAGCCCGTCAGACATTGCAGCGCCAGTCTTACGAGGAGCAGAACCAATTAAGGTTGTATCTTACACTGTGTGTTTATAATTTTTCTTTGTGTAGTACTGAACAACTAGGTCCTGAAGAATTGCAATTATGGCAAGAAACATGTTGACCTGACTTGAGGGTTGTAGGTATTCTGCTTCGACTCTTCCAAGCATTTATCTCCCCTCTCACCCTTTTAACCAAGGGAGTCAACCACGCTAATAAAGTTCTTTGTGGACTGACCCACCTATTTTAATTCACTTTCACCCCACGACTACACTTCCCCTGCCCTCTCACACGCAAGCACCATATGGCTGGAACAAAAGATCTCTGATAAAGAGCCCCAGTTTCGAGAGCCCGTCAGACATTGCAGCGCCAGTCTTACGAGGAGCAGAACCCATATGATGAAGCATGACACCTAGTTTACTGGGTGTGTGAGGGTTTTAGTTCCAACAAGGGGATTCCTCTCTCCTCGCTCTCCCTAGTACACTCACTTAGTTTTCTCTTCTCCCGTGGAACTTTGTACCCTTCTTGTGCTACTAGTTGTTGGACTTGTACACTGGACCCCGTTAAACAAAGTCCACTCCGGTTCCCCTGTTTGTCTAAAGATTGTGCGCAGGAGTTTTTCCGCGGGACCATTGAGGTTACCTACAGTAGATAAAAAGTTTTTACTGAGAGGACCATCGGTTTCCTGCTGATACCATTCGGTACTGCTAGGGCTAACTATACTTCACTTCCTGCTTAACTGTATCCTTGACCTGACCACGACATAACCAACCATGGAGGATGTCCCAGGTCTGAGTTTTGACGAAGAAGCAATAGCTGAGGCTTTGAGATCTGCTCCCTCACTCTTTGGGGTGGGAGGAGCCACCGCCTCTGGCTCTGCGAATGAAGATTGGGCTACCTTAACCACAATGAAAAAAGAATGGCTCAGGATAACCGTTCACGGAGCCATGATGACTGAATATCTGAGAGCCAACATCGCTCCCCAAGGGTTGATAGTTAACATCATGCCGAGACTCTTCCTTGAAGACGGCAATTCAAGATAGACTGGTGTCAAGTCTCGTGGAAATGCACGAAAGATCTCCTTTTCTTGATCGTGAAAACGGCCAAGAGATTAGCAAACGCTCTGCTTATTAAAATCACAGCAATTGAGATAGCCATCCAAGGTACTCTTAAAAAAACTCCCTTCACTGCCAAACTTGCAGAGATCAATCAGGAGATCACAGATAACCAAGAATTTCTTCTGAAACAGAAAATGGCAAAATTACAGAAGGATGTAGCCAGATTCGATAAAGAAAAAGTGTACCCCTACCTCAAAGAGGGATATACCACTAATAGAAACGGCTACTCATCTGATGAGAGTTCGGATAACGTCAGCCGGAGGGGATCCTCCGGTATTGACTCGAGTGGCAGCTACCCTCCTAATAACAATCGCAACCAACGCCGCCCTTATTGGAACCAAGGACATACCAACAGACCAATGTTACACGGGCCTCCACAAATGCTACCTCCTTGGCAATACCCCTTCTACCCACAGGGTCCACCACAGTTCTACCAAATGAATCCACCTTTTTTAGACAGAGGTTGGGGCAGAGGAAGAGGGCGCAAGCGAAGAGGTCAAAAAATTGTCCAATGGCAAGATCAAACAACCACACCAACATCGGTGGAAGCCAGGAGCACGACCAGGGGAAGGAGAGTTTAATTGTCAATCTCTCTGACAGGATACTCACCCCGTGGAGACAGAGATCCTTGAGAAGGGCTTAGGTTTTGTCCCCACCCCTATCCCTGACAGCTTCTCTGAAATGTGCGAGATCAAACAATTGTTCAGGAAGGTGCGGTTGTGGTCTTTCTTTGCGGACAGACCTGAGAGTGAAACAACTGACACTGGGTTACGAAAACCTTCTACCTTTACTCCTACAGATTCTATGGTTCCACCAGAGGTACTAGCCTTTGAAAAGGCAGTCCTTAGGAGCTTGGATAACAAACCCATGACCAACAGCTTCAATAACCTTAGCACAGCTGAGAGACAAGCTGTCCAATCGCTAGGCAATGATACGACTATCGTTATCAAACAGGCGGATAAAGGGGGTGCCACTGTCATCCAAAACTACAGTGACTACGACATTGAATGTAGACGCCAATTATCGAATGTTACTCACTACAGACCCCTAAATGTAGACCCAACCAAAAGGCTCAGTACTACCATCATGAGCCCTACTTAGGAGGGTGAAACGAATGAATGGATCACTAAAAATGAGGCTTCATTCCTGATTACTACTGACCCAGATATCCCATACTTCTACACCCTCCCTAAGATCCACAAGGGGGTGACACCAGTCCCAGAAAGGCCCATTGTATCAGGCATTGGCTCACTTCTGGAGCCACTTTCCAAATTCTGTGACTCTTTTCTGCAACCTGTTGTTAGAAAAATACCATCTTTTCCGCAAGACACCAGGGATGTACTCCGCCTCATAGAATCGATCGAGGGGAGGGAGGGCGTTGATCTGCTTCTAACATTGGATGTGGAAGTGCTTTACACTAACATCCCTCAACAGGCCACCTTGGAAGCTGTAGAGTCCACCCTCCGACTTGAAGAGTGGTCCTCACCCACCCCTATTTCCTTTATAATGGCCTGTGCTACCCTGGCTCTGACTGAAAACTTTTTCCAATACGGGACTCAACTCTATCACCAAATCTGTGGAAATTCCATGGGTTCTACTTTTGCTCCCAGTCTGGCATGCATCTATATGGCCACCTTTGAAGAGAGTACGATCAGATCTGCACTCAACCCCTACTGTGACAACATAACTCTGTGGCGTGGATACATTGATGATATCCTCGTATTTTGAAAGGGTGACCGTCCCACCTGTGAAGCCTTCTGTGCCTGGAATACCGAACAGAATCCTTTCCTTAAATTCACCATCTCGGAGACTACTATCCCGTTTCTGGATTTATGTATCAACCTTGGTCCTACTGGGCTTAGCACCACCCTGTATCTTAAGAGTACCGACAGGAATAGCCTCCTACTGTATGAGAGCCACCACCCACGGGCTTTGAGGGACAATCTCCCCTTTGGACAGTACTTCAGGGTCCGGAGGCATTGCACTGATAAGTCAGATTTCCAACAAGAAGCTACCCTGCTTCATCACAAACTTCAGGACAGAGGGTACCCAACAAGACTAATTCGCAATTCCTGCAAACGAGCTCAAAATAATCCAAGGGAGACTCTACTGGAGACCCACCCCAAAGTTTCAGATGAACTCATAACTTGCGTGACTTGTTTTACCAAGAATTGATCATACTTTAAAAAAACATAAACAAGCACTGGAATATAGTCAATTCAGGTGGTCTAGATATTCCCCGCCCTCATTTTGCTTTCAAAAGAACTGCCAACTTGAAGGATGCATTGATCCACACACGGCCTAAAAAACAGAACTTAAGCAACCAAAGCACTCTCTGAGGCCTCCACCCTGTGGTGGGCCACTTTCCTTGGGGTGGCTGCGTAGTGTGCCCATAAACAATACAGTGTACGGAAATCAGACTGACTGATACCTTTGTTTGGCACTTTCAGAGACACACAAACTGCAACAGCACCACATGTATCTATATGCTCACCTGTCCATGTGGTAAAAACTACATAGGGATGACAATGAGACAAATCAAATTGAGGATCATGGAGCACAAGAGTAATATTAGGTGCTCCAAAACACAGACAAGACTTTATGAACACTACTCACAACATGGCCACTCTGCTGACAGTATCACATGGCTGGTATTAGAGTCCCATCTGCCCATTACCAAACAGGCATTGTTTAGGATTGAACAAAGATGGGTACACCGTCTTAAGCTTTACTCCACGGGGTTGAATGACTCGGTCCCCTGGGCATCTCTGGGACGGTAGGCACTCTCAAGCTTGTTTCATAGCACTGACTAGCCCTACCCCTGTAATCCTCTTTAATGCCACCATCCAGCTACTATGCTAATTTACATTTCCACTATGGGGGCTGCATGATTAGAATTGGACTACACATCGTTCAAGTAAAGGTGCCTGTAAATACTGTTGTTTGGAATACATTCTTTACCATCAATACCATACTAACTTAGCAGGTATGACGCTTCATAGCACTGGCTACCCCTACCCCAGTAACACCCTTTAATGTCACCATCCAGCTACTTTACTGTTTCACATTTCCACTATGTGGGCTGCATGAATAGAATTGGATTACACTTTGTTAAAGTAAGGGTGCCTGTCAGTACTGTTGATTGGAATCCATTCTATACCATCAACCCCATAGCAACCTAGCAGTTATGTCCACTCCAAGATTCGAAAATGCAACAATCCCCCTTTGTCTGCAGTCCTTTGCCTCAGACTCACTGCCCCCCCCCTTTGCTGGCACTATGATCGACTGTTACAGCGTTGTGAGGTACCCTTGTACTAGCTCTGTATTGCTGTAATATTGCGGTCCCTTCGTCCGGTTGGACGGTTTATAATAACACTCCAGACTAGGAATGACCTTCTAGCCGGCCATCCAGGATGTACACTGCCCTATAACTGCCTACATCGCATTATGTCATTGACTTTGAGATTTTTCACTTCCAATGTGGCCGCCGCTAACACCCCTATGGCTTCCTTTGCATCACGCAGTATAGTTTCCACATCGCACTGTCACTACGGCGCATGCGCGCTCCATGACGGGAGATGCCGCATCGACGGCGCCGCTGAAACGGCGGGATGGCGATGGCTCTTAAGCTAGGGTTTCCTCCCTGTCCTGCCACCAGCTGCTCGGCGTCCTTCGTGGGCGCTGATCGTGGGGGTGGCCTGGACCGCGCGCCGCCGGAGGTAAGCGGGTTGGGAGCCTCCCCTTTTGGCGATGCCCTATACTTTGCCCCTGACACTGGGTGAGTTAAAAGACTTCGCTTTGTTCGAAACCCTTGATGTCCGTTGTTGTGGTAGACATTTGCTTCCAGGACATAGCGCTGCATATGAGGCTCATCTTAGTTGTACTTGTGGTTTCTGGCGACCGTTCGGCTGGGAATAGCCATGCTCCTGCCCCCTCTCAGGTTTCCTGGTGGGGCCGGGAAGCGGGCGGTGTGCGGCTGGTTGGTCTGGTGGCTCTCTAAGTAATCAGACAGTCTCGAGTGTTGCGCACTATCGAATAGGCAACCTTGACCTCTACGCAATGTACTCTCGGGGTTTGAGGAGAGTTAGTAACTCACTTGAGCTGTCTGTGATGAACACCATGGGCCGCCTTTTCACGGTTTGACAACGTTAGCCCCCAGTTGTCTCCGGTTCCCATATACTGCCCCCTACCTGAAATTCTTTTTCTCCCTTAGGTACCATACCCAATTGGCCGGTCCCACGGGAGCAGTCTGCGGGGCACCTTTGGTAAATTCCCAGGGTAAGCACTTAGCCCTGAGTTCCTTCATTCGCAATGGTTTTAGCTTTTTCCTCCTTGCTCAATTGAGCCTGCATTTGCATTACTAGGGTACTTGTTCTCTACAAATACCCACTGTGTCTGTTTATGCTTTTAATCACTCTTGTGTGTGTGTACTACATAGAGCACTTGCGTACTAGTATACTACAGAGTATTGCTCTCATTATGATGCTCTGTGATGTGTTTTTATCTTCTAGGTCGCATTACCTAAGCAGGACCAATTGGCCTGCCCACCCACAGACCTACAAATTAAGGTTGTATCTTACACTGTGTGTTTATAATTTTTCTTTGCGTAGTACTGAACAACTAGGTCCTGAAGAATTGTCATTATGGCAAGAAACATGTTGACCTGACCTGAGGGTTGTAGGTATTCTGCTTCGACTCTTCCAAGCATTTATCTCCCCTCTCACCCTTTTAACCAAGGGAGTCAACCACGCTAATAAAGTTCTTTGTGGATTGACCCACCTTTTTATTTTTTTTGAAAAACATTACTTTGCCAAGCCAAAGTCATTACAAGTATGGGTCTACAACCGCAGGGGCCGGCCGCTAGAACATGTAAAGCAATTATAAGACCTATAATATTATAAGGGTGGGGACTGTCGAGCAATGCTTGAATTTGAAACTGATCATCGATAAGTATAGCATTGCCCGATCGTCCCCTATTTACCTTGCTTTTATGGATCTCTCATCCGCTTTTGACCTAGTGAACAGAACCAAACTATGGGCAATTCTTTTGAACTATGGACTGGATGAGGCCCTTGTTAATTTCTTGGCATACCTCCACACAGACCTCAAAGCGCAAGTCAGGATTGGGGCGGGTGGAGAAGTATCGGGACCCATCAAAATAGGCAGAGGGGTAAGACAGGGGTGCGTTTTAGCACCCCTGTTGTTTATTATCTACATTAATGATCTGGCCAAGGCACTAAAACATGTGACTAGTGATGCACCAATTATCCAGGGGCTTCCGTTGCCAGTTTTATTATACGCTGATGAAGCGGTCTAGATGGGAAGAACTCCCAATGCCCTTTGTCTATTGGTTAGAGGCTTTGTCCAATACATGGAGGGCTTAGACCTGTGCGTCAATTTAAAAAAATCTTTTATTATGCCATGTGGCCCCGGGAAACGCAAACTCAATACGATACACATAGGGGCAGATAAATTAGAATCTGTAACTTCATTTCCCTATCTTGGTTTGGTTTTCGCTGCGAACGGCTCATGGAGTGGGCATAAGGCCCACGCCATGAGCAAGTTCTCAAAAGCCAACAATTCTATTTTGAGTTTGTCCCGACCTAAGAAAATAGGTGCCACCAGAGCTATTTTAAAATTTTTTAATTCTGCAGGAAAATCCTGGGTGCCCCAATCTCCTCTGCAGAATTGATCTGCCATGAGGAACTTAACCTCCTCTACTTATGCGACTTTATTAGATCCAGACCAGTTATCTTGTGGCTAAGGATCTGGAGAAATGATTCTGCAACCTTAACTCAAAACATAATAAAAGACTGTCTTAAATGCAACCATGGCATATCAATTCCCTGGCTCGCGGATGTTTTAAAAGCATTGAGCGATGTGAACATTGAAGATCTTTTCTCCGACCCCAATAAAATTGAACCTAATGATAAAATTGAGGTCAGACAAGCACTGTATGCACTTTATAGTTCAGAACGAATGGAAAAGAAGCACTCAAATCAACTGTTGGGATTTACCAGAAAAATGACCTAAGCACGAATAATCTTGCACAATACCTCACTTTACCCATGACGAACTGGGAAAGATCATTACTGTTCCGATTAAGGACAGGCTCTATAACATTTTTGTTGGGATTTCCCCTGGGTTACCAACATACAAATGACTACAACCCATGCCCATGTGATGGTATTAGCAAACAGAATGATTTGCACTTTCTATTCTTCTGTAAATTTTATTCAAAATATATTAATTGGTTTTTAACTCCGTATTTTAGAAAACACAGACCCCTTTCATTCGGGGAATCTTACTCAATGTTATTGTCCCTGGATACAGATGAATTAATTTTCCGCACGAGCACTTTTTTGAGAACTATAACATGTGCACGCAAAACCATGGAAAGCCCTTCATAATTGTTTACTTGTCTTATGAGAAATGCTTCAGTTTTTAAAACTTATGATTCTATACTTGTTCATATTATACAAATGAATTTTTTACTGTGTACTTTTATGAATTTTATGAAATTCGAATAAAGGTCTTTTGAATTTGAATTGAATTATAAGACCTCAAAAAGCAGCGACTGATCCCCTAGATGTCCAGCAGAATACAGGATACACTTCTCAGCAACAAAGGATGTAGTCAGGATATAGGTATTTTTAATTTTTAGAAAAAGGACAAAGAGAAAATACAGAAAAACAAAACTCAAGGCGAAGAACGTTCTAGACAAGGTCGAGCTCCGATGGGGGGGACCTGCAGTATCGGATAGAGAATCAGGAGGGCGATAGAGATGACCAGGAGGGGGAGGCAGTGAGGAAGTCAGACAATCAGGAAAAAGAGAAAATTCTTTCAGGAACCTCAGGATCGGGGGGACAGAGAGATGTCTGGAGTGTCTACAAACGTGGGCGTACAGATGTTCCCTCGGTAGGCGTTCCATTGATCCCAAATTTTATTCCACGCCCTAGGCTTGCCCCTAGCCAAATATACCGTCTTCTCTCTAAACATGCACCAGTCCATATTCTCCTTCCATTCTGACACGGTGGGAGGCCGTTGGGAACCCCACAACTGTGCAATATCTCTCTTTGCGATCATGTTCCCAAGTGCCACCCACCAGGCCTGGGCAATGTTGTAATCATTCAGCTCCCACACATTCAACAAACATCTCCGAGCCTCAGGCAGCAGAGCGACCCCGGTGACACGCTCCATTACTGCATGCACACTTTGCCAATACGCCGCTACCACACGACATTCCCAAATGATATGAAGAAAAGTGGCACTCATTCAACATACGCGCTTACACAACCTATCCGAGGAAAAATCCATAGCAACCAAACGAGGGCCCGTAACATACACGCGATGAAGAATTTTGAGCTGGACGAGACGGAGACAGGCAGGAATGGCGATCTCGTCCGGGGAAGATAGTGCGGACTGCCAGTCTTCGTCGTCCGACTCCAACCCGTCTCCAGTCCAGGCCTCCCTGAGATGCACAAGGAGATCTGCCCGATTGTTAATTAATTTCTTATAAATCAAGGAGATCGTACTATCGGGCAGATGACCATCAAGTATACGGTCCTCGAGCGGGGAGGGCTCAGGAACATCAGCACCGGCTGTGAAGAACATCATCAAAGCATGGCGAATTTGTGGATACCTAAAGAACTCCCTATCACTCAACTCGTACTCACTTTGAAGTACTGCAAAGGTCTTCACCGCGCCTTTCACCCAAAGATCACCCAGTCTGCTTATGCCGATCATATCCCAGTTCTCAAAACCTTTCGTTGTCCAGAGGCATCCCAGTCTTTCAGAAGCATACAAAGGGGTCGCTCGTGTCAATCGATCATTCCATCCCATGGCCGCATTTGCATCTTTTCACACACGCACCGCAATCTTGGTGGGTCCCGTTAGGTGCCTCCCGGCCGTCCGAGAGTAGAGCGCTCTATTGAAGTTACCACCAGGCAAGTAATGTTTATCCATATCGAAAGCTGGATTCCGACCGGGTGCATACGTTGCGTGGTTGATGGCGGACAACTGAGAGGCCCAATAATACCTCCTGATATCCGGGAGAGCGATGTCCCCGTCATACCAGGGGAGAGTTTGTTTTGCAAGAGCAATGCGTGCGCAACCGTCCCAAACAAGCCTCCTCTGTAAACCTTCCACCTCCCGAAAGTAGCCCACCGGAATAACGTCAAAAGAGTTCTGGAGTGCATAGAGAAATGTAGGCAGGGACATCATTTTAAAGAGTGCCGCGCAACCAAGTGGCGACAACGGCAATCTACGCCACCGAGCCACGGCCAACTTCAATCGTCGGAGAGGAGGAAGGAGATTGTGCTCGTAACGAGCAGCTGGGTCTAACGATATAAAGACCCCCAAATACTTGAAGCCGGATTGTAAAATTTGAATGGGAAACCTACTTGGTAAGGGGGAAGGCCGCCCGAGATGACATACACACACGATTTAGACCAATTAATGATCAAACCCGAGTTCTTTCCGAAAGAGGTGAGAACGTCAAACAGGACGTTAAGGGATTTACGAGGGGAGGTGAGGTACAAAAGGATATTGTCGGCGTACAACGAGACTCGATCTTCAAAATCGGGGGCCCACTGAATGCCCTTTATCGACGGTTCCCATCGGAGCCATGCTGCAAGCGGTTCTAGAGCAAGAGCAAAGAGCAGGGGGGACAGCGGGCACCCCTGCCTAGTACCCCTCCCGAGAGCAAAGGACTGGGACACTCTACCATTGACGACCACCTGCGCCAGCGGTTCCGAATATAAAAGTCTCACCCAACTGATAAATTCCGCACCGAAACCGAACTTCACCAGGGTGGCCCAAAGATATGGCCATTCTATCGTATCAAAGGCTATCGTGGCATCCAAGGAAGCCAAGATGGCCGGCTCCGGAAGAGACTTCGCCCTAGCGAGAACGCCATGTAAGCGCCGCAAATTGAGAGCAGTGTTCCGGTGCAGAATAAAACCGGATTGATCCGGATGGATCAGGTCACAAATTACAGTGAGTAGACGGTTAGCAAGGACCTTGGCAAGAATCTTCGGCTCAGCATTCAGTAGGGAGGTAGGCCTGTATGGCGTACAACGATCACGAGACTTGCCCTCCTTGGGAATTACTACAATTGTTGCCAAACGCTGGTCACAAGGGAGGGTGCCAAGATCACATGACTCCAGAAACATATCGTGAAGATAAGGTGCAACTTTGTCCGGGCACAGTTTGTATAGTTCAATAGGCAAGCCGTTCGGGCCCATAGCCTTGCCCGAACGGAGGGAACGAATTGCGGTCGCAATCTCGTCTACCGACAACGATGCCTCCATGCACTCTCGATCCTCCTCAGAAAAGCAGGGCAGCGCAATGTCCCTCAGCAATAAACGGGAGTCATCCTCATCTCTATCGGACACCGGGGAGTAGACCACATGAAAATAGTCAGCAAAACACTCCACAATCTCGCCAGGGTCAGTCACATTCACACCATCCGAAGTCTGAATCACAGGGACCACACGATTCGCTCTTTCCTTCTTATCAAGCCAGGCGATCAGTTTACCCACCTTATCCCGACATCATACAGTCTACGTTGCTGCTCCCTGTACATTGTCTTGGCAGCATCTGTGACAAGGGATTTATAGTCAAACTGCTTCAAGCCAAGGGCGTGGAGTCTATCCTGAGTGATGCCTAAGTCTAGGTCAGCCTCCAACTTTAGAATTTCCGCCTCCAGACACACAACCTCCTTATTCCTAGCTTTCTTGGTCTCAGCTATTAAAGATAGGGCCTGTCCACGAATAACGGGCTTGAAGGCTTCCCACAGGGACACAGAGGACAAAACGGACCCCTCGTTTTCCAGGAAATAGTGGTCCAGGGACTTTATCAGACTGTTACGGGTCTTGGGATTGCGCAGGTACCAAGGATTAATAGGGGCGACCCGCCCCGCAGCGTGTATCCCCGTATCGAAACTAAGCCAAAAAGGAGAATGATCCAAAATGCCCCGGACCAAGCGTCTGATCTCCCCGACGGAGGAAGACTGGACAGCAGGCATAAGGATGTAATCAAGCCTGGAAAGACTCCCATGAGCCCCCGAATAAAAGGTGTATTGACATTGTGTCGGATGCATTAACCTCCAGCAATCCACAAGGCCAAAGGTGCCCAAGAAGCCACAGAGCCATGATTGGGAATTGGGAAGATCCCTGGGGGGGGTGGCGATCCAAACTGCCAGAAAGCACAGAATTAAAATCCCCACCCATGAGGAGCAGACTATCAGGGAGCTCCAGCATTATCCAGCCAACGTCCGAGAAGGTAGAGTTCTGGAGACCCGGGGGAACGTATACAGAAACCAATGAAAGAGTCTTACCCTCCCACCTACCAGTGAGGGCGGTGTAACGCCCTCTGTCGTCAAGGAGTACGTTATCAATCTCTAGCGGGAGTGAAGACCGGACCAGAATACAAGCCCCTCTGTATCCAGTGGTGAACCCGGAGTGTACAACCACGCGATAACCCCACCTGTTCATAGCATGACAAACATTTCCCACCAAATGCGTCTCCTGCAAGAGTACCACATCAGGAGACAAACTAGGCAAATACTGCAGTACAACACCCCGTTTTATACGATCCCTCAATCCATTGACGTTCCAGGATATCAACCTCAACCCACTACCCCCATCCCCACAAGTGATGCATGAGTCACCCCACAAAGAGCAGGACACCTGAAGCAGAGAAGAAACAAATATGTTGCCTTGAGAAAGAAAAACACATACAAAAACGCCCCATCCCACCCCCCAACCGAAACCCGTTACAACTCCTCCCTCCCTGCACCCCTGCAGTAGACTAAGAAGCCACCCCAACATGCAGTGTGCCTGTCGCCCTAACATTCCCATTCTATGAAAAAAGACCCCGGAGGAGGAAAGAGGCCCGTCTCCACCCGCCACCCGGACGTGGACAACAATAAAACCTAATATACAAAAGAAATAGCACCCAGCTGAGCAATGTCCAATGTTCAGAAGTCAGGGATCGAAAAGTCACTTCTGTGTAGGCTCACCAGCCTCAGCAACGCCAGGGTGCTCCGTCCGATCGCCTCGGCCAGGCAGGGAATCCAACCAGTCACTCACATTATCAGGTCGATCGAAAAAGAAGGTCCGTTCCTCGTATTCCACTCGAAGCCTAGTAGGGAAAAGCATTGCGTACTTTAAACCTAGGTCCCGGAGAAGTCGTTTAACCCCCTGAAAGCCCATCCTTTGTCTCTGGACAAGTTGAGTAAAGTCCGGGAAAAAATGGACAGTGGAGTTTTAAAATTTTACCGGGCCTCTCACTCTCGATGCCTGCAGGATTGCATCACGGTCTCTGAAATGAAAAAGTTTTGCGATGATAGGCCTCGGAGGAGCGCCCGGCTTGGGCTTACCACCCGAACACGATGGGCATGCTCCACTGCAAAAAACTTGCTCAGTCCAGAAGTGGCAAGATGGTTCAGGACTAGGTCTTCAACCAGGAGGTCAACCGAATGAGTCTCGGGATTTTCTGGAACACCTATGACGCGGATGTTGTTGGGTCTTGCCCTGTTCTCAAAATCCTCCAGCCGATGGGACATCAGGTCATTAGCCGATTTCAAGATGCCAAGTTCGGTTTGAAGTTCCGACACATCGGCCGTGAGTCTGGAAGTCTTCAGATCCAGTGACTTCACTTTCTCATTGGTCTTGGACAGGTCGGCCCTGATCAGAGTGACATCAATGGCGACCGTGTCAATTTTATGAGCCAGGGCCTCATATTGCTGGCCGATGGTCTCCTTCATGTTGGTGATGGCGCCCATAATGTCCTGCAGGGACAAATCGGCAGGAGCGGACAGGTCCTGTCTGGCGTCCTCCGGGGTACGGCTGGAGAGCCCGGGGGATCCTTTGGCTTGAGTGTACCGGTCCATAACATTTGTCTGGACCGGTCCCCCACGAAGAGGCGTCTTGGTCTTCCGCTTCTCGGCTTCACCATTGCCCGCCATGGTGGAAGATGCGCCCCGGAGGGGCCCACGAGACCTAGTGAAAATGGCCGCCTGTGGGCAGGGCACCAACAGCCCACAAAAACTGGCTCGTACGGCCAAGACAAAGTCACGACTCGACCCAAAAGGCTGTGATGATGAAGCAGTGCGTACACTAAATGGAGGCTTGATTGGTCCCCAACCGAGTGAAACGGTCTCGCAATCAGACCATGCCAGGATCCAGAAACGAAACCGAAAGTTGGGGTAAGGCCGCCGAGGAGACCCCGCGGCCGTTGTTGTTCAACTTCATCCCGGATCCACGAGTCGCCTAGTCCCCGGCTCGCCTCAAGGTGGGCCCCAAAAGAGCAAATCGATGTTGTTTCGGTTGCCCAAGTCCGAATTAAATTCTGAAATGAGTTATGGACTCAGTCGAGGTTCATCTTCGAGAATCCATCCAAGAATTCAGGATATCATCAGGATAAATTGCAAAGAGTGGCGAGGGTCCGGGGAGCCCTGTGCTCACGTGACCATCTTGGATGCGCGCTAAGCTCCTCCTCGACCCACCTTTTTTAATTCACTTTCAGTCCACTACTACACTTCCCCTGCCCTCTCACACGCATAACCCATATGATGAAGCATGACACCTAGTTTACTGGGTGTGTGAGGGTTTTAGTTCCAACAAGGGGATTCCTCCCTTCTCGCTCTCCCTAGTACACTCACTTAGTTTTCTCTTCTCCCGGGGAACTTTGTACCCTTCTTGTGCTATCAATGTAGCGATGCCGCACTAGTATGTTTTCTTGATCTTAGTTGCTATCATGTAGGTAACCTATTCTCAAATGAGGTCATATGAAGTCAGGCCATACTCAGAGCGAACGTGCTTCCCATGCTGTTACCTTGTACCTGATGGTAAAGTTGATTTCAAAAGGAAAAAGATTTTCTTTGAGAGCTATGGCTGCACATACTAGTGTGGTGTCGCTATATCACTTTGCCACTGGATTCAAGCAAGCCGGGCTGAAGACGGCTGGAATGCCAGAAACCGGTCCTCTGAAGCTTGTTTCCGGTCCAGGGAAGACATGGCTTGGCAGTTCGGGCTGGACTGTTCCCATGAGGCACAGGGTCAGACTGATTTGCATATAGCCATGTCTGAACTGGGGTGGCAGAATGGGCTAAAGAACGGTGATATATTAAACACAGATCTTTTGACTGGGTGTGAGTGTTTGATTGATTCAGATGCTCCGTCCATCACCACCCCCTTTGGTACAGCTTTTGGCCGCCATAAGTGTGGAAGGGTATGCTCAGACGTGAGTCCCTTGCTCACTTTGCCACTGGATTGAAGCAAGCCGGGCTGAAGACGGCTGGAATGCCAGAAACCGGTCCTCTGAAGCTTGTTTCCAGTCCAGGGAAGACATGGCTTGGCAGTTCGGGCTGGACTGTTCCCATGAGGCATAGGGTCAGACTGATTTGCATATAGCCATGTCTGAGCTGGGGTGGCAGAGTGGGCTAGAGAACGGTGATGGATTAAACCCAGATCTTTTGACTGGGTGTGAGTGTTTGATTGATTCAGATGCTCCGTCCATCACCACCCCCTTTTGTACCGCTTTTGGCCGCCATAAGTGTGGCAGGGTATGCTCAGACGTGAGTCCCTTGCTCACTTTGCCACTGGATTCAAGCAAGCCGGGCTGAAGACGGCTGGAATGCCAGAAACCGGTCCTCTGAAGCTTGTTTCCGGTCCAGGGAAGACATGGCTTGGCAGTTCGGGGTGGACTGTTCCCATGATGCACAGGGTCAGACTGATTTGCATATAGCCATGTCTGAACTGGGGTGGCAGAGGGGGCTAAAGAACGGTGATGGATTAAACCCAGATCTTTTGACTGGGTGCTAGTGTTTTATTGATTCAGATGCTCCGTCCATCACCACCCCCTTTTGTACCGCTTTTGGCCGCCACATGTGTGGCAGGGTATGCTAGACATGAGTCCCTTGCTCACTTTGACACTGGATTCAAGCAAGCCGGGCTGAAGACGGCTGGAATGCCAGAAACTGGTCCTCTGAAGCTTGTTTCCGGTCCAGGGAAGACATGGCTTGGCATTTCGGGCTAGACTGTTCCCATGAGGCACAGGGTCAGACTGATTTGCAGATAGCCATGTCCGAACTGGGGTGGCAGAGTGGGCTAAAGAACGGTGATGGATTAAACCCAGATGTTTTGACTGGGTATGAGTGTTTGATTGATTCAGATGCTCCGTCCATCACCACCCCCTTTTGTACCGCTTTTGGCCGCCATAAGTGTGGCAGGGTATGCTCAGACGTGAGTCCCTTGCTCACTTTGCCACTGGATTCAAGCAAACCGGGCTGAAGACGGCTGGAATGCCAGAAACCGGTCCTCTGAAGCTTGTTTTCGGTCCAGGGAAGACATGGCTTGGCATTTCGGGGTGGACTGTTCCCATGAGGCACAGGGTCAGACTGATTTGCTTATAGCCATGTCTGAACTGGGGTGGCAGAATGGGCTAAAGAACGGTAATGGATTAAACCCAGATCTTTTGACTGGGTGTGAGTGTTTGATTGATTCAGATGCTTTGTCCATCACCACCCTCTTTTGTACCGCCATATCAATGACATTTTGGTGTTTAGAGTGGGGACGTAGACTGTTATGCCTCTTTCTGTGAGTGGGTTAACACCTTGGACCCATTTCTTAAATTTTCTAACACTAAGTCAGAGAGTACCATCCCTTTCCTTGACCGGTCAATCTCCATCAAGAATGGCGAAATACTTACCACCCATTACAGGAAACCTAATGACAGAAACAGTTTCCTGCTTTACGAAAGCCATCACCCAAAGACCCTAAGGGGTAACCTTCCAGTGGGACAGTTCCTCCATCTATGTATGAACTGCAACACCGTAGCAGAATACGAAATGCATGCAACCATCCTGACATCTAACTTAGTGGAACAGCATTGCTCACACAAGGTGATACACCAGGCTTCCAATAGGGCAAAAAAACAACCATATGTAATGTAATGTAATGTAGTGCTTATAAAGCGCGAACTGCCACTCCCACAGGAGCCTCTTGGCGCTATCAGATAACGAGTTTCAACTGTAAAGAATTAGAGCCTAGATAAGTGCAAAGCTTGAGACGTCAGATGTTCCGTAGATCCATGTCTTTAGGGCCTTTCTAAATTGCAATTCAGATTCCAGTGCTCTGAGTTATTTGGTATAAAGTTCCACGCCCTTGCCCCTAACAACTTTGCAGATTTTCCTCCCCTTGTTTTAAGTTTGAAGCCTGGCAGTTTGAGCAGGTTTGTTGAGGTGGATCTAAGTGTCCTCATTGTCGTGTATGGTGCAAATCTTATGGAAACATAGACAGGCCCTAGCATGCGAATTGCTCTAAAGGTCGTCAGCAGAAGTTTAAACAAAATTATTTTATGTACCGGGAGCCAATGAAGGGGCTTCATGGCGGCAGAGGCAGACGTTCTACAGGGGAGCCCTTACCCCAGTCTGGCCGCTGCATGTTGTACTACATGTAGTCTCCTCAGGGTTGCGTTATTAGTCCCTGCCAAAAGGCTGGTACAGTAGTCGAACAGCGAGAGTATTAGAGCCACTGCCGCTGTTTTCCTTGTGGCAAGCGGAATCAGGTCAAATAATTTTTTCAGGGTTTTAATTTAGCCAAAGCATGTCCCGCCACCTTTAGAGCCTGGGGTTTGAATTAGAGGGAAAAGTTCATACACGCTCCCAGATTTTTTGCCACCTCCACCCTAGGTGGGGGTGCTACAGCCTCCTCTGGCCACCAGTCCTTGGGTTGGGATATATTGTTATTCCCTATCAATAAGATTTTGTTCTTGTCGGTATTGCAGCGGAGGTGGTTATTTTCATCCATTTGATGACTGCCGGAAGACAGGCTTTGAAGTTTTCTTCGGCTTCCGCGGAGTTCGTTTCCAAGGACAGGATCAGCTGTGTCATCAGCATAAGAGTTTGTTTTGATCCCAAATGCCGCTATAAGCAAGATTAATGGGGCCATATATATATTAAAGAGGAGTGGACTGAGGGAGGCCCCCTGTGGAACACCTGTGGTGACGGTGTTCTGAGGAGAGAAAGGATCCCAGGGAGACAACTTGCTTCCTATTCGACAGGAATGTAATCCATGCCAGGGCAGAATTGGAAATGCCACAAGATCTCAATCTGGCTAGCAAGATGTTATGAGAGATAGTATCAAATGTGGCAGACCGATCAAAAAGGATCAGAACTGCCTTCTTGCCATTGTCGGTAATAGATTTCAGGGTATCCAATATCTTCAATAACGCCAATTCCATAGAATGTTTCGGGCAAAACCCGGATTGGCATAGGGAAAGCCTCCTGGAGAGTAGGGTAAAAACACCCACAGACACTCTTCACATGTGTCACTACATTCACCCCTAGCTCCAATAAAGTGCAAAAGGTCATTAAGAAATATTGTGGCATACTCGAGACAGGTAACTTTACTCCTGGACCTACTCCCTTGTTTGCATTCAAACACACTCAGAACATGAGGGACTTACTGGTGCATACCCACCCACAAATGCAACCTATAAAATGACCAATCTTCTGAGCAATACCACCGGTAGAGGGTCATATACCCTCTGGTAGATTTTGTTAATTTTAGTGTCTAAAAATTCATAGAAATAAATTGATGTAGGATTCCTTTTGTGTTTTGTGACTTTTGTTTTGTTGTTTTCACACTTCTAAGGGCCCGATAGTGATGTTGAACGGACCAGAGTCTGTCTGACATCGCTCTGGAAATGGAACCAAACGACCTCAAATCAAATCAAGAATATTTATTTAGCGCACATATTACCCGGAAGTCTCCTGGCCCTTGCGGAAGTCTCATGGCGCTTGCGGAATACTCAGGAGTTGGTTTGGATGACGAGAGTCAATAATTGTCAAACAGACATGTTTTTAGGTCCCTGCAAAAACGATTGTGGTCAGGGATAATACGTAGGTGTAGAGGCAGTTTATTCCAAAAAGCAAGAGCGAGAAAGGAAAAAGATCTTCCTCCCTTTCTTATGGCCTGAATTTTGAGGGGTGCTAGAAGAGATTTGTTGCTCGATCTCAGAGCCCTGTAAGGCCGGTACCAACTGAGCTTCTTTTTCCAGTAATCAGGACCACTGCCGTACATGTTTTTATGCGCTAGGCAGAGAGTCCGCTTCCTAACAAGAAGTCAGTGAAGAAGTCTCAAGTTGGGTGCCCCAAGGGGATCCCGACGGGAGATTCAGCACTAGCCTGGCAGCAGTATTCTGCAGAACCTAGAGCCTAGTGAGAAGATCTTCATTTATTGAAGACAACAAAGCATTTCCATAGTCCATGCGGTTGATAATCAGTCCCTGAACTAATGGCTTCTTGGCTTCCATCGGGGGCTATTTAAAAACGTTGCCAAATTTCACATGATGCCAAAACAGGAGCCAATTAGGTGATTGACCTTGTCTTTCATTGACAATTGGTTGTCCATTTGAATACTTAACCACATGGCTGCTAGGCGTTTTCCCGTCCTGCGCTGAAAAACCAAAAGGTCCATTATTCATGACGAGCTGGCCTTGTCATCCGCGCACGGCAGGTAAGCGCCATGACGAGCCCAGCTCGTCATTAGCTTCGAAGGGGTTAAGTTCTGAATTGACTGTCTTGGCACTGGGCAAGGGCCGAGGGTTTGAGGCCACCATTCACTAGACCAGTGTTCATGTGCCCTGCCAAAGAGAACTTTTTCAGTTTTTCCTCTATTTAGTTGTAAGTGATTTGCAGCACGCCCCGTCCCGCAGTGGGCGGGAAGAACCCAATAATGAAACATGCCACCAAGGGACCTTTTGATGGGTGAAGGTTATTTTAACAAAACGTGTTTTCCTGTACATTTGTAGTGAAACATACAGTTCTTGACACCATTGAACAGATCTAGGAAAGATACTATTATCCTGTTTTCAAGGGTGGACTGTCTTTGGTTTTTCAGGTTTTACAAATGAGCCGGGACCAAGACCGTATTGTGAGTAAATTGCTCTGTGCGTTCTAACAACCACAACATATAATGCACTACTTTACTTACAATAGGCATAATCATTATATATCTGG
Organism: Lissotriton vulgaris; assembly: GCF_964263255.1. Lineage (NCBI taxonomy): Eukaryota > Metazoa > Chordata > Amphibia > Caudata > Salamandridae > Lissotriton > Lissotriton vulgaris. Next base: position 790,498,996 of record NC_141694.1, on the reverse strand, counting down.
CATTTTTCAAGTCATATTTTATTTGTAATTTTTCCTCAAACATCTTTTTTCTATTTCGGTTCTTACTTCAAAATGTTGTGTCTTTTCTGCGTACACACACATGTCTGTATGTAGACATGTGTGTGTACGCATTGTTGACATTTCCTTCCTCCTTGCTCGGTTTTTGGATGCCTAAAACCTTTATACTAAAATTTTAATTTGTCAAATCGCTATTGCTGTCGCTATACGTACATGAGTAGCTAATATAATACTTTGTATGCGACATATGCATGGTTTGATATCAAAGCAATATTAATTACAGTCATTATATTAGAGGTCATTTCATTAATCATTTTTTATTCATTAAATATTTATATTGCCAAAATATTATATCACATACTTTAACACCCATGAAGGTTCTCAGAAATTAAATTAACATGCATGTTGAATGCAAAATTATCAATGAACCAGAAGTTTCCTGGAGACCATGAGTAGATGGGAAATGCATGAACATCAGGTGGACAAAGACAATAGTTCGGACGCTAACATTAGAGCATCAGTTTTGTTTCTTTTGGTGGTATGTTCTTTGGTGTTGTCCTCATCTGGGCCAGATGAACGAGTCATCCCAAGGTACACTGAAGCAGCCTGAGTGTCAACTGGGGAGGGGGTAGTGGTGATGGCTGGCTACATGGGCAGCAATGTGATAATTTCTGTGGAGTTGCCAGCTGGAGAAGATCCTGAGACTGAGCCTGCAGTAGATGGTGATTGACCACAGAAAGCTGCAGCTAAATCAGACACTGCTGCAGATGTTCTGAAGCCATCCTGCACCAAACAGTATGTAACTTTGGGCACTCAGATGATGCACCAGGAGATAATTCGGGCCAGTAGGAATTCAATAATTTGGCCCAGCTGATCCATTTGCTGTGCAGCTGCATCGACCAGGTCTCTACTCATGATGTTGATGTTGTTGACTCCACCCTGAGCTGCTCTACCCCAGCCCTTCTCAAACTGCCCTGTGGGTAAAGGTTAGGTTTGCCCTGGATGCAAAGCAGGTGTTATGGCTGTAATTGTCACAGGAGCCAAGACAGGGGTGGCCACAGCTGTTGGTGATACGGGCCACAGACAATTTGTGGGTCACTGATGTTGGTAATGGGGACATCACTCCTGTGGATGTTATTTATCTTGTGCCCTCAATGAGAGGGAGAGGCCTAGGAAGCTGCTCACAAAAGCCTGATGGGCCAAACTGGTCCTCAGATTACCCTCATTGGAAAAAGGTTCTGCTCAAGGCTTGTGATCTTGTTTCCTCACGTATAGGGTGCAACGTAGTGGAGACTGATTAGTCTGATCTTGCTTTGTCACATTGAACAAAAATGGAATACATTTTCAATGAACAACGTCAGACTGTTCACCAAGCTCAACAATTATTTCGCTCAACCTACTCATGAAATTGAGAGGGCAGACTTAAATTTTAAGTCATATAACCAAATAGATACTGTGTGAAATACTGATGCACAGTGAAAAAAATGATTTGGGAGATCACAGGGTAGACCTGGCCTAGAGTGTGTCAGCCTTGGGACCTAAGGTTGTTTGGCCCTCCTGTCCTGTTGTCCATCATACTATGCCTTAATGACTCTCTGCAAAGTAGAATACTGCCAACACTTACCTGTCAGTATTACTGATGACGAACAATTTTAGAATTCTTAGGGAGGTTTGTGAGGGCATTCAACTTATGAATGCAACATAGAGGTTACAATGCATTAACAAAATAGATTCACAATGATTTCTTATGACTTTTAAACAAAAAAGTGTGCTTTATTGTGTTATTTATAATTAAATGGAACCATTGGCTTTTTATGTAGGTAAAATGCAGGAGTGAATTGAAGACATCTAGGGGCCCATTATTATGTCGGGCGGATTGCCCCCACCTGGCTGTCGGTAGCCACAGCCGGCCTGGCGGGGGTAATCCGCCCGACATCATCACCAGAATTCCCCCCGCCATATTAGTATGGGGGGGCCTCGGCGGACGGAAAGACTGTCCGCCGCTTTTCCGCCCCAGTCGCCTTGTGGCCGGGGAGGAAAGGAATAATATGGTGGTGGTGTCTATCAGACACCGCCAGTCATATTATGATAGGCATTTTTCAATGCCTTTCCGGAAAGGCATGCAGACTTCACTCTGGGGGCCCTCAGAATGAAGGAGAGTGGGGGTTGCACAGGGGGTACCCCCCTGTGGTACCCCCCTGCATTTGCATAATCAAAGCGGCAGGCACCGCGCGGTGCCTGCCGCTTTGATTATGCAAATGCTAAAGTGCTTTTAAAGCATTGTTGCGGGCGGTGCTGAGAGCACCGCCCGCCACAATGCTTAACATGCAGGATGTGCCAGCCACTGTGACCTCCCTTATGGCGGGCGGTCCCTATTACCACGAGGATGGCGGGCGGGCAAAGTCCGCCCACCATCCTAATGACCCCCCTAGTATTGCTGATTCCCTGTAAGTCAACCAACCACGTTTTGTAGAACCAAGGGCCAGATTTAGGTTGCCAATTACAGGTCGGTAACGGCCGATTTCAGCCGTTACCGACCGGTAATTAGTTTTTGAGATGTAGGGGGCCCGAATTTTACCGAATCTGTAAATTTACCGATTCTGTAAATTTACAGATTCGGTAAAATACCGACTCGGTATATTTACCGAATCGGTATTTCCAGATGTAGCTGACACTTCAAAGAGTGCCACAGGCCCTTTATTAGTCGGTATTTACCACCCAATCCTATTGGGTGGTAAAATACCGAATTCCAGTGTACATGCACATCTGTGCATGTACACCTATGCCATGTGACATACAGACATGCCCTTAGGGCATGTATGTGTCGCCACATGGCACACAAGCCTGCAATTGGGGTGCTACAGGGTTTCAAAGTGACACCCCGTTCCCCCTGCCAGGATTCGGTATTTACTGATTCGGTAAATACCGACTCGGTATTTCCCATTGATTGCTATGGGCTTCAAGGCCCATAGGAATCAATGGGAAATACCGATTTGGTATTTACCGTATTGGTAAATACAGAATCTTACAGAATCGGTAATTGTAAAAGAAAAATTACCTAAATCTGCCTACTTCCAATTTACCTACTCTGAATACCGAATCGGTATGATTCGGTATTTAAGAGTAAGTTAATCAGAATTACCTACATCGGGCCCCAAGTCTATTAGCTAGATACTCAGTGTGGTTGGTAAACTACTCCTCAGTTGGTACATTCTACATATGACAGTATTTTTCCTACAGCCTGACAGTCACTGGGCATTATCTTGCAATGCTGTTATATCCCTTTAGAATCTGTTGTTAGCAGAGGTATGTTCTGCCACAGTTGAGTGAGACAGCTAAGCTACTCTGGTCAGCAGACACAAGTCACTTTGCAGTGCTTTTGAGTGACATATGCATACATCACTCCATTTCCAATTAAATGTAGATGAGCCAATGGATATGTGTTTATTTTTAGACTAAAATGAGAAGTACATGCCCTTTTTAAGGCCCAATATACTCAATGTTATGTGGGAGTTAAGGTGTGTCACAGCAGTGTGATTCTTGGTTGACAAAATGGATCAACTTCAATCACCAATGCCCACATTATTAAATGTATAGACTTTTACATATCATTGGAATTATGTGTGGTAGTTCAATTGTCCAAATCAAATAGTTAAATAAAACTCCTTCTATAATAATAATAAGACAGTCATTTGTAAAGCGCGAACAGCTACCTCCTGAAGGGGGTGTCCTGGCGCTATATTAATGCAGTGCTATGTTAATATAAAACCCAGAACAGGAAACATTTCGTTGAAGTGACATGACCAATCTTTTTATTTTATTTTTTATTTTATTACAGGCTGTTTCTGATATATTTTAGCAGATCAAGAGAGTTATTATGGGCTACGTGAATATGATAAGAGTGATGGAGCTTTCAGTGTTATAAGTAACTCGATAGATGTTGTTACATGAGGGTGATTTATGGTCAAAATGTAAGGTCCCACCTCTTTATCCTTAAAAGGCTTCACACCACTTGCATTTTCCACAATACCTTCTATGTGGAATTTGGAAAACACCTTCTCCTCCCTGAGCTTGAGGGACCTTGCAGACCCACCAACAGTTGCCAGGACTTCCTGGTGTTTCGTTGAAGTGTAGGAACAGATTTGTCCCTGTAGACAATTCCACAGTTTTCAGGTGTTCTCCTGTTAGCATCTGATAATGAAGACATCATTTACATGTTTCACAATGCTGGTCCACATTTCCATTCTCTGGGTGATGATTGTTGTCTAGACCAGTGCTCCAAACAACTGGGGCTCAACCCTATTTGTCTCCGCCTACATCACAGGTAACACATTTTATTAGAATTGGAGTTGTCTTTTTCCAGACATTTTACACAATATTGATCAGCAGTTTTGCACCTGGTGGTTGGTGTTCTAAGTGATATATGATTTGTGTAGTTTTAGGAGTGTCTATTGTAAAGAGAACTGCAGGTGTAGTTGATGAGTCGATTTTGATCAAGTGTGTGTTGACAGATCAGTACGTCAACATAGATATACGCTTTCACTGTAGAAAACCCCTACTGTCATTGGTGACCTCAGGCATGAGGGCCTTCCATTCTACTGTGACAGGAGACAATGCAACTCTAAAGGTGGCAGACAGATGACTGACATAGCAACGTTGTCAGAATAGTGTCATGAGGAAAGAGGATGTGGGACTAATGACTGTGTGCTGAAGTTCTGATGATCCGATGGATGGCGTCCTTAAAGCCAAACACTAGATACACAAGACAGATAACTGCTGACCTAACGGATGAATCGTATCTGCCATGATGCCATGATGAAGGAATAACGGTCCATCGCCAAACTCTAGATCTGGTCCTTCATTTAAAGTCCCGCTATTTATTGTTCTAAATAATGTGAGATCATAGCATTGCATTTGATGTGTGAGTTATGGTTCACATGGCCAATGTGCAAGTTATGCACTGTAGAGCTAATTATAACTGATGAACGTCAGGGTTTTTTGATTTTGAGTCATAAATATAACTATACTCTAACTGTGGCTTCAAGGTCAATTTCAGGGTTTCTTTTATGCTTATGTAAGGTGTTATAAACCAAGCTAACAACTTTAACTGTTTTTTTCCTATGAATATACGATTTCTTTGATGATATACTACATTTAAGTTCCAAAGGGCATGGGAGGCCAAGTCCTCCACTTCCCAGGATCGGCCAATCCCCACTGTCTATGGTTGGCTCGGTCTTGCACTTTAGCTGTGTAGAGCCAGTGTTGTTCATAAGGTCTTGAGTGGCGAGCCTTCAGTGGTATGCAGTGGAGTTTGGCTGCAGAGCATCACCTTCAGCCATGCTCTGCCTTCAACCCAACATGGTAGACAAACCCACTCTGTGCACTGCCGTTGTCCATGCACAGCGGAGGTTGGCTGCAGCTCTAAGTGTTCATCCATGAGTTGTGAGCAAGTCACGCTGGCACCATCTAAAACCGTGGGTTGGCTCTTCCCCAACACCAAGTATGTGGGTGGACAATCCTTGAGGCATTAGACCTTCATCCATGCACAGCGAGGGTAGGCCAAAGGATCTGGGCTGCAGCAGACGTACACACCTTGCATCCATTATTCGTCTATTTTCTTTATTTGAATGTCTATGTTTAAAAGAAACAGACAGAAGATAATTCTATTATTTCTTCTAAAATAGTTCTATTTTTACAATAAAAATTGGTCACTGACACAAAAAGCCACAGCAGGACCTCATCATTTGAGAACCCAGCTGTTGGTTTACAAGTCCATGATACTTCAACCTAGCTTGGGGCCCTTCTTGAAGTTTTTGAGCACAGTTTGGGTTCCAAAAGTCTGCAGACCCTCCTTGAAGGTACGTGAACCCAACACAAAGAAAAGGAGCCAACCCATGTTGTGCATGTAGAAAAGACAAGTGCTGTGGGATTAGTCTCACTTCTACCACGCTTAAGAATTTGTCCATTTTGATCTGTTATCCTCAGCTGTCTAGGTGTCCTACATTCTAGAGTGGCTTTAAAATAAATGAGTTCAACCCTTTTAGTAAGTCAGAATTTTTTGCTTTTTGATCACCCGGTCTTTGGAGTTTTATTGTGAGTAAGTCTCACTCACAGTAATTACATGGTAATTGGACTGCGTGAGTTTGCCACCAAAGTCTGTCTTTTAAGATAAGGCACTGGGCTGATTACACATGAAAATGTGTGCACATGCGGGTGAGCTGTGTGTGTTAGATGACCGTCATGTGCAGCTCGCTAGTTGCACCAGGTAGCTTGGCACAGAAGAGACCATGTAGAGGTAGTTGCTGAGCTGGAATAAGCCTTATAATATTAGTTTTACAAACTGCAATGCATTCTGTCGGGGTTTGCAATTGCTTCGCATGAAAAATAGTTGTTGAATTGTCACACCTATATATGAAGATCAATGTTTGTCCTTCAAAAAACTGGGAGAGTGTGAGCCTATACTGACCATTATTCAACACCCCAAAAGCACATCACCTAAATAAATAACATTCAACAACAATTATAATTCGTGATTATATTCAAAGTCATATATCTAAATAATAGGTACAAATGTTTTTCTTTTTCATATATGAAGTAGTGTGGCTCACTGGTTAGAGGCGGCAGACCCGAGAGCAGAGGACGGCCCGGGACCAGGGTTCAATTCCCGACGCGGCAGGTTTCTGGACCAGGGTCAGCGGACTCGATAATTCTCTCGCCTCGGTGCCCACTCTGATCAGCGATCACACTCGGCAACTCTGGGCACTAGCTTGCCTCATCTTCACTAACGGCCCCACCAGACCGCCGGGGATGCCTGGTCTCACCCTGGAGATACCCATTAAGGGACCATCTCTCAGGGAAGCCAGGAAGGGTTTCGCAGCGGTCGAAGCGCGGAGGTACCCCTTCGGGAGTGATTCCAGCGCTATATAAGCACACAATTAATTAATATAGGACTGCCGAAAACACAAAAATATATATATAAAATTATGTGAATTCGTGATAAAGTGACAAAGAGTGGAAAAACAATTGACATTAGTGAATGTGCCCCTTTATATTGTGGTGTTGCATCTGCTATAGATGGAGGGGCTATTTTAGTTATGAGGGTCATGACCCACTAGGGGCGAATGTGATTTCAAAATGTCACAAAAGGTATTTCCATCTGCCAGATGTATACATTTGTATATTAATGTACAGTATTCGTAGTGTGTCTGTGTGTGTAACAAATGCTATTTTCCTTTTACAAAGAAAAAGTACTGACTGCACAATCATTTATTGAGTGTTGTTATTGTGTGCCAGAGGACAGACATTATAAGCCCACACCACCTCCCCTGAGTAGGCCTTGGCTGATTTGCTTTCCTACCCTGAGAGTCAGGTGCCACATTGGGGTACTTGGGGGCATATTATCAACAACTAGCGATATTTATTGCTAAATGAGCTTAGCGATATTTTTTTTAATCGCCGGATTTTATTGCAGAGATAACGTGCTATTAGCAACGTTTATCTCAATTGGATAAAATATCCGGCGATAGCAGCTCAATGCATGAATATCGCTGGAAATCCAATAGGGTCTTAACATGAATATCCAACTCCCATAGGATATACAGGTTATGAAGTGGTCTGAGCAGGTGTTAGTTTTTGTCGATATTCGCGCTTAGCGCAAATTTTTTAATCGCTGTGCCTGCGTTGATAATAGACGATAGCTATGTTAGCAACTGCTTTCAGTCGCTAACAGGTTGGGTACGCACACTTTGCATGTCATTAGCGATAAATATCACTGCCATGCAAAGGGGGCCCTAAACCACTCGCTATCGCCTACAAACTGTCGCTAACTGCTGTTATCGACAACTTGCTAATAGGGCAAAGAAATTATCGCCGCTTTAACGGGAAAAAGTCCTGCTAAAGCGGCAATAAGGCCCTTGATAATATGCCCCTTGGTTCCCAGTAAAGAGACTGTTATCCTTCACACCTAATAGCCCAATTTCTTACAGGCTTGGTTGATTGTTTTTGCTTTGCCTTGTCTGTTATTCTATGCTGTTAATTTTTAATCCTGTCTCAGTTTTTAGCTTCGCATCTTTTAATTATGCACAGATAGAACTATGGTGTCAATTTTGTTTTAACGTCTCTTTCTCCCCTGTAGTTTTTTTTTTCTCTTTTGGAGTCAGTTGACCTGATTCCAGAGCAGGGCTGTCTTAACAGCATTTTTGGCCCCTAGTCAAAACAGTGCACTGGGCCCTGCCTACACAAGCGCCCATAGGAATAAAAATGTTTAACCGAAAATTTGTGTTAAATTCAGGCCTGCATTGGCCCCTATGCTAGTGGAGATAGCAGGTAACTGTCCATGGGGCCCATGCTTTAAGTTAGCACTTGTCCACAGGCCTCCACTCTCCCCTCTTATTGGAATTGAAGCTGCTTCTTCTTGAGTTGAATGCCTTCCGGCTGCGGTTCTTTGTATCTTTTTATGTTGGACCACTCCCTGGACTTGACCTGCTGCAGGTATCTGGCACCCTTTCTGTTCTGGGTAAGAGATTATGGGAGGAATGTTATGGTTGCTGGCTTTCTTCATTATTCTTAGCATTACTCACCCTGGTTCCAGCAGCTACAACCTGTCCGCCCTTCCTTGACTGATCCATCCTTTGGTTCTGTCATGCATATGTCAGGGGGAATGCTGTGAATGGACGTATTAATGTGGCGCCCGACTGGACTGGTGCGCCTTACATTTGTAGCATTCTTCAGAGGTTTGACTGCCTCGATATGCTAATCACCTGGGGGGGAGATAAAAGGCACAGGACCTCGGGCCCTGGTGGCGGTGAGTGGACTGTGGCAGTGTCCCTGCTGCTTTGACGTCGCGAGCTGCAGCGTGTGTGCTGTTCATGTTTTAAAAGCTGACTAAGAGCATTTTAAATAAGTTGTTTTAATAGCACAAGGGGCATTAGGAGGTGAGCGCTTCTGGCTTCCTCTGGTTACTGTTACTACGGTGACTCGTAACTTCGACTGAGGGCACTGTGCACTGCTGATATCTTACCTGTAGGCAGGCGCAGGGGCTGAGTCATAGCGCAGAAGGGCTTGGCTCGTTTCCTCCTTCCCGCCTCATTCTGACTCCAGTGACTAGCACCGTTCGAGCAGAGGGCGGGGAAGGTCCGAGCAAGCCACTCCTGGTGCGGAGGGGAGGACGGGCAGCGCTCTAGTGTTGCTGACGCTGGGGGGAGATAAAAGGCACAGGACCTCGGGCCCTGGTGGCGGTGAGTGGACAGTGGCAGTGTCCCTGCTGCTTTGATGGCGCGAGCTGCAGCGTGTGTGCTGTTCATGTTTTAAAAGCTGACTAAGAGCATTTTAAATAAGTTGTTTTAATAGCACAAGGGGCATTAGGAGGTGAGCGCTTCTGGCTTCCTCTGGTTACTGTTACTACGGTGACTCGTAACTTCGACTGATAGCACTGTGCACTGCTGATATCTTACCTGTAGGCAGGCGCAGGGGCAGAGACATCCCGCAGAAGGGCTTGGCTCGTTTCCTCCTTCCCGCCTCGTTCTGACGCCGGTGACTAGCACCATTCGAGCAGAGAGCGGGGAAGGTCCGAGCAAGCCACTTCCGGTGCGGAGGGGAGGACGGGCAGCGCTCTAGTGTTGCTGACGCTGGGGGGAGATAAAAGGCGGATGCCTACCCGGCAGCGCAGCGGGCGCGACGAAGGTGCGCTGAAGTCGCGCTTAAGTCAAGCCCTTCTGCGCCCGTCCGCGATTGTTTGCGGGCCAGGGCCAGATCCCATGTCCCACCGGGTGGTCTTTTACAATGGAGCAGAATGGAGTTGATGTCTCTCCGCACTGTCACCTCCTGTCTAGGTCTGCATAGTATGAGGGTGGAAGAGAACGCAGGCTGCAAGCACTGCCATTTTTCTTATAACTTGGAAAGGGTTGCAGGAAATGAGCACCACAACCTGGTCTGTGGCCTGCTGAATGTTCGCTCTCTGCGGAAACACAAGCTGGATCTGTACGACCGACTCACTGAAAAGCACTGGGATCTTGTGTTTCTCACAGAGACCTGGCTCGATGAGGGTTCAGCTCCTGGTGCCTTAGAGGCGTTACCTGCAGGCTACACCATGCTAAGGCAGGATAGACTCTCCGGTAGAGGAGGGGGTATAGCTATTGTAGCCAAGCAATGCTTACGGTGCCAGCTAGATTATTCACCTATTCCGGACGGCGAGGCAGGTAGCTTTACCATTAAGGTAAATGACAGCTACACAATGAAGGGTCTTTTGATCTACAGACCCCCGGGCCTCATGGCCAGGTTTGGGGATAGTCTGGCAGAAGGCATCATTGAGGCTGCGCTGCGCAGGGATAAGTTCCTGGTACTGGGGGACCTTAATATACACTTGGAGGATTCCACGGACAAAGCGGCCATGGACTTCTGCCAAGTATTGGGGGCCCTTCAGTTAAACCAGATAGTAAGAGGCTGCACCCACCAGCAGGGTCACCTGCTGGACCCTATATTTGCCAAATGGGGGGAAGTTGTTGCCCTGACCCTGATTCCTATTCCTTTGTTGGACCATTATCTGGTACCCTTTACCATACCTATCCCGGGTGCTAGATTACCAGAGCCAGCGACCCTGTACTCCCAGGCTAAGTATAGTGCGGCATTGACCAGAGGGGGAAACCCGGGGGGGGGGGAGATGTGGAAACAGCTAATGTCAACCTTTGCAAATGTATTACAGGGGCACTTGACTGTACGGCCCCACTCTCCCTTGCAAAATTGGGGGATCGTGCTCAAAAAACGGCCCGTGGTATAGTAACGAGCTCCGAGTTGCTAAAACTGCAATGAAGCGGGCTGAAAGGCAATGGCGGGGGGCATTTGCCGCTGATGCCAAGGAGGCTTACCTAATTGAGAGACGCGCTTATCACAGGTTAATTAGGAAAACCAAAGCGGCACACTATGCCACTAGGATTATGGAGGCGGGGAACACCACAAAAGAACTGTTTTTAGTACATAAAACTCTTTCAGGGGGTATGCCCTCCACAACGCCAGAAGATTGCTCAGTGGAATCCTGCAACAGGATTGCGAACTACTTTGCTGATAAAGTGGCTAAAATTTACTCGGCCTTCCCTAGCCATCCCACTGCAGGATCTGCGTTCGTAGAGTCCGCTAGAGAATGGAGGAACGACACATGTTAACCAACTTCGTTACCCCACCCCGCAAGATTATCTTGCAGATTTGTGGGTCTGTCAAATCGGGTTCCCCTCGGGACCCCACTACGCCTAAACGATTAGTCGACAGCCTGCCAGTGTTGGAACCCTATATTAGACATCTCTTGGATGTCTCTTTCAGGACCAAGACTGTGCCCAGAGACTGGAAACAGGCGGTGGTGCTACCGCTCCAAAAGAAGCCACACATCAACTTTGAAAAATTGGAGAACCTCCGGCCAATTTCCCTGTTACCATACATGGCTAAAGTGAAAGAGAGAACGGTAAACATTCGACTGATGGATTTCGTGGAAGAGTCTACCCTCCTACATGAGACCCAGTTTGGTTTCTGTCCCCGCCACTCGACTGAATCAGCGCTATTGACGGCAGTGGAGACCTTACGTCAGGGGGTGGATGAGGGCCAGACTATGGCTCTCATCCTACTGGATCTAAGTGCAGCATTCGACACTGTAGCTCATACCACCTTGCTACAGTGTCTGAATGATGGAGGAATAACAGGAGCTGCACTTGTATGGATCCAGTCTTTCCTGACAGGGAGAGGCTTTCAACTTCGCCAGGGAGACTGCTACTATAGGGAGATTGGTTTGGGACAGGGCGTGCCCCAGGGATCGTCTCTGAGCCCAACCTCATTTAATCTTTATGTCTCCCCGGTGGCACGTATCGCTGAAGGTCATGGCCTGCGCATAGTGTCCTATGCTGATGACACGCAGCTGGTCATCTCCCTATCACGCGCGCCCGGTCTTGCGATGAACAGGTTCAGGGCCTGCATGCAGGAACTGGCCACTTGGATGTCCACCAATTGTCTCAAATTAAACGGCAGCAAGACCAAGGTGCTCGTGGTGGGGGGGAGTCCGACTGCTTGGTCAGTGGCATGGAGGCCATCCTGTCTAGGGGATGTCCGTACACCCTGCCAAGAAGCAAAAAACCTGGGAGTGTGGTTCGACGCAGAACTATCTTTTGGACCTCAGATAGGCTGGGTGGTGGGGGTCTGCTTCAGCGTCCTGAAAAGCTTGCTGAAGGTTTTAGATCTCCTCCCTATGACAGCCCAAAGGACGCTGGTGCATGCCCTCGTCACATCACGCCTGGATTACGGCAACCTGCTTTATCTAGGATCCACTGTGAAGGCTATTAACCGCCTTCAGGTGCTGCAGAATGCAGCGGCTTGCCTGATCCTGAAATTCCCTAAGAGATCGTCGTCTAAGGCAGCCCTCCAGGCCCTTCATTGGCTCCCTGTAAGGAATAGGGTCGAATTTAAGGTCCTCTGCACATGCCACCGCATTTTGGGAGGCAAAGCACCCGCTCTAGTACGGGGCTTGATCACCCGGTATGTACCTACGCGCGCTCTGCGCTCTTCCTGCGCAGGGCTACTTCAGGTCCCAAGGATAAAAAAGGCACGCATGGGGGGCAGGTCCTTTAGGTATCTGGGTATCTGGCCGCGAAAAGTTGGAAGGCGTTGCCTTTGGACCTTCGCATGGAGCCATCTGAACTTGGTTTCAGGAAGAAACTAAAAACCCACCTCTACACGCAGTAAGTCGGTCTGTCCTTGCGGCTGTGACTCTGCTGATTTCACTTACCACAGCGCGGTGACACGCCTTCTGTGCATAACCAGGCGCTATACAAACTTCCCTTATTATTATTATTACCTCACGAGTGCTGACAAGTACAAGTGTAATTAAGATTATCATCAGTGGAAAAAGCGGCATTATCTTCTCAAACACGTTCCAGGATCACATACTTGCTCTGTTATCACCTAATTTTAAATTATGTTTCTTCCCTGTGAATCTCATTCAGTCTTGGCTGACAGATATGAGAACCTCCTGATTCATCGCCAAACTTTATAAACAGCTGGATTAATGATAATTATTTCCTTGTCCACTCCTTTCCATTAGTGCGGCTTTTCAAATTAACCCACAGCCTGCTTAAGCAATCTCTCTGCGATGCCCCCCAAGCTCATTGGCTTTCAAGTCTGTCTTTTAAATATGCTGATTATGTTAGTTTGGCTCACATAGCTACGCAGCGGAAGTAAATACACTGACGTGCAATATATTAAAAAGGTGGAGGAAGCACTAGTTGCATAATAAGCCTCTGTTCTCATTTGACACTTGCTTAATGTGGTTTCTTTCCTTGTATTAGGTAATCCGAGACTGCCAGCACATTAATCTACTTGGCATGAACTATTAAGTATTCTTTGTGTGTTGCAATTCATCATAACAGACGGTGTGTTTGTTTCACCTCACATCTATTGACTGTGTGCAGAGACCTTTTGTAATCAGCTGATATTAGAAGACATTTCTCACGTGTACGGTGTCAGGAAGTTGTTTGGCGAACAAGTAGTGCTTAATTTGAGGGGAAATAAATAAGCGCCAGGGCTCTTGTCAGGCGGCCACTGCAGCTTGCACCACACATTGGCCCTGCCATGCTGCCAATAAAGGTAACTATGCAACTAGCAACCATCACACTCCTCTTACAAGTTAGACAAGCAGGACTATTCCAGGCCCCCAAAACTATAACAGTGGCTTGGGCAGCAGGCAATAGTCATTTTAATGTATATTGAATTCAAAATTAACTGTTGTTGTGGTCATATCTAAATTAGCCAGACAGAGCCACCTTGTGGCAGACTGCCTCAAGTGCTGATCTTGAAATTTTTTGTGAAATAGGTTTGTAAATATCAATCAAGAGTATTTGTAAAGCGCGCTACTCACCCGCTAGGGTCTCAAGGCGCTGGGGGGGGGGGCTGCTACTGCTCGAAAAGCCAGATCTTGAGTTACTTCCTGAAGGAGAGATGGTCCAGGGTGAGTGGTAGGTGGGTGGGGAGGGTGTTCCAGGTCTTGGCCGCCAGGTAGGTGAAGGATCTTCCTCCGGTGGTGGTTCTGCGGATCCGTGGGACGGTGGCGAGGGCGAGGCTGGCGGAGCGGAGATGGCGGGTTGGCGTGTAGAACGTGAGGCAGTTGTTGAGGTATTCGGGGCCCAAGTCGTCGAGAGCCTTGTGTGCGTGGATGAGTAGACTGAACGTGATCCTTTTGCTGACGGGGACCCAGTGCAGGTCCCTCAGGCCCCTGAATGTATAACTTATTTGAGATGAACAGAAATAACTTTAGCACATGGATTATCTGTTTTATTCTGTTATTAATCTAGATTTTTCTCTACCTTTTAAACATGTATTTATTTATTTATTTGAAGGTTTTATATAGTGCAAACAAGAACCTTGCAGGTATCAGAGCGCTTTACAGGACAAATGTAAGAAACAGAGAAAATCATAGCAAAAAATATGAGTGAGTCTAATACAAAGTAGTGACTAAGACAAACTGTCAAATATATTACAAGGATATATAAATAGTTCAAGTAAATTTAGCCATGAGAATAGATTTCACTTCTTTTTTGAAAGAGGCAGTAGAAGGGTTCTGTCTCATTTCTGGGGCAAAGCATTCCAGATCCTGGGAGCCATTCCTGAGAAGGTCAGGTTGTATGTTTTTTCTTGGCAAATCTTTGCGGTTTCAAGAGAAGATTCCTCGATCTCCAGATGGATCTGTCACCACAAGAGAGCACAAGTTTCTGATCTAGATAACTCTGGGTATTGTGATGTAGGGCCTTGTGCGTCATACATTCGATTTTCAGATGAATTCTAGCCTTGAAAGGTAGCCAGTTGAGGGCTCTAAGGTCTGGGGAGATGTGATAGTTTCTTTTAGAGCCTGTGATGAGTGTGGAAGCTGTGTTCATTATAGCTCTTAAAGGGGCCGTCGTCGATCTGGGACACTCCCATATTCCATTCTTGGAATTATCAGAGCTTGAAATGCCTGTTTGAAGTCGTTTGCGGGCAGGAAGGGTTTAAGTCTTCTCAAGGTGTTCATTTGAAAATGTGCTCCTTTTGTAGAGGCGCTGATGTGTTTTTGCATGTATATATTTCTGTCCAGCGTTATTCCCATCAATTTTGCTGAGTTGATATTGAGAGGTTGACCTTTGAGTGCTGTTAGGTCATTCAACCAGTCGAGGATGACGGTCGATTTGTTGGGGGAGCGATTAAGAGGAATTCAGTTTTGAGGGTGTTTAGTTTCAAATGGTTTTCAGCCAACCAGGTCTGCATTTTTTGAAGTGTTGAATTGAGAGATTTGATGTCCTCAAGTGAATGGATCTTTATGTAGAGTTGTGGGTCGTCTGCGTACATGTGATAATCGACCTTAGAGGAGCTACGAAGTTTAGTGAGTGGTTCCATGATAAGGTTGAAAAGTGTGGATGAGATGGATGATCCCTGTGGTACTCCTAAAGTGACCGGGCCAGATTTGGATAAGGATTAATTTATCTTGAATCTGTGTGATCTATTTTGGAGGAAAGAGGTGAACCAAGTAAGTACAGAGCCAGATAATCCAATTCTGTATTTTAGGAGATCTAGCAAGTTGTCGTGTTTGATGGTGTCAAAGGCTGAAAATAAGATCAAGCAAGATTAGTAAACAGGCTTAGTTTTGGTCAAGGGTTTTTAGAGCGTCATCTATTATGTGGCTCATGACTGATTCCGTACAGTGACCTGCCGGAAGCCTGATTGGTATTGGTTAAATTCAAATTCAAATTCAAAACTGGCTTTATTCGATTCAGTGATTCAAAATCATAAAAGCACACATGTTAAAAACACTTATTACAAAATACTTCATATGATAAAAACAAGTTCAGGTCAAGATAATTGATTTTACCAATAAAAAAATTCAGTATTTCTCGTCAAGTAATTTGTAATCATCTCATTGTGTTACAAAACTTTACCACAAGTTTTAAAAAACAGTTCAGTGCATGAATAACATGATCTTCTTCCAGCCGTTGCAATTTTTAGGAAGGCTAGCTTACAGGTTCGGATCCCTCATGCCTTAAGAATAGGTAGTAAGTACGCCCTGCGTGGTGCCTGATAAAATTTTCAGAATAGCACGCAGTGTATATTTGATTGATGGGAAATATCATCGCAAGGACATACAAGATTTGACATGGACCAAATGTTACAATGAGGGAATGTAACCAATCGAAAGAAGGTACCTAACCTGAAGCGAGTGAGCAACATAGGGGCGTAGGGGCTACTAACTAATGTTAAATATTTTTGTAGCCCTTCTTGGAAGGTAATTTGCTGGTATCTAATGTTGGTATATTTTTCTTTTTCAACGTTCCACCTGGAAGTGACGATAGGCTCCAGAGCCATCTTTTTGAGCAAACCTCTAGATACCTTCTCCATGGTGCTTGGTCTTACAAAGAATTCCGGGTGGCCTATCTCCTTGAACATGTTTCTCACATATTGTAACTATTTGATTTTAGGAGCTCCGTCTAGGGAAAGGCAATCAGTTATTAAATCTCTGTTTAAAGAGGTTTCTGGGGTAACCCAAACCTTATGCCAGAGGAGTATTGGAGAGATCCTTATGGTATCTATTATGTAGGGGAGGCCTGCTTCTATATGTAACATGTACCAAGATGTAGTTTTAGGCACCCCCAATAAGTGGGCAGGGAACTGATTTTCACAGCTTTGTATCGCCTGTGCGTTTTCAGGGCCCCAAAGACCAGCACCGTAAGTGGCGGTTGAAACGCACTTA
Organism: Lissotriton vulgaris; assembly: GCF_964263255.1. Taxonomy (NCBI): domain Eukaryota; kingdom Metazoa; phylum Chordata; class Amphibia; order Caudata; family Salamandridae; genus Lissotriton; species Lissotriton vulgaris. The sequence continues at coordinate 790,482,234 of NC_141694.1, read as the reverse complement.
GCTTTACAGATGTAAATCAGATCTTTAGCTGGCTTCCGCCCCAGTTTGGTAGCAAAATTTCTCAAAGCACCGATGGAGCGCAGAAATGCTAATTGCCTAGCATTGACCGCTGGTTGCCAAGAGCTCCTCCTGTCGAAATTCACCCCCAAGTAAGAGAATCTATCTTCAGTTTCAATTCTCTTATCGTCGAGGAAAATTGGGCAGGGGGCCCTTTTTCTGCCATTCCCACAAACCATTGTATAGGTTTTAGAAATGTTTATTCTCAAACCACGGAGCTTCATGTAGGTATTACATTTGTCTACTGTCCTCTGTAACCCAAGTCTGGTCCGAGACATTAATGCCGCATCGGCGGTGTAAATGTAAATGTATGTGTCTTGTAAAGCGCACTGCTGCCCTGAGGCGTTGTGGCGCTGTAGACCGCTGGGGAACCTGTCCTGGCTATCCCTGTGAGATGGTCCCTACTGGGTATCTCCAAGGTGAAACCAGGCATCCCCGGCGAATGTGGGGGGCCGATGTAGAGGTGAGGCAAGCTAATGCCCAGAGTTGCCAAGTGTGATCCCTGGTTAGAGTAGGCACCAAGGCCAGAATTATCGAGTCCGCTGACCCTGGTCCACGACCCTGCCGCATCGGGAATTGAACCCTGGTCCCGGGCCGTTCTCTGCTTCCGGGTCTGCCGCCTCTAACCAGTGAGCCACACCACTCCACACTCGTATAGTAGTAATGGGATGGGGTCCCTTTAATAATGGGGTAATCGTGCTGAAAGTCCCTGAGGTATTGTCCGATTGAGTTGATATATAAGGTGAATAACAGGGGTGCCAAAATACACCCCTGCCTGACACCCATTTCTATAGGGAATTTGTCTGAACACTCCCCCCTGCGGCCAAAGCTCAACCTTGCGCCTGCATCTCTGTAAAGTTTCTTGATATATAATAAAATTTGACTGTTGATCCCCATGTCGCTGAGTGTTAACCATAGGAATTCGTGATCTACACAGTCAAAAGCTGAACTTAAATCTATAATAGAAATAAAAAGATTCCCGCTCTTTGCCTGAGTGTATTTTGAGATAAGAAGGGCCAGGTTTAAACATTGTTCCGTTGTCCCCTTTCCTGGACTGAAGCCGTACTGCAGATTATATAGAGGAAGGAAGTGGGCAGGAAGAGGCCTCAGCTGCAGCGGTGATGGGAGCGCTGTGCAGGCTGGTCCTCACAGTCCCACCCGCGGTGTTAATCCTCTGTCAAACGCCCAAGTCCACATGCGTGCAGAGCGTCCCGGTGAATCCTCGGAGTCAAATGTCAATTCAGGAGGGCAGGCACAGGAATTGAAGAACAGCAGGACATCCACAGAGCTTGGTTAAGCAGGTTGAACTTATCCATGTGGTTGCCAAGCTGTGTGCCAGTGCCAAGCTGTGTGTGAACACATTTTTCTAAGAGTTTGGCCAGAGTGGGGATGCTGGATATTGGGCGATAGCTGTTTAAGGCTAACAGATCAGCTGATTGCTTCTTTAAGATAGGGGTTACCTGCCCTGCTGTAAGGATTTCTGGGATGGTTCCTTGAAGGAGGGAGGTGTTTATAATCTTGGACCATAGAGACAGTAACAGTGGAATTAAGTATTTTAAGTAGTTTGTACGAAGAGGGTCTTTGAAGTGGCTGGAGGGATTCAAGGCTGTTAGCGTTTTTAGTATAGGTTCTTCACTGTGCATGTTGAAGGAGGACCAGGATGCGTTGTTTTTGAGGTTGAACTTTGCGGAGCCTATGGTTCGGGCTCCTGGAGGGGGCAGTGAAGTGTTCATCTGAGTGTCAGTAAGAGATATTAGATAATTGAGCAGGTCCTTCTTTATGTTTTCTGTCTTCAAGTGAAGAAGGAGGCACATTCCTCGCAATTGGCTAGAGTGTCAGGGTTATCCTGGTGGTGGGGGGTACACCTTTAGTTTATGCTTTGTTTAATTCAAATATCTTTTTAGGACGGTTCCTGGCTTGGTCTAATTGATTACTGAAGAAGTCAGCTTTTGATCGTCTGATCTTCCTGTAATTGGAATTTCTCGTGGTTCTTAATAGCTTGAGGTGGTTAAAGGATGGAGCAGATATCCACTGTCGTACATTTAATCTTAGGGATTGTCTTTCTTCATTTAACCTACCGTCATACCATGATTTTGAGTCTTTTGTTGTGACTCTTTTCAATTGTAAGTGAGCTAGTTTGTCTAGTACCATGTTCATGGAGTGGAAAGTAATGGTTAATCAGACTATGTACATCGGATAAACCTTCAAGGTGAAGCAGGATGTTAGGATTGGATGTTGAGAATAAGTCAGAACTGATCTTTCCCAGAATCCTCTTCCACATTTTCGTTCTTGTGGGTTGTGCAGAGAGTAATTTAGCTGATTCATTGATGTGGAATGTAATCATTTGGTGATCAGACCAGTCACAAGGGAGGATCGATTCTAGCTGAATGGAATCAGCTTCGGAAATTACTAGATCGAGTAATGTGTCTTTATCATGTGTGGGGGCTGTTGCAGATTTGGCTAAGGTTAAGGTCTGAGAGTGTTGTAAATAAAACAGTGATATTGTTAAGCATTAGCTAAAGACATGATATTGTGTCTGTTTGCCCGTTTTCCCGCTCGTATTCCAAATACGGCCAGACTCCATTTTGTTTTCTGGCCTCCATTTTGTCTGCTACATATTGCTATGTGCCCGACATGTGGTGAGTCCTACCTCTCCGCAAGTCACCACTGAAGTTTGCCCAGCAACAAGCTATAAATAGTCCTTTGTGTGTTTAGCGCATGCCCAGTAGGAGTCACATCTGTCTTTGATTAGTGTAGATAGGAATGTGTATTTCCGCGGGTCTCAAGAACCGTTAACCCCACCCATGTATTGATCATGTTCAAGAAATGTCCATATATGGTTGTAAATCATGTCTTGAGTTGTATCCGCCTACTTATGAGCCCCTTCATTGTGTATAAAAGGGGACTGTGTGCTCGAGTTCTCTGTGCTACCTTGTACAATACTGTAGAGTGTTGTGTGGGCTGTAGTACCACTTTAAAAGGTTTATTAAACTATGTCTTTGTATTTTCAGTTTCCGTGCCAAATTCTTTGTGTAGTCTGAGGACTTCGTGCACAGAAGGGCGAACCCTTTGCACTCGCAGGCCTTGCTGAGGCCTGTACTCATAAAGAGGAAAGCTTTGAGGCTATTGACCCCTGGGTCGTCCAGGTCATCCCAATGGAGATTGAAGTTACCAAGAAATATTTGAATATTTTGAAGACCGGCATTTGTAGCAAGAATATCCATGAGGTGTTCGATGAAGGTGAGGTTATCACCTGGAGGGTGGTAGAATGTGTGTAGTGAGCTTATTGGTTTGTCATTACTAGTGATGACTAAGCAAAGGTATTCACAGGAGGATAATACCGGGGAGTCGGAATGGTTCACTGATAGATTGTTTTGATATCTGCACACAATACCACCAGCTGGCCTGTTAGTTCAATCTAGTCTTGTGATGTCATAGTTTTGGGGTACCAGTATGTCTAGGATGGGCGTAGAAAAGTAATTTAGCCATGTTTCTGTCAAAATTAGTAGGTCAGGTTCATTGGTGAGAATGAGGTCAGCTATATCAGTTGCATGTCTTGATGCCGACCTGCAGTTTAGGAGTATGCATTTTAGTTGAGTCTTGATGGGTGCTGTGTTGGGTTCAAGTATGAGGGGGACTCGCATGACGTTGTTTTCAATGCTACCTCTAGAATTGTGTCTTGTAACTCTATGGGTTTTAGAGGGGATGGATTGGATTGAGAAATGTTTTAGCAAGTTATCTGGTTGCGCAATATTAAGTGGGAGATATGGTAGCTCATAGGAACGGAGTAGGATGCTTAAGCCTTTCACTGATAGAGGGTTTTTCCTATGGACCAGATGGGATGAGGCATTGGGGTAGGGCACTGTTCTCCATCTTGGGGGGCTCATGTTTCGGGGAGCTTGTGTACAGTTGTTGGGTGAGTTTTGAATGTTTAATGTGGAGGAATGCTCTGGATTCTAGTTCTGGGTGCGTGAATTTGGGTTGTTGTAAAATCGAGTCATGAATAAGCATGGGCGGAAAATCCGTTCCGCTCGCGGATTTTGCGGATTTTCGGGAAATCCGCAATCCGCGAGATTTGCGAATTTCCCGCAAAATCCGCAAATCCGCGAGCAGCGGATTTTGCTCGCGCTGCTCGCACTGTTAGCGTGAGTTCGCGCCCCGCGAATAAGTGCGAAATTGCAGAAATACGATCTTGGCAAAACTGAAAGTAACTACTTACCAGGTTCAAAAGTTCAGGCACATCATTAGTAGCCATTTCCTGTAGGGCTTCCTGAGGGGCCCCTCCAGAGTTCAGTTGCCAGTTGAAACTATTATGTGACCCTGCTCTGAACCTCAGAATAGTTACACATATGCCACAAAGGTCCTGAATTACAGCTAAGGGAGACAAGCAGGAGCCAGGCTGGAAGTTAAAATCCATTAATCAGCCCCTAATTCATTATTGTCAGTTGGGGCAGGGCAGGTGTTGTAACTAATTTTGCAACAATGAAAGCACTTAGCAAGTGCAAAAGATCACTAATCAGGGCGCACTAAGGAAGCAGGTGGCAGCTAAAAAAATATTCTGTGACACATTAATCAGCCCCAAATTAATTCAGGTCACTTGAGGCAGGGAAGGTGTGCTTTGCTTTGCCGAAAATAATGTACACTGGACAACCAGAGGGTGTAGTGATGAAACAGAGGGTGGCATGGGTGGGCCAGAGGGTGGCATGAGTAGTCAGAGAGTGGCAGTGGTGACAGAGAGTGGCAGTGATGAAGAAGAGTGTCCCAAACAGGCTGGACACGTAGAAACAACAAGTTCGCAAAACTTGCGACCCGACAGGTAAGTTCGCAAATTGCGAAATTGTAAAAACCCTCGCGAACTGGCAGAAACACGGGCGAACACAAAAAAAAAAAAAATCCGCAAATTCGCGGGAATTCGCGGATTTTGCGGATTGCGAATCCGCAAATCCGCAAAATTCGCGGATTGCCAATCCGCAAAATCCGCTCATGCTTAGTCATGAAGAGTTTGGATGTCCTCTTTGAATTGTTGTAGAGATAGTAATATCTCATCGAGTCTGGGGTTGGTAGTGAAAGGTAACATATTTAATCAATGGACTGTTGATGAGGGAGATGTGGTTGAGCCATGTGTGTAGGTTAGGGGGAACCATAATCTGGTACGTTGTACTGCAATCTTCCTGTGTGTTTATCAATGGAGTGGTGTACAGGCGAGATGCGAAGAGGTCTGGATGTGGGTTATGTGTGGGACAGTGGGTGTAGTGGTGAGGGGAGAAAGGGCGTGTGGAAAGGCGGGATGTGAGGAGGTAAGGGTGTGGGGTGTGATTGGAACAGTGTTAATAATGGTAGCTTTGGGGTGGAGTAGGAATTGGGGAGCTGTGTGTCATCTCGAGGATGAGAGGAGGTATGGATGTGGGAAAAGAGTAGGGCAGTGGGAGTATTGGAGAGGGGAGAGGGAGCAGGTGGGAAGGTGGGATGTGAGGTGATAAGGGTCTGGGGTGTGCTTGGGACAGTGAGAATATTGGAGGTACTGGGGAACAAGTAGGACATGGGGAGATGTGTGTTATCACCAGGGGTGACAGTTAGGTCTGGGGAGAGTGTATATGCAGGATGGGACAACAGGAGAACAAGACTGAATGGGGAATCAGACAGGGAGTTGGTGAGAGAACTGAGATTGCGATCGGCTGGTGGGGTGGGATGGGGTCTTGCAACTTTTTCCTTGATGAGAGGAAAGATGTTATCCAGTAGGTTTAGGTTACGGTCCGATGATTGCATAAGGATGATCCCATTATGATAGATGGTGATTGTTGCTGCAGCTTTGTAGATTTGGGAGGAGATGATAGATAGCGTGAGATCAGGTGCTGTTCTCCTTGTGGAGGCAATAAAGAATAGGCTGAGAAAGGCTTTCCTTCTTGGGCTCTTCTTTTGGTATAGAAGATGATGCCATTAGTTATGTTTCCTTGGTTAGTTGGGAAGTAAGGGTCAGAGATAGGGGGTTCGGGTGAGATGTTAAAATATTGTGTTTAAAGCCTTTTGGCTGCTTTTTTAGTAAAGTTGGGGGGGTGATTAATGGAATAGGTGTGTAGACCAATGCGCTCCATAGTGGAGTTGCAGCTTTTTAGCAGGCGTAGAAAGGGTCGGGGGAATACGTGAGGCAGTGTGCACTATGAAGTTGAAGTGGAGTTAGTACAGAAGGGCAAAACTGTTACCTATGATATTGTTGAATGGGGAATCGAGGATGTTGACTAAGTTCTCTGGGAACCAACTCATTCAGAATTAATCAGTCCAAGATGACCGCCCTGTTTACTACCTAGATCAGTTCCTGTGAGGTATTCCTCTTTCACTTTCAAGTGTATGGTCCTCTCAGGGTGTAGTCTTGTTTCTGTTTTTATATGCAATGTGATGAGTGGTCCTTTCTTGATATTATGGAGAAGTCCTAAGTCTCTTTCTGACTAAATCCATGTCTGGTTAGTCCTTTTTCCCTGGTTATATCTATTGCTGTCATTTTGTAAACTGTGTAGAGGCAAAATGGTGACCTTCACCCACTTACATAAAGGAGATCACAAAACAAAATGGGCTCCCAGCTGTGTGTAAACCGGTCTGCAGCAACCACACAAACAAACAGACAGACCTGGTCATACAGATCCCGATGATCTCCCACTACTGTGCATCAGAGACTGCAGTCCACAATGAATGTAGCCCGCATGAGCAAAAAGAAAAAAGCCACAAATTGCAAATTGTCAGCAGACCTTTCTGCAATCACAGCAGGAACGAGGACCCACCCGTGAGTCTGGGGTCCCACAGCACTGCACTGCTCCTCCAATTGAGAACCAAATGTTGAAGCCCACAAATCAGTTTGCAAGAGCAGCGTGAAAATCGCAAACTGCAAGTTGTCTTCAGTCGCAGCGGGCACGAAGACCCATCTGAGTCAAGGGTCCCGCCGCACCACAAGGAGAAGCCAGAACTGCTCTCTCTTTCCAGAGCGTGTAAGAGCCTACGCTTCAGTCTGCCTCTCCAACTTTTCTGGACCGACCTCAAGAGAATGGCGGGGAAGGCACTAAGCCTGCAAAATGCTGATGCCCCAAGTGGGCGGACCAAGTGCACGTACTTGGCGAGCTCTACCAGTCAGGCAGTCTCGGATGCTCCTGCTTCATGGGAGATTGCCGGTCTCGGACCCTCCTGCTTCCTGGGAGATTGCCAAGCGATCCTACCGTGCCCCCCTTAGATAGGGCTCCAAGGGCGATGAGGGGAGAAATATTGATCAGGGTGACCATTTCCCTGTTTGCCATAGTCCATCTCACCCCCGACTGCGGTCTTATGGTAGGAGGATCGCAGCAGGAAACCAGCCAGGAGACAATGCTGTGTGCCCCTAAGCTCAAGAACAGTGACCCACAGTGTTAGACCTGGCATCATTGGCATGAGTCTCTCCTCCATATTTTTTGTCTGTTTGCCTCCTCTGTTTACAATGTTTTGCTGGAATATTGCTTTGGGAACTGTGCCACTGCTGATTAGTGCCACAGTGCAAGTGCTCCCTATGTTAAATTGATACATTAATTGGATTCCATGTTTGGCTTATTTGGTTTACTGCCAGTCCCTAGTAGAGTGCACCAGGAGTGCCAGGGCTTGTAAATACAAATGCTGCTGGTGGGCTTGCAGCACTGGTTGTGCCACCCACAGAAGTGGCCTAGTAAAATATGTCTAAGGTCTGCCATTGCAGAACCTGCGTGCAGTCTGGTACTGCCATGCTGACTGGGCAAGTACACCTACTTGCCAGTCCCTAAAACCTTCCCTTAACTTCATGTTAGTCATCCCTATGGTAGGCCCAAGGGCAGGGTGCATTGTAAGCATAAGGTAGGACAAGCCCTGATGTGTGTGGCATATCCTAATAGTGAATTACAGCCATTTTCGTTTTTTTACTATTGCAAGGCTACCTGCTCTCCTTAGGCCAGACTGGGCTGCTGGAATTATTACACTATATAATCCTAACAGACTCAGAGAGCATGGTGGAAAGTCGAGTTTAGTATCCCTGAACTCAGAATTTAATAACACATCCTTTAGGATGAATGGTTTTTAGATTCTGAGTTTGAAACTAGCACTTTTAGAAAGTGACTAGTTTCTTGTATAACTGTCTACCGGTCTCTGCTGGTTTTTTGTGTGTATGACAGGAGCTGGGTGGCTCCAAAGGTCTGAATGAGTCAGTGTGGGGTGAATGAGGCCTTTGCGTTTAGAGTGGGGAAGAGTAGTTCCTGATAGCCTGCCTTGCCTGACACAATACTGGCTCCACCTCCTGCCGGGCGACTGATGGCCCTGCCCCTGCCAGTGACAATACTGGCTCCAACTCCTGCGGGGTGGCTGAGGACCCTACCCTGCACAGTAAATAGGCCAGGTGCCTCGGCCTGGCAACACCCACAACAAACCCAGGATGGGGGAAATCCCCCTGCATGGACAAAGGGATCAAAGCAGAAAAGGGGTATAAGAGAAGGACCCCTGAACCAAAGATTTAGATCACTTCTGACAAGGAAACCTATACCAAGGACAAGAGGCCTGCTGATCCAAGGACTTGCCTACCCCTTCTGCCAGAGTGCTGTTTGCTGGGGGGAATCCTGCAGTTGCTTCTTTATTTTTGCCAAGGAACAAGGAGAGAGGAACTTAGTGTGTACTCTCAAGCTTTGCCAAGAAAATCTCCAAGGACTGGAAGAGTGCCAGTCTCCTGCTGAAGTCACAGGGCTAAAGGACTTTGTCATCTACTTGAACTGGAGCATGGTGTTTCCAGAATTCTAAAGAAATCAGCAATCCCGACATCGACAGATGCCGCCGAATCCAGCTCGACATAGTGAGTAACGGCTCCAGTGTCCCGCACCTTCGACGCCGGCCGCAGGGCCCGATCGACGCCAGTGAGTAGCGAGTTCGGCTCCAGCTCCAAGTGACCCTATGTCGACGCCGCTGCTGATCGCATCGAAGCCGCAGCCCTTCTCGATGCCGTGTCAACGACATCGACAACGACGCTGTATCCAGCTTCGCCACTGTGAGTGCTGCTCCAGCCTGACACCTGTTGACGCCGCTGCAGATCGCTCCCACTCCGAGGCCCGATCCACGCCGAAGACTCGACGCCGATACATCTCGATGCCGTGGATCATCGTTTCTTCATTCTCAAAGGTAATGTGTTTGTGGGGTCTGTTTCAACTCCGGGCTCGACGTAGCGCTCCTTGCGGTCGACGCCAAACCTTTGGGATTTCTTTGCCTCGACATCGTGTGACTCCTGTGGGGGTTACATTGTTGCCAAGAACTGTGCTTTAAAGAAGAAGATTTACTTTTGTTGCTAAAGAACCGTTTACTAAGAAGCGACTTTACCTGAACTATTATTTTTCCTTCCAAAGAGTATTTATTAAGATTGTGGTATATTTTTGTCGTCATTTGGTCTTGTGCTAAGCCTTATATAAACATCCTTATTTTTATAATACCTTCTGTGTTGTGTCCATTTGTGGTGTATTCACTTTATTACTGTATGTGGTCATAAATGCTTAACACACTGCCTCTGAGATAAGCCTATCTGCTCTGCCAAGCTACCAAGGGGGTGAGCGCGGGTTATCTGAGTGTGTGATCCCCTTGCCCTGACTAGAGGAGGTGGGTCCCTATTTGTCAGAAGTGTATACCTCTGCCAACTAGAGACTAGCCGATTCTAACACACAGCAAGCGTCCCCAGCAGCCAGGGCTTCTCAACTGCCGGGGGGAGAACCGATCTTCATGGTGGGCATCTCCCTGTGTGTCCGCAGCCATGCCCACAATCGAGCACGGTCATGTGGGAGAGAGATTGTCGCTGATATCAGTCATGGCACTACCGCTATGGATGCCTTCCGATTCCGTGGTCCGTAAATAAAGTCACTGGGTGTGCTGGAATACATGATTTTGTTTTCTTCTCTATCTGTTGAGACTTGAAGGCCACCTGTTTGTGCTTGGGTATTCCCGATTAGTAATGGTTTGGACCGGGACAGAAGACATAGAGGAAATGTCTTCATTACTTACAGGCAATCTTTACAGTCATCACACCCTACCTCTTATCTGTGACTAGAATAGCCCTTGATGAGAGGCTTAGCATTTCAGATGGGAATGCCAATCTCTTTTATAGCACACATATAAGGGTGAGCAGGACTTGCATCTTAGCTTTTCCAGAAGTCTTCTCTGTCGTGATGAGGTGGGATACACTTAATTTGCAATTACTTTGATGAGGGAAATTAGAACTAGGAGTAATGAAGTTTCCTGGAAAGTAAGTAGAGCTTCTACACAAACAGAAGTCATTGTTAAAATAGCATTTTTAGCAAATTAGATTTCATGCATCATAATTAAATGCTGTATCCTTAAAAACAAATATATATTGATTTTATGGTCAAAATGTATTTACAAGATATGTTTACTTAATTTCTTTGTACTAATATATAGTTATATGGGAATAACTTGTGGTATGTAATGATAATATTAATAGCAATGCTGAAAATACGAATACTAGTACCACTACTACTAAGAACTCCTTTTTTTGGTCAAAAATATTTTTATTGATTTCAAAGGTAAGACAGTACACCACAAAACCAAACTACCGAAGGAGACAACAATGCAGCATATATGCTGAGAGTTACAGAGAGCTAACGCATCATATACAGTTTGGGTACTAGGACTTGACAAGCCCTTAAAAACTCAACATGAACCTCACGGACCCCTCATATCAGACAATTCAGCCCGATCTCATGGAAGGTCAGAGGAGGCTCTGGCAGTCATCCCTCTCCCCCCTAACTCCCTAACAATAAACACAAAATACAAACTATGGTGTCAGGGTAAAAGAAAAATCATATGTGGTTGCTGGTGAAGGCTGAACTATGGAGAGGGCGGGGAGGGATCCCCATGCCCCGGAACCTCCCTGACAAGTCAGGGGAGCCAACAGATTCTCTAGATGTGAAAGAGATGGAGTCCTCGCAAGCGTTGCCCACATGCAAATAGGGGTAGTAAACAATGTCCGTCATTCTTTCCATCACCAGGGCGTGCCATAACCTGGCATGCCATTGGGTAAGAGAGGGGGCCTCAATTTTCTTCCATGCAGCCGCCACAGCCATCTTAGCGGCCCGAGGCACAGCCACATCACAGAGCTATCCCCCTGTATTTGGCACTTCAGGATGGGGTCCCTAATCCTCGGGAGAGGGTGCTCTAGTGTGTCTGGGATCGGATATCCCAGAATTAGTTTGATTTGGGAGAGTACCTCCTTCCAGAAGGGCCTGATATGCAGACAGTCCCATCAGATATGTTTGAAGTCCCCCAGTAGTCCACAACCCCTCCAGCACCTGTCGGAGGAAGTAGGGAAGATAGTGTGCAGCTTCTGAGTGTGTAGGTACCATCATTTTATAATGAGTTTCCCTTAAAAACAAGGAACGGTTATACTTGGGAATGTCTCTATGAAGGGCGGTCCATTGTTTCCTCTCTAAAGGGGTAGCTAAAATTGAGTCCCAGAACCTTTGGTGTCTAGGGGTGTGGTGTGAACCCAGAGACCGTACGATTGAGTAAAGGAGAGAGATGGTCCCCCTCGAAGAGTCTCCGGACTGAGCAAATTTTTCGATCAGGAGTAGGCCCCTAGTGGCAGCCTGTCGTATCTGTGTTTGGAGAGCCCAGTGCTTAAGTTGTGTGTAGGAATACTCCTTCGAGGGCTGTAGGTGGAAGGCTTTGACACATTCTACAATGGTCATCAGTTTCCCATGTTCAGATGAGAAACAACCTCCCTCCCGCTAGGCCTCAAATGACCCCTTCTGCAGCGCCAGTTGAAATTCTGGGTTACAGTGGATGGTCGTGTATGGGGAAAGGGAAGGTGGCAATGGGGGTGAATCTAGCTAGCTCATCCGAGTCCCTAAAGTGATAGCTGTAGGGGTGCTAATATAGGCCTTGCATGGCTGATTGTGTTTCTGCCTCCACAGGATGTCCCAGATCATCCTACCCACTATCTGTCAGTCCATGTGCAGCCACAGTTTGTCTGATTCTCAGAGGGACCATTCTGTAATCACCCTAAGCTGAGCTGCTCTATAAGTCCCCAGGAAATCTGGCAAAGCCTACCCCCCTCCTCTCTCGACCTACTTAGCACTCGATTAGAGAGTTGCGCTCTTTGCCCTTGCCAAATAAACTTGGAAACCGTTGTCTTCAGTTCAGAGAAAAGCGCCCGGTCAACTGGAATAGGGAGTCCCTGAAATAGATACAGCAGGCGGGGGAGGACGTGCATTTTGATAGCATTGACTCGCCCCATCCAAGAAAGGTAGGTAGTCCGCCATCTAGTCAAATCTGCCTGAAGCTGGCGCAAAAGGGGTGGGTAATTAGCTCCGGAAAGAGATGTTCTAGCTTGGGAGTGAGTTTAATGCCCAGGTATGTGATGTCTTTGTGCGGGGTCTGAAAAGGGGATGCTCTTTCAATAAGACGCTTGGACTCCCTAGGCATGGTGAGGTTGAGAAGGAAAGATTTTGAGAGATTCACCTTGAATCCTGAAGCTTGTTCGTATGAGGCCAGCTCGGACTGAATCACTGGGAGAGAGGATTGCGGCTTCGTAGCAGGGAGTAGCACACCATCCGCAAAGAGAGAGATCTTGTGTTCATCCTTGCCAAACGGGTCCCCCCCATGTCTGGATTGAACCAAATACGCTCCGCAAGAGGTTCAATGCTGATTGCGAACAATAGAGGGGACACCCCTGCCTAGTTCCCCTGGAAAGTTTAAAGGGTTCCGATGAGACCCCGTTTACTAAGACCCTGGATCTCAGAGCGCATATCATGCCAATGAAGGTCTCGTTAAAGCCAAACTGTCTTAGTGTACAGTTCAGAAAGGCCCAGTCAAAGCGGTCAAAGGCCTTCTCCTTGTCTAGCGAGAGAAGGACCGTAGGTATGTCCTTCTTCTGTGCTTTCCTAATAATGTGAACCACCCTCCAAAGGTTATCATGAGTTTGCCTCCCTTTGATGAAACCCACCTGATCTGGCTGCACAGGAACTGGCATAATATTGTCCAAGTGCGAGGCCGAGTATAACTTGGCATCCAAGTTCAGGAGCACTATAGGCCTATAAGAGGCGCACCTAGTGGGATCTTTCCCTGATTTGGGGATAATGGAGCTCAGAGCCTCTCCCATAGAAGGGGTCACTTCCTGCCTGACAGCTATATCATTAAAAAGCTGCACTAGGCGGGGCACCATTTCCGGCACAAAGGTACGATAGAAGTGGGCATTGAGGTCATCAGGGCTGGTCGCTTTTTGGAGCTTGAGAGAGTTGATCACTTTTTGGACATCTTCCGCGGAGATGGGGCTACTTAAGTCTTCATTTACAGAGGCTGCGACCTGGGGTAGGTTCAGAGCCTCGAGATAATGGTCCAGAACCTGTGCATCTAACAAGTCAGCAGTATACAAGGAGTGATAGAATTCCCCAAAGGCCTTAGCTTTCCCTATTTCACTTTAGTGGGAGAGTCCCTGCCTGTCGATTATGTGTTTAATGTAATCCTTTTTCTGTCTCGCACGCAGTTGGCTTGTCAATAGGGATCCAACCTTGTTTCCCCCCCTCGTAGTTTTGCACTTGCAAGAGTAATAGGGTTTTTTGTAGCCCTATTAGTGTAGATAGCCTGGAGCTTCCCCTTGACCTGTGTAGTCTTTTTTTTTGTTTTTAAATGTTATTAATCATTATCAGTACTTAACTTCATGATTTGATTATTACACAGAGTGAGTACTTTCAGTCAGATTTTTTTTTTCCTCCAAAGAAAATAAACAAACAAAAGGAAAACAAGGAATCAATGTTTACCACGTTAAATTAAAGGTTCTAAGCAAATTAAAGTCTCTTAACCACCAATTGCTTTCCATGCTCCTAGTACATCCCTTAACTTAATTCCATCCTCTCTTTCCATTCTGCATTGGAGACCAGATGCGTTTCCCCAACTGTTTAGCATTTCGACCCTTTTTCTCATATAATGCTTTCTCGTAATTATATATAGCTAATAGTCGTGAGATCCATTGTTGGAATGTCGGAGGGTTTGGATCTTTCCATAAACCAGCTATACATATCCTGCTTATCGCCATCGCTAAAAAAAAAATTCTTGATGATCTACAGAGACACCCTCCTTGACTACACCTAATACCATTAATTCATTAGTTAAACTAACAGAGATCCCAAGTGTTCTATTCAGAAATTGTTCTATCGGCTGTTTAAATGGGTCCAAATTTGGGCAGGAGGCAAACATGTGAATTGTGTCAGCTTCAGTACTTTGACATCTTGGGCAGGTTATGCCACTTGTTCCACCACAACGGGCTATTCTATGTGGAGTGTAATAGAGCTCATGGATAGTTTTAAAATGTTGTGCCTGGAGGTTTGCTACCTTTAACACTGTGTTTCCCAGCTTGATTGATGTTTCGAACTCACTCCCTTCTAGATTCAAATTTCTTTGCCATTTTTCAGAGGCTTTCCCCTGATCATCCTCAGAGTGCTGGCTCAATTACTCATAGACCTGTGAAATAGTACATCCCCCTCCCTCTGTACTTGTTCCATGACTTCGTCCCTGTTAAATATCATACCGCCCCTTGTTTTTTTGTTAATGCAGACCTTATCTGCAGATACTTAAAAAATTCTCTGCGCTCTAGTTGGTAAAGACGCTGAGCCTTATCAAAGGTGATTATACCGTTAGTATCTGTAAAGTCCCCTATAGTTTTGATGCCGAGCGCATCCCACCGTTTCATTACATTGTCGTGAAACACAATTGGCAGTGAAGGATTATTAAATAAGGGACTATAATAATATATCCTACCAATACCTAACCTTTTCCGGACCGTGGTCCATACTGACATTGCGGCCGCCAATGTCTTAAATTTTACTTTTTTGTAATAATTTGCCTCACTATATGTTAAAAGCCAACCTTTAGCCACGGATGTTATAAGCTCAAATGTGTCTGGAATGCTCTCTCTACCTCTCCACTTATCTTCGATAGTGTCCCCCAAAAGGCCTCTTGCATATTGAAGCACTGCTGCCCAATAATATGCCCTAGAGTCTGGTACAGTCAAATCCCCCCGCTCTTTTGACAAGGACATCAATTTTATTGCTCTGCTTGTTCTGCCTTTTGCCCAGATAAACCGGTTCGCGACTCCTTCCATCTCTTTAAACCAATTGCCGTTAAACTTCAGTGGGATCGTCCTGAAGAGATACAGTATTTTAGGGAGAAATAACATTTTTATTATGTTGCAGCGGCCTATTATTGTGAAGTGTAAATTATTCATTTTATCTAGATCTTTCCTTGCTTTCTTAAGTACTGGGGCAAGATTCTTCTCTACTAATTTCGTCAAGTCTGAAGTAATAGTTATTCCCAGATACACCGCTGCATCTGTCACTCTTTGGTCTACCAATACAATATTTTTATTAACCACAATTTGCGTCTTCCCTTGATTTAATTTATATCCCGATAGAGCCCCGAAGATATTCGCCTCTCTCTCTATTTCTACCATCGCCGATATTGGTTCAGGTGATGTAATAGCCAGGTCATCGGCGCAGCCTAGTATTTTTGTTTCATACCCATTTGATATTACCGGCTTAATATTACTATTGCAATCTATTCTCCTTATAAATGAGTCAATGTAAAAGGCGAAGAGTAGCGCAGAACAGGGACAACCCTGTCGTGTCCCTCGCCCTATGTTTATTGCTCTGCTTACCTCGCCCATTACTCTCACTCTGATCTTGGGATTTATGTATAATGCCTGCAAAGCCATTATGCACCCTTTACCAACATTAGCCTTCTCTAGCACTGCCCATAGGAAGCCCCATGAGACCCTATCAAAGGCCTTTTCAGCATCTAGTAAAATAAGAGCCATAGGGTCTTGTGAGGCTGGCGTACCATCAAAAAGCGTGCAGACTCTTCTAATGTGGTCTGCTGCACCCCTCCCTGGGATAAACCCATGTTGCCTGGGCGAGATTACCTTCCCAATTTTAGAGCTCAACCGACTTGCTAGAATCTTTGAATAGATTTTTGTGTCACTATTCATTAGGCTGATTGGCCTATAAGAGCCAGGTTGGGATGTTTTTTTTTCCTTTTTTAGAAATACCACCATAGTGGCCTCTCCCCAAGATATCGGGGGTGCAGCACCCTTCTGAATTTGGGTCAAAAGATTAAATAAGTCCCCTTGTACTACAGAAAGGAATTTTTTATAAAACTCTAATGGGATGAGATCAGGGCCCACCGCCTTGCCTGCCGGTAAGTCACTGACGGCTCTCTGTATTTCCTCAAGGGAGAAACAAATCTCCATGGCCTCTTTATCCTCCATTTCAAATTTTTCAATAGAAGCCGAATCCAGATACTGTTCTATTTCTTCTCTAACCGCCCCCCTGTCTGCGTCATATAGCTCTTGATAAAAGTCTTGGAATATCCGGCAGATCTCCTTAGGTGCTGTAGCTGTGACCCCAGTATTTGATGCTATCTCTGAGATATCCCCTCTCGTGGCTGTTTGCCTAGTTTGAATTGCCAGTAGGCGCCCTACTTGCTCGCTGTACTCATACTGCTCCTGTCTCCAAGCTAAGAATTTTCCAGCCGCTTTAGAGGCAATTGATTCCCCCGCCGCTACCTTAGCCAGAGCTAGTTTCTGTAAAATCTCATTGAGATCTTCTTTCCGGCTGATGGCCTTGACTAGCTCTTCCTCCGATATAGTGATCACTCTCATCTTCTCCTCCATCTCTGTCTTTTCTACCTTATTGCGCCTGATGGAGTACTCATTGTTTCCCCACTAATCCCTGCTTTCAATGCATCCCAAACTATCCCAGGTTGCGCTGACCCTCTATTTATTTCCAAAAATTCCTTAAGCCACCCTTCCATATGTGTGATATAATTCATGTCTTGCAATAGGGCTCTTTCGAATGACCAACTAGTGAATTGTGCCTGGTTATTTAAGATTCCAACATCTAATATTAGGGAATTGTGGTCCGATATTACCCTTGGCAACCTGTTTATTTTAGAGAGTGATATCAATGCTGGCGAGACTAAAAAGTAGTCTAGCCGAGCTATAGCCTTGTGAGGTGCTGAGTAATAAGTGCCGCCACCCCCGACTGGGTTCTGTTGTTCCCACATATCTATGAGGCCATTGTCCCTCATTAGTTGAATCAAAACTTTGCGGCTTTTCCTTTATCCGGGTCATCTTTCCACAGACCGTTAAGTCCATCGATGTTTAAATCCCCACACATTATTATTGGGAGAGGCCAAGCCGCCATCTGAGAGTTAACTTGGTTTAGCATTTCTGGGTCATCAGTTGTGGGGGCATATACGGCGCATAGAGTGAAGATCCATCCCTGTATCTGGCATTTCACCTTGGCCCAGCGCCCATATTTATCTGCCAGTTGTTTTTTTGCTATTACCACCTTGGCTCTCGATAGTATCGCCACCCCCCTTGTTCTGGTTCCTTGCGTGGTGTATGTTAAAAGTTGATACCCCAGTTGTTCCAATAGGAACTTGCAGGAGACCTCTACGTGTGTTTCCTGCAAACATATTATATCAGCACGTACTGTTCTCAGATATTCTTTCAACTCCCTATGTTTCCTTGCGTCATTCAACCCACATATGTTTAGTGTAACTATCCGCATGAAGTTTGTTTAAATCCACCTTCTGTCTTCCTGTATACCACACACTGATTCGATTTTTTTGCTGATGGTGATGATTTTTCCTCTCTTTTTCCCCCATGACCCACCCTCGAACCCCCCCCCTGGCAATACCCCCCCTTGTTCCCCTCCCCCCTAGCTAAAGCAAGCAGACTTAAAGTCTCTATGATGGTGCCTGGCGGTTGACCTCCAGATGCCGAGCTTTCACGCATGTATCTTCCTCTGTGGTGTGCTTAACTCTAATTCACCCCCATAAATTCATCCCCATTAGGTGCTTAGCCTTGTAGTCTGCCTCACCCCATTCTAGTTCTGTATCTTCTATCTACCTATGTCTAACATATCGTTTTCATAAGAGAACAGTGTAAATGCTGATGTTCATATCAATTACTCAATGTTATCTTCTTTCTTATTATTCTCGCTGGGGTTCGGGATTTCCATTTCCTAGTTTCAATGTGTCCATGTAGGTTCTGGCTTGTATTTCAG
This sequence comes from Lissotriton vulgaris, assembly GCF_964263255.1. NCBI lineage: Eukaryota > Metazoa > Chordata > Amphibia > Caudata > Salamandridae > Lissotriton > Lissotriton vulgaris. The sequence goes on along the minus strand of NC_141694.1, from coordinate 790,464,085 downwards.
ATGAAAATACCCTAGTGGTATTTTTATATATAATCTTGAGCCTTGCCCGGTTCATAAGATACGCCTTGAGACCCATCTGCCGACATGGTTCTACCAATTCTCTCAGTCGCCAGTGTCTCTCTACGGTAAGATGGCAGAAGTCAGGGGTAGTGAGAAATGTCTGATTATCATAGGATCGTTTAGCGTTCAGACGAGCCTTAGAATAGACTTCCTCTCTCAATAAAAAATTCCCAAAATATACCAATATGGCTCTCGGTCTTGGTGCTCCGTCCTGTGGTCTATTATGATTTTTCTTAAGGACTAGTGGGAATCGATGAACTCTTTGTATTTCTTTTTCCCACTTCCACTCACTTAGTTCTGGAAAGGCTCCCTTCATTAATTTAATGACGAAAGCCATGATGTCGTCACCTTCTGTCCCTTCTTCTATTCCCAAGACCCTGAGGGTGTTTTGTCTTTGCCGGTTTTCCAGGTCCTCCAGTTTCCATTGCACATCTGCATAATGTCTATCATATAAGTTTAATCTGGCTGAGTCTTTAGCCTGACAATCCTCCAGCTGGCTTGTGCTTTCTTCCAGTTGTGTCACCCTAGTATTTGTATCGGAACAAATTCGGACCATCTTCCTTATAGCTCCTTGCAGATTCTTGGTAGCCAACCTATTCTTTCTCCCCTCTATTCTTGCCTCCTCCTGGAATTGCCTTATGGACTCCAGTATTACCCGTAAAGATGGGGTTTCCTCATCTATTCCTGTTCCTGTTGCTTCCGGTACCGGGTGGTCTGGATACACATTTCTGGTAGCTGAGTAATCCCAGTTTAGAGCCTCATCCGAATGGCTTCTGCTAGCCCGAGGTAGGACTACTTTTTCCTGGGATAGAGAGTCGCAGTTGGCTTGTCAATATGGATCCAACCTTGTTTCCCCCCTCGTAGTTTTGCACTTGCAAGAGTAATAGGGTTTTTTCAGCCCCATTAGTGTAGATAGCCTGGAGCTTCCCCTTGACCTGTGTAGTCTTTAGGAGGGTTTGGATCAGGGGGTTAGATTTGTGGGCAGCTTCAGCCTTTCGGAGCTACCTCTCATGGAGGAGACGCTCCCCCTTTTGTTGCGTTTTGAGGGTGGCGTCCAGTTCGATGCAATTCCCTCGTATAACAGCCTTGAAGGCATCCCAGTTGTTGACCAGGGAGGTTTGCGCCGGGTCGTTAAGTTAAAAAAAACTCTGTGATTGCCTTCCTTAACTCATCTCTTAAAAGCCGATCCCTACAGAGGAAGTTAAGAAAAAAAACAACTGACAAGCTTAGAGTGCGGGCGGGCCAATCAAGAACGAGCTCTAGGGGTGCATGATCTGACAAGCAAATTGAGTGGAACTGGGATCTCGCTATTGTGTGGAGGAAGGACTGACTAATGAATCCATGGTCCATCTTGGAGTATGACCTATGCGAGTGTGAGAAAAAGGAATAGTCCTGGGTCGTGGGCTGGGCAGTCCTCCAAACATCTACCAGTCGTATCCCCTGTAATGTTGCTTTAAGTAGTTTGCTAAATACCTCCCCCCACGCCACCCTGTGGGAGTGACTAGTGTCCAGGTATGTGTCCCATATCAGATTGAAGTCTCCAAGCAATAAGATGTTGCCTATTGCAAACCCTTCCAATGTAGCTAAAAAAGAGCTGAGGAAATCATGTTGCCCTGCGTTGGGTGCATAAATCATGGCAATAGTGCACAGTTGACCCCATATTTCACCCCAACCAACAGGAACAGCCCCTCTTTGTCCATTTTAGTGTCATGGTTTGAGAAAGGGGATTGAAGTGTGAAAGAGAGTGTGCCACCCCATTGTGTTTGGTGTGAACGGAAGAGCGAAAGATCTGTGGGTAGGCCCTGTATTTCAATTGTTGTTTCTCTTTACGTAGGAGGTGTGTCTCTTGCAGGGCAGCTATTTTAATCTGGTGATCATTTAGGAATTTCCAGATCCGTTGCGTCTTGTTAGGGGAGTGAAGCCCCTTTACGTTCCATGTCAAACACTTAACCCCCATCAGTCGTCATAAAAAATTGATAGCATGACCACACACTCTCACTCCCTTAAACATAGCCCACAACGTTCCTCCCTCCTCCTTCCTCCCCACCCCAGCAACCTACTAAAAAAGTGCAAAACGTGAGGCGAGCGCAATCTCCTAAGCCTGCAATCCGCCCATCACTCATGTGGTCTCTTGCAGGTCCTGGTACCACGGCAAGTAATTCTGCAGCATATTGGGGGAGCCGCCATCTTGGTTCATGCCTCGGGCTCTGTCCGTGAGATATCTTCCTCCTCAGATCTCACTAGGGGGTCCATTCTCGCTGCCAGTCAGCCTTCACATCTCCAGGTGCCTCAGGTGGGCAGGCGACCTGGATTTAGGGTGATAATTGCATCCCAGACTCCAAATTCTTTAGAAACTGGCACTGAGCCAATCGGAGTTACATCCGGTCGACCATGATGGTTGGCCACGCCCCCAATAACTCCTTTTTGAATGGAGATACAGCATTTACAATGCCATTTTTACCAAGCAATGACTTTACCACAAAACCATTCCCACACAATACCTTTACAATGCAATGCCTTTACCACCCATGCCTTTATCATGCATGTGCCTTTAACACACACGCCTTTATAATGTAAGTAATTTATTTAAACTAATTATGTGAGTGTGTGTGGATATATCTGTAGGTAGTTACAGCTAGGAGCTAGTTTCCAAAGGAAAAGCATTTTTCGACTTGCCTATAATTTTGGCGTAGTTTGACCAATATTCATGAAATTTCCTTAAAAAATGTCAAGGTAGGCTCTGGCTGTCATGGAAAGTATGGTTGTTATCCATGCAGTGGGGACCGAGAACTTGGGGAGAAAAATAAGGGTGCTTTTGTAATGTTAATTCCCATAGGAACCTTTAGCCACAGCTACAGCTCAAACCGCTGAACGGATTTACACCAAATTTGACAGGGAGGTAGATTTTGGTTCAAGGAAGTGCCTTTTGCTTATTTGGTGTAATTCTGTACAGTAGTTGTTGAGAAATGTAAGTTTAAAATTATAGTGATATCTTGGATCACAAAGTCTTCGTGAACAAAGACATGCTTGTGCAGGGAAATGCACTGCTCTGATTGGCTGCCAACACTTCAACAAGGAAGTGGTGGCATCCATCTTGGGACTCTGCTTCACTAAGTCCTCTAAAAAAGTGAAAATAAAGAAAAGGGGGCAGGGTAGGAATACCCTGACCCCCAAACCATGGTCTTAGGGTCCCCCTGGGACCCTGCCACTGCATAAAAGCATATATATAAATTTTTTATTTTTTAATTGCCGCAAATTTGCGATATTCTTGAATTTGTGGCAAAAATATTATTTTAAAAGCAAGCGCGGGCTCCTGCTCTTGCTTTAAATTAACCCCAGGGTGGGCCAGGTCCCGGGGGCATTTCATTTATATAAGGGTGGGGCACACGGGCCCCCATCCTATGACTTATTAAAGTTCCAGGGACCGCTACCTCCACGGGCTATTATTTTTATTAATGCAGGCCAGCCCACTGGACCCACCTGCAGCCCCGGGGAGTGCCACCTCTCCAGGGCTAATTGAAACAATATGGGGGGACTCTCAGACCACCCCTGCCCTGAGGACCGCCACCTCACAGGGGCTAATATCGATAGTATGGAGGGGCCTCACGGGCCCCCCCACCCCAGCAAAAGTGGCCCTACAGCCTCCCCATAGCCCTGGGGACCTCCACCTCACTGGGACTAAAATCAAGTAATAATTATGGTTTGGGGGCTCTGCACCTGCTCAACAGCCCCGGGGACCACCTCTCCAGGGCTATCTATATATAAGATGGGAGGGGGCAGCGTAGTCCCCATACTGGAGCCCTAAATGGCCCAGGGCGACCACCACCCCCCAAGGCCGGCTTCAGCACTTTCCCGGGATGCCTGACCCCGGGACATTGCACTTTGCTATGGGATGGTGGGGGCACTGCACCCTGGATACACTGTGAGATATCGTAACTTAGTTTGAAGACATTCGAATCTTCTTGCCTTTCATAACCGAACATCTCCAGATGAAGACAATCTTGCCGAAATGCATTGGGATCACCATGATCTATTACCCAACTGAAATGCATTCTGGGAATTGAAGTGTATGAAGATTGAAATATATTCAGAAGAATTGTGATGTAACAATTCCAATAAATTCTGTATTTTAAGGACAAAATTTCATTCTATGCAACGTTTTTGCCTATCTGAGAAACCTTTTTAATAAGGACTACAGAACCTGTGCCCGGGGGGACATACCCCACTTGTACGGGGATGCACCTAGTTTGATATTCAGTGCACTCAGGTTCGGTGAGTGACACCCTAGAGCACAGCACAACTACACAACCACGTTTAGCCCTGTTAGTGCACACACTAAACCCTTTTGGGGTCACTGCTCCTGCCATCTGATAGCAAACAGTGTGCTCCACTCCGCTCAGCTGGGGAGGAAGCAGATCTAGACTGTTTTTACTGTTGTCAACAGTGGACCACTTCTTGTCTAAAAAATGCTTATTAAAATAACTTACCAGGTTAATTCCTCAAATTGAAGAATATATATTTGTGTAGTGATTTTGTTTACCTGAGTTTTACAATGTTTGGCAAGGGCCCTCATTGGGGTAATGCTGTTTTGATGAGTTCTGTTAACAACAGTAAAAACAGTCTAGATCTGCTTCCTCCCCAGCTTGGGCTTACTTTTCTTCTTTCATCTTTTTCCCTTTTTTTCATTTACACAATTCATGCTTAGGACCTAGAGCTAGTTCACTTTTTTGACCTTTTCATGTCATACAAATCATGTGTTGTTGTTGTTTTGTGATGTCATTTATGTGACCAGCTTATCATGAATTTATAAGTGGTATAAAAATAATGATAAAGAAAAAAGTGTTTTACAGTCACTATGAGTGTCACGTGTGATTGTGAACAAAGAACAATTTAGTAATCATCTGCATTGGCAATTGTGTTGTTTTTCAAATATTTAACTTGGCCTAGCCCTGCTGATTAGGGCCAGAGCCCATTAATGTTTCTACTTTTAGAAAGTGGACATTCCTCTGCTCTTACTGCTCTGTGTGTCTGGCATCCTGTCTCCAATACACGTCTGGGGTGGTTGACAGCTACACTTAATGCATTCCCTCTGCACAGCCACAAACACAGGAAGGATGAGTGTGACAGAGAACTCATGTGCATACATCTAGATTCCTATAGCTCTTCCTGGGAGGGAAGAATAGACAGCATCCCATGTCCCACACAAGGGCTGTTTGTCCCTTACAGATAGCCTGGCAGACAGGGCTGGGATGAAAATGGACCTGTGCACTTCAAGGGCCTGCTTTGAAGTCACCCCCACTTTATAGGCACATTTGGGTATAAGGACTGGGGTTCTGACCCTACCAAGGCAATACACCACTGGACCTGTGACAAACTCTGCTCGGAGTAAAGACTGCCGTGCTACAAGAATTGGCTCTCTGCTTCCCTGACTGTTCCGAAGGAACTGCTTCTCTGCTTTGCTGAGCTGATCTGCTGCCTATTAATCTCTGTCCTGCTGAGGAAAAGGACTGGACCCATCTCACTTGAACCCAGAGTGACTCCAGGGCCTTTTTAGCTTGCCCTCTGTTCTGAAGTCTCAGGGCCATCAAAGACTTCCTACAACTCTGCTGCTGGACTCTGTCATCTGTGAATCCTCCCTTGCATGAGGTGCCAATCCAGTCCTGGGCTTCAGAAGTGGGTTCTGCAGCTGTTTTGCTTCAAAATCGAGGCAGTGATGACTTTGCGTCGATCGGAACCAAAGCATTGCCCTTTGACACCAACGCAGTGCTGATCTAAAGATATCCCTGCGTGGTTCTACAACAATGCGGCACCTGACTGTGAGGTTCAACGCCTACATCATAAAGGGTTCAACTCCCATCCGGTACTCAACTGCGCGGCTCAACAATGATGCTTCGACATGACTGCATGAATAGGAACTCCCATATCGAGTTTTCAATGCAGACACTCGCTCCATCAACTGAACTTTTTCAGCAAGCCCTGCATTGGTCCTGTAGTCGGCCTGCCCCACATCCTGGTCGGCCTGAATTTCAAATTTACCCCAGTCCAGCACAACCTCAAGTAACCCCTAAGCATTATTTGACTCTAAGCACTACTTTTTGGTTTCTTCTTTAAAAATTCATAACTCTGGTTCAACCTATTGGAATATTGTTGTTTGGGTCTTGACTTTCTCATAAAAATATTCTCTATTTTTCTTAACTTGTGTGAAGTATTTTGTGGTGTTATCATTGAGTTACTGTGTGTGTGTTGCACAAATATTAATTGCCTTTTTAAGACAAGCCTGCCTGCTCTGTGCCAAACTACCAGAGGGTGAACACAGGTTATCTTTTAGTGTGAATCTAGCTTACCCTATCTAGGATTATGGTCCCTACTTGGACAGGATGCATACCTCTGCGAACTAGACACTCCATTTCTAACAGACGGAAATGCCCAGATGTGGATCCCATGCACACTGTGTCATTGGTGCAAAGCTGTACTCAGCTGATGAGCCTATTACTAGGGCAAAATTGTTCCTGGGTTGCCTTTGTTGTAGTTCAGGGAGGACATCAATTGTTATTTCAGGCTGGACAGTTCTGACTAGAGCAGGACCAAGACTGATTTGATATGTATGGGTCCAAATTTAGGTGAAATGGCGTGCAAAATAATTATGGATTGGGATTCGGTCGGGTAATTAACAGTGGCTGGGATTAATTAATTCATTCTATTTATCACCCTTTTTGTAAACTTTCTAAAACTGGCATTTTCCAAATTGTATCCTAAAATCTGACTTTGCCATTAAAGAGAATTTTAGATTACATTTTTCAGACTGCAAACATGAAATGTTCACCTGATCCAAATCAAATTGTAGGACTTTTTAAATGTAATAAGCAACCCAATGCTATACCATGGGAGAGGTAAGTCTCACAGTACTGAAAAACCTACCTAGACAGGTGAAACGTAATAGTACATGTCCAACCTTTTATTTACAATGCACCCAATCCTATGGGCTACGAAGGACATACCTTAGCGATGACTTATATGAAATAAAGGGAGGTTTATGGCTTGGCAAGGGTGTTATATTGCCAAGTTGAATTGACCTTTTAAAACTGCATTCAGGCTGCAATGGTGGGTCTGGGGCATATTTTAGGGGGCTATTTAAGTGGGTGGTACAATAAATAGTGCATGCCCACTATTAACATTTAATTTAAAGGCCCTGGGTATATGATATATCACTTTACTAAGGACTTAAAAGTTCATTAAATATGCCAATCAGGTGTAAGCTGATTTTACCATGTTTTAGGGAGTGAGCACAAGCACTTAAGCACTGGTTACCAATGGTAAAGTGGCCTGAGTCCTAAAGCCAACAAAAACAAATTCAGGAAAATAGGAGGGTGAAGACAAAATGTTTGGGGGTAGACCACCCTAAGTCTGACAGATCTAATTGTAAGGATGTAGGGTGGTAAGCAGTGGCGGCTTGTGGAATTTATGGTTGGTGGGCGTAAGCAATCAATGAATTTCTGCATGCGAGCAAGCGAAGCCCGATGTTTTTTTATGGGGGACAAATTTTTCATAAATTGTGTATTGTGATGCAATATTCAGCACTATTTCTGTGATAATTGGACCAAAAATACAGGTATTTAGGGTCACCCCAACACATTCATTCAAGCAATCATTGCCAATTTTTAAAATGAGTAGAATGGTAATTTCACCATATTTTTCCACCAACTGCAGGAGTTGGGACATTCTGTGGCAAGGCAGCAACTTCAGGAAGCGAGTGAACTGCAGGCCTCTGCTTCCTTCTATTACTTCTGTCTCCCCACAGGGGCAGGGAATTTATATTTGTCATGAAAGGGAAAGGGCTGCTTAAATGCTTCAAACCAGTATTGCTCAAACGATCAAACATTGCAAAGGGACAGTTTGACAGGATCGTGCCTAACCAATTAGGTTACACAAATTCATTTCTTAGTCACAGGGAGATTAGGTGATTAGCCAAAAATCACAGGGTGATGAGTGAATGCAGAGACTTTAATTAGGCAACTTTCTTTCTTGATATAGGAGTATGCCCTGGATAAATAACTACTTTTCAGAAGCATCTATCCTCTTTCCTTGTGAGCCAGACAGGATTTAAAATGTTGCCAACTGCCTAATTTGTTGCCTAATCACACTAAGGGAGCGTAAAAATGAATAAAGGGAAAGAAAGACGAGAGTGAATATGATTTCATTAGAGGAAAGTGAGAAACAGATAGGGATAGAAGAAGGGAGAGAGCAAGAGAGAGGAAGAGAGAGCATTTGAAACTTTTTTGTACCCTTTTTTAACCTAAGTTTGCTGAGTCGTATGTTTGGAAGTGGTGCATGATTGTTGTATATGCTCTTTCCATTTATGCAACTAAGGGCCTATTTATGAAGTGTTTGTATCGCATTTGTACCGCTCAACATGGCGCATGCAAGACGCAAACCCACTTTGAGTGGCTCTGTGTGGCTTGATAAATCAGGAGTAACACAACGCCGTTCAAATCGCTGTGTTATGTTACTCTGCCCTGGGAAAGTGTTTCTTGGGTGTCGCGTGGGTGTTCCGAGCAACTACCATGGTTTTGATGTATTCCTAGATTTATCATCAGTGGTGGACCTGGGAATGGACCAAAAAGATACACCTTCTCAGGGGAAGCATAACAAGTAGAAATATCTTAATTTCTCCTTGTTACTTCCTCTTTCTATGTGTGCTGCATTCTGCAGCATGTGTAGGTAGAGGAATATGCCTATGAGGATTGTTTTTGAGCAGGAAGATGCCCCTTCCTGCACAAACATGATCCTGTATGCCATGCAGGGACACATGCAAGGGTGCCTGCATTGGCACTATGCAGCCCCCTGTGCGCCAGTACTTAGGAAAGGACAGGAATGCACTGTGTTGTAAAAACATACACCACAATCTTGCCTTTTCCCTATAATGCGGTGCACCAAGCTGATTTTTTTATAAATAGCCCCCCAAATCTCTCATAGTGTTGAAACTGATATGAGGAATTCGGTTTTTGTTTGAGTTTCATTTCTCTTTGTGTCATCCAAATTGATAATCTGCCACAACAGTGATATGCCCTGGTACCGTTAAATACTTTCAACCTCTCAAGCTACTGCTAGCACTTGACCCCAGCCCATGTGTAACCACTTTAACATCTTCTGGCTCTTTATCCAAACGCACTTTGCATCTTGAAGCTGATAGTGTCAGATCCGAGTGCTGACTGAAAGCTATAGAATTTAAGTAATAACCGAGGATAGGTTGATGTTGTCACATTTGCCCCTGGGCCACTCGGCAGCAAGACTGTCCAAAGGTAATATTTGGACTTGAGTATTACCAACTTTACACTCTCTAAAGATCTGTGTGTGGGAGGTAATCTGTATAAAGTTCTTTCGTGGAAGGTTTAGGGTGTTGAGACACAGAGGGGAACAGAAAAGCTTGAATTCCAGTGCAGATAATTAACATATATACCACACAACGCCCAAACAACGCTCACAGAGGCCCTGTGATAGGCACGCATTGGATTAACTTGCAAGTGCCTGGGAGCCATCCATCATCTGAAGTTATGTGTGAGAGGTCAGACCTGGTCTGATAAAGAATGCTTGCTTTTCCTCCCTGGAGCACATTCTGCCTCAAAGTCCCTGTCTCACTGAAAGTTAGATATCACTGTTTACAGCACGGTGCCTCATTTTTTTCAGACTAACACAGGATTCGCTAGAGTACCATGCAGTAATACTAATACAATTGAAAAGGTGGTCTCAGCATAGAGCTAACCGCCAATATGGCGGTCGTGCCGGCCCTGGTAATGAAGGTGGGGCGGGGGTGCCGTGCGCATGAAGTGGCACGGCACCCCCGCCTTCACAAGGGGTCAGGCCCAGGGCGCCCTCTGAGCCGGAAGCGTTGGTAGCACTTCCGGTTCGGGTGGCGTGGATGGGACTGAGGGGCAGGCCGGCTGGAAGTGGTTTCTGTCCCTCTCCATCCTGCTATCTAGTCCGGCCACAGGCGAGTGGGCATTCTCTTTGTGCCTGCCCCTCTGCCTGGGAAGTGCAGCTATCGGGTTCGGGAAGGAGGCCCGGTTCTCTATTATTATACCCGCTTTCCGCACGCCCGGGCAACCGGGAGCCCATAACAACTTTTCTTTTTTATTTTCACATGTCGGTGCAGCGTGGTGGTAGCCAGGAGTCCTAGCTGTCCCGAGGAGTCTACAGGTCGGCGTGCAGTGGAGTCAGCGTAGCGGTGCATCGAGGTCCGGGGCTGTGTGCAGAGCGGGAGCCCAGGGCTGTTTGCAGAGCTGGAGGCAGCAGCGAATACGGAGTGCACGCAATACGGCTCAAGAACGGAGCCAGATAAGCAGAGCGGGGGACCGGAGGGAATGGAGCGGAGAGCAAGAGCTGAGCATTGGGTGGGGGCCCATTACAGGAGGCGCACAGGGAAAACAGGCGTGGGGGCAAATAATGTCTATGCCCATCGTTTTTAGGTCTCGCCTGTCGATGCGCATGCGCATCGAGCAAGGCGAGAGTATTGGCACTTATCCGCTCTTTATCCACACTGCAAGGAATCGTGGCGATTCCTTGCAGTGCACGAGAAATTTAAGCTCAATGCGCATGCGCATTGAGCTTAAATGCGCGTGCCACATGCCCCCAGCCGCCTGCCTTGCCTACTCTCTCTCACAGCCTCCCCCAGCTCCGCCCCCTCACTACTTGATTGCACGGCCGCTAGGCCGTGCCTCCCCTACTCTCCTCCCCCCTCCTCCTCTCCTCCCCTGCCATGCCCCTGATCTAGATTGTCCCCGTGTCCCTCTCCGCCCCCTCACTACTTGATTGCACGGCCGCTAGGCCGTGCCTCCCCTACTCTCCTCCCCCCTCCTCCTCTCCTCCCCTGCCATGCCCCTAATCTAGATTGTCCCCGTGTCCCTCTCCGCCCCCTCACTACTTGATTGCACGGCCGCTAGGCCGTGCCTCCCCTACTCTCCTCCCCCCTCCTCCTCTCCTCCCCTGCCATGCCCCTGATCTAGATTGTCCCCGTGTCCCTCTAGCCCTCCTCTGTCGCACCGTGTGCCCCTCGGCAGCGGCCTGGTGTCTCCGCCGCCAGCTCTCCCGCCACAATCCGAGCCCAGAGCTTCGCAGGAAGCTGCGGCGGCACCGACTGCTCGGTTAAAATATCCGCTTGCCCTGTTCGAGGATTATAATTAAAAATAACCATTGCCTACGCGCGCAGGGCCGCCTTTGTTCTGAGCCGTCGCTTTGTGTGGCGCATTCCTCTGAGAGGAGAGGACGAGGTCCCACCCCGGGCTCAGGCAGGAATGACAGAAAAAAACAAGTTTGCTCATCCTCTCAGAGAACATGTCTGAGGCGCTGCTCGTGTGAACCAGGAACAGGATTACCAGGCGACTGCGTCACCGCCTGCGCAGCCAGCACAGATGTGCATTTCTAGCACCCCACACTTGCAATGCAGAACGTTCATTTTCGAAGCACTAACTACAACTCCCAGAATGCAATAGATGTTCATATGCGTTCAGGAGTCAGAACAACGTATCCTCAGCTGAATCAGTCGTTCAGACGCAGCGTTAGAGAAGGTGCTGTACTGGCCTTTCACACGAACACAACAGTAAAGTGAAGGGCCTCTTGGCGCTCTGAATAACAAGTGTTCTAACTTCACAGCGATAGACCTAGATAGAATGAACGCCTCAGCCAGGCCTGCTGGGATTCGAGCTACAGTGTGACCAGTGTGTTAGAAACACGGGTTTCTGCAGCATGTGCGCAGCCCACTGAGCTAACTTAATGGCATGTGCTCCCAGGGAACCCCTGTTTCAACTAATTCCCATAAGCGCCTTTTATTTCTGTTGCAACAGCACCGAGCATGCAACTATCTTTCTTCCCTATTTTCCCTCTGTCTCTCTCCCCATCACATCATCTCACTGGTGGAGAAGGCAGCATCATTGCTGTGTGAGGGTCGGAATTCTTGCACAGTCCCTGCCTATGCTGCCTGCATCCGTCGGCCAATCCCTAGGGCACGGAGTATTCATGTATGTAGTGTGCGCAGGTTTCTTCCAGAGCCGGCACCCTAGGCAGCGTCTGTGCTCACAACGCCAGAGCTGCGTTCAGAGGCAGGCACAACTCGCAGCCCTCGATACATAATGCATAAGCCTGTAAGCGCCCGGCACGTTTGCAGCACGGAAAATGCAGCAATAAATATCCCTTCCGTTTGTGGAATAAACGGCGTCGAAAACCTCACCCCCTCACCCTCACTCGCCCTCACCCTCAACCCCTCACCCTCAACACCTCACCCCCTCACCCTCAACTCCTCACCCTCAACACCTCACCCTCACTCACTCTCAACACCTCACCCTCACTCACTCACCCTCAACACCTCACCCTCACTCACTCACAATCAATCACCCTCAACCCCTCACCCTCAACAACTCACCCTCAACACCTCACCCTCAACACCTCACCCTCAACACCTCACGCTCAACACCTCACCCTCAACCCCTCACCCTCAACCCCTCACCCTCAACCCCTCACCCTCAACACCTCACCCTCAACACCTCACCCTCACTCACTCTCACTCACCCTCACTCACCCTCACTCACCCTCACTCACCCTCACTCACACTCACTCACACTCACTCACACTCAGTCACCCTCACTCACCCTCACTCACCCTCACTCACCCTCAACCCCTCACTCACCCTCACTCATCCTCACTCACCCTCAACCCCTCACCCTCACCCTCACCCACCCTCAACCCCTCACCCTAACTCACAATCACCCTCACTCACCCTCACCCACTCTCACTCTCACTCACCCTCAACCCCTCACTCACCCTCAACACCTCACTCACCCTCACTCACCCTCAACACCTCACCCTCACACAGTGCAATAGGTCTCAGAGGATTTTTAGTTAAAGCTTTTACAATTGTTTATGGCTTTTTTGATTTGTAATTCTTTAGCATTGGCTACAAAAAATAAAAATGCAAAAGATTTACAACAAAAAACTCATAAACAATTCTAAAAGCACTAACTCTAATGCTGCGAGACCTATTGCATTTCCAATGCTTGTTTTATGTGCATCAATTACCGCTAGTGCGCCCATACTAGATTTTACCAAGGGACATTTTTTATGAATATGGGCAAAGCGAGCAGGGGGCAACAAATATTTATGCCCTGCATACATCAATAGCTGCTAGTGCTCACATGGGTCACAAATAGGTGCAAGTCATCTCTGGGTATAGCGGTAGTGGTGGCTCTTAATAGAGCAGCAACATTGCATGCGGGTTTTGTGCCAGGGGGGTGGAGCTGAGCCCATGTGAGCCTCACTCATTCCTTTTTTAGGGGTTAATGCATACAGTGATTCATAGGGAACACGAGGATCCTTTACTGTTGTGCATTAGGTTTTTTGCACCAGATGGGCTAGGACATTGGTTGCTGGTGTTAAGAGAAGCCACAGGGTTAGGTTACAGGGCTCGGAGAGGTGGTGCCCCAGCGTGATCACCGTCCCCCCTCTTCCCTTAATTGTCTTTTCTTCCCCTACCTCACTGTGCTGCAGGAAGCGACAAAAAGATTCTACTGGATATTGAAAGAAAGAGCGCCTGGCGACCGTGGATTGCTTTCAGGGCTGTGGCAACTCCAGGTATAAGTGCAGGATCCGAGCTCGGACAATTGAGCAGGGACCAGTTTTGGGGGACTCTTGAGGCCTGGTATGGGGGGGGAGCAATGGCCCCTAAGGCTAAGCAGGGAAAGCAACACTCCCGCATGGAGGCGTTGATGGACAAGATGTCGGGAGAAATGGAGGAGATGAGGCAGGGATTGGCGGAATTGCGAGAGAAGACCCAGGGCCTGGATGGGACGGCAGGGAGCAGGCCTAAGCGACCGATTGTACCTCCCAAACCTTACTTGCCGCCATTGTCAAGGAGGAATAGAGCAAAGAAGGGGAAGGGTTTGGAGAACCAAGGGGAAGAGGTCCTATCTGTATCTGGTGAGGAGGTCCCGACTCCACTTGTTCCTCAGCCACAAATTGTGTACAACGAGCCGGTCGTGCAGGTTCAGGGGGGTCCCAGGGAGTGGCCATCGAGGGGGCTATTCCAGCACAGCCACAGGTGGACAATTTGGCAGCACTCCTCCCTTGGTTGGAGAAGGTGGGGAACTGGTCGTCCGTAGTGGCATCTGGGGGCGTGGGGGATACCATGGAGAGGGCCAAGAAGATAATTGACGAACTTAGCAAGGCTAAGCCGAAACACGGGCCTGCAGTACCGGCAGGTGGGGCGCCGCCAGTGAATGCAGCAGCTGAGAAGAATGCCACTGTTCCCATACCGGCACCGTCACCTGCAAGCACGGGAGCATCCAAGCTGATAGAGACCACAACAACAGGTAAGGACAACCCCCTGCCACCCCTGGGTATAGGGAAGCTTAGATCCTCCAGGGATCGGTTGGGGAGGCATTTGTCCCAGGAGACAAAAGAGAAGATTTGGAAAGGGGAGTACATTAACATATTCTCCCTGTTGATAGACGATGCAGAGAGAGAGGAGGCCAAGAAAAACAAGGAATGGCTACTGCCCAGGGAATGGGCCAGTGTCGTCCTGAAGTACAGGGTGGAAGAGAATCTGGCGAATTGGGGAAAGGGTTTCACTACTTACACGACAATCATGTGCGTGGGCTTCCGGGAGCTGGGCATGGAATTGGCATGCTACCACAATAGGATCAAGTGCAAGCATGACACATATGGGGGTCAGGGGTGGAACAGTTACGATAAAGAATTCAGAAAGGCGAAAGCAGCAGATCCCTCATTATGCTGGAACCAGGAAGACATGGTCATTCACTTGAAACATCTGGGGCACGTCCCCACCAACAGGTGCATTACTCAGGACACATTCCGAGGTCAGCGCTTTCGGGTGGGCCCCTCAGGGCAACAGGCAGGGGGGGGGTAAGAAAAGGGCCTGTTGGGATTTTAACAAGCGTGTATGCAACAGGCCACCTCGGTCATGTAGATTTAGGCATGTCTGCGCAATTTGTGGTACCTCCTCCCACCCTGAGATCAGATGCTCCAAGAGAAGAAAAAGACAAAGGAAGAAAGAAACAGGATTAGGAGCGCAGCCGTTTATAAGGCATAATCTCCCGTAGTACTCAGCGCCATTATCCCCTGGCTCAATAAATATCACTGCCTGGAAGCTGCTAAGGTACTCAGAGAAGGGTTCTTAGAAGGTTTCAGAATACCTGCACCTGGGTACGCTGGAGTGGCACATTGCAGAAATCAATCTTCAATAAGGGAAAAAGAAGGAGTGGCAGCGGGCAAAAATTGAAAAGGAAGTTAGACTCTGTAGGGTGGCAGGCCCATTCGAAACACTCCCAATACCATATTTTGTTTGCTCACCATTGGGGATGGTTCCCAAGAAGGAACAGGGACAATACCGGTTGATTCATAACCTGTTGTCTCCCAGGGGACAATCTTTGAATGACGCCATTGATGCTGCTTTATGCAGCGTCAAGTACTCTTCTTTTGAGCAGGCAGTGGGCATGCTCAGAGATTTAGGTCGGGCGCTCTCCTTGCAAAAACGGATTTTGAATCTGCTTTTTGGCTGTTGACAGTTCACCCACAGGATTTTCATTTACTAGGCTTCCAATTCAGGGGTTTGTACTATGTGGATAAATGTATGCCTATGGATTGCTCAGTGTCTTGCGCGTATTTCGAGAAATTTAGCACCTTTCTCGAGTGGGTATTCAGGCAGGCAACAGGGCACACTTTGGGGCTGCATTACTTGGACGACTTCTTGTTCTTAGGGCCGACCGCTTCAGACAATTGCAGGCTGGTATTTCACAACTTTTGCGCGATCATGCAACAGCTAGGCATACCACTAGCAAGGGACAAAATGGTGGGCCCTGCAACAACGATGGAGTTTCTAGGAATTGTACTGGACTCATGGTGCGGAAAGCTCTCAAGGGGAGGCAGCGGTTACAAGGTGTCCTGCCCGATGAGAGGAGACCAATAGGGGTGCCCATGTTAGCCACCCTGATGTAGACCCTGCAAACCACCTGTAGCTCCCCTGGGGAGGCGATCTTGTTCCAAGCTGCATTTTGCTTAGCCTTTTACGGTGCTTTTAGGGTAGGGGAATTGGTGGCTAAGAATAAATATGACTGGCATGGGGGCCTCCAGGTGGGTCATGTCAGGGTCAGGGAGGAGTCTGTTATGATATCACTCCCTTGGTCTAAAACTGATCAGGAGGGCAGAGGCGAAGGAATTGTGCTACACAGAGCTAGGGGAAGTGTGTGCTGCCCAGTCACTAGGTTAGAGACCTTCATATTGTAGCAACCAAGGGCGGCAGGTGGCCCGCTCTTGAAACATGCAAACGGGGACCCCCCTTACAATATTCCAGTACACAAGTGTTATGGCTTTAGCCATAAATAAGGTCAAAATGGACCCAAAAGTTTTTGGTACTCATTCCTTTAGAATTGGGGCTGCTACGGAGGCGGTGGCCAGAGGATTGAGCAGAAAGAAAGTGCAAAAGATTGGGAGATGTTCATCAAACTGCTATAAACGCTATGTGCGCTTGCATATGCTTGAACCATGTGGCGGGGAGGCCAACTGACGGTTGCTTTCTCTATACTTATGTTGCAGTTTCTTCGTCCTGCAACGCAGGGAGGAAGCATGCAGCAGTGGAATTCGCCTGTCACACAGGAGGTAGTCACCGAACAACAGAACGGAAACGAACAGCACACGTCATGGTGCAAATCTGCAGGGGGCTGGAAGAAAGGGATGTGTGGGTTATCGGGTATTCTTGTATTCGCCATCTGACTGCTTTCTTTACAGACGACTTCCAGGCGAGAGCCAGGCAGGCAAAGGTAAATTTGGTATTCCATGGTCAGGGTGGACTACGAATTAGGCGATTCCGGGATTTAATGGGGGATGCATTGCAGAATAGCTTAAGACCCCCGGCTGCCTGTATTTTGCATTTTGGGGGTAACGATTTGGTGCACATGAGCCGAAGGGCACTTGTGGAGGACCTGCTGATGGAAGTGGGATGGTTAGCAAAAAAGTGTCCAGAGACAATAATTGTTTGGTCTCACATGATCCCGAGAGTCCAATGGAGAGGAAGGAGGTCAGTAAAGGCGTTGAATCACTCCGTAAAGAGGATCAACAACAAGATGGAGAGGTTGTTCAGGACACCCAAGCTTGCATCCATAGCGCATGGATATATCCGGGGCGACTATTGCTTTGTCAAAGATGGGGTCCACCTCTCAGCCAATGGGAACCAGGCTTTCATTGAAGACGTGCTAGCTTGGCTGGAGGGCAATGCGCAGGGCATGACCTATGGGGAGCAGAGGGGGAGGCCAGATAGTCGCTCAACTACGATGGCCTGTGGCGGTAAGGTCATGGTTGGTGAGCATAGCTTGCGGTCCTTTGAGGGCATCACCTTTATTAAAGGGGACGCCCGAGGGGGAGACAGAGGGTCTCTCATAGAACTCCAAGGGGCAGTTTTGGTCAGTAGGTGGAAGGGGTGCGGGGGGCTCTGGGAGCCACTCTTCCAGTAGGCCATGGGCCACCCCCGCACGCGCCGGCGCACAAGGGCGCACTGCCGGTACGTTGAAGCGGTGCAGGGGGCACTGCACTGGGAGCCATGCTTCCAGTAGGCCATGGGCCAGCCCACACGCTCATGCGCTCAAGGGCGCATGCGGTTTACGGGTCCCGTTTTATGAAGACAAGAGGATGAGGATCTGGGCTGCAAGTCATTGACCTTGCCGTAGGCTCTAAAGGGTTGCGCAGAAAGGAAATTATATTCATTAAGAATACGATTGGAAGTCAGATGTATTAAAGAAATGTTAAGGTTAGCCTTTGTACAACTGTGCCTAGCTGTATTTGGACTTTCTGCGCATTATATATAATGTATACCTCAATATATGAATGTTTAAGTTTGTAATAAAATACAGCCGGTGGTCTACGACTCCTGATCCAAAGCAGTTGTGTTGGCTGACTTGTCTGCCTTGGGAAAAAAGGGGGTGGGGGAGGGACCCACCTTTCCTTTTTTTGGGATCATCTGGTTTTATGGGAGGGGACCTAGGCGGTACCAGTCCATACAGGGCTGCACTGACTGTAGGAAATGTGATAGACAGCACACAGCACACTGAGGCATTTACTGCTCCTTGTACTCTGTGTAAAGTTGTTGGGCCTTAGGCCCCCATATACTAATATTGATTTCACACACTGGAATATCGTTACTGGAACTAGGCCAGGACATGTGCGCCAGCCCCTTTTATTAGCAGGGTCACATGTCCTGTGACGCCTGTGTTGGATGGGGGTAGGGTGAAGTGTAAACCAACCCTCATGGAGTGGCTGGCACAACAAACATTGGAATAGTGACCAGTCGGTCATTACACTCTGTACAATGCCAGTGAACATAAATGTGAGAAATAAAAGTGAGACCAACAGAGCAAAAACATTATATCAGTGTAGCATAGAGCAGTTTTAAATCCTAGTTTGCTGACTAATAGACAGCAAGCTAGGATAGGGCTGACTTCCCCAACTTATAGGCTTGTCATCCTCTCCGTTGGTGTTGTAGACAGAGGTACTGCACAGCAACAGTGGTTTCGTTTCCACCAGTAGTGCTGAAATGAAATGCTCTCTCTGGCAGAAACGTTCTAAACAGAATACATGAGGCACAGAAGCATGCGGAATGTATCTGTTTAGTGCACACGCAGCACGTGACCCGGCCTCACAGAGCCATGAGTTGAGTCTCATTACTGGGAGGTCCCTGGGGACCCCAGGTAATGCAGGGCGGGCTGGCACAATGTCAGTCATAATCAGTTGCAAATTCACCACCATGGCATATGTGTACTGTGTCTAAGAATACCAGCCTGACTGCCTGCCTGATGCCCATTGCTGCAAGCGTCACTCAAGTCAGGCCAACTCACTCCACAATAATGGAAATGTTGGTGGTAATTGCTTTTTGCAATTACCATACCTAAAGCTTGTAAAATTACAAGGATGCAGCACCTCGGACTAACTTCAGGAACTGCCCCTTGTGGTAAGGTATTTTAAGGGTGTAGGGTGGGAAGGGGAATTAAAAATGAGGTGTTTGGGGGAGTTTCCCCCTTAATAAAGATAAGAAAATAATTTCAAAATATTATAAGAAAAATGGGGGGGGGTGAAAAAAATGAAATTATAGACGGACAGACAGAGTATCACAAACTCCCCTCGTGCTCTTGACTAATTGGATTGTAATTCTTCCTTCCTTTGGGGTTTATAAGGAACATTTTTGCATCTCAAAAGCATACTCAATCATCAATCTGTTTGTCACGTTCAAATATGTAGCTCCTTTGTGCATGCTATGCAGCCCTTCCATATACAGGGACATACACAATACCTTAAAAGAAGTTTTGTGCTTTATATGTTTTTGAAAGTGGCCTGTTGAAATTAAGACAATTTGCAGCCACAATTCAAAACAAAAGACTCGACCAAGTTTAGTGCATTGATTTCTCAGGAAACAATTCGAAGAAGGAGACAGAGAGGAGAGCTATGCTTTTAAGAGCCTTACACTACAATTACGTTACAAATCAGCGAATCTTGATCTGCTATTTCTGAAATCAGTTTTTTGATTAAACACCTCCCTGCCCTGACGACCGAAGAGTTTATTTGTTCAAGCACCAAAGGTTAATTCTGAAGGGTTTTATTTATAGTGGTAAGTTTACATCAAACATGTTTTGCTTTTATTATAGATCCCAAAAGGAAAAACATGTCAACCCACATTTCAAGCAGCTAAACCTGAAAAACTGGTTCTGTCGAGTGTTCAACCAAACGGAGGTACAAACCTACCTACTGTGGCGTGTGCACAGACAAGAGGTGCTGCGTCCCCAACAAGTCCATAATGATCACCGTACAGTTTGACTGCCCCAAAGATGGGTCCTTCAAGTGGAAGATGATGTGGATCACATCATGTGTTTGTCAGAAAATATGCACTGATCCTGGAGACATGTTTGCTGAACTTAAATTTATGTAAAATGCCAGATTATTGCTACCTCTGAACAGATCCACAACATGCTACCTGACGTTCGAAACCGGAAACGAGGATGTAAACATTCTTGTTGCCTTCCATTATTTTGTATAAAACAAAAAGAAAATTATGTGTGTTTGATATCACTATTTCTCTCACTGTTTCTCCTTTCATTTCCTCCTTCTCAATCTCAAAATTATTGGATGCATCTTATAAGTATTATTGTGCCTGTCTTTCTTGCTTGATTCTCTATTCACTTTAGTTTAAAATCTCACCTTCCATGCTTTGTCTTCTTAGATGTCAGCAATGTTGCCCAGAGAAGGCAGCTATAGACAGTGACATAGCTATCAATGATGCAGCAGGTGCAGTGGTTCCGAGGCTCATAGGCCTAAGGCTCTATATTACTACTGAACGAGCAGACGGGGGCGGGAACATTGTTCTTGCTTGCACTTGGGCCAATGGAACCTTTACTGCGCCACCGGCCACAGTGGCCGATAAGCACCCTAAAAGGGAGGCTGCTGAGGATAGTAGCAAACAGTGTATCTGTAGTAGAAAATAAACTTCTTCAAGCCTCTTTGACTCACCGGGTAGAAGTGAATGATAACCCAGGGCAAAACTCAATACAGGGTGTGTGGATCTTAGTAGAGTATCACACAAACATCAAAGTTGTAATTAAGTATGACTGTCCAGTCCAAGTTGTGGGCTGCCTGACACTGTATAATAACTCACAATATATTAAGTATGTTCAGGATGTTTGGAACAGATTTGGCATGAGAGTCATATGGAAGCAGCATGATGCAGTACAGAACTGGTAATACACTTACACAGAGTTCATAAATGGACTTTGTTTGTGAAGTCCAAATCGATAATGATGCAGGGTACAGGAACAAAATGTAACCCCTCTAAATGGATAATTTTAGTGGACAGGATACACTGTCGTCCGCCTGCCTTATTTAGAGAAAGGGACCTAAGTATTTCGCCGACAGAGCTGCTGCCAACAAAAAACTCCCTCCGTCTGCCCGATGGAATACAGGCAGTTGGAGTAAGGACTATACTCCACCCGCCCCAGTTAGGGTGGATGGTGTAATGTCTTTCTTTTTAATTTTGTTTTACTGTTTGTTACTGCCAGGAAAAACCTGGTGGTGAGGGACCAGAAAAAAAACTTTAATAAAGTCCACACCTACCAGTGGACTTTATTAGTCACATGTTTTTCAAAAAAAAAATTCTGCTTTGGAAGTTTGATTTCGGAAAACAAAAAAGTAAAATGTTTGGTGTGGCCCACAAAATCGACTATGGCCATCCAACAATCTTTTAGTACATTGAAAAGAACCAGCTTGATGGCGTTTCCTTTTAGTGTTCGGAGATGACCACTTGGCAAGGAGTCACCTTTAAATTTGACAAACAGTAGTAAGATTAAGAGTAGGTGCAAGCGAGATTGAATGCCAACAAATGAGATCAAGAGAGGGCAATCAAGTGAGAGTCAAGTACTGAGAAAAGAGAGAGAGTGAGTGAGAAACTGTCAATGAGAATGAGTGAGTGTAGGTAAATGTTAGTGAGAATGAGGGAGTGCAGGTGAATGAATGTAAGTGAGAATAAGAGAGTGACAATGCAGTGTTGTGCTTGCAAGTCTGCAGTTGTCCCTAGCACACTTTAGAAAATATTGGACAACCATTACAAAATGCCGCCATGGGTATGTTGGAGGTTATACATGGCACTGGTGTGTTAGAGGGAATACTTTGAACTGACAAACTACAGGTAATACTTTGCATTGGGATACTAGAGTAATGCTTGGTATTGGCATAATAGAGATAATACTTGGAAGTGGGATACAAAATGCTGGCACTGGTATACTGAAGGTAATTCGTTGCATAACAGGCACCTGTGTCAAAATACCAACACTGGGATACTAGAGGTAATTCAAGGTGTATGGGTCACAAAAAACAAATGCTGGCGCTGTCATAATGTAGGTAGTCCTTGGCATGTAGGAGGATACAATTTCATATGAAAGAGACACAACCATGAGAAAGTGCTGGCCCTAACAAACTAGAATTACTTTTTGACATACGGTTCACCCATACTATATAGACAACAATAATTTAAACATTCTGACACTGTCATATTGCATGCCATTTTTGGCACAAGGAGGCACTTAGCTGGCACCCATGACTAAAAGATATCTGTTACACAATGGACACAATTATGACAATATATTTTGGAAATAAACTGGGCTTGACTCCTTGGAAGGGTTTCACTGGTTTGGCACATGATGAAAGGACTAGTGTTAGAAATTAGGACTCTAGTTGGCAGGGCATGCCCCCCGTCCAAGTAGGGTCCCCAATCCTCGTCAGTGTAAGCTACATACAGACTAAAAGATAACCTGTGCTCACCCTCTGGTAGCTTGGCACAGGGCAGTAAGGCTTATCTAAAGAGGCAATGTGTAAAGAATTAGTGCAATACACACACAAATAAAGTAACAAAACCATAAAAATACTCCACATAGGGTTAGAACAATAAATTATATTTATATGAGTAAAACAATACAAATATTTTATAAATTCAATCAGTAGTACCAAAAGTTATGAATGTTTAAAGAATAAATCAAAAAATGTTGCTTAGAAGCAAATAGCACTTGGGGGTTACTTGAAGTCACACTGGACCAGGGTAAATCCAAAGTTCAGGACGACCGCGATAGAGGGCAGGCCGGCTACAGGACTCATGTAGGTCTCGCTAAAAGAGTACCTTGGATGGTGCAAGTGTCGACGTCTCAATGCGCCGGTTCCGATCTGCACCGGCGATAGAGGCTTTGTCGACAGACCTATTTATGTTGCAGGCGCTACGGCTTTGTCGAGCTGCCCTGTCTGTTGCTGTCAAACCACACAGTCAAGCGAGGCAATATCATCAATCGGCTCCTGGGGTGAAGGGCAACACGCCGATTCAGATTGACGTAATGTCAGCATTGAGTTTATTTTGATGGATCTGAACAGCGTGAGCTCACTTTCAAGGGCCCAGGACTGGTGTGACACCACTTGGCAGGGCAGGTCTCACATATGGCAGAATGCAGGTGCTGTTGCAGAGCTGTATGAAGCCTTTGACAACCCTGAGACTTAAAAATATGAGGAAAGCCAGCAAGCTCTTGGAGTCACTCTGGGTTCAAGTGAGATGTGTCCAGTCCTTGTCCTCAGCAGGGCAGACTAGCAGGCAGCACAGCAAAGCAGAAATGCAGGTATTTCAGAGCAGCAGTCAAGGAGAGCAGTAATGTATGTAGCACAGCAGTCTTTACTCCTGCCAGAGTTTGTTACAGGTTCAGTTGTGTAATGTTTGATAGGGTCCGAGCCACAGTACACCTAGGTGTGCCTTTGAAGTGGGGGTGATTTCAAAGCAGGCCCTTGAAGTGCACAGGTCCTCCTTTCTTCCCAGCCCTGGCTCCAGACTATCAGTAGGGGGTAATCAGCCTTTCGAGTGGGAAACAGGACACTGCCTATTCAGGTGTAAATGTCCGCTCCCACTCTCTTTTCCTCCCCGGGAAGAGCTATCAGAATGCAGATTAGTTCTGTGTGACATCCACTCTTCCTCTGTTTGTGGCTGTCTAGTGGGGAATGCCCAAAGTGAAGCTGTCACCCACCCCACACATGTCTTGGAGACAGGTTGCCAAGGACACAAAGCAGTTAAGCAGAGAAATGTCCATTTTCGAAAAGTGTGATTTCTAAAATAGTAGTATTAAGTCCACCTTTACCATTAAAGATGATTTATCATTACCATTCCAAAGATAAAAAACATGATGCAGCTACTCCTTTCTAATACAAGTCAAAAGAAAGGAGGGAGGAAGAAGAAGAGTTTCATTCAGCTTCCAAGAGGTACTGGCTGTCTACCAGACAGGGAGGAATGAACCACTAAGTCTCAAAACCAAAGTCTCAGAACCTTTTGTCTCGGAGAACCTCAACTAAAATGTTCACAGACTGTGGTGTATGTAAACTCCCCTTAGTGTTGTTCGGTGGATAGCGTCATCATCTTGTCTAGCAACTTGAGTGTCCTGTTCTGCAAGTGACATAAAAAACCTCCACCAGGAGGGAGACTGCCTGAATGTCAACAGCGGTGAGTGAATTGAAATTCTCCTACCCTGTAGGTGAATCTTTATTAAGGGAAAAGAACAGGATAGGCATAAATCTAAAAACAAATCAGTGATTTGTGAATGAGTCACTGGTGCTCAACACCTAGTGGTCGTTCAACATGTTATGGCCTGGAACAGCCCCTACAGGTCTATGGCCTTCATCAGGACCATGTTTGTTGAGCACAACTACTCACCCATAAGGGTCTTAAGGCACTGGGGGTGTGTGGTGGTTCTCAGGTTCCATCAAGAAGGGTGTATGTCGAAGAGCCAGGTTGTGAGGTTTTTTGCGAAGATGGGGAGCGATGCTATCTGTCTGAGGGGGAGCGGAAGGTCGTTCCAGGCACTGGCTGCGCGGAAGAAGAAGGAGCAGCCTCCTGATCTGGTCTTTCTGGTATGGGGGACCACGGCGTAGAAGAGCTGGGCTGATCGTAGGGTCCTTTGGGGTGCGTGGAATTTGAGTCGGCTGTTCAGGTATGCTGGTCCGGTGTCGTGGAGGGCCTTGTGAGCGAGGTTTAGCATCTTGAAGGTGACTCTAGCTTTGATGGGGAGCCAGTGCAGTGTGCCTAGGTGCTGGGAGATGTGGCAGTGGCTTGGCAGGTTGAGGACCAGTCTTGCAGCTGCGTTTTGGATGTTCTGTTGCTTGAGGCTGAAGTTTTTGTTTATCCCGGAATAGAGTGCGTTGCCATAGTGGAGCCTGCTGGTGACCAGGGCGTGTTTGACGATCTTTCTGTGTTCGAGGGGGATCCATTTGAAGGTCTTACATAGGAAGCGGAGGGTGTGGAAGCAGGATGATGAGACTGAATTGATCTGGCGGTCCATTTTGAGCTCTGAGTCCGGGATGATTCCCAGGTTGCGTGCGTGGTACGTGGGGGTGGGCAGGCTTCCCAGGGCAGGGGGCCACCAGGTGTCATTCCAGGCATCTAGGTTTTGGCCCATGTTGAGTACTTCTGTTTTGTTTGGGTTTAGTTGTAGGCAGCTGTTTTTCATTCATTTGGAGATGGCTTCCATGCCTTCTCGAAAGTTGTGTCTGGCGGTGTTGGGTTCATGGGAGAGGATGAGTTGGGTGTAGTCTGCGTATGACACAATGTTGAGTCCATAGATCTGACGATGGGGGCGAGCGGAGCCATGCAGACGTTGAAGAGCGTAAGGCTGAGGGAGGACCCCTGGGGGATTCCCCAGGTGGTAGGTGTCGGGTCAGAGAGGAAAGGGGGAGTCTGATCCACTGCATTCTGCCGGAGAGGAAGGAGTGGATCCAGTCCAGGCCCTTGTCTTGGATCCCTGCGTCGTGGAGTCTGTGTTGTAGGGTGCGGTGAGAGACGGTGTCGAACGCCGCTGAGAGGTCGAGGAGGATAAGGACTGCTGTTGCTCCTTTGTCCAGTAAGGTAAGGATGCCGTCTGTTGCGACAAGGAGGGTGGTTTCCGTACTGTGTTTTTTTCTGAAGCCGGATTGGAAGGAGTCGAGGATGTTGTGTTCTTCAATGATTTTGGCGAGTTGGCTGTTGATGGCTTTCTCTTTGACTTTCACTGGGAACGGGAGCAGAGAGATGGATCTGTAGTTTTTGAGGTCGGTGGGATCCACCAAGGGTTTCTTCAGGAAGGGGTTGATCTCAGCGTGCTTCCAGTCATCAGGGAACAAGACGGTTACCAGGGAGCGGTTGTTGGTGTGGCAGAGCATTGGTGCAATGGTGTTGGTGGCTCTGTTGAAAATGTGGTGGGGCAGGGATCCGTGGGGGCCCCGGAGTGGATTGACTTAATCGTCTTCAGTGTGTCTTCAGTGGTGAGGGCTGTCCAGTTGTTGATCGCTAGCTTCAGGGTGTCGGGGGTGGTTGGTGAGGGTTCAGGGTGTTGGTTGTCTTCGTCGAAGTTGTCGTAAATGCTCTTGATTTTGTGGTGGAAAAAGGTGCTGAGTTTGTCACAGAGGTCTTGTGCGGGAGAAATGTTGGTGGACTCGCTGGTGGGTAGGGCGAACTCCTTGATGATGTTGAAGAGTTCGTTACTGTTGTGGGCATGAGTGGAGATTCTGTCTTCAATCTCTTTTTTCCTCGCTTTTCTGCTGAGTTCGTGGTGGGCGTTGCAGGCGGCTCTAAAGTTGTTGTGGGCTTCTGTGGATTTAGTGTTCCTCCAGGTCTTTTCGAGCGGCGGCAAGTGCATCTGGACTCTCGAAGTTCGGTGGTGAACCATCTAGTTTTTTTGGCGTGGTTGTTGTTGTTTTTCTTGAAGGGGGCTATGGTGTTGGCGGATCCATCTGTGCAGATTTCGAGCGGCGGTGTTGGCATCGTCGTTTTCCGCGATGGTTAGGGTGGAGTTGCCAAGTGATGAGGTTAGCTGGTTGTCGGTGATTCTGGTCCAGTTTCTTTGTGGGAGCAGGTGCTGGTGTCTTTGGATGGTGGGTGTTCTGAAGGTGAAGTGGACACATCAATGGTCAGTCCATGGGAGTTCGGTGGTGTGCCTGAAGGTGATGGAGTTTCCTATTGTGAAGAGGGGATCGAGGGTGTGTCCTGCTGAGCCTGTGGGTTTGGTCACGATCTGGCGGAGTCCAATGTTGTGGATATTGTCCAGGAGGGATGTGGTGCTAGGGTCCAGTTGGTTGTCGAGGTGGAAGTTGAGGTCTCCCAGTAGGGTGTAGTTGGTGGATGCGATGGCCTGTGGGGAGATGATGTCCATGATGGAGTTGGCGAAAAGTCCGCGGGGTCCAGGGGGTCGGTAGATGAGGGTTCCACGGGGGGTGGAGGTAGGGCTGGCCAGTATCTTGAAGTGAAGGTGTTCCATCAGGTATGACGATGGCGATTCCTCCTCCAGGGCGGGTGGGGCGGTCCTTCCTTGAGATCTTGTATCATTCGGGATTGGTGATGGCGATGTCCGGTCCCGAGGCGGTGTTGATCCAGGTTTCGGTAAATAATGCTCGTCCGAGGTAGTGCTGTCGAGGAGGTCCCAGATTTCGGTGGTGTGTTTGTGGAGGGATCAAACGTTGAGGAGGATGCATTGCAGTGTCCTTGGTTTGGTTGTGTTCTTGCGGCCGAATTGCGCTGGGTCGGTGGTTTTGGCGGTGCTGCTGGTGTGCCGGCTGCGGTGACGGCTGAAGGGTCCGTGGGTGTTGGCCGGTCATGCTAGCTTGCAGTTGTTGTTGCGGCCTGGGTGGAGGGCGTGGAGTGCCGCTTGGTTGTAGTGTTGGCGGTGCAGAGATCCAGGGTTCGTGGCGCTGGTCGCAGTCGGGTCACGGACGGGAGCAGATGGGCTTGCCTTTGGTGCACCAGCCACCATTAAGTAGGGATCGGGGAGGGCTGGACAGCTTGGAGGCGGGAGGGGAGCTGGATTGGGCCGGTCGCACTGGTCGTGCTGGGGGGGCGGGGCTGCGGGGGCAGCAGCGGCGGGGAAAAACAGGCTTCCACTTTACAAGGGACTTGCAAGTAAACTGAAGAGGTCAACTGTGTATACACCATTATTACCATGCTTAGGGGAGAAGCATATGCACTTTAGCACTGGCAAAAAGTGGTAAAGTGCTCAGAGTCCTAAGTCAACAAAAAGGTCAGAAAAAAAGGAGGAGTAAGGCAAAAGATTTGTGGTGACCCTTAAAGGAGGGCCTTTTTCCAACAACTAGAATATTTAATGACTCCTCTTTCAAAGCCTAAGACATGTTTATGGGCGAATTCTACTTTAAAGTGCACTATTTGTACCCATTATTCTGCTAAATGTTCACAGGAGAACACTGTCCAAAATTTCCAGGTAGAAATCTGACTCACACTCTTAACTCGCTTGCTGGGATTCGAGCCAAGTATTACGCCCCATCACTTACTATGGCCACCAGGCATCACTTTGTGTCACTGTAGTACAGAAAAGTATACTGCTATCAACTCCATATTTATCTTAACAGGATACAAATTTTGCAAATGGTTACATAATGGAGCAAATTGTCTCAGCACCAAACGTGTCTTAGGGAATGTACTAAGACTTCAATCTCTCCTCTCGCATTTTGCAAAAAACTTTTTCTTTCATTAAAATGTAAGGATAATTGTTTGATAATTGAAGGCAACTTCCAAAGGAACTCCAGCATCCTTCTCTCAATACCTGGCACACTCTGGACACCTTCTGAAGACATCATTCATACTAGCCGCCTAATGTCTCCTGGCCAGTACTGTGCATTAGTTAGAAGTCCTTTTCTTTCAACACTATGGGGTCTATTCAAGGCTTACCATACTGTAGTTCATACAATGCTCCCTTGCACCTTTAGTTGTGCCTTTAGCCTTAACTAAAGGTGCCAGAACGACCTGCTGATTCCTTGTAACGAGCAGACTAATACAACTTTCATCCAGTTCCCTAACTACATCTTCAGCAACGTTTCTGTAGTGGGCTGCAGACAAGCAGCTCCAAACTTTAGAGTTTAATATTTGTGACCCATTCCAGTAAGGCTTCTGTCTATAAATTAAGCATCCTTGGTCATCGAGACCTGAAATTCCAAATCGATGACTTTGGCTCACTGATGTTATTGTATATATCAGATAAACCTAGGGATAAGAGCCAAATATTTTCAACTACTGAATCCAGAGACATTGCCCTGCCGTTCTCTAATTATTACCTGTAGACTCTTGCCTTGCTACTTATTGCATATATACAACACCAAACGTCTCATGCACATCAATGATATCCATATTTAATAGAAAATACACCTGAACTTGTTTTCCAATGGCCAAATGGCGGAAGTCCAAACACATTCTCTAATTAAATGAAATTAAATCATAAATTCTGCTTTCGAGCTCCACTCCATCCTGTGGGATACCTGTGTCTGGAATTTACACATTGACCACATTCAAAGCCTTTGACAATGGTTTGAAATCTATGCATTTTATTAGACGGATGTTTATTCTACATGCACAAGTTAGCTGCTTTTATGCTTTTCAGTTATTAAGCGATACAAAAGGGGATGTTGGACGGAGCGCATGGGCAAATCAAACACTCACCCCCAGTCAACTGATCTGGGTTTAATACATCACCATTCTTTAACTCACTCTGCCACCCCAGTTCAGACATGGCCATATGCAAATCAGTTTGACCCTGTGCCTCATGGGAACAGTCCAGCCCGAACTGCCAAAACCATGTCTTCCCTGGACCGGAAACTACCCTGCCAACTTAGGGCGAACAAAGCGATACCAAAGGGGATGATGGATGCAGCGATTCAACAAATCAAACACTCACCCCCAGTCAACTGATCTGGGTTTAATCCATCGTCCCTTTTGTATCGCTTTGTTCGCCCTAAGTTGGCAGGGTATGCTCAGACTTGAGTCCCTTGCTCACTTTGCCAGTGGATTAAAGCTAGCCTGGCTGATGATGGCTGAAATGCCATAAACCGGTCCCAGGATGCTTGTTTTCGGTCCAGGGAAGACATGGCTTTGGCAGTTCGGGCTGGACTGTTCCAATGAGGCACAGGTTCAGACTGATTTGCATATGGCCATGTCTGAACTGGGGTGGCGGAGTGAGCTAAAGAATGGTGATGGATTAACCCCAGATCAGTTGACTGGGGGTGAGTGTTTGATTTGCCCATGGGCTCCTTCCATCATCCCCTTTTGTATCGCTTTGTTCGCCCTAAGTTGGCAGGGTAGGCTCAGACGTGAGTCCCTTGCTCACTTTGCCACAGGAATCAAGCTAGCCTGGCTGATGAAGGCTGAAGTGCCAGAAACCGGTCCCAGGTTGCTTGTTTCTGGTCCAGGGAAGGCATGGCTTGGCAGTTCGGGCTGTACTGTTCCCATGAGGCACGGGGTCAGACTGATTTGCATATGGCCATGTCTGAACTAGGGTGGTGGAGTGAGCTAAAGAATGATGATGGATTAAACCCAGATCAGTTGACTGAGGATGAGTGTTTTGTAGTTTAGTTCCTATATTCCCAATAGGCTCTGCGCATTGGAATAACATAAACAACAGTGTAGACGTAGGACTGAGGTCATCTAGGTCTCTACTGACTATGTTAGACTTAATTCGTTTTGCCAGCTAGCTCAGAGGTCACTAGAAACTTTCTCGAATGTTCAGGAAAGGGTTAACCGTCCTGATTTAGACAAAAAGGGATTCGTTTCTGACAACTGCATAAACATGACAACTTTGCTCCCTCCGAATAAAGAGTATATCTCTAGAGTCGTGTGAAAACAATAGACAGCTATTTCACTCAGTCAATCGAGCATGCTTAATTTCACCAGAGTGCAGAGAAATAGAGAGACGGGCGTTTTCAATAAAAGGTGTTATTTTATTGAGCAGTCTTCTTTCTCATGCAAGAGAAACGAATTGCCACAATTGCAATACTTATTATAAAGTAAAGTGTGTACAGTCAAAGTAGTATTATGAAATAATATTGTAAAAGCATTGATATGGTTTCTTAGCCATATGATACTTTAAAATGGATAAAATATATACATACATAAAAACATTGACTAACAAACTCAACTGGTGCTTCTAAGATACGCCTACCCTGGTGTACCTGACCTAAGCCTAATATGTGGGAAGGAGTAAGTAAGTTGCAGTTTTAAGTTAAGTTAGGGTTTTGCCAAGTATCGGAATCAAGAATTCTCTCTAAGGTTTTAATCAGCTCCGTACCTTGGTTATGGAATGAAGGAGGTCTTGTATCTTGCTTCTCAGGACTCAATCTCCCAGCAACCCACGAGGGTGACTTGGGAACCCCGTATCTGGATTTCCTCGGCTGGAGAAAAAGACAGCGTCTCTCTCAGTGCGTCAAAAGGATGGGCATTTTCCTTCGGCTCTAGCAACAGCTGGGCTCCCAGGCAAGTAGAACGTCTCTCTGCTCCCCACCACCGTGTGTTTGCCTAAGGCAACATTGGTATATTTATACCTGAAAGGTGCCGGGTTTAACGTAAGGTTGGACATAAGACGTCACTAAGAACTAATAGTTCTTTCTGGACTCCAGGAGTTCTTGTGCAAATCAAATCAAAAGCAGGGGGAATTCCCGGGCTGCTGGAGGCTTGGTTTGTTTAAAGAACGCGTTGTGCTTTCTAGGAGTCTATGGGAGTAGCCTTGCCGTGTTTTGGACTGCATGGGCTATTACTAAATATGGATGTGATTCGTATGCCTTTATAAGGATATTATTTGTTACAACCACATAAGGGCATGAATCGGGAATATCGAATTAGGGTCCTAGATAGAAATTCCAGTCCAGGGAAGACATGGCTTGGCAGGTCGGGCTGGACTGTTCCCATGAGGCACGGGGTCAGACTGATTTGCATATGGCCATGTCTGAACTAGGGTGGTGGAGTGAGCTAAAGAATGATGATGGATTAAACCCAGATCAGTTGACTGGGGGTGAGTGTTTGATTTGTTGAAACGCTCCGTCCATCATCCCCTTTGGTATCGCTTTGTTCCCTAAGTTGGCAGGGTATGCCCAGACGTGGGTCCTTTGCTCACTCTGCCACTGGATTTAAGATAGCCTGGATGATGAGGGTTATGATCCAAGTCACCCAAAATAAAGGATTTTTCAGGGTGTATTTGGTTATTTTTTAATTTACAATATATCACTTGCACCTAATCACAACCCGCTCTGCTGCAATTGCAGGCGTCATAGCACACCGGAACGGCACTCTGCTGAACTGGTGGGGACCCGATGATGAAGCATGTCACCAACTAGGTTGGTGAGTGAGAGTCCTTCTAAAAACATTTGTGGGTTTCTTTTAGTGTTCTCTTATTCCAAGGTAATCCATGAAATGGCGAAATTCTTCTCCTGAGAATGGTGGGCCGTTGTTCGTCTTTAATGTTTGTGGGGAGCCCCAGGCAGCGAATATGTCATCTAGCACAGGTAGAGTGGCATTTGCTGATGTTGACGATACCTGCCTCACTATCGGGAACCTCGAAAATTCATCAATGACAACCAGCAGGTAGTTTCCAGTCTCCAGAGGTCCATAGAAATCCGCCGCTAGCTCTGTCCATACTGTTTTGGCAGTTCCGACATTTGTAGTGGTGCTGGTTTTGATGGTGGTCCCGTCACTTGACAGACGTGGCAGCGTGTTATTGCTTCTTTCACCATGCCATCAAGTCCTGGGAACCACACCTTTTCCCTCAGCGTCTTCTTTGTAGCTACAATGCCTCGGTGGGACTCATGGGCCAGTTCAACTGTTCGCTTTCTCGACCTGTAGGGTATCACTATCCATGCTCCTCTCATCAGGATGCCATTTTCTGTTTCTGGTAGCTCTTCATTTATTTTTTTGAATGCTAGTAGTTCTTCTTTGATTACCCCCTTTTCTGTGGGACTGTTATTATTTATGTATCTCCATCTTTGTTGTCTCACCACGTTTCGGATTGCTTGCATGGTGGGATCTCTCTTTGTTTCTTGCTCTAGCTCTGCTATTGTTATTGACGTCGGAGTGTTTTGCTTGAGGATGAAATTGAGGTACTCTTCTGCCATGGTCGTGGTGTCCTCTTTGTGGGTCAACCGGTGTTGTGACATGTAGTCTGCGGGATTGTGTTCTTTTCCGGGCTTGAAAACTATTTTAAAGTTGTAGTCCATCAACCGGATTCCCCACCGTTCTATCCGGGGGGGGGTATCTTGGCACTCGGGTTGCCATAGATTGTTATTAGCGCCTGGTGGTCAGTTACTATTGTGAAAGGCTTCCCACAGATAAACATGTGGTAGTGCTCACAGGCCCACACAACCGCCAGACTCTCTTTTTTCGGTTGAGAGTATGCTCTCTCAATGTCCAACAAACTTTTGCTCCCATAGGCCACAACACTCTTGGTGATTCCTTTCCTTGTTTGTGTTGTGCCAGTATCGCGCCCAAACCCACTGGGCTGGTATCCACAGTCAGTTCTGTGCATAAACTCGGGTCAAAGTATGCCAGGTGATCTACAGCTTTCACTGACGCCCTTATCTCTTCGAAAGCCTTGCTGCATTCTGTGGTCCATACAAACGTTTGTCCCTGCTTCCTCAACTCTCGCAGTGGTGTACTCACTGTCGCAAAATCTTTGATGTACCGCGCGCAATAGCTGGCAAGACCGAGAAAGGATCGTACTTCAGCTACATCACTGGGCTGTTTTGCCTTTTCCAGTGTATCTACCTTGCTGCAATCTGGCCTCATTCCTTTTTTCGAGAAGATGTGCCCGAAAAACCCCAACTCTTCCCTTCCTAGTTCACATTTTTTTTCGTTTAATGTTAGTCCGACTTCCTCTAGTTGTGAACAGACTTCTCTCAGTGCCCTGTCGTGTTCCTCATCTGACTTCCCGAACACTAGAATGTCGTAACTATAGTTGAGACTGTTCTTGATTGGTCTAATTATTTGCCTGATTGTCTCTTGGAAAATGTAAGCTGCTGAGGAGATTCCGAAACTCAACCGCTTGTAGCGGAACAGACCTAGGTGTGTCGAGAATGTCGTTATGTATCTTGGCTGTAGGTCAAGTTCTAACTGATGGTATCCCTTGCACAGGTCTAGCTTGGAGAATCGTCTCATTCCCGTCAGGCAGCTAATCATGTCATCCAGATGCGGACCGGGATGTCGTTCTCTTTCGATGGCTGTGTTCGGGATCCTCATGTCAACAGATATTATGATCTGTGAGGTGTCCTTCTTTGGTACGGCTACTGTCTATGATACCCATGGTGTTGGTCCTTCAGCCGGCTCAATGATGTCTTGATCCAGCAATGACTTGATTTATTCTTCCACTTGCGGTTGTAGGTGTATCGGTACACATCTATGATGCTGAGCAACAGGCCTGACTGCTTTGTTGATGTGCAGTGGGATCTGTCGCCCTTTCAGTTTTCCTAGTCCTTTTGTTAAATTCGGATACTCTCTTAGGATGTTTCCGTTTGTCGGACATGTGTTAGGTCATCTCCAACAGACCCATTACTTGTGCCGTGACGTTGCTTAGTAAACATGGTGCTAGAATGTCCCCTCTTAGCACGTGAATCTCCTCAGTGATCGTTCTGTTCTTATATGTCAAAGTGTCTGTAAATTTTCCCAGGTTTGTTACTGGTCTTTTCGCACCCGAGGTGAACACTTCTACTCTGGATGGTTGTAGGGGTGGTTTCCTCTTCATTTTCTCATATTCCGTGGCGCACATTATGTTGCACATGGCGCCACTGTCTAGTACAAATTCCGCTTGGTGAGGCCCTACATCTATGGTCACGGATGCTGTTTTCTGTATTGTCTTCTTGTCTACCAGCCGTATGCTTTCTTCACTTTTTTCTTCAGCTGTGGACATGAGGTATAACCGCTCTACTTTTTCTTCTGCTTCTTCTTCTTCTCCTGACTCTAGCGAAGAGCTCCTTGTTGTTGTTTCCATGTGCCGTACATGCCGGTTCGTCGACACTCGTGGTCTCCCTGGTCTACCTCTTTCATTTTTGAACTGCATGCCTTGGCACATGCTGGCAAAATGATTGTTTCTATTGCATTTTTGGCATGTTTGACTGAATGCTGGGCATGCACCTCGGTGTGGAAATTCCAGCCCGCTTCTGTAGCACTGTGATCCTTGTTGTTTCTTTGTCAGTTGTTCATTTGACCCCTTCATCAAGTGTCCTGATCGACCATTGTCTCTTATTCTGTGAGCTTGTTCAACACGTCGTTCCATTTGTCTTGCATGTGCCATCGCTCTTGCTTCTGCTCTTGCCAGTTCTAAGATCTTTTCGAGTGTGGTCAGCTCTTTTAGTATTCTTGTGCGAAAGTCAGTGTCTCGACATCCTTCTATTATTCTTAGGCGGATGGCCTGCTCATTGTCATATTTCTCTAACTCACAGTGGGTGACTAGTTTTCTTAGCCTAGTTGCGAAATCATCTAGTGACTCATCAGGCTGTTGAAATGGTAGGGTGTTAAAATATTGATTACAAAAATATAGCTGACATAAATATAGTTGTAAAAATATCGTTTACAAAAATATCGACACCCTATACTTAAACAGGTAAGTACATAAATATCTACTCAAAAATATCGTTGTAATTAATATAGATGTAAAAAATATCGACTTTTTAAATTATTAAAATTACATTAAGTAATAAATATATATAAGTACTATTAACAAAATACATTACTTTACTTTTATTTTTTAAATATTTAAAACAAATTAACTACACTTTTTCATTATAAACTTAATAAATGTGTACATATACATATATTTAACACATTACTTTATATAACAACAATAATACATACATATAATTAAAATATACAATATATTATTAGTTAAAACATTTGATAGCGTAGGTGTAAAAATTACTATTCCCACTCCAGAGGGTGCAACAGTAGGGAAAGCGTTGGATAGCGTAGGGGTAAAAATTACTATTCCCACTCCAGAGGGTGCAACAGTAGGGAAAGCGTTGGATAGCGTAGGGGTAAAAATTACTATTCCCACTCCAGAGGGTGCAACAGTAGGGAAAGCGTTGGATAGCGTAGGGGTAAAAATTACTATTCCCACTCCAAGGGGTGCAACAGTAGGAAAAGCGTTGGATAGCGTAGGAGTAAAAATTACTATTCCCACTCCAGAGGGTGCAACAGTAGGGAAAGCGTTGGATAGCTTAGGGGTAAAAATTACTATTCCCACTCCAGGGGGTGCAACAGTAGGGAAAGCGTTGGATAGCGTAGGAGTAACAATTACTATTCCCACTCCAGAGGGTGCAACAGTAGGGAAAGCGTTGGATAGCGTAGAGGTAAAAATTACTATTCCCACTCCAGGAGGTGCAACAGTAAGGAAAGCGTTGGATAGCGTAGGAGTAAAAATTACTATTCCCACTCCAGAGGATGCAACAGTAGGGAAAGCGTTGGATAGCATAGGGGTACAAATTACTATTCCCACTCCAGGGGGTGCAACAGTAGGGAAAACATTGGATAGCGTAGGAGTAAAAATTACTATTCCCACTCCAGAGGGTGCAACAGTAGGGAAAGCGTTGGATAGCGTAGAGGTGAAAATTACTATTCCCACTCCAGAGGGTGCAACAGTAGGGAAAGCGTTGGATAGCGTAGGGGTAAAAATTACTATTCCCACTCCAGGGGGTGCAACAGTAGGGAAAGCGTTGGATAGCGTAGGGGTAAAAATTACTAAATGTATTTAGTTATTTATAAAATAACAAATATTTATTTTTATTTATTTAATCATTAATTAAATAATTAATCAATTAAAATGTAATTAATTTACTACATTTTCACTAAAAAATTCCAGTACACACACCTAAAATTAATTAAAAAAATTAACATAATTAATTACATAATTATTATTAATCAATTAACTAATTGAAATTAATTAACTATTATTTATTACACTATTTATATTCATTTAAAACATTAATTAATCTAATATTTTATTATATTTAAATTACTTCCCACCCTACTCCCCTATAAACCCACAACCCGCTACGGAACTATTAATACTAAATTCAACATAAAATACATTATTAACTAATAAAATACTACAAAAAATACTACTTTGACTACAAATAATCATTAAAAACACTACATTACTTATAATTATTTAAAAAACGATATTTTTGTAAACTATGTTTTTGTAAACGATATTTATTACAACTATATTAATGTAATCGATATTACTTACCTGTCTGTCGATATTCTGGTCAGACTATATTTTTGTCATCGATATTTCTCGCTGTAGATATTTTTGCAGCGATATTCAGGTAAGTCGATATTTTTGCAACGATATTCCCGTTCTGTACCGTTGAAATGCTATGTTGAAACTGTACCTTTCAAAGTCAATATTTCTCTGGGGGTCAAATTTGTTCGTGAGGCACTTGATCAGTCCTTTGTATGTGCTTGTTTCGCTTGTTGGTAGGGTTACTAAGAGGTCATCTACCTCATCTCCCACCAGGTTTAGGAACAGTCCTAGTTGTTTGGCTTCTACCACATCTGTGGCTTCCACGTATCTCTCAAACTTAGTGATCCACTTTTCCCATCTTATTCCTACCTGTGACTCGGACACACTAAGTGGAAGTGGTCTGCGATACTGTGCGCTTGGTCTTGTCTCAGCCATGTTCTTTTTCACTTTATTTCTGTTTCCTTTGTTATGCCCCTGTTATGCTCCTTCTTTCTTCTTTCCTTTTCTGTTTTTTTTGGCTTATTTGTGCTTTGTTCTTTGTTTCCCTTTGTTTTCCTTTATTCCTTATTTTCCATTTATTATTTCCACTTTTGGAATGTTTGTCCCTTCTTTCTTTTCTTTTCTCCTCTGTTTGCCCCTGTTATGCTCCTTCTTTCTTGCTTTCTTTGCCTCTTTTTCTTTATATTTCCATTAGTTTCTACTTAGCCTGGCCTTAAAATGGCTGCTCTGCTGTTTTCTATGCTCTTCTGCTCAATTGTCTTATTTTAAGATGGCCGCCGAAGTTCTCGCGAGATTTCGCGATCGGAATCTCGCTCCCATGAGACTTCGCGATCGAAATCTTGCTTGCCTGACCTCAAAATGGCCGCTTATCTTGTTTTTGCCTCTGATTGGCCCAGCCGCCTGACCTTAAAATGGCCGCCGAGACTCTCGCAAGAGCTCGCACCACTATTTTGAATTCACGCGCTTGCTCTTTGCGCTTACCGCGGTCAGCTGAATCTTTCCTCGTGGCGGTTGGGGTGGGCTCCCGTGTCGCTACTTCTCCTTACTTCTATATTTTGAGATTTCTGCACATCCAGGGTGAGCTCCTAGTTACTTCCCAGTAGCAGTCAATGAAATCCGCGTCGATCCGTGCGCCGATCCGTCACGCACCTTCGTCGCCAGTTGTAGTGTTCTGCCGGACGCCGGGGGTCACACCATGCACATCACGCAGGTCAGTGGTTCACATCTTTATTCATTTGGTATACAACGGATGCTATGCACGCCTGTCCTGGTCACTAGTCCTGGTCACTTTGCCGTCCCCCGCCCCCTTGACCGGATGTGGTGTCCGGTGACCTGTACCCGTCCACCAGGACCCACAGGGTCCTAGCGCTATGCTGTCGGGCCACGACACCTGCACTGCTGCTCCGAGCATCGTTCTGTGAAAGTGGATAGCTGTGTTCTTAATAATAGTAGACAAAGAGTTCAAATGGTCTCTAGGATGGCTGTGAGTGAGCAGCAGAGGAGGAAGTACGTGCCTTTAGCCACATATCTGAAAGGCAGGTTCTGGTAAGCCCTAAATCAACTCATTGCAGATTAATCCACCACAGCCAAACACAACCAACCACATACTGAGAACCATGTCCATGCCATGAACATGCTACTCGGCATCATGACCCGGCCTTCATACTATTATGAGCCAGTCAAATGTCCTCAAAGAAGTGAATTCTAGGGCAAACTCTGTAATTTAAAAGGCAATCTGCAAACAAGTGGGAAAAACACCAAGTACTCATCCAACTGAAGGGTTCCACTTAGTAATGAACAAAATGTGAGGGTAGGGGGGGTCAGAGAAACACGATTGGGCCAGCCTGATGCAACAAAAAAGTGGCCAGTTTAAAAACAAGCATTAGCAAAGCCAATGCGTCTAGCTCTTGGGTGAGCTAATGACTTTGGCAATCGGTGGGGGTGACTCACAGGGGTTGGGTAAGGAGTGGATAACAGGATTATTTTAAAACAGCTTAAAGGAGCCAGTGCTGGCAGCTTCATGCCATTTCTAGGACAAGATCGCCGAGACGGGGAGCTGGGGAGGTGGGAGAGGAAGAGAGTAAAGAGGTGGGTATGGGAGACAAAATAATGCGAAGGAGGAAGAAAGCAAGAGAAGAGAAAAGGGGAGGAGACAAAGAAAAAGAAAGCATGGATGTTAGGGGGAGAGAAAAATATTGGAAGTGGATTAAAGGAAAGGAAAATTATAGGTAAGGAAAGTATTGGAGTGTGGCATTGGAACAAAGCTGTTGTCAAAAACAAAAACAACCCATTTTGACAGCAGCATCATACAATGATAAAGAGACACTAAAGAGACACTAGGGCATGTGGGAGGGGGGACAGGATGAGAATAAACAGTGAAGGGGTGGGGATAAGTAAAAAAACAGCATTGGCATAGCCAATAGGTCTCTCTCGCCTTTGGGAACTTATAAGTGTTTAGCCAGAGCATTTGGATCTGCCAATGCCTTTAAGCTATGTAGTAGAGCAGCGTACTGCTGTGCAGCATGTTGAAAAGTTATATTAAAAAAGTAGTATATGCATTTTTGTTACCTTCGATTCTGTTTTGTTTTGCTTATAACCTTTGTGGAAGAGGTGTCGTGCAGCGGCCAGGGTGACTGATGCCGGATGCTGGGAATCACGGTTGAATCCCGGTCACCAGCAGCAGGGGTCTGCCCAGCACCATATGACTCTGGGCAATAGCTTGCTTAATCTTCCCGACGGCCCTGTAGTGTCCTGCGAGACACGTTCTAGTGTCTCGCCAGGCACTGGTTTAATAACCACTCCCCCTATAGGAGTGGGCACACCCACCCCACACCCATCCACCACCGGCGTCAGGAGTGACGTGACCCGGCTAATAAATGGGCCCGGGTGCACGTGCTCGTGGCCAGTTACTAGACGAAAGTCATCTAGTGTCTGTGTCTGTGTTTGTTCCCAGATGTGGGCCTGAGGCCCAACATCACACTGGTGACGGGGGGTCCCAGCCTCCGTGCACAACGGCTGCATCTGCCGCGCCGTGGATGGAGTAATGCAGCCTACAGCACCGGCATCTGCCTGCTTGCACAGCCAGCGATTACCCTACAGAAGAGACCACTAGGAGGCAGGAGTTACGAAAACTGCGGTCTCGGAGAGCCCCTGTGGATAGCACCATGCTGCCAACATTGCCACCCCTTCACTGAGGAGATCGGTAAGGCGAGGAAGAGTAGCCTGGTCACTGCGACTAGCAGCGTGCTCACTTGAGCCCGCGCAGCACAGACTGGAAGGTGGTGAGTGTCTACGCCAACCCCCCCCCACCCCTCGCCTGCACAATACCAGCGACCGTCCAAGAGCTGCCGAGGCCACACCGGCACGGAGCGACACCCAGAGCATGTAGAGTTTCACAGCCAGCCCGCGTGGAAAGGTACCAAGGCTGCTGCTGTCTGCTGGAAAGCCTACACCTGCGCAAGCCGGGCCTCGGAAAACTACATGACGCGCGGCCCGCGCTTAGAGCACTCCGTCACTGCCAAAAGCCGTCCAGCACATGTGCGCCGCCCCTACTGTGCCCCCCTACCTTCATAGAGTGATCAGTACGGTTTGGAGGTAGGTGCTTGGCCGTAGGCCCAGGGAAGCCAGCAAATGCATGGACCCAGTGCCGAATACCGCCAAGACCAATGCCAAGTCCCAACAGCTGAGGGGAGAAAGTGTAGCTACCCTGCAGGCTTCCACAGGCACCTGCATTCGGTGGGCAACCTCCTGCCTGCATCGTCAGCCCTGCGTGGCAGGCCGTTGGAAGGAAAGCTGCTGTTCTGCACTGTGAGAGCATAGAGAGCGCCACCTAGTGGCCAGCAGTGCAAACCACACCCGCCAACACCGCAATGAGCCCTACACTAGCCCTGTCAGCACTCTGTAGACTGCTGCAGACTAGCTAAGTGAATGCCAGCCAGAAGCAAACTACAAGGCCCTGCACCTTAGGCATGGTGCTGCCACCCGGTGACTGTGAGAGACAACACACCCACCTGCACATAAAGACCGGAGATCCCAGCCTGGGACAAAGAAGAAAGCAGACACTCACACACAGGTCAAGACCAGGGGGAACATGCAAAGCACTCCAACAGCCAGTTGCCCCAATGAAGAGCCTCTAATTCAAGCTGGGAGTGAGACTCTCTACAAGGAACTGGCTAAGCTGTCACCTAAGGGCCACTGAGAGACACCGCGTAATCAGCAAAGCAACCACAGCACAGGTGGCTGCAGGGCCATCTAATGACTGCTCAGGAGTGTCTCCAAAACCCATGCCCAAGTGCTGCTGCCAACAGTTGGAAGAGGGAAGACTACAAACCAACACCAGCAAAGGGATACCAGGCCCCATGACTGCCTCAGCACAGGAAAGTCCCAAAGAAGCAAAACACGACCATTAACCCAGGCAGCACCACGGACCAGAGGAGAGACCCTGACGCCTCACTACCCGGCCAGAAGCAGCAGGATCAGCAAAAGGAGCCAGCAAGTACAGGGAGAGACTTACAAACCCCGCAAAGAGCGGAAAGAAGCTCAGAGCTACGCACGGACAGCCACCACCAACGAGAGTTGAGGACCAGCCAGAACAGCAATGTCTCAAGGTCGCTATCCCGGCTAATAGCTCAGGAGCGGAGGAGGTGGTGTATCACTAGCCCCTCCTGGTACACAGACCTAGTCGCAAGCTACGCTACCGGCACACGAAGCGCCAGAGGAAGGAGTCCAAACAGAAAATGCAAAGTCAGAAGCACGCAGAAAACTGCACCAGTGAACCCGACAGCACGGGCAGGTGCCCGAGAGAGAGTGACATCTCCACAAAGAAGCACTGCTAGAACAAGCAGGGAGAACCCACACATCTCCGTAGAAACAACAGCAATAGAGCCCAGACTGGGCCAAAATACAGCAGTCTAAGTCAAACGGCATCCCTGCTCCTGACTGCAGAAGCCATGGGTGAAGATCGATATCAAGTGTCTTTCCTCACACCGCCTCAAGACGGAGTCGGCAGTGGACCCAAGCCAGGCCAGAGAGGATCCACACACTACGTGTCACGCCGTCACTGAAACTCAACCTTAGCAAGGCGGAGGCACAGGGCTACCAAGTCCCTCCTGACAACCAACTCTCTCAGCACGTCACCAACACCTGTCATCCTGAGTCACCACATGGCTGGCAACCGCCATCACGCCAGCCATCACCACATGCGTCAAACACCACTCCCAGAGTATCGATTGACTGGAGTCACATGCTGTTGCCACACCAGCCGAGAGAAGAGACCAGAGGCTACTTGTGAACCGGGCACACCCCTGAACCGTGGTAGCGAGAGCAAGCATCGGCCAAAACACCTCCACCCTAGAGGGTTGTGCGTGAGACCAAGCAACGGCTCCTAGGTGGTCCTGCAGCTGCCCCAGTCGGCAAACAAGTGGACCCAGCATAGCCTTCCTGCAGTCCCGCAGCAACCCCGGCAATGGGCCTCTCCAGACGGAAGAGTGAAAAGAGACTTTGCCCCACCGACGGCTCAGTGGTTACAGCCAAAAGGGTCCACAGAGACAATGATCAGGCAACACCTCCACGAACCGTCACTGTGAACTCCGTCCATGCTCATGACGCATCCCATTGAAAGAACTGTTTGATTTCACCACAGAACATCACCGACGTCAACAAAAGGGAAGTCATGCAAGACATGCCATC
Organism: Lissotriton vulgaris; assembly: GCF_964263255.1. Lineage (NCBI taxonomy): Eukaryota > Metazoa > Chordata > Amphibia > Caudata > Salamandridae > Lissotriton > Lissotriton vulgaris. The sequence goes on along the minus strand of NC_141694.1, from coordinate 790,421,750 downwards.
ACAAGTGAACTGTCGCCCTGCAGTGGACGTCTCCAAGCCAGCGGTCGTGTCCTGAACAGTTCAGGTTAAACTACGAGTGCCAACCGGGAAGGTCCTGCTGCAGAGTAATCAGCCCACGTCTGGTGTCTTCCTGACACTTGTCTCAGAAGACTGATGGACTCTGTGGTGTTTTAGTTAATTGTCTTGTCCCCACACGGTGGACCAACAGTTTCTTTGTTCTTAAATAAAGTTGGAAAGGAATGTAGTGTCCTGCGAGACACGTTCTAGTGTCTCGCCAGGCACTGGTTTAATAACCACTCCCCCTATGGGAGTGGGCACGCACACGTGACGTGACCCGGCTAATAAATGGGCCCGGGTGCACGTGCTCGTGGCCAGTTACTACACGAAAGTCATCTAGTGTCTGTGTCTGTTTGTTCCCTGATGTGGGCCTGAGGCCCAACATCACAGGCCTCCAGCGCTGGGAAACCTAGGGTAGCTCTGCGCTTTACAAATACAGGTTTATTATTTATTATTATTATATTTTGCAAAGCTCTCTGATACCCTCGGTGGTCATGTTCACGCTATATCAAACGTTAAACATAAATAAATAATTAATTAATGGGCCGCAGAAGCTGGCTTGCAATATTTTCAAGCACGGACCGAGAAGAGGCGAAGAAGATGTCACTGGCCATGGGAGATGTGTGGCATGCGTCGGGGAAGGCTCGAAGAAGTTGAGTGAGCTGGTGTGAAAGGAAAAAAAAAACATTTCTTGGCTAGCCGGCTGCTCGCAGGCACGTATTAACAAGCCAGGAGAAATTATCTGCTGGTGGTAGGCAGGGCAAATGACACAGCGAGGTGTACAGTGAGGTGAAACCAGTGCGAGGAATCAGCCGAGCAGCTTGTTAATCCCCGCAGTCGTTCCCGAACACAAGAGATCGTTTTGTGACTGCCAGACGGTGACGGGTGTGCCTTCATTGGAGATAAATCAAAGCACGGAGCATCGGCAAACATACGGCCTCTTTCTTTTCAGGATATGGACCGCACCAAAAACTAACAAGGTACAGTTGACTTCCGAACCATGACGTGTATACAGTAGTATGGGAATGCATGCATTTTGCGTAACGGGGAGGGAGGAGTGTCATAGATAGGTTTGGAGACTCCGAGGAAGGCACACACAGTAGCGTAACGCAAAATGATTGGCCACCCGGCAGAATGTAATAGACCCCCACCCCCTCCCCAGTCCATATATCGAGCGTTTGTGTATTAAGCTTGGGATATGTGGGGCCCCTTGAGGAAAAGGGTCCTCTTGAAGGGTTGCCCCCCCCCCTCACGCCGCAGGGCTCGTGGCCGGGTTACGTCACTGAACACAAATTTAATGAACTGTAAATGTGTTCTCTGGGCATGTGGTACCCGCCCAATCCCGGATTTCACGGCTCATTTGTAAAAGCCACGTGGAAAACAAGGAAAGGGCAGTAAACATGTTACATAGTCACAGCCCTCTTCGATAGATCGCTCGGACGACAAGTCTGGCATTATGCGATTTGCAGCACGCGACCCTGGTAATACTTTACAGACTCTTCCCTCGCTGCCCGTGTGACTGCTTTTTCCAGAGAGGCAAGGAAAAGCAATACTTTTAAAGTATTATAGTTATAGTTAGTTACCTTAGGACACGAATCTTTTGTCTTTTGCCGGTTTTATGTCCAGCATATAGATGCACTGAGATGGCGGATATGTTCCGCAACCAGAGCTGTGTGTTGTTTGCATCCAAGTGCGCATGTTTGAGTAATGCTTATGTGTATGTATGACTGTGGATGTGTGTGTTTTGCGTGTTTGTATATTTGCTAGTGCGGCTGTGTTTATGTTTATTTTGTGTGTGGGTATGTGTATATGGTTGAATATGTGTGAGGCCCCTTATTTGAGAGTCTGGATCCGGGCACCTCTGCTCACCTCATAATATATGGCCGAGTGTCCGCAGGGCTGTTAAATCGCCACCTTGACCCAGGCGGTATTTTATTGGCATTCATTGCCAGCCAGTCAGTGCCTTGGTCAAACATACATGGGAAGTAAGCAGTGGTCGAAGTAGAGGGGATCTGAGGGACACGACATGCCCATACTTTTTAGGTCGAGCCCAAGCCAGCGTGCATGCGCTGCTCTGGCAATCTGCTGTAGTGGAGTAAGGAATAGAAGCCTCGCCCACTCTCCGCCCATATTTGCCATTGGCTTGTGTCATTGCCGGTTCTTAACCCCTTCCGTGCTCCTGTCGGCCGTTGGCCGTCGCAAGCACTACCTGGCTGGTGCTGCGAAACGGCCAACGGCCGAAGCGCCCCCCCCCCCCCCACTCTTAAGAAGGCCTGCACTGCGCCGAAATAACAGCCGCGGTAAACAGGTTAATACTGGCTTCTGATTCATAAATAGGCTTGTTATTCCCTCCTTAGTACCACCTCCTCTTCATTTGTCACCTCCCTTGGCAGATGGCCCCTTTATTTCGGTTGTTACACAGTAAATGTTATTTAGATTTTCTTTATCCAGTTTCTCTTACTGCAGGCACAACGTGCTTTGGTGCCTTCTTTAAAAAATGTCCGTGCCTCCCGTTGTCCGTGCTTTCTTTACCCCGCCACACCTCCGCCATCCCTCCTGTTGTCGTGATGCCTACCATTTGCAATAGGTCTCGCATTTAGGCGAGTTTGAGCTATTTTCATTGTAAATGACAATGTCTTTTAGTTATGTTTTGCTTTTTAAAACATAAAAAAAGCGCATAGTCATTTACAATGCCAATAGCTTAAACCTGCGTAAATGCGACACCTATTGCATTGCAAATGCTTGTAAGCTTTCATGAACTGCTCTTGGCAAATAACAACATTTGGATATCTACCAGTGCTTTTGTGTCGCTGTTCCTTTAAACTAAACAAGCACTTGCTTCAAGTGGAGGTTGTAGTGTAACATGTTGATGGAAGTGATATGTGAGTAGATGGAATTGTGGGGTCCGGTTCAATTTTCACATCCCAAAAATGGCGGCGACCTCGGCGGGTATGGCAGGGATGCTGTGCAAGTGGCTGACGACTGTCCTGCAGGGCTGGGGAGCAAGAGCCCGGGGCCTGTGCGTCGATCCTGGGTAGGAGAACATAACATTCAACTATGCTGAGGACACGTCATAACAGCGCAACTACAGAAAGGCGATGTGCACCCGTACATCACTCCGTTTGTCTTGAAGCCGAGAGTGACCCTACCACTCTGTCACAGCGCCTCTTTTGTTGCTCACTTACTACCCGTACATGCTGCTAAGTTGTCTCTCCCTGCCCTATTACCTCTTACGAACCAACTACTATCCCCGGACGTTTCTCTACCATTATAGATAACGTAATTGAGTCTGTTAAGGTGATACTATTAACACATTCTGTGAGATGCTGAGTCGTAACACTGGCAATAACTATTGCTGGTGTTCTCTGCCTTTTAAGTTCATTGAAATATTGAAAACTTTGAAGGCCGAAGTGGAGAAGGGTTCCATGTGAACAGCAGTTGAACATGGGTCAGTCGGTCCTAAGAGATGGGCGAGCGCCATTCGGAAGGGACGGGCGATGGCCTCCGTTGCCCTCGGCCGATCGAAAGGGAGTCGGGTTCAGATCCCCGAACCCGGAGTGGCGGAGACGGGCGCCCTCGCGGCGTCCAGTGCGGTAACGCAAACGATCCCGGAGAAGCCGGCGGGAGCCCCGGGGAGAGTTCTCTTTTCTTTGTGAAGGGCAGGGTGCCCTGGAATGGGTTCGCCCCGAGAGAGGGGCCCGAGCCTTGGAAAGCGTCGGGGTTAAAAAAAAAAAAAAAGAAAGAAAAAAAAAAGAAATATTGAGCATGGGCATGAGAGATTACATCAACAGAGGCAAGCATCTGTTATTTGCCTGTATTTTCACTGCCCTCCCTGCTTCACAAAGTTTGCCAAGCTTCTTGCCCTTTCTGTTTCACCCTACCCTTTTTCCTACTAGGGCGGTCTGGAATAAAAATGTATTGGGAAATCAGGTTGCTGACCCCCTGCTATCGGAACTCAGAGGTGGCAACTTTGTACAGGTAGATGCAGGATCAATCAATAAGGGGGTTATGAAGCACACTACTCACTGAGAGGGTCTCAGGGTGCTGTCTGGAGGGGAGGTGGGGGGGGGGGGGGCAGCTCCAATCAGTCAAAATGCCAGGTCTTGATGGTCCTCCTGAAGATGTGCAGAGTGGGTGCATGTCTGAGGTGGATCCGGAACTCGTTCCAGGGCTTTACTGCGACATGGGAGAAGGCTCTTTCACCTGTTCTGGCTCTGCTCATGCATTGGGTTTCGGTGAGGGTGAGGTCGGCGGATTGGATTTTTCTCTTCAGTACATGGAAGGCGATTCTTTGGTTGAGGTATTGGGGTCCGATGTTGTGGAGGCATTTGTATGCATGGGTGAGTATCTTGAAAGTTACTCTTTCTCGACAGGGAGCCAGTGGTCTCGCAGCTGAGGGGTGATGTGTTCATGTCGGGGACACCTAGGACAAGTCTGGCTGTGGTGTTCTGTATGGTCTGCAGCCTGCAGAGCAGAGATTTGTTGATACCGGTGTAACAGGCTGTAGTATACCCACAGGCCGGTGTATAACCGGGGTTAAACCGGCCTACACAAGATTATACCTGGGTATATTATGGCCTGGGCCAATTTAAACACTGGGGTATATTATGGCTAGGGGAGCTCTTGTGTGCGATGGCGAGTCCTCCTCCTGGGTGCTTGGGGTGGTCCTTCCTCTGGATCTTGCATCAGTCGGGGATGGCGGTGGCGATGTCAGGGAGGTGGGGTTGGCCCATGTTTCCGTGAAGAAGGTCGGATCCACAAAATTACAGATTAGTTACATTATTAGACAATGAAGCACATTTTTTTGCTGGCTTGTTATTGGAGGATCTCCAGGCATTAGCAGAAGAAAAATCTGTAATTCCCCAACAACAGACTGGCTTCATAAAATGTGTCGGGACAACGACAAACATACTAAGCATGGCTCTGCTTATGGATAATGCTGAGGCCACACAGTCGCCTCTATTTCTATGCTTCATTGATTACAAAGCCGCCTTCGATCATGTCAACCGCAGCAGACTGTGGTCCAAACTACACAGCTGGGGACTTCCACAGCCTTTACTCAAATTAATAATGAATCTACATACGAACACGTGGCTACAGGTGAAGCTGGGAAATGGAACGCATCTGTCAAGGCGCATACCTACGTAAAAAGGGTTAAAACAGGGCTGTGTTTTGACACCCACCCTTTTCAATCTGTACATTGCTGATTTAGTCCCGCTACTAACATGCCCCAAAATTAGGAGATATTTCCTTACCTTGTCTCCTCTATGCAGATGACATAGTCCTGATCAGCAAAACAAAAGTAGGGCTACAATATCTCTTAAACACAACGCGGGATTTCTTTCAAGCAAATGACCTGACGATTAACCTTGGCAAAACAAGAACAATGACAATCAGGAGAAAAAGGCATCAAACTGCTGCCTGGTTCTGGGGTGAGACCAGAATAGAGGACACAAATGAATACAAATATCTAGGCCTGAAGTTGGATACAGGCGGACGGTTTGTGGCACAGAAGAACAGCATAAGGCACAAAGGTCTAGCATTAGCAATTTCCCTAAAAACACGAAACTCCAAATTAACAGGCCCATCAATCCTACCACTCGTCGAGGTTGTTCGGGCAAAACTCCTGCCAACAATCACCTATGGCAGTGAGGCACAGAAAGGGAAGGACGCGTAAACATTCAATGCCACAGTAACAACGGCATATAGGGTCATCTTTGGGCTTCCGAAATACACTTCACCCGCCCAAATCAGACTTGAATTTGGCGTTCTGAAACAATCACTTGCTAGACAAGGGGCCTTTATCATCACTTGGGACAAAGTGCGAAGAGCAGAATGTGGCACGCTAAACGAACAGATGTGGAAGGAGCTACAATCGCACCCCGCATTACCAGCCGCTGAATTTCTACATAGCAGTCTACATAATTTGGGGCTAAACCAGCTTTGGGAAACACCGACAACCACCCCTACTTTCAAAAAATTAGTGTGGAAGACTGTGAAACTCCTTTCATGGCTGGAGGACAAGGATGCACTATCAAAGAGATCCCACGGCTGGATGATCCTGAATACCTACACGAAGCCGGGCATACAAACCTACTTCAACTTGGGTTAGGATAAAAATATAAAAATTGCTTTTATGAGATATAGGCTCGGACTGCTCCCTTGCACCAAGCATCTCCCTCCCTGGCTTCGGATCCAAGCTGGCTCTGCGTGCCGCTTATGTGGATCGGCTCAGGAAGACATGCTGCACCTACTATACTCCTGTAGAGAGCTTACAATGGAACAAAAGAAATGTCTGAAACAACCTTTCAATCAACGAGGGATCCGCACCAGGAGGCAAGCTCTGCTAGCATGTTTTGAATCGAGCAACCCACAATTGAACTGCAGAACAGTAAAATATCTGAGTCTGTGCGGCAGCAAAATGCCAGAAATACCGACAATAGGCACCTAACCAGAAATAGCATTTTTATAAATGGAAGGGGTCTGCAAACACTCTGAGTATACGATTTGGGAACTCAGACAATATGGCTTTTTAGATACAAGAGTTTTATTTATGCACATGATAGTTTTTAAATGAGTACATTTTTTTTGTATTGCAATGGTTTTCATTAACTATGCAAATAAATTAAACCTGAAACTTGAAACCGTGAAGAAGGCGACGTCTGGCAAGAGGGTGTTGAGGAGGTCCCAGATCTCTACTGTGTGTCTGTGCATGCAGGGAGTGCATGTTGAGGAGGATGCATGTCAGGGCTTCGGGGATGCTGGTGTCCGGTGCGGGGACGTCAGCTGTGGAGGTGCGGAGGGTGAAGGTTTGTCAGCAGTGTCAGCAGGAGGAGTGGCCATGGGTGGTGGGCGACGTAGACAGTTGGCAGTTATTACTTTCAGGGTCAAGTGCGAGGAGGGCAGCAGAGTCGTAGTGGTAGGTGGTTGGAGAACCAGGGTCCTTGGAGCTGGTTTCAGTCTGGTCACAGATGGGCACAGACTAGCTTGCTTTTGGCGCGCCTTCAGCACGCCAGCGGTGCACCTGCTGCGGTGGCCGCCATTGAATAGGGAAGGGGGAGGGAAGTGCAGCTGGGAGGCAGGAGCAGGAACCGGCACAGGGTAGGGGCTGCGGGGGCAGCAGTGGCGGGGAAGAGGATGGCGAAAACGGGCACAGAGAACACAGACAAGGGCACAAATAACAGGCAAAATAAACAGAGGCACAAAATTACAGGAAAACGACAGAGAAAGACAGAAAACAGGCACAAACACAAGACAGACAACAGCGGACCTGCAGAAGAGCAAGGCACTCCACCTGGACCACCAGGGATGAGGCGCAGGCAGGAGCCTGCGGGTGGAGGAGGGCCTCGAGCACCTACCTGTACAGGATAGCGGCAGTCGCACAACAGCAGAGCTGCTGGGGTAGAAAGCAGGTCTCTGACCAGGAGATCAGAGGTCTTGCTTAGACATCCGAGCAGCGGCTGCCATTAAATAGGGAAGGGGTAGGGAAGTGCTGCTGGAGGTGGGGGTGGGAACCGGCAGGGGGAGGGGCCATGGGGCAGCAGCGGCAGAGAAGAGGATGGCAAAAACGGGCACAGAGGACACAGACAAGGGCACAAATAACAGGCAAAATAAAAACAGGCAAAATAAACAGAGGCACAAAATTACAGGAAAAAGACAGACCTTTCGGGTGGAAGCAATTAGTGGTTGGGGGAACATTGGGGGTGGGAGGAAGGGGCGTTCAGTGAATTGTGACTGAATACCTTATTCATAACAGTTGAATAAAAAGAGTGACCTACACCATGTGGTCAGTGATCAAGGTAGACTTGTTTCAGCTGCACTGGCATTCCGTAGTTAGAACAGGGTAAGGGTGTCAAATCGATTCTGTTGTAGTCAATTGTCTGCTAGGGGTTCAGACCCTGGGGCTTGGGGTTAAGATTACGTAGCAGTGTTTTGGTTTAGCTTCAAAGAGGACACTATCCGGGATATAGAGGCAGTGATGGAAGAAGTGGCTAAATATGCTATTGGTCCTTGACAGGCGATGACAGACTATGCTAATGACGGTGGACGTAGAGGTCACAGTTGTATGGATGGTGACCAGATCATTATAATAGTCGAGTGCTAGGAGGTACAGAACATGGCTCACTTAAAACAATTTTCCAAAATCCAGAGAAAACGTGTAGTCTCTGTAATGCATCGCTGTTTGCTAGATGGCCTGGGGTGAAACGGAGGCTCTTACTAAGAAGTAGAATGCGTTCTGTTTTTTTCAGGGAATATAATGTGTCCTTTGGGTAAAGCTACCGACATTATTAATGTTAAATTGTGAAACTGTAAAAACATAGATGTGACGGAATTAGTTTTGATATATGTTAAATTGAGCTGTGTGGCTGAGTCAGTTTTAATTAAAGGTGAGTTTGGGACTTTCCTAAAGAGATGTAATGTATGCTTATGCGTATATACAGAAGATCATTTTGAGGTTTATCCTGGCCCCTTTCCTGACAAAGCATTCCTAATCTAGGGGTACACCTATTGCTTTCCCGTGCCATTGGAATTCATATCTCGTTCTTTCAAAAATGTGTGAGTCGAATGTGTCATAATATGAAATCTAATTTTTGGACTGGCACATCTTTTATGCTAAATGCATTTTTGAAAATTTTGTAGACGTGAAGCGAGTATAACAGAAAGTGCGCCTCTACCCCAATTTTGACCTTTGCATTTCACACCTTCATTTGTATAGTTTCAATTGGGATCGTATGCGCAGTGCCGCTATTACCTGAACAGGAAGGGGCAGGTTCTTAAGCAAAAATTCCCCTTTTTTTCTCAAATTCACGGGCTTCTGTTGAAACGAGTGATTAAGTTTTACAAAGGAATGCACAAATATAGGGGCTTACTTACAAGCCCCTTGTGCCACCATACGTCACTTTTCCCATGTTAAAAATGACGCAAAAGTGACGCAAGGGGCTTGTAAATCTGCCCCATAGTTTCCATGGTGATTGGTGCATTCAGTTTGTGTAAATGTACTTCACGCAGTGAACACCTGTCCCATCCCTGTGCCAAAGGCAAAGAATTTAGGTTTTCTGATTGACAACGACTTAACACTCACCTCACAAATTATTCAAGTTACCTCGGCCTGCTTTTTTATGATTAAGGTCCTGCGAAAAATACTGCACTTTATTCCTTTCTCTTTAAGAAAAAACGGTAGTAGAAGCCTTGGTTTTATCGCGAATCGACAACTGCAATGCGCTATATTTTGGAGCTGGGGAAAAACAGCTTTCCAAACTTCAGTCATTGCAGAACGCTGCCTAAAGAATACTGTTGGATCTTCCAAAACATCACCCGACGTCGAGTGGCATAAGGCAGCTACATTGGCTCCCAGTCCGACGACAGGTGGACTTTAAGGTGTTCTGCCTAGTTCACAAAGCTGTATAAGGAGGAGGTGCAGCGGATATCAAATCTCTCTTTCCACGGTATGTACCGACCCGCGCATTAAGGTCTGGCAGTCTGGGGCTGGTCTGCCTCCCTAAGATAAGAAGAGCCCGATGGGGAGGCAAGGGTTTTTCATTTCAAGCGGCAAAGCTATGGAATTCCCTCCCTACAGAGCTACGCTTGCAAGCTAACAAGATGTTGTTCAGAAAGGCATTAAAACCTAGCTTATCATAAAATCCTAGTTCAGGAGCAGCCACTCCTTATCCTCACTCAGCGCCAAGATGCCTTGGCAATAGTGCGCTTAATAAATAATTCAGTGAATCAGTCAGTCAGTTGTACATGCTGCAAGTAGAATTGTAGTTCACGTTGTCAATGGTCAAATGGTCCGATTGCAATTCTCTAGGTGAGTAATATACATGCACCAAGTAGTATGTAGTTTTGTGCAACTTCAGTAAATTACGTTTGTTTGGGGAGTTGTACATGCAGTTAGTGGAAATGTTCTGTTTCTAGTGGAAACAAGTGTATATCTGAAAATCTACGCCTAGTAGGCTACCCTTCTTCATGCACTTAATTCCCACTCTGTTGATTAGTCACATGAGACTAGGTTGTTCGTCCTGCTTGGGGTGGAGCATGCTTTGCTTTTGGAGGGCATGGTGGTTTGGTGTCATAAGTATGTTTTCCTTTATCTGGTTCCTGGACCTTTTGGCTGTTAGGGTGGTGGGCTATGCTGATGTCTCTTAATTCCTATTTTTCATTTGCATTTTCTGGTGATTCTGATATTGTCTGGTGATGTGGAAGGGATGTGTTTGATATTTTGTGCTGTCTTGGTGGATTATTGGAAAGGATGGAACATGTTTTATCTTGTCCTGAGTGGTTATACCATGGAATGTGCTGTCGGTGACTGGCACAGAACTGCCTTGGGGGCATTTGGCAATAGATGTATAAACAGGAAAACGTTGTGCTTGTATCCTGAGAGATGATTAATTTAGTGGTATTTTCCATGGACCCTAAAGTTCTTTTTCTTTCAGTCCCATGGCTTCTTGCTTCAAGGTCTGTGTTAGGGGGTAGTTCAAGAAGGCAGATTTTTATGGGTATTTCATAGCTATGTTCTCTTTGCTATTAGGTCATGTCTCTTAAACTTGCAGGAATCTAAACTCTAAAGATCTCAAAGACGAGAGAATAAAGACGCTGACCAAATCAGAGAGAAGGGTTCAAAGCAAAGGAAACACCAGCAGTAGAGACACACATAACCAGCTCTGACTAAGCCTTCTATTGTGAAGTTAAGGTGAAGAGGGTTGACCATACCTTACAGGGTGGGTAGAAACAACTTCATTCATCATCTGCCACTTTGGGAGTGATTGCCAAGCCTCTTTCAGAAGATAGTATATACCATTCTCTCTGCTCTCACTTTCCTGCCCCAAAGTCTTTACTCATTGTTGAGGATCCAAAAAAGCAGTGACAGCATTTTTGATGACTATTTCGACAACAACCACTTTAGCACAAACATGAATTCAATTTGGCACCCAAATACCATCTAACATAAAACTGGATGAACTGAGCACAGATGGTGACTGCACATTGATTATTGTTTTTGTTCCAAAATGGTGAGAGGTGGTGATGACAATGCAGATGGCATTCACAAGACCATCTACCCATGGATGCGGGTGAGGATTATGGCGACAAATAGGGAGACTTGCTTCCTGTCTGTACATAAAGTGTAAGCTCTTGGAAAATTTGCCTCTTCTGTTGTCACTTAAACGTATGATAGAAAATGTAATATCCCTGCAGGCAACAAAATGCTAATGTCTTTCTGTGTGGATTATGTTGACACTCTTTTAGCACCTAAAGTTGGTATATCTGGGATCCCAGTTTTCCAGGATCCTATTGTCCGACAATAGGTATTTTTGTTATCCATTTATCAGTGCCTTTCCAGTTTCCTAAAAAAAAAGAAATAGAGTCTCCGCCATCTTTAGTGAGGGCAAAGATAAAATAGTCCTATTTGAAAGTGTGTGACCAACAGTATCAAATATGTTTTTAGGTCAAGCCAGCGCACATGCACTGCTCTGGCGATCTGCTGTAGTGAAGTAGGGAATAAAAGCCCCATCCACTTCCCTGCCCATATTTCCCATTGGCTTGTGTCATTGTCCATCTGATTCATAAATAGGCTTGTTAGTCCCTCCTTAGTACCGTCTCCTCTTCATTTGTCACCTCCCATGGCAACTGGCCCCTTTACTTCGGTTGTTACACAGTGCATGGTATTTAGAATGTGAGCACTATTTTCTTTATCCAGTTTCTCTTACTGCAGGCACGATATGCTTTGGTGCCTACTTTACAACCCCGCTCTCCCTCCCGTTATCCGTGCCTTCTTTAACCCCCCCATAATCCCTCCCATTGTCACGCCTTCTTTGCCACAGGTCCTCGCTCCCTCCTTCCAGTTGTGAGGTCTACCATTTGCAGTAGGTCTCAAATTTACGCGAGTTTGAGCTATTAGTATTGTAAATGACAATGCCGTTCAGTTAGTGTTTTGTTTTTTGAAACATGAATAAAACGCATTGTCATTTGCAAGGCCAATAGCTTAAACTGGCGTAATTCTGACAATTAAAAGGCTTCAGCTGACATGTAAGGCAGACAGTGTCCTGTTCTGCGAAACCGAGGGAACCACACACAGATATGCAAGTCAGCTTGCCAGGGCGCCTGCTTGCCTGAAAGAAATCTAAATGTGCACAATTGGGTAATTCGCAATGTAAAGGGTGTCTGGAAGGGTATTGGCTTTAATTGATGTAATCCCTTGAAGTTTCCTGATGACACACGTTTATTTTTTAAAGAGGCAATGTAAGGCAGCTATCAGCTAAGCTGAAAAGTGTGCTTTTAAAAGACAGTTGTAAAAAAAACTGCATTATGTGCATTCTGGGTATTACTAAACACTGTATTTTGAAAGCACTTTTTTATCGTAAACCTCTGCAAATTTTGTTGCAGCCTATCTTACATTGTGAATAATGCAAATTCAAAATAATGACAAACATGTTCACAGTGCTTTCTGTCACAAACAAGACAGGGACCTTGTTGCACTAAAGATGCACAAGTTACCATTCTCCAATTGCATCAACCAGGATTCAATTCTGTAGCGGTTTCATAATGTCTGCATTTCCCACTGATGTACATAATTTACATTAAATTTTCATTTAAGCTGTGCGTTATTATATGTGTAGTTACCTGAAGGGGAAAGAGCTAGGGTCTGGCTAATTAAGCAAGGGGGAGGGAGATGCATGGCCCCCGTCCCGGGACTGTATTCCCCTCATTTCCTAGTTGGCCAGACCCCGGACGATAGGGTCCCTGGCGCAAAAAAAAGCCAGCAGAGAGGGCTCAAAGGAATGGTTGTGTATGGTGGTGGATGGCCAGGCCCTGCGGCTAACACCTGCTGCGCATAGCCAATGTATGGAGGCGGGCAGATGGATTAATTTATGGCAATTAAATATTAATTTATGTTAAAAAAAACTAAAAGTCTACTGAAAACACCAAAGGTTACAGGGACGTTATAGTTAGGAAACAGAATTAAAAAACCTTAGAAATTCACACAAAAAACAATGGTTACATGAATGTTATAGTTAACTTCAGATTTTAACACACAAAACCATAGAAATTCAGCAGTTATACTTGGATTTATGTTAATTTTAATGTTAACGTTAACTGGGATTTATAGAGCGCATATTCACTGGCAAGTCTCTTAGTGCTGTGAGAGAGTAACTAAACTCTGTCTACGGTCTTTTCCTGAAAGTGAGAAGGGTGGATTCCTTATGTGGTCTCTCTGGTAGCCTATTCCATAATTGAGGGATCAATACAGAAAAGGCTCAGCCACTTTTAGAGGTTGTTTTAAATCATGGGCAGGCCAGTAGGTCTGCCCCTGATGACCGGAGGGTACATCCAGGCATATAGTTCCCTAGGCACTCCTTGATATATATGGGGCCTGGCCATGGATGGCTTTGTGGGCACTGCAGAGGCCTTTGAACCTTGCTCTCTGTTTAATGGGGAGCCAGTGTAACTATTGCAGTAAAGGAGTAACAAGGGCCCGTCTAGGGAACCTGAAGATCACACTAACTGCATCGTTCATGTGCACTTGCAGTTTAATATGCAGTTTTCAGGAAGATCAATGTATAGGGCATTGCCGTAATCCAGCTGTGACACAATCATTGCAGACACGACTATCTGTAGTGTACCGAATTAAAGAATGAGGGCGAGTTTCCGCAGTTGCCTCAGTAAGCCCACGCAGGCCCTCGACCACTGTGGAAACTTGGTTCGACATGGAGAGTTTTGCATCTATTTTGATGCCTAGATTTTATACAACTGGGACTGGTGTAGCTCTTGTGGCCAGAAGATGTCATTCAAGGTTTTTTTTGTTGGTAGTAATGGAGAGGACCTCGGTTTTATCGGGATTGATTTTAAGCGAATTGGCTGTTATTCAGTTAACCGTGTACCTAAGTATGTTTTGCAATCATGCATGGGCCTGGGAGGAATTGTCAATCAGGAGGATAATTTGTGTGTTGTCCGAGTAACACTTGGCAATCCATGCGGGCCAGAGCGGCCACAAGTGACTGGAGGTAGATGTTAAAGAGAAGAGGGGACAGGGCTAAGCTCTGGGGAACTCTGCAGGTTAGTGCGCTGATATTAGACACCCGATCACCGAGTTGGACCCTTTGAGACAGACCTAACAGGAAGGACACAATCCATTGGGATGCCAGCTCATTGGTACCCAATTCTGAGATCTGGGCCAGTAGTTGTTCGTGATTGACCATCTCAAATGCCACTGATAGGTCTAATAGAACCACGGCACTAGGCTTCCTGTAGTCGGCAGTGAGTCTAAATTTGTCCAGCACTGACAGCATCACCAGCTCTGTGCTGTGGTGGGTGATAAAGCATGCACTGTAAAGATTGACAAAGTGCACGCCTTTTTCTTCTTTACTTTTGTCTAATTTATGCCACTGTATTTTCTTTTGTCGCGTGCTTCCCCACAAAGCGCGGACAGCCCCAGGCTGCACTGTTGAATTATAACGCACTGGAACGGGATTGGATTCCACCCCATGTTGGGTGCACAGCTTAAGTGTCCATTGCATTCCAAAATAACTCCTGTTCCAGTGCGTTATAGTTCAACAGCGCAGCCTGGGGCTGTCCGCGCTTTGTGAGGAAGCACGCGACAAAAGAAAATATAGTGGCATAAGTTAGACAAAAATAAAGAAGAAAAAGGTGTGCACTTTGTCAATCTTTACAGTGCATTGTTTGAAAATTTTCAGCCCGTTGGTCAAGGAGCACCCATTGTAAAAACTTTGACAACATTGGAGAAACAGTCAAAACGTCACAAGAGGGACAATTGTTTAAACACATATTGATAACGTTTTCATAAGATTTGTATTGTATGCAATATATATGGAGGATGGCATATGTTTTAATGTCGAAAAACAAAATTCGAACAAAAAATGTTGGAGTTGCAGAAATAGTTTGATCTAGATATGATGCTTTGAAGATCGTAGCATGTGTATTTTAAACTATCAACGTTAGATTTTAACATCTACGGGAGGGCGGGGCATTAAAAGATGGGTATTGAGTTAGACGAGGAAGATTAAACAGCGAGTGGGGTTACGGAAGGAAATATGGTGCCTGACATCGGAGAAACAATTTCACACACGGAGTGCATTGTGGGTTTTGGAGGCGGTGTTCAAGTGGGGGAGGGTTAATGAAGTGAGGAGATTGTTTGGAAACAGGTGGATTTGAGGGGCGGAGACAAACTGTGGAATGAGAAGCCCGGTTTAGAGGGTGTAGCACACTAGGCTGAGATCGGTTTGGTGAGAGAGCAGCCAATACGAACGTGAACATTTTGGAAGATATGGATAAGTTATTACCATGAAGGAGTTGGGAAGAGCTTACAAAGTTTAAAAACACACAGCTGAACGAAAGATAGGGCAGTGTAGTAAAGAAAACAGTTAGGATTGATTGGGAGGGGACATGGGAAAGTCGAAAAGCATGACAAAGGTGGGAGTTATGCAACGCTGCTGGGAGGTTGTAATATGAGGGGCACGAAGAGTGAAAGGGTGAAAGGCACGGAGGAGAGCAGGGATACTCATCAGAAAGAGTAGCACTATGCTACGTTTTTTAGTGGGAAAAACGTTGATTTGGGAGAGCGGGATGGGCTGTTATGTGCACTCAGGATTGTGTAAGGGTAATAGCATAGTCTAACAGAATGTATTTTGCATTTTAGAATACCCCTGATGAAGGGCCGGACAGAAGGCCCAAAATGCATTGGGTAAACAAGTTTTATGGATGTGTATAAAACTTACATACACTTTTCATGATGCAGAATAAGGCTTGGATTAGCATGTCTGCTTCAGAAAGAATCGAGTGAAGATGCAAGCGTTCTCTCTTGTGATTTGCGTAAAAGTAAGAAGAAATGATGAAGTTTTGACTCAGATGATGAATAAAAAGGATTTGGACAAAAGGATCAATGTGATGGCATTTTTTGGAATGCAAGGGACACTTAAGCTGTGCACCCAACATGGGGTGGAATCCACTCCCGTTCCAGTGGGTCCTAAAGACTGCCTGCCGTTCCTGGAGTAGCTTTTGTTCCTCAATAAAGAGTGACAGAGTTTTGAGGACATGTTGTTCCACTACTTTCGCCAGGAAGGGGAGCTGGGAGAAGGGCCTGTAGGACTTAAGATCGGCTTCATCTGCCCTTAGTTTTTTCAGTAGAGGGATAATCCTGGCTTCCTTGAGGTTAGTGGGGACACAACCCATCTCCAGAGATGGGTTAAGCAGGCCATTGAAGTGCCCTAAGGTAACTAGAACTCATGCCTTTGCCATGCACTGCTAGTTACCCCAAGTTTTACATCACTCATCACATCTTCTATGACATCATTAATAATATCACTGCAACATTTGCTGTTAAATTATTGATGAGAAAACTGTGTGTGCTAGGGGCACAAGTTATAGTTACCGTAGGGCAGAAGTTATAATCACTTGAGATAACTCTAACTCTAAGGCTGTATTTCTATCATTTTGTGTGTGTAAAATCTGAACCTAGCTATAACGTCTCTGTAACCTTCAGTTTTTTAGTGAATCCCGAAAGATTTTTTATTTCTATTTCCAAACTATAACGCCCCTGTAGCATTCAGTTTTTTCAGTGAATGTATATACTACCTGCTGGTGGTCGTCAGTAGGCAGTTTTAGTTAGGACCTAGTTTCAATAGGAAAAGCATTGTTTCACTTGGAAATAACTTCGGCGTCTTTTGACGAATCTTAATGAAAATTAATTAAAAAAGTGCCAAGATAGGTTTTAGTTGTCATGGAAAGTTTGGGGGTGATTAGTGCAGTGGGGACCAAGAATTTGGGGTGTGAAATATGGTTGATTTTATAATGCTAATTCCCATAGGAACCTTTAGCCACACTTACAGCCTCTTTGAACAGACTTACACTAAATTTGGCAGGGAGTTAGATGTCAGTTCAAGGAAGTGCTGTTTGCTTATTTGGTGTAAATCTGTTTAGTAGTTTTTGTGAAATTTAAGCTGAAAATTATAGTGATCATTTTTGCCGTGGATATTTTGTGGAGGTTTTGTGATTAATCGTTAATGCATGCACCAACGGGAATGCTGTGATTGGCTGGATGGAAGCTGACTAGAAACTTGCGGCTGCCATTTTATTGATCGGGAATGGTTCCCGGGGCTGAAAGTTTGTGTGAAAGCCACATAAGGGGTCAGGGTGGAGAGATTCTGACCACATGGTTGAGTAATGGGAATGTTAGTGACACAAGTTATGTGTCCAAAATTTATTTTTTTGATCACGCGCGATATGTGCGATGCCACCGTGACCGCCAGGGCAGTCCCCCATGTTCCCCCCACCGGGGACATCCCGACTATCAATGTCGTCACGAATATTGGTGAAAATGTATAAAAATATATCAGTGACTCATTAATACACATTGTTATAGAGATATTGAGATTTGATAAATGTTTTTTTGAGGTATTTATATATTTAGTTATCTACTATGATAGCTAGAATTAATTATATAGTTAAAATTTTTGGATGTGTTGGTGGGCATTGAATGTCGGCATTTGTTTTTCACTTTTGCGACATGTCCGCAGGCATCGCAATTACCAACGTCATTGCGACCTTCAGCGTCAACGCGAAAACATAAAATATGTTTTAGAGATGGTTTTTACTGGAATTCTCTGGAAAAACATGACTTTAGAGAATACTGTATGAAACCACTAGTGTGTATAATACTTTAGTATGTGTTGATATATGCATTTTACACTTTATGGAAAAGGTGCGATAGTCGCAGTTATCAACGTCATTTCGATGCCCTGCAAAAACAGAAAAAAAGGCCTTAAAGATGGATTTTAAAGAAACTTAGTACAAAAACATGAGTTTAAATGTTTTTAAAGAAGTATGTATATAGTAATATGTGTGGGGTAATTTTCTGAATGGATTTTTTTACATTTTATTTTGGACAGGTTGGTGGTCATTAAATGTCTGTTTTTGTTTTCCGTTTTTGTAATGTATCTGCGGGGATCACGATGTTGTCACGAAGATTGTCGAAAGTTAAGGAAAAAAAAACCTTTAGAAAAAAAAAGGGCTTGAGAATCCACAATGCATTTTACCAAAGGCAGCAACTGATGAAACTTTAACCCTCTCTGGCCAAACCAAGTATTCTGCATGTTTGGCAAACCCAAGTCCCTGTCAATACCTCTCTTTTTTGCAGCATCTTTAGCCAAAAAGCTATAGCTGTGGTTGATAATCCATACTTTAAGCATTTTGAAGTGAAGGAGCAATAGTAGTCAGGGGAAGGCTGGAGCTCAATGAAAAAGCAGGTAAAAAGGAGGTTATATACATATATATATATATATATTACCTACTGGCGGTCGCCAGTAGGTAGTTATAGTTAGGATTTTTTTCAATGTTAAATCTCAAAATTCTATTTGGAATAACTTTGGCGCCGGTTGACGAATCTGCCTCAAAATTTCCTCAAAATGGCCTTGCGGCGTTCCGGTCCTTCCCTGAAAGTTTGGGGGGGATTCGTCAAGGGGGGGGCCGAGGTAAAAGGGGGGTCCCAAAACGCGTTTTCCCCATGTTAATTTCCATAGGGCGGTCGATTTCACTTTTAATCCGAACGGCTGAATGGATTTCCACCAAACTTGGCAAAATTGTAGGGACTGGTAGCCCGATGTGCCTTTGCTATGTCTCAAGATATGTGGTCCAGTGGATTTTGAGTAATTAAGGTTCAAAAAAATATATATATCTATAGCCGCGCTCCGGTACGCGCACCGGTACGCGCACCGGGCGCGCCACGCGACTTGCGCGCAGAAAGCTGATTGGCTCTGGGGTGTCTGTAAACATTCTAAACAGTCCGGAGCGGCCGCCATCTTGTGTCTCGGTAGGATCGAGACACGAGAGGTGGCCAAAACAAAGAGGGAAATGACCATAAGGGGGCAGAGTAGACCCCCCCTTGACCTCCTAGGTTTTATGTAGGGGCCATAAAAGGGCCCCGCGGGGCAAAAAAAAAAAATATTTTTTTTTATTTTCGCGGGGGGAGCGCCCGGTACGCGCACCGGTGCGCGTACCGGGGAGCGTACCGGTGCGCGTACCGGGGAGCGTACCATGGGGAAAAAGAATGACAGTTTTAAAAGTAGCTGTTTAAAAAAAAAATATGTTTTGTTGTTTTTTTTATACATACACATACATATATATAAATGCATATGCATATATATATGCATATATGTGTATATGTGTGCGTGTAGAGAGAGGTAGAGAGGTAGAGGTGTAGAGGTAGAGAGGTAGAGAGGTAGCGGTAGAGAGGTAGAGATTAGTAGAGAGAGAAGAAGAGAGAGGTAGAGAGGTAGAGAGTAGAGAGTGAGTAATAGAGAGTAGAGAGTGAGTAGTAGAGAGTAGTAGAGAGCAGTAGAGAGAGTAGCAGAGAGTGAGTAGTAGAGAGTAGTAGAGTGAATAGTAGAGTGAGTAGTAGAGAGTAGTAGAGAGTGAGTAGTAGAGAGTGAGTAGTAGAGAGTGAGTAGTAGAGAGTAGTAGAGAGTAAGTAGTAGAGTGAGTAGTAGAGAGCAGTAGAAAGTGAGTAGTAGAGAGTAGTAAAGAGTGAGTAGTAGAGAGTGAGTAGTAGAGAGTGAGTAGTAGAGAGTAGTACAGAATGAGTAGCAGAGAGAATAGTAGTGAGTAGTAGAGAGTGAGTAGTTGAGTGAGTAGTAGAGACTAGTAGGGAGAGAGTAGTAGAGAGTGAGTAGTAGAGAGTAGTAGAGAGTGTGTAGTAGAGGGAGAGTAGTAGAGAGTGAGTAGTAGAGAGTAGTAGAGAGTGAGAAGTAGAGAGTGAGTAGTAGAGAGTGAGTAGTGAGTAGTAAAGAGTGAGTAGTAGAGAGAGAGTAGTAGAGAGTGAGTAGTAGAGAGTAGTAGATAGTGAGTAGTAGGGAGTAGTGAGTAGCGAGTAGTAGGGAGTGAGTAGTAGAGAGAGAGTAGTAGAGAGTAGTAGAGTAGTAGAGAATGAGTAGTAGACAGTGAGTATTTGAGAGTAGTGGAGTAGGAGAGAGTAAGTAGTAGAGAGTAGTGGAGAATATTCCAAAGTTTGGCACAGCACCACTTTCACAATGAGTCCAATCAAATCATATCACTTAGAGTCCTTATTGAAGCGCTGAATCTTGGTGTATATTAAAATGCTTTTATTTTCCTTAAGTTTATGTACCACAGCCAGCCGAAACGTTTCGTTCTGTACAACAGATCTTCTTCAGGGCGTTCTTATTTCCTTCAAGTTATATCGGTATCCAGTTGTCATATAACTAGATATTTCTTCCAAATGTTAGACGAGACATAAGTATATTCTTATTCAAAGTGACTAGGTATCAATTTTACCCACACAATTCGGGCAGACTTGAGTAATTTATAGCATCCTCAAAGTCAGTCTTTCAAAAATTCCAAAGTATAGGACATGATAATCCAAATCCAAATGTTTCTCAAGAAAAGTCATTTACAATCGTTCGGAATATCGGTGTTTGGGCAGATATGATCCAGGGACCCCCAGTATGCAAGGGGAGTTAGTCCCCCCTCTGCAAACGCACCAGTGGCCTGCATTGCAGAGAGGTGTAACAAGGGTGTGGCCTCATTACACTTCTCTGCAATGCAGCTCCCTCGCGCATACTGGAGGCTCCTGGTGGACTAGTTGACCCCAGGGACCCCCAGTATGCAAGGGGAATTAGTTCCCCCTCTGCAAACGCGGCAGTGGGCTGCGTTGCAGAGAGGTGTAACAAGGGGCATAGTCTCATTACACCTCTGCAATGCAGCCCCTGGCGCATACTGGAGGTTCCAGGTGGGCTAATTGGCCCCCAGGGGCCCCCAGTATGCAAGGGGAATTAGTTCCCCCTCTTCAAACATGCACAGGGCTGCATTGCAGAGAGGTGTAAAAAGGGTTGTGGCTTCATTACACCTCTCTGCAATGCAGTCCCCTGGCGCATACTGGAGATTCCTGGTGGGCTTTCAGGTCTTATATAGTTAGGAATTAGCATTAAAAAAACCTTTGAAATTCACTGAAAAAACCATAGGTTTCACACCAGTTATAGTTAGGAATTAGCATTTAAAAAACCTTTGAAATTCACTTAAAAAAACCATAGGTTTCACACCAGTTATAGTTAGGAATTAGCATTTAAAAAACCTATTAAATTCACTGACAAAACCATAGGTTTCACACCAGTTATAGTTAGCTGGAAATGTTACTGACATAAAACCATTGAAATTCCCACGTTATAGTTAGTTGGACTCACTATAACTTGCGCGCCTGCAATGCACTGCTGATGACGTCACATATTACATCACTCATGACATGGTCAGTGACATCACTCATGACATCACTGATGACACCATCCAGTGAATGTGTGTCTTTCTGAAAAATACATTTGTTTTATATATGTATTTGTAAAGGTCGATGGAAGAATAAATGTTTAAATAAGTGTGTAAATGGATGTTTTTTAAAAAAAAAAATTGGTTGGTTAACTGGCTTATTAAGTGTATCTTAGTGAATACATATATTAGCGAGTATTGTTTAAATATTTAAATGTTTGTATCAGTGTTTCTCTTTGTGTATAAGTGGCTGCAGGGGTTGGTGACTGACTCACTGTTTGTATGTGTTTTGAAGACAGCATATGTGCAGGACTGTATGGGTATATGAGTGTGTATATGTGTGTGTTAGTGAGTGAATGACTGTCTCACTAGTGTCTTCATTAGTAACGACATATGTTTTAATCTAGTATATGTGAGTATTGATGTATATAAGTGAGTATAGTATAGATAGTGAGAGATTGTAGGAGTTCCTGTTTAAATAAGTATGTGTTTCTATAAGTGATTGTTTAAGAGAGTAAGTATGTGTAAGTTTCCTTAGAAGTAAGGTGGTAGTGTGTGTATAAATGTATATGCAAATAAATGGATGTTCAATAGTTTATTAGCATGTGTGAGTATGTGTGTGAGTAACTTTTGGATGACTGCTGCTGATGTGTAACAGGATGTATAGGTGTATCACTACATATGATGAGTGAGTATATATATGAGTGACTATATAGAACTGTTGGTGAATGAGTGGATGTGTATATAGATGGTGGAATTACTGAATTGGTTGTTGTTACTGGTTTGGGTATCTCCATTTTTTTGAAAATGTTTGTTTCTATTTTTGAATATGTGTTTCAAGCGTTACATTACACTGAAATTAGGTCTGGTACTCTGTCACAAGGATGGTGTCATCAGTGATGTCATGAGTGATGTCACTGACCATGTCATGAGTGATGTAATATGTGACGTCATCAGCAGTGCATTGCAGGCGCGCAAGTTATAGTGAGTCCAACTAACTATAACGTGGGAATTTCAATGGTTTTATGTCAGTAAAATTCCCAGCTAACTATAACTGGTGTGAAACCTATGGTTTTGTCAGTGAATTTAATAGGTTTTTTAAATGCTAATTCCTAACTATAACTGGTGTGAAACCTATGGTTTTATCAGTGAATATATATATATATATATATATATATATGCAACATACTCCATGTAAGAATTAAAGCCCCCTTTTCCTCCAATTTGGTTGTCGGTATCTTCTTGTGTAAGAAGATTGTGCTATATATATATATATATATACATATGTCAAGACTGCGCTGTGGCACTGCCGAAGCACAGAGATGTGACATATGTACATGAATTTGTTGCAACTCTGTGCTTCCCTCTGCACTGCTGCACAAACTGCAGCCATACGGTGACACAGGCCCTTGCACCATGGTGCAAGGATGTCTGTGTCATGCGGAGATTGTTTTTGTGTAGGAAGGGTCCCCTTCCTTCACAAAAACAATCAGTAAAGTCATTTCCCTCTTTCAATGTATGCAGTGGAATGTAAAATATTGTACCTGCACTTGTGTTAGTGGCTATACCATTCCTTAAGTATATGACTAATACCTGGAGTAATTTCAGTGCTGCAAAGAGAGTGCATGCTAAATTTATTAGTGCTTAGGTATTGGCAGAGTGATAGGATACATAGATAGTGCTGGATGGTTGAATGGAGTAGTTCATGGGACAGACAGAAGTATCACTAGTCTGCATAGATACTAACTAAGAATTTAAAAGACTGTATCCATGATATGTAGCTGAGTAGAGGTCTGCATGCATAGTGCACAGAATATTGTAGCTGTACTAGTCTTACTGGCTAGGCCATTCCTTAGGTACATAACTAGTAACTAGAATCATTTCAGTGCTGCAAAAAGAGTATATGTTGAATTTATAAGTGTTTATGTACTGTGGAGTGACAGTAGTAGATATAAAAAATGCTAAACATTTTTTTCAGTTATTACAGGTGCCTAGGTATTGGTGGAATAATAGGATAAGTAGCTAGGGCTGGATGGGTGGTTGGAGAAATGCAAAGGGTTAGGGGACCACATACATTGTACGCATTTGACTGTACCACTGCTTGTCTGAATGCCTGACTCATTCTCCAAGTGCATAGACAGTGACTGGGTTCCTATAGTACTAGTAGTTGACAGCAGGATACGTTTATAAGTGCTTATGTGTCAGCAGAGATATTAGAAAAGGACATGCCTTTGTTAGGATGATTTTAGGAGTACACACAGACTTACAGTGTGATTCCAGACAAGCATGACTATACCCTGGACTTTTGCAGGACTGACTCAGTAGTCTGCAAGGGGTTAGGGGACAGCATACATTGTGCACCTTTGACTGTACCACTGCTTGTATGAATGCCTGACTCATTCTCCAAGTGCATAGACAGTGACTGGGTTCTCAGAGTGCTAGTAGTTGACAGCAGGATACGTTTATAAGCGCTTATGTGTCAGCAGAGAGATTTGAAAGGGACATGCTTCTGTCAGGATGATTGTTGAAGTGGACACAGACTCACAGTGTGATTCCAGACAAGCATGGCTATTCCCTGGACTTTTGCAGGTCTGAATCAGTATTCTGCAAGGGGTTAGGGGACCACATACATTGTGTATATTGACTGTACCAAATACAGTGCATAGAGAATTTATAAGTACTTAGGTATTACTACACTGAATGAATTAGTGTATGGTGCTCAATAGGTGATTGGAGGAGTGTCTCAGTACTAACAAGGCAATGCCTGCTCAGCAAGCAAACTTTATAGAATAAAACTACTGCATACATCTCTACTGCTACATTACCTTTCTACAACTACTTTAAATATTACACGTAGTCAAATACAAAGCAGAAACCTTTCACATTTTTCTACTATAACTCTCACCATATCACTGAAAAACATAAAGGAGTATCTCTATACAGAACTCTATCTACACCACATAAATTCACAATACAAGCTTCAATTTGAAACCAAACACCAAAAACGATGTCACATATTTTAACTATACTTCTGTAGACACTTATAAAAACTACTCTCATGACCAATACCTTAACTCGACATATACATTTCCAATTTGAAATTAACACCTAAAATAATGCACTATAATAATAATGTACATATCCAGACATTAAAACAATCAGTCATAATTAGCAATCCGTATTCCAAAACACACATAATTCTATGCAAGCTGTATATTAAACAACATTTAAACACATTACAAAAAACTGCAATAAATATTTCTTCATTAGAAAATATATCACTAACTTAAATTTGTATGAATTATATTTTATGTTTAAAAACATAAAAACAAAGGCAACACATAGTACACCTCACAAATTAATAACCCACCTTTCAAATTTGATTTGTAGATTATGAAGTATCTGAATCACACACCAAATTTTCTTATGCGCACAATGAATCAATGAATATAGTGCACTGCTCTTAGCAAAGTTTCCCTCTCATTCTGCACACATATACATTTAAATATCGAATCACATTGCTTCCCAGATTAATTCAAATTCTAAGACACATTTCTATTGGTTACACATATAAACACTTGGCAACTGGCCTCTAACTGAACCAAAATTGCTTCTAGAATTTTCTGGAGTCACATCTAGTACGAGCACAGTGAGCAATGGAACCACAGATCCAGACGAGACTTCAAAAGTATGTTACAAATACTTGTAAAAAATGTTTTCATAATGCAATACTTCTAACTATACCAGTGACTTGGGAAATCTCACTGCAACATTAATATTTATAACAAATACACATTTTAATTACACACATAACTTTCAACCCAACCCCCATGCTGATTAAATCCTGTTACCATAGTAACAGTTCATGGAATACTCAGCTGAACACACAGGTCACAAGTTTAGCACACAATGTTGCAAATTCAAACAACAAGTGTGCTTGACTGTCCAAAATATATGCTTATCCTATCTAATCTACCTTTCACACATTTTTTAGTAACCAATAAGAAACATGCTTTTTAAACACAGAAACATGCATCCTATTTTTCACTCTATAATGTTCTCAAACAACCAATCACTTCTCTTCTTTTTTTAAAACTGCATCTTGTCAACCATTTTATAGACCTCTTAATTTTCCAACTGCCTATTTCACCTGCAGACATCTTTTGAGTGCATCCAGACCTCCCTTCAAGATGCTTAGAGTGTGGATTGTGCGACACAGCTTTATTTTCTGGTGCAAAAGGTATGCTGAAAGCAGGGGTATTGACAAAGATTTAGCTTTGCCAAATGTAGACATTAAATGGATTGAACAGAGAGGATTAAAGTGGCACTAATTGATGCGATTGGTTAAATCCTTTTTGCAACTCCAACACCCTGACCTTATAATTTTGCACTGTGGTGGCAATGACCTAGGCACTTTGACTGGGTAGGTCTGGAAATTCTAATGAAGGACACCTTTGCAGAATTGATGTTACTTTCCCCCAAACTGCCTTTGTCTACTCTAACATATGCCAAAGGAAGAAATTGAACTGGTCCAATCAATTTTGTCAACAGATTGCGAAAGCTAGGAAACATGTCAATAAAGCTGTTTCTGCTTATCTCAGAGACTATAGGATGGGGTCCATATACAACAATCTGCGTTTTAATATGGATGGCATCTAGAGGAGAGATGGTGTACATTTCACAGATAAGGGAAACAGAGTCTTTCTCAACAACTTTGGACTCTGCATAGGCACTTACTTGTAGGTACCAACATCTCCCAATAAACATAAGGGCTCTTTTTAGAGCCACCCAAGATCAAAATATATTACCTAGATTTATATAAAAAAATGTTTTCATTGTTTTGCTACGAGTCATGTATCCAGCTCGGCTAGGAGTCATGTACCCAGCACCTTCACACCATGGGGAGCTGGGAGTTACGCACCTAGTGTGTTCACACCAGTGGGCAGCTACTCAAAATTTTTCGTAAAGAAAAACTGGTTCCTACCACTAATTTCTATTCGCCCTGGGGACCCCATCTCCCGGGGCCTGGGCACTTAGATGGGGACCGTGGGGAGAGCCCCAATGCCCCCACTGTCCCTGCCGGCTCCCCACGTCCTCTGGGAGCCGGCATAGCTTTTCCACATGGGGAGCTGCTAACATACAGCTCCCCATGTGGAAAAGCAATTCTGCTTTGGATTTTAGAAGTGAGAGCAGGTTTCCCTGCTCTCTCTTCCAAAATCCAAAGTAGAGTTTGCTACAGTAGGGTGGGAGACGTGTTCCCGCCTACCATAGCAAACAGCAGTGTCCCGGGGGTGGGAACCCCAGAACACTGCAGGAGTCGGCCAATGGGGTGGGGGTCCCCAGGGAAATCAAAGGCTCCAGGAGGGGGGCCCGCAGCCCCACACAGGTAGATAATTTTTTTTAAAAAGAAGCCCCGGGGGTGGCGGTCCCCTGGGCTGCAGGGGGGGTAGCATGACCCCCGCAATTATAATTAAACAGAACCCCAGGGGGTGGACCCAGGGGCTTGGGGGGCCTTAGAGGCCCCCCAATTTTTGAGAAACAAGCCCGGGGTGGTGGTCTCCAGGACTGCAGGGCACGTGTGCCTCCTGCAAATATTGTTTCAAAGCCCCAGGGGGTGGCGATCCCTGGGGCAGTGTGGGGGGGATTGGGGCCCCCCCACATATTTTTTTACACCCCCTGGGAGCCTGCGCTTCGTTTTTTTAATTTTTGTGGCTGGATCCGCGCACCCAGCGGGCATCTCAGTGTTTTAAAAAAAAAAATGCTTTTTGGCCACGGGATCCTTGTGGGACCCTTAAGCAGGCCTAGGAGGTCAGGATGTTTCAACCCTGCCCCCTTTATTTGTTTTGCGCCTTTATTTTACTGTTTTCTTGTGCCTCAGTTCTACCGAGGCACAAGATGGCTGCCAACAGTTCCTGCTTTGGAGTGTTGACAGCTAATTAGAATGCGGATCCTGATCTGCAGGGTACGTGGATCCTGCGCGCCTCAATATATTGATATTTTTTTTAATTTAGATTTTCTCATCAACTACTGAACAGATTTACACCATTTAATAAATCAAAAACACAGTTTAACGTGGTGAAGGAGCTCGCTGGTTCACAGACCACGGCAACACCTCCCCAGTTATCCAACACGAAATGCGATGAGCTTGCCCAGTACTTTATTTCCAAAATTACGAATATACATCAGGACATTTTTGCTCAAAGCAACTTAAATGTTTCCACAACTTCTCCTCAGATTTGGGTAGAGGCTGTCAACTCATTGATGTCACCTTCGCCTCAACTGTTGTCCTGGCCTGATCTCTGCCCGGAAACTCTCTCAGAAACATTGAGCAAAGTCAAGTCAGGATTCCCGCTGGACCCTTTGCCCCCCCGATACTACGCTCCCTGAATTCCTCACATCTTTCCACTTTTTGCAAAATGTTAAACCACTCGCTTGATACTGCAACCGTTCCCAGTTGTTGGAAGCATGCTATGGTCACCCCGCTCTTGAAGAAGCCGCTGGCGGATCCTAAGGTGACCGCCAACTACCGTCCCATCTCTTTACTACCGGCATTTTCGAACATTTTGGAACGACACATCCATGTTCATCTCTCAAAATTTGTAACAGACAACAGCCTTTTACATCCATCCCAGTCTGGATTTCCCCCCGGCTTCCCTACAGAGACGACCATTTTGGGCGTTACAGACAATCTGCGCTTGCTCTTGGATCGAGGAGAAACAGTTGCGCTGATCTTACTTGATCTCAGCGCAGCTTTTGATACTGTGTTCCATAGTATCCTTCTCAAATCCCTCGCTGCCATCGGCATTGGCAATAAAGCCTTGGACTGGCTCGCACCTTACTGACCGTACCTTTCAAATCTTTTCTAAGTCATCCTCCTCTAAGAGCTACTCCTCCCCCCATGGTGTACCCCAGGGGTCAATCCTTAGTCCTCTTCTTTTTAATTTATATGTCACACCTTTGGCTTATGTTGCACAATGTTCTGGTTTAGACCTTTATTCTTATGCTGATGATTCACAAATTGTTTTTTCACTATCTCAAATTGATCCCACGGTTCCTTCCCCTTTGCAAGCAGGACTCAGCAAAATATCTGGATGCATGAACAGCAACTTACTCAAATTCAATGGCAGAAAGACTGAGGTCCTGGTCCTTGGTAACAAACCCGACCTCTGGAACCTAAGACATTGGCCTACTACCATTGGTCCCATACCAACTCCATCTGAACAAGTGCGAAACCTGGGAGTAATTATCGACGAGGGACTATCCATGAAAGATCAGGTCAACAAAGTCGCAGCCACCTGTTTTACCATCCTACAATGGCTACGTAAAATCTTTTGGATACTCCCCAAAAACACCCAGAGATCTGTTGTGAATGCCTTGATAACCTCCAGATTAGATTACGGCAACGTGCTCTACCTGGGGTCTACCAAGGTGTCACACTGCGCTTTCAGCTGGTACAAAATGCCGCAACTCGGCTTCTCTGTGGCTGTCGGAAACATGACCATATTACAGAACGCCTGAGAGAGCTGCACTGGCTTCATGTTGAAAATCGTATAAAGTTTAAAGCTTTGAGCTTTATGCATAAGATCAAAATCGGATCAGCTCCCCTCTACCTTCAGGCCCTTGTCAGCCCCTGCCTTGCTGCTCGCTCACTTCGTTCCTCATCCCATCATCTCTTCAACGTACCAAAGTTTACACTCACCAGAGTGGGCGGTGGTTCCTTTGCGAACTTAGGACCCAGACTGTGGAACTCACTTCCTTTGGCCATTCGTATGGAAAACTGTCATATGCGATTTCGCAGAGCGGTGAAAACCTGGCTCTTTGATCTCTAAATCCTCTGCCTGATGTTGTTGATCTGTCTCTTAGCGCCGGAAAACCCTCATGGGTAGCTGTCGCGCTCAATAAATTCAATTAATAATAATAATAATAATAATAATAATAACAGAATGAGTTATTTCGGAACCAAGGGCTACCTTTTGCCAAATTTAGTGTAATTCTGTTCAACAGTTCGGGCTGTAGCCGTGTCTAAAATTAACGGAAATTAACATGGAGAAAGCACGTTTTGGGACCCCTTTTTTCTTGGCCCCCATCTGCAGAATCACCCAAAAATGTTGAAGATAGGAGCTGACCAGGGTGCCCCACGAGTTTTGAAAATTTTGCGAAGATTCGTCAGCCGGCGCCAAAGTTATTGGGAAAAGAATGTTGCAATTTTCCTATGGAAACTAGGTCCTAACTATAACTACCTACTGGCGACGGCCAGTAGGTAATACATATGCCAAGGTGTACTGAAGAATGAGTGGGTGTATGAGTGTCTGAATGGATGATTTAGTAGGTGCACGACTGACTGTATAAGTGAGTAAATAAACATGTCTTACTGAAAGCATGGGTTAGTGACTAAACTGTCTGAATGTCTGTATCAGTCTGTCAGTTGGTGTATAAGCGGCTACATGGGTTGGTGAGTAGCTATATGAGTGTCTATATGGGTTATTGATTGGTTGTCTGAGTATCTGTAGGGTATCTGAGCGTCTGTGTGCGTGGGTGGGAGGTGTGTGGCTCTGTGCATAGATGTGTGGGTGGGTGATTCACTGGGTGTACGGGTTCAAGAGTGCATCTGTGAAGGGTTGTATGGTTGGGTGAGTGTTTGTATGGGTGTGTTGGTAAGTAAATGGATATCGAGTGGTTCATGTGTGAGTAACTACATTTGTGAAAGGCAGCATATGTGAGTGTTGGACAATATAAATGACTATGTGAGAGTGAGTGATTGGGAGAGTGGCTGTATGGATGAGTGTGTGCTTCGGTCAGTGATTGTATAAGATAATAAGTATGTATTAGTATCTGTATGAATAAGTGAAGTGGTGTGTGTATGACTGTATAGGGAGTAAATGAGAGTGTGATTGATTTTTTGCAAGACTGACTAGGTGTATGAGTAACTCTATGAGTGAGTGGCAGTGTGTGAGTATCTGTACAGATATATGAGGGCATATTTCAGTGGCTATGTTGATGAGTGACTGCGTGTATGAGTGACTGTATAGGTGAGTGGATATGTGTGTAGACCTATGAATCAGTGAGTGGGTATGTACTAACTGGTATTGGTGTGTATATGGTTTCGAGAATCGTAGTCCGTATTTTAGAGGGGATGTATCAAAGATTATATTAGGGTGTGAGGAGGTGCATCAGATGATCACGTAGAAGATGTCATCAGCGGTGCCACTGACCATGTCATGAGTGATGTAATATGTGCTGTCATCAGCAGTGCATTGCGGGGGATCAAGTTATATTTAGCACAACTAACTATAACGGCCGAATTTCTCTTGTTTTGTACGAGTGAACTGTCCAACTAACTATGACGTCCATAAAACCTGTGTTTTTTTCAGGGAATTTCTGATTTCTTTTACATGCTAATTTCTAACTATAATGTCCGTGAAACTTGTGTTTTTTTCCAGTGAATTTCATATATATATATATATATATATATATATATATATATATATGCAATTGACGATCACATGGTTGGGGAGGGGTGCACTCATTAATCAAGAGTGCTGCAGAGACTGTTATCAGGTGGGCGCACAAACTTTCATTTGGGCAGTGGCGTCTGAGGAAGGCTAACGCCGAAATGCATAACGCCTTACCTGCTTACTAATAAAGAACCTCTCAACACAGTCCTCGCTTGTGGCTCCTTCCTTTGGAATCACTGGAGGTGGTTTTGAATATAGACCAGAAACACGTTAAGGAGCTTACGTTTCAGAAAGCTGGCTGCCTTCTTCTGGTTTCTGCGCAAGCAGGCTCGTTTCCCGTCAAGGTATTGGCGTGAGGTAGCTCACCTACAGCAAAGCAGGAAAGCACGGGACGCTGCTGGATGGCAGTCTGTGACTTCACGGATGGTTTTGGTGCACTGTTACCGACCCACGACCTGGCAGACCTGTACCCTGCAGGTTGAAGCGGTTTGCGGGGACTTGAGGGGTTCTCAAGTTTCTATAGACTGTTTGAAGTACGCCCAGCTCTGCATACGCCTATAAACACAAGAACTTTACTTCGGTTTCCCAATGTACTATCAGCCCAGGTTTGGAGCATGCTGGTAGTTGTAGTGTTAGCAGTTCTACACTGCAATTGACGATCACATGGTTGGGGGACGCGTGCACTCATCAATCAAGAGTGCTGCAGAGACTGTTATCGGTACAAAAGGGCGTGGTGATGGACGGAGCATCTGAATCAATCAAACACTCACACCCAGTCAAAAGATCTGGGTTTAATCCACCACCGTTCTTTAGCCCACTCTGTCACCCCAGTTCAGACATGGCTATATGCAAATCAGTCTGACCCTGTGCCTCATGGGAACAGTCCAGCCCGAACTGCCAAGCCATGTCTTCCCTGGACCGGAAACAAACTTCCGAGGACCGGTTTCTGGCATTCCAGCCGTCTTCAGCCCGGCTTGCTTGAATCCAGTGGCAAATTGAGCAAGGGACTCACGTCTGAGCATACCCTGCCACACTTATGGCGGCCAAAAGCGGTACAAAAGGGGATGGTGATGGACGGAACATCTGAATCAATCAAACACTCACACCCAGTCAAAAGATCTGGGTTTAATCCATCACCGTTCTTTAGCCCACTCTGCCACCCCAGTTCAGACATGGCTATATGCAAATCAGTCTGACCCTGTGCCTCATGGGAACAGTCCAGCCCGAACTGCCAAGCCATGTCTTCCCTGGACCGGAAACAAGCTTCCGAGGACCGGTTTCTGGCATTCCAGCCGTCTTCAGCCCGACTTGCTTGAATCCAGTGGCAAATTGAGCAAGGGACTCACGTCTGAGCATACCCTGCCACACTTATGGCGACCAAAAGCGGTACAAAAGGGGGTGGTGATGGACGGAGCATCTGAATCAATCAAACACTCACACCCAGTCAAAAGATCTGGGTTTAATCCATCACCGTTCTTTAGCCCACTCTGCCACCCCAGTTCAGACATGGCTATATGCAAATCAGTCTGACCCTGTGCCTCATGGGATCAGTCCAGCCCGAACTGCCAAGCCATGTCTTCCCTGGACCGGAAACAAGCTTCCGAGGACCGGTGTCTGGCATTCCAGCCGTCTTCAGCCCGACTTGCTTGAATCCAGTGGCAAAGTGAGCAAGGGACTCACGTCTGAGCATACCCTGCCACACTTATGGCGGCCAAAAGCGGTACAAAAGGGGGTGGTGATGGACGGAGCATCTGAATCAATCAAACACTCACACCCAGTCAAAAGATCTGGGTTTAATCCATCACCGTTCTTTAGCCCACTCTGCCACCCCAGTTCAGACATAGCTATATGCAAATCAGTCTGACCCTGTGCCTCATGGGAACAGTCCAGCCCGAACTGCCAAGCCATGTCTTCCCTGGACCGGAAACAAGCTTCCGAGGACCGGTTTCTGGCATTCCAGCCGTCTTCAGCCTGGCTTGCTTTAATCCAGTGGCAAAGTGAGCAAGGGACCCACGTCTGAGCATACCCTGCCACACTTATGGCGGCCAAAAGCGGTACAAAAGGGGGTGGTGATGGATGGAGCATTTGAATCAATCAAACACTCACACCCAGTCAAAAGATCTGGGTTTAATCCATCACCGTTCTTTAGCCCACTCTGCCACCCCAGTTCAGACATGGCTATATGCAAATCAGTCTGACTCTGTGCCTCATGGGAACAGGCCAGCCCGAACTGCCAAGCCATGTCTTCCCTGGACCGGAAAAAAGCTTCCGAGGACCGGTTTCTGGCATTCCAGCCGTCTTCAGCCCGGCTTGCTCGAATCCAGTGGCAAAGTGAGCAAGGGACTCACGTCTGAGCATACCCTGCCACACTTATGGCGGCCAAAAGTGGTACAAAAGGGGGTGGTGATGGACGGAGCATCTGAATCAATCAAACACTCACACCCAGTCAAAAGATCTGGGTTTAATCCATCACCGTTCTTTAGCCCACTCTGCCACCCCAGTTCAGACATGGCTATATGCAAATCAGTCTGACCCTGTGCCTCATGGGAACAGTCCAGCCCGAACTGCCAAGCCATGTCTTCCCTGGACCGGAAACAAGCTTCCGAGGACCGGTTTCTGGCATTCCAGCCGTCTTCAGCCCAACTTGCTTGAATCCAGTGGCAAATTGAGCAAGGGACTCACGTCTGAGCATACCCTGCCACACTTATTGAAGTAATTCGGGGTTCCCAAGGCCTACACACTCCAGAGATAACCCACTTACATTCAAGAACTGTTGGCACGGAAACTGTAAAAGGCAAAGAACAAGTTTATTAAGACCCCATGGGGTGGTGGTACACTCAAACAGCACCCTTCGGTAATGCAAGAGGTATCACACCGAACATCGGTGTGACCCCGTTTATATACAGTTTGGGGCAATAAAAGATAGGCGGCACAAGTTAAGACACATTTAAGGACATATATGGTCATGTTTTGGAATACTGCCAGCTCATTGGAGGGGGCACAACTCCGCTGGTCAGTTTGGTGCACATTCCAGAAGGTTTACGGGTCAGTGGAAACTACGCATGTGCGACTTGACCAGTACTAAAAATAGCCTGTTGCTGGGCAGATAGGAGTGATCAATGGAACGGACAACGGACTAAAGGGCACGTCGGCCACGAGGCCGCTCATGATCTAAGATGGCCGCTACAACATTCAAAATGGCGTTTTCATATATAGCCAAGTTAAGGAGGACAACGTGTAGGTTCAGCTAATCGCTAATGCGGCCGGGCCAATTACAACAGACGACCCTTTTAGCGGTTAGCTGAAGCTACCTCATAGTGAACATAGTCAGGATGTTCGTCCTCGATGTCTATTAACATTATTTGTGTTACCTCCTTGTGAAGCATCATTTTGTCATGGGCAAGAGCTCGTCTTGATGGTATACAAGCTGATAAACACATTGAACATAAGGCTGGGCCACATTGAATACATAAACATATGAAAAACATTGCTCCCACAAGTATACAGAGAATTGTCAACAGTTTCCAGCCCCAAGTTGCAATCGTAGACCAGAACCATCCTGAAAGTGTCCAAGTTCCATTGTCCGGGTGTATTTCAGCAGCTATTTTATGAAGCTTGGAA
The DNA here is from genome assembly GCF_964263255.1 of Lissotriton vulgaris. Classification (NCBI taxonomy): domain Eukaryota; kingdom Metazoa; phylum Chordata; class Amphibia; order Caudata; family Salamandridae; genus Lissotriton; species Lissotriton vulgaris. The sequence continues at coordinate 790,387,338 of NC_141694.1, read as the reverse complement.
ATAGCATCATACACAGATGGAGAATTGTCCGGGACATATACGCAACAGCTGCTTCCGATAATCCTACATGCCCCCCCACGATCAGCCAAAACAACGTCCAATACCATTCGATTTTGGAGGGTGACAATTCTGGAAATCTGTAGTTCCTCTGTAATATTCCCCAGGGCAATGGCAGTGTCATTTGCAACAGCCTCAACAACACGTGTCAGTCGTCTGATTTTCCGGCTGTTCAATGCAGCCCCCACAAAGGAGAATAGTCCCAGATTAAAGTCCACATACTGTTGTAACGCAGTGTCCGTTTGGTCAATGTCCTCCAGGGCAACAGTTCGTTTAACCCTATTCAAAACGAAATCATGGTACAGTGTATAATCGTTGTGGTACATCGGAGGGGCAATGAATACAGGGGGTAACACAAACGATACGTAGCACGTGCCCAACCACCCCACTGGAAGCTGATGGTATCCCTTCGTCCCACAGACAAAGTATGTATTTCGTGATGCAACAAATGAGATGCCATTTGGGCTATCAAACGTAAGAGAAATGTTACATTCGCTTTTCCCCACTGCAATCGTGCCCTTGTTTCTGATACATAAATCGGCTTTTGTGGCAATGACATTTATAACATGAGCACTAGATACATTAACATTCCGCTGATTGCTGTATACACGTGGGGCAGATATATTGTCAGGCCTATACTCTTCCCATTCGAAACGTGTACCCTCAGCCTGGGGAAAACCATCCTTGTCATGAAAACATACTTTATTCAAACGGAAAAGCACCCCCCCTTTAGTTGGCCATCTTAAAGTAAAAAGGAGGGTGTACCAAGCATTGCATGACCCATTGTGTGAAAACGGGAGTGGAATAAGTGGGGTGCCCCCTCTCTTCTGGTGCCCAGGCAACATTCCACACACCCAACAATTCGAGGTATTGGTCATGTTATGTGTGTGGTGAAGAATCTGAATGAAGCTGTTATTTAAATACGTTTGGCGATGGCGCTCTTCATGAAAGGGCAGTGTGAAATGAAAATGTTCAGACGGTGCCGGGGTAGTCGGCAGCAAATGTTCACGTACAGGCACCACAAGTTCGACTACCCAGGCTATAACAGCTATCACCACAATAGTCAAGACAAAAAGAAAGGCACCCAATATTTTCTTATCACGAGATGCCGTTGATGACATATTTCAAGAATATTCGTGTAGAATCTCAAATAGCACCAATTGTTCACAAATTGTCCGCAAATTGTCTCAGATACACGCACGTGTATAACTAAATAAAAGGAAAAATACGGTGCTGAACTCCGAGGTAGCCGTTGTTTTCTTCTCCGGGCCAAGACGGGTGTCGCTACTCTGGCAGAACTGATCCCCCCCCTTGGAATTCCCGGTTTCCGTTTCACAAACCTGGAGCGGTAACCAACCAGTCATTAAAAAAAAAAAAAAGGAACACAAAATCTTCTTATCGTGGACGTAGGTTGTAGCGCTCTCTTCCGATAGCAGATTGGTCCGGGAAGGCTCCCTCCACTTCGGCCGACGTCACAGCTGGGCTCTTTTCTTTCTCCAAAATCTCCTTATAATCAGTCAACACAGCAGGAGTCACCAGATCCGGAGAGACACGACGACAATGTGTCGAATGCACCCACCGCTTCCTGTTTGTCACTCGTACTGCGGTGCGGGTCGCCAGGAGGACCTGCTCGGGGCCCTTCCACCTAGGCTCCAGACTGCTTGCTCTCTCAAACGAACGGACCATTACATGGTCACCAGGACGAAGATCATGGCCCTCTCCAGTAGAGTTTTCTGGGAGCGCTTCTCGAACCTGTTGATGAATAGAGAGCAAATCATTTGTTAATCGTGCCAAATAATCATTCATCATAACACAAGGCACATCATGTATTAATCGCGGCTTGGGCACCCCCCAGATATTCATAGGGCGGCCAAACACCACCTCATAGGGCGTAAGGCCGGTTCGTGAGTGGGGTACTGATCTAAGAGATAGTAGTGCTAGCGGCAACGCATCTGGCCACTTCAATGATGTAGACGCCACAATTTTGGCCAGCTTAAGCTTCAACGTGGCATTGTACCTCTCGACCAAACCTGCTGACTGAGGGTGGAATACAGCGTGGAACTTTTGCTGAATCCCTAACCCCTTCAGTACATATTCCACAATCTTTCCAACAAAATGGGGCCCATTATCGCTCCACAAAAATTTGCAAACTCCAAAGCGAGGAAAGAATTCCTTAAGCAACACCTTAGCTGTTGTCAAAGCTGTATTGTCTTTCGTGGGGTAGGCTTCAACCCATTTGCTAAAAGCACACACCACCACTAGGACATATTTCAGGTTATTGCAACGCTCAAGTTGGATGTAATCCATTTGAAGCACTTCAAACGGTGCCGAAGGTGGAACGAAACCTCCTTTCGGAGTATGGGTCCCCTTTCCAGGATTGTGTTGCAAACACACCAGGCAGGTCTGCACTACTCTCGTTGCAGTATTAGCAATCTCGGGATGTTCCCAAACTCGTGTTAAAAGCCGAGTTATTGCAAGAGCTCCGACATGAGCCAGTCCATGTGTCATCTGGACCATCGCCTGTAAGTAAGCCGCAGGCAATTTCCACTTCTCCATGTCTTTGCTTCTCCAACAACCCTCGTCATCTAGTACCCCATCTGCTGCCCAAGCCGCAAGTTCAGATTCTGTGGCTGATTTTTGGATATCCCGTATCTCTGCTCTAGCATCACTCCATCGCTCAGCCTGTGATTGTACCACGTACATGGGGGAGCTAGTTCGGGACATAGCCGTTTGCCTTGCTATACTGTCTGCAAAGGCATTTCCTTGACCCACTTTATCCGTAATTTTTTTATGGGCACTACACTTTACTATCGCTACTTTCTTAGGGCCAAGCAACGCATTTAGGAGATCACGCACTAGCTCTCCGTGCATAATGTGCTCTCCGTGTGATGTCAGAAACCCGCGTTCTCTCCAAAGAAGCCCGAAGTCGTGGGCCACTCCAAAGGCATACCGGCTGTCCGTGTATATGTTCACACATAATCCGGCACTCAATTCGCAGGCTCTTGTTAAAGCTATCAGCTCTGCTGCCTGAGCTGACTTTTGTGGTATCCTAGCTGTTTCTACCACTGTCTTAAGTGTCGTGATCGCATATGCTGCGGAAGTCGTGCCATCTGGCAGCCTTAGGCACGATCCATCAACCCACAGTTCCCCATCCACATCTGGAAGTGGCACATCCTGTAAATCGACACGACCCTTTGTCTGTTCCTCGGTCAGGAAAACACAGTCATGATGTTTTTCTTCCTGACCCTCCTCGGTCGGATAGGGCAATAAAGTGGCAGGGTTCAAAGTAGCGCATCTTTTCAATGTAATATGTGGCGCCAAGAGTGTCAGCTCGTATCCTGTTAGCCGTGCACTCGTGAGATATTGGGTCTTGGTTTGGTTTAACAGGGCATCTACTGCGTGAGGAACTAACACCAACAATTTGTGTGATAACACTATTCCCTCACTCTGTCGTATGGCTACTGCAGTTGCTGCTACCGCTCGAAAACACCCAGGCAACCCTCGTGCTACAGGATCCAAAATTGCAGAGAAGTATGCACATGGTCTCTGCTTATCCCCGTGTAATTGCACTAACACTGACAACGCGCACCCATCATTCTCGTGCACGTACAATGTGAAAAGTTTCGTGTAATCTGGTGTACCTAACACGGGTGCGGAACAAAGGGCCTGCCTCAACTGCTCAAAAGCTTTCTGACATTCATCTGTCCACTCAAGGGGCATTGGTGTAGCTTTGGACAGTAACGCTAACAAAGGTTTTATGATATGCGAAAAACCCATGATCCATTGCCTACAAAAAGACGTCAACCCTATAAAGGCACGTACATCTCTCTGCGTGCGGGGGACTGGTGTGTCTAAAATGGCTTGAATTCGATCAGATGTTAATGCACGCCCCTCCTTAGACAACAGATGACCGAGGTACGTCACCTGGGGTCTACAGTATTGGAGCTTCTTCTTCGAAACCTTGTGATTGTTTTGTGCCAAAAAGGAAAGCAACGCAAGTGTACTCTGTTCACATTGTGCATAGGAGTCAGCAGCAAGCAGAAGGTCATCCACGTACTGGATGAGCGCACGCCGGACTGCAATTTAAAGGAATCTAGTTGTCTTTTCAAAGCCTGGCTGTAGATGCTGGGGCTTTCAGTATATCCTTGGGGAACACGACAAAATCTATACGATTTATTATTGAGCGTAAAACCAAACAGATATCTGCTATCAGGATGAACAGGGATGGAAAAGAACGCATTCTTTAAGTCAATAACACTAAAGGTGGTGGCTGTCGGTAGAACCAAGGTAAGCAAGGTCGTAATATCAGACACCACCGGGTATTGGGGAATGACAATTTTGTTAATCTCTCGCAAATCGATAATAAATCGATAGATCTTGCCATCAGTGTCTCTCTTAAGAATCGGTAGAATAGGGCTGTTACAAACATTATAAGGGACCACCTCCACCACCCCTGCAGAAATCAAATCCTGAACAATATGTGTCAATGCAATTTCACCTTCTTTCGAAATCTTATACTGTGGCACTCGTGGTAGAGGGGCCCCCTCCTTAACAGTAATATGTATCGGTGGAATACGCATCTCTCCCACATCCGTATCTGAGGTCGCCCACAACGTGTGCGGCAGAGAGGCCAAAGCAGGAATGTCTAAAATGGCATAAAATCTGTCAGGGTCAGGGCAATCGTCAGGGTCAGGGTAATTGTCATTCAGAATAACCCGCACTCCCTCTGGAGCGCAACGTATTGTCGCTCGAAAATATTTAAGTAAATCAATGCCCAGGATATTGTCTGGGGTATGGGGTGATAACAAAAATTGGCCAAAACTGAAATATTTGTCAATGCATAGTGCAAGGGGCTTGGACAATGGGCTGGGGGAGGGTGTGCCATCAAACCCTACACACGTAATCATTTCGCCAGACAGGGGAGCCCTCGGAACCAAGTTTTTCGACAGAGCACTACGAGTAGCTCCTGTGTCGACTAGAAATTGATCAGTAGAACCCAAAATACCCGCTGTTACATATGGACCTTGCTGATCTACCGGCACTTCAACTGATTCCTTACCCCATCCTACGCAATCCTATGCATGCACATAATCCTGATGTTCCACATTCTCTCCTTCCAAAATTTGATATTGATTCCGTCTATCAAACGTATTTCGTTCGTCCTGGCCACGGCCCCTCTCCTCAACCTGTCTACGATCACCTCCGCCACCCCTCGCTCCCGTATAACCTCCTCTCGACCTTCCACTTCCTCGACCACGCTGACTACGCTGTTCACGAAGTACCGGACAATCTTCGGCCCAATGCCCAAACTCCTTACAATAAGCACACTGATCCTCCGCAATATCCGTACGACCATACGACGCGTTTCCTCCACCTCGTCTACCTCTATCGTTCCCTCTGCCCTGTGTTCCCCGAACCTGCGCCAACATCACCTTCGTTTTCAATTCCTTCGTCTTTTTCTCTACTCTTTCTTTAGCCTCCACTTCCTGCCGCTCATAATACTGAGCCATAGTTAACAAGGACGCAGGGGTCGCCGTGGCCCAGGAACTTTCACTCGACTTCAATCGCTTTGCAATCTCTGGTAGGAGATTAGCTACATACTTATCTACAAACAAATGCCGACCCGTATCATCTGTTAAAGATTGACCACTGTAATCATGAAAAGCTTCCTCGAAACGTGTAAAGAAATCTGAAACCGTTTCATCGGGTTTCTGCTTGCACGATGTTAGCATAGTCCAATCAATCTTTTTGGAGGGAACAAGCGTTTTTAATTTATTCAAGATAGCTGCCGGCAGATCTAGAATTAACTGGCAAGGCTTACAGGCTGGTTCTCTGTCTAAATCTGCAGCATTTATTTCCTTCCATGTTCCCCCCAATATCGTTTCGTCATTATTTTTACGAATCTGCCTCCACATATCAGGTGGTAATATTAGCCCAAAAACAAATCTATGTCTACGAGAGTCATCACACAAGACGATATAGCCCCCTCCACCCCCTCATAAAATGCCGCTGGATTCTTCCGAAGATCAGGTAAAGAATTTTTCAATGCCATGACATCTGCTCTATTCCATGGCGTGTAAACCCAGTTATACACAAAATACCCTTTCGCATCCTTCGATAATTTATCCTCATCCGTACCTTCCCCCTTCGGCGGAACATACAAAGGCGCAGCTTCACGCATAGGCATAACATGCAACGCAGAACTCTTATCTGAACCACGGAGAGAACACTCTTTGGCCTGCCCATTATTCTCCAATTCGGACTCCTTTTGCCTCTTTTTCCGCTCCTCCCGCAATCGGGTTGTCTCATCCTGCAGCTTGATCAATTGCGCAAACAGGTCATCGACATCTGAAAGATCAAAATCGCCTTTAGTCAAATTTTCACGGTACACTGACAACGCTTTGGGTTCTAACGTATCAGAAAGATCACGATATGCGCCTATAACCTCATCGGCCAAAGTAGACAGAAAATACATCAATTCAAGATCCGTCCACCCTTTCTTTTCTGATATCAATTGCTCCTGAGTAACACTACGTTTATTCACTTTACGAGCCCAACTACGTAGATGAGCGGACCTCTCCGTAGTAAACCTGAGAGCAGATATACCCTTCTTGCCCGACTTATCCTGTCCGTCATCATCAGAATCCACAGCTGGAGCCGTCGGCGTAACGTACGGAGGCGGTGACCGATCTAACAAAGAAAAATCATCAATTTCATTATTAAGGACAGGATAAAGCGGTTGACGAATAGGAAATTGGCCAGTCGTTTGCAAATTACGTTCCCGTTCCTCCCTTTCTTTCTTCTCCTGAGCCTCCTTTTCCTCAAGCTGTAAAGCCTTATCCCGAGCAGCCTTGCGCTGCTCTTTGTCCGCCAAGGCAACTTCACGCTTCATTCGCTCACGCGCCGCTTTCTCCCACATTCGCACACAATCAAACATATTTTGTCTAGACCTGCGTTGAAACATGCATTGCTCTACAAATTGTATTTTACTCAAATCATAAGACCCGTGTAAAGGCCATTGCAATTCAGGATCGGCCTTGGTGTATTTATGCCATAATTTACTGTACATAATAGGAGGAAGGCCAAAGTTTATGTACATGTCCCTATTTGGTGTTCCCTCTGGGGGAGCCGGCTGTGATTCCGCTAACCTAATTGAGGTACCTTCTCCAAGACAACACATTCCTCGGAGTGTGCTGAAAACAGGCATGTTCAAAAAGTATCACGAAAGCGTGACACCGGACAAAATGGCACTTACAGTCCTTCACACAATTGTGCCGCTCAAAGGAAAAAACAAAGTTAGAGAAACATCTCTACATGCCTGCCTATGTGAAGTGCACTACACATATAAGTTCAAAAATCACAAATTCACAATGTTAGCTAACTCAAATCAAAGATCATAGGACTTCGGCAAGCGTCCGAGGACTACCTTACCGATCACAAAGCACATATTTTCAGTAAGCGTCCGAAGACTACCTTACCGAACACAAAGCTTACCAAATTCCCAAATGTCCAGATTCCAACTGCCAAGGTCTTGTAAGCCAAATCAGCCAAACGGCACTTTCTCAGCGATGCAGACACTTCGGAAACTCAGTCGGAGACTGGCGCCACCTGGAAGGTCAGATCGGAAGGAAAGGAAAAAACACCGTGGCAGCCAAGACTCGGGTCACTCGTGTCAGCGCGCGTCCATGGCGAGTTTCCAAGCCTTCGTCACGACCTCTCCTTCGGGCATCCGAGTCGCCGATGAGTCCCTTCGTGGTCGCCAATTGAAGTAATTCGGGGTTCCCAAGGCCTACACACTCCAGAGATAACCCACTTACATTCAAGAACTGTTGGCACGGAAACTGTAAAAGGCAAAGAACAAGTTTATTAAGACCCCATGGGGTGGTGGTACACTCAAACAGCACCCTTCGGTAATGCAAGAGGTATCACACCGAACATCGGTGTGACCCCGTTTATATACAGTTTGGGGCAATAAAAGATAGGCGGCACAAGTTAAGACACATTTAAGGACATATATGGTCATGTTTTGGAATACTGCCAGCTCATTGGAGGGGGCACAACTCCGCTGGTCAGTTTGGTGCACATTCCAGAAGGTTTACGGGTCAGTGGAAACTACGCATGTGCGACTTGACCAGTACTAAAAATAGCCTGTTGCTGGGCAGATAGGAGTGATCAATGGAACGGACAACGGACTAAAGGGCACGTCGGCCACGAGGCCGCTCATGATCTAAGATGGCCGCTACAACATTCAAAATGGCGTTTTCATATATAGCCAAGTTAAGGAGGACAACGTGTAGGTTCAGCTAATCGCTAATGCGGCCGGGCCAATTACAACATTATGGCGACCAAAAGCGGTACAAAAGGGGGTGGTGATGGACGGAGCATCTGAATCAATCAAACACTCACACCCAGTCAAAAGATCTGGGTTTATTCCATCACCGTTCTTTAGCCCACTCTGCCACCCCAGTTCAGACATGGCTATATGCAAATCAGTCTGACCCTGTGCCTCATGGGATCAGTCCAGCCCGAACTGCCAAGCCATGTCTTCCCTGGACCGGAAACAAGCTTCCGAGGACCGGTGTCTGGCATTCCAGCCGTTTTCAGCCCGACTTGCTTGAATCCAGTGGCAAAGTGAGCAAGGGACTCACGTCTGAGCATACCCTGCCACACTTATGGCGGCCAAAAGCGGTACAAAAGGGGGTGGTGATGGACGGAGCATCTGAATCAATCAAACACTCACACCCAGTCAAAAGATCTGGGTTTAATCCATCACCGTTCTTTAGCCCACTCCGCCACCCCAGTTCAGACATAGCTATATGCAAATCAGGCTGACCCTGTGCCTCATGGGAACAGTCCAGCCCGAACTGCCAAGCCATGTCTTCCCTGGACCGGAAACAAGCTTGCGAGGACCGGTTTCTGGCATTCCAGCCGTCTTCAGCCTGGCTTGCTTTAATCCAGTGGCAAAGTGAGCAAGGGACCCACGTCTAAGCATACCCTGCCACACTTATGGCGGCCAAAAGTGGTACAAAAGGGGGTGGTGATGGACGGAGCATCTGAATCAATCAAACACTCACACCCAGTCAAAAGATCTGGGTTTAATCCATCACCGTTCTTTAGGCCACTCTGCCATTCCAGTTCGGACATGGCTATATGCAAATCAGTCTGACCCTGTGCCTCATGGGAACAGTCCAGCCCGAACTGCCAAGCCATGTCTTCCCGGGACCAGAAACAAGCTTCCGTGGACCGGTTTCTGGCATTCCAGCTGTCTTCAGCCCGGCTTGCTTGAATCCAGTGGCAAAGTGAGCAAGGGACTCACGTCTGAGCATACCCTGCCACACTTATGGCGGCCAAAAGCGGTACAAAAGGGGGTAGTGATGGACGGAGCATCTGAATCAATCAAACACTCACACCCAGTCAAAAGATCTGGGTCTAATCCATCACCGTTCTTTAGCCCACTCTGCCACCCCAGTTCAGACTAGGCTATATGCAAATCACTCTGACCCTGTGCCTCATGGGAACAGTCCAGACCGAACTGCCAAGCCATGTCTTCCCTGGACCGGAAAAAAGCTTCCGAGTACCGGTTTCTGGCATTCCAGCCGTCTTCAGCCCGGCTTGCTTGAATCCAGTGGCAAAGTGAGCAAGGGACTCACGTCTGAGCATACCCTGCCACACCTATGGCGGCCAAAAGCGGTACAAAAGGGGGTGGTGATGGACGGAGCCTCTGAATCAATCAAACACTCACACCCAGTCAAAAGATCTGGGTTTAATCCATCACCGTTCTTTAGCCCACTCTGCCACCCCAGTTCAGACATGGCTATATGCAAATCAGTCTGACCCTGTGCCTCATGGGAACAGTCCAGCCCGAACTGCCAAGTCATGTCTTCCCTGGACCGGAAACAAGCTTCCGAGGACCGGTTTCCGGCATTCCAGCCATCTTCAGCCCGGTCCTCGGAAGCTTGTCTGAGTCTGAGGAAGGCTAACGCCGAAATGCATAACGCCTTACCTGCTTACTAATAAAGAACCTCTCAACACAGTCCTCGCTTGTGGCTCCTTCCTTCGGCATCACTGGAGGTGCTTTTGGATGTTTATTGTGTCGACCAGAGACACGTTAAAAAGCTCACGTTTCAGAAAGCTGGCTGCTTTCTTCTGGTTTCTGCGCAATCAGGCTTGTTTCCCGTCAAGGTATTGGCATGAGGCAGCTCTTCTACAGCAAAGCAGGAAAGCACGGGACGCTGCTGGATGGCAGTCTGTGACTTCATGGATGGCTTTGGTGCACTGTTACGGACCCACGACCTGGCAGACTTGTACCCTGCAGGTTGAAGTTGTTTGCGGGGACTTGAGGGGTTCTCAAGTTTCTATAGACTGTTTGAAGTACGCCCAGCTCTGCATACGCCTATAAACACAAGAACTTTACTTCGGTTTTCCCATGTACTATCAGCCCAGATTTGGAGCATGCTGGGAGTTGTAGTGTTAGCAGTTCTACACTGCAATTGACGATCACATGGTTGGGGGAGGCGTGCACTCATCAATCAAGAGTGCTGCAGAGACTGCTATCAGCTGGGCGCACAAACTTTCAGTTGGGCAGTGGCGTCTGAGGAAGGCTAACGCCTAAATGCATAACGCCTTACCTGCTTACTAATAAAGAACCTCTCAACACAGTCCTCGCTTGTGGCTCCTTCCTTTGGCATCACTGGAGGTGGTTTTGGATATATATATATATATATATATATATATATATATATATATATATATATATATATATATATATATATATATATATATATATATATATATATATATATATTCAAAGCTTCAAAGTTGACTGCAGGCAAGGCAGCACACTCCAGCAGCTTGCCACAAGCATATTCCTCACAGCAATTGTAAGGGTATAAGCTACACTCCGTCCTTCTGTGATTACAGTTCTCGTGTTGCATAATGAAGCCGGGCGCGTTTCTGGGCTAATGCCCTCATCAGAGGCGCAACAGGAGATTCGTGGAGTAGACACGCCCACCTCATGTTAATAACCACCCTCAAATGGGCTGCTTTTAGGTGAATAACCGCAAAGGCTTATGGGCCATGCAGTGTGTGTCCGCCACGATAATTTAACTGTATTAGGTGCCCTGGATGGGCCCCGAGGGGCGGGTCAGCCATCAATCCCCTGGTGCAGGTCCACATGGGTCTCGGGAGTCACCGAGACCTGTGGCCTCCAACGGCAGGGGGTGGTGCGCACCTTCACGGCCGGGCCGCCGTGTACATTTTCAAAGCTCCAAAGTTGCCCGCAGGCAAGGCAGCACACTCCAGCAGCTTGTTACGAGCATATTCCTCGCATCAATTGTAAGGGTATTAGCTGCACTCCGTCCTTCTGTGATTACAGTTCTTGTGTCGCATAATGAAGCCTGACGCGTTTCTGGGCTAATGCCCTCATCAGACGCTCGACAGGATATTGGTGGAGTAGACACTCCCACCTCATGTTAATAACTGCCCTCAAATGGGCTGCTTTTCGGTGAATAACCGCAGAGGCTTATGGGCCATGCAGTGCGTGTCTGCTATGATAATTTAACTGTATTAGGTGCCCTGGATGACCCGAGGGGCGGGTGAGCCATCAATCCCCTGGTGCTGGTCCACATGGGTCTCGGGAGTCACCGAGACCCGTGGCCTCCTACAGCAGGGGGCGGTGCGCACCTTTACGGCCAGGCCGCCGTGTACATTTTCAAAGCTCCAAAGTTGCCCGCAGGTAAGGCCGCACACTCCAGCAGCTTGTCACGAGCATATTCCTCAAAGCAATTGTAAGGGTATAAGCTACACTCCGTCCTTCTGTAATTACAGTCCTTGTGTCGCATAATGGAGCCTGCCACGTTTCTGGGCTAATGCCCTCATCAGAGGCTCGACAGGAGATTCGTGGAGTGGACACGCCTACCTTGTTTTTAACCGACCTCAAATGGGCTGCTTTCAGGTGAATAACCGCAAATGCTTATGGTCCGTGCAGTGCGTATCCCCAGCGATAATTAAACTGTATTAGGTGCCCTGGATAGGTCCCGAGGGGCGGGTGAGCCATCAATCCACTGGTGCTGGTCGGGACATATATATATATGTATTTAATCTCCTCTTACTCTTACAAGGAAGGAAACAGCACTCAGGTTGTAGTTTGGAAGTATTTAATCTGCAAAGGACGTGATCAACGAGTTTCGGCTCGCCCAAACCTTGATAATGATACAAGACGTCATTGTAGCATCCTTACATCCTTATTTAAATGTACAAAGGCCTACAGTTGCCAACATTAACAAAGAACTACATATTACTTCAATCAAAAAAGCTGGCAGCCATATTGGCCTGGTCACAATGAGAAAGTTCAGAAATTGATACAATAAAGAAAAGAAAACAAGTGTTAAGAAGCGCACATTGTCATTTCAGCATATCTTGCCCTGTGACTGCCATACCTGTATGTTCGTCAACGTGACTTATTCATAATAAACATAGTTAGGATTGCAAACATCAACCTAAACAATGGACTACACATTATTTTAAAGTGAAAGGCCATAGGCCATAATAATTCTTACACGAAAGAAAAGAGGTGTTAATATGCACTCACTATCCCTAAATAAAGTTCTAGCGATTATAGTTCCATTCCATTCACAGCTCATTTGAGATGTCATGAGTGATGTCATGAGTGATGTAACTGACCATGTCATGAATGATGGAATGTCTGAGGTCATTAGCAGTACATTGCATGGGCGTAAGTTATAGTTAGCTTAGGTAAGTATAACTGTTGAATTTCACTGGTTGTGTATGAGTGAAATCTGAGTCTAACGATACCGTCCCGGTAATCTTTGTTTTTTTCAGCAAATTTCTAGTTTTTAAAAAAACTTTAAGTAAGATGCATATCACAATGGATGGTGGGGGGTTAGAAGCAAGGCCTGGCATTGAGCTGCCCCCACCCAAGCTTGCTGCTCCTGCCTTCCCATCTCCTAGCCATCCATTGTCCAAGACCATGTCCCTGCTCCCTTATTACAGCCCTGTGTGGCTGTTGTTCTGCCACTGGCCTTCCTGCCTTCTCTGAACAGTTAGCTTGCTGCCCCATCCACCTCCCCCCTATCCTCTGTTGTCTGAATCAATGGATTAGCCTCCTTCCTCCTGCCATGCATGGTCTGTTGTGCTGCCATTGCCCTCCATTTAGCAAGATGTACCAGTCCACCCCTTCTGCCCTCCATTGCCAAATTCTATACCCCATCATTGACCTCCTGCTTAGCCTCCACGCTTAGCTTGCTGCCCCGATTCTCCTTCCCTCTGCCCTCCGATGTCTGTGTGCATGCCCCTGCGCCATCCTTTTTGCCCACCATGTTCCATGGATCTGTCACTCCTAGCTACTCTGAGTGTTCTGGTGAGCTGCTACTCCTCTCCCACCTGCCTAGCATTGTCAGATGACTGTAACCTGTCCCTGCCACCTCCACCCTGCATGTCCACATTCCATTCCCCTATCCCCTTCCTCCTGTCCTCCACGGTCCATTATACTGCCACACCCTTCTGCCCTCTCTGGTCTGTTGTGCTAAAACTGCTCCTCCTGCCTGCCCCATGTGGTCTGTTGTGAGGCCCCTTCCCCTGAACTCTCTTGTATGTGCCTAGGTCCTGACCCTTCCTTCTATCCTCCATTTTCCTCTGTGCATGCCCCTGCCCCCTCCTTCTTGCCCATCATAGATATTGTGCTGCCACTAACACTCCTGCTTGCCATGCATTGTCTTCTGTGCTGCCATGCCCCCTTCCACCTTCCCTGTGTGGTCAGCTAGCTGTGCCTGCCCCCTCCCACCTTCCCTCCATTGTCTGTGTGTATGCCATTATAGTCTCACTGTTGCTCTCCATGGTGTGTCTTGCTTCTTGTGCCCATCCTGCCTGACCTCCATGGTAATATTGCTGCTCCTGCCTTGCCCCCTTGCCCAAGCCCTCTGTTTTCATGTGCAGACCCATATTCTCTCCCCTCCTGGCTTGTCTGTTAGATTTTAATGCCCCTGATCTGCCCCTCCTGCCCTTTATGGTCCGTTATGCTGCAGCTTTCTCTCCTGTCTGTCCTTTATGGTCAGGTAGCTACCCTTGCCTCTTTCCCCTCTATTCTCTGTTGTCCATGGTCCTGTCCCCACCCTATTGCTTTCTATGGATTGTTGTGCTGCACTCCCGTCCCGCATGCCCTGTGTGGGGTATTGTGCTGCTGCAAACCCTGATGCCTGCCCTGTATGGTCAGTTTGGTGCACCTCTCCATGTCTCTCCTGTCCTCTATTATCAGAGTCCATGTCCCTATCCCAATTCCTCCTGCCTTCCATGATCCAATGTACCATACTTGCTAACATTTTGATCTTGGTAAGAAGGAGATTTTGAAAAAAAACTGGGGTATTGATTTTCCCCTTTGACTTACATTGAAAAAGAAGAGATTGTAGACAGGAGACAGATCAAATAAAGCCCATTCAGGCTTAAAAACATTGGATGTTTCCTGGCTGAATCGGGTCTGTTGGCATGTATGGTTGTACTACCACTGCCTCTTCCTTCTGCCCACAATGGTCTATTATATTGCCACAGCCTCTCTTGCCAGTCCTGTATTGTTGGTTTGTTGCCCCTTTTCTCTTTCCATAGTCTGTTGTGCTGCCACTTCCCTTCCTGCCTGCCCAGTGTGGTCAAATTGTTCCCTCTGCACCCTCCTACCTGCCTTCAATTTTCAGAGTCTGTGCCCCTGCCCTCTGCCTCTCAACAGTATCCTAATGAACAACTAGATTGCTAACATTCTATATTTATTACAAAAGTGTGGAACGCCTGACGTCATCTTAATGTAATCAAAACTGTAATACCTAGAGCATTTCCTTTAGAAATTACATATATGAGATGGTCTTATTTGCATCAAAGTATGTTTAGTGCTCTAAAAAACTAAAATGAGGGCATATTTTCTGAGTTTTCAAATAGCGACAAAGCACTTTTAAATTATTTGTTATCTTTATGTTTTTTTATCCAGTTGACCACTTGATTTAATGTTGCACTTAGGGAAGAGGATGTGGTGTTAAGTCTAGAGCTGCAGACTTTGCAACTGGGGAACCAGGTTGGAGTTTCTGCTTCAGCTCGACATTCTGTGATTCTGGTCAAATCACTTAATCTCCCCATGTCTACAACCAAAATGAATTTGTTCTTGTGTGATGTAATCAATGCTTATGTACACTCCAATACCTGACATGTCTGCACTAAATAAAACTGCAAAAACACAAACAGAAAAAAGTGTTTTGCACACTTCTGTCATTGGGCTACATGTGGGCTACATCTGGGTGATATTTGTGCTACTTTTGGGCACTTTTGTCTCTGGTGGCCATCTTGAGAGATTTATTTGTTATGAAGTTTCCTAATTTCCTCATTTACTGCAGTCTACTCAGTAGGAAATGCTTTCAGTTTTTTACTTTGATTTTATTAAGAAGGTATTCAGATATGTCACACATTTGCCATAAATTCTGACTGTTAGCACTCTAGTTGCTCATTAGATCACTGTAGTAAAGCTACTGCTTTATTTTATTTTATTTTCTGTTCTTGTATAGCGCAGGAATTCGATCTCCGAGGAGATATCTCCGCGCTTTGTTCTTTCCGAAAGCAGAACTAGACAGTAGGATCTGGGTAACAATGCTGGGGTTACTGAATGGAGAATAGGTACGTCTTCAGACATTTCCTAAATGCAGATAGATTGGAATTTAGCCTAGGAGTGAGAGGTAAGGAGTTCCAGAGAGTGGTTACCACATGTAGTGATCGTCTGATCACCGGTCTAGTGTTTATGCAATTGTGCCTCAACCACACTGTACACCCACCCTTCACAGGCATCACCAGTCAGGTGACCCTGACAATAAAAGGGGCTGAGGGCACATGTTTGTGGCCAGTGATACCCAGTAACCATTGGTGTCTGTGTCCGTCATTCCAATCTGCATGTGGGCCTAGGGCCCAGCACTCAGACTATCACATTGGCGACGAGTGGGCTAATCCTGTGTGTGCAGCCCCCTTTTTGAAGGTGAGAGTGTTGCCCGTGGCGAGGGCACCCCCTGGAGCAGGCGAGAGATGCGCATGATTGCCTGCAGGGCATGTGGAGATCCCCAGGCGTGAAGCCGGTGTTTGGGAGCCCACCCCGCACCAAAGTGATGCCCCGTGGGGGAGTGTGAAGTTCCCCGGGGTGAAGGTGAGGAGGTCAGGAGCCCACCTCGATTCTGCAGTGCCTGGATCGACTGTGCCCCCCTGCACCAAAGCGCTGGATGCGCCCAACAGGCCGCGGGTGTGAGAAGAGCCCTGGGGGTGTAAGAGTTGAGTAGGAGCCCACCCTGCGTTGAAGAAGCTGTTGTGGTCCCCTCCGGGACAAAGAAAGCCCTGTGAAGGTGGAAGCGAAAGGCGGGCGAGGCCGGACTGAGCAGATGACAGCCGTCGCCGCATACCTGCCACGAGGAGCGTGAGGCCTGATCGGACATTGGGCGACGGTGAGCCCGGAGCGTGACCCGAAGGGGCAGCGAAGCGGACTTGAATGCGGGAGGATGGAGAGTGGAGTAGCTAACCAATCCCCCATCCTCTCAAGGAAGAATGAACTATTCCCAATGCCCCTAAAGAACTGAGCAGCCCCCGGGAGTAACGCAAATCTCCCCCACTGCGTTCAGTGTGTGAGGTGTAAGGCTGAGGCGGTGGGGTGGAGGAGAGAGGAGACAGCCTCTGGCTGGCAACTGACTGAAGGGGCGCCATGGCGGAAGCGAGGACGGAGTGCTTGCCATCCCATGACAGGCCCATTAAGTAGGAGCAAAGCACCAGTAGCATACCAGCCCCACACGCCAGCTACTAAGGCAGCGTAGTGAATAAAGAGGGTTGCTGGAAGACACCTGCCTGGATAGTAAGGAGTGAGACGGCCCGGCGTGCGATCAGCTGTGCACCTCAGAGGGGACAGTAGTGAAATACACACAAAAATAACAACAAGCATTTGCAATACAATAGGTCTCGCATTTACAATGGTTGGAGCTATTGGCATTGTAAATGACAATGCCTTTTATTCTTTTGTTTTGAAAACCTACAAGCCATGCATAAACATGCACTTTGTACGTTTAGTCCTTGCTTACGAGAAGCAAGGCTGTCAGTAAAAGAGACTGCCAGCTTTGCTTCTCATAAGCAAGGACTACAATTACAAAGTGCTTGTTTACGCACAGCTTGCAGGTTTTCAAACGCTTTTAATAAAAGGCATTGCCATTTACAATGCCAATAGCTCAAACTCTCACAAATGCAAGACCTATTGCATTGCAAATGCTTCTTTTAATGAACTGTGCAACTACAGATTTGACTCTAGTGAGTCCCCGCCTGTGGCGGCGCAGAGTACTGTGAGCCACAGCATCCCAATGCTAGCCGTGCCAGGGGAAGGCCAGATTCCGACAGAGACGGGTATCCCTGAGACAACATAGAAGGAACAGTTCCACAGTGTCAGGAAGCCACCCGAGCCCTGTGAGCCACGGATTTCTCAAGTCACCAGAGAATGTGGCCGGGCAGAGAAAAGCAATGAGCCATGGTGGCACAGAGCTACCTTAGACTGTGGCAGGGCATCCTTTTAAGATAAAGTTTCGTGCAGCTCTGACTTAAATGCACCAAAATGATTACAAACACAAAATTGTTTTTTTTCCCCAAGGACTTGCGAATCTAATAGGCACCAGAGAGGCACCAGTGCCACCGCATTCACACTTATAAACATTTGCATAGCTCCCACGCGGTTGTCTCATGAGAGGCACTGTATCAGCTGTGCGTTTTCCTGCAGACCCCGGCCAGTATGCACTAGCTGTAGTGCAGTGTGAGGGCAGCAGCATCCCAGACCCCTCTGTGGAGGACGCCCCCTGACCAGCTGTGCGGGGCTAACAGAATGCGGGTGGGATATTAAGCCGGCCTTTGATTAGTTATTACAGTTAAATGGGAATCCCAGCATATGACATGATAATCCACATTTATAAAGCGGCACAATCACCCGTAAGGGTCTCTAGGCGCTGGGGGCCGTCGGGAAGATTAAGCAAGCTATTGCCCAGGGTCATGATGGTAATTTGGAAAGGTTACTATTGATGCCAAGCCCCTCCAGAGATCAGCCCCAGCCCGCTTTGAGAAGGTTGCAAAAGTCCCTTTGAAGCCCCCTCGAAGGGATTCCTCAGATCTTGTGGTTGTCGAAGTGCACATAAATCTGAAAGGCGCTGCTTCTGAGCGCTCCATAAAATCATACCTCCCCGCCCCTTCCTCCGGGAGAGCCCCCTCTCCTGACCATTCACCCACTCCCCGCCTCGTGTTCATTTCTAGGCAGATGCATTCAGGGGCCGGCTGGCGCTCAATGGGGCTGTGTGGCAGCTGCCCCTAATTGGCGTTAAAGCACTCAGTACTTGGGAGCATATGCGGGGAGGGGGCTCCCAAGTCCCATCGAGCAGCGCACCCACCCGCAGGACCCTCAACCCGTAGGGGAAAGGCAGAGCAGAAGCTGAAAGTGTCAGGGTGTAAGGGAGCGGGAACTGGTATGGACCAAGGGACATTACCCCTTGCATTCCGCAGGTGTGGGAGCAGGAAGGGGGTTAATGGAGACCTGCCTTTTACAGGCAGAGAAATCTTGCTTTAAGCCCCACTGGCCAGGCCAAGAGAAAGGGGCAGTGGCTCTGCACTCTGCAGTACAAATAGGAATGGGTGGATGCGCACCCCATGGGGGTCCTCGATGGTGGGACAGTGGTTTGGCTCCCCTCAGGCAAAGAGCCCTGAGGGGATCTTGGCGAGCTGCACTGTACAGGCAGGGCCTAGAATGAGGGCTGCGGGCATAGGACTGAGTGCCACACAGGCAAAGCCCCAGAGAGGGTGCTTCAAGGCTTTGCGCCCGCATGCAGGGGCCCAATGGGGTGTGAGGGGGCTCAATACCTCAGAGAAGTGGTCTGCTTGAATCTCACAGAAAGGGCCATGAGAGGCTGGGAGAGAGTCCCAGAGGACAAAGGCGGTGGTCTCACCCGGCATAAAGAGGCCACTAAACAGGGTGCATCCAGCTCAGAGGAGAGCCTGCAGTGAAGTCTGCCCAACAGGTGGATCCAAGGAAGACAGGATCTCGCACAGCGGAGGCAATCTTTTTTCCTCCTAAAACAGTCTATAAATGGTAACGTTTGTCTAAGGCTATAGGAGTAAATAAATTTGCCATTCAGATCAGAGTGAGCGTTGGACTTCAGACTGAGGTGAGCTGGGGCAGAGCAGAAAGTGTGTCTCTCTCTCAAAGAAACCTAGGTTGGGATCCTGGCTCCCCACTTCATCAGCTTGTGTTGATGAATACAGGCCTCAGCAAGGCCTGCGAATGCGGAAAGGGTTCGCCCTTCTGTACGCAAAGTCCTCAGACTCCATAAGAAATTGGCACGGAAACTGGAAATACAAAAACATAGTTTAATAAACATTTAAAGGTGGTACTACAGCCCACACAACACTCTACAGTATTGTACAAGGTAGCACAAAGAACTCGGACATGCGGTCCCCTTTTATACACAAAGAAGGGGTTCATAAATGGGCGGTTACAGCTCTAAAGCATGATTTAAGACCTTATATCGACATTTCTTAAACATGATCGATACATGGGTGGAGTTAACAGTTCATGGGACCCCTCGAATGCACATTCCAATCATCTCTAAGCAGAAACAGATGTTACACGTACTGGGCATGCGCTAGATAAGCTGGAACTATTTATAGCCTGTTGCTGGGCAAACTCCAGGCGTGACAATCAGTGAGGTAGGACTTGCCTCGTGGCGAGCACATGGTGAAATGTAGCCTATAAGATGGACGCCGGAAAACAAAATGGAGTCCGGCCGTACTGACAAGTATGAGCGGGAAAACTATAACGAAGACACAATAACATGTCTTCAGCGAATGCTTAACATCATCGCTGTTTTATTTACAACAGACGACCCTTTTAGCATTTGCTGAAGACATTCGATTTTCTAGGATAATCTAAATACTCATCATTTATATCGATGTTCATCATATCCGCTGTCTCTCTAGTTATAGTTTTCTTATGGGCAGCATCCGCAACAGCTTGTTTATTGGGTACACAAAGTGAAACACATAACGAACATATCATAGGGCTACATTGGATGCATACACAGCAGGTGAATAATACGGCAACAATTATACATAGTCCAGTGAGGACCTTCCAACCCCACGTAGAAATTAAGGTCCAAAACAACCCAGAGAAAGTCCAAGACCCATTTTCTTGATGTATATCAGCTGCAATTTTGTGTAATTTGTTAATGGCTTTATACACAGAGGGAGTATGGTCAGGTATGAAAATACAGCAGCTACCTCCGATAATTCTACAAGCTCCACCCCTATCTGCTAACATAACGTCAAGAACCATTCTGTTCTGCAACGTAACAATCCTAGTCATTTGTAGCTCTTCAGTAAGATTCCCAAGAGCTGCAGCAGTTTGATTAGTAACAGCTTCCACTACTCTTCTTAATCGCCGTATCTTCCTGCTATTTAGAGCAGCTCCCACAAAGAAAAACAATCCTAGGTTGAAATCTATATACTGCTGTAGACTGGTGTCTGTCTGATCAACATCATCTATAGATAAAGTCCGTTTAAATCTATTCACAGTTACATTATTTAACAACTTTAAGTCTATATGATATGATGCAGGTGCCAAAAATAAGGTGGCAGTAGAAACGATACATAACATACTCCAGACCATCCGACTGGTAATCGATAATAGCCCTTATTCCCACATACAAAACAGGTGTTATGTGAAGCAAGGAAGGTACTGTTATTCAGGCCATCAATATTCGGTGTAGTAACACAATCACTAACACCTACAGGAATGTGGCCTACACTTTGTACACATAAATCAGCTTGTGCTCGGGCCACTGAGATCACACATTTCTCTTGTCCAAAAGTGTCTCTAGTGTTCGTGAAGACATAAGGAGTCGGTTCATTGTCCGGTCGATACTCTTCCCACTCCCATATAGTTCAGTTGGCTTGTGGATAACCATCTTTATCTTGATGACATTCTTTATTCAGTTTGAAAATCAATCGTCCTACTGTAGGCTTCCTTGTAGCAAAAAGCAAAGTGTACCACGCTCTACAAGAGCCATTATGCAAAAAGGGAAGCGGTACGAATGGCGTTCCCCCTTTCTTTTGATGCGCTGGCATCATCCCACATATCCAGCAGTCTGTAGCATTTGTAGCAACATGGGTGTGGTGCAACATCTGAATAAAAGTGTTGTTCAGATATAACTGTCGATGTTTCAACTCTTGATAAGGGAGTGTATAGAAGAAATGTTCATCAGGGACTGGAGTAGAAACAACATACAGTTCACGGGCAGGAGCTTTCTCCTCCACAAACCACATGACTGTAGCAATGACTGCTATAACGAAAATGAACCCTACAGAACCAAAAATCTTTCTTTTATCCATCTCAAGCAAAATGTACACAGTATCTTCCTGAAACTAAAGTGTTGTCAGAACTCTTACCCCGCAGGTAGCCGTTGATTTCTTCACCATCGGGCCAAGACGGGTGTCACTACTCTAAAGCATGGCTGATCCCCCCCCTTGCCTCATTGGCTCTCCGTTTCACAAACCTAGGGACCGTTCTGACAACTTCTCATACAATAGCAGCTTCTTTCCTTGGACGCAGATCGTATCTTCTAGATGCAGGCGTTGTTTGGTCCGGGAAGAACTCCTCAGTGTCGTCAGGTACCACAGCAAGGCCTCTCTCCGTAGTCAGGATATCTCGATGGTCAGTCAGTACAGCAGGTTCCACCAGATCAGGTTGCATTTTCCGGCAGTGTATCGAATGAATCCAAATTTTGCGATACGTCACCTGCACTGCTGTTCTTGTGGCAAGGAGAACCTGTTCAGGGCCACACCATCTCGGCTCCAGACTACTTGACCTCTCAAACGTTTTTACGAGAACGAAGTCTCCAGGCCGGAGATTATGACCTTCTCCTGTGGACCGATCAGGGAGTGCTTCTCGAACCTGTTGATGAATAGAAACCAAGCTATCAGTTAATTGTGCCAAATAGTCATTCATTAAAACACAAGGTACATCATACACTGAACTCGGTTTGGGCATCCCCCATATATTCATGGGGCACCCGAATACTATTTCATAGGGTGTTAAGCCCGTCTGAGAGTGTGGTACCGATCTGATAGACAACAACGCCAAAGGCAGAGCATCTGGCCAAGTCAGAGAAGTAGAAGCCTGTATTTTCGCAAATTTTAATTTGAGCGTGCCATAATACTTTTCCACCAACCCTGCTGATTGAGGGTGGAATACTGTGTGGAACTTTTGCACAATGTGCCTAATCCTTTCAGGACATATTTAATAACGTCCGAAACAAAATGGGGCCCGTTATCACTCCACAACAATCTACAAACACCGAAACGAGGGAAGAATTCCTTCAGAAGCACCTTAGTAGTAGTTATTGCAGTATTGTCCTTAGTAGGGTATGCTTCAATCCATTTACTGAATGCACAAACCACAACCAGGACGTACTTCAGATTATTGCAGCGTTCCAGCTGAATATAATCCATTTGCAATACTTCAAAAGGTGCAGTGGGTGTTGCAAATCCTCCTGCTGGAGTTCGTGTCCCTTTTCCCGGATTGTATTTAAGGCAAATCATGCAGGTCTGTACCACTCTTTTAGCTGTGCTAGCAATTTCTGGATGCTCCCATGCTTGTGTGAGCAATTTCACAATTGCCGAGGCTCCAACATGTGCTAGCCCATGTTCCATCTGAACCATAGGTTGTACGAAGGCTGTGGGTAACTTCCATCTATCCATCTGCTTATTTCTCCAACAACCTTCATCATCCAATTCTCCATATTTGGACCATTGCTCTCGTTCTTTCTCAGTAGAAGTCTTTTGCATTTCTAGTACCTTCTCCCTAGCATCATGCCACCGTTCAGCTTGTGACTTCACAACATACATTGAAGTGGAGCCAGGCTGCATCGCAGTTTCACGTGCCACCCGATCTACAAAAGCATTTCCTTGTCCCACTTTATCTGTCACTTTCTTGTGTGCACTACATTTCACTATAGCTATCCTCTTAGGGAGCGTCAGTGCAGTCAAAAGGTTTTGTACTAATTCTCCATACATTATCTGTGTTCCATGTGATGTCAAAAAGCCCCTTACCTTCCAGAGCAGGCCAAAATCGTGCACCACTCCGAAAGCATAGCGGCTGTCTGTGTAAACATTCACACATAATCCTGCACTAAGCTCACATGCTCGTATCAACGCTATCAGTTCTGCTGCTTGAGCTGATTTCTGTGGTATGCGTGCTGTCTCCACTATCGTGTGTAATGTAGTAATTGCATATGCTTCGGAAGTGGTTCCATCTGGTATCTTTAAACTGGACCCATCCGCCCACAACTCTCCATCCACATCTGTAAAAAGCGTATCTTGCAAGTCAATACGACCCTTTGTCTGTTCCTCGGTCACAAAGACACAGTCATGCGTCGCTTGCGCCTCAGGCTGAGTCACCTGAAAGGGCAACAACGTAGCTGGATTCAGTGTTGCACATCTCTTTAAAGTTATATGAGGAGCCAACAATGTCAGCTCGTATCCTGTCAGACGAGCTCTAGGTGAATGCTGAGTCTTTGTCTGATTCAAAAGGGCATCGACAGCATGGGGGACCAACAGCTTATGAGATAAGACTATCCCTTCACTCTGACGTATTGACACAGCTGTTGCCGCAACTGAGCGAAAATACCCAGGCAACGCTCGAGCAACAGGGCCAAGTACCGCCGAGAAGTATGCACAAGGGCGCTGCCGATCGCCGTGCATCTGCACTAACACTGACAACGCGCATCCATCTCTCTCATGCACATACAATGTGAAGGGCTTTGTGTAATCAGGGGTGCCTAATACTGGTGATGAACAAAGGGCCTGACGTAATTGGTGAAAGGCATTCTCACATTCATCCGTCCATGGAAGGGGAACTGGAGTATCCTTTGTCAGAAGAGCTAACAGTGGTTTAACTATGTGTGAAAACCCTAATATCCACTGTCTACAAAAGGAGGTAAAACCTAAAAAGGCTCGAACTTCTTTCTGCGTGGATGGTACAGGTGTGTCTAAAATGGCTTGAACACGATCTGGTGTGAGTGCACGCCCCTCCTTAGACAAAAGGTGACCAAAGTAGGTCACCTTTGGTCTACAATATTGCAGTTTCTTCTTCGAGACTTTGTGGTTGTGAAATGCCAAAAAGGTAAGTAATGACAAAGTGCACTCTTCACATTGTTCAGGGGTGTCGGCGGCCAACAAGATGTCGTCGACATATTGTATAAGCGCCACACCGTCGGGCAAAACAAAGGAATCCAATTGTCGTTTCAATGACTGACTGTAAATGCTAGGGCTCTCAGTATAGCCTTGAGGAACCCTACAAAATCTGTACGATCTATTATTCAACGTGAAGCCGAAAAGGTATCGGCTGTCAGGATGAATAGGGATCGAAAACAAAGCGTTCCTCAAGTCTATAACAGAGAACGTTGTTGCAGTTAGTGGGACCAAAGTAAGGAGTGTCGTAATGTCAGAAACCACTGGGTATTGAGGTATCACTATCTTATTAACCTCCCTCAAATCGATAATAAATCGGTAAATCCTGGTGTCAGTGTCTTTCTTCAAAATCGGTAGGATAGGACTAATACACACATTGTATGGGACTTCTTCAACCACCCCAACCTTAATCAAATCCTGCACTATCTGTATGAGCGCCTCCTACCCCTCCTGTGAAATCCGATACTGAGGCACAGCTCCCTCCTTTACACTAATGTGCACCGGAGGGATAATCATCTGTCCCACGTCGGTATCGGACGTGGCCCACAAAGATTCAGGTAAAGAGGCCAATGCAGCCTCTATGGTAAGCACGCATACTCTCTCCATTGGTGGATAATTATCATTCAAAATGACGTGTACTCCCTCAGGGGAGCACCGTATCGTGGCCCGAAAATATTTAAGCATGTCTAGGCCCACGATATTATCAGGAGTGTTTGGGGAAAGTAGGAATGGGCATGGTGCAGCAAACCGATCTACATAAAGTGCAAGAGGTTGTGACAGTGGGCTAACAGAAGGCGTTCCATCAAACCCTATTGACGTAATTGTTGAGCCGGACAGGGGAGCCCTCTGAACCAATTTTTTAGACAAAGCGCTACGAGTAGCTCCCCGTATCCACCAGGAACCGATCAGTAGAGCCCAAAACACGCGCTGTAACATAAGGACCCCTCTGATCTACTAGCACTTCAACTGGTTCCTTACCCCATCCTACGCAATCCTATGCATACTGTGAATCATGCTGTTCGGGAGGTGCATAATCAGACATTTGATACTGATTCCGTCGATCAAAAACATTGGACCCATCTCGGGGTTGCACATTAGAGTCAAATCTAGCTCGGTCATTCGTGTTGTTTCTAGGTCCTGAAAAATTTCCTCTACCCCTCATAGACCCCTGCCCCCGCTCCTGGCGCTGTGCGCGCAACACCGGGCATTCATTCGCCCAATGGCCTTTCTGCCTACAATACGCACATTGATCCCGGGCCAAATCAGTACGGCCCGAAGGAGGGTTAGAAAAATTCCTGCCTCCCCGATCATTACCCCTACGAGGTGGCCCATATACTTGCGCTAACATAACCTTCGTTTTAAGATCTTTTGATTTCTTTTCCTCACTACCCTTCGCTTCAAATTCCTGACGCTCGTAATACTGAGCCATCGTCAGGAGGGATGCTGGTGTCGAAGTCGCCCAAGAACTTTTACTCGCTTTTAGTCGAGCTGCTATACTTGGTAATAAATTCGAGACATATTTATCAACAAAAAGATGTCGACCCGTGTCGTCCGTGAGAGATTGACCACTAAAATCATGAAAAGTTTCTTCAAATCGTGTAAAAAAATCTGAGACGGACTCATCTATTTTCTGTTTACAGGATGCTAACATAGTCCAATCAATCTTCTTACGGGGAATAAGCGTTTTTAATTTAGCTAGAATAGCAGGTCTAAAATCGACTGGGGCGGCTTCTGTGCTGGTTTTCTCTCCCTGTCCTCATCCTCAAGGTCCGCCCACCAAGCTTTAAATGCCTGAAGGTCATAGACCTTTCGGATTGACCTCCACCTATCTGGGGGTAATATAAGCCCAAAAAATAAGTCAATATCAGCCAGAGTCATAGTACAAGAATTCAAAGCCCCCTCAACTTCCTCATAAAAGGCTGCGGGATTCTTCCAAGGATCAGGTAATCCTGACTTCAATGCCATAACGTCTGCCTTATTCCAAGGAGTATAACCCCAATTATAGATAAAATACCCTTGAGCATCTGATGACCCTTTATCTGAACTAGTACCCGCTCCTTTAGGAGGAACATACAAAGGCGCCGCCTCCCTCATTGGCTTAGCATGCACTGCATCGATCTTATCTGAATAAAAGATGGATGACTGCTTCCCGCCGCCACTCAGATTCAATTGTTCATCGCCGGCCTTCCGTTTCCGTACTTCGTCCCGCAGCCAAAACGTATCATCCCGCAACGTAAATAACTGTCGAATCGCAGCCGGGACCTGAGAAGGAGAGAAAAGTCCTTTACGCAATTCTTTTGCATCAGCTATCACATCATCTGGTTCAAGAACATCAGAATATTTTCGAAAAGCTGACACTACTTCATCAGAAAGATAACCAGCAAAATATAACTTCTCCCTATCTTCCCATGACTCTAGTTCTGTCAACAAGTCAGTGAGAGTAATAGAATCCTTGTTAACCCGATGAACGATCTTACGAAGCTCAGCCATACGGTGAGCCGTTAACATAGACCGTGTATCCACTTTCTGTCCGGACGGTGTAGGATCTTGATCTCCTCCACTCGGGGCAGACGGACCAGCGTACGGCGGTGGTGAACGATCTAATAACGAAAAATCATCATCCGATTTATTAAGGACAGGATAGAGAGGCTGATGAACAGGGTACTGGCCAAATATTTGCAACCAACGTTCTTTCTCCTGTTACTCTTCTAATTCCTTTGCTTCGCGATTTTTCGCCTCATGCGACTTCTCACGCTCACTCTTTCGCTGCTCTTTCTCAATCAATGCTTGCTCACGCTTCGAACGCTCTCGCACCTCTTTCACCCACATTCGTATACATTCAAACATATCTTGCCTCACTCGCCGCTTACACATACATTGCTCCACATAATCAATTTTCCTCAAATCAAACGAACCATACATAGGCCATCGCAACTCAGGATCCTTCTTGGTGTATTTCCTCCACAACGTGCAGTACATTATGGGGGAAAGACCAAATTTAGCGTACATATCCCTATTCGGCGTCCCTTCTGGGGGAGCCGGCTGTGATTCCTCAAGTACCAACCGATCATTTCCAAAACAGCAGCACAACGTACGAAATGTGCTAAAAACAGGCATGTCTAGAAATAATGCAAAATATGCAATATTATAATTAAATGGCACTTAAAACATTGCGCCGCTCAAATTCACAGATCAGGAGAAATATCCCCACATTGCCCGTCTATGTGGGTTGCAACTAGTCATTACCAAACAAACAATCAAATTAGTCGGGGCAAGCATGTAAAACTGCCTTGCCAAACAAGACTATCAAAGGCTCGGAGCAAGGATCGTGCAACGATTCTTACCAATCAAGAGCATCCAGATTCCAACTGCCAAGTTCCGAATTCGCCCAAACGGCCACTACGCAGCAAACTGACAGAAGAGGTCTCAGTCGATGATCGGCGCCACCCAGATGGTCAGATCGGAAGGGAGGGAAGAATACCTCGGGATGCCAGGACTTAAGGCGCCGCTGGCAGTGATCACGTCCCCGGCAAGGTTCCAATCCTTTGTCACAACCAATCCTTCGAGCATCCGAGTCGCCGATGAGCCCCACGTGACAAGCGCCAATTGATGAATACAGGCCACAGCAAGGCCTGCGAATGTGGAAAGGGTTCGCCCTTCTGTACGCAAAGTCCTCAGACTACATAAGAAATTGGCACGGAAACTGGAAATACAAAAACATCGTTTAATAAACCTTTAAAGGTGGTACTACAGCCCACACAACACTCTACAGTATTGTACAAGGTAGCACAAAGAACTCGGACATGCGGTCCCCTTTTATACACAAAGAAGGGGCTCATAAGTGGGCGGTTACAGCTCTAAAGCATGATTTAAGACCTTATATGGACATTTCTTAAACATGATCGATACATGGGTGGAATTAACAGTTCATGGGACCCCTCTAATGCACATTCCAATCATCTCTAAGCAGAAACAGATGTTACACGTAAGCTGGAACTATTTATAGCCTGTTGCTGGGGAAACTCCAGGAGTGACAATCAGTGAGGTAGGACTTGCCTCGTGACGAGCACATGGTGAAATGTAGCCTATAAGATGGACGCCGGAAAACAAAATGGAGTCCGGCCGTACTGACAAGTATGAGCGGGAAAACTATAACGAAGACACAATAACATGTCTTCAGCGAATGCTTAACATCATCGCTGTTTTATTTACAACAGGGTGATTCTTGGCCTGTCGAACCTCCTTGTATACAGCAACATTCGCAGCTCTTTAAAATTTAAATATTCCTATCTAGCTAATTGAAAGCTTAGAGCGCATCAAACAAAGTTGGTAGACACTACTGAGAAACTCTGCAAGCAAATTCCGACCACAACAAGCAACGTATCTTTCTTGGATTGAGTGTTTCCGGTACCTCTGCACGGGTGAGACACAGGAAGCCAGGCTGGACTGCCCGGTACTGCCTGCTTGAGGGCGGGGCTACAAGCACAGACAGGAAGCGGACGGGCGCCTACCCCACGCTCCTGTGAAGGTAAGGGAGCGAGTCGTCTACGAATCCCGTGCAGCGCCACTACCGCAGGACAGGACGAGAGGAGTATGAGAGACTGGGTGAGTGGGGGCGTGGGGGGACATTGACGGCTAGACTGATAGACGGAAGTCATTAGGCGCGGTCATTAGGCACGTTCGGCACGTTCACAACACCAGAGCTGCAGCGCCCAGGAGAGTCTGAACACGTAATGCGAGCCCGCCAGCTGAAGCGCGTCCTCGAGGTGAAATCGACGAGGTTATGCGCGTAACTACCCTCTCTCAGCCATTCCCAGGAAATCCACAACAATAGGTCTTTCGCTGGAGCAGCGCTATGCACTGCTAACACCAACGAGACCTAAAAAGCACCAATCACATTAGTTCACAACAGCTGAACGGAAGCGCACAGGAGAGTGTGCACAGGGCCAGCAGAAGCAGCAGTGAGGCGGCTTTTTACATAACTTGTTGATTTTAATTAATTCCATAACATGAGAGCTACCGTAGAAATGATATATTGTAAGCCGTTCTTTTAACCGTAATGGTGTCAGCGACAAGAAGGGTTACGAAGTTTGAGACATGGTAATGCTTTGGAATTTAAAAGCAACCATAGTCCCAGTGAGGCGGCTTTTAACATACCTTTGCGACTTTTAACACTGTGGTTAAATAAAAATCACCTAGCACATTAGTTAACAACATTTGAACTGAAGCGCACAGGAGAGTCTGCACACGGCCAGCAGAAGCACGTGCCACTTGCCTAAAATAATTAGAGACGCAGAAGTCAATAGGCGCGATCACAACAACAGATCTGCAGCGCCCTGGAGAGTCAAGCGCGTGCAACTTGCTTAAAAAAAATGCGAGGCACGGAAGTCATTAGACGCGATCACAACAACAGATCTGCAGCGCAGATCTGCCGCGCCCTAGAGAGTCAAGCGCGTGCCACTTGCCAGCAAAAAAAAAAAGCTCGTGCAACTTGCCTAAAAAAAAAACGAGACACAGAAGTCATTAGGCGCGATCGCAAAAACAGATCTGCAGCGCCCTGGAGAGTCTGCACACGTGATGCAAGCCCGACTGCAGAAGCGCGTCCTCGAGATGAAATCGCCGAGGTGAAGCGCGTAACCACCCCCTGTGCCCCATTCCCGGCAAACCCACAACAATAGGTCTTTCGCTGGGGCAGCGCTTCGCGCTGCTAACACTAGCGAGACCTAAAAAGAGGGAAATTACTTGAATGGGAGGAAGTCCCGTTGTGAAGTCCTGTGGCGCCGAAAACGCCCCCATCTGTGAGGAGTTTAGGAGCAGCATTTGGAGTCAGAGCTCCGACCCCTGGAAGACCGTGCGCGTGGCTGGCAGGAACTAATAGGAACTAGGCTGTGCCAGCTGGCTGCGAGGTTCCAGAGCAGTCAGGGGACATGCGATTTAAGGAAGGAGGCAGGAGCGTGAAATTAAAATGGAAAAAGAGAGAGGCCTGCAGCATGTGTAAAGCTGATGAGGCACATCTGAAGACAGCGGAGACAATCCACCCAGGCGGCCTTCCACAAAAAGGACAAATAGCAGGAAAGTGGCCGGGCGCGTCATATCTGAGCTGAGATGCGCCCAGGGAAATAAAACAAAAGTATTTCCATAAAATAAATAGTGAATAGACAAAGTATTTAGAGTGGAGCCACTTACCAGGAACCCTACCAGTAGCGCAAGGAGTTCAGAGGAGTTGCTGCAGCCGGGGAAAGAATTCATGCTGGGCCAGAGAAGAGTAAAGACAGCACGAGGCCTCAGCATCTGAAAAAAGGATTGCCGGGATCACAATAGAAAGGATACAAAGCACTCTGCTGGCCATCTCGAGGTACTAAGCCCTTGGAACAATTAAAGTGCAACTGCATGGGGCAGGAAAAGAACGACTGAGACACACTGCTGATGCGCAGAGATGCTGTTCCAGGCTGCTAAAGGAGAGTAAGACTAAACAGGGCAAAGGTGAAAAATTGAATGCACAGCAGCGACGGGAAAGCTGCTACACCGTAAAGCAGAGTGGAGACATGCCCAACTGCCTACGCAGGAGTGATGACATCAGTGAGTACGCACTTGGAAGACAAGGGTTGAAGAGACAGATCCAGACAGCAAGACTCTGAGGGACTGGAGGAAGCAAGTAACAATCGCACACTGTGGCGAAGGGATGCCAACACAAGTAGAAGAAGTGTCTGCACAAGGAACCAGCAAAGACGAGTAAAAGAGCACACAGAATGACAGTGTGTAGGAGAAGTACCCCGGACGCGAATGGTACAGGAATTAGCTCGAGAAGCAGCAGACAGGCAAAATGGTGTTTAAGCTCCTAATAAGCTTGTGCTAACTTAACACAGTGTGTAGGTAAAGCATATCTATATGACACCCTTCCTTGATCCAAGCACGGATAAGATAAGGGCCAAATTTTGAAATGCAGAGTTCAAGAACAACAGTCACAGTTTAAATTTGTGTCAGTGAAAAAAATAAACATTTTCCACCCAAAAACTAAAATGTCATAACCAAGAAAGTCTAGTCTTCGGCTTAAGCAAAGTCAATAGGCCAGGGATTTAAAATGTTTTGCATATGCCAAAAAAGCAACAAAAAGTGCTCAATGTCAATAAAGGTGACGACAGCCTTCATCCTGACATCAAATATGCAAAATAAGCAGCAACAGCCTCCAATAGGAAGTCACTGTTCTCATCTGAAAAAAGTTCAGCCATCCAATTTAATAGCGGGAAAGAACATTCATGCTCTTCAATTACCAGAGCATCTAGTACCATCAGAGGGCAACTCAGTGGGTTCTTGATGAAGCTGTGTGCCAAGAAATCTTGTGCCGCTGCAAACACATTCCAACGACCCAGTATTCCATGCATCGCTGCAAAGGCCATAATCCCTCTGTCAGAACAAAACAATTAATGAGCAACGAAGGGGCTCATGAGCTGGTTATAATCCACTTCAGGAGACACCATATTGCAGAGACACAAATCCAGGGCCCAGTCGAAATCGAAACTCAGGAAATGAAAGACAGGCTAGACACATGTAAAATAGGAAAATCAAAACGATAATCCATAAGCTGCACTTAAGGTGGCGAGTGGCAGCACTCCATAGTATTCAAGCATTCTGTTGCGAAACAGTGCCAGTCGTGACAGCTCGTCTTGAAACACAGGATTTGCATTCATTTTGAATGAAACAAAACAGCAAAAGAACACCGGCCGCCAGTGGCAGTAAAACGGGAAATCCACCAAATAGGCTGGAAAAGATCGAATGAAAGAAAGCAGGAATGACCCCAAATATACTTTGAAACAAAGTCACAAGGCCGCTGCTAATCACTTTAAAAAAGTGCGCCAGCCCAGTCGTGGAGGACGCATTAAAGATTGTGTGAATCAACTCACCGAAATGCAATGGCAGGTCAGTATTTAATAAAGCATGCACCTCTGTGCGGTTGTTAGCTACGTGAAGGACAAATGTTTCACAAGCAAATGTGAGGGCAACTTCTTTTTGGGACAATAGAGCTCTTAAGCGACTCATCTTATTGAACTGTGCTTTCAAGGTCGGAATCCTCGGCCAGATGGAAACTTCCAGTTTTCCATGCGTGGGTGGATACATCACATTTTTACAGCAAACCCCACGCTCACTGACGGTAACAACATAAGCAATGCCTTTTATTATCCCACAGGAATCTTCATTGTTTAATAGTAAATAACTCCCATTTGCCAGTAATGTGAATGTGGGAACGATAGCGGGCACGGGGGTACCTTTTAAAGCACAGGCTAAATTAGGCTTGTCTTGATTACAGGAGCCGTGTAATTGGATATGTCTACACATCCGGTGTTTCAGTGCATTCCTCACCATTCAGATAAACTTCCTTGCCCTCCCTAAGGCATCTATATGCAAAGGGAAGCAACCAGGCTTCATGCAGATAGGAACTACCAAGAGGCTCGTATCTACCAATGGCAAAATACTTCATACAATTTTTAAACTCGAAGAGAGCAAACGGTAGAGTTATTAATGCCATGGCACTTTTCCGGCCTTAAGCGTCTGCAGGGTCGATGCAACTGCAATTGATTCTGACCATGGTACAATACAGACATTTCATCTTGCACAATATCAACAACAGATTACACTATTGTCCAATGTGTAAATGCGGGAAAAAAGCGTGTTAATGCTATTATCTACTACTGCAAGCACTTTTTCTAAATTAGCTTGATCTACAGCCCTAAGGCGGGTAGCCGCCTCAATCTGGGATGCTTTCCAGAATTCATTGTAAACAGCATATATCCATCTTTTAGATCTTCCTTTAGCCGGGGCTTTTATGAAATCATTCAGATCAACATCGTCAGTCAGTTTAAATAAATGCAGTTTAACTGACGCCAAGGTAGAATGTTTGAGCCAATTCTGACATAATTTCCCTACAGAATAGGTAGTCACAGAATGGTCACTGTCAAACCGGGGGTCCACCCTGACCTGTGTAAAGCCTTGAGCCAAGCCGAGAAAATGATGTTGGCACAAGTCAGAACTTCTGTGCCAGAGCAACCAGCCATGGGGATCCAAACTGGATATGTTAAAAGAAGAATTTAGCAAGAGAGTTTGCAACTCTCTAATTGAAAAATTTGTAATATTACCCCAACCTGATTATTCTTCCAAATCAGGGAAAGAAGGAGCATTTCATTTTTTAGAGATAGCCAATCCAAAGCATGTTGTCTGTGAAATGGCAGAATTTAAAAACAACATATGGTTCGGGATGAGACATGCACGGTGCAAAGCCTCAGTGCCTTGCACCTGCCAATTTTTAGAACCCCAAACTCATTTGCGGTCAACTGTTTCCTTCCACAACTCGTAGCCTTCAACAGCTAACTGGTCCAGAAAGGACTACGAGTACAATAATTTGGTATTTGTAAGTCTAACTTTGGAAGTGGACTTTTCGGTCATTTTAAACATAAAATGCATTGGGATTGGTCTGATTAAAATCAGTGAAATACGTGTACTTTTTCATAAAGGAAGCAGAACTGCCTTGTACAGGAGCTGGACAATGTTCCCATTGTGTATAATTGACAGCGCTCCTCCTGGTATTAGTTTTATGCAAGTATTGATTACCAAAATGTTGATAACAATATAAATCACCGTAATTAGCAGATTCTAAATATAAATCCTCAGCATCGAAAACAGCATAATATTTCAAATCAGAAAACAATGCCTCTACGGCTTAAACATCCCAATCATCAGAACATATGTTTTGTTTAACTACATCCCCCATGTTCACTCTAAGCACAGTTTCGACATTTATAACCTCATTGGGGCCATGGATTTGAAATTTAACAGCATCCCATACTATCCCATCCAGGACAGGCCAAGCAAGTAAGTAAGTAGATTTTATTGTATATAGTTAATTAAAACCTTTACAATATTTTTACATGAAAACACATGTTTTAAGAATAAAATATTCGACTTTAGAAGATCGTTAAAAAAAATACAAAAAGAATAACTTTCTAAAATGTCTATATATTTGATATATTTGTGAGAGGGGATTCAGAGTCTGTTCATAACACTTCAGGCATCCGTGTTCGAGCATTCAGTAATCTTTTTTCTCAGTCTTCGCTACTAGCAGCAATGCCTTTTGACAGAATCTGGCGGCCCTACAAGCTGTCTGCAGATGGTAACTATTCAGTGCTAGCATGACAGCTGGGCGGCATGATCTAATCTGAAAAAGACGGAATACATGCAGTAGATAATAACGTCTCAAAATTTTCAAAGATGGGCAGATGCACAATATGTGCAACATTGATTCTTCCATTTGCCCACATAGTCTGCAGACAGGGGTCGGCCATGTTTGCTTCCATGGAGGTGTATGGTCTTTTAAAATGGTGGTGCCCAGCCGTAATTGTAATAGTGTTTTTTGGGCGGCATTGGATATGTGATTAACTAAATACGGTTGAGGTTCCATTTTCACGTATGTGGCCAGGACCGTCCAACTCTGTTTTTTCTGTGCTGTTGCGGCTTTGTCTGTTAGCCAAGATCTTTGCTTTGCTGCTCCGTTGGTTACTTTTTTAAAAGCCACAAAGGTTTGATTTGTATTCCATGCCTCCTCCAACTTAAGACTTGCAAGGGCGTTCTCCCATACTGGTTTCCAAGCGTTTTTCGACTTGGTCTGGTTGTTCATCTCAATCCAACAGAGGCCCATTAGCGTGTCCTCTTGGGCTGCTCTTAGTTTCCAACATGTTTTTAGCTTGTCTGACTTGATGCTGGTTTGATAGACCAAATTCCAGGTGAATCAATGATTGAGATACAAACCTCGGAATCTTAAAGATATATTTGAACAGCTCTGATTGGTGTGTGTTCAGAAAATTTGCATCTTTACCCCTATACAATTCCGAACCATAAGTGAGCGAGGGTAAAAACTTGACGGCTATCACCTTCAACAGGTGCGAGTTGGATGGACAGTTCAATTTCGTTTTTAATATGTTTAGGGTAAAACAAAG
Source organism: Lissotriton vulgaris (assembly GCF_964263255.1). Classification (NCBI taxonomy): domain Eukaryota; kingdom Metazoa; phylum Chordata; class Amphibia; order Caudata; family Salamandridae; genus Lissotriton; species Lissotriton vulgaris. The sequence goes on along the minus strand of NC_141694.1, from coordinate 790,352,005 downwards.
TTTATTTGCCTGTGCCTTTCTATACAGTTGGTGATCTTTCAGAGTCCACCTGGCATCGACAACTACTCCCAGATAGTTGTACGAGCAGGTCTGCTCTATTTTGTTGCCTGCGATGTGCCATTTGAAAGATTTCCTCCCTGGGCGAGAAGCAAAACAGACGATCTTCATCTTTTTATAATTAATTTGCAGGCCCTGCGCACTGATGTATTCATGGAGCTTCATGATGGAACGTTGTAAGCCCAACGGGGTCTGACTGCATAGTACAATGTCGTCCGCATACTGAATGCTCCTGATTTTGTGATGGGCTAGCTTTGGCGGATCGCTTTCTGTCTCCGCAATGTGCTTGTCCAGGTCCGCTGTGAAGATGTTGAAAAGAGTTGGGGCCAATACACAGCCCTGCTTGAGGCCCGGATGTGTGTAGATTTTTCGTGTAGTTCGATCGCCATTGCCTAATTTTATTCGAACCCAGGCGGATGAATACAAATTCATGATGGCCCGCAGCACCTTTGATGGTATTTCCCAAGTGTCCATTTTTTTCCATAGAGCCTCCCTCGGGACTGTGTCAAACGCAGCTTTCAGGTCAACAAAACACGTGTACAGCTTAGTTGACTTATCCCTGGCTTTGTCCACCAGAAGATTTAACGCCAGCAGGTTACATGAGGTGTTGGTTCCGGGCCTAAAGCCAGTCTGCGTGATCGGCAAGATCTTATTCGCACAAACCCAGTCTTCCAAGGCCATCAAAAGATTTGAGGCATATATTTTGGCCTCGACATCTATGAGTGCTATGAGGCGGTAATTGGCTGGATCAGATCTTGTGCCTGCCTTAAAGATTGGATGAAAAATACTGCCTCTCCATGACTGGGGAATGCTTCCAGTCTGGAATGCATTGTTAAATAGTGGGGAAAGATGTTCTGCCCAGAATTGTTGGTCTTGTTTGAACAGACCATTCGGTAAACCGTTTGGACCTGGGGCTCCCTTAGATCTCAAGTTTTTTAATACCTTTTCTACCTGGGATGGCGTTATCCAGTTTTCATCCGAAAGCTGGTCTGCTTCGTGATTGTTTTCTAATTGCAGGGTCTGAAACGCTGGGCTCCCCACTGGATAGTTGATGATTTGAGTATGCTCTAAGTGCTGTATCCAGTCATCCTCCAGAATATTAGCGCTGAAGACCTGTGAAGCCCCGTTTGCAACTTTATTGATTTCAGCCCAAAATTTCCCGTTGTTATTTGATTGACTGGATGCTAATAGTGATTGCCAGATGTTAGTTTGGTATTTTGATTTTTCTAACCACACTTCTTTTTTTATAATTTTGCCTTAAACTATAGGTTTGAGTGGTTATATCATCACCCTTTGACCTGGCTGTTGCTTGCAGCTTCCTGATTTCTTGATTAAGGGTCCTTTTCTTGCGCACTATATTGCCCAAAGATGCTTGAGGGATATTACTTGATTTCTTTATGTTACTGTGGTTGCCGAATCTCTCAGTTAGTGATGAGGTCAGTCTTTCCCAGTTTTCCCGATGTGCGGATGGATCTTCTCCGGTCACTTCAATAACAATATTTTTCACGAATAACATTATGTCTTTGATGTTATTGCCGTTCCATACCAGTCTCTTAAGGTTGTAGAGGCTTGGGGGTTCGGTCAGGTCTTTGGTCGGTGTAGCCCTATTATATTGGATGTTGATTTCAAATGATTGCAGGCTGTGGTTGCTCTCCAATTTGTGGATGATTTTGTAACTAGCGATTGTTTGCAAAACCTCTAGATCCACGATGGTGTAGTCCAGCACTGATTGGGCCTGTTAAGATATTCTAGTTGAAGATGCTGGTTGGTCTCGTGGAAAGCGGCCGTTCAATGCGATCATCCCAACCTCAGCGAACATGAGTGCACATTGTTGGCCGGTCTTATCCCTTTTTTGATGATTTGTAATAATGCTTGGGATTGGTCCGCCAATCCGTTTATGTTGGTTAATGAGTTGAGCGTGGTCTGTTTGAAGCAGGAACATGTTCAGGTCGCCAGACACGACCAGCCCCGCCTGCGGGTACGTGGATTGTAGTGATTTTATCAAGGCTTTTAAGGTCAGGATTTTCTCCACTTTGTTCTTGGGGTTTGGATGAAGATAGGTGTTACAGATTAATATTGAAAAAGTGTTGTGGGCCCTCTGCCTACCATTGCCGAGAGCTGGCGTCAGCTCAATTTTAATACACTGGATCCATTGTTGTCCTGTGTCGATGTTATCATATGACAAAGTGATCCCAGTGTTCAGGTAGATCGAAAGGCCTCCGGCTGCCCTTCCTGACGGGCCTCTTTTGATTGCTTCTAATTGGATTTCCTTAAAGCCGTCAATATGCTGGGAAGCCGTTGACCAGGTTTCTTGAAATAGGATAATGTCAAAAAGTTTTAAAAATGACAATAATTCTGCATCATTGGTTTTTCCCCCCAGGCCATTGATATTCCACGAGCAGACTTTCAGAGTCGGTTTTCATGCTTCAACCATCCTTGCTGTGGATGTATTTTGAGTTGGTTGTAGAATTTTCCATCATTCTTTGTCTACCCCTCACAGGCCTTGGTGAATGATGCGTAAGTTGGCCCAACCCCCCTTGTTGATATCCATACCCCCAACGGCACCCCGAAGAATTCCGCTTTCTGGTTTTGGTCTTTCTTCCGCCAGCATGGATAGTGGGTCTGGGTATCTTTCTGGCGGCACTGGTCTTATTTCAATTCCCCAGTTGGCGAAATCTTCTCTGTATCGCCAAACTTCTTTGGCTATTTCCGGGTCCTTCCATGTTGCCACAGTCATTTCTCTCCCATGTGTGTTGGGAATTGTTTTAAATTCGATGCTATCTATGTGAGTTGTGTTCACATATTTCAACGTCTCAAACTGGTTGGTAAGTTTTAGAATGGCACTTCCGTTAAGAATATCATGATATCCCCTTGAGTTATAGTGCAGGATTATTTCCTGCACTAATGATCCCACCGGATAGGTTAAATCTGGCTTCTCATTCTGGTTTGATAAACGGATGTGATCATTGGGTTTGGGTTGTCTGGCAGGACTCCCCTGTTTTGGGGTGGACAACTGAGATCCTGGTTCGATATCTGAAACCGCCAGCTTTAAACTTGGGTCCGCTAAGACTTGCGGTGTAAAACTCTGTTGTTGCTCTTGCGGTGTGAAACTCTGTTGTTGCTCTGTTGCAGGGCGATTTTCTTTGAGTGCCATCACTATTTTCGGGAAGTAGTGTGAAATATCCTTCTGTTCTCCCTGCAGCTTCAGTGCGGGAGGGCGGTCCGCCTGTTGCATTATAATTTGGGCTTGTGTTGTATTTAAAGCACTTAATGACATTGTGTCGGCTGTTGGTTTGACTTCCGGGGGCTGATTCGCTGCTGAAAAAGTCATCCCGCGGTCCAATTGCTTTTCCAGGTTCGCCTTTGGCGACTCTTTGTGGTTGTGGCCTTGCACAGTTGTTCCTGTATTTATGTCTGGCTTAGTGATTCTTGCTGTATCTTTTTTCCCCTGATGCTTATTTTGTCTTGCTTTCCTTAGTCGCTTTCTTTCGCGCTTTGTGAGATGGAGAATCTGTTTTATTTGCCCATTTTGTATTGTTCCCAGCTCTTCTCTGCTCACATTTTCAAGTTCTTCCATGAGTATGTGGGATTGGTTCCCATTTTTTTGCGATTGCCCGGGAGCATCTTTCCCTGTGTTGGCTGTATCCGAAATGCCTTTTTGAGGGGATGTTCAGTCTTCGGTGATTGACATCTGGGAGGCCTGGGGGAGAGGTATTGGACTGCCTTCCATTTTTGGCGGCCTTATGTCCTCGCTATGTGAAGTGGCACTGCTGACTGAGCTTGTCGTGTCTACGGGCGAGCTTTCGATCCCGGTGGTTTCAGAGAAGTTATGAACATCATTGGATTTGTTCTGTACCTCTACCAGAATGTCTGTTAGAATTGTTGGTAATACTTTGAGCTGGTCAATTATTTCAGAGCACTGACATTCGTGGTATGTTGTACGCGGGTCTTTCTGTGCCCGTTCGATGAAGGAATTCAACTCGAGAATCTTTTTATCTATCCCCGCCACATGTGAAGCTAAAATTTGCAAGATATCTATCTGAGACTCTAACTTTTCTGAGTGTTGAAGGAGGGCTGAGGAGATTGTTTCCATCATGTTTATAAACGGCGACCACAGTGGAGCGTGGAATGGTAATCTGTTGTCTGCTAGGTGTCTTGGGTCTTGAGGGCTGCTCCGAGCTTTGTCCCTTATTTTGGATCTTGTTACGCCTGATGCTCGTCGGTCTCCGGAGTCTGGTGGGTCTCGTTGGTCTCCACCCCGACCCTTGTCTGGGATGGGCGTGTAATAAGATGTTCTGATCCTCTGCTCTTGGCCCTTGGAAGGAATTGTTCGGCTTGGTGAAACAATGTTGAAGTGGAGCGGGAATAGCCCCGACGGACGATTTGAGGTCATTTGGCGGGTATGAGTGGTGCCAACACTGGTCAGGTTGCCGGGCTCCTGCACATTTGCGCCTGCGGTGAAATTTGGAGTAATATAATGGTTAATTTGTGCGTCTGTGCATAACGGGTCATCCTTTGGCTGTGTTGGACCGTAGGGTGTCATCCTTGTGCTTAGAGATTGGTCCTTATTATCGGTGTCTTTGATGTCCTAGTCCGATATGTCCAATAAGGCCTTGTTATCCTTTCTCGAAGCTGTTCTCTTGGCGACCCCAAGGTCATTTTCATAAACCCCAGGGCCGAAATGAGATCCTAAACTTAGTGAGCGTCGCTTTTCTGGGATGGTGGGATCCATTTGAACTTCCTTTATGTTCTCCCTGCGCTCGTCACTTGGCATATTGTCTGAGTTGGTGTAGCCAGCTTCCTCCCTTGTGTTTATTTGGGCGTTCACCGTGTGTTGGTTCGTCATCTTGTTTGGATTCTTTTGGAGAGTATCCCAGGGTAAATATTTGTTCTCATGTGCTTTATTGCTTTGAGTGTTGTTGTGGATCTGCAAGGCTTTAGTTAGAGATGACACTGATTGAGACATTCTTTTGATACTGATTGCTGCCTTTAAATTCTGTTCCTGCAATGCTGCCGGAGCAGATAATGGAGCTGAGAGTAGAAAATCTGTGATCTTTGTGTTTCTGAGGCATGCGCTCTTCAGAGGTGTTTTAACCGTGAGGACCCTAAGAGTAATGTCTTTTGCCTCTAGGGTATCTGGAGTATCCTCTATTATGTCCTCTTTGCTCTTTTTCCGGCATGGGAGTTGTTTGCTTTTACTTGATTTGACTATGGGGTCTGTTCTGAGTCTCCCTGATCTCATGGTGAGGCTGCGGTGTGTTTTTTTGAGGGGCTTGCCGCCTACTCCTTGCAGCCTTTCAGACGCCCTATTACGTGGCCGCAACCGAGATGGTAGGGTTTCGGCTAGTTGAAAGACTCCAACAAACTCTTGTCCTGTTTTGACCTCTCTTGTCTTGGGGAGTCCTCTTGATACGGGTTGCTATGGAATTAATTTGTTTTGCCGTGGTCAATGGACTGGGCGAGGAAAGGTTCCGATGTTATCAGAGTGCTCAGCTGCGGCACTGACTCATGATTCCCTCCAAGTGGTCATTTGGTTTGGTTTGGTACTTTGCTACTCTCTGTTCTGCGCGGTTCACTACTCTGCGCACACTAATTTCAGCACAGTGATGCTTAGCCTTGTAACAGTGAGCCCAAGTCCAAATCCAACTCCTAGACTCCCAATGCTGCCGATGCTGCCAAGTAAAACCTCCCTGCTGCCTGCCGCTTGACTACACTCCAGGGCTCCGCACCCCCTCTTCCTTGTAGTGCACACCTGCTAGTGCTGCCTGCAGTATTGGGGTTTCTGTTTTTATGGGCACGTGAATACGGGCCGGTATGTATGTAGGTGCTGGCAGGGTCGAGCCAGGATGTGCAGGATGAGAGCAAGGACCAGGGGGGCCACGGGGGGGGAAGGAGGTTGCACCAACCTGATGCTGCCTGATGCTGCCTACTGTGATCCCAGGGCTGGTCTCCCACTTCCTCAGGTCGAATCGCCTTCGCTTCGTCCCTTCTTTTCGTGCAAGACCCTGCTGCCGCTGCATGCTCTGAAGCTGCTTCTGCTTCTAAGTGCAATCAGCTGCCTGGCTGGCCGGTGTCTCCTCATGGGTTGCAGGTGGCGGGAGATGCACGGGTAGGTTTTCACTGCTTGTTTGCCTCTCATCTGCGTTAACTGCAAAGAATGGTTGTTTCCCTCTTACTCAGGGCGAGTGCCGGAGAAGCAGGGATTTTAAAATTGCACGCGGCCTCCTTTACGGGCGTTGCGGCCGCATGTACAGAGCCCTCCTGCCGCGGTTACTGCCTCTGCCGCCTCCGCTCCCTTACAAGTCCAGGGTGCAGGGTGCAGACGCTGGCACTGCCGGACCCCGCAGCTTCTTTAGGTTCTCTGTGCTCGTGGGTCGTCTGTTGAAGGACGTAGCAACCCGAATTTTCTGGCTATCAGTTTTTAAAAGCTGGAACACAGCCCCTCTGCTATTCCTCTGCTCCGGCAAAAAACGCCAAACTGAGACCGGCCAAGCAGTGATGTTAACAAAAGCCAAGTCTCTCTTCAATCTGTGAGCAGTGTGCGAAGAGGAATGGGGTGCCAATGTTCCATTAAGATGTCAAATGCATGTTCTCTCCTCGACATAGTGTCCATTGACGACACAGAAAAAATAAAACACAAAACCAATTGACATGAAAAGGTAAATCGCAAAAAGCACCAGCCAAATATAGGTCCAAGGGGGAATCAAAAAATGTTTTTTAAACAGCCTTGCAAAACAGCAATCCTTGAAGGCTTGTGCGATGTGTGTGAAACAGTGTCAAAAGAAAATCTAGATTCTGTGGCCAAGCGAGTTTGTAAATCAGGCATTGATAAGTCATTGGGTAAGTATAGTCAGTTTCGTCAAAGTGAGTACCAGGCAATGTACTCAATAAAGGACTAGAAATTGCAGGCATCTCCAGGGCAACCTCAGGCTCATGATTCACAGCCGTCGCCAATACAGAATTTCTCACAATCAAAAGACATGAGACTGCTGGTGTCATACTAAGAAGAATCGGCCACTCTGTGTATCTTGACATTGTCAATGGAGATATACCTGTTTTCCTTACGACCTGGAAGAGGTGATAAAATGACTGTTCTTGTGCCCTTCACACCAAGCACTGGAACTGGAGCTCGATAAGAGGGACCAAATTCTTTCTTGTTTTCGATCTTCTCCCGAACCAATTCTCCAACTTGGGGTAGCCAGCCAACTACTGAGGTGGAGGGCAAATGTTCCTTTGCAAGACTGTCTCTCATCTCATGTAGAGTCAATAAAACATTGCAATGTTTATCTACATCAAAGGAGGCAGCAACATCCACCGAGTCTAGACCGTCAAGGTCCGGTACATACATCTTGATACTAAAGAGCATTTCGTATGGGGTCCGCCCACCCAGAGACCTTCTAGGGAGATTATTAAGAGCACGCTGCATGCCATTGAGGTGGGCCAGCCAGTTCCTGCCAGTGCCTGTAACAAAAGCTGTCAAATATTGCTTTGGGTCACAGTACATTCGTTCCACAACACTATTACCCTCAGGTCTGTATGGAGACGAAAACTTGACTTGGACCCCCAACGAAGCCATGGCATCCTTATACGCCTTGGAGGCGAAAGCAGGACCCTGATCCGAATGGAAGGTACTGGAGTTCTGGACTTTTTGGTTCCGTCCAGAGGTGTCAGGGAACAACACCCAAAGACCCCGGAGTTCCACCTGCCTTGGTGCACAAATGAACAGAAACACGGGCTTCTCGATGGTGGCGTCAAAGACCAAAGGTTTATTACTGCAGGGACACAGAAGTCACAGAAACTACGCATGGGCAGTAACTAGGAGCCTGTTCAAATTGTACAAAGAGGGTTGCTCCTTATATACTAAATTTTGGCCTTCAGGCGAATTCTTCACATGTTGGTACATTCCCAAAACCTTTGTGTCATAAACAATAAATATTTGGCGTATACAGGAACCGTTGATAAAATCTAATACAAAACATCTACGGAGAGGGGTTCCCACTAGTTCATCACAATCCCTTGTCAATATTGCATTCAAGAGCCGGACCGCCTCATCGTAAATTTCGTTACCTCCCCCTAATAAAGATTCAGAAAGAAAGGAACGGAGCCAGGTGTGGAAGATAGAAAAGCGGGATAAGAGATGTTTGTGGGTTGTAAATAGGCAAGGCTACCGGCTTCGGCCACCTAATCGTGATCAGGACAATGGACACGAAGACCAGTTTATCAGGACTGGCCTCGGGCAGGGGAGGCAGCCTTTGTCGAGTCATGCAGCTACAGCGAGATCTGGTTTAAGGTGTACGTGTCATGAAAGAGGTGAATTTCCGGCTAAGGCTACGTGTCCTTAATCGAAATGAAGTGGTCAGAGGTTATTGCGTATGTGAGGGCAAGAAACACAAAATGGCGGTCATGATCTAAGATGGATGCCGTGGGTAGATCAGAAATGTGTTTGTAAAAGAAGTGCTCTTGCTCGTAGCATAGCGAAAACACTAGGATATGCTAAATGGATCATTTGCGGTTCGCTGATACCAATATTATGTATTTCCGATAATATTGAAAACACGGGTTCAAATCGTCACGGAACCTCAGTACCACAGGCAAAAATCCCTACAAAGACACGCAAATCTCTCATGACAGTCCATGAATCAGTGCTGCGGTGCGGCCATACCCACACAAAGCATGTGCATGAATCAACTGCTACTAAGATGTATTATACGCAGTATCAGAAGAAAAAGGACCGCAGTGATCTAAATAAACACAACCAAGTGGTTTATTAGAAATGAAAAATGTGTCTGTGGTGGACGCGCAGCAGTTGAAGGCTTAATCTGCTGGCAAATGCCACCTTGAAGGACATAGTCACGCGTCTGCTTGTACAGTACCCGCCACCAGAAACGCTGTTGTAATTGAGCCACAGAGGCTGAAACGCCCGCATGCGCAGACGCAACACCTTCATGGGCCGCTGTGAGCAATGTGTGTCTGCGATCTGTGCTGGGAATCAATCTCTCCCCAAAGTCAGGTATTTTCACATAAGGACCCTTATCAGGACTTAAGTGGTATGTATGCTTAGAAGGGAGCCCCTTAGGGTATTTACTTCCCTTCTCAGTCGCAGCAACAGCTGCCAAGATATCATCATCAATCTTAGTTTTGGACCATGTAACCGCTGCAACCAAATATGACGATACTGCTGATTTTGCGGCCTCATCGGACAGCGAATTGCCAACAGCGTGGACTCCTACGCACTGATGACCAAGAGTATGAATCACAAACACGAGTGGCAACTGCTCTTTAAGCTTAGCCACTCGACCCAGATCATTTTATGTTTTATTGTGCTACCCTTGGAATCACGAAAATCATTCTGAATCCAAAAAAAGAGGTTTTCGTTGTAAGACTGGGCACAGTAGTAAGAATCACTTATCACTGGGATCAGAATACTCCAAGGCAAGCATCAGAGCACAAAGCTCTGCCAATTGTGCAGTGCAGTCCCATAGAGTCTGTGTGTGCACGACTCTGGACTTGAACTCATCGTTCACCATGGCACCTACCACAATGGTGCAAGCAGAAACGTATGCGTGCTTAGACCCATGCGCAACTTGCGCCTAACCATCAGTGTATATGATGCAATGGAAATCCTCCAAAGGCCGCATACCCAAAGGCGCAGGATGAACAAACTCATACTGCAAAAACTCTTGCGACTGTAAGGAGGCATCAAAAATAAACGTGACATCTAGAGATGTCAATGATGCAGCCCATTGTATCCACTGTGGGTGCAAAGCTTTAGAATTTGGTACACTGGCTTTCGTCACTGCTTCTAACGCAGGAAACGGGATAACAACCGACATGCGCTTTCCCTGCGACAGTGCACGTTCCTTAAGAATCGCCATTTGCACTGCTGTCAAAACCTTTTCCACAGAGGAAAACAGCATTTCAGCCGAAGTGTACAAGTGTGACTTGTAAGCAATAGGTACAGTGTCTCCTTCATTAAAAGTAAGGTATGTGAAACCCACCGCCCCAGGAATGATTCTTATCACCAGGTTGGTGTGGTTTTCACGAGTCAGTAAGAATTTAGATTCTAGAAGATCAGCCTGCAGAGATCACAAAACGGCTGAATGTTCTGGCAGCCAGCAAGATTTGGTAAAAGTAGGTTTTATCAAAGCATACAAAGGCTTGATACGATGGGTATAATCGGGAATATAAGTACGCCCGAAATGAAAAAATCCCAGCAAGGACTGTACTTTTTTCAGAGTTGTCGGAGCGCGCAACTGTGCGCATTTCTCCAAGAAGTGAAGAGCTAATCCTCGACCTTCATTGTTGAGCTCGTAGCCCAGGAACAACACTGTGTATTCTGCAATGTGTGACTTTGCAAAGTTAAATTTGTAACCAAAGTCCGCAAAGTTACAAATAATGTGGTCAATGCGACACAGATGCGCCCAGAGCTCGTCGTCTGTGAGGTAAATGCCATCCACATACGAACATGCATCCGTGTCTATCCACTCCAAAAGAGAGACTATGCGGGCAGCAAAAACGCCTGGACTATTCTTATAGCCCATTGGTAAACGTTTGAATTGTTATGTTTGCCGCCACAAGTAAAACTGGTCCATTGGAAACTTAAACCATCCAAATGGTGGGCATAAAAACCGTTGGATATGTCAAGCGTAGTTTTAAACCGCTTACGCACAAGACTATCCACTAAAGCAGAGCTGTGAGTATTCTGTACTGCACAGGTACTGCAATGCGAGTTCAAATGCCGGTAATCCAATACCAAACAACATGATCCATCAGGTTTGGTCACAGTAAAAAGAGGGTTATTCATCGGTGATACACGTGTTTCAATTACACCTTGATATTCCAATTGTTCAAGGATTTCCGCAATGGAAGCTTTAGCTTCAGGTAGTATGGGATATTGAGGTTAAGGCTCTGGCATAGCCTGTGAAGGAATCTCGTGGTGTGGGGAAAATTTATCCCAGCCACAGTGTGTAAGGTGCAGAGCCGGCGCAAGAGCTTTAGCCCACTCTTCTGCAAAATTCAGCGCATGCTCCTTCGAGACAGTGTGCGCGAAACTAGGGAGCATTACCTCCTCCCCTTTCAAAGCTGCGAGCACAAAAGGTGGAGGCCAGTCAGCCTCCGCTAACAAAATGCCATAGGTAGTCGTAAGATTTTCCCAAAATACCCCTTTTATGGTACGTTGTATGTCACCTTCCATTAGAAGGACTATTTCATAAAGTATATCAGGGGGAGCTACTCTAGTGTGAGCTGTCTCCACAACAACATAACGGTCAGTAGCTGTCACAGGTCCTCTCACACTATGGTAATCTCCGCCGCGCTGAAGAGCAAGTCAGAGCCCATGTCTGATTCCGAAGCTGCGTTCTCACTATCCATGACATATCTTGCTGTTAAAGCGGTGACTTTCTTTTTCTGAAACTGGGGTCTCTTCGGCGTAGAATCATCCTGCTTGACTTTACCGTCCTTCGGGTGGAGCTGGTCGTGTCCCTGCTGGCCACCCCAACCTCTAATGCCTCCTCCACCACCGGTCGATGAGGCCGATGAATCCTGAAAAGAGCGAGGAGAGCGTTTGTCAGAAACCTGAAAACGATTAGGTGATTTTATTGTTGCGCGATCGCACAAAAATACGTTCTGTCGGTGCAGGCAATGGAGATGCAGGACGAGACTCCTGTTTCTGCTGTTGTTGTTTACCCTGTTTTGTTGTTTCGGCTAATTTTGTTTCTTGGTCTTGGGCTGTTCATGCGTTTCAGACTTCTGCCCTTGGGGTTGCTTTATCTCTTTAGTGGAAAAAGGCTTGAGACCCACGCTATTGCCGCCCACGGTTTTTCCTCGGTAACTGTTGGGGTTTGTCGGCATCGGAAACCGCCTGCAAAGCATTGGACACCTGAAAGTTCACTGCATCTCCCTTGACATTTGCAAGTATGAGATCGGAAACTACGTCAAAGGAGCCACATAGGCGCATACCCAATTCAACCGCTGCCTCAGGTCCGTGTTCATCCTTAACACGCTTAATGACCGTGGGAAGGACAGTCATAGACGGAGTGCCGTAGCACCGTGCATATACTGCCGCAAAGGTCTTTCCCCACGACTCACAGTCACCAATTTCTGGGGTCAAGTCTTTTGGCATGCTAATTGTCAGAATCCTGTGTTTTTCACCAGGAGTCGTGTTAGGAAATACCGCTTCAAGCTGGTCAAACTTTTTGGCAAGCCAGAAAGGAAAATCATCCTTGTCCTGGGGACACTTGACCATTACAGCTTTGACCATTACAGGACTAAGCTTCATTCTGCCCTGTCCGGCAGGAAGCGGCGCACCCCCTGGGGCCCCGCCCGGGAGATTACGGGTTATGTATTGCACTAACGACCTAATCACGCTAATTGCAACTACATGTAGTCGTCTTAACTCAGCAACGTTACACGCCCCGTGCTGAGGATGAGGTGTAAATCCAGCCAAAACAGGCCAAGTCGCTCCAGGAATGGACAAGGCACCTAACCTCGGAGCTGTCAAGAAGTGGGGTAGGGTGTCATTAAACCAAACTCGGTGCTGCCAAGCGTCAATTGCAACTTCCTGTGCCCTGTACGGAGCATACTCCTGTGGCATTGCAGTGGGAGTGTACATTTCGAACACATTGCTATTTGCGTTCACAGCTGGGAAGGTCACCCATGAGTAAACAATTTCGTACGGGTAAGTCACCTCTGCACTCACAACCATGATCACAGCTATGCCATCCACAGGAACATTATAAGTCTGCAAATGATTGCACACCGCAATGCGACTATGTAGCAGAATGTCTACCGCTGCCATAGTGACACAGAAAGAAAGAGGTACAAAGAAAACTATGTAGCACAACTGGGTAGTAATTCAAGGAAACCGTTTTGAAAGAATCAAGCTTGAAAAGACCTATATAAAAATAGGTAGGTTTGTCTGACACTACCGCTAACCGGAAGCAATGGTGAAGGGGTTAAGGACTGAATATTGCACTACTCAAGTGTCATGTAATAAGACCACCAACGGTTGGGCGCCTTGTCGCAGGGATTCTGTTCTCACACAGAACTGTGCACAGAGACTTGGAACCTCATTGAATTAGGGTGTCCCAAAACTCACCTAAGTAACCAAAAATCCCTTACCAGACTAACAACAATATTTCATTGGTTCTTACACACTCCCAATGTTTAGTTCCTTGAATTGGGCCCTGAGGCAATGGGCCTGCACTAATACAAACACCTCAGCAGTACACTTACTGTCATCCAATCTCTCAAGCTTTAGCAATGGAACCATGCAGTCCCTCAGACAGTAGTCATGCACGCATCTAATTTGCCAGGCACTACTGATGCACTTACTCAATTCTCCAGGCACTACCCATGTAGTTATCCAAACATCCAGGCACTACCTGTTCACACAACCAAAAACAAATGGGCAGTATCCAATCGCTAAAACACTATTCATGCACTCATCCCATAGGCTAGTTGCTATGCATGGGCCTGAACAATTGTATATGCACTATCCATGCACTCTATAAATCACCTATACACTTTTTATGCATTCTTGCAATCACCCATGCACCAGAGTTGCACTCATTTAATCATCCCACCAGTATCTATGCATGTATTGAATTATTGAGCCATTAGTTATGCACTTACCTAATCATTCAGGCGCTACTCATGCACTCATCCAAATACATAGATACTAGTGGTATACTAATGAAAAAATACAGGCAGTAAGTATGCAAATATGGAATGACCCATGGAGTTATGATAGTCAGAGAATTATCTACGCAATGCATATATCCTCAGGGAATCACCTAGGCACTAGCTATGCTCTTATTCAATCATCCAGGGACTATTGATGTATTCAACAACAAACCCATGTATTTACAAGTTTTACTGAAGAATTTGTAGTCTTTTAGAACCATGTGGGGAATTATATTTGCAACCTGTCACACACTCTTTGAAAGTACCGGAAGTATTAGTAACATATATGGTTGTATATAGATTAATGTGCAGAATTTTATATGCAGCGTTTCTCAAAGTTTAAATCTGATACATTTAAGTAGAAAAGTACTGAGATACTAATTTCACCAGTGACACAGTGGTAGAGAGGCATGCACATAGCTCCTATGGTGCGTTTTTGGATTTACAGTGTTGAGACACTATATGGACTTTTACAGTTTGTGCAGAGCCGCAAGCCATTTGGCTACACAGTGCTGCATTACTTTCAAAGCAAAGGGATGTGTCATATTTACAACAATATGATGGATCCTTGTGCTCTCCCCTATGCTGGCACTCAACTGTCTGTCATGCTCCAATAGAGGCTCCCTTGCAGCATGGTGCAAGGGTGCCTGTGTTGTCGGGGTGATTGTTTTTGTGCAGGAAGGCACACCTTCCTGCACAAAAAGATCACCAGATGTGTTTTTCAGAATGCAGCACGCATAGAAAGAGGAAAAAACAAGGAGAAATACAAGTATTTCTCCTTGTTGTGCCTCTCTACACCTCCACTGAGGAGGCATAGAATTCTGACGTATTCCCAGGTCTACAAATCGTTGTAAATCTGGGAATGTGGCAAAATGCATGGGTGTTTTTTTATTTTTTTTATTATCAACGCATCCCATAAAACCTCTCCCTCCGTTATCTGCCCTGGCCAAACAGTGGAACTACAGATCACACCGGAGAAGTAAAGAACAACATGAAAAAAAGGCATAATCATTGTACATCTCTCTGTCCCAGACTGGTTCCTTTCATGTAAGATCTAGCCAATTTAGAGTAGGAGACCAAAATTATTTTTTTCTTTTAACAATGCTATCTCCAATCTGATGGTGTATTTAATGGAACTTATCCAGTCTGCTTCAGTTGGAGGTAAGTTACTAATCCATTTTTTGCAGATTCCTCTCTGAGCGAGGAGAATACCCTCTTTTTGGCATCATTCGACATGTGAGCATGCTGTAGTGGAACCCCGGAGAATGCAAGAGCCAAGCTTACCTGAAGTGCAATGCCAAGTATAGTTGAAATACATCTACTCACATCATCCCAGAAATGTTGGATCCCAGGACACTCCAAAAACATGTGGATATCATCTGATTTCTCTTAGCCATATTTTGCACATCTCTGCATTCTTCCTTTCGTCAACTTGGGTAACTTAAGGGATGGCCAATATACCCTTTGTAGACAAAACATGTAGTTCCTCCTTAAATTTGAGGGATGCACAGTGAACTACAGAATGTTAAAA
The DNA here is from genome assembly GCF_964263255.1 of Lissotriton vulgaris. Lineage (NCBI taxonomy): Eukaryota > Metazoa > Chordata > Amphibia > Caudata > Salamandridae > Lissotriton > Lissotriton vulgaris. The sequence continues at coordinate 790,336,734 of NC_141694.1, read as the reverse complement.
AGATACTTGCCATAAATCTTCAGGCTACATCCCCAGTAAGATCTTTTCCTCACAGGTCACTTGGAAGTCTGAAAACGCCATCCGTTAACTACACCAGTACCATTTGGCCACCTCCTTCTTCCTTGGCACGTCACACGTCAAACTGAATTCTAGTTTGTTTGCATGAGTGTTGCGTGGGAACACCCACAGCATCACCCATTGCATGCTCCTTTTGCGCAAAGTACTGCATGAAACTGGCCCGTATTTACAAAGCCACGAAAAGTCACATTCCAGTAGCTTTATGTCGCCTCGTAAATATGGAGCATCATACTACGCCACTGGTGTGTCAAAATAGTGAAGCTTTGGTGCATGGGGCTTGTAAATACGTTCCCTTGGCTTGATGTTCATTTTAACATTTACTACAGAAGGGATAAACTGGTCTTTCATTATGTATATATTAGAAGTGAGATATGGTGCAGCTGTGTTGTAAGACAGAGTGCTAAAATGTTAAAAAGTAACCAATAAATTAAGTTTTCTATTTTGCTTTGGGATTGCTATATTGAAGTAAGTGCATGTAGTAATATAGCTAGGTTCATCTGTAGATTTAAAACTGCAACCTACCTTAAAACTGTTTTGTAATATGTGTAAGTCAATAGTAAAGTTGTTTGTACATTGGCTAGGGTAAACATTAAAATATACTTTTTTAATAACAAGATATATATGACTGCACACAGTGCGAATGCCTACAAAAGCTGAGATGATAAAGCAACAGAAGCAACTACAGTACATTTGCAGAATTGAGTTACAAAAGGGGCAAAATGTAGAAAAAGTGCTGAAAAAAAGAGCTACTGGTAAGAGGACAAAGTCATTTCTTAAAAGTATATGTGGACATTTGCAAAGATTACAAAATAAAGAAAATACAATTAAGACTATGAGAAGCAGCAAGAGTGGACAAAGTGTACATTGGAAGAAGAGACAAGATTGTAGCAGACATGGACACAACATAACCAGGAGACAGAAGAAATTTAAGGAAATGAGAGCCAGGATGTTTCATAGTAGAGTGGTTGTAAACTTGGTGAGAAATTTAAAAAGTATAGAAGAAGGAGAGATGCAGTAAAAGAGAAAGAACGAACCAAGTAACGGAAAACAAACGAGGAGGCAATTTGGAGAAAATACTCCGTCAAAAGGAATCGTGACATATTTTGAAGTTCAGGACAATGACCCCGTTTGGTTTAAATCAGTCGGAGGAGTTATACGTGCATTTATAGTATCAAACTGTTCAAATACTGCAATGTAGAATGTAAATTTACTAGATGTGATGACTAATATGCACTGTATATTATACTGTAACGTTAACAAACGGGGATTAACAATGAATGTGTCATGCAATAATGTTGCCAATTACTGATAAAATCCCTCCTTAAGTTTTGTATGTTTGCTCGATTAACATTACCAATATTTAGTACATACTACATGTCCCACAAGCCTAAGGGGCAGGTTAAGTAAACAACAGGAAATGATGTAATTGTCCGGTTTTCAAACTTGTTTAAATCACGAGAAAAAAAAGTGTGGTTAGATGCCGTGATCAAGCAGCGGCTGCTGCGAAACGCGTCGGTTTTGTTTGTCCTGTTCTGGAGTGACCGTTTGAAAAATGAAATGAAAACAAAATAAAAAGGAAACTTTACTAAACGAGTACCTATGGTGAGTACGACCCGTCTTTTCTGGATCTCCAGAAGTGTTATGAAATATATATATATATATATATATATATATATATATATATATATATATATATATATATATATATATATATATATATATATATATATTACCTACTGGCGGTCGCCAGTAGGTAGTTATAGTTAGGACCTAGTTTCCATAGGAAATCCTCAACATTCTATTTGGAATAACTTTGGCCCTGGTTGAAGAATCTTAGCGAATTTCTCAAAGAAGATGGCTCGGTCCGTTGCGCTCCTTCCCTAAAAGTTTGGGGGGGATTGGTCAAGTGGGGGCTGAGATAAAAGGGGGGTCCCAAAACGTGTTTTCTCCATGTTATTTTCCATAGGACCTTTAGACTCGGCTACAGGTCGAACGGGTGAATGGATTTTTAAGAAATTTGGCAAAACTGTACAGTCCGGCTCGCAGATTACGCTTTTTTTGGAATGGTGTAAATCCGTTCAGTAGTTGTTGAGAAAATTAAAGTTAAAGTCAATTATATATCTATAGGCGCGCATGCGTGCGCGCACCCAAGTGGCTGCGCGTGAGCGGAATTATTTTTTTGCTGCGTGACGTCTGTTAACGTTCGATTCGAAGGAAATCAGGAAGTGTTGACCGCCATTTTGTCACTGCGAGTAAATATATTGTCATTTCAAAGCGTTGAAATATGGAAAGGGGAGAAGGTAGAGATTGTTTTGCTGCGTAGGTTTTCTCAGGGTGTGCAGTAAGGTCCTTAAAAGCGAAAATATATATTTTTTTTTCTCGAAAAAGTTGCAGGGTGCGCGCACTCGGGCGCGCACACCTATTTACAAAAGTGTGAAAATGGAGATAAATCAGAAGTTTGAGTGCTTTGATATAAGGTGGCTCTGAAAAGAGCCCTTGTGTTAATTGAGTTGTTTCTGCATTTATAAGTAAGTACCGATGCAGAGTTTGATATAATATTGTTGGCAGCATTTTGAAAGGAAAGACAGGGGCCCATTTTCTGGTTAACAGGTGACCAGGCCAACTTTTCACGCCAGGCCCATTCCTGCAAAGTCGACCGCCATTTTTAGGAGATCTGCAACCACCGGCAGTCACTGGGTTGCAGGAGCAGATGGACTCAAGCCTGTCGGGCGAAGCATCGTTGCACCGCCACAGTGGACGAGACCCTGCTGGGCTCGTAGAACGTCGCTGTACCGCAACAGTGGGCGAGTCCTTTGCTGGGCTCGTGGAGCGTCCCTATATCGCCACAGAGTACGAACCCTTTGCCGGGTGCATGGATCGTTGGGGGTGCAGCTGAGGGGCCTCCATCTGGGGAGGCTCGTCCGCGCCGCCTCTCCCTCCCAGTGGACCCCACGGCGTCTTGCTGACATTTGTTATGGCCGGACCAGGCGATGAAGAGAGGGGGAGGTCGGATATATATGAGTTATACTATTAGGTATGTCACATCCCCCTTGTGGCCTGCAAGGCACCGAAAAAAGAAGAGAATGGGAAGACAACTACATTTCGGGTCGGGCCCATGCCTTCTCTGGCCGATGGCGGCCGGCCGCTCTTTGCCACGGCCCCAGGAACGGATCCCTTGGTTCATCCTGGGGACAGGCCTTGGTATGTGGTGTCTCCTCCGGACTATTCGCGTAATGGTTCTCCACCCCAGGCCGTTGCCGACGGCTTTTGTAGACTTTCTGACGCTCAAAAACCCTACTAGAAAGCAGCCCAAAAGTAGCCCAACATTGCTACTTTGGGGAAGGAGGGGCTGTGCGCGAGCGGAATTTTTTTTTGCTGCGTGACGTCTGTTAACGTTCGATTCGAAGGAAATCAGGAAGTGTTGACCGCCATTTTGTCACTGCGAGTAAATGGTGCTCCACATTGTAAATGCGGCACACCATGGGTGGCAGAGCAGCGGTGCACATTAACTGGTGCATCTCCGGGGATGCTACAGTTAACATAAATCTGCTCCTTTACATTTAAGTATGAGCAGGGGACACAGAGTTGGTGAAGCTTATCGAAGGTTAAAAAGAGATGAGTCCTGTTCACTGAAAACTTTGACATAGGACTCACCTCCTCAGCATCGCTGGACATGGCTAAATAATAGCTGCAAAATGTTACTGTTGTTAAACAATTTTACTATTATAGTGTCTGAGATTTGTCTCTTACTCTGCAACATCTCATTGTTGTTCTCTTTCTTTAAATATAAGGACATTAACCATGAGTGATAATGAGCAATCCGTTGGTCTCGATCTTATTGTTGAACATGTCATTGAAACGTCAGTGGAAGTGGAACCCTTAGATGATTTAAATCCTGAGGATGATGAAGAACATGATGAGGATGCCGATTTGTCAGAATTGTATGACATAGGGTGGGAAGCTGACGTGCTTCAGCATATGGAACTATAAACATTTATTTTTCAAATTTACTGGAAATAAAAAGTGAAAATGTAAACCGTTTCATTTAAAATTAAACATAACTTGAAAAACAGGTTATGTGTAGTGTCTTTAATAAAATAGTCAAATATGCTCATAAAAATATTTCTAAATCAATGAAAAGCCTTAACAAGTCACATGACCTGTTATGCTTACGTTACGCGCTCCGCGCCGCGCCCCGGATTGTTGGTCATTCAAACTGAGGCTGGCGTCAGCATGAGAGCGCCAACGTCTCGTGGCTACGCCATTCAGAAAATATTGTTGGCAGCATTTTGAAAGGAAAGATCTGCAACCACCGGCAGTCACTGGGTTGCAGGAGCTGATGGACTCAAGCCTGTCGGGCGAAGCATCGTTGCACCGCCACAGTGGACGAGTCCTTTGCCAGGTGCATGGAGCGTCGCTGCACCGCAAGAGTGGACGAGTCCTTTGACGGGTGCGTGGAGCGTTGGGGGTGCAGCTGAGGGGCCTGCACGTGGGGAGGCGGGAGAGGCTCGTCCGCGCCGCCTGTCCCTCCCAGTGCACCCCACGGCGTCTTGCTGACATTTGTTATGGCCGGACCAGGCGATGAAGAGAGGGGGGGGGGTCGGAGGCATATGCAAGACATCCCCCCTCGTGGCCTGCAAGGCGCCGAAAGATTATCGTCCGCGCCGTCTCTCCCTCCCAGTGTACCCCACGGCGTTTTGCTGACATTTGTTATGGCCGGACCAGGCGATGAAGAGAGGGGGGGGGGTCGGAGGCATATGCAAGACATCCCCCCCTCGTGGCCTGCAAGGCACCGAAAGAGGAAGAGAATGGGAAGACAACTACATCTCGGGTCGGGCCCATGCCTTCTCTGGCCGATGGCGACCGTTGCTCTTTGCCATGGTCCCAGGAACGGATTCCTTGGTTCATCCTGGGGACAGGCCTTGGCGCATGGTGTCGCCTCCGGACTATTCGCGTAATGGTTCTCCATAGTTGTTTTAATATATTTTTGTTCAAGAATAAAAACGTTTTAATCTGTTATTTTGCTGTCGTGTGGTATATTTCTAATATTTGTCGCTCTGATGTTGTTTCCCCTCCCAAATGGAACATGTGATTGTAATCTACAGCCGGACATTCCGACAGGACATGAGAGCAAAAGGGGGGGGGTCAGATCTGAAGTTGGGCAGGCGATAAGATCACGTTTTGCTATGTAGGGCTATCTATGTTCGTGATGGGGCCTAAAAGGGGGCAAGATGGCGTTGAGCTCGGTTTCTCTCACTAGTTTCACTAGTTTCATATTTCTCATGAGGGGTTGTTCCTAATGTTTCTATTTTAGCAAGGTCAAAAAGAGATCCTATCAGTGGCCTATTGATTTTGTTCGATTCCTTTTGTTTTCTCTAACGATTTTTAAGTTAAAGTTTGCTAGTACGATACAGCGGCTAGTCCGCATTTTATATATATGTCTTTTTTATTAGGGGTGTTTTCCGGTGGAGTCGGATGATCTACCTCTAATAAACGGTAAGTGTTCCTCTGAAGGAATGCGTCTTGAAAGTGGCTGACTGTAATGTATGATATTTCACTCAGTGACTTTCAGGCCCATGCTGTTTCGAAACTGTGCATGTGTTTGAAGCAGGCGTAGGTATTGACGCAGCATAGAAACTACTAGGAACCAATTGGAAGTGTTGTTTTCAAGTCACATGACTTCACATGCACGTCTCAGGACGTGTACGCGGTGACAGTATCTGGTTGGAAGTAGCGGTCCAATTTCAAAACGTGAAAAGGAGTAAATCGAAACATATCCGGATTTAATATATCTTCTGAGTAGTATAAGTTCTATGGTGGGTGTATGAAGAAATTTAATAAGTTGCAATCGCGAACTTTTCCCGAAATATATATATAGGCGGGTGCGCGCACACGGTCGCGCACGATCGAAAGCCGATAAACGCCCTTTATAATTTGCTCCTGGAGCTGTTTTTGGAAAGTTCAAATTGCAAAGTTTTCACGAAATATATAGGCAGGTGCGCGCACTCGGTCGCGCATGAAAGCCTGGAAATGCGATATCCATTTTATTGACAACTGTTGCCGAGAGTGCGCACACCGGGTCGCGCACGAAAGTTTAGTAAGGCTATTTTTATTTACAGACAAATTTTAATGTGTTTAAAAAAAGGCAAGGTACAGACTTTCGAATTCTGTATCGCTTTACAAGGAGTCTCTATGCAACTTGAACAGTGAAGAAAACGGCTTGTTTTTGAAAAAAATATTGCCCGAACTTTATTGACAAAAGTATAGGTTGCATACACGACATATTTCTGAATTAGCATTTTAAAAACCAATGAAATTCACAGAAAAAACCATAGGTTTTACACACGTTATAGTTAGGAAGTAGCATTTAAAAAACCTATGAAATTCACTAAAAAAACATAGGTTTGACACATGTTATAGTTAGCAGGAAATTTTACTGATATAAAACCAATGAAATTCCACGTTATAGTTAGTTGGACTCACTATAACTTGCGCGTGCAATGCACTGCTGATGACGTCACATATTACATCACTCATGACATGGTCAGTGACATCACTCATGACATCACTGATGACACCATCCAGTGAATATGTGTCTTTCTGAAAAATAAATATTAGTGAGTTATGTTTAAATATTTAAATATATATATTAGTGTTTCACTTTGTGTATAAGTGGCTACATGTGTTGGTAAGTAGCTACATGCGTATGTATATGGGTTATTAGATATTTTTATTAGTATCAGTATGAGTGTCTATATGGTTTGGTGGGGGTATTACTTAGCACATAGATGCATGAGTGACTGACTCTCTGTTTGTATGTGTTTTGAAGACAGCATATGTACAGGACTGTATGGGTGGATGAGTGTCTATGTGTTTGTTAGTGAGTGAATGACTGTCTCACTAGTGTCTTTATCAGTAACTACATATGTTTTAATCTAGTATATATGAATATTGATGTATATAAGTGAGTATATGTGAGAGTAAGAGATTGTAAGAGTTCCTGTTTAAATAAGTATGTGTTTCTATAAGTGATTGTTTAAGAGAATAAATATGTGTAATTTTCAATAGAAGTAAGGTGGAAGTGTGTGTATAACTCTATATTCAAATAAATGGATGTTCAATAGTTTATTTGCACGTGTGAGTATGTCTGTGAGTAACTTTTCGATGATTGTCGGTGTGTAACAGGATGTATAGGTGTATCATTTCATATGATGAGTGAGTATATGTATGAGTGGATGTGTATATAGATGGTGGAATTACTGAATTACTTGTTGTAACTGATATGGGTATCTGCATTTTTTTTTAAATTTCAGTTTCTATTTTTGAATATGTGTTTCAAGGATTACATTACAGTGAAAGGAGGTCTGTCACTATGTCACAAGGATGGTGTCATCAGTGATGTCACTGACCATGTCATGAGTGATGTAATATGTGACGTAATCAGCAGTGCATTGCACGCGCAAGTTATAGTGAGTCCAACTAACTATAACGTGGAATTTCATTGGTTTTATATCAGTAAAATTTCCAGCTAACTATAACATGTGTCAAACCTATGGTTTTTTCAGTGAATTTCATAGGTTTTTTAAATGCTACTTCCTAACTATAACGTGTGTAAAACCTATGGTTTTTTCTGTGAATGTACATATATATATATATCCTCCTCGCACTGGCTCAACTCTCTTTACCCATGATCAAGGTATTTGACAGACTGAAATGCGTTGAGCGGTGCTGAATTGCTCAACAATGTTGTCACCAGCAAAATAAACGACTGAATATCTACTATATTTGTGAGTGTGAGTGGAATTTAATCAGTTGAGGAAAAATTGTTGCAATATATATTCTTAGTAATCGGATGGGAGAAGGGAAAGGGAGCAAGTTAGAAGTATTTGTCTAAGCTTGCAGATTTGAAGACATTCAGGTGCACAAATGGAGAAGCTAAAGCAATAGCAGAAGCACGAGTGATAGAGCTTAATGTTATACTCACTGGGACTGCTTTATAAAATGACAAACTGTGCAGCTTTTAAGAATGGACTGAATTGTAACCAATGATGCTGCTATATTTAATGAAAGACTTACAAGTTTCCATTGCGCACTTCGCAGAAGGAACACGACTCAGAAACTGCTGAATAAAAAGGTGTTTTTCTCAAGTGAAATCACGTGGCCAGTCAGAGAAGGAGACAGCTCACCTGTGATCAAGACTCCCAAGTGAGTTGAAACACGTAAGGATTTTGAAGTGAACTGCTGTATACTCCGAAGAAAAATAAAAGCACATGAAATACTTCAAATGGTATGTTGGTGACTTTTTGTGTTAAAGAAGGTTTGTTTTGTATTTTGATGATATATTCATGACCATCACGTTGAAGCCGCCCTGCCAGAGTCTGTGGCTCCTGAACATGAAGATTTATGTGTTGGATTAAGTTGAAAGGTGCCCGACCGCACTTCTCCATAAAACGAAAAAAGACAGAATTTTCCTTCTTAGTAATCAGATGGGAGAAGGGAAAGGGAACAAGTTAGCAGTATTTGTCTCGGCTTGCAGATTTGAACACATTCAATTGCACAAATGGAGAAGTTAAAGCAATAGCAGAAGCACGAGTTATAGAGCTTAATTTTATGCACAATAGGACTGGTTTATAAAATGACAAACTGTGTAGCTTTTTAGAATGGACTGAAATGTAACCAATGATGGTGCTATGTTCAATGAAAGACTTACAAGTTTCCATTGCGCAATTCGAAGAAGGAACACGACCCAGAAACTGCTGAATATAAAGGTGGTTCTTTTCAAGTGAAATCACGTGGTCAGTCAAAGAAGGAGACAGCTCACCTGTGATCAAGACTCCCAAGAGAGTTGAAACACGTAATGATTGTGAAGTGAACAGCTGCATATTCCGAAGAAAAATAAAACCACGTGAAATACTTCAAATGGGATGTCGGTGTCTTCTTGAGTTAAAGAAGATTTGGTTTGTATTTTGATGGTATCTTTGTGACCTTCATGCCAAAGCTGCCCTGCCAGCGACTGTGGCTCCTGAAAATGAAGATTTATTTGTTGGATATATTACCTACTGGCGGTCGCCAGTAGGTAGTTATAGTTAGAACCTAGTTTCCATAGGAAAAGCATTTTTTGATTTGGTAATAACTTTGGCATCATTTGACAAATCTTCACAAAATTCTCTAAAAAAAGTCTATCTAAGTCAGCTCCTATCCTGAAAGTTAAGGGGTGATTCGTCAAGCGGGAGCTGAGAAAAAAGGGGGTCCCAAAACGCGTTTTCCCCATGTTAATTTCAATTGGAAATTTTGGGATGGGCTATGGCCCAAACTGCTGAACTGAATTACCCCAAATTCGGCAAAAATGTAGTTCCTGGTTCAGAAAGCGACCTTATTTTTAAATGGTGTAAATCTGTGCAGTAGTTTCTGAGTAATTAAAAAAATAAGTGTAACAAAAATCAATTTCCCATAGGAAACTTTGGGCAAGGCTACAACTGAAACTACTGAACGTAATTACCCAAACTTTGGCAAAAAGGTAGTGCTTGGTTCAAAAAGTGTCCTTTTTTAAATGGTGTAAATCCGTTCAGTAGCTGCTGAGAATTTCAAAAAATAAAAGTTTTGATATCTATGGCCACGGAGGAGTCACGACCCCTGCTGACCACAAGCTTTATTCTAATTGGATTTCAACACTCCAAACCAGCAAGTGTTGGCAGCCATTTTGTGACTCGGTAGAACCGAGTCACAAGAAAACAGAAAAAGAAAAGATGTAATATGTGACGTCATCAGCAGTGCGTTGCGGGGGCGCGAGTTATAGTTAGCTAAACTAACTATAACGGTGGAATTTCTATGGTTTTGTATGAGTGAAATGTCCAACTAAGTATTAAGTATGGGCTGAAAATTCGTTCCGCTCGCAGAATTTGCGGATTTTCCGCAATTTCGCGATCCGCGAATCTCGAGGAATCGCGGCAAAATCCGTGAATCCGCTAGCGGGACGAACTTTGTTCAGGAAGCACTTACAGGGTTACAGCAGGTGCCCAAGTTGAAGCTAATTTCTTTGTAACCATTTACAAAAGGGTTACTAAGAAATTAACTTCAACTTGGGCACCTGCTGTAACCCTGTAAGTGCTTCCTGAGTGGTGCCTCGTGCCTACTTGCAACTATTCTCTGACCCTGCTCTGACCCTCGAAGCAGGGTCAGAGAATAGTTACAATTAGGCAACGAGGCTCCTGTCACAAAAATTAAACCTCAGCAGGAAGCACTTACAGATATAAATAAAGCAGGTGCCCGAGTTGAAGCTCAAATTCAGCAATGCACTATTAATCAGCCCAAGAATCTAGTGAGCACGGTCGATGCTAGGCAGGTGTGCTTTCTCCCCAAATCTACCGTCTACAAATAGCTGTATTCCGTGATGGAGCTCTAGGCATCCACAAGTTTTTGGAGCGCTATACCCCTGTACTTCCAGTGACCAGGAGGCTGCTTTCTCCTCATCTGCTGCGCTGATCGGTCTCTGACCTTTATAAACAAGAGGCATGTGAACTCGCACAGAAGCCTGGCCCCACACACACTAGGCTATGCAACCTCTACCCGCCCCTTTCCCTCAATTAAATGGACAGCTCACTCGAGGGACCTCGGCGCCTATGGGCGTGGTGGCAAAGTTACAGACACACGGGGTCAAAGGAGACAACTCTTCTGGGCCTTTACGCAGCTGTAGTGTAGGAAAAGCACAATCCATTTACCCAACAAGGTAGCACTTACGGCTTTCTCCTCATCTGCTGCGCTGATCGGTCTCTGACCTTTATAAACAAGAGGCATGTGAACTCGCACAGAATACCGGCCCCAAACACACTAGGCTATGCAACCTCTTCCTGTCTTTCCGCCCTTTCCCCCACTGTGATGGACAGCTCACTCGAGGGACCACTGCGCCTATGGGCGCGGTGGTAAAGTTACAGACACATGGGGTCACTGGAGACAACTCTTCTGGGCCTTTACGCAGCTGTAGTGTATGAAAAGCACAATACTTTTACCCAATGAGGTAGCACTTACTGCTTTCTCCTCATCTGCTGCTCTCATCGGTCTCTGACCTTTATAAACAAGAGGCATGTGAACTCGCACAGAAGCCCGGCCCCACACACACTAGGCTATGCAACCTCTTCCTGCCCTTTCCCCTACTGTTATGGACAGCTCACTCGAGGGACCTCGGCGCATATGGGCACTTTGGCAAACTTACAGACACATGGGGTTACTAGAGTCAACTCTCCTGGGCCTTTACGCAGCTGAGGTGTAGGAAAAGCACGTTACATTTACCCAATGAAGTAGCACTTACTGCTTTCTCCTCATCTGCTGCTCTGATCGGTCTCTGATCTTTTTAAACAAGAGGCATGTGAACTCACACAGAAGCTCGGCCCCACACACACTAGGCTATGCAACCTCTTCATGCCCTTTTCCCTACTGTGACAGACAGCTCACTCGAGGGACCTCGGCACCTATGGGTGCGGTGGCAAAGTTACAGACACACAGGGTCACTGGAGACAACTCTTCTGGGCCTTTACGCAGCTGTAGTGTATGAAAAGCACGATACTTTTACCTAACGAGGTAGCACTTATTGGTTTCTCCTCATCTGCTGCTCTCATCGGTCTCTGACCTTTATAAACAATAAGCATGTGAACTCGCACAGGAGCCCGGCAACACACACTAGGCTATGCAACCTCTTACCGCCCTTTCCCCTACTGTTATGGACAGCTCACTCAAGGCACCTCGGCGCCTATGGGCGCTTTGGCAAAGTTACAGACACACGGGGTTACTGGAGATAACTCTTCTGGGCCTTTTCTCAGCTGAGGTGTAGGAAAAGCACGATACATTTACCCAACGAGGTAGCACTTACTGCTTTCTCCTCATCTGCTGCTCTGATCGGTCTCTGACCTTTATAAACAAGAGGCATGGGAACTCGCACAGAAGCCCGGCCCCACACACACTAGGCTATGCAACCTCTTCCTGCCCTTTCCCCTACTGTGATGGACAGCTCACTTGCGGGACCTCGGCACCTATGGGTGCGGTGGCAAAGTTACAGACACACAGGGTCACTGAAGACAACTCTTCTCGGCCTTTATGCAGCTGTAGTGTAGGAAAACACGTTACATTTACCCAATGAGGTAGCACTTACTGCTTTCTCCTCATCTGCTGCTCTGATCAGTCTCTGACCTTTATAAATAAGAGGCATGTGAACTCGCACAGAAGCCTGGCCCCACACACAGTAGGCTATGCAACCTCTTCCCGCCTTTCCCTCACTGTGATGGACAGCTCACTCGAGGGACCTCGGCGCCTATGGGCGTGGTGGCAAAGTTAAAGACACACCGGGTCACTGGAGACAACTCTTCTGGGCCTTTACGCAGCTGTAGTGTAGGAAAAGCACGTTACATTTACCCAACGAGGTAGCACTTACTGCTTTCTCCTCATCTGCTGCTCTGATCAGTCTCTGACCTTTATAATAAAGAAGCATGTAAACTCGCACAGAAGCCCGGCCCCACACACACTAGGCTATGCAACCTCTTCCCGCCCTTTCCCCCACTGTGATGGACAGTTCACTCGAGGGACCACAGCGCCTATGGGCGCGGTGGCAAAGCTACAGACACACGGGGTCACTGGAGACAACTCTTCTGAGCCTTTACGCAGCTGTAGTGTAGGAAAAACATGATACATTTACCCAACGAGGTAGCACTTACTGCTTTCTCCTCATCTGCTGCTCTGATCGGTCTCTGACCTTTATAAACAAGAGGCATGTGAACTCGCACAGAAGCCCGGCCCCACACACACTAGGCTATGCAACCTCTTCCTGCCCTTTCCCCTACTGTGATGGACAGCTCACTTGCGGGACCTCGGCACCTATGGGTGCGGTGGCAAAGTTACAGACACACAGGGTCACTGGAGACAACTCTTCTCAGCCTTTATGCAGCTGTAGTGTAGGAAAACACGTTACATTTACCCAACGAGGTAGCACTTACTGCTTTCTCCTCATCTGCTGCTCTGATCAGTCTCTGATCTTTATAAATAAGAGGCATGTGAACTCGCACAGAAGCCTGGCCCCACACACACTAGGCTATGAAACCTCTTCCCGCCTTTCCCTCACTGTGATGGACAGCTCACTCGAGGGACCTCGGCGCCTATGGGCGTGGTGGCAAAGTTACAGACACACGGGGTCAAAGGAGACAACTCTTCTGGGCCTTTACGCAGCTGTAGTGTAGGAAAAGCACGTTACATTTACCCAACGAGGTAGCACTTCCTGCTTTCTCCTCATCTGCTGCTCTGATCAGTCTCTGACCTTTATAAAAAAGAAGCATGTAAACTCGCACAGAAGCCTGGCCCCACACACACTAGGCTATGCAACCTCTTGCCGCCCTTTCCCCCACTGTGATGGACAGCTCACTCGAGGGACCACAGCGCCTATGGGCGCGGTGGCAAAGCTACAGACACACGGGGTCACTGGAGACAACTCTTCTGGGCCTTTACGCAGCTGTAGTGTAGGAAAAACATGATACATTTACCCAACGAGGTAGCACTTACTGCTTTCTCCTCATCTGCTGCTCTGATCGGTCTCTGACCTTTATAAACAAGAGGCATGTGAACTCGCACAGAAGCCCGGCCCCACACACACTAGGCTATGCAACCTCTTCCTGCCCTTTCCCCTACTGTGATGGACAGCTTACTTGCGGGACCTCGGCACCTATGGGTGCGGTGGCAAAGTTACAGACACACAGGGTCACTGGAGACAACTCTTCTCGGCCTTTATGCAGCTGTAGTGTAGGAAAACACGTTCCATTTACCCAACGAGGTAGCACTTACTGCTTTCTCCTCATCTGCTGCTCTGATCAGTCTCTGACCTTTATAAATAAGAGGCATGTGAACTCGCACAGAAGCCTGGCCCCACACACACTAGGCTATGCAACCTCTTCCTGTCTTTCCCTCACTGTGTTGGACAGCTCACTCGAGGGACCTCGGCACCTATGGGCGTGGTGGCAAAGTTACAGACACACGGGGTCAAAGGAGACAACTCTTCTGGGCCTTTACGCAGCTGTAGTGTAGGAAAAGCACGATACATTTACCCAACGAGGTAGCACTTACTGCTTTCTCCTCATCTGCTGTGCTGAGCGGTCTCTGACCTTTATAAACAAGAAGCATGTGAACTCGCACAGAAGCCCGGCCCCACACACACTAGGCTATGCAACCTCTTCCTGCCCTTTCCCCTACTGTTATGGACAGCTCACTCGAGGGACCTCGGCGCCTATAGGCACTTTGGCAAACTTACAGACACATGGGGTTACTAGAGACAACTCTCCTGGGCCTTTACGCAGCTGAGGTGTAGGAAAAGCATGTTACATTTACCCAATGAAGTAGCACTTACTGCTTTCTCCTCATCTGCTGCTCTGATCGGTCTCTGACCTTTTTAAACAAGAGGCATGTGAACTCACACAGAAGCTCGGCCCCACACACACTAGGCTATGCAACCTCTTCATGCCCTTTTCCCTACTGTGACAGACAGCTCACTCGAGGGACCTCGGCACCTATGGGTGCGGTGGCAAAGTTACAGACACACAGGGTCACTGGAGACAACTCTTCTGGGCCTTTACGCAGCTGTAGTGTATGAAAAGCACGATACTTTTACCTAACGAGGTAGCAATTATTGGTTTCTCCTCATCTGCTGCTCTCATCGGTCTCTGACCTTTATAAACAATAAGCATGTGAACTCGCACAGGAGCCCGGCCACACACACTAGGCTATGCAACCTCTTACCGCCCTTTCCCCTACTGTTATGGACAGCTCACTCAAGGCACCTCGGCGCCTATGGGCGCTTTGGCAAAGTTACAGACACACGGGGTTACTGGAGATAACTCTTCGGGGCCTTTTCTCAGCTGAGGTGTAGGAAAAGCACGATACATTTACCCAACGAGGTAGCACTTACTGCTTTCTCCTCATCTGCTGCTCTGATCGGTCTCTGACCTTTATAAACAAGAGGCATGGGAACTCGCACAGAAGCCCGGCCCCACACACACTAGGCTATGCAACCTCTTCCTGCCCTTTCCCCTACTGTGATGGACAGCTCACTTGCGGGACCTCGGCACCTATGGGTGCGGTGGCAAAGTTACAGACACACAGGGTCACTGAAGACAACTCTTCTCGGCCTTTATGCAGCTGTAGTGTAGGAAAACACGTTACATTTACCCAACGAGGTAGCACTTACTGCTTTCTCCTCATCTGCTGCTCTGATCAGTCTCTGACCTTTATAAATAAGAGGCATGTGAACTCGCACAGAAGCCTGGCCCCACACACACTAGGCTATGCAACCTCTTCCCGCCTTTCCCTCACTGTGATGGACAGCTCACTCGAGGGACCTCGGCGCCTATGGGCGTGGTGGCAAAGTTAAAGACACACCGGGTCACTGGAGACAACTCTTCTGGGCCTTTACGCAGCTGTAGTGTAGGAAAAGCACGTTACATTTACCCAACGAGGTAGCACTTACTGCTTTCTCCTCATCTGCTGCTCTGATCAGTCTCTGACCTTTATAATAAAGAAGCATGTAAACTCGCACAGAAGCCCGGCCCCACACACACTAGGCTATGCAACCTCTTCCCGCCCTTTCCCCCACTGTGATGGACAGCTCACTCGAGGGACCACAGCGCCTATGGGCGCGGTGGCAAAGCTACAGACACACGGGGTCACTGGAGACAACTCTTCTGGGCCTTTACGCAGCTGTAGTGTAGGAAAAACATGATACATTTACCCAACGAGGTAGCACTTACTGCTTTCTCCTCATCTGCTGCTCTGATCGGTCTCTGACCTTTATAAACAAGAGGCATGTGAACTCGCACAGAAGCCCGGCCCCACACACACTAGGCTATGCAACCTCTTCCTGCCCTTTCCCCTACTGTGATGGACAGCTCACTTGCGGGACCTCGGCACCTATGGGTGCGGTGGCAAAGTTACAGACACACAGGGTCACTGGAGACAACTCTTCTCAGCCTTTATGCAGCTGTTGTGTAGGAAAACACGTTACATTTACCCAACGACGTAGCACTTACTGCTTTCTCCTCATCTGCTGCTCTGATCAGTCTCTGATCTTTATAAATAAGAGGCATGTGAACTCGCACAGAAGCCTGGCCCCACACACACTAGGCTATGAAACCTCTTCCCGCCTTTCCCTCACTGTGATGGACAGCTCACTCGAGGGACCTCGGCGCCTATGGGCGTGGTGGCAAAGTTACAGACACACGGGGTCAAAGGAGACAACTCTTCTGGGCCTTTACGCAGCTGTAGTGTAGGAAAAACACGTTACATTTACCCAACGAGGTAGCACTTACTGCTTTCTCCTCATCTGCTGCTCTGATCAGTCTCTGACCTTTATAAAAAAGAAGCATGTAAACTCGCACAGAAGCCTGGCCCCACACACACTAGGCTATGCAACCTCTTGCCGCCCTTTCCCCCACTGTGATGGACAGCTCACTCGAGGGACCACAGCGCCTATGGGCGCGGTGGCAAAGCTACAGACACACGGGGTCACTGGAGACAACTCTTCTGGGCCTTTACGCAGCTGTAGTGTAGGAAAAACATGATACATTTACCCAACGAGGTAGCACTTACTGCTTTCTCCTCATCTGCTGCTCTGATCGGTCTCTGACCTTTATAAACAAGAGGCATGTGAACTCGCACAGAAGCCCGGCCCCACACACACTAGGCTATGCAACCTCTTCCTGCCCTTTCCCCTACTGTGATGGACAGCTTACTTGCGGGACCTCGGCACCTATGGGTGCGGTGGCAAAGTTACAGACACACAGGGTCACTGGAGACAACTCTTCTCGGCCTTTATGCAGCTGTAGTGTAGGAAAACACGTTCCATTTACCCAACGAGGTAGCACTTACTGCTTTCTCCTCATCTGCTGCTCTGATCAGTCTCTGACCTTTATAAATAAGAGGCATGTGAACTCGCACAGAAGCCTGGCCCCACACACACTAGGCTATGCAACCTCTTCCTGCCCTTTCCCCTACTGTGATGGACAGCTTACTTGCGGGACCTCGGCACCTATGGGCGTGGTGGCAAAGTTACAGACACACGGGGTCAAAGGAGACAACTCTTCTGGGCCTTTACGCAGCTGTAGTGTAGGAAAAGCACGATACATTTACCCAACGAGGTAGCACTTACTGCTTTCTCCTCATCTGCTGTGCTGAGCGGTCTCTGACCTTTATAAACAAGAAGCATGTGAACTCGCACAGAAGCCCGGCCCCACACACACTAGGCTATGCAACCTCTTCCCGCCCTTTCCCCCACTGTGATGGACAGCTCACTCAAGGGACCTCGGCGCCTTTGGGCGCGGTGGCAAAGTTACAGACACACCGGGTCACTGGAGACAACTCTTCTGGGCCTTTACGCAGCTGTAGTGTAGGAAAAGCACGTTACATTTACCCAACGAGGTAGCACTTACTGCTTTCTCCTCATCTGCTGCTCTGATCAGTCTCTGACCTTTATAAAAAAGAAGCATGTAAACTCGCATAGAAGCCCGGCCCCACACACACTAGGCTATGCAACCTCTTCCCGCCCTTTCCCCCACTGTGATGGACAGCTCACTCGAGGGACCACAGCGCCTATGGGCGCGGTGGCAAAGCTACAGACACATGGGGTCACTGGAGACAACTCTTCTGGGCCTTTACGTTGCTGTAGTGTAGGAAAAGCATGATACATTTACCCAACGAGGTAGCACTTACTGCTTTCTCCTCATCTGCTGCTCTGATCGGTTTCTGACCTTTATAAACAAGAGGTATGTGAACTCGCACAGAAGCCCGGCCCCACACACACTAGGCTATGAAACCTCTTCCCGCCCTTTCCCCCACTGTGATGGACAGCTCACACGAGGGACCTCGGCGCCTATGGGCGCGGTGGCAAAGTTACAGACACACAGGGTCACTGGAGACAACTCTTCTGGGCCTTTACGCAGCTGTAGTGTAGGAAAAGCACAATACATTTACCCAAAGAGGGAGCACTTACTGATTAGCCAGTAGAAAGTAATCCAGTTGAGTATAGTGCAATTGCCCAAAATCCACGATTTCGCTGGGAAATCCGCGAATTTGCAGATTTTTTACGAATTTGCAAACCGTGAATTCGCTAAATTCGCCTATACTTACTAAGTATAACGTTCCTGAAACCTATGTTTTTTTCTGTGAATATAGTTAGTTAGACATTTCACTTGTACAAAATCAGAGAAATTTCCCAGTTATAGTTAGTTCAGCTAACTATAATTGGTGCCCCCGCAATGCACTGCTGATGATGTCACATATTACATCACTCATGACATGGTTAGTGACATCACTGATGACATCTCAAATGACATCACTGATGACATCATCAAGTGACTGTGTGTTTCTGTAAAGTGTAAATATGTTTAATATATATAGGGAAAGGTGTATTGAAGAATGAGAATGAGTGGGTGTATAAGTGTCTGAATGGATGATTTAGTAGGTGGGTGACTGACTCTGTAAGTGAGTGATTAAACAGATATTACTGAATGCATGGGTTAGTAACTAAACTGTGTGAATGTCTGTATCTGTCTGTCTGTTGGTGTGTAAGCGGCAGCATGGGTTTGCGAATAGGTATATGAGTGTCTATATGGGTTATTGATTGGTTGTCTGAGTATCTGTATGGGTGTCTGAGTGTTTGTTTGGGTGGGGTGTGTGTGACTCTTTGCATAGATGGATGAATGGGTGATTCACTGGGTGCATGGTTTCAAGAGTGCATCTATGATGGACTGTATGGGTGAGTGAGTGTGTGTATGGGTGAGTTAGTGAGTGAATGTATATCTCAGTGGTACATGTGTGAGTAACTTAATATGTGAAAAGCGGTTTATATGTGGTGGTGTACATGACTGGCTATAAGTGAGAGTGTGTCATTGTGAGAGTTACTGTATGGATGAGTGTGTGCTTGTATCAGTGATTGTATAAGAGCATAAGAATGTGCTAGTATTTGTATGAGTAATTGAGCTAGTGTGTGTATAACTGTATAGTTGAGTACATGGCAGTGTGATCAATTTTTTGCATGACTGACTAGGTGTGTGAGTACCGCTATGGATGAGTGGCGGTGTGTGAGTGTCTATATAGGTGTATAAGTGCATTTGATAGTTCTGTACTGAGTGACTATAAGTATGAGTGACAGTACGGGTGAGTGAGTGGATGTGTGTGTAAACCTAAGAATCAGTGAGTGGGTATGTAGTTTATTGGTGTTGGAGTGTCTATGGTTTTGAGAATGGCAGTCTTTAATTTAGAGTGGGTGTATCAAAGGTTATATTAGGGTGTTAGAAGATGCATTCATTTATCACATGGTAGATGTCATTTGAGATGTCATGAGTGATGTCACTGACCATGTCATTTTTTTATATTTGTTTTTATTGAAAGTTCATAGCAATGCAATGTACACTATATACAATAATATGCATTAATATAGAAAATAACTACACATGATAAAAATACGAGAGCAGTTAATATGGCATAAAACATTAAATACAATATGGCAGAGATTAAAAGATTGACAATCATGTCAGAGTCAGGTAGTTTGAAAATATTATAAGACCCCACACTTCGACAGCCTCCATGCTGCAACAGGCGCCCAAATCCGTAGCCCCATTTCTCTGGATTTAACTCCCTTTAAAGCATACAATTCTGACTCGATGTTATGGATCCCTAGCATCCTGCAGATCCACATTTGGAAGGTTGGGGCCTCAACATCCTTCCAAGCAGCAGCAATCAATATTCTAAAAACAGCTGTAGATATAAAAACAAGCGCCTCGAACTCTGTACTTAGTCCCAATTTAGCGTCACACCCAGTTATTAAAAGTGTCGGGGATAGGTCTATTCGGACACCTAGCAGCCCCTCTAAAAACTTTATGATTTCTTTTTTGATGGGGCCCAATTTTTCGCAGCTACAAAACATGTGCACAGAATCTGCAGGCCCGTACCCACACCTAGGGCAATTGTTATCTGCCCTCTTTCCCCAATCATACAATTTCGCCGGTGTGTAGTATAGGTTGAAGAGGGTCTTAAAGTGCTGTGCTCTTAGATTTGAAGAACGTAAAAACCTTTTATCCATTAGGATGACTCTATCCAAGTCAATATCTGGGTCTCCCAATTTAGCAGCCCAAGCGGACTCTGTCTTGACCATGTCATCGGGGAGTTTTTCCAAAAATAACCCATACATTGTCCCGATTTTGCAACCACCCCCCTTCATATAATCTAAGAGTGCACAGCCTTTTAATATATTTATACATGGTCTTTTTGATTTTATTGTATTAACCAGCTGCATATATTTAAACTCTTGACAGCCTTTCAATAAATACCGTGACTTCAGAAGTTCTAGGGGCCTAACTGCATCTTTTATCATTACTTGGCCTAGTGTGGTGATTCCCTGTTTTTCCCAATGTCTCCAAGGGCCATCCCTGCTTAAATACGGGAATAAACCTGAATTCCAAAGTATCGTATGTTGATTATACCTTGGAATACTCTGGTTTTTCTGTACAGAGGACCATAGCCACCAGATGTCTTCCAGTATTTTATAGCCCGATGCCTTATAAAAACGTTTGTTATATTTCCTCAGCAATACCCTGTATGCTTCCTTCCCTAAGGCCAGCTGATAAATAGAGGGGATATCTCCCTGGCTGTATATGGTATCCTCTGGGAAAAAGAGTATAGCCATCTTTGTAAGGAGGCAGGACCAATTATAGAACTTAAGATTTGGTATTCCTAGCCCACCCTTTTCTTGGGGAAGAGACATATATTTGTTAGCTCTCCTCACCTTGCCATATTGCCAGACAAAGTTCATGAAAATAGCCTCCATTTCCTTAATCAATGCATCTTCTATTCTAAAGGGGATAGACCTGAATTTATATAGGATCTTAGGAAACATTGACATTTTAATAACATTAACCCTGCCTATAATTGACAATTGGAGAGTATCTATTCTCTTTAGGTCCTGTTTCATCTTTTCCAATAATGGCATAAAGTTGTCTTTGATAATGTCCCTGGGCTGTGCATTAATTGTTATGCCTAAGTATACTACTGAGTCTACATATCTATCATCCCGTTTGACTATATTTCTTGAGCATAAAACCTGGGTCTTTGCCATATTTAGACGATACCCAGATAGCCTCCCATAGTCAGAGGTGATACTATCTATTCCCCTCATAGCACTGTCGGGGTCGGTGGTGGTTATAGCTAAGTCGTCCGCATATGCAAGGATTTTGGTATGGAATCCGTTAATAACTACTGGCTTTATACTAATGCTATCCTTTATAAGATTTATTAGGGGGTCTATATATAATGCGAAAAGGATAGGTGAGCATGGGCACCCTTGTCTAGTCCCTCTTGTTATAAGGACCTGCCCAGAACTTTCACCCATAAGCTGGATACTAGCGGTTGGATTAGAGTACATAGCCTGGATTGCCAGCATAAATCTGGGACCAAACCCTCTATCTACCATCACTTTCCACAGAAAGCTCCACCTAACGCGGTCAAAAGCTTTTTCCGCGTCGAGGAGGATCATTGCGAACCCCCCCTCCCCGGCAGCATGGATGTCGAGCATAGCTATGGCTCTTCTTATATGGTCAGTAGTATCCCTGCCTGGAACAAAGCCATGCTGCCAGGGAGAAACCAGAGTCCCAATGATCCTCCCCAACCGTGTCGCCATGATTTTTGCATATAATTTGTTGTCACTATTTATTAATGATATTGGCCTATAAGAGCCGGGACACTCCTTAGGTTTCCCTTTTTTGTGGAATACCACTATATTGGTCTTGGTCCAAGATTCCGGTATACCTCCGGTATTCATAACCCCACTGAATAGGTCTAAGAGAAGAGGTGCCGTTTCTTCCTTCAGGCATTTATAGACCTCCAGGGGTATGGAATCGGGCCCTGCTGCCTTGCCTGCTGCTAAATCTTGAAGTGCCTCAGATAGCCTGAGGCGATTTACAATTTGTATGCTAATCACTGACCATGTCATGAGTGATGTAATGTGTGACATCATCAGCAGTGCATTGCGGGGGCGCGAGTTGTAGTTAGCTGAACTAACTATAACGGGGGAATTTCCGTGGTTTTGTACGAGTGAAATGTCCAATTAACTATAACTTTCCCTAAAACCTATGGTTTCTCAGTGAATTTCTAAGGTTTTTTAAATGCTAATTTCTAACTATGAGGTGCCAGAAACCTATGGTGTTTTCAGTGAATTTCAAAGATTTTTTAAATGCTAATTTCTAACTATAATGTGCCTGAAACATATGGTTTTTTAAGTGAATTTCAAAGGTTTTTTAAATGCTAGTTTCTAACTATGCCTACAGAGGTAGGACATGTGAAGAAAGAAGAAAAAACGCACAGAAAGAAGCAAAAGAAATGCAGAAAGAAGCAACAGAAGTCAACAAAGTTGAAGAAAAGTGCAGGAAGAAGCAAGACATGTGCAGAAAGAACCAACAGAGGAGCACAAAGAGACCTTGTTGCAAAATCATCCTGTGCCCACAACGTTTTCAGACCGGTACTGGTGGTAACTGACTCTGAGTAACCAGGCCTAGAGCAAGTGCTATGCTAAAAGACACTTAGAATACCTGAAAACACCTACATACACTAGAGAACACTATGTGTTGGGGTACCCCTGTGATTAGCATGACCTCCTCTGTAAGGCCCTAGTACATAATAGGGCAGGGGGATTAAAACTACCTCTAAGTGAGAGGTACAGAAATATGCTACTTTAAATAGTAGTTCTGTTTGCAGAGTGGTGGAGAAAGGGTGCTGGGCGTCCAACCAATCCTCAGGAATTCTGCTGCATCGGACTTACAGGAGGTACCAGCAGGGATTCATGGCCCCCAAACTCCCTCAGTACTAAATTGGATTTAATCCCCCATCCCGTAGTCTGCCATGAGGCACGTTTGCAGAGTTGTAGAGATAGGGGGCCATGGCCTCTGAAGACGTCTTAGCAACCTCACTGTGTGGGACTTACTAGAGGTAACGAGAGGGCTAGTTGGCCCCCAAGGACATCCTTGGGGGCCAACTTCCAAAACTATTACCAAAGTCAGTCCCACAGAGCAGCATTGGTAAGTACTCGTACCAGGCCACGCCCACTTTGACCACCACTCTACAAACGCACTCCCTGGCACTCCCTTGGATGGGGAATGAAGTCTCCTTCACTGCTGGGGGTCCTTTAGGGGCCAACTAGCCTACATTTTACCTCCAGTAAGCCCCTTGCAGTGGGATTGGTGACAAGTAGACAAAGGGCATGCCCTCTTTCTCCACCACTCTGCAAACACTTTACCTGGCCGCGCTGTAAGATGGGGGATTAAGTCCCCTTGAATCCTGAGGGTCCCTGGGTTCCAACTAGCCAAGTAGGTACCTCAAGTAAGCGCCACAGAGCTGCATTATAGAGAGAGGTGTAAAAATGGGTGCAGCCTGGACCACCTCTCTGCAACGCTGGCCTGTGGCAGTTACTAGAGGCACCTGGTGGGCTAGTTGCCCCCCAGGGCCCTCAGGTTTGGAGGTGAATTAATTCCCTAACTTAAAACGCGCCACAGGGCGTGTTTGCACTTATGTAACCTCAGGACCCTCCCTTCACCACTGTGCAAACGCACCCCGTAGCATGTTTTACATTGGGGGATTATGTCCTCTTGAATCCTAAGGGTCCTTGTGGTCCAACTAGCCCACCAGGTACCTCCAGTAAGCTCCAGAGAGCTGCATTGCAAAGAAGTGTAAAAAGGGGCGTGGCCTGGACCACCTCTCTGCAACGCAGCCCTGTGGCGCTTACTGGAGGTACCTGGTGGGCTAGTAGGCCCCCAGGGGCCCTCAGGATTAAAGGGGAATTATTTCCCTAACTTAAAATGCGCCACAGGGCTTGTTTGCACATATGCCATCTCAGGCCCGACCCCCTATCTTCACCACTGTGCAAATGCACCCCGTGGTGTGTTTAAGTTGGGGGATTAAGGTCCCTTGAATCCTGAGAGTCCCTGGGGTCCAACTAGCCCACCAGGTACCTCCATTAAGTGCCACAGAGCTGCGTTGCAGAGAAGTGTAAAAGGGGCATGGCCTGGACCATCTCTCTGCAACGCAGCCCTGTGGCACTTACTGGAGGTACCTGGTGGGCTAGTTGGCCCCCAGGAACCCCCAGTATTGAAGGTGAATCAATTGCCCGCAATCCACGATCGCATCTTTTTTCCCCAGGGCTTTTTGGTCCCCGGGGCCATCGTGAGCTCCAGGAGGGGGGTCACATGGCCCCCCTCCCTTTAATTGCAAAGCCCCGGTGAGGTGGTGGTCCTGGGGCGCGGGGTCCGTAACGGACCCCAACTAAGCATTTTAGTGCCCCGGGTAGGTGGCGGTCCCCAGGGCATGTGGAGGGCTCGGCCCCCTTACACAGGTATATTTTTATTAAAAAAACAATCCCCAGGGGGTGGCGGTCCCCGGGGCTGCGAGAGGGCCATGTGCCCCCCGGGTGGTGGTCTCCGGGGTTTGGGGGGCCTTGGAGGACCCCCATGCATTTGAAATTAGCCCCGGGGGGTGGCAGCCCCCGGGGCTACGGGGGGCTGCATGCCCCCGCAACTCATTAATCAGGCCTGTGATGTCCCCGGGGCAATTTGGGGGGATTGGAGCCCCCCACGCTTTTTTTCACTCCCCCAAGGATTTGGCCCACCTTGGGGCTTCAATACAACGAAGCGAGGGAGCCTGCGCTTAATTTATTTTTTATTTTCTGGGGCGGATTCATGCACTCAGGGCAAAGTCAGCCAATAATTTTTTTTATGCTTTTTTGGGACCTGGTGGTCCTTCTGGGACCCCCTGAGCAGGCCAAGGGGCCCAGGGTGTTTCTACGCTCCCCCTTTTTCTTTTGTGTGTGTTTCTTTTTCAGTTTTATTGTGCCTCGGTTACCGAGGCACAAGATTGCTGCCAACACTTCCTCGTTTGGTTTGTTGACAACCAATTAGAATAAAGCTTGTGGAAGGGAGGGTGCACGGATCCACCGCTCCTCTAAATATCGAAACTTTTATTTTTGATTTTCCCAGCAACTACTGAATGGATTTACACCATTTAAAAAATGGCCTCTTTCTTAACCAAGGCTACCTTTTTGCCAAATTTGGTGTAATTCCGTTCAGCAGTGCAACCTGTAACAGTGTCTAAACTTTCCTATGAGAAACCGATTTTCTGACCTCTATCTTTTGAATTTCTCAGGAACTACTGAACGTATTGACACCATCTAAGATAAAGGTCTCTTTCTGAACCAAGGGCTACCTTTTTGCCAAATTTGGTATAATACCTTTCAGCAGTTCGGGCTGTAGCTGTGTCTAAAGTTTCCTATGGCAATTAACATGAAGAAAACACATTTTGGGACCCCCCTTTTTCTCGGCCCTCGCTTGGCAAACCACCCCAAAACTTTCAGGATAGGAGCTTACCGGAGCGGGCCACAAGTTTTGAAAATTCAATTTTCTTTTAAATGGCGTAAATCCATTTAGTAGTTGCTGAGAAATTAAAAAAATAACAATATTGATATGTGAGCACCGAGGAGGATTCGCAAACCCTCCCTAGCACGAGCTACATTGTGATTGGTTGTCCATATTCCAAACCAGAATGTGTTGGCAACCATCTTGTGACTCGGTAACTGAGTCACAAGAAAACAGTTAAAACAATTATAAACAACAAGAAACGTGGGTAGGGTAGAAACACCCTGACCCCCTAGGCCCTCTCAGGGAGTCCCCCAAGGACCCCAGGGACAAAAAATGCATTAAAGAAAATCGGACCGCTTAATTAATTATGCACGGGGGCACGCCCCCCCGCAGACCCGGCAACAAACCGCCATAAGCACTCTGGGGGGGAGAACAGCTGTTGCCCCTCTGAAGATACCTTCCTGCCTTTGTTATCATTAGGCAGGCCTGAGATCAAAGTCTTGGAAAGGGGCGGGGCTGGAATGGGGGCCCAGAAAGCAATAAAAAGAATGTTTCCTATCAGCAATAGTAGTGATCAATCAATCAATAGTTTATTGTATGTAATTACTTAAAATCGTTACAAGTTGCAATTTGAAATATCTAGACATACACAAATAGTAAAAAACCTTCCACTAAATATCACCCCATAACAAAGGAATATGCAATTTTAAAACTTCGAACGACATTTATGATGCGCATTAGTTATTAACTAAAGTGCAAGTGCTAAGCCACTAACATATGCTGTTATAATTTACATGTTAGCTACGTTGCCTGGATAGATCTTTCCTGTGGCAAGATACAGTGATATGAATACAAAGCAGAAAACATTGTGCGTTCACTGTTTTAAAGGAACTCAAGCGACTGAATTTGTCAAAAGATACTGAATTAATTATCCCTGTTGGATTAAGATATGCCTGGAAAAAATCCAAAGATTTACATTAAACATTTATTTAAATCAATCTTTAAAAATTCTACTGTTCAAATTGACCCATGATTGGTTGGGCTTTTAGTCCCCTTGTTACTAAGGGTGGGCGTAAAATCCGTTTCGCGGGCGAATTTGCGGATTTTCCGCAATTTCGTGATCCGCGAATCTCGTGAAATCGCGGTAAAATCCGCGAATCAGCGGGGACGAATTTTCAGCCAAGCAAGGGTTACAGCAGCAGGTGCAAAAGTTGAACCTAATTTCTTTGTAACCTTTTACAAAAGGGTTAAAAACAAATTAACTTCAACTTGGTCACCTGCTGCTAATTGCTTCCTGGCGCCTCGTTGCCTACTTGCAACTATTCTCTGACCCTGCTCTGACCCTTGAAGCAGGGTCAGAGAATAGTTACAAGTAGGCAACGAGGCACCTGTCCAAGGAATTAATCCTCATTAGGAAGCCCTTACAGATATAAAAAACAGGAAGAAGGGAGAGGATGGCAAATACACCCATTTTGAGTTGTCAGGAGGGGTTAAACTAAAAGAGACCTTTACAGCACAATCTTCATATGCATTTTGCTAAAAATAAAAAGCTGTATGTTCTGTAGGGGCAACTCAGGAATCTGGCCCTTCAGAGATCCGGCCTCTCTTTCTTTCTCTCGTTCGCTCTCTCCCTCTCTCTCTCCCTCTCTTTCTCTTTCTATCTATCTATCTATCTATCTATCTATCTATCTATCTATCTATCTATCTATCTATCTATCTATCTATCTCTCTCTCCCTCTCCCATAAACGACTGCATGGGTAACTTCGCTATGCAAGCGGCTCGCGAAGACGCAAAAATCCCCGCGAACACGCAAAAACCCCGCGAACACGCAAAAAACCCAGCGAACACGCAAAAAAACAAAAATCCGCACAAATTCGTGAATTTTGCGGATCGCAAATTCGCAAATCCGCAAATTCGCAGATCGCGAATTCGCAAAATTCGCCCATGTTGTTACATGGGCTTATGAGGTGATGCAGTGATAAAACTAAACCCATGCCGACATGATAGTAGGGCTCATTATAATTCACTTTGAAATATCAGGGGTTGGAGGCTCGCGGATGATTTATTGCCCTGCTTGGAGTGTTTTATTTGTCCTCATACGCCGTTAGATCTTTCCTGTACTTTGCTGATTTCCACTGCTGTCCCCCTTCGTGCTGGCCCCAGCAGAGAAATTCTGATCTTAATGGGTTGCACTTTACACAGAACCTTTCGAATTTGTCTGTTTCACTGTTCTATCTGACAACCCCTGGAACTGACCCCAGTGGTGAAGTAAATCCATGTAGAGCAATAATCATTGGACAAAAACTACCCCCAATTTTATTCTAAAGATTGTCCAACCACCTTATACAAGGTCCCCAAAAGGCAACCTTCTTACTATGCTCTTTTGTTGTGGCTATATCTAATTTCATTACGTATTTAATAGTATTTACCCATTATAGGAAAGTCGGGGGTACTTTTAATCCAACATTGACAAATTTCCCTTCGGGCCAGTAAAATAAGGTAAAAACACAGCTTATTAGAATCTAACGGTAGACTTTCATACTCATTTAGGAGACCAAAGAAAAATAAAGAGATGCCTGCTTGGAGTGTTACAGCAACGCTTTTCTACCCGAGCAACAAGTGCATATTTCCTGAAATATTTCTCAGTACAATATCTAATCTGCATAACCACATCAGTGACTGGGCACCCTGGCCTCTCATGCCTGTGCTGAGCTGGCGGTTCTGCCTGCAGACTCCTTACCCGGCCCTCGTATACAGTATCCCCGAACAAAGGGCCACCCTGCCCTTGTTTCACCCCTCAAGTAATCACTTGGAGATGGGGCCCTTGATAAACACAGTTCAGAATTGTCCCATATGCTTCGCAAATATTGGATTACGCTTTTCTATGAGGGGGGTTCTCGAAAAGGCCTGAAATGTCCACACCGTAGTTGCAGCTAAGCCCAATGGTCAATAGGTAATGACTTCCAGGGCTTAAGGGGGCTTCCACTCATTACCGGATTATCTGGCGGTCTCAAATTGATTCTAAACATGCCAAAAAAGAACAGTGGGAAGCCAACAAGAAAAACTAGCCAAGCAAAATAAGCTGATACCTCACAGCCGTGCTGGAAGTGATTTCTTCCGTTTCATGTAGTTTGCTCTGCCCATTGTCCTCCTCTGCAAGTATTGCAGACTTTATTGCTGCTCAGAAGACAATCCCGGAAAGAGGACGGGACCCGGCAGCCCCCACTGTAATCATTGAGAGCAGGTAGGGCTAGAGGCCCAACTAGAACCCTCAGAAATAATCCTGCCTGAGGCAATGCAGCATCCATGGGGTCAGCGACTCTGGACCATCCTAGGGCAGCCCCTCGGCTGCTACCACACAGCGTATCACACACCATGTAAAGACTTGGCGGGGAAGCAGATATTTTCCATAGCTGGGTGTAATAGGGATAGATAGCTAGATAGATAGATAGATAGATAGATAGATAGATAGATAGATAGATAGATAGATAGATAGATAGATAGATAGATAGATAGATAGATAGAAGGACAGACTGAGAGATCAGTGCTTGGTGTGCAAGCTGCATGCTTATACTGGTTGAGTTTCCATTATGTGTACATGTATGTTGGGCCTTGTGTGTGTGTAAGTTTGTGTGTGCGGGTGTCTGCTCACCTACAACCAGGTCAAGTGGCAATACCTCTGCAAATATAAAAATTTGTGGCCCAACTTTGTTTGTCCATGCAAGTTGCACAGCACAACGACTATATATCTGAGTGGGTCTTGGTGTCTGTCTTGGTGTCTGCCTGCATGCTTGCGTATCTATGTGTATGTGTGTCTGTGCACCTCCCTGTGTGCCTGTGTCTTTGGGAGTCGTCTGTGCCTGTGTACCTATCTGTACCTGTCTGTCTATGTATACTCTCACCTCATTCTTGCAAGAAAATATTATCAAAGATGGGCCCAACATGCCACTTTATCAGTGCAACATCGCAAAGCTTTTTTTTCTTAACTCTAATAACCATTTCATATTTTCTTAGATAAGCTGGCGTAACAAAACTGTAATATTTTTGGAAAACTCTTCAATCATAACCTAAACCACTCACCTCACTGACCGTGGCTGCGCGTGTATTCATTAAACAGTTAATTGTTTCCCTAGAAAGTTATATGGAATTCCCGCAAACACTGGAATGTGATTCTATATGTTCCTCTTGTTCACGTTGCAGTGCCTCTGCTCGTTTATTCGATTGTTGATGTTCAGGACATTTTTGGTGGTTTTAATAATTCCATTGTTTTACAGTTTTTTGAACGCCAACACCTGCACATGACTGAACATTTAAATATAAAATAGAGTGGAAGGGCATGCACTGTACATATATGTGTGTTTTTAAATGTTTGGAGCACTCACCTAGTTTGCGGTTGTCAGTGTGTGTTTATGCAACTGCACAAAACACCTATGGGTCCACAGCGCCATTGTGTAGGATAGTGTCAGCCCTGCAGTGTCAAAGCACACCTTACATTACACCCTTACACTGACACCTTAAGAGAGACTAATATCTCTAGAAATGTCTGCTGAGATCAGCCAATATTTTCATGAGCTGTTTTGCGCACTGTGTGGTGACCGAGTGTGTGCTATTTGAGCACACAGTGCCCTGTGTGGTCTGCAGCACAAGAAAGGGGGTTTATTGCTTGTGGTCCACTCACACACGAACATAGACATAATGTCATTTCACAAGTGCATGAAACAACAGCAGAGCGAAGGAGACGAGCAATCACACTCTGGGTCTTTCAAGTCATTAACCTGGCCCTCCATTCTTGTCTTTCAGGTTAATTGTCCACCTAATAGTGTACAGGGCTGAACAGCTCTTACAAGGCACTCGGATGAAAGTTTGTCCTCTCAGATCATAAAGTCTTTACATCTAACAGAGCAGTAGAAAGAAAAATAACGTGTTGTCTTGCCAATATATCTTACATCCTAAAGTGTTTTTGCTTACTAACTCTTGAGAACACACAGGTTCCAGCATCCACAAACACTCAGATTCCACGATTTGAGCACACTCAGATTCCAGCATTGAAGAGCTTCCAGATTCAGTCACAGAACACTCGGGAAAACATTCAGAGTCCATGATTCAAGAACATTTGGATTCAAATGTTTGGGAACACTCAGCTCTAAGATTCAAGAACACTCAGGAGAACTCTCAGATTCTATGATTCGAGAACATTCGGATTCAAGCGTTCACTGGCTCCCGGTCTAGCACTCGTGTGTTTCTAGGATTAGAGAACACTCTGGATCCAGCTTTTGCGAACACCCTGGTTCCAGCATTCGAGAATACTCAAGTTCCAGCATGCCAAAATACTGAAGTTCCAACATTCGAGAATACTCATTCCAACTTTCGAGAATACTTATGTTCCAGCATTCGAAAATACTCAAGTTCCAATATTTGAGAATATGCAAGTTCCAACATTCGAGAGTACTCATGTTCTAGCATTCGCAAATACTCAGGTTTCAATATTCGAGTTCCATGGGGTTTAAGACTCCTGAACACTCATGTTATCTCCCCAGGCAACTTGAGTACAAGGGAAGAGACAGCTGCAGTATGAGATGAGTTCTGGCTGGGGAAGGCTCTGTATTTTATGCTCCCGGAAGGGAGATTTAATGTTGGTGGAAACCAAGGCCGGACTGGAGAACCAGAAGTAATAAGTCTTAGGTTAAAAGTCCAAACCGGCCCTACCCTTCCTCTCCTTGCTGTATATCTCTATCTCCAACTATCCTTTACCCTCATAAATCTGTCCCTTTCCTTTACTCTCTGGAAGCCCCCCTGAGCCTGCTGCAATTAACCTCGGAGAGCTGGGGAAAGTGACAGAGGCACCAGGAGGGCCTGTGCTTTCAATACCGGCTGCCAGTGGTTCCAGCCCATTGGGGAAAATCCCTATGGGATAAATGGCCAGTCCGGCCCTGGTGTAAAAATAAACCATATCAGCTGTTGATGTGGTTAAGATCAACAGTGATCTGTGCATAATAAGGTATGTTGAGGCAGTCAGACAATCAAAAACAATGAATTATTTTGTGGAACGAAGTATGAACTTTTATGTTCAATGCACCCTATATAACGGATTATGGTTTGTCCCTCAAAGTCTTTCGTGGTGAGTTGGTGTCTCGATGAGCTCCTCAAAGGCACTCATCTCTTGAAGTTGTCATATGGCCAATGGGGACATTGTCGACATCACTAAATTTGCATGAGCCCTGCAACCAGGATACTGCTTTTGCGCATGTTACTACATGGCTTTATTTTTTGCAAGACACTGTTTATGCCTTTCACATGACAAGTGTCTGCTGTGTTTGTTCTCTGCCTGTTCCTGGAGTTTAGTCTGAACATTGTGAACAAGGTAAATAAACAATACACCTTGTTATTTGTTCCGGTCAGGCCCTGGCACCTAGACAAAACATGCTACTGCAGCTGTTGTTGGAGACTCATACTTTGATATTATGGGAATACATGTTTCGGTAACACACACTTGGAGAGGGACCTTTCCAGGGAGAAAAGCAAAACTGACCTTCAATGTAGAAATCCCATTGATACTCTAATGTATGGGGTCTGCTGACAAAGCCCAGAGATCTGCTATTATATAATTATACTTCTTCTTACCAACGGGAGGGCGGTTAGGCACTATAGTCCTTTCTCCATTGTCTTTATAAGATGAAATCTCCCTTCATAATGTATGGACTAGCTGAAATGTTAACTATATTTGTGTTGTGCATTTTTCTGCTTGTTGTGGCACGTGTACTGCATGTTAGAGCAAGTTAGTTAAAATAAATATTTTAAACTATATTCGTGTCTCAGTCAGATCTTATTGTGCACAGGTACTAGAGTGTGAGCAAAAAGGTGTGTCTTGTTACCGCGATTCTTGAGAGATCCGGGAGTGTTGTGTTCTGGGGTATCTAATCACTTGTTTCTTCTTGAGTTTGTAGGAGAGTGAGGGAGACACTATAGCTAGTTGGTCCTGGTCTCCTGGATTCTAAGGTGGGAGGAAGGCTCAGCCCCTATACACTGAGGTCTCATCATCCTGAGCATAGTTCTGTGCAGAATCCCTGCAATAAAGTACAGTGTGAGTGCATTTAACTGAGCTTGAGAGCTATTTTCCTACAGTGGATTTGATAAGGCTCATTGTCAAAACCACAGCAGGAATCTGAAACGTGTTTTCAAAAACAAGTTTTCGTCTGCACACTTTTTATTTCTTATATTTTTAGTACGCCAAGTTCACATTTACCCACACTGCAACATATTTTAATCTTCCTCACTCTCTCATTCTCTCCTGTTCGCTTTCATCTTCTAGCTCTTTTATTCTCCCTCTCTATTTTTCTATCACTCACTCACTGTTTAAGCACTATCTCATTCTCTCCACTTCAGTCTCCCTCTTTTATATTTGCAAAGTACATTGGCACATCTATCTATCTAGCTATCTATCTATTTATAGGGGCAGCAAGCTATTTGTTTTCCAAGCACTGAAGAAGGCTTTACACTGAAACGGTTTTAAAAACAACAATTGATGGACAGAATGCAGAACAATGTCATACATTCACCCAAGTACAGAGATCTGGGCCTAAATCCATCGTTTTTTTTGCACTCCACACCACCCCAATTCAGACATGGCCATATGCAAATCAGCCTTGACCCTGTGCCTCATGGGAACAGTCCAGCCCGAACTGCCAAGCCATGTCTTTCCTGGACCGGAATCAAGCATCCTAGGACTGGTTTCTGGCTATCAGCCGTCTTTAGCCAGGATAGATTGACTCCAGTGGTGTGGAGAGAATGGGGCTTACGTCTGAGCATACCCATCCCACTCGGGGTGACAAATGCAAAAACAACAATTGATGGACAGAATGCTGAACAATGTCATACATTCACCCCAGTTAATTCAGGCTTCCATGGAACCATCAAAAAGAGCACTTACAGTCTAAAATCATATGTACTACGTAGCCGGTAAATTGTGTGTTGTCAACAAGTTATTTTTATTATTTATAAATCTGCGAGAGACGATATATAGAGAGGCACCAGCTGCAGGCTGCAAGGGAGAAGATTGAAGTAATCCCCAGCAAGAACTCAGATGAAAGGAATGCAATAACCTTACACCCATCTGTAAATCATTTTTAACACTGGTGCCCTCTTGTATTTTAAGAATATATACATCTACCATGCGGACGTGAGGTTTCTAGTATACATAAGAAATCCCGTTGATCTGAAATTCATCATTCATCATTATCTTTATTAGAATAAAATAACCATCTGGAATCAGCGCCTCAATTGATTAGGAGGTTTATGATTCACGCTGATAAAAGACAACTTAGAAGAACTGTTTAAATATTGTCCTGAGGAAGGTGGTGCGCACAGCAAAGATCCACCGAAACGCGTCGACTTGAATAAAAAAATTTTTTTTTTGAATGACTGTTTGTTATAATTCCTTTTATAAAGCAATTAACTTTTGGCTTGTCATAGTGCTTTAAAGACAATAATGCACGGATGCAAATAAGAATATGTGAATACCTGTCAAAAGGAATACGTATATGTGTATGTTTTTAACTGAAATTTTTTTTATACTTGGTTCTGTTTTTATAAATAATAAAAATAACTTGTTGACAACACACAATTTACCGGCTACGTAGTACATATGATTTTAGACTGTAAGTGCTCTTTTTGATGGTTCCATGGAAGCCTGAATTAATTGAATGTTTGCGTGTCACATACATTATTAGTATCTCTGCAGTAGGCATTGACCACAGGACCGTTTAGTCCTAAATAATATACAAGGAATTCAAGGGAACCCTCTTTATTTGTTTGTCTTCACATACCCTGTTCCCTTGACACATAAGGTTTACTCTCCTTTGATTTATACATTCACCCCAGTACAGAGATATGGGCCTAAATCCATCGTTTTTTTGGACTCCACACCACCCCAGTTCAGACATGGCCATATGCAAATCAGCCTTGACCCTGTGCTTCATGGGAACAGTCCAGCCCCAACTGCCAAGCCATGTCTTTCCTGGACCGGAATCAAGCATCCTAGGACTGGTTTCTGGCTATCAGCCGTCTTCAGGCAGGATAGCTTGACTCCAGTGGTGTGGAGAGAATGGGGCTCACGTCTGAGCATACCCATCCCACTCGGGGTGACAAATGCAAAAACAACAATTGATGGACAGAATGCTGAACAATGTCATACATTCACCCCAGTACAGAGATATGGGCCTAAATACATCGTTTTTTTGGACTCCACACCACCCCAATTCAGACATGGCCATATGCAAATCAGCCTTGACCCTGTGCTTCATGGGAACAGTCCAGCCTGAACTGCCAAGCCATGTCTTTCCTGGACCGGAATCAAGCATCCTAGGACCGGTTTCTGGCTACCAGCCGTCTTCAGCCAGAATAGCTTAACTCCAGTGGTGTGGAGAGCATGGGACTCATGTCTGAGTATACCCATCCCACTCGTGTGACAAGTGCAAAAACAATTGCTGGACAGAATGCAGAACAATGTCATACATTTACCCCAGTACAGAGGTCTGGGCCTAAATCCATTGTTTTTTTGCACTCCACACCACCCGAGTTCAGAAATGGTGATATGCAAATCAGCCTTGACCCTGTGCCTCATGGGAACAGTCCAGCCCGAACTGCCAGGCTATGTCTTTCCTGGACCGGAATCAAGCATTCTAGGAACAGTTTCTGGCTATCAGCCATCTTCAGCCAGGATAGCTTGACTCCAGTGGTGTGGAGAGCATGGGACTCACGTCTGAGCATACCCATCCCACTCGTGGTGACAGATGCAAAAACAACAATTGATGGACAGAATGCAGAACAATGTCATACATTCACCCCAGTACAGAGATCTGGGCCTAAATCCATCGTTTGTTTGCACTCCACACCACCCCAATTCAGACATGGCCATATGCAAATCAGCCTTGACCCTGTGCTTCATGGGAACAGTTCAGCCCGAACTGCCAAGCCATGTCTTTCCTGGACCGGAATCAAGCATCCTGGGACCGGTTTCTGGCTCTCAGCCATCTTCAGCCAAGATAGCTTGACTCCAGTGGTGTGGAGAGCATGGGACTCACGTCTGAACATACCCATTCCACTCGGGGTGACAAATGCAAAACAACAATTGATGGACAGAATGCAGAACAATGTCATACATTCACCCCAGTACAGTGATCTGGGCCTAAATCCATCGTTTTTTTGCACTCCACACCACCCCTATTTAGACATGGCCATATGCAAATCAGCCTTGACCCTGTGCCTCATGTGAACAGTCCAGCCTGAACTGCCAAGCCATGTCTTTCCTAGACCGGAATCAAGCATCCTTGGACCGGTTTCTGGCTTTCAGCCGTCTTCAGCCAGGATAGCTTGACTCCAGTGATGTGGAGAGCATGGAACTCACGTCTGAGCATACCCATCCCACTCGAGATGACAAATGGAAAAACAACAATTGATGGACAGAATGCAGAACAATGTCATACATTCACTGCAGTACAGAGATCTGGGCCTAAATCCATCGTTTTTTTTAACTCCACACCACCCCAGTTCAGACATGGCCATATGCAAATCAGCCTTAACCCTGTGCCTCATGGGCATAGTCCAGCCCAAACTGCCAAGACATGTCTTTCCTGGACTGGAATCAAGCATCCTGGGACCGGTTTCTGGCTATTAGCCGTCTTCAGCCAAGATAGCTTCACTCCAGTGGTGTGGAGAGCATGGGACTCACGTCTGAGCATACCCATCCCACTCGGGGTGACAAATGCAAAAACAACAATTGATGGACAGAATGCAGAACAATGTCATACATTCACCCAAGTACAGAGATCTGGGCCTAAATCCATCGTTTTT
The DNA here is from genome assembly GCF_964263255.1 of Lissotriton vulgaris. Taxonomy (NCBI): domain Eukaryota; kingdom Metazoa; phylum Chordata; class Amphibia; order Caudata; family Salamandridae; genus Lissotriton; species Lissotriton vulgaris. Next base: position 790,300,392 of record NC_141694.1, on the reverse strand, counting down.
TTGCACTCCACACCACCCCTATTTAGACATGGCCATATGCAAATCAGCCTTGACCCTGTGCCTCATGTGAACAGTCCAGCCTGAACTGCCAAGTCATGTCTTTCCTGGACCGGTATCAAGGATCCTTGGACCGGTTTCTGGCTATCAGCCGTCTTCAGCCAGGATAGCTTGACTCCAGTGATGTGGAGAGCATGGAACTCACGTCTGAGCATACCCATCCCACTCGAGATGACAAATGGAAAAACAATTGATGGACAGAATGCAGAACAATGTCATACATTCACTCCAGTACAGAGATCTGGGCCTAAATCCATCGTTTTTTTTCCTCCACACCACCCCAGTTCAGACATGGCCATATTCAAATCAGCCTTGACCCTGTGCCTCATGGGCATAGTCCAGCCCAAACTGCCAAGACATGTCTTTCCTGGACCGGAATCAAGCATCCTAGGACCGGTTTCTGGCTATCAGCCGTCTTCAGCCAGGATTGCTTGACTTCAGTGGTAGGGAATGCTCAGACTCACGTCTGAGCATTCCCATCCCACTCGGGGTGACAAATGCAAAAACAACAATTGATTGACAGAATGCAGAACAATGTCATACATTCACCCCAGTACAGAGATCTGGGCCTAAATCCATCATTTTTTTGCACTCCACACCACCCCAGTTCAGACATGGCCAAATGCAAATTCGCCTTGACCCTGTGCCTCATGGGAACAGTCTAGCCCGAACTGCCAAGCCATGTTTTTCCTGGACCGGAATCAAGCATCCTAGGACCGGTTTCTGGATATCAGCCGTCATCAGCCAGTATAGCTTGACTTCAGTGGTGTGGTGAGCATGGGACTCACCTCTGAGCATACCCATCCCACTCGGGGTGACAAATGCAAAAACAACAATTGATTGACAGAATGCAGAACAATGTCATACATTCACCCCAGTACAGAGATCTGGGCCTAAACCCATCTTTTTTTTGCACTCCACACCACCCAGTTCAGACATGGCCATATCCAAATAAGCCTTGACCCTGTGCCTTATGGGAACAGTCCAGCCCGAACTGCCATCCATGTTTTTCCTGGACCGGAATCAAGCATCCTAGGACCGGTTTCTGGCTATCAGCCGTCATCAGCCAGTATAGCTTGACTCCAGTGGTGTGGAGAGCATGGGACTCACCTCTGAGCATACCCATCCCACTCGGGGTGACAAATGCAAAAACAACAATTGATTGACAGAATGCAGAACAATGTCAAACATTCACCACAGTACAGAGATCTGGGCGTAAATCCATCTTTTTTTGCACTCCACAAAACCCCAGTTCAGACATGGCCATATGCAAATCAGCCTTGACCCTGTGCCTCATGGGAACAGTCCAGCCCAAACTGCCAAGCCATGTCTTTCCTGGGCCAGAATCAAGCATCCTAGGACCGGTTTCTGGCTATCAGCCGTCTTCAGCCAGGATAGCTTGACTCCAGTGGTGTGAAGAGCATGGGACTCACATCTGAGCATACCCATCTCACTCGGAGTGACAAATGCAAAAACAACAGTTAATGGACAGAAAGCAGAACAATGTCATACATTCACCCCAGTACAGAGATCTGGGCATAAATCTATCGTTTTTTAGCCCTCCACACCACCCCAGTTCAGACATGGCCATATGCAAATCAGCCTTGACCCTGTGCCTTTAGGGAACAGTCCAGCCTGAACTGCCAAGCCATGTCTTTCCTGGACCGGAATCAAGCATCCTAGGACCGGTTTCTGGCTACCAGCCGTCTTCAGCCAGAATAGCTTAACTCCAGTGGTGTGGAGAGCATGGGACTCATGTCTGAGTATACCCATCCCACTCGTGTGACAAGTGCAAAAACAATTGCTGGACAGAATGCAGAACAATGTCATACATTTACCCCAGTACAGAGGTCTGGGCCTAAATCCATTGTTTTTTTGCACTCCACACCACCCGAGTTCAGAAATGGTGATATGCAAATCAGCCTTGACCCTGTGCCACATGGGAACAGTCCAGCCCGAACTGCCAGGCTATGTCTTTCCTGGACCGGAATCAAGCATTCTAGGACCAGTTTCTGGCTATCAGCCATCTTCAGCCAGGATAGCTTGACTCCAGTGGTGTGGAGAGCATGGGACTCACGTCTGAGCATACCCATCCCACTCGTGGTGACAGATGCAAAAACAACAATTGATGGACAGAATGCAGAACAATGTCATACATTCACCCCAGTACAGAGATCTGGGCCTAAATCCATCGTTTGTTTGCACTCCACACCACCCCAATTCAGACATGGCCATATGCAAATCAGCCTTGACCCTGTGCTTCATGGGAACAGTTCAGCCCGAACTGCCAAGCCATGTCTTTCCTGGACCGGAATCAAGCATCCTGGGACCGGTTTCTGGCTCTCAGCCATCTTCAGCCAAGATAGCTTGACTCCAGTGGTGTGGAGAGCATGGGACTCACGTCTGAACATACCCATTCCACTCGGGGTGACAAATGCAAAACAACAATTGATGGACAGAATGCAGAACAATGTCATACATTCACCCCAGTACAGTGATCTGGGCCTAAATCCATCGTTTTTTTGCACTCCACCCCACCCCTATTTAGACATGGCCATATGCAAATCAGCCTTGACCCTGTGCCTCATGTGAACAGTCCAGCCTGAACTGCCAAGCCATGTCTTTCCTAGACCGGAATCAAGCATCCTTGGACCGGTTTCTGGCTTTCAGCCGTCTTCAGCCAGGATAGCTTGACTCCAGTGATGTGGAGAGCATGGAACTCACGTCTGAGCATACCCATCCCACTCGAGATGACAAATGGAAAAACAACAATTGATGGACAGAATGCAGAACAATGTCATACATTCACTGCAGTACAGAGATCTGGGCCTAAATCCATCATCTTTTTTTAACTCCACACCACCCCAGTTCAGACATGGCCATATGCAAATCAGCCTTGACCCTGTGCCTCATGGGCATAGTCCAGCCCAAACTGCCAAGACATGTCTTTCCTGGACTTGAATCAAGCATCCTGGGACCGGTTTCTGGCTATTAGCCGTCTTCAGCCAAGGTAGCTTCACTCCAGTGGTGTGGAGAGCATGGGACTCACGTCTGAGCATACCCATCCCACTCGGGGTGACAAATGCAAAAACAACAATTGATGGACAGAATGCAGAACAATGTCATACATTCACCCAAGTACAGAGATCTGGGCCTAAATCCATCGTTTTTTGCACTCCACACCACCCCTATTTAGACATGGCCATATGCAAATCAGCCTTGACCCTGTGCCTCATGTGAACAGTCCAGCCTGAACTGCCAAGTCATGTCTTTCCTGGACCGGTATCAAGCATCCTTGGACCGGTTTCTGGCTATCAGCCGTCTTCAGCCAGGATAGCTTGACTCCAGTGATGTGGAGAGCATGGAACTCACGTCTGAGCATACCCATCCCACTCGAGATGACAAATGGAAAAACAATTGATGGACAGAATGCAGAACAATGTCATACATTCACTCCAGTACAGAGATCTGGGCCTAAATCCATCGTTTTTTTCCCTCCACACCACCCCAGTTCAGACATGGCCATATTCAAATCAGCCTTGACCCTGTGCCTCATGGGCATAGTCCAGCCCAAACTGCCAAGACATGTCTTTCCTGGACCAGAATCAAGCATCCTAGGACCGGTTTCTGGCTATCAGCCGTCTTCAGCCAGGATTGCTTGACTTCAGTGGTAGGGAATGCTCAGACTCACGTCTGAGCATTCCCATCCCACTCGGGGTGACAAATGCAAAAACAACAATTGATTGACAGAATGCAGAACAATGTCATACATTCACCCCAGTACAGAGATCTGGGCCTAAATCCATCATTTTTTTGCACTCCACACCACCCCAGTTCAGACATGGCCAAATGCAAATCAGCCTTGACCCTGTGCCTCATGGGAACAGTCTAGCCCGAACTGCCAAGCCATGTTTTTCCTGGACCGGAATCAAGCATCCTAGGACCGGTTTCTGGCTATCAGCCGTCGTCAGCCAGTATAGCTTGACTTCAGTGGTGTGGTGAGCATGGGACTCACCTCTGAGCATACCCATCCCACTCGGGGTGACAAATGCAAAAACAACAATTGATTGACAGAATGCAGAACAATGTCATACATTCACCCCAGTACAGAGATCTGGGCCTAAACCCATCTTTTTTTTGCACTCCACACCACCCAGTTCAGACATGGCCATATCCAAATAAGCCTTGACCCTGTGCCTTATGGGAACAGTCCAGCCCGAACTGCCATCCATGTTTTTCCTGGACCGGAATCAAGCATCCTAGTACCGGTTTCTGGCTATCAGCCGTCATCAGCCAGTATAGCTTGACTACAGTGGTGTGGAGAGCATGGGACTCACCTCTGAGCATACCCATCCCACTCGGGGTGACAAATGCAAAAACAACAATTGATTGACAGAATGCAGAACAATGTCAAACATTCACCACAGTACAGAGATCTGGGCGTAAATCCATCTTTTTTGCACTCCACAAAACCCCAGTTCAGACATGGCCATATGCAAATCAGCCTTGACCCTGTGCCTCATGGGAACAGTCCAGCCCAAACTGCCAAGCCATGTCTTTCCTGGGCCAGAATCAAGCATCCTAGGACCGGTTTCTGGCTATCAGCCGTCTTCAGCCAGGATAGCTTGACTCCAGTGGTGTGAAGAGCATGGGACTCACATCTGAGCATACCCATCTCACTCGGAGTGACAAATGCAAAAACAACAGTTAATGGACAGAAAGCAGAACAATGTCATACATTCACCCCAGTACAGAGATCTGGGCATAAATCTATTGTTTTTTAGCCCTCCACACCACCCCAGTTCAGACATGGCCATATGCAAATCAGCCTTGACCCTGTGCCTCATGGGAACAGTCCAGCCCAAACTGCCAAGACATGTCTTTCCTGGACCGGAATCAAGCATCCTAGGACCGGTTTCTGGCTATCAGCCGTCTTCAGCCAAGATAGCTTCACTCCAGTGGTGTGGAGAGCATGGGACTCACGTCTGAGCATACCCATCCCACTCGGGGTGACAAATGCAAAAACAACAATTGATGGACAGAATGCAGAACAATGTCATACATTCACCCAAGTACAGAGATCTGGGCCTAAATCCATCGTTTTTTTGCACTCCACACCACCCCTATTTAGACATGGCCATATGCAAATCAGCCTTGACCCTGTGCCTCATGTGAACAGTCCAGCCTGAACTGCCAAGTCATGTCTTTCCTGGACCGGTATCAAGCATCCTTGGACCGGTTTCTGGCTATCAGCCGTCTTCAGCCAGGATAGCTTGACTCCAGTGATGTGGAGAGCATGGAACTCACGTCTGAGCATACCCATCCCACTCGAGATGACAAATGGAAAAACAATTGATGGACAGAATGCAGAACAATGTCATACATTCACTCCAGTACAGAGATCTGGGCCTAAATCCATCCTTTTTTTTCCTCCACACCACCCCAGTTCAGACATGGCCATATTCAAATCAGCCTTGACCCTGTGCCTCATGGGCATAGTCCAGCCCAAACTGCCAAGACATGTCTTTCCTGGACCGGAATCAAGCATCCTAGGACCGGTTTCTGGCTATCAGCCGTCTTCAGCCAGGATTGCTTGACTTCAGTGGTAGGGAATGCTCAGACTCACGTCTGAGCATTCCCATCCCACTCGGGGTGACAAATGCAAAAACAACAATTGATTGACAGAATGCAGAACAATGTCATACATTCACCCCAGTACAGAGATCTGGGCATAAATCTATCGTTTTTTAGCCCTCCACACCACCCCAGTTCAGACATGGCCATATGCAAATCAGCCTTGACCCTGTGCCTTTAGGGAACAGTCCAGCCTGAACTGCCAAGCCATGTCTTTCCTGGACCGGAATCAAGCATCCTAGGACCGGTTTCTGGCTACCAGCCGTCTTCAGCCAGAATAGCTTAACTCCAGTGGTGTGGAGAGCATGGGACTCATGTCTGAGTATACCCATCCCACTCGTGTGACAAGTGCAAAAACAATTGCTGGACAGAATGCAGAACAATGTCATACATTTACCCCAGTACAGAGGTCTGGGCCTAAATCCATTGTTTTTTTGCACTCCACACCACCCGAGTTCAGAAATGGTGATATGCGAATCAGCCTTGACCCTGTGCCTCATGGGAACAGTCCAGCCCGAACTGCCAGGCTATGTCTTTCCTGGACCGGAATCAAGCATTCTAGGACCAGTTTCTGGCTATCAGCCATCTTCAGCCAGGATAGCTTGACTCCACTGGTGTGGAGAGCATGGGACTCACGTCTGAGCATACCCATCCCACTCGTGGTGACAGATGCAAAAACAACAATTGATGGATAGAATGCAGAACAATGTCATACATTCACCCCAGTACAGAGATCTGGGCCTAAATCCATCGTTTGTTTGCACTCCACACCACCCCAATTCAGACATGGCCATATGCAAATCAGCCTTGACCCTGTGCTTCATGGGAACAGTACAGCCCGAACTGCCAAGCCATGTCTTTCCTGGACCGGAATCAAGCATCCTGGGACCGGTTTCTGGCTCTCAGCCATCTTCAGCCAAGATAGCTTGACTCCAGTGGTGTGGAGAGCATGGGACTCACGTCTGAACATACCCATTCCACTTGGGGTGACAAATGCAAAACAACAATTGATGGACAGAATGCAGAACAATGTCATACATTCACCCCAGTACAGTGATCTGGGCCTAAATCCATCGTTTTTGTGCACTCCACACCACCCCTATTTAGACATGGCCATATGCAAATCAGCCTTGACCCTGTGCCTCATGTGAACAGTCCAGCCTGAACTGCCAAGCCATGTCTTTCCTAGACCGGAATCAAGCATCCTTGGACCGGTTTCTGGCTTTCAGCCGTCTTCAGCCAGGATAGCTTGACTCCAGTGATGTGGAGAGCATGGAACTCACGTCTGAGCATACCCATCCCACTCGAGATGACAAATGGAAAAACAACAATTGATGGACAGAATGCAGAACAATGTCATACATTCACTGCAGTACAGAGATCTGGGCCTAAATCCATCATTTTTTTTTAACTCCACACCACCCCAGTTCAGACATGGCCATATGCAAATCAGCCTTGACCCTGTGCCTCATGGGCATAGTCCAGCCCAAACTGCCAAGACATGTCTTTCCTGGACTGGAATCAAGCATCCTGGGACCGGTTTCTGGCTATTAGCCGTCTTCAGCCAAGATAGCTTCACTCCAGTGGTGTGGAGAGCATGGGACTCACGTCTGAGCATACCCATCCCACTCGGGGTGACAAATGCAAAAACAACAATTGATGGACAGAATGCAGAACAATGTCATACATTCACCCAAGTACAGAGATCTGGGCCTAAATCCATCGTTTTTTTGCACTCCACACCACCCCTATTTAGACATGGCCATATGCAAATCAGCCTTGACCCTGTGCCTCATGTGAACAGTCCAGCCTGAACTGCCAAGTCATGTCTTTCCTGGACCGGTATCAAGCATCCTTGGACCGGTTTCTGGCTATCAGCCGTCTTCAGCCAGGATAGCTTGACTCCAGTGATGTGGAGAGCATGGAACTCACGTCTGAGCATACCCATCCCACTCGAGATGACAAATGGAAAAACAATTGATGGACAGAATGCAGAACAATGTCATACATTCACTCCAGTACAGAGATCTGGGCCTAAATCCATCGTTTTTTTTCCTCCACACCACCCCAGTTCAGACATGGCCATATTCAAATCAGCCTTGACCCTGTGCCTCATGGGCATAGTCCAGCCCAAACTGCCAAGACATGTCTTTCCTGGACCGGAATCAAGCATCCTAGGACCGGTTTCTGGCTATCAGCCGTCTTCAGCCAGGATAGCTTGACTCCAGTGGTGTAGAGAGCATGGGACTCACGTCTGAGCTTACCCATCCCACTCGTGGTGACAAATGCAAAAACAACAATTGATGGACAGAATGCAGAACAATGTCATACATTCACCCCAGTACAGAGATCTGGGCCTAAATCCATTGGTTTTTTTGCACTCCACACTACCCCAATTCATACATGGCCATATGCAAATCACCCTTGACCCTGTGCCTCATGGGAACAGTCCAGCCCGAACTGCCAAGCCAAGTCTTTCGGGGACCGGAATCAAGCATACTGGGACCGGTTTCTGGCTATCAGCCATCTTCAGCCAAGATAGCTTGACTCCAGTGGTGTGGAGAGCAAGGGACTCATGTCTGAGCATACCCATCCCATTCGGGGTGACAAATGCAAAAACAACAATTGATGGACAGAATGCAGAACAATGTCATACATTCACCCCAGTACAGAGATATGGGCCTAAATCCATCGTTTTTTTGAACTCCACACCACCCCAGTTCAGACATGGCCAAATGCAAATCAGCCTTGACCCTGTACCTCATGGGAACATTCCAGCCCGAACTGCCAAGGCATGTCTTTCCTTGACCGAAATCCAGCATCCTAGGACCGGTTTCTTGATATCAGCCGTCTTCAGCCAGGATAGCTTGACTCCAGTGGTGTAGAGAGCATGGGACTCACGTCTGAGCTTACCCATCCTACTCGGGGTGACAAATGCAAAAACAACAATTGATGGACAGAATGCAGAACAATGTCATACATTCACCACAGTACAGAGATCTGGGCCTAAATCCATTGTTTTTTTTGCACTCCACACCACCCCAGTTCAGACATAGCCATATGCAAATCAGCCTTGACCCTGTGCCTCATGGGAACAGTCCAGCCCGAACTGCCAAGCCATGTCTTTCCTGGACTGGAATCAAGCATCCTAGGACCGGTTTCTGGCTATCAGCCGTCTTCAGCCAGGATAGCTTGACTCAAGTGGTGTGGAGAGAATGGGACTCACGTCTGAGCATACCCATCCCACTCAGGGTGACAAATGCAAAAACAACAATTGATGGACAGAATGCAGAACAATGTCATACATTCACCCCAGTACAGAGATCTGGGCCTAAATCTATCGTTTTTTTGCACTCCACACCACCCCAATTCAGACATGGCCATATGCAAATCACCCTTGACCCTGTGCCTCATGGGAACAGTCCAGCCCGAACTGCGAAGCCAAGTCTTTCGGGGACCGGAATCAAGCATCCTGGGACCGGTTTCTGGCTATCAGCCATCTTCAGCCAAGATAGCATGACTCCAGTGGTGTGGAGAGCAAGGGACTCATGTCTGAGCATACCCATCCCATTCGGGGTGACAAATGCAAAAACAACAATTGATGGACAGAATGCAGAACAATGTCATACATTCACCACAGTACAGAGATATGGGCCTAAATCCATATTTTTTTTGAACTCCACACCACCCCAGTTCAGACATGGCCAAATACAAATCAGCCTTGACCCTGTGCCTCATGGGAACAGTCTAGCCCGAACTGCCAAGCCATGTTTTTCCTGGACCGAAATCCAGCATCCTAGGACCGGTTTCTTGATATCAGCCGTCTTCAGCCAGGATAGCTTGACTCCAGTGGTGTAGAGAGCATGGGACTCACGTCTGAGCTTACCCATCCTACTCAGGGTGACAAATGCAAAAACAACAATTGATGGACAGAATGCAGAACAATGTCATACATTCACCCCAGTACAGAGATCTGGGCCTAAATCCATTGTTTTTTTTGCACTCCACACCACCCCAGTTCAGACATGGCCATATGCAAATCAGCCTTGACCCTGTGCCTCATGGGAACAGTCCAGCCCGAACTGCCAAGCCATGTCTTTCCTGGACTGGAATCAAGCATCCTAGGACCGGTTTCTGGCTTTCAGCCGTCTTCAGCCAGGATAGCTTGACTCAAGTGGTGTGGAGAGCATGGGACTCACGTCTGAGCATACCCATCCCACTCAGGGTGACAAATGCAAAAACAACAATTGTTGGACAGAATGCAGAACAATGTCATACATTCACCCCAGTACAGAGATCTGGGCCTAAATCTATCGTTTTTTTGCACTCCACACCACCCCAGTTCAGACATGGCCATATGCAAATCACCCTTGACCCTGTGCCTCATGGGAACAGCCCAGCCCGAACTGCGAAGCCAAGTCTTTCAGGGACCGGAATCAAGCATCCTGGGACCGGTTTCTGGCTATCAGCCATCTTCAGCCAAGATAGCTTGACTCCAGTGGTGTGGAGAGCAAGGGACTCATGTCTGAGCATACCCATCCCATTCGGGGTGACAAATGCAAAAACAACAATTGAAGGAAAGAATGCAGAACAATGTCATACTTTCACCACAGTACAGAGATATGGGCCTAAATCCATCGTTTTTTTGAACTCCACACCACCCCAGTTCAGACATGGCCAAATGCAAATCAGCCTTGACCCTGTGCCTCATGGGAACAGTCTAGCCCGAACTGCCAAGCCATGTTTTTCCTGGACCGTAATCAAGCATTCTAGGACCGGTTTCTGGCTATCAGCTGTCATCAGCCAGTATAGCTTGACTTCAGTGGTTTGGTGAGCCTGGGACTCACGTCTGAGCATACCCATCCCACTCTGGGTCACAGATGCAAAAACAACAGTTGATGGACAGAATGCAGAACAATGTCATACATTCACCCCAGTACAGAGATCTGGGCCTAAATCCATAGTTTTGTTTGCACTCCACACCACCGCACTTCAGACATGGCCATATGCAAATCAACCTTGACCCTGTGCCTCATGGGAACAGTCCATCCCGAACTGCCAAGCCATGTCTTTCCTGGATCGGAATCAAGCATCCTTGTACCGGTTTCTGGCTATCAGCCGTCTTCAGCCAGGATAGCTTGACTCCAGTGATGTGGAGAGCATGGAACTCACGTCTGAGCATACCCATCCCACTCGAGATGACAAATGGAAAAACAATTGATGGACAGAATGCAGAACAATGTCATACATTCACTCCAGTACAGAGATCTGGGCCTAAATCCATCGTTTTTTTTCCTCCACACCACCCCAGTTCAGACATGGCCATATTCAAATCAGCCTTGACCCTGTGCCTCATGGGCATAGTCCAGCCCAAACTGCCAAGACATGTCTTTCCTGGACCGGAATCAAGCATCCTAGGACCGGTTTCTGGCTATCAGCCGTCTTCAGCCAGGATAGCTTGACTCCAGTGGTGTAGAGAGCATGGGACTCACGTCTGAGCTTACCCATCCCACTCGTGGTGACAAATGCAAAAACAACAATTGATGGACAGAATGCAGAACAATGTCATACATTCACCCCAGTACAGAGATCTGGGCCTAAATCCATTGGTTTTTTTGCACTCCACACTACCCCAATTCATACATGGCCATATGCAAATCACCCTTGACCCTGTGCCTCATGGGAACAGTCCAGCCCGAACTGCCAAGCCAAGTCTTTCGGGGACCGGAATCAAGCATACTGGGACCGGTTTCTGGCTATCAGCCATCTTCAGCCAAGATAGCTTGACTCCAGTGGTGTGGAGAGCAAGGGACTCATGTCTGAGCATACCCATCCCATTCGGGGTGACAAATGCAAAAACAACAATTGATGGACAGAATGCAGAACAATGTCATACATTCACCCCAGTACAGAGATATGGGCCTAAATCCATCGTTTTTTTGAACTCCACACCACCCCAGTTCAGACATGGCCAAATGCAAATCAGCCTTGACCCTGTGCCTCATGGGAACAGTCTAGACCCAACTGCCAATCCATGTTTTTCCTGGACCGGAATCAAGCATCCTAGGACCGGTTTCTGGCTATCAGCCGTCTTCAGACAGGGTAGCTTCACTCCAGTAGTGTGGAGAGCATGGGACTCACGTCAGAGCATACCCATCCTACTCGGGGTGACAAATGCAAAAACAACAATTGATGGACAGAATGCAGAACAATGTCATACATTCACCCCAGTACAGAGATCTGGGCCTAAATCCATCGTTTTTTTGCACTCCACACCACCCCAGTTCAGACATGGCCATATGCAAATCAGCCTTGACCCTGTACCTCATGGGAACATTCCAGCCCGAACTGCCAAGGCATGTCTTTCCTTGACCGAAATCCAGCATCCTAGGACCGGTTTCTTGATATCAGCCGTCTTCAGCCAGGATAGCTTGACTCCAGTGGTGTAGAGAGCATGGGACTCACGTCTGAGCTTACCCATCCTACTCGGGGTGACAAATGCAAAAACAACAATTGATGGACAGAATGCAGAACAATGTCATACATTCACCACAGTACAGAGATCTGGGCCTAAATCCATTGTTTTTTTTGCACTCCACACCACCCCAGTTCAGACATAGCCATATGCAAATCAGCCTTGACCCTGTGCCTCATGGGAACAGTCCAGCCCGAACTGCCAAGCCATGTCTTTCCTGGACTGGAATCAAGCATCCTAGGACCGGTTTCTGGCTATCAGCCGTCTTCAGCCAGGATAGCTTGACTCAAGTGGTGTGGAGAGAATGGGACTCACGTCTGAGCATACCCATCCCACTCAGGGTGACAAATGCAAAAACAACAATTGATGGACAGAATGCAGAACAATGTCATACATTCACCCCAGTACAGAGATCTGGGCCTAAATCTATCGTTTTTTTGCACTCCACACCACCCCAATTCAGACATGGCCATATGCAAATCACCCTTGACCCTGTGCCTCATGGGAACAGTCCAGCCCGAACTGCGAAGCCAAGTCTTTCGGGGACCGGAATCAAGCATCCTGGGACCGGTTTCTGGCTATCAGCCATCTTCAGCCAAGATAGCATGACTCCAGTGGTGTGGAGAGCAAGGGACTCATGTCTGAGCATACCCATCCCATTCGGGGTGACAAATGCAAAAACAACAATTGATGGACAGAATGCAGAACAATGTCAAACATTCACCACAGTACAGAGATATGGGCCTAAATCCATCGTTTTTTTGAACTCCACACCACCCCAGTTCAGACATGGCCAAATACAAATCAGCCTTGACCCTGTGCCTCATGGGAACAGTCTAGCCCGAACTGCCAAGCCATGTTTTTCCTGGACCGAAATCCAGCATCCTAGGACCGGTTTCTTGATATCAGCCGTCTTCAGCCAGGATAGCTTGACTCCAGTGGTGTAGAGAGCATGGGACTCACGTCTGAGCTTACCCATCCTACTCGGGGTGACAAATGCAAAAACAACAATTGATGGACAGAATGCAGAACAATGTCATACATTCACCCCAGTACAGAGATCTGGGCCTAAATCCATTGTTTTTTTTGCACTCCACACCACCCCAGTTCAGACATGGCCATATGCAAATCAGCCTTGACCCTGTGCCTCATGGGAACAGTCCAGCCCGAACTGCCAAGCCATGTCTTTCCTGGACTGGAATCAAGCATCCTAGGACCGGTTTCTGGCTTTCAGCCGTCTTCAGCCAGGATAGCTTGACTCAAGTGGTGTGGAGAGCATGGGACTCACGTCTGAGCATACCCATCCCACTCAGGGTGACAAATGCAAAAACAACAATTGTTGGACAGAATGCAGAACAATGTCATACATTCACCCCAGTACAGAGATCTGGGCCTAAATCTATCGTTTTTTTGCACTCCACACCACCCCAGTTCAGACATGGCCATATGCAAATCACCCTTGACCCTGTGCCTCATGGGAACTGTCCAGCCCGAACTGCGAAGCCAAGTCTTTCAGGGACCGGAATCAAGCATCCTGGGACCGGTTTCTGGCTATCAGCCATCTTCAGCCAAGATAGCTTGACTCCAGTGGTGTGGAGAGCAAGGGACTCATGTCTGAGCATACCCATCCCATTCGGGGTGACAAATGCAAAAACAACAATTGAAGGAAAGAATGCAGAACAATGTCATACTTTCACCACAGTACAGAGATATGGGCCTAAATCCATCGTTTTTTTGAACTCCACACCACCCCAGTTCAGACATGGCCAAATGCAAATCAGCCTTGACCCTGTGCCTCATGGGAACAGTCTAGCCCGAACTGCCAAGCCATGTTTTTCCTGGACCGTAATCAAGCATTCTAGGACCGGTTTCTGGCTATCAGCTGTCATCAGCCAGTATAGCTTGACTTCAGTGGTTTGGTGAGCCTGGGACTCACGTCTGAGCATACCCATCCCACTCTGGGTCACAGATGCAAAAACAACAGTTGATGGACAGAATGCAGAACAATGTCATACATTCACCCCAGTACAGAGATCTGGGCCTAAATCCATAGTTTTGTTTGCACTCCACACCACCGCACTTCAGACATGGCCATATGCAAATCAACCTTGACCCTGTGCCTCATGGGAACAGTCCATCCCGAACTGCCAAGCCATGTCTTTCCTGGATCGGAATCAAGCATCCTTGTACCGGTTTCTGGCTATCAGCCGTCTTCATCCAGGATAGCTTTACTCCAGTGGTGTGGAGAGCATGGGACTCACGTCTGAGCATACCCATCCCACTCTGGGTGGCAAATGCAAAAACAACAATTGATGGACAGAATGCAGAACAATGTCATACATTCACCCCAGTACAGAGATCTGGGCCTAAATTCATCGTTTTTTGCACTCCACACCACCCCAGTGCAGACATGGCCATATGCAAATCAGCCCTGACCCCGTGCCTCGTGGGAACATTCCAGACCCAACTGCCAAGCCATGTTTTTCCTGGACCGGAATCAAGCATCCTAGGACCGGTTTCTGGCTATCAGCCGTCTTCAGTCAGGGTAGCTTGACTCCAGTGGTGTGGAGAGCATGGGACTCACGTCAGAGCATACCCATCCTACTCGGGGTGACAAATGCAAAAACAACAATTGATGGACAGAATGCAGAACAATGTCATACATTCACCCCAGTACAGAGATCTGGGCCTAAATTCATCGTTTTTTGCACTCCACACCACCCCAGTGCAGACATGGCCATATGCAAATCAACCTTGAGCCTGTGCCTCATGGGAACAGTCCATCCCGAACTGCCAAGCCATGTCTTTCCTGGATCGGAATCAAGCATCCTTGTACCGGTTTCTGGCTATCAGCCGTCTTCATCCAGGATAGCTTTACTCCAGTGGTGTGGAGAGCATGGGACTCACGTCAGAGCATACCCATCCTACTCGGGGTGACAAATGCAAAAACAACAATTGATGGACAGAATGCAGAACAATGTCATACATTCACCCCAATACAGAGATCTGGGCCTAAATTCATCGTTTTTTGCACTCCACACCACCCCAGTGCAGACATGGCCATATGCAAATCAGCCCTGACCCCGTGCCTCATGGGAACATTCCAGACCCAACTGCCAAGCCATGTTTTTCCTGGACCGGAATCAAGCATCCTAGGACCGGTTTCTGGCTATCAGCCGTCTTCAGTCAGGGTAGCTTGACTCCAGTGGTGTGGAGAGCATGGGACTCACGTCAGAGCATACCCATCCTACTCGGGGTGACAAATGCAAAAACAACAATTGATGGACAGAATGCAGAACAATGTCATACATTCACCCCAGTACAGAGATCTGGGCCTAAATCCATCGTTTTTCTGCACTCCACGCCACCCCAGTTCAGACATGGCCATATGCAAATCAGCCTTGACCCTGTACATCATGGGAACAGTCCAGCCCGAACTGCCAAGCCATGTCTTTCCTTGACCGAAATCCAGCATCCTAGGACCGGTTTCTGGCTATCAGCCGTCTTCAGCCAGGATAGCTTGACTCCAGTGTTGTAGAGAGCATGGGACTCACGTCTGAGCTTACCCATCCCACTCGGGTTGACAAATGCAAAAACAACAATTGATGGACGGAATGCAGAACAATGTCATACATTCACCCCAGTACAGAGATCTGGGCCTAAATCCTTTGTTTTTTTTGCACTCCACACCACCCCAGTTAAGACATGGCCATATTCAAATTAGCCTTGACCATGTGCCTCATGGGAACAGTCCAGCCCAAACTGCCAAGCCATGTCTTTCCTGGACTGGAATCAAGAATCCTAGGACCGGTTTCTGGCTATCAGCCGTCTTCAGCCAGGATAGCTTGACTCAAGTGGTGTGGAGAGCATGAGACTCACGTCTGAGCTTACCCATCCCACTCGGGGTGACAAATGCAAAAACAACAATTGATGGACGGAATGCAGAACAATGTCATACATTCACCCCAGTACAGAGATATGGGCCTAAATCCATCGTTTTTTTGCACTCCACACCACCCCAGTTCAGACATGGCCATATGCAAATCAGCCTTGACCCTGTGCCTTATGGGAACAGTCCAGCCCGAACTGCCAAGTCATGTCTTTCCTGGACCGGAATCAAGCATCCTAGGACCGGTTTCTGGCTATCAGCCGTCTTCAGTCAGGATAGCTTGACTCCAGTGGTGTGGTCTACTGGCTAAATGACTGACCTTGGAAGCATGGGACATGTACATTGCTACTCAACTTGCTACACACAGTATTATTCCATATATTTTCACAATATAACATTTGGTTATCACTCATGAGTACAGATCAAAAGTTAAACAGTAGTGTCAAACATTTTTAGACCTAACTCACCCTGTCAATGAACAGATCAAAAATGATGGTGGATGGTCGTAAACAATTTTGTGCTGCTCTGTTTATTTCTAATGGGAAAATAGATGTATTTCTAAACTGAGGGGATGCCACAATAGATTGTTTTCTTTGCCAGCATCTCCACATTTTCTGACATTAATATATAATGTGTGCATTCAGGTATACACATGTCTTTTATATGGTTGACCTACATTATTTTGCATGAATGAGTGGCAGGACAGGTATCTATATATGACATTTTAAAATACATTTAAATAATAATAAAGGAGGAACGAGAGCTAATTGAATGAAAGTAAGGACTTAAAGAAATGTAAATCAGAAATCCTATTTTCTTGCCATTTTCGGAACCTAGAAAAAAATATATTCTGATGAAAAAGATGCACTATCTATAAAGAGGAGCAAGTAAAACAGATACATTTGGAAAGGAGAATGTTTGCTAACTCTGGAAGAGTCTGTAAATCATTTAAAATTAAAAATAAAATGATGTGTTAAGGAAAATGATGTTTTGATAAAATAATCACAGACAAAAACATCCCTTTCCTAAAAGATGCTCATGTATCTGATGCCTATGACTGTATTCTCCTGTAGAATGCTGAAACTTTCATCATAACATTGATTAGATTATTATTCTTTATTAAAATTAATACTATCACTATACTAGAAAAAAACCTGAGGTAATCAGAAATATACTCAATATTAAACGATAATGTTTGAAATGCGTATATGAGTGTGATAGGTTAATGTTAACAAAGAATTATAATTCTATAAAATATAAAAAAGTATTAAACGTTTGTTTAGTTTGAAAGCGAAATTTTGGAAATGTACTTTGGATAATAAATGGAATCTGTTCTCACCTGCATCCTTACTACATATAAGTCCGTCATAGATCTTTATGAGACTCTAGCCCTCCAGTGGCTCAGCTGGCCGAAACATCTGTCTTGAGTTTAACTGCTGGGCGGATCTGCATCTGCGTACTGATGATCGGCTTCATGGAATATATTCCCTTCTTTGGGTCCCAATGTTAGCTTTGTTTCAACTATAGCCCACTCTTTAACTCGTATTTCATATCTTTAGCTCAGCGTTGCTCATCTCAACTGTCTTTAGAATCTACTGTGCCCCTCTCTTTCAAGTATCATGACATCGTCTGACCAGCTATGCTCAATCGCATTCAAGCGAACTAAGAGGGGACATATTAAAAAAAAATGTTGGCCCACCTCTGCTACTACGCATGTTATTGGTCAAAATGCAACATTTCCAGATTGATCCTTGAGAAGAGACTTCTCCTCAGCTCATTAAAGGTGAACATCCACAATTGAGGTTGATAAGAAAATAAAACCTTTAGTCCCCATGCAAAGCCTAAACTGGTTGCCTAAAAAGTTTCTAAAACTGGTTCTCTAAAAAGAATAAACTTTGACATTACTCTCTTAATGGCCCTCCTAAGTACAGACCAGCATAACCAAAAGCAAATGCAACTGCACATGTGGTGGATGGTATGAGTTGTAAGGATCCCATCACCACAGTGCTGAAGGATCTCAGACGGCTCCCACTCGAACCAAGATGCACTTGGTCACCTCTAATTAACGTGAATATGTTGTTGTCTCAAGGCCAGGCTGTGAATATGCTTAGCAATGTTTTTTCATAGGTTATGCTTATGATCACGCTCTTGTTTAACAAAACTGTGCTACACATCACAATACCATACGACAGTTGCAACATAACCTTATTTTCCTTTGGCCAACACCACTTGACACACATCGGGCATTTATTGTGATTTATATTGTTAACCTATATGTTAAACGTTCCACCAACCTCTATGTAATAATGGCATCTGTATTTTCTTTCTAGATTGTTAGAGGCTCTCTTGCTCAGTACTTAGATGCCTTCATGGCCACTTCCATGCCTTCGAAAATCATTTAAATGAATAAACTCTTTACATCCAAATAAGAACATTTTTGCATCTTCTGTGATCAGCCTATAGGACTTTCAGTTACCTAAGCACATTAATAAATTAACTCATATTTCTCTAGATGTGAGTGACACTTTATAGTCAGGCTTCCTTCTATGAGCTATATACCTTCTGACTGAATATGCAAAGACCACAGAGGAAAAGTACATGGTCTCTGTGCGCAGATTACCAGGCATAGGAGCACACCTATTTGTAAAAATGTTTGGCAGTGGGCATCTCTGAACTCTGTGACATATCAAGGGAGTACAATCCATTAATGAATGAAATAAGCACTTCAACTGAGTGCTATTTCCTACTGAAACAAGCCAAGTAGCAAATAGATACTGGACCTAAACCCAGCTACATTCAATCAATCATTTCCCTGACCCACTCCAGAGGGAGACCAACCCTAGACAGAGCAGTCATGGTCCTAACCCTATATGAACCTTATGGTAATAGTCCAGCCCAATATGCCATGTTAGGTCCCCTCCAGACAAGAAACCGAGCACCCCAGGCAACTTTCAGCTTACACAGGCCTCATCAGTGATGTGCAGTTTGAGTTCTGTATCAACGTGGCCACAGAGCCATGTTTGGGCATACACACCACACTTAGGACATGCACTGAAACAAACAACAAAATGGTGGAACGGGTGCTTGAATTAATCTCAGCTACTGGCAATCGCTCCGTTCACATTTGAATCCATTGATTTTGGCCCACCTTGGCACACAAGACATAGACCATCATATTGGAAATCCTTCTTCGTCCGGCCCCTAGAGGCCCAGTCTAGCTGTATGTTATTTACAATTCTGAGTTAACCAGCTAATAATATTTTGTCTGTAAAGGATTAAAATACTCTGAGAACGACAACTCCATGACCTCTTCTTCATAGCTTATATTTGGCATATGTGAGCATACTGTATTGTAGCATTTATAAAGCACTTCTTACCCCTGACGAGGCCATGAAGATCTCCCGTTTTCACCTTGTTCCTGGAGTCCTGATGTGATGCATAGTACTTAGGGTGTTAGCTGCAGTCTGGCCTTTATGAAATATATTGGTTGAGATGCAAGAGGACCATAGACATGCTTGAATGGTAAAGTGAACATAAGCATCAGTTACTGCTGACACTGTGAGAATAGACACAAACACTCAAGCTCTTTAGAACTGATCTGTATCCGTCATACATTGCATAGCATGTGTGTGGGTGGAAACCACCTGGAAGTATGTGTACTTACTTTTGTATGGAACAAAAGTTGGATTATAATGCAGTACCACCATGTAGGATAATTCTCTTTCCTTCAAGAGGTCTATTTGGGAAACATCTGTGCAGAACTAGTAATTTTGTGAAAAAGATTCACCTTTTTTGTGTGTCAGGCT
This sequence comes from Lissotriton vulgaris, assembly GCF_964263255.1. NCBI lineage: Eukaryota > Metazoa > Chordata > Amphibia > Caudata > Salamandridae > Lissotriton > Lissotriton vulgaris. The sequence goes on along the minus strand of NC_141694.1, from coordinate 790,280,531 downwards.
TTTTCCTCTGGCTACATTATAGCCTCATAACCTGCTGCCGAGGGCTATACCGATTGTTAACGCCCTGAACCTGAGTAGGCCTATAACAAGGGTGAGGACCTTTAACAACTAGTATAGCTCGAGGCAGAAGGGCTATAAGGCTATTAAAACATTACACCCAATAAGGGTATAATGTTCTAGATTAAAAAGCAAGAAACAGAATGACAAAAATCGGAATGTTGGAGCAGAAGGCTTATAACAGCTTTATTTAGATATATAAAACATATCTTTAAAAGATTCTTCCAGCACATTAATACAATCTTACAACTTAAAAGAGATTTAAGAAAATGAAAAAAATAAAACAAAATAAAATGTGGCCTGCTTAACAGTGCTTACAGCAACGTGTCAATTTAGAAATTAGCATTCCCGACAATGCAGATGGAGTTAAATACATATTATTCTGCACAGTGGTCCAATTTTTCTAGAAGACTATAAGCATGCTGAATGAATTTGGCCAATTTTATGTTTAAAACAGTGTTCTCTGAGGACAGAGGAGCAATAATGGCATGTCTGCAAGTCGAACTCCCAGCCTGTTCCATTCCGGCCTGAGTAGGCGTCTGCGTTGGAGAATAAAGCAAGGGCATATACAAAGCACGTGCAAAAAAGTTTTGTTTGCTGACCCACACCCTCTGCACGTTTGATCAACCCTTTTTTGACGCCATACAGGGAGATTTTGAAGGAAGTGCCAGTCTTCCAGTCTTAGGGCGATCAGGCATCGCTTTAGGTGATAGGAGAATGTTATTGAAAGGTAATTTGCCGGAGATAGTCGTTTATAGCAGTTGATTACTGCCCAAGCATGGCTACGTTTCACAAGGAGAGCTTTGTCCATGATCAGGGATTTCAGTCTTGTAGCTTTTTTAATTGTGTTTTTGAAAGCAGTCTGGCTTGGGTTAAGGGCCCAAAGATCCGCAGCAGACATTTGTTGGATGTAATCATTTAGGAGGCGGCCAAATGTTCCCCCCGGATTGCTCGTACTGATTTCATTCCAGACCAAGAGTTCCAGAGTACCAGCTTCTGCCTGTCTTAGTTTGTGGATCAGGTTAAGATATGAGCCAACATCAGAGGATTCATAGTTAGTTAAGCCCAGCTCTAATCTGACCTGTGCTGGCGAGGAGGAACTCAGCAGGTGAAGCAATTTCTTATAGAGTTTAGTTGTCAGTTTATTTAAGGAATTATTCATTTTTCCCTTAAAGATCTCTATGCCATACGAAAGTGTGGGCCCGATCTTTGCTCTAAGCACTTCCAGTAAGGGCAAAACCGTGGGGCCTGAGAGTCTCCTCGAGAGCTTAGCCAAGGATATCATTAACGCTGTTGCCTTGGCTGCAATCACAGTGCTCTGTTTGGTGAAACTGCCCCTGGAGTCCAAATGGACCCCTAAGTATTTGTACGATTTGCCGATTGAGATGCTTTCTTTGTTTATTGTCCAGCCTCCACCGCTGTAGCGTTTTTTTCTAAACGGAACAACCATAGTTTTTTTTCATGTTAATTTCTAACTGGTTGTTAACCGTGTATTGCATTAAGGCGTCCAGGAGTCTCTGTAGCCCCACTCTGGTGAGACTGAACAGTGCCAAGTCGTCGACATATAGGAGATTGCATAATGCCGTGCCTCCTACTTTTGGTGGATGGCTGATTACTTTCTCTAGGGAGCTTGATAGGTCCGCAATGAATAGATTGAAGAGAAGGGGAGCCAGCATGCATCCCTGTTTGACACCACGAAAGGTCCAGATTTTACGGGAGAGATGCGCGCCAGACCCTAACTTCACTCGAACCCATGTGTTGGAATACAGCAAGATGATGGGATTCAGGATATTATCTGGGATTCCCCACTGCTTCAGTTTTTGCCACAGAGCAGCCCTAGGCACCCTGTCAAATGCTACTTTGAAATCGACAAAGCAGCAAAAAATCGACCTGGAATATGAAAGGGCTTTGTCAATGATGGTGGAGATTGCCAATAAATTTGTCATTGTTCCTGATTTGGCAACGAACCCTGTCTGATTTAAAGGAATCAGATTTTTGTCCTTTGCCCATTGTCTGAGATCCTCCAAAATGAGGCCTGCAAAGTGCTTTGCCTCTATATCCAACAAGGCAAGTAATCTGTAGTTGTTCAGGTTGCCTCGTGCTCCGGCTTTAAAGATGGGATGGATAATAGCACCTCTCCAAGAGTCCGGAATGGTTTGGTGGCTTAGGGTGTAGTTAAAGAGATTTGATAGCACCTTGGACCAGAATGGGGCGTCGGATTTAAATAGTCTCTGCGGCAGGCCATTCGGGCCTGGTGCTCTGTCTTGTCTCCCTTTCATCAGTGCTTTGGCTACTCTTTCTTCAGACAATTCCTCGAATGAGGAAGGCCCCTGCGTTTGATTGGGTGAAAGGTTCGATGTTATGCCCGTGCCAATGTAAGAGGCCCATGTTAATCCAGGGCGGACAGGGTTATCTTGTGCCTGGAAATGCTCTGTTAAGTATGAGATCCAGTCTGCTTCCTGGATGTTCGCTGATCCAAAGGATGTTGAATTTCGATCGATGTTGTTGACAAGTAACCAAAATGTCTTTGAGTTCTGTTGTTTGCTTTCCCATACCAGTTTAACCCAGAATCGAGATTCCTGGTCCTTTCTCTCTTGGGTAACTGCCTTCCTGAATGCCTTTTGGGCTTGACGGTATGTATCAAGGAAGCTGCTGTTCTCTGGGGATTTTAAAAGCGACCTCAGTGCATTGTTTCTTGTTCTTTTTAATGTTTTTATCATGGGGAATGCAGTTGCTCCTACTGGTGGTGTGCGGTTTGGGCCCTGCCTTGTCGCTGGATAAATTCTGATCAAATGTGCGCATAACTGCAACCATGTTGCTGTTGGGGAGGCCATTTGGCCTAGAGCACACATGATAAAATCCTTGCTTGTTTTTAGGATACACTGACAGTTGGACTCACTCCATTTCAGGCGTTTTAGGTTATCGGAATGTATTCCTTTGTATGTAGATGGTGCCTTTTTATGGAGAGCTAAATTTGTGGCAAAAGAAACGACCAATGGCCTATGGTCGAAGTAGTGTGGCTCACTGGTTAGAGGCGGCAGACCCGAGAGCAGAGGACGGCCCGGGACCAGGGTTCGATTCCCGGCGCGGCAGGTTTCTGGACCAGGGTCAGCGGACTCGATAATTCTCTCGCCTCGGTGCCCACTCTGATCAGCGTTCACACTCGGCAACTCTGGGCATTAGCTTGCCTCATCTTCACTAACGGCCCCACCAGACCGCCGGGGATGCCTGGTCTCACCCTGGAGATACCCATTAAGGGACCATCTCTCAGGGAAGCCAGGAAGGGTTTCGCAGCGGTCGAAGCGCCTTGGGACCCTCCGGGTAAGTAGTGCGCTATATAAATGCCTATACATACATACATACATGGTCGCTTTCGAGCCTTGGCAGAACGGAGAAGCTAGCCAAATCGGACAGGAATTCTGAATTACAAATAGTAAAGTCCAAGTAGGATTTTGTTCTTCCTTTTGACCAAGTCCAGTTTGGGGGGAATCGCTTGCTGATCTTCCATTCACCACCAGATACCCTGCGTTGTAAAGTCTCAACACGGTGACCTCGCCTAATATATTGAAAGCTTGCCTGGGGGGTTTGGATTGGTGGACAGGCTCAATAATGCTGGTCAGGTTGGGTCCTTCTGAGTCTGCTATGTTCCCCTGGAAAAGGTTCGTGTTAAAGTCCCCTGTGATGATGCGGTCCGAGTTGGGATATTCTGTGGCTATATCGTTCATTGTTTCACAGAATCTGGCCAGGTGGTCTTTTTTTGTGCGGGCGTTAGGATTAATATACACATTTATAAGTAAGAGCAATCGCTGTCTGCTCCGTAGATTAATTTTGACGCCCAGTAGCCAGTCTTCTTTCAGGTTAAGTTGACTGAATTCACCTTTTAAATTATTGGATATGTATGTGGGGAGCCCGCCTTTAGGGTGGCCGAAGCGGCTGTCCCTCAATGCCTGTTTCCGATATTCAATGAATCCTTCAATGGGGCGGCCCTCAAGTTCCCATGTTTCCTGCAGAGCAATTGCCACGTGTTCCCCCAGGAAAGACATTGTGTCTTCATTTGAAAGTTTTTGGTGTAGGCCGCTGATGTTCCATGAGCACAGTGAGAAAAGTGGCTCCCCCTTGCTGCTGACCACACTGTGCTGTTGTATCCCTGGCGGAGGAAGTGATTTTAATGAATTGTATGTTTTTGCTGGTGGACCTGTCACAGATGGTCAGTTTCTGCTTTTTTTGGCCAATACTGCTGGCAGCCATCCCCAGGCATGGTCAGGTTCATTGTTTCTCACCGCTGTTTCAGGGCATTTAAGTTCTATATCCGGCTCTGAGGCATTTTTTAGAACAGAGAACGGCCTCCCATGCTCTGTATTTTTGGTGAAGGCCGGCTTGTTAGGTGTAGTTGCTCCTGATAACAGTGTGATTGGATACCCTGGCGTTGAATAGGGGTGCACTCTAATCCCCCAATTCCGCAGTGTAGCCTTGTGTTCGAGAAAGGCTCCAGCCCAGCCTGCCTGCGTGAAAGTTACAACAGTGACTTTAGAGGGTTGGTTTCCTCGTGGGGGAAGAAATTCAATTGATTCAATGTTATTCATGTCCAGACCCACTAGCCCCGGTATACCTTCTGCTAATTTCAGCAGATTTGATCTGTTGAGAATATCGTGCCGCCCCTTAGATTTGTACTCAGGGGCTTATAGAATCCGATGACACGATTGTTTGTCGCTTCGCGGCTCTGGTGCAATTGTGGGTTTGGGGATCAGTTTTTCGATTATTGCATCAGATCTGTTTTTATGTAGCTTCTGTGGTGGTTGGAGGGGAGCCTGTTTTGATTGTGGAGTGTGAATGATCCGAGCAGCTATGTCCTTGCAAATGGTTTTGGTAAAGCTCAATTTTGACGTTATTTTTTCGTTCCCAGAAAGGGGGAGATCTATGAAAAGCCGAGATTTTCCGGCCGCTGTCTCTTGTCCAGTGTTGCTTGACCTAACTGGGCTCACCCTTATACTTGTTGCAGGATCACTACCTTCTATTTTCGTTGCCGAGGCAATTGTTGATGTTCTTAGGCTCTGAGGGCTCCTCGCCAGTTCTTGAGTGAGTAAGTCCACAGTTGGTCCATTCAAGATTGTTGTTGGGTTTGTTGTTGGTACCACTGCGCTGGGCTCTATGGAGGATTTTTTATTTTCGGCTATCGAAAAAATGGGGAAGAGATTCTGATGGTCAAAGTTGGGATTAGCCCTGAGTTTGTTCCTCGCTTTGCGTTGACGTTTACGCTCTCTTTTACTGCAAGGGGGAATAAGCCTGGGAGAGGCCAGGGCTGATGGAGCGGGCGAAGAAACAAGACTATTAATTAGTCTGTCCTCAGTTTTGGCATGCTGGTTTGTAGGCACGGGTAATGATGGGAGCGTGCAGATTTCATCCCTCGGGTCGGTTTTGTTGGAGCACTGTGGGGATGACCGTTCACAGATGGAAGGCGGTTAATTGATCCTGTGATATCCGTTTCTTCTTCCTTTGTTTTTGTATTTTTATTTCCACAGTCCTCCAGTGGTTTGTCCTGTTCTTGATGTTTAGTGGGTTGCAGTATGGCTGTCACGTATCCCCCCTCAACTGCTTTACTTCCCTGATAACTGTGGAGAGGCAATCTGGGAGCAGGGAGAGGGAGTCAATGATTGGAGAGCAGCAGCACGTTGGTTGAACAAAGTTTGCAGATGCTTGCGCTCTTAGGATTAACGAGTTCAATTGATCTAGTTTGCCGTCGATCCCTGACGTAAAGAGTGCCAAGGTGTTTAGTAAATCAACTTGCACCTCTAGTTTTATTGAATGATAGTTTAGTGTGGTCACGATTTGTTGCAGGGTCTGCAGTAGATGAGGCCAAACACTGGTCATAGTGTCCCCTTCTGTGTTAGGTTTGTCATCCGGAGTGAGACTCGGGCTTGGGGGATTTGAGGTGGTTTTAAAGAAAAGGGACAGATTCGACATGGATTGGTCGTTTGGTGCCATCTGCGCTACTTGACTTTGACATAGAGTCCTTATTTGGCCAAGAGGCGGAGATAGCTTGTGTAAAGGACTTGAGTCTGTTGATGCTGTTAATGTTTTTATTGTTGGTGAGGTTAGCGAGTTTAAAGGTGGGCAACTACCATTGGATTGCGGTGGCCCGGCTTGCCCATGGATTTGGGCCGTCGTTGTTTGCTGTGGGGAGCCCATAAGTGGCTTAATCGGGAAATGTGTACGTGTAGCGGCAGAGGGGGGGCCTCTATTGAACACATGCTATCTTCCAGCTGTGATTGCGGTTGAGGGGCAACCCCGTTATCGTCTGCCAGAAGGGTGGAGGGCTTCTCCGGATTGAGTGGAACTGTTTGGTTGTTTTCCCTGTGTTGGTTGATGCAGGTAGACCCAAAAATAAAAACCTCTGACGGTTCTTTTGCTGTCATTGTGTTTTATACCCAATTTTGCGGTGGTACTTTAAGGTCAAACCCTAAGTGGTCAGAGGTTGTAGAGGTAGTTGCCTCCGAGGCTTGCGGGTGCTTTTCTAATAATTGTATTGGTTCTGCTGTTTTTGATGGGGTCTTCCTAAAATAATCCCGTAGGGTTAGGCTCTTGAGTTTCAGAGGTTTTGGAGTATGCTTGGCGTGGCCCTGAACCCCAGCTGCGTCTGGTTGCTTGGGCTTCCTTCGCTTGGGTGCAGTGTACTTTCTTTCTTTTCCGGATCTCATTGCTCCAGAAAGGTCTTGGCTTGGGCTCTTTTTCACCACTGGGTCAGTTAGTGTGTTCTTCGTGTCTCAGGTTCCCTTACAGACAGCTGTCCCCGATGGTCGATTCAGGCCAAGCCTCTGCCTCCCGTGTGTCCCACTGTGTCGATTTGTCACGTCGGCGTTTCAATCTGGGAGCTCTGGACTCATCGTTTCGCTCGACAGCTCGACTGCTCGCGGGTCCTGCCACACTAGAGTGCACTCGAAAGCGATTTGTGACTCCCGCCACACTGTGGGTCCGCTCACGGCTCTCCGCCGTGCTGTGGGTCAGCTCGCGGCTCTCTGCCGTGCTCAGACGTGCCCAGTGTTCTATGGGGCAAGTTGCAGCTCTCCGCCACACTGTGGGGCAGATTGCGGCTCTCCGCCGTGCTGTGGGGTGACTCACGGCTCTCCGCGGCTCTCTGCCACGCTCAAATGCGCCCAGGGGTTTTATTACAAGACCATGTCACTCAACATTCCAAAGTTCTAATGCACTGGAGCTCTCTACATTCTGAAGTTCTAATACAGTTATATGTAGTTTCAAGGCACACTTCTCTTTTTCACCCATGTAGCCGGACACACGCTCGACCCAATCTTCACCTCGAGCAAACGCATCTCCTTCGTGGTGCGGTCGCATCTCCTTCGACCGCACCACAGCTCTCCATTGGACGGACCACAGCTGCGTTCACTTCAGCTACAAAACCACCTCGACCCACAACCCCCCACAACCTATTCCCCGAAGAAAATGGAACAAAATCACCACTGACCAACTCCTCACATCGCTCAACCAAAACCCACCCGCCCCCCCATCGGACCCAAACCAAGCTGCCATCAAATTCAAACAATGGATCACTCACAGCGCTGACGAATTAGCACCCTTGAAAAACCTTCACATAAACAAGACAGCAAAAAGGCCCCCTGGTTCAACGATGAACTTAAGAAATCCAAAAAGCTATGCTGCACTCTCGAGAAAACATGGAGAAAAAACCCAACCACTGACAACATGACCACCTTCAAGACAGCCACCCGCAAACACCACCAGCTGATTCGATCCACCAAAAAATCAGCATTCAAGAATCGACTCGACAACAACGCACATAACAGCAAGGAACTATTCAACATCGTCAAAGAATTCACCAACCCCACCGCAGCCTCAAACGACATCACTCTCTCCCAAGACCTCTGCAACTCGTTATCCTCCTTCTTCTACAACAAAATCGCCGACATACATAACAGCTTCGAAAACAGTTCCAACGAACAATCCTCTCCACCCCCCTCTGAACCTAAATCGCCCTTTAACAACCTCAGCGCCTGGAACCCAATCACCACTAAAGACACCATCCGCCTCATGAATTCCATCCACTCTGGCTCGCCAACCGACCCATGTCCCCACCACATCTTCAACAAAGCAGACTCCATCATCGCACCCCATCTCCGTGATGTCATCAACTGCTCCTTCAACTCTGCTACCTTCCCAGAAAGCTGGAAACATGCCGAAGTCAGCGACCTCCTGAAGAAACCCACAGCAGACCCCTCTGAACTTAAAAACTACTGCCCCATATCCCTCCTCCCATTCCCGGCCAAAGTCATCGAGAAAGCCGTTAATAGCCAACTCGCCGCCTTCCTCGAATCCAACAATTCCCTCGATCCCTCACAGTCCGGATTTCGAGCCAAACACAGCACCGAGACCGCCCTCATCGCAGCAACAGACGACATCCGAACACTACTGGACAACGGAGAAACAGTGGCCCTCATACTACTCGACCTCTCCGCCGCCTTCGACACTGTCTGTCACAGCACCCTCATACAACGCCTCAGCAACATCGGCATAAAAGGAAAAGCCTTGGACTGGATCATCTCATTCCTAGCTGGAAGAACTCAGAGAGTCCGACTTCCCCCTTTCAAATCAGAGGCCACCAAAGTCATCTGCGGTGTACCACAAGGATCATCACTCAGTCCCACCCTCTTCAACGTTTACATGAGTCCACTCACCTCCATCGCGCGTCAACACAATCTTAACATCATCTCCTACGCTGACGACACCCAGCTGGTCCTCTCCCTCACCAAAGACCCCAAGACCGCCAAAACCAATCTTCACGAAGGCATGAAAGAAGTAGCCGTATGGATGAAACACAGCCGCCTAAAACTTAACTCAGACAAAACGAAAGTGCTCATCCTAGGATCATCCCCCTCTGCCTGGGACGACTCATGGTGGCCCTCGGATCTGGGCTCAGCACCCATACCCACAGACCACGCACGCAACCTTGGCTTTATCCTAGACTCCTCACTCTCAATCACCAAACAAGTCAACGCCGTCTCATCCTCCTGTTTCAACGTACTCCGTATGCTCAAAAAAATCTTCCACTGGATCCCCACCGAGACAAGAAAGACCGTCACCCACGCACTGGTTACGAGTCGACTAGACTACGGAAACACCCTCTACGCCGGAATGACAGCCAAATTACAGAAAAAACTCCAACGCATCCAAAACGCATCAGCGAGACTCATTTTGGACATCCCTCGCCAAGATCACATTACCGGCCACCTGAAAGACCTCCACTGGCTTCCCGTCAACAAAAGAATTACATTCCGTCTCCTCACCCACGCACACAAGGCCCTCTACAAACTAGGGCCCGAATGCCTCAACACTTGTCTAGCCTTCTACACACCCACCCGCCAACTAAGATCCTCCAGTCAAGGCCTCGCCGCAGTTCCGCGTATCCAAAGATCCACCATGGGAGGTAGATCCTTCTCCTACTTGGCAGCCAAGACCTGGAACTCTCTCCCACTCACCTCCGCCTTACACAGAACCACATCTCCTTCAGAAAAGAACTTAAAACCTGGATATTTGATAAATAATGATCCCCCTCCCCAAGCGTCTTGAGACCCTATGGGTGAGTAGTGCGCTATATAAATTCTTGAACTTGAACTTGAACTTTTTATAGCTTCCTACGAAGATTGAAAAGAAAGTGAAATATGGTTTGTTTTTTCCTCCTCTGCTGAGACAAAATTGCTCTTAGTGTATCTTTCTCAAGTCAGAATAATTGTAGACATATTTTTTTAAGCACAGATTGTCTGCTAAGGTGACTCATCAAAAAATGTTTAATAGGGTTATATAAAAAAAACTGAAGACTGTCATAGACAGTTCCACAGTGAATCTACAATCATAGAATAAAATGTTTTTGTCTCTTTTTTCTGCAGTATCTGCATCTCTATCTGACCGTGGTCATGAATCTGGACAACTCTAAGAAACTTTAAGTGTAGCTATTTAACTGAAGCTGTTACATATAATGGACATCCGCCACTTGAAGAACATCGTTGTTATGGCTTTGGGGTTTATGCTTATAGCCACTGCCTATGGAGGTCTTCAGAATTTGCAGGTAAATGGCATGGGGTTGTTTTACATAAAGCAAGTACTTAGAGTGCTAAGTTTAAATATGGGCCTGATTTAGAGTTTGACGGATACGGATTTATAGTTTGGGGGACAGCACCATGTCCGGCAAAACCCTAGATCCTCCCACATCATTTAGAGACTGGCAGACTTTAAGTTTTTACTCGCTGGACCCCCTTTGTCTCCATCGAAGGAACACTTAGTCAAACAGCCCGATGGAGTAAAGGCCGTCCGCAGAAGGACATTACAATGTCCTGCCCTATTTGTGATGGGCAGTGTATTGTCTGTTTTTCTGTCCGTCACTGCTAGTAAAAACCTGGCGATGAGGGACAGAAAAAAACAAAAATGATTGCCCCACCATGGCAGAAAACTCAGAGGGTGTGGGGGGGGGGGGGGGTCACTTGTTTTTGTTTTGAGGGTTTGTTTCTGAAAAACAAAAGCTTTGGAAAGGTTTGATGACTGGCCATCAAAACTGACAGTGGCCTTCCACCAAAATAGTTGTACATTGAAAAGGACTGCTGTGATGGCAGGACTGTATAATAACAGAGTTGACTGCTGGACCGGTGGACATCTCTAAATTTGGTGGGTGATATTCTGTGAGGGTGGCAGAGGTAATGTGCTCCACCACCCTTATGGGCATTGTACCATTTGTCAAACCGTAAATCAGGCCATACATGTCTGACACACTGTTGGGCTGACTGGTGTTTTGAATATGTACATGAAAAAGTGGGAATAGTGCTTTTTTACAATCTTACACATAGTTGTAAATGATTGCTGCTCACTAGAACTAAGTGGCTGGGTCTACATTGCAATAATGCAGCACAAAAACACACAGCAGCACAAATGACCACCACAACAAAAGGACACACATCAAATATGTACAGATGTTCCTGGTACATATAGCCACCTGGTAGGAAATTGGGTTAGTTGTGTGGCCTGCACAAGAATAGGTCCAGAACTGTCCTTACTGGGAATCAAGCACCCCATTGTAGTGCCTGACTCTCTTAGGGTAGCGAGGCAGAGCAGTCCAAGGCCTACTCAGGGGAGGTGATATAGGCTATTAATCACTGTTGACTGACACATAATAATAATACTCAATAAATGACTGTCCAATTAGTACTTTTTCTTTAGAAAAAGGAGAAGTACAGTTATTACACATACTCTGCTAAATACTACGCTGTAATTTACATATATACACATAGGTAGATGGAAAATACCATAGCTGACATTACATGATCACCTTTGACCCCCTAAATGGGTCATGCAAACATATAAGCTAAGTCTATAGGCTTGGTCAGAGGTTCAGGTTGAACAAACCACGTGTAAAAGATATCCCTTTGTACGTAATACAATCATCAATAATAAAAATCAGGTGTAAATGCACATATTACTGTTAATAAAATATAAACATGATGCCACCTGTCCTCAGACCAACAGCAGCAACCCGAAAAAGGGCTAGTACAAATAATATAGGGAGAACGAAAAACAGAACGCAATCGCAGGATAACATAAGGGAAACATTGCATATACTTACAGAACCCCATTCCCACCAATCCGCTACGGACAGTGATACCTGGCAAATCCTTTTAACTCCCCAATACAATTCAAAAGGTCGGCAGGATATACTAAATACAGGAAACATCATGAGACTGTCAGCTGAGATACCAATATTGTGTCATTAAAACAACAAATCTACCATCAGTCAGGTTTCTGACAAACGAATACGACAGTCACTCAGAGTTAACCCTGACATCTTGAATGTTGGAGGAAATAGTCAATTAAATTAATAGTGTAAAGGATCAATTTGATCTGTGGGGCATATCACATATGAAACCCTTATTACAGTGATATCCAGTACCTCTGACAAACCCAGACCAAAGGCAGAACATTCACACCCCTGTGTACTCGATTTTGCAGAATTCCCAAGGTCCAGCGGGTACTGACATTAAACCTAAAGATAAAGCAATGGAAGAAAGTCAATGGCACTGGCTAGGGTGAGCATTAAAAATCCCATATTCACAATGACCAATCAATCAAACAGTAAGCACCCCAAAAGAAGATACACTTAGCATCCTTTCTTGGAACATCGCTGGTGCAAGACTTAAACTTATGGACAGTGCATTGTTGGAGACCTGGGCTAAATATGACATCATCGCCTTGCAAGGGACCTGGTTGTCTGGGCACTCCAATTGAACGGTTACTTGCTTCATCAGGTGGATGACCAAATAATGCATTGATTTAGAAGGCCAAAAGGGGGACTATCTGTCTATATATCAAATGCCCTAAAGACTGAATCAGCGCAACTGTCAATGACAACCTCAAACATACAGATAAGCAAGCTAAATTTTAGCCAAGGCCACTGGACAAGTTCGGTAATTCTGTTTAACAATTATGCTCATCCAAACGCCCAAGATACATATGCAACAATTAAAAAACTAACACATGAAATAGCTGAAGTAAGATATAACATGCAGGTTTGGAACATAATGATAACAGGTGATTTCAACACACATTTAATATATACACCAGATGATGATGAGCAGCTAGTAGCCAAATGTCAGTAAAATTCCAAGCAAACCATCCTCAGAGGCGAGTCAATGAGTTTGGTCACTGTCCTAGACAACTTCAGCTTGAGAGTAGTCAACAGGAGAACATTGGAAGATAATCCTCCAAACTTTACATACTAGGGACCACCTTCCGGATCAATAATTGACTATACCATTCTCTCTTTAACATTACTACAACAACTAAGAATGTTTGAAATCAAATTTTCAACAGACAGTGACCACTCAATCCAGTAAATCAATTTAAACCCTGACAGACACCATTTAGCACCTGCAGTTAGTGGGGGAAGCGAAGCAATACATCTAACAAATTGACCTGATCACATCCCTCACTCCCAAATCTAGCAGACAAAGTAAAATCAGTTATGGAGGCCATTCTTGCGTCATCCCCCAATGCAATAAAAGCCTGGACAGAGATAACAATATGGTTGTTAAATTCTGCTCCAAGTATAGCTTCAAGAGAGTGCAAAACACCAAAATGTCCAATGACATGGAAAACTGGAGAACTAAGAAAGGAGCTGAGAAGGGAGAATAGGAAGGCCAGAAAACCCAGAACACAAACGGTTGTATAGGAAAAACAAAAAAACTGAAAAAGGAAATCAAGAAACATCTCTAGCAAGAGAGGAGAGGAATGGCAGAACATTTCTGGACTAAGCTCCGGTACAACTGCAAGCGATCAAATACCAAAGCCTTTTGGACAATAATAAATGGTATTGGAGAGCAACAAATGCTTCAAATGTCACAGAGAAAGACTGGACAGCTTACTTGGCAAAGATCTTTGCCAGTAAAGAGAGCGTTTAGTCTACAAAACTAACAAAAGTAATTGAGTCAGACAGTATAAATAACTCTGCAATATCACCCTTCTTTGACAGCTCAATCCTTTCAGAATACGCACAATGTACACCGCTAAGAGTGGAAAAAGTCATCAAAGACTGGCAGAAGTGATGGTGCTCCAGGCCCCAACGGTATTCCGCAAACAATATACGAGCAAGAGCCAACATATTGGACCAACCCGATAACTGTATTGTTCAAAGAGGTGGAACACAGGGGCAGAGTCCCAGACAACTGGAGGGGGTCGATAATAAACCCAATCTTCAAGGGGGGGTGGTCGAACAAGAGAACTATAGGTTAATAGCGAGCATCGACTCAGCAGTTAAATATTATGCTTCTCTAATACTGGAAGGTTTAATCAATTGGTCTAACTCCAATAACCTCATTCCACCACCACAGACAGGCTCCTGAGAAGGGTATGGAACCACCATCAACAAGCTTACTGTGCCAACAATTGCGGCGAAGGGCAAGCGTCTAAAGAACACACTGCAACTCTGCTTTATCGACCTTAAAACAGCTTTCGATCAAGTAGACTGAACCCTTCTGTGGGTGAAATTAGGATGATGGGGCATTTTATGGCCCATCTATCCCCCCAGCTCGACTAGGCAAAATCCCACGCTCCGAGATTAGGACTACTGACCATATCACATCTTTCATACGCAAAGGATATTGTATTGCTGAGCCACACAAGAGTGGGATTTCAAAGATTAATTGAGGAAGAGGCTGAATTTACAAAAACCAACAAATTGAAAATAAAGATAACAAAGACAAAAACTATGTTATTAGGGAACAGATCAAGTGCTCCACTGAAAATTAAACTAGGAAATGCTAGCATAGAAGAAGTTAATAACTACAAATATTTAGGTTCTTATTTTGGCAACAATTTCAATTTTCAAACACACAAGCAGTACATGGTCAAAAAGATAATGCCTTAATACATGCCTTCTGTACACTTGTGAAAAAACTGGAAGGACCCTCTTTCCAGCCATTGCTAGTAATCATTAATGCAAAACTGCTTCCCACGCTAGCTTATGCAAGCATGATAATGCATGGTAAAGATACTAAAATCTTGGATAAACTGCAAACATATACTTTTAATGTGTCTTTGGACTTTCTTGCAATGCTTCACCTACTCAAATCCGCCTGGAATGTGGAATGATACAACAGCATACAGCAAGAAGATACCATGCAATTAAATCATGGCATAACATACGAAACAATCGGTTTAGCCCTCTAGTCAGCGCTCTATGGCAGTCAGTTATTGTCGTCAATGGAAAAAACAAACACTGTTGACTTATGTGATCTAAATCTGTCACACCAAACTTTTTGCTGTGTGATCAACAAAGCAGCAAAAACGAATTTACTTATGGATGGCAAGAATATTTTTTGCTGCAGTCACATGCCTGGATGACAATGCAAACATAGGTTGCCTTACAACCAGCAGCATATCTTACTTTAACTTATCCTGTGTACCTAAAGAAAAAGTTACTGGCTATTTGTCTTGGAGTACTGCAGTCTTTAGCGGGTAAACCATCTTGGAGATTCAAAGGACCTAAAAAAGTGCAGGCCATGTGGCACCTTAAAGGAGGATTGTTTGCATTTGGTCTGCGTATGTCCCGCGTTAAGGAAAGCACCCCTCTCACTTCTTAAATGCATCTTCCACAAGAGGGGGGTTCGAAGAGGTGTGGGGCCGTGGCTAGGGGGACTGACTCCGCAATCTGGGGATCACCGTTTGATCACTGGCACCGTTGGCAGATTAGCCCAGCACCATGTGACTCTGGGCAATAGCTTGCTTAATCTTCCAGACGGCCCCCAGCGCCTAGAGACCCCTACGGGTGATTGTGCGCTTTACAAATGTGGATTATTATTTTTATTCCTGTCTAACGGCAATCATTTAGAGCATTGACCCTATGGAGCCTCAGTTAAATTGTAAATGTTTGACATTTTTGCAATTGCATGACTAATTACTTAAACGGGGCATCAAGGACACCAAGCCAGAATGAGACAGCTGCTAGCTGCTGTGGAGAAGTGTGGCTCAATGGTTAGAGCGGCAGACCCTGATGCAGAGATCTGGCCCGGGACCAGGGTTCAATTCCCGCCTCAGCTGGTCTTGGCGGGGTCTTGAGCTCTAAATTCCTTGGTCCTGATTTCTCGCCTCGGTGCCTATTCTAATTATGGGTCCCACGCTGCAACTCTGGGCAATAGCTTGCTTAATCTCCACAACGGCCCCAACAGCGCTGGGATGCCTGGCTTCACCTTGGGTATGCCCAGGAGTGGACATTTCACAGGGAAAAGCCAGGAAGGGTTCCTTAGCGGTATGAGGACAAGCGCCGGGAGACCCGGTCCGGGTAGCTGTGCGCTATACAAATACAAATACAAAACATTTACATTTACATTTACATTAGTAGAGCAATAAAACAACCAGATGTCTGAGGACAGAAGATAGCTATTGGATTCTTTAAAAACCTGGGACTCTGGTACCTAGAATAAACAGAAACAAAAATCCAACTTACTACTTCCATGTACAATGACACATTACAATAACCTTGTATAAACAGAAACAAACATCCAACTTGCTACTTTTACGCACAATGACACTTTACAATAACGTAGTCGAGAGACTATGACTATTGAAGAATAATGAAATAACCACACCTGAGTTGTTAAATGGTTTTTAGTATATTTTACATCATTGAAAGAACAAAGTAAACGTATTAGAAATTGATGAATCAGAAAAGTAACTTTTAAGCATTTTTTCAAAAACGGTTTTATTATCTTGTATTATTGTGATGATTTTAATTAATTTATACCAAAAAAAACGAATTTAATTGAATTGAAACACTGTGAGAAATAACCATTGTTAATGTTATTGTCTCAATAACGTATTTAAATGGACAACACACGTGACTTTGTATGTTTTATAGGCTTTCCAACAATAAAAATGCAATAATACTATCAGTCCCTAGAGTACATCACAATTTGATTACATTTCACTGTAACTAAAGACTTGGTCCCTAGAAGACGCTTCAACACATGTACCTTTTTAGGTCGAGCCTAGTCAGCACATGCTCTGTCACGAGACCTGCAGTATTCAGTAAATTTAGGTAGCTCCTGCCTGCTGCTTACTATGTGTTCAGGGCAGTGTCATTCTTCTCTGCTGCCGTGTAATTGGTTTAGGCAGCGTAACTGTTATTTGGGGAACTCTTTTTTGTGTGTATTGCATTGCTTCATGCTTGTGGCAGTGCGTGATCCATGTCTGTGTCGTCCTCCCCACCGCTGTCCCCGCCGCACCGCCACCCACCTCCCCGCAGGGCTACCTGCCCATCGCTCCTTGTTTATTTTCTTTTTTTGACAGCTTTCTGCACGCTGCTCTCTGGGGCCTAGTTGTTTATTGCATTGCTTCATGCTTGTTTCTTTTTATTCCATTTTTTTTACAATGGCAGCATCCATTGCTTTTGCTTTCAACATCGTAAGCTAAAGCGCAGGGTGCCACAATTGCTTTAAAAGTAAAAAATTGTTTACTTTTGTAGCAATCGCGGCACCCGTGCTTTAGCTTAAGATGTTCAAAGATAAAACGCGGATGCCGCAATTGTATAAAAAGTAAACAAGTGTGCAGCTGCCATTTTTTTTCTACTTCCTTACTTCTGTTTACAGTGGCGGCACCCCCCCTTTAGCTTTGAACATTTTAATACTTTACTTTTGAAGCAATGACGGCACCTGCGCTTTAGATTACAATGTTTTTTAAAGTGAAATCGCGGGTGGCGTGAATAATTTTTTCTATTTCCATAAATTCCCTAGAGTGGGTTTTCTGAGGTAATTTGCAAGGAAACCTCAAGTAATTCTTTCTTTTGTCTTTTTAACTCGAACACTGTTCTGTGCAGTCACTTTGCAAAGAGAACAATGTAGCCATAAACAGAGGCAATTCAAACATAACACAGCACCGATCCACACTCATTCCTTATTCTGAAATAGTTTTAACCTTATTGTTGGATTCTATTCTTTCCGCTTCTCCACATGCAGCAATGAAGAGCGTTCCGAATGGCAGAAGACCATTCAGAATGCAAAACAACATCTAGGAAATATAAATTACTGACTTTTTTTATTTGTATTTTTGGTTCTCCATAAAAATGCACTGAGAAGAATGATCTGGAAAAAGTGTGCACTTTCGCAAGGCAGACTAGGTGTAACAGAAGAACAGAGGAGAACACTCCAGAGAGACCGCAGCGCGCACTGCAAAATATAGAGAGAGGCGGAGTGAAGCACTCAGGGCTTTAGGGCTGTAATACCCATGCGTGCAAGTGGATGTGTGCATGGGTATGTAAGTGGTTCTATGGGTGTGTGAGTGGGTATATGGTTGAGGGGAGGCTATGTCAGTGGCTGTATGGGTAAGTGAGTGGTGTTGTGAGTAGCTATATTGGTGAGCGAGTAGCTTTGTGAATTGCTGTATGGGTGATTGAGTGGGTGTGTGAGTGGCTGTAAGGTTGAATGAGTGGGTATGAAAGTGTCTGTATATCTGTATTACTGAATGTGTGAGTGACTCTATTGGTGAGTGAGTGGGTGAATGAGTGGCTGTATGGGTGAGTTAGACCATATGTGAGTGGTGTGGCTGCTGGTATGGGTCTGTGAATAGGTATATGAGTGGTGTGTAGCAGTGGGAAGGGGATTATGAGAGGTTTTATGGGGATGTGAGTGGGTATTTGAGTGGTTCTGTGGATGATGTCATCAGTGATATCAGTGATGCCACTTACCATGTCATGAGTGATGTAATATGCGAGGTCATAAGCAGGGCATTGTGGAAGCTCAGGTGTTAGAAACAGGATCCCCGGCTGGCCAAGGCTTGCACCAAGGTCAGTCAGAGATCACCATTCCCAAGTCAGGGCAAGGGAGTTACACACCAAGATAACCCCTGCTCACCCTCTAGGTAACGTGACGCGAGCAGCAAGGCTAATCTCGGAGGCGATGTGTAAAGCGTTTGCGCGCACACCCAGCAACAACTCCCAAGGCCCACCACAAAGGAAACTCCACACAAGGTTATATCAAAAAATAGCCTTTGTATTATAACAAAACACATTGGATAAAACACACACTTTACAATGTGCAAACAGGCACGGGCAGAATTTGCAGGGGATTATGTACAGGACAGGGCCACATGGACCACCGTCAGGGGTATGTACTTTTTAGAATTAGCAGTTGTTGTAATTAGCACTTTGTAGGTATAACACTTGTAGGTATAACACTTAGAACATAGAACTTATAATGACTGTAGCACCAAAATAGTAAATGTAGCACACAACCAGTAATCACTGGTAAAGGGTAAATACCTCCTACGCAACCCTAACCACCGTAGAAAAATCACGCAGGGAACTAGGACCTTATTATCAGGACATATAGAAGGCAAAACAATCACCTAAGCAGGTCACATTTAGCAAAGAGAAAGAAACATAAAACAATCACCTAAGCAGGTCACATTTAGCAAAGGGAAAGAAGCATAAAACAATCACCTAAGCAGGTCACATTTAGCAAAGGTAAAGAAGCATAAAACAATCACCTAAGCAGGTCACATTTAGCAAAGGGAAAGAAGTATAAAACAATCACCTAAGCAGGTCACATTTAGCAAAGGTAATAACAATTGCGCAGGAAGTCACATTAGCAACTAAATCATAAATGCGCAAGAATCATATTAGCAGATTAACCATAAATGCGCAAGGTGCACATGGCACAACACTAAAACTGTCCCCAGGCCAACTGGCCTCGCAAGGGCTGAAATGCCCTTAGTCCAAAATGTCAGGGCAGGCTGCGCAGGCAGCCAAGAACACACCTAAATGTGGCAACTGCCCACTAAGTGCTGGGCAGCTGTAAAGCAATGATGGGCCAACGTTGGAGCCTCGTGGGCTCAAGAACACAATGGTGAGGGGGCCAAACACAGCGTGGAAGCCTCGGGGCTCTGACCGACTAACTAGTGTCCCCCAAGAGCCTCGCTGAGCTCTCAGTCACAGAATGGCCCTCTGAGCCACTCTGGGCCCAAACAAATATGGGCGATGAGCCTCTCTGGGCTCTAGAACAAAGAACTGGCACTCGAGCCTCTCTGGGCTCGTAAAACAACTGCGGGCGTGGAGCCTCGTGGGCTCAAAAATGGAATGGCACCTCAGAGCCTCTCTGGGGCTCTACAACAACTGTGCCCGGCACGTCGGAGTACTTCCTCGGGGGACTCGGTATCGCAAATGCCCCTCAGAGCCTATCTAGGCTTTACATATAACTGCGGCGTCGTTGGAGTCCTTCTTGAACTCTAGAACAAGTGATGCCTCCGGAGCCCTCTCAGGGCTCTAAACACCACTGGGCCTCTCTCAGGCCAGGCTCGCACACTGGAGGGGAGGGGCGGGCACCGGCAATGTGCCCCGACGCCCTCCTCCCTTCACTCGCAAACCAGGGCCCCACTCACCGGCTTCTCTGCTTCCCGGGCGGGCTCTGACTGCGGGGCTCCCTTTGACGGGCCTTCTCACCGGCTGCTGGCAGAGGTCAGGGGCTCTCCTCTCACTCGGGAGCCTCGGCAGGACACGGCAGGCTGCTTCCTGCTTCTCCGGCCTCCCCTCAGCCAATCACCATGCAGGTCGCCCGGCGAGCCTCCCGCAGCCTCAACCAACGGCAGCACGGCTCCAGGGTGACGTCAGCGGCTGCTCCTTTGGCATCTCCTCTGCCCTGGGGCTGCAGTGGTGATGCGGGGCTGAAGAGGGGTGGGCTCCCTCGATTAAATCAATAATAAAAGTGAATATGCGGCGTGGGCAGCCGCGAAAGGGCATAACAGCGTTATCAAGCGCTGAGTGGACAATTACAGCGCTCCCAGCGGTATAAGTGAAATAAAGCTCTCTTAAGCGCTAGCAGCGGAACAACGTGCTCCCAGGCGCCAGGGGCAAGGATAAAGCGCTCACAGCGCTATGGGCCAAAAGTAACGCTCCAGAAAGGTTCTGGAGGCAGGCAGGGGGGGCAAGGCTGGGCCCAGAGCCAGCTCACTGGGCCTCCAGGCAGAGAGGCAATCCAAGTGGTGGTCCCCCTAGCCCCAGCAACAGCAGCAGCCCCCTCTGGTAGGATCCTAGAAAAGAACCACATGTAAGGGGACACAGCCCCTTCTTATACTGTAAAATCCTTTGTCTCATGGTGCAGGGTGGGGCAGAAACCAGTTGCAGCTGGTTCTGGAGCACCCTTGATGTGCTCAGCCCCTCACTCTATTCATTAGGGAGGCTAGGGTCGATAGACGCACCACAGGGGGCGGAGCCAGCATTGTGTGGGGAAAGCCCAGCCCTATTCAGGAACCAGGTGCAGCCCTACCTCACATCACTCCTGCTAATCTCTCCACTCACCACTGGGCAAACCCATCCAGACTTCCTGGAGCCAGGATTGCCAGCCAGCCCCAACCAATCACACTCCAGCACCCTCACTGCACACACACACCAATGTCTAGAAGTGGCACTTCCATACAAGACACAATCATGCCACATACATCATTGCGAAGCATTCAATCACACGAGTCCGCACATACCAAACTCGAGCCTGCACTCCCCACGCATCAGGAACTACCAGGGACACAGACATTCCCCATGCATTCCTATGGGAGGGCAGACCAGCCTTACTACACGCACGCACTTTACTCTGGGACACAGGGAAAAAGTGCGCAGATACCAAAAATCATCAACACAGATCATACATTAAAAGCAAAAAGATTAGGGGTGAACCTGCCAGAAGGGCCAAGTCCAACACCAGGTAACTATAATTGCTGAATATCACTGGTTTTGTATGAGTGAAATCTGAGCCGAACTATAACGTCCCTGTAACCTTTGTGTTTTTTTCAGTGAATGTCCAAGTTTTTTTAAATTATTTTTCCCAACTATAATCGCACTGTAACCTTTTTTAGGTGAATTTCTAAGGTGCTTTATTGGTGTTTCCTTACTATAACATCCCTGTAAAATTTCTAAGGTTTTTTGCATTTTATTTCCTAACAGTAACCGCTCACCATTGACAGTGAGTGTGTGAGCGAGTGCATGAGTGTTTCAGTAGGTTTGTGAGTGGGTGTGAGAGTATCTGAGTGGGTCTGTGAGTGGGAGTGTGAATGTCTGAGTAGGTCTGTGAGTGGGTGCATGAGTCTCTCAGTGGATCTGTGAGTGGGGACATGAAGCTGAGTGGGTCTGTGAGTGGGTGTGTGAGTCTCTGAGTGAGTCTTTAAGTGGGTGCATATGTTTGAGTGGGTCTGTGAGTGGGTGTGTGAGTGTATGACTGGGTCTGTGAGTCGGTTCACCAATGTCTGAGTGGGTGTGCCAATAGGCATGTCTGTCTCTGAGTAGGTGTGTAACTGGGTGCATGATCCTCTGAGTGGGGCTGTGTGTGGGTGCATCAGTGTCTGAGTAGGTCTGTGAGTGGGTATCTCAGTCTCTGGCAGGGTCTGTCAGTGAATGTATTAGTCTCTCAGTGGGTATCTGAATGAGTGTATAAGTGTCTGGGTGGGTCTGTGTGTGACTGAGTCAGAATATCAATGGGTCTGTGAGTGACTGCTTGAGAATCTGTATGGGTTAGTACATGAGAATATGAGTGAGGTTCTGAATGAGTGCATGAGTGTCTGAATAGATCTGTGAGTGGATGCATCAGTCTCTCAGCGGGTCTGTGAGTGGGTGTCTGAACCTCTGAGTCAGTCTGTTAGTGGGTGCATGAGTGTCTGACTGGGTCTGTGAGTGGGTTCATCAGTGTCTGAGTAGGTCTGTGAGTGGGTGTCTCAGTCTCCAACAGGGTCTGTCAGTGGACGCCTGAGTCTCTCATAGGGTCTCTGAGTGGGTTTATGAATATTTGGGTGGGTCTGTGTGTGACTGCATCAGAATGTCAGTGGGTCTGTGATGGACTGCATGAGTGGCTGTATCAGTGAGCGACGGGAAACCCTTCTTGGGTAGCTGTCGCACCTTATAAATAAAATAAAAAAGAGAAAATGGGTGAGGCTCTGAATGAGTGTGTGAGTGTCTGAGTAAATCTGTGAGTGGATGCATCAGTCTCTCAGTGGGTCTGTGAGTGGGTGTATGAATCTCTGAGTTGGTCTGTGAGTGGGTGCATGAGTGTCTGAGTGAGTGTTGCAGTGGATGAATGAGCCTCTGAGTGAATCTGTGAGTGGCTGCATAATGTCTTAGTGGGTCTGTGAGCGAGTGTGTCTGAACATCAACGGGTCTCTGAGTGACTGTGTGAGGGTCTGTATGGGTCTATAAGTGAGCGCATGAGAATAGGAGTAGGGCTTTGAGTGAGTGTCTAAGTAGATCTGTGAGTGGAGGCATCACTTTCTGACTGGGTCTGTGACTGGGTGTTTGAATCTATAAGTGGGTGCACAATGTTTCTGAATGTGCCTGTGTGAGTGTATGAATGGGTCTATAAGTAGGTGCATCAGTGTTTGAGTGATTCTTTCAGTTGGCGATTCCATCTCCGAGTAGGTGTGTGACTACTGGGGGTGTGAGTCTCTGAGTGAGCCTGTGAGTGGGTGTCTGAGTTCCTGGCAGGGTCTGTGAGTGGACACATGAGTCTCTCAGTAGGTTTCTGAGTGGGTGTATGAGTGTCTGGGTGAATCTGTGAGTGACTGCATCAGAATATCAATGGGTATGTGAGTGAGTGAATGAGTGTCTGTATGAGTCTCTGAGTGCATGAGAATATGAGTGGTTCTGTGAGTGAGTACATGAGTCTCTGAGTGAATCTGTGAGTTGACGGGTCAGTCTTTGAGTGGGTCTGTGAGTGGGTATGTGAATCCCTGAGTGGGTCTGTGAGTGGATGCGTGAGTGTCTGACTGGGTCTGTGAGTGGGTACATGAGTCTCTGAGTGGGTCTGTAGGTGGGTGCGTGAGTCTCTGAGTGGGTCTGTCACTGGGCACATCCATCTCTGAGTGGGTGTGTGAGTGCCTAAGTGAAACTGAGGGTGGGTGTATATACATATTTATTTGTTTAAAAAAATCTGTGATATTCGTGAATTCGTCATGACGTAGATCCGCAAATTCGTTGCAACGTTTCACAGTGGGGCCGCACTAATGGTCACAGCGAATTAGCAAATGTCGCGAGGGAAAAAAAACCTTATTATGCTCATTAGGGATTCCTCAAACACCCCTATATTCCTCTCATGGGGTCAGGGCACATGACCCCTTATGCCATTTTCTACCATTTGGTTTGAGCCCTGGGGACTGCTCAGATGAGATAAAATTACAGTCAAAACTTTCTGCTCAAGTTGCGGCCAACCAATCATGGCATGTTGGAGCATGCATTCATGATTAATCATGAAATCATAGTGAATTAGCCATGATCGCAGATAAACAATTTGGATATCCTTAAATTTCTCTGCAACTACTTAACAGATTTGCACCAGATAACTGAAAGCGTGATCTGTGAACCAAAATCTACCTTCCTGCCAAATTTGGTGTAATTCCATCACGGAATTTGGGCTGTAGTCATGTCTAACGCTCCTATGAGAATCAACATGAGAAACACACTTTTGTGACCCTCATTTTCTTGGGCCCCACCTTGGCGGATAACCCTGAAATTTTCCATGCACAACAAAATTCACTGAGGCACTTTAAAAACAAACAAAAAATTGTGAAGATTCACCAAAGACGCCAAAGATGTAGGTAAGTCAAAAAAACGTTTTTCCTATGGAAACATGGTCCTAACTATGCCTACCTAATGACATTCAACTGCTGCCACCAAAAAAAGATGCATATTTTGTGGTAGGCTCTTTCTCCTTGTCTAAGCGACTGTGAGATGCAGCTTGTATGTGGAACACCCTTACTTTGAGGTTGATAGGATTAGGTGTACATATGATATGATGTTGTAAATCAAAGTTAATCTACTTTTCTTAGCTGTTCGTGCTGTTGAACACTAACCAAATGAAAGGTGTCATGTATTTTATTTCTTTATTTATTTGAAAGGTTTTATAAAGCGCAAACTAGACCCAGACCGGGTATCAGAGCGCTGTACAGAGAGGACAATTAGCGTTGCCTTGGGGAGACTGTAAAATTACAATACAAAAAAGGTAGCATAGGAAGGACCAGGTGAAGGCCCTACTAGAAGAGGCTGTGCGGTTTAAGCAGAGCACTTCACCCCAAGAACAATACAGTACATTTTGAATTGAGTACAAATTTAACCTATATTAGAGAGAAAGATTGTCAGGCATACATTTCAGTACATAAAGTAAAAAAGATTCGCACTCGAGGGTAGTGATTATCACACGAACATAGAGGCTATTGCTGTTTGTTATGTCGAATGAGACACCGCACACAGGTAAGACTGTTCAATTTCCTGGACACACCAGGATCTTTTTATTCAATGTAAAACCCCACCCCCAATAAACCAATTAGCACTCCCACTAGATATTACCCACATGTGTTACACCACTACCACTTCGGGTGTTGGAAATGGCGGTAAGGCAAACCAAATCACACTTCTCCAAAAAACCAAAGAAAATGAAAAGAACAAAACCATAAATCCACTTCAATATGTTACATAGTTCTTTAGATGGGTGGATCTAGCAGGACATGGCCGCAGTTGGTATCTCCCCACACCCCTCTGCTTGGAGTCAGACTCGGGTGATCGACATTCGCCAGATGGAAACAAAAGAACAGGCTCAGAAACCACTCCTGAAGGTATGGCAGGTATGGCAGATGGAGACATGCCATACTGTCCAGGCACCGCATGTTCCGTCAGTGGAACAGAAAGAGGCAACGGACCTCCATCCATGAATTCGTCAACAGAATCTACAGATTCAACATCAGATGGCATCATAAGTCCATATTCCTGAACATCAATAGGAGCCCGGTAAGATTTAAAGAAAGACATGTTCCGGGAGACACTTAACCCCTCCCTCACAGCAGTGACTTTTGTCCCATGAACGGACTGCACAATTCATGGCTCAGACTCAAAGGGTAGACTAAACTTTCCTCTACGGTGCCGATTCTTCACTAGTACAGCATCGCCCACATCAAAAGTCCTGGGCCTAGCCCCACGCTTGAATGCCACTCTATCATTTTGCTTCTTTCGGTTCTGCAGTTCCCCAGCCACAACAGCATACTTTGCAGAAACCGCCCCCATCTGAGGAACAAAGTCACCCATAGGACGATTCATGCACAAAGACATTGGGCTGACTTTTGTAGTCGAATGAGGAGTCGGTGACAGCAATCCTAATAGCTTTGTTAAGAGTGTGCATAAAGCGCTCAGCCTCTCCATTGGCCTGCGGCCATAAAGGAGTAACTCTGCGATGGCAAATACCCCTGGACTGCAAATAGGACGCAAACTCATGGCTGGAGAAAGGAGGATCATTATCAGTACGTAGTTCAGAAATCAAACCATGTGTCGCCTTGATCTTATCAAACAGGGGGATTGTGCGACAAGCCGTTGTAGTATCCATAAGCTCAACTTTAGGATATTTAGAAAAATCATCAATCACTACCAACATATGTAGCCCATCCTGTAAACATCCAAAGTCAGCACTTGCCCTCTGCTAAGAAAACAAGGGGATGTCTTCTGTAAGGATGGGACCTGGAGCATCCCCACCCCCTGCAGCTTGACACAGTGCACAACCCAACATGGTACTCTCCACTAGAGTGTCCAATCCGGGAAACCATACTTTAGATCTCAACCAAGATTTAGTCTTCACAAACCCTTGGTGAACCAAATGAGCCAAATCCACCACTCTCTGTTGAAGACAGGCTATGATCACCAACCGTGGACCTCTCATCAAACACCCCTCCGGGAAGCGTGCAAGTTCATCCAGTACATTAAAGAGAGATGCCAAGGTGGATCTAGCACCCTCAGTACGATATTTGGCAGAATCCATGAGACCGTTCCACTTCCCAGTACCCACAGCAGAAAGACAAAGCTGAAGACAGCCATCCTGGTTCGCGGATTCCACAATCTCCTTCATAGAAATAGGGAGAAGCCTGGAACGCTCCACCACCAGACGCACATACTCTTCAGTGTCCTCAGCATCAGTTTCCTCAGCAATAGTAGCAGGACGGTAATGCTGGGAAAGATAATCAGCAGGATTCAAAACTCCAGGATGAAACACCACCGTAAAACAGTAATCCTGCAACTGGAGGATCAATTTCTCAATACGAGGAGGAGGCTTAGAGGATGATCCCATAAACAGGGGAATAAGTGGTTTATGGTCAGTGTGCACAACAAAAGGCTGACCATACAAATACAAATGAAAATGACGACATCCCCAATGTATAGTAATAGCCTCCTTCTCGATATGAGAATATCGTTGTTCAGTTGCTGTCAATGCACGGCTAGCATACGCCACCGGAGCCAGTTCACCATTGCTCTGCCGCTGAGAAAGTACAGCCCCCAGTCCACCGGGACTTGCATCTACAGATAGTTCAGAGTCCAGCAACGGATTAAAATACACCAGAGTGGTATCAGCGGAGAGGGCCTATTTGGTGACTTGAAAAGCAGACTCCTGCACTGGACCCCAGTCCCAGGCAACGTTAGATTTGGTGAGTTTTCGCAACGGAGCTGTTAAATCCGACAGATTACGGATAAAACAGCCACAATAATTGACCATTCCCATGAAGCTCCGCACACATTAACAGGAGCAGGAGTGGTCTGGATGTCACACACCTTCAGGGGATCAGGGTACACACCATCGTGTGAAAAATGATATCCAAAAAATGAGATGTCAGTTTTTAAGAATTCACACTTCTCCTTGTGTAGTGTAAGTCCATGATCCATCAGCCTCTAAAACACACTCTTAAGACGGCTGAAATGCTCCTCCAAAGTAGGAGCATGTACCAAAATGTCATCACTGACATTAATTACACCATCCAGTCCAGACAAAACCCTGCGGATCGTATCCTGGAAAATCTCTGCAGCACTGGAAATACCAAAACTCAAGCGTTTATATCACCGTAAACCCACATGTGTAGAGAACGTGGTTATCGCACGGGAAGCAGGGTCAAGCATCAACTGGTGGTAACCAGCACGAAGGTCCATCTTGGAAAACCACAGGGACCCACTCACCTCCACCATGATATCATCCACAGTACAGTAGGGGTGTGGTGCCGTTCACGTTCGATCGCCAAGTTAGGCAAACGCATATCCACGCATATACGGACCTCACCAGGTTGTTTAGGCTTACGAGCAACAACAATAGGAGCTACCCAGGGAGTCGGACCATCCACCCATTCAATGATGTCTGCCTCTCCCAATTTCACCAGTTCTGCTTCCACTTTCAGCCGATGACGTATTGCCTCTGGCTGAACAGATAATAAACAAAACAATTGTCAATACTGTTCTCCTTGTTACCTAGTATTTGCCACAGCACAATGGAATCAAACCAAAGTGGGTTCTAAGACTAATTGTTCATTCGGATTAAATCATCATTTTGTTTTATTCACTTTGAATGCATATGTCAATTATTTTATACAATTTTTACATATCTTTACATCCCTGCGATCAGAAACATTATATACAATGAATCATAAATATAATTCAAAAACATTACAAAGCATACATTATTTCCCAATCAATCCAAGCATTCCACATTCACGCAGGCACTTTCATACTCGTGAAAAAGTTGTTGACCATTTACATAAAACATTCATCACACCATAAACAATATTTTTTATATGTTTGTAATTTTAAACAAAAATTGTGAATATTTTGAGATCATATGGCGTATAAACTAGCGGTCATACGCGTTTCGAACTCCAAATGGGTTGGGAGTTCTCATCAGGACCTCATGACTGTGGAAAAAACAGAAAAGTCTGTTTACAACCATCTCTTAATTATGAATCAGTAGACACCCCCTACAGAATGCTGCTACCTCTTAACTCCTTTTTGAAGAGTAGTCTCAAAGCTCAATCCGAGGAGGGACACTGTGGGAAAATAAACTAGCCACCATTATTTAACCGTAATGTTCACCCAAGCACCTCTCTCACAAGCCACATGCTACACACAGGGCGAGAATACTCACAATTGCCCCTGGTCGGGTGAAACAAAGGCAGTTCTTTAATTGAATAAATGAAAAATCACAGGATCCTGTGTGAAAGCAAAATAAATGCTACTATGAGACCCTCTGTTGGACCAGTCTATCTATCTGTCAGCGAGCAATTGTTTGGAACCAAGGTGGTGGATTTACCTGGATCGCAGTCTCTTGGATTTTTCAGAAGGCACCGTGTGTAAAAGGGGGTCTGAGTAAATCACGCTCGTGTTGTTTCCAGCAAAACACAAACATGGAGTGTGTCAGGATAACATACACAGCGTTATAAAACGCCATCTCCGCCTATTACGTTCCAAATGAAATTCCTACCTTTCATGGGCAGTTCCCGGCGTTCTACAGTCCGACGTGGAAGCCACTGACATGAACAGCTGCTGGGACAGCGTCTGCACGCCACATAAATTAAACGGAAGGTGTGCCTACAAACCCCGATGTAGTTGGGAATTGTAGTTGGACGGCCTCTGATGCATGTGTTGTAATCAAAATTCCTGCCTCTCAGGGGTGTCACTGATACGTAGTCCATAAAGCAGTAAGAGACTGACATAGAATTCTGAAATATCAAAGGACAGTTTATTACACTCACATGAGGTGAGGCTGCGTCGCCCAAAAGCCATGGCAAATGAATGAGGCAGTCTGAGGAATTCAGAAGGCTGGCGCCTTATATACATTTCAGACTTACACAGTAAGCATAAATGAAAGGGGCAGTCTTGGCTCCTGTGAGCACACAAAGAATACCTAATATGGACATATAGTTTCTCTTTGTTGAACCAAGTGGGAGGAGCTAACAGTTTTCAGAACGTAATGAACACATTCCTATGTAAAACTAATCAGTAACAGCTGCAGACTCTACCAGGCATTTCTGAGCATGCGTGAAAGTGGAGGAGGCTAAATATATCCTGTTACTGGGCAGACTTCAGGCGCAGTTAAAAGGAAGGTAGGACAAAGCACATAGTGAGCACATGGCAGCACATGGTGGACAAGATGGCCTCCAGAAACTAAAATGGCTTCTAAAAAGCGGACAAGATAACTTCTAAATGCAAGATGGCTTCTGCTAACGCTAACCCATTTCTGCTAATTTACAACAGTAGGCCGTTTTAGCGTTTGCTGAAGACATTCATATGATTCAGTAGGAATATGGAAAACAGGTGCTCATTAATTTGCACATAATGTCATCAGGTTCCTAATTCATTGCTAGATAAACATTTTCCATTGTAATCATTTCAGCAAGGGTATGACCAGGAATACTAAAGAACGGGACATTATGTCATAAACATACATACAAACAGTAGGGGAAAGTAATGACCACTATTACAGAGAAAATTAGCATTTTCACAACCCTAAGCAATAGCAAATCCTAAAATCTTTCAGAAAACACTATACACTCATGTGAAACAGTGGCAATGCAATCCTTCAATGCTCTCAAGTTGAATAGGGATACTCTTCCTCGGGGAATGAACTTCTATTCTACCTATACTAAACAGAATACTACTCTAAAATTCTGCAGGCAAGACAATAAAAATTAATTCCACAACACCCAGTAATTAACTATATAGGAATCTCTTGTATAATCACAACTTATGCCCAGAGTTTAATCACAAGTCTCTCTGGCAGACTTTTATCGTTCATTGAATCTCTTCTTCCATCACCGCATGGGCCTCTTCATTTCAGGCCTTCCATAGAAATGTTTCTCAGCATCCGTTGGAGTGCCCCTTTTGGCAAACACTCATAGTTCAGTCAAAAAGTCTCAATGTCTCAAGGGCAGTGCACCAGTGTCTCTCATCTGCGGCAGACACTACGGCAGACACTACAAATGATGTGCTCTTCGTGATCAAGGGCACAAAGCATCTTGTGTAGATCCAAACACTACTGGGAAACACTTAGCAAGGTCAGCAGCACTTTCAGACTCCAACACTCCTTATTCAGTGTCAGAGGACGCTCAAGCTGCTCGTTCATGGGCACCATAAGATAGTGCCTCTCGCCAATCTCGAATTCTCCATTTCACTGCTCTTCCGGTAGGCAAAAGGGGAAAAAAGGAACGATGTTGCCAAACTCAGGCAAAGACTCAGGCCAAGACTCAGATCAAAAGGGCTCAAGGGGCTCAGGCCAAAACTTAGGCTAACGGCTCAGGGGGCTGTACACTGCCAGAGGTTGCCAGTACATAACAGGTACCTTTTTGCCCTTTTCTGAAATTTTTTCATTCTGTTGCAAAATCAAAGAAGCTCCTTTTCTTCTGTCGTACAATGCTAGCCAATAAGGCAAACAAAGAACTTGGAAATACCATTGATGGCGTGCATATTCCTTACTGGGTGCTGGGACTATAGACCAAAACGTCCTGCTTTTATCTATGGCTGTCAAGGATAGGAGTTCGAATTCATCTTAGTCATTCGTTCTGCAGGTGTCACTCTCCCTTTGACTCTGTAATATCCTGCAGAACCTAGTGATATAGGAGATGTGACACAATTGTTAGTTTCCTTCAATTTTTATACAAAAAAATACAATTCAATATTTAACAAGGGAATTGCAATCAGTTGGCCTACAATCTTCAAGAGAGTGGTCATACGTCATGGGACTATCATGACCTAAAATGCATTATCATTCTCATAGAAGGCAAAACAATGACTCTAGCCTCTTCAATTGGGTTTCCATATGAGAGCATGTCTTCTATCATCTAAGGGTAGATAATTACATAAACATTCTATCTGAATGGAAGTCCTTACATATAGGGGCATCATCTAATGGGCTAAACATTTTCCTAAATGAGAAAATCTAAGTGTTCCTAAATCCCTCAACTAAAACACTTCAAAAACGAAATCACATAAAATAGATGATCAGGGGCATTCAGACAAAGGCTAATTTATCAAAATGTGAGAACAGAGAAAAAACATGAGCTACAAAACTCCTAGTGTTTCCATTATTAAAACACATGTGGTCTATCAAATATTAAAAAAGCAGAAAAAAGAACTGAGAACCTAATTAGAATGGGCATTACATTTTTTTCACATTCAAGAATGAACATACAGTGTCTCCTATTGAGATGGAAAAATGTTTCACACTACACTATTAAATCAGTTAACCAGTCTATCACTAAGCTGACAGTCAGACTGGAAAGCATCAAAAATATAGGCCTAAAGAAAAGTCTTAAGAGAAAAAAAACAGTCTGGTCAGGTCATACTAAAAGGGAATTATGCATAATGTGGATGTTCCTATTACATCTCTGCAGACTGGGCACAATGCAACATCTGGGGAGAAGCGCTACACCATATACGGTAACCTCAGTTAATGGTCCAGTTCCTTCTTCAAGGGAAAAATGAAAATTTAGAAAAATGAAAATTTAGGTCACCTTTTAACAAGAGCCACAAATCTATAATTGCATCCTTAGGTCCAATCAAGGATATGTATATAAATCTAGGCCTGCCTGTTCCTTAAGGGAGAAGGGCAGTATCTGTATTGTGGCTTCCTGTATATCTCTTTTTTTTTACTTCAATACTATTATGTCCGAATTTTAACATTCACTGGTGAGGCGATGTATTTTCATGATCACAGTATGCAAACATCATATCTGTGAAATTTAGTATAAACGCAAATATTAACCACGTGGTGTAGAGCGACACATACCGTCATACATGTCTCTTCACAACACAGGCAAATTTGTAATAATATCAAAAAGCAGCTACATGAAAGAAAACCAGCCATCAAATATATATACATGCAGTATAGCAAGCACAAAAAGAATAGACAAAGTACAATGGCACATGTAACTTACAGTAACACATGTGTAATCAAGCAGTAACGCATGCATTCAAAATTACACCAAAATTACGCTTTAATTTACTCACACCCCGCTTTTGCCAGGTGATCACCAGTCGCTGGTTATCAAAACTGGCAAATAAAACTTACAGTATCGCTTGTGATACACAAGGGTCAGCAAGAACCATTCAGAAGGGAAAAAATGCAAAATCATTAAAAAAAAAACACACAAACATTTCATTTCAAAGAAGTCATAATAAAACCCATCTCTTTTTAACATACTACTAACACAGCGCATAACAAAGTAAATCTCAACTGTTAACCAACCATCCTTCTTTTAAAACATGCTAACCCACTTTAATATTGACTGTCCAAAAATAAAGCTCTTTCACAGGCACACTGCGTCCCTTGCACCAGCCTTTCCATGCGGCCCCTCTAGACCCTTGGCCCTCAAGGCCATGGGAGCCTGCGGCCCCTCATGGCCCTGGGAGCCTGCGAGCCCCTCATGGCCCCCCCTCTCCCCAAAGCCCCTGAGGGCCTGCCTTTTCCCTTTCTTCAAGGCTTGTCAAGGATGCACTTCTCAAAAACGGAACCCTGATATAATGAGCTGCAGATGTGGACGTATAGCCTCGCGCAAACCATCTAATGTGCAAGCTTGAAATTCTGCTAGTCAGAGAAGCTTTTCACCAAGCAGTCATTGCTCCATCTGTCTTCACTTACTGCTAAACCCCCTTCTCACTGACCTTAAGGTCAAACTCTGCCAGGCGTACCGTGCGCTCCTTTCAGGCCCCAGATCCTATTCCCTCACTCAAAGTGACAAAGCCAGAAACCCTTCCCCACTCATTCTAAGCTACAAAATCAACCCTGTTGAAAACCACATGTTATATAAATGACTTCTTTTAGGGATAAAATTCATTTAGTCCTATATTATAAAAACATTTACTGTGAACAAGTTGCAGAACATATTAACATAGCATACCAGCATTATATTAAATGTTTGCTACCACCCTATGCAATGGTACTCATTTATCAACACTACAAAGATAAAAGACAAAATGGGCCCTGCCAAAATTTGAACTTTCAATCCTGATATTAAACATAAACCTCTGCACCGGGCACAGTGGCTCACTGAGCTATACAGAACAACCTTGAATAATAACAACCTACAAGTCTGTAATATACACAAGTATGCATTTTCTGAAAGCCAGAAACACTGCAATGCTATGTTAAATAACAAAAGTGCTGTTAAAAAGTCCATTTAACTCAATTTCGACTCTTAACTTTGGGGCACTTAGAAATGAAAATCCTGCAGTTGCATTACTAATTAATCAACCCCAGAATGTGCTTTACAAATTACAAAGAGCAAACATGAAGTATCTCGCATGTAATGGCTTAGAAGAATGAGCCTTCAGCCTGCGCCAAGTAAAACCTTAACATGCAAATATCCTAATTATGCATTCACACATCACTGAAATCAAATTTTAATTTTAGGAGGTCATAGTATGAGTATTAAGCTTTATGAATATCTAAAAACGATTTTAAAAAACACATATTTTTTTTCAAATAATTTTCCCATTATTAATAATTTATGTTTTTTATTGTTTTTTCTAAACCCAGTCTGAATTGCTAAATCCACATTTAAAAACCAAACTGCATCTTTTGCCTATCAGTTTAGATGCAGTCATGTATGAGCCTACGCACAAAAGCCTAACTTAGAACAAGACAGATTTTCGCGCCAGAATTTAAAAGAGGACATTTGAGCAACAACCCAAGAATATAGTTTGAAAAACGTATTAAAAGAGAGGAAAACCGCAAGTAAAATGTCTTCCTACGATACAAAATAATGCAACTTACTTTTGTAACCCTTTAAAACACTTATTCTGAAATGCTAAATTCAGACCGTGTTAAACTACCGGCTAGGCTCTGGCTGAATAAACATTCCAATGTCATTTATTCATTTATTGCCTTTCAAAAACCCCATCTGCCGTTCTCAAGGCAGGAAATGGCCTGCACAAAGCTGACCCCAGAACTTTCAGTCTTACTGAAAACAGAAACTGTTCAGAAACGTGTGTGCCACAAGATGCATTTAAACATAGCAAAAATTCACTTTAGCTGAAGTTTTTAGCATTTTACATGTATGAAAATGCACGTAAGTAAAAGAAAAGGCTACAATTTCGTTTTCCCTACCAAACACACAATTTAATTTTGAGGCCTTTCATGTTCCTAGTGAATATAAATTTTAACTTTATCTAATTTAAGCATTTAACATTTTGCACATATGCGCCTTTGCTTAGTCTATAAATTAAAAAGCAACATATAGCTATTTTAGCAGGTAACATGGCAAATTACTGCGTTCCTATTTAATTTCCACCTAATATCAATTAATCCAACATTTTCCTTAACAGACTGAAAACATCAAGAAATCCACAATCACGCATTGAGCTCCTTTCACACAGAAACAGAAATATTTCAAACATGCAGGACACACAATACAGCGCTTAAGGCATGTTTTTCATAAATTCGCGCCAACGCTATTCACAAACAGAAATTACACTAACAGGAACAAAAACCCCACATTTAAACACACATTGAACCCACAGATCAACACATAGGACTGAAACAAAAAACAAGCCACAAACAGATCCTAAACCAAACCAATTGTAAATGCTAGTTGTACGTCATATTTACAAGGAACGTTTGGCAATGATGTTTCAATTCACAAGTTTTGACTGGCAGAGCACCAAAAAAAAATCGCTCTGCATTCCCCATTCATAAAAGTGCACAGAACAAAGGATCCTTACATGTATTTTGGCCATATTTTAATTCCCTGGGGATACAAAATCACCAAGGAAGAAAT
The DNA here is from genome assembly GCF_964263255.1 of Lissotriton vulgaris. Taxonomy (NCBI): domain Eukaryota; kingdom Metazoa; phylum Chordata; class Amphibia; order Caudata; family Salamandridae; genus Lissotriton; species Lissotriton vulgaris. Next base: position 790,245,377 of record NC_141694.1, on the reverse strand, counting down.
ATGTTTTCGCACCTAAACCTATTTAGGTATCCCTTCTAAGGGAAGCCGGCTCATTTACTTCACATCACATTATGGTACCTTTCACAGAAGCAACACATTTTAACATGTGAGCTTAACCAAAGACAACAGGCATGCCAAAAATAGTGCAAAGTATACACTACTATCAAAGGTGGAGGAAATATCCTCGCATGACCTGCCTATATGAGTTGCAACACATACATATCACATCACATCATATCAAATCATATTCATATCATATTCTTCAAAGGTCAAACACAATCCAAAGTGGACAAGTCTATCTCAAATACAAATATGCCAACAAAGGCATCCAAAACTTAGAACAGGCGCCGCAAAATTACTTTTACCAAACATAAGCTGTCCAAATTCTAACTGCCAAGTTTTATCTAACAGTCTATCTTTTTATGTTACATTTTAATACTCACGCCAAAAGTGTTCTCAGTCAGGGGTGACATTCCTTGGGAGGATCAAAAATCAGGAAGGACAGAAACACACCGAGCTGCAGACACAAGGAATCACCAGAAGCGCGCCGTGCACAGCATACCTTCTTTGCAGAAACCAGTCCCATGCTGCTCAGTAGTTTTCTGCCTCCTGGAAAGGTGATCACTCCTTCAGATTATTCACCTCTCTGATGAGTCCCATCTGGGTCGCCAACTGTTGTAATCAAAATTCCTGCCTCTCAGGGGTGTCACTGATACGTAGTCCATAAAGCAGTAAGAGACTGACACAGAATTCTGAAATATCAAAGGACAATTTATTACACTCACATGAGGTGAGGCTGCATCGCCCAAAAGCCATGGCAAATGAATGAGGCAGTCTGAGGAATTCAGAAGGCTGGCGCCTTATATACATTTCAGACTTACACAGTAAGCATAAATGAAAGGGGCAGTCTTGGCTCCTGTGAGCACACAAAGAATACCTAATATGGACATATAGTTTCTCTTTGTTGAACCAAGTGGGAGGAGCTAACAGTTTTCAGAACGTAATGAACACATTCCTATGTAAAACTAATCAGTAACAGCTGCAGACTCTACCAGGCATTTCTGAGCATGCGTGAAAGTTGAGGAGGCTAAATATATCCTGTTACTGGGCAGACTTCAGGCGCAGTTAAAAGGAAGGTAGGACAAAGCACATAGTGAGCACATGGCAGCACATGGTGGACAAGATGGCCTCCAGAAACTAAAATGGCTTCTAAAAAGCGGACAAGATAACTTCTAAATGCAAGATGGCTTCTGCTAACGCTAACCCATTTCTGCTAATTTACAACACATGTGCACCACATAGCGATTATGCACTTAATGGTTGTTTTACAAGCTTGAAATATGATTGTATAGCCCCTCAAAGGGCGCGGATGGTTGCGCTTTGTGAAGTTTAACTCAAATTCCTGGCTATTGTTAGACAACGAATTTCGCCTACAACATCCCAGGTGGTGCTGGGAATTGTAGTATTCTTAGCGTTTTCAGATTTATCACGTCTAAGAATGGCAAACGAGTATGTCAGCTTGCTCTGTGGTTACAAATAGAAGCAATGGAATAGAAGGCACTCACTGTACTGTACCCATTTAGGGCTGAAGGATGTAAGTCCACAAATCCATAAAACATGTTATCTGAACAAGAATGGGAAATATATCAAGGGCTGGTAATCCCACTGTCCAGTCCCTTGCCGTTGTTGATAAATACAGCGTGAATCTGGTGTTGATCCCCAGTGTGATTTTATTGCGGCCTGTGTGTCTCACGGATGTGTGTCCAGAGTGCGTCCCTTGTGAGCGGCTGACTGATTATCTCAGCTTGTAGAGTTCTGTCATTTCATTCAATCCTTCCATGGCTGTATTGAACTTAACAATCAGCATTGCCTCCCTTCTGATTAATTTAGTGTCTAGGTCGCCTCCTCTGAAATCACTTTCCACTTTTGAGATAACGGTCCACTTGAGGTCAGCTTCAGTATGTTTCATCCTTAGCCAGTGATTGACCAAGGGAGCCGTGATGACATTTTTCTTAATTCTCGATCTATGCTGGGTTATTCTCGTCCTTACCTCCTGGTTGGTTTTTCCAATATACAGCAAATCACACGGACATTTATTTCCGTACACAACCTACCTGGATTTGCAATTCGTAAAAACCTTGTGTTTCCAGGATATATTTTTATGTTTAAAGGTATCCCCCTCTTCTGTGTTTGCGCAGCACACACATGTGCCACACACACATGTGCCACATTTCCGGTGTCCCTTTATGGGTGGCAGGCCTAATAAAGACCTCATTGTTGTTTGTTCTTTCTGGGGAAGCGATGCCCGTACCAATTGATTTGCAATGCTTTGATTCTTTCTAAAAGCAAACAATGGTACTTTGTTTAGTGACTCATCCAGGTTTTTAACCAAGTGCCAATTACTGCGTATCACTTTTTTCAAAAGATTTGAATTTGGGCAATATGTAGACACACAGACAATCCTGTCCATTTCTTTCCTGATCTTTTTGTCTAACAAACATTCCCGAGGGGTCCACCATGCTCGTTTGAGAGATCTTTTTAATAATTTTTTGGGGTACCCTCTTTCTGCCAGATTTTCCATTACTTTATTAGCATGAATCTGGTATTCATCTCTGAAGTGGAAATTCCGCCGAATCCTAATAAACTGGCCGTAAGGCAAGTTTTCCTTTAGATTGCGTTGGTGATTGCTGGAAAAGTAAAGCGAATTGTTGCGGTCAGTTTCTTTTTAATAGAGAGTTGTCACGAAACCTCCATTAGAAGGGTAAACAGTCACATCCAAGAACGGCATGCGGTATTTCGAATAGTTCATGCTAAATTGTATTTCTTGTGTGCGGTTATTTAACCATCCTGTGGTAAATAAAAAACGAGTTATTTACGCCGGTCGGAATTTCTATAATTACCCAAGAGAATGGTAATGCATAAAATGAGGAGCAGAGTCCGTGGTCTTCGAGTTAAAAGGGTTTTATTCCAGAACTCGAGTTAAGGGAGAGCTCCTTCACCAAGCGGGTTCAGGAGTAGTCTACTTTGCTTGAAACATATCAGCACTTTTATACAATACGAGTACAATCAGAAAGAAGGAGTTTCCCTTAGACTTGATTCAATCATTTCATGATGTAGTCATACAGAAGACATAGCATACTTGTTCTCGTTTAAAGAATAACCTGAATAGCATTTACACATGGACAAACATATTGCATCGAGGTGATTGAGGTAACAAGTTACAGAGTTGCTAGTATCTGAGGACAGAGAATCGAGGCATTGTCACAGGGTCATTTCTGTCAGAAAGGTAAAGAGGACGAGGCATTGTGCGTTCTATACTTCGTACACAAAGGCGGTGATGTCTCACAATGGTATGTGTGTGCAGCGGGGAAAAGGAAGAATGGGCTGTAGTAAACTATTCTTCTTCGTGGCTGTCTCGTGTGCTTGATTAGGTTTTCCCTTGGTTGTTAACCCAACCTGTGGCTGTCCTCGCAAACTAGGAAATCATTGATGAGCGAGAGCTGCTCGTTCGGTGACAGAGTTAGGGAGGGGGGGTTTTCCGAGTCAACCATCCGACTGACTCCGTTCTTGTCTAAAGGAAAATATCGAACGGGGACGGAAACCCGTAGGATACATGGTAGCTGATCATTATTCTTTGCATGTGTCAGTTTTATGAGAAAAAGAGCAGGCAAGAGGGGGTACAACGGGGTTTGTGCTTGTAGTAGGAGAATTGGCTTGCCTGGTCGATGTTAGTATGGATAGGGTGCATGATGGGACACCAGGCGGAAAAGGGAGTTTTTTAGTCAAATTCCACATTCCCTCCTTGTCCCATATAAACCCTATTACAGAAATTCTTAATCAATTTCTATATTCATCAGGTCGTATACTTGTTCCTGTAACATGATCATTTCATTTCTCTTTCCTCTGTTTCGTGGACGAGGAGTACAGGAAGTGGCACACAGTCCACAAAGGGCGGGGCCACACTGGACACAGAGGCAACAGGTGAAGATAGTGGCAAAAAGGAGTCCCAGGACTGTTAGTGCCTTCCACCCCCAGGTGGACAGGAGATCCCATAACCAGCCGGTCAGGGACCATGTGCCGGTGTCCATATCCAATTTGTCGGATAGAACATGAAGGCGGGAGATAGCAGAATAAACTGATGGGGCGTTGTCTGGAATAAATACACAACAACTGGACCCTATTACCTTACACACACCACCACGGTCGGCTAACAGGACATCTAAAACTATACGGTGCTGCAGTGTCATGAGCCTGTCTGCAGCGACCTCAGCTGTAATGTTATTTAAGGCGCCAGTTGTTTCGTCTATGGCGGCCTGAACTACACGGGTTAGTTGCCGGATGTGGCGACTATTTGCCATAGGTCCCCAGAAAGGGAGTAAACCTTTAAAGAAGTCTCCTACTTCTTGTCCTGTAGTATCTTCTGCATCTATGACCCCCCTTTGTTGTCTTCTAACTTGGGTCAGAGGGTCAATCAGGTGATAATTAGCGGGGGCTGTATAAGTCGGTGGTAATAGGAATGCGATGTAGCACTTTCCAGACCAGCCTTGGGGCAACCAGGTGCGCACATGGGGTCCACAAATGAAATAGGTGTTTGGGGCAGTTACTATGGTCGGAAAATCGGGAGCGGGCAGTGTGTATGTCCTGTCAAACTCGCTGTTCCCCATTACTTCTCCTTTTCCCTTCCCCCTTATGCAAAACCGGCCGTTTTGCGGTACTACCCAACCCCCTTGATCTGTCCGTCTTTGATCGACGGAAAACATTTCCCTGAAGGAAGCAATGTCATGGAACTGAGAGTAACTAGTGTTTTCGTGGTCTTCAGCCCTTCCCCAGGTCACAGTGAGATCCACCATTTTGGAAACAGCCCTTACTATTTTGGTCTTTACCTCGTTCCAATTACTCTCGTTTTTCAATTTGGTCGGGGAATGTTTCTGACTGAGGCAGAGAATATCATGGTTAAGGCATAGGCGGATCCTGAATAACCAAACGGGAGGGAGAAAAAGGGCATTCCCTTATGCACGGAATATGGCATCAAGCCACAAACCCAACAGTTTGTCTTGTTGACTATGAGTTGGTACTTATGGAGGGTGGAAATGAATGTATTATTTCTAAATTCCTTTCTTCTGTCCTCGAGGTGTGGGGGAAGATCAACATAGGAATGCATAGTGGTATTCTTTACAAACGTGGAAGAATGTGGAGGGAAAACTGTACATAAGATCCATCCCAGGCAGGCTGCTACACAGCAAACAAGTAACATTGTGAACAGAAAGATCGAGAACCTGCTATGCAATAATTTTACATAATTAGTCTTTTTCCATTGACGCACCGCGTCATTTCTCCTCATGATGTCTATGGATTTAATATCAAGATGTCTCTGGACACGAGATCAAAACGTCTCCCAGCAGCCGCTTCACCAAGAGCTTGTTCCTGGGCTTAATTAGCCACCGGTGCGTTATGATCAGGTGCAATGTCTTTAGTCTGTTTTTTGGTGAGATCGCAGCCGCGATCGGTATTCCTGTTGAGGAGTGAGTTCTGGAATTGGTGAAATTATATCCGGGGCGTTTGTAGCTGTTAAACAAGGCACAGTGTCTGTGGGTGTAGGTCCAAAAAATTTCCGACAGTGGCTAGCGTGGAGCCATCCTTTGCGTCCTTCTACTTTGACGGCCGTCCTCATGGTCAGGAGGACCAGCTTAGGAGCTGTCCATCTCTTCTCCAGGGGGCTGGTACGATCGAAATTCCGCACCAAAATCCAGTCGCCGGGCCTGATGGTGTGTTCTCCAGGCGTGGTGTGGTCTGGAAATGCTGCTGTAACCTGTGAACGACAAGATTGGAGTGCAGACATCAAGGAAGCCAGGTAATCTGTCAACATATTAGAAACAATGTCAGTCAGTTTTCTAGGAGAAGGGACACCCCAGATGTTAGGAGGTCTCCCGAATGTTATTTCGAAAGGGGACAGTCCCGTCCAGGAATGTGCCACCATTCGCATATAAAAGAGAGCGACCGGGAGGGCAGTGACCCAGTCTATTCCTTTTTCTGCACATATTTTGGCTAGTTTTGTTTTCAAGGGCTAGTTGTGCCTTTCTACCAAGCCAGCTGCCTGAGGGTGTCGGACACAATGGAATCTCCAGGAATATCCCAATAAAAGAGAAACAGCCTCCATTAATTTGGAGGAGAAAGGCTGTCCATTGTCTGAATAAATGACCCTTGGAACCCGTACCTGGGGAAGAATTCTCTCACTAATTGCTTAGCGGTTGTCTGGGCACCATAGTCTGGGACGGGGTATGCTTCAGTCCATCGTGTCAGTGTACACACTACCACTAGCACATGTTTGTACCCTCTGCATCTGTCCATCTGGATATAATCCATTTGGAGGACTTCGAAAGGATGATCAGGAGGCTGGAATCCACCTTGTTCAACTGATACACCTTTACCAGGATTAAATTGGCAACATATCATGCAAGTTTTTACTTTTTGTTTGGCTGCAGATCTCAGATGTTTGTTAAACCAGATATTCCCTAAACTATCCATCATACCTTTCTTGCCTAGGTGGGCGGGACTATGGGCCGCGTCAATTATGATTTGTGCCATGGAATCAGGGAGAAACCACACTGTTCGGTCTTTGGTCATCCAACCTTGATCAGTCTGGACCCCTCCCTGTTCAGTCCATTTCTTTATTTCATCTGTGGTGGCATGTGTCTGTATGTCTAGCACATCTTTCAAGGGGTCTCTCACTATCATAGTGACAGTCTGTGTTGGTACCTGAGAGTCTGATGTGTTCGCTGGACGCTGGGCTGTCTGTTTAGCAGTCCGGTCCGCTAAGTCATTTCCTTTGGATATGGTGTCTGTAGCTTTGGTATGTGCTTTGCATTTCAGAATAGCTATGGCTGTAGGTAGGTGTATGGCATCTAGTAGGGCTTTAATCAGGGGACCATGTTGTATCTTGGCCCCATGCGAGGTAAGGAAACCTCTTTCCTGCCACAACACTCCAAAATTGTGAACTACACTGAATGCGTATTGGGAATCGGTATAGATGTTCACTTTCAATTGTTTTGCCCATATGCAGGCCTGTGTCAGAGTGATGAGCTCTGCTGCTTGGGCTGACAGAATGTCAATTCTTTGGGTCTCTATAACTTTACAGTCTGTTGTTACTGCATAGGCTGCCACTAACTCTCCAGCACTTGTCCTCATGCACGACCCATCCACATAGAGTGTTACATCAGGATCTGGGAGTGCAACATCTGTTAGGTCTTGTCTTGGTTTTGTCACTACGTCGATCATTTCCACACAGTCATGTTGTGTCGTGTCATCTGAGCTTGAGTTAAAAAGGGTAGCAGGATTCAATACGTTGCATCGCCTGATCTCTGTGTGGCTGAAAGAGCGTTAGTTCGTATCCTGTCAGTCTTGCTACAGTCAGGTGTTGGGTCTGTGTTCTGTTCAGAAGGACTTCCACAGCATGTGGTACTTGTACTATCAGGGGATGTCCTAACACTATTGAATCACTTTGTCTTATGGCCAGCGCTGTAGCCGCAATGGATTTCAGACATGCAGGCAAAGCTTTTGCTACGGGGTCCAATGTGCTAGAAAAATAAGCACAGGGTCTGTTTCTTCCTGCTTGGTCTTGTGTGAGGACGGATAGTGCTGTTCCGTCACGTTCTGTTACAAACAGGGTAAAAGGCTTGATATAGTTCGGGGTGGCCAGAACTGGTGCTTGACACAGAGCTAGTTTCAGAGCTTCAAATGCTTGGGAGTGTTCCGATGTCCAAGGGAGAGTTGTATGAGTGGCTGCTTCCACTGTGGTTAACTGTATGAGTGGCTTGACTATGTGGGCATACTGAGTGATCGATTGTCTGCAATATGAAGTGAGACCAATGAATGCGCGAACTTCTTTCTGTGACTTTGGCTGTGAAATTGTCGAAATCAGTTGGATTTGTTCTTGTGTTAGTTGCCTACCCTCTTTCGACAGTAAATGTCCTAAGTAAGCTACTTGCTGTGCGCAGAACTGTAATTTTGAGGGAGATACCTTGTGACCTTTGTCTGTCAGGAAATGTAGGACTGTGAGAGATGCTTTTTCACATTCTGGTTCTTTCCTTGCTGTGATGAGGATGTCATCTACATACTGCATCAACGCTGTGTTGGCAGGCATATTGATACTGTCAAGTTGTCTTTTTAGTACTTGGCTGTAGATGCTTGGACTTTCTGTATAGCCTTGGGGAGCTCTAGTGAACCTGAAGCTTCGTCCTTTTAAACTGAATCCGAAAAGATATTGACTGTCGGGATGTATAGGAATGCTGAAAAACGCATTCTTCAAGTCGATGACTGTGAAAAATGCAGCTTCGGGATCTATGGCAGTCAATAGTGAAGAAATATCTGGGACCACTGGATATTGTGGGATCACACATTTGTTCAGTTCTCGGAGATCAACCACCAGTCGGTAGACCGGGGGTGCCTGAGGGTCAGTCCTTTTGAGGACCGGAAGAACTGGAGAATTGCAAACATTTGAATCAGTCTCTATCACTACACCATGCTCTATGAGTTCTTGGATTATTTTTAGTAAGGCTTGTTCAGCCTCGGGTGGAATCTTATATTGTCGTATACGGGGTAAGACTATACCCTCCTTGAGTGTGACTTGATGTGGGGTGATGTCCATGTAACCGACATCAGTCAAGCTTTTTGCCCACAAATGTTGTGGAATGTCCTTTAGTCTGGGGTCGAATTCTTTGACTGTGAAATGTCCTTTGAAATATTGTAGGAACAATTTTACTCCTTCCGGTGAACCGAATATCACTGCTCCTAGTTCTTTGAGTGTCTTGATTCCTAGTAAATTCTCTGGGCACGTTTCTGTAAGGACCAGGTAAGTAGTACGTGTCAGAGGACCCACTCCTAAAGAGACTTGTTCGGATACTTTGTTTATGATCGGTTTTCCTGAAAAGCCCAGAGATATATTATGTGAGCCAGAGAGAGGAACCTCTTGGACTTCCTTATGACTTATGGTAGTCCTACTTGCCCCCGTGTCGATGAGGAATTTTCTGTCTTGTCCCAGTAAGTGAGCTTGTACATATGGACCTTTCTGATCTACTGGAACTGGGATGAGGGGCAAGTCACTTTCTCTCTCAAGGCTGTCTCATACATATGGCTCAAAATCGGGGTAATCTGACTGTACGCTCTGGTACATCTGCGTGGCAGCAGCAGGCGTCTGAACCTGTGGTGGCGCAATGGTTTGGAGCTGCTGAGTGTTACCTGTTCTAGGAGTGTGTGGGCGTTCTTTCGTCTTTCCTGTCGCTATGTTATGTTTCAGAACTGGACATTCCCTCACAAAATGGCCCTGCTGCTTACAGTAGTTGCAAGTACCTTTATTGGCCCCCACATTACCTTTGGGGCACGTATTTACTGGTGCCGTCTGTGCAACCAGTACCTTCATTTTTGTGTCTTTTACTCTTTTCTTTTCCTGTTCCTGTTCCTCCCTTATTCTGTTGTGGTGGTACTGTAACATCTGTAACATTTGTGAAGGACTATTTGCTTGCCAGGTACTCTCAATTTTCAACACTCTATTTCTGATGGGGGTAAGGCGTTGTCCACCAATTTGGACACAAAAAGATGAGGATATGCCTCGCTGCTATGTGCAAGTCCACTATTTATAGAGAAACATTTCTCTAATCTGGTGTAGTAATCACCCGTATCCTCGTCTGGCTTTTGTTTACAGGCAGAAATGGCATCCCAATCTTCCTTTTTCGTTGTCAATAACAGAGGCAAGACCTGTATGAGGAGACTGGACAGTTCTCCTACGCACTCACCTAGACCTTCACCTGGTTTTCTGTCTGTCTCTTCTTGTTCTAGGGCAGTCCACGTGATCTTTTTACCACCCACCTCCCAATCCCTTTCCTTCAATTTGTCAAATATGCCTGTAGGTAGAATTACTTTAAGGAGCATTATTATATCTGGATATGTAAAACTACCCATTTGGAGGATATCTTTCAACTCTCTATGGAATCCTCCGGGATCATTTTCGTGAGAGGGCACCATCTTTTTCATTTCCAATATCTCTAATTTGGTGAGGGGAGTATACACATGTATTCGTTGCAGTGTACCATCTGGCTGAGGTATGGGGTGGACTTCTCGTAAGGGATATTGGCTTATACTGTAAGGTTCATGATCTGATGAAGCTAAGGTAAGTTGCAGGAAACGGAGGCGCAGGTCCAGAATGGTGTTGACCAATTCCGGTCCCCGAGACCTCCATCTATCCGTCACTATTTTCTGTAACAATTTGTATAGCTTGTCTGGTCGGTGGGAGTTATTCTCGTATAAGGTAGCTAGGTGTTGGACCATATAAATACCTGCTAGTCGTTGTTCTGCTCGGGGAAGAGCCAAAAACATTTGCGCTACTATATCTGGGCCATATACCCGGTGCTGTGATATCCAATGGGTGGCAGACCGGGCCGATTCTTTTTCTTGTTGGGTAAGGGGAGGCTCATTGTCCATCCATTCATCTAGGGCTCTTTCCGTGGACTGAAAAAGATCTTCCGAAGAAGGATCTAATCTTTTAATTTTCTGCGACATTCGCGGGGTTCGCCACTTGGAGCCAGGACAATGTCACGCTACACCCAGGAAATTCATTCTATCTAGTGTCGGACTCTCATCTTCCTCTGAGTCGTCCTCTTGTGTGACTTTCTCAGAGTGAATAGTAACAATTTTCTTAACCAGTCTTTTAGTTATTTTGTCGATCTGATGTCCCAGATCGTTTGCTCCTCTGTGTACCTGATCACTAAGGTCTATTAATTCAGAGTCTATGCTTCCATTACCCGGGTCTAGTTCCCGGATCAGACAATTTATGGTGAACCGCAGGAGCAGTCCTCTGATGGGAACTTTTCTGTTTTTCATGACCTGGAACAGAGTATCCGGACCTTCACCTGTCCGTATGAATTCGTAAACTCTATCCAAATGCTTCGTTATATCAGGGACCTTTTGGAGTTGACCCACGGCTAGTCTTAATCTTTCTGATATCGTGGTCATTGGGCCACTACCGGGTTCGGGGTCGTAAGGACACTCAAGAGGCGGGACATCGTCTTTATCCTCAGCCCCGTTCCCGGACACTCCTAAATCAGAGGTAGAACCACCGGCTACTAGTTCAGGAGCATGTGTAGATGGGCGTGTTCTAGGCATGTTTACATAAGCGGGGGGTGGTTCGGACTGATAGGCAGGGAGGAAATTTTCGGGAGCAGTAGGAATTACTTTCACTGGGGACTTGGGGGGTTCTACTACAATTTCTTCAGACAAAACGGGATAAATACCGGAAACAAGAGCGTTTCTCTCTTTCTCTACCTGTTCAGCTAAGACTTTCTCCCCTTCTTCCTGTAATTGCTTTTCTTTAGCCTGTTCCGACATTCTCTTACTTTTCTCGACTTTCCCTAGTTCTTTCTGGGCCCTCCTATGAGCTTCCTTACGCCATAACTCAATGGCTTCTGTCTGTGAGGGCCTCGCCTTTCTTTTCCATAACTCTTCCTCCACTCTCATAATGCATTCTATATCCCATGTACCCGTGGAAGGCCACCTATACGCTATCTCTAATTTCTCGGTATAGTCTACCCAAAGGTCTAAAAATAATACGGCACTCAATCCATGTTTGTTGTACATGAAATATCCAGGAGTATCTCTAGGCGGAACTTTAACTGGTTTCTCTAACAGATTCTTTTTGGTGCTTATAGTACGTAATTTGGAAAACAGAGGCATTCTTTAAACTCAACAAATTACGATTTAAAAGACTTGGAATATACAAAAACAAAACGAACACTTTATAACTTTATACACTAGAATATAGTGCAACCGTACCGGTCTCACGAATGAAACACGTCTTTACCGTTTTCCAAAAATGGAACCCGTCTTTATACTATCCCAGTGGTACTCACCAAGAAGCAAAACTCGAGGACCTGGTCGTCGGACTCTTGACGCTAGCGCAGGAATTCGGGGCTCCAAAGACCTTGGACTCGGTGCTCTCACTGGTCAGGCTCTGGGTTGGGACGCTCCGCTATCTTCATCACCGCCTCGTGTGGATGATCAGTCGCAGTCTGCCTCCTCCTCGTCTCGAGGGAGTTTAGCGGGAACACCCCGCTGTTGTGCACTTGAAGTCCGTCGAAAGTATGGAAGGGACAAGGACCCGACTTACATCGCCGGCGCGTAGGGAAGAGGGAGCGTCCCTGTTCAGGCGCCAATTAATGTGGTAAATAAAAAACTAGTTATTTACGCCGGTCGGAATTTCTATAATTACCCAAGAGAATGGTAATGCAAAAAATGAGGAGCAGAGTCCGTGGTCTTCGAGTTAAAAGGGTTTTATTCCAGAACTCGAGTTAAGGGAGAGCTCCTTCACCAAGCGGGTTCAGGAGTAGTCTACTTTGCTTGAAACATATCAGCACTTTTATACAATACGAGTACAATCAGAAAGAAGGAGTTTCCCTTAGACTTGATTCAATCATTTCATGATGTAGTCATACAGAAGACATAGCATACTTGTTCTCATTTAAAGAATAACCTGAATAGCATTTACACATGGCCAAACATATTGCATCGAGGTGATTGAGGTAACAAGTTACAGAGTTGCTAGTATCTGAGGACAGAGAATCGAGGCATTGTCACAGGGCCATTTCTGTCAGAAAGGTAAAGAGGACGAGGCATTGTGCGTTCATTACTTCGTACACAAAGGCAGTGATGTCTCACAATGGTATGTGTGTACAGCGGGGAAAAGGAAGAATGGGCTGTAGTAAACTATTCTTCTTTGTGGCTGTCTCGTGTGTTTGATTAGGTTTTCCCTTGGTTGTTAACCCAACCCGTGGCTCTCCTCGCAAACTAGGAAATCATTGATGAGCGAGAGCTGCTCGTTCGGTGACAGAGTTAGGGAGGGGAGGTTTTCCGGGTCAACCATCCGACTGACTCCGTTCTTGTCTAAAGGAAAATATCGAACGGGACGGAAACCCGTAGGATACATGGTAGCTGATCATTATTCTTTGCATGTGTCAGTTTTATGAGAAAAAGAGCAGGCAAGAGGGGGTACAACGGGGTTTGTGCTTGTAGTAGGAGAATTGGCTTGCCTTGTCGATGTTAGGATGGATAGGGTGCATGATGGGACACCAGGCGGAAAAGGGAGTTTTTTAGTCAAATTCCACAATCCGTGGAATCTTTTAAGTTCTTCCTCAGCCCCAGTCCAGACGAAAAAAACATCGTCAATGAACCGACTCCAATTAGCGACCATTTCTGCAAAAGGGTAATTCTGGTAGACAAAGGTTTCCTCATAACGTGCCATGAACAATATGGCTAACTCAGGGGCAAAGGGACAGCCCATGGCTGAACAGATTCATCAATATGGAGCTTGGTCATGCAATTTTTTAGACAGCCGATGCCATCAAATAACAGGGAAAACTGGACCAGCAAATCATCGATAGTCCATTGGTGCACGGCCAAAGCAAAAACAACCAATTGCAGTCCCTCTGCTGTCTGGCAACTCAGTAAAATTCCCTGACCACCCTTCGTGACATATATCCACGTCTTCACAGCATAAGAATCATGTGCCACCTCAGCAGTGAAAACACCGGCCAACGGAAGGGGGTCATGGGCCCCATAGGCAAAAACCTTGGTAGAAGTCGCACTCAAAACAGGGACAGTTGGCAGTGTCATCATCATTGATTCGGCTATCACATTTATTCAAGCCCCTGTATCAATCAAGGCAGTTACCGGATGACCATCCACCAGCGCACAACATTTGGGAAGACCCCTCCGTACAGCACCCTCAGGTTGCAAAGCATGTAGAACCTGGACAGTTTCTTCATCATCATCCATATCTCCCTCTGCCAACAACGGAGCTGCCGTGTACACCTGGGCAGAAGACATGGGAATGGAACTGGGTATAGGGGCAGAATGGCACACCTTTGCAAAATGGTTCACCTAATTGCAATTAGAGCATCGCTTTCCGATTGCAGGACAGGTCCCTTTATGCGGAAAAGAGCCCCCACAGCCATAACAAGTCCGGGGTCGCTCCAACTTTCCCCAGTTTGACATGCTTTGTCTATCAGGGACTCTGGCTGAAATAGCATTCACTGGCTCCACCTTTACAGCATGTTGAAGGGCAGCATCCATATGAGCAGCTCTGACCTTTGAAAGTTCCTTGGATCTGCCACGAGACAACATATCAGCCATAGGCATGTCTGGCACCTGCAAGAGCGCCTCATGCAGTTTACTAGAATAACAGCCTTGTATAAATTGGGCCCTGATCTCATCCGCAAAATCAAGCAATCGACAGGTGCTGGCTAAAGTACGCAGCCGGGCATAGAAAATGTCCACAGATTCATCTGACATCTGTCAAGCCTGACGTAACAAGAACCGTTCATAATCAGGATTTGCCAGGGGCTCAAAATGGGCAGTAAGAGCTTGCTTCAAGGTAGCATAAGTATGTGGTGTACCTTCCACCACTGAATGTCCCAAACGATGAATGGCCGCCCCTCCTAGATGCAGCAACATCGGGCGCCTCCGTTCCTCCACCAAATCAATAGCTTCAAAATAGGTTTCCAAACGGTCCACCCACTCTTTCCACTGGGCCTCCTGGGCAGATGGCACCATCCAATAGGAAATGTTCCACTGGGGGAATGGATGACATAATGACCCCCTTGAAGATAGGTTACTGCTCCAGTTCCCCAGATCCAATCTTGATGCTGCAGTCAAAATCACCTTATAAAATGCCCACTGATAGTGATCTCAGTGACCTCAATGATCTTCTTGCTTCCTTGCCGTTTCCAGATTCACAGGAAAGTACTAAAAGACCAAAATTACCCTCAGGAATCTCCTCCACGAGACAGCCACCAGGCAGTAAACTGAAGTATTCACAAGGCCAATGCCAATGCCAGCTGATTTCGACAGCACAGGAAGACCAGAATGGCTCACAGAGCGCTCTTGCCAGGAGACGCTCAAAACCTTGCTCAGGACTCAGGGCTATCCTGCGCTATCCTGCGCTATCCTGCGGCTCCTTAATGACAGCGCTCTCCAGCGTGCACCACTGACTTTGCTGGGCAGCACACGCGCTGTCACTGCCGCGAACCAGCCTGTCCGCAGCAGCACGCTGCACCACGCTGGCCACGCCCCGAAACACAGCCGGAGCGGGCAGGCAGCAAGACCCGGAATAGGAATACTCCTGGGACACAGCAAGATGTACGAAGGCTCTGCCAACACACAGACGCCTCCAAGGGATCACCACAGCTCCACCAAGAAAACCGGATACAAGCGGAAGTACAGTGGGAGAACAGACACGGGATCCCACCTTCGTCGCCAGCTATGTTATGTTGAATGCGACACCACACACAGGTAAGACTGTTCAATTTCCTGGACACACCAGGATCTTTTTATTCAATGTAAACCACCACCCCCAATAACCCAATTAGCACTCCCACTTGATATAACACACATGTGTTACACCGCTACCCCTTCGGGTGCTGGAAATGGCGGTAAGACAAACCACATCACACTGTTGAAGCTCTTCCAAAAGTAGCCATTTGACTTGTTTCTTAAAAGAAGCAGTTGAAAGGTTGGTTCTGATTTCCGTCGGAAGGGCATTCCAGATTCTTGGCGCCAGCCCCGAGAAGGTGTGATAATAGTTTTTTTTGTTGAATTTGGGTGGTTTCAGGAGTAGGGTATTCGAGCTTCTTAGGTTTTGACTGGAACCAGAGAGCCCAAGTTTCTTTCCCAGGTAAATGGGACTATTGCTGTGAATAGCTTTATGTGTCAGACAAGCAATCTTGAAGCGGATCCTTGGTCAATGGGAAGCCAGTTAAGTTGAATTAGGTCAGGTGTAATATGATCATGCTTTCTGGAGCCTGTGATTAGTCTGGCAGAGGCATTCTTAGTAGCTCTTAGTGGTTCTAACCTTACTTTAGGATGCTCTGCTAGGGTTACCAAGCCATATTCAACTCACAATCTAACAAGTGATGGACTGCTGATTGGATTTCCTCAGGAGGTAGGAAAGGTTTGATTTTCCTGAGGGTGTTGAGCTAATGGATTTCAATCTTAGTAGTGGCCCTGATGTGTCCTTGCATGTTTAGAAATGTGTCCAGAGTTACACCTAAAGAGGAAACAGAGTCCACCACGTGCTGGGAGCAGTTGAATTCAGAGATATCTTTGATCCAGTTTTGCATTGAGGTCTCTTGGTTGCGGGGTGTAATCAGGAGAAATTCTGTTTTGAGAGCATTTAGTAACAGATGGTTATGTGTTAGCCATTGTTGTGTTTTTTGGAGCGCTCCATTTAGAGTTTTAATGTCATCTGGAGATTAAATCTTCAAATACAGTTGGGTATCGTCTGCATACATGTGGTATTGAATGTTTGACCCGTTCAAAATAGCAGTTAGGGGTTCCATGAGGAGATTAAAGAGCATGGGCGAGAGACCAGATCCCTGAGGTACCCAGATAGTGACCGGGGTGCTTGCAGCCAAAGATTGGTTGACTTTGATTCTCTGCGTTGGATTGAGCAAGAAGAAGGAGAACCAGTTTATGACAGGGCCAGATAGCCCCACCCTATATTGCAGAAGGTTAATCAAGTTATCATGTTTGAGAATGTCAAAAGCAGAGGACAAGTCTAGAAGAATTAGAAGTGTCTTGGTCCAGCGCTCTCAAGGCGTCATCCACAATGTGCGTTAGGGCAGTTTCTGAGCTTTTACCTGTTCTAAATCCTGACTGATGTTTGTCGAGCAGCTGATATTTTTCAATATAGCTGAGTGTGAACGCACTTCTCGAGCAACTTTGCTAAAGACATGATGCTGGTGATCGGCCGGCAGTTATTGGGGTCAGTTAGGTCTGCATTGGGCTTCTTGGGGATAGGTGTGACTTGCCCCATTTTAAGGTAGTCTGGAATCCTCTCCTTTTAGAGAGATTGTTGGATGATCTTGGACCAGAGGCAGAATGGCCGGGTTGAGGTCTTTGAGCAGCATAGTGGGGAGTGGATCACTGAAATGGTTGGATGGCTTAAGAGATGCCATTGAGTGTGATAGCTCCTCCAAATCAGAGAGTATGAAGGTGTTCCAGCAAGCATTGTTTTTGGGTGTGTACTCTGTGGAGTAAGGCGGAGCACTCACTGCTGCAGGTACTGTCACACCTAGAGAACTCATCGATAGCAGATTAGCGGCAGCACGTGGCCGTTCCAGATCAATATTCCTAGAATTTTCCAAAAAATGCACTGAGAAGTCTTCTTCACTGGGACCTGCGATTTTGATTGCTGGAGGAGGATTAGCCTGTTGTTTGATGATATCAAACAGTTAGTTTTTTGGGACCGTTTTTAGCGCTGTCAAGCTGCGCTCTGCAAAGATCTGATTTAGCAATGTGAATGTGTTTGTTATAAAAGCTTCTCTTCTTCCTTAACTGATTGAGATTAGGGGTGGAGGGGGAATTTTTCCACTGTCTCTCAGAGAGCCTTAAATTGCATTTTTCATCATTAAGGGCACCATTGAACCAAGGTTTGAATTGTTTGCAAGGGATCCTTTTGAGTTGCTTCGGGCTGCAGAGTCAAGGATGTTTGTCATGGTGTTGACGTAGTGATCAGTCAACTCTTCCAAATTATTCATGTTAATGGGATGTTCTAGAAGCTTCTTGCTCAAGTTGGTGAGGTTAGGCATGTTGATGACTCTCAGGTTACAAGACAGTTGCTTGTTTTTGAGTGGTTGACCTTGTCTGAGCAATACCTTTTCCAGCATGTGAAAGTAGATTTGGTGATGCTCAGACCAATCGCATGGGATTATGTCATTTAGTTTATTGATGTGGTCTCTAGCTATAATAAGGTCGAGGGTAGTGCCTTTGGAGTGAGTGGGTCTGTTGCAAGCCTGTATATAGTTGAGGTCAGAGTATGATAGTGCTTCTGTTGTGTTTTTCATGCTGAGTAAATAGGCACACTCTCTACTAATATTCATGGTTAGTGGTGCATTGGGGTTGGTTTCCTTCCATTGCCAGTTGGTACATCCAGGCACACATAAACTAATATTCACACTGCACTACCTGAAAATCAGCTGCATGGCCTTGTGTGAATTGTAAATTATTTTTTGAAGTCAGATTTACCACAAATCATTTGCCAATGTTTAAATTGGCCATGCGTGCAGTAAATGATACATGTTTGAGTGATAGTAGACATTGTGCTAAGGTGCTAATGCTCCTGGTGGTGCCTTGCATGAGGTGTGTACTCTAGGCAAACCCTCCAGTACACATTTCAAAGGACAGACAACTGTCCAATGGCCCGTCTGGTAATATGGAATTTTGCAGTAATTACATATTTTACTCGTTGGAATATTTCACCGTATTTTCTTGCCCCATGGATTTGCCGGGACTCCTTTGGCACTTAGATTTCATGCTGAGCCAAGTAATGCTATTTTAGTTGATCTGGATTATGGAAACGCGCTATATCTAGGAGCTCCGGTAGCAGTGACTCATTGGCTCCAGGTCATACAAAATTGTGCCGCTCTCTTACTGTGCAACATCCCTCGTTGGCAGTCAGCTAAGCATGCTTTAAAAGATCTTCATTGGCTTCCAGTTGCTGCCAGAGTTCAGTTCAAGGCCATGTGCATTGTGCACAAATCCTTCCATCAAACTGGCCCTGCCATCCTGTTCCCCTTAGGTGTGCCCTATGTCCCCCCCAGAGCCCTTCACTCTGGATCATTGCATCTAGCGACCACAACAAAAATCAGCAAAGCAAGGTGGGGCGATCGTTCTTTTTCTCACACGGCTGCTAGGCTCTGGAACTCCCTTCCCCTCACCCTGAGAGGGAACCCAAACAGGATGGCTTTCAGGAAAGCGCTGAAAACACATTTGTACACAAAAATCTGCTAACTTCCCTGGTAGCCCGCCTTAGTAATCAATGTAAGCACTGCGAGGCCTACGGGTAGTCTGGCGCTATATAAATATAATTTTTCATTTCATTTAATTTCATCTGGCTTTGCCTGAAAACCTTTGGCTGTATGCCCTGTTATGCGTTCATTGCAGGGGGGATGATGCTTCACAGTGCAAACAAATTTTGTCATAGTCAACTATTGATGAAAAAACACAGTTGCTCTTTGTGACGTTTTGCACCACCATGCATCAGATAGTATTATTGTGCTCCCCTGTATGCAGTTCCTGTGGGGTATGGACATGGCCGGCCATGCCCTGCAGGAACCTACAATAGGTCCAGTGGATCACTCAATGATGTCATGCTTTAATAGTGTCTCAAGTTCTTTCTCAAGAGTCTCTTGTAAATTAAACTCAATTCGACTATGTAGTTGAGCAACCGGATGGATGTCCTCATTTAAGTGAAGTTGCAGTCTCATGATAGGCATTGACATTGTAATTTACAGAAATCAGCCCCATGTCAGCAGCAGTGCTGAAATCAAGTTCACATGCACTCAGTGAAGTGCCTTGTAGGACATGAATTGGAGCTTGTACTTCCGTCTTTTTATGCTTTACAATTGCTAGAAATTCACAGTGACTTTACAGTGACGTCAAAGCAACCCAACTATACACTTAGGTTTTCAACAGGAATAAACGGGGCACTGGGGACAGTTCATTGTACTTTTCTGATGGCATAATGCTTATCAATCTGCCACTGTCTTTGATAAAAGGTATAGAGCACCCATTCACCTTCAGTGTGATTTTGGGATAGTGTCTAAATGAATTTCGCGCTTTCACTTGTCTATCTTGCTTTGACCGGCATTCTTCCTTGCAAAAAGCTAATCCTACATCTGCACGTTGGCCAGTGTTTGACATTGACATCACACACCCATCTTCCTTACCGCCTCTTGACAATGACGCTGACAAACTTTTAGATGAGGAATTTGACGACAATCAATATACTTACCTTTCTAACTACCTCAACTGATGTTGCTGCTTGGCCTTGTGGGTGTGGTTGGAACATCTCTGGATCTTTCTCGCATCCATTTTATATTCTGAACGTGACACCCCTGATCTTTTGTTCACTCTGAAAGCCATTACAAAATGGCTCTTCCCTGCAGCCTTTACATATCTGTACAATGGCGGGATGTGGAAAGGAAAATACACAACAAAAGCACAACTTCTTTTTTCTTGGTGACAATACTTTTCGGCCTTCTACCTTGTGTTTTGGCTTACTTTTGACACTCAGCACTGATATGTTTTGGGCCGTTCCGACCTCCATGTTAGAAGCTGCTCTGTTAGCTCTTTCTTCGGCTCTAGCAGCCTTGAGTACTTGCTCCAAGCTGCGTGTCTCTTTCAGAAGTCATCATCTGAAGGGATCAGAGAGATAACCATATATTATTTTGAGATGCATGGCCTCTTCATCATTGAACTCATTGAACTTGCAATTTTTAATGAGCAAATCAAGACTTTCTATGAACTGGTCCATTATCTCACCAGCTTTCGGTCTTTCTTGATTGAAACTATGCCTTTCATAGTCAACATTTGGCATTGGATTAAACTTGGTGTTTGATGTCACTTGATCGCTGTGTGGCATTTTCTTTATTACTTCCTTTATTCCTAGAAGTTTTTTGTCAAACCAGTCTCACGGTGGATTTGCGCCTGTGTCAGGTATTTATGAAGCATGAATATGCCTCTGTATACATTGGCTAGTATGATGTTGAATAGCCTTTCCTCAGAGAATTTTGATTCCACATAAAAGTTAAGGTAATAATTTAAAGCTTATAACTTTAAGAAGGGGCTCCATCAAAGGACAGTAATGTTTTCCATGTACTATTTTGAAATTAAATGCTAAAGCTCGTGCCTTTACTCCTAAGGATGAGAGATGATCCTTAAAGTTGTCTTTTTTTAATAGAAATTCACCCTGATGTAAGTGTAAGTTGGACTGGGGCTGTTTTTTCCTTAAAGAACCAACTGCCTCTTTTTCTCAAATTAGTACCAAAGGAGATCATTTATGTTTACTGTATATTGATCTCCATTCTGTTGTTTTTTATGTATACTTGGAACGCTTTGATTAACCTCTGAAGACCAATCGGGGTTTTGCTCTATAATTTGATGTCATTTGCATATTGTAAGCGTGATAGATTTTGGACAGCAATTGGTCTTGGTGGGTGAGAGTTTTCTATATTTATTGCGTAATTTAAGTCAGCAATGTAAAAAATTAAAAAACGGTGGAGCCAACATACATCCCTGCTTGAAGACATCTTTTGCATATATTTTTCTTGATGTTGTATTGCCTTTGCTCAGGTTAATGTGCACCTCTGTATTGGAATACAGTTGTTCTGTTGTATGCAAGACGTTTGGTGGAATACCTCAGTGGTTCTGTTTTGACCCCAATATTTCCCTTAAAACTCTGTAAAAGGCTGATTTTAAATGAACCAAGCAAGTATGTAGCATAGTTTTTAGATCAGGAATTCGAGACCTATTGTAACTTATCTTGAGGGGTAATAGCCATCCCCCTGCTGGCCATTTGTTTGTTTCAGTGTCCTATAAAAATCCTCTCTTACTAGTGGTCAATCCTTCCCTTTTGTCCCTCCTGTTTGTCTTTCTGTTCCTACCACACAGCAGGGACTAAGTACTGTATTACTACGCTTTTGTTGTTCATTTGTAGTTTGGGGACTTTTTTTCTCTCCTTTCCTGCTCCTGTTAGAGTTTGCCTGTGTTCAGCTCAGCGCCCGTAACTGCTTGCATTTTAATGGAGCTTTCCTCCCTTTCATGTGGCTGCATGCCCGTGGCACTCCCCCTTATCTGTTTCAGAGTTAGTTCGCTTGTTTAAATTTACATACTAAATAATGAAACCACTCCTCCGAAACCGCATCCATCAGCGATCGCCGCAGACTTTTATTTATTTATTTAGTACAGCGCCCAAGGGTTTGCCGCAAAGAACACCCCTCCCTCCTCCCAAACATCATCCAGCAGCGATGCAGTGCCCTTTTATTTATTTATTCAATACGGAGCCTATGTGCTTGCTGCAAAGAACACCCCTCCCTCCTCCCAAACATCATCCAGCAGCGATGCAGTGCTCTTTTATTTATTTATTCAATACGGAGCCTATGTGCTTGCTGCAAAGAACACCCCTCCCTCCTCCCAAACATACTCCAGCAGCGATGCCGTGACTTTAATTTATTTACTAGCAGCCCGTACTGACCTTGTCCGGGTGCAACAGGCTTCCCCGACCCCCGCCCTCCCCCCCAACATTGTGCAGCAGCCCGGGCCCCCGCCTGGCCCGTCCCCGCCTGCCCTGACCCCCGCCTGCCCCAACCCCCGCCTGCCCCGACATGGGTCCCCTTACCTGAGCCGCCGCTCCTCCCGCCTGTCCGCTGCTCGCACCGCCGCTGGCCTGTCCGCTGCTCCTCATGTCACCGCTCCTCCCCCGCGCCTTGCCCGTCGCTCCCTTACCTCAGCCGCCGCTCCTCCAGCCTGTCCGCTGCTCACACCGCCGCTGGACTGTCCGCTGCTCCTCACATCACCGCTCCTCCCCCGCGCCATGTCCGCCGCTCCTTGTCGCACTCCTGGACGCCGCTCCTCCCCGCGCTCCTGACGTGAGCACGCACGTCGCGGCCAGCGCTACTTCGGAGGGACTACTTTTTTTTTTTACTGTAAATTTTTTAAATAACGTTTTTTTTTAGATTTATATAGCCTATAACCATCTACACACCCTGACGATTCCAACGGTGTATCGGGTGTGTGGATTGGCGCTGTGGTTTACCCGCCTCAAAGGCTGAAAGCTCTTCCTTTATTATAGTAGTATAGATTCAATACGGAACCTATGTGTTTGCAGCAAAGAACACCTGCCTCCCAAACATCAACCAGCAGCGATACCGCAGCCTTTTATTTATTTATTCAATACAGAGCCTACAGCAAGCTGTTTGTCCCTCTCACATGCTGATTGTCACTGCTAGAGTCCTACCACAGGCTGGGAAGAGTGACTGGAAGCCCCCTCCAAGCATGTGGCAGCTAAACTACATGGTGCTGCTGGCAGGGGTGCTCCAAGGGCAAATTGGGGGGCATCTATGTTTGAGCAGAGAAAATGCATCAATCTTTCCATGATTGTTTCCAGTCCATGGAGGACCTGGCCTGGCAGTTCGGGCTGGACTGTTTCCACTGGGCACAGGGTCAAGAATGATTTGCATATGGCTGGGTCCAAACTGGAATGGCATGGTGAGCAATAAAAAAAACGATGGATTTAGGCTCAGATCTCTGTACTGGAGTTAATGTATGACATTGTTCTGCATTCTGTCCATTAATTGTTCTTTTTGCATCTTTAACCAGTCGTCACACAAAACGTGAACATGCAAGAATTTTCAAGCCAAATGACGTTTCAGATGTTATACTGGACGGTTTCCCCAAACAAGTGTTTTTCAACATGATAATGCAATTGAAAATTCCCTTGCAAAATCACTGCTGGTGCTTGGATAAGTGTAAGTTCCTTCATAACAAGAGCAATATTCAAACCGAGAAGCCTAATAAATCCATTTGCTAATTGCCAGTAATTTTACACAAAATGAAAAACTATTCAAGACTAATTTCCAAACCCTAGCACAGCAATCTCATTATGGGTTACATATGTAATTGAAACAGAGCCCAGTCTGGGGCAACATTCCAGGAGTGCCTTCACACTGAAATTAGTGAAGGGGTGGCAGCGCGGCGTGAAGGAAGCTATTCTCTCCCTAGAATGGCCCCCTGTTTATTATCATGCAGGTTGCCTTAGCAGGGAGCAACCAGCACCCAGAAGTCCTCCAGCACCCAGAATAATATTAATTTTGAATAAACGCTTCTGAGAGCAGTCCAAAAGAATCTGCACCCTGAACCCGGAGAAGGGAACTTCTGATAGAGGTGCAAAAACAGATGCGTTTCTTTGGCACACAAGTACAGCACATCGCCCTAGGGCAATAACGAGTCTTAAACGCGCCGGGATGCCCCCGGGTAAGCTGAGCGCATTACAAATTTCATATAATAATAATAATAATAATAACGCATGTCTGTGAGACAGTAGCCCGAGACACTGTACCTCGGGCACCAGAGCCAAACAAAGAGGTGTCAAAGAAAGTGTATATTTAGTGTACTCTTTTCCTTCTCATTTTAGGACTTGTTTTCCTCCATGTGTAACATTGAATACAGTCCTACAATTACCAGAATGAAAAACAAACTTCACTGAGGCCTCCTCTCCGGACTCTTGAGATGTTTTGAATGTGCGAGAACAGTCCCTGTTTGTTCCATTTACAGGGCACAACTTTGGATTCTCGCTCGAAACCAGCAAAACCAAAGCAATTTGCCCTGCTTGCAAGATCCCGCCAAAGCATCAGGAACACAAAAAAGAAGCATTTGCAATGCAATAGGTCTCGCATTTGTGAGAGATTGAGCTATTGGCATTGTAAATGACAATGCCTTTTAGCTATGTGTTTTGAAAACCTGGAAGCAGTGCGCAAACCTGCACGTTTACTGCCAGCCTTGCTTCTCGTAAGCAAGGGCTATAGGTGCAAAGAGGCGCAGTTGCTGCCAGCCTTGCTTCTTGTAAGCAACAACTATAAGTTCAAAGTCTGGGTTTAGCCACTGCTTGGAGGTTTTCAAATCACATAAATAATGAGCATTGTTATTTACAATGCCAACAGCTTAAACTCTCGCAAATGCAAGACCTATTGCATTGCAAACGCTTGTTGAGTTTTGGCATTCCTCAATTAGATTTAAACGAGCCAAGATATGGGGGGAATTAATAAAAAACTGTCTGATTTAGTGGAACTAAGTTTTCTTCTACAATACACACTTCTAGCTCTTGGAGAAATCAGCCTGCGAAGAATTTAGCTTGAACCTAAAATTCATTGTGTCTTCTTGAGTTACCGATTTTACAGATCGGATGCAGGATCGATCCTCTTCAAGAATCCAGGATCGTATTTATTCCCAGACAATATTTGCATAAAAGGAATCTGGATCTTGGACCAATAATTTGCATCAGGCTTACATAATGTGCTTGGGAGGTCATTCGGGCCTGGAGCACATTCCAATTTTGATTTGTTTAGTTGTTTACTGTTGTAAATAGGATTGCTTGAGCCAACAAAATTGATACTTTGCTCTAGTTGGATCGAGTCTGTAGGTGAAATGCCATAGAGCTTGGCTATGTTATTGTTCCAGGCCAGCTCGTTATTATCTGCTTTGTTTGCTCTATTCATTTCAGTGGGATCGTTTATTAATGAAGTTCCAAAATTCTTTTTGGGTTTTTGTGCTTGCAGATTGAAAACAAGAATGCCCATATTTTGTCTTAGCTAGATGTGTTGGCCCTTCAGACTACTTTTTTGAATTATACCTTAGTTCATGGCTTCTTTTTGGTGGGATTAAGTTAGGGCTTACTGACTTTTTAATTATCCTTATTGCTTTGTTCAGTACGTACTGTTTTTGTACTTTTACAATTCGAGAATCATGCATTGACTTAAATTAATTTGCCAAATTGCAACCTAGAGGAAAATGACGGGGCCCGAGGAATAAGGAGGACAACATAGGCCCAATATAACTAGTATGCATCTACCCATTTAAAGTAGTCTAATGGTGGCAAGTATTTCTTTCTGAGTCACACTAGTATCCAAGAAGGCTCCCTGCTCCGGGGGAAGAAGTTATTCACTCTTAACAAGACCTGGCCATGGTATCCAGTCTGGCACTGGTTGGTTCTGCGGTATATTGACTCACAGAACATACAGATCCTAACATTAAAGTCAAACTGCAATGTAACTAGCAAGCCCTGAAATGTCATTGCTCCCTGCATTGCAGTTGGCCTTCTTTTCATCTGAGACCCCTTGTCATACTCCAGTAGGGTGTTGTTAGAGTTTGGGGATGTAAACGTTGAGGTAGACCTGCAGAAAGTGAAATTTACCAGCCATCAGAAAGTGGGTTGCTTTGTACTCATTCTGTTCTGAACTGCCCTGCAGGTAAGAGCCCATACCCTTCAGGAATTCATTGTAAATGAGGAATAATATGGTTATCTATCCCATATTTGTATGTGCTTGCACTCTCTGAGGAATCTTTTCTCAGACACATTACTCTGGCCCTTAGCGGCTTAAGTAGTAAAGAATTTTCTGGTGCTTGATCGGGAATTGATGCGCTAATGTTCACTGTCAGTAATCTAGAGGTGGACCTTGACATTCAAAATTAGAGGCATTGGATGAGGCCAAAAGTATTATATTTTTAACAATTCACACATATTTGTCTGTGATAAACTTCAGTCAATCCTCTCAAATATCAATCACATTATACTGGAATATCTGTTGACCATTTGCTTAAAAAAATTAAACGCATCTCTCACTTCCCACCCCCCAGGCATCCACCCAAACTAACAAAGCAATGGGAATAATTCCATAAAAGTTGAAGTGTCAGACTATACATAAGTGTGTAAAGGTGTGTTCAGACAGTCATGGCTTACTCAGGGATTTGAAAAT
This sequence comes from Lissotriton vulgaris, assembly GCF_964263255.1. Lineage (NCBI taxonomy): Eukaryota > Metazoa > Chordata > Amphibia > Caudata > Salamandridae > Lissotriton > Lissotriton vulgaris. The sequence continues at coordinate 790,219,026 of NC_141694.1, read as the reverse complement.
TGGGGATTGTGGGAGGTAGAGGGATGAGACAAACTTAAATATCAAGTGTTATCAGTCTCTTCAAGAGCCCTCTGGGATTGGTGATTTTATTGAGAGAGTAGGGTTTCTCAGGGGCACTGAAGTAGTGAAGCCTGGGCCCCACCTGAATCATTTCAGGAACATCATTGCATATTTGTGTATTCTGAGTTTTTCTTCCACATTGTTGGCATTGCCATGCTCCTGCTAGAATAACTATCTGGAGTTGGGCTAGAAGGAAAATCCACACATCTTTATTAAATCTGACGGGATGGTGTATTTTGTCATGGTCTCTATTGTTGACACAGTCAAGAGGTATGGACATGGTGATGCACCCCACCCAAGAGGGCATGTTGGGCCCTTGTGGTCCCATCAATAATGAAAGAGGCAGGAAGCAATTTGTCAATAAAACATTATGAAGAACCTGACGCATGAATTTTATCATGAAAGCCATATCATTCATACAGGGGAGGCAAGTAAATTGCATGTTGTATCAATGCAGGTAGTTTTCAAGGTCATTCAGTTTGCCTTGTTGTTTTTGTGTGTGTTTTGGTGAAAACCTCCACAGCTTTTGAATTGGATGTGATTGTCTGCTACCAATCCCTTGTTTGTTTAAAAACATCATGTGGGCATGCTTCCTAAATGTATGCATTAAACTTGTAAGCAGGCCAAGTTAACTTGCTGTGTTGCATGAAAAGGCGAGAGCAGAAACACACCATGTTTACAAACATATGGCACATTTCTGCTGTCTCCCAGCACTGGGCATATGTGGTTGCCTGGCGCCAATGCAGGCACCCATGGGCCATGCTACAAGGGTGTCTTCCTGCACAAAAATCCTTAACGGCATTTTCCTGTTTTTATGTGTGTTGCAGAATTTGGATTTACAAAACCACACAGTGTAGTGTAGTTCCTATTTTCCCAATAGGCCCTGCGCATTGGAATAACATAAACAGTAGTATCGACGTAGAAGTGCGGATTTTCCAGGCCTCTACTGACTATGCTAAACTTAATTGGGTTTGTTACCAACTAGCTCAGAGGTCACTGGAAACTTTCTTGACTGAAATAGGAAGTGATCAGCTTCCCTGGCACAGACAAGAAGGGATTCAGTTTTCCAACAACCGTGCAACATGACAACTTTGCTCCTCAGATCAAGAGTCAATCTCTAGGGTCGTGTGAAACAATAGACAGTTATTTTACTCAGTCAGGTTGGTGCAGATTAAAAGCATTGATATGGTTTCTTAGCGATACAATGGTTTAAAAGGAATAAAACATATATACATTCATATATACATTAGGCTAAAATACTCAACTGGTGCTTCTAACTACGCCTACCCCAGTGTACCTGACCTAAGCCTAATACTTGGGAGGGGAGTAAGTAAGTAGCTTTAGTTTAAGTTGGTTTTGCCAAGGTTTGCTTCAAGAATTCTCTCTCAAGGGTTTAGTCAACACCATACCTCTGGAATAGAATGATGGAGGTCTGGTATCTCCCTCAGGGCTCGATATCCCAGTCACCCGCAAGGGTAGACCAGAAACGCCGGAGCTGGATTTCTCTGCAGGAGAAAGGCAGCGTCTCTTCTTCAGCGCGTCGAGGAGGAGGAGGGGCAGCGTCCGCGGGCAGCTTGCATCTGCTGGGCTCTTGCAGGGGACGGCTGTTCAGCTCCTAAGTTCACCACACCATTGTTCGCTTGTTAGCAGCGATAGCAGTAGCGATAGCAGCTATGGTATCATCAGCATGACAGCTTCTTCAGCAGTAGCGAGATATCTGGCAGCATCAGCTTCACCAACAGCAACGAGACAGCAGCGTTTGCTTAAGGCAACGTTGGTAATATTTATACCTGAAAGGTGCCTTGTTTGAAGTAAGTTTGCTGGACATAAGACGTCAATAAAGATGTCACTAGGAAGTGATCGTCTATCAGTGCTCATTAGAGTTCTATTACTAATCAAATTACAGCAAGCGGGGATTTCCAGGTTTGCTGAGTTTTTATCTTTTTGAAGAACTCGGAGTGTTAATCTAGGAATCTCAGATAGTAACTTCTGCTCTGTCATTGCACTAATTGGTTGCAAAGGAAGTGGCAGAGAAAGCTATTCTGGAATGTGGCTCTGTTCGTGTGAGGCCAGAGATGAGTTTCTGAATATTGCACTCGTGTGAGGCCAGAGATGAGTTTCTGAATATTGCACTTGAACGGTTATGCCAAAATGATTACTCATTCCTTATGCTAACCGCTACAAATAACTGGTTCTACTAGCGCCAAGACGCCTAAGGGTAAACGCTGGGCTTTATAAGTATTAAAAATAAAAAAATAAACAATATAGGGAATAAATGGATTTATAGCCGAATAGGGGCATAAGGTCACAGTATCGATCAGGATCCTAGATTAGAACACCACACCCACTCCACGAATTCATGTCCATCAAATTACTAAAACTAGAGCAATAAGATGCATGTGTAACATTGCCCACCCCAAAATACATATATGCATTTGAAATAGGTGTATATTGTAATACGTGAAAATGTAGGTACTGTACGTTTTTGAAGCATAGAAATGATTCAAAAATTATAGCATATGAAATCAATGAACGATTATGCAAAAAGAATTACACATGAAATATCTCTGAAACAGAAGAAGGGCGAGATAAATCATCACATATAAATACATTGCAATAAAATGTGCTAGAGGCTGGTGTAAGTTATTATGTCTCTAGATGTGTTTAGAAATAGAAGTTGAAGCTTCTGTTCTCTATGAATAGTTTTTACTTTAAGCAAAGAATTTTATAGTGCCAGAAAAATGGTGAATATTAAAAAAATGATCAATTCAAAAGAATTATTGCTTGAACGGGAAAAATAGAGTTCCAACGCTTTTAGCAGTTTTTGTTGTTCAAAACTGAAGGCCGAATTCAGAGTTCATGGGAACGCTGTGTGTCGGAATGTTTCTCCAAAGTTATTATTTCTGTTCGGGTGAGAACATCATATCAGACAGGCTCTCAAAGAATTGGTCTACAAAATCAGGTGACAGTTTGACCAAATTCGATAGTGCTGTAACTTGGCAGGTGTGAGAATGATTGCTGTCATCATAGTCGGGATCAGCAATGCTCACGGAAGGTCGTACCTTTGTGATGCTGCTTTTGTCACTCGCTCCACTGTTACCACCTAGTCGTAGCACAGGAGTCTCAACGAATGCTGTCATCAGGATTCGTAGCCGCTGGGGACAACACAATGCGTGAGCCGTTATCGGACTGAGCAAAGTATCGATATCCATTGGTACTGCTGATGGAAGTGAAAGACAGATGTCCAACACGCACTCATCTCCGCATAGCATACATCGTAGTACAGGTAAGATACAGGATTGCCATATCGGTCTGAATGAAAGGAACCAGGTCATGTTTAGATCTCTCAGCCCGGCCAATCCAAGGACTCTAGTTATTCTGTCCCGGTAGCGGATTGCTAGGATTGTCTCTTCCATTCCCATGGGAGTCATGTCTGAGCTGTGGCTTGCCATAACGAAGCAGGAGGGTCAAAAATAAAATCCCTGCTACAAGTCCCAAAAATAGGGGTATGCCGCCAAAAACAGAGTGGACAAAATTTGGAACGATTCCCAGAATTGCTTGAAATGGTGTTAGCAGTCCCGTAAAAATCGTCTTAAATATGCCTGGGATGCCTGTGGCACTAGACATGTTAAGGAGTTGGCTAAGCATTTCTACGAAATGCACGTGGCAATTTGTTGATAAAAGGTCATGAACCTCCGTAGCTGTCCTTGCAACTAGAAGATCATACGTCTCTTTTGATGACGTTATGGGCACTGTTGTCTGTAAAAGCACAGATTTCATTTTGCTTAAAGTATCAATTCGTATAGAAGAGAAATGCAGACGAGACCAGATGGGAGTCTCTATGTCTCCAGGCCCGCTCGGGAACAATGCTTGAATACAGCATTTGACCATGGATGTTACGCTTACGAGATAACTTTTCCCTGGAACAAGGCTACAACATCTGTGATCTGTTCTAAGAATGTAACTCCCATTCGAAAGTTGCATAAAGAAGGGCTTTATCTGCGTTGCAGGTGTGACAAGCTGGTGGCATGAAAGGTTGTTAGAATTACCTTCACAGGCTCCGTGTAAATTAATACCCTGGCACAAAAGTATACCGCTTAGTGAACGTTTACAGTTTTCACCACTAAGAAATACATTTTTGTCGCTGTCACTATAGCATGAATGTGTGTATGGTAATTTCCATTCTGATTTAACATAACCTTTACCCAATCGTTCATACTGGCCAGTAGGTATGTATTCAAGGCACTTTTTAAATCGGAAAGTTGTTATCGGAATAGTGATAATTCTGTGTATTATCCATTCAATGACAGGACTTTCTGACATTGTCAATGGTAATCTCTCAAGTTTTTCGATGCTCAGGATTGTATAGTCTGCTCCTTTCTGTGCCAAACTGATTTGTTTATCAGTAAGGTTAAAAATGGAAAATAATGACGTTGTGTTGATTAAACGCCAAGGCACATAGCTTGAACGAAGATTTTGCAGCGTCCAGCCTAATTGTACAATAGAACGTAATTGAGATTGGCCATGCTGTAACATTAGCAAGTCTCTGTCTATTATGTCAAAGGCAGAAGATACAATATTGTCCAACGAATATATTCTGGAGGACAGAGTCATTAACCCATTGTCCACTACAGAAAGTGATTTTTCCAAATTAATACGATCAATTTCTTGTATTTTTTCTGCTGTTTCAATTTGTGTGACTTTCCAAGCCTCGTTGTACGCAGCATAGATGCTGGCCGCTATGAAACGTTTTTGACGCTGTTTGCGTGGTCCAAGAATGAACTCGCGCAAATCAGCACCATCTTTTAGTAAAGACAAGTGTTGCTTAATTTCAGCCAGTGTGGATGATCCTAGCCATTCGAGGCAGAGTTTCCCTACACTGTATGTTGTTACTATCCCTGGATGTTGTCTCTGGGAGTATCTAGGGTCTTGTCTGGTCATTTTTAACCCCTGTGTTTTGTTCAGGAATCTATCTTGACAGTTGTTTGTGTCAGTAGGCCAGATTAACCACTTTTTCCAATCAGGATGTGTTCTGTTTAAATGTAAAACTTTAGTTACGTCTATCTCAATATCTGTTGTTGCATTTTCAGGTATTGGTTTCGGAATAGACGGTTTGTTTAGGTCTTTGATCCTAGCTAGGCCAAGACAGGATGTTTGGTGAATTGTGTCATTTAAAAACATCATTTGTTCTGGTATCATGCAGGTTCTGAATAGTGCTTCAAGGCCTTGTACCTGCCAATGTTTTGTACCCCAAATGGTTTTTGTTTCAATTTTATTTTTCCAATAATCAAAACCAAATGTCATCATTTTTTCATAAAATGCTTCTGAATATATTAATTTAGTGTTTGTCAGCATTGTTTTCATTCCTGTTTTATCTAATAGTTTGTAATAAAACGTTTCTGCATCACTGGTGTTAAACCCTGAAAAGTACTTGAATTTCTCAAAGAATGCTTTAGAACTGCTTTTAGGTGGTGTAGCACAATGTTCCCATTGATTATACTTAAAAACATTTCTAGGCTGTGCAGATTTATGCAAATAATGATCGCCATAATGTGTAAAACAGAATAACTGTTCATAACTAGACGAACCTTGTAAATAATCATGTTCTGTGAATCTAGCTGACATAACTAAATCAGACATCATGTCAATAATACTGTTAAAGTCCCAATCATCAGAGAATGTACTAGGTTTTACAAAGCCACTTAAGGAAACCTTCAGTTGATGAGGATACTTCAGGGTCTCGACCGGACCATAGATCTCATAGTCAGTTTTCTCCCATACTACCCCACCAGGTATTGGAATGGCTGTGACATTTACTGTTGACAGTTCTCTTTTCTTCACGTGGGATGATCTGTGTGGTTTGAGGACTAGGTTGATGTTCTGACTTGCTGTGTCCATTCAATTGTAATAAACTTTCCTAAAATTAAAACTACATTTAGGCATAGTAGGAGTATGAGTACCCCTGAAATAATCCAATGCTCAATCAACGGTGTATCCAGATATAATTCTTTGATTTGTTGAAGGAGTCCTGTTGTATTTTCTTTAGAATACTTTTTTGTTTCTGGCATCACTTCGGGGTTACTTTGATCCTCGGAAAAGTTGTCGAAGTCGATGAAATAACCAGAGGCAGTTCTGTCAATTGTTGGGATTGTTCTTTCAATCTGTCTCTCGGTAGCACTTTCTGATGCCACATTATTGTAGACTGGTGTTTCTTGACGAACTGTTTCAATCTGTGTCTCAAGAGGCACGAGTTCCATGGCATTATTGCATAGTCCTTCTCTGTGCACTGCAGGCTGATCGAATGTGATTAGTCTTTCAGTTTGAACCTCTTGGATTGTTGCAAGTTTGGGTATTCTGTTGTTTCTTGGGAGTCCACTGGGCCTACTGTTGATTATAGGCCGCATGGTTGTGGTTTTACCAGGTCTATAGATAACGACTCTGTTCTCCTTTTTACCAGCAAGGGGCGGTAGTACTACTGATCTTTTTCCGGTGACTGCCAAGACAGGTACTGCTTTTCTGTAAGAAGGCCCAAATTCCTTCTTTACCGCGATTTTTTCTCTGACTAGATCCCCAATCTTTGGAATCCAGACAGGCCTTGCTGGGGCTGTTGCTTGTGGTGCCTCGTCAGTGGTATCTGGCTGTTGTTTTAACTTTATGTTGCTTAAGGATTTTCTTGTTTCATTCAGTTCCTGTAAAACAGCCAAACGATCTTTGATGTCAAAGTCTGTTTTCTTATCTTGTACCACTGATACCTGACTATCTTAGGCCTGAATTCTCATTCTAATTCTGAACAATAGTTCGTATGGGCTGAAACCTTTTAGAGATTTTCTTGGCAAATTGTTAAGACTGGTCTGGACACTTATTAAATGTTTGACCCACCCAGCGCCTGAACCTAATACCTTCGCTGTTATAGATCGCTTTATGTCTCGGGTTTTTCTTTCTACCACACTATTCCCTTCGGGGTGCGACGGACAAGAATACCGCAACCCAATTCCCATGCTGGCCATGGCCTCCTTATAAGCTCGAGAGCTGAAAGCAGGACCCTGGTCAGAATGGAACGTGGTAATTGCGTATGTGCCGATAAAGACTCGCAGATCTTTTATAACCGTTCTAGCGTCAGCCGAGCGCTGGAGGCCACATTTTTTAAGTGTGTTTAGCCTTAATGATGTACAATGGGACGCGTTTCTCTTTTTTGATAGCGCGGATAGATTGCCTAATGCTTTCTATTAGGGCTTCTGACACTACACTGGCCGGTTCTCCACTGCGATCTCTGTTGCAGTCTTCACAGTTTTTTGCAAACTCATGAATGCCTTCACTCATTTCCGGCCACCAGTACTCTGATTCTAACTCTCTCAGAGAGTCCCTGATTGTTTGGTGTCTCAGACCCAATCCCATGTGTGCTTCCTGTATGAGGAAGCCCCTCCAGTCCCTGTTTGAAATTACCCTATCCCCCTCTCCAGGGATTCGAGCAAAAGGAACGGAGTTTGCTTCGATTACGTATGCATAATTGAGTGGATAGTTCACGGGCAGTGCTGCACAGTCACCTTTTACGGACGTTTTTACTGCCAGCATGGTTTCCCCGTCTATGTATTTTTCTGTATGCTTTTTTGTGGCTACGGAAGCCGGTTTAGTTGCTTCCGCTGTGGCTGTATTAGCCAATGAATTCCCTGCAACGTGAACACCATCACGTTGAAGACTCTGTGCGTGTATCACGTGAGTCTTTTGTAGTTCTTTCTGTAAAATAGCTACCTGTTTCCAGAGCAATTTATGCTTTGTTGTGGCACCTGTGTCATCTTTGTAATCGTTTTCAATCCAGCTCTGCAACTTATTATTTTAAGAGTTGACGCATAAATGAGAATCGCACACGATAAGTGTCGGGAATTCACGTTCTGCATTTTCGAGCGCCATCTTTAAAGATCTGATTTCAGCTCTCTGAGCCGAACAGTTTCTTACTGATTCAGTTTTTGTTACTTTCGGTCTGAATTTACCGCACAGCCAACGACCTTTAATAATCGCACAGGCTGCATCGTAGGATTTGTTCTCTACGTTGTAATGCTGTACAAATCTATCTGTATAGATTATACAGGCATACTGTGGGAGAGGCAGAAGTTCGATTGGCAGAGGATATTCTTCTTCATATTCTAAATCATTCAGTTCTTCGAATTGCGGGGCGTAATAGTATTTCACATCTTCCGCTCCTAGAGAATCTACACACTGTATCCATTTCGGATCCAGTGACACTGTTGGCAGGTTTACAGGGCTGAATAGCGCCTCGAAGGTGGATTCCGCTGTGAGGATATTAATCCTTTTGCCGTGTGCTAGTTCTCGTTCATTTGCTAATGCAATTTGCACTGCTTTCACAGTTCTTTCTGTGTGACTCAATGTTTTTTCTACTTGTGTGTACAAGTGAGATTTAATTGAAATTGGTACCTTTTCTCCCTCATTAGAGGTTAGGTACGTGAATCCGCATCCTCCTGGGATGAGTCGGATTACAAGATCGCGTGTGTTGTCACGTGTATCTAATTTTGTTTTTGCTAACATGTCTGTTTGCAGTGATCTCAAAATTTCTGTGTGCTTTTGAGTCCAATTGATTTGTTAAAATCAGGTTTAATTAGTTCGTAGAGAGGTTTAACCCTCTCTGCGTAATTTAGAATGTATGTTCTTCCGAAATTCAGAAAACCTAGTATGGATTGTAAATTCTTCAGCGTTTTTGGAGCTTGGTGTACAGCGCACTTCTCTAAGAAGTTGTCAGCTAGGCTTTTTCCTTCACTTGATAATTCATACCCTAAAAATAGTACTGTCAGATGGGCAATTCGAGACTTTTTAAAGTTGAATTTGTAACCCTCTGCTGCGAACCCAAGTATAATGGTGTTCACTCTTTTCAAGTGAGTATCCAAGTCGTCGTCTGTGAGATAAATATCATCTACGTAAGATAATGCCTCATCATCATATATTTGTAGTAACTCTGTTACCCTAGCTGAGAATAGTCCTGGGCTGTTCTTGAACCCCTGTGGGAGTAGACAGAATTTATTCTGTGACCCAAATGCTGAGAAAGCGGTCAAATATCTGCTTTCTGGTGCAATGTTTTGACAAAAGAAACCATTAGATATGTCTAATGTCGTTTTATATTTTTTCCTAACTATGTTAATTCATTAGGGCTGCACTATGCGAGTTTTGTACTGCAAATGTTTTGCAACATGTGTTAAGGTGTCTGTAGTCCAAAACTAGACAATATGAATTGTCTGGTTTGGAGACAGGAAACAAAGGATTGTTCATTTGAGAGGTGCATGTTTCAATCACCCCCTGGTATTCAAGTTGATCTAAGATCTCCCTGACTTGTTTTTAGCTTCTTGCTTAATGGGATACTGCAGTTGGGCAGTTGGTTCACTTTTTAACTGGATTTTGTGGGGAGGAGAGTCCTCATCCCATCCTACATGATTTTTATATAATGCCGGTGCCTGGGCTACTGCCCATTTCCTAGCATAAGTATATTTTTTATGAATCGGAATGTGATTCGAGAAGGCAGGCATAATCACTTCTTCGCCACGAGGGCACTCCCTGACAAACTCTGGGGGCCAATCTTTTTCAGCTAACAGAATATCATAGCCTTTTGAGAGCTTATCCCAAAATAGACCCTTTATTTTCCTAGTCTTATCACCCTCTATACGCAATGTTATTTCGTATATTTTATGGGGCTGGCTAAGTCTGGTGTCGGCAGTTTCAACCTGAATGTATTCATTCGTGTCCACTGTCTCCAGATGACTCATCAGGATCTTGAGGGCTATACTGATTTCTGCTGCACTGTCCAACATTGTCAATGCCCACTCCCCGTTTTTCAACTGTGTCCTCAGTATTCTCGGCATGGTTGATTACTCTAATACTGGCTACCTTCTTTTTTGGAAATTGAGATTTTTTACTCTGAGCAGGTTCCTTGTCTTTGGACTTGGTGTGCTCTCCTGGGTCTGACCGTCCTCTTCTTTCCGATTTCTGCGAAAAAGATCGAGAGGGACGTGTATCAATACTTTGTTATCTATCAGGTTTTTTCAAATTATCCCTATTTCTAAGGTTATATCTTTTCTCAGAGGGCTCCCTCTGGGGAGACTGGTGTTCTTGAGTCAGAGTTCTTTCCCTCCGTCGAGGAGACCTTCCTCTGGACTGGAAAACTTTTTCCTTGGGAGTGGATTGTTTATTTCCATCCCAGCTCTTTTTAGGAGTGTTTAAATTATTTTTAATAAATAATTTTTCAGGATTTTCGAGCAGTTGGGGCTTTACTGGTTTCCCACCCAAGCTGTCTCTACCTAATTCTTCATAGCATTTTTCTATGATTCTGGCAAGCTCAACTGGCTGATCTGTTATATCTGTTTCCTTCAACTTCTGGCGGATTGCCACAGATGCTGCTTCTCCCTTTATGTTGGCTAATAATATAGCCGATACCTGCTTGAAGTCTTTCAGTAATTTCATACCAATAGTTAAAGCGGGTTCTGAACCGTATTCATTTTGAATCTGTTTTAGCACTTCTGGTATTACCGCCATGGACGGAACACCATGTGTTTTTGTGTAAATGGAAGCAAAGACTGTACCCCAAGTGTCGCAGTCCTCCACGTGTGGTGCGATTCCCATAGGAAGGCAGATGGTCAAGATTCTGTGTTTCTCAATAGGGGTAGTATCCGGAAATACTGCCTCCATTTGAGTGATTTTCTGTGCTAACCAGAAAGGAATTTGTTCCCGTTTTATGGGTGTTTTACCAAGACATGATTGTATGTTCTGTGGTGTAATTTTATTAGTGTTCCCCTGGTGAGGGGTCAGCTGTGGTACATTAACAGCTGGTTGGACTGTTGCAGTCCGCATTACATATTGGACTAATTGCCTATGTATTTTTATAAGTGTTTTTAGCTGTACTAACAGCTCTTCTTTAGACATTTTTGCAATGTCCGGGTGTGGCGTGCAGCTGGCTAGAACCGGCCACGTTGCTCCTGGTCTACCTAGTGGACCGAGCCTGGTAATATGATCATTATGTTTTAGGGCGCCATTAAACCAGAGCAGGTGCTCTTGGAATTTTAGTGGGATTTCAGTCTCCTCGAAAGGAGCGTACTCTTCCGGAGGTTTCTCTATTTTGTAATAGTGAAACTCTTTTGTTCTAGCGTTTGCCGCTGGAAAGTTTATCCATGAATAGAATACCTCTGTCTGTCGATATTCGTGTGCCTCTATCACGAAAATTACTGTACCACCTTGTGGTGTCAGTCCGTTTTCTATAAGTTTTAATGTTATAGACTTTCTTAAGTGGACCGGGATGTCGATAGCATCCGGATCTGTCTGTAGGAGACTCGAGTCTTCCTCTATTAGTAGTGTTGCCAGCCTAGCTGCTTCCCTTTCTTCTTCACTGTCTGACATTTTATAAATGCAGGCTTTGCAGAGTAGGTCTCCAAGGAGACAAAGATTAGGTGCACAATATTTTGGAACACTGTATCCTTCAACGTTGAATAAACCAGAGCTTTACATAGGAATCTCTTCCTACTGAGTTCGGGCGGATTTTAACCTTTCACCCACTCCAGACGTCTACTGGAGTATTTACGGGAGAAAGGGGTCTGTGTGAAATATGCACAACTGAGTTACTCTAACGTCTTGCATTAGTTTATCGCCTTACCAAACGTTTGGGCGCCATGTAGTGTAGTTCCTATTTTCCCAATAGGCCCTGCGCATTGGAATAACATAAACAGTAGTATCGACGTAGAAGTGCGGATCTTCCAGGCCTCTGACTATGCTAAACTTAATTGGGTTTGTTACCAACTAGCTCAGAGGTCACTGGAAACTTTCTTGACTGAAATAGGAAGTGATCAGCTTCCCTGGCACAGACAAGAAGGGATTCAGTTTTCCAACAACCGTGCAACATGACAACTTTGCTCCTCAGATCAAGAGTCAATCTCTAGGGTCGTGTGAAACAATAGACAGTTTTTTTACTCAGTCAGGTTGGTGCAGATTACTTTCACAATATGTAGAGAATAGAGAGACGGGCGTTTGTCAATAAAGGGTTAACATTTATTGAACAGTCTTTCTTCTCGTACAAGAGAAATGAATTGCCACAATTGCAAGACTTGTTATTATAAAAAGTACGTACAGTAAGATAAGTATTGCGAAATAATACTGTAAAAGCATTGATATGGTTTCTTAGCCATACAATGGTTTAAAAGGAATAAAACATATATACATTCATATATACATTAGGCTAAAATACTCAACTGGTGCTTCTAACTACGCCTACCCCAGTGTACCTGACCTAAGCCTAATACTTGGGAGGGGAGTAAGTAAGTAGCTTTAGTTTAAGTTGGTTTTGCCAAGGTTTGCTTCAAGAATTCTCTCTCAAGGGTTTAGTCAACACCATACCTCTGGAATAGAATGATGGAGGTCTGGTATCTCCCTCAGGGCTCGATATCCCAGTCACCAGCAACTGTAGACCAGAAACGCCGGAGCTGGATTTCTCAGCAGGAGAAAGGCAGCGTCTCTTCTTCAGCGCGTCGAGGAGGAGGAGGGGCAGCGTCCGCGGGCAGCTTGCATCTGCTGGGCTCTTGCAGGGGACGGCTGTTCAGCTCCTAAGTTCACCACACCATTGTTCGCTTGTTAGCAGCGATAGCAGTAGCGATAGCAGCTATGGTATCATCAGCATGACAGCTTCTTCAGCAGTAGCGAGATAGCTGGCAGCATCAGCTTCACCAATAGCAACGAGACAGCAGCGTTTGCTTAAGGCAACGTTGGTAATATTTATACCTGAAAGGTGCCTTGTTTGACGTAAGTTTGCTGGACATAAGACGTCAATAAAGATGTCACTAGGAAGTGATCGTCTATCAGTGCTCATTAGAGTTCTATTACTAATCAAAACACAGCAAGCGGGGATTTCCAGGTTTGCTGAGTTTTTATCTTGTTGAAGAACTCGGAGTGTTAATCTAGGAATCTCAGATAGTAACTTCTGCTCTGTCATTGCACTAATTGGTTGCAAAGGAAGTGGCAGAGAAAGCTATTCTGGAATTTGGCTCTGTTCGTGTGAGGCCAGAGATGAGTTTCTGAATATTGCACTTGAACGGTTATGCCAATATAGGGAATAAATGGATTTATAGCCGAATAGGGGCATAAAGTCACAGTATCGATCAGGATCCTAGATTAGAACGCCACAACAGTGCCATGCAAGGTGACTTTGCATGGATTAGTAAATCCCAACAAAGGACTTGCTTACTTTGCAATGGCATGCATCACACAAGGGCAACACAAGCCCTTAGTAAATCTGTGCCTAAGTTTCGAAGCATGCTGCACGACACCAAAGGTTCATGCACACTGTGCCTATGACTAATACCCACACCAGCCCTATCAACAACTGAGCATGACCAGAAGCTGTGTACAGTGTGTTCCAAGGAGATGTTTTAGTTTTGGTCAGGTTCTGCACATTATTTTGCTGTATGTAGTATGCTCTGGTCATAGAGTATGGCCTGCAGCCGGATGCTGAGGCTTCCTCAGTGCACCAAATATGCATGGCATCTGACGATGTGTGTGGACTATGGGATCATGCTTTCTGCACAGGACTTTGGCCATGCAAACACCAGGCTGGGAGGTAAAGGTTTTTACCAGCCATAGATCCTCTGAGCTCTCTGCACATAACATTTGGCCAGCTGTCAGGTCTTGTACTGAGCCATGCCTCAGAGCAGGCTCTGTACACATGGCCTGGTTTGTGACCAAATCCTGTATCACCCCATCTTGAAACAAAACCATGCCCAGCATTTGGATATGCAAAGTAGGCTATTGGCACACAGATAGATGTCGAAATACCAATACACAGGGCCTTTTACAGAGGAGGTTGGCTACAATGCCTGCCCTGTAATCAGACTCCCATCTGCCCTTGCAATAATCTAACCCCCACGAGAACAGCCTTTTTATTATTTGTTTTGTAATAAACTTTTGTGGCAAATGGCCACTTCTAAATAGTATTTCATAGACGTTTTGAAAAAGTCTTGGAAAGAAACAAAAGATAATGGTGAGATTTCTTCATAAGTTAGTAGATCTTAGCACAGACTATTTTGGTTATTATTTTCTCTCTCTCTCTCTCTCTCTCTCTCTCTATATATATATATATATATATATATATATATATATATATATATATATATATACACTGAAAAAACCATAGGTTTTACACACGTTATAGTTAGGAAGTAGCATTTACAAAACCTTTGAAATTCACTGAAAAAACCATAGGTTTGACACATGTTATAGTTAGCTGGACATTTCACTCATATAAAACCACTGAAATTCCCCCTTTTAGTTACTTCAGCTAACTATAACTCGCGCGCCTGCAATGCACTGCTGATGACGTCACATATTACATCACTCATGACATGGTCAGTGACATCACTCATGACATCACTGATGACATCTCAAATGACATCACTGGTGAAATCACTGATGACATCATCCTTGTGGAAGAGTGGTAGACCTTCACTCACCCTAATATAACCTTTAATACACACACTGAAAAATAGAAAGTAACATTTTCAATACAATAGCCATACCAATGCCACTTAGACCACCCCCCCTTATTAACAAGGCACACATTAGCGCGTGAAATCAATGCTTGTTTTCCCGCGCTAATGTTCACTACCGCCTGCTATTACAGGATTTACTATCGCCTATGTGTTCGCATTGATAATAACGCGCTAACACGGCGAAAAAATCCGGCGATAGCCGGCGATAGTCAAATGTGCGATATGCGTTCTTTAACGCACATCTTGCTAATATGCCCCTGTGTCATCTAACTTATGAATGAATGTGTAGTGTTTAAATGAGTAAATGAAATTAATGACAAAAATATAGTAAGGGACTGAAGAAATGAGTGAGGTAAAGGAAGTGTAGTGACTGAAGAAAGTGAAGTAAAAGAGTGACTAAAACAAGGGGGCTAATGTACGTAACATGGCGCATCTCTGCAAATCATCAAGGATGCACCAAGTAACCTACGACAAGCAAAACCACCCGTGCGCCACCATTGATGTGTAAAATTTACAATGTGGCGCACCATGGGGCAAAAATAGCACACATGCATGATGCATATGTGCCGTAAAGATGTCGCAATGTTGGAGTTGCTTCGCATGTGCAATGTAGCTCCAGCAATGTTCCTGGGGGTCCATTCAACTAATGCTGCTTTAAGCCTTGCGTCTGCTTCAAGCAGGCGCAGGGTTTTGAGATAGCATTAGCCTAGTCTTTACAACGTGACACATCTCACAGATATGTCACGTTCTATATAGTCTACACCATGGTGCATCTTTTACATCGCTGCTGCATCACAAAAGTGACGCAATAGCGGCGCAAAAGAGGCGTAAAGGGCTTATAAATCTGCCCCAAGATGTCTAAAGATATGGTAGTGATTTAAGGAAAATTATGAATTATGAGAAGAGCAGTATGGAAAAGAAAGTAAAAGTGAAGGAGTCACAAAAGGGGACTAAGGATGGACATATGGAAAAAGAGTAAGATAGAAAGAGAGATATATAGAGTAGGGTTAGGGGAGTGAAAGTAAAACAAATAGAAAGATGATGAAGGAAGGGGATTTGAGGATGATAAAAAGGAGGTAAGTGAAAGTGAAAAGTGGGAAATAAGTCATTTAAAAATTGAGTAAGGGAATAAAGAGACTAAGGAAAGCGTACACAGGGAATTCAACAGAGACGCTGATTTATATTACCCAACACATCTTTGAAAAATAGCACAGATGCGCCAGGAAAGATGCGAAATACAAGTTAATCTTTGCACCAGTCATGATGGATTGCATTTCCAAATCGGTGTATATTGTCGGAGGAATAAACAGATGCGAAACAGATCTTGCTGAAAGTTGGCACAGAGTTGAAATTGTGTTCCATGCACGACGCAACTCCAGCACTTTTCAAACTTGTTCTATCTATAACGTGGTACATCAACCTTTACAGTTACGTCAATAGCTGCAATGTTTTGACACATCAGAGTTGGTGAAGTGACTCAGTAAAATGTTGTAGATTTCATAGAATCACTTTTCAAGGGGGTTCTTGTGACAGAACAGCCACTCCTGCGTGGAAATACCCACATGAAACCTGACACTGGTTTATGTGCTGGACGGTTTTAAAACGTGATGCATATCCTTGCAGTATGTCGCTTCTTTTGCACTGCCACTGCGTAAGAAAACTGACATACAGGCAGTATAAAAGAGGTGCAATGAGCTTCTAAATCTGCCGCTGAAGAATTTAAGTAAGTAAGGGACTGAGAAAGAAAAAGCTAGTTAAAAAAGCAGAGTGAGGCTGAAAAAACAGTATTAATAATGATTGAAAGACTGTAAACAAGATAGAAAGGGAAATAATAAGAATAAGTAAAGGAAACTAAAGGAAAGTAAAAAGAGTTAAGGAAGGTGAATAAGAGATAGGTTTAACAATGACCAGGACAGAAAGACAAGTAAGACAGTGATGGAAAAGTATTTTTGTTTGTCATACCTACCTAAGAAATAGTAACAAAGTAATAGTAAACTTCTTTAAAAAACATACTATCTGTGGAAGAAAAGTAAAAAAAAAGGGTTATAATCTACATTTCATAAAACAAAACAAATTAGGAGTGAATGAAACAGGAAGTGAAAGAAAGGAAGAGTGAGGGAGAGAGAGAGAGACAGAATGTGCACAGTATAAATCAATGACTAAGATAATTGAGTGAAAGAGAGAATGGCACTGAAGGAATGACTGTGTAAAGAAAAGTATGGTGAAGGAGAAAAGGAGAGTATGATGAGTGATGGAAGACAAAAGAAACAGTGTCTAAAACAAACAGACTAAGGGTAGGGGAATGTGTTAAGGAGACAGATAAAATAAGGGAAGGACACTAAGAGAAACAGAGTGAAAAAGGGTGAGTAACAGAAGGTGAACGGGGCACAAACAGGGAAGGAGTGTAAGGGACGGATAAACAAAAATTAAGTAGGGTAAGGGGACTGAAGTATGGATTTAAGTATGGGAAATGAGGATAAGTGATGGAAGCAGAGTAAGGGAACAATTATTAAGGTAGGGTAAGAGAAAGGAATTAAGGTTGAGGAAACAGATGTGATAGAGGGTGGATAAAGGTGACTGACCATGAGACAACGGTAGTAACAAACTGAAGAGATAGATGGAGTGAAGGAAATAGTGACAGAAAAGGACTCAGGGAAGCAGGAAAGAAAGGTAAACGACCAAATGTGGATGAGTTAAAGGGAGTGAGCATGAGAGAACGGCACTGACAAAGGAAGGGGATGATAGGAGTAAGGGTAAGAGAGAGGGATAGAGGGAAGTATAGGTAGAAACAGAAATAAGAAACTAATGAAAAAGCTTTTTTTATTAGTCATACTTACCTTATAAATGTAATATCTGTGGAAGACAATAAACAAATCTGTTATAATAAATATTTCTGAATGCAATCTAACAAAATAACTTGTACAACATGTTACATGGTTTATTTTTGCTGTTCTCAGAATATATTGATTTTCACTATAAGCAGTGAGTTCAATACTACTCATCGTATGACAGCGGGCAAAAAAAAACACAATCAAAAGGATTGTGTTTAAAAAACCCATACAACATCTGTATACATAATGTAATTACATGAAAAAAACATTTTTTAAATGTTTTTCTCTAATTCGCAATTTCTTGTGTAAGGACACTACATCTTCAATAATCACAAAACAATATCAGTTACTTTTAAATACCTCTCAATGTAACTTCCGTGCAAGCATGTTCTAACAACATTTATCTCAAGTAGTCATTTTGTTCTCTCATGCTTTTCCGCGTGGCAAAATAGTATGAGTAAAGTCCTTTTTTCCCAAATTGCTTAATTGTACTCTTAACCATTGTTTTCCCGAGCTTTAGAATGCAAAGTTCCAATGTGTTCTATACCATCAAACATTACTTAATCCTGTACCTGATACTATCACTATGCCAAATACAAGTTTCATTTTTAAATTTGGACACCCTCAGTCACACGATAATTCTGAACAACAGAGTTTCTTTTCTTAACAGCATTAATCTTCCAACACCAATTAATTTTACTGAAATTTGGGTTGCAAAAACACCAGATAAGAATTTAGTAAGTCAAAAGGCAAACGTTTCTTAAAAGTCAATTGACTATCATTGCAGTGTGTCCAGCCTGTTGGAGATTTCAAATAAGCTGTGTAATGTCCTGGTGTTTTTGAAGGACCTTCATGAAAGATAATTGCTACAGTTACAAATGTTCTTCTAAAAATTGATATTTGAGAAGCCACTAAATTTTTAACACTTTCCGTGCGGCCCCGATTTCCTCAGTGTGCTGGACATTCCTTAACTAGGGGTGGTTGTGACGGAACCATTCCGTCATCAGCACAGCTCAAGCGTGACTGATGACAGAATGGTTCCGTCACAAGCATTGAAGGGGTTAATTGAAGTTGTCAATTTTGTTCCATCAGCTCTGCATCGTTGGAACATTAAAATTACATACTGTCCATATCTATGGAAAAATAATGTTGATAACATTTCTGAATTACATTGAGAGCAGACCATGTTTTGATGCGAAATCTTTAACTAGTTTATTGAAGGACACTGCTTTACAGTCTGGTAATGTTAAATATATAAATCTTTCTGTGTGTAGATCAGTACTACTTGAAAATGAACAATTGTCGGTTATGTTGCCATTTATAAGAAAGGCCAAAAAGACTATCAATATCCACACCTTCATCTTCTAAAACTGTAAGCATATACATAATAAATTCCTGACAATCTTGCTGAATATTCTGAGAAAATTGATTTAGTCCAGCACATATGTCTAACACATTTCGAAGTTCTGAAACACTTGCTATTTCACTATTATCACTGCTATATTTTTCAAACACAGAATTTAATGAACAACAAAATGTTTGCTCCCGATTTTCTACAATCTATTGCTGTAAAGTTTTAAGAAAAAAAACAACATTAACCACTACATTTGCATAGCAGTTGACACCAGAACTGTTTTCAAATTTAAATCCAACAATCTCTTCAATAGTAACCTTTTTCTTTTTTCGACCAATCACAGGTTCATCTTTTTTTTTCTCGTTTCTTTACTACTTCACTACATTTTTCCTCATATCTCCTTTTTTGACCTACCACACACTTTTCAATTAAAGGATATTGAGGTAAACAATACGACGCATCGGGAGCGCCACTGGGAAAACATGGCGGCCGGCTAGGAAGCGGGTCGCGGACGTCTGAGGAGTGGTGATGTCGGCTCGCGAGCAGTGGTCAGTTGTTGTTTAGCGGATTTCACATACTTGAAGGAGAGCGGAGACGCTGCGGGCATCACGGCGAGCTGTGGAGTGGTGATGTCGGCTCGCGAGCAGCGGTCAGTTGTTGTTTAGCGGATTTTACATACCTGAAGGTGAGCGGAGAGCGGAGACGCTGCGGGCATCACGGCGAGCTACCGGCTAATCTTGGAAGCCGTTTGTCGGCTGGATTCAGGGAACCTACAGCGGATGGCGGAGAGTTCAGCTCTGCAATCCGCCGAGAGTGAGGGGGCGGAGTCACGCTATTTGCCGGCCGGGAGCTGGGGGAGAGCGGCGCTAGGAGTAAGCAGAGGGCGAAGAGTGCTGGCAAAGATTGGAACACCGACTAGTGGCGGCAGGGGTCGAGGAGTGGAGACCCTTACGACCAGCCCTCCGCAGCATTGCAGTAGTATCCGGACTGAAGGAGCAAATTTCGGCGAGGAGCAAGTAAGCAAGGGGGTGAAAGAGGGCAGAAAAACAACCAGATATCAGCTGAGGAGCAATAGACCAGGGAGACAGGGCTGTCTGTTGGAAGCGAATAATCCTGACAATTTACAAGGGGGTCCATCCTCTCTTTCAGTAGAGTGTAAGAAGGGTGATAAAAATGAGGGGATAAAAAGAGAAACATTTTCTAAACCGACTTTTTCTCCCTCAAAGAAAGAGACAAAAAAGAGACAAAAAAAGAAAAGGCTGGATTTAAGACCCCAATAACTCCTTCACTCAGTTCATACTTTAAACCTGTCCCTAAAGTTTTGGTCTTGAAACCTGGTTCCACTTCCCAGCTCCAGCCCCATCTTAGGGCTGAAGAGGTAGTAGAGAAAGCCGAACAGGATTGGTCAACCCTCTTAACCCCTAAACCCCTTTCAGGTTCTGGACACAGAAATGGAGGTAGAAAATGCTGTTAGCCTTGATGCAGATCTAGCAGAGCCATTTACTAATCAGATATTCCAATCTAATACATCAGATTCATTAGCGGGAAGTCCAACTGTGGTTCCTACTGATTTGCGAGAGAATGCGGGAGTGGATATATTTACAAGGAGAGATGAAACTTCAGTTAAAGGGAAAAAAACTTCCTCAGAAGAAACTAGTCCTACACAGCAGGAGAGACATGCTTCAGCGGATTTGTCCGTTATGGAACTCTTAAGGAAACTGGAGCAAGATATTCATTTAGGTTTTGAAGCCTCTAAAAAGAATCAAGAGCGTATAAGTGCTACATGCACTTTGTTAGAGGACAAGATCGATAAATTAACTATACGTGCAGGACAGATGGAATCTGAGATGAAAATGGTGCAGGGAAGAGTTTTGGATAACCGCAAAGAGATAGAGACATTATATTCTCAGGATAGAGAATTAGATGAAAGGGTAGAAAGATTGGAAAACATGCAAAGGCGCAATAACCTTAAAATTCTTAAACTTCCAGAAGGCAAAGAGGGGACAGATATAAAGACTTTTGTTGTGCAAATGCTAAAAAAAGAGCTGTCACTAGATGAAACTGAGGAGTTGTTGGCCCGAGACATTCAACGAGTACATCGTGACCCCTTTAGGCTGAATTCAGACCGGGTAAAGCCAAGAAAAATTCTAATCAACTTTGCAACATACTCACTGAAGGAGAAAATTTTGCAACTTGCTCTAAAGAAAAAGTCCATTTTGATAGATGGAGTATCAGTGGACATTAGGTCGGATCTGTCTCCAGCTACAGCGAATAGGCAATGGGAGATGGGAAAACGATTGACACCCTTAAGGGAGATAGGAGCTACGGCCCAGTTAAAATTTCCCGCCTTCCTAAAAGTCATGTGGCATAACAAAATGTATACGTTTCGTACAGTTGAGGAAGTAGATGCCTTTTTGGATGTTACTCAAGTAGCATAGAAAGTAGCATAGAAATAGAAAACTGACCAAGGTATATGTAAAAAAAAAAATAAGTGACATCACCACTGAGACGTCCACTGGCCTGGGCCATGGGAGTAATGGTTGGGTTTTCCGGGGAGGGAATTGAGAGCGAGGGGAGGGGAGGGAGTGGGTTCGGGGAGAAAAAAAAATATTCCTCATGAGCTATCTTGCTGTGTTCTAATCAGAAGGGAAATCTGGGTACTATATGATAAATATGATGAGCAGGGCTAATAAAAAGGAGCTAAGGTTCCTCACTTGGAATGTTAACGGGCTCCGAGTTAAATCAAGAAGACTACTAATTTTGAAATATTTAGAGGACTCGCCAGCACAGGTTATTATTTTGCAAGAAACACACTTAACACAAAGGGAATGTAAGGACATATTCACTACTCAAAAATGGATTGGAAATGCTATCTACACATCTCAAGACTTGGTTACAAAGGGAGTGGCTATTGTAATTAGAAGAGGATCTGATATAGTAGTTGAAAATAGTCTAGTAGATAGTAGAGGGAGATGGGTGATTTGTAAGTTACGATTGCCGTGAGAAACGCTAGTAGTAGTTGGATATTATGGTCCAAATACTGATGATCCTACAATTTTAGAGACAATTGAAGTGGAACTATTGGATTTTTCAGGTAAAATTGTTATGGCAGGAGATTTCAACACAGTATTAGATGGCAAGCTGGATAGAACTGGTAATCCTAGGGCAATAGTGAATAGTAAAATGACTGCTAAGGTAAAGTCAGTGATGGTTCAGCTAGGGTTGTGTGATATTTGGCGACTTAAAGCAGCAAAGCAGCTAGGATACACGTTCTATAATAAAAAATACAAACATAACTCAAGGATAGATTTTTTTCTGATAGATATTAGGCTGAAAGAGCGAGTTATCAATGTAGACCATATAGGGGCACATCTATCAGATCATTCTGCCGTGTGTTTAAACTTAAGTTTGGAACTAGAAGAGACGACCCCGGTTTGGAGATTAGACCGCACAATTTTAGCTGATGCAGAAGCCTTAGAAAGTCTTAAAGAAGAGATACAAATTTTTCTGGAGATAAACCTGGGATCAGCTAAGGAAGACATAGTGTGGGAAACATGCAAAGCATTCATGAGAGGTAGAATGGGAGCTCTAGGTGCAAAAAAACGTAGATTATATTACAGTCAAGTCTCTAATCTAGAAAAAGAGATCCGAGAGTCTGAATTCATTCGAATCTCTCAGGGATCTACCATCTCAGATGGCCCATGCGAGAGAAAACTCTTAGATTTAAAGGTTCAACTTACTGCAACACTTACCCAAAGAGTTAAAGAGAGATGGGAAGCCAGTCAGTTGGCACACTTTTCATATGGAGAGGGATGTGGTAAGCTACTAGCGTGGAAAGCCAAGAAAGATCTTACACGGAATCAAATTAAGGAGATTAAGAAACCAGGGACAGATCAAGTTATTACAGAAAATAAACAGATTGTAGAAGCGTTTCAGCAATACTTTGCAGATGTTTATACAGAGGACGTCTGTCCAGATAAGGTTGAGATTGAGTCCTGGTTGCCTCTAATACAACCGCTCGCAGATGAGGATATGTTGGAATTAAATAAGGAAATAACTCAGGAAGAGCTGATGAAAGTTATCAAGGAAGGCAAAAGAGGGAAAGCCCCTGGACCAGACGGTCTACCTGTAGAAGTATACAAAGCTTTAGGAAATACGGTGGTCCCCACTTTGTGTCATTTGTATAACAAAATTTTTAGGGGAGAAGTGGCAATCCCAAGCTCATGGAATGAAGCTAATATTGTTTTAATACTTAAACCAGGGAAATCTCCAAAAAGCATGGATGCGTACAGGCCGATTTCACTTTTAAATTGTGATTACAAATTCTTTTCCAAAATCCTAGCTGATAGGCTTGGTAAAATCATTCATAAACTGATTCATGAAGATCAAAGAGGTTTTATTAAGAGGAGATACTTAAAAGATCTTACTTTTTCATTGATAGGTATGATAGATTTAGCCTCTAAATATGAATACCCCTTGGCAGTGATTGCGTTAGATGCTGCCAAGGCTTTTGATCGAGTCAATTTTGTATATTTAAAAACTCTTTTGCACCATCTTAATTTAGGAGATAAGTTCACACAATCTATTTTTTCTTTGTACTGTGCACCCACATCAAGAGTACTGGTAAACGGAACCCTTACGCTTCCTATTAGAGTAATGCGGGGCACCCGACAAGGATGCCCCTTATCACCGCTGCTCTTCAATATATATATAGAGCCTCTTGCATGCAAAATTAGAGCTTCAGTAGAGATCCCCCCTTTGCTGTGATGGATTGGTCCAAGAAACTTGGGCTATATGCGGACGATATTATTGTTTATTCCACTAATTTAGTTGGAACTTTGGAAAATTTAGTGAATACGACAAAGGAGTTTGGTAAGATTTCTGGATATCAGTTAAATCAAGATAAAACTGAAATAATGACTTGGAATCTTAACACTGAAGGTGTAAAAATAACAAAAGAAATGAGGTATTTGGGAGTTAGGATTACTCAGAAAATTGAAGATTTGGCAAAAACTAATTTTGATAGGGTGAAGGAAGAGGTTAGTGACACGTTAAAAGGCTGGATGAATTTACCCCTGTCAATATATGGAAGATCCAATCTTGTAAAAATGGTGATTGTACCTAAGATTACTTTTTTGTTTGAGACTATTCCGCTAGGCTTTAAAAAGGAATGGCTGGCGAAGCTACAAAGCATGATAACATCGTTTATCTGGGCGTCAAAAACCTCCCGAATCTCATGGAAGAAAATAAGGAGGAAAGTTGAAAAAGGAGGATTGGCGGCTTCAGACATACGAATATATGCATGGGCTTTTTGTTTAAAAAACTGCAGGATGTTGTTGGGTACCCCTGCTAGTTCTCAGATCGGAGGTCTTTTTGCGATAATGCTGAAGAGATCAGGTCATCATGAGTTTGGTTTTTTGTATAAGTTTGGAGACCCTAAGTTTTCAAAAAGGTGAAACTCAAGATTTTGAGAGACTTGGCTGAGATATGGTATAAGATCAGGAAATTATCTAAACTTTCGTATTTCAGCCATAGTGCCCCAATATGGGATTCTCCTGGAGCCCCCTCTTGGACAAGAGATGTGCTTGCTTTAAATTTGAAAAAGGAACCTGATTTGCAAAGGTGGAAGGACTTGTTTCAAGACGGCAATTTAATTCCTTGGGGTATTTGCCAGCAAAAGTGGGGCTCAGTTTTTTCAAAATATAAATACTTGCAGATTCAAAGCTGGGCAAGCCACTTGGAAGCAGAGATTGGAGTGGAAAATGAGTTTGAGTCAAAGTTGGAGACGGGGGCATTCGAGAAGGAAGTAGCATTCTGGTATTGGCAAATACTAGATATGGAGGATGGAACATTTGATTTACCAGAGACCCTGTGGAAGGAAAGCTTGCCAAGGATCGCGACAGAAGACCAATGGCAAGTAACTATGTGCATGCTATATAGAATTGTTAAACCGGCAAACCTAAGGCGAAATCTTTTGTTTACTATCCACAGGGCATACTGGTCTCCATACAGGCTCTCTAAATTTAAAGATGGAGGGATTGTTGGATGTCCAAAATGTGAAGCTCCAAATGTTGATGACCTACACATGTTTGTGTCTTGCACAATTATCAAGAAATTCTGGTTTGATGTGAGTAATTCTCTCTCCAAATCTTTGAACCAACCCATTGAGGTAAGCCCTGAATTAATTATTACTGGGAGAATTGATTTACAAAATAGATTTTTGAATAATAATGTCAGACTTATTTTTTATGCTATGTTGTTGGCACGTCGAGAGATATGTAAACTGTGGGTATCACCACTTAGCCCCACTTTATTAGATTGGGTTTTAGCTATGAGGTACATGGCTAAGCTTGATATGTTAGACCGATCTAAAAGAAATAGAGGATTTTGGATACCCTTCCTGCTAAATTTTGGTTAAAGTTAAGTTTATGTTAAAGTCCAATGATTAAGCCCGTGCCTGTCTCGCTGGTATTTGAACTATCCCAGGACAATAAAGAGAGTTGGTGGAAGACACACATCTTGGGTCAGGGGGGGAAGAAGGATAGTTTACAGAAAGGCCAGGCCCAAAATATGTGTTGTCTACGCCCCATCACTCTAAATCCAGCATAAGAGATAATAACAGCCCAGTGGTGGATTAGAGAGAATAATGGGCGGCAAGACGGCAAATGAGGATAATAAAAAAAAAAAAAAAAAAAAAAAATATTGAGGTAAACTTGGAGCATATTCTCTTCTTAACCTGTTATACTCCTTCACACAATTTAGATCTGCACTAATCTTTGTCTCATCAAAATCAATTAGATAAAGTCCAGATAAAGTTCTAACTCGAGATAAAGCAACAAAGGCCATACCCTCTTTGAACACAGTGCTTCCAATATTTACCAACGCACTATCTACACTTAAACCTTGAGATTTGTGAATAGTCACTGCATATGCCAAACAAATAGGAAATTGTTTATGACGGACATATAAGACTTTCACAAGCAAAAATCGAGTTGAACAACGACTGAATTGTTGAACTTCCTCAATTCCATCAAATTTGATTCTTAAAAATTCAATCTCATCTCTATTTGGGTAATTCACAAAACCAACAACATTACCCATTGCTCCATTCACCAAATCTCTTTCCACATGTAAATTTCTCCGTAAAATAATCCGACAATTTAAACATACATACAGATTCTTTTCTAAGCCAGCAGTAGTTTTAGATATAGATTTCTGTAGAGAATTCAATTTTAACTTCAACTTTTCTTACAAAATATTAGTACTTCCTACATGCTCTATTCTATCTTTAGCTTCCAGTTTCTTAATTTCTTGATTTTCTAACTTCAACATTTTTTCATTGAACATTGAACATTCTTGTAGAGTTGGCACCAAGCATATACTGACTTATCTTCTGCCTCTTTAGTATATATTTTCTCTGCCACATTATTTTCATTGGGAAACAAATTGGAAAGTAATCGTGTTTGTAAAGTTTCTTTCGCATGTTCAGTTAGTTTTCCAATTCTTATATCTTGAAGAATATTTCCATATTTAGCATCCTTTGCCTGTTGCATATTTTGAATGAGTTCAGTATATTTGAAATGTGACCATATATTAACATTTCCAATACTTCCCAGACACTTTCTGGTGTCTTCATGTGTAACAGTTTTAAATACAGGTTGTCCTATTACAGGAGTTAGCTGCAGGAGATCTACAAAAACTATGACATGTTTGCCTCCAAATAACACATCATGCTCAGTTTTAAGAATCTGTTGCATTCTTAAATGCACAAAAGCAAGCATTAAATTTGATACCATTATTACCTCATCAATAATGAGAAGTTTCATTTTTTTAAGGACTCTAGAAACTTCACAACAAGCTTCTCCAGATAGCTTGTGATATTGTAATTTATTTTCATGTTCAACTGGCAGCATCAATAAACGATGTAAAGTAATCCCTTTAATATTGTGGGCTGCCAACCCAGTTGGAGCAGTAACAACACAAGAGAGTGATGACTCAGTTCTTTGCTGTAGATATGTGGCAATTCCTTCAATTAGAAAACTTTTACCAGTTCCAGCTTCTCCACTCAAATACAGTCGTACAAGTTGAAATGACATACATGAGCATTCTTTTTTCTCATGACAAAAACCATGCTCAATCTGCTCTGTCACTTCATCATATATTTGTTTTTGCTCAAGATTAAGTTGCTTTTCCAATTCTTCTAAGTTTATTACATCCTCTTGAGCTTGCTCCATTGCTCTTTCCACCTCATCCATGGCATTGGGTGCTTCATTTTGGATAATTGGTTGTCCCAGTGGATCTTGACTCAACAAAGCAGAACTTTGACTATCTTGAGTACTGTCTTTAGCAATCTCCGCTGCAATTGTTGCTTCTTGCTCTATTTCGTCGTTCAACATTTTCAGATAATTACTAAAAACAGGACATTCTATACTATTTTTAGATGCGTTGAATGAATCTTCATAACTATCAAAGTCACCAAGTAGTTCCTCTTCTGAACGCCATGGTTTAAACAGTTGCAAAAGAGCTAAATAGTAAAATTCTCTTTTGTCAGGAGTTTCGCAACTCAGTTTTCGGTGATTAATCAAATGTCCTTTTCTTTGTTTCACCAGACATCCTTCATGTCCAATCACAGCGTATACACCTTTATCGATATTCTCTGTAATATTCTTTTTAAAAGTGTAGTTTTGTAGTATTTCATACAGACAAATGTTTTCAAGCAGATTACTTCTATTTGGATAGTATGTATCCAACATGTTTGTCTTCAGAATGTCTGTACTGTTTGGTTCTTTCTCTGCCAAATATTCAATTTCTTGAACAGGTTTCAAAACTCGGTTTCGTGTTCCTGCAAGACCTAAACTCACCCACAGGATTGTTCTAGATTTCGCATAAAGACTTGCTGATGAAAATCGATCACAACATTCATATGCTCCAATTTCTCGATGAGATAACATCTTCAAACTTTAGGTATACAATTACTTACTTAGGCTCTTTTCATGAGAAATGTCTTCCCACATATCCTTTAGTTCCGTCTTTTCAGATTTGGTGATGTAAGACGTTACATATCGAGCCACAGCAATAGAGTTGTCTGCAACATATTGAATATCCATGTTAGCATTCCACATGGACAAAATGACAGGGTTATAGTCATTTATGTATTTGGACTCTTCACTTCTTCTAAATTGTAGGTATTTTGGGGTGATCTTCTTGGGATAGTATGTCGCAAAGATGACATAAAATTGTTGACTCTTCCTTTTGAAATTACTGGTCGTGGAAATCCAAAACGACATTTGGTATATAATTTATCCCTTGATTTGAATTTTCGCCGACAATATTTTCCACAACGATGGCTTTGAAATCGTAACACTTTTCCTCTTAAGTCCTTATCAGTTGTACTTTTAGGTATCTCACTTGTTGCATATTCTTCAATGAAAGACAGTACAGTGTCATCTGAGTCTGTTCCAAATTTGGGAGCATCCTTGATCCATAATAGCATATGAATATGAGGAGCACCTCTCGCTTGATACACTTTTCTCCAAAAGAAATCCAGAACTTCGCCAAGAGGAGGTTTTTGGTTTGTTTGTAATAAAAGACATCATAGCTTCAAATCTATGATTAAAATATCTGCAAACATTAACCGGATCCAAAGAACACAGTTCTCCAGGTGTCTTGTACTCTAAATTTTCTATATTTGCATTCGCCTCCCGAAGAAATTCAAGTAAATCATCCCAAGCATACTCAGCACAGCTTAGAGTTAAAAACCACGTAGGTGCTCCTAAATTTCTTAGCATGCATTTCAAGTCTCCATGACGACGGTACCAATGCTCATTAATATCACGCTGACATGCCATTAGATTAACTAGGTGAGAATCCAAAACAGTGTCTTTCTGTTGCACTTTATCCATAAATTCCATTGCTGAAACATTTTGCAGATGCACTCCACTTTTTAGGATATGGTTCACTGCATAAGAAAGTCCAGATAAGTCACTCTCAAACAGAAGATGAAACAAATATAGAATACATTGACAAAATCTCGGGTCTTCTGCATATAATCTTGTGGAATCTGCATAGGTCGGTCATCATATCGTGCACCTTGACCTGTTGGAAATAACTGTGGAAAACAATGAGCTTCCAAGCTTTCTTCCCATTCACTTATAGGACTTCCTTTTGCTTTTTTCATCTGAAATAATTCAATAGCATTCCCCATTGCTTCTTTGGAATGCAGTGAATGAACACTGTAATGTTCATAAATTTCTTCACTTCTGGACAGATCCACTTTTTCAATTTGTCCAACAGACAAATCATTATCCTCTTCTTCACTTATTTCCTCTTCTTCTACGTATACATTTTTATAGAATTTATTGTTTTTGACCAAATACAGCGTTGCCTTTATGACTTCTCTACTGACATATAACATAGAAATTATAAACATTGGTTTACTTTATATGTAAAATAAAGACAAAGCAACAGTCTCTGAAAAGAGTAGGAAATCATGTAGTGAATGCTGTTTCTGACTTTATGACAGTGCATAGCTGTGTCAACATTATAGACGTATTTGCTGATAATAATTTTTCAGGCTTAAGAACAGTACACTGATTTTCAGGCGCTGTAGGTGATCATAGTGCAATTAATATTTCTGACTATAATCTCTAACACACTTCATCAAAACATTTATTCTCATTTTCATTAAGCAGATCAACGATCAATAGTACAAGAAGACTGACTCGAAAAAAGTTTTATTATAAATTATAAATGTATTCATTTAACAATTCATATTCTAATAACACTTGCAACATAACTTCATCAGGTATTTCATCTCCTTCATATTCAAAATTCTCATCTTCCCCTTCCAAATCTTCAACCATTTCTAAAAAAGCACTGTCCAAAGTCTCATCCATGAAATCCTCATTTCCACTTTCAGTTTCCTCTTCAATAACTCCATCAATCAGTTCCTCTATTAAATCACTTGCGATTTCAAAATGCAAATCAACGTTTTCTTGATAGTTTTCCATTATATCAAATAGATTTTGTTGATGTTCCTTCCAAAAAAATATGAAGACTAAATTATATCTTTTTCATGAATAGATAACTAAAAACTACCTTTACTAATTTTTTAAGTACATACATTACCATACTTTGAAACACATTAACTACATAGATTAAGGTACCACTTTCCTCTTCTTTGAAAACAGACTCACACTGTGATCCTAGACACTTAACAGTATCTCTTATAATTTATTTAAATAATTACTGCAGTCAAAAGAGATCTTACTGTGAGTTTTGTTCATAGGTTTTCTGGACTGTAGAACTGTTGAAAGACTTTATAATTTATTTCTAGGGATGGATTTTCTGAGTTTACCACTATAAACTGGTATTCAAACTGTATACAGACTGAAGGTGGGACTCACAATGTACAAATGAAAATTCACTAAACAGATTACTACTTGCCACAGAGACAGTTGCTTTTGCCTTTCAACAGCACACTCAGCATCTAAATTCCACAGCATGTACAAAATTTCATGCTAAGCATGAGCAACCATATCATAATAGACCTCTGCAAATGCATATAAAAGTATGCAGACAGATGGTACTGGCAAAGATATAGAGAGATGGTGCCCAACACACCAACAGCCATATCATAATACGCCTCTGCAAATACAGAAGAAGGAGTGCAGACAGATGGTACAGCATGAGTTAGAGAGATAATGCAGATTTAGCAAGAATTAATGCACGCAGACAGTAAACTGTTACCGTCAGAGGATAGATGAAGCAGAACTGCAAAGAAAAGAACACATGGACCAGTCTCATAAAAAGATGGTGCCGAGAGACAGTAAAATAGTATGACAACATACATAAGTAGTGCAAGCAGATACAGACATGATACACATAAAAGATAAAATGGTACAATCGAAGAGAAATAGTGCAAACATTCTGAGAAATTGTGCTTATTATTTTAATCTGCACAAAAATAGATCCCCTTTACAAATTAGCAACTCACCTTTATAAATGGTTTTGAAGGTTCAAAACTCTATCAATTACAGAGCAGATTCTTGGATTTCAGCAGCAAACACTAAAAAAACAAAAAAAACAAATTTTATTACCATATTACACACATCTTTATTACACAACATAGAGCCTTTGTGGCAAATAACAAGCCTAACAGACATGTTCCCTAAGATTCTCTAGCAATAGATATCCTAAAGCCTAACTAACCTCAAGAAATGATTTTTAAACACATCAAATAACCAAATTATTCACCCAGATTTATTTAAAGTCAAGCTTCACTTACAGTGTGATCTTACACACATGTCCAGGATGCTACATGCAATCTTTATGATATGTACTGCTAGAGAATCTTACGCAGCATGTCTGTTAGGCGTCTTACTTGCCAAAAGGAATCACCATGGATCACTAAGATCACACTGTGAGTTAATCTTGTTTTTAAATGATTTTGGGTGAATAATTTCCTTATTAGATTTATATTTAGATTCTGCTAATTACGGTGATTTGCTTTGTTTCCAACATTTTGACAATCACTACTTGCACAAAACTAATGACAGAGGTGGAGAGAGAGGGAGGGCAGGAGGGAGACGCAGGGCAGGAGGGAGAGGGAGAGCAGGAGGGAGAGAGAGGGCAGGAGGGAGAGGGAGATACAGAGAGAGAGCAGGAGTGAAAGACACAGATGGAGAGGGAGAAAGAGGACAGGAGGCAGAGAGAGGGCAGGAGAGAGAGGGAGGGCACAAGGAAGAGAGAGATGAAGATGGAAAGGGAGTGAGAGGGTAGGAGGGACAGAGAGGGCAGGAGGGAGACAAAGGGCAGGAGGGAGAGGGACAGAGAGGGCAGCTGAGAAACAGGAAAGGGAGGAGAGAGAGGGCAGGAGGGAGGGAGAGATGGATAAGCAGAGCAGGAGGGAGAGAGAGATGGAGAGGGGGAGGGAGGGTAGGAAGGAGAGAGAGAGAGGGCAGCATGGAGACAGGGCAGGAGAGAGATTGAGGGCAGGAGGCAGTGAGAGATGGAAAGGGAGTGCAGGAAGGAGAGAGAGATGAGAAGGGAGAAGGAGGGCAAGAGGGTGAGACGGGCCAGAAGGGAGAGGGAGGGCAGGAGGGAGAGAGAGAGCAGGAAGAAGGGCAGCAGGGAGATGGAGGGCAGAAGGGACAGTAAGGGCAGGAGAAAGAGGGAGGGAGGGAGAGCGAGGGCAGGATAGAGAGGGAGTGCATGAGGGAGAGGAAGGGTAGGAATCAGAGGGTAGGCAGGATGGAGAGGAAGTGCACGATAGACAGAGATAGAAAGGGCGAGCAGGAGAGAGATATGGAAAGGGAGGGCAGGAGGAAGAGAGAGATGGACAGGGAGGGAAGGAGGGACACAGATGTATGTATGCTGGGTCTAGCAGCTCAGTGGATGAAGGCATCTGCTGCAAGAACCTATGTACAACCTTATGGTCACAAGTGTTTGTTTTGCTTTAGCCCCACCCCTTTCCTCTCTGACCCCGCACCCACCAGTGCGGCCCTCGGCCACAAACCACACTGGAAATTTGGCCCCCGAGACAAACTTGGGGTGTAGCCTTGAAAACTAACCGACGAGATTCACTTAAATGATTTCATAAAGGGCCCAGCTAATGGTAGATCTAAAAGGCAGTTGTGGACAACAGCATTATTACCCTTTCCTCTGGAATTTACGCATTTGATAATATTTTTCATCTGTTGTTGAAATAGTACATCATGAAGTATCTGTTTTATACCATGGTTATGCAGTTTGCATGGACCTTGCAGACGCTGAAGCATGGAAAAGTGCCTTGGACCTATGCAGGGCTTTAAGTAGGATAAAAAAAATCTGGGGGGTCTCTCAAAGGGGCGTGACCAATGTAATCTGGGCCGTGGCTTAAAACTCGTAAACCAAAAATCTGTGCTTAGCATAGTGTGCTGCCCGACTTGTATTTTGCTATTTGTGTCTTTGCATCTAAATATGATACAACAAGTAACATCACACCTACAACAAGTGAGGACTATTGGCTTTGACAATGATTGGTAGTTGCAAAAGTTAAATAAACAGAAACTTTGGCCTGTCGATAATGTTCAGAAAGCTTCCACTTACAGTCCTGGTAACGCCACAACAATATTGATGTACCTGAGTCTTAGAAAGAGAAGTAAAATCCACACAGAAAATGACTCTCTTTAAAGGATTTCCCTTCCCTTACAATGCTCACCTAGCATGACCTCATGCCGTCACTTCTCCACTAGTGAGAATTGAGCAGTGTCAGCAGCGTCAGCAGTGCACATAATCACATAGTCTCTGAACGGGTCTGTATCGGGCTCTGTTTTATGCCCTGGCACTTTTTCTCGAACTGCAGCAACAGCAGGCTGTCACTGCAGTCCGGGAAAAAAAGACAGTCTGCCTGTGCCAGGGCTCAAAACAGAGCCCGATATAGACCCGTTTCGAGCCTGCCTTAAAAAAACTGCAGGTGCTCAGACCCGAAGAGACCCGGACAACCTAAAGCCCTGAAACTATGTTAATGTCTCCTCTCTCTTTGCACCCTTAAATTTGACTGACAAACAACCTTTGCTTTCCATGAGACATGCTTCTTTTTCGATGTTCCACATTCAACGCCTAGAGACTTTGCACTTTTTAGTAGCAGAAGCCACAGCTGGAACGTGGCTAATCCACGAATTAATTACTCTACCTTTCGCGCTTTTTCAGTTTTGAAATTCCATAAAGTATTTTGACATACGCAGATACGAGCGGCTCAGTACCTCCTACTTGCATAAACCCTAGTCGCTTTCACTTATAGATGCCTTAGGGACGGGAAAGAAATATATCTGAATAGAGATGAATGTACAGAAACACGGGATCACTCGTTGATGTGTATGCACATCCAATTGCATGGGTCATGAAACCAGAACCGCTCTAATGTAGCATGTGTTTTGAAAGGTACACCGGTGCCTGCTATAATCCCGACTTTTACCTTATTGGTTAACAGGAGTTATTTACTTTTAAACAATGAGGATTGCTATGAGTTATTGAACGACACAGCTTACGTTATAATAGTCACTCAGCATATGCTTTCCTGTAAGAATGTACTTTATCCATCCCCGCATGGGAACCTTGATGTTTCCATCTGGCCGCGAATTCCGGCCTTGAATTCAGAGTTCAATAACATGAGCTGAACAAGAGCCTTATTGTCACAAAAACAAGTTCCCCTGACATCTGCTCGCAAACATTTCTCCTTCACTTAGCTAACACTCGCACAGAAGTGCATGCCTTATTAAATAGTGACCTTCCTTTACAATTTGGTGAGCTGATTCACACAATCTTTAACGCATGCTCCACTTCGGGGCTGGCTAATTTTTTTTTAAAGTAGTGAGCAATGCTTATCAGTCTTGTGTCCGCTCCGCATTGCTTTTGATTTGCTTAGCATTTCAATTGTGCCCGTGTGTTAACTCGCATTGCCCACAGCGTCCTATTGCCTTGTTGTTGTTGCATCCATTTTGTTGTGCCTGCAGCCCGCCCCTCCCCCTACGCTCCCGCCTCCCAGCTCCCCCTCCCACGCTCCGCCCCCCTCCACTTCTCCATTTATGTCAGATGCACCCACGCGAAGCGTTTACGCGCAGCGACCGCGCCCTAGTCGCGCCGAAGGTGCGCCAAAGGTAAGCCCGTCTACGCCTGTCCGCGCCTGGACCACGCCCAGTGCCTGTCCCCCTGGTCCCCACCACTCCCAACTCCCTAGAATCACATATGCTGCCGCAACTCTCCTCGCCCTCAACCCCGGACGCGCATCACATTGCTGCGAAGCCTCCCCAGGACGTACCCACGGCCCATTCGCCTGCCTCTCCTGCAAGTTCAACTGTCTCAGGACCCTCACCAAACCTACGTCCTCCACACACAGCTCCGAACCCAACGGCCTGAAGTGCATCCTACTGAACACCCGCTCGATCCACAGACATGCAACAGAATTCTGGGACCTAATCGACACTGAATCACCTGACATCGCCTTCCTTACTGAAACATGGATGAACACATCTTCTGCTCCCGACATCGCCATAGCCATACCGGACGCTTACAAGATTATTCGAAAAGATCGCATCGATCAAACAGGAGGAGGCATCGCCATCGTCCACAGAAACACCATCAAAATCACAACCAGCTCCAACGACAATCTTACAACCGCCGAACATCTCCACTTCCAGATACACACCGACCCCAGAACTACCCTTAGAGGCACCCTCATTTACAGGCCTCCAGGCACCCACACTCAATTCAGCGATGACATCTCGGACTTCGTCAGCCCGCACGCCCTCGCCTCCAAAAACTACATTCTTCTAGGAGACCTCAACTACCACCTTGAAAACACACTCGACAGCAACACCACCACCCTTCTGGACAACCTGGCCAACCTCGGACTCAAACAAATTGTAGACACCCCCACCCATGTAGCAGGACACACGCTTGACCCTATCTTCACCTCCAGCAAACACATCTCCTTCGATCGCACCAGAGCTCTCCACTGGACGAACCACAGTTGTGTTCACTTCAGCTACAAAACCACCCTGACCGCAACCGCCCACAACCTATTCCTCGAAGAAACTGGAACAAAATCACCTCCAAACAACTCCTCACATCACTCAACCAAAACCCTCCCACCCTCTCATCGGACCCAAACCAAGCGGCCACCAATCTCAAGCAATGGATCACCCACAGTGCTGACGAATTAGCTCCCCTGAAAAAGCACCAAATCAAATCAGCCAGCAAAAAGGCTCCCTGGTTCAATGATGACCTTAAAATATCCAAGAAACTATGCCGTACCCTGGAGAATACATGGAGAAAAAACCCAACCACCGACAACATGTCCACCCTCAAGGCAGCCACCCGTAAACATCACCAACTGATTCGATCCGCCAAGAAATCAGCATTCAAGGATCGTCTCGAAAACAACACCCATAACAGCAAGGAACTCTTCAATATCGTCAAAGAATTCACCAACCCCACCGCAGCATCCAACGACATCACTCCCTCCCAAGACCTCTGCGACGCGCTATCCTCCTTCTTCTACAACAAAATTGCCGACATCCACAACAGCTTCAAGAACTCTCCCAGCGATCAACCCGCCCCACCTCCTCCAGATCCTACTCCTCCTACTAACAACCTCAATGCCTGGAAACCAATCACCACTGAAGACACCATTCGCCTCATGAACTCAATCCACTCTGGCTCGCCTACCAACCCCTGCCCCCACCACATCTTCAACAAAGCTGACTCCATCATCGCACCCCAACTCCGCGATGTCATCAACTGCTCTTTCAACTCTGCCACCTTTCCAGAAAGCTGGAAACACGCCGAACTCAGCGCCCTTCTGAAAAAACCCACAGCGGACCCCTCAGAACTGAAAAACTACCGACCCATATCCCTCCTCCCATTCCCGGCCAAAGTCATCGAGAAAGCCGTCAACAACCAGCTCGCAGCCTTCCTTGAATTCAACAACTCCCTTGATCCATCTCAATCCGGGTTTCGAGCCAAACACAGCACCGAAACAGCCCTCATTGCAGCGACCGACGACATCCGATCACTCCTGGACAACGGTGAAACAGTGGCCCTCATCCTACTCGACCTTTCCGCCGCTTTCGACACAGTCTGCCACAGCACTCTTATACAACGCCTCAGCAACATCGGCATACAAGGAAAAGCCTTGGACTGGATCACCTCATTCCTCAATGGGAGAACTCAAAGAGTCCGACTTCCCCCATTCTACTCAGAGGCCACCGAAGTCATCTGCGGTGTACCTCAAGGATCCTCACTCAGTCCCACCCTCTTCAAAGTCTACATGAGTCCTCTCGCCTCCATCGCGCGTCAACACAACCTCAACATCATCTCTTACGCCGATGACACCCAGCTAATCCTTTCCCTCACCAAAGACCCCAACACAGCCAAAACCAATATTCACGAAGGCAGGAAAGAAGTAGCCGAATGGATGAAACAGAGCCGCCTAAAACTCAACTCAGACAAACGGAGGTGCTCATCCTAGGAACCTCCCCCTCAGCTTGGGACGACTCTTGGTGGCCTTCCGCTCTAGGCTCAGCACCCACTCCCACAGACCACGCACGCAACCTGGGCTTCATCCTGGACTCCTCTCTCTCGATGTCCAGACAAGTCAACGCCATCTCGTCCTCCTGCTTCAACGTCCTTCGCATTCTCAAAAAGACCTTCCGCTGGATCCCCCTCGAGACAAGAAAGACTGTCACCCATGCTCTGGTCACGAGTCGACTGGACTATGGTAACACACTTTACGCCGGAATCACAACAAAATTACAGAAAAAACTCCAGCGCATCCAAAACACGTCAGCGAGACTCATATTAGACCTCCCGCGCCAAGATCACATCTCCGGACATCTAAAAGACCTCCCTTGGCTCCCCATCAACAAAAGAATTACTTTCCGCCTTCTCACCCATGCACACAAGGCCCCCTACAATCTAGGACCCGAATCCCTCAACACTCGACTGTCCTTCTACAAACCCACCCGCCAACTAAGATCGTCCAATCAAGCCCTCGCCGCAGTCCCAAGCATCCGGATATCCACCATGGCAGATCCTTCTCCTTCCTGGCTGCCAAGACCTGGAACTCACTCCCCACCCACCTCCGCCTTACTCAGAACCACATCTCCTTCAGAAAAGAACTGAAAACCTGTTTATTCGACAAATAATGAACCCCTTCCCCAAGCACCTTGAGACCCTCTGGGTGAGCAGTGCGCTATACAAATGCCCGAACTTGAACTTGAACTTCTTTGCCAAAAATATTTGGAGTCATTCCTGCTTTCCATATTCTCCGGTCTATTTCGTGGACTTCCTGTTTTGCTGGCACTGGCTGCTGATTTTTTATTACTATTTTGTTTATTACAAAATGGATGTCCGTCCTGTCTTCGCAAACGAGCTGGAGCAGTTAGGACTGTTTCGCCACAGGATGCTTGAGTACTACGGTTTCCTGCCACTCGCCACTTTGAGTGCATCATATGGATTATCATTTGGATTTGCCTATTTCACCTGTGTGCAGCCTGTATTTCATTGCCTAAGCTGTGATTTCATGTGGGCCCTGGACTTATGTCTCTGCAACTTGGTATCGCCTGAAGTGGATTACAATAATCTCATGAGTCCTTTAATTGATCATGAATTGCTTTGTTCTGATGGAGGGATTATGGCCTTTGCAGTGATACATGGAGTTCTGGGTCGTTGGAATATATTTGCAGCGGCGCAAGATTTCTTGGCACACAGCTTCATTGAAAACCCACCGAGTTGTCCTCTGATGGTACTAGAGGCTCCGGTCATTGAAGAGCATGTATATTCTTTTACTCTATTGAATTGGATGGCTGAGTTGTTCTCGGATGATAACAGTGACTTCCTTTTAGAAGAGGTTGCTGCTTATTTCGCCTACTCAGTTTTAGGCTGACTCTTATTGAAGCCATTGATGTCATAATTTTTTTTTCTCTCAATATTTTTCCGAGCTTTTACGGACTTTTTTTTATATAAACAGAACTATTGGTTTAACTAACAGTGGACATTACAAGTTCGTGCTGGTGAGATTTTAGATTTTTATGTGGACAACATTTTTTTTCCTCACCTACTCGAGTTCGAACTGAGCATTTTATTGAACTCTGATTTGAACAATTGAGTTGCTTATCTTATCTTATCTTATCTGATACTTGCTCGGAGCAAGGCAGGGTAATATATGGATAGATGTGCCCTGATTACTGTGTTAAGTTAGCATAAGCTTTTTATGAGTTTAAACGCCATTTTTCCTTTCAGCTGCTTTTTTGCGCACAACACACATCTGCTGCTTTACTTTTCAGCCTAGTGAAATGTTTTCGGTTCATACGAGAATACTATGTTGTTACACTGATATCAGCGTTGCATGGCGAGCTGTATCTGTACAGTGAGTGCTGAAACCTTAAAAGATATCTCAATAAAGTAGTTGTTATGAGCACTGATCTTCGAACGTCCCTACAGATAACATACATGCAGCTGTAGCCAAGTTCTGGCTTTTGGCGCGTTTTATATTGCCTTGCACAAGAGCATAACACACACTTGATGGTGCTTCGCATGCAGAGAGCTGGTTGCTAATGATGTGATCCCTAACCACTAGGATTTTGAGTTATGGTCGCTCTACTTAAACTCAAAAGAGACCTTCTTAGATATAATATAATACACTAGCTAGGGAGGGTGAGAAATAAGTTTTGTTAAACCCTATTCGTTTTGCATCATACTATGCTTGCACTGTTTGTGTTCTGTGGACTAGTGACTATGCCGATTACTTTGTTTCTTATAATATGTTTGCTTGTATTAGCTAACATACTGCGCTTGAGAGCACTGCATTAGTGAATAAACATTTCAAATATGCATGTTTCCTCTTTTACTCCTTATTCTGGACTGAAATTATTGTATACTGAAAGAGTATTCATGTGTTCCACGTAACCTGAGGTGTACTAAGTTCATGTTCTGGTTTGTCTACCTGGGGTACTCATAGTACAGCCCTCGGGCCGGTGAGGATCCGGCAAGCCTTCCTTGGCGGCCCGCGGACCTTCCAGACAATCGTACCTCTGCTAAAAAAATAATTGTTTAGTGTTACCAAACACCGCCGCAGCTGCGCTTGACTCAGACTAATAATCACTGCTCCTTGGCCCCCACAGAGCAGAGGCTTTGTCGTATTTCAC
This sequence comes from Lissotriton vulgaris, assembly GCF_964263255.1. Classification (NCBI taxonomy): domain Eukaryota; kingdom Metazoa; phylum Chordata; class Amphibia; order Caudata; family Salamandridae; genus Lissotriton; species Lissotriton vulgaris. Next base: position 790,179,569 of record NC_141694.1, on the reverse strand, counting down.
TTCTTACCGCCCCTGCATCTCCACTCTGACAAGCACTTCTCCCCCGGCCACCACAGAGCAGAGTGGACATGCAGGGACACTAAGACGTGAAATACAACAAACGACAAACTCTCTGCTCTGTGGAGCCGAGCGAGCGGTAATTGTCAGAGTGGAGATTCAGTGGCGCTTGAACAAACCTTCAAAATTATGTCAATGGTCTTTGAAAGACCTGCCAAATACTTTGTTGCGGCTGTCTGTGTGTGCCCACAGTGGAAACTGTCTCAGCCCGGACTGAAGGCAGACACAGACAAACACACACACAGTGAGATAACAGAGGAGGATGGAGACGGAGGGCCCCCGAGAGAAACTTTATGAGTACCGTAAGCATTGGCAGTTTGGCATTTTATGATGACTAATAAGTCACTGATTGCTACTCTGGTGGAGGATTTTTGAATACTAAGGTGAGTTTTGGGACATCGTAAATCACTGAGGTTCCATGCCTCTATGCACAGTTCTGTCTAAGCACAGAATCCCTGCGACAGTCTGTTAGACCTCTTACTTGCCAAAAGGAATCACCATGTATCTTTTGACAACGACGAGGCCTAACAAACATGCTGTCTGTCAGTCAGTCAGTCAAAAATACTTTTATTTGATCTCGTTAAAAATCATAAAAGAATGGAGAAAATTCAATGATACAAACATGTTAAAAAAAAACAAAGTTACTTAATTGGATAAAATGTTGAGGGTTAAAAAGGAGCTAACAGAAAAGAAATGAAAACACAATGCTGTCATGACCTGAATAATCACCCATAGAGAATGCATTAAGTAAAACTTTCATGTTAAAAGAAGTTTTGAACAGAGAGAGGCGGTGCTGTACACCAGGGGCCCAGAATTTGTGTTAATGCAGGAGAAGAACAAGGGTCCAAGTGGTCTAAACTGAACCACTCCAGTTCATTCTTGTTTGTTGTCTAATTCTTTGGCTGCCATTTTCCAAAGCATAATGGCTTTGCAAGAAAGTTCAATGGAGTGGCCTCCAAGACAATGTATGACTGCCGCTCTGCATGTCCGTAGCTGATTTTTTATCAGCAACTTGCGGAGGACCCTTTTCCGAATTTCTAGTAGTGTAGGGCAGATGCATAGTAGATGTAAGAGACTCTCTTCTCCTTGTCCACACAGCCGGCATTCTTTTGTTGACCATACTTGTTTCCATTTTGGGGTTAGGTCCTTCGTAGGGAATGACCCCAGCCGTAGCATGGTCAGATAGTGTTTTTTATGTTGTGAAAAATGGTCTAACAAGTATGGTTGTGGTTTGAGCGACTGGTAAGAACTAATCACAGCCCAAGCGTGTTTTTTCTTTGAGAATGCAGTTTTATCCATTAGCTGTGAAATTTGTTTGGTTGCGCTGTTTACTGCCTTTTTGAAGCCAGAAAAAGGGGTGTTTGTATGCCATGCCTCTTCGAGGTGTAAGTCCTTGAGTGAACCTTTTAGGACCGTGACGATGGAATTATTTAACATCGCTTGCTTTTCGATTTCTTCCCAGCAGGAGTGGGCTAATGTGTTATCTTCTGCTTGCCTCATCCGCCAGTGGTATTTAATGACCGCCCCTTGTCTGGCTGGTTTCTGGTTTTTTAGCCCGTATTCCAGTCGAATCTGGGCTTGAGAAATGTGCTGGGGGATTAAGAACAACCTCTTGAAAAAGCTTGATTGGGCTTGATTAAGGGCGGCTGCGTCTATTGTATGCATTATTTCTGACCCGTATGATATGGTTGGTACAAATTTGGCTGCAATTACCTTCAACACATGGCCTGTTGAGCTGCCTTTTAATTTCCTATGTAAAGTTTTAAAGGCATAGAGAAGTTGTTTTGCTTTCGTTATCACTTGATTCAGCTGGTGTTTGAAGTTAAGGTTTTGGTCAAGTTGAAACCCTAGATATTTGTAAGATTCCACCTGGGTTATTGGTTTGTCACCCAGGTTCCAGATGAATTTGCCTTTTGACCCTTTTTTATGATGTTTTGAGAAGCACAGCACCTTAGTTTTCTTGCGATTGATTGTTAATTGGGATGCAATGGTGTATGCTCCTAGTTGGGTCATTGATCGTTGAAGGCCTATCGGTGTTTGTGATAGAAGGACGATATCATCTGCGTATTGAAGGCTGGTGATTGGTATTTTGCCCAGTTTTGGGGGGTCGGTTTGGACTTGTTGAAGGTATTTCTCGAGGTCGGCGGTGTAGATGTTAAAGAGGCAGGGGGCCAGCACGCACCCCTGTTTCAGCCCGTTTTTAGTTTGGATCTTACTTGTTATGCTGCACCCGTCTCCTTTTTTAATTTGGACCCATGTATCCGAGTAAAGGTTGATAATTGCCTCCAAAAGTTTTGTTGGTGCACCCAAGCTTTGCATTTTGGCCCATAGCTTTGCCCTCTGTACTTTATCAAATGCTGCTTTAAGGTCAATAAAGCAGGCATAGAGGGAGCGGGATTTGGCCATGGCTTGATTGGCAAGGAGTGTGACCGCAGAGATGTTGGTGAGGGTGCCCATTCCAGGCCCGAATCCTGTTTGTGTGTTTGGCATCAAGTTTGTGTGGCTCACCCAGTCTTCTAACTCTGCCAGCAGGTTGGAGGCGTAAATCTTGGCTTCAACATCGATGAGTGCGATCAATCTATAATTGGCAGGATCTGAACGTGGACCAGATTTATGTATAGGATTAAGGATGCTTCCTCTCCAGGAGTCTGGGATCGTACCTGACAATAGTGCATGTGTGAATAATGGAGTAAGGATGTCGGACCAGAATAAGGGATCATGCCGGAATAATGTGTTAGGCAATCCGTTAGGTCCTGGGGCTCCTTCAGGCCTTAGATTTTTTATGGTTTTAAAGACCCGATCTTGGGAAATCTGCAGAGGTGGTTCTGACAGATCGATTGTAGGTGTGTCATCAACTGAGTCTGCAATGGGGATTTCCTGATTTGTAGCTCCTGAGGGTAGGATGTCATTATATGTTTGCTCGATGTGTGCTTTCCAAGTGTCCTCCATTACGTCAGAGTTGAAGTGCCTGTTCTTGCCGTTCGATAGCTGGTTGATTATATCCCAGATGAGCTTAGAGTCTTTTTGGTTGCTGGCATGGAGGAGTTTTGCCCAGAGTTCTTCTCTGAAGGCTTTCTTGGCTACCTTGGAGTCTCTTTTGAGGTCTTTTCTTGCTTTTGATATTAGTGAGAGAATGTCCTGATTAGATTCTGGGCCTCGAGTTCGCAGATGCCTTAGATGTTTATTCAATTGGTTTTTTTTGTTTCCTTAAACTGGTGGTAAACCACCCTATCCCTTCTGGTCTGCCTGGTTTGCGGCCATTTTTTGAGAAATCTTTGTTTAGGTCTTGAGCAAAGATTTCCCAAGCCTTTATGCATGATGGATTGACTTTAAAACTCTCCGAAAGGGTTATGCATGTGGCCATGATGTCACAGATATTTTCCTTTTTCCAAATTAGGCGTTTCAAATTGTAACATTTTGTGAATTGGGACATCTCCTTGTCTTTTGCAGGGTCGGCCATATTTACGAGTAAAGTGAAGGTTTATGGGTGGTGGTCGCTTTCTGACCTATCTTTTATTTCAAAGTTTGTGATGTGGGGGAGAAGATCTAGGTTTGATAATGAATAGTCAATGATGGAGCACGTTCTCTGCGTTACTCGGGTATATGCTTGGTGGCTCACTGATGTCACTTGTCGGTTTAATACGCCCAATGATCTTTCTTCCAACAGGGAGGCACATCTATTACCATGTGTGTCACATTGTTTGCTAGGTGGAACGTGGCCTGTTGGACTATCTTTCCTTAGATTTTGTAATTTCATGTTGAAATCTCCCGATAAAATTATGTTGGAGTGTGGGTGAGCCAGTTTTAATGTATCCAGTGTTGCTACTAGAGTGTCAATATTCAATCTCTTTTGTTTGGATGATGGGTGGATGTATATATTCAATATTAGTAGGCTACAGAAGGTCGGGGCTGTTAATTTGATACATAGCATCCATGTTGTATCTAAATCTACTTCCGTGGCCTGCCAGGAGATGTGAGTCGAGACATAGATTGAAAGCCCTCCTTTAGCTCTACCATGTTTCGAGTCCTTCTGGGCCGGGTTAAGATATTCTTTGTAACCTACTATTGGTGAAGGATTTGTTTGCCATGTCTCTTGGAGAAGAATTAAATCGTGTTTTTTGAGAAATTCCATGAAGTCCGGATCTTCTAGTTTTGAGCTCAGGCCATTTATTTCCAAGAGCAAATGTTACACCCGTGGTCTGTTATTTTTGCTTTGGAAGGGTCTGTTCATGCTGTGCATTGGCGGGTTCCGGCTGGGTTCTGTTTCCTTTGCCCTATGTGTTTTCCTGCTTCCGGATGAACAAAGGTTATGGTTATTTTCCTCCCGTCTTGATCTTTACCAATTCTTGGGCTTTGGTGTTCTGGGCCTTTCGCACCTCTCAACAAGCTCTCTGATGACTTTAGTTGTTGAAGTGGGGTAGGATAGCGGGCGGGCGTTGGTTTTGTTAGTTCTATACCCCATTTGGCAAATAAAACCTGCTGCTGCCAGATTTGCTCTGATATGGAGTTATCAGTAAAGCTTACTATGGTGATTTCTCGACCGGATGGGTCGGGATTAGGGCTGAATTCAACGCTTTCAAGGTTCTCCGTCTCAATATGACGCAGGGACGGGAGTGCTTTGAGCAGTTTTAGTATTACGCTTCTATTGAGGATGTCATGGGTTCCCCTCGATTCGAAATGAGGGATGAAATGCAGCTTTTTGTAGTAATAGTTATTGCTGTCGGAAAGGACCAGCTCTGTGTGATGGCTTTTTTTAAGTTCATTTCCCTCTGAGGGTTGTCCCGCGGTGGTCGGGCGAGGATTCTGAGTGTTGCATGCGATGTTTAGAGGAGGTATATCATTGTTTGTTGCAGTGGTTGGAACACTGCTTTCCCTGTGAATCCTGTATATTTTGTCGGCGGTGCACCCATCCTTGCTGTCTCCCTCATTGGGCCAAATTACGTCATTTGAGCTGGTTTTAACGGGTTCTAGTGTGACGAATGTGTTGCGTCTGGTAGTTTTTGTTGGGATTTGAGTGGGCTGTGATGTTACGTGCCGATTCTCTACCTTTTCTATGGGTTTGAATATGCTATATACGTTTGCTGCCTGCGAGTGTTCCATTTTTGGTTGCTTTTGAATTGTTGTGTTGGTAGGCTTATTGGTAGATGGGGCTGTGTTGACCACCAGGCTTGCTTTCTCTGTGTTTGTTGTTGGTGTATCGTCTTCACTTTGGGTAACATTTTGCTCCGTTGTGGTACTGATTATGGTTGGTGCATGTCTTGTTTGTTTTCCCTTTCTTGACTTTCTTAGTCGTTTCCTCTCCCGCTTTGATAGTGGAGCTTTAGTAATTGCTTCTTTTGCGAGTGGGTTGTTGCAAAGATCAACTGATGGGCTGATCGAGACGGCTACATTTTCAGAAACGGTTTTTAACTGTAATGTTTTTGTGCTTTCGGGTGTTAGAGCGCTGTTGAGCCCCCCTGCTTTTACATTGTGCTCTTTTGGGGGACTTGGGTAAACCTGATCCATTTCCTGCTGGGTTTCTTTGAATTTCTTTGTTGGTGGATTAGTCTGTGCTGAGGTGTCCCTGACGACCCCCAGTAGTTCCGACATTAAGTTTGGAACTACGGCTAATTGGTCTATGATTTGCGTGCAATGGCAATGGTTTGTTAGGTAGCATGTTTCTCGGTCTTGCTGCACCCGCTCTATCATTTCATTTAGGTTTTGCAGCTTTTGTTCCACCCCCTGTACGTAGATAGCTAGGATGTTTAACAGGCCAACTTGGGTATCTAGTTTGTCTGCGCGATAGGTCATAGCTTTGCCGATAGTGTCCAAAGTGTTTAACAAATGGGACCAGACTGCAGAGGGTGGTGAGCTGGCTGCCTGTACCGGTGAAGGTGTATACTCTGGAGGCAAGGAAACCTGAGAGGCTGGAATTTCGTGTACTATCTCCCTATTTTGCGACTGCGGCATCATGGGAGAATTTTTGAGATTTTTTAGACTAAGAAATAAGTCATCTTGTTGCCTTGAGGGCGGTGATTTTATACTACTTCGATAGACAGATTCCGGTGAATAATGCTTGTTGGTTATTGCTTTGACCGGGTCGTCTGTGAGTAGGGCCGGCGACAGCATGTGTGTGGTACCGAAGGGGCTTAGAGGGCCCGTGCTTATCTGATGTGTTGAGATAGCTTCTTTGTTACCGTTAAGACCATTATGGCTTGGTAACAGTTGTTGTTGCCCCTTCGGCTGTGATTCTAGGATGAGCGGCTGATGGTGTATTTCTGCTTCTATGGCGTTGACTTTATGGGTGTGACCACCTTTTGAGAGGGGTATGATTTTTAGAATTTGGGGGCCATGGGCTTCGCCTTCTGATGCGTGATCCAGGTCTGGACCTGTCGCCCAAGGTTCTGCTTTTTCATTAATGCGACTCTTGATGCACTTATCGAGGGGGATATTCGTATCGGCTTCACTTAGGCTGTCAAAGGTGTCAATGCTAGGACTGGTATCTTGTAAATGTGCGAATTGTTTATGGTCGTCGCATTCCTGGTTGTTTTTCGCAGTTTTTGTGGCCACTTTTAGGAAGTCGGTGATCAATGCCCGTTTACTGCTGTTTGGGCATGAATAATGCCTTTTTGGTGCAGGTGGTATGCCCTTCTTGCCGCCTTCGTTAGTGACAGGCGGAGCTGTCTCAGTCACTTTTTTGCTGACAGTTGACTTTGAGCTTGCGGATCCGGAGATGGCTGTAATGCCCTGTGTTACGCCTTCCGTCGCGTACTGCTTGTCGCTATTTGTTTGCCTCGGCTCCGTAGGTGACATTCCTTCCTGCGTAGTACCTGGTGCTATGCTGTTATCCTCCATGACCATCGCCTTGATGACCTCTGTTTCTATTTCTGGTTCCATCTCCATTTCTTTTTTGGGTTTTTTGGGGTTAGATGGTGATTTTTTCTCTTTACACTCATCCCCCCTTATTCTTCCAGACCTCATGGTTGGGTTGTTGCCCACCCACCTTGCGATTTGGTGCTGTGGCGAAGGTTTTTTTCCTTTTTTTTGCTTAAGGCGGAGCTATGAGTTTTTTTCTTTTTGGAGAGGGTCGTTATTGTTTTTAATCTTTTTGCCAATTTTAAAGAGAAAAAAAATTGTATTGTATTGTATTTTCTGTTTTTTTTTATATCTGTATATTTGTTGGTTTTGTCTTTGTTTGTTTGTTTGTTTTACTGGTCCTGTCAATTCGCCCTCCTTTCTAAACAGAACCGCTTTCACCAACCAGGATTGTTTCCAGCTGTGCTTAGCCTTTGCTTTAGCCTGTGCCTGTAGGGAGGGAGGGGGGGGGGCGGCCACCGAATATACAGCTGGAGAGCGGGGGAGGGAGGGGGGGGGCGTCAGCTATTCTCCCACTTGTGTCCTCCTACTTCTGCTCTCCCCCGACTCCTTCGACACCAGCAACTCTCCCCCAACTCTGCACTGCTACCGGACAGTTACAAGCAGTTGCAGAGGCTATGGAAACATGGCGTACCTTCCTGCGGTCCTCTCCCACTCGATGCAGGAACTGCTGAATCCACCGAGGTCCAAGAAGCGGGGGTAGCTGGGGGAAGCTGGGTGGTGCAGCGGTGAGTCGGGACCTGGTGGGGGGGGCCGGGGGTCGGGCCGTCCCGCGAGCCGGATGAGGGTGGGGCAGACTCGTAAATCACTGCCGCTGTGGGTCCGAGCCGAGCACGCCCCTGCTGCCGTTCGTGCTCAGCTCTCCCTGCTCCCTGCTTCGCCTCACCATGGCTCGACCTCTGATCGGCGTTTCTTTGCTTCACCGGTGTCGCTGCCTGGCACCACGACACGTCCTCTGAACTCGCTCTGCTGACAGATTCTTGCGCATCAAAGCTATCAGTGACCTATTGGCTTTGATGGACAGCTTGACAAACGCTCACCACAGGCACTGGCACAGGGCAATGCGGGCAATGCGATACGAGGTGAGGCGAGGCGGGGGCCGGGGCCGTGAGGCCGCGCTCTCTCCTCTCTCCCACCTCCGCCTTCACCTCTTGCTCACCTCTCCTCTGCCGCCGCCACTAGTGACCGCCGCCGGTGCTGCACTGGATGCGGGATGCTGATTGCCGGGTGCTGGGTGCCGGGTGCCAGGGGGCTGCTGCCACTGTTCTGCCCTGCTGTCCCGCCTCTGCTTGGGCTCCGCAGCCCCTCACGGCTCCTCACGGCTCCTCGCGGCTCCTCGCGGCACCTCACGGCTCCTCACGGTTTTGTCCACACCTGCGGTTGCGGCTTCGCTGGTTGCAGTTGCTCACTAGCGCCACCGGAAACCAAAGCATCAGAATCCAGCAAGGGCTGTGTTACTCCGTTGTGTATCGCGAGGATAAAGTTAAACGGTGCGAAATTCAGCCCTGGGCCCCTTTCAGATTGTTGAAAAGCAAAGGTCTGGGCGGAAGTCTGTCTAAGATTCTCAAGCAGTGCATACCATCTAGCCTAACTAACTTCAACAAATGATTTTTTAACACATCAAGTAAGCAAATTATTCACCCAGATTAATTTAAAATCCAACTTCACTCACAGTTTCATCTAACACACATGACCAGGATGTTACATGCAATCTACCATGTCTCTCTCTATCTACACTACATGTGTCTCTACTCATACCATCTCACTACCTTTACTAGCAACAAATACACCATATATATGTATGCAAGAAAAAACATTCCTTTCTCATTTCAACAGCACACCCTGGATCTTTTGGCAAGTAAAAGACCTAACAGACATGCTGCCTAACATTCTGTACCAGTACATTTTACAAAGACTAACTAACTTCAAGAAATGACTTTTTACACATCAACTAAGATCATTATTCATCCAGATTCATTTAAAAATAAACTTGATTCACAATGTAATCTTACACACATGACCACAATGTCACATGTAATCTACCATTTCTCTCTCTACCTGCACTATGTGTGTCTCTCCTAACACCATCTCTCGATCTCTGCACCATCTTTACAGATTACAGAAAAACGCTTCCAAATCAGTGAAATACTTACTGTCTGTTTTAAACACATTTTATATACCATTTATTCAGTATACCAAAAAAGGTTGCAAAACTACAATTTACAGTTGAAGGAAAGAAACTGAGGAAGGAGAATAAGGAAAAACAACTGCCAGAAGGCGCGCAACCCCCATTGAACTCACAGGGCTTCAACACCCCTCGTCGGGTGTGGCAGCCCGGGATAAGACAGATCCCGGGTACACACAGAGCTTCACCCGAGCGTTTCACATGTCTTTAAAGAACCATTTGAAGGTTAATTAGGCCTTGCAGTTGTTTCACCCCTTCTAAGAGCCCCTGCAGCTTCACTCTGCCTACTGGTTAAACGTTCAGGCCCCCCTAACAAAAGTTTTTCCTAGCCCCCCCCCCCCCGAAATTTCGCTCCAGTTGCGCCTCTGACTGACAGTGAATAAAAAGAACTAACAGTGAGGGATTACATAACAGGATGAGTGAAGAGCACTGAGCATAATGAAACATATTAAGAGAAATTTAAAAGTAGTAAGTGAGAACAAATAATTTATATAAAGAGTGAGGAAACGAAAAGGAAGAGTAGTAGAAAAAAAAAGAAAACAGTGCCAAAGTAAAAAATGAGGCCAGTCAGAGACTATGAGGTGCGTTACCATGTACGCTCACTGGTACGCGCACCCTGAGCGTTTAGGGAAAAACAATGTAAAAAATTTGAGTACAAAACTAATTTAGAGTGCTTAGAGGTAGGGTAGCTCTGAAAAGAGCTTTTGTGTTATGTGGGTGTTTTTTGCACCTACAAGTAGGTACCAATGCAGAGTCTTAAATTCAAGAGGAAGACTCTATTCCCCTCATCTCTCCTATAGATGCCTTGCATGTTGTAACACAAGTTGTTGTGGTAAATGGAACCCATGCCATAGTCTCTGAGGAAAGCAGAAACAGATTTACTCACATGTTTCCTTGCTTTCTCAATCTGTGGACGAAATTGCTTGGACCAGTTCCATTTTTGCCTTTGGCATATATTAGAAAATACCGAGGCAGTTTTTGGAAAAAGTGACATCAATTGCCCAAATATGTACTTTAAAAGCATTTCCAGACCTCCCTCAGTCAAAGTGCCCAGGTCATTGCCACCACAGTGTACAATTATGAGGTCAGGGTGTGGTAGATGCATAAAGGATTTTATCAATGGTATAAATTTGTGACTTCTTAATCCTCTCTGTCCAATCCACACAATGTCCACATTTGGTAAATCAAGGTTGTAAATACCTCTGTAACTTGCAAATTTTTCACTCCAGTAGACAAAACTATGACCCACAAACCAGACTTTTGGCATCTTGAAGGTAGATGTGCTTGTATTCAGATAAGTTGTGGAAATGAAATGGCAGTTTGAAAGTAGGAATTATGAAAAAAAGTGGTTGAGATTCAGTGCACTTGAAAAACAAAAAATGATTGGTGTTTTCTTCAAATTCACCACTGAAAATTAGAGTGCATGCTTTTTTTTTTAAAGAAGTCATTTTAATGGTTGAGAAAAAGTCATTTAAAGAAACATTGCACATGATTAGCTAGTTAATTGAGAGGTCAAACACCCTTGCTGGATTCTTTTGCAACATAGTATAATGAACTTTTCAACTGTGTGCTGGGTTAGGAGGGAGTTAACATGGTAACAGGGTGAATGAACACTGGGGGGATGGGTGAATATTATGTGAGTTTCAAAGTGTTGAAATGTACAACCAATTAAAATGTGCAGTTTGGTTTTGAATTTGTGTGGGAAGAATTTTCATTGGTTATGTACAAGAATATGGGTCTGAAATGAGAGGTAATCTGTGCCATTATTCTGAGGCTGCAGTGACAGAAGCATTATTCAGAGATTCTACTTAAGAAAATCTGGTGTGTGTGACTGACACTGTTCTACATCTTCCAAAGCATTTTTAAAGGTGAGTAATGATTCTTTTAATAAAGATAGACTGCTGTATGTAGTATGGAGAAGATTAAGAAGCATATTGTGCTTCTTTATTCCTGCATTGTGTGTCATGTTTTTTTGTAATGCTGTTAAAAAATTTAATGGGGCATATTTGAAATGTATTTTGGAAATGAGTTAGGTTTCTGCCTTGTTTTGTAGTGGTCATTTAAATGGGCTGTGCTCTGTAAAAAATGATTTACTATGGAAAATGTTTTCTTGTAAAATGTCCGGCTTTTAAATTTTTGTCAAGGATTACAGTGAGTGTGTGTGTGAAATAAGGAACTATGTTTTCACATTTTTCAATAATGTCACGTGTGTCTGCTGTCAGTTTGCCTCTCTTAGCTTAAAAGGTAGTCTGTACCTGTGTTTCATGTCACTTTACACGTGCATAATCTCTCTTTTTCTGTGTGTCATTTCTCTCTTTGTGTGTGTGTCATGACATGTGTCTCATGTGGCTAAGATTGCACTGTGAGTCAAGCTCGATTTTAAATGGATCTGGGTGAATAATTTGCTTAGTTGATGTCTTTAAAAATATGGAAATACATGTTTTCTTAAAGTCAGTTAGGCTTTAGCATATGTACTAGTACGGAGTCTTAGGCAGGATGTCTGTTAGGCCTCTTACTTCACACATAGGATCCGAGCTGTGCAATCAAGATCCAGGGTGTGCCGTTGAAATGAAAAAGGAATGTTATGTCTTGCTTATATATATGTGGTCTGTTTTTTGCTAGTAGAGATTGTGAAATAGTATGAGCAGAGACACACATATTGCATGCGGACACAGACATGGTAGATTTCCTGTAACATCCTGGTTATGTGCCTAAGATCACACTGTGAGTCAAGCTCGATTTTAAATGGATCTGGGTGAATAATTTGCTTAGTTGATGTATTTAAAAATATGGAAATACATGTTTTCTTAAAGTCAGTTAGGCTTTAGCATATGTACTAGTAGGGAATCTTAGACAGCATGTCTGTTAGGCCTCTTACTTCACAAATAGGCTCTAAGCTGTGCAATCAAGATCCAGGGTGTGCTGTTGAAATGAAAAAGGAATGTTATGTCTTGCTTATATATATGTGGTCTGTTTTTTGCCAGTAGAGACAGTGAAATAGTATGAGCAGAGACACACATATTGTATTTAGAGACAGACATGGTAGATTACATGTAATATCCTGGTCATGTGCCTAAGATCACACTGTGAATCAAGCTTGATTTTAAATGGATCTGGTTGAATAATTTGCTCAGTTGATGTGTTTTAAAATATGGAAATACATGTTTTCTTAAAGTCAGTTAGGCTTTAGCATATGTACTAGTAGGGAATATAAGGAAGCATGTCTGTTAGGCCTCTTACTTCACAAATAGGCTCTGAGCTGTGCAATCAAGATCCAGGGTGTGCCGTTGAAATGGAAAAGGAATGGTATGTCTTGCTTATATATATGTGGTCTGTTTTTGCCAGTAGAGATTGAGAAATAGTATAAGCAGAGACACACATAGTGCATGCAGACACAGACATGGTAGATTACATGTAACATCCTTGTCATGTGCCTAAGATCACACTGTGAGTCAAGCTTGATTTTAAATGGATCTGGGGGAATAATTTGCTTAGTTGATGTTTTTAAATATATAGAAATACATGTTTTCTTAAAGTCAGTTAGGTTTTAGCATATGTACTAGTAGGGAATCTTAGGCAGCATGTCTGGTAGGCCTCGTACTTCACAAATAGGCTCTAAGCTGTGCAATCAAGATCCAGGGTGTGCTGTTGAAATGAAAAAGGAATGTTATGTCTTGCTTATATATATGTTGTCTGTTTTTTGCCAGTAGAGACAGTGAAATAGTATGAGCAGAGACACACATATTGCATGCAGAGACAGACATGGTAGATTACATGTAACATCCTGGTCATGTGCCTAAGATCACACTGTGAGTCAAGCTCGATTTTAAATGGATCTGGGTGAATAATTTGCTTAATTGAAGTGTTTAAAAATATGGAAATACATGCTTTCTTAAAGTCAGTTAGGCTTTAGCATATGTACTAGTAGGGAATGTAAGGCAGCATGTCTGTTAGGCCTCTTACTTCACAAATAGGCTCTAAACTGTGCAAACTAGATCCAGGGTGTGCCGTTGAAATGAAAAAGGAATGTTATGTCTTGCTTATATATATGTGGTCTGTTTTTTGCCAGTAGAGATTGTGAAATAGTATAAGCAGAGACACTTAAATTGCATGCAGACACAGAAATGGTAGATTACATGTAACATCCTGGTCATGTGCCTAAGATCACACTGTGAGTCAAGCTCGATTTTAAATGGATCTGGGTGAATAATTTGCTTAGTTGATGTGTTCTACACTTCCCTTCCCTCATTATCTCTCTGTTAGTCTCATTCTCTCCGTCCTCTTAGTCTCTCACTCCTCTTCTGTCACGCTCACTCCCTATAACTCAGCCACACTTCCACACTTACTTTCTTTCAGTTCTCCTGTTTTACTTCCCTTCTTCTCTCTTCCCTTCCTTCGCTTCTTCACTCTTTTCCCTTCCGTTACTCTCCTTACTCCACTTCACTAACTCCTTCTCTTATTCCCTCTGTCCTCTTACTTCTACACTCCCCTTCCCTCATTCTCTCTCTGTTAGCCTCATTCTCTCCATCCTCTTACTCTCTCACTCCTCTTCTGTCACGCTCACTCCCTATAACTCAGCCACACTCCCATACTCACTTTCTTTCAGCTCTCCTGTTTTACTTCCCTTCCTCTCTCTTCTCTTCCTTCGCTCCTTAACTCTTTTCCCTTCTGTGACTCTCCTTACTCCACTTGAGTAACTCCTTCTCTCACTCCCTCTGTCCTCTTACTTGCTCACTCCCCTTCTCTCACTCTCTCTCTCTTACCCCATTATGTCTGTCCTCTTAGTCTGTCACTCCTCTTCTGTTACGCTCACTCCTATAACTCAGCCACACTCCCTCACTTATATTTCTTTGCTCCCTCACTCAGACCCTTTCTGCCACTCTTTCCTTCAGTACCTCTATCCCCTCACTTCCTCACTCCCTTTGTCTTACCCTCACTCACTTTTATCCACCCTCTTTCATCCCTCTTTACTCATGCTCTCTGCCATTCTTTCACTCCCGTTCTTTTAGTCTGGTTCCCTCACTACCCCTCATTCCATATCTTTCTCTCCTTTTCCCTTTCAGTTCATCCCCCACTCACCTTCTCTCAGTACCTGTGCGTCAGTCCTCTTCCCCTCTCTTCCCTTCCTTCACTCACTCACTCTTTCCCCTTACCTTACTCACCTTACTCCACTTCATTCACTCTTTTCTCACTACCTCTATCCTGTCATATCTTCATTCTCCTTCCCTCACTCCCTCTCTCTTAGCTTCACTACCTCCATCCCCTCACTCTCTCACTCCTCTTCTGTCACACTTACTCCCTATAACTCACCTACACTCCCTCACTTATCTTTCTTTGCTCCCTCACTCAGTCCTCTTCTCTCACTCTTTCCTTCACTTCCTCTGTCTCCTCACTCCCTCACTCCCCTTGTCTCACGCTCACTTACCTTTATCCACTCTCTATCACCACTCTTTCCACAAACTCACTGCTCTTCTCTTACCCTTCCTCACCCCCGTTCCCTTACCCCGCTTTCCTCACTTATCCTCATTCCCCATGTTCACTCCCCTTCCGCTCACTCACCTACCACACTCACCTTCTTTCAATCCCCCTACTTCACTTCCCTTCTCCTCTCGTCCCTTTCTTTGCTCCCTCACTCATTTTCCTTTCCTCTCTCACTGTACTCCACTTCACTCACTCCTTTACAATATATAATGACTATGGCTCTTTTTGGAGAATTGGAGGTAGTTCTAAAAAGAACTGTTTTGTTTCTTCTTTTTTTCTTTTTCCAAACGTTTTTAATTTTTTTAGTTTTTTTTTCAGAACAAAAAAAAAACTAGGGAATGCCAAACTGCTCAACAGGAGCAAAAAAAAGGGGAAAAATTATGGCTGGGGAGGGCAGCGATGTTCTTCTCTTTTTCGTACAATTAGTAGGATACTCTGCTCTCCATAACAAAGCAGTTCACACTGCTTACACCTAATGGTAATGTTAGTAAAAACAGGTTGAATGTTTGGTATCAGCTCGACTGCTCTTCCTATCCCCGATGATGTTGCTCCTCCGGTGGAAGTCGAGGCGGCATTTTTCGGTGCACTCCGTGCCAGGTAAGCATGGGCGAATTTTCCGAATTCGCGATCCGCGAATTTGAGAATTCGGGATCCGCAAAATTCGCGAATTTATGCGAATTTGCGGATTTTTGTTTTTTGCGTGTTCGCAGGGTTTTTTGCGTGTTTTCGGGGTTTTTTGTGTGTTCGCGGGGCTTTTTGCGTCTTCGCGAGCCGCTTGCATAGCGAAGTTACCCATGCAGTCGTTTATGGGAGAGGGAGAGAGAGATAGATAGATAGATAGATAGATAGATAGATAGATAGATAGATAGATAGATAGATAGATAGATAGATAGATAGAGAAAGAGAGGGAAAGAGAGAGGGAGAGAGAGAACAAGAGAAAGAAAGAGAGGCCGGATCTCTGAAGGGCCAGATTCCTGAGTTGCCCCTACATAACATTCAGCTTTTTATTTTTAGCAAAATGCATATGAAAATTGTGCTGTAGAGGTCTCTTTTAGTTTAACCCCTCCTGACAACTCAAAATGGGTGTATTTGCCATCCTCTCCCTTCTTCCTGTTTTTTATAACTGTAAGTGCTTCCTGATGCGGTTTAATTCCTTGGACAGGTGCCTCATTGCCTACTTGTAACTATTCTCTGACCCTGCTTCAAGGGTCAGAGCAGGGTCAGAGAATAGTTGCAAGTAGGCAACGAGGCGCCAGGAAGCAATTAGCAGCAGGTGTCCAAGTTGAAGTTAATTTGTTTGTAACCCTTTTGTAAAAGGTTACAAAGAAATTAGGTTCAACTTTTGCACCTGCTGCTGTAACCCTTGCTTGGCTGAAAATTTGTGTCCGCTGATTCGCGGATTTTACCGCGATTTCGTGAGATTCGCGGATCGCGAAATCGCGGAAAATCTGCAAAATCGTCCGCGAAACGGATTTTACGCCCACCCTTAGTGCCAGGTCCCTGACACTCTCCCGGGCATAGTTCTGGGGGTGCCTTCTTTGCACATGCCTTATCATGGTAGAGTTCCCAAAATTATATTTTCTTGTGGGGTCACCCCGTGAAAGAATAGCATGGCATATCCTGCACTCCACCTTTGGAGCATTTACCTTCTTCTCTCCTTGAGGAATGCAAAGAATTGAAGAGCAGAAGGGAGTAGGTCTTGCTCTCTCCAAAGTGAAAGAGGTAGTGAAGGAAATGGGTGGGGTTTCCATTAGTTGTAAAAAAAACTGTTAACAACCAATGAAAAGTGTTATTTTAAGGTCACATGACTTGACGAGCTTACGCTACGCGCTTCAGAGCGCTTCCGGGGGTGCATATGCGGCACGTACTTAGGCGTTTCCGGGGGCGCTTATGCGGCACGTACGTAGGCGCTTCCGGGGGTGCTTATGCGGCGCGCCTGAATGACGTTTTGTTAGATTTTAGGAAATGCGTTTAAAGTTAAAATACGGTTATTTAAAATCAAAAATACAACTTTTATAAGTATGCCACTGAATGTCTTGCATTATTATTTACTTTAAATACATGCTTATATTTTTTTTCGCACGCTGATATAGCGCTCTCGCTACGTGTATGGGTGCATTTACGGGTGCGCGCACCCTGAGCACTCCAAGGTAAAATGGTAAAAAAAAAAAAACAGGAAAAATACATTGAAAAATTTAGAAAAAAATTAAAAATATTAATTTTATTAAAAATATTATAATTAATAGTTATAAAAAGCAACTTTTAAAAAAAATCATTAATTCACATTAAAAATCATAGGTTACAAACTCGTTATAGTAAGGAATTAGCTTTGAAAAAACCTTCGAAATTCACTGAAAAAAACATAGGTTTAACACTTTTTATAGTTAGGAATTAGCATTTAAAAAACCTTTGAAATTCACTGAAAAAACCATAGCAGTGGATTGCGGACGCTCGAGTTATTGTGAGTCCAACTAACATAAGTAAGTAAGACGGAATAGAGCTCTTGAGGCGGAAGCCGAGAGCGTTTTCACTTGTTATTTTAAAAATTGTCACGTAACTTGACTGCTACTTTTAAACGTGTTGCACGCTCACTTACTTCGATCAGGTGACACTCTGCGCAGTGGATTTAGCGCTGCCAAGGCCCCCAGAGGTAATTAATCTCTCTGTCGCCATCTCGGCGAGCCCACTGGCCACGCCCCCTTGAGAGGCCCCGCCCCCTCGCCGCCACCCTACATAAGACGCTGATCACTAGCGCCGACCAGTGAGACGGAATAGAGCTCTTGAGGCAGAAGCCGAGAGCGTTTTCACTTGTTATTTAAAAAATTGTCACGTAACTTGACTGCTACTTTTAAACTTGTTGCACGCTCACTTACTTCGATCAGGTGGCACGCGGCGCAGTGGATTTAGAGCTGCCGATGCCCCCAGAGGTAATCAATCTCTCTGTCGCCATCTCGGCGAGCCCGCTGGCCACGCCCCCTTGAGAGGCCACGCCCCCTCGCCGCCGCCCTACATAAGACGCGGTTCACTAGCGCTGACCAGTAAGACGGAATAGAGCTCTTGAGGCGGAAGCCGAGAGCGTTTTCACTTGTTATTTTAAAAATTGTCACGTAACTTGACTGCTACTTTTAAACTTGTTGCACGCTCACTTACTTCGATCAGGTGGCACTCTGCGCAGTGGATTTAGCGCTGGCGAGGCCCCTATAGGTAATCAATCTCTCTGTCGCCATCTCGGCGAGCCCGCTGGCCACGCCCCCTTGAGAGGCCACACCCCCTCGCCGCCGCCCTTCAGACCTACAAATCATGTGCACCTCTCGGACGCACAGCGGACGAGCGCAGCGGGCGCGCCGTCTGCGCGCCGAAGGCGCGCCAAAGGAAATCCCGTCTGCACCCGTCCGTGCCAGGCCGGGCCTCAGGGCAAACCATGCTGACCGACCCATCTCATACTCAGCACAAGCTCTCAAAAACTTACAGCACTCTGCCCCCCCGGTGTCACCTTCTTCTCATAGCTGTATACATACAGCTGGCCTCCTCTCTACCGTTATACCCTCCCCATGTGGATGCACTCCTATAGTTAAACCGACCAGGAACACCACTTCCATCAGGGTGTCATATTTGAACACCCTCTCTTTAGTAAAACACCGCGAGGACATCTACATCCTGTTGACTAATAACAAACCGGATATACTCCTGTTAACGGAAACTTGGCTAACATCAGAATCTCTCCCTGATATTCTGGCTACCCTCCCCCCTGACTATTACATCCTTCACGCTGATCGCCCTGGTGACCGGCCCGGGGGTGGAGTGGCAGCCATCATTTCTAAGCGCCTGAACCCTACTCTCTCCTATTCCCTCCCCCTCCCAGAGGTGGAGAATCTGCTCATTAGCTTGGAAATGGATGCTGGTGCCTTCACCTTCCTCCTCCTTTACCGGCCACCACATTCCATGCCATCCTTCTCTACCACCATGTATCCGCACTCACCACCAACTGATCCGAAAAGCCAAGAAAACAGCATTCAAGGACCGACTTGACAACAACGCCCACAACAGCAAGGAACTTTTCAACATCGTCAAGGAATTCTCCAACCCATCGGCCAACTCCAACGACATCACCCCCTCTCAAACCCTCTGCGACTCCCTAGCTTCTTTTTTCCACAACAAGATTGCTGACATCCACAACAGCTTTGACAACCAACCCGGAAGCCATCCCACCCTACCATCTGCTGACCATCCTCCCCCCATAAACACCCTTAACGCCTGGAACCCAGTCTCCACTGAGGACACCATCCGCCTGATGAATTCCATCCACTCTGGATCCCCCACAGACCCATGCCCTCACCACATCTTCAACAAAGCAGACTCCGTCATAGCACCGCACCTCCGAGACGTCATCAACGGCTCCCTCAACTCCGCCACCTTCCCTGAAGACTGGAAACACGCTGAACTCACCGCCCTTCTGAAAAAACCAACAGCAGACCCCACCGAACTCAAAAACTACCGCCCCATCTCGCTTCTTCCATTCCCGGCCAAAGTCATCGAGAAAGCCGTCAACAACCAGCTCGCCGCCTTCCTCGAAACCAACAAATCCCTCGACCCATCACAATCTGGCTTCCGAGCCAAACACAGCACTGAGACCGCCCTCATCGCAGCAACAGACGACATTCGAACTCTACTGGACAATGGAGACACAGTCGCCCTCATCCTCCTTGACCTCTCCGCAGCATTCGACACAGTCTGCCACAGCACCCTTTTACAACGCCTCAATAACATCGGAATCCAAGGAAAAGCACTTGATTGGATCACCTCGTTCCTCACCGGAAGAACTCAAAGAGTCCGCCTCCCACCATTCAAATCCGAGGCCTCTGAAGTCATCTGCGGCGTACCTCAAGGATCCTCACTCAGTCCCACCCTCTTCAACGTATACATGAGCCCCCTTGCGGCCATCGCCCGCCAACACAACCTCAACATAATCTCTTACGCGGATGACACTCAACTGATCCTTTCTCTCACCAAGGACCCCAGCACCACCAAAACTAACTTACACGAAGGAATGAAAGAAGTCGCCGAATGGATGAAACAAAGCCGTCTGAAACTGAACTCAGACAAAACAGAAGTCCTCATCTTAGGTACATCCCCCTCTGCATGGGACGACTCCTGGTGGCCGGAAGCCCTCGGAAAAGCACCCATCCCGACAGACCACGCACGGAACCTTGGCGTCTTCCTGGATTCTTCACTCTCAATGAACAGACAAGTCAGCGCCATATCCTCTTCCTGCTTTAACATTCTTCGCATGCTCAGAAAAACATTTCGCTGGATCCCCTCCGAAACAAGGAAAACAGTCACCCACGCTCTAGTCACGAGCCGACTGGACTACGGAAACACCCTCTACGCAGGTACCACCGCTAAACTCCAGAAGAAACTACAACGAATCCAAAATGCCTCAGCCAGGTTGATATTAGACATCCCACGCAACGAACACATCTCTGGTCACCTTAAAGACCTCCACTGGCTTCCCGTCAATAAGAGGATCACTTTCCGACTGCTTACCCACGCACACAAATCACTCTACGACATCGGACCAGATTGCCTCAACTCTCGACTGTCCTTCTACACCCCCTCCCGACAACTTCGCTCTTCCAGCCAAGCCTTCGCCACTGTACCTCGCATCAACAAGACCACCATGGGAGGCAGATCCTTTTCATACCTGGCTGCTAAAACATGGAACTCACTCCCCGCCTACCTTCGCCTCACCCAGAACCACCTAGCGTTCAGAAAGCAGCTTAAAACGTGGATATTTGACAAATAATCCCCCTCCCCTTCCTAAGCGCCTTGAAACCCTCTGGGTATGTAGTGCGCTATACAAATTTTATGACTTGACTTGACTTGACTCTAGTTTCGCCCTCTTCGGCGACCTGAACTACTGGTTCAATGATGCCAACGCCGGCCCCCATGCCACTGAGCTTTTTGAATCTTTTAACAGCTTAAACCTTACTCAACAGGTCACCAAACCCACTCACATCAAAGGTCACATACTGGACCAGATCTGGACTTGCAACCTGGCTCTGTCCCAGCCATCAATATCCCCATGCATCTGGTCAGATCATCATCTAGTTGAAACTTCCATCACTGTCGCTGGCCCGATTCCTGCTCCTCTGATGGCTGGTGGCTCCTCTCGGAAATGGAGCACATATGATTCCCAGGGCTTCCTTACTACCCTGGCCGACACCCGCCCAGTCTTCAACCCTACTGACAACCTTGATGTTACAGAAAATGACATCAACTCCTGGTTGAGGTCAGCCAGCGACCAATTTGCCCCTCTGACCAAATTCCCCCGCACTAGGCATCATAACTCCCATAGGTGGTTTTCTGACGACCTCAAGCAGCACAAATTGAAAACGCGCCAGCTAGAACGAATCTGGAGACCCGACTATTCTAACTCAGCCAGGTTGTCTTACATGGCAGCACGCAAAGAATACAAAACTGCCATCGTCCCTAGACAATTTACAGATCGTCCTACCTCTCAACTTACCTCATGCCATTATTACGTTCCACACTGTCATGATTCATATCCAACACTGGATGAATTTGAATCAACTAAAACTAAACCCCGGGAAAACCGAGCTCCTCCTCCCCGGACTCAGCCACCCTCACTGGGGTCCGCAGTTCTGGCCTTCTGAGCTAGCACCCCCCCGCAACCCCCAGTCCTGGTCAAATCAGTGAAGAGCCTGGGTGTGATTATCGACACCGAACTGTCGCTCAAAGCTCAAGTGGGCGCGGTCATCTCATCCTGTATGTACCAGCTCCGGAAGATCCGCAAAGTTCGCCACTTACTTCCGCCCACCGCACTCACTCAGGCCATCATCTCGCTAGTACTCTCCCGTCTGGACTTTTCCAATTCCCTTTATCATGGTCTCCCACAATCCTTGCTGCATCGCCTTGAGGTTGTCCAGAACCAAGCGGCCCGCCTCATTCATAAAACTCCTAGATGCCATCGGCAAAACCCCTGCTTCACAGCCTGCATTGGCTACCAATTGGCCCGAGGGCGGCCTTCAAGATGGTCTGCCTTACATTCAAGGCCCTCCACTGCACCGGCCCCGCATTTCTCAAATCCCTCATCATTCCTCATCGACCAACGCGCAACCTCCGTTCAGCCCACCTCCACCTGCTAGTCACCCCCAAAGTTAAAACCAAGAAATTCGGCGGTCGTCGCTTTTCCCACCTGGCTCCCGCATTTTGGAATCTTCTCCCTCTGTCCATCAAATGCAGCTCTTCCCTCCTGAGCTTCAGAAAAACACTCAAAACCTATCTCTTCCCACCCCTTGGTTAGAACACCGTCAGCCTCGCTTCCCCCTCACTCTCTCACTCTGTCTTACAGCGCCATGAAGCCTAGGTGTCAGTGCGCTCTACAAATTGCACTTAAGATAAGATATAACGTGGGAATTTCAATGGTTTTGTATGAGTAAAATGCCCAGCTAACTATAACTGGTGTGAAACCTATGTTTTTTTCAGTGATTATATATAAAAACGGACTATGGTCCTTTTTCAATGTCTTGGAAGCTACGTTTAAAAATCTAACGGACCCACTGACATTGCAGCTAGAGGCATTTGAGGAAGAGTCGCCTGACTGGAAACTTGTCATGCCCTTGAATATTTTTAATAAAAGAACTAACCAAGTATGTATGGTGTGGTCTGTGCAGCGTTGTAAATAGCGCATGTTTCTGTTGGATTACAGAGATGTCTGACACATCTCAAACGGACCCTGATCCACGAGGATGAGGCACTTCACTTTGTCAGAGTCCTGTAACAAGAAGCCAGAAGCTTTCTTTAAGGAGTGCCCTCCGGCTGCTGAAGTGAACATGAGCGGAGTTTGAGATGGAAGGGCCCCGTGTGAGGCTCGCCCCGACTTGGTAAATGAGCACTTTTGAGCAGCCAGGATTTGCAGAGGATTCCTCCTCAGCACGACATACTTGAGGCAAGGACTTTAGAAGGTCGATGAAAAGCTGCACGAAAACTCAGTGGTTGTGAAACTGACCTTGATCACTGCAGCCGAGGTATGGAACTGTCCGTTTGAAAGCTTGTGTGGCACTCGGTTGACAGTGAATTAAGTGGGGTTTTACCAATATCGACGTTGGAAACCAGCATGATTCTAAACGACAGTTAAGGAGCACTATGGGAGATGTAGTTCCGAACAAGGTGATTAAAGTTATTGAAACAAATTAACAAAGGGAACTTTAATAACAGGCACCAATTGGGAGTTACTTGTGAACTTTAAAATCAAAAATAAGTACTCACCTTTGTTAATCACTGGGAAAAAAACGGAATAACTGTTCCTTTAAACTGGAAAAAAACGGACTATGGTCCTTTTTCAATGTCTTGGAAGCTACGTTTAAAAATCTAACAAACCCACTGACATTGCAGCTAGAGGCATTTGAGGAAGAGTCGCCTAACTCAAAACGCGTCATGCCCTTGAATCTTTTTAATAAAAGAACTAACCAAGTATTTATGGTGTGATCTGTGCAGCGTTGTAAATAGCCATGTTTCTGTTGGATATATGCCAGAAACGCGTCTGACGACATGCACCGAATTTGCACATAATAAACGCACTACGACTTAAAGACCGGCTCTGGCGTTTTCTTCTCTGCTGTCTGCGTACCCACTGTGTGCACGAGGCACTTTGCAAGCGAGTATGGAGCGCATATATATATATATGTATATACATACATACATACATATGTATGTATGTATGTATATATATATATATATATATATATATATATATATATATATATATATATATTACCTACTGGCGGTCGCCAGTAGGTAGTTATAGTTAGGATTTTTTTCAATGTTAAATCTGAAAATTCTATTTGGATTAACTTTGGCGCCGGTTGACGAATCTGCCTGAAAATTTCCTCAAAATGGCCTCGCGGCGTTCCGGTCCTTCCCTGAAAGTTTGGGGGGGATTCGTCAAGCGGGGGCCGAGATAAAAGGGGGGTCCCAAAACGCGTTTTCCCCATGTTAATTTCCATAGGGCGGTCGATTTCACTTTTAGCCCGAACGGCTGAATGGATTTCCACCAAACTTGGCAAAATTGTAGGGACTGGTAGCCCGATGTGCCTTTGCTATGTCTCAAGATATGTGCTCCAGTGGATTTTGAATAATTAAGGTTCAAAAAAATATATATATCTATAGCCGCGCTCCGGTACGCGCACCGGTACGCGCACCGGTACGCGCACCGGGCGCTTACCGCGACTTGCGCGCAGAAAGCTGATTGGCTCTGGGATGTCTGTAAACATTCTAAACAGTCCGGAGCGGCCGCCATCTTGTGTCTCGGTAGGATCGAGACACGAGAGGTGGCCAAAACAAAGAGGGAAATGACCATAAGGGGGCAGAGTAGACCCCCCTTGACCCCCTAGGTTTGATGTGGGGGCCATAAAAGGGCCCCGCGGAGCAAAAAAAAAATTTAAAAAAATTTTGATTTTCGCGGGGTGAGCGCCCGGTACGCGCACCGGTACGCGCACCGGTAAGCGTACCGGGGAGCGTACCATGGGGAAAAAGAATGACAGTTTTAAAAGTAGCTGTTTAAAAAAAAAATGTTTTGTTGTTTTTTTTTATACATACACATACATATATATATAAATGCATATGCTTATATATATATGCATATATGTGTATATGTGTGCGTGTAGAGAGAGGTAGAGAGGTAGAGGTGTAGAGGTAGAGAGGTAGAGAGGTAGCGGTAGAGAGGTAGAGATTAGTAGAGAGAGAAGAAGAGAGAGGTAGAGAGGTAGAGAGTAGAGAGTGAGTAATAGAGAGTAGAGAGTGAGTAGTAGAGAGTAGTAGAGAGCAGTAGAGAGAGTAGCAGAGAGTGAGTAGTAGAGAGTAGTAGAGTGAATAGTAGAGTGAGTAGTAGAGAGTAGTAGAGAGTGAGTAGTAGAGAGTGAGTAGTAGACAGTAGTAGAGAGTAAGTAGTAGAGTGAGTAGTAGAGAGCAGTAGAAAGTGAGTAGTAGAGAGTAGTAAAGAGTGAGTAGTAGAGAGTGAGTAGTAGAGAGTGAGTAGTAGAGAGTAGTAGAGAATGAGTAGCAGAGAGAATAGTAGTGAGTAGTAGAGAGTGAGTAGTAGAGTGAGTAGTAGAGACTAGTAGAGAGAGAGTAGTAGAGAGTGAGTAGTAGACAGTAGTAGAGAGTGAGAAGTAGAGAGTGAGTAGTAGAGAGTAGTAGTGAGTAGTAAAGAGTGAGTAGTAGAGAGAGTAGTAGAGAGTGAGTAGTAGAGAGTAGTAGATAGTGAGTAGTAGGGAGTAGTGAGTAGCGAGTAGTAGGGAGTGAGTAGTAGAGAGAGAGTAGTAGAGAGTAGTAGAGTAGTAGAGAATGAGTAGTAGACAGTGAGTATTTGAGAGTAGTGGAGTAGGAGAGAGTAAGTAGTAGAGAGTAGTGGAGAATATTCCAAAGTTTGGCACAGCACCACTTTCACAATGAGTCCAATCAAATCATATCACTTAGAGTCCTTATTGAAGCGCTGAATCTTGGTGTATATTCAAATGCTTTTATTTTCCTTAAGTTTATGTACCACAGCCAGCCGAAAGGTTTCGTTCTGTACAACAGAACTTCTTCAGGGCGTTCTTATTTCCTTCAAGTTATGTCGGTATCCAGTTGTCATATAACTAGATATTTCTTCCAAATGTTAGACGAGACATAAGTATATTCTTATTCAAAGTGACTAGGTATCAATTTTACCCACACAATTCGGGCAGACTTGAGTAATTTATAGCATCCTCAAAGTCAGTCTTTCAAAAATTCCAAAGTATAGGACATGATAATCCAAATCCAAATGTTTCTCAAGAAAAGTAATTTACAATCGTTCGGAATATCGGTGTTTGGGCAGATATGATCCAGGGACCCCCAGTATGCAAGGGGAATTAGTCCCCCCTCTACAAACGCGCCAGTGGCCTGCATTGCAGAGAGGTGTAACAAGGGTGTGGCCTCATTACACTTCTCTGCAATGCAGCTCCCTCGCGCATACTGGAGGCTCCTGGTGGACCAGTTGACCCCAGGGACCCCCAGTATGCAAGGGGAATTAGTTCCCCCTCTGCAAACGCGGCAGTGGGCTGCGTTGCAGAGAGGTGTAACAAGGGGCATAGTCTCATTACACCTCTGCAATGCAGCCCCTGGCGCATACTGGAGGTTCCAGGTGGGCTAATTGGCCCCCAGGGGCCCCCAGTATGCAAGGGGAATTAGTTCCCCCTCTTCAAACATGCACGGGGGCTGCGTTGCAGAGAGGTGTAAAAAGGGTTGTGGCTTCATTACACCTCTCTGCAATGCAGTCCCCTGGCGCATACTGGAGATTCCTGGTGGGCTTTCAGGTCTTATATAGTTAGGAATTAGCATTAAAAAAACCTTTGAAATTCACTGAAAAAACCATAGGTTTCACACCAGTTATAGTTAGGAATTAGCATTTAAAAAACCTTTGAAATTCACTGAAAAAACCATAGGTTTCACACCAGTTATAGTTAGGAATTAGCATTTAAAAAACCTATTAAATTCACTGACAAAACCATAGATTTCACACCATTTATAGTTAGCTGGAAATTTTACTGACATAAAACCATTGAAATTCCCACGTTATAGTTAGTTGGACTCACTATAACTTGCGCGCCTGTAATGCACTGCTGATGACGTCACATATTACATCACTCATGACATGGTCAGTGACATCACTCATGACATCACTGATGACGCCATCCTTGTGACAGAGTGACAGACCTAATTTCAGTGTAATGTAACGCTTGAAACACATATTCAAAAATAGAAACAAACATTTTCAAAAAAATGGAGATACCCAAACCAGTAACAACAACCAATTCAGTAATTCCACCATCTATATACACATCCACTCATTCACCAACAGTTCTATATAGTCACTCATATATATACTCACTCATCATATGTAGTGATACACCTATACATCCTGTTACACATCAGCAGTCATCCAAAAGTTACTCACACACATACTCACACATGCAAATAAACTATTGAACATCCATTTATTTGCATATACATTTATACACACACTACCACCTTACTTCTAAGGAAACTTACCCATACTTACTCTCTTAAACAATCACTTATAGAAACACATACTTATTTAAACAGGAACTCCTACAATCTCTCACTATATATACTATACTCACTTATATACATCAATACTCACATATACTAGATTAAAACATATGTCGTTACTAATGAAGACACTAGTGAGACAGTCATTCACTCACTAACACACACATATACACACTCATCCACCCATACAGTCCTGCACATATGCTGTCTTCAAAACACATACAAACAGTGAGTCAGTCACCAACCCCTGCAGCCACGTATACACAAAGAGAAACACTGATACAAACATTTAAATATTTAAACAATACTCGCTAATATATGTATTCACTAAGATACACGTAATAAGCCAGTTACCCAGCCAATTTTTTTTTAAAAAAACATCCATTTACACACTTATTTAAACATTTATTCTTCCATCGACCTTTACAAATACATATATAAAACAAATGTATTTTTCAGAAAGACACACATTCACTGGATGGTGTCATCAGTGATGTCATGAGTGATGTCACTGACCATGTCATGAGTGATGTAATATGTGACGTCATCAGCAGTGCATTACAGGCGCGCAAGTTATAGTGAGTCCAACTAACTATAACGTGGGAATTTCAATGGTTTTATGTCAGTAAAATTTCCAGCTAACTATAAATGGTGTGAAATCTATGGTTTTGTCAGTGAATTTAATAGGTTTTTTAAATGCTAATTCCTAACTATAACTGGTGTGAAACCTATGGTGTTTTCAGTGAATATATATATATATATATATATATATATATATATATATATATATATATATATATATATATATATATATATATTCTTTCCAAATGTTCCCGTAGCAGAGGGAACTGCTTGCGTTGGTGCCCGCGTTTGGAGACCGGGAGCGTGTCTCCTAGTTATCCGAAAACAAAGGCAAGGACGCGGCACTCTTCTTTTCACGGTAGATTTATTTTAGGTCTCAAGCAAAACTCCTACGCGTTTCGAACAAACGTTCTTGGTCACGGCAGTGTTCTACAAATGTCCCTTTTCTCTTTCCACATTTTATACTTTCTCACTTATTCATACCAAGTGAGGGATTGTGGGCCTTGTAGTTTTTTTACATTAAGTGCATGTTAATTCACATTTTTTAACATTTTTAACATTTCTCATTTGAAAAGGGTAATCGTGTGGGTAACATTTCGTAGAGGAGCTTATCATAAAATGTATCACCAGAATGAAACATGCATTCAAATACATAAATGATTCTTACTGTCCTATTGGTGTTTATGGTTAGGCACAACATTATGGACTCATCAACATTTTGATTTATCTGTTGCTTGTTTTACGGGCTGAGTGCCCTTTGCCACACATTTTCCCCATATTAAAGTCACATAGGCCTTATTTTCGATATTTTCGATATATTGGTCACGGCAGTAGAACACTGCCGTGACCAAGAACGTTTGTTCGAAACGCGTAGGAGTTTTGCTTGAGACCTAAAATAAATCTACAGTGAAAAGAAGAGTGCCGCGTCCTTGCCTTTGTTTTCGGATATATATATATATATATATATTCACTGAAAAAACCCTAGGTTTTACACACGTTATAGTTAGGAAGAAGGATTTGAAAAACCTATGAAATTCACTGAAAAAACCATAGGTTTGACACCAGTTATAGTTAGCTGGAAATTTTACTGACATAAAACCATAAATTCCACGTTATAGTTAGTTGGACTCACTATAACTTGCACGTGTAATGCACTGCTGATGACATCACATATTACATCACTCATGACATGGTCAGTGACATCACTCATGACATCACTGATGACACCATCCTTGTGACAGAGAGACTAACCTACTTGCACTGTAAAGTAACCCTTGAAACACATTTTGAAAAAAATAAATTAACATATAAAAAAAAAGTGGACATACCTATACCAGTTACAACAACCAATTCAGTAATTCCAACATTTATATACACATCCACTAATTCACTAACAGTTCTTTATAGTCACTCGTATATATACTCACTGATTATATATAGTGATACAGCTATACATCCTGTTATATACCGACAGACATCCAAAAGTAAATCACACACATATTCACACTTGCAAATAAACTAATAAACATCCATTTATTTACATATACAGATATACACACACTACCACCTTACTTCTAAGTAAACTTACACTTACTTACTCTTTTAAACAATCACTTATAGAAACACATACTTATTTAAACAGGAACTCTTTCAATCTCTCACTGTCACATATACTTAGTTATATATATATCAATACTTACATAAACTAGATTAAAACATATGTCGTTACTGATAAATACACTAGTGAGGCAGGCATTCACTCACTAACACACACATATACACACTCAGCCATCCATACAGTCCTGCACATCCATTTAGACACTTATTTAAACATTTATTTTTCCATCGACCTCTACATATACATATATAAAACATATTTATTTTTTAAAAAGACAGACATTCACTGGATGGTGTCATCAGTGATGTCATGAGTGATGTAATATGTGATGTCATCAGCAGTGCATTACACGCGCAAGTTATAGTGAATCCAACTAACTTTAACGTGGAATTTCATTGGTTTTATGTCAGTAAAATTTCCAGCTAACTATAACTGGTGTCAAACCTATGTTTTTTTCAGTGAATATATATATATATATATATATATATATATATATATATGTTAAACATAAAAACGACCGAAAGCTTCAGGAGTGTACTCTCAGCAAATGAAAACCATTCGGCTTATTTTCGCATTGGAAACTTGAAACATTATTCCTTGCTAATTCTTCCTTAGACCTGACGCGTTTCAAGGTTGTCACCTCTTTCTCAAAGGTCGCTTGTACAATGAAAGGCTTACAGTAAGTTCTTCTCTGCATGCTTTTATCCAGCCCCCAGTGGGCCTCCCCCAGTAGGCTTTGTTCAGTACGTCATTTTAATTGCGGCATTCTGGGACTTGTAGTCACACTTGTAAATCCTGCGTGCACATTCATTATTTAAAAGCATTTCAATTCATTGTAGTTCACCCTCAGTGGGCCCCAGAGTAATGTTCAAGTTCAATTTACCCCATTTGCTGCGCTGCATATTGAGTCTGGAAATAGTTCCACTCACGCTGCCTCCTTGACATTCTTAGGATGGTACTGCTCCGCAGGGCAGCCGTGTTAATCCATGTTAAACCAAAACGCCTGAAAGCTTCAGGAGTGCACTCTCAGCAAATGAAAACCATTCGGTTTATTTTCACATCGGAAACTTGAAACATTATTCCTTGGTAATTCTTCCTTAGACCTGGCGCGTTTTAAAGTTGTCACCTCTTTCTCAAAGGTCGCTTGTAAAATGAAATGCTCACAGTAAGTTCTTCTCTGCATGCTTTTATCCATCCCCCAGTGGGCCACCCCCAGTAGGCTTTATTCAGTACGTCATTTTAATTGTGGCATGCTGGGACTTGTAGTCACACTTGTAAATCCAGCGTGCACATTCATTATTTAAAAGCATTTCAATTCATTTACATTTAGCAAGTTTTATTCGACGATTGTCATAAAAACATATAATACATATAAAAACATCTCAAGCATTGAATAAATATTATTAAAAATTACAAGTTCATTGAAGTAATTGATAACACAACCCTAAAAAGGTACTAAAACAGAATTCACATGCATAGGATTTTTCCCCCAGAAGTTAGATTAAACTGTTTCTGATTATCCATGCCCAGCCTAGAAATTTGGCCGCAGCTATGCACACGGTCAAATTCGTACTAGTGCGTAAGATTCTAACTGCTACCACTCCACTCCTGGTACCCAAAAGCCTACACATGGGGCGTAACCAAATTCGCAGAGGGACCGCGTACACAGGGCATTCGAACAGCAGGTGGCTAATGCTTTCAAAGGAGGCTGGGTATGCTGGGCAAGCTACCTTACCCCCACTAGTCCACCTGTTGGTGAACGCCCTGATCGGCAAGCTCCCAACTTTCATTTGAAAAAAGAGCTTACGGTCTAAGGGTTTTGTGATAACGTCCCAGAATGGTTCATAGCTTGGCCTATCTTTAAAGTCCAAGAACATGCCAGACAAGGAAAGGGGAGCAATGTTCCTGCAGGATTTAGAGGCCACCGACTTCCAGTATAAGTCTTTAAGGACTTTCTTTGGGGGAAACCTAGCATTTGTCGGGTCCTTCCACAGTTCCCAGAGACCTAGTTCTCGTAATACCCCTCGAATGTTAGCTAACCATTTGATTTTTTGAGAGGAGTCGCTTCTTATTACGTCCAACAACCCCCTAGTATATATTTCTAATTCAGGAGTAGTCCAAATACACCTCCAATATGAGACTGGACGCAACGATGCGATTAGGGTTATAGGAGACAACCCCAAATCTAAATATAGGGGGCTTAGGGGGGTACTCTGAGGTAAATTTAATATATTCCTGAGAAAACGATTTTCTGAGGCTGTCATACCCAGTAGATTCTCGAACCCCCAGATTTCCACTCCATATAATGTGGAGCTAACCACTTTGCCATTGTATATTGATAAAACAGGGGATATCGGCTTGGTAAGGGACCTTGAGTGTTCTATATTCAGAGCGCCTGTAAGCTGGCGATGTTTCAAAGTGGCCAGTTCGATCTGCTGATTCCAAGATAGATCGTGCTGGATACAAACCCCCAGATAGCTAAAGGACTGAACCTTCTCAAGCGGTAATTTGTTCACGCAAACAGTACCCTTAAAAGTTTTTGAAGCATTAAAAAACATAAATTTAGATTTAAGCACATTCACTTCCAATCCTCGGGAGGTGCAGAAGTTTTCAAAAATCAGCAAGGCCTTCTGCAGCCCACTAGGGGTTTTTACTACTAAAAGACAATCTTCAGCAAATATTAAAATAGGAACTTTCACCCCAGCAAGAATAGGTGCATCAACATTGGAGTCTGTTAACATCTTAGCCACATCGTTTATGTACATTGAGAATAAAGTTGGTTCCAAGACGCAGCCTTGACGCACTCCAGTTTCGACAGGAAACTGGGTAGTGACATTACCAGGGCTACCCCACCTAATCTGGGCAAAATTATGCTCATGAAGTTTTTTGATTATTGAGAGGAGGGACCCAGGCATGCCAATGTTATAGAGAACACTCCACAAAATTGAACGGGGGACCGGATCAAATGCCGATCATTTTAGTTCATCCTCAGTGGGCCCCAGAGTAATGTTCAAGTTCAATTTACCCCATTTGCTGCACTGCATATTGAGTCTGGAAATAGTTCCACTCACGCTGCCTCTTTGACATTCCTAGGATGGTGCTGCTCCTCACGGCAGAGCAGCCGTGTTAATCTATGTTAAACAAAAACACCTGAAAGCTTCAGGAGTGCACTCTCAGCAAATGAAAACCATTCGGTTTATTTTCACATAGGAAACTTGAAACATTATTCCTTGGTAATTCTAACTAATTTTAATTGCGACATGCTGGGACTTGTAGTCACACTTGTAAATCCTGCGTTGACATTCTTAGGATGGTGCTGCTCCTCACGGCAGGGCATGTAATATTTAATTGTTAATTACCTGCAATCATACAGATTCCGCTGTTCCACCCTGCCGCTCTCCCGCCCCACCTGCCTACCGCACCACAACTCCCTCCACGGGCCGCAGCTGAGCCAGTTACTTGTACTTCCCTTAAGCATAATAAATAATAAAAAAAAGTATATATTATAAAATTATCACCTGTGGAAGATACAAAAAATCATAGTTACAATATATATTTTATAACACAAAATAATTTGTAAAACATTTCATTTGCCTTTTTTGCTGTTCTCAGAGTATATTGAACTTCACTATAAACAGTGAGTTCAATAGTACTCATCACATAACAGCGGGCAAAAAAAAGACAATCCATAAGGATATCTTAAATAAACCCAGTCAACATTCTCAATAACAATATAAAAAACAGAAATAAAACATATCTTAAATGTTTTTTTCTAAGAGCAATTTCTTACGTAAATATGACACATCTGAAACAATCATAAAATAACAAAACATTATAATTAATTTTCTTACACTGTAAATAATGTTACTTATAAATATATGCTGACAAACTACACAGCAAAAACTCCTTAATGGTTTCACACACTTTTCCTTACAGCCAAATAGGATACATCGAGTCCTTTGTTTGGAAGTTGTTCAATAGTAATCCTGAACGTCCGCCTCCCAGCCTTCTGATCCAAAACCACCGACATCATCTACGAGTTCCCCAGGACTCATCCATCAGTCCGACGCTGTTCAACATCTACATGGCCCCCCTAACACAAGTATCCCAGCATCACAACTTCAACAACATCTCCTACACAAAGAACACCCACCTCATCCTCTTCCTCACCAAGAAGCCACATTCCACCAAAAGCAACCTCCACGACACAATGAAGGACGTCACCAACTAAATAAAGAGCAGCACTGTAATCACAAACTGGCACAAGATGAAGGTACTCATCCTCAGACCCACCCCCTCAGCCTCAGACAACTCCTGCTACCCGACTGCACTGTGAACAGTACTAACACCTACCAACCATGTCCACAACATAGGATTCAACCTCAACTCCACCCTCTCCATGTTTAACAAAGTCTACACTGTCTCCTCGTACTGCTATAACACCCTGCACATGCTCCGCAACATTTACAAGTGGATCCTAACCAAAAGAAGAAGAACAGTGGCACAGGCCCTCATCAGCAGCAGACTACACTGTGGCAAAACTCTCTACAGATGAATTGCAGGCAAACATCTACAACAACTACAAAAAATCCAACAGACCTCCACATGAGTGATCATCTATGTCCCTGCCTGCACCCATATCATCCACCACCTGATACATCTACACTGCCTCAATATCAACATAAGGATCACCTTAAAGCTCCTTACCCTTACTTACAAAATACTCTATAACACCAGACTAATATACCTTAACAGCAGTAATCCTAAAGGGTACATTTTGATCTTAAAATTTTGCCTTTAAAAATATAAGGTAAGAATTTGGTAACTCTTTGGTCAAACGCTGCTTAAAAACTAATTGAGTATCATTACAATGTATCCAACCTTTCAGACATTTTAAATAAACAATGTAATGTCCAGTTGTGGTAGAAGGTCCATCATGAAAAATAATAGCAACAGCTACAAAAGTTCTTCCTGATATTGAACATTGACCAGCTACAACATTTTTAATTAAAGTTTTCAATTTTCGTCCATCAGCTCTACAACGTTGCAGCATTAAAATACCATACTGCCCATATCTTTGTATAAGTAATGTTGATGACATTTCTGATTTACATTGGCTACACTCCATGTTTTGACTTGTTCCTCTGATTAGATTGTTAAAATACACTGATTCACGTCAGGTAAAGTCAAATATAGTCAAGTCAAGTCAAGACAAGAGATTTATATAGCGCGCTACATACCCATAGGGTCTCAAGGCGCTGGAGGGAGGGTGGGGAATTACTTGTCGAATATCCAAGTTTTAAGTTGCTTTCTGAATGCTAGGTGGTTCTGAGTAAGGCGAAGTTGAGTGGGAAGTGAGTTCCAGGTTTTAGCTGCCAGGTAGGAGAAGGATCTACCTCCCATGGTGGTTTTGTTGATGCGAGGTACAGTGGCAAGGGCTTGGTTGGAGGATCGCAGCTGGCGGGAGGGGGTGTAGAAGGATAATCGTGTGTTGAGGCATTCGGGCCCAAGTTCGTAAAGTGCTTTGTGTGCGTGGGTTAGGAGGCGGAAAGTAATCCTCTTATTTACGGGGAGCCAGTGGAGGTTTTTCAGGTGACCAGAGATGTGTTCTTTACGCGGAATGTCTAGTATGAGCCTGGCTGAAGCGTTCTGGATGCGTTGGAGTTTTTTCTGGAGTTTTGCGGTGGTCCCGGCGTATAGTGTGTTTCCGTAGTCCAGGCGGCTCGTGACCAGTGCGTGGGTGACCGTTTTTCTAGTTTCGGTGGGGATCCAGCGAAATGTTTTTTTGAGCATGCGAAAAATGTTGAAGCAAGATGATGAAACGGCGTTGACTTGTCTGGTCATCGAGAGTGAGGAGTCCAGGATGACGCCCAGGTTCCGTGCGTGGTCCGTCGGGATGGGGGCTTTTCCAAGGGCTTCAGGCCACCAAGAGTCATCCCAGATGGAGGGGGAGGTGCCTAAGATGAGGACTTCTGTTTTGTCTGAGTTCAGTTTCAGGCGGCTGTGCTTCATCCACTCGGCTACTTCTTTCATTCCTTCGTGTAAGTTGGTTTTGGCGGTGTTAGGGTCTTTGGTGAGTGATAGGATCAGTTGAGTGTCATCCGCGTAAGAGATGATGTTGAGATTGTGTTGGCGAGCGATGGCCGCAAGGGGGCTCATGTATACGTTGAAGAGGGTGGGGCTGAGTGACGATCCTTGTGGCACGCCGCAGATGACTTCAGAGGCCTTTGATTTGAATGGTGGGAGGCGGACTCTCTGTGTTCTTCTGGTGAGGAACAAGGTAATCCATTCCAGTGCTTTTCCTTGGATTCCTGCGTCTCTGAGGCGCTGTAGAAGGGTGCTGTGACAGACTGTGTCGAAGGCAGCAGAGAGGTCAAGGAGGATGAGGGCGACTGTGTCTCCATTGTCCAGTAGAGTTCGAATGTCGTCTGTTGCTGCGATGAGGGCGGTTTCAGTGCTGTATTTGGCTCGGAAGCCGGACTGTGAGGAGTCGAGGGATTTGTTGGTTTCGAGGAAGGCGGCGAGCTGGTTGTTGACAGCTTTCTCAATGACTTTGGCCGTGAATGGAAGAAGCGAGATGGGGCGGTAGTTTTTGAGTTCGGTGGGGTCAGCTGTGGGTTTTTTCAGAAGGGCGCTGAGTTCTGCGTGTTTCCAGCTTTCCGGGAAGGTGGCGGAGTTGAGGGAGCAGTTGATGACATCTCGGAGGTGTGGTGCTATGATGGAGTCTGCTTTGTTGAAGATGTGGTGAGGGCATGGGTCAGTTGGGGATCCTGAGTGGATGGAGTTCATCAGGCGGATGGTGTCCTCAGTGGAGATTGGGTTCCAGTCGTTAAGGATGTTCAAGGGGGGTGAAGGTCCTGCAGAAGATTGGGTGGGTTGGTCTTCGGGTCGGTTGTCGAAGCTGTTGTGGATGTCTGCGATTTTGTTGTGGAAGAAGGAAGCTAGGGAGTCGCAGAGGGCTTGGGAGGGGGTGATGTCGTTGGAGTTGGCAATGGGGTTGGTGAATTCTTTGACGATGTTGAATAATTCCTTGCTGTTGGGGGCGTTTTTATCTAGACGGTCTTTGAATGCGGCTTTCTTGGCAGACCAGATTAGTTGGTGGTGTATGCGGGTAGCGTTTTTGAAGGCGTCCCTGGTGCTGGTGTTAGGATCTTTTTTCCAGGTCTTTTCGAGGGAGCGACAGTGTTTCTTCGCTTTCTTAAGACCATCGTTGAACCAGGATGCGTTTTTGCTGCCTAGCTTGATTTGGCGTTTTTTCAACGGTGCTAGGATGTCGGCGCTGTTGGATAGCCATTGGGTGAGGTTGATGGCTGCTTGGTCGGGGTTTGAGGAGTGGGCGGGGGGGGGTTTAGTAGAAGCGATGAGGAGATCTGGTCGCTGGTAATTTTGTTCCAGTTTCTTCGCAGGGTGGGTTGAGGATGGTTGTGGATTGTGGTCTTATTGTAGGTAAAGTGAACGCAGCTGTGGTCCGTCCAGTGAAGAGTTGTGGTGTGACTGAATGAGATATGTTTGCTGGAGGTGAAGATAGGGTGGAGCGTGTGACCTGCGATATGGGTGGGCGTAGAGACAAGTTGTTTGAGTCCCAGGTTGGCGAGATTGTCCAGAAGGGTGGAGGTGCTGCTGTTGTTGCTCTTTTCCAGGTGAAAATTGAGGTCTCCCAATAGAATGTAGTCCTCAGAGGGGAGGGCGTGTGGGGTGATAAAGTCAGTGATGTCATCACTGAATTGTGCACGGGGTCCTGGAGGCCGGTAGAGGAGGGTGCCTCTGAGTGTGGTCTTGGGGTCGGTGTGGATCTGGAAGTGAAGGTGTTCGGCGCTAGCGAGGTTGACGTCTGAGCTGGTTGAGATGCGGATGGAGTTCTTATGGACGATAGCGATGCCTCCTCCTGTATGCTTGATGCGGTCCTTTCGGATGATCTTGTATCCTTCCGGAATGGCAATGGTGATGTCTGGGGCTGAAGAAGCATTCATCCATGTTTCTGTTAGGAAGGCGACGTCCGGTGAAATGGTGTCTAGTAGATTCCAGAGGTCGATGGCGTGTCTGTGGACCGAGCGGGTGTTGAGCAGGATGCATTTAAGGTGGTTGGTGTCAGATATCTGATTGGTGTTAGTGGATGAGGAGTTGTTCTTGGTGCCGTCGAACTTGCAGGAGTTGCAAGAGAAGGGTCCATGGGTGTGTACAGGAGCGGCTTGGACGCAGTTGGGGGAGCGGCCGGGGTTAAGGGCTAGGAGGGTGGTGGCATCGTAAGTGATGCGAGTGGGCTGGGCATTACGGGGGCCAAGGGGTCTGGCGCTGGGCGCGGTCCAGGCGCGGACGGGCGTAGACGGGCTTACCTTTGGCGCACCTTCGGCGCGGCCGCAGCGCGTGGACGCTGCGCGTGTATACATCTGACATAAATGGTGAGAGGAGGGGGCGGAGCGTGGGAGGGGAAGCAGCTGGGAGGCGGTAGCAGGGAGGAGGGGCGGGCCAGGGAGCAGGTAAACAAGATGGAGGGTCAAAGGGAGAGTAAGGCAGGGCCAGCAGATGCACCACGGCACCGGGGGCACGGACCAAGTCCCAGGGAGAAAACAGAGCCTCAGCAAGTGTCGCGCTGCAGAGCACAGCAGAGCGAGCCACAAAATCTGGTGAGGCACTATGCCCAGAGTCTCGCAACGAGGTAGCTCTGTGAGAATGCGCAAACACAATGGATGCCAAAGCACAGCTGATTGCGTGCTACACGAGCGCAATGTCAATGAAATAAATAAATGCGCGATGCTAATGAAATAAATAAATGCGCGATGCTAATGAAATAAATAAATGCGGTCAGAGATCAGCAAACACAATGAATGCCAAAGCACAGCTGATAGCGTGCTACACGAGCGCGATGCAGATGAAACAAATAAATAAATGCGCGATGCAAATTAAATAAATAAATACGGTCAGAGATCAGCAGTCAAGATACGATACCAACAGCAAGTCAAATCACGAGTGGGAGCTGGGATCAGGGAGCGTGGGGGGAGCAACCCTGCTGGAGCAGGTGTCTGAGCTGAATCTCTGAGTGTCTATGTCAGTGCTACATGTAAACAAACAATTTTGACAGTCATGTTGCCATTTATAAGAAAGGCCAAAAAGGTTTTCAATATCTATACCTTCATCTTCCAGTACACCGAGCATAAACATTAAAAATTCCTGACAATCTTGCTGACTATACTTCGTAAATTGAGTACAACCAGAACATATGTCCAAAACATTTCGAATATCAGAAACACTTTGTATTTTACTTTTATCACTAGTACATTTCTGATAAACAGAATTCAACAATGAACAGAATCTTTTGTCCCAATTTTCTACAATTTGCTGTTGCAAACTTTCAAGAAAAAAACCAACATTAACAACTACATTAGCATAGCAGTTGACACCACAACTATTTTCAAACCGATAACCAACATTCTCTTCAAGACTATCCTTTTTCTTTTTGCTTGCAGGCGCAACTTCATCTTGTTTTTTTTCTTTCTCTAGAGTTTCACAACAGATATTCCCAAATCTTCTTTTTCTACCTACCACACGCTTTTCAACTACTGAATATTGACCTAAATTGGGTGCATATTCTCTTCTTAACCTATTATTGTCTTTCACTTAATTTGCATCTGCACAAACCAAATCAATCAAGTACAATCCAGATAAAGTTCTGACTCGAGACAAAGCAACATATGCCATACCTTCTTTAAACACGGTACTTCCAATATTCACTAAAGCACAATCTACACTTAAACCTTGAGATTTATGAATGGTTACCGCATATGCCAAACAAACAGGAAACTGTTTTCTGCAGACATACAAATCTTTTCCAAGCAAAAAACGAGCTGCACAATGACTAACTTGTTGTACTTCAGCAATTTCATCAAATTTGATTTTCAAAAATTCAATCCCACCTCTATTTACATAATTAACAAAATCAACAATTTTACCCATTGCTCCATTTACTAAACCTTTTTCCACATTCAAATTACATC
Source organism: Lissotriton vulgaris (assembly GCF_964263255.1). Classification (NCBI taxonomy): domain Eukaryota; kingdom Metazoa; phylum Chordata; class Amphibia; order Caudata; family Salamandridae; genus Lissotriton; species Lissotriton vulgaris. Next base: position 790,140,685 of record NC_141694.1, on the reverse strand, counting down.
GCAAAATTACCCTACAATTTACACATGCATATAAATTCTTTTCTAAACCAGCAGTTTTACTTATCGATTTCTCTAAACAATCCAATTTCCTCCTCAACTTTTCACTCAAAATAACACTGATTCCTTGAACAATTCTCCCCGAGCACTCAAATGAATATTCTAAACATGTGTACAAAATCCAAAGTATGAAAAAGTATAAATTGGCACAGCCACAGAAGTCCGTAATATATGTAATGATGAATCACTCAGATCCTATTCATCAAAGTTGATTTTTATTCTTGGTAGTCCTTGTCTTCAGAAATATATATCCATAAACTGCAGCCATCACAATACAGCAGCCAACACATGTTTCGTCGTGTCAAGTAGCACACATTGAGTTCATCAGGGCTGCAACCACAATATAAATAAACATATGTATAAATTACCATTCTTAAACTAAATACAATCTGAAGAAACCCGTGAAGAATAGAAAGGAACCAAAAATAACCAGTCTGACACATTACCCGAATATGTGTACTTAGATAGAGTTAACCATCACCAAGTAAAGTACAGGGGGTAGAAAGTGCAACATAAAGAAAATCTCCAACTAAATCCCCTAAATGCTCAGAGGTCTAATAACTTGCCTATATAGGTTTCTCATCATAAATCATAAACACTGGTCGATACTCAAAAGAGCCCAAATATGTTCCTCCAAGTCGTATGACCACATATCACTTGTCATCTTGTAGGTCGCCCCACTTCTATTGACAATATATACAGCTCAAACATGTAACATCCTAAACGATCTATTACTGTCATTTAAATTAAAAATCACCCATAAGTACTTCAAACGATCTGTCCAATTCTATCATAGTATAGAATAAAATAATCCATAGTTTACCGTAATCTCAATATCCAACGCCGAATTCTCTTTCCATCAGAGACATAATTTAAAATAAATATCACATAAGGACCCTGAAATCAAATATCCCGAAAACCAACTATTAGTTATAATGCCAGTAAAATATACATTAACTCAGGCAATTTCTACCAAATTGTATTCCCGACTTACCCCACACTTTCAAATCATTCAGAGTGGGAGTCTTCCTTAATGGTAAAGCTTGAGCCAAAATCTCCACAAATTCAAAACTGAAAATAAAAGCTCAAGTTAAACCACACCTATTGTTTGACTTGTTTATCAATATCCTCTTGAACAAGTTACATTATTTAAACTTATTACGCATACCAGTTACTCAGTATCCCCTCAACCAAATTCCATTATTTAATCTATTACACGTACCTGTATATCCCTGCAGGTCCGTATATCTACAGTACCGCTCCATAGTCGGCGTTCTACATCAGCGCCATGTTGAAATGCCTATTTCTAGTGTTTCACAACGGGCGCCATCTTGTAATAGGTAAACAGCGAATATCGTAAGTTACCTCTATTCCTATCTACCGTTAAACAGTCACAATGGGCGCCACCTTATAATAGGCAAGCACCGTGCAGTTGCTCCTATATTTTTGTAATGAAATGATGTAACTGAAAAAATCTCTACATCAGTACTGCGCACAACAAGTCACATAATTTTAAAGTTCATGCCAACAAAAAACATTGAATATCACAAACTAAATAGCATATGCTTTCAGCGGGCGCCATCTTATAATAGGCAAGCTCCATCGATTCCTCATAACCCTCGATATAAGATAGTTATACTAAAGAGTCCTTGTACATAGTCTTTCCATCATTAAGCGTTGAGTACTGTAATCTGAATAGTATCATGTAACTAATATCAATAACAAGAAGTAATTTGCTCTCGGACGTCATCTACCTGACATCCTACCCATTTCTGTTCACGAATTGTAATAATGGGGTCCCTAAATTTCACTCCTAAGGAGAGAGAATAAAGTATACAGAAGAACAGGAGAGAAAAAAATGGATAGAAATTCAGGATAGTATTTCAAGAGATGCAGATAAATTAAATCCTGCAGTATCTGCCAAGTGATCCACATGTATGTACAATACATAAGAAATCAGCATCTAAAAAGCTAACATATCGAAAAAACAAAAGGTTTCATATATCTCTCTGGACTCGTAGTAAATAGTCCAGTATCCATGAAAAATTAACAATTAAACAAATGAAGCAATACTGTCATATATATAAATCTTTTTACATTCATAAGTGTCTATTTTTTGTAAAAATATATATATAAGGTGAGGAGATGCCATGCCGTTCAGTGTATCCACTAACAATTGCAAGTTAATATGTACCATCAACTGATCAAATAGTACAGTGTTCACACAGCTATGTACATTATTTTCTTATTGTTACTTTTCATTTATTTGTACATATTTCAGAAGATAAGATGAGGCAAAAGCCACGCTGGTACAGTTCTCCACCCAAAACCATTACATAGGAAAATTTCATTTTCATCATTCAATCATCTCCCAAAAAATATTGATATTCATGATCATTATTCATACCGAGCTTCACAGCTTTCAATTTCATCAACCACACAACCTCAACCTACGTTTCAGCTGTCTATTACCCCCTCTAGGGTCCTGGTTGACATGTTCAATACCGTGAAAGCTAAACACATGCTCCACTCTATTGTCACAATTTTGGACAGCATGTGCTGCAATGGGATATCTCGTATCGCCATTCTTCCAAGTCTTTCATGTTCTATTTTATTAAATGCTTCCAATTTTATAATTTCTTCATTTTCCAACTTTAACATTTCTTCATTGAACGTAGAACATTCACGCAGTGTTGGCATTAAGCAGATTACAGATTTGTTTTCTGCAAGTCTCATGTATATTTTCTCTGGGACAATATTTGCATTTGGTAACAAATTGGAAAGTAATCGTCTCTGTAAAGTTTGTTTGCCATGTTTGGTCAATTTTCCAATTCATATATCTTGAAGAATAGTTCCATAATCAACATCATTTGCCTGTCGCATATTTGTAGTAAGTTCCTTATACTGAAAATATGGCCAAATGTTTACATTGCCAATACTCCCCAAAGACTTTCTAGTATCTTCATGCACCAGTGTTTTAAACACTGGCTGTCCTTTTACAGGAGTAAGTTGTAGAAGATCTCCAAAAACTATGACATGTTTTCCTCTGAATAATACGTCATACTCTGTTTTAAGAATTTGCTGCTTTCTTAAATGCACAAAGGCAAGCATTAGGTTTGAGACCATGCTTACCTCATCAATAATGAGAAACTTCATTTTCCTCAACACTCTTGAAACTTCACAAGAAGCTCCTCCAGATAGCTTGTGGTATTCTAATTTGTTGTCATACTCTACTGGTAGCATTAATAAACGAAGTAAAGTAATTCCTTTTATATTGTGAGCCGCTAATACAGTTGGAGCAGTGACAACACAACACAGATGCGACTTAGTTCTTTTCTGTAGAAAACTTGTGATTACTTTAATTAAAAAACTTTTTCCTGTTCCAGCTTCTCCACTCACATACATACGGATAGGTTCAAATGATGAGCAAGAGCATTCTTTCTTCTCATGAAGTAATCCATGGTCAATCTGTTCTCTCACTTGCTCATATATTTCTTTCTGCTCAAGGTTTAGTTGTTCTTCCAAGTTTCCTAAGTTTGTTACATCTTCTTGACGTTGATACATTGCTGTTTCCACCTCTTCATAGCAGTTGCTGCTTCATTTAGAACAATTGGTTCTCCTAATGGGTTCTGACTCAATGGAGCAGAAGTGTGACTGTCTTGAGAACTGTCTCTAGCAATCTCAGCTGCAATTTTAGCTTCTTGCTCAATTTCGTCATTCAACATTTTTACCTAATTAGCAAAAACCGGACATTCTGTAGTATCTTCAGTTGCATTGAAGGAATCTTCATAGCTCTCAAAGTCTCCAAGTAATTCAAATTCTGAACGCCATGGCTTGAAAAGTTGCAAAAGAGCTAAATAGTAAAATTCCCTTTTGTCAGGTGTTTCGCAACTCAGTTTACCGTGATTAATCAAATGTCCTTTTCTTTGTTTCACCAGACATCCTTTCGGAATTAATCACGGCATATATACCATTATTGATGTTTTCGGTAATATTTCGTTCAAAAATTTAGTTTTGCAGCATTTCATAGAGACAAATGTCTCAAGATGATGACTTCTATTTGGATAATATGTATCCAACATATTTCTTTTCACAATATCGTTACTTTCTGGTTCTTTTTCAGCTAAATATTTAATTTCTTGTACAGATTTAAGAACTCGGATTCGTGTTACAGCAAGACCTAGACTCCCCCAAATGATTCTTCTAAATTTAGAGTACAGCCTTGCAGATGATAAGCGATCCGAGCATTCATATGCTTCAATTTCTGGATGAGATAACATCTTCAAACTGTAACTGTATAATTTCTCACTTAGGCTCTTCTCATGGGAAATCTCTTCCCACATTTCCTTCAATTCCGTCTTTTCTGACTTTGTTATGTATGATGTCACATTTCGAGCAACAGCAATGGAATTGTCTGCAACATATTAAATATCCATATTAGCATTCCACATGGACAAAATGACTGGGTTGTAGTCATTTATGTATTTTGACTCTTCATTTCTTCTTAAGTTGTAGGTATTTTTAGGAGACTTTCTTGTGATAGTATTTCGCAAAGATGACATAAAACTGTTCACTCTTCCTTTCGATATTACAGGTTGAGGAAATGCAAAATGGCATTTGATGTAGAATTTGTCCTTAGATTTGTACTTTCGATGACAGTATTCCCCACAACGATGGCTTTGGAATTGTAAGACTTGTTGTCTTAAGTCCTTATTTTGTATACTTTTGTGTACTTCACATGTGGCATATTCTTCAATCAAAGACAACACAGTATCATAGGAGTCTGTTCCAAATTTGGGAGCATCTTTAATCCATAATAGCATATGTATGTGAGGAGCACCTCTTGCTTGATACTCCTTTCTCCAAAATATTTTCTTTTTATTTGTGATAAAAGACATCATAGCTTCAAATCTATGATTTAAATACCTGTATACATTAATGGGATCCAGAGAGCAGAGTTCTCCAGGTGTTTTGTATTTAATATTTAGTATATTTGGATTTGCCTTTCGAAGAAATTGAAGTAAATCATCCCAAGCATATTCAGCACAGCTTAGAATAAGGAACCATGTAGGAGTTCCAAAGTTCCTTAGCATACATTTGAGTTCTCTGTGACGACGGTACCAGTACTCATTAGTACCACGCTGACATGCCATCAGATTAATCAGCTGAGATTCCAAAACATTATCTTTCTGCTGTACTTTATCCATAAATTCCTTTGTCGAAACATTTTGCAGATATATACCTGTTTTCAATATATGATTTACTGCATAAGAAAGTTCAGACAAATCACTCTCAAACAAAACATGAAACAAATTTGGAATACATTGTCGAAATCTTGGATCTTATGCATATAATCTTGATGTCCAGTTTTCAGATGCAGGAATCTGCACAGGTCGTTCATCCTATCGTCCGACTTTTCCTATAGGAAACAATTGTGGGAAACAACGAGCGTCCAAGCTTTTTTCCCATACACTAATGGGACTTCCCTTTGCTTCTTTCATTTGGAATAACTCAATAGCATTCCCCATCATTTCTTTGGAATGCAATGGATGAACACTGTAATGTTCGTAGATTTCTTCAGTTCTTGACACATCCACTTTTTCAATTTGTACAGATGGCAAGTCACTATCTTCTTGTACAGTTAATTCTTCATCTCCCACATACACATTTTTGTAATATTGATTATTTTTTACCATATACAACGTTGCCTTTTTCACATTCCTAACATCCACTAATTCTTGCCAGATTTTCTTACTCTTAGTAGGAACACCATTAACAAGAATACCTAAGGGTTCATCCTCTACATTTTCTACACCAATACTTTCAATATTTTTCTTTCAATCGAGAGGCAAATATACAACTCTTCACTTTAATCCTCTCTGTAAATCAGAAGGAGGCAATTTTCCTGTCTTAGGCTCCATAAGAACAATAGCCTGAAATGGATGCACACATTGATTAAGAATAGACTCATAGGTATTTAAATCCATCAGTTCCGAAGGAATATTTACCAACTCAAGATTATTATGCACAGCTCTAGCAGGTATTTTGTTCTCATCTAATTTGTTATAACAATATTTACAAATACGCTGATCAGAACCCAAAACAAAACAATTCTCTTCCAACAAATAAGTTACAAAATCCTTCCACTCTTTATTATTTTCTTTTTCACTTTTTAAATATAGATCAACAGTCCTGGTCTGATTTTTATAAAACCCAGACAGTGCAGATACCCGTAGCTAGAAGATCATTTTACATATTACTGCCCTTAAAACATGGCATTCCCCGGGATGTGTACGGGGATAGAGGGAGAGAGAACTCAAAACATATTTTTTTTTTAAAAGACCCGAGGGGTGCTGCTCCCTGCTGGGAGTACGACCGTAACCCCTCGCATACTTCAGAATAAAACCACAGCACTGCTGTTCCCCAGTGCTCGAAGCACCTTACAAGCTCCCATTATGCAAAATATTTGACCCCGTAATCAGCCCCGGCCCGTGGAGGGAGTTGCGATGGGGCAGGCAGGCGGGGCGGGGGAGGGACAGGGTGAGGAGTAATAAGCAATGGAATGTGGATTATTGCAGGTAAGTAAACAATTACGGGGCATATTATCAAGGGGGTTTATCTCCGCTTTTTTGGCTTTAAAAGCCAAGAAAGCGGAGATAAAATTATCTCCCTATTACCAAGCTGTCGCTAACACCAGTTAGTGACAGCTAAAAGGAGATAGCGACCATCTTGGGCCCCGCTTTGCATGTCAGTGATATTTATCACTAATGACATGCAAAGTGGGCGTGCCAAGATGTTAGCGACTGGAAACAGTCCCTAACATCGCTATCTCCTATTACCAACTTTTGGAGATATTCGCGCTAAGCGCGAATATCTCCAAAAGCTAACACCTGCCCTGAGCAGTTCTTAGCCATGTTATCCAATGGGAGGTGGATAACATGGCTAAGAGCATTTGCTCGATAATGCATGAATATCGCGGACTTTTCAGCGATATTCATGCATTGCGGCCGTTTTTTATCGCATTTGCCATTGTGATATTTGCGATGTGCGGCGATAATTTTTGTCTCTAAACAAGTTAGAGACAAAAATTATCGCTAGTTGTTGGTAATATGCCCCACAATTAATAAAATGAATTTCGGGACATATTATCAACAAAAGGCGATATAATATTGTTGCTTTTATCGGGAGAAAAATGCAGATAAAGCGATGATAATGAGCTTGATAATATGCTCCTGAGAATTCCCATACCAGCCCAGGTTAACACCAGAACCTGGGCTCCTATAGCAATTTACAAGAACCTAGGGGCATATTACCAAGGGGGGCGATAGGCAGTTATCGCCGATTTAGCAGCCATTTTTGGCCGCTAAGCGGCTATAATTCTATCGCCCTATTAGCAAGCTGTTGCTAACTGATGTTAGCGACAGCTTTTACGCGAAAGCGAGCGGTTTGGGGCCCGCTTTGCATGTCAGCGATGTTTATCGCTAATAACATGCAAAGTGGGGGTACCCAACTAGTTAGCGACTGAAAGCAGTCGCTAACGTCGCTATCGCCTATTAGCAAGGCAGGCGTAGCCTTGGAAATATTCGCGCTAAGCGTGAATATCTCCAAATACTAACACTTTCCCAGACCAATTCTTAGCCTTGTTATCCAATGGGAGGTGGATAACATGGCTAAGAGCATTTAGTCGCTAATGCGTGAATATTTCTGTATTCTCAGCGATATTCACGCATTTCACCGCTATCGCTGGATATTTTAGCACAATGGAGAAAAACGTTGCTAATAGCATGTTTGCTCCGCTAACATATCGAGCGATAGGCAGCAATAAAAAAATCATCGCTAAGCCTATTTAGTGATAAATATCGCTACTTGTTGGTAATATGCCTCGTATTACCAAGCCCATTTTCGCCGTTTTATTGGCAGTTTCCTGCCCATAAAACGTCGATAATTTTAACACCGGTCCTTAATAATAACACATCAGCGCCATTTTATCAGTAAAGGGCGATACATTAACGCCGCTTTTACCGGTAGAAAACTGCCACTAAAGCGGCGATAATGGTCTCGATAATATATCTTTGTGAATTCCCATAGAAGCCCAGGTTAAGACCATAACCCGGGTTTCTATGAGAATTAACAAGGATATATTATCGAGACCATTATCTTTGCTTTACAGCAGTTTCCTGCCGATAAAAGAGGCGATAATGTATCGCCCTTTCTTGATAATATGGCCCATAATCCTTTAATATACAGAGACGCACAAAATGATATTAAACAAAAAAACATAACAGCATGCATTATAGCAAAACACATTTACTACTATATAACGTTTATCAACGGACGAATATAGGGGCATATTATCAAGATAGGCGATAACGTTATCACCGCTTTATCAGCAGTTTTCTACCCATAAAGCGGGAATAATATTATCACCTGTCTTCATATACTCCATAATTCCTTAATGTATAAAGATGCACTGCACACACTCCCATACAACTTATCAACTCACCTTTCAAATTGATTTGTAGATTAAGAAGAATACCACTCACACAGTGGATATTCTTGTACAGAATCTCTCTAGTTCCGTGTTTGCAGCAGAACCGTCAAATGGAACATTTTCCCTCTCATTGTACACATACATACATATAAATAACCAATTAAAATCCTGTATACAAAAATTCAAAACAAAACACACATTTCTATTGGTTTAACATTCCAAACTTTCAAGTAACAAAACGTTCAACCCTTCCCCATTCCACAATCTGCCAGTTACCATAGACACACTTCAGGGAACACCTAACTCAGCACACAGGTGAAAAGTTCATCATACATTGTTGCAAATTGAAACAGCAAGTATGCTTGACTGGAGAATATACCAGCTTATTTTATGTAACGTTCTTTTCTATCACTTTTTCTTAACCAATAAAAATAAGGCTTTTAAAAAACAGAAATATGCAACCTAGTTTTCTGTAAAATGTCAAACAACCAATCATTTCTTTTCTTTTTCAAAACTGCATGTTGTCCACCATTTTAGAAAAATCTTACTTTTCAAACTACCATTTCATTTACAGATGCCATCAGAGTGCATCACGACTTCTCTTCAAAATGCCTACAGTGTGGATTGTGGGACACAGCTTTATTTTCTGGAGCCAAAGGTACGCACAACAGAAAAGAATTCACAAGGACCTAGGTTTACCAAATGTGGACATTAAATGGATTGGACAGAGAGGATTAAAGTGTCACCAATTGATGCCATTGGTTAAATACTTCATGCATCTCCAACATCCTGACCTTATAATTGTGCACTGTGGTGGGAATGACCCTAGCTCTTTGACTGGGGTAGCTCTGGAAATGCCTATGAAGGACACATTTGCACAATTGATGACACTGTTCCCCAAAAACTGCCTTTATATATTCTAATATGTGCCAAAGGCAGAAATGGAAGCGGTCCAACCACTATTGTCCACAGTTTGAAAAAGCTATGAAACATGTGAATAAATCTGTTTCTGCCTTTCTCCGAGACTACCAAATGGGGTTCATTTACAACAACAATCTGTGTTTCAATATGCATGGTATCTATAGGAGAGATGGTGTACATTTTACAGATGAGATGAACAGAGTCTTCCTCATAAACCTAAGACTCTGCATCGGTACTTAGTTGTAGGTGCTAAAATCTCCCAATAAACACAACAGCTCTTTTTAGAGCCACACAACACATAAATAAATACACTTCATAAATATCTAAAATTATTTTTATTTTTATTGCTTATGTACGCTTACGTGATGACATTCAACATTCCAGCTGTACGTCGTCCATACGTGCTTGGTACGTGTACCATAAATCTACCACCCCAAGAGGAACAGTATATGTTCAGAATGTTTCTACCCTACCCCCTATCCTTATTTCTCAACTTTGTTTTACTGTTTCCTTGTGACTCGGCTGTCGTGACAAATAAGATGGCTGCCAAAACGTCCTGGTTTGGAGTATTGACAGCCAATCAGCATTCAGCTCCTGCTCGTAATTGTACGGATTTCTGTACGCGTACGCGATTTAAAAAAAAAGAGAGAGTAAACATCCATATACGACCCCCTGAGCAACCGTAAAGGATCAGAATGTTTCTACCCTGCCCCCTTCCCTTATTTATCAACTTGTTTTACTGTTTCCTTGTGACTCAGTGCTACCGAGCCACAAGATGGCCTCCAACACTTCTTGGTTTCGAGTGTTGATATTATCAAACCCATTATCGCCACTTTAGCTGCACTTTCCTGCCAATAAAGTGGCGATAGTTTTGTCGCCCAGGCTTGATAATATGGCCCAGAGTGTGTAGTGTACAGCAGCTTCTCTGTAAAATCTATAATTACCTTCAAGCAGTGACAACAGATACCTTACAACAGTCTGACAAACAGATCCCCAACCTTATTACGCCACTTCTGAGTCACTTTTAACATGGGTAAAGTGACGCAAGGAGCTTGTAAATCTACGTTTCAAAATCTCAACTCCAGACTCGGCGAGACAGTTTTAATAATCTTTTCAATGTCTTTCTCTCTCTCACTCTCTGTGACATCATTTCTCTTTCTCTCTTAAACTTATAGACACTGCTGTCCACTAGCACATGTAGAAGTACAGCCCAACTGAAGTTGTGAATTCCACTGGCTGAAGTTTTTGGCCGCAGTGTTTATACAACGGTAAGCACAGAGGCCTAGATCTACAAAGCCTTCATAGCATTGCATTAGAAATAAGTTGACTTATTTACAATCCCGTTATGCCACTTTTGTGTCAGTAACGCAGTAGGCACTTCCATATAGACACTACTTGAATGCGGCATTATAACAAGTGAAATATACGAGGCACAGTGCACACGTAAAACCATGGAGCTACCTTGACTTGTAATGGTTCAGCTCATTTACTCACATCTACATAATTCTAAACTCTAATTTTCTTTTTGGTTTTCCAGATTACCAATTGGACATCTTATGAAGTCCATTTAACAAATTGCTTATAATATTGTTTGGTATTAAACTTATTGTTCTACTTGTTTGCAATATAGTTATAATTAAGTTTCGATTAGTTATTGTTTTAATAAAAGTTTATTTAAAAAAAGTACATACTTCTTTTATTTTGTGGGGGGAGGGGTGTATGAGGGTCCACAATAGAAATAATGTTGAAATAGTATAGTAAGATATTCAAGACTAGGATTGAAAACTAATGACTTCTATTTCCTCTGAATAGACTACAACTTAGAAAAGAAATCAGAATAATACGAAACAATGCGTACCACATTTGCAAACCTCTTTTTCCCATGCAAGCTTACCCCCCGGCAAAATTAAATGTTTGGGCCTCAATCATACCCCTCACACAACGGAAACAATCAGCCCACAAAGATTTCTATATTGTATGAGGAGCTGCCTGGCCCTCCACCTACTGCCCTGGAGTCCATGACGCCCAGACTAAGTTGCTGCAGTGTTCTGGGGGGAAACAGCCATTACAACGCGGTCATTACCACGCGTGATCGTCACCATGAAGCCATTAGCATGCATTTTGGGCTATATTATGAACAAAACGAGATAGATTATCGCCGCTTTATCGCCACTTTCCTGCTGATAAAAGCGGGGATATTGTATCACCTTTTGTTGATATCGCGTTTTGTTGATAATATGGCCCGAAATTCGTTTTATTAATGTAATTGTTTACTTACCTGCAATCATCAAGATTCCGTCGTTTATCACCCTCACCCTGCCCCTCCCCCGCCACCCCTGCCTGCCCCATCGGAAATCCCTCCACGGGCTGCGGCTGAAAGACGCAGGTGCAATCTAGTCATTTATCACAGAGTTGTGGGGAATCCTTGGAGAGGCGCGCGCTGACTAACGAGTGCGTACTTCACTGAAAACGTTCCGGAGTTCAGACTTGTTTTCAATTGCTCTTTAGACATTCCTGAAGAGAAAGTGGAAATATTTCTGTGAGAGTTAAAGAACTTTGTTTGAAAAGTTAGTGAGTAAGTAAACTTAACTGACATTATAGACAATATTGAATGTACTCAGTCGATGTATTTTCTCTAACTTAAAACAAGAAACAATAAAATTCGTGTTAAGGAAGGTCTTAAGGGAAAAGAACACATTGAGTTAGGAATAGAAGGAAGACTTTTGAATTAAGAAGGAACATTATTGAAAAACATAAGATATTGAAGGATTGAGAGAATAGATAACCAGCAACTTCATAAAGAAAAGTTAGTAGAAGAACACAAGGAAATTAATAACATAAAAATTAGACAATAAACTGAGAGCCTAGGTTAATGAACGTTACCTAATTATAGTTGTATAATTTTGCAAAGGGCTAAAACTTTACTAATAGAATGTTATTAGATAATAGTATTTACACAGTATTTTTTGTAATCAAAAATAGGTGAAAACTGCAGTTTTGTATTATATATTATGAAAAGTGATAACATGAAATGTTTATATTTTTATACAAGGAGCAAGAACATAAAGGAAAAATTATGGAAAGTGAACAGCCTCATACTCAGGAGATTTTGGATATTACTTTGACTATAATTGAAGAACTAATCGTATCTGTCACAGGCAATGAGAGTGAAGAAGGAGAAATTAGTGCTGCAGACATGAATTCTGATTTTGAAGACGAAAGCTTTGATGGAGATTTTCTGGAAGTTTTAAATTATGTTGACATTTTAGTACAAATTAAATCAGAAACTGTTGACGAGGAAATTGATCTGAATGACATATCTGATGAAGTTGCATTAGAATGTCTGTTAAATTATGAGATGTTACAAAAATCCATTTATTGTTGAAAAATAATAAAGGTTTGAGCACTATCTACTAATCTATCTATTGTACTAAAAGTGAAGCAGTTATAGATTCAGTTACATATTCTTTAAATGTTTGTATTGATTTAAAATCTGCAAAGTGGGTTTGAGGGTATCAATTGCTTAAAAACCGTATGGAGTGTACATGCAGTCTTGTATGCAGCTGCAAACTTGTGTATTATGCCTTCAATTGCCCAGTCTGTATCCTTAGACTGTGACACTGCTGTTTTAGTATTGTAGTGAGCCAGTCAGCAGTATGTTCTTTTTCATTGTACCGTGGTAAAACTGAAGCTGTAATAAATTTAGTGAGGAACTTTTTTTGCAGAAGTGTAATGATCCAGTCAGTATTTAGATACTCACGGATTAAAAGAGGCCTTAGTGCATAGGCTGTTTCAAACCTTTATAGACTGTGCATGCACTGTTCTATGCACCAGCAAACTAATGTTTTATTCGTTCAATTCCTCAATGTGTATCCTAATACTTCTAGCAAACATTCTCACACTACTGTTTCAATATTATAGTGAGCCGTTCAGCAGTATGTGTTTATCTGTATACTGTGGTACAACTGAGGCTGTTATAAATGCAATCAGGTTCTTTCCTTGCAGTCTTGTAATCAACCACTCACTATCTAAGTACTCATGCATTAAAATAGGCTTTAGGGCATAGACTGCTTCAAAACCTTTATAGACAATGTATGCCGTCTTCTATGCACTTGCAAATTTGTGTTTATACGTTGACTTTACTAGTTTGTATTGTTACACTTCCAGCAAACACTCTGTCACTGTTGTTTTAGTTTTGTAGTGACTCATTCATCCATATGTAGTAATCCTATCACTACATTAAAACTAAGCATGGGCGAATTTTGCGAATCTGGCGTTCGCGAATTTTGCGAATTTGCGAACTCTCAATCCGCAAAATCCACAAATTCTTGCGAATTTGCAGATTTTTTTTGTGTTCGCAAGGATTTTTGCCAGTTCGCGAGGGTTTTGTACCAGTTCGCAATTGCGAACTTACATGTCGGCTCGCAACGGTCGCGATTATGTTCTTTCTACATCTGGTTCATCATCACAGGTTCCCAGCACCCTCTGTTTCACCCCTGCCACCCTCTGTTTCACCCATGCCACCCTCTGGTACATCAATGCCACCCTCTGGTTCATCATCATTGTAGATTATGGGGGAAAAAGCAAGCACACCTGCCCTGCTTCAACTGACATGAATTAATTTGGGGTTGATTTATTAATGTGTCACTGTCTTAAAATTCCAGTCTGGCACCTGCTTCCTTAGCTGTAATTTGCTTTCAGTTGCAGTGCAATTTTTTTTTCCAGGACCTTTGTGGCCTACTTGTAGCTATTCTATGAGCCTGCTGTGAGGGTCAGAGCAGGGTCATACAATTGTTGCAACTAGCAACTGAACTCTGGAGGGGCCCCAGTCAGGAAACACTACAGGGAATGGTGACTAATGATGAGTTTGAACTTTTGCACCTGCTGAATGCTTTCACTTTTGCAAAACTTGTTTTTCTGCAGAACAGCATTACAGCAACTATAATGCCCCAAAGAAACTTACTGGTGAAAGTTGATTTCTAATCCAAAAGTGATCCAAAGAAAGTCAAGAGGCATCAAATCCAAAAAAGTGCAGGCAAATGTCAACCTGAGGAGTTATTCTGATAAAAATCATCATTTTCAGAAGGTCTATGCTGCTTGCTAGTGAATTTCTTGTGCAGAATTGCAGTTTTTGTAATTTCGCGGGTGCGAGATTGTTGCTGCCCGCCGCACCTACATGTTCGCCATTGCGAACTTACACTGCACGCCGCAAAATTGTATCACCAAGAAAAAAAAATCCGCTGCGTGCGAATTTGCGCCGTATTTACAATGTGGTGTACCATGGGACAAAAATGGCACATATATGTGATGTATCTGTGCTGTAAAGGTGGTGCATTGTTTGAGGTATGTTGCAAGTGCAACGCATCTCCAGCTCTGGGGGCCCTATTCTCAGACTGCTGTGCCAATCCATACACCTGCTTCAAGGTAGTGTAGGGTTTTGACACAGCATGAGCCCAAAAGTGACAAAGTGAAATCTTGTAGATTTCAGGCAGCCACTTTAAGGAGGTGTTCCTGTACCGGAACGCCCCCCCCCTCCCCGCATGTAGGAATGTCTCCTTCTGGTACAGGGATTTACAATGTGACGCACCTTCCAGATACGTCATATTCTAAATTCCACATAACATGGCGCATCTTTTGCACCACCGCTTCATCAGAAAAGTGATGCAACTGCGGTGTAAAAGTGTAACAAGGGTGTTGTAAATCGGCCTCTAACAAACACTTACAAATTCACCCAGGCAGTTTCACTAGCAGTGTATTCTTTTTGAATTTACTTTTGTTAATATTTTACATGAAAAATATGAAATGTAACTTTAAAAATAAAATAAATATAAGTAAATGTCCAGCTTACTATAACATGGGTGAAACCTATGGCTTTTTCAGTGAATTTCTAAGGTTTTTTAAATGATAATTCCTAACTTTAACGTGCCTGAAACCTAGGTTTTTTTCAGTGAATTTCTAAGGTTTTTTAAATGCTAATTCCTAACTATAACGTGGCTGAAACCTATGGTCTTTTCAGTGAATATATATATATACAACGCGACTAAAAGACAACAGTTTAGAGGTGCATCTAATCCCACACCCAATGCTCAACCCACAACAGTTGAAAACGAAGTCTATGAGGAAGCCGCAGGTGGCGCTAGCAGTGACTCTTTGTCCAGCTACAGTGAATCAAGTGGTTCAAGCACAGATTTAAATGTCAGTAACCAAACTTTGCCTGTTTTGAATATTGATGAGGAGCTGGGTTTTTTAGTGGCAGAAAGACTACGCACATTAAGGCCACGCCAAAAAACAACAATAGATCCCGCCGCAACCAAAAACGCCGGGAAAGGCGGAGAAGAAGCAAACAAAGGGTCCAAGAAACCACAAAAAAACAATCAACAATGGAAGAAAAAGAAACAGTAATGGACAGATCCATTATTAATCTGTCTGATGTTGTCCTTACCAAAGCAGAGCAACAACTTCTGGCTTTAGGCTTAAATTACTGTCCAAACCAAAATTTCAACTATGCTTCCACCAGGGTGGATGTTTATTGCTACATCCGCAAATTAAAGCTTCGAAAATTCTTCGCTTTACAACGCCTCAAAATTCCTGCTGGCACAAACAATTCTGCCAATTCAAATATCACCGACACAGAGCAACCCTTTTCAGTGTCGGATGCCCCAGCATTCCTTGCCATTCACGATTTAATGAATGATGACAACGTTGAGACATGCAAAGAAAATGAAATGGAAAGTACGCAAAATCGACTTGAGAGAATTAATATCGCTAAATCAGGAGCTAGCATCACTCCTTTCAAGCGAAAATCTGACTTTGTACCAATTATGACCCGTGATGCAGTTGATGTTTTCCAAGATTGTGTCATAACAGAAATTAAAAAGCTGCACAAAACTACCAACATCCACAAAAAAAGAAAGAAATTTGATGTAAAACAAGCACAATACTCTGCATTAATGAAAAAACTAAAGAACAATCCAGACATTGTTGTCAAAATGGCAGATAAAGGTGGAAACATTGTTATTTGGCCTAAGGCAGCATATATTCTAGAAGCCCAAAGACAGCTATCAGATCCAGCTTGTTACAAAAAATCTACAAATAAAGAATACACTAAGGCTAATGAAAATCTAAATAAACTCCTACAGAAACATCGAAGAGGGGGCCTAATTTCAGAGGAAGAGTATCAATTTATGCTCAATGAACATCCCACTTTACCAACTATGTACCTGATCCCCAAAGTTCATAAAGGACAATCACCAGTACCGGGTAGGCCGATCATCTCTGCGATCAACAGCTGTGGAGAAAGAGTAGGCCAATATGTGGACTTTTTTCTACAAAAGTGGGTAAGCAGCCTGCCTAGTTTTGTACGTGACACTGGAGACTTTCTAGCTAAAATAGAAGATCTAGAATGGCAGAATGATATGCTACTAATAACTTTAGATGTTGAACAATTATATACCAGTATTTCACACACAGATGGTATGAACGCAGTTTCTTATTTTCTGGGCCATCGGCCGATTGATTTCTATGAGCATAACAAAGTGATTCTGGGCTTAATAGAGTGGTGTTTGTACAACAACTATTTTTTATTTGGCAAAGAGATTTGGAAGCAACTGAGGGGCGTGGCTATGGGGGCCTGCTTCTCCCCCAGCTATGCGTGCTTGCACGTTGGCTGGTGGGAGGAGCGGGTCCTCAACGTCACGCATCATGTGTGGGTACGAGAAAAAATTATCCGATACCTTCGCTATATTGATGATATTTTTTTGTTTGGCAAGGTGATGAAACAGAAGCTCGTGCTTTTATAAATGCTATCAATGACAATCCATACAACCTCAGGTTTACTTCTAAAATAAGCAACAAACAAGCAGAGTTTTTGGATGTCACTGTATACATTGATGAACACAGCAGAGTTCAAACTACTCTCCATCGCAAAAATACTGCAGGCAACACCACCCTTCATGCCTCTAGTTTGCACCCTAGGCATACTATCCAAAGCACTCCCTATGGTGAAATACTAAGGCTGAAAAGAATCTGTAGCAGTACTAATGATTTTGAGATGTGTGTCAATGACCTACGCAGCCGTATGAAAGCCCGAGGATATACAGAAAAAATGTTTAACCTAGCGTTAGCAAAATCACAAGACAGAACCCGGGCTAGCCTGTTAAGCACACCTTCTGAGACCACTAATTCACCTGATGAGACAACAGATACCACCAAACAGGAATGTCCCAGGTTTATCACCAACTACAGTAGCCAACAAAATAAAATAAGACAAATCATCAACCATCATTGGCCTATTGTATTAACGGACAATGTATTAGGAAATATGCTTCCTAACAAACCCATGGTTGCTTTCCGACGTGCTCTTAGTATGGGTGCTGTGCTCGATCAAAGCAGTCCTGAGCTCAAATGCAAACAAAACTGGCTGATTAAGGAGGGATTCCGGAAAGGCTCTACTTGTAGGGCATGTAAGTTCGGAATAAACAAGACACACTACAAAACCCCCTTTAGTGACACTGAGATCCCCATTAAAGGCCAGCATACCTGCAAAACAGAATATGCAGTATATGTTCTGACATGTATGTGTGGCCTCAATTATGTAGGCAGCACCATACAACCTGTACATGTCAGAATTTTACAGCATATCCGAGCCATTCTGCATTCAGATCCAGCATACCCAGTTCCACGTCACTTTTTGAGCTCTCATAGTAAGGATATCAATTGCTTATCTTACTATGTAATAGCCTCAATCCCCAAACTAAGACGTGGTGGCAACCGTGAGCTCAAACTCAGACAATTAGAATCACGAATGATCCTTGAATTTGACAGTAAATGGCCAAATGGGCTTAACATTACTGAGGATCTTCGCCATTTTCTGTGATATGCCCCCTAGCGGTTATACTAAGTCCTGAATACATTCATGTAATCTTGATGTTCTTCCCCCTAGATAGTCAGGTTCCCTGTTATCTAGTGGGCCAAATTCTCTAGTCCAAGTGATTTATAATGGTGCTGATATAACCAGTTGTGAGTTTGGCCAGTCAAGTTCCTTGTTGGCCAATCTACTATCGATAGATGTAACTCTTTACCTTCCTCAAATCTTGTAAATATTGTTGTATATTAGTTTGTATACACTTTTTATCAAAAAAATGTTGTACACTTTTTAGCACTGTATTTTACACTGGGTGTTTTTAGCAACAATGAATTTTACACATTGCAGTTTTATCAAGTTTCTATTGTTTTTACAGTATTTTATGAGATATATAGAAGGATATGGTCCTATCTCTTACTGTTTGCATTGATGCAATAATTACACAGGATGCTTTGCAACATGTGTATTCAGCACTTTATTCCCATTTACCTCTTTTCCCTATGCACTTTAATACACTCCACTGGGCGCAGGCTTGGAACCAGTCTAAATTGTATATATTGGCACCTTAAATAATCCTACAATTCCCCAGTCACTGTCAATACATTATGTAGACATTTTCATGGTTTTATCTAAAAGGATTTATCCTGAAATTAATTATGTGATACCGTGTTTTGAAAAACTGCATTTTTTTCCCATGGTTTATTTTTAAAAAAATGTGACATCTCATTATATTTATATTGTTTTGTATGTAAAAAATATATAGTAATGAAATGTTTAAAAAAACGGAAAAATATGATATGCAGTACCTCTCTCCTTAACGCAGGAGAAGTATGTCTTTTATGTCTATGCAAAACCAACACCATGTGACTGGGCGGGCTAATTGGGTGTGCACAGCATTATAAAATTAAAAAATTGAAACTGGCTCACTTGCATGTGAACAAAGGCTTTCCTAGCCCGAAACGCGTAGTGCCCTCTTGCCTACCGGCTTCCCTGCAAATAAAGATCCTGTGAAGCGCATTTGGTGGTCCGTCTCCTATGTTTCCTCGCGGGTCTGACGTTGTTTGACCTGGAAGTGGTGTTTGGAGTTTTTGCGGATATATTTATATATATTAACTGAAAAAACATAGGTATCATACATGTTATAGTTAGCTGGACATTTCACTTATACAAAACCTTTGAAATTCTCCCATTTTAGTTAGTTCAGCTAACTATAACTCGCGTGCCCACAATGCACTGCTGATGACATAACATATAACATCACTCATGACATGGTCAGTGATACCACTCATGACTAACCCTGGGCAGAGTGCTTCGCTCCCCCCACGGAGTGCACGTAGTGTTACCTACTACGCGATTCGCAAAGTAGCAGTAGTAGGCAACACTACGCACACCTGTGGACGGAGCGAAGTTCCCTGCCGCCCACCTCCCTCCCGCCCTCTTCTACACCCCTAATTTGGATTTTAAATAGGTTAAAAAGTAAAGAAAAGCACTTACCTTTTATGCGGCATCGCGGGGCTTCATTTTCTTCTTTGCGCCGACTTCTTCCAACCAAATGCAAAAGCGCAGGCCCCCGCGCATGCGCATTTCTTGCGAGAAATACGCAGGCGCATTTGGTTTGGAAGAACTCACTCATTCATGCATTTATGCGCTAAGTAATACTCCTCACCAAACCATACAGGCACTCATACTGATACTCAAAAAGCCAACTAATAACTCATATAGACACTGATGTAGCTACTCACCAACCCATGCAGCCAATTATAGACAAAGTGAGACACTGATACAGATATATACATATTTAAACATTACTCGCTAATACATGTATTCACTACGATACACTTAATAAGTCAGTTATGCAATCACTTTTACAAAAAACATTCATTGAGACATTTATTTATCTATTTCTTCTTCCATCGACCTTGTGATACACATATAGAAAACATATTTAAATAAAAAAAAAAACATTCACTGTATGATGTCATCTGTGATGTCATCAGTGATGTCATTTGAGATGTCATGAGTGATGTCATGAGTGATGTCACTGACCATGTCATGAGTGATGTTATATGTTACATCATCAGCAGTGCATTGTGGGAACGCGAGTTATAGTTGGCAGAACTAACTATAACGGGAGAATTTCAAAGGTTTTGTATAAGTGAAATGTCCAGCTAACTATAACATGTATGAAACCTATCGTTTTTTCAGTGAATTTCCAAGGTTTTTTAAATGCTAATTCCTAACTATAACGAGTGTCAAACCTATGGTTTTTTCAGTGAATTTGCAAGGTTTTTTAAATACTAATTCCTAACTATAACATGGCTGAAACCTATGTTTTTTTCAGTGAATATATATATGCACTGGAAAACTAAACACCCACTTCCTTTACAAAGAAATGGAAAGTTTGCATCTCTGCAACCTCTCTAATTTCTCACCTTAGTCATCTTCCACTCAATCAACACAACAACCACAAATACACACACCTACTTGCTACCATTCTTCGCTGAGCTTATCAATTATTCTTCTTTAATTCAAATTCAAAGTGCAGGCCATTTATTCAGCGTTCTTGGTAACTACTACCCATGAATAGCAGTGGTTATTTTGCACACTTCCGTCCTTTCTTGCATCTTTTCTACCACACACTGGGGCAGGTTTACAACCCCATTGCGCCACTTTTGCATCATTTTTCCCATAAGCTTGTAAATCTATTGATCTGCGTGTACTTTATGCACTAGCTTTCTTCCTTAGATGTAGTACTAGTTTCTCTTGCTCCCACTGCAGAATCCAACACACTGTCTGTGTAATGACCTGCAAATTCAAAGATCCACTTCACTGACAATGCAGTAGGTAGTTTGCGTCTCTCCAGTCTTTCTTATTTTTCACGTTTTTCATCTTCCACTCAATCTACACATCATCCACACATACACACATCTAATTACTGCATTCCTTAGCTGTGATTATCACCTATTCTTCTATTTTATAATTCATATTCAAAGTCCAAGCACTTTATCGAGCCGTTTTGTTGTAACTACTCTTCCAGGAAGTCTGCTCATACATAGAACTATGCATAAAGACTTAGGACCTCAGTGAATTACAGTGTACCAAAACCCACCTTACTACACAAACCCCCTACCAGACTAGCAATCAGTCACTCATTGGTTCTTCGCCCTAGAGCAAAAACACCAATAACTAGTCAAACCAGAACATGCGACTTAAATTACATGAAGTAAACTGGATAACAAGAGCACTCTTTCATTATAGTCTAACACCAGTCCAAAACAAGATGTAAATAAAGACACGTGCAATTTTGAAATATTTATTTCTAACGCCATCATCTCATGCACAGTACCTTAGATAATATAACCAAACATATTATCAGAAACAAAGTTGTAAGCATTGTTACTATTCTATCAAATACAAATGGAAAAAGCATTCTATAATGTTAAAGGTAAACAAATTTAAAATATACCTACATTTTACCCTCCATACCTAACAGATTAGTTTATAACTACACAAAGTCTCATAGGATTACATGGGCAGACCCATACCTCTGTTAGTCAGCAGTAGTGCATCACATTCAGTGCTCCACAAACTGTCAAGATACAAATGTTCATATTTGGAAAAAGGGGACCCCTATATAATATAGTAGCACTTGCTATACATAGGGAAGAAACAGAGTTAGGAAAGGTCTATAGCAAAGTGACAGACATTGATTAGATAGTACAATTTGCTTTTTTTTGTAAATAAAAACCTAGACTGAAACAGTATATTAAAGTCCCACTTGTGTACAGAAACCAATGAGCAAAATAATTTCTGATAGAGCTTTATTGTTTATTGTTGTTGACTATTTTTCTTTTGTTTTCTACTATTTTTTGTATATATAGTTTTTATAAGTGATTATGTGTTTAAATTTTATATAGTCTTGAATTAAAAAATACAGAAGAGAAAATACAAAATCAATAGACATGAAACATATATACAGTGATGAAGGCAAAGCGGTAGACACCACTACGCGCGTTTCGGCTCTTAAGCCTTCTTCAGGTGACCGTCTATTGTTCTATAAGCAATAAAAAGATATATGGATCAGATTTACAAACACAGACATATTATGTACAATATATAAAAGAAGACATATATACAAATTATTTACATTTCTTACAGTTTTATAATGGCGACAACCTTATTATATACAGTGGACTTAGGGCAGACATACATGTTATTTACAGTTATAGCAAATCATTGAGGGCAGTATAAATGTGTCATCATAGTGGTAGAGACTCTTTTCATTTACAACTGTATTACTTCAAGGTATAGTGGTTTTACAGGGATGTAACATTTCTTATATACACGGGAAATGTTATACATTTCAGTATTGACATGTTTATACATTTTAGAGCATGTTAATAGTTAGCCCTATTACCTGTTGATTACCTTAGATCTCTTTTAGTTTACATTAGTCGATAGACATTATTTGATTATACATTTCAGATGATATAGATGGTTAAGCTTTACCTGTTGTGAGGCAAATTTTATACATGACATTATTAACATGTTTATACACTTCAGAGCATGTTGATGGTTAGCCCTTTACCTGTTGATTACCTTAAATCTTTTTTAGTTGACATTAATTGATAAACATTATTTGATTCTACATTTCAGATCATATAGATGGTAAAGCTTTACCTGGTGGTCGTCATATAATTGTTTTAATTGACATCAAAATGATAGACATTATTTGAGTATATTAATCTTGAACTTCAATTCATAAATTGCATTTCATAACAGACAAAATATTGATAAGTCAAGTGTACAGGTTATTTTCTTAAAGCGATACATATATTAACCATATAGTTTTCAAAAATAAGCCACCTGTATAATGTGGAGTATACTTTTATGGGGGTAGGATAGACTTTATTAGAAAAGGTGGGAATAAGCAAAGCAGAGATAGCTGTGGTTTTAGATAATATCCTATATGACCTGTAGTTTAAAGTATTGCTACATTGTTAAGAGAGAGAACAATGTTGTTAAACTAAATGATAGCATAGCAATGACCGAGGTTCCCAGAATTTATATAAAAAAGGGGGGAACTTAGGTTGAACAAAGATGATATAAATATATGAAGATGTACTTACAGAGTTTCAAAGAGTCCAGGACTCACAGTTAGGTGTGGCGTGGATATAAAAGGTCAGTCGGTAAAAGCAGCTTCTTAAGATCTGGAGGTGTGATATAATTAACAACGATAATGAAAATAGTCATAATACGTATTATTACAGGATTAAGATAGCTTGAGGAATATTGGATCCTGTAAATGAAGAAGGATTTAAACTGTACATAGGATGAGCTGCATAATAAGTCAGCTATAGGAGTAAACATAGCAGACTGGTAGGTAGTATTTTCTCCGTTAACCCTGTTGGTGTATAGATGACTATAAACTATGAACATGGATAGGGTCATACAGCAATAAAAGTAAGAAGCATAATAAAATTACCTTGAGATGTGAAACGATGTAGTCCTATAACATGTCATATGATATTATGACATCAGAGAAAAGGAGGTGGTATAACAGTATAGTGGAGGTAGCTTAGATTCAGATCGTTATTTGTGTTGACATTTGTAGAACCTAAAATAAAATAAGATATCATGGACCAGATATAGTTTACATGTATAATTGACTCTCCATATAAGTGAAAGAGTGCATTATCAATATATAGTTACCTCCACGAGGATAACTTCCAGTGAATAGATGGTAAGGTGATGAGAGCAATAGTGAAGGAAGTGAGTATTTTATCTAGGGATGTAAGATAAGAGGGTTTAGTTTATAATGATGCAATGTATTGCATCTATAGCGCGATTAATTATGATGTCTAATATTACCTCCACAAGATGATAAAATATCCGGAGGCGAGCAATAATGATGTATAATTGTTAGCGCAAATATTTTGTATCCACCTAAGGGATGAATAGCAAAATTAAATTAAATAATAAACATATTTGTGCAGGGAAATCGAAAGAAATTCAATTTTACTTAAACAACAATTTGGAAATTTACCTAAAGATAAAGTAGAAAGGATGTCCCAGGAGCGAAGGATACTATGGAGGATGATCTGGTCATAGCATTGCCTGAGAATAACGTATATAAAGATGAGAGTTGCCGTATCTCTATATTGTGTTTAGCTTAGCAGAATTAAACCGCCAAATCAAACATACTTATTAACAGGAATATCTTTCACATTTGAATGGGGAAGAGGATAAGCATATCGATGTAGCTATGCTGTGAAATATCTTGCATTTATAAAAAAGAGAGAGTTTCCATATCTCTATATAATGTTTAGCTAAGCATAATTAGTCGGCCGAAACAAACATAATTATTAGCGGGAAGATATTACACATATGATTGAGGAAGAAGATAAGCATATAGATGTAACTATGCTGTGAAATAGCGCATTTGGTGTAACATGAGTATATATAAAGAACCGAGCTAGACTAAGCATGACTTCTAAACTTTCATATTGAACAGACTCACCCGTGAGGTTTGATGAAGATAGTAACGCTCCTGGTAGAAAAGGACTTGTAGCAGTACTCGACCGCCAAAAGACCGCACACCGGTATGCTAGAATGCAAGCAACCGTGTGATAGGAAGCAGCCACTTTATATAGTGGTAGATGATTGGACGCGAATACTGGGAGTGGAAATCGAGGAAGGACTTGTTCGTGCTAGGTCACAGTGATTAAAATAGAAGAAGGACTTGTAAAGTAAAATCAAATAGAATAAAGAAAGGACTGTTCTATGTCTAATGGCAACATGAAGCGATATCAATGATAGACATAAGATACAGGGTTAGGTTAGAAGAAAGACTAATGTTGGCGGAAACAATACTAATAAACGATCCTAGTGGAGAATTGAAAAGATACGAAGATAAATAAAACTTGATATCTTGAATTACAAAGATGGCAGATGACTTTTACTGAGCAGAAAAAGTAGTGATTCTTGACAATAAATAGCAGAACATAAATTATTCAAGAAACAATAATACCTGTAGGTGCCATTTTGAGTAATAAAATTGAATAAACAAATGAATACTATATAGGCGCTAACCTAGTTCTTAAGTAGGGTTGAAAAAAGAGGATCTGTTATATTAATCTTAATATCTTTGGGTCATGACGGGAGGAATCTGATAATTAAAGGGCGAAAAAAGTGGGTAGGGTAGCAAAAAGTTAATACTAAATAGGGGAATAGTTCCTCCTCATATATAAAGGTGGCTTATTTCACATGTGTCGTATAGTCATGTCTGTACATAAAGGGCCAACTCTTTTATCAAGCTTTAAGTATATATCTTTCAGAGTGTGTATCAAAACATCGCTTGGTCCCAAGGGATTTCGGAATTAAGCCCATTATTTACAGTGTCAAACATTAAAATGTGATATACTTCCCGTTCTCTTCTAATTTAATCGCAGCAGAGCCCTGCAGTTGGTACAATTTTTTCCAATATATGCCAACGTATATCATCTGGAGAGTGTTGTTTTTTCAGATAATGACTTACTAGTGGTGCAGCCATTTTTTGTGTGCGGATTGCCGATCTATGTTCGGTTAATCTAGTATTCATAGATCGCGAAGTCTCACCCACGTATGCTTTTTCGCATGGGCACAGAAGTATGTAAATCAAATTTTTGCTTTTGCAGTTTGTCATCCCTTTATTTTGAATGGTAATTCCATGATGGCTAAATGATTCATTTTCTATGGCCAAAGGACATGATTTACATGTTCCGCATTTATAATTACCATGAATAGGCTGTAGGTCTCTAATGTTCAACTGAAGAGGTGGTTTTGTTTTAGGCATATGTGACCTTACTATTAAGTCTTTCAGATTTTGATTTTTTCGATAGGCAAACATATTGTACTATCTAATCAATGTCTGTCACTTTGTTATAGAAGATACAAATGTTCTCCAACTGTGTGTAACGTTGCCTCCACAATGCATTATGAAACGTGCAAGTATCAGAGGTGGCCACAGCTGCAAATGTGTTATGGCTCGAACGTGCGAGGATCATTCTGAATAAAAGACACAGTATTCAAGATACCCTTGATGTTCCAGGCTCTCACTATACACAAAAAACTAGCGAGGCAGTTTACAAATCTAGCATACCAAATTATTCTCATATAAACCAAAATACTCAGCGTTCTCTAAATAATATCACAAGTACGTGTTGTGTGCAAAGCAGAGCAGGAAAGCAAAAATAGCGTGTTCATTTCTAATAAACACAAGCTAACTTAACAGGGTGTGACTGCAAGGCTCAGCCCCACGGCACCCTTCCTTGATCGAAGCACGTGATATAAATGTGGGCGAATTAGGAACGCAGAGTCCAAGCCTAAAAAGCAGAGTCAAGTTAAACATTTCCAAAAAAAAGTTATTGGCTCTTTGATAGAAAGCAGTAGCTAAATAATAAAGAATACGTAGAAAAATCAAAGAGTATTAATCCAACAGCGTGTAAGCACAGTATGTAGCAACAGCCTCCAAGAGGAAGTCATTGTTCTCATCTGAAAACATTTCAGCCATCCAATTCAATAGTGGGAATGAACATACATGTTCCTCAACAACTGGAGACTCTATCACCATCAGAGGGAAACTCAGGTCATCTTCAATGTAACTGCCTGCCAAGAAGTCATGCGCTGCTGCAAAAACATTCCAACGTCCCATTACTTCATGTATCGCTGCTAAGGCCATAATCCCGCCACCAGAACAGACACATTTATGAGCAACTAAGGGGCTCATCAGCTGATCATAATCCGTGTTGGGGGACACAGTACTGCAGAGACACAAATCCAGGGCCCAGTCGAAATCGCAGCTCAGGCAATAGAAGACAGGTTGAACGCATGTGAAAAGGAAAATCGAAACGATAATCCATAAATTGCACTCAATGTAGCCAGAGGCAGCGCTCAGTAATAACTAAGCATTCGGTTGCGGACCAGCAACAACAGGGGCATATTCTCGTCTGCTTCAAAATGTGCATCTATATTTAAGTAAACAAATTAATACAAGCACACCGGCAACTAATGTGAGAATTAAGGAGAATCCACCAAAGATGCTGGAAAAAAATCGAATGAAAAAACACCGACAAGACACCAAATATACTTTCTACAGAAGTCACAAGGCCACTGCTTCTAACTTTAAAAAAAGTAAGGTAACCCCATAGTCAAGGACACATTAAAGATACTCTAAATTAACTCCCCAAAATTCAATAGCACGTCTGTATTTAATAAATCATGCACTTCTGTGCGGGTGTTTGCTACATGAAGGACAAATGTTTCTATAGCAGATATAACAGCGACCTCTTTTTGAGACAATAGCGCTCTTATACGACTCATTTGGTTGACTCTGCTTTCAAGGTCGAATTCGACAGCCAGATGGAAACATCCAGCTTCCCATGCAGAGGAGTTAACACAACTTTGTTTTAATCAAACCACACGCTCAGTTACCGTAATCATGTAAGCGATGCCTGCTAACATTGCACAACAATCTCCATAACAATCTCTATTATTTCAAAGTAAATAACTCCTGTTTCCAGTAAACTGAACGTTGTTAGGATAGCAGGTGTCGGACTACCTTTTGAAACTCAGTCCAAATTAGGCGCATCTTGTTTACAAGAGCCATGCAATTGTATATGTCTACACATTAAGGAGTGATCTGCTGCTATTGCGCAATCCTCGCCATTCAGATAGACTTCTTTTCCCTCCCTCAGGCACCTATATGTAAAAGGGAATAACCAAGCTTCATGGACATACCCGCTGCCTAAACATCCATATCTGCCTATAGCATAATATTTCATGCAAACCTCAAACTTAAACAGGTAAAAAAATAACGTTATGATACTGTGGATAAGCCACACACCTGAATTAGATCTCAAATGAGTAACCACTTCTAACCTTTCTCAAAGCGCGCCCTGTGCTCTGATTTGACAGTGAGAGAGTGATTGCACCATAGTTTGTACTGCTAGTCATTCTCAGCAAACGCTACGAATACGCTTTGACGTTACGTGTCGCATCAAAACTTCCGTGTGACGTCATGTACGGCGTCCCGTATGCGAAACACGTGAATGTTTTTATTCGTTTAAAAACATATATTCATGTATTTAATGAACATACTAAAAAAAGACTTAATCCAGGATAATTATGAAATCATTTTTTAAAAGCTTTACAAAATCCTATATTACTTCTATATTGTGTGAGTGGAGCTGCGTAGCCCTCCACCTGCTGCCCTAGACTCCACCACGCCCAGACCCGGTTCATAAGCACGTGTGATCGTCACCACAAAACCATTGGCACGCATATCGCTTTACCACACATGCTTTTACAACTAGTATCCATTTACCACGCATAATAAGCGCATAATCTTAATAATATTTTTTTCTTGACGAACACGCGTTCTAATAGCTGTTGCTAACGTCCTTCAAATTATTTTCTAGGTATACGTGTGACCAAGTCTGATAAGATCGGAGGCCAAGGACAAACACCGTGGTGTCTGTGGCAAGAAATCTCATCGATCACAGAGAAAATATGCGCAGGGTAAAATGAAAGTAACATGTATAATAAAAATAATGGAGGAAAACTACTAAAATGGTGGTTGAACCGAGTATGTACTTAGCGTTTGGCGCCTCGACATTACATTTCAAATAAAAATACATACAATATGTTTCTTTATATATTACAAAAGTATAGCACCAGATGACCCCCTGAGCAAGCCGATAGGGTCAGAATGTTTCTACCCTGCCCCCTTTCCTTATTTCTCAACTTTGTTTTACTGTTTTCTTGTGGCTCGGTTTACCGAGGCACAAGATGGCCGCCAACAGTTTTGAGTGTTGACAGACAGTTGACAGCCAATCAGCATGCAGCTCGCGCTCGTAATTGAACGGATCTCCGTCCATGTGTAGAACTCTGTCTCTAGATATCGCTATGATTTTACTTGAACTGAACGGATATATACCATTTAACAAAAAGCACAATCCGCGAGCCGAACTCTACCTCTCTGCCAAAGTTGAAGTAATTCTGTTCAGCCGTTCTGGCTGTAGCCCTGGCTAAAGGTCCCTATGGAAAATTGCATGGGGAAAAGACGTTTTGGGACCCCCCTTTTTTCTCGCCCCCACTTGATGAATCACCCCCAAACTTTCAGGAAAGGACTGGAACCGAGCAGGCCATTTTCTTGGAGAAATTCGCGAAGATTCGTCCACCGGTGCTAAAGTTGTTCCAAATAGAATGTTGTGGATTTCCTATGGAAAGTAGGTCCTAACTATAACTACCTACTGGCGACCGCCAGTAGGTAATATATATATATATATATACATCACTGCAGATGAGTAACAACTCTATTTAAACCAAGCAGGCAGTTTAACATCCCTTTGAAGTCCATGGCTTGACGCGTTTCGATGCCGCTGTTTGCATCTCCTCAAAGGCCATGTCAGCGGAGGTGATTTGTGGCTGCCGCATCTCCCGTGCGTGTTTCCATAAAAGAGGGCTTTAGTGCTCCTCCTTTGGTGGCAGTTCATTTTTAAATGCACGCTGGGATTTGAGGTCTCATTTTGCCAATTAACACCCTCTAGTGTGTTACCTCCACTGCAGCTATTTATAGACAATTTTTCTCTGCCCTCCATTGAGCCTTGGATGAGACTCTGCCGGCTTCATTAAAGGTGCACTGCAGCTTCGGAAAGAGGAAACTTCCTCTCTCCTAATGCCCATTAGTTGCGGGCAGTGCAATCCATCTGCGGCTTGGAACCGCTGCATAATATGTAACCACAAACTCCCAGAAGCTTCTGGGCGTTTTTGGTTACATATATATATATATATATATATATATATATATATATATATATATATATATATATATATATATATATATATATATATATATATATATATATATATATATCCAGTTTCCACTCTCTGCGCAGTGATCGCCGCGCTAAAAGAAGACGAGAGAGACGGACTCTTGGACTCTTGATTATTGCAGCAGCCGCTGGTAATTTTATTTTTTCATATTTTTAAAGTGCTATACTGTGTCCACTGCCAAACGCGTTTCGGCGATCCCGGTCGTCTTGCTCGCTGGTAACGCTTTGCTCACACCCCCCCTTGTTTTGAATTGCATTACAACTAATTGCTGGCCATTACTATTGCATGAACATAGTAAACAGACTTTACGTATACATATGTACAAAGTGGAAATGCATTTTTTACAAAGACAAACTCTATTTCCGAGGATTGTCTAAAAACCACTATACAATACATTTCGGTTTCTAACTAAAACACGTCATTAAAATATGTACATTATTTTTTTTTTAAACGTATCAAATACATAAATTTCTGTGTTTTAAAATAACGAAACCAATTGACTCTCTGTGCAAATACGCTTTACATGATTTGAACAAATGCGACGGTTTACGATTAAACATGCCGCATTTGTTTATTACATCCCTATATTTATTTGGATGACCAGCAAAATTTATGTGCAAAAAACAAAACATCTAGTGCATATTTAAAGTGCTTCACGTGCTTGTGTGACTCCCGCCCGGGAGTAAAAGTGATTCTCTATATAGTTTGTTCATAAAACTAGGTAGGGTCATGGTTAATCGGGCATATTTGTTTATCAGTAGATCTGTTTTTTTGTTATCAGTACAAATACCTTAAGTAGACTCTACTTACTATCTACAATTCCAGCAATAGACATTTTCAACATACAGTGATCATCAGCAATATGCAACACACAGTGACTGTTTCAAAAACAATGATATTGTGTTCCATAGGTTATCCACATTTTAGATCTATAGGGCTTATTTGGTCAAGATCCCTTGCTCAACGACCTTCATACATGTACATATGTATACATAAAACCCAATAATTAGACTTAAAACCACCTAATATATAAAAAGTTTTTAAATATATTAAATAAAATAAATAAATCAATTAGGTTAAAAAATTTCCTATTAACTAAAATGATTATTACATTTGCTCCATGGTTGCACCCTTCGCTCAATGGATTAATCTCTGAGGTATTAAAGATTCTTCTCTAGTAGTGTAATAGTGGTTATGCCCTATCATAGAAAGTGATGCTGGTCTTCACAAATGTTGAGACCATGGGGGCTTTTGGTTTCTAGCTCCACTATATATCTACTCTCTAGGCGGCGGAGTTGTTTCTCCCTATCACCTCCTCTTTTGTTCGCAGGGGCACTGTCTATCACAAAATACTGCAAAACATTGATGTTATTACCGTGTTCTTGTTTCACATGTCTTGCCACTGGGTATGTTGGGTCAGAATTGACCGTGGCTCTCAAGTGCTGCAATATTCTGGCGTGTGCCGGTAGCTTCGTGCTGCCTACATATGCCAACCCGCATGTGCATTTCAACACATACACAGCAAATTCAGTCTTGCACCTGTAGTGCCCCTTGATGTTAATAGGGATATCCGAAAATGCACTAGTGTAGGATGCGGTATTAATGCCAAATTTGCAGGCAGGCATGAGCTGCATTTAAAGAAGCCTTTCCTGGTGGGTAGCCAGTCTCTATGTGTTTCTGGGCTGGTTTTTACAAGGTCTGACCTCATGGAGTGAGTTTTTCGAAATGTAAAATTGGGTTTGCGGTGGTAGAGTTTATTGAGTACTGTGTCTGTCATGACTAGGGCCATTCCTTGCTGACAATATTTTTAACTGCCTGGGACTGTCTACTGAAGGTGGTTATAAACCTGCAGGTTCTGGTCGTGTTACTTTCTTGATTTTCCTCTCCTTGGTTAGGTTCCTCTTTCTGACTACTTGTGATTGGCTTAACTTTCTTTTGCAGGGGAGTTGCTCTATCTATTTGATTAGCTTTGCGTAAGGCCATTTCCAATTTTTTCTCTGCATAGCCTCGCTGTAGCAGTCTTTCCTTGGCTTTGGCTTGAGCTTTTATACAGGCTGTCTCAGTACTGCAAGCCCTCCTGATTCTTAAGAATTCACCATATGGTAGACTTGATATGGTGTGGTGAGGGTCGAAGCTACTGGCATGGAGCAACAAATTACCTGCCATCGGTTTTTGGAACAGGCTTGTTTCTATATTGCCAGCTTTTATAGTTACCAGAATATCTAGGAATCTAATGGAGGTGGCACTAATCTGGTGTGTGAACTTCAAATTGAGGTTATTTGCATTGATGGTCTCTACAAATTTTTCTGCTTCTCCCTCTGTTCCATTCCAGATGATGAAAATGTCATCAATGAACCTCCATAGTTCCATATATATATATATATAGCTCCAACTCGAACACAACGTCTGAAGACGAGCATGGACCCAAGTAAGTGCAGAGATTTTATTTTTTCTTCATAGCCAACTCTGCCACTACCCATTTCGGGTGATCGCGCCCTTGATTACATGACAATATATATATATATTCTTTTAAAATGTTTGGCTCTTTCTGAAAGACCGCCTTTCCTCCGGTGGCGCACAAAGCTGGCAGAGCCACGGCCAGCAAATCAATCATCCGGCAAGGTTTTCAAATAATAGCGCACTCTTGCTAGTTAGTGAGATTGCAGTTACATCGAAGAATAAATTACTGCTATCTCCCTAACTACTGAGAGTGTACTATTATTTGGAAACCTTGCTGGATGATATATATATATATACAACCACCACGAGGAGGGAGGAGATCATAAGAACCATGGCATGGGAGCTCTCACTGTTTAAGGACGTTTGGCGTTTGATAAAGGCACATGCCGAAACCGGTCATGCCACGGCCCTGAATAAATTACCTGCTTGAAAGTCCCGCTGTGTCCCTGGTGGTCTTCTTGAGAAAGGAGAGGTGGAGTGTACATTTAGCACGGTTTCCAGTTAAGCGCACGAGGGACCCTCTCTGCAATGCGGCCAAGTCGAAAATTGGAGATGGAGTGTGTTTGCCGAGGAGTCGGGTTAGTTTGACGGCCCCCCACAGGAACCTCCGAAGCATTTGAAGCAGCTGGAAACATCGTGCACAGAGGGTGTGGAGTGACGCCGACACCCGGTCTGTGCTTTCAACTGCTTAGCCAAGGAGGAGGTGGTAGAGAGTTTGGGACATGACAGCAGACACAAACTTTTGTTTTAATTAGTGAAGCCCCCAACTACCTGAAGCTGATTGCCAGCGCGCTGTACCCTGGGACTGGTAGTCCCCAAAACCGAAGTGAGCAAGAGACAATTGGCTCCAGGTGAGCCCAACCACCACGAGGAGGGAGGAGCTCATAAGAACCACGGCATGGGAGCTCTCACTGTTTAAGGACATTTGGCGTTTGATAAAGTACAGGAAGAAGAAAGACGTGCAGAAAGAACAAACAGAGGAGCAGAAAGAGGCCTTGTTGTAAATTCATCCTGTGCCCACAACTTTTTCAGAAGGGTACTGGTGGTAACTGACTCTGAATAACTGGGCCTAGAGCCAGTGATTTGCTAAAAGACACTTAGAATACAGTAAAAACACCTATATATGCTAGGGAACACTATGTGTTGGGGTACCCCTGTGATTAGCATGACCTCCTCTGTAAGGCCCCAGTACATAAAAGGGAAGGGGAATTAAAACTACCTCATAAAACCTGCTACGGGCGCGTTTGCACAGTGGTGAAGGAGGGGGGCCTGAGGTGACATGTGTTTTAAGTTGGGAGATTAAGTCCCCTTGAATCCTGATGGTCCCTGGGGTCCAACTAGCCAAGCAAGTAACTCCAGTAAGCACCACAGAACTTCGATGCACTGAGGTGTAAAAAGGGACATGGTTGGACCACCTCTCTGCAACGCAGGCCTGTGGCACTTACTGGAGGTACCTGGTGGCATAGTTGACCACTAGGGGCCCTCAGGATTGAAGGGGACTTAATTCCCCAACTTAAAACGTGCCACAGGGCGTGTTTGCACACGTCGCCTCTGCCACTGCCCCCTCCCTTTACCACTCTGCAAAGGCGCCCTGTGGCATGTTTTAAATTGGTGGATTAAGTCCCCCTGAATCCTCAGAGTCCCTGGATCCAATTAGCCCACCATGTACCTCCAGTAAGCACCACAGAGTTGCATTGCAGACAGGTGGTTCGAGGCCATGCCCCATTTTACACCTCTTTGCAATGCAACACTGTGGTGCCTACTGGAAGTGCCTGATGGGTTAGTTGGCCCCCAGGGACCCTCAGGATTAAAGGAGACTTAATTCCCCACCTTCAAAATTGTCACAGAGTGCATTTGCACACTTGTAACATCAGGCCGCGCCCCCTCCCTGCACCAATGAGCAAACGCACACCCTGGTGTGTTGTAAATTGGGGAATTAAGTCCCCTTGAGTCCTGGGGTTCCTGGGGGCCAACTAGCCCACCACTTACCTCCAGAAAGCACCACAGAGCTGCATTGCAGAGTGTTGTAAAAAGGGGCATGACCTTGGCCACCTCTCTGGAATGCAATGCAGTGGCCCATACTGGAGGTAAGTGGTGAGCTAGTTGGGCCACAGGGACCCTCAGGATTGAAGAGGAATTAATTCCCCAGCTTAAAACGTGCCACAGGGCGTGTTTGCACATGTCACCTCAGGCCCGCCCCCTCCCTTCACCACTGTGCAAATACAACCAGTGGTGCATTTTGATTTTGGGGATAAAGTCCTCTTGAATCCTGAGGGTCCCTGGGGTCCAACCAGCTCTCCAGATACCTCCAGGAAGCGCGGTACAAAAGGGGGTGGTGATGGACGGAGCATCTGAACCAATCAAACACTCACACCCAGTCAAAAGATATGGGTTTGATCCACCACCATTCTTTAGCCCACTCTGCCAACCTAGTTCAGACATGGCTATATGCAAATTAATCTGACCCTGTGCCTCATGGGTACAGTCCAGCCCGAACTGCCAAGCAATGCCTTCCCTGGATCGGAAACAAGCTTCTGATGACCGGTTTCTGGCATTCCAGCCGTCTTCAGCCCGGCTTGCTTGAATCCAGTGGCAAAGTGAGCAAGGGACTCACGTCTGAGCATACCCTGCCACACTTATGGCGGCCAAAAGCGGTACAAAAGGGGGTGGTGATGGAGGGAGCATCTGAACCAAGCAAACACACCCAGTCAAAAGATCTGGGTTTGATCCACCACCGTTCTTTAGCCCACTCTGCCACCCCAGTTCAGACATGGCAATATGCAAATCAGTCTGACCCTGTGCCTCATGGGAACAGTCCAGCCCGAACTGCCAAGGCATGCCTTCCCTGGACCGGAAACAAGCTTCCGAGGACCCGTTTCTGGCATTCCAGCCGTCTTCAGCACAGCTTGCTTGAATCCAGTGGTAAAGTGAGCAAGGGACTCACGTCTGAGCATACCCTGCCACACTTATGGCGGCCAAAAGCGGTACAAAAGGGGGTGGTGATGAACGGAGCATCTGAACCAATCAAACACTCACACCCAGTCAAAAGATCTGGGTTTGATCCACCACCGTTCTTTAGCCCACTCTGCCACCCCAGTTCAGACATGGCTATATGCAAATCAG
Organism: Lissotriton vulgaris; assembly: GCF_964263255.1. Taxonomy (NCBI): domain Eukaryota; kingdom Metazoa; phylum Chordata; class Amphibia; order Caudata; family Salamandridae; genus Lissotriton; species Lissotriton vulgaris. The sequence continues at coordinate 790,104,896 of NC_141694.1, read as the reverse complement.
TCTGACCCTGTGCCTCATGGGAACAGTCCAGCCCGAACTGCCAAGGCATGCCTTCCCTGGACCGGAAACAAGCTTCTGAGGACCGGTTTCTGGCATTCCAGCCGTCTTCAGCCCGGCTTGCTTGAATCCAGTGGCAAAGTGAGCAAGGAACTCATGTCTGAGCATACCCTGCCACACTTATGGCGTCCAAAAGCGGTACAGAGCTGCGTTGCAGAGAGGTGTAAAAAGAGTCGTGGTCTCTGAACACCTCTCAGCAAGGCAGCTCAGTGGCGCATACTGGAGGTACCTGGTGGGCTAGTTGGCCCCCAGGGACCCTCAATATTATAGGGGAATTCCCCAACGTACAACTCCCCAGGGGGCACATTTGCACAGTGGTGAAGGCAGGGGGCGGGCCTGAGGTGACATGTGTGCAAATTTTCCCTGTGGCGCATTTTAAGTTGGGGAATTAATTTACCTTGAATACTGAGCATCCCTGTGGGCCAACTAGCCCACCAGGTACCTCCAGTATGCACCTGGGAGCTGCCTTCCATTCAGACACTTATACACCCACTCATTCTTCAATACGCCTATCCCTCTATATATTAAACATATTGAAACTTTACAGAAACACATAGTCACTGGATGATGTCATCAATGAGGACATTTGAGATGTCATCAGTGATGTCACTGACCATGCTATGAGTGATGTAATATGTGACGTCATCAGCTGTGCATTGTTGGGACGCAAGTTATAATTAGCTGAACTAACTATAACGGTGGAATTTCAATGGTTTTGTACGAGTGAAATGTCCAGCTTACTATAACACCCCTGAAACCTATGTTTTTTTCAGTGAATTTCTAATGTTTTTTAAATGTTAATTTGTAACTATAACGTGCCTGAAACCTATGGCTTTTTCAGTGAATTTCAAAGGTTTTTTAAATGATAATTTCTAACTTTAACGTGACTGAAACCTAAGGTTTTTTAAATGCTAGTTTCTAACTGTGCCTACAGAGTTAGGACATGTGAAGAAAGAAGAAAAAACGCACAGAAAGAAAAAAGAAATGCTGAAAGAAGCAACCAAAGTCCTCAAAGACGGAGAAAAGTTCAGGAAGTAGGAAAATTTGCAAAGGAGCAGAAAGAAGCCTTGTTGCAAAATCATTCTGTACCCACAACTTTTTCAGACGGGTACTGGTGGTAACTGAGTCTGACTAACCAGTCCTAGAGCCTGTGCTATGTTAAAAGGCACTTCGGATAAAGTGAAAACACCTACATACACTAGGGAAACTATGCGTTGGGGTCCCCCTGTGATTAGCATAACCTCCTCTGTAAGCCCTTAGTATACAATAGGGCTGGGGGATTACAACTATCCCTTAAAATGTGCCATGGGGTGCGTTTGCACAGTGGTGAAGGGAGAGGTGGCCTGAGATGACATGTGTGCAAACACGACCTGTGGGCGTTTTAAGTTGGGGATAAAGTTCCATTGAATCCTGAGGGTCACACACCTAGTCAGTCATGCAAATAATTAACCGCACTCCCATTTACTCACCCATACAGTTATACACACCAGCTCACTTATTCATACAAATACTAGCACATTCTTACGCTCGTATATAATCACTGATACAAGCACACTCTCATAATCAAACACTCTCACTTATAGCCATTTATATACTCAGACACACATACATGCTGCCTTTCACATATGTAGTTACTCACACATGTACCACTGAGATATACATTCACTCACTAACAAACCCATACACATACTCACCCACCCATACAGTCCATCACAGATGCACTCTTGAAACCATGCACCCAGTGAATCACCAACTCACACATCAATGCACAGAGTCACACACACCCCACCTACACAAACACTCAGGTACCCATATAGATACTCAGACAACCAATCAATAACTCATATAGACACTCATGTAGCAATTCACAAACCCATGCAGCTGCTTACACACCAACAGTCAAACAGATACATACATTCACACAGTTTAATCACTAACCCATGCATTCAGTAAGATATTTTTAATCGCTCACTTATAGAGTCAGTCACGCACCTACTAAATCATCCATTCAGACACTTATACATCCACTCATTCTTCAACACGCCTTTCCCTCTATATATTAAACATATTTAAACTTTACAGAAACACACAGTCACTGGATGATGTAATCAATGATGTCATTTGAGATGTCATCAGTGATGTCACTGACCATGCTATGAGTGATGTAATATGTGACGTCATAAGCTGTGCATTGTTGAGACGCAAGTTATAGTTAGCTGAAATAACTATAAGGGGGAAATTTCTATGTTTGTGTACGTGTGAAATGTCCAGCTAACTATAACACCCCTAAAACCTATGTTTTTTTCAGTGAATATATATATATATGGTGGTCGCCAGTAGGTATATATAGTTAGGACCTAGTTACCATAGGAAATTCCGAACATTCTATTGGGAATAACTTTGGCGCCCATTGAGGGATCTGCCTGTAATTTTCCTTAAATTTGCCTCGCTGCGCTCCGCTCCTTCCCTGAAAGTTTTGGGGGGATTCGCCAAGCGGGGGCCCAAAAAAAGGGGTTCCCAAAACGCGTTTTCCCCATGTTAATTTCCATAGGGACATACTGACAAGGCTACAGCTCGAACAGCTGAACGGAATTATACCAGATTTGGCAAAATGGTAGGGACTGGTATGCAGCAGTGCCTTTTGTATGATTGGTGTAAATCCCTCCATTAGTTCTTGAGAACATTGAATTTGAAATTTTTCAAATGGCATTTTCTATGGGACCTTTAGACACAGCTACAGCCCGAACGGCTGTACGGAATTACACCAAACTTGGCAAAATGGTATCGACAGGTTTGCAGTAGTGCCTTTTCTATATTTGGTGAAAATCCCTCCAGTAGTTGTTGAGAAAATTGATAAAATTGAATTTGATCAAATTATATATCTATATGCGCTCACCGTACGCGCACCGTATGCATACGGTACGCGTACCGTACGTGCGCGTACCCTTACGTGCGCGAGCGAGTTTCTGATTGGCTGGCATTCCAAACTGTCCAAACCAGGAAGTGTTGGCCACCATCTTGTTTTTCAGGAGAACTGAGGCACAAGAGAGCCCAAAACAAGAGAGGAAAACACAAAAAGGGGGCAGGGTAGAGACCCCCCCAACCCAACCCCACAGGGTACGCGCACCATACGCGTAGGGTACGCATACTGTGCGCGTACCCCGCGATTTAAAAAAAAAAAATTGCACTTGGTGGTCCTTCTGGGACCCCCTGAGAAGGGCTAGGGGATCAGGGGGTCTCAACGCTGCCCCCTTTTTGCAATTTACACTCTTGTTTTGTGCTCTCTTGTGCCTCACTTCTCCTGAGAAACAAGATGGCTGCTCAGGTGGTCCCAGAAGGATAATAACATATATAAACGTTATCCGCTAATAGAATTAGCATTTACAAAACCTTTGAAATTTATTGAAAAATAATATAGGTTTGACCCCTAATATAGTTAGGAATTAGCATTTAAAAAACCTTGCAAATTCACTGCAAAAACCATAGGTTTCAAGCCTTATATAGTTAGGAATTAGCATTTAAAAAACCTTGCCAATTCACTTAAAAAACCATGGGTTTCAGGACTTATATAGTTAGGAATTGGCATTTAAAAAACCTTGCAAATTCACTTAAAAAACCATAGGTTTCAGGCCTTATATAGTTAGGAATTAGCATTTTAAAAACCTTGCAAATTCACTTAAAAAACCATAGGTTTCAGGCCTTATATAGTTAGGAATTAGCATTTAAAAAACCATTGAAATTGCGCCTATATAGTTAGTTGTACTAACTATATTTCGCGCACCCACAATCCACTGCTTATGATGTCACATATTACATCATTTATGACATGGTCAGTGACATCACTGATGACATCACTGATGACATCTCAAATGACATCACTGATGACATCACTGATGACATCTCATTTGACATCACTGATCACATCACTGATGATATCATTCATGTGATAATACGATGCACCTCCTCCCACTCTAATATAACCTTTGATACACCCAGTGTTAAATACAGACTACCATTCTTGAAACCATTGACACACCAATACCAGTTACTACATACGCACTCACTGATTCCTAGGTCTACACACACATTCACTCATTCACCCATAGAATCACTCATACATACAGTCACTCATCAATACAACACTATCATATGCACTCATACACCTATACAGACACTCACACACTGCCACTCATCCATGGAGTTACTCACACACCTAGTCAGTCATGCAAAGAATCAATCAAACTTCCATTTCCTCAACTATACAGTTATACACACAACACCTTACTTACTCAAACATATACTAACACATACTTACTCTCTTATACAATCACTAATACAAGTACACAATGATCCATATAGCCACTCGCACATTCACTGGCTCTCATGTATAGTCATTTATATATGCCAACTCTCACATGCACTGTGTTTTACATATGTACTTACTTGCACATGTAGCACTGAGATATCCATTCACTCACCAACACACCCATGCACACAGTCAACCGCCCATATAGCTGTTTCCACATGCACTCTTGAACTCATATTCCTAGTGAATCAACTGCTCACACATCTATGCACAGAGTCACACACCTCCCAGCCACCCACACACACACACTCAGTCTCCCATTCAAATACTTGGGCAACCAATCAATAACCCATATAGCCACTCATATAGCTACTGATCAACACATGCAGCAGCTTACACAACAACAGACATACTGATGCACACATTCAGACAGTTTAGTCACTAACCCATGCATTTAGTAAGACACATTTAATCACTCACTCATACAGTCAGTCACACACCTACTAAATCCTTCATCCAGACACTTATACATGCACTCATTCTTCAATATGTAAAACATACTTAAACTTTACAGAAACACACAGTCACTGGATGATGTCATCAGTGATGCCATCAGTGATGTCAAATGAGATGTCATCAGTGATGTCATCAGTGATGTCATTTGAGATGTCATCAGTGATGTCACTGACCATGTCATGAATGATGTATTATGTGACATCATAAGCAGTGGTTTGCGGGTGTGCGAAATATAGTTAGTACAACTAACTATATAGGAGCAATTTCAATGGTTTTTTAAATGCTAATTCCTAACTATATAAGGCCTGAAACCTATGTTTTTTTAAGTGAATATATATATATTACATGGCTATTCGGCAGCACTGACTTGTTTGAGTGCATGTTTCTGTCAGAACATTCTCAGTAGCATTTTGCTCCCATGCAATATTCTGTCTTGTACTGCTTCTTTGCTTCTTATGTTTCTCTTGCAGACGGTCCATAGCATAACATGTGCTGGCACACGGGCAAACCCAAGGTTGGCAGCTCCATTAGGGTACCGCCTAAATATGTCATGTTTGGTATCAAACAACGTGCCTTCTCACCCCTGACACAAATCTCATGTTGAGGGCGATGTGGCATGCACCTTAGAGGTTGCCCTACTGGTCCAGCTTCTCTGTGCTCTAGCTGGCAAGCCCACGTTTCCCGCAGTTTCGGACGCCAACACAGCATATTGGCCTCCTTCCAGGGAGTGTGATCACTCCCAGGAACAAAGGCTTGGGCAGGAAGAAGGTCACTCCTCCCTCATCCCAGGCAGGCTAGTGAAGTGGCACATCAAGGTAGTGAGCTTCAAAGGCTGCCCGCCTCTGAAATGCATCAGGGCTGACTTCCAGAGGAGGAAACAGCCCTGCCCTCAGGCACATTTGCACCCGGCAGGCAGGAAATTAGTTAGTCAAGGTAATGTACACCCCCAGAAGGCTATCCATAACTCCAGGGTGAGCCGCCTGGTCTTTATACTAAAATTCAATAAGATATACGCCATCTTTAGGAGTAGCAGAATAGAGGGTTCTGGGTAGAAAAGATAACCCACTCCCGGGGATGTGGTCACCTCATGGGAGGATTAGCTGCAGGGACTAACAGCCCTTTGGTTTCTTGCTCCCACATCCCTAACTCCCCTAAATCTAGGTTTTAAGGGACACCCCTGACACCAGAACCTCAGTTCTGAACAATCTGCATCAATGAAGACAGAAGAAGAGACCAGCGTCTGGGACAACAGGACCTGCACAAAGCAAAAGAGGGATACCACAGCACCTGTGGCAATACTCCTGGAACTGCCCGACCAAAGCTCATACTAGGCTATTTCTTGTTTCCCCCAGTCAGAGAGACCCCCTGTGGAAGCCTTAAGCACCCTCAGACTCCCCTGGACTAGTAGCACGAATCCCCTGCAAACTGCAGGTAAAACAGTGCTCCGGATCCAAAGAATCGCTGGCCATTGGGCCCTTGGAGGTATTACCCAAATCCAGACAGTCTAGTGCATTGTGGGAACTGTAGACCTGCCTTCCATGAAGTAACAGGCAGCCACCCCATTCCCTGGGACCATCGGATATCAAAGTTACCTTTGATCTACTTACCACTGCCAAAGCGTGTTGGTCGCAGTCCAGCAACTGACCTCTGCATTCGACGCTGCACCTAGAGAGACCTCCATCCGGCATTCTGCAGACATCAGCAGCAGCCATGGTATTGTGTTTTGTAGTGTTTTCCCCGTAGCACTGTTTCAGCAGTAAAAGCAGCTCTCCTGTGGCTCCCGTTTAGCACCAGGGACAGCCAGGACAACTTTGCACCCTGGCTCCACGGGCCAGGTAAAATTGAAATGACTGTTGTGGCTTGGTCCTGGGATCCACATCACTGCTATCCCGCAAGGGTGCAATGTGACTTGACCTGCACTAATGGTTTTTCCCATTGACCGCAATGTTACATTTTCACTGTATTATTTTGCACGCTTTTATGTTGCTTTAAAAATCTATAACTCTGGTTATATGTATGCTATTCTGTTTCTTTTAGTGTTTAAATAAAAATAAAAATATACTCTATTTTTATAAATTGGTTTCAAAGTTCTCACAAGTTGTCTCAATTACTTATCGGCCTTGTTGGTACTTTGAAATGCTTAACATATGTTCCTCAGGTAAATCCTGACTGCTCTATGCCACACTACCAGGACTGAGCTAAAGTTTTGTTATTGTGAATTCAAGGACCAACTTTTGGGTATCATGATCGTATTGCATGGTGAGGCCTAATCCCCACAACACATAATACTCCAATTTCCTACAGTTACCCCATGTGATTAACTGCCGATGCAGGGACGGAGGCTTGCAAGAATCAGAAAACATTTTTTAACACAGTCCATGTCCATTGAATTGACTTGTGCTGCATTTAGAAATAAAGTTTCCTTTTTGGGAAGACATTGGGGAGAGCAGTAAGGGGAGTCTCAGACTATTGCCTTTTCCCCCTAGGTAACCAGACAAGATTTTCAAAGGAAAGGGGTCCTAGGGAGACCCAGTCCCTTTTAGGAATCAGTTACCACCTCCTTTAAGATGATGGTAACTTATTAATACTTTTGAATCCCAATTGCAGTCGCAAACCATTGATAGGTACCATACTGATTCACAATTAGTAAGGAATACCCCTTTCACAGAGCTTCCTAGTTACAAATCGGTATGAGCCGCAAATCTAATTTTGTGAGTCAGAAATGTTTTCCTCACTCTCAAAATGGGCTTAGTATATAGGTATTAGCTCTTATGCAGTCACAGACAATGATTTTATGAATTGCAGGGTTTGTGACCGCAAATGGGCTTTGCACATTGGACCGTATTTTTCATGCTTTTCCTTCAGGTATCTCTGCATAGTTAAAGTTCCAAAGGAGTACACGCCTTGGTTTCCCAGCTCAATATCTAGTCACAATGTCTGCAAGTGGCCTTTCTAAAATGAGGGAATCTTTGGCAATTTGTCACCTGCTTGTGAAGATTCTCTAGTGCAAATTACACCTTTACCTTCCTGTTCTAAATGTGCAGAAACTTATAATGGTAAAGCACTTTTCTGTCCCCAGTGTTCAACAAGTTCTTCCTCCAACATAAAATGAATTACTAACTGTCTCCTGTTTTCCACAAAACAATGGCAGTGTTTAAGAGTAGGGGCTTTTTAATCACGCATGCACTTTGTTCAGGTGAAAGGATAAGTACATTTTCAAACACTGAAAGCATTATTTTTCGTTTAAAATTCGAAGGCCTTGTGACTTTTTTTAAGCTCAGTTAATTATGATTGCACATTCTAAACACAAATATCAGCCTCGGCATCATCTGAAGCAAACCTTGTGGGGAAGCTTATAATGCAATACTTCCTGAATGCTCTTCACTACCTCTGCTACCAATTTGACACACGATGTACAAGAAAGAAAGATCCACTGTGCTTTTCTCTGATTCAAAACCCCACCGTCATTTATTGCTGAAGGAAGGCTTTGTATATCTGGTGATAGACAGGGGTCTACCAAACTTTTCTCCAGAAAATGCAGTTTAACTTTCTTTTTTATCCCACCAAATTGATGTTTGCTTTTTTTACAGAGCAGCCTGAATCCAATTAAAGGGATGGGTGTCGCCTCATTGAGTGTCATCTACGGCTCCCTCATCATTTCCTCAATGTTCCTGCCATCTATAATAATCAGGAGATTTGGCTGCAAGTGGACTCTGGTTGGCTCCATGTGTTGCTATGTCATATACACATTGGCAAACTTCTACCCACAATGGTACTGAACATATTGAACATTAGTCATGTAGTAAAAAACATGAACTGCTGTAGACCGCCAGTAAAGTGCAATGATACACCATGCATTCAGGGATTTCCAGCCAAAATGAATTCGAGAAAAGGTGAACTACAAGTACCAGAATGCAATGTGATTTACCGAAAAGCCACCTCTGGTGCCACACATGAGATCTGGCTACTTGGTGACTAGGAGACATATTATTTTTTGGATAGTGAAACCTAGATATTTCCTATCAAATTCACCTTGCAATATGGGTCTTGGGCGCCTACTTAGAAACCTGCCATCCTGAAGAATATAAAAACAAGTATTGCGAAAGCCAAGCGGTCTCTGCTTTTAGGACATATTGGCTCTGCCAATGCTGGTTGGCAATTCTGTGCAGCATTAGCAAAAGAAAAAGAAAGATTTTTTTTCCCCATTGTGCATCTATTATTAATTCTAACGATGTTGCTCACATTCATTAATCTGATCATTTGCTATACGTTGGTTTACTTTCCATTTTGTACCTCAGTGCCTTTCTCTTTTGGCCCTAAGCCTATAATATCATTACATACGGTCTCCTCTAGAACTTGGTGGCTGGCCCAACCTGTGCCAGGGCAACAAAGTCATTTACTCCATCACCATGATGGAGGTGTCAACTGTCAAATTTTGAAATGTCCACCAGCCTGACAGATATTTCAAGCACTGATAAGAACCACCATCAAGCCTGTTGTTGCCAATGCATTGAAACTTTGCCGAATGGCTCCGTCAAACATGACTGAGCCATACGGCAAATATAGAATTTTTTTTATTTTCAAAACAAAAATCCTAAAGCGGTATTTTCTTTTTGAAAAAAAAAGAAGTGTCCCCCTTGCCATGGGAGCTTACTCTCACAGTGAGGGGATATTGAAAAACAGTTATTTGTCTGCCTATCTAAATTAGGCGAGTGGACATATATAGCCAAATCTCCAATGGCCCTTAATCTGTTGGGATGTAGTAACAGGTACCCTGTGGGAAAAGTTTAGATTCCTAGGGCAGGGCAATATACAATTGAGAGAAATATCCCTAGGCAACTCACGGTCAAGACAAGTTAACAGACTATAGAAGTCCCATGTATGATATAGGACTCAGGTTACGTGCTTAATCATAAAAAAAAAAAAAATCTTTAATGCAAATTTTTATTTAAAAACATTATGAGACACAATTTAGCCATCTATTGATTACATATATGAATTGATATTTTCAATATCAGTGCTCAGAGACATATAGTAAAATCGACAGACATACGTTTTCAAAGAGACATAACAATATACAATCGATAAAGAGACAAAAATGCAGCAAACAATATATAGATAGGTATTCTCGGAGTGGCTATACATTTGATCTTCTCTACGTGCATTTCGGCGTATAATGCGTCTTCATCAGGAAAGCCACAAAACTTCCTAAATGAAGACATTTAAAATAAGTACACTGAGTGCAACAATTCACAATAAAAAATGGTGGGACTATCACTACCTTCAAAAGACCGCCAACCTCTAAGTGTAAGTGGAGTAAACAAGGGTGAGTAAGTCAGCCACTAGAAGAGACCATCACGGATAGCGCGGAGATGTTCATGCACAAATGGGAGGATAGTGTCTATTCTGAGATAGGACGGGAAAGGGGGGAAGTATTTGGGGGTGCGTGGTTTGGGGGGCAGAGAAATTATTTACAATATGTTATCTTAAGCATAAAATATTCTTGCGTGTGTCATGATAAGTAGTTAGATGTTACACACCTTAACCTTTTTTAAAACATGGTGGTGGAGACTATCTAAGTGTCTATGGTAAAGCGTTTACCAGAAGCGAGATTCATGTCTGGTCGCCAAAGAAATATTCTTATTGAGAATAGAAGGGAAGGGCATAAATTAGAACAGACTGGAAAAGTATCTAATATTTAAGAAGGGGTCATTTATATGTGGAGCCATTTTTTAAAAGACAGAAGATTATTTTACCAAGAGTTCAGACAGTGAGTTGTCTATGCTCAAAAAGTGATAATTATTCCAGTAAAGTCTGATGAATGTGCACTAAATAAGGTCATGATGAAAATGGGAAAAAGAAAAAGATTTAAAATGGCGAGAAGCCAAATTGCGTATCTAAAGGCAAAGTGATATTTGTATGAATACCTATAAGTGAGTGATAAATGGAGCATTGTACTTCTAATATGAGGTTTACATAAGAGGCCGACTTTCAGGACCTCGTCTCAGAAAGAGATTATGTTTGTAATACAGGGATGCGGGAACCACACTATATTTCTAAAGTCAAGATGAAAACTAAATCCGTTCGGCCATCTGAGAAGTTTGGCCACGATAGAGAAGGAGTACTCTTGGCCATCGTCAAACTATGGTCCATTTGTATTAAAACCTGGCTGATAGACCATAATGTTGGCGGGGAGTGACCTCCGTCGAGAGTTAAATCTAGCCCTTATTATTTAATCCTCTTTACTCTAAAAATGCATAATGAGCTTCTGATAAACATAAGTATATTATCCTTATGAGTTATATTTAATGTTATTATGAAAACCTCTTAAAAGGAGCACCATATTGGCATGGCCCATGAATCTCGATCTTTGTTGGGTATTGTATATTTTTATTATGACTGCTAGTTACTTATTTCCCATTTTTTTACATCTATTTGTAAATTGATTTAGATTGAAGTGCCCTTTTAAATATAAATGAATTAATGTATTCTGACTGGAGAATTGAAGTGTCACCACAAAATAATATCCCTCGGAGTTTGTCTGAAATAAAATGTGAGGCATTAGTATATTTCAGATGCCATGTGTAATGCACAAATCATATAATCTTATTAATGGGCAGCCAACATTACATTTAAATGTGAAATTAAATAAAAGACAGAATAATAAAAAATTATTATGGCCTAATGAGACCCTCACAGGGAACTCTGGATATTTAATAACCTAAATAGTTAACAAATGGGTATTACCATATTGTGGTAACGAAGTGGTACATTTTGGTATCAAATGTCATGTTGCTGCTATCTCTACTGTCACTTTTGGGTCAAGTTTCTTTTAAACCCCTGCCTCAAGTGTATTTGAAAAATCTTTGACATGTTTCTTTCATTTGAATTAACTGTTAGATTACTTTTTTGTTTCACTTTTTCAATAGACATTTTGGATTAGAAGTTTTTGAAACTCAGATAGAGCATTACAATGTAAAGTATTCAATTGAAATAAAAAACAGCCATCACAAAAGGAGACATTATGTGCCAAAAATACAAAAACATCAATGACACTTAAAAACATAGATACAGAAGGTGATGGTAAAACATGGCAGTACATTGAATTACAAAAGTAGAGGCATTACAACAGATTTTATTAATATATCTTAACTTAACATTTTGAAAGTATTGCACCTATATAATAATACTTCACATACTCATAAATACCTTCATGAATCATCCCCAAAATAAGTATGTAGGTTCAACCTAAACACAAAAATCTGTCTACGGATTCTGTTAAGCATCTCTTAATTAAAATAACTTAAATCTTCTGCTCTCTGGTTCTTTATAGCATCCTCTAGGTTAAGCATATATAATACTGGAGCATGAACTGATAATAGCATTGAATACATTTAATAAGAATAAATAATAGTGGGCTTCCGGATTAATAAAACACCTACACTCTTCAAGAAACCTTCGTTCAAATGCCTCTTATTATACTCCTGAATCGTTATTAGGGATACATTTAATCTCAGGTGGTATATCCATAAAAGGTTTAAATAACTAATTACAAATATTATTTTGAGGTATTGTTTGTTATTCCAAAACTTTTGGTTTTATTGAAATTGGACATTTAAGCTCATTATATACAGTGGAATGCTTTTTATAGTTATTCATAGTTTTCCATGATCATTCTGTTGAGATCATTTCTAATGAGAGAGACAGATGAAAATATATTGCTATGCCTCCATTTGCTGCAGAGGTGTGCATACCTCCTAACTGATGTTTCTTAAGCTTATCCATTTTTCAGTGAAACAATGTTCCTCTTGAAAGAACATTCTCCTTGAATAGGTGCTACAAAAATGTAATTAAATGAGATAAGAAAGTATTTTGTTTCTTCCCAGTAAAAAATATACCTCTAACAATCTGAGATAATGTGAGCATATACTACTTTTTAAAAGGAAAATTAAACTCCTATCTATAACAGTAATCATAGCTATTTAAAAAATCTTTTGCTTTAATGAAACAAAACTTTTTTGGTCAAATGTAAATACTACAACAATATAAGATATGGTATTGCAATACACGCACATGAGTAGGACAAAAAAAATCTAAAGGAGACTAAACTTGGAATGACAAAAGGAAGGGCAGTGATAAGAAAGCAGGCCCAATCTGAGCCAAAATGCATGCAAAATACCTTGGACTGATGACAGAGATGAACAAAGCCAAAGAAAAGCTCCCTGTACACAAAAACATATTTAGCAAAGCAAAGAAATAAAAAAACTGTCAAATATATTTAATGTAAAACATATTCATAACAGAAACCTAAGCAAAAAAATCCATCAAGAATGTTATTAATACATTTGGAAAGCTATAAGTAAGTTAAATTCATAGACTAGAATTACATGAGTAAAGTAATCTTTGGAGGCTCATTGAAACCGATGACAAGAAACACATCTAATTGATTAACATGAATACAGGACAATGGTGAGTCAGTGTTGTTGTAATGAACATGTTGTATGGTGGAATGGTTTATTAAATTACTGCATTACTTTTCAGGTACACTTTGATCCCAGCTGCTATTATCCTGGGATTTGGTGGAGGCCCATATTGGGCTTCAAAATGCACCTACCTTACATTAAGTGGACTTCGATATGCAGAGAAAAAGGGAAAAGACAAGATGGACGTTGTTAACCTGACGTTTGGAATATTTTTCCTGGTATACCAATCATCGGGTGTATGGGGAAATCTAATTTCTTCTTTGATATTTAGTCAGAGACCCAATAATGGTAAGTTATGTTATGTTATGGGTGGTTTTATAGCGCGCTCAATTACTCAGAAGTATCCTGGCGCATAAAGATGCAGATAAGCAGTAAACAGATGGACTTGAAGAATTAGACCGTCATTTTAAAAAAATTGTTTTGAGTGCTTTTTTAAAAAGATTGAAATTCTGAGTGGCGTGTAGCTTCGGGGGAAGGGTGTTCCAGGCTACAGCTGCTTTCACGGCAATTGAATGCCCACCAAGACGTGTACGTTTGAAGCGTGGAACAGCCAGCGGGTATTGAGTGCCTGACCGGAGGGGACGGTTCAGTATGTACAGGAAGAAAAGTTTCCTCAAGTACAGTGGACGTTGGTCATGGATGGCTCTATGAGCAAAAATTAGGGTTTTGAACATAACCCGTTGTGCTACTGGGAGCCAATGCAAGCTGTGCAGATGTTGCCGGACGCTAGACTTCCGCGAGATGTTAAAGAGAAGTCTAGCCACCGTGCTCTGTATGATCCCAAGGAGGTTGGTCAGGTAGGCCGGAATGCCAATGAACAAGGCATTGGCGTAGTCTAGGCGGGAAAGAATAAGGGCCCTCGCCACTGTTTCTTTGGCCATCCTCGGAAGCAGGGGGAAAAATCTGTGAAGAGCTTTAAGAGTACCAAAGCAGCCGCAGGTAAGTTTTTTAATATGCTCTTCAAATATGAAGTTTACCCCGAACCATACCCCCAAATGTTTTGCCGGTTTGCCCACAGAACTAGGGTGTGGAACATCAGAGGGCCACAGAGATTCTCTGAAGTTGGAAGGGAACTGTCCGTAGAGAAGAATTTCCGATTTATCTTTGTTGCACTTCAACTGGGCAAGTGCAAGCCAGTTGAAGACTGAAGAGAGGCACGTCTGGCCAGATGAAGTGTCCAGATCCGTACCCGGCCAAGTGAACAGAAGCTGCGTGTCGTCTGCATAGGCTATATTCGGCCAAGAAAATCAGGGGGGTCAGGTAGACATTAAACAGCAGTGGGCTTAAAGTAGACCCCTGTGGCACCCCGGTGGAAAGTAGCTTGGCCGAGGACGAATAGGGAGGCAGCCACACCCGCTGAGTCTGGTTGTCCAGAAACAAAGTCAACCATTCTAAGGCAGAACCAGTGATGCCAATGGATTACAACTGAGTGAGAAGAAGTTGATGGGGTACCGTGTCGAAAGCGGCAGAGAGGTCTAACAATATCAGAGCCGCTCTGCCGCTGGCGTCCAGGCGCTCCCTGATGGCCTCAGACATTTCAACCAGGACGGCTTTAGTGCTGTAAGCAGCACGGAACCCAGATTGTGCAGGGTGGAGAGCATAGGAAGCTTCAACAAAAGCATCCAGCTGGCGAAATCCGATCTTCTCACATACTTTGGCCAACACTGGCAACAGGGAGATGGGCCGATAGTTAGCTGGAACTGAAGGATCCAATCCCGATTTTTAAGAAGCGGCAGAAGTTTAGCCTTCTTACAAAAGCCGGGAACTATTGCAGTCCAAAAGGAGAGACTAATAATCTCGGAGACTTCAGAGCAGACCACCTCCACCACCCCTCCTAAAACACGGGCGGGACAGGGATCGGTGGGTGACCCAGACTTCATAGATTTCAAGACAGCTAGAATATCAGCTTCAGTGGGTGGCCAGAGTTCCCTGAAAATGTGAGTAGTGGAGGTAAGAGGTGGGGTAAGTAGTAAACATGTTTTTGTTTTTGTTATTAGCTTTAAACCATTTCATATATTGTATGCACCTGACCCTGTTTCATTAAGTTGGTTCATTACTGAACACTGCAAATATCCTCCAAACATAATACACTTTAGTCTAAACATATCCGTATCAAAACTGCCAATAGTGCCTCTATACACGATCATCTCAATTTTTGAGTACTTCTCACTGAGGCATCATAGGAAAGATATGTCACTCTCGTACCATATGAAGTAGTACTTTGGTGTCTATTAGGATGGCCGGTGGATCTCCACTGCCCGTCTGGTGGTGGCGATCCGCACGCAATTTTCCACCGACCTCCTACCAATTCCCGCTGCCAAATTACAATGGTGGTGGGGACCACGGCGGACGGAAAGACCTTCTGCCGGTTTTCCATTGGTCAGACAGGCGACCGGGCGGAAAAGGGCCTAAATATGGTGACGTGTCTGTAAGACACTGCCATTCACATTAGGATGGGCGGCGGTGCAGGGCTTTCCATAGAGGAGACCCTGTCATGGAAAGCCATGCGGAGTTCACTTTTGGGGGCCCTTTGCAGGCCCCCAGGGGTTGGAGGGGTTGGGGTTGCACTCATTTGCATACACAATGTGGCAGGCACCGCACGGTGTCTGCCACATTGTGCATGCAAATGCACAACATGCATATGTCGCATTATGGCGGGTGCCTCTTACAGCAGCGCCCACCACAATGCAATATAGGTGGGATGCCACCGCCACCGTGGTGGTGCCATCCTAATTTCCATGGCGGGACTGCCAGACCTATGGCAGTCGGTCCTGTTTCCCGGTACAGTGTCCATCGTTATAGGCCCCTTAGTGTCCAAAAGTGCATCTACTACCTCTAATTGGAAAGGCTATTAGGTTATTTCATGCCAGCCTCAAAAGAGTTCCAACTCTGTAAAAAACACAGTTTCGGAACTCGATAAACACCTAACTCCTACAGTCAATGAGAGGCCATCAAAGGCATATCACTTTCTATAGTGCTACCCTTCCTCTATTCATTCATTCGGATTTAGCAATTCTGTTCACAGTATTTACAGATTAAAATGGCTTTGCCAAAGGGAGCTCAAATCTCCATGACCAGCTCAAATCTCAGGAGGAAACGAAAAAATCTGTGTTGTTCTCAGGGATCTCATGATTCTTCCTATGGTTGTAATTCCTGTTCCTAGCCATATGGAATTTCAGGAGCCACTCATAATGAGTTCCCCTTGTTTTGCACTGCTGTGTAAGTATCATCCAAAGTCTAATAATCTCCTGTGGATTCTCTAGGAACTGTCTTCAACTACACATACTGTGGAGCAGGCAATTGTCCAGACTTGACCATTGGTTCACTGAATTCCACAGAAACAGCTCGACCGTCGACTGACTTGATCTACATACTGATGGGAGTTTATACTGGTATGTGTTTCTTCAAGATAATATTTATTTATGTGTCAAGGAGACTGCAAGGTTAACCTGAATAAATGAATATATCTCCATATGTCACTTTCTTAACATACTTGCATATCTGTGAAGCTTGTTCTCAATTCGATCTTTCATGAACTAGAACTGTGACGTAAGAAGACTTACATTTCATTAACAGACAAAGCACATGGCTTGCCTTCAAAAGTGATTGGGTGTCAAAGTAAGTAGTATGATCAGCCACTGCCCGTCCAGGTAAGAGCTGTGGGCCGGGTGAGGGGGATTTCAACGGATGATGAGGAGGGAAAATTATTTATTTAATTTTCCCTCATCATCTCCTGTAGAAATCCCTCCACCCGGCCCCACCGCCCCACCGCTCTTTCCTGCATTGGCCACTGCTGAGTATAATTTGAAAAGTGTAATAAATTTTCAGCACTAAATTAAAAAAAACAAGAAAGTTTTATGCTAAAGCAATTAAAGCAACAGACATTAAGGCTAGTGACCCACTGACTCCTGTTATATTAAACATAAATTGAAAAATTATCTATGAAAATCCAAGATGAGATTCCACAGATGCTAAGCCTAGCCTAAAGTCCTTCTTACAATTTGCCCATGATCTCCAAGGTGCCTCGAAGCAGTAGGTAGTGAGCGCATCTGAATTATAAATGGTTGTGTTTCACACAGAAATTTCAGCTGCTGAAAACACTGGGTACAACATTGGGGAAGGCATGCTGGAATTAGTGCTGAAGCAGTGATATCTGGATGTTATTTTCCAAAACCTTGTAATCCCCAATATTTACCCGCCTGCAGAATTACTGCGACCCCCAGAAACTGTATTACGGAGCCAGGAAAATACCAGGGATTACTCTGGACCACGGATGAGAGGTAGAACATTTATGAGAAGGTCAAATGAACAGGACCAAACATTGAGATTTAAAAGGCTGAACCTGTGGCTAAGCCAACTGGCCATAGTAGTTTTATCCCACTTTACATCTCAGGAGGCAAATTAATGCCTGCAAGGTTGAGAAATTGCTGCACTAACACTAGAGTCATATGTTTAATGCAAAATTATTTTGTGGATTCACCCACTGAATTCACCCACTGAATTAGAACTCTGTAGACCCAGCCATTGTTGTGAAACATTGTCACTTTCACTCGGGAGGATGATTTGGGAATTTTTAAACAGATATCGCTGGAATTTAATTTTCAGGATGTTCAGTTCCTCAGACCTTTCTTCAAGGTTTTGTCTATATATCTGATCCTTGAAGATAAATAGTTTTTTCCACTTTTCTGCTTACAATAGACATGGGGATGGGAAATATAGAAAATCAATTAGATCCTTTTAAAGGATTCCTATCTTGCACTTTGACCTAACCGGCATAATACTTCAAGAGTATGCACAAGGTCAAGGAGGTGAAGAATATTAATCTTCTACAGAATCGTTCTATTAACATAAAACATGGATATATGCAACATGACTATTTCAAAGTCCTCATTTTCCTGTGTTGCCCCAAACCGAAAAGCTTTGTAAAATTCAGGATTTGCAATGTTTTCCAGTTCCCAGTTTTCCAGATTGTCAAAAAATGCACCAACGAGCTACAAAAATGAGTCTTGCCATGTGACACAGTATGTTTTTGTGAACCACAAACCCTGTCACTGCTGGAGTCCTCTACTCTATTGGAAATGAAGCACTGGAGGGAGAGTAGGGCGTTCGGTACAATATGGAACCTACACACGTATTTAGGTGGGTCATCATGGTATCAACTGAAAACTAATCCATGGGACCTACTGAGCTGAGATTGGAGATTTGAGAAAGTATAAGCAGTAGTAAAAAACAATATTATCATATTTCTTGCTAAAAACTGAAAAAAACCTCAATGTTTCCCAAAGTATCTGGTCTCTAGGCCATTGGTCCATGTTTATAGACTATTTGGTACATAACTAGGGCCCCCATTAGGATGACGGGCGGACTTTGTCGGCCCGCCATCCCATCCGAAAGAGGGACCGCCCACCTTAAGGGCGGGGGTCCCGATGTTGGCATTAGGATGCGCCCGCCACAGTAGTGGGCGCATCACTCATTTTTAACATTGTGGCGGACGGTGCTCACTGCACCGCCCGCCACAATGTTAAAAATGCATGCATGCATTTGCATACACGAAGCAGCAGGCACCGCACAGTGCCTGCTGCTTCCTGTATGCAAATGCTGGGGGGTACCACAGGTACCCCCTGTGTGCACCCCCCACTCCTCCTTCACTCTGAGGGCCTGCAGGGGGCCCCCAGAGTGAAGACTGCATGCCTTTCCATGGCGGCATCGCCGCCACGGAAAGGCATCAGATTGGGCCCATCATAATATGGCTGGCAGTGTCTATTAGACACCGCCACCATATTAATCCTTTTCTGCCCCGGCTGCAAGGCGGCCGGGGCGGAAAAGCGGCAGATGGAAAGACCGTCAGCCATTCTAATATGGCGGGGGGAATTCAGGGAAGGATGTCGGGCTGATTGCCCCCACAAGGCCGGTGGAGGCTACCGTCAGCCTGGCGGGGGCAATCCGCCCGACATCCTAATGGGCCCCCTAGTGTTTGATATGGACTACATGGTCAGTCGGAGAAATTCATCACAAAATTGAAATGCCTTTGCACCTAACATTAATACAGACTTTAAAGGTCAAAAGAGAAGGCCAGAACTTTAATGAAGATTACATTGGAAGATTTACGAGCCCCTTGTGCCACTTTTGTGTCACTTTTAATATGGGAAAAGTGACACAAATGTGGCGCAAGGGGTTTGTAAATCTGCCCCCATGTGTTTTAAGAAAATACAAGTCTACATATGAAAAGTGTATTTTTTAAAACTACATGATGAAACTAAACACTCCATCAAAACTCTTTCAGTAACATTTCCGTAATATGTAGAAATTTAAAAACCACGTGTAAACCATGTTTGTGTTCCCAACACTTTATGGATTGTGTGCATATGGATCTATAAAACAATGGTGTTTAAGGTAGTCTCTCCATAAATATAGCAACTGCATGAATATGTTCAAGTGTTTTAATATGTTTGCCGCAAGTCTGTAACTTTCATTGTATTCAGATTTTTTGCCCCAAGATCTTCAGTCTCTAAAATAGAAACTTTCCTCAACTCTAGTTTCACCAAACTAAACTTTCTACTCTATTGGAGATTTAGGAAATATATATATTTGAAATTAAATATATGACTTCCTCAACATAAACATCTTATTGTTTAGAGAAGGTGGTATAGTATTATCTTCTGAAAGGTTGTGGCAATATAATTTCCTCCCTAAGGGGTAAGGTGACGGTTGATCTAACAGCAGAAAATCTTCAGGTGCAAATTGAACTTATGGATGAAATTATATTACAACAAGAGTCAGTGTTGCTTTTGAGCCAAGCCATTTCACTAGAGAAGAAAGAGAAAAACAGATTACATCAGTGCTGCCTTGTAGGTGACGGATAAAGGAGATCCCGAAAAGCTGAAGGGCAAGATGTTCTCTTAAGACTACTACATGCTGACGTGCCTGGAGCATAAAAACAAGCAAAAGGATGATTCCATGAACTTTGCTGAGTTCCCTAAGAAGTGCTCTGAGGAGTGGAAGACGAGGAACATAAAAGAAAACAGAATGTTCAAAAAGATGTAATTATGATTATTGTTTACAATTATTTCCAAAAAAATAAATGTTAATGTTAAAATACAAATCCCAGTAAATATTTTACACATAAAAATAATTCTTAAATAAAATGTTTACTAAATATAAAGTTTAACAAAATAAAGCAACATATTTTTACATTTATTCAACTACATACAAGAAAAATACAAAAAGTGAAAAAAACACAATAGAGAATTAATTTAAAAAGAATTGCAATATTTATAATCATGCATATTTTGTAATTACATATGCTTAAATATTTCATTATATATATATATATATATATATATATATATATATTCACTGAAAAAACATAGGTTTTAGGCCTTCTATAGTTAGGAATTAACATTTAAAAAACCTTTGAAATTCACTGAAAAAACCACAGGTTTTAGGCCTTATATAGTTAGGAGTTAGCATTTAAAAAACCATGAAAATTCACTGAAAAAACCATAGGTTTCAGGCCTTATATAGTTATAAATTGACACATAAAAAACCACTGAAATTGCTCCTATATTTTTAGATGAACTAACTATATATGGCGCACCCGCAATCCACTGCTGATGATGTCACATATTACATCATTCATGACATGGTCAGTGACATCACTGATGAAATCACTGATGACATCTCAAATTACATCACTGATGACATCACTGATAACATCTCATTTGACATGTCAGACGATATTTTAAAAACAATATTTTGATACCAAACCTTTAAGAGATTCTTTGACTTGCTGCTGCTAACAGAACATTTTTGATACAGCACAAGATTTCTAATGAGGTTTTTTTAACGTACCTTTCTCTGGATCAGTATTAAAAAAGAAATCTCCTATTCTGATTAAACCTAAAGGACCTGGGGTCTTTCTTCAACACTTTTATCTATGTAAACAGGTAGCTGTCCCATGCTCGTCCAGATCTCCCCTATTCTACATACTTTTTTTGTCTCTTTGTGCCCTTCAACAACTAGAAGACATTCAATGATGGACATTTTTCCAGCCTTAATTCAAAACCATTTCAAGGCCAAGAGGCCTTGATAAAGATGGTGTACGCAATACGAAAGTCCTAATTAATGAATTTGTTTATTCCTTTGTGTCTAGAGCAGATTGGCTTGCTATATGGTACTTTGGTCCGAGAATGGAAGACGTTTGTTATGGACTGCATTTACTTTTTAAAACATTTTCTTTCAAAGGATACGAGCATGTAAATTAAGAAACAACGAATAGTGTTTGAGCTTTATCTTCGGTCACCAGAGATTTAATTTGTGCCCTTATAGTGCTGTTTAAGAAGATGTTCAAGTTTGAAAGAAAGGAGCACTTTTTAGCGTTCCTGCTGTTAGAGAATGTGCAATTGGATAAATTGCCTTGTTACCTTGTTTTAGGGCCTGGTAGCAATTTCTTAGAGGCTACGTTTTGTAACGGCACAAAGCACATAACAGAAGGCACAGATAGTTGAGGATTCTGTCTTCGAGCCTTGACGGAAAATGCTTTTCACTGAGTCACGTAAAAGCTAAGGTTCAAAGTTCTTTTACCGCCTCTCAAGAAGAGGAATTTTAAGAGGCTCGAAACAATTTAGCAATTCCATGTCTTGAGTGAACAGGCGAGCCGGAGCTGGACATTCTGTTGTCTAACTATAGCAGGCCCCTTCCCCCCTTGCCTCCCTTTGAAGTCTGAAGCGCCTTTATTTGAAGATTGGAGATGGCGCCCTGAAGATGAATTAGGAAATGGCGAACGAATCATGGTTCTAGCATCACACTACTTTCTGTTTGTGGGTTTTAGCTTATTGATATTCTTCTGGGTTCTAGCTTATTTATAGTCATACAAAAACTGGATGTTAATGTTTCATTTTCTGGAGAGAGAAAACCAACGTAAATCGCCAAATCAGAAAAACACTTTTGTCTGGTTCGATCATTAAAGTCTGCAGTAAGAAGAATGGCCTTTATAAACAGAATCATGGTCAAGGACCACTTCGTACTTGGAAGGAATTGGCATCTACCACTCTTTAAGGAACTTGCACTCGGCCTTCTCCTACTGCTTACAAATTAAAAGAGCGCCTAGAGATTGGTCTGGTCGCGGCATGCGCACTACAGTATTCTTGGATAAATGGCTGCCATACAGACCTAACCAGTTAAGTACTGTAAAATGTTGTGAAACCTCTTTCTGGCATGTTGTAGGGTTCAACTGTAAATTATGGAAGCCATAAGAGTGGAGCAGCTGTGAAAGAAATCTGCGCTCATATTGACCTTAGAAGTCAGAAAATGTTTATTAACAACAAATAATCTGTGAAACAACGGAGCGAGAAGGGGATACCTCTGCATTCCTTGAAGATAAAAGCAGAATGCAAATGTATACATTTTCATATTCAGGACTCCAATGGAGATCATGTGACGAAAGAGAAACAAAGATCTTTACTTTTGTCCCAGGCTCGACCTTCAAACTGATACTAGAATGTCAACTTCCAGAGCTGAGGATGCTATTAGAACATTCTCGCCTTCAATGTCAGCAATGATAATGATGCTTTGTTCATCAGAGAGGGGCACAACCTGGTAAAATTGATTTATAGCACTGAGCATACGTGGCTGCCACTACAGCAGTGATGCTAAGGCAGTATCTCTAAAGTCGCACAGCGCGGCCGCCTCAATAATGGTGCCGCCCACACCCCCGCACCCCGCACCCCACACCAACCTACCTACGCCACTGCTCTCCCAAGGTGTCTCCTCTTCTCCCGGGGCTTCCTCAGCACACCGGAGCCCTGCACCAGCCCACACTTCTCCTCAGGCCAGCATCACCCGGTCTCCCCCTCGGCACAGGAGACCGGACATCGAAGGCTTCCCCAAGGCAGGGGGAAGTGGAAACAACGTCCTCCCGGCCCGCCCACAACCAGGCGGTGGCCATCTTGAGGCGGCTCGGGCCGCGGCGGTGATCTCGAAGGCAAAACGAGGGGTGGGCACCCTCGATATTAAAATAAAAAGATTGAAATAAAAGAGAGAAGGCCCCCCCCAATTTTTTTTCCCGAAAAATCGTGGGGTGCGCGCACGGTGCGCACATACAGATATATAATTTATTTCTCTTTTATTTTCTCAGGAACTACAGGAGGGATTTACACTATTTAACCAAAAGCGTGATCTGTGTATCAGACACTACCATTTTGACAAGTTGGTGTAATTCCCTTCAGTGGTTCAAGCTGTAGCCGTGTCTAAATATCCTATGGAAATTAACATGGGGAAAACATGTTTTGGGACCCCCCTTTTTTCTCAGCCCCCACTTGACTAATCCCCCCCAAACTTTCAGGGAAGGAGAGGAGCGGAGCGAGCCATCTTCTTTGAGAAATTAGCGAAGATTCATCAACCAGCGCCAAAGTTATTCCCAATAGAATGTTGGGGATTTCCTATGGAAACTAGGTCCTAACTATATATACCTACTGGCTACCGCCAGTAGGTAATATATGTATATATATATATATATATATATATATATATATATATATATATATATATATATATATATATATATATATATATATATATATATATATATATATATATTCACTGAAAAAAACATAGGTTATAGACCATATATAGTTAGGAATTTGCATTTAAAAAACCTTATTTTACTCACACAAAACCATTGAAATTCCATATATAGTTAGTTGCACAAACTATATATCGCGCACCCGCAATCCACTGCTGATGATGTCACATATTACATCAATCATGACATGGTCAGTGACATCACTGATGACATCACTGATGACATCTCAAATGACATCACTGATGACATCACTGATGACATCTCAAATGACATCACTGATGACATCTCAAATGACATCACTGATGACATCACTGATGATATCATTCATGTGACAATACAATGCATCTCCTCACACTTTAATATAACCTCTGTTACATCCAGTGTAAAATACAGAATATAATTTTTTAAACCATTGACACACCAATACTAGTTACTACATACGCACTCACTGATTCCTAAGTCTACACACAGATTCACTCATTCATACAATCATTCATACATACAATCACTCATCTTTACAACACTATCATATGAACTCATACACCAATATAGACACTCACACTCTGCCACTCATCCATGGAGTTACTCACACGCCTAGTCAGTCCTGTAAAGAATCAATCACACTTCCATTTTCTAATCAATACAGTTAAACATAGAGTACCTTACATTTTCAAACATATACTAACACATACTTAATCTCTTATACAATCATTGATACAAGAACACATTGATCTGTACAGTCACACATCAGTCACACATCTCCCAGCCAGCCACACACACACTCAGTCTCCCATACAAATACTTCGTCAATCAATCAATAACCCATATAGTTACTCATATAGCTACTGATCAACACATGCAGCAGTTTACAGAACAACAGACATAATGATGCACAAATTCAGACAGTTTAGTCACTAACCCATGCACTCAGTGAGACACATTTAATCACTCACTCATACAGTCAGTCATGCACCTACTAAATCCTTCATCCAGACACTTATACATCCACTCATTCTTCAATATGTAAGACATATTTTAACTTTACAGAAACATACAGTCACTGGATGTTGTCATCAGTGATGTCATCAGTGATGTCACTGACCATGTCATGAATGATGTAATATGTGACATCATCAGCAGTGGATTGCGGGTGCGCGATATATAGTTAGTGCAACTAACTATATATGGAATTTCAATGGTTTTGTGTGAGTAAAATAAGGTTTTTTAAATGCAAATTCCTAACTGTATATGGTCTATAACCTATGGTTTTTTCAGTGAATTTCATTGGTTTTTTAATAGCAAATATCAAAAGCTGTCAAATGTCAAGTACGTGGTAGGTAAAAACATTTTCGTATTTATGCACGCTGATGTGCTTTTAACTCTGCCCCCCCCCCTCCTCTTTTCTTTAAGGAGTATTCTCTCTTTGCAAATAGTGAAGAGTAGGTAACACAGGCCTTTGCCCCCGTTGTAATCCGTCGTGCCTGCTTCCCTCTACATTTGATTGATTGTTATCCAAGCATTTATTGTTTTGGAATTGGTTCTCTTTGGTTCATTCTCTATTTTCAAACAAGCACAGAGTCGCAATACTCTGTTTAGTTTTTGCAGATAGTAAAAAATTGTTTAAAAAAACAAAAGGAATCAAGCAAAATCAGTAGGCCACTAATGGGATCTCTTTTTGACCTCGCTAAAATAGAAACATTAGGAACAACCCTTCATGAGAAATACGAAAATAGTGAGATGAACTGAGCTCGACACCATGATGGCTGCAAGACAGCTCGGCTCCGCCACCCACCCCGCCCAAAATAACGATAAACTCTATGCAAATATTATAAATATATACAACACACCAGCAAAGTAACAGGGTAAAACATTTTATTATATAACTATTTACATAACTATTTTATACTTTTTGTTGCCCGATCCGGCTAGCTCAATCGATCGAGCATGAAACTCATGCACTCTGATAGCAAGCGTTGCTGCTGATGCTATGCAGACCAAAACTGGTTTTCAGTGTGTACATTCTTCTAGATTTTTCCATCCAAGGTTGGTTGAGTTTGTAGAACGATGGCTTCAGATTTTAAACATACGGTGAGTTGGCGCGGACTGGGAGGGGGCGCTTGGCTCCTGCCCCCTCCCCAAGTAAGATTTTCATACGTGAAAGTACGTTAATGGTTTTGGTCCCTGAGTTGCTTCGATGTCACTGCCATTCTCAAATGGCATAAGTTCTGGATGTTGGGTGTCATAGTTCAGAGTTCTGAGCAGCGCTTGTAACACTGTCTGAAGCTTATTTGCACCTACTGCAGCTTCACTATTCTCAAAGTAAGTGAGGGTCGTTTGTGGACCTGACTGCATTTGAAAACAATGTGATATGGTACCTCCCTAAACCGCTTGACGGAGGCCCCCGAGGGGCGGTGTGATGGCACGGACTCGGAGAAGACGCTTGGCTCCGACCCCCTCCCCAAGTCTTATAGCACTGGTGTAGCCTGAGATCGCCCCCGACATAGGCGGCCGGCTCCCGGGGTCCGGCGGAACTTTTTGCCTTTTGATGACTCTTCTATTCTGGACCTTGTCCCACAATCCGTTTGACCTGAAGACACGCTGTAGTGGGGCGCCCCTTTACCGTTTTAGTTGCCATTCCGCCAGCTTTTGCTACACTGTGCCTCTTCCGCCATTCAGCTGTTTACCGCCCGCTCTTGCGACTACAGCGTCTTGCTCACCATGTAGTTAAGTTGCTCCCGCTCTTGCAATGCAACGATAGGCGACTGCCACAGGACTCTCAAAATGGCGGCCGGCTCTTCAGATTTGGGCGTGGTCCACTAAAATGGCCCTTTGACACCTTGGAACTCGGACGCTTCCCTGATAGGGCTTGAGTCCCATTCTCGAAAGCGTCCCCTCAGCCGTGAAGATTCTACAAAAGTCTTGGGGGCCCCCGACTCCCGCAGGCTTCTGGTGGGGAGCGGCTGCCATGATTGCTCGTGGAATGGCCACGACGGAGCTACGAGATGGTGGTGCTCTCATGCTGACGCCAGCTTCAGTCTGAAACATCCAGAAACACTGTAGACTACCAATTCGATCAGTTCCGGTAGCGCCCCAACATGACCCGGTAGAGAAGAACTTGCCCTCCCCTCTTTGACTGATGGTTCTTGTTGCCTGTCCCCTCTATTGTCATTTAACAGAACTTTTTGGACTGCTGAAAGGGGTTGTGTTCCGAACGCTGGTTGGTGGAGACATTTTGACTATATTCTTGACCTACGTTGTCGCGTAATGCGTTATATGACACGCCGCGTTAGCGCACCCGGAAGTGATCCGGGGCGCGGCGCGCAGCGCGTAACGTAAGCATAACAGGTCATGTGACTTGTTAATAAAACTTTTCATTGGTTCATTTTACTTTTGTTATTTTAATGATGAAAAGCTTGGTCATATGACCTAAAAATTACGCTTTTTATTGGTTTCGAACATTATTTTTTTTTAAACATATATGTTATAATGTTCCAGGCTAATGTACTTTCCCGGAAAATTTACAACTGTCCTGCAAGTAAAATATATTCCTTTTTCGAGAAAAAGGGCGTTTCTTCGTCCCATGACGGAGCCGTTGAGTAAAAGAGGCTCGGCCTGCTGTCTTAGTCGCCGATACGCCTGATTATCAGATTCTTATCGATCACTTTATGTTGCAGGAGTGGAAAACACAACTGCCCTTGACCATTTATCTTTACTGCGTTCCTACGTATTATACCTTTTATCCGTCATGTAATTGAACTGCTTTATTTCACTTGCCTTTTACTGATTCGAAAACAGTGACTTAAAGTAAAAACTTTACCAATGTAAATACTACTACCATGTTTTGTTTTAAAAACCTTTATTGTCAAAATGTCAGTATACAAATACGGGCCCATAACCACGTGGGCCGGCCACGGAGCAAACTGAAATCGTATATAATGAGGAGACATTTACACTGTAGAGGAACGTAACGAGCGGGCCATTAGGTTGCAAGAACTAAGGTGTCTAACAGTTGCGGAATCGGTGGACGTACATTTTGTAATTAAAATACGACAGGGCCACTTACAAAAAAATTATCTAGATATACATTTGCGGGCAAGTACCATGGGTGACGTTAATTCGAACTTTCAATAGTACAGTAATCAATAACACATCAGAACTTAATATCAATAGGGATGTCGAAATATTCAATCAATTCTCGTCCCCACCCGCCATGAGTATCAAAACTGCATTCATATCTCGTGATATCAAGGTTGTTCAACCAGTAAACAACAAGGAGTTACGAGTCCCATTTATACCGGCGCCATTTTGGGCGAGGCCGGGCAGGTGCAAGATATAGTCAAAATGTCTCCACCAACCATCGGCCAGACCAGAACCCCTTTCGGCCCTTTATGCTACAAGATGGTGTCTTCCATTCAGAAAATATTGTTGGCAGCATTTTGAAAGGAAAGATAAACAGCCGTTCTCCTAGTGAGTCTCACATTGTTACATTTAGGAAGAATGTTGAAGAGTAGTATGTTGAAAATCTGAAGCCATTGTTCTACAAAATCTCAATCAGCCTTGGATGGAAAAAAAAAACCTGAAGAATGTACAAACTGAAAACCAATTTTTGTCTGTATAGCATCAACAGCAACGCTTGAGTCAGCTTTGTGTGAAGCCGCCATTTTGATTCAATCAATAACGTCCCCCTGCACACATTCAGGGACCTGGTCGTGTCTTCAGGTCAAACGGATTATGGGACAAGATGCAGAAAAGAAAAGGAAAAAAGTTCAGCCGGACCTCGGGAGCCGGCCGCCTATGTCATGGGCGATCTTTGGCCACACCAGGGCAATAATGAAGCTGCAGCAGGTGCAAATAAGCTTCAGACAGTGTTACAAACACTGCTCAGAACTCTCAACTATGGCACTCAACATCCAGGACTTGCCATCCGTTTCTTGGCGCCTTGTGCTGGTTCCGACCTATTCACACATCGGTCCACTACTGAAATCACCTCATAAGCCAACGGGGCACCCCACGCCGACTTTCGGCGCAGCATTGTAGGATGGCCACACCAGTGCGGCAACTTGCTGGACACCACCTCGGTGCCATCCGGATCTCGGAGCGTTCGAGTCACTGTACCGCAAGAGTGACCGGAACTCAGCTGGACACGCCGTCTTTCGGCGCAGCATTGTAGGATGGCCACACCAGTGCGGCAATTTGCTGGACACCACCTCGGTGCCATCCGGATCTCGGCGCGTTCGAGTCACTGTACTGCAAGAGTGACCGCAACTCAGCTGGACATGCCGTCTTTCGGCGCAGCATTGTGGGATGGCCACACCAGTGCGGCAACTTGCTGGACACCACCTCGGTGCCATCCGGATCTCGGCGCGTTGTGCTGCCTTCGGCCTACTGTAGCCGCAAGTGCGGACGCAACTCAGTTGGACGGCGAGTGAAACGCTAAGGGGCGCCCCACTGCAGCCGAGGAGCCTCCATCTTGGGGGAGACGCACAGCCCCCACTGACTGACGCAACCTTACAGGCCAACGGGGCGCCCCACGCCGACTTTCGGCGCAGCATTGTAGGATAGCCACACCAGTGCAGCAACTTGCTGGACACCAACTCGGTGCCATCCGGATCTCGGCGCGTTGTGCTGCCTTCGGCCTATTCGCACATCGGTCCGCTACTGACGCCGCCTCACGTGCCAACGGATTTTCTACGCTTTTTGTAGCCCTATGCCGCATAACAGGTCATGTGACTTGTTTATAAAACTTTTCATTGGTTCATTTTACTTTTGGTTTCCTAATGATGGAAGGCTTGGTCATATGACCTAAAAATAACACTTTTCATTGGTTTAGAACATTTTTTTTTCCCAAACGATGAAAGCCCCACCTTGTTTCTGGATGATTCAGACTGAAGCTGGCGTCAGCATGAGAGCACCACCATCTTGTGTATCCGTCGTGGTCATTCCGCGAGCAATCATGGCAGCCGCTCCCCACCGGAAGCCTGCAGGAGTCGAGGGCCCCCAAGACTTTTGTAGAATCTTCACGGCTGAGGGGACGCTTTCGAGAATGGAGTCCAAGCCCTAGCAGGCAAGCGTCCGAGTTCCAAGGTGTCCCAGCGCCATTTTAGTGGACCAGGCCCAAATCCGAAGAGCCGTCCGCCATTTTAAGAGTCCTGTGGCAGCCGCCTATCGCTGCACTGCAAGAGTGGGCGCAACTCAACTACATGGTGAGCGAGACGCTGTAGCCGCAAGAGCGGGCGCAACTCAGCTGGATGGCCGCCACCTGGGGAGGCCCGTTCACGCCGCCTCCCCCACGCCCCCCCCCGGGGCGCCCCACGCCGTTTTTCGGAGCAGCATTGTAGGATACCAAAACCAGTGCGGCAGTTTACTGGACATCACCTGGGTGCCATCCACATCTCAGCGCGTTCGGCTGCCTTGGAACTATTCGCACAACAGACCGCTACTGACGAGGCCTCCCCCCGCACCACCCGGGACGCCCCACGCTGTTTTTCTGAGCTGCATTGTAGGAAACCAAAAACCAGTGCGGCACCCAGGTGACATCACCTGGGTGCCGTCCAGAACTCAGCACGTTGTGCTGCCTTGGGACTATTCGCACAAAAGACAGCTACTGACCATTGTTGCTTCTTTTTGCCAAAAAATGTTTAAATGTATTTACAGTTTTTGTTGCGTTCGATATATTTATAAGTTAATAAAGTTTTATAATCCTACTTTGTTGGAGTGCTATATATTTTTAAAAAATCGGGTGAATGGGGCCTTGAATCGGGTTATTGTCATGTGTGGGCTTTGCAAGTGTACTGCTACAGGATCGGACATTTCAAACTCAAATGCACGTTCTTTTTCTTACCTTTCCGAAGCATGGAGCGCAATAGCAGGCAGAGAAAGGGTGATGCAAGTGTTGAACACTGCCTGGCCTGGCAAGTTGCTGGCAGTGCCCCCCCCCGCCCGCTCCTGAAAGAGGGCACACACACACCGCCGCCCCGAGTACTTCACAGATCTTTAAAAGACCATGCGCTTGTTAATGAGGCTTAAATGGTTTATCACCCCTTCTAGAGCCCCTGCATCGGCCCTCTGACGTTTCCTGGAAGAATTAGCACGTAACACAATACCAAGCCCTGTCAGCTGAAACCCCCGAGGAATCGTGGGGCATATTATCAAGGGGGTTTATCTCCGCTTTTTTGGCTTTAAAAGCCAAGAAAGCGGAGATAAAATTATCTCCCTATTACCAAGCTGTCGCTAACACCAGTTAGTGACAGCTAAAAGGAGATAGCGACCATCTTGGGCCCCGCTTTGCATGTCAGTGATATTTATCACTAATGACATGCAAAGTGGGCGTGCCAAGATGTTAGCGACTGGAAACAGTCCCTAACATCGCTATCTCCTATTACCAACTTTTGGAGATATTCGCGCTAAGCGCGAATATCTCCAAAAGCTAACACCTGCCCTGAGCAGTTCTTAGCCATGTTATCCAATGGGAGGTGGATAACATGCCTAAGAGCATTTGCTCGATAATGCATGAATATCGCTGACTTTTCAGCGATATTCATGCATTGCGGCCGTTTTTTATCGCATTTGCGATAAACCTTGCTAATAGCAAGGTTTATCTGCGATAAAAATCGCCGATGTGCGGCGATAATTTTTGTCTCTAAACAAGTTAGAGACAAAAATTATCGCTAGTTGTTGGTAATATGCCCCCGGGTTTTTGCTTGCAGGAATCGGGAGGCGGGAGACTAGCACTGAAATCGGTAGTCTCACGCCTGAATCGGGAGGGTTGGCATGTCTGGATTCTCTACAGCTGGGGCCATAAACTACATCCGCAGGGCTAGGTGATAGCCTGGGACCGGCCTGGACAATCGGACACAGAGGAAGAGGAGTGTCAGAGGGTGCGGTAGTGAATAGGGTGAAAGGGAGGTGTCGGGCGGGCACAGGGTGTGATTCTCAGGGAAGAGCAGCGCAGATGGGGGGAAGTTTATTGCCCATGCATGAGAGAGAGAGCGGGGGTGACCAGTGCGTGGGGGAGATGCTTGCGAGGGTGGGGAGCCGTGCTGAGAATCGACGGCGTGCAGAGAGTGGGTCTGGTCAAGGCATCTAAAATGGCTGCCGTGCACGACAAAATTGTGGCATTGGAAAAAAGGCAAGATGGCGCAGACAATGTTTATCAATAAGGATTCATTTATAACAAAATATTTTATCGCACTGACAAATTGGCGGTCAACACTTCCTGATTTCCATCGAATCGAACGTTAACAGATGTCACGCAGCAAAAAAAAAAAAAAGCTCACGCACAGCCGCTAGAAGACATGTATCAACATATAT
The DNA here is from genome assembly GCF_964263255.1 of Lissotriton vulgaris. Lineage (NCBI taxonomy): Eukaryota > Metazoa > Chordata > Amphibia > Caudata > Salamandridae > Lissotriton > Lissotriton vulgaris. The sequence continues at coordinate 790,072,642 of NC_141694.1, read as the reverse complement.
GAGCCTCCTCAGCCACCCTCAGAAAACATAAGGGATCAGGATACGTCTCCCGCACCCCCTTATACCTAGTAATTTAATTAAAACGAAACACAAAATGGCGAATTCCCGTTTCGCTACTAGTTTGCGGCCCAGTTCGCGGCCCGGAAAGCACTTCTACCGTGAAAAATCTTTTTTTTTTTCCCCACGGGACCCTTTAATAACCCCATCATTCCTAGGGGGTCAAGAGGGGTCTACCTTGCCCCCTTTCATTAAATTCCCCCTTCGTTTTTCACCTCTTCTTCTCTCTCGATCCTACCGAGAGATAAGATGGCACACGCACAGCCGCTGGAAGACATATATCAACATATATGAGCCTCCTCAGCCACCCTCAGAAAACATAAGGGATTAGGATACGTCTCCCGCACCCCCTTATACCTAGTAATTTAATTAAAACGAAACACAAAATGGCGAATTCCCGTTTCGCTACCAGTTTGCGGCCCAGTTCGCGGCCCGGGAAGCGCTTCTACCGTGAAAAATCTTTTTTTTTTATTTTCCCCACGGGACCCTTTAATAACCCCAACATCATTCCTAGGGGGTCAAGAGGGGTATACCTTGCCCCCTTTCATTAAATTCCCCCTTCGTTTTTCACCTCTTCTTCTCTCTCGATCCTACCGAGAGATAAGATGGCAGCCGCTCCGGACTGTTTAGAATGTTGACAGTCACCGGAAAGCCAATCAGCTTCGCATCGCAAAGTTCCGTTTCGCGAAAAGTAAGCGGACCGGAGCGCAGCCCGGAGCGCTGTTACAGATATATATCTTGTTTTGAACGTTAATTTCTCAAAATCCACTGGAGCACATATATTGAGACCTAGCAAAGGCACATCGGGCTAACAGTCCCTACAATTTTGCCAAGTTTCGTGCAAATCCATTCAGCCGTTCGAGCTAAAAGTGAGGCCAACCGCCCTATGGAAAAATGAATGGGAAAAACGCGTTTTGGGACCCCCCTTTTTTCTCGGCCCCCCCTTGATGACCCCCCCCCAAATTTTCAGGGGCTGCTCAGAAACAAAATGTGCCATTTTCCTGAAAATTTCAGCCGATTCCGTCCACAAACGCCAAAGTTATTAGACATAGAATTTTCAAAAGTTCCATAGAGAAATAATCCTAACTATATATATAGGCTGTGGGGTTTTAGGTTTAAACCTATAATAACTGATAAAACCCCACTGAAAGAAAAATACCCCTCACGGGTGAAAACATATAAACACTGAAAAAACACCTGCAAACAACAAACTAAATGCCATTCAAAGAAAGGAAAAAGAAAGTGAAAGAGTCATTTTGTTCTTACTGAAGGGGTCAATAAAATGTAACTTTGTTATACAAGCAAGCAGTTAGCAGTAAGAAAGACTGGCTAACATTATTCTGCTTGAGTTTTGTTCTTTAGGGATGCCACTAAAATACTGTTTCTTCTTCCTTGTACTTTTTTTCAGTTTTATGGCCTTTGGTCTAAAGATGCAGGGTTTAATTTCACGTTTTAGGTTTAGTTTAATTATTTTATAAACTGTAGAGAATCAGGACATATCAAACTCACATTTGATATTTTGGCTGCATTTGATTCTTTCACTAATAGGTAAAATGGCTAGTTTCATAAAAATCTTTCCTAATATGTGTCATCACATTTACCCACAGAGAATGGGTAAAAACCCTTAATACATCAGACCATAGTTTCTAGTGGGTCAGTATTAATAGTAGGTGAATTCCCAACACCTCAGGCTTTAAACATTAAAGGCAAGGTATAGTGACAAGTATATATATTACCAAGCATCTGGGATAGTGGTGAAAACGTGACACTAGACTTTTGGAAAGCATGGAATGCAGTGTCACTTGTTATGCTCTGCAAAAAAGGTTCTTTCCAAGTTCAACAAAGATTGGAGTGATATTGTTTGTATTTGTAGTGATTCAGCTACGTATATAAAAAATGTGTGATTACCTGTTAAAATTGATACTCGAGCTGAAGTGATTACCTGTAGGAGATCCTTGCCACTTGTTAGATGGTATGCTGAAAGCATCTTTACAATCTTCAGAGTTAATGAGGGATGCTATTGACTTTTTAGTCCATTCTGGTGCACTGTTTTCTTATGCCCAGGAACTAAAACACAAATATTTATCATTTCGTGCTTTATGTGGCATCAAAGAAAGAGTCATCCCAACTGTGTCCCTTAGCTGACGGTTCTCAGCCTAAGGGGCTATGAATGCTGAGAGGGCCTTTTCACAGAATTTTACATGGGAAGGAAAGCACGAGCGCACATGACCTAAGACTCACTGAAGAAGTATTGTATGGTGTACTGCAATAAGATTAATTTGCAAAAATCTCTTTGGATGTCATATACACTATACGTACACTGTCTATATACCATGTTCTTTCAGTGCAGAAAGCAAGCAATGATAAAAGCAAAACGTTCCATAAACACCGGAAAAACACTTTTTCGGTTGTTTTTAGTGGCGTGAAAGTGTGTAACCACTGATAACAACTGTTTTTTAAGATATTGAAAACACTGAAAAAACCCCACCAGCATTTACCAAAAATAGAAACTGAAAACAGGACAGCCTATATATATACCTACTGGCGACAGCCAGTAGGTAATATATATATATATATATATATATATATATATTCACTGAAAAAACATAGTTTTTAGGGGTGTTATAGTGAGAAATAAGCATTTAAAAAACCTTAGAAATTAACTGAAAAAACACGGGTTTCAGGGACGTTATAATTAAAAAATAACATTGAAAAAACCTAAGATAGTTCGGGCGGCCCACTACTGCAGCTCAACAGCCACCCTTCCGCTGGGATCTTCCACCCTTGGACCTGGTGTGTTCTGCGTCACCCCTTCTGTCAGTGACAGTCTTGGGAGACCTGTGCCCCGGCCCCCCCTGGAATGAGGAGCTTCCCGCCCATCTGCACAACACTGGGCGCGATATACCTGTGGTGGGGTCCTCATTTTGTGTGCTGCCTTGGGGAGAATCTACTGCTGCGGCTCCATTGTGGGACCCCTTGATGGCTCGTTTTTGGGCTGACTGGACCCCTGGACGTCAAGTGGACTCTCTGCTGGGACTTGGATACTGCTTTCGGTGGCCCAGGCTCTGATCCTCGGGGCGCTGGAGGGCCGAGTGCGCCACATCAACCCTGGCCATGATGCGCTCTAAGGGGGGCAAGACGGAGGTGACGGTGCCTCCCAGAGACAACTCGGTGGTGGCAATGTGGGGCAAGGCGGGGACAGCAGCATCGGTGGCGGAGGGGTCGCAGGCCTCCGGGGATGCGGCCCCGGTGACACAGGCGTTCATGACGTCCTTTATGTCGGAGCTTAAAATGGAGATTGGCTCCCTTCGTTCTGAAGTCCACACTTGTGTGCGGGAGTTGCGCCGGGAGGTCACGGACTTTGGAAACCGTGTGGACGGCCTGGAGAAGACAGTTGATGCCCGCACTAAGGACCAGGAGCTCCTGTGGCAACGCCTGGCAACGCTGGAGGAGCAGCATATAGAACTGCAGGTCAAGCAAGAAGACCTGGAGAATAGGAGCCGCCGCAATAACCTCCGCATCCGCGGCGTGCCACTCGGTGAAGAAGGGAAGGATACCCTGACTTATGTTGCACAGCTCCTCCATGAGGTCTGGGGTGACAGCAATGCCTCACCTCCGACCCTAGACCGCGCCCATCGGGTCTCTGGACCACCGGGACACCCAGGACTCCTCCCAGATATCCTGATGAGGGTCCACTTTTTCACAGAGAAGGAGGCCATCCTGCGGGCCACACGAAGCAAGCCGGACCTTACTTTTCGGGGTCGCAAAATCCAAATCTTCCAGGATCTGGCGCCTAACAAGCTCCAGCGGCGGCGAGCCTTCCGACCGGTGACTGAAAAGCTGCGGGAAATGGGCATCGCTTACCAATGGGGCCATCCCTTTGCCCTCATCTTCCAGTGGGAGGCCAAAAGGAGAGTTGTGAGGAAATTTACTGAAGCGGCGCAGCTTTTGCAGATCCCAACGTCGCCGCCGGTGAGTCCTGTGCGTCCACAAAGGCAGGAGCGTATCCCGGCTAAACCATCCTGGATCACGGTCCAGCAGCACTGCCGCTCACTCCGAGTGGACGAACAGTCTGCCTCCCAGACCAAGCAGGACATTATCGCCCACATCAAATCCCTGGAGGGAGACCGAGAGGAGGCTACGTCTTGTCCGCCGACCCCGTGATCTTACAGGAGACTGTCCGAGACGGCTCATGATTCACTTATTCGTGGGATGAGCGCTCTCCCCCCCTTGCCTCGGGACGCCCCTGGGGTCATCTGCCCTACCTGATTTTGCACTCTGGCTCCTATCTTTAGGGTGGGTGCCGCTGGGGCTCCTATCCATGATGACCCCGAGACCGGCTACGCCCCTATCCCTAGTGATCCCTGAGGGAGTGACATCCCTGGGCATATCCGAACCCTCGGATGTAGGATGCCCGTTGGCGGGATCAACTGGACTTGGCCCCGTTGGCCACTGTTGGACTGTATATTTTCTTCTTGTCTTCCTCTTCTTTCTGGCCTTCCTTACTTTCCTTCTTTCTCTTTCCTTTCTTCCTCCTTTGTGCAGGGTGGGGGGCGGTGTGATGATGGCGCTTGGCCCGAGCTGTGCTGGCGTGGGGTGTTTGTGCCGGTGGGCTTGTGCTGGTGGGCGGCTGTGGGGGGAGATGGAGGGGCGCAGGCGACTTCCCTTAGAACTTCAATATGATTGCCCCCTCCTTGCCTAGCCCCCTAAAGATTCTGAGGCTTAACGCCAAGGGCCTAAACTCCCCAATAAGAGGCGTCAGACCTGGCGATATCTCCTGCAGCAGAGCCCTGCCATCATATTTCTCCAGGAGACCCATCTTCTGCAGGCAGACGTTGGGCGCATGTCACACCCCAGGTATCTCCTCCAATTCTGGGCTGCAGTGGACACTAAGACAGCAGGCATGGCGATTCTGTGTAGACAGGGCCTCAGGCGGGGGGACTCCAAGCCCTTCAGGAATGCCAACGGGCGCTTTTTCAGGGTGAGTGTGGGCATTGGCCGGCCCACTTTCACTTTATGTAAGGTGTATGCCCCCAACCAACTGCAGAATCAATATCTACGCACACTTTTTAACGCACACATCCCGCGGGGGGACCCCTCCCTTATTCTGGGAGGAGACTTTAACCTAGTATGGGACCCAGATGCTGATCGTAGCGATACCTCAGCCTACAGCTCTGGAGCCATGTCCTCTGCATTGCGTACCCAGATCACGGAGCTGGGCCGCTTTGATGTATGGCGCTACCGCTCCCCAGGACTGAAAGATTATTCATTCTACTCCCATGCTCACCGCTCGTACTCCTGTATCGACTATCTGTTTATCTCCCACGTTCTGCTGCGGGATGTCCTGGGCTCTTCCATTTCTGCCATCTCGCTATCGGATCATGCGCACGTTGAACTGCTGCCGCAGGACCCGGCCGCTCACCCCGCTCGAGAGGCGCAATGGCGTTTTCCACTGAGCGTTCTGAGGGACGCAGCTGATATAGACAGCATCAGGGAGGCCTTAGACTCTTATTTCACTAGCAACGACCTGCCTGAGACACCATTTCCTGTCGTGTGGGACGCCTTTAAGGCCACCATCCGGGGACACATCACCACCCTCTCGATTGCACGGACTAGAGCGGCCAGGACCCTCGAGGACACTCTGGAGAGGGATATAAAACAAGAAGAACAGCGGGACCATACTATCACCACCTCGGTGTCTAGGCGGCGGCTTGCCAACCTCAGAGGGCAGCTCCGACTCTTGTGCACCGACAAGGCGGAGGTTTCCCTGTTGGCCCTGAAGCAGAAATATTTTAACGGTGGAGACAAGGTAGGCAGCTTGTTGGCGAGGCGATTGAGGGCCCGGACAGCCAAGGCTCACATCGCCAGTGTCCAGCTTCCTGACGGGATGCACGCCGTCTCAGAGCGGGATGAATGCGAAGCGTTCAGAGCCTACTACACCGCGCTCTATCAGGAGGAACCACCGGACCCAGGGGCTGTGGCGGATGTCTTACACACCTATATGGGGACGCAGCTTCTCCCGTGTCATGCAACGGACTTGGACAACCCGATCGTCCAGGCGGAGATTGCAGCCTCCATACGGGTTCTTCCCCTTGGGAAAACTCCGGGCCGGATGGTCTGCCTCTCTTCTTTTACCGTATGTTCCAGGCGCAGCTCAGACCTCATCTCTTGGGACTGTTCAAATCATTTACCTATGCGGAGGGCCCGTCTCGAGACATGGGAATGGCGGAGATAGCGCTGATCCTAAAACCCGGCAAGGACCCGGCGCATTGCGCCTCGTACCGCCCCATAGCCTTGCTAAACACTGATTTTAAGATCTACACCAAACTCCTAGCAAGGCGTCTGGACCCCCACATGCCGGGTCTTGTAGACCTGGATCAGGTTGGCTTCATCCGCAATCGGCAGGGGGCGGACAACGTCCGCAAGGTAGCTCACCTGGTGGGGAGGGCGCGTCATTGGAAAATTCCGGCCTGCCTCCTCTCGCTGGATGCGGAGAAGGCCTTTGATTGTGTGGGTTGGACATTCTTGAGGGAGGTCCTGGGCAAGCTTGAACTGTGACCGGACATGATCACCAGGATCATGGCACCATACCTCGCCCCGCAGGCTCGGATACGGGTCAATGGGCAGCTCTCGGTGCCGTTCCCTATCCACAGGGGCACACGACAGGGGTGCCCCCTATTGCCCTTGCTTTACGCCCTAGTGGTGGAGCCGCTGGCGGCCATGATCCGCCGGGCGCCCGTCATCCACGGCATCCAAATGGGGGGCTGCGAGAACAAGGTGGCGCTGTTCGCTGATGATCTTCTCCTCAGCTTCACCCGCCCTGACGAGTCTCTGCCGGCTCTCCACTCTGCGCTGACCCTCTTGAGTGGGCCGCTGGCCTTAAGATTAATCACGATAAGTCCTGGGCCCTCAACATTACCGTCCCGGAGGCAGACATCCCTCGCCTCAAGCAGCTGGCGCCATACCAATGGGCCGCCCAGAGCATCCGCTACCTCGGGTTACAGATAACCCCTTCCCTGGACATGTGGTCACAAGTAAACTGGCAGGAGTGTCGGCGATCGGTCCTGGAGGAACTACGACAGTGGAAGCCCCTGGTGCTGAAGTGGCTGGGCAGACTCAATGCCGTCAAAATGTCCATCCTCTCTTAAATCCTGTATCTATTTCAGTGTCTCCCCACGCCAATCCCGCTCCGTGACATCCCAGCGTGCCCTCACAGCCTTTATCTGGGGCAGTAAGAGGCCTCGATTCTCCGAGAAATTGTTAATGACACTGCGGGATGGGGGGGACTGGCTTGCCCTGATTTACTGGATTACTACTGGGCCTCGCACCTCCTCTTTGTGGTGGAGAGGGTGGTGATGGAGAGTGAAAAGGGATGGCTTCACATGGATCGGGCTGTGACAGGACGTACCATCTGGGACCTAGTATGGCATCACGGGGTGGCACGCTCTAAGAGCACCTATTTGGCAGTCCCCACGAAGACGGTGCTTGACATCTGGGATACGGTGGCTGTCCGCAGAGGTCTTACAACCTTCCCCTCGCCGCACACCTCAATTGAAGGGAACCCGTCTTTTCCGCCGGCACATCAAACGCGGGCCTTTACCAAGTGGAAGCAAGGGGACTGCAGGGTGGTTACGGACCTATTCGAGGAGGGCAAACAAAATCTTTTGCCCAATGTAGAGAATAGTTCCATATTCCAGCGACGGCACAACTGCAGTATACTCAGCTGCGACATTCCGTGACTTCCAACGCAATGTACCAAGAGCCACACGTCCCTTTACCCCCTTTGAGCGGCTGGCCCGCCACCCCATCGAATCCAAAGGACTAGTTTTGCGTATTTACCAGATCCTACAGCACCCACAAACACCGCCTTCCCACCCCTATCAGGACAGATGGCAGGCATTGTCGGACAAGGACATTACCCCTGAGCAATGGCAAAGGCTCTGGAGGGACATCCCCATAATATACAGTAGCATCCCACAGCGGTAGAATGCCTATTAATGAATGACTCAATGGTATTATACTCCTCAGCGCCTACACTGGATGTTTCCTGCCTCCTCGCCCCTGTGCTGGCGGTGCCGATCTGCAACGGGGGACCTCGCTCATATCTGGTGGGCGTGCCCGACGCTGACTCTCTACTGGAAGGAGGTCCTTAGCCACATCAGGGGGGTGCTGGGATTTCCTCTGCCTGAACTCACTACCACTATCCTGCTGGGGGTTAAGCATCCTGCTCTAAAGGCCCTTACTAGGAGTGATTGGATCCTGGCGCTTCACATGCTGGGTGCTGCCAAACAGCTCATAGCCTTATACTGGAAGAAGCCTGAAGCCCCTCCAATCGCGGCTTGATTTGTGCGCCTTTGCCATGTCCTTAGGATGGAGCTCTTCACAGCCCGGCTGAAGGCGCGCGATACCCGTTTCAAAGCTGTGTGGCAGCCCCTAGTCAAATACCTTTGCGCAGTTGAACGGGCGTGCTATGTGCCTACTAAACTCAGGGCGCTGAGATTGTTTGAGGATGCTCTGGCCCCCCCCTGACCCGAGCAGATTGCTTCCATGACTACCCCCTAGCACTGTGCCTCACCACTCCTGGTAATAGACTGGAATGGCGAGCCCACAGCCCTCCGCCCCCCGGGCGCTATCTCTATTCTTGCTCTCCTATCAGTCCCCCTTTTTTTCCTGCTTCTCTTACTCTGACTTCTCTTCCTCTTGCTCTTACTGTCTTTTTTTTGGGCCCTGATGCCCCTTTGAAATGGTTGTTTCATACGGGATTGTTGCCCGTTTATAGCACAGAAAAGCCCCCTGGGTCTTACCACTCCACAGGCCTACCTGCTGTTGTACTCTGCCATTTGATCGCGGCCGGCCCCTATGAGGTTGTAGGCGCAACGCTGTGTAGAATTCTCCTCCCCCCTGGACTTCAATGCCATCTGATATGCCTTTTATCACGCGGCCGGTCCTGGATAGGGTTGCAGGATTATTGCTGTGTACCTGCTTCCCTTGTTGAGTATGACCCTTTCCCCTTGCTGAAAAATGAAACATTTGAAACAAGAAACCTAAGATATTCACAGAAAAAACAAAGGTCCCTCTAGGACAATATAGTTAGTCTGAAATATCACTCATACAAAACCAGAGAAATTGGGCCATGATAGTTAGCTGAGGTGACTATAACTCGCACCCCCACAATGCACTGCTTATGACCTCATATATTACATCACTCATGACATTGTCAGTGACATCACTGATGACATTCAAATGACATCACTGGTGACATCAGTGATGACATTATCTTGTGACTGTGGGTGTTTTTAAAATGTTTATGAGTGTTAAATAAATATACCAAGGTGTATTGGTGAATCAGTGGGTTTATGAGTGACTGTATGGATGACTCAATGGGTGCATGACTGCCTGTATAAGTGAGTGATTAGGTGTCTCAGTGAATGTATGGTGAGTGACTGGTTGTGCAAATGTGTGTATCTGTCTATCAGTTAATGTCTATGTGGGTGTATGAGTGTGTTGGTGGGTACGTGAATGGCTATATGGGTTATTGATTGGTTGTCTGACCACTTCTATGGTTGTCTGGGTGTCTATGTTTTTGGGTGAAGAGGTGTGTAACTGCCTGTATGGATCACTAAGTGGCTGTATGGGGTACTGTTACCTGTGTGAAAAGTTGTATGAGTGAGGAGTGAGTATCTGTATGGCTGTGTCGGTGATTGAGTGCCTGTCTCAGCAATTCCATTGTGTGGGGCTTACTGGAGGTACCTGGTGGGCAAGTTGGCCCCTAAGGACCCTCAGCAGCGATGGGGACTTCATCCCCCAACCAAGAGCGCACCAGGTGGCGTGTTTGCAGAGTAGTGGAGAAAGCGGGCGGGCCTCCAGCGAGTTGCCACCTCCTATATATTTTGTTTATTTTGGAAAGGGGCTGTATGGCCTCCCTTCCCTTGGTGTTTTTGGAGCCCGAGTATCCCATCACCCGGAGTTTGACACATTTTTATTTTTATTTAATTGAAAAGGGAGGGGGCCGTGTGGGCTGATCAATTCCCCAGGGCCTGGCAAAAAAAAAATGTTTTCGTCCCCGGGGACCCAATCCCACAGGGCTTGGCCATTGCTTATCTTTAAAAAATATATATATTTTAAAGGAGGGGGCAAAGCAGCCCTCCTGTCGGGACATTTACCGACCTGGGGACCCCATACCCCGGGGCTTGGCCTCTTGTTGGGTACCGCAGGGGTAGCCCCAAGGCCCCCACGGTTAATGATGGCTCACTGTATCCTGCAGGAGCCAGCATTGAATGTTTTGCTAACATGCAGCTCCCTCTGCCCAAATGCAATTCTGCTTCGCTTCATGGAAGCAAGAGCATTTTCCATGCTCTCGCTTCTATGAAGCGAAGAATTGCTTTCTATGGCATGGCGGTAGCAATACTCTCGCCTAGCCATAGCAAACTGCAATGTCCCAGGGTGGGCACCCTGGACATTGCTGGAACCGGCCCTGGGTAGTGGCTGTCCTCAGGGCCATGGTCGGCTCTTGGAGGGGAGCTATGCAGCCCCCTCCTATCTTCTGTGTAGCATCAGGGAGTTGGTGTTCCCCATGGCCTAGGGGCACAACAGCCCCCGCATTTACCTATTTTGTGCCCCAGGGAGATGGTAGTCCCCGGGGCTGTGTGGGGGAGGCCGAGCCCCCCAAATGTAATTTTTAAAGATAGCCCCGGGAAGGTGGCGGTCCCCGGGACTGCAGGAAGCCGCGTGCCCCCCCTATTTAATTAATTTAACCCCAAGGAGGTGGCAGTCCCACGCATGTATTTTTATGATTTCCCATGGGACCTGGCCTACCAGGGGGCTTAAAGAAAATGAAGCGAGGGAGACCGGATTCTCGCACCCAACATGACTCCAGCTTAAAATAATAACAATAAATGCTTTATTCGGCAGGAACCCCCTCAGCAGGTCTAGGAGTAAGGGTGTTTCTACCCTGCTCCCTTTTCTTGCTTTTTTATCCTTTTTTACCTTTTTTCTTGTGACTCGGTTCAACCAAAATGAACAGCTAAGATGACCTAATTCAAGATTGGGCTATTCATGGGAGGCACGTGTACATATCCTCAGTTACAATTAACCCCCCCGGGTCCTTAGTGTCGAGTAAGAGAATGTATCGGGTTTCCAACCTCCTCAGTTTGGCCTCTCTGTCTCCACCCCTCCTGCTAGCCTTGACTACATCAATAAAGAAATATTTTAATGTGGTATTCACACTTTGATGACAGTCACGAAAGTGCCTCGCCACCGGATACGTATTATCTCCATTTGTGATGGCCCTTAAATGCTGGAGGATACGTTTATGCACCGGTAACTTGGTACTTCACACGTATTTCAGCGGGCAGGAGCATTGCAATACATATATTGCGAACTCGGTTCTGCAGGTTAAAACCTGAGTTATGGGGTGTTGTAGCCCACTAATCCCATCAGTATAAGTTTTAACATTAACACCATGGTTGCACGCCTTACAGGTTTTACACCTGAAAAATCCCTTGTTGCTCTGCCACCACGTGGTTCTCTCAATTGGCTCAGGATTAGTGTCCACTAATAGATCTTTTGAGGGAGGGCGCCCTACTGTAAGTTAATGATACCCTCTTGGGTAAAGTGGCACCAATGACTGGGTCACTCGTCACAATAGGCCAATTCCTATTGACAATCTTGTAGATCTCCCTATGTTGCTTACTTTAGCCAGTGATTATTCTGAAGCTTTTAGCGTCCTCAATTTTCCTTATACTCTCAACTGGCTCTGCTGCAGGTTGATCCCTATTGCTGTTTTTAGTAAGGAGATCCTCTCTAGTTCTAATCCTAGATTTGACTCTGGCCCTCTCAACTAGCTGTTCTGTGTAACCCCTATCAAGGAAACGAGCTTTACTTTCAAGTTGGGCCATCTCCAGATCAATGGGATTGCTGCACACACGTCTCATGCAGCATCTCCCCATAAGGGATAGTGGAATTGAGGTGCGTAGGATGCGCACTGGCCGCATGTAAAATGCTGTTGCCAGCAGTAGCTTTGCGGTAAATTTTAGTCTCTAACCGTCCATTCTTTATATATAGTTCAGTGTCCAAAAATGTAACTGAATTCTGACTGAGTGTAGCAGTGAATTTCAAGTTGAGATCATTTTGGTTGATGTCAATGATAAATCTCATAGTTTGTTCTTCACTACCCCTCCACACTACAAGCAAATCGTTGATGAAACGATACCATCCAATTACATTGGTCTGGCTTACCTGCTGGTGTGTTGTTTTGAGGACCAGCTCCTCCCAAGCTCCCATGTGCAAACATGCAAAGCTTGGGGAGAAGCTGGCCCCAATCGCCACTCCTTGGAACTGGCGGTACAATAAGTTGTTATACATGAAAGTTTTGTTGGTTAAACAAAATTCCAACATGTACAAAAGCATTGCATTATGTTCACTGAAAAGTAGGGAACGTCTCGATAAATAATGCTGTCAGCCCATCTTTGTGCGTGATGCCGGTATAAAGGGCTGTAACGTCCAACGCAATGAGCCAGTCCCCTTCGACCCACTCAATGTGTCTGATTTTCTGTAAAAAGTCCCCAGTGTCCTGTACATAGGACTCAAGTTTTGCACGTAACCTTGCAGGAAATAGTCTATGTACACTGACGTATGTTCCAAAAGGCTGCCCCTCGCAGAGATAATAGGCCTGCCTGGGGGATGTGTTGGGTTTTTGTGCACTTTGGGAATAAAGTACATTATGGGTGTGACTGGGTTGTCATTTTTGAGATATTTGTATTCCGACTCACTGATCAATTTAGTGGATTTCTATCTTGCTAATTGTTGGTGGTATTCCTTCTTGATTGAACTCAGGACATGGACGTTAATTCGTTCATAGCATTCTTGGTCATTCAATTGCGAGTACGCCTCCTTATCATAAGTTGCTCTTGTCATCAGGACTATATTTCCGCCCTTGTCACTTCCTCAAATTATAATGTCTTTTTCTTTGGGTAAACGGGTTGTGAGAGCTGTATATCACTGTGAAAGAGCATCATGCTTTCTTTTGGTGGTAGAAATATTCCTTTGTAAGTCCGTCAATTGTGTAACAACATTCTCATGGAAGATGTCAATGGCATCTCTTGGTAACACCGAGGTAAAAACTGAGGGGGGTCTGAATAGGGTTTCCGATGATATCCTATTTCCTATTTCATCTATTTGCCCAATCTCTTTTATGGCTGGTGTAGATTCCTCATAACCCACCCCCTCTGTGACCCAGAGCTCCGTGATGACCTCCGTGCCTTGAGAAGCATTGCTCATTGTCCCATCTTTACCACTTTGCAGAAGTGTCGGCCCTTTGCACTTGGTTTTCAGTGCATACAACTTACGTAGCTTGAGTTTTCTAACCGCTTTGTAAAAGTCACATCTGGTAGTGGGATAGTTGAAATTGCATGGAGGAGCAAATGTTAGACCCAAGTTAAGCATTTCCTCTTCCTTAGATGTTAGAATAAGAGAGGTTAAATTGACTATCATTTGGTTTTTGACTGGTTATTCCCGCTGGTTGGCAGATCCCTGCCCCCCACCCCTCTTCCTTCTCTGATATCCGCCTTTTGGACGTCCTGTGCCTCTTGCGCCGCCTAAAGTTTGCCTGCTGTTTGCGTAATTTTGCCTTGTTCTGGGTCTTAGTGTTTGAAGTCTCTCCTGGCACAAAAAACGAATCTCTTGTCCTAGTGATGGTTTCGGGATGACCCCCGCTTGGGCTTGTTTACGGCGTTCTGTGACGGATTCTGTTTCCACATCAGAGCTGAGGGTTGAATTACATGAGTCGGTCTGTCCTTTATTCTGTTGGTACGACTTGGGTTTAGACAGAGGTTTGGTCGCCCCACTTCGCACAGCATCGTATTTTTAAAAAAACGTGATTTGGCCCAACTCGTAATCACTCCAATCACGCTGAAATTTTTATGTTTTTCTATCTATGATTTTGGCTTCTTCCTTCTTCAATCGTTCATTCATTGCCTTTGTTAGTTTGGCCCTCTCCTCGTCTTTCCCCATCGTTTCCAATTGCTCCTGAATAGTTGCTATCTCCGTGAGCAGTTTAGCTCGATCTCTGTCCGCATACTTGATCAATATCTGGACTTGGCGGCATGATGCCTCCAAGTTGCACCCCGCCCATTCCCTCATTAATTCCAGTTTGGGGTCCTCGTAAGTGGGAGCTGTTAATATGAGCAGACCTTGAGGACTACGATTTACTTCAATATATCTTTGTAGCGATTTTGATTCCCACCACTTGGATTGTTCACTTCTGGATTTCTTTTCCAGGATTTTGAATAGGTCTTTAAGCGCCGTGCTGCTGCTGTTACTGGCGCAATCATTACTTCTCTCCCGGATGTTAGCAGGGAGGGGAGAGCTATCGGAAAACATTGTGACTGCTAATGCCTCCCGATCCAGAACGCTGTCAGCCGACATATTTGCAATGCTTGGACGTTAATGTATGGCGTCTAATTTGCCCCAATATAATAGTTGGCAAGCAGTGCGCCTATGCACTGAACTCTTCACCCGCTACGCCGCTTTGTGTCTTACTTGCATATGAGAAGATAACTGCTGGTTCCTTAATCACCCGGTCCGCCACCTCGTGGGCTCGTACAACAGAGTTCTTTGGATCAGTCTCTGCTGCAGCTGCGTTTTCGGCTGGTGGGGGTCAAACGCCTCACTCCTTCCGGAGTATGTAAATCCAGGAAACTCCTAGATGCCGTCCCGATTCAGGCGTTGTCCAATTGTCGAAGAGGGTCTCGTGTGTTGGCTTGGTTCGAAAACTCACCAGCCAATGTATCCAGAATGCTGCGTCTCCACCCAGCAGAACTTCGCAGAGGAAAGGATAACACGGACACGGACACGGACCAAGTAAGTGCTCAAATTTTATTCGTGCAAATTCAGCCGCATGACTTTTTGGCTCTGAGGAGCCTTGCTCACATGACAACGTTCTCAATCAAACAAACGCTCTTTTAAAATGGCAATGATTAGTTGTAACAGCGTCACGTGTGAGGGCTGAGAATAGGCATGGACAAAATACTGGAGTTTAAATGCATCAACAGAAACATTTCATGAGTTAGTATCGAACTTATTACGATATTTAACACAGAATGGAAATAATTACAGCCAAATACTGTATATACTATACTATATATACTTACTGAATATTACTATATATTTTCACTGAAAAAAAACACAGGTTTCAGGGATGTTATAGTTAGGGATTAGCATTTAAAAATGTTTAGAAATTCACTGTAAACCCCACAGGTTTCAGGGACGGTATAGTTAGTGATTAGCATTTACAGAAAACTTAGAAATTCACGGAAAAAACCCATGCATCAGGGACTTTATAGTTAGGCTGACATTTCACTCGTATATCAGAGATAGGATCGACGATGTAATCAGTGATATCATTTGAGATGTCATCAGTGATGTCACGGACCATATCATGAGTGATGTAATATGTACCATCATCAGTTGTGCCTGGGGGTTGCAGTTCATCGCCACTCTGTGAATTGCAACAGGTGGTGAGTCATCTGATCCGGGGGCGGAGCCACTCTGCTTTAACAAGAGGGGCGGCTGGACTGATCCTGGTGCAAAAATGGAAGCCGTGCAACACAGCTTGGGCGCTGAGGAAGGCGAATAACGTCAAAATGCATTCGCCAATTAAATGTAAATAAAGCTACTTCCAAAGGATTCCCCCGGTGTGGCCTCTGCTATTCTTTTACAAGGAGGAGTCTGGAGACATTTAATTTGCGGTGGCCAGAGACGCAACAACAGAGCCCCCCCCAAGTGGCCCGGCGGACACTGGCAATGCTTTGGCAAGTTGTTTCTGTTCCAAGGGATTGGTTAGCTTCGGAGCCGGCCAAGACGTTCAGGTAAAGATGGAGCTGTTGTCCGGTATTATACCTGTCACTGGGTGAGATGTTTTCGCAGACTTGCCCCCGTAGTTTTTTTGCACCTGGACTGGCAGGCTGAGGCGGTGTGGGGACCCGAGGGAGAACTTTGTTATCATTTCAAGACTGCACTTTGGATTTTCATTTCCACTAGTCACATTTAAGCCCACACCACTGTGTGTAATCTTCAAGCGCTACCTACCTGGAATCTGCAATTGCTTTCTGGGGGTTGCAGTTCATCACCACTCGGTGAATTGCAACAGGTGGTGAGTCATCTGATCTGGGGGCGGAGCCGCTCTGCTTTAACAAGGGGGCGGCTGGACTGATCGTGCCGCGAAAATGGAAGCCATGCAACACAGCTTGGGCGCTGAGGAAGGCGACTAACGCCAAAATGCATTAGCCAATAAAATGTAAATAAAGCTACTTCCAAAGGATTCCCCCGGTGTGGCCTCTGCTCTTCTTTTACACGGAGGAGTCTGGAGACATTTAATTTGCGGTGGCCAGAGACGCAACAACGGAGCCCCCCCGCCCAAGTGGCCCGGAGGACACTGGCAATGCTTCGGCAAGTTGTTTCTGTTCCAAGGGATTGGTTAGCTCCGGAGCCCGGCGAGACGTTCAGGAAAAGATGGAGCGGTTGTCGGGTATTATACCTGTCACTGGGCGAGATGTTTTCACAGACTTACCCTCGTTGTTATTTGCACCTGGACTGGCACTGATCCTGGTGCGAAAATGGAAGCCGTGCAACACAGCTTGGGCGCTGAGGAAGGGGACTAACGCCGAAATGCATTCGCCAATTAAATGTAAATAAAGCTACTTCCAAAGGATTCCCCCGGTGTGGCCTCTGCTCTTCTTTTACACGGAGGAGTCTGGCGACATATATATATATATATATATATATATATATATATATATATATATATATATATATTTATATATATATGGAGTAGAAAATCGATACCTTGAGCCATTAAAGGACGACAGCGGACCCAAATCTTCAGAGTGCTATTCTTTTATTGTGCAAAATACCCGCACCTCCGCCATGACGCGTTTCGAGCCTCCTTGGCCCTTGATCACATGACACGCTATGGAGTGATGTCAACCTATTTAAAGTGGCAGTGCACATTCCCATGGCAATCATCATCATAGACATAAAAGTCAATCTTAGTACCTAGTTGTTTCACATTTAAAAAAAACGAATAATGTAATAAAATGTATCGCCTATTTACAAATGATAAATAATAATAATAGGTAAAAACAGGATAGATAAAATTCAAAATTGCCGCTAAAATAGTATTTTAAAACCATTTCATCTGTTAACATGCAATACTACATGCCTGTATTGGTTATATATATATACTTACTGAATATTACTATATATTTTCACTGAAAAAAACACAAGTTTCAGGGACGGTATAGTTAGTGATTAACATTTAAAAAAACCTTAGAAATTCACGGAAAAAAACCCATGCTTCAGGCACTTTATAGTTAGGCTGACATTTCACTCGTACATCAGAGATGAAGTGGATGATGTCATCAGTGATATGAATGTAATGTAAAATGCATTTATATAGCGCATAAATCACCCGAAGGTCTCAGAGCGCTAGCAGATCCTCAATCACAGATCCCTAAGACAGGAACAGTGGGCCGGTGACTAAAAGAGCCAGGTCTTAAGGTTCTTCTGGAATCTCAGATGGCTGGGTTCTGTCCTGATCTGGAGGGGCAGGGTGTTCCAGGCTTCAGGAGCTGTTTTACTAAATGCCCTAACACCATTTCTAACAGTACCAACCATGGGAACAGTTAGAAGTAGTTTGTTGGTAGATCTAAGTGTTCTGGCTGAGTTATGGAATTTGAGATTTTTTTACAGGTAAATCGGTCCTTGTCCATGGATGGTTTTATGGACTAGGCAGCATAGTTTGGATTTCATGTGCTTCTTTATTGGGAGCCAGTGCAAAGTTTTGAGACAGGGCAGTGATGGGGTGCAGGGGGGAAGGTTGAGCACCAGCCTCGCTGCAGTGTTTTGTAGTACCTGTTATTGGGCCAAAGGATTTTCGTTAATGGAGGATAGCAAGGCATTCCCGTAATCTTTACGGCTGACAATGAGACCTTGTACTAAAGGCATGCGCGACGTAAAGGGAATCCATTTGAAAATTTTCTTCAGACTGCGCATTATGCCAAAGCTAGTGCGCACTACTTTGTTGACATGTTCAGTCATGGACAACCTGTTGTCAACTATTACCCCAAGGTTACCAACTGAGGATTTGGGAGAGGGACAGGGTCCCAGTGTTGTTGGCCACCATTCATTAGTCCAGATCTTGTCAGCCTTTCCGAAAAGCATGATATCAGTTTTGCTAGCATTTAGCATCAGGAAGTTGTTGGTCATCCAGTCATGAATTGCGATCAAACTATTTTTGAACCTCAGTTTGGTTTCGTCTGGATCCTGGTCAACAGTGCCCAGTAACTGCGTATCGTCGGCGTAGGACACGGTTCCAAAACCGTGAGCTCTTATCACTTTAGCCAGGGGGGATACATATAAGTTAAAGAGCGTAGAGCTCAATATTGATCCCTGAGGTACACCCTTATCATTTCCCAGATAGCTGGAGGAATATGTTCCTACTTGGACCTTTGAGCGTCTGTTGGTTAGATAGCTTTTGATCCAGAGTAGCGCAGGACCCTCGACACCAATCTCTCCAAGATGTTTTAAGAGAATGAGATGTGAGATGGTGTCGAAGGCCACTGACAAGTCAAGCAAGATCAATATGGCAGACTGTCCAGAGTTAAGAGTCATTCTAACATTATCAACAATTTCGAGCAAGGCAGTCTTTGTGCTATGGAATGCAGTGAATCCCGATTGGGAGGAGTCAAGAAGTCTGTTTGTCTCCAAGTAAGTTACAAGTTGTTTGTTTATCAACGATTCCATGACTTTTCGAAATAGTGGCAGGAGAGAGATAGGCCGATAGTTTGAGAGTTGTTTAGAGTCAGCCGAAGGTTTCTTTAATATTGGTCTTATTGTGGCCTCCTTCCAGTGCAGAGGAACAGAAGCGTGAGACAGAGAGAGATTGAGGGTCTTAGTTAGATCAGAGATCAGGGCGGGAGCGGTTTTTACTATGATTTGAGAGGAGGCTGGGTCCCCAGGAGATCCTGACTTGATTTTGTGCAAGGTTGATTCTACTTCTTTTTCAAAAAAAGGAAGAAATTCTCTGAGAACATTGATTTGGTGCTTGGGGTCACTGTTGATTTTATTAGGTGGAGGTATGGTCTGAAAGAAAGGAGTTCGTTGGGGAAAAAGTTTGTGGATATCATTGATTTTGTCGTGGAAATACGATGATACAGAGTTAACCCAATCTTGTGATTCATTGGATGGATGCTGACAGGCAGGGGGGTTTGTGAATTCTTTAACAATTTTATATAGCTCTCTCTGCGAATTTGCTGCCTGGGTTATCCTGTTGCCTAAGTACAATTTTTTGCCATAGCAATTTCTTTCATATAGGACCTATGCGTTGTTCTATAGTGTTGTCTGTCAGTTTGGGCTTTGGTTTGCCGCCATTTCCTTTCTGCTGTCCTGACAGAAAGTTTGATCTTTTCCAGGTTCGGAGTAAACCAAGGGGAGATTTTGGTGGGAGGCCTAGATACTCTTGCTGGTGCGATTAGATCCAAGGTCGAGGTAATCGCGAGTTCAAGATCGATAGCTGCTTTATTAGGATCAGTGGTATTAGTGAGGAGAGGGGGGGAGAAATGGGCAGGAAAGGAATCAAAATTGATCTTATTCCAAGGACTGCTCAGTTTTACTTGATTGCTATTTTGGGGTTTTATGTAGGTACCAGCAATGTGAAATTTAATAACATAGTGATCTGTCCAGAGGACTGGAAGTATTTGACTGATTTCTACTTTAGAGGAATTTGTGCATAGTAGATGTAATGAATGTCCAGCAGTATGAGTAGGGCCTGTAGGTAGTATGCTTAGTCCTAAGGAGTTACTATTGGTAATGAGATCACTGGTATGGGGGTCAAGGATTTGTTCCATATGATAATTAAAGTCCCCTAGTAAGAGAAAGTTACCGGAGGCCAGGGCACGAGGAGCTATCTCTTCCACAAGTTTATTTACAAAATGGGTTTTTGCACCAGGGGGTCTATAAATAAGGGCAACCTTCCATGACTCCTTATTCCCAACGGTTATGGTAGAGATGCAGATTTCCCCCCAATTTTCTAAGTAAGAGTCATTGATATGGAGCTTGATAAATGACTTATAGATAATTGCGGTGCCGCCTCCTTTTATGCCACATCGGTCGAGTCTATGAATTTTATAATCATGGGGTAAGGCTATAAAGATGTCGGGGTGGAGGACTCTTGAAGCCAAGTTTCAGCAACGAATAGTAAATCTGGATTTCAGTGTCAAGTAACAACCATATTTCTAGGGCGTGCTTGGAGAGGGACCGAGCGTTACAGTATAGGCAAACTAAATTTGCCCGAGGTTGGGGACCGAGCTTGCTTTTGTTGTGTTTTATGCTGTTGGCAGTTTTTACACTACCCTGAGTGCAGAGGCTGAGCTGTTGGGGTATGGCATTTAATCCTGGGTGGAGAGAGAGGCTACATTTAAGGAATAGAGCTCAGGGCTGGTGTATCGAATTATGGCCATTAGTAGTCGAGGGGTCCCAGAGGGGTTAGAGGAGCAAAATGAACAGGGTACCTGGTGTCTGGCGTTGTCCAGGAGCGGACGGGCGCAGACGGGCTTGCCCTTGGAGCGCCACTGTGCGCGTCTGCTCGGCGCACTTACTAATGAAGAGGATGTGGGCGGGACTGCAGCAGTGATGCAGTGGGCATAGAGTGCTAACCCTATTGTTATAGGAAGTGAGGAAGCCTGGTAAAAATGGTGTTTGGCCCCTCCGCACAATCGGCACAAGCAGCGGCTGACCAGGGGGACACCAGAAGTGCAGGTAAGTACAATCAGGTTTAAAAAAATCATTTGAGATGTCATCAGTGATGTCACTGACCATATCATGAGTGATGTAATGTGTAACCTCATCAGTTGTGCCTAGTGGGGGCGCAAGTTATAGTTAGCTAAGCTAACTATAACTGCCAAATTTCTCTGGTTTTGTATGAGTGAAATGTCAGCCTAACTATAAAGTAATGTAAATGTTCAGTATTTGTAAAGCGCAAACAATTACCCTTAGGTGTCCCAGCGCTAGGGGCCGTCGAGAAGATTAAGCGAGCTATTGCCCAGAGTCACATGGTGCTGGGCAGACCCCTGCCAGAGCCGGGGATTGAACAGTGATCCCCAGGGTCAGTCGCCCTGGCAGCTGTGCCACACCTCTTTCCTGAAACCTGTGGTTTTTAAATGCTAATCCCTAACTATAACCTCCCTGAAACCTGTGTTTTTTTCAGTGAATTTCTAAGGTGTTTTAAATTCTAATCCCTAACCATAACATCACTGAAACCTGTGTTTTTTTTCAGTGAGTTTCTAAAGTTTTATCAATGCTAATTTCTAACTATGCCTACATAGCAAGAAAGGCGCAGAAAGAAGCAAGAGAAGTGCAGAAAGAGGGACGAGAGGTGCTGAAAAAGGAAGAAATTTGATGGAAGAAGAAAGAAAAATACAGAAAGAGGCAACAGAAGTTCTAAAAGAGGACAAAAGGTTAAGTAAAAAGCAAGAGAAGTGCAGAAAGAGTCAACAGATGTGCATAAAGAGGCATAAGGGGTTCAGAACGAGGCAAAAGAAGTACAGAAAGAAGTAACAGAAGTGCAGAAAGTGGCAAGAAGGATGCTGAAAGAAGCAAGAGAATTGCACAAATGGGTGAGGGGGTGCAGAGAGAAGTAACAGAGGTGCGTAAAGGGCACGAGGGGTGCAGAAAGAGGCAAGAGAAGTGCAGAAAGAAGCAACAGATGTGTAGAAGGAAGCAAGAGAACTATAGAAAGAGGCAAGCAAGTTGCGGAAACAGGCAAGAGAGGTGAAGAAAAAGGTAATGGGGTGAAGAAAGAAGCAAGAGAGGTGTGGAAAGAGGGAGGAGGGGTGCAGAAAGAAGCAAAAGAAGAGCAGAATTAGGCAAGAGAAGTGCAATAACAAGCAACAGCGGTACAGAAAGAGGCAGGAGAAGTGCAGAAAGAGTCAAGAGACTTGCAGAAACAGGCAAAAGAGGTACCGAAAGAGGGGACAGGGGTGCAGACAGAGGCAAGAGGGATATAGAAATGTACAAGAGAGGTGAGAAAGAAGCAAAAGCAGTACAGAAAGAAGCAAAAGAGGTGCAGAATGAAGCAAGAGAAGTGCAGAAACAAGCAACAGAGGTACAGAAAGAGCCAAGAGATGTCCAGAAAGAAGCAACAGAGGTGTCGAACGAGGCAACAGAACTGCAGAGTTGCAGAAACAGGCAAGAGGGCTGCAGGAAAGGGGAACAGGGATGCTGAAAGAGAGTTGCAGAAAGAGGCAAGAGAAGTGCAGAAATAAGCAACAGAGTTACAGAATGAGGCAAGAGGGATGTAGAAAGAGGCCAGAGGGGTGCAGAAATCTACAAGAGAGGTGCAAAAGGAAGCAAGAGCAATGCAGAAAGAAACAACAGAGTTGCAGAAGGAGGCAAGGGGGTGCAGAAAGAGGCAAGAGGGGGGAGCAGAAAGTTGCAAGAGAGTTGTAGAAAGAAGCAAGAGCAGTGCAGAAAGAACCAACAGAGGTCCAAAAACAGACAATGGAGGTGCAGAAAGAGTCAGGAGGAATGCAGAAAGAAGCAACAGAGGTGCAAAAGGAGGCAAAAGAACTGCAGAAAGAGGTAAAAGAGTTACAGAAACTGGCAAAAGGGTGCAGAAAGAGGGAACAGGGGTGCAGACAGATACAAGAGAACTACAGAAAGAGGCAAGAGAGCTGCAGATAGAGGGGCAAGAGAGGTGCAGGAAAATGGAAGAAGGGTATAGAAAATAGCTAAAGAGGTACTGAAAGAGGCAAGAGGGATGCAGAAAGAGGCAAGAGGGGTGCATAAAGAGGCAGGAGGTGCAGAAAAAGCAAGAGAGGTACACAAAGAGAGAACAAGGGCGCAGAAAGAAGCAAGAGGGTTGCAGAAATGTTATTTGTAGGAGAGGTGCAGAAAGAGGCAAGAGGGGTACAGAAAGAAGCAACAGAGGTTCAGAAAGAGGCAAGAGAAGTACAGAAAGGGGCAAGAGACTTTCAGTAACAGGCACAAGAGGTGCAGAAAGAGGGGACTTGGGTGCAGACATAGGCAA
This sequence comes from Lissotriton vulgaris, assembly GCF_964263255.1. Lineage (NCBI taxonomy): Eukaryota > Metazoa > Chordata > Amphibia > Caudata > Salamandridae > Lissotriton > Lissotriton vulgaris. The sequence continues at coordinate 790,049,502 of NC_141694.1, read as the reverse complement.
GAAAGGTGCAGAAAGAGGGAAGAGGCGCGCAGGAAGAGGCAAGAGAAGTACAGAAAACTGGAAGAAGGGTACAGAAAATAGAAAGAGGATCTGAAGAGGCAAGAGAGATACAGGAAGAGGCAAGATAAATGCAGAAAGAGGGACGAGAGGTGCAGAAAGAGGAAGACATGTGCAGAAAGAAGCAAGAAAAATAGAGAAAGAGGCAACAGGAGTCCAGAAAGAAGAAAAGAGATTGAGAAAAAAAAACTGAAGTGCAGAAAGAATCGACAGAGGTGCAGAAAGAGGCAAAAGGGGTACAGAATGAGGCAAAGGAAGTACAGAAAGTAGCAACAGAAGGGCAGAAAGTGGCATGAGGGGTGCTGAAAGAAGCAAGAGAGTTACAGAAATAGGCAAAAGGAGTGAAGAAAGAGGGAAGAGGGGTGCAGAGAGAAGCAGCAGAGGTGCAGAAAGGGATACAGAAAGAGGCAAGAGAAGTGAAGAAAGAAGCAACAGAGGTGTAGAAAGAAGCAAGAGAATTATAGAAAGAGTCAATCAAGTTACAGAAACAGGCAAGAGAGGTGCAGAAAAAGGTAACAGGGGTGAAGAAAGACGCAAGAGAGGTGCAGAAAGAGGGGTGCAGAGAGAGGCAAGAGGGGTGCAGAAAGAAGCAAAAGAGGTGGAGAAAGAAGCAAGAGAGGTGCAGAAACAAGCAACAGAGGTGCAGAAAGAGGCAAGAGGGGTGCAGAAAGAGTCAAGAGAAGTGCAGAAAGAAGCAACAGAGGTACAGAAAAAGGCAATACACTTGCTGAAACTGGCAAAGGGTGCAGAAAGAGGGGACAGTGGTGCATACAGAGGCAAGAGAGGTGCAGAAAGAAGAAAAGGGATGTAGAAAGAGGCAACAGAACTGTAGGAAAAGGCAATAGGGGTACAGAAAAGGGGAAAAGGGATGCTGAAAGAGGCATGATAGGTGCAGAAAGAGGCACAAGGGTTGCAGAAACAATCAAAAGAGGTGCAGAAAGAAGCAAGAGCAGTGCAGACAGAACCAACAGAGCTGCAGAAAGAGGCAAGAGGGGTGCAGAAAGAGACAAGTGAAGTGCAGAAAGAAGTAACAGTGGTACGGAAGGAGGCAAGAGAAGTCCAAAAAGAAACAAGAGAGCTGCAGAAACAGGCAAAAGAGGTGCAAAAAGAAGGAAGAGCAGTGCAGAAAGAACCAACAGAGGTGCAGAAGGAGGCAAGAGGGGTACAGAAAGAGGCAAGAGGGGTGTAGAAATTTGCAAGAGAGGTGCAAAAAGAAGCAAGAGCAGTGCAGAAAGAACCAAAAGAGGCGCAGATACAGACAATGGGGCTGCAGAAAGAGGCAAGAGAAGTGCAGAGAGAAGCAACAAAGTTGCAAAAACAGGCAAAAGAGGTGCAGAAATATGGAACAGGAATGCAAATAGATGCAAGAGAACTACAGGCTGTGATCCCCTCACAGCCTGTGCACGAACCCACATTTTACACAGACGCTCCCACATATCCCAACACAGTTTTTTTTTACCACATGGATCTAGTTTTATTATACGAAACAAAAAATCATCCAGTGGTGAAGGTGCACCCTAATTGAGTTTTGTTTCAAGCAGTAAGGAACAAGCGGGGAGGCCAAGCAGGGAGGCCAAGGACAGCGAAAGACTTCCTGTGGGTTGCAGGAATGGGCTCGGTTGATGCGGAGAATTGGAGTATGTCTGCGTGCTATAGATATATATAGATATATATGGGTTTTTTTTCAACACAGTCCAGTCAAACGAACGAAGGAATGATAAAATAGAAAAAGTAAAAGATAAAAATAACCAAATATAAGTATCTCATTAAAAGCTTATAGCAAAATGCCATTCATACATGGGTTTATCCAGGACAGCCAATCATCGCCCTCTATTTGTTGCCGATTCTTCCTCCCTATTCATGCCGAATGGCATCATGGTATGTAATTAATTATTTATTTTGATTCATGGATGTGCAGCTGTTTTTCTCTGTGACCACCCCGTATAGATTTCATAACTCTCTCTGTTCCATGAATGTTAGATGTTTGTTGTCTCTGTAATGTGTATTGTAAAATTGTCTAGCCACAGGATCATTGAAATCCATATTGGCAATGGCCCTGTGATGTTCCAAGATATGCTTCTTCAATTGTAACTTAGTGCTGCCTATGTATCTAAGGCAACATGGGCACTCCAGAATGTAAACTACAAATTCATTAGTACAAGTAATGAACTTGCGAATTTGCCTCTCACTCCCATCCTGGGTCATAAAGCTCTTACAGCTATAGCTGCTTTTACACGCTTTGCATGAATTACATTTAGAGAAATCCTCTTGTGATTGTAACAAAGTTGTGGAGGATTCAGCTGCCCCTGGAAACTGTGCACAAGCTTATCTTTAATCGATCTTTCTCTTCTATAAGTAATCATAGGGGCAGCCCCTACACTTTTTCATTTACTGGGCCAGCTTGAATAAGGACCCAGTGTTTTTTCAGGGTTGTTTGTCTGTTTGTTTGATCTCCTGTTGAAGCTGGTAATCATACTAGGTATACCTTCCTGATTGTTCCTTTCGGGGGTTTTATGGGTTAGTTTGGCTGCAATGTTTTTGTTATCATGATATTGTGGCCTTGATATTATGATTACACTATAGTTTTGAGGCAATATTTTGATGGATGCCAAATACTCTTGGATTTACTAATACCAGAGTACTGGTAACTCCTGGGATGCAGAAATAATGGGAATTTTCAGGTTGAAACTTGAGGTAATCAGTAATTACAGGTCTGAGTCCCTCTGTAATTTCTAATTTTCCCCCCATCCATTACTTCGGGTATTCCATGAATGATTATGGCCCACCTATTTGAAGTCTACATTAATGAATTACTAAATAAATTGTGAGCCTTTAGGGCAATTACTTTCTTTGGTAGACAAGTTAGAGCCATAAGCTTTTCATCAAGATAACTACCCTGTCTAACCCCGTTCTGTTTGTTGCAGGAATATATCCCACACAAATGCTGAAGAGGGCAATTAACCTGTAAGCTCATTCATGTTTTAATTTGAGGTAAAAGACCCCTCCCAATAAATCTGGTAGGATACTTTTTAACCAAGAGAACATAAATCTGGTACTTCCAAATTACTCTGGACAAGTCATTCAGCTGAAGAATGGGAGGGTTTAGCTTTCATGGTAAGTACCTTAGTTCACTTCTGGTTCATGTTTAAAGTCAGTAACATTAGTCATACAGCTGCACTGTTGCAATATTTGACTTATAAACACATTCAGTTATATTTCTCAGATGATTGAAAGCATTACAGCATATGATTCTGTCAGATAAATTTTAGTTCATTTAGACACTGGTGTCCAAAATCCTTCTGTGTTTTTAAATCAATGTCCTCACACATTTGATGCGAAGACTCGCCTTGTAACTGTTTTCCATTAGCACCCAATTGGGTAGCCTTGAACCTGTGCTATCCTTGGCAAATGTATTTATACTTTTGCGTAATCATTTCTTAGTTTCCTTTATTTACAATCAAACCACAAGGCAGAGAGCAAAACAGTTAAGGCAAATGTTGAAGCCTTAGTATCGATTGGTCAACTCATTGGTTATCACCACCACAAAGGTCATCCATTTACCCGTATGTGTGCTGTCTAAACTACAGGACAGTTTCATAACACGCACTCTTCTGACCTTATTCACAAAGATTGCCATAGAAAGTAAAAAAATTGCTTTAGTTGAACTAATATTTGGAGAACAGTTCTGTGATCGGATTCACTTAGGACTCCAGAAGTACTCAGCAAAATCTATTAATAATTTTAGATTTTCTTGATTACTTTAATGCATAAAATAATACATTCAACATTTCCATATTCTAATTTCTACTTTGGTAAATTTGATGCTACTGTGCATCTGCTAATCTAACTTTTCATTTGTGTTTCTCCACATAAAACCTATCCCCTTTGAAAAACAACTCATCTAAAACCTCTATTTTCCTGTTAACTATGGTGGTGATATTGCCCCAAGCCCGCCTTGAAAATTCACTTACTCTTGCTCCCTGCCCATCAGGGTAATCAATGTTTTGTTTCTCCGGAACAAACCGCTACCTTGAGTGTTAATTCCTGAAAAACAAAAGTAATGAAGAGTAGACCTCCGTGACTTGGCTGTGTGCCCGGTCATTTGATTACAAAAGTTCTCCTTCTGTGTCAACAGATGTACTTACAATTCTTGGCTGCTGTTACAGAGGACTTTAGATAATGTAGGGATTCTGCTGAAGGTTTATGCAGAGGCAGGGTCACTGGCACCACCCAAGCGTCATTGGCTCCCCACCTACCCAGATTTATTGGACTCCCTTAGAAAAATGCACTTCTGGGCTTTACTTGTCCAACTTGTCCAACTAAACTGTTCCAGTAGAAGGGAGGTTTTAAACTTCCCTCCTTCAGGACAATACCAACAATTTGGTATATTATATTCTGAAGCATATATACCTGGCTCACAAAGCCTAGAAGTCTACAAATTACTGATAGATTTAACAGGTATAATCGTAAAACAATTGATTTTGTTATGTTTCACATTGGTCCTGGGGTTGATATGTGCAGGTAAATAAAGAAACACTTCAAATGTGTCTTATATTTCTTGCATATACTGTTTCTGTTTTGGTGCCTCTAGAGATCCTAAATATACTGCAAATCTTGTATCTTTATACTTGTGAGATCATATGGGTGAGAATTAGGTCTACTTTTGACACCAACATTTTTCTGTGTGAGAGAGTCAGGGGGTACGTTTCTGTACTTTCGAGAAGTTGAGTAACAGACTGTCTTGGTTCATCTTTCATGAGGAATATTTGCCAATTATGTGTTAGTCTGTTCAAGAATTTGTCCTCAGCACAGTTTTGATTTTGGTGGCTGACAACATCTGCTCAAGTCTAGTTCTTCCCATGTAGATGCACAGAATTATATATCTAAGTTCTTGTGTGCATGACAGAAGTAAAAATGAATTTGTGCAAATTCTGGCAGAAGATTAGTAAAGGGGATATTTTAGCCATTGTAATATTCCATTGCATAGACAGAATTTGAAACATATTTCTTTAATATGTTTCCTTACAGCTCATAGACTCCTCGGGTCGATATCTGCCCCTAACTAATTGTTCACACACTCCTCACCAGACTTGCAGGCCTTGAAGGAACCTATTGTTATTGAAGAGCTACTCGTGTGATTTTCGTCTAAACATGTAACTCATAAAAGTCAATACTTGTGCCCAACTTTCTAAGTGAATTGTAACTACGTTATGGAAGTTGAAGAAAAATTGCTATTTTTTTCAATTTCACACACACACCTGTAGTTTCTGTACGATGAGAAGAATCAGAAAATGCAGTGTTTTTCTGATTCTATACCCTTGAACCGCTGGGATTCTGACATCAAAATCAATTACAGTGGTCTCTTTTCCCACAACAATCTCCATGAAAATATAATAATTTGGTGTTGCCAGATTCATGAAATTAATGTGTCTGATTGCAAAAGTTGACAAAACATAGAGCAATTTTGTTAAACCATTAAAATAAATCTTCAAATTTCCTCTATTAATGTGAGTGGACCAGGAAATATAAAAATTTGGCTACCCTATTAAATAACTCTGGTTGCACCAGAAAAGACACATAAGGTTTATTTGGTTGCATAACATCTTAGCACCATCAGACATTCCCCTACTGCCACCTTTGCAAAGGAACAACAGTTACGACCAGTTCTGATTATAAGTGTCCATCCCTGAATGCCAAACCGCCCGGTCTCTGTTGATGTAATCTCATCCAGGCTGAAATATTTGGTTTATGTCTGGAATCCTATGCCAGGATTCTTATCTCATAAACTGTAAACTCCGCTTTAATACTTCCAATGCTGTTGCCACTTTTTCTTTTTTTCTGTTTTTGGGGTAAACTGAAGTATGTTTCAATTCTTGTACTCTAGTGTATAATATTAAGGTATATCAGTACATTATCAGAAATCATTAGTTATAATTCACTTTACTTTTGGCGAGAGAACCACAGCACACTAAGGAAAGATAGCAAATCCTTATTGTTTTCTTATTCTGCAAATTTTACGGAACAACATGTAGGTGATTGGATAATGAACAACTAGGCGAACGTATTAAAGTCAATATTCTTCTTTTGTGCAGATGAAATTGTAAAAAAATCCTGCTGTTCTCTTCATTAACTACACACACTTAGGCACAAATCAGAGTGGAAGTTGAGAGCAGGTGTTGCAGTTTTTCTGGGCCATATGACTCACACTTGACTACCTTGTACTTGAGCAGCTTTTGCCCACAAGAAGCCTTTTCTCACCCCTGAAAATGTAACTAGTTCAAGAAATCTTGATTGTTTTGACTTTCTTTTACATGTTCCTAAGGTATCTTTTGATAACATTAGAAATATAATTATAACAATCCCAAAACAATCTTTAAAACATAAAATGTAACATTTCAAAATTCTAGAGTTAGCATTTTCAAAACCTGGAAAACCTGCATAATGCTCTTCTGTCTTTGAGATCAAATTGTCTGGAAGATCTAAAATGGGATTCCTGGATAAAACAGAGTATAGTTTTGAGTAAACTTGTGATGTACATTTTATTTTGTATTTTGTACTTGCTTAGAGCAGACCATGCTGAGAAAGAAAGTCTTGGTGCATCTGTCTTTCATAACTGATCAAACAATTGTGAATTGACCTTTGATTCACCTGGGATACTATAAAGCATTGTAGTATGTTCTGTACTCAAAAAAATACACTTAGTTAGTTCAGTGGTGGCTGGTGGAATCTGAAAGTGGTGAGGCATAAGAGCAACAAATGAATCATAGCGCGAGTGAGCGAAGCAAGTGAGCCCAATGTTTATGAGGGGTGTTCAGAGAAAAAGTGAAAGAAATTGTGTATTTTGGTGCAATTCTCAGCACTATTTCTGTAAAAATGGATGAAAAAAAACGTTCTTACACTGGCTTCAGCATTCCAACCTACCTCAAGTCACAATATTATGTTAAGGCCAGAGCTGCCGAATTTGGAACTGGGGAACCAGTTTCGGTTCTCAGCTTTGGCTGAATATCCTGTAATTCTGGTCACTTAATCTCCCATGTGCTTATAAAAAATGTATGTGACCTTGCGTAATTTATTTGGTACTCATTTAAAGCACTTCAATGCATTTGGGTCGTGTTTGCACTATAAAAAAAACTGCACAAAGAGGTTCAAAACAAACCCTTCACACAATGAAAGACAAATAGATACCTATTTAGTGGATGATTTGGACAAAGTGAAACCATAACATCTGGATAAGTCACAGCTTCCCTAAATAAATGTGTGATCTAAGGCAAATATTTTATTTCACCAAAACTCCATTTTATTCATTATTATGTATGAAAGCACTTTCAAACATGTGAGCTCAGAATATTACTTGTACAAAAACCTATTGTGTTTGATTTATTACAATATTATGTGCTCTATAGTAGTCTGGGCCACATACAGGGTTTACATGACTTTTGTCTTTCCTCTAAGTTCACTAATTGTAATTGTTTAAAAACTATCACTTTTAAAAAGTACTTCTCAGTGCAGTGCTATAGTGTGACACTTTAATGTCAAAGCTTCCACATGTTCAAGAAATACAGTTTTTTAATTGACATAATATTTTAAATGATGTTTGCTGTATGATTTACTCATAAAAGATTTTCAGGCCTTGGCTTGTGCATGGGCTCTAATGACTCACTTACCGGTGTTTATAGCAGGTAACCATCTGGAGTTCAGGCTGCAGTCTGTGCACGTCTTTCATAGTACTTGTAAATGGATTAAAAATCAGTTTGACTACTTAGTCTTCCAGTCATGGCCTCTCTGTACAGCACATTGTGCAGATCACATTAGCAGGCAGAATTCTAAATTCTGCCTAACTGAGAAGCAGCCATTACTAAAGTTTATGGTCTAGCACATACTTCTGTTGTCTACAAAGAAAGTTGTCTAATTAATTTGGAAACTTGCGTTCTAGACATCAAACATATGCCTGTCTGGTATAAAAGATATCTCAGGAAATATGTACATTCCATGTCAAGAAAACAAGCTGTTTAATTCTGTAACTTACTTTGTAGAGACAGAACGTATGTTGTGATTAATGACTTTACACGCCCGGGCTGCTTCAAAATGTGAGACTTATTGCGTCATTAGTGGGTGTCCCCAGAAGATCTGCAAGTACTGCAGAACCGGGCTGGCAGCATGTTAGCCCGTACACTGCTTAAAATTCATTGTTGCCAATTCGAACATGAGCAATAGTGCATGTGTCCAATTAGAACTGTCTGACATCTATTTTAAAGAACAGACTGGGCAGACCAGGACAGTGATTGCTTTTAAATAATGCAAATAGGATAATAATTGTCCTTTGCATTTACGATCCATATCACACTTAACTGGAAGGGAGTTACCCCTGCGCACACCCCAGGTTACAGGAAGGGTTGATGCCTTAAATGTGGAAACATGCTAAAATTCTTCCGCTACTCAAGAAACCTTCGGCTGACCCTGAGGCATCCTGTAACTATAGACCCATTTCTCTCCTGCCTTTTTTTCGAAGGTCTTAGAAAAATTTGTAAATGGAGTCTTAACGAATTATGTGAAGACAAACGATTTGCTGCATTCTAGCCAGTCAGGCTTTAGAGCCAATTTCAGTACCAAAACGGCTCTGCTGGAAGTAGCGGAAACTATTAAAGCTATATTGCATAGAGGAGGTAATTCCATCTTGGTTTTACTGGATCTCTCTGCAGCTTTCGATACTGTGCCCCAACCTAGATTACTGCAAAGACTCACCAACAGCGGTATTGGAGGAACGGTGTTGAAATAGTTTGCGTCCTTTTTCGCCGACCGCTCCCAAACCATCTGGTCTCCTCCTTTCTTGACGGCGATTCCTCCTATGAATGTTGGGGTGCCTCAGGGCTCTATTTTGAGTCCTACATTATTTATTTTGTACATGGCCCCCCTTGCCCCTCTCGCCGAGAAATTCGGTGCCTAAATAGTGTCATATACTGATGACACTCAGCTGTTGTTCACCTGCGAGAAAGGAGCTGAGTTGAATGGCAACTTAATCAATACCTGTCTCTCTAAAGTTTTCTCCTGATTAAGTTATAACCATCTAAAATTTACTCAGAGAAGTCCGAGGTTATCTTCTTTAGTCCTCAACCACTCGATATTTGGCATGAACTCCCTTGTGTCTGCCATTTCCACTGTGAAAAATCTTGAAATCAAGCTGGATTCAACTCTCTCTATGAAGACCCAAGTACATTCGGTAGCTGGAGTTTGCTTCAGGCTGTTGAGAATGTTACATACTTTTCTCCCCTTGCTCTCTACCCACTATAGCAAAACAGTGGTTCAGGCTTTGATAATGTCTAGATTGAACTATGTTAATTCCTTGTATGGCGACCTCTCTGAATATCTTTTGGGCCGACTACAAGTGATCCAGAACGCAGCGTCTAGAGCCATTTTTCTGACAGGACCTAGAACATATACCACTCAGCTCCTGTCTTCACTTCACTGGCTTCCGGTACGGAAACAAATTCAGTTTAAAGCCCTGGCTCTGGTTTTTAAAGCCTTCCATATGATCGGAGCCCCTTACCTCAGGGATAGATTCCAACCTTATCTTCCTCAGGGCACATTGAGATCTTCATCCCAACTTTTGATTATTACTCCCAAAGTGCTAATCTCCCGGATAGGGAGTAGATCTTTTCCTGCAGTTGCTTCACGGCTGTGGATTAGCCTTCTTTTTCCTATCAGACAGAGTCCTGACCTCCTTACTTTTAGGAAAAGTCTTAAAACGTGGATCTTCCAGGTATGAGCCCTTTAGCAGTTGTTTGCTTTGCTGTATGGTACTTTGGCTTATGTTTGGTTCTAGCGCCTGGACACTCCAGGGAGTAGCCGTGTGCTTTATAAATATGCGTCAACATAACATAGCATACCAGATACCGCCGAGTTAGTTAAAAATAATGCACACATGCTGGAGGGAATTTTGCATCTTTTACCGGTTGTATGTGATTCCAGGGAAAAACTATTTAATGAAATAGCATTACTGAGAAACCATTTCCTCTAAACTGTTTAATAGAATTTTTCCGAATGAATGGCATTTACCTTTCCCTAGAAACCAATGACTTTTTAGTCAAAATTGGCTTTTGAATGTTTGTTTTTTAAGTGTAAATGCAATGGGTGCAGGGCTTACTTTCAGAAACAGTGTTTTCTTAGATATTTATTTCAGTGCTTTACTTCAGGGGGCATTATTTCATATTTATGTTTTTTACATGGTCAAATAATAAATTGTGAAGCGTTTAATTCGCTGACCCATCACCACCTGTCAACACCATTCATCTCAGACCTCTCACAACCCCTAAAACCATCAATCCATACCCCCAAAAACCCTCACCACACATAAACTACATTCATCCCTGAAGCCCAAAAGCTCTTTCTATCCCAAACATTGCTACCTTCTTTGACAGTCAGAGAAATGCATCCCAATAACCAATAGCACTAACGTCTATATTCAGAGTATGACGAATAGGGTATTCCATCATAAACGTAATTAGTATCCCGGCTGCCTCATAGGAAGTGTCATAGAATATAAGGTAGACAGGATATCTGCCACAGTTGGTACAGACTACCCTCATTCGCCAAACTCTCAAACAGAATACAAGGGTCGGATGTACAACTATCAGGCTTTGCTACTGGCAAATTGCGATTTTTAGTGACTAGCAATTTGAGAGTTGCAAAGCCTGATGTAGACTGAGACACTGTTTGCGATTCCCGAATGGGTTGCAAGGGACCTGCCTCATTAATATTCATTAAGGCAGGTCGCAATTTGTCGCCCACTGGGAATGGTCAGCACACACAGGGATGGTGGCCTGCTGAGGTCAGCAGACCATCATGTCTGTGACTGCTTTTTAAATAAAGCAGTTTTATTTTTTAAATGCAGCGTGTTTTCCTTAAAGAAAACAGAATGCTTTTCAGAAATAAAAATACAAAGTTTTCTTTTGATTTTTTCAGAGTGGGCAGTGGTCTATGGGGCTCTGAAAAAATATTGGCACTCCCATTTTCAAAGGGAAAGGGATACCCTAGGGACCCGTTTTCGTTTGCGAATCTCTTTCCACCAATTTTAAATTGGTGCTAAACTGTGAATGTTTTGCAACCACATTCATGGTTGCAAAAATTTCTCCATATCAGTGAGACTTTCTATCAGGAACGGACGCCCCTGGCATGTCATTTCCTAATAGCAACTCGCAGACTCCATTTTGCAAGTCAGTAATAGGTTACCGACTTGCAAAATAGGGTTGGTACTTTTGAAAATGCATTTTACAGGTTGCAAACGGCTCGATGGGCATCATATATCTGGCCCTAATAAATGTCTTCCACATCTAACTCAAGTGTATTACAACTGCCTCAAAGAATTTTCCAAATCTGCCTTCTAAGGAAATGCCACTTTTTGCATGATCACCCACAAAGTCTTGGATTGATACTGCAGGTTTTTTGACTCTGAGAGTGCACTGAGGCCTCCTAACCAGACCTCAGTGCCAGTGTTCTAACCCCCTACACAATTTATTTTGAATTGGCAACCCCCAATTGACATAAGCTGACTTTCTACTGAGTCCCTAGTATATAGTACCAAGAGTACACAGGCATTTAAGTTATAGTGTCCACCCGGGGAAAAGTACAAAATAGCTCCAAGCCTGCCACTGCAGCCTGGAAGAATAGTTTTAAACTGATAATTTGACGTTCCCATTTAAGCCGGTGTCAAAGATACCACTTCCCTTAATAATATGCAGCAGTCTCCCCTAAGGAAGACCTGTCGAGCCCTAAGTCAAGGGACATAACATTATTAAGTGGGACATATAATATATCCTAACACTAAAACATCCAAATTGTCAATTTACTGGGGAAAAGCTAGTAGCCCCATTGGCTAGTCATGAATTACAGGCTGCCACCACAGCCCTGCTAACTTCTGAATGGAACTACTAAAATGGGTACTTCAGGTATCAAATTCATTGACAAATTTAAAGTCACTTTTAAGTTAAGGCAACTTTTAGAAAGTTGCCACTCTGTTGTCCAGGTTATCCCATGGCCTGTTGCAGCTGCTGTGAACCTTACAGCCTTAGACTCTCTTGGGGTGTGGTGTGATCAATTCCCCCACCCTAGAACTACAGAAGACTGCCACAGAGGGAAGTGTTACCTCCCTCCCCTCAAAGGTAGCAACACATGGCGTTCACCCAACAGGCAAACTTCAAAGGAGTTGCCTCCTTTGGCGGGAAAATGGGGCTTACACTCGAGGAGCGCTGCCCCTTTGTTCAGGTAAATGGGCTGGCGCCGGGATCAGAGAGAGGAAACCAGTTGGCATACTGTTTGTTCCGTGTTTGTTCCGTGGACATATAGCCCACTGGGAGCCACACCTTTAGGCTTGGCTACCAAGTTTCTAATTTCCAAATAAGGGGTCAGACATCTAGAGACTGGGCAGAATAATGCACTCAGTGATTGGTAGATACCACAAATAGCTGGAGGTCTTCACAGGGCAAGAAGGATCCTGGTAGCTCATTGGCTAGTGATTGTATTATCCCCCAAGGCATTTTCTGGAAATAAATGTGGTACCCCTGGTACCCTGAACCTCCGACAGATCATATCTGAACTGGAGAGAGGATCAAAGAAAGACTTGCCTGCTGACCCCTGGACCTGGCAAGAGATGCTGCAGTAACTATTGGACTGCACATGCTGCTCCTTGGGCTAGTGAAGAGAGGTCTGTGGTTTCTGGCTCTTGGAAAAGTCACTCTAGATTGCCAGACTGAAAAAGTGAACTTCAAGGGTCAATCAGCAGACTCCCCTTTCTAGCATAGGGCAATAAAAACTAAAGTAGCCCATCCTGTTCAGTCAATAACGATTCTCAAGAATTTGCAACTGACTTCTGCCGTGCACCCAAGAAGACCACCCTTCAGGTTTTAAAAGCGCACCTGTGTCTGCTGGACTCGGGAGAATCATCAGAGTGTGGACAGTTTGCCCAAGACAGACACTTGAACTTTCTTTGGTAAAATTCACTGGCGATGTTGTGAATAGTGATGCATTGCTTTGCATTGTGGTCACACCTAGTATCCCATATTTCCTAAAGTGATTTTATTATCATTATTTACTTTGAAGATCAATACCTTAATTGTTTATTTACATTTCTCAAAGCTTTATTCAGTTGAATCATTTGCAGTTGAGCACAGGAGTGAGTCATGATTTATCATTGGCATGTAGCAGATTGTGTCTTTTTGGTTCCGGACCTTGAACAAGAACATTCTACAGCTAGATCTTTCTTCGATAATATGACTTAAGTAATGCAAGGTTGATGATAAATGTTCCCAGAAGTTTAGTAACCGATCCACCAGATCTGACCGACTGCATTATAGAGCTTCTTCAACTACTCTACTGATCATTGAACAGGTTCACAAGATCATCCTCTCAAGAGCTTACACAGAGGTTAAGTTTAAGGTATTTTGTAACAGGTGATGCCCTTTGTTAAAAACCTTAAAATAGCTACCAAATTGTTCAATCAGTGATATTCAATGACAATTCGTGTAACTTCAAAACCTGAACAGTGGCATTACCCTCTAGAAGAAGAGTCACATTGAGTCCCATGCAGGGGGTCCTCATAAAATGGCAGACCCCCCTGAAGCTTTCCATTGACCTTGGACCCAAACTCTATGAACTAAGAAATTCTGATATCCATTTAATCAGGATTCATTTACCACCCATATTTTCTGGGTACAGATTCTATCAAATTAGATATGACTGAATGATTATCACTGTCATTTAAAAGCTTACAAAACCTGTGACAGTTCACAACTGTGGGGCATATTTACAAGCCCCTATCGCAACAGGAACATCACATTTTGCGACGTTATTGTGGCCTTGGAGGCTTTGCCTTATTTACAAGGTGGCTCCTAACCACTTCATGTGGCTGAACGCCTCCTTGTAAATAAGGCCCCCTTTCACTCTAGACTTAGTGTGAAAGGGGTGGCAATGGGTGTTGCAGTGGGCGTTCCGCTGCAAAACCCATCAATATTGATGCTGCCCCCTATTTACAAGGGTGCCGTAAATAGGCAGTGCCAAAATCAAATCAAAATACAAGAAACAAGTACAAATGCTTTATTTCTCCTCGGTGTTGCTGTTTCTGAGTGTGCTGCCTTGTGCAGCACATATAGAAACAGCAACTTGCCATGAATTATTATTTTATGTGCAGGAAGGGGTCCCTTTCTTCACATCAGCCCTCATTTAAAAAAATGACGAATTGCAACGTCTATGTGTGTTGCCCATTGCAATACACATGGAAACTCATCGCCATTCTACTTTGTTTAGGTGCAGGAAGGGACACCTTCGTCCACATAAACAATCATTCCCTCAATGCAGGCACCCTTGCACTATCCTGCAAAAGGCCTATGTTGGCGCTAGGCAGCTGAATTTAGTGCCAGCACATGGAGAAACGAAGGGAAGTGCCGTATTATTGTAAATACGATGCATTCCTGTGTTTCCAAAGTAACAGAGCTCAGCGTTGGCAAATTTGGCTAAAACAGCTTTGGCAGCCAAATTATCAACTCCCTCTTGATTTGTGGTCTCACCTTTAAAGCACTGCTTTTCCTGGGTGGCGTCCCAATGCACTAATGCAATGTGCTGTTCATTACTGCAAGTCCCTTAGCATGCTTGAGGATAGGAAGATAACCCTCATGCCTTGCACTATGACTAGGGTTCTTATGTGTCTTTGATATCCAAGATTTGAAATAATTTTACTGAGGCATCAAACACAAGATTATCACTCTCACTTGTTTGCTTGGTCACAACATTTAGTTGAGTTGAGTCCCCCTATTGTGTTGGTTTAAGTTGTCTGATACAGTATATGCTTTATTTAGTTTGAGTTTCTAAAAGTTTCATTATACTTCCTGGATTTAGAATGTTCTAGACTTCCCTAGAAATCTATATCGGGTAAATTATCAGTTGATGTGTATCATCTAGTAGATGAAAAGAGAAACCTTTATAAGTAAAGAGTTAATTTTTTGCTGTGATATATTAATCTGAATGAAAACCTTCCGATTAACTGTCCTTTACTTCACCGCTCTCAGCAAGGAAACTTAGCCACTGTTCGACTGCAACTGTAGAAGAAACTATCACTAAAAACTGTCCCTTTCTTGTCAAAATTCAACTGTTTTACAAACCATTCTACACAGGATTAAGAAACAAGAGAGATTCCTAGTTATTCTCCCTGAATAGGTCATTTAAGGTGCCATGGATATCCTGGACACTCTAGGGGATTTGAATGATTAACTAAGTGTAAATTCTGCTACTTCATCATGTTTTTGTGGAAGTATACTATATGGAACCATACTGGATGAGGTGTGCTATAATCCTTAGACGATTAAGGAACTACTAAGAGGGAGATTTTTTCTCTGGAAACAACACATCATTTCTACACTTTTCATCCAGTTCCTGGAAGCTAAAGATCCTAATTAATCAGATGTTTTCTCCACTTTATTCGGCCCGTGTAGTCTTTTCCCATTCGTTTTAGTAGAACAGACTAAAATGATAAGATGCTGAAGACTCTGCTTAAAGGATTATGCCCTGTGGCTGTGGTAAGTGGACATAATATCGAAACCTTTCTATCGATAAACATCAATTTTGAGTGTAGAATATCGACTGTTCTATATATCGATGTTAATTATATCGATGTAAAAAATATGTATTTTTTGTTTAGTAAAAAATATTGTATATCATATTGTTTGAAAAACAATTATGTTAAAATACCGTTCGTTTGTGGTATAGTAGTTAAATAATGTCATAAAAAAGTATTTTAATTTTTAGGAGCTGGATTTGGGGATAACGGTGGGAACTGTTTTAAAACATTTATATTAAAATGTTAAAATTTTGAACATAATTGTAAATTTAATTCAAAATTGTTGTTTTAGGAGCCGGATTTTGTGTTTAAAGGGGTACGAGTGGGGAGTGTTTTAAATAAAAAAGTTTTTCAATTTAAAAAAATGTGAAAATAATTGTTGTTTTAGGAGTGGGATGATGGATTTATAGGGGATAAGGGTAGGGAGTGTTTTAAAAAAATGTTTACATTTTGAAATTTTGAAAATATTTTGATATTTAATTTAAATGTGTTGTTTTATGAGCAGCATGTTGGGTTTATAGGGGATAAGGGTGGGGAGTGTTTTATAAAAATGTATTTTCCATTTTTTTTTATTTAAAATAATTTGAAATTTAATTTGAAATTTTTGTTTTAGGAGTGGAATGTTGTGTTTATAGTGGATAATCGTGGTAATTGTTTATTTTTTATTACAATGGTTTTTTTTTAAATGGCAAAATTTTGATATTTACATTTCTTTTTCTTTTTTTTAGGGGCGGGATATTGAAAATGGTGAGTATATTTAAAGAATTTTATTTTTATATTTAAATTTAAAAAAAAGTAAAACATTTAAATTGTGTCTCTTTGTAGTGTTAGGTTGTGTTTACAGTTAATTTTTGAGTGCACATATTGTATATTTAGAATTAAATGTACATTTAAAATTATAATAAAAACGTTTTTAATCGAAAAAATTATATTTTCTAATTTTAAATATTTTTGTTCATGGGGGCTAATGTTGTGTATTTTATGAAAACATTGTTATAAATTAAAGTTGAAAAATGTATAAATGAAAAATTTGGATACATTTAAATGAATTAGAGAAATTATTTATTTTGTAAATAATTTTTATATGTGCAATTGTTAATTAAATAAATTATTTGTTATTAAAATTGCAATCATATTTTACAGAATGTATAACAACTTCCCTTATTTAATTATAATTGTAGTGTGGGTTGTCAATTATATATCTGTAGTGTCTAGCACATTCCCTGATTTAATACATATTGGAGTGGGAATATTAAAATATATATTTTTAGTGTCTAGCACCTTCCCTGATTTATTGCTCATTGGAGTTGGAATAGTACATTTCATATTTTCTGTGTCCAGCACCTTCCCTGATTTAATACTTATTGGAGTGGGAATAGTAAATTATATATTTTTAGAGTCCAGCACCTTCCCTGATTTAATACTGATTAAAGTGGGAATAGAAAATTATATATGGTAAGTGTCAGCACCTTTCCTGATTTAAAACTCTTTGGAGTGGGAATAGTTAATTATATATGGATAGTGTCCAGCACCTTCCCTTCCAACAGACCCCCCTGTCCCAGAAAAACAAGATGTGGGAGAGGATTGTCAACAAAGTGAACGCTCAATTGCCTTGTCTGCGCACAATGGAGGATATCAGGAACAGGTATTATGATGTATGCAGGAGGGTCAAGAAGCTCATTGGAAAAGAACATGTCATGAGCCAGCGTACTGGTGGTGGCCCTCCTGCCAAACATGTGCATTGCACTTCCTAGTAGGAGAAGGTGCGGGCCAA
Source organism: Lissotriton vulgaris (assembly GCF_964263255.1). Taxonomy (NCBI): domain Eukaryota; kingdom Metazoa; phylum Chordata; class Amphibia; order Caudata; family Salamandridae; genus Lissotriton; species Lissotriton vulgaris. The sequence goes on along the minus strand of NC_141694.1, from coordinate 790,032,070 downwards.
CCTACCACCAGATGACATACATGGAATATCAGGAGTACCAGAGCCTACTGAGTACATACTCAAATAGCCTATATTTCCTAGCTGGACATGTGCTGAAATGCACATCTTGTAGAAATCAATATGTTCTCACGACAAATAGGCCTGTGTCTGATGAGTATATATGGTTCACAACTATACATAACGTACACATTTTTCACTTATGTGTATAATACCTTGACCTGTGCAAATACACAACAAACATAGTCTCTCACTTCTACCCACAGGGTCTGATGATGTCACTGCAAGAACAGACCAAGAATCATAGACCCAGACTCCAGTTGAACCTGAGATTTCATGTGTGGATGTCTCTCAGCCCTCTTAGGATAAAGACAACCTACCTGGCCCCTCCAGGGTGGGTCAGCATGCAGCACCAGCAGCAGTAACATCAGCACCCCCAGCGACCACTCCTGCAACATCTGTGACCACCCAGATGACCGGTACCCACACAGACACGCCAAGCAAGACAAACCCTAGTAGCACAGCAACAAAGGGCACTCCGGAGTTGGCAGATAACATCCCCACTGTTAACAATGAAGGACGCCCTGTCCTGTCTGTACATGCTGCAACAGGATCTGCTCTTGTGGGTAGGGCTGGTGGGAGTGAGCGTGGTGTGAGGTCACGTCATGCAGCTGGTGCTGATGATCAAACTGACCCACAGATGGGACGCATTCTTGATGCGTATCAAGAATGGACCAGAGACTGTGGCCAGGTATTGGGATCCTCAGAGACATGAAACAATGGTAGGCTGTCCTTTTTGACGAAATGGAAAGACATATGGACCATATGGAAGCAAACTGGTCAAAAACAGATGATCTTACTGTGGTGCACAGGGACATACTCATCTGCCTCCGCCAGATAGCAAACACCATGAGCCCACCTCCCTGTGTGCCAGCTACATATTTTGCCTCAACATCTGCAAATACCACAGGGAGGGCTGAGGACTCTGGCGGAGACTCCCCTGCACCGCAGTAGCCTGCACCTGATGGTCCATCCTAGAAAAAGAAGAGGGGTCGTCCAAGGAAGGGCAATTGAAAGACTGATGGCCATGCGTCCCCCAGGGAGTAACAATATGTTCATGATATCCTCCATTGTGTGCTAAACCTTCACTTTGTTAACAGTCACTGGCATTTCCCATATGGTATGGAGGGTCTAACTTGGATAATTTGAACAAATGACTGTGGACTTGGCACCGAAACCTTTCATCTACCACCACTTCCAACTCCTGTTTGAACCTGGATTTCTCAATTTGTACAGCATTTCACCTTTCTTGTTATATTTCACACATGCACTGCAATAAAAATATATTCACACAATACTTGTTTCTGTTATGTGACTGAAACACTGTTTCCACTATTGAAAATCTATATAAAACAAGGAATTATCTGTTAAAAAAAGTAAACAAGCATAGCTACCGTATTGTGAATAAATATCACATGACACATATGAGAGATACACACAACAACGTCAACACAACACACATAGTACATGCCATACAACATTATTGCCTCCACTGTTATAAAATTTAAGAAAATACCTGCTCAAACTATGCTCATTGTTTTATGAACTGAACTTCAGGGCATAAATACTGTATAAATGAATGTTGGATGTGTGGAAACAAACAATGCACACCTCAATGTGGCGCACAGCTTAATTAGACAGGCACAAGCTGTTGCACTCACCACAAAAGCAAGCAGATGGCCCAGTTCAATAAACACAAATACATAGAAAATATCATAATATTTTGAAAGTGAAAGTGTGGCATAGATTCATGATCCAAATCAATATTCCATGATGGAACTGCATTGTGGTTCTTGTAGGTCACATCTATCCATACAACGTACAAAGGACCCTGTGAAGGAGAGACACAGAACAGGGTTAAATACAAAATGTAGTCCTTCTAAGATCTCCCTAAACCTTTTCTGTATTTTCAATTGTAACATTTTATCCCCAGCAGTGAGTAATGTCGACACTGTACTGGTGACCATTTTATCTTAATATACACTAACCAAACATAAAGACCAGGTTAGGTAGCATACACTCACTCGTTTCCACACAAACTGTCCAACATACGTATATCATGCAAAGAAAATACTATATCAAATCATCTTAGCATACTTACACTCATGAGAAAAAGTTGTTTATGAGCTTTCTCCTAACATCATCCTCCTCCTCCTCATCACTGACAGCGTCTCCCAGTCCAGGATCCTCTCCTACTGGAGGCTAGTCGTCTCCGTCATCATGTATGAGAGGTAGCTTCTTCCTCACTGGCAGTTTGTATACCATGTATGTCACAATGATGATCTTACACACCTTTGATGGTTCATATTGTAGTGCTCCTCCTGTACCGTCCAGGCAATGAAATCTTGTTTTAAGTAATCCAAATGTTCGCTGAAACAAATCTGCAACGTATCTCAGCAGGAGTGACTGGGTTCCCGAGTGGTGTCAGCAACCACGGCATGTTGGGGTATCCAGAGCCTCCTACATGTAACGTTGAAAAATAAAGCATTTATCTGTAAAAAGGGTACACCAATTACATAAAAATAACGCACAACAGAAAATGACAACATTACCCACCAACAAGCCAGGCATGCTCATTATGCAGCTGAGATATCATCTGTGGTATCCAACTATTTCTCATGATGTACGTGTTGTGTGCTGATCACAGGAAATGTACATAGACATGTGAGATGATCATGTCAGTCAGACACACCACCATGGCATTTATGGAGTGGTAATGTTTGCAATTTCTGTATGTCTGTTAATTGGCTTGTGGTGGGATCAAAGCCACATGTGCGCCATCAATGGAGACTATGACATTTGGCGTGTGTCCTAAAGCATAAAACGTACTCTTGATAGCATGAAATGGTTGTGGTGTTGGGACCCTGATGTAAAGGTTCAGATAGTACAACATTGCCTCACACACATCACGTAGCACATGACTGAACATTGCCTGTGACATCCCACCAGCAGTAGCCACAGCATACTGGAAGCTTCCTGTGGCAAAGAAATGTAGTGCCTCCATCACCTTCACCTTGGGAGTCAGCGCTAAGGGATATGTGCGTCCAGGTTGCAAATGGGGGGCCAAGTGGTCTGCCAACTTCACAATGAGTGCTCTGGTGAAGCGGTATCATCTGATTCTGTCACGTTCTACCATGGTCTCTAGGTCGAGGAAGGGTCTGTGGACAGCCGGTCTCCTCCTGTACAAAATTTCAAAATTATTAACATATACAATACACTTTACAATCTCACAATGAACATTCTTAAATTCAACAACAACATTAAAGCAAGACACTATAAAGTCAGATGTGTGAGGTCAAGCAAATACACAAAGGACAGCAATGTCTGCCTGAACATACATTCAATTTAGTTATGGTCTGACAACAAATTGAGGGATAAAAAATGGATTTCCCATACATAAGGAGCATGGGACCTACATTCTGTTAGCATGATGCATCTATACGTACTCTCTTTTGCTAAAACTATTTGTATATATTTTATATGCGCTTGCAGGGGTAAACGTTTATTCGCTCCTTGCGTATCTACTGCTAACAGAGTAGGTCGACAACCATACAGACGCCATTTTCCGAAACTATGCTCGAACACGGGCTGTGATCATGTTTTAGTCTCCGGCAGATGTTAGGCCCAGGTCTTCTGAGTTACTGGGAGCAGCTGAATGTAGGCTGTCTACTCGACTGTTCTAGGACTCAAGGTCGCATCTGGCTTTCGGTGCGATAAGCGCATTCCTGAGGGGCCGTGCCTACACTCCCGGGCACCAAGATGAAAGGGAGTTATCCCTCCTGACCTTCCCAGTAATAAATAGTTAAGCTTTGAACTAATCATTTGTGCCATATATGGTCCATTTCCTGGAGCTCGAGGGTCAACTGGTGTTTTTCCTTTTACAGTGATTATATGTGTTGAACTAAAAAGTATATAACCTCATGTTTGAATGCAAGCCAACAGTCTTCTCTGCGCACCTGATGGTTGAGGGTTGGAGAGGCTCCTCTATAGAGTATCTTTGATTAATAAAAGATTGAACTTTCTTCACTGCCAACTGACTGATTATTTGGTAATGGGATTGGTGCTACTGGTAGGTACAGCCCTTTATGTTATTTTTATGGCACTTCAAAATACAGTGCTGTACTTTGAATAATCAACGGTGTCTGTCACTGGTCATGTGATCAAACATCCCATACTCAACACACACCTTTCAAAGTATCAAAGATAGTTGTTTGTAACAACTGTCACATGTTTGAAAAGTACACAGACATTTCTCATGTAATTCAACCTAGCTGGTTCACTAAATACAGACAGCTTGTCACCATGCACACCACTGTCATAGTGTGCACTATGTCATGTTGTGATGTCTGTCAAAAACTGGACTATCACATATACAATACATCCATGATGTGTAGCACATCAGTATTAAACATGCATACATGTAAGTGTGTGACACAAACATACAACAGCAACTCACATGACAAATACAAGAAGATGGCTATGATTAAATACAATATTTACTTCAACAATGAAGTGTCTGCATTGTACAAGACTCACTTACTGTGGATACACAATAACTGACTTCACACTAAGCACTTTTTGACACCCAGTCAGGAAAAGCAAGGATTATGCATTTATGTAATCTGGGTTAACACAATGATCCCCTGGGACTGTGTCCAAGCATATGAGGTTGATCTGCAAAGTGGTCACTCACAGTTGTGATGTTCCTCAGAAACAATATATTTGGTGCACATGAGGCTTGGTCCATCGTAGGAGTGTTCTTTGTAATGTTACATGTACATTATGACAAGTGCCTCACTTCTTCCACACATTGAGCAGAATTGCATGAATATTTGTATTACCGTGTGACATGCTGGTGTATCATTGTTGTGCACTTGAGCCCCATCAAAAAGGCGTTGTTAGCATGCTTTGCCTGTTCACTACAATGAGGAATGAGGTGGGTATGTATTGTATGGACGAGTAAGCCGCATCCTGACCGAGCCTGACGCACAGATCACCTGTTCACTACAATGAGGAACGAGGTGGGTAAGTATTGTATGGACACGTGAGCCGCATCCTGACCAAGCCTGACGCACAGATTACCTGTTCACTACGATGAGGAACGAGGCGAGTAAGTATTGTATTGACGCGTGAGCCGCATCCTGACGGAGCCTGACGCACAGATTACAAAGAGAAACGAGCTGGGTAAGAATTCAAAGGATGCATGTGCTGCATGCAGACCGAGCCTGATGCATTGATCGGCTGTTTACTACAACGAGGAATGAGGCGGGTGAGTATTCAAAGGACATGTGTGCCACATCCTGACCAAGCTGACGCACTTATTGGCTGTTGGTCGTCATGATCACAGACACGCATTTTGCTTCGTGTACAATTCACGTGCGATCAGAATCAGTTAGCTATTTACACAAATGTATCCAATTCAATAGTGTTATGATGAGTTAAATTTGAACGCCGCGTCTGATGCGTGCAATCTTATGGATTGGACTAAATCGTATAATGCTAACAACTCGGACCTATCAATTTTGAGCGATGGAACAGAGTCTGCCTCTGCTGCACAGATATGTCTGTCTGTTCCCAAGGGAAATCACTTGCCTGCACTACATGACACTTGACTTCATCTCACCATACCACTGCTCCTGTCCCTGCATACTCTGGATTCTACAATGGCACGTACTGTGGAGACGGCCCCAGCCTTCACAGAAGAAGAAAACAAGGCCCTGCTGGACAGCCTCCTTCCACAGTACAGCAAGCTGTATGGAAAACAAGAGGAGCAGGCGAGTTTCCATTTCACTGCAATTTTAATAGGACATGTAAAAAATTAAATAATAATACTAGCATTGTTATCCCAAGGGCAGGCATGCAAACCTAGGTCATGTAAGTCTGAAACTGTATAGATGTGTGTACTGGACAGCTTAAGTGATGTAGGAGTGTGTGTAGAGGCTTAGACTTTTCTGCACTGTTCTCATGTTTCTAAGGGAGATGTTCACACAGGACAACTGGCCATGATCATACTTGGCTACCCTTTAGACATCATATGCCAGTCTGATCATGACTTATGCCCATGTGTTTGAAGCATAAACATGTAGCAAATGTAGTAATGGTGTGTCACCATGTCATCCTTACAGGTCGACGCCCATCAGAAGCACAGGATTTTGATGACCATCTTCCAGGCCGTAAGATCTGTGGGGGAATACAGACGTCGTGTCTGCCACTGCCATAAGAGGTAACAGGACCTCCGTGGTTGGACCAGGAGGATTGCGAGGGTCCAGCTGAAGCTGTCACTTCCTCACAAAAGGGATGGACGATGGACCCTGACCCCCCTCAAATGCTCAGGATACTGACAGTGGTCTTCCCAGACCTGGATGGGCAGTTGTAGGCCAAACAGCAGCAAGGAGGGGGTGAGTATGTGCCATGTTGATGAACAATGTATGACATGCTTTTTGCACTCCCTCAGCCTGCTTACCTTCTCACAGGGTGTAGGTATACTAAGACAACACTTCAGGTCCAGATTGTGACTAAAACTCTTTATCTTTTATGTCAAGATGTGTCCCTTTCCATCTGAGACATGTGTCACTTAGGTGCTGTGTATTAGTTGTAGTCCAATTTTGTGTGATCAGCACCATATACAACTAGTGCAATGATTTGTCCATCAGGAGTGAATACATTGTCTGACCTGCGTCAGCACATTGATTGACATATGACCTGTACCCTGTGTAGTACCCACATTTAATTTAAATATGTGTTTTTAGGTGCACTCGAACAGGACTGGATTTAGGGCCAGTCCCCCTGGTCGTTTAGCCTCAAACATTAAGACATAGGACCTTCTTAGGCTAAATCCAGGAGGGGGATTTCAAGGTGCCCATGGCTCCCCTTGGAGACCTCACGCAACCTCGCGACAAGGGTTTGTGTTAATTGTTGTTCACAGCTGCCCTAGATATTAGACTACTCAGCCACTAGCCCTCATAAAAAGCCAGGAAGAGGGAAACAAATTAGATGATGCACCTCCCCTTAGATGTGCACTTTTGAATGCCAGATCACTGCTCAAACATAGTACAGAGTGTGCACTACTTATTGAGGAGAAAAATATCAAACTGACATTCATAACAGAGTCCTGGGCAGACCAAGCCTCTGGGCCTGATTTAGTCAAAACTACCCCCTCAGTACTCTATTGTTGCATCCTGAACAGACCTCATAGGAGGTGGGTGGACTAGCTGTTATCTATCTATCATGACACATTAAAGCCTGTCTTCCATAATGCTTCCAACACTTCCTGTGAGGCTCTATACTGAGCATTATAACACCTTCAAAGGGATACTACTCTATCACCCTCCAGGCCCTAGATGTCACTTCTTAGAGTTATTAGGGACTCTACTTGAAGAAGGACTATGCTCAGACTCCTTTACGGTACTAGGGGACTTCAAAGTTTATCTTGAGACACCTTCATACTGGAGCAAATGATGGAGGCCGGTGAACTTAAGCAGCTGGTTGAAGGCCCAACACATCTCAAAGGGCATACATTAGATGGGATTTATTCCAATAATCCAAATCTGACCCACACTGCAGTACTCCCATTGGCATGGTCCGATCACAGGGCCCTTTTATTTTAACTGAAAGAGACATAGGGCCTTCAACCCAGATCCGAACCCATAAGGAAGATTGTAAAGAGAGTCAGGAAAGATGTAGATTGTTTAGAAGTAGAAGGGGCACTGAAGAGAACCTTGCACCCTATGCCTTCTGGGGTGGACAAGGCTACATCAGCCTATACAGATCAGATAGACGTAGCATGTAATAAACTAGTTCCTAAACAGGCCCAACTCTCAGCCCCCTGGTACTCAGATGATTTAAAAAAACAGAAACAGGACTGTAAAAGATTAGAACGGGCATGGGGGAAAGGGTATACAAGTAAGGACAAAGAAATTTAGAAGCACAGACTCAGAATCTATAAGGAATTACTGTTGGAAACAAAAAAAAGTTATTTACAGAATAATATTTCTCAAGCTAATTCCAATCCTAAAGAACTCTTTAAAACCATAACACAACTGACCACACAAACAGCCCTTAGGATCTTGAGTAGTACTGAACTGTTTGAAACATTGGCTAATTTTTTCCAACAAAAGGTAGAATTTATTTTTTCCACATTCACTCTGGCCCAAAAAGGTGGAAGAGTTAAGCCACCTACAATAGAATGTAATAGACTCAACCCTACATTGGTTCTAGATAGATTCTCATTATTAGAACCATCAGACTCAATCAAACTTTCGAGTTCTATTCGATCAGGATCTCCCATGGACCCATGTCCGGCGTTTGAGCTGAAATTAATCCCTGAAGTTATAGGGACAGCTGTTACCCCTCTGCTTAACACTGTATTTATTCACTATTGGCATATTTCCCAGGGACAGGAAGAAGGCCTCTATCCTCCCCTTATTGAAAAAACTGACTTTGGATCCTAAGGACCCAAGTAGGTATAGGCCAATTTCGCGGCTTCCGCTCCCTGCAAAAATTGCTGAAAAAGCTTTGAATACCTAGCTCAGTGTATTTCTCCAAAAAAATAATCTACTCGACCTGTCTCAATACAGGTTCAAGCAGAACATAGCACGGAGCTGGCTTACATTAAATCTACAGAGGAAGTGAGGGAGGCCCTAGACTGTGGAGGCAAGGCAATACTGATTATGTTAGACTTGTCAGCGGCTTTCGACACGGTCCATCATGAAGTTCCGATGGACCGGCTGTCTGAAGCCGGGGTACATGGTGCTGCTTGGAACCTACTGCAGTCCTTTCTATCTGAAAGAACACAAACAGTCAATATGGATAACAACAAGTCATAGCCATTTTCCCTTCCTTGTGGGGTGCCCCAGGGCTCATCGTTAAGCCCAACACTTTTCAATCTGTATGTGATAAGTCAAATGCAAAAAGAACAATTGATGGACAGGATGCAGAACAATGTCATACATTCACCCCAGTATAGAGAACCGGTCCCAGAAAGTTTGTTTCTGGTCCAGTGGGGACCTGGCTTGACAGTTCGGTCTGGACTATTCCCATGAAGCACAGGGTCACGACTGATTTACATATGGCTGGGTCCAAACTGGGGTGGCGTAGTGGGCAAAAGAACAATGGATTCAATCCTGATCTCTTGACTGGGGGAGAATGTCTGAATCATTCAGCATTCTGTCCATCATATGTTGCAGATACACTTTTCGCCTTAAGTGGGATGGGTATGCCCAAACTTGGGCCCCTTGCTCGCTGTGGCACTGGATTCAAGCTAGCCTAGCTGATGATGGGTGACATACCCTGGAACTGGTCCCAGGGTACTTGTTTACAGTCCAGTGAGGACCTGGCTTGGCAGTTCGGTCTGGACTTTTCCCATGAGACACAGTGTCAAGACTGATTGGCATATGGCTGGGTCCAAACTGGGTGGCGTAGTGGGCAAAAGAACAATGGATTTAACCCAGATCTCTTGACTGGGGGAGAATGTCTGAATCACTCAGCATTCTGTCCATCATTTGTTGCAGATACACTTTTCGCCCTAGTTGGGATGGGTATGCCCAGACGTGGGCCCCTTGCTCACTGTGACACTGGATTCAAGCTAGCCTGGCTGATGAAGTGTGACATACCCTGAAACTGGTCCCAAGATGGATGTTTCAGTGAGGACCTGGCCTGGCAGTTCGGTCTGGACTGTTCCCATGAGGCACAGGGTTAATACTGATTTGCATATGGCTGGGTCCAAACTGGGATGGCTTAGTGGGAAAAAGAACAATGGATTTAACTCAGATCTCTTGACTGGGGGAGAATGTCTGAATCATTCAGCATTCCGTCCAGCATTTTTTGCAGATACGTGATAACTCTGGCAGGCCTGGTAAGATCCTTTGGCTTCCAACTCACCTCCTATGCGGATGACACTCTTATAGTGTTATCACTTAGAGATGGGGACAAAAAGGAAATGGGGCGCATTTTCACGGCTGTATGAAAGCTATCTCAGGGTGGAGGTCGACCAATTGCTTGAAACTAACTTCAAGCAAAACATAGGTCATTATATTTGGGAACAACCCACACTAATGGACACCTGATTGGTGGCCAGAAGATTTGGGTATCTGCCCTGCTCCCGCCCGGAAAGCAAAAAACCTGGGGGTGTTAGTGGATAACATACTTACGTTTAGTGACCACATAAGCACGGTGATATCAGCTTGTTTTCTGATACTCAGAATCATAAGAAAATTAAAGCTTTATCTTCCTGAACGAAGTCTTAGAACAGTTGTCATGGCACTTGTTATGGCACGGCTGGGTTACCTCAACAGCCTCTATCTGAATGCCCCAAAACAGCACATTAACAGGCTTCAGATCGTGCAGAACGCGGCAGCAAGGTTGTTGTCAGGGACACCAAAATGTGTCCCTGTCAAAAAAGAACTAGTACAACTAAACTGGCTCCCTGTGAAACAAAGGGTAAGCTTTAGGGCCCTCTGTATGGTCTTTAAGGCCCTCGATGGAATAGGCCCCAACCATTTGCGGCAAACATTTAAATGGTATGTTCCTGGAAGAACTCTTCAGTCCACCGAAGCAAAACAAGTCCTACTCCTTACATTTAAAAAAGCTAGTTAGGGAGGTAGGAGTTTTATCATCTGCGCATATAAGGCCAGGAATAATTTGCCGTTCTATTTGAGGAATTCAACAGATCTCCTCTGTTTTCGAATGGGGTTGAAAACATGGCTGTTTACCCAATTACATCACTTCTGATACCAAGCAGGCAGTGCATAGTGCCAGGACACCTCAGGGTAACTGTTGCACTCTAGAAGTTTAAATAACATACACATTTGTTAACAAAAACAATGTTACCCATACCTGCAGCAGGTGAGACCAATGTGGAGGCCTCAGTCAACTGTGATTTATATTTTTTCAAAATTTCTAGTTATCTACATAGTGCTTTGTTTAATCACATGTATCACATGTACCAATGTCATGTATGCCAAATAGGGCCATACAAGACACTGGCACATCAGATGTTTGTGTGTCGGGCAACACTTTCTCCGTTGTAATATGATGAATACATATATCAGACTTCTTGGTAGTCTGTACTTGTATAAATGTTTGAAATACATGTGTCATTTATTGGAAATATTTACATACATCTAATGTTTGAATGTGTCTCAGATACACAGGAGTTAATGTGTGTGTATCATCCCTTGACTGTGCCTAATGTTTGCATAAACATTTAAGTGTATGCTGCATTACTTCCTCTTTGAGGGCTCAGAAGACTTCATGGAAACATATTTAATAACTTGATATACTCCAATGTCTGAGTTGAAAAAACGTAAGCTTGTTAAAGTGTTAGTATTGTGTGTAGCACATACGGGACATGTACACTTGACCACAACAGGTGTTGCTTTGATCTGTCATTACATTGTTTTTACACAGTGATAACTTAACACTTGAGTTTTACTGGTCCTGTTACAAGAGTTAGTACAAACTGTTCAGACTGACAGGCTAGTGGCATATTTTTACTTAGCTCATTTTGTGAAGATGCAGTATTTCAAAATGTCTGTTTTTTTGCCTGCAGAGTTTTAAAGCACTGATGTTCAATACATAGGTGCCCATCTTGGTGACTGTGGATGGAAATATGATCATCATGTAAACTCAATTGACTTGTCCCTCCCAAATACTGTGTAACTTCCGGAATCCCTTGCAGGAGATGGTCCAGTTTGGTAAGGTCAAATAACCAAACAGAGACTGTTTGAAAGCGACGCACTGTGCACAGGCCCCCGTGGGGTGCTACGTAAACCACACTTAAATGTGACACCACATTTCAATTCAATCTTTATTTCGTTGCATTGCAACATAAAAGATAACAATAAAATACAATTCATTATAAAAAAAAAAACAACAATATAACATCCATTATAGGGGCACTCTTCTACCTTTCATCAAATTTCAGCATATTAGCTAGTATTTCATTATAAAAGCACATGATCTATACTTCAGTTTGGCGCAGTATCAATAAATATTTAAAATGTTTTAAAAAGTGTAAAAAAGTTAAAAAAACATTAAACATTTCAATATTTGAACAGTAAATCAAAATGTAAACAACCATTGCTAAAATATTGTCCATGCCCCTTCGTGTTGGGGTCATAAATCAAAACAATTCAATTGAAGCACTTAGTAGCTTTAATGCCAGTTTTTTCTTTGTGTTCTGTCTTAAAGCCAGCCTTAAAAACAGACAGGAACTACTAGACAAAACTGTCAAGTCGTCACTCCAGAGGGAGGTGTTTGTCATTAAATACTCCACAATGTGCAGGCCCATCAAGAAAAGCATCCTAAACAGATGGGAGGTGATTGAACAAGAGACAGACTTTAAGACGGTCTTTGCGGGCAAACCACTGTTTGCCCACACCAGATCAAAAAACATAAAAGAAATTTTGAAACAGACACAGGTCAGAACAGGAAACGTCAGACACAGAGGCATGGTGAAATGCCACAATTGCGGCCACTGCGGCAATGTCATGGTGGGGGACAGTTTCCAACACCCACATACAGGGAGACATATACAGCTAAGGCACACATCAGACTGTATTTTAGCAATGGTTGTTTACATTTTGATTTACTGTTCAAATATTGAAATGTGGTGTCACATTTAAGTGTGGTTTACGTAGCACCCCACGGGGGCCTGTGCACAGTGCGTCACTTTCAAACAGTCTCTGTTTGGTTATTTGATTTTTCACACTGACGTGAGCCGGTCAGTCTAAGCGGCAGCACCGAAGAAAAATTGTTTATTTAAAAAAAAAAAATTGGTTGTAAATAGGTGTGCAGAGTGTCTATCTTGTTATAGTATTCTTTACCCCAGTTTGGTAAGGACCATGACCCCCAGGAGCATTACTGATCTGACAAGATGCCAAATAGTTTGTTAGTGGACATGTATTTATTGGTTATCTTAATATATCTAACAGATGTTTCACATGACATCAGGTATTTGGGGAGCATAGTTTACTGGAAGACAGACAAGTGCCATTCACTCATATGTGTGAAAATAACAAAAACCAAGTCAAAATGAGGCTAATGTTTGTTCTGTGACATGTTGTGATGTAACTCATGTGTCAAGTCTATGCAGATGATTGATGAGAATCACTTTCTCATCCTTGTTACCAGCTTCATCAACTGCTACAGAAGAAGGAGACAGTTTCACGGAAGAAAGGGGAAGTGGAGAGCCAGACTGGGTCCACTGCGGAGGTGGAGGAGCAGGAGGGACCCAGTGGCACAGAGGGTGAGGGGAGCCACACTGAAGGCTGGGCAGAGACATCAACATCTGCGAAAGACAACAAAAGCTCCAGTCATGACTCCCTTACAGTGGTGGCTGCTCCCACATCAGTGGACACTAGTTCAGAGTCTGCCACCACCACCACCTGCACCCTCACAGCCGCTCCCATTCCCAAGGTCAGTGGAGCCTCCCATGTTAGGGAGCATATCTCCTTCGTGTCAGGCACCGCACCCCTTGCATCTGTCCCCCCTGCTGCCCTGAGTGTGGATGCAGTGGATTTACTGAAACAGTCACATGTGGGACAGACATCCATGCTGAGTGTCCTCCATGTACACACAAGTCTTTTGACACAATTGGTGTCATTCATGGAGGGCATCTCATCAAACATATCTGCCCTACAGCGATCCAATCAGACCATGGCCTCTTCACTGACGGCAGCAGTGTCCCTCCTTCAGCAGTCTCTCACCCCTCCCACCCCTGCCCCAGTCACAGTTACCATTACCCTACCTGACCAATAATACTCGCACAGGCACATGCACACACAGCAACAGACATAAGCAGCACACTACCGCCCAAAACAAGGTCAAAAAAACAAATCACGCACACTCCTGGGACTGACATCACACACACAGGGGAGAGGGAAAAAAAACTCACACACCCATCCACAGGCACTCCACATTCTGCAGCTACCTCTACCTCCAAAACACCCACCCTTCACTCTCAGGCAAAACCTTCTTCACAGGTTCTCTTCCTCTCATATCTTGGCCTCTTCCCCAAATATTTATCTGACAACACTCCTAAGGGGAAGAGGAAATACCCCAGGACAGAGAGCATATCCACCCCTGCAGGTACCCCCACCCCTAAGAGTATTCACACAGAGCCCCCCCTCCCATACTTCACCCAGGACCAAAGAATCTACTTCCCCAACACCATCCAAAACTTACACCACAAAATCAACTTCCACAAGGTCCAAGCCAACCCCTCCTTAGGTTCAGACAGACCCACACACTATTACACCATTACACCATCCCCAATATAATCAGATTTTCCCCCCTACCACAGTCAATTCCCCTCCCAGGACACCACACGTTCTGTCCACTGCAGTACACCCACCACCCCTCAATCCGACCAGTCCACTGCAGTACACCCACCACCCCTTCAATCTGACCAGTCCACTGCAGTACACCCACCACCCCCTCAATCATACATGTCCACTGCAGAGGAAACAAACACTAGAGTAGGCACCATCCCTCTCACAACCCACACTGGGACACCCTAGTCCTGTCCCTGTGGTGCCTGGCAAAGAACATATAGATGCCCCTCCAAGGTGAAATGTTGCAGATTTGTTTCAGTGCAGGCATGCACGTAGGTGATTCTTATTTGCATCCCCTCAAGGACTCTAAAATATTAGACTGGCCTTTTCCCTTATTGCTCTATTTGGAAATTTTTCATTATGAGAATGTGGAATAAAGCACTTATTTATTTTGAAGTATTTATTTGGTTATAACATGCTTTGTTAATAAGTGAACTATCATTGATGGGCTAATGTTATATTGGGTGTACAAATATATGGTGATGTAATGGACTGCATGTGCTCCATGGCATATGTTTCCTATCACAGTCTGTATCTGAGTCCTCATTGAATAGATTAGCAGGTTGTCATGAGTCACAACATTTGTGAGCATGACATTAACTTGCTCATATGAAAATCAATAAGAATGAATTCACTTTTGGACATAGGTCAGCAGACATTTAAAGAGATTGTACAATTCTTTCGAAGTGCAAACATCCAGGATGGCCATGCAGAATAGCGCTGTAATGAGCTACAAGTCGTGTGTCTCACATTAGAAATTGTGTATACCTGACCTTTTACTAAGTGCAGATGAGTTCAGACACACACATGTACACATGCGGATGTAAACTAAGTCTGCAGTGACTTGTAAGTGTTGTAGCCATATCTGAGTGTCATCATGACATGGTAGACCCCTGCCAAGGACTAGCTTTAAAAAGATGAACTTCCACTGCAGGGAATTCAACTCATGGCAGTGTGTTAATCAGTGACATATCCTGTAATTATGATGTGTGTGAGGTGAGCAGTAATCTCTGTCTTCCAAACAACGTTCACACCAAGACTATAGTCTGTGCATATTTCTCTGTTCCAGTAGCTTTCTGTGTGCTGACTAGTCCAGTGCTTTCTCAAACTGTTTAACTTTGAGTGGCCAAGATGTGGGTGCAGCATTAGAATAGAGTTATTCTGAAGACACCCCGATTTGGGCTGAGACAAGGGCCTGCAGTATGATGAAACCCCCAGGTGACACATTCTAAATTTTCACAAGTAAAATTTCTGATTGCATCATCATCATGTTTTAAATCTGTGATATCTTTTTCCAAATGTGGCACTTGTATGTGTCAATGACTGCTCCCAATCAGCATATTCTACAATTACAAATAGCATGCATGGCACGTGACACAGTGAGCAAGGGTTAGTGTGATAATATAAGTATGGCACAAATCCTGACTTAGCATCACAGAGGGTCAGCATACATGCTTAACATGTCATTTGCACTTTGCGGCGGGTGCAGCTTTCAGCAGCACTCACCACAATGTTAGCATAAAGCTCTTGCCTCCCCAAGCTGCTCGCTTGAAACTAGGGACCACTACAAATTTGGGCATGGCCAAGCATAAGGCTCGGCTTTGGGTTTACCATTTGAAACTGTGTTTTAGGAAAACTTGGCCAAGACCATGAAGAGCTTGTAGGCAATACAGAGTGCTTTGCAGTTCATTCTTTTTTCTTATGGGAAGCCAATGTTTTTTTTATAGATTTGGCTGCCGAATGGTGTTAAAGAATCTTAAAAAGGAGTCTTACTGCTGCATTTTGCAGTGTTTGCAATTTATGCAGTATGTATTGGTGTGCAGTGAGAAGTAAGCCATTGCAGTAGTCTAGCTTTGCTTTAACTAGAGATGTGACAAGTGTTTTTATAGGTGCAATGGAATATAGGTTAGAATCTTTTTTAGAGTTCTCAGAGTGAAAAAGGCAGAGGAGGTCACTGCATTAACATGGTCTGTATAGGTAAGGTTGCCATCCATCAGAACTCCCAGGTTACGAATCTTCCTAACAGATGTCGGTAGGGAGCCTTTTTCCTGCACCCAGCAGGTCAGGGTCCAAAAGGAGGTTTGTGCTCCAAACAATAAGACTTCAGTCTTTCCTAAATTAAGCTTTAGGCAATTCTTGTACATCCAAGAGTTAACTACCTGAATACAGTCACAGAACCTTTGTCATCATTGGCCAGGGAGAGGAGAATTTGAGTGCCATCTTGGTAGGAGGTTTGGGATAAACTAGGGTTACGAAATATTAAACAATGTCGGGCTGAGCGAGGATCCCTCTGGGACACCACACGAAAGAGAAAAATGATGTGAAGTAAAATGTCCAATAGGACCGATTGCTCATGACCCAGGAGGAAGGATTTCAGTAACACCCCGGTGGAACCAGTGATCCCAATTTTTTCTAGCCGATCCAGCATCAGCCCGTGATTAATGATATCAAAGGCTGCTGAGAGATCTAGCAGGATAAGGGCTGCCCCTATCCCATGGTCTACCGCCATCCTAATCTCTTCAGTAGCCTTGATCAATGTTGTCTCTGTGCTGTGGCCACTACAGAAGCCACATTGAGTGGAGTCTAGAAGATTGCAGCATTGAATGTGATCAACAAGTTGGATGTTCATGATTGTTTTGCTGCCTTAGCTGGCAGAGGTAGGCAGGAGATAGGGCAGTAGCTGTTTGGATCTTTGGGGTCCAGTGTTGATTTCTTTAGGAGCGGGAGCACCAAGGCTTTCTTCCATAAGAATGGAAATGTGCCAGACTTGAACATAAGATGATAGATGGCCATGAGTGTTTAAGCAATGATCTCTGCCGATAACTTGGCCACCCTCCTGGGGGCAAGTCTCCTGAGGGGAGCCTGAGGTGGTGGAACTGAGTATTTTGATAACATCCTCCAAAGGAGGAGGAGTGAACTCACTGAACGTTTTCAGCTCTGGAGGTGGTAACAGTGAGGAGGAAGCACAGGAAGTGAGAGGAGATGCAGCAGAGAACCTATTGTACACCGCTTCTACTTTTTGAAGAAAAAACGTTGCCCTGTGTGTTACAAAAGGATTGACTGGCGTTGATAGATGTTTTAGATGTGTCCGTGGTTAACTTGATGACCATATTGAAGAGTTGTTTCATTGAATTTTTGGTTGGTTTCTTCTATCTAGTAAAGTATGAGGCTTTTCCTTAACAGTAAGAGCTTTGTAATTTGCTAAACATAGCTTGTATTTAGCCTTTTCTACTTCATTATAAGCAGTGCTCTATATAGTCTCCTGTCTCCTGCAGTTTTGTTTGTGGGCCCTGAGCTCAGCACTGAACCACGGGGCTGAAATGTTAGAGTGTTTAAATGTAACCATTGTTGCTGGTGCCCGAGAGCTGGCAGCAGTGTCTAGCCACTGAGTTTATTGAGAGATGGCAAAGTCTACATTGTCCGAGAGAACCGTAGCAACTTCATTCAAAGTTTAGAGAGGAGATCTGGTTGAATGTTGTGCAAGGCCCAGGAGGAGGAACTGGTTGGTCGGACTTTGGTACAGAGACTGGGCTAGTTACTACAAATGTCAAAGAGGACGACATTGTGTTCTGACTAGACTAATGCAAGAGTTTTAAAGTTGCCTAAGGCAGAGTTATTGGTAAAGATTCCATCAAATGTGTGTCCTGGTTGGTGTGTGGAACCTACTACCAGTTCAGAGAAACCAAGGTCTGACAGTGTCTGCAGAAGATTTGCTGTATCTGTGTCAAAGTGGGCCTCTAAGTGAAAGTTGAAATCGCCTAGCACCATGTACTCGGTAGATAAAATGCGTCCCTCTAAGAGACTGCTCATTTTCTGGGAGAAAGCTTGCCTGGGGCCCGGTGCTGTATAAATTACCATGACTTTGAAGGACTGATTTCTTTGGACCTCAATGCTGAAGGAGACTGCTTCACATTGCGGTGAGGGGGCACTGCTGCAGCAGACTACTAGGTCTGCTCTATGAACTATCGCTATGCCGCCCCCAAGTTTCAGCTGCATATCTAATCTGTAACTTGCAAGTCCCTCAGGTAAGGCTGCCAGCACATCAGGATTGCAAGCAGGGTCGGCCCAGGGAAGGGGTGTGGGTGTCCATGAACAGCAGGAATTCGAGCTGTGTTTTAGCAATGATCTGGCATTAATTAAAACACAGAGCATTATCTCTTTGGACGTTTTAGCTTAAAATTGGAGGCTGCAAGGGTTTAGACGTATATCAGAATCCATGCAAGGCATTATCAGGGGGTGGGACACCGTCAGAAGTGTAGTAGTGTGGAGTAGTGAAGTGAAATGTGAAGTGTAACTATAGTTGATGTTTAGAGAAATGATTTCCCAAGGGTTCCACCTGGGTTCACCTGGACCCCAGCACAGCTATCTGTGATCATGCCTCGAAAAATGTTGAGAGACAGAGTGGAGGAGGAGGGAAACGTGGTTCACCTATCTCTGCAATTACTGTAATATGAACGTATGTTACTGCACAAGGAATAGAGTGGTAAGATTCATTAGGCATGCCGGCACTATAGTACAAAGAATGTATTACTGCACAGAAGATGCATGGGTGAGGCTCCTTAGCATATTGAATGCAACCATGGAATGCAACACCATCCACCTCTGCAGACAATAGGTGGTAATGTATGGTTTATATTGAGAATGAATCACTCTTTACTCACCTCATCTACCTTATGTCACTGCTTGCTTAGTATTGACATAGTACTTCTGGGGAGTAACCGTGGTTTTCATTCTTAAAAGTGCAACCTAAATGTTTGACCATATGGATTTGCCTCATAAGCTGATTTCTGTTTCAACACTTCCTTTAGTTTTACTTGCAATTATTCTCTCCTTTCCCTCTAACCTCATCAGGTTTAAGTAGTATTTTCCCCCCTATTACAGGTGCAAGATATAATTATTATATTTTATCTGTTTCAATGTATTGGGCTGGGAATTCCATAATTGGTGCTCATATGTAATTAAATGTTATTAACCCTATCACTTTTCTTCCAATCCTAAGGAAGTCTTATGATGTGTGCCACACTACCACAAAAGTTCTGTCATTTCATTTACTGTAGGGTAGTGTATGTTGCAGTTGAAGCTAATCAAAATATTATCTTGGGTATTGAATGTGATGTATAGAGCTTTCAAACTCCTCCTTGTAACTTTGTACTTCAGTAAGGAAAGAACCATCATATTATTATTATTGAATTGTCTATAAGAGTGCATTCCATCTACAACATCCCTCTTCAAAGGAATTTAAAAAGCAACTAGTTTCCTTTACTTATGTCCTAAAGCCAGATATTGGATCTAAAGCAATTGTTTCATTTTGTACATACAGTGTTACTATCTTCCTGTTTATATTGTTTCAAAGACACTGTTCTTCATCACTGTTTCAAGGATTTTGTAATTCATCAGACAGAGTGTTTTTAAACAAAAGGTATATGACAAAATGGTAACACAAAATTAAAATAGGAAATTTCATAGGCACAACAACAAAGAAGTATAATAATTATGTAGAATGTACTGTAATAAAGGAGGACATTTTCTAAGGTCCATTTTGGGGTCTTGGACGTACTTTGGGGCCGATTATGATCGCGGACGGACTTGAGTCCGTCCGCGATCACCGAGGATGAGGAAACGTCCGCATGGACTGCGGCGGTCCCTCCTGTGCAATTAGGATGTGACCGCCACCCTGGCGGTCACATCCTCTATTTTTAACATTGCGGCGGGTGTGGCTTCAAGCTGCACCCACAGCAATGTTAAAAATGCACGCATTGCATTTGTATGTAGAAAGTGGCAGGCACCGCTCGGTGCCTGCCACTTTCTGCATACAAATGCAGCCCCCAAGTGCACCCCCCAACCCCCCTTCACCTAGGGGGCCCACATCGGGCCCCCGCAGTGAAGATCCGTATGCTTTTCCACGGCGCAAAAAAGCATACCTTGGCAGCGATCCTAATATGGCTGGCGGTGTCTGGAAGACACCGCCACCATATTAGGGCTTTTCCGCCGCGGTTGTAAGCCGACCGCGGCGGAAAAGCTGCGGACTGAAACCAAGACCCACTAGCCGTACTAATGTGGCGGTGGGTTTTTGGTGGGTCCGCTGCGGTTTTTCATAATAAGCCCCATAGTCTGTGGGGCCCACAGCTGATGTACTATCAGTACTATATACTGATAGTACTATATATAGCAAACTAGCTAACGCATCATTGTGTACTGTTTGTTTTACTACATCTGATATTTGCCATCTCAAATGGACTTATCACATTAATGTTTTGGTTTTTCCTTGCAGGCTGTGGTGTACTGGCTGTGCTCATAGTTGCTCTGTTTCTGGATCAGATTAATCTCACAGAAGGTCATGAAAAGGATGACAAAAAGCTGACCATGCGCATGTCTTTAATGGCTACCTTCCGCCAACTGAAAGATAAACGGCAATGCCTCCTGATTCCTTTGACAATGTTCAGCGGTTTCCAGAAAGGATTTCTTGCTAGTGATTACACAAAGGTACGCATTAGTATGGGAAAGTGTTTCTCAAGCTTTCTCTTGAAAAATGTGTTCATTAATTGTTATTTGCTTTGTTATAGTTATTTATTGTTTCCAATGCATGCACCAAGATTCATAAAACAAAGAAATCACTTGTTAGGTTTTGCAGACACAGCTTTATCTGTTTGCCAGAGCACAGGCAATTAAAACACATCATATAGAAAGAAGGGCAATGGGTCTATCCCATTACGTTGTTTGTGAAAATGTAATTCACATTTTGAAGGAGCTATGAATCAGGTAATCAATCAAGCATTTGTAGAGCGCACTACATACCCGTAAGGGTCTCAAGGCACTGGGGGACGGAGCCGCTACTGATCGAACAGCCAGGTCATGAGCATCCTCCTGAAGGTCAGCAGGACTTGGGTCTGTCATAGGCTCAGTGGGAGGGTATTCCAGGTCTTGGCGGCAAGATGGGAGAAGGATCTCCTGCCGGTGGTTGTTCTTTGGAATACGCGGGCGGTGGCGAGTGCGAGGTCGGCGGAGCGGAGCTGGCAGTTGGGGATGTAGAAGGAAAGTCGTTTGTTGAGGTAGGCTGGGCCGGTCTTGTGGAGTGCCTTGTGTGCGTGGATGAGGAGCTTGAAGGATATCCTCTTGTTGACGGGCAGCCAGTGCAGGTTTCTCAGTTGTGGGGTGATGTGGTTGTGGCGTGGTACGTCGAGGAACAGTCGTGCCGAGGCGTTTTTGATGCGATGCAGTCGTTCGATGAGCTTGGTCGGGGCTCCCGCATAGAGGGCCTTTCTGTAGTCGAGTCTGCTGCTGACAAGGGCATGGGTGACTGTTCTTCTTGTATCTGTCGGGATCCACCTGTAGATCTTGTGGAGCATGCGGAGGGTGTTGAAGCAGGAGGAGGAGACGGCGTTGACTTGCTTGGTAATGGAGAGCATTGAGTCGAGGATGATACCCAGGATGCGAGTGTGGTCGGTGGGTGTTGGGGCTGCCCCCAGTGCCGTCCGCCAGCAGGAGTCGTCCCAGGCTGAGGGGTTGGAGCTGAGGATGAGGACCTCCGTTTTGACCGTGTTCAGCTTCAGTCGGCTGGTCTTCATCCATTTGGCAACAGCCTTCATTCCTTCATGGAGGTTGGCTTTGGCGGTATTGGGGTCCTTGGTGAGGGAGAGGATCAGTTGAGTGTCGTCGGCATAAGAGATTATGTTGAGGTGGTGTTGTCAGGCGACGTGTGCGAGCGGGGCCATGTAGATGTTGAACAGCGTCGGGTGATCTCGGAGGCTTTGGATTGGAAATGGGGGAGGTGGACGCTCTGAGTCCTGCCGGAGTGGAAGGAGGTGGTCCATTCCATTGCTTTGTCTTGGATCCCTACGGCATGGAGGTGTGTGCGTAGTGTGCTGTGGCAGACGGTGTCGAAGGCGGCGGAGAGGTCCAGGAGGATGAGGGCTGTGATCTCACCGTTGTCAAGCAGTGTCCTGATGTCGTCGGTGGCGGCGATGAGGGCGGTCTCGGTGCTGTGGTTGCTGTGGAACCCTGACTAGGAAGGGTCCAGGATTCTGTTTTCTTCAAGGTATCCGGTTAGCAGTCTGATGACGATCTTCTCGATGAACTTAGCCGGGAACAGGAGCAGTGAAATGAGCCGGAAGTTTTTGATGTGTCTGAGGTCTGCCTTGGGTTTTTTGAGTAGGGAGTTTATTTTGGCGTGTTTCCAGGTCTCTGGGAAGGTTGCAGTCTAGAGGGAGTGATTGATGATGTTGCGTAGGTGGGGTGCGATGAAGCTGCTGTCTTTGTTGAAGATGTGGAGCGGGAATGGGTCTGACGGGGAGCCGAAGTGGATTGTGCTCATGGTCTTGACGGTGTCATCGATGCTCAGGCTGGTCCAGGCTAGCAAGGGGTCGTGGTCGATGGTGTGCTTGGAGTCTGTTGTGTTGCAGTCTGTTGGGGCTGTCTGGGTGTTGAAACTGTCGTGGATGTCTGCTATCTTGCGATGGAAGAAAAATGCAAGGGAGTCGCACAGGGCTTGCGACGGCGGGATGTCGGTGGTGTTGGAGCTGGGGTTGGAGAGTTCCTTCACTATGTTGAAGAGCTCCATGCTGTTGTGCACATTGCTGTTGAGGCGGTCTTTGAAGGAGGGTGTTAGACCTGGCACCATTGGCGTGGGTCTCCCTTCCATTTTTGCTGTTGCCTCATGTGTTGTTCTGGTGTTAGATGCTTTGGGCTGTCCAGTGCCACAGTGTGAGTGCTCCCTACTGTAAATTGATGTATTGATTAGTGGTTCCATGATTAGATATTTGGTTTACTTGTCAGTCCTTAGTACAGTGCACTGAGTGTGCCCAGGGCGAGTAAATCAAAATGCTGCTAGTGGGCTTCCAGCACTGGTTGTTTCACCCACAGAACGTGTCTAAGGTCTGCCATTGCAGAGCCTGCGTGCAGTCTGGTACTGTCATGCTGACTGGGCAAGTGCACCCACTTGCCAGTCCCTACACCTTCCCTTTTCTTCATATTAGTCACCCCTATGGTAGGCCCAGGGGCAGGGTGCATTGTAAGTATAAGGTAGGACAAGCCCTGATGTGTGGGGCATGTCCTAATAGTGAATTACAGCCTTTTTCATTTTTCACTATTGCAAGGCTACCTGTTCTCCATAGGCTAGAATGGGCTGCTGGATTGTTACATGTTTATAGTACTAGCAGACTCAGAGAACATGGTAGAAATTGGAGTTTAGTATGCCTAGACTAAAAATGATAAAATACATCTTTTAGTAACGTTTATTTTAATATTATGTGTTTGCAAATACCACTTTTAGAAAGTAGGTATTTGCTTGCCTAACCATTTGAGCCCGCCTCTGCAAGGTTGTGTATTCCTTGTCTGGGTTTGTGTGTGACAGGACTGGGGAATTCCAGGAGACAGGCTGGGGCAGCCTGGTGGTGAATAAGGAGATATGAAACCATATGGGAGGGAGGAGTTGCGCCTGGGACCTGAATAGGACTTTGCCCGCCCCCCCACAGTGCTGGCTCCACCCCCTGTGGTGCGTCTGATGTCTCTACCCTGCACACTGAAAGAAGAGATGGACGACTGTCAACAAAGTGCTCCTGGATTGTACTTGCCTTCCACAATGCTGGCTCCACCTCCTGTGGGGCGTCTGATGTACCTGCCCCTACTGTGAAAGGGAAGGAGAAGTCTGGTAAACAGAGTGCTTCAGAACTGGCTTGAACTGGGCATAGGCCCCTCTCCCCTCAGAGAACAAAGGATTTTGGGGCATAAGTATTGGGACCCTGATCCCAAGAATTTAGATCACTCCTGAAACTGACAAGAAGAGACCTCTGCTGAGGTGAAGGGACCTGAAGAAACTGAGGAGAGACTATTCCCAAGCTGAAGTGCTGCTTGGGGTATTGGCCTGCAGTGGTTGCCTGGCTGCCTAGAGAGGAGAAAGGACTTTGTGGATTTTACCTTTGCTTTCAACTTGTGCTAAAAAGATCTCCAAGGGCTTGGAAGAGAGCTTGCCCCCTGACCGAAGTCCCAGGACAAGTGGACTTCACCAGCCTTTTTGAATTGCTGCTGTTCCAGTGGCTACAGAGGCAGGGAGCTGTGACCGACTCTCACGACCGGCCCAGTGTCCTGTTGGCACTGCACTGAGCAACGTCCGCCTCGAACAACGCAAGTCTGCGCTCACCGACTCCGTCCCGACACCGTCAACGAGCTGTAGCCTGCACCGCGACTGAAAGGACACCGCAATGTGCAACGCCTCTCTACACCAACTCGAACAGGTCTGACCAGCGCGTCACTGCTGCTGACTTCGAGTCCTGTGACCGCACAGGAGTTGGGCACCGCCTCGCATACTTCGCGACACGACTTGCACCGCTGTCCGGACTGACCGACGCCAGTTTCGGGTAGCGTCCTTGTGGGCTGTGTGGCTGTCCGGATTCTGTTTGCTGTGCCATTTCTTCTCTAGTTTCCTGCAGGCTCGCTTGGAGGCTAGGAGTTCTGGAGTGAACCAGCTGTCCCTCTTGCTGGTGTCTCTGTGGGGTGGTTTCTTCAGCGGGGCGAGGGTGTTGGCGCAGTCGTTGATCCAGCATCTGAGGTTGTGGGCAGCGTCATTGGTTTTGGAGGGTTCGGTGGGTGGGCTGAGAGTGAGTGTAGAGTGTAGTTGGTCTTCAGTGATTTTTCTCCAGCAGGGGCGAGTGATCTGTTGGGAGCGGTGGTGTGTGATGGGTTTCTGGAAGGAGAAGTGGATGCAGCAGTGGTCAGTCCAGAAGAGTTCGGTGGTGTGGCTGAAGGCGACGTGGGGCTTGCGGAGAAGATGGGGTCCAGCGTGTGGCCTGTGGAGTGGGTAGGCATTTTGCCGAGTTGCCTCAGTCCGAGATTGGCGAGGTTATCGATTAGGGTTGTCGAGTTGTTGTTGTTGTTGTTCTCCAGGTGAAAGTTCAGATCTCCGAGGAAGAGGTGGTCGGTGGAGGTCAGGGTGTGCGTGCTGATGAAGTCGGCGATGGAGTCGCTGAACTGGGGTCTGGGTCCAGGGGGGGTCTGTAGATGAGGGTGCCTCTGAGGGTGGAGTTGGGGTATGTGTGGATCTGTAAATGCATGTGTTCAGCGGTTCTGAGCATGTCGTCGGTGCTAGTCGAGACCCTGATGCTGTTCTTGTGAACGATGGCGATTCCTCCTCCGACTCCGTTGATGAGGTCTCTGCGGGTCCTCTTGTAGCCATCTGGGATGGGTATGGCTATGTCGGTGCGGAGGAGTCATTCATTCAGGTCTCTGTCAGGAAGGTGATGTCCGGGGAAAATGTGTCGAGCAGGGTCAAGAGCTCGACAGTGTGTTTGCGTGCGGAGCGGATGTTCAGTAGGGTGCATCGGAGGTGTTGAGGTCCTTCTTGGCGGGTTGTTCGGTGGCTCTGAGGCTAGTGTAGCTGAAGTTCTGGCAGGTGAAGGGCCGTGTGTGCAATTTGGGGCAGCCTTGAAGCAGGTCTGGGTCCGTCCGGGGTTGAGAGCATGGAGTGTGCTGGCATCATAGTAGTGGTGCTCGTCATGGCGGGTGCGAGGACCAGGGGTTCTGGCGGTGGGCGCGGTCCAGGCGCAGATGGGCACAGACGGGCTTGCCTTAGACGCACCTTCGGAGCACCAGCAGCCGCACAGCGGCCGCCATATATGGGGATGTGGGAGGGAGGAGCAGCTGGGAGGTGGGAGGTGGGAGGCAAGGACAGCGAATGTGCAGTGAGGGGGCGGGTTCGTAGTGGATGCAGCGGCGGGGATGGGAGTGGTGAGGGCGCAATCAGGGGCAGCGAGGGGGAAACAGAACGCAAAAACAGGCACAATCAGGGAAACAGAAGGCAACAGAAGGAAACAGAAGGCGAAAAACGGGCAGAAATCAGGGGCAGCGAGGAGAAGACAGAAGGCAAAAACATGCACAAATCAGAGAACAGAAGGCAACAGAAGGACACAGAAGGCAAAAAAATGGGCACAAATCAGGGAACAGAAGGCAACAGAAGGACACAGAAGGCAAAAACGCAGCAGAAATCAGGGGCAGTGAGGGGGAAACAGAAGGCAACAGAAGGATACAGAAGGCAAAAAACGGGCAGAAATCAGGAGCATCTTTCCAATCTGACTTTAAATCATAGACAGGCACTGAGTCAGAGGTGCTTGATGGAATGTCCATTGTTGACATTATGTACAAATTGGACCCAGCTCTCTCATCTACTGGTTTCAATACTCTTGACTACATTATTTGATGTAGAGAACAAAGGAGGTGATTTGAGTAAAAAAGTAGCAGTTAAATGGTTGCAATCTTTTGCAGAAAATAAGGAAGTCAAGATCATTCTGGACAATGTTTCTTATCTCCTTAAAAAGGGGCACTTTTGGAGCACAACTATACCCATGGCTGCTACTATGATTTTTCAACATATATGTAAAACCTTGCATGATTTATTATTCTGTCAGAATGTAACATTTCACACCAACAATAATGATATACAGTTTGCCCTTAAACTCTTTAACAATAAGGGTGATGACAGAAAAGAGTGACAAGCTTTTAAACTTGGACCTGAAGGGATGGATTCCAGCTTTCTGTCCTTTGATGAGCATTAAGGTTCATTTTATCCAACAGATGGGTATTACTAATTATACTTATGTTTTATTACTATTGTCCTTGGGGTGTTTGTGTTTGACCCCTGTTGCTGTGGTATAGGAGTATGGGGACAAATGTGGGCAATGGATATCATTCTTAGTTTTGATAGATTTGTTATTTTATTTAATTCATTGGTTTATCTTTTTCACCTAAATTTGAATTCATATTTATTGGCCAGTAAGTATGATGACTGACTCAAACACCTCTCACTTGGAGCTGGACTCCAGTTCTGCTTTCCTTTAGTCATTGCTTCAAATTTCTTTCAACTCTCTTAATACATGGTTGGTTCTGTCTACCTGATCTTTCACTTTTGATGTGCAGGTACTTTACATATAACAAAGGAGAGAGTCAGGGAAATTACACAGACTATGTGAGGTGGCAACTCCTGGTCCCCGGGGTTAAATGTAACAACAATGGAGGAGTACCCCCTAGGAGAAAAAAAACAGAGAACGTTCTCTGCTTCTAGAGCTTAAAGCTCAGGTCTGCACAGTGTGCCCCAACCTGTTACCGGACAGTGCATGTCCTTAAAGAAGACCCCTCACTCACCAACCTAATTGGTGACATGCTTCATCATCGGGGTCCCACCCCATAGGCCGAGTGCCCACAGGGTGTGCTGCGACACCTGACTACAGTGGAGCTGGTTTCTTTTTCTTTTATATGTGCATAAAATTACAGTGACAAGTGGGTTAAAAAGGGGCCAAAACTACTCACATCAAGACTTTATTCTTGAGTGCTTGAACCCCTATAAAACCAGTGTGGCACCTGTGCCTAATTAAGTAGGCTTTGGTGCCTCAAAAAGTGTGATGCGTTAAAAATAGCGGAGTGTGCTATGTGAATATTACAAGAAAAACAAATAATGAGGTCTACATGTTTCAACCATTAAAATGATTCTAAGGTTTTCGTCAGGACCGTGAAGATTGAACTGGGTGGTCCGCACACGCTAAGGTGCGCCCTGCCCTCGTTCAATATAAAGACCGCAAAATTGCGATCTGGTGTAAAAGGGTGTCTCTTTTTCTCATTCAGGAGAAAAACCTGCAAGAAAAAAGAGGGGGAAAACAGGGTTGGGATAACGTACTAGGGAGGTTAAAACACTTAACATATATTGTGCTGGGTGTAGTCACCTAGATCACTACATGGAACACCCATGCTCATATATCGTACTAGTGGTCTGGTCCATCTAATCCGATCAAAATGTGCTCCAGTGCTAGTTACTGGAACGTGCTTAGGTGAATAAAACCCCAGCGCCGTGGTGAGGTGTCAGTCTGGCAAGACGACTGGGTTTGTTGGCAAGAGGAAAAAAGGGGGAGGGAGAGTGATCGCTATTGTGCTGCGTAGTGGAACGCTATGGAACATTAATCATAGAAATCCCGGGTGGGCGGCTAAACATTCGAACCGTAAGTAAGTTAGCGTGTAATACTAACATCGCCGTAGTGGTTTAAGGAAAAGTGTCAACAATAATGCTTACACTTGAGGCGGTAACTACCGCTTCATGGGCATCAGAACCTCCAAGTCAGCAAGTGTCCGTCACCTAGATGTGTTCAGGAACAAAGGCAGACAGTGATCAGAGTTCTGCCCGTAAGAAACACAGAGGAAATGATGCGGGAGTACAGTGCGGAGATGCCGCATCGTGCACAAATTACACTTACTTGCGGCTTCTGTTCGTCTCACGGTAAACCTACTTGGTTACTGCTCGAGATGCCCCGTGGAGTGACCGGCTGTCTTCGAAATGCCGGTAAAGTAAACCGTTTGGTATTTCCTGGTTGGGCGTGGCGCGATTCGTGACCCTGGGAGAACCAAAGGGGTGCGCTCGAGGGGTGGAGCCAGCTTTCTCTTCCGATCACGTGGTGACAGGAGCGTGACGCAAAGCGGTATCGTAGCTATGGCAACCATGCTCACAGAATCGGAGAAAACACTGTTATTTTTAAATTTAATTAAAAGAAAGGGAAAAGCCATGCAAGTTGATGGAAGGGCCCCCTCCCCTGACCGTGAACAGGTCAGGTGTAGGGGTCAGTTGACAGAGCGGGAATGATGATGAGGAATGTCAGGTATTTTCAAGGGACGTCGATATTTCGTGATCAGACATGACATCTTACCCAACTCAAGGAGTGAAATGCAGTTGGATCAATCTGATATAAGCCATCTACTTTGTTGGTATAACGCAGGGGGGCCAGCAGATTGAAAAGGGAAAAGAAACACATTGTTTCGATATACAGTGTACAAGAGAGAGTATTTATCCCATCATCTGGTGTATGCCCACCCGAACATTATTTGTCGGGTGGGCATACACCAGATGATTTACAGTGGACCGTTATCGAACAGGTCAAACCAGGAGCTAATCTGAACCAACGCCTGTTCAAGAAGGAACAAAGGTGGGTGTACAGGCTTTCTACTCACAAGACTGGTTTGAACGACAATATCCCGTGGAACACAGTGATGGGATAAATACTCTCTCTTGTACACTGTATATCTAAACAAAGTGTTTCTTATTCCTTTTCAATCTGCTGGCCCCCTGCGTTATACCAACAAAGTAGATGGCTTATATCAGATTGATCCAACTGCATTTCACTCCTTGAGTTGGGTAAGATGTCATGTCTGATCACAAAATATCGAAGTCCCTTGAAAATACCTGACATTCCTCATCGTCATTCCCGCTCTGTCAACTGACCCCTACACCTGACCTGTTCAGGGTCAGGGGAGGGGGCCCTTGCATCAACTTGCATGGCTTTTCCCTTTCTTTTAATTAAATTTAAAAATAACAGTGTTTCCTCCGATTCTGTGAGCATGGTTGCCATAGCTACGATACCGCTTTGCGTCACGCTCCTGTCACCACGTGATCGGAAGAGAAAGCTGGCTCCACCCCTCAAGTGCACCCCATTGGTTCTCCCAGGGTCACGAAATGTGCCATGCTCAACCAGGAAATACCGAACGGTTTACTTTACCGGTATTTTGAAGACAGCCGGTCACTCCACGGGGCATCTCGAGCAGTAACTAAGTAGTTTTACCGCGAGACGAACGAAAGCCGCAAGTAAGTGTAATTTCGCCGACCTGTGCACGATGCGGCATCTCCGCACTGTACTCCCGCATCATTTCCTCCGTGTTTCCTACGGGCAGAACTCTGATCACTGTCTGCCTTTGTTCCTGAACACATCTAGGTGACGGACACTTGCCGTCTTGCTTGGAAGTTCTGATGCCCATGAAGCGGTAGTTACCGTCTCAAGTGTAAGCATTATTGTTGACGCTTTTCCTTAAATCACTACGGCGATGTTAGTATTACACGCTAACTTACTTACGGCTCGAATGTTTAGACGCCCACCCGGGATTTCTATGATTAATGTTCCATAGCGTTCCACTACGCAGCACAATCACTATCACTGTCCCTCCCACTTTTTTCCTCTTGCCAACAAACCCAGTCGCCTTGCCAGACCGACACCTCACCACGGCGCTGGGGTTTTATTCACCTAAGCACGTTCCGGTAACTAGCACTGGAGCACATTTTGATCGGATTAGATGGACCAGACCACTAGTACAATATATGAGCATGGGTGTTCCATATAGTGATCTAGGTGACTACACCCAGCACAATATATGTTAAGTGTTTTATCCTCCCCAGTACATTATCCCAACCCTGTTTTCCCCCTCTTTTTTCTTGCAGGGTTTTCTCCTGAATGAGGAAAAGACACACCCTTTTACACCAGATCGCAATTTTGCGGTTTTTATATTGAACGAGGGCAGGGCGCACCTTAGTGTGTGCGGACCACCCAGTTCAATCTTCACGGTCCTGATAAAAACCTTAGAATCATTTTAATGGTTGAAACATGTAGACCTCATTATTTGTTTTTCTTGTAATATTCACATAGCACACTCCGCTATTTTTAACGCATTACAATTTTTGAGACACCAAAGCCTACTTAATTAGGCACAGGTGCCACACTGGTTTTATAGAGGTTCAAGCACTCAAGAATAATGTCTTGATGTGAGTAGTTTTGGCCCCTTTTTAACACACTTGTCACTGTAATTTTATGCACATATAAAAGAAAAAGAAACCCGCTCCACTGTAGTCAGGTGTCGCAGCACACCCTGTAGGCACTCGGCCTATGGGGTGGGACCCCGATGATGAAGCATGTCACCAACCAGGTTGGTGAGTGAGGGGTCTTCTTTAAGTACATGCACTGTCCGGTAACAGGTTGGGGCACACTGTGCAGACCTGAGCTTTAAGCTCTAGAAGCAGAGAACGTTGTCTGTTTTTTTCTCCTAGGGGGTACTCCTTCATTGTTGTTACAGGTACTTTACATCACAGCCTCTGTGACAGATGCACACTATCAGGGTGCTCAAGTGGGAGCCTATATATGGCCACCCACATACATCAGGAGGCTAAGAATGCTGCACAATTATACTCAGCAAAGTGCCTTATGGTACACACCAACACAAAACAAAGAACAATCTCCCTGCCCATCCTAATAATGCGTATTGGCAATATCAGGCCTCCAAACATGTCTACGTTTCACTTTTAAAAAGATGTTATGCAGTACCACTAAGCTGAACTAGGTTTCAATGGTTGGCTTACTCCTGGGGCTCCTTCCTGTGGAATTATTTTGCCTATATATGTCACGATTCGTTCCCTGTGCCCTCGTACCCACCACCAGCGGGCCACATAGTGGGACTTTCCAGACTTCTAATAAGCTTCCAGCCCCTCCCCTGCATGCATATCCTGGCTACCAGCCATTTGGACACTTATTGGGAATTGACATCCATTCCCAATCCATGCCAGGTTTTGTAAAAGCCAGCCTGCTTATACTTGAAGGCAGCCTACTCATGCCTGAAACTCAATTACTCAGAATTCTCTGTTCACTGTTTTGTCTCCACCCCTGCAGGCTAAGGATTGGTGGAGGAATTCCTCTCACCTGTGGCTGGCTGCTGCTAGCCTGCTCAGACCTGATGCATGTGATTACTGAGAGCTCTTTTAAGCCCCAGCTCCCTTCAGCCCAGAGTTTGTCATTGTAGTTGTTTACCGGTGAGACCGATCCTTGTTTCCAGTGCTCCTCAGCTTTTGCTATTCTTGTTTCCTGAGCTTTAGTTATGCCTTGTTCCTAACCTGCTGCTGTTTTTCTTGATCCTGAATTAGCACTGCCTGCTGTGCTATCCTGACCCCTGAGCCTTAGTTTTGCTTGTTCCTGAACTGCGACAGTTTCCCTTCTCCTGAATTAGCACTGCTTGCAGTGCTACCTTGTTTCCTGAGTTCCTGAGCTATAGCTATTCCTTGTGCCTGAATTAGCAATGCCTGCAGTGCTCTTGTTTCCTGAGTTCCTGAGCTATAGTTATTCTTTGTTCCTAGGCTTTAGCTATTTCTTGTTCCTGATTTGCACTGCTTGCAGTGCTCTCTTGACTTCTTGACTCCTGAGCTGTAGCTATGTCCTGTTTCTTGAACTAGCACTGCCTCAGTGCTGCCTTGACTCCTGAGCCTTAGCTCACTTCTTGTTCCTGCCCCAGCACTGCCTTCTATGCTACTTTGTTTTCTTGATTCCTTAACCTGCACTATTCTAGTATACCCTTTTAGCCTCCCCTTCTATATATCCCTTTCCAGTCCCTGCCTTTCTTCCCATTTTCTTGGTTCCAGTTCTAGTTTGCTGTCTTTCTATTCGTCTGTCTTACTTCTGTTACCTTTTATTTTGTTACCTGCTTTCTGACATGTGTGCCCTGTGATTTCCTTCCTTTCCTGTTAAGCACTCCTCCTTGCTAGCTCTTCGTCTATTGTGCTTGTGTTTAGTTCTACCCCCTTGCTGTTCCTGCCTTGCGTGTTCCTGTTTGATCGCCAGGATCCGTGGGCACAGCTGACTACCTAGGTGGTGTTTCTTGTTCACTGTGAATATTGTCTTTGAGTTACATTCATAACATCACCATAGGTATAAGCTCCACAGACCCTGCCTTTGCATGCATATCCTACATGTGGGTATTTGCAGTCAGTATCTGTAACATCAATTGTGGGTAAGAAACTTACTGAGCTTCAGTATTACAGTGTGGAGCTCCTGAGTGCTTTACCCCACACCCCCATTTATTGTTAATGTTGTTTTATATATATGTCGTGCACATTCGTCCTGGGTTTAGTTATTCTGAATGCTAAATTGCCTTGTGAGTGCCCTTCCTTTCCGAGTCTTACCCATCTTGTTCACTTGTACAGGCTTCCCCTTTGGATCCCTTTTTCTCCTTCGACTCCCTGTATGATCCTGGGCAGCGCTGTACTCCTCTTCCTGTGTAAGTTTTCTACCCAGTTCCCAGTCCTTGCCCAAGTCCCTGACTGTGTTCCCCACATAGTCCCGGACAGTCCCTGACAATATATCTCTACATTTTTATTATGTTTTATTATCAATTGTTCTATTTGTTTGTTCTTTGTTTTGATACTACAATGACTACTTGTACAATATGCAATTGTGCTCTGTATTTTGTTGATCTGACAGGTATTGGGAGCAAATGTAAAACACATGAAGAGCCAGGATTGTATCTTTTTGAAGTCCATGTACTTTTCATGGTTGTCATTGCAGACGCATTGACTATGCACTCAATGTTTTTTGCTCACAGTCAGGCTGGTATTAATTGGCATTAGGATCCCTTGTATAATCATCTTCCTCCCTGATATGAGCTTCTGTATCGCACGTGATCTAGCATTTTCACGCAGATGTGCCTGATGCACATTTGCCGTACCCCCATCTCACGCCCTTATACATGATCCATTCAATCGTCCTCGCATTTTGGCGTTGTAGCAAAAGTAAAATGGATGGGGATTCCGTCCCGGCCCTTCCTGCATTTTGAGTTTGCTCCCAATACAGGTTATCTAGATACATGGTATCAGGTACTCTGCTATCACTTTGTGGCACTGTTTGGAATTCGAGTAGCTGTACTGCTAAATCTTTGGACAACTACTCTGTACTCACGGTCAGATACTTCCTTTCCTCACCCGCTTTCCATCTAACTTCAAGATTAAGAGCTAAGAAGGAAGCCAGAATCTTGTCTACTATCCCACACTACTGTGGATTATTACTAACCTCCCATTATATATTGATTTAGAATCATTATCCTACTGGTGCAGTTGTAAGTATTTGCTTTACTTTCCATTTTGGCACATTGTTTCATTGTTAGACAGTTCTGCTAATTGTCTCCTATTATTCATTATGGATCCCCACACCCTACCACATCAGATTGACTGAAATGATCTACTGGGTGAGCACATTGATTTATAAATTCAATATCTTGAAAGTGCAGTTAATCATACACCCTGCATGCTCTGCTTATTTGTCATGGCTTCTAAGGCCCTAGTAAATATCTAATTATTTTCTGATTTACTTCCTTATTATACTCAACCAACCCATTCTATATCATTGTATTCATAATACTGTGCCTTGATTTTATTACAGCCTACAACGCTCTTAAAACTCATATCCTGATAATGACCTCGTAGTTGCCATAGAGCTCAATGCACCATCAAATATAGACAATAGATAGACTCACTGACCCTTTATAGTGAAAAAAACATCAGTAGTCCAGAGTCATGGGCAGCTGCGGCCCGTGGAGGGACTTGAGGTGGGGCAGAAAGGCAGGGCGGGGGAGGAGCAGGGTGGGGGGCGCTAAAAACAGGAATATGGATAATTGGAGGTAAGTAAACAATTTAATTAATAAAACTAATTTTGTAGCGCAGGCTGCATCTCATTTTGCGATGCAGGGCGCGCTACGATATTCGTTTTAGTTATTAAATTGTTTACTTACCTCCAATTATCCATATTCCGGTATATATATACCTGTCGACTGAATACTGCCCAGCGAGCAGTACTACAAGGGGTAGAGCAGGAAAGGGAGGAATGTATGTTTACACCTACCTCCATTTTCGTGCCACAATCGCCATGAGATGCTGTGGATGTGTTCACAGAGGCCATGAAAAACGACTTCATGCAATATAGAAAAGCGGACCACCGAGCTGAAAAGAATAACATCACTGACCAACAACGAATGGCTTTAAAAAACCTGATAAGCGACAAAACCATCATGATAAAACCCTCGGACAAAGGGGGGAATGTGGTCTTGATGAGCAGGGACCAATATGTAAGAGAAGCACTGAGGCAACTTTCAGATGAAAAATTCTATGCAAAGTGTACCACTGCATTGAACCAACAGAGCATAACGGAGTATGAGACACTTATCCAGAAGTGGTACAACCTTCAGATGCTTGGCAAAGATGAACATCTCTTTTTGCGGAACAACTATCCCATGATCCCACCTTCTACCACCTCCCCAAGCTACATTAAAATATGGACTGTCCGCCAGGCCGTCCGATCATCTCGTCCATTGGCAGTCTTACGAAGAATATGTCCCGTTTCGTGGACAACATCTTGTTCCCTTTGGTGGTGAAGCTGGATTCATATATATAGGACACAAAGGATTTCCTGATCAAGATTCAAGACCTAATATGGAATCCACAATATCTGCTGATGGTGCTAGATATCACCAGCTTGTATACCAGTATAGAGCATAGACACGGCCTGGAAGCAGTTAGATATTTTCTAGATCAGCCCCAGATGAGATTTGCTAAGCACAATTAAATGATTCTTGAATTTTCTGAATTTTGTCTAACCCACAATATTTTCCTTTTTGAAGACCAGTTGTATATACAAAGGTCAGGTATGGCGATGGGCACCTGCTTTGCTCCCAGCTACGCAAACTTGTTCGTGGGCTGGGTGGAGGAGCAGGTGCCCAGGAGCTGTGTGGTTGGACAAGATAGGAGGGAGACAGTGTGTTGGCACCGTTACATCGAGGATTTATTTATCGTCTGGCACGGTGGGACAAACACAGCAGAGGAATACATCAGGTTACTCAACAACAATGACCCTAACCTGCATTTCTCTGGTTCAATTAGTCCGGTGGCAGTGGAATACTTGGACCTGAGGGTGTTTGCCGAGGAAGATAATCTCCACACCACACTCTATAGAAAGGAGACTGCTGGCAATTCAACACTCTTTGCCAGCAGCAGCACCCTCCCCAGCTCGTGAGGAGCATTCCTTACGGAGAACTCTTGAAGCTCCGAAGGAATTGCTCAAGAGACTCAGATTTTGAGGCGGCTGCCTCGGAATGCTTAGCGCTCTTTGCAATCAGGTGTTATGGTGAGAAACTGTTACAAAACACACTGAGGAAAGTAAGAAAGATTCCAAGGGGGACCCTACTTACCGCCAAAACCCAAGGAGGTGGCCGTGAGTAAATGCAGCCACCAACAAGGGAAAATTTAGGCTGATCACTCCCTACTCATCAGGAGCCAATGATCTCAGAGCCATGCTACAAAAGAACTGGCATATCGTGCAAACTGACAGTGTATTGAAGGAAGACCTACCGCATGTCCTCTGTTGACATTCAGTAAAGTGAGGTCTATAGGAGACATGCTAGTTTCCAGTCATTTGGAGAAACCTATATCCAAAGGGAAGACTCTTAAAGAGATGAAGGGATTCTTTCCCTGCGGGCGCTGCAAAGCCTGTGCTGGCAGCAAAAGAGTCCTGTCCTACACAATACCAGATACAGGGAGAACAATGGTCATCAAAAAGTTCATAACCTGCAGCTCTCAATTTGCAGTATACTGCTTACTCTGCCCTTGTGGCCTTCGCTACATCGGTAGTACAATCAAGGAACTGAAATTGAGGATACTAGAGCATTTGCGGGCAATCGAAAAGGCGGATCCCGCCTACATAGTGGCCCGGCATTTTGCCGAAGTACATGGTAGGGATCGAGACAAACTTCAATTTTTTGGGTTGGACATCGTCCCACCCAATGCCAGGGGAGGTGATCGCCTAAGAAGACTCCGCAGGCTGGAGTCGAGGTACATCTCAGATCTCTCCACCAAACATCCGAGAGGGCTTAACAGTGGAGAAGAGATGGTGTTTCATCTAGGAAAGTGATGTTACATCTTTCACGTATATACACTGTAGCGGGGATTCCGTTCTCCTACAGAACTGTGCATAGAGATCCGGAACCTCAGTAAATTAGGATGACCCAAAACTCACCTCATTATCCAAAATCCCCTTACCGAGCTAGCTACAGTGTCTCATTGCTCATAACAAACTCCCAATGACTTAGACAAACCAGAACATGAACTTAGGTTACCTCAGGTATCGTGGAACACATGAACACTCTTTCGCTCTATAATCATTTCAAACCAGAACGTGGAGTAAAAGAGGACACATGCACATTTGAAATATTTATTATTCAATGCAAGGTTCTCAAATGCAGTATCTTATATAATACAAGAAAACATATAATAAGAATCAAAGTTATCAGCATAGTCACTAGTCCATAGTAAGCAAACAGTGAAAGCATATTATAATGCTGAAATTAATAGGAATTAATAACACCTATTTCTCGTCCTCCCTATTTAGCATATTATATTATATCTATGAAGGTCTCTTTTGGGGTTTAGCAGGGCGGGCCCATACCTCTGAATCTCAGGAGGAGAGGATCACATCATCTGCCACAAGCTCTCTGTATGCGAAGCATCATCAAGTCTGTCTTTGCATTTTCAGTAACTCTATCTTAAACCCGCTTAGAGCCCAATGTTGGCAGCAACTGTATTTGTGTTATGTCTAATGTAGTGCAAGGATCAGACCTCCAAGCAACCTTGTGTTGAGTTATTCTTAGAGGGTTCAGCACTCACTGTGCAGACAGTGTACCAAGCACGACTGATATCAGAGCAATAACATATTATTCTCAAATAAATCACATCTTTCGTCTAGGTTGAAAGCTACAATAACAATTATGTGTCGTGTGCAAACTGAAGCCGAAGGAAAATATGTCGTTTAAACACTTAATAAACTCATGCTAACTTAACACAGTATATAGAAAAGCAGTATCTATATGACAACACCACTTATGTAGGGACCACCAAAACATATAGTGACTATCCACTACCAATCTGCGAACCCTGGGATCAATGAATCTCACAAACTTCGTTTGGGAATGAGATATGGAATGATGTGTTTTTGTACATACTCATATATATATATATATATATATATATATATATATATATATATATATATAGAATAACTATCTCTAATTTCTTGTTTTTTCCTTGAGTTTTTTGGTCTTTTCTTTGGTCAGATCTGCATTAATTTACCTATCTAGCTGTTATCAGGCTGGCGTAAACATCAAATAAACCCTGTGGTTACTGTTATCCGAATAGGATCTCACGAATGAAATCTTTTAAATGAGTAAATTGTATTTGCTAATCGAATCGATTTATTACATGTATTATCAATGTATCTTGCAACTGCCCGTGCAATTTAATTAGTCTATATGTTGGATTTGATGAACTAAGGTATTATTCTCGGTACCTTTTAAATGTATTATAATCATGATGGGACAATTTGAACATAGGACATTAGCCGATCCACGGCTTTATTTTCTGTTGATATCTTTTGACATATGTAATGAACAGACCCTCCAACCATGAATACGCAGTCCATTAGTGGACGTTATGAGTTGTTCATATATGTAATATGGCTTTGGAAACACATTCCAACATGGCGATCATGATGTTGTCTGAGGGGTTAGTCCTATGTTTGTGTCCATGATTGTGGTAAACTTTATTAACATGCTGACTGTTTGGTGTAATTGACACACTGATGAAGGCAGCATGCCGAAACGCGTCTGTGCAGTTTCCTGAATAAATTATTTTTGTGACTTCTATTCCCCTCCTTGAGTGCTGTGTCATTTCTGTAAAATATGAAAAGTTTGAGCGCAATATATATATATGAAACGCGTCCAGCAGATGAACTTTTGAGAGTAAGAAACGCGTCCAGCAGATGAACTTTTGGGAGTAAGCAGAAACGCGTCCAGCAGATGAACTTTTGAGAGTAAGCAGGATACGCGTCCAGCAGATGAACTTCTGAGAGTAAGCAGCTGAGTGTGTATGTCCGCAGGCAGTCAATAAATGAACGGAGATATTTCCTCTTGTGTGGTCCCACTCAAATTGGGTACCTGCATTTGATGGATATATATATATATATATATATATATATATATATATATATATATATATATATATATATATATATATATATATATATGTATTTATTTATTTATTTCTTTATTCCAAACCAACCTCCCGTTACAGGAAGAGACTCGGACACCCAGACCTTCTTGCAGGAAAAATGCATTGTGCAAGTGGAAGAACTACGCGTTTTGCCATTATGGCTTGATCACGCTCGTCAAACAGTGTTGGCGGCCATCTTAACTACACATTGTAATCACCTCATGGTGTTGCACACAGTGAATGAAAAGTAACATAGGCAAAATAACATTATAAATGAATGTTTTAAGTGCATATTTCATAATAAATAATAAAATATTCACATATCACCAAATTGCACATATTTGTCACACAGCGTGGGCAAATTGTTTCAAATATCTTATTTCATCTCCATCTTTACCCCAATTGTAGACATTATTCATATGCCTATGTCGCTATACAATTTGAGTTGCGCGAGTCTTGGACTGTTACATAAAATTAGCATCAGTACATTTCGGGCACTTTTTCTGAACTCCGTGTCACATGATGTAGTCGAAATGACACTTAACTTATGAATGGTTCGGCCGCAAATGTTATTTTTGACACCACATTTCATTGGCTTGGCAGCAGGTTGTTGGGTTGCTAGGTTACTACACATAATTCCGATATTTAATTCAGAATTTATGCGAACCGAACTTCACAATGATATATCAATCTATATCTAGACAGAGAGCAGATGCCCCAGTGGGCACAATTTTTTTTTAATAATCAGAAAAACGCCAAACAAAATTGAAAAGGAGGTTTCTTGCAATATATACACAGATCTTTGACCAAGTGGGCATATCTTAAAGAAGCTCCATACCAATTCCATAACCCTCTGCCTCTCGTAATGGAGATTTATCTCTAAGAAAACTTGAATCTTGGTACATTATAGATCTAGAATGTTTAGCACCGAATGGATTAAACATGAGTGAAGAATTGGCAATCATTTACATGAGTAATTATTAATAGATATGTTATATTTAGCCTGTCTCTTTTCTGCCCATGGGATTTCACTGTGACTCACATGATGTCACCACTAGAATGTTTGGTGACATCATGGAGTGTTGGGGGCTTTGCCTGGTCTCAACTGGCAGTTAGCACCAGGCAGGCTGAGTGACAAGGAGGTCACTCCTGGTGGGTCTTTTATATTATCATCTTAATTACTTCACCTGAAACCCAACCTGAATAAAGTAACCTAAAATATACCTGGCTGAGGACTTCTATTTACAACATTTTTGGTGACGTTTGGACAATCTTGAAAGAACTTACAGTGTGTAAACAATAGGAGTAAAGATAAAGAGCCTACAGCGTGCAGGAAACAGAAAGTGAAGAGTCAGGGTATTTAAAAGAAAAGAAGATCATTACTGTAACTACAGAAACAGAAAAAAGGAGAAAAGAAGCACCTTGGTAAGTCCCACCAGTGTCCTTTCTAACGGACAGCCTGCAAACCAGGGTGTTGATGTGCATGAGTTTAATATTGTGGCAAAGTTGGCGAAGTTCATTATTGTGTGAGAATATGCAGCGGTAAAGGAAAGGCTTATTGGATTGATACATCGATACTGCGTGTAAGAGTGATTGAGAGGCTGTGTGCCGTTTATTCAGCATGCGCTTTTGACTGCTATTCAAGGCTGTAATCGCTGGTTGTGATCGAGCGGCTGAGACGGAGTTTAAAGAGAACAAGGCACTGTGAGGATATGCTGAAAGACAAGCATCTGATCTAACTCACAGTGCATTTGTTAGAAGCTGTCAAGATCGTCATATGCTGAAAGACAAGTATCCGATCTAACTCACAGTGCATTTGTTAAAAGCTGTCAAGATCGTGAGCCTGGGAGAGTTGAAAAGGAACAGTATGCAGAGGCTGTGCTTCAAAAGCTGAGCAAGGTCATGCGAAGAATAAGTGACGGCACGTACTTTGTGAATGTTTTGTTTAGACCAACATAATTTCAACTGCGCAATGGGAAGTGCGCGACTAATGCATAACTGCCATTCTCATTTTTAAAAGTGCGCAAGAAACGCATGAAGCCTACCTTCACTTCTCAGCTCTTTATGACGTTGAGGAGTCTTGTTGTGCTGAACTTACACGTTTAGAGCAGCGGTGTGCCCAGAGCCACCCAGCGCGACGCAGTATGCGTGCAGCCATTTTGCGCTGATGTTAGGATCATCACCATGGAAATGAGTTACATCGCAGGAGAGTTATGTACATGGACAAAAGCAGTGGGGCATCCGGAGTGTTGATAAAACTTATGCAGCTACATCACAGGGGAATGAGGTGTACTTTGCCAGCAACTCTTGACATGCAAGTCGATTTCGTGAAGCTTTGGCAAACAATGCAGCTTGTTTGTTTTCGTGTGGTGGATGTTACATGGGGATTAAGCGCTGATTAGGATTTCATCTTTATTGTTTCCTGGTGTTCTGCAACAGCCACTGACATGCTACAAACAGTTATTCCTTCTTCTGAGGAGAACTCGGGTGAGAGACCGCTCACCGGAGCACGGGACTTTCTCTTACATTAATTTGCTGGTCATTTTAATGTATGTCTCGTTGTTTGTGTGGGTTCAGTGAGCGGTGAGGGGTGAGTCAGTGGTGATTAGTGTCTTGTTGCAGTTAATTTTGGGGTGGTGTCTGTTTTGTTTAGTTTACTTGAGGGTGAAGAGTTCCCTGTGGTAGTATGTTTTTTGGGTGGTGAATGCCCTGTGCAAATTTATTTAGGTGTGGAGTGGCGAGTGAGTGGTGTGTGACGTACTGTTGTGCAGTTATAGAATGGTGTGCATTTGTAGGGTGGTGTGTTTTTGGGGTGTGGAGAGCCCCGTGCAGTTTGCCATAGATGGTGATGTTGAAATTTTGGCTTCACAAGGTGTTACTTTGGTTAGGAGTTGGAAGTTATATGCTTCAAAGTTGGGTGTGGGATTATGAATATGTCCCAGTAAGGGTTCATGGGGTGATGAATGCCCTGTTACGGAGCAAAGTAGACTCCATTTTGTAGGTATTGGGGTTGTGGGTACCCCATTACATGTTTGGTGGCAGAGCAGTGTGTACTCTGGCTTTTGGTGAGGTGCACCTTGTTGCATCCTTGGTTGTCAGACTATATGTGTCACGGTTATGGAGTTATGGTTCACAGGGGGTTGCCCTGTTGCGGAGTAAAGAGTACTCCAATTTTTAGCTCACAGGGTGATTAGTGCTCTAGTACAGAGCAAAGTGTACTCCAAATTTAGTTTTAGGGGTGGTGAGTACCCTATGACTTATTTGGTGGCGGAGCAATATGTACTACAAGGTGTGGTTCACGGGGTGAGATGTACCCCGTTACGGAGCAAAGTGGACTCCATTTTGTCACAAAATCAATTTGAGGTTGATTGTGTCTCCCAAGGAAAGGGGATGGGACTAGTTGTGTTCGGGATTTGTAAGTAATTACCTTTGGGACTTGTTAATAATTGCCTGAGGGTGTGAGTTAGTGTGAATGTTATCTTAACGCTCTATCTTTAGAATGTTTTGTGTACTTTGATGTCGATGTGTACACTGAAGTTAATGTTTTCATATTTAATTTCACCTTTTCTGATTTCACTAAAGAAAGGAGTTGTGTTATATTTAGCCTGTCTCTTTTCTGCCCATGGGATTTCACTGTGACTCACATGATGTCACCACTAGAATGTTTGGTGACATCATGGAGTGTTGGGGGCTTTGCCTAGCCTCAACTGGCAGTTGGCACCAGGCAGGCTGAGTGACAAGAAGGTCACTCCTGGTGGGTCTTTCATAATATCATCTTAATTACTTCACCTGAAACCCAACCTGAATAAAGTAACCTAAAATATACCTCGCTTGAGGACTTCTATTTACAACAAGATAAGAGTTATCTATATGGAAGTCTGTAATCTGTTAGATTTTAAATGTGATTGTATTATTATTTTTTAGATGGCACTTCTTCTTGTTTCTTCTAACGGACTCTAATTAATGAAATATATGTTGCTGAGGGTCATGGAATTGGTATGGAGTTTCTTTAAGATATGCCCACTTGGGCAAAGATCTGTGTATATATTGCAAGAAACGTCGATACATGAATATTT
Source organism: Lissotriton vulgaris (assembly GCF_964263255.1). NCBI lineage: Eukaryota > Metazoa > Chordata > Amphibia > Caudata > Salamandridae > Lissotriton > Lissotriton vulgaris. Next base: position 789,988,964 of record NC_141694.1, on the reverse strand, counting down.
TATTATTTATTATGAAATATACACTTAAAACATTCCTTTATATTTATATATATATATATATATATATATATATATATATATATATATATATATATATATATATATATATATATATATATATATATATATATATATATATATATATCCTTCCACACTCTCGTCTATTCAAACGAAACAGACAGCACTCCAAGGTCGTGTTCGTGGAAAAGATTTATTGGCAGACCCCTGCCCCCTCCGACAGACGCGTTTCGCCTTTCGCTTCGTCAGTGTCAACAAGTGTGTGAGAAGGAAACCATTATAGCGTCCCTACGTTTTGCGGTGGCCATCTTGCAGTGGACCCATAAATACAGGTTTACAAATAACATTTTCATTAAAAACAATGGTTTCAAAAGTGCAAGTGCATGATTAAAAAATACATATATGTCAAAGAAACATTTCATATAAAAAATTCTTATGTATACCATACATGATATTTAAGGCAATGTCATTACGTTTTTAACTTTGGAAAATATCTACAATTCAACATTTACCGCTGTAATGAACTCTAAGGGCCATGAGTTTTTGGGATGCAGTGTCAGACATATTATTGTCCTATTATGTACCAAGTTGGTGCAAATCATAAATTGCGCTGATGTTTTCGGCGACCTTTAGCTTATTCTATCAACAACTGTGTAATGGTATACTTGAACTTATTAAGCCCTAAATGGGCAGTTTTGACTCATTTACTGGCTGTTTTCCATTTATGTGTGTTGCTCATAACGCCCTATATGGGCCTATGTCGTATGTTCTGCTTTAGCTTCTGGATGATGGAAAGTGGGACCGGTTTGCTTCATCATATTAGACTCTGTCTCCTTATGTCATTCTAAGTGGACCCACAATTCCTCGTCATTGTTCAGCCCTGTAGGATGTTTGCTCTGTAGATCAATGATGTACTATGATTCCAGTATTCTAAGTGCCTTAATCCAGTCTCAACCCCTCTCCCTTCTATCCACCTGATCTAGGCAGAAGAAGGTGAGTAGATCACAATTGCTGTTGTGGTGGGTTTCGAAGTGGCGCGCCACTGGATAACTCTTATCGTGGTTTGTTATCGCCCACATATGTTCCAATATGCGTTTCTTCGCCGGGTTGATGGTACTAACAATATATTGTTTATGGCAAGGGCACTCTAAACAATAGTTAGCGAAATCAGAGTTACAGTTCAGGAATTTCAGAATTTCCCTAGACGGGTGGGGGTCATTCGGTCTTCCTTCATATTTTATTCTTTTCCTGCTATACTTGCAAGCTTTGCAATGCATGCAGGGAAAGAAACCTTTGATGGGACTGGTACTGGTCAGTTTGGGCTGGTCCTTGAAATGGCTCTGCAATAAGTGCTCATATAGTGATTGACAGCGCCTGTATGTTATGGACGGACGTGATGGTCTGATTTTTTTCAGAACGGCATCCGTTTGTAAGATATGCCAGTTGTTATTAAATATCTGAACCAGTTCATTTGATCTCATATTATATCTGGTAATCATCGGTGTGACCCCCCTGAGTCTTTTTTCTGTTTCTCTTTTAGGAGATCCTTCCTGTCAATTATATCCACTCTACTTACTGTGTTGGTGAGCAAGGATGTGGAATATCCTCTTGTTTGGAATCTTGTTACAGCAGCATCCCCTGCGAAGTCTGCCATGTCTGAACAATTTCTTTTCAGACGAAGCAGTTCTCCGAACTTAAAAAAAAAGAAAGAAAAAAAAAAATATATATATATATATATATATATGTAGCGTGATCAAGGGCTTTCCGCCCGAAACGCGTCGCTGGTTCTGTTCAGAATAAATACCATCTTGCTGACTTTTGCTGGTCCGGTCCTCTTTCTTTGCTGGCGTGGAGGCGGTGTCTGCGAGCGCAGAGCGAGTTGCTGAGGAATCCCTGGTCTCATATATATATATATATATATATATATATATATATATATATATATAACCATAACTTCTCATCTTACATGTGCTTGTCGTTTAGTGTACTATTACAGATGTTGGTGAAGTTGTGAAGTTATAACCTCTTTTAAGAGGCCTCGAACTTACCCTAGAGTTTAGGAGATTTGAAATTACATCTGATCAACTACCAGGTCATATGTATTCAAGAATTTACTCTGTTTCATTCATACTACTTGCAACTACATTCTAAGGTCACTACTTATATAGCTGGTTAGCTGTTTGACTTAGTAATCTCATTTGAAAATGACATTATGACAGTCAATACTCTCATGTTCGGATGAACAGGCGACTATCATATTGAATTCCTAAGGCTCTGTGCCACACCTACAAGCTCATCCTTTATAGGAGAAACATTTCACTGGATGATTTTTACCTATTTCGGATGCATTTTCAAATCTAGCTTACTTATGATGGATACCTCTTTCAAATCTGGGGAATTCTGCACACAGGTCTCTAGCCCGCTATACTCATTTTCACACATTTACTAACGAGTGATTACATCTTGAATAGAATCTGCCTATTGGTATAAAAATGTTCTATATAAACTTAAATATACTTCTGAAAAAGCTGAGTCAGTGGTGGCACAAATATCACCAAAAAATTAAACTGACTACAAGACCTTCTTGAAAGCCTATAATTAGGCTATACGCAAGGTTTCCTCTCAATATTAATTTTCCAGAGTTCTCAATTTTATTAAAACCAAAAGGAAATCTTTAAGACTGTTGATGGTCTTTCTGGTATTACTTGCTTAACTCTAGCTTCATACCTCACATTTTCTTTTTCCAATGAAACTGCCATCTTATTTTATCTACACTCCTGTCAAATTCAAAAGCAAACATTAGTTGATGTGACATAGCCAAACTTCACATAACATAAGACAACATAATGTAAGACAATTTTATGGCAGGTTTTGAGTATGTTTGTGCAATATTTGCTCAACATGGGTTTAGATTCGGTCTCCAATCTAGTTAGCCATCTTGTGTTTTTGTGACAGTGCCTTCTTTTTTGTTATGTGATTGTCTCCATTGTACCCAGTAAACAGATTTCTAAGAGTTCCTGTTGGGGTGGGGTTGGTTTGTTGAAAAATAGATATGACCTATCTGTTCATACCACGATGACCACTAGCTATTTTGAAATTGAGGTTTTTGAAGGATGTGAAATTTACCTGGGTTTTATGACAAACTTACTATGCCGTAACCTTTACACAAAGAGCTGGGCATCTTGCAAGTAACAACGCATTCAATAAATTGGAAAGAGTATGAAGATTGTGAAAGTGAATCTGATTACTCAACCCATGCTTGCCATTTCGAAAATGTTGTTCCTTTCTTGATTTTTCTGCCTATTTACAGCACTATTAGGAGAAATTGCCTGTTAACAGTCATGAGAGGTGTAGAGGTAGGGCCTGTATAAAAAGTTTTATGTGTGACTGAAAAACTTAAAATAGTTTTCTGTGCTTCTAGTTACATAGCTAAGGCATGCGTTTCACACGTCAAATATGTAGCTATGAAGATATGTAGATACATAAATAAATATGTAACAATATCTTTTGCGCTCCGGGGGAAATATGCTGTATATTTGCACAAATCGTTGAAATAAGAATTGTAATATTTGTGTGTAGTATTATTTAACATATTTTATGTAAATATGGTAATTCCCGAATCTTAATATATTGTGATGTCAATTTATACCTAATATGGTGTGCATATAGTTTTAAAGATTTGTTTTATTAATTTCATAATAAAATTCCTCCCTTTTTGTAAAAAAATGCTGGAGAACCTTAACCCTACCCAAAAAACAGAGATAGTATTTTGTCTCACAATGAAATATAATTATAATGAATGGGAATACTCCTCTCAACGAGAATCATCACTTATAATAGCATGCTAATGCCATAGATGTCGGCTTACTCATTTAATGGTCTGTTCAGTGTTACTGGATCTTCTATGATCTAGATTGGAGCTCAAACTATTACGTCCATTTCTTGCCTCTTGGGCAGGCAGCCATTACCAATGTGGGTCAATGAATGCACTTCAAAAATCCAACCCATAATGAACTGTTATCCCAACAGTCAACAAGTAGCTAGTAATGTATGTGTATGTGTCTTGTAAAACGCGCTGCTGCCCTGAGGCATCGTGGCGCTGTAGACCGCTGGGGAACCCGTCCTGGCTATCCCTGTGAGATGGTCCCTACTGGGTATCTCCAAGGTGAAACCAGGCATCCCCGGTGAATGTGGGGGGACGTTGTAGAGATGAGGCAAGCTAATGTCCAAAGTTGCCGAGTGTGATCCCTGGTTAGAGTAGGCACCGAGCCGCGTCGGGAATTGAACCCTGGTCCCGGGCCGTTCTCTGCTTCCGGGTCTGCCGCCTCTAACCAGTGAGCCTCACCACTCCACTATAAGATCCAGAGACCCGCTCAGATGGAACATGTTGTTCCTCCTTCTTCTTGCAACTCTTCATCTTCTAATTTCCTTGCAACTCTTCAACTTCGAATTCCCTGGCACAATCCTCTTTTCTCTTTTCCATCAGTGCCTTTTTCCTTTTTTTCATCACTTTCCCCTCTCACTCCCAGGCCTACCTTATCATTCTCCTTCCTTCTGTACATCTTGCCCTTCCCTCAAGCTCTCTTTCTCCTTTACGAAGCCCTTTGCCCTTCTCCATCTTCTGCACACAATATCCCTCACCCTTGTTTTCCTGCCGTTCACCCTTCTTATTCCCTCACCCATACTCCCAGTTTCTGTTTCCACAGTACTCCTTTGTTTCTGTTCCCCTATCCCTATGGATTGTTCTTCCTCCCTCTGTTTTTCTCTCTTACGCTCATTTCCCAGCCTTTTTGCATCCTTCTTCCTTTGGCACCACTAACTTTTTTTCTTCCCTCAGCTCTTCTCTTCCTTTCCTAAGCCATTCAACTTTCCTCTGCAGTTTCTACTGTGAAACTACAGACCTGGATGCCACAAATACACATATGCAGACTGCAGGGAGTAACCAGTGGTTAATTTGTCCTCAAAACATGGCATGTTTCAAGTTTCAAGTTTATTTATTATGATAAGGAACTCTTTATGAGGTCCACATAAATCAAAATATACATACAAAACAAGAAATACATAAGATATTATTCCATCACAATTAGAAGAGACATCCTAGTACAGGTCCAAAAAACATTTTAAAAAGTTGTACAGTTTAAAAGAAAACATTTCATTAGGTGGGTTAATCAAGGCCGCCTTAAATGAAGAAGCAGATAAAATGTTGAGTTGTAAGCAAATTGGTCTTAACCATCTACGCCTGCAAGACATCAGTGCAGGACAAACGAACATGACGTGATCTAAGTCCTGATCATACAATTGACAAAGATCACAGCGTGCCAAATGGCCATACCAGCTGGCATGTAGAACTTTCAACGGAAGCAGATTTTGTCTAAATAAGAACACAAGGCGTCTAACGCCATGAGAGATGTTCTAGTACATATAAGGTTGAGCTTTCCGCAAGGTATAAGGTTAATTTGTCAAAAAATAAGTGCCGGAGCTCCCATCAAGAGGCAGTGTGCACAAGCCCATTTCTCCTGTTAGCGCCGCCTAAAACAGAGCCAACTACTAACCATAAAAGTGGGGAGGGAGTGTGGCATAATGGTCAGAGCTGGCGTTCCGAGCTAGGGAATCAGGATCCAGTCTCAGCTGTCGGCTAAACATTCTGTGATTCTGGGCAAATCTTTTAATCTCCCCGTGCCTACCATAAATAAATGTGTCCTTAACTGGTACTCAAAAGCGCTGGTGTTGATGATTAAGTGCCATTGCTGAGCACCGAAAACCACAGGCTCAAATTAAGCACTGACCTGCTTAACGCAGGCCACTACACCCCCTGTAGCACAGGGGGCCCCCAGCCCTTCAAAGAGCTCCCGCCATTTGAGGGGACCTCCCTTCAGCCTAAGGCCAATGTATATCTATGAGATACAGGAAACTGAGGGGTCCTCATCGTATTTTGCAGTGGTGGGTCATCATGTTGCAATGCACTACTGGCAGACTGCCCTGTTCCCATACATACAGAGTACACTACTGGACTGAGCAACTGTCCATTCAGCCCGCACTGCCCCATTGCAGTTCAGCGTCTTTCAGTGTTAACGGTCTACTGCCCAGTTCTGGGATTTGGGGACACTGCATCAAAAGGGTCACAACGCCGTCCTTTGTAATTAAAACGCGTATAACATCCTCAACCTCGCTTCTTTTGTGCCCTGGGTTTGGTCATTCCTATCATTTAAATACATGTTTATGGTAGCGCCTTAAAAATAACCTTTGCTTAAGAATGTGTAACATGGACTCACAATTCTAAACAATGCATGTTTGTCTTTCCTTCTCTTAGTCCTACGTGACCTGTGCTCTGGGGATACAGTTTGTGGGATATGTGATGATCTGCTTTGGCGCCACCAATTCCATCCTTTCAATACTGGCTGGAAAGATTTCCGAGTACACTGGCAGGGTCGCCATGTTTGTACTAGGTAAGGACTCAATGTGATCAGGATAGTGAATGGGTGACGAAAGCCTGAAGGAAAATCTCGGCTTTAAATCCTTCTTGTGTGAAAAAGCAACAACCCTTTGCATCACATTTTATTCCCCAAAATGCATACGTATATATATATTTACTCTTTGAACTTCTATTTGCATTCTATTGGGTGCTTGTAAAGAATCCTAAATGGCAGCCTATGGGAAAGCAAGGTCCCTTAGCTATACTGGCATCTTGCTATCTGGAATTAAAAACGTGTCGACGTATGCTTCTTGTCTTAACAGATTTGCATCACTCTGCACATATTGAAACCAGAAGGATGTGTTGACCTTAGTAAGTGGAGGTTGTCAAGCTTCACTGTCCTAACTATTTGGCAGATTATTCAGGACCTGTGGACCATGACACTCTAAAGATGCCACCAATGTTCTCATTTGTTTTCTAAAGGATTTAATAACTTAACCAAGGCAAGCTAACCTAAGTGGGCCATTTACATCGATACAGCAGATATTTGTCAAAACTGCTATGATCCCGCACTGGCTTTTAGACTTGGAAATACGAGAGACACCTAATAAAGTCACTTAGCTCTCCATTATCCAATTTTTAAATCTCTTCACATTTTTCACCTTTTTCACTCATTTCCACGCAGCTTCCCAGTCACCTCTAGTAGGTTACATCTTTCACCCATAGAGTTACATTGGGTTACCCTTGTGCATACAGTACATTCAAAACTGATGCAAGAGTTTTCTCCTTGGTGAAAGGAGTCCCAAATGATGACAAGGGAGGAACCAAGAGTTGACTGATGGATACTTTTTTCACTTGAAGAAGTACCTTGCATAGTTATTAGGTCAGTGGTCAGACACGCTTTTCACACTCTTTGATCAGACCGACAGTTACTCAGAAGTATGTGTATAGTTATTGAGGGAATGTAACTGTTTATGGTCTTTAAATATTTCCCTTAGACCCTCCTTGTATCAGTTGTTTTATTCCACAACAATGAATACCTGATTCGTTTTGGCCTATGTAGCTTCATGGTACTTTGGTACCCATTGAAAGGTGCTTGACCATCTCGTTATATATTAGTTTAGCATTTAAGGTCCAGGGAATATAGTGAACCTAATGGAGAGGGAGAGTATGCGGTCACTTAATTGGTTCCTAGTATGGCATGATCTTGTAAGTAAAATACGATCTGATATACAACACTCCATTCAAGGAATATAACATGGTTCTAAAACTGCAGGTAACAGCAATCATACACGCTCATGCCATGTCGCACACAACAGTAGTTACAATAGTAGTGCATTGTAGATGATGACATCCCTCCACATGAGTTATGAAATAGTAGTATAGGCGCCCTAGCACCAAGGAACTGAGATCAAAAATAGGCCTTCAGAACTCTTCTTTAATTGTCACTAAATATGAAGCTTTACAAACTTTTCTGAAAAATAGCTTTGTCCCCAAATATTACCTTACCAATTTTATAGAAGACTTGATACAAAATTCCACCTTTTTATAATGGATGAAAAGCTGAATTCCTCAAAACACAAGATTGTTATTTATATGAAAATCAGCTTTGGTTAATGTTTACAAAATACAAGCAAACGCTTGCCATTTTCATTCCACACATACTACCGCCATATATAGAAAGAATCTGTCATTTATGTCCATTTTCTTCTTAATCAAATGTTAGGGGTATCTATCATATGGGAATAATTTCTATCTCAGTCATGCTACAGAATATCCACACACACCTAACCAAGAATATCCACAATGGGAAAATTGTAATATGTCATGGATGGGCACACTTATGTGACTTATAGTCCATGGTTCATTGAAAACCCGAAAATGCTCAAACGGATTTCCCAGACACGTGCTCAAACACGTCCATTTACTCAACCACAGACACACACCCAAACACGCACATATATGCATGCACCCACAGCGATGCACTTCACCTCAACACCAACTTATTTTTTAATGCCATTGGTGCTGTAAGTCATCCTAAAAATTCGCTCCCTGCTCAGGCTATGGGAAAATAGTTGAACATCCGACAGAAACTGTCAAGTTCTTCCCTCCTCTGCTCATGGTTGAAACCATTAGGTAGTGTCAGATAAGACCCAGGAGGGGCATACGCAGGGGGGGATCCTTGCTTGTACAAGCACTGTTGCATACACATGTGTGTGTGTTAGTAAAGCTCAAGGGGTTTTATGAACATGCCTACTGGAGGAAGATGACTGCTCAGCTAACTATCCACCCACTGAAACACTTGTGTTAGTGGCAGCCACTAGCTAAGCTGAGGGCCTGAGTCAGGGGCCTCACTATAACTATAACTAAAAGAGTGCCTAGTCTGAAAGTGCTGCGGCTCTGCCACCCTTTTTCTAGCAACCAGACATCACTCTGGCTAGGACAGGTCGAAAACCATATCTTCTGAAGATAAAGTTGTTTGGAAGGTGATGTAATTTAGCAAAAAGATGATCCTGGAAGTAAAATCAAGCTAAATGTTAGCAAAGACAAATACCACTGATTCAAAAACTCAGTGAACACTGTTTGCAGAGATGAAACAGCACTGAAAGGGATAGGGCTCTTTTACCAGATAGATATATACCACCATTTCTGGATACATGCTGGGGGAAACCTGAAATTCCCTGAAAGTCATGTTTGTTTCTGCAAAACTCACATTTTCTCCCATACATTGGAAACAACAGATGAAAGTAGTTTTTAGGTCTCGCTCTCGAGACCTATTGTCGTCGAGATGCCTCTCAAGGGAGACAGGCCGGTGCACGAGCCGCTCACGGTCTGTGCAAGCGCTTATGCAGGCCGGCCGAAGGCACACACACACACACAGACAGACACGCAAACAGACGCACACACACACACACACAAACACACACACATACACACACGTGGCCCCCCCACGCACACACACACACAGACACACATTCACACACCGCCGGCCCCCCTTACCCGCCGCCGTCTGTGCATGGAATGACCCACATGTTCCTCTCCTGCCTCGATATCTTGCTCTACCTTCTTCGCCGGCGGCGGTCCGAGGGCCGGTCCTCGGCACGGGCGGTATAGGCAGCTGCTCAGGGGCCCTGCCGCAGGCCCCGCAGAGTAGACCGCAGATCAGTGGGCCTGGCCCGACATGAAATGCAGAAAGTGCTGCAAGTTAGTGGAGCTAGTAGAACTAGTGCACCGTCACAGTGCACGCACCTAACTTAGTGGTGGTGGCGCAGTGCGCGGTGCGCGGGCGGCAGACGTTTAATGATGTGGATACCAGGACCGTCAATTTGGTAGCGCTACCAATGAAGGCCCTGGACATCATTTTGGCCAGCCCCCACTCAGCAGTGAGGCAGCACGCCAGCCGCACGCGCTCCCTGACCTACAGTCTTTACTCTCTTTGGCCAGGAGCAGGGTGGAGTCGGTTCGGGCGCGTTGGTGTAACGTCTTAGATGAAGGTAAGACTACTGTAAGTTTACTGTCTGGTTCTGCGTAGGGTTCCACACTGACAGTAATCACATCAAGTATTCCAAAGTGTGCGTCACAAAGACTTGGAAGTGTACGCACGGATTATTTTACTTGAATAGGGCAAACCCTTTCTAATGAATTCCTCATGCTTTGGAGGGGTTCAGAGTGTTTGATGTATGCAACGCTGCGCTCCTTCAAATGTCCTCCCTCCCCCACGACTTTGTGTTTGACAACCTAATAGTTCCCAAACCTGCGCAGAGTTCGATTTTCTGGTATTCAGAAAATGCACGATTATATCCTTGTTGAACATTTTCTTCTGAAATCACACAGTTTACATATGTGATCCTCATAACAAAGTTTAGCTTTGATTGTTGGGGTGTCTTTCCCAGGTGGGTTGCATAGTGGCCGCTATAGTACTGCGGGACACACTTATGTGTTCGAACTCCTGGTTCAGGATTCCAAAGACCTGGTGTACTAGGCCCAGCATCATTGTGAGATCCTGGAAAAGTACTAAAATCTCACTGACCTTCAATGCCCGTAGTGCCTAGAAACATACCAAAAAATATTAGTAAACGCTATGTGAAGTACTTAAAATTGACATTTGCGCACCACTCAGACTCAGTTAATATTCAGTGCTTCCTATTTTTTTCTCGTTTGCTGCCTCTTTAGGTCTCGATCTCTGCCAATGCCTCTGGCATTGCAGGTGTCGAGACATATAGAGGTGAAACACGAAAGCTAAACCAGGTGGATTACGCCGAGTGCATGTGCGCCCGTGCACAAGCTTGCTGCCATTTGCTCCCCGAGCCGCCTGCATCATCACATCGGACCCACCACAGCAATGCCGAGAGCTTCACACTTTAAAGGAATGCTCTCCCCCACCCCCCTCTGCCCAATGCCTCGCTCCCATTTGCTCCCCGTCTCTCCGTGCTAATTGCATTAGCTTTTGTTCTTAGTTCATAGAGTCTAGGCTACAAATCTGTTAAAAACGAGCTTTTGGATGCACAATTGTGTTTTTGTCTGTAAATTCCCGCATTTGGATGTTTGCTAACTTGTCTGTTCATTCAGCATACTTGCTAGCATCATTTGGTCTGTTGCTCCCATCATTTGGTCTGTTGCTCCCAGGGTAATGTGCACTCCTACGGATTCACAAGCAGTCTCGATATTTGCTACAGCCATAGGTATTAACAGGAGACTTATCCTTTCTAAGAGAACTCAGTAAGATTTTATTAGCTTGAGGCATTAGAGGTATAAATATAATGGCCCACCTTCATCTGTCAACAATACATGTAGTACGTTGACATTTCTCAAGAACACATACTAAAAAAGTCAACTTGCTATCTAAAATATTTCTAGGCGACCTAGCACTGCCGAGGCCCTAGAAAAACCAGAAACCAACAATGTTTAGCCCAGGCTAACACACAACTGCAGAGTGCAGTATAAAGCACTAAATAAAACCAACACAATCACCAGCCAATCGCTCTTATTTTCTCCCCGTCTCTCCGTGCTTACTGCAATGTGTCCCCCCCATAGCGCTGTTTTTGACGCTTCCGACTTCAAAGGCTAACGCTCCCCCCTACCCCCCCCTCGCCACATTAATGACGAGGGCTTGTTTCAGAAAGTCGGTGTGCTTGATGCGGTCTCCCTGACGGGATTTTTCAAGCACTATGACATCAAAATTATTTCTCTTGATGCAAGCACTTACCTCCATTGCATACATTGCTTTCGCATGAGCATGAACCAACAAAAAGCACTTTTAAATTATTTTGCTTTACGAGGTGAGGAATGGGATGCTCATGCAATTATATGCATTATGCATACTTGGTTGTCATGAAGGCTTACAACCTTTGTTTGTTGAGATGTTCGAGATGGTGCATGGGTTCATGGAAAGTATGCATAGATGTGATAATAGGAGGAGCTGTAATCCTGTGAGTTTTGTGGTGTGAGACATGGTGGTTCTAGCCCATATCTCATTAGAAAGTTAACAGGCCCAAATCGGCGCAGGCAGGTGATGCCCTTCTCGACACCCACCCACTTGTCTCAGGCATCTAGACGAGTCACCCAGATTGAATTGGTGAGTAAGTTGGACTGAATTTTCCTTGGCTGTGATTGGCTTCATCGTGGCAGGCAGGTTACGTGGTCTACTGTGATCTGAGCCATAGGCTAATTGGTGGCAAGGCTTCCTCGCATGCCATGTATCTCTCATCTTCCTCCTCTAACTCTCTCGTCATGCATCTCACATTCACTGTCTCATGCACTAACTTTAACAGTCTCTCATTCATTGTATCTCGCATTGAGTTTCTCCACAGCCTTCCTCTCCTTGTCTCTGTCTCTCTCTCTTCATGCATCTCACATTCTGAACGTTCCTCTCGTCCTGCAATCTCACTGGTTTCTTACTCTCTCTCACCCTTGCTCTCATAACGTATCACAATCCTAGTCTCTCTTGCCTTCTTCGGTCTCATTATCCTTGTATTTCACACTCAGTGACTCTCCCTCCTTACACTCTCTTTCTGTTCAGTGGCCCTCATTCATGGCCTCATGTTCAAATCTCAGGTCGTGCTACAGGTGCAATTTTTGTGCAGCATCTGCAAATTATTTGTGTGCAGAGGTAGATGTAAAAAATGATCACAGCACAAAATGGCATTCACTAGGATTCAATATTAATATTAAAGAGGCAGAAGTGTGCTTTGTGAATCCTGCCGAATGCCTGTGAATGCAAGGATAGAAGCCTATAAAGGACAGCAGACTTAAGTCCCTCCATTCATATTCACAAAATTGTGGGTTTTTTAATTTTGTTTTTTTTATTACAGTCGCTGTCTATCAAAGGGACAAGGGCTGGAAAGAAAAAGACAGTTCAAATGATGCCAAGTGCTCTGTGGAGGCATTTTTCTTTCCAATGCCAGAGCTGCCTTCACCCTCACACACCCTCTCACCCCCTTACATCCCCTCACCCTCGCTCACCCTCACACCCCTCACCCTCACACACCCTTTCACCCTCACACACCATCTCACCCTCGCACACCATCTCACCCTCACACACCATCTCACCCTCACACACCCTCACACCCCCTCATCCTCACATCCGCTCACCCTCCCTCACACCCTCACACCCCCTCATCCTCACCCTCACACACTCTCTCACCCTCACACCCTCTCACCCTCACACCCCCTCACCCTCACTCACCCTCACTCACCCTCTCACTCACCCTCACTCACCCTCTCACTCACCCTCACACGCCCTCTCACCCTCACACACCCTCTCACCCTCACCCCCCCCCACTCTCACAAACCTTCACCCTAACACCCCCTCATCCTCACCCTAACACCCCCTCATCCTCACACACCCCTTCACCCTCACACCCCCTCATCCTCACCCTAACACCCCCTCATCCTCACACACCCTCTCACCCTCACACCCCCTCACCCCCCTCACCCTCACACCACTCACCCTCACATCCCCTCATCCTCGCCCTCACACCCCCTCATCCTCACCCTCACACCCCTCATGCTCACCCTCACACCCGCTCATCCTCACCCTCACACACCCTCTCACCCTCACACCTCCTCCGTCACACCCCCTCACAGTCACACCCCCTCACCGTCACACCCCCTCACCCTTACACACCCTCACATCCCCTCACCCTCCCTCACACTCCCTCACCCTCACACCCCCTAACCCTCACACACACCCTCACCCTCACTCACCCTCTCACCCAACCTCGCACACCCTCACTCTCACACACCATCACCCTCACACACCCTCTCACCCTCACACACCCTCTCATCCACACTCACTCACCCTCTCACCCTCACACCCCCTCACCCTCACACACCCTCACCCTCACACACCCTCACCCTTACACACCCTCTCACCCACCCTCTCACTCTCTCACCTTCACCCTCACATGCCCTCTCCCTCACACCCCTCACCCTCACCCACTCACACCCCCTCACCCTTACACACCCTCACTCACACACCTGCACCCCCACACACCCTCACTCTCACACACACCCTCACTCTCACACACATCTTCACCCTCACACACCCTCACCCTCTCACACACCCTCACCATTTTGCCACTCTACCGCCCTCACTCTACCACTCTACCGCCATCACTCTACTGCCCTCACTCTACCACTTAACCACCCTCACTCTACCACCCTCACTCTACCACTCTACCGCCCTCACTCTACCACTCTACCGCCCTCACTCACTCTACCGCCCTCACTCACTCTACCGCCCTCACTCACTCTACCACCCTCCCTCACTCTATCTATCGCCCTCCCTCTATATCAATAGCCCTCTGATCTAGCTATCCCCCTCCCTCCCTCTATCTATCGCCCTCCCACTATCTATCGCCCTCCTTCTATCTATCTATCGCCCTCCCTCTATCGCCCTCGCTCTATCACCCTCCCTCCCTCTATCTATCGCCATACCTCTCTTCCACCAACCTCCTTCTCTAGCTCCCTGTTCTCTTCTGCTGTGCTGATCTGCTGCTCTCTTCCACGCCGCCTCCTTCTTTAACTCCCTGGTCTCTTCTCATGTGCTGATCTGCTGCTCTCCTCCACCCACCTCCTTCTTCAACTCCCTGGTCTCTTCTCTTCTCCTGTGCTGAACTGCTGTTCTCTTCCACCCGCCTCCTTCTTTAACTCCCTGTTATCTTCTGCTGTGCTGATCTGCTGCTCTCGTCCACCCCAACTCCTTCTTTAACTCCCTGTTTGCTTCTCTTCTCCTGTGCTAATCTGCTGTTCTCTTTCACCCCACCTCCTTCTCTAACTCCCTGTTCTCTTCTCCTGTGCTGAACTGCTGCTCTCTTCCACCCCACCTCCTTCTTTATATCCATGTTCTCTTCACCTGTGATGATCTGCTGCTCTCTTCCACCCTGCCTCCTTCTCTAACTCCCTGTTCTCTTCTCTTCTCCTGTGCTGATCTGCTGCTCTCTTCCACCCAGCCTCCTTCTTTAACTCCCTGTTTTCTTCTCCTGCGCTAATCTGCTGTTATCTTCCACTCGCCTTTTTCTCTAACTACCTGTTCTCTTCTCCTATGCTGATCTGCAGCTCTCTTCCACCCGCCTCTTTCTTTAACTCCATGTTCTCTTCTGCTGTGCTGTTATGCTGCTCTCTTTCACCCACCTCCTTCTCTAACTCCCTGTTCACTTCTCTTCTCCAGAGCTGATCTGCTGCTCTCTTCAACCCCACCACCTTCTTTAACTCCCTGTTAACTTCTGCAGATCTGCTGCCCTCTTCCATCTCACCTCCTTATCTAACTCCCTGTTCTATTCTCTTCTCCTGTGCTGATCTGCTGCTCTCTTCCTCTCCACCTCCTTCTTCAACTCCCTGTTCCCTTCTGCTGTGCTGATCTGTTCCTCTCTTCCACCCACCTCCTTCTCTATCTCCCTGTTCTATTCTATTCTCTCGTGCTGATCTGCTGCTCTCTTCCACCATGCCTCCTTCTCTAACTCCCTGTTCTCTTCTCTTTCCCTGTGCTGATCTGCTGCTCTCTTCCACCCCACCTTCTTCTTTAACACCCTATTCTCTTTTGCTGTGCTGATCTGCTGCTCTCTTCCACCCCACCTCCTTCTTTAACTCCCTGTTCTCTTCTCCTGTGCTGATCTGCTGCTCTCTTCCACCCGCCTCCTTCTTTAACTCCCTGTTCTCTTCTCCTGTGCTGATTTGCTGCTCTCTTCCACCCACCTCCTTCTTTAACTCCCTGTTCTCTTTTGCTGTGCTGATCTGCTGCTCTCTTCCACCCACCTCCGTCTCGAATTCCCTGTTCTCTTCTATTCTCCCATACTGATCTGCTGCTCTCTTCCACCGCCTCCCTCTCTAGCTCCCTGTTCTCTTTTCTTCTCCTGTGCTGATCTGCTGTTCTCTTCCACCCGCCTCCTTCTTTAACTCCCTGTTCTCTTCTCCTGTGCTGATCTGCTGCTCTCTTCCACCCCACTTCCTTCTTAAACTCCCTGTTCTCTTCTCCTGTGCTGATCTGCTGCCCTCTTCCACCGCACTTCCTTCTTTAACTCCCTGTTCTCTTCTCCTGTCCTAATCTGCTGTTCTCTTCCACCCGCCTCTTTCTCTAACTCCCTGTTCTCTTCTCCTGTGCTGATCTGCTGCTCTCTTCCACCACCTCCTTCTTTAACTCCCTGTTCTGTTCTCCCGTGCTGATCTGCTACTCTCTTCCACCCGTCCTTTCTCCAACTCCCTGTTCTCTTCTCCCGTGCTGATCTGCTGTTCCCTTCCACCGCCTCCTTCTCTAACTCCCTGTTCTCTTCTCCTGTGCTGATCTGCTTCTCTCTTCCACCCCACCCTTTCTCCAACTCCCTGTTCTCTTCTCCCGTGCTGATCTGCTGTTCCCTTCCACTGCCTCATTCTCTAACTCCCTGTTCTCTTCTCCTGTGCTGATCTGCTGCTCTCTTCCACCTCGCCCTTTCTCCAACTCCCTGTTCTCTTCTCCCGTGCTCATCTGCTGTTCCCTTCCCCCGCCTCCTTCTCTAACTCCCTGTTCTCATCTCCTGTGCTGTTCTGCTGCTCTCTTCCACCCGCCTCCTTCTTTAACTCCCTGTTTTCTTCTGCTGTGCTGATCTGCTGCTCTTTTCCTCATACATCCTTCTGTAACCGCACACACACATACATACAACCATGCACAGACACACATACAACCACACAGACACAACCAAACAACCACACACAACCACACACAACCACACACAACCCAACACACAAACATCACCCCACACACAAACACACATCACCCCACACATCACCCCACACATCACCCCACACTCACAACCACACACACACAACCATAACCACACACAACCACAACCACACACAACCACACCCAACCACACCCAACCACACACAAAGCCACACATACACCCAACCACACACCCAACCACACACACAACCACACACATATACAACCACACACACAACCACACATACACAACCACACACTCACAACCACACACACAATCACACATACACACACACACACAACCACACCCAACCACACACACAGCCACACATACAACCACACACAACCACATCCAACCACACACACAACCGCACCCAACCACACACACAACCACACACACACACACAACCATTCCAATCCAATCCAAAATTTCTTTATTTCGGTCATTAAGACCATAAAAGATTCACACAAAATATAAAGAATAAACCTTAAAAATTTACCGAAGGTACGAATGGATTGGAACACAGTTACATAATAATTCAGAGAATAATCAGAGTGTTAAAAGGATGAATATGAATGTATGGGAGAAACATCACTTTTATACTTTTAGGTGGGTAACAGTTTTTTCCTTATCTGCCACATAGCCATAATAAACTTAGCCACAGCGAATACAATATGAGGCAAAGTGCTTGTTTTTAGGATTCTATATACAGACAAATAAAACCTAGATCCCAAATTCCTACATAGAGGCACCAGCCAGTGTTTTCTGGGTCTATTGTAAGCAGGGCAGAAGAAAAAAAGATGGATTTCCTCCTCATCATACATTTTACATCCTGGACAGCATCTATCCCCCCCCCCCCTTAGACCAATTACAGGTGAAGGTTTTTATGGGCAAAGTGCCTAATCTCCACTGTATAAACAATTTCCTCGCTAGGATGGAGAATATTATGTCCATAAAATCTTCAAATTCGTAGGAATTCTTAAATTCCAAAAATCGGTCGGTCAGGGTGCCATTGGTGGTAGCCAACTGGAGAGTAGCCAAACTGGATTCCTTGTGGATTTGCACCAAGTTTTTACGGGAAATGGTTCAACACCCCTGCTCAGGATCCTCCCATAGCTCCTGGAGCTTTAGACGATATAACTCCTTTTTGACAAAGGCCAGCCATGGAATTCTATCTCGCTTGTTCAAGCTCATTACATGGGTGAGATCACGCCTGTAGTGTACGAGCTCACTGGTAGTCCATAGCCTATGCCAGAATCTTAGTGGCTTTGACTCCAGTTCTATGGCAATCAAAGGTAATCCCACATCCAGTCTTAGGGAGAGTAAGGGTGTGCCTCGGGGAAGAGCCAAGAGGCATCTTAAGAAATTATTTTCCACCTTAGCCAATTCTCGCCCCGCTTTGTACCCCCAAAGTTCGCTACCGTAGGATGCAGCTGCTTTGGCTTGGGTTTTATAGAGTTCTAATGCCGGGCTTATGGGTTTGAAGGTGGAGGTGTTCACAACCTTTAAAATAGCACCTTAAAGTTGGCACAGCTTCAACCGAGATTTTAATATTTGAGGGTCCCAGGAAAGATTCTCTTGCAATGTGACGCCCAGGTATTGAAAAGTTGTGACCCTTTCCAAGCTGGCTTCGCCCAGGGTGGGATATGGTCTAGTCTTGGGGGATGGGTTGAAGATCATAAACTTGGTCTTTTCAGTATTGATCTCTAGACCATGCTGTATACAGAAAAGACCAAATCCATCCAGGATCCTTTGTATCCCCATCGGAGATTTGAAAAGCAGGAGGGTGTCGTCAGCAAACATGACGGCTGGCACCCTCCTGCCTGCCAAAAGGGCATTATTATCCTTAACGTTGACCAGATGGGATATGATATTGTTGACAAAGAGGCAGAACAGGGTTGGCGCCAGGACGCAACCCTGCCTGACCCCTCTGCACACAGGAAACCTAGATGACAAAGCTCCATCCCTCTCACACCTAACCTGTGCGTAGTTATTATCATGGAGCCTAATCAAGGCTTGCAATATATGTGTGGGAACACCAAGCTTTTTCAGAACCTCCCAGAGTTTTTTCCGTGGGACCATGTCGAAGGCTGACCTCAGGTCCACGAACACCATGTACAGTCCCCCCTCCTCTATCCTCACCGTTTTCCAGTACAGGAGGACGAGGCGGAAGATCTGGTCCATGGTGGACGTGTTTTTCCTGAAGCCAGCCTGCAGAGGACTCAAGATTTCATTTTCCTCCATCCAGTCCATAAGATGATCCAGGAGAAGGCGGGAAAAGAGTTTTTGGGGGACATCTATGAGACTGATTGGCCTGTAGTTGGCTGGGAGCAGGGGAGAGCCCTTTGAAGATGGGCACTATCTTCATCCCTCCCAAGATAGCATTGAAGAGGATTAGAAAATATGGACCCCAGATCTCCGGATGGTATCTGAGGAGATCGCCAGGCAATCTATCTAGTCCAGGGGCCTTCCCCCTTGCTAATCTCTCCATTGCACCCACCACCTCCCCTAGGGTGAATTCCATAGCAATTTCAGAGGTTGATAGATCTCCAGGAGCAGTACCATCAATTGAGGGTTGTTCAGCCTCTTGGTAAAGTTTGCCGAAATGCTCTTCCCACGCAGAAGAAGCAATGTTAGGCTCTACTGCAGCTTTGGGTTCTCCTGTGCCAAAATTAATCAGGAACCAACATTTTTTCAGGTCCCTGGATTCGAGTGCCAGAGAAAGCGCCTGCCAGTGGTTCCAGTCCCACTCTGACCTTGCCAGTGCCAGGGCAGCCTTATACTCTCGCCTAAGTTCAACTACCCTTCCCCTGTCTTTGCCTTCTATTATTGAGGCAATGAGCTCTGTTTTGGCCGTTTTACATGAAGAGTTATACCAGGTAGAGGTTCTGGTCTTTTTACGTTGCGAGGGTACCACGTGATAAAAAACCTCACCTAGTGCTCCCACCAAGTTATCGTGGATTTGGCCCAATTGCTCGTTGAAATTCGGTTGCCTGGGCAAATTAATTAAATCCTCCATTTCTTCCAATTTGGGGAGTGCCACTTCATAGATCCTTCTTATATTATCCTCTGCACTAATTATGTTCCTCCATTTAACCCTAAGCCTATTGGAGGTAAGGACCAAGTTCCCAGGGTCGCCACCTTTGTTGGAGAAGAGTGGCTCGCCTACAGGAGCGGGGTGTTTCATTACCCGTGACAGGGCGTTATGGTCGCTATCTGTTCTAGGCACTATCCTGAAGTCCTGGACCTTGGGCCATAAGGAAATATCAACAAAGATATAGTCCAATCTTGATTCATGATCCCTCCTATTAAAAGTACACAGAGAGGAGCTGTCTGACGGTGTTCGTCCATTGCAGGCCCTCACCGCGTAATTCAATGTGAGGGACATGATTTGTACTGCAAGGGGAGACTAGGACTTTGGGTGGGGAAATTGACAAGATGGAACACTCCAGTAGTCATCTTCAGAAGTGATAGTGCCCTCTTTAAGACCTTCCAATGGTTCAAAGTGACAATTAAAGTTGCTGCCCATTACTATTTTACAATCACTAGGGAGTTGGCCCAAGAAGGACGAAAGGTCTTCAAGGGTGGGTGGTTCCGAAGCCACACTAACAGGACGAGAATATACATTAACAATTGCCAGAGTTATAGCATTTGGCCATCTGAGAAGCACGCACTGGATGTCTCGGGAGAACGTAGGTATACTTTCCACGGAACACCCAATGTGCGCAGCCACCCAGACCGCCAAACCCCCCGAGGGCCTCCCCCTACCACTCCAAGTAGCCGGGATTTCAAGAACTTCATAACCCGTTCTACTCAGTGGATCCCTTGCCCAAGTCTCCTGGAAGAGACAGATATCACTCCCTTCAACTAGGAGATCCCAATCCTCTGTGTGAATTTTATTTGCAATGCCCGCTACATTCCAGGACAGGAACTTCAGAACCTCAATATGAGTTTTCGGTTCCTGCCCTCCAGATGGTCCCGACGGATTTTCTGCTACATTGTCCGCTGATCGAAATTCGAGGCGACGAACAGGAGATTCCACAGTGGGGTGCAAGATAGGAGTGGTATTAAGGGCACACAAGATTTTAGGTGTTGGCGTACTATCGGGTTGGCTCCGGGGTAAAATGTCTACAACCCCACCATCAGTGAGTGTCTTTAGAATACTCCCCTATGAACATTCCAGATCTATATTTTTTTGGGTCTCTGGTACGGTAATTGCTTTCCCCTCACCCAGGGGATCATTCTCACTGTTCCCGTTGGATTGCAGATGGACACCCCTACGAAGTCAATCCACTTCATCAAGGCAGGTGTATCTATTGGGGTGTACATAGTTAGCATGGGCGGGGAACACATTATGCCTCGGCCTGTATCTAGACCCATCCTCAGCGAAGCCCACCCGTGTCCAACCTTCATCCCTCCTCACGGTGTGGGTTGGAACATTAGGGTAAAAATAGGAGAGGGGAACCAACTCAATGGTAGTATTACCTTGATTGCCAAGCCAATTGCAAATGTATGTGACTACCTGGGGGTTCCTGAAACTAACAATAATACAATCCCCTGCTCTTTTCTTAACGGTGTACCCGACCCACGGAACCCTTCTAACCATAAGGACCTCTCCCTTTAGGTGTGGTGGTAGGGGTCTGTGAATATTTAACCAGCTAAGTACCTTATTGCGTAAAGATTCATAGGGTTCCGTTACGCCACTTGCCAGTTCAGGTGCCCCCAACAAAATAACAGTGTAGCCCACCGCCTCTGGAGGTAGATGAACTGCCTTATGCCTAGATTTTGTGTCGTCTGTTCTTTTAGGGCCGTTGTCCAACCCATTCGAAGGTCTCTCCTGTCTAGGTAATGTGTCCGAGGTTAATTGCTTCGACCTCCTGGGAGCAGGTATCGGTGGCGCTGGCCTAACTGTTGGTACAGGTACTATTTGGTGCTCTGGTATAGGGCCATTGTTAGTATTCTCCCAAGGAATAACTGTCGATGTGCTTGCAGCTACAACCAATGGGGTCATTAAAGGACGGGATGGTCCGGCGATGGGCCCCTGTGATACCAGTGTACTTTCTCCCCTCCCCAACTGAACCTCAGTGCCCGTATTTGATTTTTCAAGGGCTATTAGTCTGGATTCAATTGAGTCTAGTTTAAGGGCTATAGGGTTTAGAAGACTCTTAAAGATGTTAGTAAGCGATGTAATAAGAAGTTCTGTATTATTAGTAGGAACTCCCCCAAAGATGAATGGTTCAGGAGGCACGGGTACAGCGGGGTTGGATGGTGTTGCCAGCACTTCCCGATCATCGTCATTACCAGAAACTGATAGGACAGGAGTACTTATTTATTTATTTATTTATTTAATTTGTATGGCGCGTTATAACCACAGGGGTCTCTAAGCGCTTGTACTTTCTTCCCTCGCGGGCAATATGGGATCGGTTTTTGCCCTTTTAGCATTTTTTGATTTTCTTGATCTTTCCCTCTTTAATTTAGGTACCTGATCCATTCCACACCCCACATGAACCAAAGAGTTAGGATTAGGATCCCCGCCCTGAACCCTGGACTGTTCCAACTCCACAGCAGGGGAAAGCTCCACATCACTGATAACCTGAGATGTGTCCCTATCTCTCTGTGTGGATAGTGGAGTCCTAAGCTGTTGGAGTACGGACTCAATAGTTTGGTCAATACTGTCCATTAGGGACAGGTGGGTGATATCAAGCATTACTGGAATACTAGTGTTAGTTACTAAACAAGGAGAAGAGCACACTACATTATTTTCTACGCCCCCCTCGGCTGATGTTGCAGGAATCAAGGGGCCATTACTGCCTGACATATTGATTTTGGAAAGGAATTTGTCCATAGTACCTGAGGCTGCAGTCACAGCCTTGCTTCTTGTTTCCCTGCTGGACATAGTCTATCAGCCAACTGCTTACAGGTCCACAAATGGAACCGGGAGATAACCGGGAGGTCGACCTTAGAGGGGTGACCCGGTCCGGTCTCTTCCGTCCTCGAACGGCCTCAAACGGCCCGCCCTTTGCCCAGGCTTAGCCCGGCGCCCGCCCGCGCGCGTCCCGCGTGACGCGTTACCTTCTATGTTTATATTCCTTGTGATTTAATTGGTTTCCTGGGAGTGGGAGGCGGGGTCAGGGGGAAGAGTCAGCACAGGTGCGGCCAATGGCAGAGCCGCAGGCTTCCTGGGACTCGCAGTCCCACTCTCCTTCGCCGTCAGTTGAGTCAGTATAGCTCCCAGGGACACCAGGCACAGAGCAGCAAAGTCCTTCCACCAGAGACACTCACGCAGCTTCGAGCCGCTCCCGCGAAGTGGGGGCCGCGAGGTGTCTGTTTAAGCTCCTGGGAGGAAGCGGGGTCAGGGGGAAGAGTCAGCACAGGTGCGGCCGATGGCAGAGCCGCAGGCTTCCTGGGACTTGCAGTCCCACTCTCCTTCGCCGTCAGTTGAGTCAGTATAGCTCCCAGGGACACCAGGCACAGAGCAGCAAAGTCCTTTCACCAGAGACACTCACGCAGCTTCGAGCGGCTCCCGCGAAGCGGGGGCCGCGAGGCGTGTGTTTAAGCTCCTGTGAGGAGGCGGGGTCAGGGGGAAGAGTCAGCACAAGTGCGGCCGATGGCAGAGCCGCAGGCTTCCTGGGACTCGCAGTCCCACTCTCCTTCGCCGTCAGTTGAGTCAGTATAGCTCCCAGGGACACCAGGCACAGAGCAGCAAAGTCCTTCCACCAGAGACACTCACGCAGCTTCGAGCGGCACCCGCAACCACACACACACACAACCACACACACACAACCACCCACATCTATCTATCACCCTCACTCTATCTATCTAACTATCGCCCTCACTCTATCTATCTAACTATCGCCCTCACTCTATCTATCGCCCTCACTCTATCTATCTATCGCCCTCACTCTATCACCCTCACTCTATCTATCGCCCTCACTCTAACTATTGCCCTTACTCTATCTATTGCCCTCACTCTATCGCCCTCACTCTATCGCCCTCACTCTATCTATCGCCTTCACGCTATCTATCTATCGCCCTCACGCACTCTATCTATCGCCCTCACTCTATCTATCGCCCTCACTCTATCTATCGCCCTCACTCTATCTATCTATCACCCTCACGCTATCTTTCTATCGCCCTCACGCTATCTATCGTCCTCACGCTATCTATCTATCTATCTCCCTCACACTATCTATCTATCGTCCTCACTCTATCAATCTATCGCCTTCACTCTATCTATCTATCGCCCTCACGCTATCCATCTATCGCCCTCACTCTATCTATCTATCGCCCTCACTCTATCTATTGCCCTCACTCTATCTAGCTATCTATCGCCCGCCCTCATGCTATCTATCTATCGCCCTCACGCTATCTATCTATCGCCCTCAGGCTATCTATCTATCGCCCTCACGCTATCTATAGCCTTCACTATATCTATCTATCGCCCTCACGCTATCTATCTATCGCCCTCACTCTATCTATCGCCCTCACTCTATCTAGCTATCTATCGCCCGCCCTCACGCTATCTATCTATCGCCCTCACGATATCTATCGCCCTCACGCTATCTATCTATCGCCCTCAGTCTATCTATCTATCGCCCTCACGCTATCTATCGCCCTCACGCTATCTATCTATCGCCCTCACACTATCTATCTATCGACCTCACGCTATCTATCTATCACCCTCATGGTATCTATCTATCGCCCTAACTCTATCTATCGCCCGCCCTCACGCTATCTATCTATCGCCCTCACGCATCTATCTATCGCCCACACCCTATCTATCTATCGCCCTCACGCTATCTAGCTATCGCCCTCACTCTATCTATCCATCGCCCTCAGGCTATCTATCTATCTATCACCCTCAGGCTATCTATCTATCGCCCTCACTCTATCTATCTATCGCCCTCACGCTATCTATCTATCGCCCTCACGCTATCTAGCTATCGTCCTCACGCTATCCATCTATCGCCCTCACGCTATCTATCTATCTATCGTCCTCACTCTATCTATCTATCTTTCACCCACACTCTATCTATCTATCGCACCACCACAGCATCACTCAGGGGCACCACATCATCACTATGCGCTACCACAGCATCACTGAACGCCACAGCATCACTCTTCACCACCACAACATCACTCAGCGCCACCACAGTATCAACCTGTGTAACCATTCAACAACAACTGGTTAAAATATTTTCTCTCAATGTTTCAAGCTTTATTACAAATGTCACAAAAAGATGTTAATATTTCACTTCTGTTCTTGGATTTTCGTCACAATAAAATACACTGAACATAATTTTCACAAAAGTTATTTACAAAATTTTAAGCTATTGCCATTATAAATTACAATAACTTTAATTTAAGTATTAATTGTTTAAAAAAAATAAAAGCCATTGTTATTTGTAATATCCATACATCTAAGTCACGTAAATACAAAACATGTTGCATTAAAAATGCTATAGGTGTCACATTTGCAAAAGATAAAAGTATTGGCATTGTAAATGACAAAGCTATTAATTTCGCTATTTTCAAAACCAACACATGAATAAAAAACGTGTCATTTACAAGACCAATAGCTCAAACTTTCCTAATGTGAGACCTATTGCATTGCAAATGCTTGTTTAAGTAGCTTATCATCCTGGCTTCTGAACTTCAGGTTTCAATAATCACTGTCCACTTCAGTGTGAGCTGTTTGGGGTCTCCAGAAGGTAGGCAAGAAATTCAGTTGTCCCCCTGTCCTCGCTAGGTCAAGTCCCAATCGAGGATGTTAAAACTTTTTGTACAAAGTCGATCACAATAGCTGTCAAATAAGGCAATATAGAAGAGGAGTATACTGGATAGATTCCAGAAAAGCCATAATCTCATTTAACAGGTTACATTGCAAGAATACAATTTGAGGAACTCCCTTCACCGGAATTTAGATTAGTGTGAATGAAGAAGAATGACTGAGTTTGAGTGATTTCAAGTTGTTGGATATGAACTTCATTACTTCTAATTTTGAAGAATAGACTGCAAAGTTATAAAAGACATTCACAATGGACTAATAGACTAATATTGTTTTCACTTAGTTTTCGATGTAATAAAATGAGTTAGTTAGATATAGTTAATTAATTTCTGATTTGAGATTTTTGATAAGGAGGACTGTATTGTAAAATTAAGGTGTGACTCTCATTTTCCATTTGAATGTTACTGTATCACTAAGAGGTTAAATCTAGACAGGAATTATGATTACTAGAAGAGTATCAACCTTGCATTATAATTTATAATGACAGCCGTTACCCTTTATACTCTGAAGAATGTCATTACATGGGCTGATTGGTTAAAAGAAGTCATGAGCGCACTCTATTGATTAGTTATATAAGTTGTATGATTTTTGCTTGACGACAGTAGGATCGCAAGGAGGTTCCATACATAAACTGAAGTTTTCCAGTGCTTCCATATCACCACTTTACTCCTTGTCTTTTAATCTGTAGCTTCAATGTTAATGGACAAGAACTAGTGTGTGTTTCCTGTGCATGGGTGTTCTGGGGCTGACTGAAATGCTGTCAAGTTTTTCAGAGAATGTGTAAAGAAGCAGCTATTCATGACCATAAATGGAGACGTTCTCCTAAATTGATCTTTCTGTGGGAGTGCAGTGCAAATTGCTGGACTTTTCATTTATATATTTGCCCCAACATAACTTAAATGTGTCTTTTGAAATATACACATATCTCCTTTCCTGTTCATTGAACCTATAAAATGGTAATTTTCACTCTGAGACATATAGGAATGCCCACCATTTATCAACTAGCATGCAATCTGTAATCAAAAGCAAATTATCACGTTAGTCCTTATTGGGCTGTAGTGAAAGAGGTTGGGGTGAGATAAGAAATCAGGGGCCTCATTTATGAGGCCGTGTGTCACTTTTACGCCGCCGGTGCTTCACTTTTTGTGACGCACCAGCAGCGTAAAAAATGTGCCTTGTTGCACCATATTTACAAAGTGACGCGTCTAGGTAGATTCGTCACTTTGTAAACCCCTGGGCCACATTATGCCTGCGGCAGGTATAATGTATGCAAGGGGGGCGTTTTGATGCAAGAAATGGTCATGGAAGTGACGCAGTGAAATCTATAAGATTTCACTGCGCCACTTCTAGGACACAAATTTGTCAATTTCTTACGCCTGCCTCAAAGCAGGGGTAAGATTGACGCAGGCCCTTTCACATGGGGCTTTCCCCATGTGAAAGGACACATTGCTGGAGTTGCGTCACTTTTGTGACACACTCCAGCAATGCGTCACTTTTGTGACACACTCCAGCAATGCGTCACTTTTGCGCCATACAGATACGTCAGAAATACTGATGTATCTGTAACTCCTTGTGCAATGGTGCGTCATACTGTAAATATGACGCATCATTGGTGTCGCAAGGAGGGCACAATGAAAAGTGACGCATCGCTGTTGCAGCGATGCGTCACTTTTCATAAATGAGGTCCCAGGGGTTTAGTGAAGTGCATCATTGTGCATAGTTCCCTCCATTTTTTGACAGGATTTTGGTGTTGGTGTTTGACCCTGGGCCCTGGCAGCTGCTAAACACCTCCCGGTGTATTTGCTTTGACACACAATAATGACAAATAATTGGCGTACTCCATCTGACATATATGACATTTAGGGAACACCATCTTAAAGTGGGACAAAAATCACACTAAAGGCATTGCATTCGAATGGCGAGTGTGGGCTGCATGGCAGACATTAGGGCCTCATTCAGAGTTCTCACAAATGTGACAGATATCATGTCCACCATATTACAAGTGCCATTGGATTTAATGCACTTGTCTTGAACTGCTGTAATCCATATGCTGCAGCAGAAACATGCCAGAAAGAACAATTTTGTCATGTGTAAAGATTCCTTCTGACTTTAAGTAAGCCACTTCTCACTCAACTGTGCCTTTAAACCTAATTGCCTAGGTGCATGATGGGCATAAGTGAAACATGGTAACTATTCACTTACAATGTATACAGTAAGAGGATTAAAATGTTTTACTTACTGCAAAGGCTAAGGTAGACTACTCCCTTTTAAATGCCAGCTTTCATTCTAAAATTCCTATTACCTTTATTTGACTTATATTTTTAATACAAATTCTTTAAATATGTTTTAAATAAGTTATGCATTCCTCAGCCCTGGCAGCTCCCAAAAAGGATCAGGTGGGATTCCTATATTCATTTTACCCCAGTCCAAAGGGAGTATGTGAATGGCATACATCAGCATCTCCCTAGAAAACAAGGGACTTTTTCTGGCATCTGCTAACATATTCTTGCCAGGAATACAAGAGGTAAATAACATCCACCTATATCTATCTAAGTAATGGTAGAGGAGGGGGAAGAGAGCAGTTGAGATAAAGGGACTGATTTAAATCTTGGCGGTATAGATACTCTGTTGTATCTATACCGCCAAAAGTCTGGCCCACCCACCAGATTTATATAAGGGCAGACCTTAGATGTAATCATGTCAGAAACTACTCCGTCTTCACCGTGATTAAACCCCTCCAATGGCGCTACGGAGTAAGGGCTGTCAGAGGCAGATCTCTAATTCCGCCCTCCTAATTTAGATGGGTGGAATTAGTAGTCCCTTTTCACAGTCCTGCACCGCAGGCAAAACATTGGCAGGAAGGGACAGTGTAAAGTGCAAAATGCTCCATTCACCCTTTGCGAGGGGAGCCTTGTCTTCTTTATTTAAACGGTTGTTTATTGACATTTCCAATATTATTATTCTTATTGTACCAGATGCATGTATTACAATCCAATTTTTCAGTTTTAGCATTTCACATTCTGAGGTCCGATCATTTATTAATATCGGGGATGACCCAGTTCCCATGTGTTATATTTTTGCTTTTTTTTATGGTAAACGTTAGCTTTTTTTCCTGAGAGTTGGCATACACATTATTAGCTAACATTGTGTTTTCCTATTTCGCGCTCCATCTTCGCTCATGCATTTGTGTTCCCAATTTTGGTGAATGCCTTTTGTAAACTTAACTAAGAACTCTGTGCCTTACAACTTGGGCAAATCCTGGTTTTGCATGTGGTCACGTCATTGCTATTCAGTGTTGCGGGAGCCAATCTGTATGCGTGGGGTCTGTACTTGATGTGCGGTACTTGCTATGCTATTCTCTATAGTAATCTCTTGGTGTCCTAAGTGTGGCCTATCTGATGTTGCGTGCCTTTCCTTGTGTGGGTTTTTTCTGCATAATTGGGCTCCCACCCTCTCTTTTATGCTTGGTCAGATGGTCTATCTGGGGGCTCCCCATTTCCTTCATTTCCTGCCTCATCATTTTCAAGGTCTAGGGTCTCCCAAGCTCTCACCAGCTCCTTCCATTGGTCTGCTATTGGCTTCTTGTGAACCCTCCTCCTCTCTAAGGAGTGTCCTCGTTCCTACTTCGGCCCAATTCATGAGGTCCCTCTTCCAAGTTTCTATTCATGGTCCCGTGTTGGACATTGCTACTCATCTCTTTAGCCAGGGCCATAGCCAGGTCAACAAATGTATTTCCTACTTTCCGCTTCAGTGGTCGGGGAAAAAGGCACAAGAGGCATGCTCTCACAGTGTTATTTAATTCTTTCCCCAATATCTCCCCTGTTCGGGAGCATTGCCTTTTTATTTTCTAAAAGAAAATTCAGCTTCGGGATTGTAATTTGGAAATATAAAAAAGACTATGGGGCTCATTATGATGGCGGACGGAAGTGCGACCGCAGCCCTGGAGTAAGCGGAAAAAGCCGTTTCCGTGTCAACCTGCCGCGGTCACTCCGTCCGCCATATTAGGATAGGAAAGAGTGTCAAAATTCCGTCCGCGACGGAAGAGCACGTACCGCCGCCTAACTACACCCGACCCCGCGGCGGACGTAACCAATCCAGAGACACCGCCGTACGGACTGACGTCAATGACCGTCCCCCAAATCAAGATGGCGGAAAACACACATAAAACCGCTGCAGAAAAACAACCTGCCTGAACACGGCGGATTCCCCACAGCGAAGATACCATACATAGCAGAGATACCCACCACAAGCCCTCGCCGTCATGGACCGAGCGCTACATGTTTTTTCCGATACAATTCGCGATCCACCACCTGCAAGTCAGGGCCCACTATCGACGACGACGCAGGTACGCAACACACCATTCGCTGTCTGAAGAGGAGTACCTGCCAGGGTTGTGAAGTTGGGAGGGGGAGTGTCATGTTTGATAAACCACATCACTTCGCAAATACAAATCCACAACTGGAGTACACAAGCAGGAATGACAACGACAAACCACGACACATGAATGACTTGCTTTATTACACATTACAGGGGTATAATCACAGAGTATGCAAGAGCATGGGCATTGTGGGCACCAGAGCAGGTACATCAGAGGCAGCACATGAGAGGGGCTAAGTGCATCAACAGTCCATGGCATCGAACAGGTACATTAGAGGCAGCACATGAGAGGGCAGACTGCAGTATCAGAACACCAACAGGGCATTGTGGCCAACAGAGCAGGTACATCAGAGGCAGCACATGAGAGGGGCTAAGTGCATCAACAGTCCATGGCATCGAACAGGTACATTAGAGGCAGCACATGAGAGGGCATACTGCAGTATCAGAACACCAACAGGGCATTGTGGCCAACAGAGCAGGTACATCAGAGGCAGCACGTGAGAGGGGCTAAGTGCATCAACAGTCCGTGGCTTCGAACAGGTACATTAGAGGCAGCACATGAGAGGGCAGACTGCAGTATCAGAACACCAACAGGGCATTGTTGCCAACAGAGCAGGTACATCAGAGGTAGGACATGAGAGGGGCCAAGTGCATCAACAGTCCATGGCATTGAACAGGTACATCAGAGGCAGCACATGAGAGGGGCCAAGTGCATCAACAGTCTATGGCATCGAACAGGTACATCAGAGGCAGCACATGAGAGGGCAGACTGCAGTATTAGAACACCAACAGGGCATTGTGGCAAACAGAGCAGGTACATCAGAGGCAGCACATGAGAGGGGCTAAGTGCATCAACAGTCCATGGCATCGAACAGGTACATTAGAGGCAGCACATGAGAGGGCAGACTGCAGTATCAGAACACCAACAGGGCATTATGGCCAACAGAGCAGGTGCATCAGAGGCAGCACATGAGAGGGGCCAAGTACATCAACAGTCCATGGCATCGAACAGGTACATCAGAGGCAGCACATGAGAGGGGCAAAGTGCATCAACAGTCCATGGCATCAAACAGGTACATCAGAGGCAGCACATGAGAGGGCAGACTGCAGTATCAGAACACCAACAGGGCATTGTGGCCAACAGAGCAGGTACATCAGAGGCAGCACATGGGAGGGGCTAAGTGCATCAACAGTCCATGGCATCGAACAGGTACATTAGAGGCAGCACATGAGAGGGCAGACTGCAGTATCAGAACACCAACAGGGCATTGTGGCCAACAGAGCAGGTACATCAGAGGCAGCAAATGAGAGGGGCTAAGTGCATCAACAGTCCATGGCATCAAACAGGTACATTAGAGGCAGCACATGAGAGGGCAGACTGCAGTATCAGAACACCAACAGGGCATTGTGGCCAACAGAGCAGGTACATCAGAGGCAGCAAATGAGAGGGGCTAAGTGCATCAACAGTCCATGGCATCGAACAGGTACATTAGAGGCAGCACATGAGAGGGCAGACTGCAGTATCAGAACACCAACAGGGCATTGTGGCCAACAGAGCAGGTACATCAGAGGCAGCAGAAGTACGTGGTGCAAGGTACCCGTCCCAAGGACAAGAACAATGCAAATGTCGTTTCCATGGACAATATACACACCAAATCGAAATACATGTGAGTGAAGGTAAACACACCGCACATCACAGAGCAGGTGGACTGCCTGAAGTACCTGCCCCTGACACACTGGTAGCACCAGAAACTGGATTGTGAGACACAGCCACAGCCCTAGTGACTGACACATGGGCCATAGACCCAGACACACTGCCAGCACCAGACATAGGAGTGTGAGACACAGCCACAGCCCTAGTGACTGACACATGAGCCATAGAACCAGACACACTGCCAGCACCAGAACCAGGAGTGTGACACACAGCCACAGATGTAGTGACTGACACATGAGCCATAGACCCAGACACACTGCCAGCACCAGACATAGGAGTGTGACACACAGCCACAGCCCTAGTGACTGACACATGGGCCATAGACCCAGACACACTGCCAGCACCAGACATAGGAGTGTGAGACACAGCCACAGCCCTAGTGACTGACACATGAGCCATCGACACAGACACACTGCCAGCACCAGACATAGGAGTGTGAGACACAGCCACAGCTCTAGTGACTGACACATGAGCTATCGACCCAGACACACTGCCAGCACCAGAAACAGGAGACAAATGAATGACTTGCTTTATTACACATAACAGGGGTATAATCACAGAGTATGCAAGAGCATGGGCATTGTGGGCACCAGAGCAGGTACATCAGAGGCAGCACATGAGAGGGGCTAAGTGCATCAACAGTCCATGGCAACGAACAGGTACATTGGAGGCAGCACATGAGAGGGCAGACTGCAGTATAAGAACACCAACAGGGCATTGTGGCCAACAGAGCAGGTACATCAGAGGCAGCACATGAGAGGGGCTAAGTGCATCAACAGTCCATGGCATTGAACAGGTACATTAGAGGCAGCACATGAGAGGGCAGACTGCAGTATCAGAACACCAACAGGGCATTGTGGCCAACAGAGCAGGTACATCAGAGGCAGCATATGAGAGGGGCTAAGTGCATCAACAGTCCGTGGCTTCGAACAGGTACATTAGAGGCAGCACATGAGAGGGCAGACTGCAGTATCAGAACACCAACAGGGCATTGTTGCCAACAGAGCAGGTACATCAGAGGCAGGACATGAGAGGGGCCAAGTGCATCAACAGTCCATGGCATCGAACAGGTACATCAGAGGCAGCACATGAGAGGGGCCAAGTGCATCAACAGTCCATGGCATCGAACAGGTACATCAGAGGCAGCACATGAGAGGGCAGACTGTAGTATCAGAACACCAACAGGGCATTGTGGCCAACAGAGCAGGTACATCAGAGGCAGCACATGGGAGGGGCTAAGTGCCTCAACAGTCCATGGCATCGAACAGGTACATTAGAGGCAGCACATGAGAGGGCAGACTGCAGTATCAGAACACCAACAGGGCATTGTGGCCAACAGAGCAGGTACATCAGAGGCAGCAGAAGTACGTGGTGCAAGGTACCCGTCCCAAGGACAAGAACAATGCAAATGTTGTTTCCATGGACAATATACACACCAAATCGAAATACATGTGAGTGAAGGTAAACACACCGCACATCACGGAGCAGGTGGACTGCCTGAAGTACCTGCCCCTGACACACTGGTAGCACCAGAAACTGGATTGTGAGACACAGCCACAGCCCTAGTGACTGACACATGGGCCATAGACCCAGACACACTGCCAGCACCAGACATAGGAGTGTGAGACACAGCCACAGCCCTAGTGACTGACACATGAGCCATAGAACCAGACACACTGCCAGCACCAGAACCAGGAGTGTGACACACAGCCACAGATGTAGTGACTGATACATGAGCCATAGACCCAGACACACTGCCAGCACCAGACATAGGAGTGTGACACACAGCCACAGCCCTAGTGACTGACACATGGGCCTTAGACCCTGACACACTGCCAGCACCAGACATAGGAGTGTGAGACACAGCCACAGCCCTAGTGACTGACACATGAGCCATCGACACAGACACACTGCCAGCACCAGAAACAGGAGAGGGCACAACTGAGACAGTGCCACTACATGATGCATGACAGCAAACAACAGACACAGTGCCACTATCTGACAACTGAGAGTGAACCTGTGATGCGCCACTGAGAACACCGGATTGATGAGCCACAGGGCTGTATGGGCCAGGTGGCAGGGTGGCTCTGGGAGCTGGGGATAGCTGTACTGGAGCTACATCGGTGTGGTCAGGTGTCAATGGTGTGTGTCTACGTTTCTTAGGGATATGTAAGGGCACCCTGGACATGACAGGACTGGCAAGTGGTGCGGACTCCATTGAAACATCACCCACTAAAGGTGGAGCATCTGCTGCTGGGGCTCTGCTCTCTGGGGACGTGCTGGACCCTGCTTGTTGTTTGCTGTGTGCCTGCCGTCTGGACTCAGCATCATGTGTAATGGGGGATGCAACAACAGGGGACTCCTTCCTCAGCTTCTGACGGGCCAGGATGGGAGTTGAGGTATGGGGGTACTCCGCCGCGGAGACATCTGTTTTCCGTTCCTTCAACAACATCAGCCTCAGTGCAGCCAGGGGTGATGTATGCCTGTCCTTGATGGAGCTAGTGTCTATGGGAGAAGCCTTGTCCCTTGGATGTGCCTTGGTCGTAGGAGGAGTGTTGTCTCTGGACTTTCCCTATTCCCTGGACGGTGCCCTGTTCCTGGCAGCAGACTTGTCCTTTGTGGTGTACATGTCTCTAGAAGACACCTTGTCCCTGGGTGTGTCCCTGGCCTTGGGAGATGGCCCTTCCTCTGTAGTGTGCCTGTCCCTGGGAGTGTCCCTGCTCTTGGGAGTAGACCCTTCCTTAGTAGTGTCCCTGTCCTTGGGAGGATCCCTGCTCTTTTGAGGTGCCTTTGTCTTTGGACTGCCCTTGTCCCTGCTCTTGGGAGTGGACCCTTCCTTAGTAGTGTCCCTGTCCTTGGGAGGATCCCTGCTCTTTTGAGGTGCCTTTGTCTTTGGACTGTCCTTGTCCCTGCTCTTGGGAGTGGCCCTTTCCTTAGTAGTGTCCCTGTCCTTGGGACTCTCCCTGCTCTTTTGCGGTGCCTTTGTCTTTGGACTGTTCTTGTCCCTGCCCTTGGGAGTGGCCCCTTCCTTAGTAGTGTCCCTGTCCTTGGGAGTGTCCCTGCTCTTTTCAGGTGCCTTTGCCTTAGGACTGTCCTTGTCCAAGGGAGTGTCCATGGACTTGGGAGTATCCCTTGCCTTGGGAGTACCTTTTGTGTGGGATGCCTGTGTAGCATGTCAAGGCATTTCCCCCAACACCACTTGTGGATCCTGTGTGTGAACTCCAGTGTATCTCATGTTGTCTTTGTTAACAGATTTTGCTGACCTAGGGGATGGTGTCTGTGCCCTTCGTGCCCTGACGTGCTGTTTGTGGCTGCTTCTAGTGCAATAACCTGTATAAGAGTCCTGGTCAGAATATTCACTCCCCCTGAGACATCAAGTGGTGTAGATGGGGGAACAGAAGTAGCACCCTGTCCATGCGACTGTACAATGGCAGAAGACACAGTGTTTGCCGATGACTGAACTGTCCTGTGTGGACCAGCAACATCGCCATGCATCCCTTCCATGAATGCCACCACCTGCCCCAACTTCCTATTGTGGTCTTGGAATGCATTGATCATATTGGTCTGCCCCACACACAGCTGTCACAGCATATCAACAGCCTCAGCACAAAGTGCACTTTGGGTCACCGGGGCAGGGGCAGCAGTGCCTGCACCGAACGCCACTCTGCTCCCCCTACTTCTGCATGCACGAACAGTACATGGTGCAGTTGGCGGCAGTGTGGTCCGTGTGTGCTGTGTCCTAACCGAAGGTGTTGATTGCCCACTCCCAGTCTGTGACAACAGTGCTGACTCACCAACACTGTCGGAAGATGAGGACGATGGTGTCTCGCCATGCGAGTCCTCAGGGACGGTCCTGTCCCCCTCTCCGGGGCTGCCCTCTTCTGTGTCTGTCTGCGTGTGCGTGATGTCTGATCCGGATGCATTGCCACCACTCATCTCCGTCGTCTGTGGCTGAGTGCCCTCAGCCAAAGCTGAAATACAGAGAAAAGAGGTGTAAGTCATGACCACACTCACGTACAGAAGGACATGAAATCTCAAATTCCATTTCTGATAAAGAACATGTAGCCCCCATCCTGCACACGACCCACCCCTAGCAGTCATCGTCACATGAAATAACCGGTGGTGGCCGTGAAACATGTACAGCATGCGGACAGGGCAAGTGCATGTAGATCTGCACACATGTCTTGCCATGGGGCCACAGACCTCTAGGGCATGTGCTTGAACACTCAACTACTAAGCAAGTGGCGTGTCAACATGGCGGACATGGATGTCAAATTACATTCCGCCAATGGCACCAACATGGCATTGCTGCAAAACATACGCACCACAGAAGTCACTACGGTGTCTGAGCACCAATACATGCATTGCACTCCCAAGTAACATACACATACAGTCTGCTTACCGCTAGTTTTCTGTTGATCCACACTCAGCCGGTCGGACAGGTAAGGATGCGTCACAGCAATGATACGGTGCATAAGAGGGGCGTGGCGTGCATAAGAGAGACGTGGCGTTCATGGAATCATCCCCAGTGTCATCTCCGCTACATTCTTGCTCAGCCTGGATATGTCGTCCCAGTGTTTGTGGCAGTGTGTGTGTCGTCTATTGCACGCCCCCACTGCCCGTACATCACGTGCTATGCTCCTCCACACGGCCTTGCGAAGGTGCAGCTTTACCTACCATGATGGGAGACAAGAGGATAACGTAAGTGGACAGTATGACATGCACATACTATGTAGAAAGACGTATCTACATCCAGCCATGCTCTGCACAACACATGTGAAGGTCCCACAGCACACCGGCAGGCCTACAGAAGACAGGAGACACTGACCACCTCAGGGCCAACAACATGTACACCACTACACTTACCACTGTCCAGGTGCACCGTACAGCTGTTCGTAGTGGCTGAGCACACCGCCCACGAGTGAAGGGACGAGACCGGATCTCTTGCACTCTCTGCATGGCAAGGTCCTGTACTGTGGCACTAAAGCAGCAGTCGGTGGTCAGCTCAGCAGCAGCAGGTCGAGGTGATGGTCACAGGCAGCAGTCGGTGGTCAGCTCATAAGCAGCAGGTCGAGGTGATGGTCACAGGCAGCAGTCGGTGGTCAGCTCAGCAGCAGCAGGTCGAGGTGATGGTCACAGGCAGCAGTCGGTGGTCAGCTCAGCAGCAGCAGGTCGAGGTGATGGTCACAGGCAGCAGTCGGTGGTCAGCTCAGCAGCAGCAGGTTGAGGTGACGGTCGCAGCCAGCACTGGTTCACAGCAGTGAATGAGTGCTTTTGGAAATCACACATATATAGGGCCCTGAGCCCATGTCAGTGGCATACGTCGGCAGCAATTGGTTACCCCTGGATGCCTCTTTGTAAAAGGGCCAATGACTGGCCCTGGTGTTGCAGTGCACTGCTTCCGCTATTTTCGATTGGGCATACGCGGCCCGCGTACCCTCTTCCCATTGGCTGCATGTGCACGGACCGTCACGGTCACACATCGGCAACCCCATGTGCAAGCTTCTGGGACGGATGCTTCATTTGCAACAATGTTCAATCAGTGGTGCCACCATGGCGGTGCACGCATTCCGTGGGGGAGGTGCAGGCCAACACATCCTTCTGATGATGTCAATGGACATGGCAGTTCATGACCCCCCTTACAGTCACATTGCATCATCCACCGTACACCGGCGCGCCCAGGCCCGTCCACAACCGCCGTGCCAGGCCAGGTCCAGAACTGCCGTGCCTGGTCTGTCACCCACCGCCGTGCCAGGCCCGGTCCAGAACCGCCGTGCCAGGCATGTCACCCACCAACGGGTGTTCACTCGCATGGCACGGCGGTGGCTGACATGCCTGGCACGACCCGGAAGCTTGCACATGCGGTTGCCAATGTGTGACCGTGACGGTCCGTGCACATGCAGCCAATGGGAAGAGGGAACGCGGGCCGCGTATGCCCATTCGAAAATAGCAGAAGCAGTGCACCGCCATGGCGGCGCCAATGATTGTATATTTTCAAACGCTGCACCGTGGTGTATAGTCCGCACTTGCGTTATGAGGGTTGTGACCATGATGGCGGAACTGCATATGTCATGCACTATATCATGTGTGTTCATACTATGCCCATTGATGTGCACACAATGTGCTACACATGTGCATGTCGACGTGTTGACGTCTTGTATTTCCCTACACATGTTTCAACTTCTTCACATCTACACAGTACATCACGGCTTTCTCGCCACATTCTGAATCTGTTGTCAGTGTGTGGTTAATGAGTGCAAATAACAATGGTGGGGGTACACATGCATTCTGTGTATGCGTATGTGTGTTGCCTGTTGTGTGACCATGCATGTAATGTGCGGATGCTCACCATTGTCGGTGTGGTCATTGGTGCATGATGACATGGAGTGTGTGTAGCATTATCGTTTTGTGTTTGCTCGTGCATGTGTGTCTGTGATGAGGCTTGTACACATTTGGGTCCTTACACATGTCTTGTTGGCAGTAATGTTGACATGAGACTAAGTTGCATTGTACATGTTGACACGCATCATGTTGCTAGTGGCTGCACATTGTTCATACGGCACTCCGTATTGTAGTAACTTTCAGAGATGTCACACATATGACAATTGTCCACAACATTCATATTCTTGCTAGTGTTGGCTTACGTGTGATGGAGTTGCACAGCCATGCGTTGTTTGTAAATTGACTTCTACTACATCTACTCCCACACAGGAGGGCTCCAAATGTCCATTGCCCATACACTGTGCTGGAGGATATGGTTGACGAGGAGATGATGAGGAAATTCCGGCTAGATCGACGTAGATTGATGGACCTTGAAGACCAATTGTCTCCTCATCTGCAGCCACGAAGAACGTATCCTGGTTCCATTTCACCCACAGCAAAGGTGATGGCGGCACTGCACTTTTTTGCAACTGGCACCTTTCAGTACACAGTTGGACATGCCGGGGGGATGGCACAGTCCATGTTCAGCATGGTACTTCGGGATGTTCTAAAAGCCATGATGCTGTACAAGGATGACTACATCCATTTCCCACGGCCGGCAGAGATGGCAGCAGTCAAAGCAGACTTCTATGCACTAGGCCAGATACCACAAGTAGTGGGTTCCATTGATGGCACACATATCGGTCTCATTCCACCACGGACACGTGAGCCGGTATATAGGAATCGGAAGCACTTTCATTCGCTCAACGTGCAGGTGGTGTGCCTGGCCGACAACATCATATCCCATGTGTGTGCAAGATTTCCAGGCTCCGCAAATGACTCCCACATCATGCGGTGCAGCATTGTCCCCCAACTGATGGCAAATCTGCGTCCAGAACGTGCGTGGCTTGTTGGTGAGTATGCTGTGGGGACAGTTGTGTTTTCTGTGTGGCATGGGGTACCCACCAATTCTGGTTGTGATATTTGTGTCTGTCATCCCCCTACATAGGCGACGCGGCGTACCCAAACCGGCCTTGGCTGCTGAGTCCCATACGTAATCCAACTACAGCGGGTGAAATGCGATACAATGATGCCCATGGAAGGACACGTAGAGTGTTGGAACGTACTTTTGGACTGCTAAAGTCTAGGTTTCGGTGCCTGGATAAGACCGGAGGGGCCCTGCCTTACTCACCAGGCAAAGTATGCAGGATCGTGATTGCCTGCTGCATGCTCCACAACCTGGCCTTGCGCAATAAAATTGAACTGATCTTGGACCCTGAAGACCAACAAGTTCCTCAGCCTCCCATCCCACCCATGTCGACTGATGAGGATAGTGGTGAGGAGGAAGGTGTGGACCAGAGGAGTCAGCTCATTGATCGCTATTTCCCTTGAATTTGAGTAACTACCTCTTGTGCCGGTTGACAATGTGTTATGTATGTTTGCTGGGGGTGTGTGGATGTGGTGTTCATCAGCTGGCTGTTCTGGTATGTAATGTTTGCATGTGTGTGTGTTTATTTCTTTGGACATGCAAGTCTCCATGATGTGTGTCCTCTCATCCACTGATTTTGTGATGAGTGTGGTTTGTGGAATGTTGCACTGCAGTGTGTTGTGATGGGTGTGATTCAGTTTCCTGACGTGTGTTTGCTGTCTCTGATTTTCCCTAGGTCACTCCCACAGAGGCATGATTCTGTACGACATGGATCCCTGCACCTGGTAACGTCTGTTTCTGAGACAATCATGTGAATGAAACATGGAGGCAACACATCATTGAGTGTGTAAGTGAAATTTATTTACAGGTTGTGCATTGGTGCTGGTGGATATTTACAAGTAAGTGTTGGGTGGGGGAGTGTGAGTTGAAGGTCATGGTAGATGAAATGTCCGTGCTGACACCACATTGGGTGATGTCCAGCTAGTCCAGCAGACCTGTGCCAATACTTGGCGTAGTGGGACAGGATAGTTTGCGGGAGGATGGCAGCCTCAGGCAGTGTTAGAGTCATTGTCGGCCCCTCTTTGAGCGTGTAGATGGAGCATCCCCACTGCTCTCACCTACTTCCAACCTCGGACGGCCCCTCCGTCTTGGAGCCGGAACGGAGTCAGCTTGGGGGCCAGGTTGCTCAGGGGCCACATTTGTGTCCAGGGGCACAGGTGGCGGTGGCGGTGGTGTTGCTGACCGTGGCGGCTGGACACTTGGTTGAGGGGGGGTGTTGCGGCCTAACCATTCCCTCCACAGTGATGTCTGCTTGCCCATGAGGTCCACTATTTGGCCAATGCGGCTGTCAATGGACTGCAACAGATTGGTGTTTTCAACCGAGTCCTGGTGGGCACGATCAGCCTGTTCCTGCCCATGCTCATAGGAAGCCTGGACTCTGGCTAGGGCTTCCAGTGAATCAGCGCCAGGATGGGGTGGGTGTCCTTCCCCAGCTCGCCGTTGAGAGGTACTCCTGCTTGGGTGATGTGGCCTCTGCTCTCTCCTTTCCCGTACACTCTCCCTGCTTGGCTGGGATGTCGATGGCCCTGCGTCGTGCGGTGGGTCAGGCAGGGTGGCACAGGCAGGAGTGGTGGTACTGGTGGTGTGGAGGTGTTGGTGGTGGCTCTACAGCTCACTGTGGCAGATGTTGCAGGAGTGACACAGGCCACGGTGGTTGAGGCAGGGATTTCCAGTGAGCCAGATGGCCCTGGGAGTGTGCTCGGGCCCGCTCCCTCCTCCGCACCGGAGCAGGCTGTGGCATCGTCCCCAGAGAGTCCTGGATGTGAGTGAGGCGAGTGTTGCGGCCGGTTGCTGGTTTCACCAGTCCAATTGCGATCACCTGAGGGACAAGAATTTGATAATCAATACTGTGGACATGGCATGTTTTATTTTCCATACATTACTTTTCAGTGTCCTCTCACACACACCCCACCCACCACCACCCTCCCTGTGGACATGGGGGCCTGTTGGGTGTTGTGGTAGTGACCTCTCGCACACACCCCACCCACCTCTCGACACACACCACCACCACCCTCCCTGTGGACATGGGGGCTTGTTGGGAGTAGTAGTGCTGGTCTCTCACACACCCCACCCACCACCACCCTCCCTGTGGACATGGGGGCCTGTTGGGAGTTGTAGTAGTGACCTCTCGCACACCCCACCCACCACCACCCTCCCTGTGGACATGGGGGCCTGTTGGGAGTTGTAGTAGTGACCTCTCGCACACACCCACACACCTCTTGACACACCCCACCACCACCCTCCCTGTGGACATGGGGGCCTGTTTCGAGTTGTAGTAGTGACCTCTCGCACACACCTCTTGACACACACCACCACCACCCTCCCTGTGGGCATGGGGGCCTGTTGGGAGCTGTAGTGCTGGTCTCTCACACACCCCACCCACCACCACCCTCCCTGTGGACATGGGGGCCTGTTGGGAGTTGTAGTAGTGACCTCTCGCACACCCCACCCACCACCACCCTTCCTGTGGACATGGGGGCCTGTTGGGAGTTGTAGTAGTGACCTCTCGCACACACCCCACACACCTCTCGACACACACCACCACCTCCCTCCCTGTGGACATAGGGGCCTGTTGGGAGTTGTAGTGCTGGTCTCTCACACACCCCACCCACCACCACCCTCCCTGTGGACTTGGGGGCCTGTTGGGAGTTGTAGTAGTGACCTCTCGCACACCCCACCCACCACCACCCTCCCTGTGGACATGGGGGCCTGTTGGGAGTTGTAGTAGGGACCTCTCACACACACCCCACACACCTCTCGACACACACCACAACCCCCCTCGCTGTGTACATGGGGACCTGTTGGGAGTTGTAGTGCTGGTCTCTCACACACCCCACCCACCACCACCCTCCCTGTGGACATGGGGGCCTGTTGGGAGTTGTAGTAGTGACCTCCTGCACACCCCACCCACCACCACCCTCCCTGTGGACATGGGGGCCTGTTGGGAGTTGTAGTAGTGACCTCTCGCACACACCCCAGACACCTCTCGACACACACCACCACCACCCTCCCTGTGGACATGGGGGCCTGTTGGGTGTTGTGGTAGTGACCTCTTGCACACACCCCACACACCTCTCGACACACACCACCACCACCCTCCCTGTGGACTTGGGGGCCTGTGGGAGTTGTAGTAGTGACCTCTCGCACACACCCCACACACCTCTTGACACACACCACCACCACCCTCCCTGTGGACATGGGGGCCTGTTGGGAGTTGTAGTGCTGGTCTCGCACACACCCCACCCACCACCACCCTCCCTGGGGACATGGGGGCCTGTTGGGAGTTGTAGTAGTGACCTCATGCACACCCCACCCACCACCACCCTCCCTGTGGACATGGGGGCCTGTTGGGAGTTGCAGTAGTGACCTCTTGCACACACCCCACACACCTCTTGGAACACACCACCACCACCCTCCCTGTGGACATGGGGGCCGTTTGGGAGTTGTAGTGCTGGTCTCTCATACACCCCACCCCCACCACCCTCCCTGTGGACATGGGGGCCTGTTGGGAGTTGTAGTGCTGGTGTCTCACATACCCCACCCACCACCACCCTCTCTGTGAACATGGGGGCCTGTTGGGAGTTGTAGTAGTGACCTCTCGCACACCCCACCCACCACCACCCTCCCTGTGGACATGGGGGCCTGTTGGGAGTTGTAGTGCTGGTCTCTCACACACCCCACCCACCACCACCCTCCCTGTGGACATGGGGGCCTGTTGGGTGTTGTGGTAGTGACCTCTCTCACACACCCCACACACCTCTCGACACACACCACCACTACCCTCCCTGTGGACATGGGGGCCTGTTGGGAGTTGTAGTGCTGGTCTCTCACACACCCCACCCACCACCACCCTCCCTGTGGACATTGTGGCCTGTTGGGAGTTGTAGTAGTGACCTCTCTCACACACCCCACCCACCTCTCGACACACACCACCACCACCCTTCCTGTGGACATGGGGGCCTGTTGGGAGTTGTAGTGCTGGTCTCTCACATACCCCACCCACCACCACCCTCCCTGTGGACATGGGGGCCTGTTGGGAGTTGTAGTAGTGACCTCTACCACACACCCTACCCACCTCTTGACACACACCACCACCACCCTCCCTGTGGACATGGGGGCCTGTTGGGTGTTGTGGTAGTGACCTCTCGCACACACCTCTCGCACACCCCACCCACCACCACCCTCCCTGTGGACATGGGGGCCTGTTGGGAGTTGTATTGCTGGTCTCTCACACACCCCACCCACCACCACCCTCCCTGTGGACATGGGGGCCTGTTGGGTGTTGTGGTAGTGACCTCTCTCACACACCCCACCCACCTCTCGACACACACCACCACTACCCTCCCTGTGGACATGGGGGCCTGTTGGGAGTTGTAGTGCTGGTCTCTCACACACCCCACCCACCACCACCCTCCCTGTGGACATTGGGGCCTGTTGGAAGTTGTAGTAGTGACCTCTCTCACACACCCCACCCACCTCTCGACACACACCACCACCACCCTTCCTGTGGACATGGGGGCCTGTTGGGAGTTGTAGTGCTGGTCTCTCACACACCCCACCCACCACCACCCTCCCTGTGGACATTGGGGCCTGTTGGGAGTTGTAGTAGTGACCTCTCACACACCCCACCCACCTCTCG
Source organism: Lissotriton vulgaris (assembly GCF_964263255.1). Classification (NCBI taxonomy): domain Eukaryota; kingdom Metazoa; phylum Chordata; class Amphibia; order Caudata; family Salamandridae; genus Lissotriton; species Lissotriton vulgaris. Next base: position 789,945,412 of record NC_141694.1, on the reverse strand, counting down.
ACACACACCACCACCACCCTTCCTGTGGACATGGGGGCCTGTTGGGAGTTGTAGTGCTGGTCTCTCACATACCCCACCCACCACCACCCTCCCTGTGGACATGGGGGCCTGTTGGGAGTTGTAGTAGTGACCTCTCTCACACACCCCACCCACCTCTCGACACACACCACCACCGCCCTCCCTGTGGACATGGGGGCCTGTTGGGAGTTGTAGTAGTGGCCACTCGCACACACCCCACACACCTCTCGACACACACCACCACCACCCTCCCTGTGGACATGGGGGCCTGTTGGGGGTTTTAGTGCTGGTCTCTCACACACCCCACCCACCACCATCCTCCCTGTGGACATGGGGGCCTGTTGGGAGTTGTAGTAGTGACCTCTTGCACACCCCACCCACCACCACCCTCCCTGTGGACATGGGGGCCAGTTGGGCGTCGTTCACATTTTGGTGAGTAAGTGGCCCACATGCATGGGTTGGGGCCTGGGAGATGTGTCTTCTCAGTTGTGTGAGGCAGACCATGTTGGTGTGATCGTGGTGCTTGGTTTGTACTTACCAGCCTCTTCTCCTTCCTCAATTCCTTCCAGGCTCTCTGGGTGCAGTGTGCTCAGCACCTTTTCCTCCCAATCAGTATAGGGTATGGGCTCCGGGGGTGTGCCGCCGCCAGTGTGCTGTGCTCGCAGATGGTTTTTAGCACGGATGCCTTTGACCCTGGTTTTTGGTTGGTTGGTTGGTTGGTTGATAGCTTTATTTCGATATTAGTATATCTTAAAAGCGTTTACATAACAAAATTTAAAACAGTACATCGATAAGACAAAAAGACTGGACATTAAAATCATCAGATAAAAAAATGGCATTTTGATCATAATAAATTAATTAAAAAGGGATGAAATTGAAATAGACAGTCTTTTTAAGCGAATCAACCAAGCCCATTTTAAAAATTTAGAAACTGCACAAACAATGGGAGGGGCAGTGTCCGTTTGTAAAATCCGCAGAGCCACCAAGCACACTCGAATGCCCAATTCTCTACAAATTGGTTTGAGCCAACGAGATCTAGGTCGCACATAGTCCGGGCATTCGAAGAGGAAGTGTGCCACAGTTTCGAGCCTGTCAATACATAAGGCACAGTGGCGCGAAGTCTGCTTAGATGCATTCCATCTAGAGAGGAGATCGGCAAGGGGTAGTGTCCCTAGTCTAAATTTAATGTAAAGGGCCCGATCCATGGGGATGGTAATAGTGTCTAGGTATGGCTCAAAGGCAACAACGTCTTTGATTTCCAGAAAGGCTGCGGTGGATTTGCAGTGTCGCTGGTTGCTGATGAGCCTGGCTGAGACCCATTCCCAATAGAGTTTTTTCAGGGTCTCCTTAGGGGGTGATGAATGTGTAGACCAACAGGAACCCAAGCCCAGATCCCCAAGCAAATGTTTAATGTCCTTAAGTCATTTAATCTTTTGCCAACCATCTGAATGCATCACCTCTGCCAATCCGTCTGCGTAAGATTTTAGTTCAGGGACCCTCCACAGGCGGGCCCAAAGCAGGAGTCGTCGGAGGCGGGCCTGATCCTTGATTGACTTACAACCTGCGTCCAGGAGCACCAGAACTGTCGGTGTGCTTATCGGGATAGCCAACAAGTCCTTGATAAATTTATTTTCTGCCTTGGTCAGGGGATCCATGTTGCCCAGGCCCCATAACTCTGCTCCATAGAGTGATGCAGATACTGCGCGGGCTTTGTAAATGTCTATAATCGGAGCTACACAATGTTTCGATGAGTTGTTGTACTCCTTTAACAGTGCTCCCCCCACCCTTTTGTGGCCCACAGTCAATTTGTTGATGTGGGGGGTCCAGCTCAATGCATCGCTCAAGCGGATTCCCAGATAGTCAAATTCTGACACTCTTTCAAGGGCGATTGAGTTCAGGATAGGCGGGCGGACGAGTTTGCGTGGCGGGTGCATGATTAAATACTTCGTTTTGTCCACATTGATAACAAGTCCTCTTTTTACACAAAAATCCTGGAAGCGGTCTAGAAGCTTTTGTAAACCTTGAGGGGTTTTCGAGATGAGAAGGGTGTCGTCGGCAAACAACAGGGTTGGGATCTTTACGCCACCCAGTGTGGGGGCGTCTGCTGGTTCTTCAAGCAAGTGCTCAACCACCCCATTTACATAGAGGGAAAATAGGGTGGGAGCTAAAACACAGCCCTGCCGAACACCCCTCTCAACAGGGATTTTGTTGGTCTTTTCCCCGTTCAAACCCCACCTGACCTGGGCATAGTTGGCGATGTGGAGTTTGATGAGGAGATTTAGGATGTAAGGGGGCATTCCGAGACCGTACAACACCCTCCAGAGTACCTCCCTAGGAACCAGGTCAAAGGCAGTTTTCAAGTCTATAAAGGCCAGGTAGAGACTGCCCTTGCCCAGTTCCACCACCTTCCAGTATAATAACAAAAGTCTAAAGACTTGTTCAATTGTTCCTGTGCCTGAGCGGAATCCAGCTTGCATCTCAGACAGTATGTGGTTATCATCCACCCATTGGAGGATCCTTCCCAGAATAGCTTTCCCCGCCAGCTTCTGTGTGGAATCTATGAGGCTTATTGGCCTGTAGTTCCCTGGTAGGTCCCGACTGCCCTTTTTAAAAATCGGGACTACCTCTGCCCCTTTCCAGGACTCAGGTACTGTTCCTCCCTCAATAATGGCATTCAAAAGTGCAGAGATCAACACCCCCCATTCGCCTGGATAAGCTCGAAGGAGATCCCCTGGTAACCCATCCGGGCCAGCAGCTTTTAGTGGTATAAGAGTTTTTATCAAGTTCGTAACCTCCCGTGCAGAAAAGTAATCCAAGTCTCTGTCCAAGGTGTAGGGGGGAAGAATAAAAGGGTCATTTAGCGTTCCTTCTACGGCGGAATAAAGAGCCATAAAGTGATTGAACCACGACTGGGCAGTAATTGTGCACGTCCTCAGGGTCTCATCAGGACGGTTCCTACTGCCCACCAGGTCCCAAAACCCTTTCGCATCTCTCCCTCGACTAGCAGCCAAGAGGTCCTGCCAAAAGTTGTCCTCCCACTCCTTCTTGGCATTTTTTTGACAATTTGAGTATCACCTTCTGTTCTCTCTGGTCCTAGTTGGGGATTTTGATTTGACAGCTTTAACAAGTAATTTCTTCGCTTCCCTACACTTGGAATTAAACCACCCTTGTCTGGCCCTGAGGCAAGGTTTCTTTCTACTAGTGCTTCCTCAGACAATAAAAAGATCACTAAGAGCCTGTGTCAGGTTGCAAAACCCGGCAGGCACATCCACCAACCCACCCTCAGAAGAGGCAGGGTTTTCCAGGGCTGTAGCTAATAGCTGTGTTATGGAAGATATCTTTTCCACTGAAAGTGATAGCTTAGACCACTTTAGCCGTCGACCACAGTTAGAGACCACTGACATATCTGGGGTGGGGGGACAAGCAGTTCTGCTCCCAAAGTCATCTAGCCATCTATGGTTCAGGGTGAGTGAGAGGAGGTTGTGGTCGCTCTCAACAGAGGGTATAATCACCATGTCCTTTACCAAACTCCAAAGGTGGACATCAAGGAGGAAATAATCGATTCTTGACGTGTGCTCGGGCCTATTGTAGGTATGGGCTCCCTCTTTATCAGAAGAAGTCCTGCCATTAAGAGCCCTCAGATCAAATTCCATTGTTAGGGAATTGACCTGGAGCACCGCTTCCGTCCATTTTCTAATTGGTCTGAGCTCTAGGGCTGGGATCCCCCATCTATTGTCGTCTTCCTCTTGGTCCTGAGTGACTTCAGGGCCAAGAGGCTCGAAGGTACAATTAAGGTCACCCGCAACCAGGGTACAGTTCTTGTATGGAGAGGATCGAAGCGAGGCCTCCAGACAAGCTATGGTAGGTGATTCTCTACCCCCTTTCATACCGCGGGCGTATATGTTGAAGATGTTAACAACAACATGCCCCTTGACATTTTTAAGTGTGATATTAAGAAGATCCTGGCAATGAGTGTCATGCTCTTCCACCCTGCAATTGAGTGCGGAGGCTACCCAGACAAGAAGGCCTCCCGATGGGCGACCCCTGCCTGTCTCAGAATGGACAGCTGGTAGAAAATGGGTAGAGTATCCTGCCTTATGTAGGGGCTCTTTACTCCAGGTTTCCTGGAACAGACAGATGGAGTATTGCTCCACCAGTGCGTTCCAATCAGGCAGGGCCAGCTTCCTGTCCAGACCGGCCACATTCCAGCTGAGAACCCTAATGGATGGGTCCGCCACAGCCGAAATGCCGCAGGGCTCGACAGGGCCCAATTGGACTGTCTCGCACACAGTGGGGCAGACAATCACACGTTCCAGTAGAGTCCTCCCCACCATAGTCTCCCCTGAGTATGCTGGTGCCACCTGGTCATCTAAGGAAGTCAGGGGTTCTTGGGGTTTAGCAATTGACAAGGAGTGGGCGTCAGAGGGCCAAGACGTCCCAGCTTCCTCTGGGGGGTCTAAAAGCCAGCAACCCATGGCACCCCAGTTTGGCAATGGCGGAGCTGCATGCGAGTGCACAACGTTTGTTGCTGGGTGCCAATGACCGTAGGCATAATTTGGGGATGGAATCACAGGGAAGCAGTTTATAGGGTTCAGGGCCGGCCGCGGGTAGAAGAATGTTAAATCTACTACTTCAACTCCGGGACCGGTCATGGCCTGTCCTTGACTAAATATTGAGTGGGCAGCTCTTACATCTTGGAAGTTGACCACCAGACAATCCCCCTCAAATAATTACTTCCTCTGGCCAATCCAGCCCACCCTGCGCACACAAAGAATCAGGCTGTCCACACCCACAGGAAGGGGTCTGTTGGCTTGCAACCAGTGGATGACCTTATTCTTTAGGGCCTGGTGGGTTTCCTGCTGGTTGTCCTTCAAGGCAGGGACCTTAATAAGAACAACTACATATGGGTGGCACTCGGGGGGGGGTGATTGACTGGGGGACACTTGCGTACCACCTTTTGGGGTATAGCCACTGGATTTGGGTTTTTAGATGGGTTTGTAATTGCTTTTGCCTTTTGGACCTGAACTGCTCCTTTGGCAACAGTGGATGGAGCGGGAGGTGGTTTAGAAATGGAACCTGCCCCTCTATCTTGCTGCTTCTTGGGAGCGAGGTTAGGTTTAACTGTTCTCGCTGCTGGGGCATTACTAGCGTGGACCTGAACGACATGGGTGGTAGTGCACTGTTTAACCGGTTTTGCAGTTGCCATTGGTGCTGGTGTTGGAGCTGTTCCACTAGCTTGTGCAAAAGCGGGTGAGGCCGGTATGTGTCCATGTGGAGGGCCTACTGAATTTACATTCCCCTCGCTCCCAATTGCAGTATCATCTCTGAGCTTTGACTGCAATTTAATTAGGGACTTCAGGGAGAAGAAATTATCATGGGTGGTCTGTTCGAATCTATCTAGCCTATCCCCCAGACTCTTAACTCGGTCAATCAGCGGTACCAACAGAGCCTTAACCAGATTCTCGAAGTGCTCTAGGGAAAACCCCTCTTTTGAGGATGTAGGTGGTACCGTAGCCAAATGCTGGGGCGATGGCATTTCTATTACTGGCACCGGAGGGGTAATGTTCCCTGAAGTTGCTGGCCCTCCTGTTTCTAAGTGCATAAGACTTTTGTAAGGCTGTGTCTTTGGGCGCTTATAGAGCGATGAATGGCTTCCTTTCCTGGTGCTGATAACCCTTTTCCTTTTCTTGAGGGCCCGAGAAACTCGTGCCGGAGGCGACAATTTAGGGCTTAAAGTAGGAGCCTCGTTGGGAAGTTGGGAGTTGTAGCTTGGGGTGATATCTGTAGGTGATGTAAGCCTAGATCCCACGGCAGCTGGACTATGACTCAGGTTAGGTGAATTAGAGATTAGGCTCTCTATCCTGTCAATGCCTGCCTCTATAGCTACAATCCGTGGCTCAACGGACACAATCTCTGGCAAGGGGGAGATAGGGTAGTTGGAGGTTGGGGACAGGGCGTGTGCAACTGCTCCCAGGGAGGAGCGTTTGGAAGAAAAGGAGTCTAGTGAGAGGCGACGTTCCGTCATCACAATCTCCTTTTCGATAACCGCAGCCACCCTGGTGATGAATTTATCCATTGTGCCGATTATGGTGTTCCCTGTGGCACTTTCTCCCCCACCCCTCAGAGCTTTACCAGAGCGGGTTGACATGATGGCCTGGGGACCCACAGGTGGACTCCGGGATTTTGGACCAAAAGCGATGGATGTAAAAGGGGTGGCCCAGCCCAGCCTCTGTCAGCCCCTGACTGCCACAGACTGCCCACCCTTTGCTTGGGCTTCGCTCGGCGTCCCGCTCGCGTCCCGCTGAGCGGTTGTCCGTTGGTTTTAAAACGAGCGTTGCGGCCGGGAGGCGTGTCTTGCTGGGGGCGCGGCCGTGCACACCTGTGCAGCGCAGGGACTCCTGGTCTTGAGAGTCCCTGCAGCTCGCGCCCTCAGTTTTCTCCGGTGTTCCCTCCTCCTTTCCGCAGCTGACAGCACTCCAGCAGCCTCGACCCCACGCCTCACGCCGCGCAGCGGCACCCGCAAAGCGGGTGCTGCAAGCTGTTACCACGCGGCGGGGCGGTCAATCCCTCCAGGGATACGGGGAGGCAAGCAGGATAGCAAGGGCAGAATGGCGTTATGGACAGCAGCCGGTGAGTTCCTCAGCGCAAGGGTTTTTTTTTAGGTCATGCCACCGCCTCTGGATCTCGTGCTTTGTCCTTGGCACGGTCCCTGATGCCTTCACCCGACTTACTATCCTGTCCCACGTGTGATTTTTGTTAGCCACGGTGGTCTGCTGGACTAGTGTCCCGAATATGTGGGGTTCAACACAGATGATTTCATCCACCATGACCTTCAACTCTGTCTCCGTGAATTCAGGGTTTTTCTTAGGTGCCATGGTGTGTGGTGCTCAAGGTGTGGGTTGAGTGGGTTGGGAGGTGCAGGTGTGTGGTGTGTAGGAATGGTGTGGTGGGTGTTTGTGTGGTGGGTGTGTTTGGGTGGTGGTTGTATGTGTGCAATATGTGTCTGCTGTCCGTCGTCTTGGGCCTCTTGCTAGCAGCTATGCTGTGATGCAAAGGATTGTGGTAGTGGGTGGGAGTCATTTTATAGTCTGTGTCGTGGTTGTGTCCCAATGGTTGTTGGCAGTCAGGTGCTAGGTGGGTGTGTTGACTAGTGTGGATTAGTAGGTGCTTGGGGGGGGTGTCATTGTGGCTTGGGATTGGTGTAGGTCTTTCAGGTGGGTGGTAGTCGTGTTTCGTGTGTTTTGTATTAACTTCCGTCAGACATGTTGTCATTGGTTTGACGGTAGGGATGTTGTTCGTGTTGGCCTTCCACTGGATGCACCGTTTCTCGTCGCATTGTTTCCGCTGCGGCCATGGATTGAGGTGAGTTCCGGGGAACAGGCGGCGTTATCCTAATCGCGGCCACGGAGCCTCCACAGGTATTGCGGTGGCTGTGGCTGTTTCCTTGGTCATGTTCGTCCGCAGTGGTCAGTGTTTCTTGGGTTCTGTCCGCTTGCGGCGGTCTCAGGTGTACTCCGTTCGCCACGGACGGAGTTTGATGTGGTCCGTCCGCTGCGGTCGGAGTTTTGTCCCATTTTTATCCTAATTGCTACGGAGGTTTATCCGCGGAGCGGTCTGGAGTATCTTGGCTGCTTCCTTGGCGGACGGAACACTATCTCCTATGTTTGGTGTACAGGTCCGTCATGTTGATAGAGCCTGGCACCAAACTGTATGGACAGAAACCATCCTGATGGTGGTTCCTGCTAATGCTTCAGAAATGACCACCATTTCTAAATTTTACGGGTGGCACCTCCATCAAGGCCAACTCATAATTCAGGCCCGAGTCATCACAATGATGAAAGGCAGGAACAGCACAGCATATCATAGAATAGCATATATATATACATATCAAAACACAGCTACCTATGCTTGCCTTGCTTGACCCCATGGGATACTCTGAGCCCAATTCAGCCTGGGTAGATTTTCCATTGGTAAGAACAGTGAGGTACTTCATTTTAAAAGTCATGCCAATAGGTGTGCTGGTAGAGTTCCAGCATTTGAAGTGCCCTGCTGCCACCTTGAAACCCCCTAGAATAGAGTCTTCTGGAATACTTTTGTCTCAAGCCGGAGCTGTTAAAAGTGTGATACCTTTGGCGGGATAGGCTCAATGACTGCAGCCAACAGCGAATCAGAGCACTTTTCAGGATCCTGCAGTCCTGCCATCAGATGACACTACTTGAAGACCCTCTGTGAGTCTGCTGCCATCATGAATACTACTTTTGAACCTGTACTGCACTTCAGTATTGAAACTCTCTTAGAAATCAGATCCACTCCATATTCCATTATAGGGTTTACTTATCAACAACTAATGCATTATGGTACTTGCATGCCTTACCTTACTATGAGAGCTGGAGTGAATGTTTTGGGAGAATCATATTATACTTGGAACTATGTATTACCTCTTCCAGCATGTACATGTGCTCCTTTGCACAAATTCAAGTTGCATTATGAAACTAGATCCGATCCATGTTCCACTCTGCATTTTCATTCTTCTGCCTACTGGCTTCTTCCTAGATCCTCTGTGCACTCCTTCAGGCAGAAAGCTGAAGGAGGTACTTTGACTGCTCTCACCTGCACTGTGTTGCAAGCAGCTCACACCTGTTCTGGATTCCAATCACTCTGTGTGGCTGTGAGCCAGGAGGAGGGATTTAAGTCTGGCTTCTGCATTCAGAGCTTCAACCTCCTGTTTCTGGTAGCTCCTGCTTTCTTCTCCAGTTGCGAATGTATGGCGTTACTACACATAAATTCACTAAGCATGGCTTTACAACACGGCCATTACAACGACCGCATTGCCATTACATAGGAAGTTGTAACAACGACTGGCTGTAAGAAGCACGCTGGACTTAGGAATAGTATTAATTACTATTCCTACTCCAGTTTGTGCAACAGCAGGGAAGGTGTTGGATTTAAAATCCAACACATTCCCTGGTGTTGCACGCCCCCTGCAGCAAGTCGTTGTTATGACTTGCGATGTTGTAATGGTATGCGTGGTAACAATGCAGTTGTTGTAACGACCACGTTGTAAAGCCATGTGTTGTAGAAACATGGTTGTAAATGCTGTTTCCCCCAATTGCCTGCACTGCTAAATCCTTAAAACCTTGCGAGGAGTTCCTGATTCCCTATTCAGCTTTTTGCCAGTGGTTTGCTTTTTACCTTATTCTGAATTTCTGTTTTGTCCTTATTCTGAATTCATGTGTTTATACCATTTACCAACAGGGCAAAACTTGTTTCAGTGCCTGTTGGGTACGTCCTTGAGTTCCTTGCTCTATATCCCAGTTCGAGTCCCCTGCACGAATGAGGCATTACTCGTCCCAGTGCCTGTTGGATACATCCTCGAGTTCCTTGTTCTAAGTCCTAGTTCCAGTTTCCTTGTCGCAGCAGGGTATAACTTGTGCCAGTGCCTGTTGGTTACGTCCTCGAGTTCCTTGTTCTGAATCCTAGCTCCAATTCCCTGTAACAGCAGGGCATTTCTTGTTCCAGTGCCTTTTGGGTGCAGCCTGCCCTTGATTCCTGTTTTCCTGTTCCTGATTTCAGAAGTCCAGTTCATAATTCCTGGTTTTGTTTTCCTTGTGGCCTGATTTTTAACTTCCCCGTCCTGTATTCTGGGTATTCTCTCGACTCTGGTTTTCTGTTTCATTCCAAATATGGTCCACTGTCTGCTACAGTCCATATCCGTTTACAGTGTGACCCCTTCATCTGGTCATACTTTGTTCTTCTCTGTCTCCTGTCTTGTGTTGTTTAGTGGCCTCAGTTATACTTGGAGTAGCCTGGTATTACCTTGCCAGGTATCCTTGGAAAGCGATATCTCTGGAATCACTCAGACCTGCTTTCGCTCCCTGACAGCATTGTTATGCTAATAGTAAGGAAAAGAAGGCTGCTGTCTTTCTGGGAAAATAGTGAGATCTAGGAAACAGCTTTCCTTTTTTTCCAAGGTTTGGAAGAGCATCTCTAAGACCAGACACATTAGCCTTCTATAGACTCAGAAGAAAAAGTACAAGAATTGCAGACAAGAAGAACTAATTGATGCTGGACTTAACCTAAGCCAGTCTAAAGACAGATTTTAGCACAAGGAAGATTTTCATGAACCCGAGAATTTTAAACTAAAAAAAAACTAAACGCAGGAGGACTGGAACTCAGTAAAGGTGGTATTTGGCCAAGACGCAACCTCAGCTAGCAAGATATTCTGACCATCCAATTCGGAGATTTTTTCAATGAGTACAAAGTTTCAATACGACCACTTAAATATGCTATCCAACCTCATTGCGCACTGTTCACTCATGGCTCCCAGCCTTGTCCTGTTGGTGAATTTACTCTTCCTAAATAGTGACTAAATTTCAAACATAGAGAGCAAGGACACCCAAATGCAGCAAGGTGGTGATGTAAATAGGCTATGAGGAGCCTGATGCCCTCGGATGCATTACATTGAACTCCATCATCTCCGCCACAACTATGTGAATGTCATAGCACCTGATTATCAACAAAACCTTTATAACCAAAAAGCAGTAACGTAAAACCATATCTTGTTAAAACATCATAATAGAGATTTGTGAAAGTTGAGTTATCCTGTCTTACTGATATGCCTTCACAACTCCCTCAATTGGCTCCTTATAACAATGAAGCACACATTTCCATACTATATTAAGCAATAACTTTGCAAATCAATGATTTAGGTAAACAAATATTGTTAAAGATTCCTGTAAAAAAAACTTATGTGCATGTTTTTACTTTACCTCTGTGTAATAAATATGGCATACCTCTCAGCAGTTTATTCCCTGGCTATTAAAATTATTAATGTGATATCATTAATATCATTATCAGCAGCGGCTCCTCTACTAAGGCAGAAGAGCGCAGCTCCGCTGCAGCATGAGCAGTGGAAAAAGGAAAAACAAAATGATAACACTATGCTATAATCATTTTATTTTTCCGTAATGAGGCAGGTTTACTGGCTGGGGCGGGGCTGGGCTGCCATCACAGCCTGCTGGGGAGGAGTGGTTGGGGCACTTAAGTGCACAAGGCGGTTTTGGGAGGCTGTCTTGGGTCGGCCAAACAGTCATGCGCACTTTGCATGTTGTCCACCGCCTTTACTGTACAGGCTGGGTGGAGAACATTAACAGGCTCATAGTCCTCATCTGAGCGTCGAACCAAGACACTCAGACCAATCATGACACTGCTGTCATGGTGACAGCAGCGTCGTGATTGGCTTAAGGTAGCCTGGTTGTGCTTCCTGCTTCCGGCAGCAAAAGAAGAGGATGGGAGTGAGGTGGCGGCCAGCAGCAAGGTAAGTAACTTTGAAGTTATTTTTCTATCCCCCCGTCTCACCCATACTACTCAGTGGCAGCCACCACAAATTATTATTATTGTAATAAAAATAAGGTTTCCTGCTGAACTATGATGGCCCTGTTGCCATTTTGTGACATCCCATTCCCCTTGCTGTGCAATAGTACTTCTGATTCATGGTGCACATGGTCATCTGGAAATATCCACATTGCTCCATAAAATATTCCTGCACAAGGTCTGCTACCTTCAGCTTGAAATGTAGACGGGTAGGGATTTTGTGTATTCTGTTGTACAAGCACTCCATTTTCTATTTGAGGTTGATGGATGTTCTCTTTCTATAGATAATTATGAATAGCTAATGCCAGTGGCTTTCTCCAGGATGCAACACATTTATCTGTGTAATTACTTATGTGTCTTCTCTTCCATTGAGAGGGTGTTGGTAGGAAGTCGGACATGTATTCAGTGAATCTCCAGTGTAATCTACTAGGCAAACCCATATGCAATTTATTAAACATGTGTTACATTCTCTACAGAGGTGTGTGCGTGCACGCGTATTGGTGTAACCTTCACATACACCCTAATCTTCATAATGTCAGCATCATGTACCTTTTGTGGCATGTTCAGAAAAGTTATCATGAATTCTGTAGTGTGTTTCAGTTTGTCTAAGGACTGCCAGATAGAGCCACATATGGATGGTTATAGGTCTAGGAGAATGTCTTCATTAATAACTCCCTGAAGAGAGCCAGTGGCATACTATCGTATTCATCTCAGCAAACATGATTCACTTTTTTATTCCTAGGTGTTCCCCGAGTTTTGATGAGGTAAGTACTGATTTAAAAATCATCCATTTGTTCGTCATCATTCTAGTCATTCAGATATTGTTTTTGATTCTAATTTCTTCATTCCATTTGGTCCCTTCATGCAATGTATGGGCTTTGTGAAAATTTGTCAGTTGTATTTAACTATTCATCTAATGCCGCACCATGCGCATGATCACAATTTTAGGGGCGTCCATTGCGTACACACTGTGGTTGGTGTGGGTGTGCATGACAGTTTTTTTCTGTTTCATTAATTGCAACTGATATCTTACTTGTTGCGGACTGTAATGTTAAACAACATTTTAGCAAGATTTGGTCTTCATGGTGTTTTTCTGAGGAGATATGTTAATGTGACTTTAGTGTTTCTTCACAAGAGTGGAATGTAATTTGCTGACTGCAGCAATCACTCAGATATGCATGCGGATGGGTTAATGCAAATACGTTCCCAACAACCCATGGTGCTGGCAATTAAGTCTACCAAACATCCATCAGCACTTTGCTCACGCTGATAAACCTATATATTAACAATTGCACAAATTCTAAAAGGAGATGCCTTCACTTGTATTTCCAAATGATCGTTTGCTAAATTTTAATGATTCTTACACACACATATATACATATACACACACACACACTCTCACCCTCTGGCTCTCTCTGACCAGGATGCGATTCTAGTATCCCTCCGAGTTGTAACACTGGCGATTACTTCTAAATATATATATATATCCTAAGAAAGTTTCTCTGCCTGTCTATAATGCTAATATCCTAGCACAAATATGGTGGGTGTGTGACAGTGTCCTCTCCTTACAGCTGCAGTTACCAGCGCTTCCTGTATCATTGCTTTATTGCTCTGGAAACCTCACCCTGATCAGTTTGCAGTCTTCTTCATCTTTCCTGCTCTGTGGAGCATGTCTGATGCCATTTGTCAGACCTTGCTCAATGGTAAGTTTTGAGCGCCTTCAGAAATACAAATAAATGTATTAAAATATATCAGATTACATAATCCTGTAATGTGCGTCGATCCAGGAAAGATGTGTGTCTCGTTTCATGACCAGGCTTCAGAGGGAAGTATGACAGGGCTAGTCAAGTGACTGAATAGGAAATTCCCATTGAAGTTTCAGAATACAGAAATGAATATGTTTGAGACAGTTTACATTATTTCATTGAATGTTCTTTGCAGCTTTTTCAGCTATTTTGAGAAGCCTAATGTCTTACTATTTAGTGGCCCAATGACCCCACTTTGAGTTAAGGGGATTAGGTATGAATAATTTCTTATCTCCCTAATTCATGTGTGGCATTGGCCAATTGCTTTATGTCCCTGTGAATCAATTAATCAATCAACCGTATTGTGGTTTGCACCCAAATAGTAGTTGTTCTGGTGTGCATCTTTCTATTTATCATTTCTATTAGTGTTTGCCCAATATGTTAATCCCAAGGGATCTACAATTGGTCTAGGAGGGCCTACGTTAGATTTTCAAAAAATCCTCTTGCACTTTCTCTCCTGTCATCTCTATTAGTTTGTTCATCCATGCAGACAGCAGAGCCTGTAAAAGGAAGCAGTGGCTAGACCTCTGTGTTTCTAAAATATACAGCTTGCAGCTGATTTTCTAAGTGATAGTGTTACTGAGTTAATATGCAAACTATGGACTACAGTCTTTTAGGACCTCAAAGAGGCATTTGGCCCTCTTCACAACCTGAACCTGGGCTCAGAAAACAATGGGGCATATTACCAAGCAATAGCGATAATTATCGCTATTGCTTGGTTTAGAGACAAAAATTTACTGCTGAGCTGCGGCGATTTTTATCGCAGATAAACCTTGGTATTACCAAGGTTTATCGCAAATGCAATAAAAATCGCCCGCAATGCATGAATATCGCTGAAAAGTCAGCGATATTCATGCATTACCGAGCTAATGCTCTTAGCCATGTTATCCACCTCCCATTGGATAACATGGCTAAGAACTGCTCAGGGCAGGTGTTAGCTTTTGGAGATATTCGCGCCTAGCGCGAATATCTCCAAAAGTTGGTAATAGGAGATAGCGATGTTAGCAACTGGAAACAGTCGCTAACATCTTGGCACTCCCACTTTGCATGTCATTAGTGATAAATATCACTGACATGCAAAGTGGGGCCCAAGGTGGTCGCTATCTCCTACTAGCTGTCGCTAACTGGTGTTAGCGACAGCTAGGTAATAGGGAGATAATTTTATCTTCGCTTTCTTGGCTTTTAAAGTCAAAAAAGCGGAGATAAATACACTTGATAATATGCCCCAATAAGTCTTGATATGGTCACCAGTGCTATATCTTGCAAATGGCTGCATGTGAAAACATGTTTTGCGCATGTAATAGAAGCACCTTTAATTATCATGAAAAAGCATATTTATACTGCCTGCATTTCTGAATTGTCACTGCTCACTGATATTATGAACGACAACATAAAATATTCAAGCTTTGGACAACATGTATTAGTGTTGCTCAAATGTGCAAAATGTGTTTGCATATGCCACCTTTTGTTTGCAAATGCTTACATGATTACATGATATAGCCAATGCATTGTCTTCGCTGTTAGCCAGTACTGGTCACTGAAACATCTAAATGCAACACTTCATACCCACTGTCCTTTCTGTTGCTGCAGTCCCTACGTTGTTCTCCCATGCTTCCTAACTCCAGATACTGTACTTTTGAGTAAACAGGTAAGGAAAAGAAAGGGCTTACCGTTTGAACATTTTTTTTAGGGTGAGTCTGCATGTCAGATGATAAAACACTACAGTGTAGGGCTCCCATAACCAACAAAGAATTCTGAACATATATGTGGTAGTACTCACATAAGGGAGAGAGGGGGAAATTGGACACAGGGGTTTCCCTCAATTTCCCAGATACTATGCAATAATGGTATCATAAGGGAGGTATCCTCCTAAAATATGGTTAAATGCTCACTGTAAGGAGGGTATTTCTGTATTTATAAAAGGGCTCTCACCCACATATTTCTATGTGGCATGCTTCACCACTGAGTCCTCACCTGGTGGGGGTGTGGGTGACACCAGGTGTGCTCTACCCTACTGCTGGTGGGATCACTCTGTTTTATATTTTGGTTTGGGACCGGGAACAGCTAAAATGTCCTAAGGTGTCCTACCATGTTGCTTTATTTATATTTATATTCAGGCTAGATTCAGATTAAAAGGCATATGGGCGAAGATGGGTAGGGATTCACAATGATCATTTGGTCAACATGTTTCAGCTTTTAGGCTAGTCACTAAGGTTATCCAGCTTTAATCAGGACTTGCCTGGCCCCGTTTATGTATTTTTTCACTTCTATATTTCAGACTGATCACTCTTCGTGTTACCTAATCATTTTTTAGCGTGCACTCATTCAGACCACTCTACCATCTCGGCATCTCTGTTCCCACACTTTGGGTAATGTGTTTCATGCTCAATTTGTTGTACTTGTTTTGGGTGGACCTGAGGTGTCTGTACTATCATAAAGCCATGCTTGTTAAATCATTCAAGGTGTCCATATTTACTCATTAGAGATGTGCAAACCTATTGAATGTATCATATTCAAGAGGTAATTGTCATTTTTCCCAGTACCTCTACCTTGTGGTGGCATTGGAGCAGGTCATTGTAAGTTACGTACAGAGATGTTGTTCCTAGCATGCCCCAAAGAAGATTACAAGCAGGCAACCCCCACGACACACTGTGATTAGGGCTATCTCTTAAAGTGGTCAAGAAAAAGCAAAATGGAAACAATGGACACGTCATGTTGTGCTGCAGTGTGTGTGCAGCAGCAGGCCCCGTAAAGGCAGTGCCACCAGTAACTAAGTAGGGGCCATATTATCAAGAAAGGGCGATACATTATAGCCGCTTTTATCTGCAGTTTCCTGCTGCTAAAGCGGTGATAATGGGCTTGATAATATGCCCTTGTGAATTCCCATAGAAGCCCAGGTTAACCCCATAACCTGGGTTTCTATCGGGTTTCACAAGGGTATATTATCAAGCCCATTATCGCCACTTTAGCGGCAGTTTCCTGCCGATAAAAGCGGCGATAATGTATCCCCCTTTCTTGATAATATGGCCCTAGGTACCCAAAACAACACTGCTTTTTATTGATCATGATGTGTTTGGTGAGCAGACTTTGAGTCCGAGCAATCATGACACCGGCACCGTGTGCAATGCTCTGGGCCTGGAGGCTGAAAGAAGGACAGCGCCTTGCCCTTTGGCCTTAACCCTTTTTCTCTCTAATCATCGACATAATTAACTGTTGATTCGCATGAAATGCTGTTTTTTCCTGCATTTATAATCTCTTTCGGATATACTTTGGTTTCAGTATTTTAGTCATATCTGTTCTCCCCGGTATGCAATATGGCGAGGTGCACTGTTGTAAGTTTATTTCCTACGTCATCATGCCCGGCCATACACTTATTTTAGTGCCCTAACTCCTGAATTATAGAGTTCGGACAGGCCACGTTGCCTTTTCCTTCCTTAATACAATGTGTGAAGTAACAGCGTGATGTAAAAATAGTACATATTTATTTATAAAATATTTATTAACCTATTGTTAATTTAAAACAACATAATGTAACATTACAAAATAATTACATTATTTCAATCAAATTCTATACATCACTTTTAATAATTATTAATGCAGATATATCTATTTTTCAGGTGGGAGTTTATTTTTAAATGTAAACTTCTCTTGTATGTGCCTGGTTTCATTTGGCGATAGGATTTCATGTAAAGTTAGGTTTTACGATTTAAATATATCTGGCTTTGGGTATAAACTATAATTGAGATTTGGACTCCTGTGTGCAAGGCAATTTTAGCACTACACTGGCTTCACACCGCAGTTTATCTGTGCTGCTGTTTGTGCTGCTTTGGACTAGAAAGCGCCACCTTGCAATCATACAGATGAGTGTAAGCCTGGGAGCAGATGTATAATTCATCAATTACCAGGGAAAATACATTTTCTGCAGCAATCCGTCCAACATGTCAACAATTCTTCTTTTTTCCACAGCTTTGTATGGAGTTTTATTTGCTGAGCACAAAGAGGCTGCCTTTGCCAACTACCGTCTCTGGGAGTCACTGGGCTTCGTTATTTCCTTTGGGTACAGCTCCTTCCTGTGCATTTACGTGAAGCTTTACATAGTGCTGTCTGTCCTGGCGCTTGGCATCACTCTCTATGGAATTGTGGAGTTCATCGAATCCAGGAAGCGACCAGTGACATTAACAGAGATTCCAGGAAACTAGAAGTCCCTGAGCATCAAAAATCCAAGCATCTCAGCACACACTATCGATTCGAGGAGACACAAATAACTCAAACTCCAATATGTAACCACAATGCCTGCTTGAGAAAATAATCGTTTATTATGATATGAAAATAAAGCCAACATCAGATAGTCTAAATTGTGTCCAGAACTTGGGTGTAGAGTCTCGAAGAGCTGGGTTACCTCAACCCGGACCCCGTTTTATTGATCATGACCATTCCTACTCATGTGCCCAAGTCCAGCACCACTACTCAACTTAAAAATGGTGTATCACTGAGTTTTACTTAGAGTCGACTCTGTTATTTGAAGTAGAGACTTTGAGGCAGATTTACAAGCCCCTTGCGTCACTTTTACGCTGCTGTAGCATCACTTTTGTGACGCAACAGCGGCGTAAAAAATGCTGCAAATTTACTACGTGACGCATCTATGGAGATACGTCACATTGTAAAGCCCTGCGTGACATTATACCTGCGTCAGGTATAATGTATGCAGGGTAGGCGTTCCCACGCAGGAAAGCCTCGTAAAAGTGATGCAGTGAAATCTATTTCACTGCGTGACTTTTAGGACGCCACTGTGTAAAAGCAGGCGTAAGGAGTGATGCAGTGTATTGGAAATAGGCCACAACACGCATTGCTGAAGTTGCGTCATGCTTGCGACACAACTACAGCTATGCGTGACTTTTCCACCAAAAGATGGTTCAGAATTTTTGACGCATCTGTCAATCCTTGCGCCACAGTGCGCCACATTGTAAATATGGCGCATCTCTGGTGGCGTAAGGATTTTTCACTCAGGCCCAGGGAAACTGACGCACCTATACAGATGCGTCGGTTTCTTGTAAATCTGCCCCATGGTTTGTCTAACTGAAAGGTGAGCTTGATTTAGCATTGCCTCACTTTTATCATGCACTCTGAAAACAAATCAGTATCAGAATTTCATTGGCTGTCATAATTTAACAAGTCCTATCAGGTGAAAGTCCTGTTTCATCTATTGTAAAAGGAAAGAAGGATTACCGCTTATTGCTGACTGTGTTGACCTGGCATGAAAGTTTTGAAAATCTACGTTTATTGATCCAATGTAAAGCAAAATGGATGGCAGAGCACCTGAAAAGAATGTATGTTTGTATCTTGAGGATGGGGGTTTGGCCATGCCTGGTGATGAACAATGAAGAGTGGCACTCAGTAAAGACGATCCCTGTGATCCTGCATCAAGATGTGGTGTAGAATGTACTGGGTAGGCATGTATATAAGTATAGACATTTGTGAAGCACTAGAGCAACAGAGCGCTCACCAGGAGCAAGAATACCGAGGCCCCCATAATGAGAGGACCAGTTTTATGTGCGATAATTATTCCGCAATTAAAACTGACACAAGGTGTAAGTAGTTATAGCTTATTATCTTAAAGTGCATAAATATGTGACATTTGTTCTAAAATGCACATTTTGAAATATTATACTTCTCCCAAATAAATATTGTCTGGTTAGATCTGCCGTAAATTATCCATGGGAGGCAGTTTTTTGCACCCAATTTGTCCCAGGTCTGACAAAAGCTGCAAAAAAGAAGAATTTTAATGTCTGTAGTAACTTCAGGTACCACAAATATCAGAAGTTATCTGCCCGCTCGTACTAAGAGCCTTAGGATCTTTTCTAAAGTTTGGCAAGCAGCTACTTCATTACAAATACGACAGAGTACTGGGTCTCCAAAACCCTCAGTAGACCTGCCAAATTTAGAACCAGGCAGAGCGTAAGTATTTAGTCAACGGAGCCCCATTAGCTCTGTCAATGGAACACTTCTGTGAAAGTCTAAATTAGTCATAAAATGTACCTTGGTTAACAATGCAGAAAATATGCCTGACTTTGAAAAAAACATTTAATTTGATCGTATCTGTAGAAAAGAAAACGGAAAACATAGAAAATGATTTCAAATGTGCCTAATAAGTAAAATAGCTTTAACCATGGGAGAAGATGTTTTTTGAACGTGTAAAAAATAAACTTCCAAGGTAAATAAGTAGTAGGCTCTCATAGCTAATGTGCTCCTATGGCAAGGCCCTAAAAATGTTTGCGACTTCTAATTGACAGTAAAAATTAACCCCCACATGCATCAAAGTATTTTGGAATCGCAAACGGTGCGATTCCTTAAAATTCCTTAAAATCGTCCGTTTGCGATTCCAAAATAGCTTTTTGGAATGCATCATTCAATTTTAGAATTTGCATCATTTTTGCGATTTCTAAAATTGTATTTGCTTTTAAGAAATCGCAAATATGCGATTTTTATCGCAGATAAACCTTGGTATTACCAAGGTTTATAGCAAATGCGATAAAAATCGGCCGCAATGCATTAATATCGCTGAAAAGTCAGCGATATTCATGCATTACCGAGCTCATGCTCTTAGCCATGTTATCCACCTCCCATTGGATAACATGGCTAAGAACTGCTCAGGGCAGATGTTATCTTTTGGAGATATTCGCGCTTAGCGCAAATATCTCCAAAAGTTGGTAATAGGAGATAGAGATGTTAGCGACTATTTCCAGACGCTAACATCTTGGCACGCCCACTTTGCAAGTCATTAGTGATAAATTTCACTGACATGCAAAGTGGGGCCCAAGATCGCTATCTCCTACTAGCTGTCGCTAACTGGTGTTAGCGACAGCTAGGTAATAGGGAGATAATTTTATCTCCGCTTTCTTGGCTTTTAAAGCCAAAAAAGGGGAGATAAACCCCCTTGATAATATACCCCATATTTCTTTTGCTTCCTCACACCGTATGATGTATTTCTTTTTCTTTTGCACACCATATGATTTCCCTCATTTCACTAAACTACGTATTCTGATATATTTTAAAATTAATAGAGAATTAGTAGTGTTGAACTTAATAAAGATATTTTTTTGTATGGTCTCAATACTTACTGATATAAATATTTCACTGCATTAAACTATCCCTGTGTCCATTGAATGGGATAGTGACAACAGCTAACAGAAGAGGCCTGAGAAAGTTCTCATGATAGTGCAAGATATATTAGAAATGTTTAGATAACTTCTCACTGGTGTAAATTTTACTGTGAGGAATGGGAGAAGCGACAGTAGACCATTGGAATACCCATTTCTATTGGGCGAACCATGCTGGATGCTGCAATTGTTTTATGCTTTCAGATTTACGTGTTCCTAGTTAGAGAAGGAATGTCATTCTTCTTCCCTTTCCCATGCCACCTTACCCTTGATGCTTTATGCATTATTTCTCCTTTATTCTTGTCCAGATTTCTGTGTGCTATTGCTACCAGCGATATCCTATCCCCCTGATCTTTTGACTGGGAGATTTTTTCTTACTGCCTATCATACCTACTGCTGTGATTATTCCCCCTTTATTTAATTAACAAGTTGCTACTACAACTTGTATATGGAACTCGGCTGAAATTCCTGAACTACTCTTTATGAGAGGTTCATTCTTCAGCTAACTAAATGCTCCAGAATCTTGCTCTTTCCAAAAAAAGATCTCTCTCTGGGCTCATTGCTATGGCAGAAGGATCGACACCGCAGGTGGCGGTCCTTTTTGCCATCACAAAGAAAATTTCCCACCGCCAAACTTAGGATGGCAGCGGTAATCCCAATGTTTCCGCGGTGGGCTAAAGGTCCATCCGCCAGGGGTCCACAATGCGGTCATTTTCTGCCCGCCTTGCGGAACCAGGACACAGGGCAGCATTGTGATTATGAACTCCCTTTCTGCCTGTCTTTTCGCAGCTATCATCCCGCCGCATAAAGACAGGTGAAGGCTGGATTCGGGGGCACACTGCAGGCCCCCTCTGTGTTGGGTGGGGTGCACTGGGGGAGTACCCATGGTATCCCCTATATTTCCATGCTCAAGGTGGCAGGCACCGCAAGGTGACCGGGCCTGGAAAGCGGCAGTCAGTCTTTCCGTCCGCCGCGGACCCCCAGCCATAATAATATGGCAGGGGGTCATTCCGGCATGGATGGCGGGCAGATCGCCCCCGCCAGGCTGGCTGTGGCTACCACCAGCCTGGCGGGGCGATCCGCCCGCCATCCCAATGGGGCCCTAAATTGTCAACATGAAATGTTTTAAAGATTTTAAGAAATTGGTGAGAGGAGATGTTACTATTCCAGTAAGTAATGGAGAAGAGGCACAGCTTGAGGGTACTCCGGCATACCTTTTGACTACTGAGCATGTTTTAAACATGTCTTTGGCACCAACAATAGCATAGGATTACTGATAATGAGGATGCATTGAGTTTTCCTAGCTTTGGGATATTTAACACCGGAATTCTGGATTACTTGAAGGGGAAATTGTATGAAATGAAATCACCACCTCAACCTATTCAATATGAAGCGTTTTTGGTTTGAGAAAAGGTTGAAAGGAATCATGCAAATGCTTGGTGAAATGAAGAACAGCATAGATGGAGGGAAGCTATCATTAAGGGAACTATGTTATGTCCCGTACTTACTTCAGAAACTGCTATTAAGGAAACAAATAAATCTGTCATAAACAATGAAGGGGATGGATCTGATATTGATTCAGGGTATGGATCTGATATTGATTCAGGGTATGAGATATTACATCAGATGCTAAATTACAAACCCCCACCATTGCATACTACACTTGCTGAGTGAGAGGAACTAAGTACCAATACTAGTCAAACAGTGGTTACTGCCCCTGTGAATCCAAGTTTAACACCCATTGAGTGGCCCCTACAAGTCTTGCAAATTGTACCACCAGTTATGACTCGATCACCTGCTGTAGTTCCTACTAGAACATCTGTAGCTACTGGGCCTACAACAGCTCCGATACCTGTTGTTAGTGCCCCTATTGCATCTCGAGTAGTTGCAAGTTCTCCTGTTTTAGCAGCAGTAAGGTCAGGAGTACAGCCAGTTGCTAAGTTTCTATTTGTTACAATTTCTAAAAATGTACAGATAGTTTTGTGAAAGTCCTCATAAACGCTACAAGCTTTGGTAGATGGAGAGGGACATTGCTCTTTAGATTCCTGGGGTCCTAGTGATTTTAATGCCATTAGTGAAGAGTACAAACCAGCATGGCTTGAAGAAGCTATAGGAGAGAATAAAACTGAAGCTGGAGAATTACCAGAGAAGCCAGGAACATAAAAGGAGAGCCCCTTAGCTATACCAAATATAAAGGTATAACTAGAAGAAATGATAGTGGAATGTTTGGAATTTAAACATTTAAATAAATGCCAGGGGAGAGGTTACACAGAGAGCAGCTTTGGTACATGATCAATTGTCTAAAGGGCGCAGTTGGAGGAACATTAATCCCCAGGCACTGCAAAATGCTCTAGCAGCTTCAAAACCAGTTCTAACACCAGAGATAAATCTGGCAACAGCTAACCTCACAAAGTGGATTACGTCTGCAGTAGACACTTCAGCTCTGGTGAGAAGCTTTACCAGTAAACGTGCCAAAAAATCAGAACCTTGGTTCAGTGATGCGTGTTAGCAACTATCTCCACTTACTGTTTAACCAAATCATCAACACAGGCATTTTCCTCGACACTTGGAAAACAGTTTCAATTCTACCTTTATTGAAAAAATCCAATCTAGATCCCAGAAATACCAGTAATTACAGACCCATCCCCAGGAATTCTTTTCTAGCTAAGGTATTTAAAAAGATTCTGAATTCACAATTGCCTGCATTTTTTTTCTCAGCAGACCTACTATACTCCTCGCAAAATGGGTTCCGTCAGGGGCATAGCACAGAGACTGCCTTGCTCACAGCAGTAGAGGAGCTCTGGGCAATTTTGGATACAGGTGTCAGGGTTGCCTTGATTCTTTTAGATCTCTCTGTGGCGTTTGACACAGTGAGCCATGACATCCTAATCGGGTGGCTCCAAGAAGCAGGTGTCAAAAATACTGCTCTAATCCTAGCTGAACAAAAGGTGTCAGTATGTTCAAATTGGTGACTCCTGTTCTGAGCAGTTTACCCTTCCTTGTGGAGTGCCACAGGGCTCATCATTGAGCCCTACATTGTTCAATCTATATGTTCCTCCACCTAGCGGACTTTATTAGGCAGTTTGGTTTTTCTTTGGTCTCCTACGCGGACGACACCCAGATAGTGGTGTCCATCACAAACAACTCAGAAGAAACCTGCGGAACTTTTTAGTCAATGTATGTCCCAAATTTACAAGTGGATGACAGCCAACTGCTTAAAGTTCAATGGGAGCAACACTGAAGTGCTCCTGTTAGGATCTCACACCTCCTTCTGGACACAGAACTGGTGGCCTTCAAATATGGAATCACTCCTGTCCCCAGTCTTAAGGTGCGGAACCTGGGCTTCATTCTGGATGATAGACTTACATTTCAACATCAGGTCAGCAAGGTTTCTTCCTGTCTTTTTGATACTAAAAGCAATTAGGAAAGTATGTAATTTCATTCCCTGCGAAACAGTAAAAACCCTGGTAACAGCGTTAGCCCTAAACAGACTTGATTATTGCAATTCTTTGGACAATGGCCTTCAGAAGCAATATATGATCAAACTACAACGGGCCCAAAATGCAGCTGCCGGATTGCTGCTGGACATTGCCAAATTCCAGCCAATTGCCCAAGTTTTAAAGAAACTTCACTGGCTTCCCATTACAAAAAGGACAGAATTCAAATCCCTTTGTTTAGTTTAAAAGGCTCTACAGGGAACTGGACCAAGGTTTCTGAGACAACATTTTTTTTAGTACCAGCTTGCTAGAAACTTCCATTCCCAGAGTAAACTTCTTCAGATACCCAAATATAAGAAAGCACGTTGGGAATGAAGAAGTTTCATTTTGGGTACAGTGAAACTGTGGAATTTACTCCCATCAGAGATCAAGAACAGCCCGGCATTGCTCACTTTCAGGAAATCACTGAAAACTTGGCTATTTGCTAGCTAATTCCACGTTATAATCCAGATGCAGGTTGACTTTCTGTTGAGTGCCCCTAGGCAATCTTGCGCTATCCAAATCCTAAAATCAAATCAAACCAAATCAAATCCGTCTAGAGAGGCATAGTGACAAAAAGATAATGACCTTGAATGCAACCCTGAGTTTTTACCCAACTAACCCTTTGGACCCCCCCCTGCACCCATGAAATGCATTAACAAATTGCGATTTTCAAAATGAAAATCGCAATTTGTTAAAGCCTTCCCATTGATCCCTATGGGCCTTTTCGCCCATAGGAAACAATGGGAAGTGCGAATTCACACTTTGGAATTCGCATAATATTTGAGAATCGGTAAAAATTGCGATTTTTACCGATTCTCAAATATTTTGCAAAAATGTACATGCATCCCATTTTGCATTTCCTATTTTGCGATTCCCTAAAAATCGCAAATTAGGAAGTGCAAAATGAAACAATGATGCATTTGGGGGAAAATGCCTTTCAGAAACTACTGACCTAATCCTCTAACTATACAATAGCTCATCTTTTTAAAATGTGCGGTTCTCCGAAACATATAAGGGCATATTACCAAGCAATAGCGATAATTATCGCTATTGCTTGGTTAGAGACAAAAATTTACTGCCGAGCTGCGGCGATTTTTATCGCAGATAAACCTTGGTATTACCAAGGTTTATAGCAAATGCGATAAAAATCGGCCACAATGCATGAATATCGCTGAAAAGTCAGCGATATTCATGCATTACCGAGCTCATGCTCTTAGCCATGTTATCCACCTCCCATTGGATAACATGGCTAAGAACTGCTCAGGGCAGGTGTTATCTTTTGGAGATATTCGAGCTTAGCGCAAATATCTCCAAAAGTTGGTAATAGGAGATAGAGATGTTAGCGACTATTTCCAGTCGCTAACATCTTGGCACGCCCACTTTGCATGTCATTAGTGATAAATTTCACTGACATGCAAAGTGGGGCCCAAAATCGCTATCTCCTACTAGCTGTCGCTAACTGGTGTTAGCGACAGCTAGGTAATAGGGAGATAATTTTATCTCCGCTTTCTTGGCTTTTAAAGCCAAAAAAGGGGAGATAAACCCCCTTGATAATATACCCCATATTTCTTTTGCTTCCTCACACCGTATGATGTATTTCTTTTTCTTTTGCACACCATATGATTTCCCTCATTTCACTAAACTACGTATTCTGATATATTTTAAAATTAATAGAGAATTAGTAGTGTTGAACTTAATAAAGATATTTTTTTGTATGGTCTCAATACTTACTGATATAAATATTTCACTGCATTAAACTATCCCTGTGTCCATTGAATGGGATAGTGACAACAGCTAACAGAAGAGGCCTGAGAAAGTTCTCATGATAGTGCAAGATATATTAGAAATGTTTAGATAACTTCTCACTGGTGTAAATTTTACTGTGAGGAATGGGAGAAGCGACAGTAGACCATTGGAATACCCATTTCTATTGGGCGAACCATGCTGGATGCTGCAATTGTTTTATGCTTTCAGATTTACGTGTTCCTAGTTAGAGAAGGAATGTCATTCTTCTTCCCTTTCCCATGCCACCTTACCCTTGATGCTTTATGCATTATTTCTCCTTTATTCTTGTCCAGATTTCTGTGTGCTATTGCTACCAGCGATATCCTATCCCCCTGATCTTTTGACTGGGAGATTTTTTCTTACTGCCTATCATACCTACTGCTGTGATTAATCCCCCTTTATTTAATTAACAAGTTGCTACTACAACTTGTATATGGAACTCGGCTGAAATTCCTGAACTACTCTTTATGAGAGGTTCATTCTTCAGCTAACTAAATGCTCCAGAATCTTGCTCTTTCCAAAAAAAGATCTCTCCCTGGGCTCATTGCTATGGCAGAAGGATCGACACCGCAGGTGGCGGTCCTTTTTGCCATCACAAAGAAAATTTCCCACCGCCAAACTTAGGATGGCAGCGGTAATCCCAATGTTTCCGCGGTGGGCTAAAGGTCCATCCGCCAGGGGTCCACAATGCGGTCATTTTCTGCCCGCCTTGCGGAACCAGGACACAGGGCAGCATTGTGATTATGAACTCCCTTTCTGCCTGTCTTTTCGCAGCTATCATCCCGCCGCATAAAGACAGGTGAAGGCTGGATTCGGGGGCACACTGCAGGCCCCCTCTGTGTTGGGTGGGGTGCACTGGGGGAGTACCCATGGTATCCCCTATATTTCCATGCTCAAGGTGGCAGGCACCGCAAGGTGACCGGGCCTGGAAAGCGGCAGTCAGTCTTTCCGTCCGCCGCGGACCCCCAGCCATAATAATATGGGAGGGGGTCATTCCGGCATGGATGGCGGGCAGATCGCCCCCGCCAGGCTGGCTGTGGCTACCACCAGCCTGGCGGGGCGATCCGCCCGCCATCCTAATGGGGCCCTAAATTGTCAACATGAAATGTTTTAAAGATTTTAAGAAATTGGTGAGAGGAGATGTTACTATTCCAGCAAGTAATGGAGAGGAGGCACAGCTTGAGGGTACTCCGGCATACCTTTTGACTACTGAGCATGTTTTAAACATGTCTTTGGCACCAACAGTAGCATAGGATTACTGATAATGAGGATGCATTGAGTTTTCCTAGCTTTGGGATATTTAACACCGGAATTCTGGATTACTTGAAGGGGAAATTGTATGAAATGAAATCACCACCTCAACCTATTCAATATGAAGCATTTTTGGTTTGAGAAAAGGTTGAAAGGAATCATGCAAATGCTTGGTGAATTGAAGAACAGCATAGATGGAGGGAAGCTATCATTAAGGGAACTATGTTATGTCCCGTACTTACTTCAGAAACTGCTATTAAGTAAACAAATAAATCTGTCATAAACACTGAAGGGGATGGATCTGATATTGATTCAGGGTATGGATCTGATATTGATTCAGGGTATGAGATATTACATCAGATGCTAAATTACAAACCCCCACCATTGCATACTACACTTGCTGAGTGAGAGGATCTAAGTACCAATACTAGTCAAACAGTGGTTACTGCCCCTGTGAATCCAAGTTTAACACCCATTGAGTGGCCCCTACAAGTCTTGCAAATTGTACCACCAGTTATGACTCGATCACCTGCTGTAGTTCCTACTAGAACATCTGTAGCTACTGGGCCTACAACAGCTCCGATACCTGTTGTTAGTGCCCCTATTGCATCTCGAGTAGTTGCAAGTTCTCCTGTTTTAGCAGCAGTAAGGTCAGGAGTACAGCCAGTTGCTAAGTTTCTATTTGTTACAATTTCTAAAAATGTACAGATAGTTTTGTGAAAGTCCTCATAAACGCTACAAGCTTTGGTAGATGGAGAAGGACATTGCTCTTTAGATTCCTGGGGTCCTAGTGATTTTAATGCCATTAGTGAAGAGTACAAACCAGCATGGCTTGAAGAAGCTATAGGAGAGAATAAAACTGAAGCTGGAGAATTACCAGAGAAGCCAGGAACATAAAAGGAGAGCCCCTTAGCTATACCAAATATAAAGGTATAACTAGAAGAAATGATAGTGGAATGTTTGGAATTTAAACATTTAAATAAATGCCAGGGGAGAGGTTACACAGAGAGCAGCTTTGGTACATGATCATTTGTCTAAAGGGCGCAGTTGGAGGAACATTAATCCCCAGGCACTGCAAAATGCTCTAGCAGCTTCAAAACCAGTTCTAACACCAGAGATAAATCTGGCAACAGCTAACCTCACAAAGTGGATTACGTCCGCAGTAGACACTTCAGCTCTGGTGAGAAGCTTTACCAGTAAACGTGCCAAAAAATCAGAACCTTGGTTCAGTGATGTGTGTTAGCAACTATCTCCACTTACTGTTTAACAAAATCATCAACACAGGCATTTTCCTCGACACTTGGAAAACAGTTTCAATTCTACCTTTATTGAAAAAATCCAATCTAGATCCCAGCAATACCAGTAATTACAGACCCATCCCCAGGAATTCTTTTCTAGCTAAGGTATTTAAAAAGATTCTGAATTCACAATTGCCTGCATTTTTTTTCTCAGCAGACCTACTATACTCCTCGCAAAATGGGTTCCGTCAGGGGCATAGCACAGAGACTGCCTTGCTCACAGCAGTAGAGGAGCTCTGGGCAATTTTGGATACAGGTGTCAGGGTTGCCTTGATTCTTTTAGATCTATCTGTGGCGTTTGACACAGTGAGCCATGACATCCTAATCGGGTGGCTCCAAGAAGCAGGTGTCAAAAATACTGCTCTAATCCTAGCTGAACAAAAGGTGTCAGTATGTTCAAATTGGTGACTCCTGTTCTGAGCAGTTTACCCTTCCTTGTGGAGTGCCACAGGGCTCATCATTGAGCCCTACATTGTTCAATCTATATGTTCCTCCGCCTAGCGGACTTTATTAGGCAGTTTGGTTTTTCTTTGGTCTCCTACGCGGACGACACCCAGATAGTGGTGTCCATCACAAACAACTCAGAAGAAACCTGCGGAACTTTTTAGTCAATGTATGTCCCAAATTTACAAGTGGATGACAGCCAACTGCTTAAAGTTCAATGGGAGCAACACTGAAGTGCTCCTGTTAGGATCTCACACCTCCTTCTGGACACAGAACTGGTGGCCTTCAAATATGGAATCACTCCTGTCCCCAGTCTTAAGGTGCGGAACCTGGGCTTCATTCTGGATGATAGACTTACATTTCAACATCAGGTCAGCAAGGTTTCTTCCTGTCTTTTTGATACTAAAAGCAATTAGGAAAGTATGTAATTTCATTCCCTGCGAAACAGTAAAAACCCTGGTAACAGCGTTAGCCCTAAACAGACTTGATTATTGCAATTCTTTGGACAATGGCCTTCAGAAGCAATATATGATCAAACTACAACGGGCCCAAAATGCAGCTGCTGGATTGCTGCTGGACATTGCCAAATTCCAGCCAATTGCCCAAGTTTTAAAGAAACTTCACTGGCTTCCCATTACAAAAAGGACAGCATTCAAATCCCTTTGTTTAGTTTAAAAGGCTCTACACAGGGAACTGGACCAAGGTTTCTGAGAAAACATTTTTTTTAGTACCAGCTTGCTAGAAACTTCCATTCCCAGAGTAAACTTCTTCAGATACCCAAATATAAGAAAGCACGTTGGGAATGAAGAAGTTTCATTTTGGGTACAGTGAAACTGTGGAATTTACTCCCATCAGAGATCAAGAACAGCCCGGCATTGCTCACTTTCAGGAAATCACTGAAAACTTGGCTATTTGCTAGCTAATTCCACGTTATAATCCAGATGCAGGTTGACTTTCTGTTGAGTGCCCCTGGGCAATCTTGCGCTATCCAAACCCTAAAATCAAATCAAACCAAATCAAATCCGTCTAGAGAGGCATAGTGACAAAAAGATAATGACCTTGAATGCAACCCTGAGTTTTTACCCAAGGCTGAGATTAATTCATGCATTCTACCCATCACTTTTTAAGGTCTGAGTAGACAGTGCAGCTGTCACCAGGCAAGTGTGTGATATTCACTAAAAGGGGTTTTGGTTCCACCCACATGTTGGTAACTAGTAGTACATGTTTGGGTCAGACAGAAGTTTTGTGCTTCCACAAAAAACTGCTTGTTCTTCACACACCTGCGATAATTTTGCTAGCTTATCCTGCTTCTTAAGCTTGAATGTTCAGGAGCACAAACATGATATTTTAGTGCTGTAAAAGTGTCTTAGATAACTAGACAGGTTATGGGGTTTGACTTTCTCTGGCAGCAGCACAGACGGTAGGAGGGCAGACATGAGGAGTGGTTTACTGTTCCAGCACCCTCCCCTTCTATTATTAACTGTTGACTTCAGAGTACAGATTTATGTTTGAGAGTATTAGTGGATACCCAGGGCTACACTAATCTACATGGATGTTTAGGTTTGGTTTGACAGTGCAACTGTCACCTGAACGTACGTGATCCAAAAAGTAGAACTTTCTGTAGTACCCAGAGAGGGGCTTAGGTTCCATCCACATGTTGTTTCTCCTGAGTACTAGATTTGCATGGGTCAAATTTGTGTCCTTTCACCAAAAAGAATGCTTGTAGTGCACTGTCTGGCTTGTGGTAAAGCTTATAGTCAGTACATGACAGATTTGTTTATGGCGACAAGCCAATGATCAAGGCAAAACGCTTGAACTGTTTAGAAAATGTTATGATAGAAGTGCTAAGCCTAATGTATATATTGTTCAAACGATATCTTAAAGTGATAAGGCATTTAAGTGTTGATTATTATTACTCTATATTACATCCAATTGTATTGTGTTAATGGAATAACACAGATTAGCATAGTAAGCAATGGTTTTGGTGTTTGTTACCCCATGTGACAGACCATGGGTATAGAGGGTTTCCTCTGTGAGAATCCTTGTCAGACTTTACACGCAGTTCAGAACATATTTGTAATTTTGCTATGGTTTAGCTGATGGCTGCCCTGTGGGAAGGATTATAATAAATACAGCAGGTCTGAGTTGGTTATGGTGACAAAAAATGTATAAATCTTATCCAGATATAGTAACTTTTAAGCAGACTCAAACATATCTATCCCTTTTCAATTTCAATTTCAATCGTCTTTATTTGGATACAAAGATAATATATCCATAAAAGCACATTCAAGATAGCAGCAATATAACAACAGCACAATAATAAGTAGGAGAGGGGTTAATGAGATGAAACTGTCACATCTAAAAATGTTGATAAGCATGACCATCATAAATTCAATACATGTTAAAAATATGAAAAAACAAAGCATAGTTCATCAATTATACAGTAAAAGTTAAATGCGTGGGGAGCAAAAATAACAAATCAGACTTCAGGGTGTACAAATTGAAATACGAGCACGCAATGCAGCTTTCAAAAAAGAGCCAACCCAAAAGATTAGCGCTTCATCTTCCAGGGCAATGAGCATACTGTAAGCTGCCTTATAATTAGTCTCAAGTGTGAACTTGAAAAAATTAATCAAAAACAATTTTGTGTATTTTAAATAATACTTGCAAACAAATAAGAAATGCAGCATAGATTGTTTACCTTGACCATCACAAGGGCACAGCAACTAATCAAGGTTAGGGCTAAACCCACAGGATAACATAGCGAGAATTTTATCGTATCAGCCCTTAGGCGAAAAAGCAGAAATCTCTCCCTGATAGGTTTTAAAAGATAGCTAGATGGAGAATGGGAGATGTTCTCAATAAGCATGTATCTAGCAACAGAGGATGTCATAGCCTCTGTGTCATGTCTAGTTTTACTATAGAGAGTGTATACGGCCTTCTGCAGGGTTTTCTTGCCTACACGTTCAGAATCTGTGGGGTTTAAAATTATACACTCATAATTCACACTAATAAGGCTCCTCCAGATGGCAGCTAACCAAGGTATTTCCCTGCCCCTATCACACTTAAGGCAATCCGTTATAATTTCTCTGGTAAGTCGAGCCGCAGAGTTCTTCCAGACAGCAAGCCAGAATAGGGCAGGACGTGCCTTGATGTAATCTTCAATATATGGCAGTTTAAGTTCACTGTGACATGCGTACTGTGAGGAGGAAATAGGGGCACCCAGGAGTTTGCCACAAAATCTGTTCTCCTTCCCCTGAATGCTACCACAGTTGCCAAAGTCCCAAACTTCTGCGCCGCAAGTGGCAGTAGGGGTACATTGCAATTTAAAGATTTTAATAAGGGCCGATACTACCTTTGAATTCCTGGGTCAAGGCAAACCAATTATAATATTGATAGAGTTAGAAAACTTTTACCTGCTATATGCTACATGATCAACCCATGCTCCATTGGCGACAAATGCCAGCCCTAAGTAAGGGAAAGTGCCAGTGCTATGTAAACTATCTGAGTCTAAAGTAATAAAGTTATCAGAATGCTTTTTCAACCCACATGCCATTAAAAATTAATTTTTAAAATTAGTACATAGGTCCAAACCAGTCATAAAATCAACAAAGCCCCGCACCAAGATACATAAGGCTTTGGGGGTGCGGCCCATTAGGACCGATTCGTCTGCGTACAGCAGGGCGGGGAGTAAATTACGGTTCATACTGGGGACATCATGGGTTAGTGTTACCAATGTCTTATTAAGGTTGTTGATATAAAGAATAAAAAAAAGAGGTGCCAGGACTCAACCTTGCCTGACCCCTCTGCCGACCTCGATGTCTTTTGATACCTTTCCGCTCATGCCAATCCGCACCCTGGCTTTCAAATCTTTATGCAAATAAGTTAAAAAAGATACTAGTGCCTCGTCCAAGCCATAGTTTAAAATAATGGACCAAAGTCAAGACCTATTGACAAAGTCAAAAGCCGAGGTAAGAACCATGAATGCCAGGTAAATGGGGTATTTTTTAGCTATTGAGTATTTACCGACAATCCAATTGAGGTTGAGACATTGCCCTAAGGTGCCAATTTTGCTCCTAAACCACAACTGACAAGAATGAAGAATATAGTTTCCTCGGCCCAGACCTGACCTTATTATGCAATACCCTCCCCAAAATTTTCAACGTATTGTCGATCAGCGAAATTGGCCTATAACAGCTTGGGTTGGATCGGTCACCCTTTTTAAAAATCGGCACGATAATTCAGGTGGCCCAAGTCTTTGGTATGGTAGAAACTGATAAGTTATTAAAAACATTTAATAACAAAGTCGCCCAGAAATTGGGTTAATTTTTAATCAAATCAATGGGCAGGCCATCAGGGCCTGGGGCTTTGTTGCCCAGGCTCTGATCAATTGCCTTCTCTACTTCGGACAAATTAATCTGAACCCGAGTAGTGGCTAGATGTTCAATGGCAACCTTGTCTGAGGCAGGGGCTAGGTAGATCTTTCAGAAATGTGCCACCATGTCTCACTAACAATATTACAGCCAATCACAGACAAAGGTTGGCCTAACGATCTCATAATTTTAAGAGCCATCCAAACTCATTCCCATTTTTAAGCATACCTGCTTGTGCAAGATTGTCCCAGCGTTCCTTAACCATTTCCTTCTTTCTAGTTGAAACAACAATCTTACAACATTTTCTCAATGTTTTAATCAGGGCACAATCTCTAGGTTGGGTGACAAGGGCCCTATCCCTTTTTTTGGACCATTGTGTCAGACAAACATTACTTATGCTAAGACTGGGCATTTTGTTTGTGAATATATACAATAGACACTGATCTGGCACTGTCAACACAGTCGGAATATGTGATCTTTTTGATGGGGGGTACACAACCTCAGGCATGAACTCTTTTTCTGTTCTAACGCAGTTGTTCTTGAAGCTAGAAATCGTTTTATAATGCCATTGTATTTTAAATGCAAAATAACAAAAGCTGATGAATTGATTAATATGTTGAAATATCCACCAAATTAATTAGTCTTTTATAATCTTTTTAAATGTATTAAATCTTTTAAAAATTGCTTTAAATGTTGCAGATATGTGTTATGATTTGTATGTAAATCCTATTATATTGCGAATATGTCATGAGATATATTTCAATAACATTTTTGACTTCGACATTTGATCTGTTTAGTG
This sequence comes from Lissotriton vulgaris, assembly GCF_964263255.1. Lineage (NCBI taxonomy): Eukaryota > Metazoa > Chordata > Amphibia > Caudata > Salamandridae > Lissotriton > Lissotriton vulgaris. The sequence continues at coordinate 789,911,630 of NC_141694.1, read as the reverse complement.
TAAACATTTATGATAAATGTAATAGGCCTGACATCTTGACTGTGTTAAAGTTAATAGGTATTTAAGTGTGGGTTGTTGTTTATCTTTATTAAAACGTACACATAGGTATTTTGTTTACCTTTGTAGGCAAGGCATTTGCACTGCAATAAGTCTTGCTAGAATCTCTTCTTAGTTGCCTGCCACGAACCTGCAACACAAAATATTCATTCAAAGAAGGCATGCCCTGTCTTTCTCCAGGCTTTAGATAGCAGGACAATCCTTCCTCCGTGTCTCCAGGGGACCAGGAGTGTTCTGATGAGAAGTTCTGGGGTTGCCACGTTTAACTAAATACAAATATAGAACACCTGAAGTCTAGAACATGTGTATGTAAGCCAATGTTTAGTGCCTCTCTCAAACGCAATGCTACAAGCGTAAAATGGCTGGGAGACACATCCCTTAAGGATAAGAACCCTCACTCACCCGAGGGTGACATGCTTCATCATATGGGTCCTTCTTACCAGTGTAGAAAACCTAGTCACCACTGGGAGCTACTACTTCGGTGTTTAAAAAAGGAGCTCAGAGATGTTTTATCAGGTAAGGGACAGGATGGTAATCCCATATGTGAGATGATAGGTGTTGTAGGGTATGCAGCGCTGTGTGAAGGAGTGGGCAGGTGAGATTAAAACTGCCTAAGTGGAATCACTGAATAACTTTATTAATGTGTTCAACTTGACAGGGTTAAAAAGAACAGCACAGTGGTATGGATATAGAACCAATGTCACTTGATGGTCAACATGTTTCAGTCTGATGATCTATACCAGAGTATCAGCGGCTTTCTTCAGGACCAGATATACTACGTGCTAATGCTGCTGCAATTATGTGAAAAAATATATAGTAATAAAGAAAAGTTTTACACAAAACCGGTATTCCTGCTTTTCATTTTCTCTGTCAGGTCATACCCAGGTATCTGTGTATAAACACAAGTAGCAAAAAAAGGGAGAGGGAGAGAGAGAGAGAGACACAAAAACACACGTGCTGAGTTATCACATGTAACATTTTATGTAATGTATGCATTTGTCACCGTGTTGCAAATATATTAATGCTAGTACTAGTCATAGGTTGCAAGGACTTACCCTCAACTGTAGGATAGTCCTGCCTCACCTCTACCTGGCTGGTTGCTCTTGAAGGAGACCCCGCTCTGCGGGAAAGGAATACAGGTGTCTGAATAGGTACCCCAATTTTGCTTCTAAAAACTCATTTGCTCTGTCAAACTGAAAGACCAAATTACCCAAAGGTATAACACAATTCTAACCCTTAGGAATTGACTGAGGAGAACAACTGAGGAGAAAAGCTGTGGCATACTTAGGATGGGAATGCTGAATGTAGACTACTCCCACCGAAAAAGGTATTTATCACAGGCAAAGGTGACCCGTTTTAAAGCACCCAAACCAGTTTTTTAACCAAGAAGAAAAGGTCGAAGATGCTTGTCTTACCTGTCCGTCGGTACCTCGATACTTAGGAGAGCTTGCCCCGGGAGGTACCGAACGGCAGGCAGACTTGCGTTTTAATAGCGGCCGTCTGATTGTTTCCAGCCGTGCGCGACACGGGGGCCTGATGTTATAGCTGGCTAAATGTATCCCTGTGTTTACGCTGCGCATACTTCGGGGACAGTGATTCAACCCTGCGCATGCGTGTACGTGTTACGTGTATCCGGGACAATGATTCAACACCGCGCATGCATGTTAGTGTGAAAAAATGATACTACACTAATGCATATGCGTAAAAGCCATCCGTGTAGTGCGCCCATGCTGTTTATACATCGGTCCTCTGAACTTAGCCGTATCAAACAAAAGCTAAATTATGTCACAGTTCGTATGATGATGAAAATAATGAGAATAATAACACCACAATTATTGTTAGTAAGACGGAACTGAGATAACACTGCCTTATACATGCGCTTACATTATGATTACAAATTGAAAAATGAAAGGCATTGATATTTGGCAGTGATCAATTGTATTATTTTTGATGGGTGATTGGTCAAATGTTTATGGTGAAGAAAGGAGGCAGACCTTCTTCTCATTCTGCTGCTCCGAAGTCGCGTGGTGATGAAGTTGATAACAATGTCACCCTTATGAAGAATAGCACTATCTCTGCATGGGCTTGCGTTCTAGTTGATGATTAAAGGGCATGGTAGGATGTACTAAACTTGTGAGCCAGCTAATTAGTGAATCATCATGTATGTATGTGGGAAGGGGCTTTATTTTCATACTACAGCCCCCAAGTCGCACACCAGATAAGAAACCTATTACCTAGCGTAGTTAATAAATTATAAATTTATAACCAGTAATGCAGGGTATGCCTATGTATTTCAATAGGTTGGAAACGAACTAGGAAATAGGATATCATTTTGCAACCTGATGGTATTTATATGTATCGATTGCCAGTAATTCTGTAAGCCTTCTAGATAGAAACCCAGGGTATGTCCTCGTTTAACCCCATGTTATCTGTTCTAAGCTTATATACCCACTGTTGTTCTTTGCACCACCCAACGTAAATCAGTGTCAGCATGGCCTTTGTCAAGAAAATGATTGGTCAATTTGGTTGACCGTTCTCACATCTTATTGTGCTCTTGTGTTCTTGGATGCAGATCTTTATTTTTCTGGTGGTCATTCCCACATAGCGAAGTTGACAGGGACACCAGATCAAATAAATCAGCCGATCGCTGTTGCAATTTGTATGTTTCACAATTTTCCATGGGCGTGACGTGCCTATGTCTATTTCAAGGGTTTTCTCAGTTTGAGGATAGACTGTGATCGTCCCACACAGAAAATGGCCAACCAACTGAGGCATGTTCCATAGTGTGGTCTGTAACGCGGTGTTCTTGATGCCATATGGTCGGGTATGGACCAATTTGTCTCGAAGATTAGCACTTCGTTTGTACGTAATTCCTTGCAACCTATGACTAGTACTAGCATTAATATATTTGCAATACAGTGACAAATGCATACATTACATAAAATGTTACATGTGATAACTCAGCACATGTGTTTTTGTGTGTCTCTCTCTCTCTCTCCCTCTCTCTTTTTCTTGCTACTTGTGTTTATACACAGATACCTGGGTATGACCTGACAGAGAAAATGAAAAGGAGGAATACAGGTTTTGTATAAGACTTTTCTTTATTACTATATATTTTTTCACATAATTGCAGCAGCATTAGCACGTAGTATATCTGGTCCTGAAGAAAGCCGCTGATACTCTGGTATAGATCATCAGGCTGAAACATGTTGACCATCAAGTGACAGTGGCTCTATATCCATACCACTCTGCTGTTCTTTTTCATCCTGTCAAGTTGAACACATTAATAAAGTTATTCAGTGATTCCACTTAGGCAGTTTTAATCTCACCTATCCACTCCTTCACACAGCGCTGCATACCCTACTACACCTATCATCTCACATATGGGATTACCATCCTGTCCCTTACCTGATAAAACATCTCTGAGCTCCTTCTTTAAACACCAAAGTAGTAGCTCCCAGTGGTGACTAGGTTTTCCACACTGGTAAGGAGGACCCATATGATGAAGCATGTCACCCTCGGGTGAGTGAGGGTTCTTATCCTTAAGGGATGTCTCCCCCAGCCATTTTACGCTTGTAGCATTGCGTTTGAGAGAGGCACTAAACATTGGCTTACATACACATGTTCTAGACTTCAGGTGTTCTATATTTGTATTTAGTTTGCATGAGGGAACGCACACCTATTAGTCTGTAATCTATTATCCCTCTAGACCCCCAATCTACGGTAGTGTTGTATAACTTAGTACGACCTTCTGGCCGTGGGTCTCTTCACCGTTTAGTTATTTTTGACTAAAATTCTTCTTTTTCTTTTTTGCTTAGCTCAGACGAGGTGACCTTTTGTCCTTTTGGGTAGCTCAAGTGCTGAGCCCTGAGACACTAAAAATGGCTGAGAGACTAGGTTTGACCTTTGATGAAGAAATGACACGTGAGATACTAAGCACCCCTAGTATTTTAGACATTACTCCTAACACAGTTTCTAATCCTAATGATGATTGGGCAAAACTCACTACACTAAAGAAATCACACTCTAGAACAGAAGTACACAGACTCGTGATTACAGAATATTTTAGGGCTAACTGTGCACCGTCTGGATTAATAGTCACAAATGCGCCACGCCTCTTCCTTAATGACAATAATTTCCTACGTGACTGGTCTCTTATTGCATGGAAATGCACTAGAGATTGGTTAATACTCATCATTACAACTGCAAAGAAGGCAGCAGATCTACTCCTTATGGAAATTCAAACATTGGAGGCCAGCATTAAACTAGCCATTGTGAGTCTAGAATATAAAAAACAATCAGAAAAAAAACAAGCCGAGGAATCCTTAAAAAAACAAGTTGATGACACAAACAAAAATAACACAGAATTCAGGGATTCCATTCTATCCTCAAAAGTTACAAAATTCAAGAAGGACCTAGAAAAGTTCGCTATGGACAAAATATATCCTTATACAAGCGATGACTATGTCCCAACCCAATTCAATCGGAGAGGTGGTAGATATGGGTCAAATTACTCAACATCATCAAGCGAAGATGACTCTAATATGAATGACAATAGGAATTATGGTGGTCAGACTGGTAGACCATCTAACCGAAGAGGAAGAGGTAGTGGCCCCAGAAGGGGTACTCCCTATGGGCAAGGATATAATCCATGGTGGCAACCTTCACCATTTGGATTTCCGCCTGGAAATCAACAGCAAACACAGTTTTTTCCGTACCCTCCTTACAACCAGATGATGCCACCACAGCCTTTTTTAGGGTTTAGCCCCATCAATCAAAGAGGCAGAAGAAGAGGACCGAAAACAAGGGTGAACTGGAACTCACCAGTGGCGACAACAATGACGGGACAAAATACAAATAATAGTGGAGGGTCAGAAGATATGGAATTCGCAAGAGACGACTATGTGATGGAACTAGTAGCGATAGTCCACTAGACAGGGTACATCATTCGTGGTTTTTGAAAAATACCCATCAGTAGCTCTTCCTAGGCGCCCTTTTCATCATGTGGGTTCCTTCTAACCATGAAGGATGGTATATTAGTTTGGTCAAAACTGACAGCATAAGGACCAGTGATGATATATCTGGGTCGCAGGGGGCTACTGAAAAGCAGTGCGGGGGGGTGTGAAAAAGTGCAACAAGTGCAAGGTAGTGGTGTGTAAAATTAGATAGCTCTGGGGAAAAAATTATTTATTGCAGACCTCAGAGTTTCTAAGAATTAAAAATAGCGAAATTGGTAGTTTCAACTAATAGCTACCAAAGGTTGGTCGACATGTTTCAGCAGGATTTCGGATCACACAGGTATCCACTGCATTCCTCAGGACCTGTGTCGCTACTGCTAGTGTAGTGTAAGAAATATAAAAAAGGAAAAGGTATCACCTGGGTATTAGTGAAGGATCATTCTCCCAGCTGTACAGTCCGGTGGAGAGCAAACATAGTCGACAACAAAGGAAAAACATACAATTAGTATACCTACGGTATCCAAAACACTTTCATGGTATACCTTATCTAATAAGAGAATTTATAAAGCAATCCTCTTGGTAGTACTTTTATTCCTACATATAACCACAATACCTTCATATGATATGTAGTAGGACTCTCACTTACCATATTACGCAGGAGAGTACTGCCTCACCTCACCTGGCAAACAGCTCAGGTAATTGAAGCACCGCTCTAGTGAAAAAAGAAAGACATACAGAGACACGTCAGCGAGCGGCTGACTTCACACTTAATCACAACTTTAACTGGTGTTTCTAGTAGGTCAAAAGGCCAAGTAGCCCTGACTTAGGCTATGGCAGAAGTTAATCATATGGCACTGGCCAGACCTCCGGTGGCCGGAAAATGAGTACAATGTCAATTGTACTTGTATACAGGACAATCATATCTGATCACAAATTGAAGCATAAGGCTCGCCTGCGCCTCGCTTTGTAATTGCTCATGCGTGTCTTCCTGAGTAGTTGAAAAAATGCCACTTCGAGACACCGGGAAAGAATCCCCGCTTGTGAGGCTGTGTCTCAGTCAATATGTATGGACAGACACGCAATCCTTCAGGGAATACACAAAAAATCAGTAGAAGGACTGGATTAGTCACAGGGAGACTTCCAGCGTTCAAGTCACATATCAAGTCTGCTAGCGTTTACACTCGAACGCGTCTCATAAACAGCTCTACAACCTGGGCGATACAAAATATTCTGAAGACAAAGCGCGGGTAAATACCAACAGTAATGCCGCTTTATCATCACCGCTCGCGTGTGAGATCGCAAACTATTAATCAAAGCCCCAGAGTGTGAATCCAAATATTAATGGCAGAAATCTGTAGCGCCGTGATCGTAACAGTAAAATATATTTTTTATTTTTTACCGCGTAGCGAGGCTACTCTACAAAAGGGCAGCAGCGCTCGATAGAAACAATCGCGCTCTGCACACGCAATGATCGTGACAGTAAAATGTATTTTTCACCGCGTAGCGAGGCTACTCTCCAAAGGGGCAGCAGCGCTCGATAGAAACAAACGCGCTCTGCACAAGCAATCACAGACAGCACTCACTGTTCAGTGCGCATACTGGTGGCGAGCGCGCACAATGGCAGCCTGCTTCTAAGATTACTGACAGACAGGCAAGAAGAGCGTGTCTCTCACCTGTCCGTCGGTACTTCCAGCGTCCCTCTGGCTGTAAGGGGAGGTAACGCGCGGAACTTGCCAGAGCAATTTCACTTCCTCAACTGGGCGTGTCGCTTAGCATCACGTGACCCCCGAGGATTGTGGGATATGTAGTCCTAGGGAGAGAACAAACGCTCCCATGCATATTAACAATTGTGAATGCTCACGTATTTATTAATGATACAATGCCAGAAACGTAGGCATGTATATTATGGTGGAGTAGAGTGTACTTGGACTATAAATAAACTGTTAGTTACAGTAGTCAACAGTGCAGCGCCCACAGGCAGATCTGAATAGTGGGATGGCATCTAGTGTAATTTGGTTCTGAATGACCTATTAGTTGCAGTAGAGCTAACAGTGCAGCGCCAGGTGGAACTGCAAAATAGAGATGTAGTAGGATATTTAATTAAGTGCACACTTGTTGGTTAGACAGAGGGGCTCCAGTTCGATTCGACTGTGCGGAGTACACTCTACTCCACCATAATATACATGCCTACGTTTCTGGCATTGTATCATTAATAAATACGTGAGCATTCACAATTGTTAATATGCATGGGAGCGTTTGTTCTCTCCCTAGGACTACATATCCCACAATCCTCGGGGGTCACGTGATGCTAAGCGACACGCCCAGTTGAGGAAGTGAAATTGCTCTGGCAAGTTCCGCGCGTTACCTCCCCTTACAGCCAGAGGGACGCTGGAAGTACCGACGGACAGGTGAGAGACACGCTCTTCTTGCCTGTCTGTCAGTAATCTTAGAAGCAGGCTGCCATTGTGCGCGCTCGCCACCAGTATGCGCACTGAACAGTGAGTGCTGTCTGTGATTGCTTGTGCAGAGCGCGTTTGTTTCTATCGAGCGCTGCTGCCCCTTTGGAGAGTAGCCTCGCTACGCGGTGAAAAATACATTTTACTGTCACGATCATTGCGTGTGCAGAGCGCGATTGTTTCTATCGAGCGCTGCTGCCCTTTTGTAGAGTAGCCTCGCTACGCGGTAAAAAATAAAAAATATATTTTACTGTCACGATCACGGCGCTACAGATTTCTGCCATTAATATTTGGATTCACACTCTGGGGCTTTGATTAATAGTTTGCGAGCTCACACGCGAGCGGTGATGATAAAGCGGCATTACTGTTGGTATTTACCCGCGCTTTGTCTTCAGAATATTTTGTATCGCCCAGGTTGTAGAGCTGTTTATGAGACGCGTTCGAGTGTAAACGCTAGCAGACTTGATATGTGACTTGAACGCTGGAAGTCTCCCTGTGACTAATCCAGTCCTTCTACTGATTTTTTGTGTATTCCCTGAAGGATTGCGTGTCTGTCCATACATATTGACTGAGACACAGCCTCACAAGCGGGGATTCTTTCCCGGTGTCTCGAAGTGGCATTTTTTCAACTACTCAGGAAGACACGCATGAGCAATTACAAAGCGAGGCGCAGGCGAGCCTTATGCTTCAATTTGTGATCAGATATGATTGTCCTGTATACAAGTACAATTGACATTGTACTCATTTTCCGGCCACCGGAGGTCTGGCCAGTGCCATATGATTAACTGCTGCCATAGCCTAAGTCAGGGCTACTTGGCCTTTTGACCTACTAGAAACACCAGTTAAAGTTGTGATTAAGTGTGAAGTCAGCCGCTCGCTGACGTGTCTCTGTATGTCTTTCTTTTTTCACTAGAGCGGTGCTTCAATTACCTGAGCTGTTTGCCAGGTGAGGTGAGGCAGTACTCTCCTGCGTAATATGGTAAGTGAGAGTCCTACTACATATCATATGAAGGTATTGTGGTTATATGTAGGAATAAAAGTACTACCAAGAGGATTGCTTTATAAATTCTCTTATTAGATAAGGTATACCATGAAAGTGTTTTGGATACCGTAGGTATACTAATTGTATGTTTTTCCTTTGTTGTCGACTATGTTTGCTCTCCACCGGACTGTACAGCTGGGAGAATGATCCTTCACTAATACCCAGGTGATACCTTTTCCTTTTTTATATTTCTTACACTACACTAGCAGTAGCGACACAGGTCCTGAGGAATGCAGTGGATACCTGTGTGATCCGAAATCCTGCTGAAACATGTCGACCAACCTTTGGTAGCTATTAGTTGAAACTACCAATTTCGCTATTTTTAATTCTTAGAAACTCTGAGGTCTGCAATAAATAATTTTTTCCCCAGAGCTATCTAATTTTACACACCACTACCTTGCACTTGTTGCACTTTTTCACACACCCCCGCACTGCTTTTCAGTAGCCCCCTGCGACCCAGAAATATCATCACTGGTCCTTATGCTGTCAGTTTTGACCAAACTAATATACCATCCTTCATGGTTAGAAGGAACCCACATGATGAAAAGGGCGCCTAGGAAGAGCTACTGATGGGTATTTTTCAAAAACCACGAATGATGTACCCTGTCTAGTGGACTATCGCTACTAGTTCCATCACATAGTCGTCTCTTGCGAATTCCATATCTTCTGACCCTCCACTATTATTTGTATTTTGTCCAGTTACCTTCGGGGAGTGTAGTGCTGAGTGGTCATTAAAAATAATCCCTGAGACCCAAATCTACTCTTATTTATTTGACAACAATGACGGCCCAACCCCCAGGAACAGCAACAACGAGCGGCACCAACAAATAATAATTAATCTGAACTCCTATGTTCCTTCTGAGTCAGAGTTACAAGTTTTGAAGAAATGGCTCGCCTTTGTATCAACTTACAAAGGAGACACGTTCCAAACACGTCAAGAGCTAGCGTCCTTCTTTAGAAAAATTTGTCTCAATGCCTTTTTCAAGGACAAAGAACTGGGAGACACAAACACAACAAACTCTGGATTACGACCGAAATCAACTTTCAATCCACCTATACATATGGTTCCAGCACGCATTATCGCTTTCGAAGAAGCTGTGCTTTATGATTTTGAGAAAATCATGAGCAGTAATCAAAGTTAATATCAAAACCTCACCAGAATGGAGAAAACCTCTTTACTAAATCTAGCTAACAATTCGGATTTAGTCATAAAACCGGCTGATAAGGGGGGAGCGGTAGTTCTTGTAAACAAAGAAACTTACAGAGATGAGTGCTTACGCCAACTTAATGATCCAACATTTTACCAAAAGTTGCAACTGGATCCTACAAGACGACTGACTAATGAAATCATCAGTAAAGTGGAAGAAACCAAGGAGAAGAAATTGATCACTGACCATGAGGCACTTTACTTGGTGGTCACTGCCCCAGTAATACCCTACTTTTAAGTATTGCCTAAAATACATAAAGCCACTAGACCGCCACCAGGTAGACCGATTGTTTTGGGGATTGGTTCCCTACTTGAACCATTATCTACCTTCGTGGATTCGTTTCTTCGCCCTATGGTATCACAAATGCCCACCTTTATACAAGATACTAAGCACCTTCTTTCTGATATCCAAGAGTTACCTTTTGATACAGATAAGGATTGGCTGGTATCTTTTGATGTGGAATCGCTCTATACTTGTATTCCACAAGAAGAGACACTAACCACCATCAAATTGATGCTTGAAAACCTGGTTTGGGAGAGTATAACACCTATTGAGTTTGTGATGTTCTGTGCTAAGGAAGTACTGAAAGAGAACTTTTTTTAAGTTCGAGGATCAATTGTACCTACAAATCTCAGGTACTTGTATGGGCAGTGTTTGTGCCCCCAGCTTGGCCAACCTATATGTCCACAAAGTTGAACAGGAGAATATACTAACACCTAGCAACCCATTCTTCAGCCATCTATGTACTTGGAAAAGGTACATAGATGACATCTTTGTCATCTGGCAAGGTGATGAGGATACATTAACAATGTTCCATGTATGGCTAAATCAGCAAGATGATTTCTTAAGGTTCACCCTAGAATTCTCCAAAACGAGTCTACCATTTCTGGACTTACTAATAAAACCTAGCAATGGAGTTCTGGTGACAGAGCTTTATAGAAAACCTACCTCATGCAATTACCTCTTGCCTTTCGAAAGCTACCACCCACGAGCCCTTCGTGAAAACTTGCCGTTCGGGCAGTTTTTACGTATAAGACGATAATTGTAGCGAACTAGAACAATATGAGAAACATGCTAAGGCACTAACACAAGACCTAAAAGAAAAGAAATATCCTACACGGCTCATCCGTAATTCTAAGAAAAGGGCAGCAAACAATAATAGAGAAGCACTACTGGAAAAAAGCACAGCTAAAGAAACCAACCAGAGAATAACCTTTGTCAACACTTTCTCAAGCTTTTCAAACTCTGTGAAAAAGAGTATTAACAAACACTGGGGGGTTCTGAACTTAGTAAACAACACTCTCCAGCGCCCTTTGTTTGCGTACAAAGGAAGTGCTAATCTTCGAGACAAATTGGTCCATACCCGAGCATATGGTATCAAGAACACCGCGTTACAGACCACACTATGGAACATGCCTCAGGTGGTTGGCCATTTTCCGTGTGGGACGTGCATGGTCTGTCCTCAAGCTGAGAAAACCCTTGAAATAGACATAGGCATGTCACGCCCATGGAAAATTGTGAAACATACAAATTGCAACAGCGATCGGCTGATTTATTTGATCTGGTGTCCCTGTCAACTTCGCTATGTGGGAATGACCACCAGAAAAGTAAAGATCGCATCCAAGAACACAAGAGCACAATAAGAGATGGGAAACGGTCAACCAAATTGACCAATCATTTTCTTGACAAAGGCCATGCTGACACTGATTTACGTTGGGTGGTGTTAGAAAAACCCTGGATTCCACCACATCTGGCAGATCCCACGAAATTCCTCTTCCGCAAAGAACAACAGTGGGTATATAAGCTTAGAACAGATAACGTGGTGTTAAACGAGGACATACCCTGGGTTTCTATCTAAAAGGCTTACTGCATTACTGGCAATCTATACATATAAATACCATCAGGTTGCAAAATGATATCCTATTTCCTAGTTCATTACCAACCTATTGAAATACATAGGCATACCCTGCATTACTGGTTATAAATTTATAATTTATTAACTACGCTAGGTAATAGGTTTCTTATCTGTTGTGCGGCTTGGGGATGTAGTATGAGAATAAAGCTCCTTCCCACCATACATGCATGATGATTCACTAATTAGCTGGCTCACGAGTTTAGTACATCTTACCATGCCCTTTAATCGTCAACTAGAACGCAAGCGCATGCGGAGATAGTGCTATTCTTCATAAAGGTGACATTGTTATCAACTTCATCACCACCTGACTTAGGAGCAGCAGAATGAGAAGAAGGTCTGCCTCCTTTCTTCACCAAAAACATTTGACAAATCACCCATCAATTGACTTACAAAAATAATACAATTGATCACTGCCAAATATCAATGCCTTTCATTTTTCAATTTGTAATCATAATGTAAGCGCATGTATAAGTCAGTGTTATCTCAGTTACGTCTTACTAACAATAATTGTGGTGTTATTATTCTCATTATTTTCATCATCATACGAACTGTGACATAATTTAGCTTTTGTTGTTACGGCTAAGTTCAGAGGCCCGATGTATAAACAGCATGGGCGCACTACACGGATGGCTTTTAAGCATATGCATTAGTGTAGTATCCTTTTTTCACACTAACACGCATGCGCGGTGTTGAATCATTGTCCCGGATACACGTAACACGTACACGCATACGCGGGGTTGAATCACTGTCCCCGAAGCATGCGCAACGTAAACACAGGCATACATTTAGCCAGCTATAACATCGGGCCCCCGTGTCGCGCACGGCTGGAAACAATCAGACGGCCGCAATTAAAACGCGAGTCTGCCTTCCGTTCGGTACCTCCCGGGGCAAGCTCTCCTAAGTATCGAGGTACCAACGGACAGGTAAGACAAGCAGCTTCGACCTTTTCTTCTTGGTTAAAAAACTGGTTTGGATGCTTTAAAACAGGTCACCTTTGCCTGTGATAAATACCTTTTTCGGTGGGAGTAGTCTACATTCAGCATTCCCATCCTAAGTATGCCACAGTTTTTCTCCTCAGTTCTTCTCCTCAGTCAATTCCAAAGGGTTAGCATTGTGTTATACCTTTGGGTAATTTGGTCTTCCAGTTTGACAGAGCAATAGAGTTTTTAGAAGCAAAATTGGTGTACCTATTCAGACACCTGTTTTTCCTTTCCCGCAGAGCGGGGCCTCCTTCCAGAGCAGCCAGCCAGGTAGAGGTGAGGCAGGACTATCCTACAGTTGAGGGTAAGTCCTTGCAACCTATGACTAGTACTAGCATTAATATATTTGCAATACGGTGACAAATGCATACATTACATAAAATGTTACATGTGATAACTCAGCACATGTGTTTTTGTGTGTCTCTCTCTCTCCCTCTCTCTTTTCCTTGCTACTTGTGTTTATAAACAGATACCTGGGTATGACCTGACAGAGAAAATGAAAAGCAGAAATACTGGTTTTGTATAAAACTTTTCTTTATTACGATATATTTTTTCACATAATTGCAGCAGCATTAGCACGTAGTATATCTGGTCCTGATGAAAGCCGCTGATACTCTGGTATAGATCCTCAGGCTGAAACATGTTGACCATCAAGTGACAGTGGTTCTATATCCATACCACTGTGCTGTTCTTTTTAACCCTGTCAAGTTGAACACACTAATAAAGTTATTCAGTGATTCCACTTAGGCAGTTTTAATCTCACCTACCCACTCCTTCACACAGCGGTGCATACCCTACTACACCTATCATCTCACATATGGGATTACCATCCTGTCCCTTACCTGATAAAACATCTCTGAGCTTCTTCTTTAAACACCGAAGTAGTAGCTCCCAGTAGTGACTAGGTTTTCCACACTGGTAAGGAGGACCCATATGATGAAGAATGTCACCCTCGGGTGAGTGAGGGTTCTTATCCTTAAGGGATGTCTCCCCCAGCCATTTTACGCTTGTAGCATTGTGTTTGAGAGAGGCACTAAACATTGGCTTACATACACATGTTCTAGACTTCAGGTGTTCTATATTTGTATTTAGTTTGCATGAGGGAACGCACACCTATTAGTCTATAATCTATTATCCCTCTAAACCCCCAATCTACGGTAGTGTTATATTGCCACCTTTAACCCCAATGCCAGGCTGCAGGTGAGAGATTTTGCCTAACCCTAAACTTGTTCTGATCAGTTCTACTCTTTCCCCTGGGTCTAGTTTGGGCCTGGCTAGTGAAACATAAGGCAAGAAGGCCAAGGTATAAGCTGCATTTCCCAGTGACAGGACAGGCACCTTCAGAAGTCAGGAAGGGGCAGGGTACAACCCTTAGGATACCCTTTGAAGCGCTGGAAGGGACTGGGAAAAATTCTAGGCCATCCTGCTCAGGAGAGGAACATCCTTTCTCACATCAAAGGCCCTTTTTTCCCTGTTTGATAGGCATACACATTACTCCACAGGAGAGCCATTAAAAGTCATGTGACCCTGGATACTGGCAGAAGAGCACATCTGATTTACGCAGAAAAATGCCAACTTTCTAATGTTCACAATAATAATTAAAAAATCTGGCTTTACTATTAAAATGGATTTCATATTGTTATTTGTAATACTGTAGTGTATGGAATCTGAAGGGAATGTTATGTTGCAGAAAGCTAAGGCTTTTTGAATGTATAGTGGCAGTTGCTGGAGCCAGGTCCAGAGGCAGACAACATTCGCTTGTATGCTGATGGTATGCAGAATAAATATTCAAAGGGCGTCTTGATTGACAGTGATTTGTAAATTGCCACATTGGTGATGAGTAGAAGAACAATGTATCATGTGCAACATCATCTAAAGCAAGGTTTGCCCACACTCACAGGTATGAGACCAAAGTGTTTGACTGTGAAGGCATTATTGCGCTCTGAACTCAGTCAGCCGATGTTGGGAGCTACTGTGGGGTGAGCCCTTCAATTGGCAAAGGATGCATACTGGCTGGGGGCATTGTGAGAGCCTGAAGGCATGTGATGTTGCAAAGTCAATTTTGGAAAAAGTTGGTATTTGTGGTGCGCATGCATGCGCGTTGTTGCGTTTTTAATGTCGCAATTTTAAAGTCAGGCATTCCGCAATACAACCAAAGCACTTGGTCCCATTTTAAAATCCGACAAATTGGTGTAGTGAGCCTTAAGCAACAATACAAGAGCAAATCTCAGTGGCCAGAGTGATTTTGACAAACAAGCACAGGAAACTAAATTAAATTAAAGTGCAAGGATACAGAAGACTTTGGTAAAATCTCGATGACCATTTTAACACCAGCCATATCTGATTGAACTTCATTGAAAAAATATGAGGCACTTTTTTTGGAGGCAGGCAAAACAAAAATATATATATTATAGTTTTTTTCTTCCTCTTTCAGCGAGCAGTTATGTTACAGATGTGGATTACAATTTGCGCATTTAATGATGTGTCTGGCTACAGGAAAGCTAAGTAGAGAATGTGGAAAACCCAATCATTTTATAGTGTATGTAGGTCTAAGAAAGACAAAAAGAGAAGTTGGAACAAGAAAGAAAACTGGAACAAACAGAACATGCCAGATACTAGGAAAAAGCTAGGAAATACTAAATATCTGAGGCAAATGGAAGGCATTGAACATGACTTTATAATGAGCAAGAGCAATCTGAAAGATTGTATCTCATGTGTGAGGAAAATGACATAAATCATGTAAACGTGATAAAAAGAGAAAACATATAGATATTATGGTTGTCTCACAGAAAGTTGTGTTTGTCACTGACAGTGGAGCAACATGCAACATCATGTGTATCATTCAGTTTAAAAAAAGTCTCTCATTCCGTCAAGTGTCAGTGTATTGCAATGGGAAACCAAACTTTCTGTTTCCTGTTTAGGGAAGATTGAAGAAGTCCTACAGTATGGA
Source organism: Lissotriton vulgaris (assembly GCF_964263255.1). Lineage (NCBI taxonomy): Eukaryota > Metazoa > Chordata > Amphibia > Caudata > Salamandridae > Lissotriton > Lissotriton vulgaris. The sequence continues at coordinate 789,896,064 of NC_141694.1, read as the reverse complement.
GATGTATTCAGTAAAGAAGAAATACATGTTCTAGAGGATGAAGATCTAGTCCATGTCTATTACTCAGTGCCACTGCTCACGGGTTTATTAGCAATGAATTGTAATGTCAGTTTTCTGCGTCACAAGGGTGTGCAATGGGTGTTGCAATTGGTTTTGCTGTGGGAGTTCCCAGCAACACCCATGGCTTTTTGACACTGCTCTAGATTCACAAGAATCTGTAAATCTGAGGCAGAGCCAAATACTAATGCCTTTCAAAAAGAGGCGTTAATGTGGCTCAACCAGAATAAATACCTTTATTTCTCCTAGTTTTTTTCTTTTTCTATTGGTGCTGCATTCTAAAGTACACATAGAGGGAGCAAAACATCATTAATGATTGCTTGTGTGCAGAAAGGTGTCTCTTCCTGCACAAATACAATCATCCCTGCAATGCAGGCACCCCGGACCATGGTGAAAGGGTGCCTGTGTTGGAGCTAGGCCGCCTTTTTAGAGCCAGGGGTGAGCACAGGGATGCGCCGTATTCGTGTTAATGAAGCACATCCCTGCATTTTGAAAATAATGCTATTCTCCACTGCAAGATAGCTTGCAGCATCCCGCTGCACCATTTTCATGTAAATATGCCCCAAGGAATTTGTGAAGCAGCAGCATACAGGGACGTTTCAAAGTAGATTTTATCCTGTTCCTTTGGTTTCAAGAAAACTTTATAGACTAATTGAACATTGTTGAATAACTAGGTATGAGGTCATTTAGAAAGGAGTTTTTGTTTTTAATATTATTAAGGGGCAGATTATGATGGTGGGTGGACTTGAGTCCGCCCCCATTGTAGCGGGATCAGGACCACCCGCCTGTAAAGCATCGGTCCCGCACCCCTAATCAAGATGTGACCGCCACGGTGGTGGTCGCATCCAGCAATTTAATTTTCCATCTGGTGCTGCTGGCTGCAGCACCCACTGCAATGTCAAATTAACATGTTGTGAATCTCCCTGAACAACCTGGCAGGCACCACGCGGTGCCTGCCACCTTACGCATGGAAATGTTGGGGGTCCATGGGCCCCCTAAATCCAGCCTCCACCAGTCTTTTTGCGGCGGAATGACCACCGCAAAAGACAGGTGGAAAAGGATTTTGTAATGCTGCCCTGTGTCCTGGTTCCATGAGGCAGGGGGAAAAGGACCGCCTTGCGGAACCGTGGCAGACGGACTTTCCGTCCGCCATGGATACATCGGTATTTTTGCCGCCATCCTAATTTGGCAGTGGGAATTTCCTGTTTGACGGCAGAAGGAGTGCAACCGCCGTCTTTCCCCATCATAATGAGCCCCTATATTTTTTCTTTCTTTGCTCTACTTTTCTCTTTTGATCTTGTTAAAAATAGAATGGAGGTAGAAATGTAATAATGTGGTGTATGAAATTTGAAGGGCACGGTCTGTGGTGGAACTTTAAGGCTTTGGAATGTATACTGGCAATTGCTGAAGCCAGGTCAAGAGACAATCAGCATTATCATGTATGCTTATTGTATGCAGAATAAATATTCAAAGGCCGTCTTGATTCAGATTGATTTGTAAATTGCCACAATAGTAAAAGGACTATTTCTCTAGCTGCTCCCATACTGAATCTATTACATATTAAATGTTATAGGGTAAGCAGTGTTAGTCTATGGGAGATCTAGAATTGCTGCAGTGAATAACAACATTGTTTTTTTCCACTGCAAAGACATGTTAAACCTGAAATATACCTGTACCACATTTTACAAACCATTCCCCCTGCCCTATGAACTTTTAAGGATAACTTAGTGGTTACTTAAACGTATTAAAGAGGAAGGTTTAGGCCTGGCAAAAAGTTTATTTTGCCAGGTTGAAAGGCAGTTTTAAAACCGCAAAATAGGTTGAAGTTGCAGACCAGAGACATATTTTACAATGCTAGTTTGATGCTGGTTTAGTGGGTGGAACAATTAGTGTTGCAGCTCACTATTAGTATTTAATGTACACATTTTAATTTACATATTTGGGGTAGTTGTAGTTCCATTTTCTAGAGATGTATATGTAAATTTAATGTGCCGATTAGGTGTATGCCAATTTTACGATGTTTTAAAGGTAGAGCATAAAATAGGGTAGTGAAGGCAACATTTTTTGAAAATAGCACACAAAAGAGGTCCTTTTTATCAATCTCCATATAGGCACATGAATGCAAAAATAAGTCAGTGGATGGATGAATGGTTGCATAAGTGCAAAGACAAGTGACAGAGAACATGTATGATAACGTATTGAGTGCCTAAACCCATCAGTGATGCAAGAGGCACTTTCATTCATAAGCCAGATTTATTGGCATTGCCAATTCTTGCTTACATTGCTATGTGAGATTCTCTCAGTGCAATGGATATGCCTAGACATGGGTCAGAGTTTCAATTTGTCAGTGGAGTAAAGCTACACACTGATAAGGCTTAAATAGACTGAAACTAGTTTGTGGTTCCATGTGCACGTGTGTGGAGTGAAACTGGGGCCGTATTACAGAAAGTGCTGTGCGGGCACACGGGGTGTGTGTGTCCACTTTGTGCGATCCTGGGGCACTTTCGGTTTCCTGAAGAGGCTGCAGACCCTTGTGTGACCCCCTTCTGTAATACTGAAAGTGCTAGCGCACATTTAGCACCTGCTCTATTGTGAGAAGGTGATCCCTCATTTGCATTGGAGCATGGCCCTATGCAAATGAGGGAATCATTTTGACTCTGCGCATGTGCTCTATTACTGACAAAGGCATAGAGGCAAACCTGCCCTCAGGAGGTGCACTGAAAGTGCGCCACAATATAGTGGTGCACTCTCAGTGCACACCCTGAGGACAGCCTGCTCAATGGGGTGAAAAGAATCCCACAGACACCCCTGCAGGCGGATGCAGTCACTCGCTGCACCTGTCGGTAACAGGATCTCTAATCCCTCTCGAAAAGGCAGGTGTGATTCTATCTGCAATGTGAAACACAGAGCAGCTTTTAAACAGCTGCTCCGTATTTTATGAGTTTTCTGCTGCACAGGGTCAGCACATTCTCCATAATAGGCTATTTGAGGCCAACACACCTGTTTAAAGGTGCTCTGTGGTGCAATCAGAGAACATGCACCCTTTAAGTAAAACGAGCCCAGGCCTGCTAGTTTGAGTTGGAACTGATTTTGTTAACAGGTCCAAACTTTGGTCCATTTTATTGGAGTATGGTCTGGATATTGCCCTGGTTCACTTTTTACCTTTTTTACATACAGATTCAAAATCCAGAGTGAGAATAGGTATGGGTGGGGAATTATCAGGAATAATTAAGATAGGTAGAGGAGTTAGGCAGGGGTGTGTTTTAGCACCCTTGCTCTTCATAATCTATATTAATGGCCTGAGTAAGCACCTTGAAAAATCCACCCCTGATGTCCCGTTAGTAAATGGCAAGCTGGTACCTGCTCTTCTGTATGCAGACGATGCAGTACTACTGGGACGAACACCTAACTCACTCCGTACTTTGGTCTTACATTTTACAGATTTTATGGACAAATTAGATTTGAGGGTAAATTTAAAAAAATCTTTTATAATGTCTTTTGGGTCAGGCAAGCGACAGATGAACTCCATACAGGTTGGAGAAGAAAAGCGTATTGCAACCCATAATTTCCCATATTTGGGAGTGACCTTTGCTGCGAATGGCTCGTGGACTGGGCATTTGGCCCAGGCCACGGGCAAATTCTCAAAGGCCACTAATTCAATTTTAAGTATTCCAAGACCAAAGAGATATGATGCCATTAAAGCAATTGTAAAAAAAATTAAATTACAATGTATCCCGTTAGCGACCTACGGGGCAGAAGTATGGGGCATTGGGAAAAGTACCACTATTCAGCAAATAGAGAATAGGTTCTGCAGGAAATTGCTAAGTGTCCCAATTTATACATCTAATTTTATTACACATAGAGAACTAAATCTACAATTTGTCTCAGATTTTGTTAATACTCGCCCAGCTTTATTTTGGCACTCGGTTTGGACGAACCAGTCAGCAAAACTTACACAAGAGATAATAACTGACTGTTTAAATTGCGAAAGAGGGAGGAAGATCCTGTGGCTTTGCATACTAGCCTGCAGGAAGTAGGTATGGGAAATATTTTTTCTAACCCCAATGAGGCTAGTGCTGTTAAGAAATCTGAGATGAAAGAAGCACTAAAAGCACTTTATTTACTGAAAAGATCGAAGATCTAATCAGGGAAAACCACAGTCGCTAGGTACCTGAATATTGAGGCACCTAGACGTTCTTTTGGATTGTATTTAACATTATCATTGATTAGTAGGGAAAGAAGTTTATTGTTCCGCTTAAGGGCTGGCACTGTGAGGTATCTGTTAAACTTCCCTTTGGGTTACCAGCAAAGTACAGTTAAAATTAGCTGCCCCTGTGGTGGGAAAAGTACACAAAACGACCTGCACTTTCTTTTTTGTTGTACATTTTATGTGAAATATACAAAATGGTTATTAATTCCATTTAAAAAAAAACATAAACCTATTACTCGGGAACAATCCTATCAGGCACTGTTAAATTTAGATAATGAAGAAGTAATTTGTCGTACCGGTACCTTTTTAAAAATCGCTGTTGGTGCACGCAAAATAATGGAAAACGTTTAGATTGTAATCTAACCTGTTTTTACTGTATTTTAATGGATAATAGTATTTTATGGAATATGTATTATGATATGTACTTTTATGAATTGAAAAATTCGAATAAAGATTCTTTGAATTTGAATTTGAATTGAATTGAGTTGGACCTTTCCTTTTGAAGTAGCCCCAGGCCCAGGCCTTGTCCATGCCTAGATTAAACAAAACAATTATGTACTGAAATGTGTTACAAGTGATTCAGAGCATTAAAAATCGACTTGAAAGTGGCAGAATTGAAATGTCAAATAAAAAACAATATTAAGGTGATAAAATATATTATATACATTTTACAACCTGATAGGCCATGTGAAATTACAAAGTTCGATTTGAACTTCTTCTAATATATATGACATTTAGCTTTTTTTGTGAAATTGTTATGAATCCCACCTTTCTTTCAGGCTTCTTTTTGGAAAGATTGAACGCACCACACCCTTGAAGAGGGTTTAGGTTCCTTAGTAAATAATTCAAAATGTAATTAAAATATTTAATTTATGTTCTTTTACCAATGTAGGTAATAACATGGATCCTCGAAAAAGCCCTATCCATCTAGTGAAAGAATGTATTGTTTAAAGAATGACATTATGTAGTGTCAGAAGACATGTTCTATAAAATGAATAAAAGTCGATGTATGTGTTTTTATCCTGTATAATATTGTCATGTATAAAATTGTAAATAGTCCTTTTTTTATGTGTACTTTTGTAGACCTGAAGAAGTCCCTGGTTGGGACGAAACGCGTTGGCGGTTCCAAAAGTGATGCTGTCAAAAGTTTTTAAAGATTGAACAATAAAGAACATTTAAAACTGAAAACATCGGCTTGTTAGTGAAATCAAACTTTTTTTGACTTATTGATTGTAATAGATTGTGCTTAAAGTGTGCTGGGCTACTATGTGTTGCTAAATTGTTGAAGGTTAGGTTAGTTGAATCAGCCTTTAAATTGAGGGAGTATAGGTAATTGTGCTCCCAGCCCTTTGTTTGCACCTTTCTGTTCATCATAACTAATAGGGACTTTTTAGACTAGTGCTGGCATCTTATGCTTTGATTCCTTTCCTTTTGTTTGTACATTTTACAAACTGATAGCCCATGTTTTACCAATGTAGGTAATAACATGGATCCTCGAAAAAGCCCTATTGGGCTCGCAGTTTTGAAAACAGATAAACATGCACGATTTTTCTAATTGTAAGTCTGGAACCGCTTCAAGGCATCATCTTAAATTTAAAAACAATTGGTAGGCGTGTTTTGGACTTTTATGCTAATATCTTTTTAAATATTTAATGTAAATATCATTAATTTAATGTTCCGCATGCCCTTATTTGGACCGGGAAGTCTCATTGAATATGTTTGTAGTAAACAATGAAACGTTCTTAACTTGCCTCTAACTAACCTTAGGCACCTTTGGATGTTGTGGCATATTCTGAACTCAAAAACAGATTCTCCCTCTAACTATCTGAAAACAACGTGTAATGTAGTCCCAAACAACATTGTGCCTGCACAGACTTTAAGGACTGGGGTTATATATTTCCATGATATATTGTAGTAATATATTTGTATTAAAGACAAACTTCATTAATATAGTTTAATTTCCCTTTTATTGCACGTCTTGATCCTGTTAGGAGCACTCTGGTAAGTCACTCAAAAGTATTGGCTAATGGATTTCTTTCATAAAAATATGGGGTCTGATTCACATAGTGTATTGTAAGGGTAGGTGTGAGTTACTCCTGTCTTGAATTTAAATCGCTTCTAAATCAACCATCTTTCACAAATCACTATCTGTGAATAGTTTACCTTTTACTCCGGGCATAGTTGTCACAGACTCATGATTTGTTTCTCAGTAAGACAAGCCTCTTCATAGAAAAAACTGGGACTCATGTAAGTGTTTTCTATGAGTAAGAATGTTGACATCTGTTACTTTGGGGAGCTGACAGATCAGGAACATCAGTAATCAATCAATGTTTGTCTACTGGTGTGAGAACCTTTTCTTCAATCATTGCTTCTCTTTTAGTGTAAGTAAACATTTAGGGCTAGGAGCACTAAGGCTTTGCCCTGAATCAAAGTCACACAAAGCCATGCAACACCACAAAAGCTCTCCCAAGGGTATTTACTTTCCAGTATTTTGTGCTGGAAAGGAGCTCTATTTTTTACCACAAATGGCACCTTGAACTGCTTTATGTCGTTTTGCGTCAAGGGGGCATTAGTGGGTTGTTACTTGTGTAGGTCATCAAGCACCCATATGGTTTGATTCAAATCCTGACCTAATATAGCCAGAATTGGCTTTGTGTCAATGCTCCTCCTTGAAGCAGGTTCAAACAAAGAGATATGTTTTAATTTCTCAAACAAATCCACATGCTGTATTTGTGCTGCAGTGCACAAGACATAGCCAAAGAATGAGTTTATCTCGGCCTAGGAATTGGAGCTTCCAGTACAATGTCTATGCTAGACAGCTCACGCTCACCCCTGCAAGGCTGTGAGTCTTGTTGCATAGCAGTGCAGGGGATCCCAGCAGCAACTGGCCAATCTTGGTAGGTGTGGCTTTCTGCTGTTTTTCCCCTCAAGCAATGTAGTGCAACAAATTTGGTTGCTGCACTGTTTTACGGGAACATTGTGTAAATCTGGCACTTAGTTTCAGACTAACCATGAAGAATAATTTGATTCCTTGAAAATTACACCTAGGGCTGGATTCCAAACTGAGTGCACTGACCCTGTTTGTGCTGCGGCACACCTGTAGCTAGAAGCACCCGTCTCAGAGAGTGCGCCTGATCATACTAATAAATTGTGCTGTTCTCAATGCAGGCACAAACTCTGACCATCATGCCGGCACTGATGAGAGCACAGTCTGTCAATGTGTACTATTTACTTTGCTGCAAGCAGTACTTGACACCAACAATGGGCCTACCTCCTGACTTTTCTTTTGTATTTTTGGGTAGGTTGTGGTGTGCTGGCAGTGTTGATAGTTGCAACATTTCTGCATCAAATTAATCTCAAAGTTGGCCAGGAAAAGGAAGAGGAAGATGTGGCCATGTCTACATATTTTCTAGCTCCCTCTCGCATATGAAAGATAAACGGCAGCTTCTCCTGATCCCTTTAACCATGCTCAGTGGTCTCCATCAGGGATTCCTTTCTGGTGATTATACAATGGTATGCAGTGTTTGAAAATGTGCTCCTACAGCTTTGCCTTTCACACATATGTTCAATATTTTTTATCTGTGTTCTCTTATGATTAGTTATTTTATTGCATCTAGTACAAGAAAAATAATTTACTGTCAGATCCCCTTTGTATGTTCATAAAGCCAGCAGGGTCTACTGGGACTCAGACATGGGAGCTGAGGTTGTTTGCTTCTAGTATCCCTGGTTCCATACCAGGGCTGGACAGGCTGAAGCTGGCACCGGGGATTTCCCCGGTGGACGGCCATGGTGGGGGCCAGTTTTGGGCCCCTGGGGGGACATTTTTGTTACCAGGGGCCGGCAATATCGGCCCCCTGTAAAAAAACGCCAAAACCGGCCCTAGCAGACAGCTCAGCCGCCCTCCCCTGTCCCCACGGGGGGCTGGCCGAGTAGTTTGCCAGGGCTGGTTTCAGTTCCCAGTCCGGCCCTGGTCCATATCACGGTGGCATTGTGAAATGGGCAAGTACAACCCCTTCATCACTTGATTCTCAGCAGTAGCGATAGCTAGCAGTCGCAGACTCTTCATGGAGGTACTGTGGGGGTACATAAACTCACAATTCAATGATTACCCATCCTGCTTTACTTTAGAGATGAAAGAAATACTTTATTACTCATTGAAAATGGAATATTCCAGTGGAAATAGTAACACCCACAAGTGAAAGAACTAGCACTAGCGCTACTGTACCTTGATATCCCACTAACAGCTTCCCCTTTCCTGGGTGCTTCTTCTCTGGCAGACTTGGCAAGTTCCCCATAAGGTTAGACGATCTATGCAGTACAAATCAATCAAAGCTCAGCCGAACCCCTGTTCAGTAGAAGCAGTACCAAGTTCAGCACAGTCCCCTTTGAAGTCTTACCAGTTGCAGCTCTCCAGGTTCAAATTCAGCTAGCAGGGAACTAGCACATATACCTTCACTTATGTTGTTGTTTTTTTACGATTAATAGGACTAATTGGATGGATCGGACCATGTGAGTCCTAAAGGAAGAAGGCTATAGGCTTTGAATTACAGAAAATCCCACACAGTAAAAGCCACACAGGATAATCCACACCAGACATGATTCAAATGACAAACCATGAAGGTTTATTTAAAATTAAAGATTCATTACAGAAGGCAAATATGCAAACGGTTAGTCAATTCAATTCAGCATCATTCAATAGTAAAATATTCTAAGTATAAAGTCAAATCCCGTTCTGTCATAAAGACTCGTGAATAAGAATAAGGGAAGAGCTCTCTAAATTTTCTTTTAATCAGTAAATAGACTGACATGAAGACTGTCTCTAAAGACTAGTAAAACAACGCTCATAATATTCTTAGTATAAGACGAACAGGAGGATTGAAGTCCAGTTCGCCTCTAGGGAGACCAGGGAAAAGTCTTTACAATATCTAAGGCTGATTCACATAACAGACTAACATAGAGCTTGCTCTTTAAAAAAAGGGAAAAGCTTCTGGATCACTTCCTGAAGGCAGCGTGGTATTTCATTTTTCAAACAGAGCAAACATATTGTAAATGTAGTGTGAAACAAATGTTATATCACAATATTTAATAGTAAAACAGAAAACACATCATATGGAAAACGACTTTTGCTGTATAACTAATGACTAATCCTCCATTACGATTGGAAGTGAAAAATCAGGCACATTTAAATTATTTACACAGCCTCTGCTAGCCAGACCAAATGGCCTTGTAAAGATACAGTTCAGCTCCACTCCTTCCTCCAAGAACACCAGTAACACAAATTGGAATACATTTTAAAAATGCAACAGTGCGAAACCATTAAATGCTTGAATTATAAGTATTTTACAAAATGATGAGTGATACATTTTGACTTGAGCTGCACAGACAGGAACAAGAGAACATGTTTGATTTAAATTGTACAAATGCAAGCGAATTTGAGACATGAGTAGGCCTACTTGAAAAGCTTTGATATATTAAATTTAGATGTACAGCACACATGAAAACAGAAAAAGGCCCTGTCTGTACATAAACAATCATTTTTTGAAAATTCTGTTTTGCAACTTCTATGTGTGCTGCATTAAGAAGCACACATAGAAGTTACAAAACGGCATTTAAAGATTGTTTATTTGCAGGACGGGGGACCAACGATCATTTAAAAAGAGCTAGTTTTTATTTCGAGCTCAATACTGCACCTCTGCTGTTTCTAAGCTCTATTCTGAAAACTGGAAGGCTGAGTTGGCCTCGGTGGTGTTCAATGTTGTAGCCAGCAGAGTTTGCTAGTGCATGGAACCCTTTGCGGCAGATTTTTCTGCTTTTCTCTTTTTGCCAAAATTAGCAGTTAAAGAGTGGTAGGGCAGTGAACAGATGCAGATGCAAATTGGGCATCCAGTGATGGGGGACTTCAAATACTTATGCCCAGTCGGGTTCTGAGCGGCAGTGAGGAGGGCAATCTAGTGCTGCTGTAAGTATTGGTTTATTTGCTGGCTCAGGGTTGGCAATCTGCTCAGGTCAGAACCGAGCCTAACCTGCAAGTCCCCACTTTCTCTTATTATTGGATCACTCTAAGAGGATCAGTCAATGAGAGGATGAGGATGATCTGGCAGACATAACGAGTGTAAAGCAACAGTTGCTGCCTGTGAGCGTCCTTGCTATCCTTGCTGTCAGCCTCGTTCCACTGTCTCCAGCCCCATCCTACCTTGTCTCAGTTCTGACTACTGTGAGGTGACAAATAATTCATCCAAGAACTGGACTTTAGGCAGATGTACCTGGCACCTGCCCTGCCAAGTTTTTGGGAGCTCCCTTCTAATGGGAATTCTGATTCTCCACTTGGCCGCCTTAAAGTAATCCTTCATACAGCTGCCAGACTGAACTCCCGCGCAAGAAAATTCTAGTATATTTCTCCAGTCCTCACTTCATTACATTTGTTCCCCACCAAAGCAAGGGTGATTTGCAAACTTGCATTTATCACCTGTAAGGCAATTCATCATCATCATAAATAACTGTTTTTTGGCATAGCCATAAAAAGTAGACAATAAATAAAACAGGTCACATACACACAATGCCACAGTATTAACAATTAGTCAAATTAAACAGCTTATTTGAGTCTGTCATGCAACAATCACAATGCACTTACAGCAAAACCTCATTACAAATAATATTATCTATAAAATGTAGTTAAATTGATGATAAAAGTCTGCACAATCAATTAAAACCTTTAATAAACTTTAGCACCCACTTCAAGCCCAAAGGTTTGGCAGTGGCACAAACATACAGCGACAAAGTGTCCATGCCTGGAATTCTTAAAGCTACTAGGTAGCTAGCAGTGCCTAACGGCCTACAGACTGGTGCAATCCAAGCAGAACGGAACCTAACATACATAGGACAAACAAATAGCTCATGTGGAATGGTCTCTTTTAATCCTTCGCAGAACGGGCAGTCCACCCTGCCACCACGCTTCCATTTTACAGTAAAAAACTTTACAGGGAGTCTGCCCACTCAAAGTTGATGATAGAGCTTTCTGTCTAGCTGGACAGTTATCAAATCCCAAAACTGATCAAAACTGTGGAAAACCTACCGTTTAAAAAATCACTGGTAGGTGAGGCATTCCTTTCCTGGCTCTCTCCTCTTCTTTCTGCAGGACATAGGCCCAATAATATCTTTTCATGACCACTTTTGATGGGATTTTGTCAATCACCGGGTGGAAAGCACTAAAAAATCTTTCCCCCAAACATCATATGTCAGGTGAACAATGATAACTTAGAAGTGCAAATGAGATCCCAACTGTAAAAAAAATCCAGAACACTGATGCGATCCCTTGTGGACTTTTGATGTCCATCCCACTAATCACCAACACATTACAATTTTATAATAGATGCAAAAAGGAAATTAAAATACTTCTTTTCAGAACACCACCTGCATCCAGGATGACATATTAATATAACCTTTTCCAAACTGAATTGAAAATGCTGCTTTTCGGACACTATTACCATCTTGGACTTGATAGTCTCAACTGTCACATGGTTCAGCCCCATTTTAAGGAATTACTATGTAGCCTTCTGATGCACTTTACCTCTGAGTTCGTAGTCCTGCAGAATGTGTTTGGCTCAATTCAGAGTGTTAAAGCCTGTATACATTGCTCTGGCTGTAAGATGTTTAAACATTCAAAGCTGAAATTGTTAAACCTCTTTATTTCTCTATCCTTTTTTCTAGTTGGTCTTGTAATAGCCCCAAACTTTTGTGCACTGTATAGCACTCTGAAACATACAGGTCTACCTCATGCTATGTAAAACGGCAAAATGAATATGTTAACCTTGTGCCTGAACCCCCATCCTGTCACTCCTCTAGTCTCTTCCCCGAGCCCTGGATTCAGGATTTCTTTACACACCAGCAAATTTTCTGCTACCACCCGGCTTACAAAATATTGAAAGCTCTGAAAGGTTTCCTGAAAGTATATGTTCTTTCCATCAACATTCAAATGGATAGAACAAATTACCAGTGTAATAATTGGACTGGAATATTGATCAATGCTGAGTTCCAATTTAAAAAAAAAGCTAAGTGTTCTTCTGTAGGATTTTTTTTATCCGAGTCAGGACAGTATGAAACTTCTGTTTTGACCAATTGACAGTCCTGTGAGTGGTGCTAGAGATGTGGTGACACAGGTATAAAAAGAAGATGTGGTTTATCTAAGCCAATTAGATTCATAAAATGGATGGTGAAACAAAGGGAAGCCCACTCCTGCTTAACAGGATGGAGATAGCTTTTGGCTCAATATTAAGCACGTTGGTCTAATAGCAAAAGGCTGCACTTACAATATCATGGCTTGGTTTGAGTTTTAGTATATATGTTATATGCATGTGAGGTATTTTTTTTGTATAACAATTGTATTTATTTTTAATATATGTATTAAAGTTTTGCTTTAAAGTTTTAGTAGTCATTCACTTTTTTTATTAGATTTTTGTGTTTTTAGTTTCAAAGCGGGATGTAGGTTTATATGGGAATATGGTGGGAAGTAATTTTATGAAATTAATTGATTATTTTTAGTAGTTATTAATATTTTTTTATTTGAATTTTGCATTTTTCTTTCTGTAGCGGATTGTGGCTTTATACGGAAATTGGGGAGGAAGTAATTTAATTATATTAAATGTATTGAATAATATTGAATATTATTTGTTTAATAATATTTGTTTAATTGAGATGTTATAGCGTTAAATGTGTAAAGTAATGTATTATTAATTAATTGATAATTCGTTGTTAATCAATTTTAATTAGTTAATTGGTAATTAATTATGGTAATTGTGTAATTTATTTCAGGTGTGCGTTGTGCTGTTTATAGGTGTAAAGTGTAGGAAGGGTGTGAAGTATTTTTTTTTTTAATTGATCAATTAATAATTAGTAGTTATTTGATTTGAATTAACTAGTGTGTGTTTTTTCACTTTTAAAGGGGTAAAAGTTCAATATTAAATACAGTCAGTCAAAAATGTTATTGCAGAAAAATACAGTACAATGGGTTCCCCAACGCATGCAATGGACTATTTCATTATACGGAAAAAGTTGACTGACGGATCAAAGTGTATCAATTTCATGAAAGCAATTAAAGTTTAAACATTGGATGGTGAGTTTACCAGAGGGCAAAACTCACACACATTGGAGCCTTAAAAGAGTTACATAAAAGTGCAAGTGCATATAGTGCAAAAATACATTGTACAGTGCTAAATGTTGTTACAATACGAGTGCAACGTTCATGTTCCATCTAGATAGCTTCATCAATTAAAACAGTGATCTATGAAAACGATACATTGTTAAAAATCATCACACCAATAAAATGGAACCTAGCAAAGGACATACTGGGGAGAAGATTCACACAAGTTAAAGCTCTTATGGGAAATAAGAGGAAGTGAAAATAGGATTGAATGCAGGGATACAATTCAGGTGCATGTTGGAGGAATCATTAGTGGCACAGCTTGTATTGTTGGGACATTTTGCTCCAACAGAAATGGAGCAATGAGTCCGGTAACAAAGAAACAACACTAGCTAAAAGAGGTGTTGATCAATGATGCCATAGTACAGAGAGTGCGAACAGAAATTTTACAGGTGACTCATGTGTTAAGTTTCAGTGGCTTGTCCATAATTTCAAAAGTTATGGTTAAAAACTAGCTGTAGTAAAAAAACATGTGCAAGCTATAGATGCTATTTATCCCTTCTGCAGTGGTATAAATAATTAATATTATAATATGTGTTCTTTTATATGTTTAATATATTTAATTTTATATTCTAAAATAGTGTTTATTTATTTTTACGATATTTTGAATGTTGTAATATTTTTTGTTTTTTTATAAAAATGTATGTGCTTTTAGTAATTTTTCTTTCTCTGCTATCCAACACTTTCGCTGCTGCATTCACTGGAGTGGAAATAGTAATGTTTACCCCTTCACTATCCAGCACTCTCCCTACTGTTGCACTCAATGGAGTGGGAATAGTAATTTTTACCCTTCTGCTATTCAATACTTTCCCTACTGTTGCACTCACTGGAGTGGGAATAATACATTTTACCCCTCCGCTATCCAACACTTTCTCTACTGTTCTTTCTTTGGAGTGGGAATAGTAATTTTTTCCCCTCTGCTATACGCCACGTTCCCTACTGTTGCACTCACTGGAGTGGTAATAGTATTTTTTCCCCTTCACTATCCAACACTTTTCCTACTGTTGCACTCACCGGAGTGGGAACAGTAATTTTGACCCCTCCGCTATCCTACATTTTCCCTATTGTTGCACTCACTGGAGTTGGAATAGTAATTTTTACCCCTCTGCTATCCAACACTTTCCCTACTGTATAGTCTTTGGAGTGGGAATACTAATGTTTGCCCCTCTGCTAGCCAACACTTTCTCTACTGTGCACTCACTAGAGTGGGAATCTTTCCATACTGTGCACTCACCAGAGTGGGAATAGTCATTTTTACCCCTCTGCTATCCAACATTTTCCCTACTGTTGCACTCACAGGAGTTGGAATAGTAAATGAAATTCCTCTGCTATCCAACACTTTTCCTACTGTTGCTATCACTGAAGTGGGAATAGTAAATATAATTATTCCGCTATCCAACACTTTCCCTACTGTTGCACCTATTTTGTTGGAAAATGTAAGTTAAAGATTTAGTTTAATAGCTTATTTTTTGAATTTATTATAGAATGTTATGTATATGAATAAAGTATTATGTTTGTGTGTTCATATTTTTTAAATTAAGTTAATTAGTTATACTTAGTTAAAATGTATATTAAATGTAATTTATTTTGTTAAAAATAATATTAATATTTAATATATAATATTTTATTTTATATATGTTCTTAAATCTATAATTTTGACATCCATATTCTTTACCTCAATATTTTTGATTCAATATTTTTCTAATTACCTGCTAAGGTATTGGAGTCGATATTTTTGCAGTGAATATTTTCTTTTCGATATTCATAACATCGATGTTTGTTACATCGATATACTATCAGTGAACCAATATGTAGTTCAACATATTTACTTTAAAATAGATTTTTAAAATGCAAGGCTTTAGTGCACATACTACTGGTAGCACCCCAGAAGTTAAAAAAGCAGCTAAGCTAAGCAATAACAGTGAAAACAGGGACAAAATGTAATATCACAATGCATAGCCATTACACCATCCTTGTCCTATCTCTTAGCGATATGGTAGTTCTAGCTGATTAATAAAACTTAAACCCGAGATTTGGAGGTGGCACACATATGTGGACAACAGGGTTTGCTTTGTTGTCTGTTTGGAATAGCTTGTTAGCTATTTTGAGCACAAGGTCAAGAGCTAGGACATTGCATCTGGGAAAGAACACAGTCCTGGTACCAGTTCAGCATGGAATGCTTCACAGAGCCTTTGGGAGTTTTGCTGGAGGCTTCTTCAGTAGAGATGGAATTTGGTGTTGTGCTCATCTGGATCTTCAGTCTGCATCTGTGTCCTAGGTGAAGTTTCTCACCTAAGCAGTCAAGTGGTAGTTCTTATATATTGTATCTTATCTATGATGGAATTTGCAATGTCACCATGGGAATGTTTTGACATGATCATATATATCAGTGGATGTACTAAAAATGTACACATGCACCAGAATAGAATACATTATTTGGGTTCAAGTTATGATTTGACCTTGAAAAGGGCACCCGTCTGATGTCTATATCTGAATGATAGGACACTTTCACAGTTCTTAGAAAGATAGGCAAAGACAACATCAGCATCAAAGGCATAAATGTTAATGATTCCATATAATTTGAGGAAAATTGTGACTCCCATTACCTAAGATGGCTACTTCCAGTACCTAAGATGCATTTGTGACCTATTTAAAATGGAGCCACACTGTAGGACTTTACATCATAATGACATGCAGTATCTGGGCAAAAGGTAAACAGGATGGGCGGGCTAACTAAACATATTTAACTAAAAATAGAGACTATAGATAAAAGAAACCTGTCATGTATGTGTTTAATAAACTTAAACTAAAAGAAAGAAGCCTAAATGCACTCGATTAAAATAGTTAAAAGAATAGAATTATGGAGGGAACATTTGATTGATCATGATTATCAGACATATTTGTTATACATTTATAAAATAAAAGCACATGCCATAAACGTGCATCTGATGAAATAATAATTCATGGCTTGTTACATCTTCAAAAACATATCTTCAAACTGAAATAAAAAAGGGGTATCTGTGCTAGAAAACACAATCCTCTCAAAATTTCCCAGTTGATAAGAAAGAAATATTTTTTTTAATCATTATAAAGTGGAAAAATATATGCAAGGAAAATAAACAAGGTTTTTATGCACAATGAAAAATAAAAGGAACTTGACACATGTTTTCATTTTCTGATTATTGCGGCTTAGTGGTAAAAGAGAAAGAAAATAATATAAGGATTGCAAAAACGTGTAAGCAGAAATACTCTTTCTGTTAAAAAATAAACAATAAAACAGGTACATTTACTTTTGTGCATAGGGATGCAGTCCTAAGCAACTGTGTTGCATTCTGCTTTTGATGTGGAGCTAAGATATGTTGCTGGGAGCTTGATTTTTCACATTCATGCTTGCCAACTAGATGTTGATGATTGTGAACGCCGAAAAATTTTACTGGGAGGTGAATTTTCCTCACTCGCGCTCGTCAACTTGGCGTTGTTGTACGCGAGCGAGGAAAAAAGCGTGCACTCTGTGGTGGGCACCACATGGTGCCCGCCACACTGTGCATGTCTTTATTGGGGGGACCCATGGACACAACCCCGTGACAGATTTGGAGGGCCAGGGTTGCTCTGGTACGGTCCTCCAAAGTACACTTCTGACTGCCATTTCCTCTAGCTGAGACTGAGGCAACACGGCTGTCCGTATCGTACTTGCTCTGTCAGAAATCGGCTCCATAGCACGGCACAATTCAGCTACGAATAAGTCGTACGGAGCGGTTTGGGTCTGGAAACAATTTGGTCAGCACCTACGCGATCTTTGCATTGTACTTTGTCTTTCGGACGGTTCAGTTGGAAATAAGGGCTATGAATCGGATCCGGCTAAACCAAATCCCAGTTGGAGGCCTTCCAAAAGACATTGGAATCGGGCCCTCAGTATTACCAAGCTTCTTTTAATTTACTAATGCGCATAATTTATCAAATCAAATTTTGTGCAAATCCACACTTTCAAAATCTTGTTCATGAGGAGCAATAAAATAATACCAAAACATTTTTATTTGTTTTTGCACATTTACCATATGCATATAATAAGACAGAAATTATTGCCTAGAAGCGAATGTAGTACTCTTTAAGGCTTAAGGCTTTACATAAAAATGTCATATAGTCAAATTAAAAACACCATTCTGAATACTGTCAAATTGAAAATACCATGAATCGTTTCAGTTAAATTACTATCAGTAACATTTTCTTGCCAATGTTTGTAGTCTTGGGCAGTAGGATATTCACTAAAATGTTCAGTGTAACTGAGGGCCTTATTATGATAGTGGTCGGTCGGACTGCTGACCACTATTGCGGCAGTCAGGACACTGCTCAACAAGCATGCGCAGGTCTGAAAACCGCATTATGATTTTACCGCTGTACTGACAGTCAGAAAGTGCTCCATACCACAGCTGCTTGTGCTACGTCCAAGGAAAAGGGCCGCAGCGCAAGCCGCTGTGGTATGGAGCACCTCCTGCTCATCCATGCACTGTGTTCTATACACCATGTTGTGCACAGCACACAGTGAATGGTGGTGAGTGGGGGCACTACATTTGACCCTAGGACAGGGGCCCTGTTTTTGGCTCCCAATTTCCATTTCTGACAGCCTTTTCATGGCGGTCCTCCCAACATGAAAAGGCTGTTGAAAAGGGATATAGTAATCCTAATGGCGGTGCCTGCCTCGGCACTGCCCCTATTTGGGAATATGATTCTGACTGCCACCCCGTCTGGATCACTGATCTTGGCAGAGGTAGCAGTCCTCCCCCCTGACCATTGTGGGTCCGACCGCCGGCATTGAATCCCTATGTCGGACTGAAGGGTTGTCAGTGGTTGGATTGGGCGGTCCAATCGCCATCGTATTAAGGCCCTTATTCTGAGGTTTAATCAGATTTTTTTGAAATTTATGTTTTTGCATGTAGCAAAATGCAGATGTGCTTGATCTGTCAGCAATGTTGAATAAGAAAATTTTCTCTGAAAGTTTTATTTTAATTTGTGTACAAAGCCTTACAATGTTCCTATTGTGTATATGTGTTTAATTGTACATTTCTCAGGATTCAATGCTTTTGTGAATTTCATAATAACCACAATTACGAAAACAACACATTTCTTTGTAATTTAGACCATGAAACTGAAAACCTTCATTTTCAAAGGTAGCATAAACAGACAAATCATTCAGGAATTTGTTGTACAGTATCAGAGTCCCATGGACCTGAAAGTAAATCAGGAATAATTACATAATTCAGTGGAACCTTCAACACATATGCCAACTGCAATGTCTTAATGGGGGCTATAAATGAATAAGGAACCAGACAAGGTCCTCTGGCATTTGATAAGCTGTAATGTTGCCAGTGTAGAGAACTTCTTATGCTCTGAGGGATGAGAGATAGAGCTGTATTCAAACCATGGGTTGTAGAACGGTTCCTTCAGGGACTTAATGTCCATTCAGCAGCAGTAGAAAAACAGTCAGTGTTGTCAGTCACATGATGAAAAAGAAACACTGTTGTAGTAGTCCCAGCATAGAACCACAGTGGTATCAGGAATCTGCCTCGAAACCAATGATATGCAAGAACAATTTGAGGGTGTATGACGGGGAATTGTGATGAAAAGTCCTCTGTGTAGAATTGAGATTAATTTTCAGATTCTTGTTGCTCAAAAAGCCTTCATAGTTGTCGATGTTGACTCATGCTGAAGTTCATGGTACAGCAGAGTTTTAAATATGTATTTATTTATAGTGTTTTATAAAGCCCAAACATGACCATCAGGGTATCAGAACTATGTACAAAAAGATCGCTGATGAGGATTACTGTACAAAAGGAAAACAATACAGGGCAAAACCATTGAGACCATAGAATTGTTGAAACTGCAGCACCAGGTTCGTCTGAGGAATCTGGAACTTCGTGTAAAGCTAGAGGCCCAGTAGGCTCTGAAAGTCCATAGATTGGAGCAAAGGATACCAGCATCACTCTACTCTTCCTGGAGTATTTTTTCCAGAGGAGGGGGAGACTGAGAGGTTGTACTCGGAAGCCACTTTACTCTCAAAAGGGGGTCTGTTGAACAGATTTGGACACATGATGCTTTTTATGTGAGTGAGGGACATGTTCTTTCTGTTCTTTGTATCAGGCTGTGGAAGTACGACTATAGTCACTATGTCTTTTATCCTAGGAACTGCAACAGGTGATCTATAATAGGGCTTCAATACTTGTTTATCAGAAATCTGTTTTCAGATTTGAATGTGAAACCCATCAGCAGATTTGGAAACATTGACTTCACAGCTGGCAGAGTTGCAATGCATCGCACTGGAGTCCTGACTTGAATGTCTTGCAGCACCTTTTGATGAATTCCTGGGTCATACAATTTTCCTTCTGTAACATTCCCAGGGGGATCCACAACAGATATATACTCCGGAGAGCATATCATTTGAATTACAACCACCCATTATTCCTCCAGGCACATTATTCAATGCTCTCTAGACTTCCTGCAGATTATGCTACCTACTCAGTCCTGCTTTCAATACCCCAGTAGTATGGACTTGTTGGGCATGTCAAAACTCCTTCACCAAACCAATTGCTTACTAGTTGAAATAGGTTGGTGAATTGCAGCTAAACACCCAGAGCAGACGTAGAGTCCCTGTAAACCTTTGAGGAGAACGCAGGACAGTTGTCTGAATGAGAAGAATAAAAGCTGCTCCAATGGGTTTGATATTACAAGTCTTTTTGAATGCCTAAGCATATCAGTATTTCTTTGTGGGCCAAACCCTTAAGAATCTGGAACCTGAATCAACAGAAACTAAATATCATTAGTTACATCTGTGTTCAGCCCTGACATTGTAATGGAAAGGATAACATTATAAGGGCAATCAAACTAGTGTAGGGTGTCTGCAAGGGTCCTACAAAAATGAAATGTGTCATTTGTTGACAAAAATATTGCATCATTGCACATATTTATTTTTCCTCTAGTTTGTTTAATTGAGGATGGCAATTTAGATACCAGTTTTGGTGCTTTGGCTTTGACACTGCAGATTTTATGTCAGCATGTGCAAATGCATTAACCCTCTGAGCTGCCCTGTGTAAATATAATGTAGCTCATTCATCTAATAGCAGGTTTATCTCTCAATTTTGGATTCAAAACTATTAGAGTGTTATCTGAATTGAGGTTGTAGGAATGATCAAAGACATTTCTTCTTTTGAAGTTGCTTAAACAACTGTTCAAATATCTGTGCCGACCTTGGCTTAAAATCGAGTTACCTGCAGATTCCTTAGTAACATATGATCTGCATCTGCAGCAAAGCAATGTTTGCCACACAGTTCCCTTAAATGTGAATTCCTTCGATTTTATAGTCCATGGTGCTTGACACAGACCGACGAAAGCTGGTTTCTGAAAGATAGCACGTTCCCCAGAACTTCTATTATTATTATTGAGTTCTTATACAGTACATAGCTACCCGTAGGGTTTTCCAGTGCTTAAGGGCAGGTGTCAGGAGCATAGGAATGTGATCTAAAATAGACAGGTTACAAAAAGAGGATAAAGAAGTGCAGCATCTAAGAGACTTAGGGAAGGCATTCCACATCTTGTGGCCCAGGAAGTAGAAAGAGCGGCAACCCAACTGGGAGCACTGACTTTCGGCACTATGAAGAGGGACTGGTTGCTTAAGCGCAGCTTGCGTAGAGGTTGGTAAGGCACAACCAGATTTTGTAGGAACTGTGGTCCTGAGGGGAGCTTGATTTTGTATATGAAGAAGAGTGCCTTGAAGTTGATGGGCTTTTCCACTGTAAGCCAATTGAGGTGATGGAGAAGATCAGAAATAGAGGAACATTTGGGATGTTGAAATAGGAGCCTGGCAGCAGCATTGTGCACCATCTGAAGAGGTCTTATCATGGTCTCGTCAGCCCCAAGGTATAAGATATTATTATAATCCAGCCTAGATAGTATCTTGGCCTAGATAACAGTACTCTGAGCAGAGAAGGCAAGTATCCATAAGATCTTGTTAAGCCATTTCATAATTTCAAAGCAGAAGGATGCAACCTTTGCTACTTGTGGCTTAATGGACAAGGTGGAATCAAATGAGAAGCCCAGGTTCTTTACCTTGTTGACAGGTTCAGGGAGTAATAACAGAGTGACCTGCCAATGTTGGGGACCCCAGAGCTTGGAGGTTTTATCGAATATCAGAACCTCGGTCTTGTCTCATGATTTTAGAGAGTTGGTATTTATTCAAATGGAGACATGGTCGAGGCAGGAGTTAAGATCTTCTGACTTAGCTTCCTGCTCAGTCGAGAAAGAGAAAATTATCTGTGTGTCGTCAGTGTATGAGAATAGGGTCAGGCTACAGCTTTCCACAAGGTCCGCCAAAGTGCGGACATAGATATTAAAAAAAAAGGTGCTGAAGGCGATCCCTGTGGAACTCCTGTGATAAGTGACTGGAGACTTGATACTGTGTTAGTGGAGAAGACCTGAAAAAAAGAGTTTAACCATGCAAGAGCTATGTTTTAGAAGCTTAATTGAGCCAGTCTTTCGACAACAACTTCATGAGACACAGTGTCAAAAGTAGCGCTTTTATGTAATAGTGTCAACGTGGCTGTATCACCCCTATCCAGGACTCGGCATAGATATTTATTGGCTCAGAGAAGGGTGCATTCTGTGTTGTGCTCAGACCAGAATCTTGACTTGGAGGGGTGAGTGGCATTCTGGGCTTCAACAAATGTGGTAAAATGAGTGTTAATGTGCTTTTCTTTAATCTTGGAGAGAATAAGCAACAGAGAAATAGGTCTATAGTTGGTCCAGTTAGAAGGATCCAGGTGGGGGGTTTTCAGCAAGGGAAGCACCATGGCATGCATACAGACTTTGGGTAGGTGACCTTCGCTTAAGGAGGAGTTTAGACGGTCGACTAATAAGGGCAAGAGATGTTGGCTTAGGGTGCTGAGCACTTTATCAACAAAGAAATCTGCCAGCTCTTACATTGAGCCTGTGAAAGTAAAGGAGGGAAAGTAATGTTGCTAGGGTCAGATGGGCCTTGGACTACTTTCAAGAGGGTTTTGTGACGGGGGCGTGACCTGACGCCGATGGAGTCGGGAGCCTGAATCAGAGCTCCTGACGGGGATCCCCTCCCTGTTACCATCCTGCATGATAAAGAGGAGCCCGAACAAGGAGACCGGCCCTGGGGGTGTCGGAAGCTAGGGGGCATCAGGGGCACTTGCCGCGGGGGTCGACACTCTCCCCCGGAGGCATACAGCGGAAGAACTGGTGTGGCCTCGGGCCACGCAAGATGGTGGCTACATGGCGATAACGGCTTCTGGAGTGCCGTGGAGCTGTGTGCCTGCTATGGGGTTACCCTACACTGTCGCCTTGGAGGCTGGAAAGGAGACCCGGGCAGAGGCAGGGACCGGGGCTGCCGCTGGTGAGGAGGTGGCAGGAGACAGAGCTTCGGAGGACCCAGTGCGCTAAGGCAGTGGGCTGCGCAAAATGGTGGCCGCGCGGCACTAAAGGCTCCTGCCGGGCAGATGACGGGGGGACCTGCCGGACGATTGCCCTGCACTTCTGATTTAGGCGCAGAACGAGTGACACCGGCAGAGGCAGGAGCCGGGTTTCATGCTGGTACGGAGGATGAATGGGGAGGAGCTGCAGCGGACCCAGGGACCCGGTGAGTTCCCACACGCGGGAAAGGGGCCTAGAAGATAGAGGCCGAGCTGTGTAGAGCATGAGAAGAGGAGACAGAGCTGCGGAGGGGAGGATATAGGATCTCCGCAGTGGGAAGTAGCGGAGCGCGAGGTGGGAGGGACTGGAGCCTTTGAGGGAACTCTGGAGTGGGCCGCGGACTGCGGCCGGCCTGACACGGCAGCAACAGCCCCCGGAGGTTAGCGCTACAGGAGGGGCAGTAAGATGGACTTGGAGCGACCTTGCGCAGCCCCCTCAACTGACAACACCAGGGAAACAGCGTAGGGGTAGAGCTGCGAAGGACATTCAAGCAGGCCATTGCTGAGGCCAAAGGAGGACTTACAGTGGGGCACGGCGGGGAAGGCCTGGTGACCCGGGGCGAACCTGGACGCACAGAGACGGAGCAGAGTGGCACCTGATAAGCAGAGCGGAGGGACGCGAAGGGCAGGTGAAGTGCCCTGAACACAGCCTCCACTGCTGAAAGCGCTGCTTGGTGGCTGCGGAGAGCGCAGGGGCCAGCACAGGGACACCGGCGGCATAGCCCCTTGGACTTTGTACAGCAGAGATAGAGATGCAAGGAGTGGCCCCAAAGTGGTGGACAGCAGCCCGAACAGTCGCAGTGGATGATGTGGCGGCCGTAATTGCTGACACTTGTCAGGAGGCTTGCGACGGGGCCGAGAGAACAAGTAGGACCGCAACCAGCTACACCCTGTCCTAGCACATGTTGGGGTAGGAGCTATTGACCTTGAGGGCGTCATTGGCCGAACAACCAACAGGCGGGATACTGAGCATCAAAAGGGTCTGAGCGAGAAAAGCGGAGACACTGATTCATGCCCGGGGGCCAGGAAATATGGGGGGATGCCCCAAGAAGACCTCTCACTCCATGGTATTCTACAGATTTTAGAACGCTCACGGATGGCGGTGGAAACTAAGATTGACGCTATCAGGGAAGACTTAGGCCTCCTACGAGCGGACCATAGAAAGCTGGCCAATCATGTCACGACCGCTGAAGCGGAGATAGAAAGCTTGCGGCCACCAGTCACTGCGACGACAAACAAACTCACGGACATAGAAAAAAGAGTGATGATACTGGAGCAACGGGCAGAGGATGCCGAAAATAGGGCCCGACGGGATAATATCAGAATCAAGGGCCTTCCCGAGAAAGTCAAAGGGAACAACATGGTGGCGTACCTTGAGCACTGGCTGCGCACAGAAGTGACATAGGAGGGGTTGTCCACATTCTTTGCTCTGGAACGGGCGCACAGAGTTCCAGCTCAAGCCCCACAGCCTGGCAGGCCGCTGAGGCCAGTGGTGGCCCGCCTCCTGTTCTACAAAGACAGAGACCATGTGCTGGGGCAGGCGTGCCTTAAAGGGCAACTAAAGATAGACAACAGTGTGGTATGGATCTTCCCAGACTTTTTGCTGGAGGTGCAACAACAAAGAGCATCCTTCACTGCGGTCAAAAGGAAACTACGCCAGATGGGGGTGTCCTACCCAGGATGTGTGGGGCTGGATTGACAAGCAGGATCCCCATGGACCGCAAGGAGGAGGAAACAGCCCTGCTGAAAAGGCCTTGACACGTTCCCCAGAAACAGGGACAGCTTCGAAGAACCACCCGACGATGGAGGAGGCGAGCCGAGCTAGGGCCAGTGCGATCGCAGCGGTGGCCTCGCTGAGTATGGCAGACACCGGGGAACCACTATCGTGCTACGGGGAGGAGCAGAGGGACTCAGACTCAGAAACCAGCTCGAGCTCTGTGGGGGATGCCAGCCAGACCCTGCCGCATGTAACTCCCAGATCTGCAGATGACCTGATGTGAGGTGGGCCGTATGAGCAAGTATACCCAGGACTATGCTTGGGGGGAAGTGGGGGGTTGTCTGTACTATAGCCCTACACCTCAGTTGGGGGGGTTCCCAGATGCCTACCTGAGATATGTATGCTGGGGGGGCATCCGGAGGAGTGGAGAGGATGGCAGTTCTCGACGGTGGACATTGGCCTAACCACCACCTCTGAACTCTGACTGTTTGAGCATGGGAGTGCGAAGTTTGGATGGGAGAGATGTTCTCACTTGTCCTGGGGAGGGGGAGTTGGGATGGTTCTTTCAGTTTTAGGGAGGGTCTGGTTTTATGGTTAACAGGGAGGGTTGCTGCTGTCGACGGGGGGAAGGTCAAGACATGCCTCTCCGTAGGAGATGCTTGTGTGGTACGCAAAGAGGATCTGGGTCTCGGGACATGCAAGGGGGTACACCTGGGCGCTCATGCAGCAGACACAGGCCACCTATAGCATAATGTTGTAAAATGTTAGGGGCATGCACTCCATAAGTAAAAAGTATAAAATATTCTCACAACTGAATAGGAGAGGGGTGCAAATAGCGATGCTCCAAGAGACTCACATACTGGACAAGGAGGGTGAGGAGATGCTCAGGCGATGGAGAGGGCAGGCGTTTTACATGTCATACTCAGTGTTTGCCCGGGGAGTCCTGATCCTGGTGTGGGCAGGAGTCCCCTTCCAACCCATTGAGCACAAAATTGATCCGGTGGGACATACTTGATTGTATCCCGAAGGCTTGATGGGCAGGATGTCACACTGGTCAATTTGTATGGCCCGAATGTAGATCACATTAGGTTTCTGGAGAAGCTGTCGGGGATTTTGACACCGTACATGACTGGGGCGGTCTTAATAGAGGGGATTTTAATTGTATTGCAGATCCCGAACTAGACAGAACACACCCGCCTCTTCGAGACTCTCCAGTACACACTGTGGCTCGGGCCTTTGGTGACTGGCAAGCTCGCTGGGGGCTTGTGGATGCCTGGCGCAGTGCACACCTGACTGATAGGGACTTCTCGCACTTATCCCACAGTCACGACTTTCATGTCCAACTAGTCACCTTTTTAAGCACACCAAACCTCTACACACAGCTGGGGCGGACAGAGTACCTGACCAGAATGGTCTCGATACCATAACCCACTCATGCTTAGGTACAAGGGGGGAGGTTATTGCAGCCCATCCCGACATGGCGCCTCAAACCGGAAGCTCTAGAAGACCAGGTCTTTCAACAGGAGACTAGGGGACACATCATACAATATTTTGCTGATAATGCAGGCACCACTGATTCAAGAATTATGGAATGGGAGGCCTTCAAGGCTATAATCAGGGGGAGGTGCATGGCTACATCAATTGGGGTCCGTAGGACACTTACAGCAGACATAGAGAGAGCAGATGGGGTACTCATGACCTTGAAGCAGAGACGACCGGAACGTCCGGATTTGAGGCAGGAACTCCTAGAGGCCAAGGAGGAGGTGGCAGTGCAGGAAGAGCGTCTACGATGCTTTGATTACCAGAAAAATATGGATAGTATACATGCTGAGCGGGATAAAGCAGGGAGAATCCTGGCATGGATATCTAACCCGACTAGGTGGGGCAGTGCTATACTGATGATTCATTACCAGAGGCAGTGCCCTTTACAGAAGCAAGAGGAGATTAGTAACCGATTCCGGGAGTACTACGCCCGCTTATGCAAAAGCA
Organism: Lissotriton vulgaris; assembly: GCF_964263255.1. NCBI lineage: Eukaryota > Metazoa > Chordata > Amphibia > Caudata > Salamandridae > Lissotriton > Lissotriton vulgaris. The sequence goes on along the minus strand of NC_141694.1, from coordinate 789,869,413 downwards.
CTGCCAACCGCAACATAGTTGGAATCGCAGAATACTTGGCACCCCTCCCCCTCCATACCCTTGAGGCGGAGGAGGCAGAGTTGTTAGGAGCCGCAATTACAGAATGGGAAATCAGGGGAGCAGTCAAAGCTATGGCACAAGGGAAAACTCCGGGCACAGATGGACTACCCCAAGAATTCTATGCCACATACATGGTGGAGCTGGCACCCAGACTAGTGGAGCTATACGCGAAGCGTGGGAGAGTGAGATATTGCCACACACACAAAGAGGGAGGCAGTAATGATTACCCTGCTCAAGCCTGACAAGAACCCAACAGAGGGCTCAGCGTGCCGACCCCTATCAATGCTAAATCTTGATTTAAAAATTCTCAGTAAGATATTGGCCACCAGACTGCTACTACATATGACCTCCTTGGTGCATTCCGACCAAGCGGGATTAATTCCAAGCAGGAACACAACCCTGAACATTAGGTGACTGTTCGCAGTGCTACAGCACAGTGCGGTAGAGGTGCAAGAGGAGGCGATCTTGGCCATTGATATCGAGAAAGCATTCGATAGTCTTGAGTGGGAATTTTTATATGTAGTGCTCACGAGGATGGGGCTGGGGCAGGGTTTCATCAAATGGGTTAAATTACTCTATAAGGACCCAGTGGAGCTGGCACGCATGGGCCGTATCCTTTCCATGCAGTACAGGGTGGAAAGAGGCGCACAGCAGGGGTGTCCCCTCTCCCCCTATTATTCGAGCTGTAGATAGAGCAATTGGCGTGTGTGGCAAGATCGGGGATGCCATATGAGGGTATTAGGCTGGCAGAGCAGACGCACCACATCGCATAATATGCAGATGATCTTCTGCTTTTCCTGAAGGACTCAGTCGCAGTTTTGGGGGGAGCCCGGCGCATGTTGGACGAGTTCGGAACACTTTCTGGACTCTGCGTCAACTGGCAGAAGTCACGACTCTTCCCCATAACGAGGGTGGCTCAGCCGCCTGCAGACTTCGGGGATCTTCAATAGGAACCACAGTGTTTCCGATACCTAGGAGTTAGAGTATATCATGATCTCTCTGACGTTCAGGAGGGGAATATAGGGGGGCCTCTCAGATCGCTAAAAGGCAGTATGTCATTCTGGGGGATGTTGCCCCTGTCAGTGGTGGGGCGCATATCAATGCTGAAAATGGTGGCGTTACCCTGATTGCTATATTTTTTTTCCACGCTCCCAGTGTGGATCCCTAGGACATGGTTCCGTTCCCTTGACTCCCTTCTGGCCACTTTTATTTGTGGTTCCAGCAGGCACAGAGTGGCATTGGCTACGTTGGGAAGATCGCAAGCAGAGGGGGACCTAGCGGTGCCGGATATGGAGTATTATTATCTGGCGGGACAGTTCCAACACTTTACACAGTGGGTGGCAGGAAGTCTAGATCAAGACAGGCGGACGTCTCCATTCACCCCGAATAGGGCAGATGTCATGAGTACACTCATGGGCACTATTAACCCCTTCACTGCGGCGGCTATTCTGCCGCAGTGCTAAGGGGGCGGGGGGCCACGTGGCGCGCCCATGCTGGTGACGGAACCGCTCTGTCACCAGCCGCGGGTGCGCTGTGCTTGTGACAGAGCGGTTCCGTCACGGCCCCGCCCGCTCAATGGAACGCTCAGCGCAGGCGCGGAATCCGCGCCGCGCAGGCGTGCCGAGCGGGCCGTGATGGAACCGCTCCGTCATCAGCACAGCGCAACCGCGGCTGATGGCGGAGTGGTTCCGTCACCAGCAGGGGAGGGGTTAAACAGCGCACAATAAACTCTTCAGAGCATAGGGTAATAAGAAATTGCTGGGTCAGGTGTCTTCAGAAGACCAAAACCAAACGTCCCTACTCCCCAGAGATGTCCGTGGCGTTATTGGAGGCGCTCCGCACGCGGGTCGTTGGAGGGGCCTAGAGGAATGGGCACAAGCGGGAGTCACTAAGATAGGAGACATATACGGAGATGGAGAGCTTCTCACATTCACGACCTTCCAAGCCAATTGGGATATTCCACAGGGACACTTTCTAATATATGGGGCGGTCACCGGATTCAGGGGACATTAGAACCACCTACACACACTACATGCGAATACATAAGTCTAGCAAAAGGGTTCATTAAGGCAGTCTCATGCCTCTATTGAGCTATTCGGCGGAACTCCATGGGGCAGCTGGAAAGCCTGAAAAATAAATGGGAGGCAGACATTGGGAGTCCTATAAAGGATAAGGATTGGCAAAATACGCTGCTCCGAGCAACCAAGGTATCCCGCAATGCATTATTCCAATTAATTAGTTTTTATACTCTGCATAGGGCTTATATTACACCTGACAGAATTAATCGCTTTTTTCATCGGGAGGATGCAAGTTGCCCCCGATGCCAGGAGGGGAGCTGCCTGCAGATAGAGGGGTACTGGCAGGAAGTGGTTAGAGAGACAGCGCGCGTAACTGAGAAGGAGATCCTGTGCACCCCCAGTCATGTTCTGCTCAGCCTTTCCCCCCACTCTGCTAAAACCAAGGTCACAGCCAGGTTTCAAGTCCTAGCATATATTTTAGCAAAACGTGAACTCACCAGCAAGTGGAAGGCCCGGGCAGGTCCAGGGATAGGCCATTGGAAACGGGAACTAGTGAAGTGGGCAAGCTGCGAACGTAGAATACTGCTTCAGAATGCAAAGAAAGGCATAGGACGACTGGAGAAGGCGCAGGCCTGGGGGGGGGTTGGTGGACGACCTGAGAATGTGGATCAGGAGTGCGCGCCTAGCATAGCACAGGCTGGTTCTCAACCAGCCAACCCCGGGGGCCTGGATCAAGGAGGAGCTAGGAGGGGAACATAAGCGGGCCATAGCATCCTAACATCCACTAACATGGTGGGTTCTATGAGCAACACACACGGCTCATACCGAAGCAAGCTAGACACGGACCCTGTATATAGTGAGAGGCATATTGGCGGGTTGGTTGACAGTAGCAGGGGACGGGGTGGATGGTGGGATAGTAGAAGGGGAACTGTTTGAATGTTATCATGAATGGAATCAACTACAGTTAGCAAGGCATAGTGCGGCAGGAAGCCACAGGATAAGAGTAGACAGGGAGGAAGGACCAGATGCCCGGATGGGCAGGACATTCTGGAGGGCCATGAGGAAGGTACAGGAATAAGTAACAATGTGTATATGCGCTGTGGGATAACAAATGCCAATAAAATGTGTTTAAAAAAAAAAGAGGATTTTGTTGTGACAGGTTTGGGTTTTTGATATTTTATTATAGTAGGAAACTGCTCTGGTGTTTCTGCAGTCCATGTGAAATATTTTCTGAGCTGCCTTACGTTTTAACTTTGAACGATTATCAACCGCTCCCTCCAGACCCTTTCGAGTCTCTTACAGACTTTCTTTTCTTCCTGTAAGGTCTCATTAAACCAGTGGGCAGGGGATGTTGCCTGGACACAGATTTGAGTTTAGCTGGCAAGATTGAGTCAAGAGAACTTTGAAGCCAGTTGTCAACCACGGGGGGATCTGGGGCGACTTGCTGTACTAATTGAGGGAGTGTATCAAATACACACTAGTTGAGGGCGGTGATGTCAAGTTTGGCCCAATTTCTGGCCATGACTTTAGGCCTGGTTGCCAAGGGGGTTAAGTGGTGTGAGGGAGGATATTCAGAAGGGCACTGCAAGATGGTTTGATCAGAGTAGTGAAAGGGGTGGATCCGAGGTGATACCAGTAATGTTAGAGGGGTTCAATAGATTACCCACTTTGGGGGTAGGAACAGAGTTAATCAACTCCTATATTGAGTTCCCTTCTAAATCTATAAATTATTTTACAAACTAATCTATGCAATGTACATTTTAAGCTGTGAAGGGCATTAAAACTGAACCCTACACTGCTCTAGTGTGGGAACAGAAGGATCAGCTTTACATAACGAAAGTAACTGGGATTGGGTTTAGCTGTGCAGGGGAGAGACCTAAAAATGTAAGTGTGTGTGTAGTACTTTGAAGTTGCTAGCTCCAAAAGTGTCATGCATTGCAACACAAGTTAGCCACGAGCTGCGGAGTCATTCACAGGGAGCAGCTTTGTTGTACTTGTAGGGATAAAATGTTAAGAAGTTGCTTATGATTTGTAATTAATTATTAACGTTGTAAAGACATAGCAAAAAAATGCTGCTTGCACTGAGTGAGATGAGATACAAACTTTGTATCGATCAGCATTTGAAAGACATAACTTGCTGCACACAGAGTTCTCTGTGGGGAGTGAAGCTTGCTTTCGACTGTGAAAATAGGATTAGTACAGGATTAGAACTTCTGTAGGGCCTTCGTGTGAATTATATGCATGTAGTTGTAGTTTAAAAAGGAACAGGAGAAAAAAAACATGGCTCGGATTGTTTTGTCTCAAACATGTCTATTTCCAGTTGATGGAGCAAGGTAAAGAACAACATTTTGTTCAAACTTGCGAAGTAAATCTCTCCTAACAAAAGTAATTAGTTTAACAAGCTTGTGGTGAAATTATTAATCAACTTAGTTTAAAAGATGCATCCACGATTACACACGCGGGACTAATGCTTTTTGTAGCATACGCAAAGAAAAATAATAAACTAACCTTGTCTATTGTCTTTGTCAGTATTAAATGCGGCAGTTTAATTAAATGGCATGTGCCTATTTTATGTGCTTATGTTGTGTTATTTGTGATAAAAGCTCTTGGAGTTCCAGTCATCCGAAAAGGACTGGTAAATATAGTGCTGCATATTCGTGCTTTGCCAGGCAACATAATTAACAGGGTTAATTATCAAAGGGGGAGGGTAACAGAATGGGTCTCAATTCTTTAATTAATTGATGTCTTGTGTTTGTTTAATAATAGTTTCCGAGGTGAGGCCTAAAAGCTGGCCCAGAAAAATGGCTGACAGAGCTGATGACACGAAAGCTTGACCAGAGTGATTTCTTGCACATGCGCAGCTGCGAAGAAGTTTGCTACAGAGTCTTATGAAATAAAAGCGACTTCTTTGTTGTGTCGAGCATGTTCACGGAGACCAGTCAAGGACAATAATTTGATATGATTGCGAAGGTTAGGAAACAAGCGAGCGTCCTGAGCTCGAGTAAAAGTATAATTCTTGAGGAAATCGAGGATGTGGAAACGGTTTACGAATTCTTCATATTTCTGAGCTTACTTTGAAATGTCAGTTCTAATTTTCATTTCCCTAATAAAAAGCTGCTAATCTATTTGCTTATGAAATAAGATACTTTAACATAAAATGCTCTTTCTTTATGATAATAAAGTAAATAAAATTAGATTTGAAGTGACAAGCTGGTCTTGTTTATTCATGGTCTAGTTTCCATTAGTTGATCCATCGACCATTAGTGGTTTGATTTTTTGTTAATAATTGATTTAAAATCATGACAATGAGTGATAAAACTGCAGTTGTAAATATTAGTGTAAATATTATGTGAATAGATTTAAAATCAAATCACTTGATTCAGTTGCTCAAAAATTGTCTCATTGGTGTTATGGGCCTGTATAAGTGTTTAAAGATGTATGATGAGTATTGAGGTGATAAATAGTGTTTGTGAGACAGTTTTCCAATCGGAGCGCTGGATCAATAACTTGGTAGCAGAGTTTGGTTACTATGGTAACTAACATGGTACATGGTAATTACATAGGATTACATGTCTAAAACTTGTTAAGTCTGTTTAGTTGTTATATGTAGTCGAAAGGTTTTTCCCAGCAGTGTGAAAACTCCTAGTTGTACCGGCATGAGTAGTGTGACAAGTGAAGTTACACAGTGCATTTGTTCTGTTTCAAAACAGTGGTATTGTCGTATATCACTAGTGTTGTGGTCGTACAGCACAAGTTTAGGGATTTTAGGTGTGTAAGGTAAAATGTATAGGGAGGATTGTCTATGAAATCGTAGCTTTCGAGTATAGGGACAGCTTCTGTCCTGTTTTAAAACTCACTGTGAAAAGCTGTATCTGTTACCTGTTCATCGGCGTAGGGCGTTCCCCAGGGGTCTATACTCAGCCCCCTACTATTTAACATCTATGTTAGACCCCTGGCTTCCATCGTGGAGGACGCTGGGCTGACAATATTTTCATACGCCGATGACACTCAGATTGTCTTCTCCCTTTCCAGCAGTGAGTGCAACAGTATATCGGTCCTGAAGACCGGACTGTCGCGTGTCGCTGAGTGGATGCAGAGGCATCTCCTCAAGTTAAACGGAGACAAGACCGAGATCGTCATCTTGGAGAAGAGAAAAGATCTATGGGGCCCTCAGCACTGGCCTTGTGACATGGGGCCCCTCCCCCAGCCGGTCTCTGTAGTTCGCAACCTCGGATTTCTTATAGATGACAAGCTCTCTATGAGGCAGCAGGCCACTAAGGTGGCCTCCGTTTGCTTTGCCACCTTGAGACGGCTTCAGAAAATCTTATGGATGCTGCCCCGTGCCACCCAGAGAACCGTTGTCCAGGCGTTAGTAATTTCCCGCCTGGACTATGGAAATGTCCTTTATCTCAGTGCCGACACTTCAACCATCAACAAACTTCAGGTGGTGCAAAACTCGTCGGCCCGACTTCTTTGTAATGTACCGAGGAGATCTTCGGCCTCACAGGCTCTTCGTGATCTACACTGGCTTAGGGTCCCGAGTCGTATCAAATTCAAATCACAGATCATTTAAAGTTCAGGAAGCAACTGAAAACTCTGCTATTCACTGATAAAATCTAGACCTTATCCCTCATCTGCATATTGTTTGGACTCTATTTGGTATCACAGCGCAGAGATACTCCGGTTGGAGTCGATTCCAGCGCTATAGAAACCCATAAATAAATAAATAAATAAAGCCCTGTGTTATCTTTTTAAAATTAAACAGGGCTCGGCCCCTAAATATCTACAGAGTCTTGTCCAAACCTACAAACCCAGTCGCACATTGAGATGTTCTGCAAATGGTGATTTTGCTGTTCCAAGATTTAAACTTGTAAAGATGGGGGGTTGGTCCTTCTCCCACCTAGGCCCCAAATCCTGGAACGCACTACCTATCGCCCTGAAATTTGAGACTGATCTATTTCGCTTTCGGAAAAGACTTAAAACTCTGCTCTTTCAGTAGATCTGTCCTTTCGCATTAGCTGGTTCATTGTACTGTATTGTGTTTTCCTTTTTTTCTTCTTGTGTCTATCCCTGGCACCGGGTAACCCACTGCGGGTAGCTGTTGCGCATTATAAGTTCAAATAAATAAATAAATAAATAAATAAAAAGAGTAGTAGAATTTATTCAAGCTTGATTGAAGGGTAAGAAAGTGTCATCTATCTTACTGGCGAGTGAGGATTTCTATTGGTGGGTTAAAGTCCTACTAAAGAAATCAGTATGCATGGTTAGGGATTTCTCTGTATGAATGTGTGTAAATTATTTTGTAATATACGATCGAGTGAAACTCTGAATTGTCTCTAAGGAGGTGTAAAAATCTCTGTATTTGCATTTGGAGAGAAACAAATTCGTTATTACTTGCTAGAAGGGTAGGGTAAGGCTACTTACTTTATCGACGAATTTATATATTCTGTGAAAATAGCGTCGTCTATTTCACGGGAAAAGAATATTTGTATGTATGAGAAAACTATCACTTTATTTTAGCGAAAAAGGGAAATGGTTTGTTATTTGTGAAGTTATTAACTGAATTTCATCGAAAGTTTTGTAAATATGGCGCTGTGAACATTTTTTGTAAAGGAGGGGGCAGTTTAAAGAGCGAGAGACAGAGCAGCTTCTCTGCAGCGGTAGCATATGTCACTGGTGACGCGCTGTGATTGGTTAGCATACGTCACAGTGTTCGCGCACAGACTGGTTCACGTGACAAGACAAGCTTACAGCTGATTGGCTCATGCTGAAAAACAGTAACTCTATTGGTTAAACAGAATAGTGACGTGGCTTAACCTGATTGGTTCTTTGGTGATTTTCGCACACGGATTGGTTGGTGTTGCGGAATAACAACTTCCTTGTTACGATCTTTTCCGAAATTGAGGAAATTTTTTAAAAACATAAATTATTATTTTCTAAAAGAGAAAAAGAAACTTTCATGGTTTCAGAAATTGAAAAATAAAGTTAAAAGTGACAAGAAAATTGCAACGCGAGGCGGAAAATTAATTCATAAGTACAAAACACCTGCAGCTTATATGTTGGGTGAATATGGTTACCATACTTGTCTCTGGATTGAGAATTGGATGAAATACACTGAGAATGATGGTGTGTTAGCATGGCCAGAAGACGGGTCATTTAACATAGTGGTTTTGAAAAATTTAAGAGAGAGAATGATAAATCTTGTAACAAAGCCTAGACCTACACAATTTGAAGCTTTAGTTAAATGGGAAGATGAGATGCATGAATTAGAACGAGAAAGTAGAGGATTACCTAAAAGATTAGTTAGAGAAACACATCAGGATAGAATGCGTCGATGGAGAAGTGCAGACATGTGTGATGGCTTGTACCCAGTGAGACTAGTTAACGAGACAGCTGGAAAAAAGCATTCCCGAAAAAGAACTAATACAAGAGAAGAGAGTGATTCAGAAGATGCGGTTCTGGAAGAAATTTATACTAAGAAACCGCCACCTTATCAACCAGTCTGTACATGGACTACTCCTCCAAGTGCCCCACATAGAGAAATTATTGTTGAGAAATCTCCTGAAACAAATTTGACAAATAATAAAACTCCAGAAAGAGTAAAAACAGGATGTATTTCAAATATATCACCAGAAAATAGTAATTTTACTGAAACCCCAGATCAGAGGAATGAAACCCCAAGAAATGAAACCCCAAGAAATGGAATCAGAGCAGATAGGTATGAAGGGTCACCAATACCAGATACTTCAGAATATATTCGTTCAGCAAATGAATTAATACAGCAGTTAACTAAAAGCATGGAAGCAGTAACAGTGCCTGTAACGATTTGACCTGTTCTTCCAGTATTTGATCAAAAAGAAATTAGACATTCAGCTTTAACTGTTCCAGTAAATTCAGAAATACAGAAAGTAATTGAAACATTTTATTCGGACTTGACTGAAATACATCGAGAGAGAATGAGGATGCCTGACTTAACTCTTAATCAACGGCTATCATGTAAAACTCCAATTGGTGCAGATTCTGATTCTGGATCGCCAGAAAAGAGTATAAATAAAATGAATTAAATGCAAACCCCAGAAGGTAATTACTTGATGTTGGTAAACTGAAAGCAGATATAGAAGAATTAATAATTGGGACAATTGGAACTGACAGTTTAAAGGCATATCAGGATGATGAATTGTTGTTTATTTGCAAAAGCATAACATGGAAAAAGAAAAACAGATATGATCAAATGGAAGAAATAGCTGCTGAGTTTGAAGTTGATTTGAGTAAACAGAAAAATGTGCAGAAAAGTTAAAGGGCAGATTTCTCTGAAAAAGACATTGAAAACATGAATGCTTCAGGAAGAATTACACATATAAAAGATTTAATTGCAATTCTGAGAAAGTGGGGTGAATTAAGTAAATGGAGAGCGAAATGGACAAAGAAAAGAGATGAAGACAGAGTAAGTTTAAATTATTTTGTAAAAGAGAAAGAAAAGATAGCAAATGAATTTCCAATGAGGGAAATAGCAGGTGGAGGGTTTGTGCATGTCCCTTGGACAAGACAGGACATTTTACTGTTCACAAATGATTTTCCCTGATTGAGAGAAAAACCTGTGGAATGGTATCGACAGGTAGAAAGATTTGTGAAAGTTTCAAAGGTTTTGTGGGTAGACCTTGATGGATTATTTGACATAATCGTTCCATCAGATCTTTGGACAAAATGTAAAACTGCTATAAATTGGCCTAGAGAAGAACTTCAACGAGATAAAGTAACAGGTGCTCCTTCATCAGAAGTGATGAGAAAATACGAACAAGTGATTGTGTTTTTGAAAAATAAAATTCCTCCAAAAGAAGTAGATTGGGTTAAAATAGACAGAACAATTCAAGAGACAAAAGAATCAGTACATTCATTTTATGAAAGATTGCTGCTGGTATTTAAACAATACAGTGGTTATGAGCATCTGAGTGAAAAGGATATGAGCCATTTTATATACAGATTTGTATATGGCTTGAGACCTGAAATTAGTGAAATGATAAGAACTGGAATAGTTGGTGGGCAATCACATACAGTTGATGATATTTTGAGAAAGGCTAAATACTGTAGTGATGAGATAGAAGCTAAACAAAAGAAGCTGAAAGAAAAAGTAATGTGGGCACAGGTGAACGTGGCTGAGCAACAGATAGCAACGTTAGGAAATAAAAAAATCTTGACCAGAATCAAGGAAAAATTAAAGGTAATTATAATAAGCCAAAGTTGATGGGAAATATAGAAGAGTTAAAACAGAAACTCCCATGTTTTAATTGTGGCGAAATTGGACACTTGAAGCGCGAATGTAAGAATCTGCCCAGAAATTTTGTTAAAAATCAATCATTAAGTCCACAGATGCAGAATGAGATAAATCAGCAGCAACAGCTACAGCGACAGGTAGTGATTCAGCAAAGTCAGTTACCACAACAGTTACCACAACCGCCACTTCCAAACTGTGTAAATTTGCAGAGATACAGTACTGAATCAGGATTCAGCGGAGGTGAACAGGTAAACAGATCACCGAGAGTAAATGTGTCGAATGTATCTCAACAATTTTGATTGAAAGAAGATGGAGGGAGTGAATCTGAGGATTACTTCTGACGGTACCTGAGAGAGGAGGAAGAGTGCGTGCTTGGAGACACTCTTGAGGTAGATCAATCTGGTCCATTTGTGAATGGTAAAGTGAATGATGTGGAAATTACTTTCCTAGTGGATACAGGTGCTACCCGTTCTACTGTTAGATCAGTGGAAATAGAAAACCTTCCTCTCTCTGGTGAAAAGATCCAAGTAGTAGGTGTAGCTAATCAACAAATCCAAACAGATTTAACTGAACCAGTTGAAGTTAAAATAGGTAAATTTAAAGACATGCATAGATTTATAGTTTGTGACAGCAGTCCTGTAAATCTGTTAGGTAGGGACATTCTCTGTAAAATGAACTGTGCAATATATTGCTCACCGGATGGTATAGAGCTGCAAACTCCAGAATAAGATGGCCTTTACAAATTAACAATGTCAATGGTTGAGGCAGAAGAAAGCAGATTATTTCCTGTGTTTTATAAAAACAATTTACCTGAAGAATTGAAAGACACAGTGAATGTAAAAATTTGGGATTTCACTGGAGATGAAATGGGCTTGATGAAAAGTGTAGATCCAGTACAAATTACAGTAAAGCAAGGAGCAGACTATCCAAACATTCCACAGTATAAAATGAAAGCAGAATTGATTGAAGGAGTTATTCCTGTAATTGAAAAATTCATAAAACAAGGTGTTCTAAAAGAAATAGAAAGCAGCCCATGTAATTCACCGATTATGGGAATCAAAAAGCTAAACGGAACATTCAGAATTGTTCAGGATCTGCGAAAGGTTAATAAAATTGTTGTTCCATGTTGCCCAGTTGTACCAAACCCAGCGGTAATTTTATATCAGATTCCGCATGATGCAGAATGGTATAAAGTTATTGACCTATGCAATGCATGCTTGACTGTTCCATTGCATCCAGAAAGCCAACACATTTTTGCCTTCAGAATCCAAGACCGTATTCTAGCATGGTGTAGAATCCCTCAAGGGTACACTGAAAGTCCGTCTATTTTTAATCAGTTGTTGAAGAAATCATTGGAGAATCTAAATTTACCTGGAGAATCTACGTTAGTGCAGTATATTGATGATCTCCTTGTTGCTGCAAAAACAAGAGATAATTGTATAACAGATACCATTACTCTTTTAAATCATCTGGCAGATGAGGGACACAAAGTATCTCCTGCGAAATTACAGTTTTGCAAACAAGAAGTAAAATATCTTGGTCACAGAATTGCAAAAGGTACCAGACAAGTGACAACAGAAAGAATAAAAATGATTCAAGCAATGCAACCTCCAAAAACACAGAGACAGGTTAGAATGTTTCTAGGCATGGTAGGTTATTGTCGCCAATGGATTAGTGAATTTTCAGTAATTGCAAAACCTTTACAGAGACTAACAAAAGCAGACATAAAAGACCCGATTAGTCTGACAAAAACTGAATTGGAAGCTTTTGAACAGCTAAAGAGAAGTTTGTGTGAAGCTCCAGCATAGGGAATGCCTGATTATGAAAAAAGAGTTTGAGCTATATTGCAGTGAAAGAGAAGGATGTGCATTATCAGTTCTGATTCAAAGACATGGAATACTGAGAAAGCCAATAGCATATTTCTCAGCTGTTCTTGACCCTGTTGCAAAAGCATTAACAGGTTGCTTAAAAGCAGTAGCTGCAACTAGTGGGAGTTTGGAACAAAGTGAAGGAATAATAGGGATTTCCTGTAAAAGTATATGTGCCACATTCAGTTGAAATTCTGCTTACAGAAGCAAAACATAGCATTTGACAAGTAATAGGTTGACAAAATATGAGAAAGTGATTCTTGGTTCAGACAACGTTTCGATTGCAAGATGTGTAAATCTGAATCCTTCTACATTGTTACCTGACACTTCTGAAACAGAAATCAGAGATGAAATTGTTGATCATGAATGCCTGGATGTATTAGAATACTGCACAAAACCAAGGCAGGACATTAAAGATGTCCCGTTGCCTGAATCAGACTATATTTTGTTTGTTGATGGTTCATGCTTAAGAACAGATGAAGGTGTTCTGAGTGCAGCATATTCGGTGTGCACGGATGCAGATGTGATTGAAGCTTCAAGTCTCAAAGGAATTTGTTCAGCTCAAGTAGCAGAATTGATTGTTTTGATTCGAGCATGTGAATTGGGAAAAGGACAAAAGATTACCATAGTGACTGATAGTCAGTATTGTTATGGTGTAGTCCATGACTATGGCCAGCTCTGGTCTCAAAGAGGTTATTTAACTTCTGCGGGATCACCAATAAGAAATGCTAAATTAATAAAAAAGATTAATTGATGGAATTCAATTACCAGAAAAAATTGCTATAGTTAAATGCACGGCGCACCAGAGAGGAGAAGACTACATAACAAAAGGAAACTCATATGCTGATGAAATAGCAAAATTTTGTGCAAAACATAATGCAGCAGTTAATCGGGAGAAAGAAAATGAACATGTTTTGAACTCACTTATGCTAATATCTGTAGTTGAAACTTGGCAAGGAGTAAAAGAATTGCAAGATGAAGCAAGTGATGAGGAAAAAGACACATGGTTAAAAGCAGGATGCAGGCAAAGAAAAGAGGATGAGATTTGGGTTTACAAAGATGACAGAGCAGTAATGCCAGACAGCATGATTTCTGACATGGCACGCATGTCCAGGACATATAGGCAGAGATTCTATGATTAGGTTGTTCAGGCAGACATGGTACAATCCAAAATTCTGAATAATTGCAGAATCCTTTTGTCAGAGATGTCTGATTTGCCAGCAGATCAACCCGAACAGAAAAACAGTTGTAAGCATGGGATCAATAGGACGGGAGGGAGGTCCTTTTACCAGAATACAGCTTGACTTCATTGACATGCCACCTCACAACAATCTTAGATATGTCTTGGTGATTGTTTGTTTGTTCTCAAAATGGGTGGAAGCATTTCCAACACGCCATAATGATTCAATTACTGTTGTAAAATTGCTTTTGAGAGAGTTCATACCAAGGTATGGATTCCCAGTGTCAGTCGAGACAGATCGCAGCACACATTTTGAAAACAGGTTGTTAAAAATTGATTTGTGACGCATTAGGTATTAAACAGAAATTACATTGTGCATACAGACCAGAAGCATCAGGTGTTGTTGAGCAAGTGAATTGGACAATAAAAAATAGAATAGGTAAAATGTGTTTAGCAACAGGAATGAAGTGGAAAGATGCACTACCACTTGTTTTGAGGACGCTGAGAAGCATTCCAGATAAGAAAACAGGATTAAGCTCTCATGAAATTTTAATGGGCAGGGTCATGAGGCAAGCATTTGTTCCAGTTGACAAGTTGTTGAGCATAAATGATAGCATCATTATGGATTACTGCAAAAATCTATCTGACGTGGTGACTTCTGTGTTCCATCATGTAGGAACTGAAGTGCTCACAAAAGAAAAAGAACAAGCTCACGATCTGTTACCAGGAGACTGGGTATGGACAAAAGTGCATCGAAGAAGAAATTGCCTAGTACCAAGGTGGCAAAAGGCAAGAGAGGTGATTTTGGTCACAACAAATGCAGTTAAGTGTAAGGGATTGAAAAGGTGGATTCATGCGAGTCACACCATACGTGTACCAGAACCTTAGAATCCTGACAAAGAAGGTGATACAACAGCTGATTCAGATTCAGAAGAAGAGCCTGAAGGAAATCCAGATCCTGAAGATCGACAAGATAGTCAACAACTGGAAGATTCAAATGCGAATGAAGCTCTGAATAAAGAAAGTGAAGAAATTGTAATACAAGACTCTGAAGAAGAAAATGACAATGTTCTGCTAGATCAAGAAGCAGATACAGAAACTGATCAGAAGGAATTCAAGATCAAGATCAGGGGAGTACTGAAAGGCAGATTGGAAACTTTGGAAGAAGGAACGAAAATTCTGAAACTGGTGAACTGGAAATATTTGAAGAAGAAGAAGAAGAAGTAATTCCAAGTACCAGCTATAAGGATAATGTTCCTAACAAAGTGAAACTGCTAAGTAAAGAAGTACCTGAATCTGATGAAGAATCTGACTCAGAAAAATTGATCATTAATGAATCAGCTGAAAACACAGAAAGTTAAACAGATGACAGTGAAGATGAATCTAAACTGAAGAAAACAAGAAAAAGAGCTTGGAGAGTGGAATATAATTTGAGAGAACAAAAAAAGAAGCTAACAAGAAAAGGGGATAATTGGCCAAAGGAAATTGGAGGCATAAAATTTAAATTAGTGAATAGAGTAAAGGAGCAAGTGACTGAGATCACAAGTCCAAAAGAAGAAGACTTGAGTAAGAAAAATCAGGCAGGAAAGAAAATAGAAGTGGTAGGCAGCAGAGCAAAGAGAACAGTTAAGCCAAATCAGAAATATAAATCGCCAGAGTGGGCGCCAGAGTGGGCCTACATTATAATTCCACCAGTGGTAGAAGTAAATAGTAGTCAGGAAAATTTTGTGACAATGATTGAACATATTGATTAAATGACACAAGGTTGAAGAAACTGTGTTAGGAGACACAAGGTCGAAGAAATTGTGTTAGCTGGAAAACACATTTGATGTATGACATAAGGTCGAAGAAAAGCTGTTAGAAGAAGAATTCGTAGAAGATAAGAATATTTGTTTAAAAAAAAAAGAGGGGAGTATATTAGTAATTTTTCATTTTTTTATTTTATTTTTAGCTGTTATTTTAAAGAGTAAAGATGCCTTATACTAATGAAACTTCAAGATGCTCAATTCTCAAAAGACGTTGCAAACTGTCTTCAATATGTGTAATATTAATCATTTTAGTTTGGTTAATTTTAGCTGTTATTTTCCCTTTTGGTGTAGATAAAGAGATGTATAAAGCTAACATGACAAGTAAAGTTGTGGCTAAGCTTGAGAAAACAGATAAGACTAGTAGAATTATTGTACATAAACCAGAGATTCATCAAGATAGATTTACTGGAGATTTTTCTAGCAATACCTTCTCAAGACTTTTATCTGAATATGTTAGGGTGATGAATGCAAAAGATTGCTATGTTTGTGTGAAATTACCTACTTCTGTGTCTGAAGGAGTGAATTATAATATGCTTCCTCTTACTTATGGTATAACATGTAGTGTAATAGCTAGTTTGCTTTATAAAACTGGTCGTCTGGAATATTATTATTCTGATTTTGACGAAATTTTAGCAAACTTAAAGGTTGTAGATACCTTGAATAAAGTGAGAACTGCTAAACAGATGAGGGAATTTTTTCTAACAACTAGTTAATTTACTTATGAGTATGCTTATAGAAATAATTTAACATGTAAATTGAGAACAGAATAGAAGTCATTCTTAAATATGGTGGAAGAGAGAAGAGCAATTTACAAGCGAAATGAAATGTTGAAAACTACTAAGTCAAAATTTTGGCAGATTGAGGATGAAAAACTCAATGGTAAAAATGAGTATGTAGCAATTCACATAGATAAACCTGTTGGTGGAAAATTTTGTATAAGAAGAGATAATACTTTATATGATAATTACTTTGTAGATGCAAGTCAATGTGAAGATACTTATCGTATTATAGGGGGTTGGGGATTTAAAGGAGGCAAAGATTCAATTTTTCCTGGAATTTATTTTATTTGTGGGAATAAAGCTTATTACAGCCTCCTGGACCACTGGTACGGGACTTGCTATGTAGGTTTAGTTTTTCCCACAATTTTCCATGTAGATAGAAATGCAGAAGGTTCATTTGAAATTAGCAATCATGTGAACAGATTTAGGAGAGAAAGCTTTTCAGAAATCCTGGGAGACATATTTGGTGCGGTAATACCTATGCTAGGAATTACCCTGAATGCAGGTAAAATTAGAAAAATTTCCAGAATTGTTGATAGATTGTCAACAGATACGGCAAGTGGATTTCAATTAGTGAACACTAAACTTGTTGCCATGAGAACCATGGTAATGCAGAATTGTCTTGCATTAGACATTCTGTTGGCTAAAGAGGGTGGAGTCTGTGGGATTTTGCATGTTCAGCATTGTTGCACATACATACCAGATATGAGTCAGAACATAGAGATGTACATTAAAAATATTAGAACCCTTAGAAGATGAAAGTTTTTCAGAACGCTTAGGCAAAAGATTTACAGCAATTAAAAACTGGTTTCAAGAAATTGGTAGCTCAATAACAGGTAAAATAGTTTTTCCTTTTATGATTATAGCTATAGTGATACTTTTGTTAAAAAATTAGTTGCATGCTACACAAGAGAAGAAAATATGTGATAGACAGGAAAAGAATTTATAAGCTTAGAGATGAAAAGAAAAAGGAAATAGAATTAGAAGAGATTCGTAAAACTCAATATGAAAAATGCAGAAAAACAGATGAATCCAAAGTTTAGAAAATACTAATATTAAGAAAGTCCAAAACATGTTTAAGGGTTGAAAATGTATAAAATTTTGGGTATTGTTTGGTGATTAGGAAATCACCAGATGAGGGAGTTGATGGAGCAAGGTAAAGAACAAAATTTTGTTCAAACTTGCATAGTTAATCTCTCCTAACAAAAGTAATTAGTTTAACAAGCTTATGATGAAATTATTAATCAACTTAGTTTAAAAGATGCATCCACGATTACACACGCGGGACTAATATGCTTTTTGTTGCATATGCAAAGAAAAATAATAAACTAACCTTGTCTATTGTCTTTGTCAGTATTAAATGCGGCAGTTTAATTAAATGGCATGTGCTTATTTTATGTGCTTATGTTATGTTATTTGTGATAAAAGCTCTTGGAGTTCCAGTCATCCGAAAAGGACTGGTAAATATAGTGCTGCATATTAGTGCTTTGCCAGGTAACATAATTAACAGTGTTAATTAGCAAAGGGGAGGGTAACAGAATGGTCTCAATTCTTTAATTAATTGATGTCTTGTGTTTGTTTAATAATAGTTTCCGAGGTGAGGCCTAAAAGCTGGTCCAGAAAAATGGCTGACAGAGCTGATGACACGAAAGCTTGAACAGAGTGATTTCTTGCACATGCGCAGCTGCGAAGAATTTTACTGCAGAGTCTTATGAAATATAAGCGACTTCTTTGTTGTGTCGAGCGTGTTCACGGAGACCAGCCAAGGACAATAATTTGATATGATTGCCAAGGTTAGGAAACGAGCGAGTGTCCTGAGCTCGAGTAAAAGTATCAATCATGAGGAAATCGAGGATGTGGAAATGAAAAACAATGTGTCTTATATGAAACCCGGATTTTGGTCAAGAGTCGAATGACCTAATGAATTGTATCATGGACTGACACGGGACAGCCAATGAAAAGTCTGGATTCCTGTGAAAGAATGTAAAATGTAGAAAGTTTAGCTAGAGAGAAATGTTTAAATTATGACATCATGAGCAGGGAAAAAACTCTTGCTTCCCGATTCCTGAATGGTGTGAGACATGCTGATGGACCTTTGGCGCATGTAAGGACAGGAGACTTTAATGATTTATTCTTTTCTAGGTACAGAAAGATTTAGACAGGGAAATAGGTTCAGGGAAACGGTTTACTAATTCTTCATATTTCTGAGCTTTCTTTGAAATGTCAGTTCTAATTTTCATTTCCTTAATAAAAAGCTGTTAATCTATTTGCTTATGAAATAAAGATAATTTAACATAAAATGCTCTTTCTTTATGATAATAAAGTAAATAAAATTAGATTTGAAGTGACAAGCTGGTCTTGTTTATTCATGGTCTAGTTTCCATTAGTTGATCCATCAACCATTAGTGGTTTGATTTTTAGTTAATAATTGATTTAAAATCATGACAATGAGTGATAAAACTGCAGTTGTAAATATTAGTCTAAATATTATGTGAATAGATTTAAAATCAAATCTCTTGATTCAGTTGCTCAAAAATTGTCTCATTGGTGTTATGGGCCTGTATAAGTGTTTAAAGATGTATGATGAGTATTGAGGTGATAAATAGTGTTTGTGAGATAGTTTTCCAATCGGAGCGCTGGATCACAGTCCATGTGAGACAACTGTATGCTTTTTCATCCAATGTATTTCAGAAAACATGCACACAAAAAAATCATTACAAAATGCTTCACTTGATCGACCTAACATAGCAAGTAAACTCTCAAAAGTGTGAAATCCCCAGCAGTTATAAAGCATAGACTGTGAAATAATAACGCAATGTAGGGCTAGAAAACTCTCTGTTCACAGTGAAATAATAACGCAGTGTGTGCTAGATAACTCTCTGTTAAGCAAATATATTTTATAATCCATAATTCTGCATTTTTAAGTGTTAGGTTTGTAACTGTGTGGTGTCAGAAATGTTTTACCCTAGTCAGGTGTTTAGAAAGCCCGATTATAATTTGTGATGTAAATGTTTAAGGTTTGTCTCTCTTTGTGAGAAATCCATTGTTTTACCATGAACAAATCAGGACTAATAATATCCATTAAATGATTTTATATAGAAATCTAAAAATACTACCACTAACAAAGTTTGAACAAGAAATACAGTTAGATACTGTTTTTTGTGTGCTATCTTTTTTAAATCAATTTGAAATATCCAGGGTTATTTGAAATGCATATTTTTATTAGGTTGATTTCTAATCCTATGTTTTGGTGTGCATGCTTGTGTATATGAATGTTTAACTTTATAGAGACCAATACTATTTTAAAGGGTCAGTCATGTTTAATAAAACCTTAAAAGGAGGAGTGTTCATTATAGAACTGCAAGGCACTATAATACTTTGATACTGTAGCTAGTGTAAATGGGTTATTGTCATGTTTATCTTCTGTCTTTAGAGGATGTTAAGCCTTCACTTGAGGCTCACTCCATGACATGTGGAACTTAATTTATTATCCCACCTATTGTATTTCTGTACATGGCTGGAGCCTGACTTAAAAGCCCACTTTCTTGAATTTTTTTCCTTAAACTCTTCCGGTACTACGGAGGACAAAATGCAATTTTAATACCTCCTCACTTTGAGGTATATCTCTTTATAAAGACTGGAGGCCAATCAACCTCTGACAAAAAGGATGTAAAAAACATGATGTTACAAACATCAGATAAATGCGGCCAGAATGTTGCCTTAATTTTGTGTGGTACGCCCTCTTCAATCTGTATATAGTTTAGTTAAATTTACCACCAGATGTTCTTTCAAGATTATAGTGAACTGTTGTCACTTCTACTGCACTAGACTGAAGTACTATTTATGGATTGCTTACATGTATGGTATGTATTGATGTGTTGCATGTGTACACATGTTGTACAGATATGTGAGGAACTAGTCCTATAAAAGTCATTTGCATGACCTATTGTCTAAGTCGCTTATAGACTGATACTACTAAATTTAGTAAGTGTATTACTTGTGGAAGTGTAAAAATGCTTATGTCAGTGCCTGATCTAATCCCAGCCAACATGTGACAGGTGACTCTGTCACTCTTCAGCAAACCATTGCTAACATTCTGTGATGTATGGGGCAATTGATCACCAAACTATGTCTGGTATTCATGATGTCTCAAAGAGACCTATAGGGCTCAGTAGAGTACCTATGTAACTACAAACGTTGTAGGTCTGTATGTCTAAAAGCTCCCAGTATTGGAAACTTTTTTCATCAAACTCAAAAACTCAAACCATAAACAAAAATATTTGCAAGAGAAATGCAGCAAATGCATTTATAAATAATTCACAGAGTTGTGCAGTGTGCGCATTTCCCCCTCTTCCAGTTAGGAACATATCTAGAAGAGAGATGTGTGTGTGCCCAACAAGAACTCCTATTGCAATAGAAAATATTTGTGCCTTGTTAGCAAACAGATTCAATAAACATGAGATTCATACTCAGAAGTCGTATGAGTAATTACTTTTTATCAGATAAGCACGTAGCAAACCTATGTTAATGGTGCTCCCCATTTAACAAGTAGGGGGTAACACCAATATTACACAGGATGGTCCAGACATCCATTTTTAAGCTTAAAATTGGTCTTTTGAGTGTGCAATCAGCCACTACTAAAGGTATACTATCTTTATGTCTTATTGTATGGCTGTGTCTTTGTCACCACTATATCCACCATAGTAATTATTTAGAATTCTGAGACTACTACTTTTTTGCAAGAATCAAGGTCTAAACACTTATACTGGTTTCAGGGCCTCACAGATGATTTTAGCAATCTATGCAGCCAACTCATTCTGTGCCCAGAGCAACATCTCATCATAACTACTGGGCCTTTATATTTGAAAATGTACTAACCAAGCAGGTGCCCAGGGCATTTGAGTGAGTAAATCTATGGGCACAGTTAGTTGGTTGTGGTCACTCTATGGTCTGTGAATACTCAAAATGCCAAATAGATTTGAAAAGGGTCCACTAACCATTACATAGTCAGTCATACTTGTGGGAATCCTACAGATAGATTTGAAAAAAGTTTTAGACACACCACCTTTGTAAAGCCAACCTTGTACCTACCACTGCCGCCACAGTACTGTCCCTCTCCAACTTCTCATCAACCTTGTGCCAAGGCAGCTTGAGATAATTAGACCTTACCTTTGCTTTAGTCTCCTAATATGAGGCTGACTTACCCAGACTCACTAGACTAATGTGTTTCAAAGGTATGGCCCAAAACGTCAGAAAGGATTACCATAATTGGTTATATTTCCCTCCCAAGGTAGTTTCTCTAGCAGTTAGCTGAAAGGTAAATAAGAGCATTCACAAACCTGAACTCCACCACCAAAATATTACTTGACTTTGCCACCTATTTTTAACGTGAAAGGAAATGTTGACAGATAGGATCAGAAACAACGCTCCACCCTATGGGCCGCGTGTACCCCTGGTAGCACATGTGGACTAGAAGCATTGACATCCTTGAAGGTGACACACCTTTCCAGCAAAGCTACAACACCAAAAGTCTTAACCACTTCGGTGCTCATGATGAGCTCAGCTCGTCATGAGGCACAGTGCTCGTGTGCTCATGATGAGTTGAGCTCGTCATGACCACACCCATTTCTATTATGGTCCAGCACAGCAGGGGAATATCTTAAGCAGCCAAGGTGTTAATGAAAGAAGCCTGAGCAATGTCATTTAATTTTGAGGCTAACCACAGATCTCCTATGATAATACCACCAGTAGACTGGTAGAGTTAGTATGTCAGCTGCTGGGTTTCTACAAATCTACAATCCATATGCCCAAAGTTCCCATCAATGTCCTTTTTACCTTCGGCAATATACCTCCTCTAGACAACTGTAAATCAGAACCAGACAATCTCTCCTTGTTCTGAGGTTCTATGGGGCTAATGAACCCTCAAAAAGTCAATTGTTTTCGCCTGGTGAGGGAATGTTGTCAGATCCATTCTAGATCTACACATTTGGTGCAAAAGACCCTTTTTTATTTTGAATTATTACATCACAGTGACCTGTCTCTCTCAAGTGTCATGGGGATGAGCCTTTGATTTACACCGTGTTAAGTTAGCATGAGCGTACTAGAAGTTTAAATGCCATTTTTCCTTTCTGCTGCCTTTGCACATGGCACACATTATTATAAATGTTTCGAGTCTAGCGGACTGTTTTGCTTCACATGAGAATAATATGTTTTTCTATACTAGCAGTCTTCCTTAGTAAGCTTTGTCTGAACAGTGAGTGCCGAGGCCTTCAAGGTTATTTCAACATAGTGGTTGTTGTTCGGTCTGATCAGCGCACGTTCTAGACATTAACATATATGCAGCTGTGGCCACCTCTGATTTTTGCGTACTTAATAATGCACTGCGCAGGCATGCTTACACACTTGGAGAACATTTGCATGCAGAGAGCTGTTGCAGAAAATTATGTGATCCATTTCTACTAGGATCAGAGATATGGGGCCGCCCTTGTAACCCAAGAGACCTTCTGTAGATATAAAAAATAACCTACTAGCAAGGGAAGGTGATTTCTAGGTGTAATCTGACCTTTTTCATTTAGCATTTTAACATGATTTCTCCCTTTGTATTTTATGGAATAGTAACTATGCTGATAATCTTGTTGCTTAAAACATGTCTGCGTGTTTCAGCTAAGATACTGCGCCTGAGAACATGGCATTAGAAATAAATATTTCAAACTTGCACGTGTCTTCATTTACTCCCCGTTTTTGACTGTTATGAGAGTATAACGAAAGAGTGTTCATGTGTTCCACATTGCCTGAGGTATTCTAAGTTCCATGTTCTCGGTTGTCTAATCACTGGGGGTATGGAAGAACGAATGAGACACTGATTGCTAGTCTGGTAGGGGATTTTGGCTACTAAGGTGAGTTTTGGTACACCCTAATTCACTGAGGTTCCAAGTCTCTATGCACAGTTCTGTGTATGAGCAGAATCCCTGCTACATGGCGCCCAACGCTGGTGGTCTTATTACATGACGCTTGAGTAGTACTTCTTGCGGTCCTTAACTCCTTCACTATTGTTTCCGGATAATAGTAGTGCTGGACAAACCTACCTATAGTTATATAGGTCTTTTCAAGCTTGAATCTTTTCAAATGGTTTCCTTTTGGATTACTGCCCAGTTGTGCTACGTTTACATTGTACCTTTTCTTCTCTGTGTCACTATGGCTGACATTGTTATACCGCAACATAGTCACATTGCGGTTCACAATCATTTGCAAGCAAATAATGTTGGTTTGGAAGGCATGGCGGGGAGTTTAATTGTAAGTACTGAGGTTGCTTACCCACTTAAGATATTCTACTCTTTGGTGACGTTTCCTGCAGTGGAAGTGGCTACGCAGGTTTTTCACACTTACACTCACACAGCCGTGCCCAGGGAATATGTCCCTTATAGGACACAGGAGATTCAGATTTCTGCATGGCAGCACCGTGTTTGGTTTGATGGCGCCCTTCCCCATAGTGTAACGGCGGCTAGATTGGGTCCTTTGTCCATTCCAGGCACTTCCTGGCCGGTTTTGTCTGGATTCACCCCGCATCCTCGTGCGGGGCAGGTCCCCGTTGCTGAGTTACGGACCCTATATGACTCTTCTATTAGTGTAATTCGAGCCCTGGTTCAATATATTACCCGCAATTTCCAGGGCGGGCCCCTGGTGTTGCGCACTTCCAGCTGGACCAAGCGGTATGAAGCTTAGTCCCGTGATGGTCAATGCAGTAATGGGTAGGCGTCCCCAGGATAAGGATGATATGCCTTTTTGTCTTGCCAAGAAATTTGACCAGCTGGAGGCTGTATTTTTAAATTCGAGTCCTGTGGAAAACACAGGATTCTTACTATTAGTTTGCCCAAGGATTTGGTGCCTGAAGCAGGTGACTGTGAAACCTGGGGTAGGATATTTGCGGCAGTGTACACGAGGTGCTTCGGCACTTCGTCAATGGCTGTCCTTCCAACGGTCATTAAGCGTGTTCAGGATGAAAACAGACCTGAGGCTGTGGTTGAGTTGGGAATGATACTCGTTGGCACATTTGACGTAGATTCCGATCTGTTCCTTTCTAATGTAAAGGGAGATGAGGTGAACTTTAAAGTGGCTAATGTCTTACACGTTGTCCCAGATGCCGACAAACCCCGGGAGTTACGGAGAATTATCACGGCGGCTTATATGACCATTGGCCGCAATAGTTTAGGTTTCAAGCCCTTTTCTGCTAAAGTTAAAACTCAAATCCAAGTGGGAAGTCTGAAACGGACTTTCAACCCACAGCTCCAAAGAAAAATTGGAACAGAAATAGACAGCAGGGGAAACAGCAACAGAAACAGGAGTCACGTCCCGCATCACCAGTGCCTGCGTCTACTGAGCGCGTTTATTTGTGCGACTGCACTACGATTAAGTCGCCTGATCGATTTTAGGTTCCTGATCAATGCTCTCCTCGATCTTTACAGGACACATCGGCCTCATCGTTCGGTGGTGGAGGGAGCGGCAGAGGTCAGGGTGGCCAACAGAGTCGTGACCAGCCCCGCCCGAAAGACGGTAAAGGCAAGCAGGATGATTCTACACAGAAAAGACCCCAGTTTCAGAAAAAGAAAGTTGTCGCTTTAACAGTGAGATATGCTACAGATAGTGAGAACGCAGCTTTGGAATCTGACATGGGCACTGACCCTGTTGGACAGTGTGGCGGAGATTATCATTGTGCGGGAGGCCCTGCGTCCACTACTGAAGGTGATAGCGACTGACCAATTTGTTGTTGTAGCTGATACTAGAGTAGCTCCCCCTGATAGGCTTTATGAAATTGTCCTTTTAATTGAGGGTGACATACAACATACCATCAAAGGGGTATTTTGGGAAAATCTTACGACAACCTATGACATTTTGTTAGCCGAGGCTGACTGGCCCCCATCTTTTGTTCTCGCGGTTCCGAGAGGGGAGGAGGTGATCCTCCCTAGTTTTGCGCACACGGTCTCGAAGGAGCATGCGCTGAATTTTGCAGAGGAGTGCGCTAAGGCCCTTGCGCTGGCTCTGTACCGTACACACTGTGGGTGATAAGAATCATCCCTGGGGCGGTGGGATTCACTTACCTTACTTTAAACGAGGGAGACACAGTACCTATTGCTTACAAGTCACACTTGCACACTTCGGCTAAAATGTGGTTTTCCACTGTGGAAAAAGTTTTGACAGCAGTGCAAATGGCGATTCTCAAAAACGTGCACTGTCGCAGGGAAAACTCATGTTGGTTGTTACCCCGTATCCTGCACTAGAGGCAGTGACGAAGGCCAGTGTACCAAATTCTAAAGAATTACACCCACAGTGGATACAATGGGCTGCATCACTGACGTCACCGGATGTCTCGTTTATTTTTAATGCCTCCTTAGAGTCACAGGAGTTTTTGCAGTATGAATTTGTTCATCCTGCGCCATTGACTATGCAACCTTTGGGGGATTTCCATTGTATCATTTACACTGATGGTTCAGCGAAAGTTGTGCATGGGTCAAAGCACGCATACGTTTCCGCTTGGGCCATTGTGGTAGGTACCATTGTGAATGATGAATTCAAGTCCAAAGTGGTGCACTCGCAGACTTTAGGGGACTGTACCGCACAATAGGCAGCGCTCCTTGCTCTGCTACTGGCATTGGAATAGCTGATCCTAGTGTGACAACTCTTATTGTGAGTGATTCCTATTACTGTGTCCAGTCTTACAATGAGAACCTGTTCTTTTGGATTCAGAATGATTTTCGTGATTCCAAAGGTAGCACAATAAAACATAAAATGATCTGGGTCCGAGTGGCTGAGCTTAAAGAGCAGTTGCTGCTCCTGTATGTAATTCACACTCTTGGTCATCAGCGTGTGGGAGTTAACGCTGTTGGCAATTCTTTGGCTGATGAGGACACAAAATCAGCAGTATCGACATATTTGGTTGCAGCAGTTACACGTTCCAAGAGTAGGATTGATGATGACATCTTGGCGGCTGTTGCCGCAACAGAGAAGGGAAGGAAATATCCCACGGGGTTCCCTTCAAAGTATTCATATCACTTAATGCCTGATAAAGTTCCCTATGTGAAAATACCGGACGTTGATGAAAGGTTTATTCCCAACGTGGACCCCAGGTCCACATTGATTACGGCGGCCCATGAAGGTGTTGCGTTTGCGCATGCAGGCATTTTGGCTACTGTATCTCAGTTACAACAACGTTTCTGATGGCAGGAACTGTACAAACAGACACGTGATTATGTCCTTCAATGTGACATTTGCCAGCAGATTAAGCCTTCAACTGCTGCGCGTCCTCCCCAGACACAGTTGTACGTTTCTAATAAACCACTTGATTGTGTTTACTTACATCACTGTGGTCCTTTTTCTTCAGATACTACGTATAAGTAAATCTTAGTAGCAGTTGATTCATGCACACGCTTTGTGAGGGTGTGGCCACACCGCAGTGCTGATTCGCAAATTGTCATAAGAGACTTGCGTGTCTTTGTAGGGATTTTTTCCTTTGGTACCTTCCATTCGGATCAGGGTCCTGCTTTCGCCTCTAAAGCGTATAAGGATGCCATGACTTTGTTGGGGGTCCAAGTCAAGTTTTTGTCTCCATACAGACCTGAGGGTAATAGTTTTGTGGATCGAATGAACCGAGATTGAAAGCAGTCTTTAGCAGCTAAGGTTATAGGCGCTGGCAGGAACTGGCTGGCCCATCTCAATAGCATACAGCATGCCCTTAATAATCTCCCTAGAAGGTCTCTGGGTGGGCGTACCCCATACGAAATGCTCTTTGGTATCAAAATGTTCGTCCCGGACCTTGACGGTCTAGACCAGGCGGCGGTTGCTGCCTCCTTTGACGTAGATGAACATTGTCATGTTTTACAGGATCTACAAAAGACGAGAGACAGTCTTGCAAAGGATCCCTTGCCCTCCACATCTGAGGATATGCTGCAGATTCTGGTAGTTGGCTGGCTACCCCAAGTTGGAGAACTGGTTCGAGAGAAGATCGAAAACAAAAAAGAATTTGGTCCCTCATATCGTGTTTCAGTCCCAGTGCTTGGTGTGAAGGGCACAAGAACAGTCATTTTTACCACCACTTCCAGGTCATAAAGTAAAAAGATATATCTCCATTGACAATGTCAAACTACACAGAGTGGCCGACATGGTCAGTGACAGCTACCGCCCCCTCCCAATGGAACCACACCAACCCCGAACACAGACATGAAACATAATTGTCTTTGGAAGGCGGGGGATCCGAAGACCCCCCGGCCGTATTTATTAAGATATAAAACAATAAAAAATTGTAAAGTAAAAGATCCACATTTCCTATGCAAAATTAACAAGATATTAGATACAATATTGTCAACAGGTATGAGAGGCTAACCTTAACAAAATTCTAATACAGATTGATTCCTAACCAAATCTAACATCCTCATCTTAATTTTGTGTACTAACATTTCTGGCCATATGGCAAGGTCGCTAACCGGTGTCAGGTCCCACTAGCTGCGCCTCCCCGTAGGTGCGCATGCGCAGCCGAGCCCGTTAATTACTCGGTCCACGCCGTGAACTTCATTTACCCACTTAAGGAGGGCCCTTACTCTGACGTCATTAGTACGCGCGGGGTGGCTACCGGCCTAAGGGAAGCGTGACTCACCTACCCGCGCCCTACTACTCCTACTCTAGAAAGGTCATACTCCTCTTGCAAAAGCTTCTAACCATGCCAGTATATTATTGGCTCAAAGGACATTACTTGCCTCTGTCAAATGTACCCCATCCCGCAAGTAGAAATGTTCCCCCCAAATACACCCATGAGGGATCGTCTGCAACGGGGGGGCTCAAAATAATTTGTCCAATTGTGTGTTGATCCTCTTTACCGAGTGATTCAACGCCTTAACCGAGTCCCCCCCTCGCCACTGCCACTGCCACCGAGGTATAAGTTGAGACCAAACTACCGTGCAACCCGGGCATGTCTTGGCCACCCACCCCGCAGCGGAGATGATTTCCTCAATAAGGATGCGCCTACCTAGTTTGGCCAAATCATTCTCCCCCAGGTGAAGTATCACTACTGACGGGGGGGGCGGGTTGCTGGGATAGGATTTCGTGAAAATAATTTCTGAACTGACTGAGACATAAACCCCCCTCCCAAAGAAGGAGACTGAAAACCCCATTTGCACAGCCCTTGTTTTTCTGTCACCTGAAAGAAAGACATATTCAGCCCGCCTCACATAAGAGTGGCCCACAATCCAAGTCACCAATGTCCGTTGCTCCTCTTGTCGCTCGTGTTGAGCTGTTGTAGTTCCTTGACGCCCCGCGGCGAGTTCCTCCCCCGCGTGACAGGTTTGAGAAACTGCAAAAAAACAGAAAAACACCAGGCGTGAGTCCCTTGGTACGTTACAACATGTCAATCCGTACATACCGCTTTTAACAATCAGTAGACCATCTCCCAATTCTCTTCACATTCTCAGCTGGTAGTCCCCTAATCACTGCCTCAGTCGCTGCGCCAATTCTAAAGGAGTGGGTACCGAATTCCTTGGGGTCAAAGCCTGCCTTTTTGACCGTCAACTCCAAGACTCTCCTAAACTGATACCTGGTCAATGGTGTCCCATCAGCGTGACACAACAGTGCAACCCCCGCCGTCCCTTCCCGCTGCCTGCTAAAGACCTCTACGTGCGATACCGGGCAGCAAGGATTGGTCCGTGCCCGGTGGAGCACTATGGTATCACCCCGTGTATCCTGATCTGTTTTAGATCTTTGAATTGTTACCCACATTGTATCCTCCCTTATCCTCACGCAGGCAAAGTGAAGGCCGCCCTGCTTGTCTCCTTTAGAAGCTACAACCAACTCGCCTATTCTCAAAGCCCCGTAGAACGCCAATGCGAATGCGGCTTTGAACAACATTACTTCCCATATTGAGCTACAGACCTCCTGAAGTGCTGACAATAAGGCTGCCAATCGCACTAGCACTATTGGTTTTCTTGTATCTACCGAGTGTCCCTGCATGCGGCGCCAACCTCTCAAAGCTTTGCGTACTAGAAAAGTGTTAGTGGGATCCCTCACGCCCTTGGCCTGCGCAAAGAAGGAAATAGCCACCCTATGTCTGCTCGCAGTCGCCAGTGAGCGCCCTTCCTTGTGCAACTGTTCCAGGTAGGTCGCAAAGCTGTCCCCCTGCGCCCACCTAACCTCCCAATCGTGCCCCAAGAATGTACGGTAAGACAAGAACGTCCCTTTCGTATGCTGTCTTGGTCCTGGGGGCTAGGCTAGCTACCATGAGGTCCTGTAATCTGGGGCACCAATCCGCCAAAGTGCTGCCGGGAAATGCGCTGGCCAGGGATCTGCTGCAGGAAGCTGTTCCCTGAATACCTGCATTTTAGAGCGAGAAAGGGCATCAGCTGCATTATTGAGAACGCCTGGCACATGTTTGGCTCTGAAAACCACGGTGCACCTTAAGCACTGCAGCACAATTTCCTTCACCAGGCGCAGTATGAATGGACAGCGTGCCGCCTGCTGGTTTATGCATTCCACCACACTCATGTTGTCAGACCAAAACACCACTGATTGATTGCATAGGTGTTCTGGCCAGACCATCAGCGCGACCCAAATCGGGAACAATTCCAGGAAGCCGATGTTGGTGGTCAAACCCCAGGACTTCCATTCCTCGGGCCACCTCTGTGCGACCCATTTGGTCCCCAGGATGGCGCCAAAGCCCACACTACCAGCAGCGTCAGTCCACAAACCCAGCTCTGCTGATGTGGTGGGGGGGCGGGACCACACCACCCTGCCATTAAAGGTCTCCAGGAATGCCGACCATATCCGCATATCCTGGCGAACCTCACATGACAACCTAGTGCGGTGGTGTTTCTCCCGTAGTCCTTTCATGGCTTGGGCAATGGAGCGTGAGAAAGGGCGCGCCATTGGGATGACCCGCAAAGCGAAGTTCAGTTGCCCCACCACCTCCTGCAATTGTTGTAAGGAGACCTTTACTTTGAGTAAGCATTGATGAAGTGCTGCCCTAAACTTAGCAACTTTGTCCCTGGGCAACCTGAAACACCCTTCCACTAAGTCTATTTCAATGCCAAGGAATTCCAAACACGTGGACGGGCCAACTGTCTTCCCTGGTGCCAGCGGGACCCCGAAAGCCCGCATAAGCACGCAAAATTCCTGCAATGCCCAAGCACACTCTTGAGTGTCCGCCGCCCCAAGAAAGAGGAAATCGTCCAGGTAATGCATGACCTGCTGATGGCCTGTCGCCTGCCTCATAACCCATTCTAGGAAAGAGCTAAAAGTCTCAAAATATGCACATGATATTGAACAACCCATTGGCATGCATTTGTCCATGTAAAATTTGCCCTCAAAAGTGAAACCCAGGAGGTGGTGATCCAAAGGATGGACTGGGAGGAGACGAAAATCAGATTCAATGTCTGACTTCGCCATCAGTGCCCCTGGCCCTAGTCCCCGCAGCAATTCCACCGCCTGGTCAAATGAAGCGTACCTCACACTGCATATAGCATCATCAATTGCATCATTCAATGAGCCTCCTCTTGGTGCTGAAAGGTTGTGAATCAATCTGAACTCGCCCTTCTCTTTCTTGGGTACTACGCCCAGCGGTGAGCACACGAAGTTAGGGACAGGCACATCCTGGAAAGGGCCAACTATTCTGCCCAGAAACAGTTCTTTCTCAATCTTGGCAGCCACTACTGCAGGATTATGTTTCACTGACAACTGGTTTTTACAATGTGCACTGCCCATGTACCCCCCAGCCGGGATACTAAAACCTTAGGAGATCCCCTCCTGAAGTAGGGTAGCTGCTGTGTGGTCCGGGTATCTGTTCAACCATGGTATCATTGCTAGGACGTCTATTGGAGTGTGACCCACTAAGCTGTCCCCTCTACTCTGGTTTCCTTCTCCCTCTCTGACCTTGATTACCATTTTTGGACCTGCAAGTTGTTTCAGGGTGGGATGGGTGACCGCAAATTCCGCAGGCATGTCTAAATCTACACGTGCCAGCCGGTCTCGAGCAAGTCCGCTTATTGAAGTCCCAGCACACACCCCTCCTGTCTCCCCCCCCTACTCTTTCCCGGGAAGTCATTCCCCTGCGCTGACCAAAAGGGCTGCTGGGGTTTGGCAGAGAACACCTTGACCGTACTGGTGGACTGGGTCGTGGATGTATTCCCTGAGAACTGTTTGTGCCAAGACATTGAGTCAACCCTGTCCCATGTCAATGATGAATCAAATTCCTTGGATTTCCTAAAATTCACATCGTACTCTTTCCATGCATCCCCAGGGTACTGCTCACTCCACCCCGCAATCCTGCTCTGGTAGCAAGCCATTGCTGCCTGTACATTAGGAGGGCGTTCGGCCGTGACGGCCATAAAGACTGAAAAGGCCCTGGCACCGGTACCACCGGCGCAGGAACCAGGGGAGCACCCGGGGCTGGTACCACAAGAGGGGTTACCGGTGGCACAGCCGGGGCCTGTGGAGGCAATAACGGCGCGGGGCGGAAGGACCTGACGGGGCATTGGAGCGGATGCACCATTCCTAGATTTCTTGGCCTTGCCACTCTTAGGCGAGGTGGCGAAATCCCCCTTTGTAAAGGGGGGGTAATGTGACGCTTGGACCTAACTTGTGGCTCAGACGGGCCATCCAGCCGTTCATTAATAAGGTCCATCCTTTCCCCCAGCTCATCCACCTTCCTCAACTTCTTATCCATGGCGGTCATTCTACGCATCATGGCCTGCATCATTACCTCCATTGGTGACCTCTTTCCACCCCTTGCCCCTGGCATATTGCCACCAAACGTAACTACACTCCTAGTTGACGCACTCAAGTGCACGTGTGCACTGTACCTGGTCAAAGATGGAGGATGTACAAGGGGCTGTAAGCACCATGCAACTATGACCGCAACACACCGGCTTGCCCGATTGTCAGGGGTGAGTGAACTCTAATGTAAACTCACCCGGCGGTCACCAGAAGCAATGAAATGCAAGCCCCCGCACTCCCCTTACCCGCCACGGAGACCGGACACCACCCTGCGTCCGTCCAACGTCCAGAACCAGCGCGCCAGCAACTGCAAAAGACCCCCGTACTTGAGTCACCTAAAATGAAAGACACGTTAATAATATGCTTTGACGGATTGACAATACGAAGAAACAGGTCCCTTGCTCAATTTGTGATGCTAGCAGACAAAGCGCCTAGAAGCAACCCGAAGGTGCTATGCTAGTGTAGGTGCGAGCACTAACGATGCTCCCAAAAGGCCCTTTAGATACTGAACACCTCGTTTATAAATTCACAAGAACCACACAGCTGTGATGTACATAGGACACTCTAGTGATATACCCACCAAACACAGCCCCCAGGAACCCTCAGCAGCTTTGATGCACACTGAGCTAAGCATGAATTATAAATACCCCCCCCCCCCCTTAAAGAAGATATTCCACAACCTCTGCTAAAAATACTAAGCCAAGGCCTCTAAATCTTGTATCTCTGCTAGTGGTCTTCCTTCCACCTGCTGCCCTGGTCGACCCTGCTCCGCTTCCCACTCGTTATTAAAAGTATTGGAGCGCTTTATATGAGCACCTGTTACTTATACAAGGACACAATCAGACACGGGAGAATAAGTGATTTGCCCCGAATCACAGTATATGGATGCGTCCCCGAAGGTCGAACTCTGTTTTCAGCACCAAAAGTCGGGAATCTAGCTGGCAGAGCGCATCTCGTCCCTCTTCAATACCGCCGGATCCCCCAGCCGATCACAAGCTCTGCGGACTTACCACGCTACCGAAACACGATCGGGCCAAGCACCCACTGCTTCGCCCCCTCTCCCAGCGCCTACCCACTACCTTCTGGAGCCCCGACTCGTCCTGCCGAAAGGAAGCCTGTACTCCGTCGTCCTTATCGCCGCCGCCTGCTGCCTCCCGAACTGGAACCTGTAGGGGAACAAAGAAAATTGAAAATTAGGCAGCCCCGAGCGCGGGGCACGACCAGTGTGGGGGAGCATCCGGGCAACAAGGGCCACCCGAGCGCTCCCCCTGCCTTTATTCTAGGGGCGCGGGGATGGGGCAACTCGCCCCCTCCACCCACCCCTTCAGCAGCACGCCCCCCCCTGACCCGTTAGTCTACCATCGCCTTCCGGGTCACGGTCGGGTGCCGGACAATCGGTGGTGAGGCGCACACCCCCGCATCTTCCTTGGACGCCGGGAGGTCACGCCACACCACCGGGAGGCAGGAGGAGAGGGACGGCCGCCGCACCGCCATGCGGGCGGGGGGGGTGATGGCCCCCCCTTTTCATTCTACTTAGTATGACTCAGGCAGTCTCGTGTCCATCGATTTTGAGAAATTCTGTTTTGGCCCTGGCTCCTAACCCCAGGCCTGATGTTGCCCTCAAGATGCCTGCAGTTTCGAGTCCTTTATTGAGTTCACTACCTGGTGCTCACCTTGATGAGACTGAATATACTTACCCACTGACTTATTGATGCCTGATTTGCAAACTTGTTTGGCTACAGAATCCAGATTTTCTTTTGACACTGACTCTCACAAATCGAAGGCCCCTTCCAAGATTTCTGTTCTTGCAGCACTTTTTAAAAAACATTTTTTGATTCCTCCTTGGAACTACATTTGGTTGGTGCTTTTTTCGATTTACCTGTTCATGTCTATTGGATTTATGGTGTATTTTTTCTGCCTTGTCAACGGACACTATGTTGAAGAAAGAACATGCATTCAACATAATAATGGAACTTTGGATCCCCATTCCTCATCGCACAGATTGAAGAGGGACCAGGCTTTTGTTAACATCACTGCTTGGCCCGTCTTAGATGGGATTGTGTGGGATGCTATTAGATTTCAAATCCATGGGCCCACAGAGGTTATAAATGTCCCTCATGTCCTAAGACTTTCTATGGGGGATGTGATTAAACAAAATCTACGTTCTGATGATTGGGATGTTCAGGTTGTTGAAGCTTTGTTTTCTGATTTGAAATATTATGCTGCCTTTGATGCTGAAGATTTGTATCTAGATTCTGAAAACTATGGTGCATTGCTTTGTTATCAACATTTTGGCAATCACTACCTGCATAAAGCGAATACCAGGAGGAATACTGTTAATTATAGTCAATGGGAACATGTTACTGAATTCTTCTTTTAACATATCCAATTTGGATCCTAAGGGTTGGTTGCTGTGGCACAGAAGTGCTGATTCTTGCCATCATAGTTTTCTGGGTTTGGCTTCAGGCTACACGCAGGTCAGGGTGTATCCCCGTTTTGAAAGTGACAATTCTGTGACTACCTATTCTGTAGGCAAATTATGTCAGAGTTGGCTCAAACATTCCACTTTGGTGTCGGTTAAGACGCATTTATCTAAACTGACTGACGATGTTGATCTGAATGATTTTGTGAAAGGCCCGGCTTACGATAGATCTAAAAGATGGATATATGCACTTTACAACGAGGTCTGGAAACTGCCCCAGATTGAGGCAGCTTCCCGCATTAGAGCTATAGATCAAGCACATTTAGAAAAAGTGCTAGCAGTTGTAGATAACAGCAATAATACGCTCTCTTCCTTCATTTACAAGTTAGATAATATTGTATCATCTGTTGTTGATATTGTGCAAGAAGAAGTGTCTGTTTTGTACCTTGGTCAAAATCAATTGCGTTCTATTATGCCGTTTGCATGGACCTTACAAACATTGAAAGCTGGTAAAGTGCCGTGGCACTATATGAATACTTCATCGTTATTTGCCCTGTTTAATTTGACTGATAAGCAACGTTTTATGTCAATGAAAGATGCTACTTTTTCTATGTTACACATTGAAAAGTTAGAACCGTTACCATTTTCTGTGGCTGAGACCAATTCGGCAACGTGACTTATCCACGGGTTAATAACTCTGCCTTTCCCCTTTTCAAATTTGAAACCTGTATGAAGTACTATGCAATTGGCAGATATGAACCTCTGGGCACCGCTTATCTTCATGAAGCTTAGTCACTACCGTTTACCTATAGATTCCGTAGGGAGGGAAAAGAGGTTTACTTAAATGGTGAGGATTGCACTAAAACACCAGATCACTCATTAATGTGTAGAAATATCCAATTACATGGCTCTTGTAACCAGAACGAGCCAAATTTAGCCTGTGTTTCAAAAGGTACACCAGCACCTGCTATCATACCAACATTCACATTACTGGCAAACGGGGGTTATTTACTTTTAAATAATGAAGATTGTTGTGGGATGGTGGCAGGAATTCCTTACCTGGTTACCATCAGTGAGCGTGTGGTTTGCTGTAAAAATGTGATGTTCCCTCCTCTGCATGGGAAGCTTGATGATTCCATCTGGCCGATGATTCCGACCTTGAAAGCAGAGTTCAACAAAATGAGTTGTATAAGAGCACTATTGTCCAAGAAAGAAGTCACCCTCACATCTGCTCGTGAAACGTTTGTCCTTCACGTGGCAAACACCCGCACAGAGGTGCATGCTTTATTAAATACTGATTTGCCCTTGCATTTCTGTGAGTTAATTCAGACTATCTTTAATGCATCCTCCACCACAGGGCTGGCTCACTTTTTTTAAAGTTGTTAGCAGTGGCCTTGTGACTTCTTTTCAAACTATATTTGGTGTGTTCCTGGTATTTTTTCATTCAATTTTTTCCAGCCTGTTTGGTGGATTTCCCTTAATGCAGGCTCTGGTCGTGGGCGTACTTCTGCTGTTTTGTTTATTTCAAAATGGATGCCCGTCCTGTATTGCGAGGAGATCTGTCACGTCTGTTGCTGCTCCGCAGCCGAATGCTTGAGTATTGTGGAGTGCTGCCTCTTGCTACATTGAGTGCGGCTTATGGATTATCGTTTCGATTTTCCTTTTTTACATGCGTCCAGCCTGTCTTTCATTGCCTGAGTTGCGATTTCGACTGGGCCCTGGATTTGTGTCTCTGCAATACGGTGTCTCCCAATGCGGATTATGATCAGCTTATGAGCCCCTTAGTTTCTCATGAATTGCTTTGTTCTGGCGGAGGGATTATGGACTTTGCAGCGATGCATGGAGTCCTGGGACGTTGGAATGTTTTCGCAGCGGCGCAAGATTTCTTGGCATGCAGCTTCATTGAAGAAACACTGAGTTGCCCTCTGATGGTACTAGAGGCTCCGGTAATTGAGGAACATGTATGTTCTTTCCGTTTGCTGAATTGGATGGCTGCCATGTTTTCAGATGAGAACAGTGACTTCCTCTTGGAGGCTGTTGCAACATATTTTGCATATACATTGTTGGATTGAGTTGTGTCATCGCTTCTCTCTCTTTCATGACGAGGTCACGAGTTGGACATTGTATATTTTTTTCTATCAGTTTAATTTTTTTTTCTTCTGCCCAGACCTATTGACTTCACTGTGTCCATGGCTAGAATTACTTGATTTGACATACATTCAAATTATAGGGTTTTTGTTCTTGTTTTTTCCCTTTCGCAATTTGAACTTGGTTCTGACAGTCGTTCTTGAACTCTGCTTTCCAAAATTGCCCTTTGTCTTATCCGTGCTCGGACCAAGGGATGGTGTCATGGGGATGAGCCTTGCATTTACACTGTGTTAAGTTACCATGAGCTTATTAGAAGTTTAAACTCCATTTTTCCTTTCTGCTTTCTTTGCACACTGCACACATTCTTATAAATGTTTAGAGTCTAGCGGACTGTTTTGCTTCACACAAGAATAATATGTTTTTCTAAACTAGCAGCCTTGCCTGAACAGTGAGTGCCGAGGCCTTTAAAGTTATTTCAACATGGTGGTTGCTGTTTGGTCTGATCAGCGCACGTTCTAGACATAACATATATGCAGCTGTGGCCACCTCTGATTTTGGCGCGTTTAATAATGCACTGCTCAGGCATGCTCACACACTTGGAGAACATTGGCATGCAGAGAGCTGGTGTAGAAAATGATGCGATCCATTTCTACATTGGCTCAGGGTAGAGAGTCGCATCAAATTCAAAACTCTGAGCTATATGTGAAAAATCAAAATGGGCAAAGCCCCACAATACCTACAATCTCTTGTACGTCCCTACACTCCCTCTCGCCTCCTCCGATCTACATCTCACTGAAACTTTACTGTACCCAGAATTAAACTCGCCAGGATGGGTGGCAGTTCTTTCTCTTACCTTGGCCCCACACTGTGGAATTCTCTCCCCCCTGACGTCCGCAGATAAACCATCAACATACGCTTTCGCAGAGCCCTTAGGACCTGGCTATTCTACCAATAACTCTGTCTGTATGTAGTACCTAGGTTTACCAGTTCTCTGACCCTCCGGCGCCGAGAAACCTTTTGTGGGTAGCTGTCGCGTTTTACAAGCTCAATAAATAAATAAAATAAGAGACCATCTGCAGATATAAAAATAACCTACTAGCAAGGGAGGGTGATTTCTAGATGTAATCTAGCCTTTTTCATTTAGCATTTTAACATGCTTTCTCCCTTTGTATTTTATGGAATAGTAACTATGCTGATAATCTTGTTGCTTATAATATGTCTGCTTGTATTAGCTGAGATACTGCGCCTGAGAATATGGCATTAGAAATAAATATTTCAAACTTGCACTTGTCTTCATTTACTCCCCGTTTTGACTGTTATGAGAGTATAACAAAAGAGTGTTCATGTGTTCCACATTGCCTGAGGTATTCTAAGTTCCATGATCTGGGTTGTCTAATCATTGGGGGTATGGAAGAATCAATGAGACACTGATTGCTAGTCTGGTAGGGTATTTTTGCTACTGAGGTAAGTTTTGGTACAGCCTAATTCACTGAGGTTCCAAGTCTCTATGCACAGTTCTATGTATGAGCAGAATCCGTGCTACACAAGTAAGTTACTAAAATTGTTAAGCCATGAAGAAACCACTGCATGCTCTTTGAATCTGAAGCTGGCGAGCTCATTTATCTCAGTACTCCCTGAAGAGTTGTCAGTGAGCCCAGACCTAGAAATTGTCATTGTAGGAGGGTAAGTCATGCCCTACTTTTTTTCAACTGTCTCCTCATAAAAATTTAGGAAGGTATGTATGCAGTTTGTAAAACAATTCCTGAAGGGAACTATATTGATATAAGTTTGATGGCCCACCCATCTATGGCGGAAGTAGTCCTTCTCGGTATGGGCAGGAGTAAATTTAAACACCACACTAAAGTCACCTCATCTAACCTTGGAAGAGACTCCCACCTATGCTACAATGGAAGCTGTCTGAATATTGCACAACTCCTAATGTGTGGCAAATGTATTGTGCTTTGCAAATGCAAGGGCATGCTAATTGTTGACACTTTATCCTTATATTTGTATCCTTATATTTGTCAGTTATTAAATGAATTGGAGGCATTTATTAGAACAACTACAAATAAAGACCACTGCGTTGGAGAGAAAGTACAAACCCATATGAAAACAAGAACAGAGGAATCATTTCCCTAATTCCCAATTGTCACCTGTCTGGATCACAGTATGCACACCCTACTAGAGGGTAAGGAAGGTGACTTTCCTTATCTTCATTTATCTGACAGCTTTATAGTTGTGGTAGACAATATGCGTTCCAAGACATATACAGACCTTAGGGTGATGACAAGGTCAATAGGGAGGGGAATCTAGTTTACTGTCTGTCATTTATCATTCTTCCTTTTCACCTTTTTTGTGGATTGTGATTTAGGCTTGAATCTAATTGAAGTCTTCCCTGTGTTGCCAGATGTTTTCTAAGGAACACTCACGTCACAGCCCATTAGATCATTCTTGGGACAAAGTCTTAATGTTGGCCACCTGGTTCCTTCGCCACAAGCAGGGAAATCTTGCATTTCTCCAGCGTTAAAACTTTTCCAGAGTCGGACTGTATAGTAGAAGTCTGGAGAGATCATTTAATTAGTAAGGTAGATCTTTGCCTCGAAATGCGTTAATCAAACAATTTTAAAAGAAGGTCTATTTGGGGCAGAATTTAGTACTGAATTTTTACTACATAGGTGCACATTGACTTCCATCTTTGCCATGGTTGTCACCTAAATGAAACATGGAAGAGGAAATACTTTGTACTAAAACACTAACAGCCCTTGACCAAAATGTACCCAGTTAGAATCATGGGTTAAGCTTCAGAGAGAGATGTATTTCTGCATCTAAGATGGGTTGGTGTATTAGACCTTTGAAGCCCAGATGGATGCTAGACAGCTAAAGCACATACTTATTCAAGGTCCCCACCCTCAGCTTACAGCACTTTTTAGATCACATTAAGTTTACAGTTTAATTTATGAAGGAACCGCCATCAAGACAAAAATCTATAATTTGGGGCACACTTTGGCAAGCTAGACTATAGCCCAGATTGTGTTCTTGAAAACAGTACAATGACACATTTCCAAAAATTGATGAAAGCATTTACGTGAGCCCACAAATTAAATGGCTTGCTGTCATGCCACTTCCTCAGTGCAGGAGCACAGATGAGCTCCCTCTAGGCTGGTCTGTTGCCTGACAGCTGCTAAAGCAGAGCCCATGAACTTTAGTGCTTACTCAGTCATGGGTATGGACAAATGTAGCACCTGGTACTTCCCTCTAGCTCCAGCTGCTCCCATACGATGAACACGGCTGTGGTTTCTGTGTGCATTTGGTGATCGGCATAGCCCACTGTAGCTTGAGTTACTCGGTGGCTGAAAGTCCTAAGTTAGAAAAAACTACTGATACTTTAGTCCTTAGTAATCATTTATCCGCCGACTGCTATAGAAAGTTCCAAGAAAATCAAAAAGAGCAAACTGGAAAAATTAGCTTTCGTCGTTTCATTAAAAGTCAGTGGGAGTGACTGTTAATGACAAGGGATGTGGATTAAAAACTTTTCTTTCTGTATCATAGGACTGAAGATGCACCTCACTGGAAATCCCAAATACACCAAAACATGTCTCATATTGCTCATGTTCGCTTGAAGAGACTTAGGCTGGACAGAAGCAGGATTAACACTTATTTTTATATGGTGATTTCTTATGGTATTGGTGCAAGAAGCAAACATATGAAAGACTGGAATGTGGTCTTGAGTGATTACCAGTGGTTGAGATTATTTGAAATGTTTTTATGTTGCATTTTAAAATCAAAACTCTACTGAATGAAGTCACAGACTGTGTAAATCAACAGTTGACAGGAATGCATGCTTTCTTACATGGAACCACAATAAAATCAAGCATCTACACTAACCAAAGAAAGATCAACATCTAGTTCAGCAATGTCCTTAAAAACATGAGACAATGGTCCTTAATATGTTTGGTAGGAAAAGGAATACTCCATAGGAGAGAGTGCAACAGTGGAGGTGAGAGAAGCACAGAGTGTGCAAGTGGCATGAATATTGAAATGTGGAAGGAAAGCAGTGAGATAGTCTGTGAAAAGAGGAGAATACAAGGACGATAGAAGAGATGGATAAGTGAGGAGGTGCACAGGCTTTCCCAGCAAGAGTTTAAACAAGTGTGATTTCAGCCTTTAGGAGAATTGGTTGTGTGTCTCTAAGCATCTCAGGTCAAGAGGAAAGGAGATCAAGGAGGAGCGGGCTGCTTCAGAAAAGGACTTTGTGGCTGCTTTATGAGTTATACATTTTTTTGTTTAAACTATGAAATATATATACAAGCTTCTTAGATTTTATTGCCACTAGAAATCTTCACTGACTGTTGCAGAAGTAGAGTTTTAAGAGTAATGGCTAGCAGTTTGAACTTTAATTTGGGTTCTAAATGTAATAAATGGAAGTCCCATTGAGATGAAGAAATATGGTCAAGTGTTCTCCTCCCTGAAGTCATTATGGCTGTTGCTAGAAGCATTTCTTTGAGTGGGGATAAAGAAGATGCTGTAGTGTTGGCCTAGATGTCATTTCCAAATTAGATACTGGTTAACACCAGGGCCTGTACTACAGGTCTCAGTGTAAAAATACAACTTTCAGTTTACCGCGTGAAGTGTGCCTTTGGCTAGGTCATAGAGGAACTAAGTATTAGTCATTTAGAGGAAGTTATTATATATTGT
Organism: Lissotriton vulgaris; assembly: GCF_964263255.1. Classification (NCBI taxonomy): domain Eukaryota; kingdom Metazoa; phylum Chordata; class Amphibia; order Caudata; family Salamandridae; genus Lissotriton; species Lissotriton vulgaris. Next base: position 789,828,476 of record NC_141694.1, on the reverse strand, counting down.
TGCATTTTATTCTGTATTGTGATATATGGAGAACATATATCATGTTGCTCACTTCATGCTGACTGTTTGATGTTTGCTGCCAATTTTACTATAAAAGAGGGCTCATTGGGGAGGAAAGACAGACTTACTTTGCCTGTCCTTAAGGGATGAGATTTGTGGTATTGAGACAGACCTTAAGACATCTCATGCTACAACTATTATCTCATAACATTCACACATGTGGATCAGTCCAAATGATTTGACTTTCCTGGCCATTGAGGGGGCACAGCCTTTATTGTCTAACTCTGTTAGGCAGTCTCTGTTAAATTTAGACTCTTCTGGCCTACGGATAAGAATACATTCAGTTTCTAAGGACTTAACTTGAAAAGGTTTAACCATTGAGTCCATGGATTGAGGACACCTTCAGATTGAGGACACCCCCTTCAATACATTGAGGAGATCATCCAACTATTTTGTTTATTTTTCTCCATGAGACTAATGTGGTATCTAATGATAAAGTGCCGATGCAGGATTGGGGATTGGGTATTCTCAACACTGTATGACGCTGTGTCCTTAAGAGATTAGGAATGTCAACAAATCAAGTTGCATAATCATTGAAATAAACCTTCTTGAGTAAGATGTAAGTTAGAAACAATGAAGGTTTATCAAAAGTTTGAAATCATAATAGATGGCAAAAATCTGGTCAATCATTCAAAGAATTACAGGGAATTAGCATAAACTTCTAAGCTAATAGGTGCAGCATGAAAATACTAAAGTTCTGTGTCAATAATGCAAATCTGCTCCCTAAGAGACAGGAAAAGTAAGTCTGACTCTCCTATAAAGTGAGCCCCATTTATAGCAAAATACTCAGGAAAACTATACAGTCAGCATGAAGTGAGCAAAATCATACATATGCTCCACATCTCACAATGCAGAATAAAATGCAACAATACCTAATACAGTTGTCTAAATGAATAATAGTTTGTCTCACTCTGGCCTAATGTCATCAGACATGACAGTACAAATCTCATTACTCATTAAACAATGAAAGATTTATTAAATAAATAGACTCACTGAGTTTCAAGCAGAAAAAACCTTGAACAGTAACATTAAAAAAGAAAAGATTCCTCCTAAGATTACCAAAAACAACATATTATTGATGGCACAAAACATCATCTCGAGCATTACATGTAATAACATTTCTGTACACATTTTGCTGGGTGTGGAGAGATAGGAAATTAAAACACAGTCACGTTCTGATTTTCAAAATAGAGTTGGGCATAGTCTAAGCCTAGTTTAGCCAAATTAAGGAAAATATATTCATAATGTATAGCAAATGTGTTTCAAATGCAACTCATTCAGAGCCACAAACAAATATTAATTATTAATTAGAAATATGTTTTTCATGTATGCAAAGAGCAATGGGAATGCCCAAGACATGGGTCCCATACTCACTGCCCCTAAGGATGACCCCCAACAAAGCTGTAATATGTCAGAGGTTGTTTGAATTCTGTTGTGGATGGGGTGTATCCTAGCAGTTCTGACTGGAATATCCCTATTGGGGCTGGGCCAGATTTAATTTCTTTGTGGTTGATTCCTGACTTTAATGACAGAGTGAGAAAAATGGACTGGAATGCAGCCTGAACAATTACCTGTAACTGCTATTAATTAAATCATTCCATCCATCTTTTCTGTTCAAGTGAGTGCTCGGTAAATGCACGGTGCGCGAACCCTATCGCCTCCATTTTGTGGTTTCAGAAGAGAGTGAAAAATATAACTTAAAAACGTGGGAAGGGGGTAGGGTAGAGTGTCCCTGACCCCTTAGGCCTTCTCAAGGGGTCCTTCAAGGACTCCTAAGGTTAAAAATAATGTTTATTTTTTAAATAATAACAGAAAACACGATAGGTCCGCGCACAGGGAGTGCTCGGTGACTGCTCGGTTCGCGGACCTCTGTAAAAATTAATAAAAAAAATAAAGTAAAAAATCATATTTGAGTGTTTACATGTTAGTTGGCTCTAAAAAGAGCCGTTGTGTTCATTGTGTTTTTTTATGGTACCTACAAGTAAGTACCAATGCAGAGTCTGATGTTACAGAGATAGACTCTGTTCCCTTCATCAGTGAAATGTACACCATCTGTCCAATAGATGCCTTGCATGTTGTAACGCAAGTTGTTGTGGTATATACAACCCATTCCATAGTCTCTCATGTATGCAGAAACAGATTTATTTACATGTTTCCTTGCTTTCTCAATCTGCGGACAAAATTGATTGGACCAATTCCATTTTTGCCTTTGGCATATATTGGAATAGACAAAGGCAATTTGAGGAAAAAGTGACATCAATTGTCCAAAGATGTCTTCAATAGCATTTCCAGACCAACCCCAGTCAAAGTGCATAAGTCATTTCCACCACAGTGCACAATTATGAGGTCAGGGTGTGGAAGATGCATGAAGGATTTCACCAATGGTATCAATTGGTGACATCTCAATCCTCTCTGGCCAATCCATGAAATATCCACATTTGGTAAATCAAGTTTTAAAATTCCTCTGTTTGTTGCATACCTTTTAGACCAGAATACAAAGCTGTGTCCTACAAACCATACTGAAAGCATGTTCAAGGCAGATCTGGTTGTACTCAGATGAGGGCTGTAAATGAAATGGCAGTTGGAAAGCTTGAAGTTCAGAAAAAAAAGCGGAGGACATTCACTGCACTTGAAGCTTAAGAAATTATTGGAGCTTTCTGAAAATGCAAAAGAGCATAATAGGGTGCATAGTTTTGTTTTTTAAAAGAAGCAATTCTAATGGTTCAGAAAAGGTCATTGCACATGATTAGATGTTATATTGAAAGCTCTAACAACCTTGCTGGATTCATTTGCAACATAGTATGATGAACTTTTAAACCATGTTCTTCCTTAGGTGGGAGTTACCATTGTAACAGGTTGAATGAGCAGTAGGGGGATGGGTGAATATTATGTGAGTTTGAAAGTGTGGAAATGTAGCACCAATTGAAATGTTAGTTTAGTTTTGAAATAGTGTGGTAAGACATTTCATTGGTTATGAGCAGAAATAAGTGAGAAGAATGAGTGGGAAACTGTGCCATTTCTGTTTCCAGTGTCTGAGCTGCAGTTCAGAGATTCTGCTTAAGAAAATCTGGTGTGTGTTTCACACTGTTCTACATTTTCAAAAGTGATTTTACAGGTGTGTAATGGTTATTTTACTATAGAGAGAGTGATGTTTGCAGTATTGGGAAGCATAACAAGCATATTGGGCTTCATTACTGTTGTATTTTGAAAATGAGTCAGGTTTCTCAATTTATGTCATTAGTAAAATCCTTTACGCATTTCTCATAGCATTTCATATTCTTGTCTGTGTGCCAATTTTATTACTCTGCATGCATTTTCTGCTTGCACCCATGTCAAACATTGTGCAAGGGGCTTGTAAATATGCCTCTCTTTTTTGTATATTCTATCTCAATTTATGCCATTAGTAAAATCCTTTACGCATCTCATCTAGGCATTTCATATTCTTGTCTGTGTGGCAATTTTATTACTCTGCACGCATTTTCTGCTTGCACCCATGTCAAACATTGCGTAAGGGGCGTGTAAATATGCCTCTCTTTTTTGTATATTCTATCTCAATTTATGCCATTAGTAAAATCCTTTACGCATCTCTCAAAGCATTTCATATTCTTGTCTGTGTGCCAATTTTATTACTCTGCATGCATTTTCTGCTTGCACCCATGTCAAACATTGTGCAAGGGGCTTGTAAATATGCCTCTCTTTTTGTATATTGTATCTCAATTTATGCCATTAGTAAAATCCTTTATGCATCTCTCAAGGCATTTCATATTCTTGTCTGTGTGCCAATTTTATTACTCTGCATGCATTTTCTGCTTGCACCCATGTCAAACATTGTGCAAGGGGCTTGTAAATATGCCTCTCTTTTTTGTATATTGTATCTCAATTTATGTCATTAGTAAAATCCTTTACGCATCTCTCAAGGCATTTCATATTCTTGTCTGAATGCCAATTTTATTACTCTGCATGCATTTTCTGCTTTCACCCATGTCAAACATTGCGCAAGGGGCTTGTAAATATGCCTCTCTTTTTTGTATATTGTATCTCAATTTATGCTATTAGTAAAATTCTTTACGCATCTCTCACAGGCAGTTCCTATTCTTGTCTGTGTGGCAATTTTATTACTCTGCATGCATTTTCTGCTTGCACCAATGTGAAACATTGCGCAAGGGGCTTGTAAATATGCCTCTCTTTTTTCTATATTGTATCTCAATTTATGCTATTAGTAAAATCCTTTACGCATCTCTCAAGGCATTTCCTATTCTTGTCTGTGTGCCAATTTTATTACTCTGCATGCATTTTCTGCTTGCACCCATGTGAACCATTGCGCAAGGGGCTTGTAAATATGCCTCTCTTTTTTGTATATTCTATCTCAATTTATGCCATTAGTAAAATCCTTTACGCATCTCTCAAGGCATTTCATATTCTTGTCTGTGTGCCAATTTTATTACTCTGCATGCATTTTCTGCTTGCACCCATGTCAAACATTGCACAAGGGGCTTGTAAATATGCCTCTCTTTTTTGTATATTCTATCTCAATTTATGCCTTTAGTAAAATCCTTTACGTATCTCTCAAGGCATTTATTATTCTTGTCTGTGTGCCAATTTTATTACTCTGCATGCATTTTCTGCTTGTACCCATGTGAAACATTGCGCAAGGGGCTTGTAAATATGCCTCTCTTTTTTGTATATTCTATCTCAATTTATGCCATTAGTAAAATCCTTTACGCATCTCTCAAGGCATTTCATATTCTTGTCTGTGTGCCAATTTTATTACTTTGCATGCATTTTCTGCTTGCACCCATGTCAAACATTGTGCAAGGGGCTTGTAAATATGCCTCTCTTTTTTGTATATTGCATCTCAATTTATGCCATTAGTAAAATCCTTTACGCATCTCTCACAGCATTTCATATTCTTGTCTGTGTGCCAATTTTATTAGTCTACATGCATTTTCTGCTTGCACCCATGTCAAATATTGCGCAAGGGGCTTGTAAATATGCCTCTCTTTTTTGTATATTGTATCTCAATTTATGCCATTAATAAAATCCTTTACGCATCTCATCAAGGCATTTCATATTCTTGTCTGTGTGGCAATTTTATTACTCTGCATGCATTTTCTGCTTGCACCCATGACAAACATTGCGTAAGGGGCTTGTAAATATGCCTCTCTTTATTGTATATTCTATCTCAATTTATGCCATTAGTAAAATCCTTTATGCATCTCTCACAGCATTTCATATTCTTGTCTGTGTGCCAATTTTATTACTCTGCATGCATTTTCTGCTTGCACCCATGTCAAACATTGTGCAAGGGGCTTGTAAATATGCCTCTCTTTTTTGTATATTGTATCTCAATTTATGCCATTAGTAAAATCCTTTATGCATCTCTCAAGGCATTTCATATTCTTGTCTGTGTGCCAATTTTATTACTCTGCATGCATTTTCTGCTTGTACCCATGTCAAACATTGTGCAAGGGGTTTGTAAATATGCCTCTCTTTTTTGTATATTGTATCTCAATTTATGTCATTAGTAAAATCCTTTATGCATCTCTCAAGGCATTTTATATTCTTGTCTGAATGGCAATTTTATTACTCTGCATGCATTTTCTGCTTGCACCCATGTCAAACATTGCGCAAGGGGCTTGTAAATATGCCTCTCTTTTTTGTATATTCTATCTCAATTTATGCCATTAGTAAAATCCTTTACGCATCTCTCACAGGCATTTCATATTCTTGTCTGTGTGGCGATTTTATTACTCTGCATGCATTTTCTGCTTGCACCCATGTGAAACATTGCGCAAGGGGCTTGTAAATATGCCTCTCTTTTTTGTATATTGTATCTCAATTTATGCTATTAGTAAAATCCTTTACGCATCTCTCAAGGCATTTCATATTCTTGTCTGTGTGCCAATTTTATTACTCTGCATGCATTTTCTGCTTGCACCCATGTGAAACATTGCACAAGGGGCTTGTAAATATGCCTCTCTTTTTTGTATATTCTATCTCAATTTATGCCATTAGTAAAATCCTTTATGCATCTCTCAAGGCATTTCATATACTTGTCTGTGTGCCAATTTTATTACTCTGCATGCATTTTCTACTTGCACCCATGTCAAACATTGCGCAAGGGGCTTGTAAATATGCCTCTCTTTTTTGTATATTCTTTCTCAATTTATGCCATTAGTAAAATCCTTTACGCATCTCTCAAGGCATTTCATATTCTTGTCTGTGTGCCAATTTTATTACTCTGCATGCATTTTCTGCTTGTACCCATGTGAAACATTGCACAAGGGGCTTGTAAATATGCCTCTCTTTTTTGTATATTCTATCTCAATTTATGCCATTAGTAAAATCCTTTACGCATCTCTCAAGGCATTTCATATTCTTGTCTGTGTGCCAATTTTATTACTTTGCATGCATTTTCTGCTTGCACCCATGTCAAAGATTGTGCAAGGGGCTTGTAAATATGCCTCTCTTTTTTGTATATTGTATCTCAATTTATGCCATTAGTAAAATCCTTTACGCATCTCTCACAGCATTTTATATTCTTGTCTGTGTGGCAATTTTATTACTCTGCATGCATTTTCTGCTTGCACCCATGTCAAACATTGCACAAGGGGCTTGTAAATATGCCTCTCTTTTTTGTATATTGTATCTAAATTTATGCCATTAGTAAAATCCTTTACGCATCTCTCACAGCATTTTATATTCTTGTCTGTGTGGCAATTTTATTACTCTGCATGCATTTTCTGCTTGCACCCATGTCAAACATTGCGCAGGGGGCTTGTAAATATGCCTCTCTTTTTTGTATATTCTATCTCAATTTATGCCATTAGTAAAATCCTTTATGCATTTCTCAAGGCATTTCACATTCTTGTCTGTGTGCCAATTGTATTACTCTGCATGCATTTTCTGCTTGCACCCATGTCAAACATTGCGCAAGGGGCTTGTAAATATGCCTCTCTTTTTTGTATATTCTATCTCAATTTATGCCATTAGTAAAATCCTTCACGCATCTCTCACAGCATTTCATATTCTTGTCTGTGTGCCAATTTTATTACTCTGCATGCATTTTTTGCATGCACCCATGTCAAACATTGCGCAAGGGGCTTGTAAATATGCCTCTCTTTTTTGTATATCCTATCTCAATTTATGCCATTAGTAAAATCCTTTACGCATCTCTCAAGGCATTTCATATTCTTTTCTGTGTGCCAATTTTATCACTCTGCATGCATTTTCTGCTTGCACTCATGTGAAACATTGCGCAAGGGGCTTGTAAATATGCCTCTCTTTTTTGTATATTGTATCTCAATTTATGCTATTAGTAAAATCCTTTACGCATCTCTCAATGCATTTCATATTCTTGTCTGTGTGCCAATTTTATTACTCTGCATGCATTTTCTGCTTGCTCCCATGTAAAACATTTCGCAAGGGGCTTGTAAATATGCCTCTCTTTTTTGTATATTCTATCTCAATTCATGCCATTAGTAAAATCCTTTACGCATCTCTCAAGGCATTTCATATACTTGTCTGTGTGCCAATTTTATTACTCTGCATGCGTTTTCTACTTGCACCCATGTCAAACATTGCGCAAGGGGCTTGTAAATATGCCTCTCTTTTTTGTATATTCTTTCTCAATTTATGCCATTAGTAAAATCCTTTACGCATCTCTCAAGGCATTTCATATTCTTGTCTGTGTGCCAATTTTATTACTCTGCATGCATTTTCTGCTTGTACCCATGTGAAACATTGCACAAGGGGCTTGTAAATATGCCTCTCTTTTTTGTATATTCTATCTCAATTTATGCCATTAGTAAAATCCTTTACGCATCTTTCAAAGCATTTCATATTCTTGTCTGTGTGCCAATTTTATTACTCTGTGTGCATTTTCTGCTTGCACCCATGTCAAACATTGCGCAAGAAGCTTGTAAATATGCCTCTCTTTTTGTATATTGTATCTCAATTTATGCTATTAGTAAAATCCTTTACGCATCTCTCAAGGCATTTCATATTCTTGTCTGTGTGCCAATTTTATTACTCTGCATGCATTTTCTGCTTGCACCCATGTGAAACATTGCGCAAGGGGCTTGTAAATATGCCTCTCTTTTTTGTATATTGTATCTCAATTTATGCTATTAGTAAAATCCTTTACGCATCTCTCAAGGCATTTCATATTCTTGTCTGTGTGCCAATTTTATTACTCTGCATGCATTTTCTGCTTGCACCCATGTGAAACATTGCACAAGGGGCTTGTAAATATGCCTCTCTTTTTTGTATATTCTATCTCAATTTATGCCATTAGTAAAATCCTTTACGCATCTCTCAAGGCATTTCATATACTTGTCTGTGTGCCAATTTTATTACTCTGCATGCATTTTCTACTTGCACCCATGTCAAACATTGCGCAAGGGGCTTGTAAATATGCCTCTCTTTTTTGTATATTCTTTCTCAATTTATGCCATTAGTAAAATCCTTTACGCATCTCTCAAGGCATTTCATATTCTTGTCTGTGTGCCAATTTTATTACTCTGCATGCATTTTCTGCTTGTACCCATGTGAAACATTGCACAAGGGGCTTGTAAATATGCCTCTCTTTTTTGTATATTCTATCTCAATTTATGCCATTAGTAAAATCCTTTACGCATCTCTCAAGGCATTTCATATTCTTGTCTGTGTGCCAATTTTATTACTTTGCATGCATTTTCTGCTTGCACCCATGTCAAAGATTGTGCAAGGGGCTTGTAAATATGCCTCTCTTTTTTGTATATTGTATCTCAATTTATGCCATTAGTAAAATCCTTTACGCATCTCTCACAGCATTTTATATTCTTGTCTGTGTGGCAATTTTATTACTCTGCATGCATTTTCTGCTTGCACCCATGTCAAACATTGCACAAGGGGCTTGTAAATATGCCTCTCTTTTTTGTATATTGTATCTCAATTTATGCCATTAGTAAAATCCTTTACGCATCTTTCACAGCATTTTATATTCTTGTCTGTGTGGCAATTTTATTACTCTGCATGCATTTTCTGCTTGCACCCATGTCAAACATTGCGCAGGGGGCTTGTAAATATGCCTCTCTTTTTTGTATATTCTATCTCAATTTATGCCATTAGTAAAATCCTTTACGCCTTTCTCAAGGCATTTCACATTCTTGTCTGTGTGCCAATTGTATTACTCTGCATGCATTTTCTGCTTGCACCCATGTCAAACATTGCGCAAGGGGCTTGTAAATATGCCTCTCTTTTTTGTATATTCTATCTCAATTTATGCCATTAGTAAAATCCTTTACGCATCTCTCACAGCATTTCATATTCTTGTCTGTGTGCCAATTTTATTACTCTGCATGCATTTTCTGCATGCACCCATGTCAAACATTGCGCAAGGGGCTTGTAAATATGTCTCTCTTTTTTGTATATCCTATCTCAATTTATGCCATTAGTAAAATCCTTTACGCATCTCTCAAGGCATTTCATATTCTTTTCGTTGTGCCAATTTTATCACTCTGCATGCATTTTCTGCTTGCACTCATGTGAAACATTGCGCAAGGGGCTTGTAAATATGCCTCTCTTTTTTGTATATTGTATCTCAATTTATGCTATTAGTAAAATCCTTTACGCATCTCTCAATGCATTTCATATTCTTGTCTGTGTGCCAATTTTATTACTCTGCATGCATTTTCTGCTTGCTCCCATGTGAAACATTTCGCAAGGGGCTTGTAAATATGCCTCTCTTTTTTGCATATTCTATCTCAATTCATGCCATTAGTAAAATCCTTTACGCATCTCTCAAGGCATTTCATATACTTGTCTGTGTGCCAATTTTATTACTCTGCATGCGTTTTCTACTTGCACCCATGTCAAACATTGCGCAAGGGGCTTGTAAATATGCCTCTCTTTTTTGTATATTCTTTCTCAATTTATGCCATTAGTAAAATCCTTTACGCATCTCTCAAGGCATTTCATATTCTTGTCTGTGTGCCAATTTTATTACTCTGCATGCATTTTCTGCTTGTACCCATGTGAAACATTGCACAAGGGGCTTGTAAATATGCCTCTCTTTTTTGTATATTCTATCTCAATTTATGCCATTAGTAAAATCCTTTACGCATCTTTCAAAGCATTTCATATTCTTGTCTGTGTGCCAATTTTATTACTCTGCATGCATTTTCTGCTTGCACCCATGTCAAACATTGCGCAAGGGGCTTGTAAATATGCCTCTCTTTTTGTATATTGTATCTCAATTTATGCCATTAGTAAAATCCTTTACACATCTCTCACAGCATTTTATATTCTTGTCTGTGTGGCAATTTTATTACTCTGCATGCATTTTCTGCTTGCACCCATGTTAAACATTGCACAAGGGGCTTGTAAATATGCCTCTCTTTTTTGTATATTGTATCTCAATTTATGCCATTAGTAAAATCCTTTACGCATCTCTCACAGCATTTTATATTCTTGTCTGTGTGGCAATTTTATTACTCTGCATGCATTTTCTGCTTGCACCCATGTCAAACATTGCGCAGGGGGCTTGTAAATATGCCTCTCTTTTTTGTATATTCTATCTCAATTTATGCCATTAGTAAAATCCTTTACGCATTTCTCAAGGCATTTCACATTCTTGTCTGTGTGCCAATTGTATTACTCTGAATGCATTTTCTGCTTGCACCCATGTCAAACATTGCGCAAGGGGCTTGTAAATATGCCTCTCTTTTTTGTATATTCTATCTCAATTTATGCCATTAGTAAAATCCTTTACGCATCTCTCACAGCATTTCATATTCTTGTCTGTGTGCCAATTTTATTACTTTGCATGCATTTTCTGCTTGCACCCATGTCAAACATTGCGCATGGGGCTTGTAAATATGCCTCTCTTTTTGTATATCCTATCTCAATTTATGCCATTAGTAAAATCCTTTACGCATCTCTCAAGGCATTTCATATTCTTGTCTGTTTGCCAATTTTATCACTCTGCATGCATTTACTGCTTGTACCCATGTTAAACATTGTGCAAGGGGCTTGTAAATATGCCCCTCTTTATCTTATATTCCATCTCAATTGATGCCATTAGTGAAATCCTTTATGCATCTCCCACACCATTTCATATTGTTTTCTATCTGCTATTCCTATCCCTCTCCATATATTCACTGCTTGCACCCATGTCAAAGGTTGCGCAAGGCGCTTGTAAAAAAGGAGCATATATACAAGCCAAATTAAACTATTAGCACTGTCTCTTTACCAGCATTGAATCCAAGCATCACAAACACTTTAAGTCTATCCTGTAAGCTAAAAGATACAAACTGTGAGCACACCCAGCTAACATTATGGAAAAAAATGAAAATATAATTCCTTAATTCACATACACACTCAGTGTGTTCCTTGTCAAAAAACTTAAAGCCAGACATTTCAACCAAAAAACATTTAGAATGGTAAATCGTTTTAGACACAGAGAGTGAGATGAGATACACACACAAACAGACAGATGGTGTAGGCAGAGATTGAGATGACACACACATACAAACAGAGAGATTGTGGAAGCAGAGAGTGAGATGAGGCATGCAAAGAGGGAGATGGTGCAGGCAGAGAGTGATATGAGACACACAAAGAGATTTGTGAACTAGTGTGTATATTGTTTAGTTAATGTAATTGCTATGTGCTATGTTAGTAGTGGTCTATAATATGTCATATTTTTCTTTTCAACAGATTGTAAATATCTACAAAGTCATAATAGATTATGCCTACCAAGAACCGCAAACAAAGAGTTTATAAGCAAGCTTTATCAATCAAGAGGACTGAATTAGAAGATTCATTCAGAAGACAATCTTCAGAGAAAATAAAAAATGCTCCTGGTAATGCACCTGTGCTTCCTGTTTTTTTGCAGGATAACTTGAATGGACTCTTGTGCAAAGGTTATTAGTTTCTGGCAACGAATGCAGTGCATCATCAATCTCATAAGTTCAGGTTGGATATTTGCAACTATTGATGCTTGCATTGGTGGTGCTGTTGCTTCAGAAGAAGTGCTGGGAGCAGAGCCCTGCTCCTCTGATGATCTTTTTATCACAGCTTTAATCCAATTGTTTGGGTGTATATTCCGGACATGGCATTCCATGCTATAAGTTCCAAAGCTGTACTTATTCTGTGGATTCCCTCTTGAAAGTACTGTGTGACAGATTTTACATGTGACAAAAGGCGCATTTACCTTTTTCTCTCTTTCTGTTTGTTTTTTTTTAATTTCCATACTATGGATTCTCTCTGTGTTCTAGGGGTTTAAGGAACAAACTCTTCTGAAGATGAAGTACAGGAATGAACTTTTTACACAAAACAATTGTTACATCTGTGGTTCCTCTTCTTCTGCAAAATTACAATGAACTGTTGTCCGAAGGCTACTAATTTATTGCAATGTATGCATTGCATTATTACATTTTTCAGTTCTGGCTGAATGTTCGCCACCATTGAAGATGGCATTGGTGGTACTCCGGCTCTTGCTGTAGATGTACTAGGAGATGAGTCCTGCTCCAATGATCTTTGCACCACAGCTCTACTCCAATTGTTGGGGTGTATAGTTTTTACATGGCGTTCCATGCTGTGGGTTCCGAATGAATATTTCTTATTCGGATTTCCTCTAGATAACACTGTGTCACAGATCTTGCAGGTGACCAGTGGTGCATTTACATTCTTCTGATGTTCTGGAAAGCTGAAAAACTTCCAGACTATAGACTCCTTCTTCTTACTTGGGCGAGGGTCGTCTTCAACAAAGTCTTCATTAGAAGAATGGTCAGACTGGATGTTCAGCCATTTGGAAGTATTTCTCTATAGCTAGGAGCTGTAGAAAAAAGGTGTTGCTTCTCTGAAAGCCAAAGATGAATGATGAACATGGGAGGGGTCTTTCAACAATTGGAGTAGGAAGTATTATAAACCAATTAAATCTTTTGTTTTAAGGTCACATGGCTGGAGGTAAGCTTACGGAGCGCTTACGTAGCGTTTACGGAGCGCTTACTTAAGTTACGTTGCGTTTACTTTTTATTTACGGAGCGCTTACATCATCTTATGATGTGCCAATATGGTACGCACCCTCGTGAGATTTATAATTGTTTAAATAAAGTTACATATGTTGTTTAAAAGTTTAAAATAAACATGTTCTTTATTATCCCAGTTAATATGTTCCTTTATATTGTACAATTAATATGTGGATATAATGATTTAGCACCCTCGTGAGATTTATAATTGTTTAAATAAAGTTATATATGTTGTTTAAAAGTTTAAAATAAACATGTTCTTTATTATCCCAGGTAATGTGTTCCTTTATATTGTTCAATGAATACGTAGATATAACGATTTAAAGTTTATAAAACTTTCGGAGGTAAATAATGAATTCCTGTGTACATGCATATCTGTGCATGTACATTTGTGCCATGTGGCTCACATACATGCCCTAAAACCATGTATATGTGTGACATGGCACAGAAATCAGAATCAAGGGTGCAACAGGGTGTCAAAGTGACAACCTGTCTCCCTTGACAATTCGGTAATGTTACCGATTCGGTATTTACTGATTCGGTAATTGCCAATGATTCCTATTGGTCTCAAGATTTATAGGAATCAATGGCAATTACCAAATCAGTAAATACCGATTCGGTAAAATTACTGAATTATACATATTCGGTAATTTCAAAAGAGAAATTACCTACATCCATTTACGTACTCTTAAATATTGAATTGGTATGATTCGGTATTTAAGAGTAGGTAAATCGAGATTACCTATATCTGGCCCATAGAGTTGTAACATATTTATATAGATATGTTACATTTCAGTGCTTTGGAAGTAATACAGTATACTATAGGTAAACACCTTATAGATTTATGCTGTACCACATCCTTATAGTTTTGCACTTTGACATTCACTATGACAAACTTTTACTTACAAACATAGAAATTTTGTTCTTTATTTAACCAGTAGAGGTAGTTCTAAAAATAACTGTTTTTGTTGTTGTTTTTGTTTTGCTGGAAAACGTAGAAAAATTAACTTTTTACACAAAACAATTGTTCAACAGGAACAAAGTATGAAATTGAAAGAAAAAAATTATTTGCTGCATCTGTGGTTCCTGTTCTTCTGCAAATTTACTTCAATGGACTGTTGTCCGAAGGCTACTAATTTATTGCAATGTATGCATTGCATCATTAAATTTTTCAGTTCTGGCTGAATGTTCGCCACCATTGAAGATGGCATTGGTGGTACTCCGGTTCTTCCTGTAGATGTACTAGGAGAAGAGTCATGCTCCTGAGATCTTTGCACCACAGATCTACTCCAATTGTTGGGGTGCATGGGGCATATTGCCAAGCGATAGCGATAATTATCGCTATTGCTTGGTTAGAGACAAAAATTTACCGCTGAGCTGCGGCGTTTTTTATCGCAGATAAACCTTGGATATAGCTATGTCCAAGAATCCAGACAGAAAACATGGCGAGAGGAGGTTCTGCTGCAGTCAGATGAAGTGTGGGAATGAAATAGCATTTGAAACAGTAGGAGTTTGTGAAGAAAAAAAACTGTGGAGTTTCAGTGCTAATGGTTCATTAGCAATGATTGGTGGATTTCCATTGCTGAAAACAGAACGTTAGGGTGCATGGATGTGTTCTTTGAAACATGTAATTTGAATGGTTAAGAAAAAATGTTTTTATGAAAGATTGCAGTGGATTAGCAGGTGTACTGAGAGTTCAGAGTTCATTTGAAACATTGTTGTGTGAACTTGTAAACATGAGAGGTCTGGCAGGAGGTAGTTGCTATGGAAAAAAGGCAGAAAGGGCAGAGGGGGGAAGGGTGTTGATTTGAAAAAAGTGAGGGAAGAGTTTTGATTGGCTGACATGAGAGATATGTGTGATGAATATCAGCATTTCTGTGCCTTTGTTGGTTGCAGCATCTGGAGTGCATACCTTTTGCTCTGCTAAAGAAAAATTGGTGTGTTTCTGAGACTGTTTTGAAATTCAAAAAGCATTTGCTAAGGTGAGATATGGTTTCTTTATTTTAGATAGAGACTAGTATGCTTTTTGGAGAAAATAAGAAAGCCAGCTGTATATTTAAAATGATGTTTTGAGTCAAGTGTCTGCATTATGTTTTCCAAGAAGATTTTGCATTCTTTTACAAATTGTAATTGCAGATAATGTTAAGTATTAGTACTGACAAGGTGTGGTTGTACATAGGAGCTGTGCTGTGTTTTCAAATTATGATCAGAAAATCGTTTTGTAAGGAAAAGGAATGCTTTTTAAATTTATAAGAATGTATTTACTTGCGAGGTGACTCTTGCAATGCGTGTTTTTTATGGAATAGATGCATGATGCATCTGCGCTGTTTATGCCCCATGGTGCGCGACAGTGTCAATGTCAAAAGCGATGCATAAGTGGTGCAAGGGCCTTCTAAATACGCCTCCATGTGTGCTTGGCCATTTTAAGTCACTTCCCGCTGGTGTAAGGGCCTTGTAAATACGCCCCCATGTGTGCTTGGCAATTTCATGTGACTTCCCCCTGGTGCAAGGGCCTTGTAAATACGCCCCCATGTGTGCTTGTCTATTTCAAGTCACTTCCCCCTGGTGCAAGGGCCTTGTAAATACGTCCTCATGTGTGCTTGGCAATTTAAAGTCACTTCCCCCTGGTGCAAGGGCCTTGTAAATACGCCCCCATGTGTGCTTGGCCATTTCAAGTCACTTCCCCCTTGTGCAAGGGTTTTGTAAATACGTCCTCATGTGTGCTTGGCAATTTTAAGTCACTTCCCCCTGGTGCAAGGGCCTTCTAATTATGTCCCCATGTGTGCTTGGCCATTTTAAGTCACTTCCCCCTGGTGTAAGGGCCTTGAAAATACGCCCCCATGTGTACTTGGCAATTTCATATGACTTCCCCCTGGTGCAAGGACGTTGTAAATACGCCCCCATGTGTGCTTGGCTATTTGAAGTCACTTTCCCCTGGTGCAAGGTCCTTGTAAATACGCCCTCATGTGTGCTTGGTAATTTTAAGTCACTTCCCCCTGAATCAAGGGCCTAGTAAATATGCCTTCATGTGTGCTTGGCAATTTTAAGTCAATAACAATAACATGAACAATGTGTGTTCTGGAAAAATCTCTAAATAGAAATAGAGTCTCGAAATTAGTTGAGATTAACATATAACAGAGCACAGGTCATATGTTGAAGCATTCCATTCCATTGCTATTTTCTACCATCAAGTATGTTGCAAAATCCTTCCATTCAATTGTTTGCTTACTGTTATTGATTTACTGTTTGGTAATAGTATTTAATAACATTTTTTTAATAAATTTTCCACAGATTCAACTAAAAATATTCTTGAAAATTGAAACATGCCCTCAAGGCAAAGAAAAAAAAAAGAAGCAAAGCGACTTACACCGCACCTTAAAAAAAATCGAGATAATGGACCTTTGCAGCAGTCCTCTAGAATTAAAAGTTGTGAAGTCACCAAAAAAAATTACGGGTAAGACAACAAAATCTTTTTTTAGAAACATTTTCCGACGAAAAAGTATCACTAGAGAACATGTTTTAGTTCAGAAGAAGAGAGCCAATTTAAACGGGAAGGAAAGGTCCATCAAAAATGTAACTGCTAGAGCAGGAGATAACTCTGTGCATGGTAGTGGAAGGAAAAATCTGTTTAGAGACATTCGTAGACGAATATTCCGCAACAGGATAATTGGCAATTTGTTAAAAAATTTTAAGAAAGGTCAACAGAAAGTGGCTTTTTATAAGAGAAAGAAAAATGTAGAGAAAATTATTGATCAGGCTTTCGAAATTAAGTGAAAGTTATTTATTTTGGTAATCAATAGAATTAGGAAACTAAACAAGGTAATTTATGATTTCAAATCAAATAGTAAATGGAAGAGAGTAGTTAATCGTAGTAATTTTTGTGAAGTTTTCTCAGGAGAATGGATGCATAGTTCAAGTTGTGAGGCATTTTTCAATGAGGAGAGTTACTTCCAGGACAATGATTTGGTGCATGCAGTTGACACCAGTGGTCGAGCATATGAGGTAAAAGATGGTTGTCCGGTTGAAAAAGAAAAACTTGTGTCTGCAGATGCAGAAGAGGTGTTAGGTGATGTGGTTTTAGGGAGACGTCCTAAGGGACCAGTGTACATCTGGAAGTGTAGTTCTATTTGCAGTGTGCGACAGGATTCCATCAATTTGCTTTGTGATTTTGTTCGTACATTTAATAAGAAAAGTTTAAAACAGAAAATGAAGTTGTTGCAAGAATTAGATCCTTGCAGAGTGAGAGAAGTGACAGGTTTGCGTGGTCATTCACTGGCTTGTCTTTCCAGGAGAGTATGCCAGAGTGTTTTTCATCATTTCAGGATGCTAGCAGTGCATCATAATAAAGTGAGGAAATTAGTTAGAATGTTGTATTATGCTAAGAGTCCAGCAATTATGCTTAAACAATTAAGCACTGCTCTTTTGCATGGTTCTGAAGTAGATGTGAAGAATATTTGTAAAGAAATTGAGTTCTGTTACTTTGCTGGTGAAGAGAACAATGTTGAAATTGACCCAGTTATTTTTATTTATTCAATCTTTATTTCGGCCGTTGGCCATCAAAGATATACAATAAAACACATACAATTGCTATAAAATCAACATACATAATTGATCAATACACAGTTAGCAATATAAAACCTACAAAATGATAAAATTACATCTAAAAACTGTGGACCTTACGATTACAAGGGAGCCTGCATTTTCAAAATACGAGTGCGCGTGTGCCAAACATTAGTGAGAAATTTTGCTAGTGCAAACACAGTTAGGCTTGTGGTATCAGTTTTTAGGATTCTATACATGGGAAGGTACTCCCTCCCACCCAGATTTTTGATCAATGGAAAGAGCCAGTGCTTCCTCGCTGCTTTATAGGCTGGACAAAACAGGACCATGTGCAAATCGCTTTCCTCCGCGGCAGCACAGGCTGGGCACTGCTTAGTGGAGGGGGGTGATGACCAGGAGCTAGTAAAAGATCGTAGGGGCAGCGTGCCATATCTCCATTGGAGAAATAGCTTCCTGGACAGCACGGGGAGATATCATCTAGAGCCCTCTCAAACCTGTACAAGTCCTTACTTTGTACGAATACAGAAGCTAGTGACCCTTCACCCTGGCTGTCTATTGTCATAGCTAATTTTTGCTCATAATATGCTTTGGCCAGGGCTCTCTTAGAGATGTTCAGTGAGGCGTTAGCAGGGTTACACCAAAGGTCAGGAAGCCCCAACGTCGTACAGGTATTTTGGATATATTTTATCCAGGGGATCCGGAGCGCTTTCGGATGGGTCAATAGCTCCTTCAGTTCCGCCCTGTATGCAGAAAGATCCTCACTACTCCACAGCCTTCGCCAAAAAGCTATGGGTCTCAAACCTAGTTTGTCCGCTATTGGTCGCAGACCCAGATCTAGCCTCAAAGGGAGGAGAGGGGTGCTGGGCGGAAGTGCGGCTATCTGTCTGATGAAGTTGTTCTCCGTTAGGGACAAACTGCGACAAGATATGTGACCCCACAATTCCGCCCCATAGATGGTCGCACCCCTGGCCTGTGCCTTGTGGATCTGTATGAGCGATCCCAGCGGACGATAGGAGGAGCCCTTCATCATTCGCGTAATGCCCCCTGTGGTCTGCACAAGTTTGAGGTTAGCCCTGCTCTGATGCGTTCCCCAGGACATATTTTCATTTAGGGTCACGCCGAGATACTCAAAGGTGGACACTCTCTCGAGCCGTGAGTCACCCAGTAGTGGATTCGGCCGTAATTTTTTGCTTGGATTCAAAACCATAAACTTGGTTTTGGCCGCATTGATTTCCAACCCCCTATCAGCACAAAAGGCCACGAATGAGTGGAGGATCCTCTGTATCCCCATTGGGGTTTTGGACAGCAGCAGGGTGTCGTCTGCAAACATAATTGCAGGCACCCTGCTGCCGTTCAGCTTGGGGGCGTCAGTATATTCAGTGGCATTTAGGTGGGCGATTACCCCGTTGATGAAGAGGCAGAACAGGGTCGGTGCCAACACACAACCCTGTCTCACCCCTCGGGCCAACGGGGAATCTGTCCGTGAGTGCCCCGGACCGCCCGCACCTTACCCGGGCGTAGTTATTATGGTGTAGTCTCTGCAAAATTATCAATATGTCCGGGGGGATGCCCAACTCTGCCAGGACGCTCCAGAGCTTCTCTCTGGGCACCAGGTCGAATGCGGCCCGCCAATCCACAAAAATTGTGTGAAGGCTGCCGCCCTCGAGTAGTGCTGTCCTCCAGTAGATGATGTTTAATCGAAAGACCTGGTCCACTGTGGAGACTCCCTTTCTGAAACCCGCCTGATAGGGGCTGAGGGCGCCCACCTCTTCTGCCCAGTCCTGGAGCCGATTCAGCAGTACCCTACCAAACAATTTCTGTGCCACATCAATCAGGCTAATAGGCCTGTAATTGGCTGGGAGGAGAGGCGAGCCCTTTTTAAAAATGGGTACCACCTCCGCCCCCAGCCAAGTGTTGGGGATTTCCATGCCACTAAGCACTCCGTTGAACAGAGCGGTGAGGTAGGGGGCCCAGACAACGGGCTCCTGTTTAAACAGGTCCCCGGGTAGGCCGTCCAATCCTGGCGCCTTTCCCGAGGTGAGTCCTGCTATTGCAGCCGTGACCTCGCCCACATTAATTGGATCCCCCTCATAGACCGGCCAGCCAGCGCCGGTGTCGGTGATAAGTTCTCCTGGCTCAGCACTGTATAGAGATTGAAAGTGTGCCTGCCACACCCCTGGTGCAATATTTGGCTCAAATGCCGAATGGAGATTTTCCGACCCCCCGCTCACTATTCTCCAGAACAAGCGGTGATCTTTTATCGCTAGGGACTTAGTGAGCTCTTCCCATTGCTTTTCCTCCCATTCTGCTTTGGCATGGGTGATGAGTTTTTTGTAGGCCCATCTAGTTTCTCTTATCTTGTCCCCCCCTAGGCCCTCCTTAATAGATCTAAGGAGATCCCCTTTAGCCCTTCTACAGGCTGCGTTGTACCATGACAACTTGCATGGCCGCCCTCTCTTTGGGTTCTGTACATTGCTATGGAGGTTAGGGGCCACAGCTTTTATAAGATCCTCATGGGCCTGGTGAAGTTTGGCCTGGGAATCTTTGTTGTCCGCTACACTATCCAGATTTCCCACAACCTCCAAGATAGGAATTATCTCGTCATAAAGCCTCGGCAGTTTCTCCTTACTTGAGACCAGGTGTTCCCACCTGATTCTTCTCCTGTTGTTCTCCAGGACGAGTTCAGGTTTGGTCCCTTCCTGAGATGATACACAAATATGAGTGAGGTCAAGCTCAAGAGCATTGTGGTCACTATCTAACCTTTCCCTCACCCTAAAGTCCCGAATGGCTGCACAATTCGCTATTTGGACCAGGACATAATCCAAGCGAGATTCCCTTCCCACTCTATTGTAGGTGGTTCTGCTCGGTATGTCAGATCTAATGCGGCCATTGCAGGCTCTGATTCCAAATTTCAGGGTGAGGGCTGTGATCTGTAATGCTAGGGGAGACCATGCTTTCGGGGGGGCGTCTGTCAAAGGCACAGACCATCTAGCCTCTTCCTCCATTGGAAAACCCTTCAAAAGACCTGGCAGTGGCTCGAAGTGAGAGTTTAAGTCCCCTCCCACTACATAGGGCAAGTCACTTGGTAATTCCGATAAATAATTCATAAGTTCCTCTATGGTAGGTGATTCCCTGGCATTTCCGACTGGCCTAGAATAGATGTTAATTAAGACAAGCTTTGCTTGGTTTGGCCAGGACAGCAACACCACAAGGATATCATCAGATGTGACTGGTAATCGTGTTGCCTCACAGCCTAGATGAGCTGCAACCCAGGTTGACAACCCGCCAGAAGGGCGACCTTTGCCCTCCCACCTTGCTGGAATGAAAAATGACTGGTATCCTTGGTGCCCAAAGTCTTCTCTTGCCCAGGTCTCCTGGAACATACAAACGTCCCCAGTCTCAATATAGGTTTCCCAATCTTCAGCGGCCAGTTTGTTGGCTAAGCCGGCAACGTTCCACCAGATTAGTCTCAGATGTTCAGGGGTGGGATTTGCCGGAATAGAAGAGTGGGACAAGACAGATTCAGATGTTAGACCAGACGCTGCGTTGGAGACATTATCAACTATGGGACTAGATGGATCAGAGAGACTACGGGAGCCAATGTCCAAGATCGTGAGGTTGTCGGTGGGCAGTCAATCAACCCCCTCGAGTCCGCTCAAACAATTGAAGCGATTGTAATGGAAGTAGGGGGTGTCAGGTGGTTGGAAATTGGGGCGTTGGACGTATCCTTTTGGTCTGAATCTCCGTTCCACCATAGTCCAGTCCTCTCGAAGCGGATTGTAATGCATGCGGATGGGTGGAAAGAAGAAGGAGACTGGCAGGGTCTGTATTGTGGAATCCAATGATCGGTTCACCCCTGCACAGATATGTAGAACTGTACCTGGGTCCCTAAAGGTCACCATTATACAATCCCCTATAATTGTTTTCCTCGTCTTCCCCAGCCAAGGCACCCTTCTAACCATAATAATCTCATTGTTGAATTGTGGTGGTAGAGGTCTGTTCCAATTTAGCCATTTAACGACTTTTTTCGTAAGGGATTGGAAATCTTCATTTTCTCCTCTATGTAAAGGGGGGGCACCCGCTAAAACCACCATGAGGCTGTTGGCCTCCGGAGGCAAATCTGGTCTCCTTGCTCTTTGGGTGAACTGACCCGGGGGGGGGGGGTGAAGAATTACTAGAATTTTGGGGGGGCTTAGGGTTGCTGCCTGACTGTAAGCTGTGGGGGTCATGATCTATTATTTGTGGAGGTATGTTAGTTAGGGTGTTTCGTGGGGTCGGGACAGATATGGCCATGAGTGGCTGCAAGGGCAAGGCAGTGGGAGTGCCCTGGGAGGCTCCTATACTGGCACCCCGTAGAACTCCTGTGTTGGGGGGGGATTTTGTTTGATTGATAAGGTTCCTGTAGATGAATTGGGCCCCTTGTTTTTAGATTGCTTACTGACTAAGGTGTTCAATGTAGTTAGGGTTGCCTCTAGAATGGTAAGCCTAATCTCAACTTTTTTCATACTTTCACTGATAGGCAGCAAAAGTGAACGAAGTAGGAATTCGATACTCCCTAAAGATGTAAGAGAGGGAGCTAAATTGGGTGGATTAGCCCCTGGGTCGCTATTAGTGACTACAGTGCTAACGCTTGCAACCTTAGGAGAGATGGCAGTCTGGACATTATCTCTAACCCTAACCGGGGATGATGTGGTCTTGTTTTTTTTACCAAAGTCTAGGTGAGATATTTTGGTTTTCCCCTGTCCCCCCCTTGTACGTCTGCTATGTTTGTTAGGTGGAGGGCCGTGAATTTCTACGCGAACAGTTTGTTTGGGCTTACTTTTCTTACTTTTATTCGGCAGGGGAGATTGAGTGACCAGGTCGACAGCCCTAATAGTAGATGTTAGGGGTGGGATAGACTCTGTACTCTTATCGGGCAGTATACCAAGCGTAATGGGGGTGTCCCGTAGCAATAGTGGGACATCATCTTGGGTTGGTAAGTCTTGACTATCAATGGGGGTGGCTTCTTCTTGGGAAATCGGATAGGGGATTATCTCAATGAGGGGTCTGTTTTTCATGGATTCAATAGAGCGACGACGCTCTGCCCTGCGCTTCTCTAAGGAGCTTTCTTTTCCCCCATCTCCTTTCGTAGATTTGAAGTAATTGTCCAGAGTCCCTGTATTGCTTCCCCCTGCCCTTGAAGGAGTTTCACACAGTGTTGGTGAGGGCATGTTCGTAATCTAATCGTTGGATCAGCTAGTGTCACGGGGACGTGGGCGAAAGAGCGTGGGCCCAGCCCAGCCTCCTTCAGCCCCTGACGGCCACAGACGGTCTCGCCCTTGTCCCGGGCTTCTCCCGGCGTGCTCCCGCGCGCTCCCGCGCATCGGTGTTCGTGCACTTACTTATGGCCTTGGAGTCAGTGGAGGAAATGTTGGGGGCGGGGCGATGAGGGAGAGCGGCCCAGGTGTTGCGGGCGCGAGATGTGCTGGGACTCTTGGGAGACTGAGTCCAGCCCTTCCGCTCGCAGCCCTCAGCCCTGGTTGCACCCAGCAACAACAGCTCCTAAGTCCAGCAGGCGCCCCTCGGCGAAGCGGGACCCGCGCAGCGGGTACCGCGAGGCGTGAAGACACAGACAGTCCACAGGTCCACGCACTGGCAGAGACAGGCTCGAATAGGGTCCCACGTAGTAGAAGCAGTCCGACGATTTTCACAGGTTCTGTTGGGGGCGGGGCGATGAGGGAGAGCGGCCCAGGTGTTGCGGGCGCGAGATGTGCTGGGACTCTTGGGAGACTGAGTCCAGCCCTTCCGCTCGCAGCTCTCAGCCCTGGTTGCACCCAGCATCAACAGCTCCTAAGTCCAGCAGGCGCCCCTCGGCGAAGCGGGACCCGCGCAGCGGGTACCGCGAGGCGTGAAGACACAGACAGACCACAGGTCCACGCACTGGCAGAGACAGGCTCGAATAGGGTCCCAGTAGAAGAAGGTAATGTGGAAGAGAGTGTACTGATTTCTAATATAGATAAGTTTCACAAGGAAAGTTCAACTTTCAGGTGAAATCAAGTGAGAGGCCTAATTTCACTTGTGTGTGTTGTCGACGGACTTATTATAAGAATCAGACTAAGTTAGTGTATTTATATGCAAAAAGTGAAATGGAAAACAATAGTGAATGGAAGGATTTTGCCATATACTTGATGGTAGAAAATCGTTTTGATTTGGGATCGGACCAACATATGTGTACTTATTGTTTTAACAAATTAAACCAAAACCGGATGCCTGCTAGAGCGGTTCATAATAATCTGGAATTGGTTGACATTCCTTCTGAATTGAAGGATTTAAATACTTATGAATCTATTTTGATTCAAAGTGTCCATCCCTTTCAGGCTGGCTATTGTACGAATGGAGCCAAAGACAGGGAAATTGCCTCCATCAGATTTACAGAGAGGATTAAAGGGAAGATTTGTTTATTTGCCTTTAGATTTGAAGAAAAACATTAATACAATTGGAGTAGAGAAAGTGGAAGAGGAACCTCTAGTTATCCTAGTTAATGGGGTTCCGACAAAGAGTAAGAAAATCTGGCAAGATTTAGTGGATGTTAGGAAAGTCAAAAAGGCAACATTGTATTTGATAAATAATAATGAGTACTACAAGAATGTATGTACTGCAGAAGAGGAAGTAAGTGAAGAAGAGGACAGCGAATTGTGTGCTGGGCAAATTGAGAAAGTAGAAGCTTCTAAAAATGAAGAAATATATGAACATTATAGTGTTCATCCTTTGCATTCCAAGGAAGTCATGGGGAATGCTATTGAGTTGTTTCAAATGAAACAAGCCAAAGGGAGTCCCATTAGTGTTTGGGAGGAAAGTTTGGAAGCTCAGTGTTTTCCACAGTTATTTCCCACAGGTCGAGGAGGACGATATGATGAGCGACCTGATCAAATTCCTGCTTCTGAATACCGGACTTTACGATTGTATGCAGAAGATCCTAGGTTTCGTCAATGCATTCCCTATTTGTTTCATCTATTGTTTGAAAGTGATCTGTCTGGACTGTCTTATGCAGTGAATCACATCCTGAAAAGTGGTGTACAACTGCGAAATATCTCAGCAAGGGACTTTATGGATAAAGTCAATGTGCAAGACAGTATTTTGGATTCTCACCTGATTAATCTGATGGCATGTCAACGTGGTATTATGACAAAGAGGGGGAACAGAAAGTGGACAATATTTATCGGGGTCCAATGTACGTGTCCTACAACTTAGAAATCAACAAAGAGTGTACAGAGTTCCCCACATGGGGTAAAGTAAGCAAAGGGACACCTCTCTCTCTAGGAGCGTACGTGACAGGGATGTGGTAATCCCTTTACGGAATTAAGGATGCCTCACATAATTCAAAGGTTGGACGACTGTTGCCATCCCACCCGATGATCGTATCGTGTCATCATTGGCCTCCTGCTCCTGCGGCAGGCTGGCGATGCAATGCCTGTCGGGTAGCACAAAGTGCTACACTTTAGCGGAGTTCTTTTATTCCTTAGCCAATGGGTGCGTGTGTGTGAGGGGCCAAAAACAAAGGTGCAGTAGTGAGCGTGAGTGAAGTTAAAAGAGGTCAGTGGAGTCCATTAAGACAGCTTTAATAATATGGCTCACTGCCTTATTAAAAATGGTGAAATGAGGGGTACTGAGGCGCAACGGCTAGGGTGATCTGGCCTCATTCAACCCTCAATAGTGGTGTGGTCAACATGTTTCATGCCTCTCGGGCAATTCATCAGGACCTGAGTGCTCATCAACTTGCTACGAATTCCCCCTGTTAGAAGGAATCGAGTATACGACCTGCAAGGTGTCGTGGGATCAAATCCTACGTAGATTCCCGCCCTAAGAGTGGAAAAGGAAGGAGAGAAGGGCACAGTCAATGATGTGTCTGTTAGTTGTACACGTTTACATGTGGTAAAATCATGCAGACAGAGTTGTGGTTCAATGACCTCAACCAAGGTAAGGTGACAACGCTCGTGAAAGAGAGGATTGTATACAAAATAAAATGAGGGGGACAAAGGATTTATACTGTAAATGCCATATGCGGTCAATGATAAGGATGCATTAATTTGATACACATATGGAAAGGTACACCATGCTCGCTCACACGTGTGTGTTTTACAGCCAAAGGGTCGTGTGTGCATTCACACAAATTGAACATTGAGAAATTACAAGCTTAGATACTTAAAAGCTAAGCGCTTCAAAGCTTAAGACCGTACTGAAGGGACTGCGCTAGATGTGAAGTGGTGGGAACCGGATCAACCCGGGTGAGTGTTTTCAAGGGGTTCTTACCCGTAATCCCTGATTGGTAGATCCCACAGACTGTCCTAGTGGGGCCAGAGCTATGTGGTAGTCACCTGGAAGGAATCAATATATCTGCCGGTTATGGTCGTGGTTAGCGGTACAGAATACAATCATTTAGGTCCCGAGATGGTAAAGCCATGGCGATCGCGAATGGATGCCATTAGGAATGATCGCATCTGTACAGCGCACCTTACCTTATTGGCTCCTGGCTCTAGGCTTGTAGTCACCTACCCATCCCACAGCGGCAAACTCGCGGCGCAGCCGATCAATCCGTGTGTGGCTGAGCCGCTTAAGATACCGAAAGCCGCGGGCGCCGCGTGTGGGCGTGTGTAAGGAGCGTTGCTAGGCAACGCAACCAGGCGTGGTGTAGAAAGAGAAGACTACCACACGCCAGTAGATGTGCCTAGGCAGGCGCCATCTTGGAACAGGGTTGGGGGTGAATACTTTGGTGCTTTAGTAAATACGAGTTATACTCGGACAGGGGTCAAAACAGTCCAAGTTTAGGTTATCTGGCTAGCATACTCCAAGGCACTGCATCATTCAAACCATGCTCATCTGCATGCAGGCGGTGTACCCATCTTTGTTCCATTCTGAAAAGGGCCTGTTAGTTGATTGAAGGATGACATTCGAGGATGGTCCATTGCATATTCTCTGCCAAATGATTGTGTTCTCTACAATGTTCATACAGCCTAGTGTGGGTCTTTTTACAGCGGATGTTGCTGTTATGTTCCATGATGCGTTGTTTCACAGGACGCATCGTCATGCCAATGTAGATCATCCTGCAAGGGCATATTAGTACATAGATGCACCTTGAGCTATTACAGTTTGTGTGCTTGTTGATATTCCAGGTAAAATCCCTTGGCAGTTCTATGGTTTTACCCTGGATGGTTTGAGGGCAGACTACACAGGATCCACAACGGTAATGTCCCGTGACCGGTGGTAAATCCCATAGTGTATTAACTGGGCGGGTGCTCGATTTCTTCGGGCGAGTATGGATTAAAGAATCCTTGAGATTGGATGTCCTCTTAAATGCAAAACGAGGGCGAGGTAGTTCCATGCCCGCTGGATTGAGGATCCCCCAATGTGAGCTCACAGTCTTCTTTATGAACGTGGAATTCCTAGTATAGGACGTCACACACGTGATTGTATCATCTTTTTCTTTGGTATGAACTTCAAGCAACGAGTCTCTGTTGTTTTTGAGGGCTCTTTTTAGTGATGTCTTCAGAAGTCATGTGGGGTATCCCCTATCCCGAAGCTTATGTTGCAGGGTACTCGCTTCTTGTTTGTAATCTGATACAAAAGTACAATTTCTGCGAAGCCGTAGAAATTGCCCAAATGGCAGGTTGTCCCTTAGGGATCTCGTGTGGTGACTATTGTACATGAGTAAACTATTCCTGTCGGTCTCCTTCTTGAAGAGGGTTGTAGTAATTGTTGTAGGATCTAACTGAATTGTCAGATCTAAAAAGGGTATAGATGTTTCAGAGATCGTGCCTGTGAACTTCAAGAAGGGGTCTTGCTGGTTGATCCACGTACAGAAGGCCTCGCAGCTGGTACAATCACCTTTCCAGAAAACCAAAATATCGTCGATATATCGACGCCAGAGCGTGAGATTATCTCGAAAGGGGTTCTGTTCAGAAGGGTAGATGTGGTTCTTTTCGAAGGTGGCCATATAAATACAGGCCAAGCTTGGTGCGAATGTCGAACCCATCGAGGTCCCGCGGATCTGGTGGTAGAGTTGTGATTCATACCTGAAGAAATTTTCAGTAAGGGCTATATGAGCTAGCTCCATGATAAAGGCTATCGGGGTCGGGGAGGACCATTCCTCCTGTCGCATCACAGAGTCCACAGCCTCCAAGGTTGCTTGTTGCAGAATGTTGGTGTACAACGCCTCTACATCTAGGGTTAAGAGTAGATCCACATCTTCTCTCCCATCGACGTCATTGATCAGACGGAGGACGTCTCTGGTGTCTTGAAAGTACGAAGGAATCTGCTTAACCAAGGGCTGAAAAAAGGCGTCACAGAATTGGGATAATGGCTCCAAGAGTGAACCAATTCCGATTACGGGTAAGAACCCCTTGAAAACACTCACCCGGGTTGATCCGGTTCCCACCACTTCACATCTAGCGCAGTCCCTTCAGTACGGTCCTAAGCTTTGAAGCGCTTAGCTTTTAAGTATCTAAGCTTGTAATTTGTCAATGTTCAATTTGTGTGAATGCACACACGACCCTTTGGCGGTAAAACACACACGTGTGAGCGAGCATGGTGTACCTTTCCATATGTGTATCAAATTAATGCATCCTTATCATTGACCGCATATGGCATTTACAGTATAAATCCTTTGTCCCCCTCATTTTATTTTGTATACAATCCTCTCTTTCACGAGCGTTGTCACCTTACCTTGGTTGAGGTCATTGAACCACAACTCTGTCTGCATGATTTTACCACATGTAAACGTGTACAACTAACAGACACATCATTGACTGTGCCCTTCTCTCCTTCCTTTTCCACTATTAGGGCGGGAATCTACGTAGGATTTGATCCCACGACACCTTGCAGGTCGTATACTCGATTCCTTCTAACAGGGGGAATTCGTAGCAAGTTGATGAGCACTTAGGTCCTGATGAATTGCCCGAGAGGCATGAAACATGTCGACCACACCACTATTGAGGGTTGAATGAGGCCAGATCACCCTAGCCGTTGCGCCTCAGTACCCCTCATTTCACCATTTTTAATAAGGCAGTGAGCCATATTATTAAAGCTGTCTTAATGGACTCCACTGACCTCTTTTAACTTCACTCACGCTTACTACTGCACCTTTGTTTTTGGCCCCTCACACACACGCACCCATTGGCTAAGGAATAAAAGAACTCCGCTAAAGTGTAGCACTTTGTGCTACCCGACAGGCATTGCATCGCCAGCCTGCCGCAGGAGCAGGAGGCCAATGATGACACGATACGATCATCGGGTGGGATGGCAACAGTCGTCCAACCTTTGAATTGTGTGAGGCATCCTTAATTCCGTAAAGGGATTACCACATCCCTGTCACGTACACTCCTAGAGAGAGAGGTGTCCCTTTGCTTACTTTACCCCATGTGGGGAACTCTGTACACTCTTTGTTGATTTCCAAGTTGTAGGACACGTACATTGGACCCCGATAAATATTGTCCACTTTCTGTTCCCCCTCTTTGTCATAATTCCTAACGTGGGTTCTCCACGGGAACTTTTCAGGTTACCAATGGTGAAGAATCTTCCACCAATTTTGGTCCATCCCCAGTCAGCAACCCCTGACTAACATTGAATCCAAACCCGTACTGCTCTGGCTGGCATATTCCTTTGCACCTCATTCTCCCGCACACTGATCATCCATTTGCCAACATGGAGGATGTTCCAGGCCTGAACCTTGACGAAGAGACTATAGCCGAGGCATTAAGATCAGCGCCATCAATACTGACCAACCCCCCTGCCTCTACATCGGGCACATCTTCTGATGAATGGACAACCCTAACGGAGATGAAAAAAGAACTTATAAGAATCACGATCCACGGGATCATGATGACAGAATACCTGAGGAGCAACATAGCACCACAAGGTCTAATTGTTAACATAATTCCAAGACTTTTTCTGGAAGACAAGCGATTTAAAGTCGATTGGTGCCAGGTATCCTGGAAATGTGCAAAAGATCTGCTATTTTTGATCTCACAAACAGCGAAGCGCCTCTCTGATGCTTTGTTAGAGAAGATCTCAGCCTTAGAGGCTACCATTAAGAGCGCTATTTCTAAAAATAACAAAACGGCTTTCACCACAAAGTTAGCCGAGATTAATCAAGAGATGTCTGACCATCATGAGTTCCTACTAAAACAGAAGACAACAAAACTTCAAAAAGACATCGTCAAATTTGAGAAAGAGAAAGTCTACCCTTACCTTAAGGATAGTTTCAAAGGGAAAAAGAACAACTATTCTTCTGATGATAACTCAGATAGTGACAACAGACGTGGTTCAACAAGCAGTGATTCCAGTGGCGGCTACCCCGCTAGAAACGCACGAGCCCCACCGCGTACCTTGCAACAAGGTTACCAACAAGGCCCAGTATTTCATGGCCACCCCATATGACACCACCATGGCAGTATCCATTCTTTCCACAAGGCCCCCCACAGTTTTACGCCCTCAATCCGCCACCTTTTCAAGGCAGAGGTTGGGGCAGAGGAGGAGGGCGAAAGCGAGGTGGGCAGAAAGGAGTACAGTGGCAAGATCAGCCGCCAACATCAACAACAATGGAAACCAGGAGCACAACATCCAGGGGGAGACGAGTCTGATTGTCAACCTTTCAAAGAAAGTCTTCTCACCGACGGAGAAGAGCGTCTTGGAAAAAGGTCTTGGGTTTGTCCCCCACCCCGACCCCAGACAGTTTCCAAGAAATGATTGAGATAAAACAACTTTTCAGGAAAGTATGACTCCGAGCTTTCTTCGACAACAAACTTGAGCTTACCAGTCCAGATACTGGATTGCGGAAACCGTCCACTTTTACCTCGACTGATGGGATGGTACCACCGGAAGTCTTAACTTTCGAACGAGCAGTCCTGATGAGCCTGCGGAATAAACCACACGTCAAACCCTTCCACAACTTAACATCTGCAGAAAGACAAGCGTCCATTGATCTGGGAAGGGATGATTCTGTTGTAATCAAACAGGCAGACAAAGGGGGAGCAACGGTTATACAAGATTATGAGGACTACGACCGTGAATGCAGACGACAATTGTCGAATACTACACACTACAGGCCCCTCATGGAGGATCCTACGAAACGGCTGACTACAACCATTACTAGCCTCATGATTGAAGCTGAAACCAATGAGTGGATCAGTAAGAAAGAAGCTGAGTTCCTTACTACAACGGACCCCGTCACACCTTATTTTTACACCCTCCCCAAGATTCACAAGGGGACCACCCCAGTCCCAGGGAGACCAATTGTCTCTGGAATTGGTTCACTCTTGGAGCCATTATCCCAATTCTGTGACGCCTTTTTTCAGCCCTTGGTTAAGCAGATTCCTTCGTACTTACAAGACACCAGAGACGTCCTCCGTCTGATCAATGACGTAGATGGGAGAGAAGATGTGGATCTACTCTTAACCCTAGATGTAGAGGCGTTGTACACCAACATTCCGCAACAAGCAACCTTGGAGGCTGTTGACTCTGTGATGCGACAGGAGGAATGGTCCTCCCCGACCCCGATAGCCTTTATCATGGAGCTAGCTCATATAGCCCTTACTGAAAATTTCTTCAGGTATGAATCACAACTCTACCACCAGATCCGCGGGACCTCGATGGGTTCGACATTCGCACCGAGCTTGGCCTGTATTTATATGGCCACCTTCGAAAAGAACCACATCTACCCTTCTGAACAGAACCCCTTTCGAGATAATCTCACGCTATGGCATCGATATATCGACGATATTTTGGTTTTCTGGAAAGGTGATCATACCAGCTGCGAGGCCTTCTGTACGTGGATCAACCAGCAAGACCCCTTCTTGAAGTTCACAGGCACGATCTCTGAAACATCTATACCCTTTTTAGATCTGACAATTCAGTTAGATCCTACAACAATTACTACAACCCTCTTCAAGAAGGAGACCGACAGGAATAGTTTACTCATGTACAATAGTCACCACACGAGATCCCTAAGGGACAACCTGCCATTTGGGCAATTTCTACGGCTTCGTAGAAATTGTACTTCTGTATCAGATTACAAACAAGAAGCGAGTACCCTGCAACATAAGCTTCAGGATAGGGGATACCCCACACGACTTCTGAAGACATCACTAAAAAGAGCCCTCAACAACAACAGAGACTCGTTGCTTGAAGTTCATACCAAAGAAAAAGATGATACAATCACGTGTGTGACGTCCTATACTAGGAATTCCACGTTCATAAAGAAGACTGTGAGCTCACATTGGGGGATCCTCAATACAGCGGGCATGGAACTACCTCGCCCTCGTTTTGCATTTAAGAGGACATCCAATCTCAAGGATACTTTAATCCATACTCGCCCGAAGAAATCGAGCACCCGCCCAGTTAATACACTATGGGATTTACCACCGGTCACGGGACATTACCGTTGTGGATCCTGTGTAGTCTGCCCTCAAACCATCCAGGGTAAAACCATAGAACTGCCAAGGGATTTTACCTGGAATATCAACAAGCACACAAACTGTAATAGCTCAAGGTGCATCTATGTACTAATATGCCCTTGCAGGATGATCTACATTGGCATGACGATGCGTCCTGTGAAACAACGCATCATGGAACATAACAGCAACATCCGCTGTAAAAAGACCCACACTAGGCTGTATGAACATTGTAGAGAACACAATCATTTGGCAGAGAATATGCAATGGACCATCCTCGAATGTCATCCTTCAATCAACCAACAGGCCCTTTTCAGAATGGAACAAAGATGGGTACACCGCCTGCATGCAGATGAGCATGGTTTGAATGATGCAGTGCCTTGGAGTATGCTAGCCAGATAACCTAAACTTGGACTGTTTTGACCCCTGTCCGAGTATAACTCGTATTTACTAAAGCACCGAAGTATTCACCCCCAACCCCGTTCCAAGATGGCGCCTGCCTAGGCACATCTACTGGCGTGTGGTAGTCTTCTCTTTCTACACCACGCCTGGTTGCGTTGCCTAGCAACGCTCCTTACACACGCCCACACGCGGCGCCCGCGGCTTTCGGTATCTTAAGCGGCTCAGCCGCACACGGATTGATCGGCTGCCCCGCGAGTTTGCCGCTGTGGGATGGGTAGGTGACTACAAGCCTAGAGCCAGGAGCCAATAAGGTAAGGTGCGCTGTACAGATGCGATCATTCCTAATGGCATCCATTCGCGATCGCCATGGCTTTACCATCTCGGGACCTAAATGATTGTATTCTGTACCGCTAACCACGACCATAACCAGCAGATATATTGATTCCTTCCAGGTGACTACCACATAGCTCTGGCCCCACTAGGACAGTCTGTGGGATCTACCGATCAGGGATTACGGGTAAGAACACCTTGAAAACACTCACCCGGGTTGATCCGGTTCCCACCACTTCACATCTAGCGCAGTCCCTTCAGTACGGTCTTAAGCTTTGAAGCGCTTAGCTTTTGAGTATCTAAGCTTGTAATTTCTCAATGTTCAATTTGTGTGAATGCACACACGACCCTTTGGCTGTAAAACACACACGTGTGAGCGAGCATGGTGTACCTTTCCATATGTGTATCAAATTAATGCATCCTTATCATTGACCGCCTACGGCATTTACAGTATAAATCCTTTGTCCCCCTCATTTTATTTTGTATACAATCCTCTCTTTCACGAGCGTTGTCACCTTACCTTGGTTGAGGTCATTGAACCACAACTCTGTCTGCATGATTTTACCACATGTAAACGTGTACAACTAACAGACACATCATTGACTGTGCCCTTCTCTCCTTCCTTTTCCACTCTTAGGGCGGGAATCTACGTAGGATTTGATCCCACGACACCTTGCAGGTCGTATACTCGATTCCTTCTAACAGGGGGAATTCGTAGCAAGTTGATGAGCACTTAGGTCCTGATGAATTGCCCAAGAGGCATGAAACATGTTGACCACACCACTATTGAGGGTTGAATGAGGCCAGATCACCCTAGCCATTGCGCCTCAGTACCCCTCATTTCACCATTTTTAATAAGGCAGTGAGCCATATTATTAAAGCTGTCTTAATGGACTCCACTGACCTCTTTTAACTTCACTCACGCTCACTACTGCACCTTTGTTTTTGGCCCCTCACACACACGCACCCATTGGCTAAGGAATAAAAGAACTCCGCTAAAGTGTAGCACTTTGTGCTACCCGACAGGCATTGCATCGCCAGCCTGCCGCAGGAGCAGGAGGCCAATGATGACACGATACGATCATCGGGTGGGATGGCAACAGTCGTCCAACATTTGAATTGTGTGAGGCATCCTTAATTCCGTAAAGGGATTACCACATCCCTGTCACGTACGCTCCTAGAGAGAGAGGTGTCCCTTTGCTTACTTTACCCCATGTGGGGAACTCTGTACACTCTTTGTTGATTTCCAAGTTGTAGGACACGTACATTGGACCCCGATAAATATTGTCCACTTTTGTTCCCCCTCTTTGTCATAATTCCTAACGTGGGTTCTCCACGGGAACTTTTCAGGTTACCAATGGTGAAGAATCTTCCACCAATTTTGGTCCATCCCCAGTCAGCAACCCCTGACTAACATTGAATCCAAACCCGTACTTCTCTGGCTGGCATATTCCTTTGCACCTCATTCTCCTGCACACTGATCATCCATTTGCCAACATGGAGGATGTTCCAGGCCTGAGCTTCGACGAAGAGACTATAGTCGAGGCATTAAGATCAGCGCCATCAATACTGACCAACCCCCCTGCCTCTACATCGGGCACATCTTCTGATGAATGGACAACCCTAACGGAGATGAAAAAAGAACTTATAAGAATCACGATCCACGGGATCATGATGACAGAATACCTGAGGAGCAACATAGCACCACAAGGTCTAATTGTTAACATAATTCCAAGACTTTTTCTGGAAGACAAGCGATTTAAAGTCGATTGGTGCCAGGTATCCTGGAAATGTACAAAAGATCTGCTATTTTTGATCTCACAAACAGCGAAGCGCCTCTCTGATGCTTTGTTAGAGAAGATCTCAGCCTTAGAGGCTACCATGAAGAGCGCTATTTCTAAAAATAACAAAACGGCTTTCACCACAAAGTTAGCCGAGATTAATCAAGAGATGTCTGACCATCATGAGTTCCTACTAAAACAGAAGACAACCAAACTTCAAAAAGACATCGTCAAATTTGAGAAAGAGAAAGTCTACCCTTACCTTAAGGATGGTTTCAAAGGGAAAAAGAACAACTATTCTTCTGATGATAACTCAGATAGTGACAACAGACGTGGTTCAACAAGCAGTGATTCCAGTGGCGGCTACCCCGCTAGAAACGCACGAGCCCCACCGCGTACTTGGCAACAAGGTTACCAACAAGGCCCAGTATTTCATGGCCCACCCCATATGACACCACCATGGCAGTATCCATTCTTTCCACAAGGCCCCCCACAGTTTTACCCCCTCAATCCGCCACCTTTTCAAGGCAGAGGTTGGGGCAGAGGAAGAGGGCGAAAGCGAGGCGGGCAGAAAGGAGTACAGTGGCAAGATCAGCCGCCAACATCAACAACAATGGAAACCAGGAGCACAACATCCAGGGGGAGACGAGTCTGATTGTCAACCTTTCAAAGAAAGTCCTCTCACCGACGGAGAAGAGCGTCTTGGAAAAAGGTCTTGGGTTTGTCCCCACCCCGACCCCAGACAGTTTCCAAGAAATGATTGAGATAAAACAACTTTTCAGGAAAGTACGACTCCGAGCTTTCTTCGACAACAAACCTGAGCTTACCAGTCCAGATACTGGATTGAGGAAACCGTCCACCTTTACCCCGACTGATGGGATGGTACCACCGGAAGTCTTAACTTTCGAACGAGCAGTCCTGATGAGCCTGCGGAATAAACCACACGTCAAACCCTTCCACAACTTAACATCTGCAGAAAGACAAGCGTCCATTGATCTGGGAAGGGATGATTCTGTTGTAATCAAACAGGCAGACAAAGGGGGAGCAACGGTTATACAAGATTATGAGGACTACGACCGTGAATGCAGACGACAATTGTCGAATACTACACACTACAGGCCCCTCATGGAGGATCCTACGAAACGGCTGACTACAACCATTACTAGCCTCATAATTGAAGCTGAAACCAACGAGTGGATCAGTAAGAAAGAAGCTGAGTTCCTTACTACAACGGACCCCGTCACACCTTATTTTTACACCCTCCCCAAGATTCACAAGGGGACCACCCCAGTCCCAGGGAGACCCATTGTCTCTGGAATTGGTTCACTCTTGGAGCCATTATCCCAATTCTGTGACGCCTTTTTTCAGCCCTTGGTTAAGCAGATTCCTTCGTACTTACAAGACACCAGAGACGTCCTCCGTCTGATCAATGACGTCGATGGGAGAGAAGATGTGGATCTACTCTTAACCCTAGATGTAGAGGCGTTGTACACCAACATTCCGCAACAAGCAACCTTGGAGGCTGTGGACTCTGTGATGCGACAGGAGGAATGGTCCTCCCCGACCCCGATAGCCTTTATCATGGAGCTAGCTCATATAGCCCTTACTGAAAATTTCTTCAGGTATGAATCACAACTCTACCACCAGATCCGCGGGACCTCGATGGGTTCGACATTCGCACCGAGCTTGGCCTGTATTTATATGGCCACCTTCGAAAAGAACCACATCTACCCTTCTGAACAGAACCCCTTTCGAGATAATCTCACGCTCTGGCGTCGATATATCGACGATATTTTGGTTTTCTGGAAAGGTGATCGTACCAGCTGCGAGGCCTTCTGTACGTGGATCAACCAGCAAGACCCCTTCTTGAAGTTCACAGGCACGATCTCTGAAACATCTATACCCTTTTTAGATCTGGCAATTCAGTTAGATCCTACAACAATTACTACAACCCTCTTCAAGAAGGAGACCGACAGGAATAGTTTACTCATGTACAATAGTCACCACACGAGATCCCTAAGGGACAACCTGCCATTTGGGCAATTTCTACGGCTTCGTAGAAATTGTACTTCTGTATCAGATTACAAACAAGAAGTGAGTACCCTGCAACATAAGCTTCAGGATAGGGGATACCCCACACGACTTCTGAAGACATCACTAAAAAGAGCCCTCAACAACAACAGAGACTCGTTGCTTGAAGTTCATACCAAAGAAAAAGATGATACAATCACGTGTGTGACGTCCTATACTAGGAATTCCACGTTCATAAAGAAGACTGTGAGCTCACATTGGGGGATCCTCAATACAGCGGGCATGGAACTACCTCGCCCTCGTTTTGCATTTAAGAGGACATCCAATCTCAAGGATACTTTAATCCATACTCGCCCGAAGAAATCGAGCACCCGCCCAGTTAATACACTATGGGATTTACCACCGGTCACGGGACATTACCGTTGTGGATCCTGTGTAGTCTGCCCTCAAACCATCCAGGGTAAAACCATAGAACTGCCAAGGGATTTTACCTGGAATATCAACAAGCACACAAACTGTAATAGCTCAAGGTGCATCTATGTACTAATATGCCCTTGCAGGATGATCTACATTGGCATGACGATGCGTCCTGTGAAACAACGCATCATGGAACATAACAGCAACATCCGCTGTAAAAAGACCCACACTAGGCTGTATGAACATTGTAGAGAACACAATTATTTGGCATAGAATATGCAATGGACCATCCTCGAATGTCATCCTTCAATCAACCAACAGGCCCTTTTCAGAATGGAACAAAGATGGGTACACCGCCTGCATGCAGATGAGCATGGTTTGAATGATGCAGTGCCTTGGAGTATGCTAGCCAGATAACCTAAACTTGGACTGTTTTGACCCCTGTCCGAGTATAACTCGTATTTACTAAAGCACCGAAGTATTCACCCCCAACCCTGTTCCAAGATGGCGCCTGCCTAGGCACATCTACTGGCGTGTGGTAGTCTTCTCTTTCTACACCACGCCTGGTTGCGTTGCCTAGCAACGCTCCTTACACACGCCCACACACGGCGCCCGCGGCTTTCGGTATCTTAAGCGGCTCAGCCACAGACTGATTGATCGGCTGCCCCGCGAGTTTGCCGCTGTGGGATGGGTAGGTGACTACAAGCCTAGAGCCAGGAGCCAATAAGGTAAGGTGCGCTGTACAGATGCGATCATTCCTAATAGCATCCATTCGCGATCGCCATGGCTTTACCATCTCGGGACCTAAATGATTGTATTCTGTACCGCTAACCACGACCATAACCGGCAGATATATTGATTCCTTCCAGGTGACTACCACATAGCTCTGGCCCCACTAGGACAGTCTGTGGGATCTACCGATCAGGGATTACGGGTAAGAACCCCTTGAAAACACTCACCCGGGTTGATCCAGTTCCCACCACTTCACATCTAGCGCAGTCCCTTCAGTACGGTCTTAAGCTTTGAAGCGCTTAGCTTTTAAGTATCTAAGCTTGTAATTTCTCAATGTTCAATTTGTGTGAATGCACACACGACCCTTTGGCTGTAAAACACACACGTGTGAGCGAGCATGGTGTACCTTTCCATATGTGTATCAAATTAATGCATCCTTATCATTGACCGCATATGGCATTTACAGTATAAATCCTTTCTCCCCTTCATTTTATTTTGTATACAATCCTCTCTTTCACGAGCGTTGTCACCTTACCTTGGTTGAGGTCATTGAACCACAACTCTGTCTGCATGATTTTACCACATGTAAACGTGTACAACTAACAGACACATCATTGACTGTGCCCTTCTCTCCTTCCTTTTCCACTCTTAGGGCGGGAATCTACGTAGGATTTGATCCAACGACACCTTGCAGGTCGTATACTCGATTCCTTCTAACAGGGGGAATTCGTAGCAAGTTGATGAGCACTTAGGTCCTGATGAATTGCCCGAGAGGCATGAAACATGTCGACCACACCACTATTGAGGTTTGAATGAGGCCAGATCACCCTAGCCATTGCGCCTCAGTACCCCTCATTTCACCATTTTTAATAAGGCAGTGAGCCATATTATTAAAGCTGTCTTAATGGACTCCACTGACCTCTTTTAACTTCACTCACGCTCACTACTGCACCTTTGTTTTTGGCCCCTCACACATA
This sequence comes from Lissotriton vulgaris, assembly GCF_964263255.1. Classification (NCBI taxonomy): domain Eukaryota; kingdom Metazoa; phylum Chordata; class Amphibia; order Caudata; family Salamandridae; genus Lissotriton; species Lissotriton vulgaris. The sequence goes on along the minus strand of NC_141694.1, from coordinate 789,789,753 downwards.
CGCACCCATTGGCTAAGGAATAAAAGAACTCCGCTAAAGTGTAGCACTTTGTGCTACCCGACAGGCATTGCATCGCCAGCCTGCCGCAGGAGCAGGAGGCCAATGATGACACGATACGATCATCGGGTGGGATGGCAACAGTCGTCCAACCTTTGAATTGTGTGAGGCATCCTTAATTCCGTAAAGGGATTACCACATCCCTGTCACGTACGCTCCTAGAGAGAGAGGTGTCCCTTTGCTTACTTTACCCCATGTGGGGAACTCTGTACACTCTTTGTTGATTTCCATGTCAGCGTGGTACTAATGAGTATTGGTACCGTCGTCATGGTGACTTAAAATGTATGCTGAGGAACTTAGGAACTCCCACATGGTTCCTCACTCTCAGCTGTGCTGAGTATGGCTGGGAAGACTTACTTGAATTTCTACGAGAGGCAAATGGAAACATTGAAAATATTGAATTCAAGACACCCGGAGAACTGTGCTCTTTGGATCCAGTGAATGTATGCAGGTACTTCAATCATAGATTTGAAGCTATGATGTCTTTCATCACGAACAAGAAAAATGCACCTCTTGGAGAGGTGTTGGATTTCTTCTGGAGAAAGGAGTATCAAGCACGAGGTGCTCCTCATATACATATGCTACTATGGATCAAAGATGCACCCAAATTTGGAACAGATCCGGATGACTTAGTGATGAATTTCATAGAACAGTATTCTACATCTGCTGTTCCAAAGACAAAGGAAGACAAAAGTCTAAGAGAACAAGTTTTACGGTTTCAAAGCCATCGTTGTGGAAAGTACTGTTGTCGTAAATTCAGAAACAAGAACAAGTACTATACAAAATGTCGTTTTGGATTTCCACAATCGGTGATATCTAAAGGAAGAGTGAACAATTTGATGTCTTCGCTGCGACATAATGTGACGAGGAAATCACCCAAAAACACATACAATTTGAAAAGAAACGAAGAGTCCAAGTACATTAACGACTACAACCCAGTGATTTTGTCCATGTGGAATGCTAACATGGATATACAGTTTGTTGCTGACAACTGTATGGCTGTGGCTCGGTATGTGATGTCTTACATCACAAAAAAAGAAAAGACAGAACTGAAGGATATGTGGGAGGATATTTCCCATGAAAAGAGCCTCAGCAAGAAGTTGTACAGTTTCAGTCTGAAGATGTTGTCGCATCGAGAAATCGGAGCTTACGAATGTTCTGACCGGTTATCTTCAGCAAGTCTCTATGCCAAATCTAGGAGTATCATTTGGGCGAGTCTTGGTCTTGCTGCAACGCGTAATCGAGTTCTGAAACCTGTACGGGAAATTGAGTATTTGGCGGAGAAGGAGCCAAGCAGTACAGATATTTTGAAGACCAACATGTTGGATACATATTATCCAAATAGAAGCAGACACTTGGAGAATGTTTGTCTGTATGAGGTTCTACAAAATTACATTTTCAAGAGGAACATCACATAAGATATTGATAAAGGAGTGTATGCTGTAATTGGAAGTGAGGGATGTCTGGTCAAGCAAAGAAAATGTCAATTGGTAAATCATCGAAAATTGAATTGGGAATCTCCAGAAAGAAAAGAGTTTTTCTATTTAGTGCTTTTGCAACTTTTCAAGCCTTGGCGTAAAGAAGAGGAACTGCTTGGAGATTTCCTCTGTTATGAAGACTCTTTCAATGCAGCTAAGGAGTCCATAGAATGTCCTGTTTTTCCAAAATATCTAGAAATGTTGAATGCCGAAATCGAGCAGGAAGCAACAATTGCAGCTGAGATTGCTAGAGACAGTTCTCAGGACAGTCAGAGTTCTGTTTCATTGAGTCAGGATCCACTAGGAGAACCAGTTATCGAAAATGAAGCTGCCACTGCCATGATTGAAGTGGAAAGAGCCATGGCACATGCTCAGGAGGATGCGGTTAACTTAGAAGATTTTGAAAGACAACTCAATGTTGAGCAGAGGAAAATATATGACGAAGTTACCAAACAAATTGAGCATGGATTAAGTCATGAGAAGAAAGAGTGCTTATGTACGTCGTTGAAGCCTGTCAGACTGTACGTGAGTGGAGAAGCAGGAACTGGAAAAAGTTTCCTCATTAAAACAATTTCATGTTATCTGTAGAAAAGGACTGAGTCATCGCTGTCTTGTGTTGTGACCGCTCCAACTGGTCTGGCAGCACATAACATTAAAGGTATTACTTTGCATCGGCTACTGATGCTGCCAGTGGAGCATGTTAACAAATTACAATACCACAAGTTATCTGGAGATGCTTGTTGGGAAGTATCTACAGTCCTGAAGAAGATAAAACTTCTTATCATTGACGAAGTAAGCATGGTTTCCAATGTCATGCTTGCTTTAGTGCATTTGAGAATGCAGGAAGTTCTTAAAACAGAGTATGATGTGTTATTTGGTGGCAAACACATCATTGTTTTCGGTGATCTTCTGCAGCTGACACCAGTGAAAGGACAACCAGTGTTTAAACTGCTTACGCATGAAGATACCAGGAAGTGCCTAGGGAGCATTGGCAACGTTAACATATGGTTAAACTTCAATTATACTGAGCTGCATGAAAATATACGTCAGGTGAAGGATGAAGATTACAAGAATATTCTACAAGATGTTAGAATTGGGAAAGTGACCGAGCATGGGAAAGAAGCTTTACATGCACGATTACTGTCAAATTTGTATCCAGAAGAAGACGTTCTGCCAGAGGATATTTTTCAGAAAATTACTGAGAAGAAATCTGGAATATGTTTGATGCCAACTCTTGCAGAATGTTCCATCTTCAACAACAAAATGTTGAATTTAGAAAACCAAGAGATTGTGAAACTGGAAGCTATTGACAGAATAGCGCATATGGGAGCAACAATTATTTTGTCTGAGAATTTGAAATCTAAATTGGATTCATTAGAGAAGACTATATCTAAAACTGCTGGTTTTGAAAAGACTATGAATGTGTGCTTAAATTGCCGTATCATTTTGAGAAGGAATTTACATGTTGAAAGAGGTCTGGTAAATGGATCAATGGGTAATTTTGTTGATTTTGAGAAATAAAGAAATAAAGATGGAATAGAATTTTTAAAAATTAAATTTGATGGCATTGAGGAAGTACAGCTAATTGGTCGTTGCACAGCTAGGTTTTTGCTTGTAAAAGACTTATATGTTCGCCGTAAGCAGTTTCCTGTTTGCTTGGCATATGCGGTGACAATCCATAAATCGCAAGGTTTAAGTGTAGACACTGCTTTGGTGAATATTGGCAGCTCTGTGTTCAAGGAGGGTATGGCTTATGTAGCATTGTCACGAGTCAGAACTTTATCAGGATTGTACTTGATTGACTGTGATGTCACAAACATTTGTGCCGATCTAGATTGTGTTAAGGAATACAATAGGTTAAGAAGAGAGTATGCGCCACATTTGCCTCAATATCCTTTGTTTGAGAAACGTGTGGTAGGCCGGAAACGAAGAAATATCAGTAATAGTAGGGAGGTTGTAGCAAAAAGACCAAAAGTCGATGAACCGAAAATTGTAAGCAGAAAGAAAATGAATTCTGTTGAAGATGTTGTTGGTTTTCAATTTGAAAATAGTTCTGGTGTCAACTGCTATGCTAATGTAGTGGTTAATGTTGTCTTTTCACTAGAGACTTTAAAAGAACAGATTGTGATCAATTCAGAACAAAGTTTATGCTGTTTGTTGAATTCTGTGTTAGAGAAATGTAGCACAGATAGAACAAGAGTAGAAAGTGTGTCTGAAATTCGTAATCTGTTAGACAAATGTTCAGGTCAAACGCAATTCTCTCAAAATATTCAGCAGGATTGTCAGGAGTTTTTAATGTACATGCTTGATGTATTGCAAGATGAAGGTGTAGATGTAGATTATCTGTTTGGCCTTTCTTATCAATGGCAGAATGATTGCGAGAACTGTAGGCTATCAAGTACTACTAGTGTAGACTCAGAAAGGTTTATTTATTTAACGTTGCCTGACAGTAAATCAGTATCCTTCAATAAACTAGTAAAAGCAGCCGATCAAAACATGGAGTGTAGCCAATGTAAGTCTGCAATGCTGTCCATGTTAATTATACGAAGTTATGGCCAGTATGTCATTTTAATGTTCCAACGATGTAGGCCTGATGGAACAAAATTGACAACTTTAATTAAAAATTTTGTGGCTTTGCAGTTGTCAATATCAGGAAGGACTTTTGTAACTACAGCAATTATATATCATGACGGTCCTTCAACAACTTCAGCACATTACACAGCTTATTTAAAATCTGGAAACGGCTGGTCATTCTGCAATGATTCTGTTTTAACTTTCAAAAAAAGATTGCCTTTTCACCTTCAAAATTCTTACCTAGTGTTCTTACAACCAAAATTTTAGGGAAGGAATCTCGGGATTTGTTCAGAGGAATTTCAAGAGGTTCTAATAGCTCCTACTCTATATGGCCTTGTGGATAAGTGTAGTACAGAGCGAAAAGTCTTTGTGTTTATAAGCTAATTCAAGCAGCAGATCAAAAGAAGGAGTAGAGGTGATGTAAGTCTGTAATGCTGTCTACATTATTTATAGAAACTTATCTGTGAAATGTCATTTTACAATTCCAACTATATAAACCAGATGTAAATAAGTTGTCAAGTCTAATCAAAATGTTTTGGCTGCACAGTCGTCGATTTCAGGAAGAACATTTGTAACTGCAGCTATTAAATGACATGATGGTCCTTTAACAACTTCACGATATTACACAGCTTATTCGAAATTTAAAAAAGGCTGCTATTTCGGCAATGATTAGAATTTGACTATGAAGCAATGTTGCCTTTTGACTTGTTTTCAGAAGTGAGAATTTAGGGTAGGTAACTGGATTATAATGATTCTAGGTGTTGTTGTAATGTAGTGTGTTGTTTTAAATTGCTTTGTATGTCTCATTTTTCTTAAAACGATAGAGCTTATCTTTCAGAAAGTGGCAGGCAGAAAATAATAACAGCACAACAGAGTATAAGCTGTTCATAGGACATCCTTTGACGTCATGGAAAGTAAGTTACTTTTGAGGAGTTCTGATTTCTGATTGATAATATTATATGGGTTTTTTAAACACAATCATTTTGATTGTGTTTTTTTTTCCCCGCTGTTATATGATGAATACCTTCAACTCACTGTTATCAGTGAAATTTGATATATTCTGATAACAGCAAAAATAAACCATTTAATATGTATAATTAATTCTGTACTTTGAATTGTGATTTTTAATATGTACTTATCTTGTCTCATGCTCACTCATCTTTTACTACTTTCTATCAATTTTAAAATTTGTGTTCTCTCATTTACAGATTGAAAGTATAAAAATAACACGTGACTAAGTTAACGATAATTATAAGGTAAGTGTTTAGTACTCATTCTGTTACATCTCTTTTACATTTAACTTTTATTAGTTCCACTGCTTCATTTCTTTAACCCTCAGTTTCCTGCCTTTGCTACTTCCCTCATTCCTTTTTCTATTACTTTTTTTACTCTACTCTTTCCACTCCTGTTCTCAGTCCCTCTTTAAACAGTATCTCTGTGTTACTCCCTCTAACTGTCTTTCTTTTAACATTACTTTCAGTTTACTTACTCTTCTTTTTTTTTTAAAAAATAATTTTTTGTAGTTCGCTCCCGATTCGCGTACCGGCGCGCGAACCGGGAAGCGAACCAAAAGAAATAGAGGTTGTCAGAGTGCTAAACATTCTAGCAATTTCTTATAAAGGGGAGGTAGTTCTGAAAAGAACTTTTTTTTATTATTTGTGTTGTTTTATATTTTTTTTATTATTTTTCTGAACATTTTTTTTTTTTTTTTTTTTTGAACGGTTTTATATTTTTTTTGTTTTTTTTGATGGGGGGGAGAAACAAAAATGATTCATTATGAAGGGCTCAACAGGAGCAACAAAAAAAAAGATAATTTATTTCCTGGGACGTTTTGCACATTTGTGATTCTCAATTGCTTTATTAATTAAGTTTATGCTGCTCTCTCTGAAGCAAATGAGTTGTCCGCAAAAAATGCAAACATGCTTTACACTTGCAAATTTCATTTGAATATTTGGGACCATCTCCCTCGCCTCTGGTCCCGACACTGCCTCTTCATTGGTGGATGTACTGGCCACAGGTCGGGGGTTATCCACCAGATCACGAAGTTGTGCAGCACTGTAATTTATAGGGTGCCACCTTTCCATATGGCGATGCATGGTATAATTACCAAAACTGTATTTCTTGTCTGTTCCTCTAGACAGTTCATCTTTGCCAATCAGGCAGGTAACATACCGGGCATTTACCTTTTTTTGTTCCGGGGGTATTGAAAAAAATTGCCAAATATAACTCTCTTTAACAAGGGACCTCCTAGGCTCTTCAGGTAAAAACCTTCCTGTCCCTTGCTCCTCTTCCTCTTCTTCCTCTTCTTCCTCCTCTTGTTCTAGGATGACCTGAGGAGGTGGTCCTCTCTTCCTAGGAGGTGGTGGTGGTGGTGGGGGTCCACCAGCAGCAGCAATGATTGAAGCCATTTCTCTGGTATTGAAAAAAGGTCTTTCTCTCATAAAAATGAAAGTCAGAGTGAGAAAAAAAGGTGGGGCTTTCATCATTTAGGAAAAAAAAATGTTCTAAACCAATGAAAAGTGTTATTTTTAGGTCATATGACCAAGCCTTCCATCATTAGCAAACTAAAAGTAAAATGAACCAATGAAAAGTTTTATAAACAAGTCACATGACCTGTTATGCTTACGTTACGCGCTCCGCGCCACGCCCCGGATCGCTTCCGGGGCGCTTCCGGGTGCGCTAACGCGGCGCGTCATAAGACGCATTACGCGGTAACGTGATACGTCGCGCTTACGCGACGCGTCACAATGTTGATTTCTAATGCGGTAGTTGCGCTAACGGAACGTTTACCGGTTCACGGACCGGATCGCGGAACAAAATGAAGCTAACGGGAAGCTGCCCGGTTCGCGGACCGGCAGCGAAACAAAAAAAATAATTAAAAAAAATCTAAAAAAATATATATATTACAAAAATATAAAATATATTTTTGAATAAGAATACATTTTACAGCTTTTGATATTTGCTATTAAAAAACCATTGAAATTCACTGAAAAAACCATAGGTTATAGACCATATATTGTTAGGAATTAGCATTTACAAAACCTTGAAAAGGTTATATTAGAGTCTGAAGAGGTTCATCGTATTATCACATGAATGATGTCATCAGTAATGTTGTCAGTGATGTCATTTGAGTTGTCATCAGTGATGTCATCAGTGATGTCACTGACCATGTCATGAATGATGTAATATGTGACATCATCAGCAGTGGATTGCGGGTGCGCGATATATAGTTAGTGCAACTAACTATATATGCGAATTTCAATGGTTTTGTGTGAGTAAAATAAGGTTTTGTAAATGCTAATCTCTAACTATATATGGTCTATAACCTATGGTTTTTTCTGTGAATATATATATATATATATATATATATATATATATATATATATATATATATTACCTACTGGCGATAGCCAGTAGGTATATATAGTTAGGATTTTTTCCCTATGGGATTTCTGAAAATTCTATGTCTAATAACTTTGGCGTTTGTGGACGGAATCGGCTGAAATTTTCAGGAAAATGGCACATTTTGTTTCTGAGCAGCTCCTGGAAATTTGGGGGGGGTTCGTCAAGGGGGGGCCGAGAAAAAAGGGGGGTCCCAAAACGCGTTTTTCCCATGTTAATTTCCATAGGGCGGTTGGACTCACTTTTAGCCCGAACGGCTGAATGGATTTCCACGAAACTTGGCAAAATTGTAGGGACTGTTAGCACGATGTGCCTTTGCTAGGTCTCAATATATGTGCTTCAGTGGATTTTGAGAAATTAACGTTTAAAACAAGATATATATCTGTAACAGCGTTCCGGGCAGCGCTCCGGTTCGCGTACTTTTCGCGTATCGGAACTTTGCGAAGCGAAGCTGATTGGCTCTCCGGTGTCTGTCAACATTCTAAACAGTCCGGAGCGGCCGCCATCTTGTCTCTCGGTAGGATCGAGAGACAAGAGGAGGCCAAAACAAAGGGGGAAATGAAGGAAAGGGGGCGAGGTAGACCCCTTCTGACCCCCTAGGATTGATGAGGGGGATATTATAGAGTCACGCGGGGCCCAAAAAAAAAAAAAAAAAATTCCGATTTTTTCGCCGTAGAGACGCGTCCCGGTACGCGAACCGGGCAGCTAACCGGGCAGCTAACCGGGAAGCTAACCGGCAGTGTAACGGGAGTCTGAGGAGTAGCTGATTGGCTGTCAACATTGTAAACAGTCCGGAGCGGCCGCCATCTTGTCTCTATATAGTTAGGATTTTTTCTCTATGGAACTTTTGAAAATTCTATGTCTAATAACTTTGGCGTTTGTGGACGGAATTGGCTGAAATTTTCAGGAAAATGGCACATTTTGTTTCTGAGCAGCCCCTGAAAATTTGGGGGGGGGGTCGTCAAGGGGGGGCCGAGAAAAAAGGAGGGTCCCAAAACGCGTTTTTCCCATTCATTTTTCCATAGGGCGGTTGGCCTCACTTTTAGCTCAAACGGCTGAATGGATTTGCACGAAACTTGGCAAAATTGTAGGGACTGTTAGCCCGATGTGCCTTTGCTAGGTCTCAATATATGTGCTCCAGTGGATTTTGAGTAATTTAGGTTCAAAAAAAGATATATATCTGGGCGGAGCCTAACCACACATCTGATCTGATTGGCTGTCAGCACTTCATCCAAGAAGTGTTGGCAGCCATCTTGGGACCAATATACATGATAGCACCTCATTAAAAAGCATTGTAGTTAATAGAGGGTTTTAGGACTTTCGTTACATTATAAAACGTTTGTGATATGTGCACGTGTGGATTTTGTCTCATTAAGGTTAAAAAAATATATATATATCTTTAAGCGTGTTCTGGCGCGCTTACGTTTTGGGTTTGGTTTGCGCTGCAGAGACGATACGTCACGGTTATGCGATGCATCATGAGGCGTCTCACGGGCTACGTGATACGTCACTTAATAAAGAATATATTTTACAGCTATAGATATTAGCTTTTAAAAAACCAATGAAATTCACAGAAAAAACCATAGGTTATAGACCATATATAGTTAGGGATTAGCATTTAAAAAACCTTATTTTATTTGCACAAAACCATTGAAATTCCATATATAGTTAGTTGCACTAACTATATATCGCGGACCCGCAATCCACTGCTAATGATGTCACATATTACATCATTCATGACATGGTCAGTGACATCACTGATGACATCACTGATGACATCTCAAATGACATCACTGATGACATCACTGATGACAACACCCAGTGACTGTATGTTTCTGTAAAGTTAAAATATGTCTTACATATTGAAGAATGAGTGGATGTATAAGTGTCTGGATGAAGGATTTAGTAGGTGCATGACTGACTGTATGAGAAAATGATTAAATGTGTCTCACTGAGTGCATGGGTTAGTGATTAAAGTGTCTTAATTTGGCAATCATTATTTATGTTCTTCTGTAAACTGCTGCATGTTTAAATCAGTAGCTATATCAGTAACTATATGGGTTATTGAATGGTTGCCCAAGTATTTGTATGGGAGACTGAGTATGTGTGTGGGTGGCTGGGAGGAGTATAACTCTGTGCATAGATGTGTGAGCAGTTGATTCCCTAGGTGTATGGGTTCAAAAGTGCATGTAGAAACAGCTGTATGGACAGTTGACTGTGTGCATGAGTGTATTGGTGAGTGAATGGATATCTCAGTTCTACATGTCAAAGTAAGTACATATGTAAAACACACTCCATGTGAGAGTTGACATATATAAATAACTGAACATAAGAGCCAGTGAATGTGAGAGTGGCTGTATGAATCATTGTGAACTTGTATCAAGGATTGTATAAGAGAGTAAATATGTGTTAGTATATGTTTGAATAAGTAAGGTGTGTATAACTGTATAGTTGAGGAAATGGAGGTGTGATTGATTCTTTGCATGACTGACTAGGTGTGTGAGTAACTCCATGGATGTGTGACAGTCTGTGAGTGCCTGTTTACACTGAGTGTATCTAAGGTTATATTAGAGTCTGAAGATGTATTATCACATAAATGATATCATCAGTGATGTAATCAGTAATGTCAAATGAGATGTCAGTGATGTCATCAGTGATGTCATTTGAGATGTCATCAGTGATGTCATCAGTGATGTCATTTGAGATGTCATCAGTGATGTCATCAGTGATGTCACTGACCATGTCATGAATGATGTAATATGTGACATCATTAGCAGTGGATTGCGGGTCCGCGATATATAGTTAGTGCAACTAACTATATATGGAATTTCAATGGTTTTGTGCAAATAAAATAAGGTTTTTTAAATGCTAATCCCTAACTATATATGGTCTATAACCTATGGGTTTTTCAGTGAATATATATATATATATATAACATTTTGCGAAGATTCATCAACGTTATTGGGAAAAGAAAAAACGCTTTTTGAATAGAAACAAGGTCCTACTCCTAACTGTAACTACCTACTGGCGACAAACTTTGTCACTAACTGTAAATCCTGAGTGCGACTTTTCTTGGGCTGCAGCAGCGCGAAGCGATTGAAATATATATATATATATATTTATATATTTCAGTCGCCTCGCGCTGCGCTGCTGCAGCGCAAGGCGATTATATATATATATATTTCAATCGCCTCGCAGCCCAAGAAAAGTCGCACTCAGGATTTACAGTTAGTGGCAAAGTTTGTCGCCAGTAAGTAGTTATAGTTAGGAGTAGGACCTTGTTTCTATTCAAAAAGCGTTTTTTCTTTTCCCAATAACTTTAGCGCCGGTTGATGAATCTTTGCGGAATTATCAAAACTAGTGGGGCCCTCCGGTCCGCTTATATCTTGGAAGTTTCGGGATGATTCGGCAAGCGGGGGCCAAGAAAAAAGGGGGTCCCAAAACATGTTTTCTCAATGGTAATTCCCATAGGAAACTTTAGACACCGCTACAGCCCGAACTGCTGAACGGAATTACACCAAATTTGCAAAAAGGTAGCCCTTGTTTCTAAAAGAACTCTTTTTGTTAAATGGTGTAAATCAGTTCAGTAGTTCCGAAATTAAAGAAAAAGAGGTAAAAAAATGCATTTCCCATAGGAAACTTTAGACACGGCTACAGCTGGAACTGCTGAACTGAATTACACCAAATTTGGTAGAAAGGTAGTGCTTGGTTCAGAAAGCACTCTTTTTCTTAAATGGTGTAAATCCGACAGTAGTTTGCTGAGAAAAAAAAAAATATATATATATAGAGGCACCGAGAATCTGCGCACCCTGCTGATCACAAGCTGCATTCTAATTGGCTGTCAGGAAGTGTTGGCAGCCATCTTGTGCCTCGGTAGAACCGAGGCACAAGAAAACAGAAAAACAAAGGCGCAAAACAAGAAAAGGGGGCAGGGTATAAACATCCTGACCCCCTTGGCCTGCTCAGGGGGTCACACAAGGACCCCCAGGGCCCAAAAAACATTTTTATAAACAAACGGCTGAATTTGCGCTGGGTGCGCGAATCCGGGTGAGAAAATAAACAAAAAAAAGAAGCATGGGCTCCCGCGCTTCATTTAATTCAAAGCCCCTGGTGGGCCAAGTCCCGGGGGCATGTAAAAAAATGTGTGAGGGGCCCAATCCCCCCACACTGCCCCGGGGACTGCCACCCCCTGGGCTTTGCACAAATATTTGTGGGGGGGCACACAGCCCCCTGCAGCCCCAGGGACCGCCACCCCCAGGGCTTTGTTTTTTATGTTTGGGGGGCATCCAAGCCCCCCAAGCCCGGGGGACCACCACCCCCGGGGCTTTCATTAATAAATTTGCAGGGGGCACACGGCCCCCCGGCTGCCCCGGGGACCGCCACCCCCCTGGGCTCTTATCCTTTAAAATTTAAAGGATAAGAGCCCAGGGGGGTGGTGTTCCCCCTGGGCTCTTATACACAGGTATTATTTAAAGTTTAAATAATACCTGTGTGGAGGGCTCGAGCCCCCCACATGCCCCGGGGACTGCCACTAATATTCAAATTTGGTGGTCCGTTATGGACCCCCAAGCCTTGGGGACCACCACCCCCAGGGCTGTGCATTGTTTTGGAGGGGGGCCACGCGGCCCCCCTCCTGCACCCAGTGATGGCCCTGGGGACCGCCACTCTCCATGGCCAGCTCCTCAGTGTCCCGGGGTGAGAGGGTCCTGGGGTGCTGCTGTTTGCAATAACAGGGTGGGAGCCTCACGGCTCCTGCCCTGTCATTGCAAACTGCTTTGCTTCATTGAAGCGAGAGCAGGGAAACCTGATCTCACTTCAATGAAGCTGTTACGTTTTACCATCCGGCTATGCCCAAAGCTGCAGAGGCGAAGATTATTCCAATCCCCTACCAATACCCACATAAGATGCACTGAAGGAATAACACAGTGCATGACTCACTAGGGCGTTGGAAGAGGGTGGGGGAAAAACAAAGCAACAGGATAGCTGTGTCTAACTTGACTTCTGACTTGGCTTCTGACTTATCGTCTGAGAGACAACGGATTCCTGCCATATAATACCCCCAGCGGTGATAATGTCTCAATAGGCCAAGGCACCTGCAGTGTTTAGGGAGACTATTACTAGGGACAGGGACATTGACAAATAAACAGTGTCTATGAACATGTACAAACAGCTTCCTGTGTCACCCAATGGAGTTGTCTTTACCGAATAGCAGGATGTATGAGGAAAACAGTCAGGAACATCAAGTTGAGCTTCACAGAATCCAGAATTAATATGAACAAAAACCCCACTTCAGTCACTTAAGGGGGAAAAGAGTCATCAAACTCATAAAAAACCTTCTAAGTCCAAATATTCGGAGAAACAAACAAAAAATAAGATTCCCTGCAGAGTTCACTGCTCAAAGTGTTCCAAACCAAGGACGAATCCAAGAGTTCCGTAAATGCACCCAAAACGGCACAAAACGATGTCGAGAGAGAACAAAATACCCGGAAATGTCACTTGAATCCAATACGCAGCCGCGTATTTGCAAGTCCCAGCTTGTCTATCGAGACACTCCCCGGGAGAGGCAGAATGCCCCGCACCCGTCCAACTCTAAAAATAAAGATGGTACCTTCAAGAGCAGGTTCGGCAGCCGCCGAACCTCAAAATAACCAGGAAACAGGAAAAAACGGGACGAAGCAGGAATCCAGGAATCCAAGAAGACAGCGAGGCGTGGGAGGGTGTAGCTTCCGATTCCAGGCAAAAGGTCACGAGGAATAAAACCAAGCAACGAGAGGAGGGTAAGTGCGAATTTATACGCCCATTAGGCATGTGACTTGTTTGTACATTGACATAGAGACTGGACCAAAACGGCCCGCTATTTCCTAACAGAAGCAAAGATTAATTGCTTTTCCACACGGGGAGCTGCATGTCAGCATCTCCCCATATGGAAAAGCAATGCTGGCTCCCGCAGGGCACGGAGAGCCGGCAGGACTGTGGGGGGATTGGGGACCGCTCCAAGGTCCCCAACAGAGAGGGCGAGCCACGGGGGATGTGATCCCCGGGGCAAGAAGTGGCCTGGCCCCCCACCCCACAAAAAAAAAAAAGAAAACGAGGCAGAGCCCCGGGGCTAAAGGAAGCCTCAGTAGGGGGGCCACACAGCCCCCCTCCTTGGTAAATATATTTAAAAAATAGAAATAAAGTGGCCATGCCCCGGGGGATGGTGTCCCCAGGATCAAAAATGGCCTCAGGTGGGGGGCCCACATTTAAAATTAAAAAACAAAATTAGGGGTCAGGCCCTGGGGGATGGGGTCCCCAGGGCCCAAAAAACAGGAGAGGAAGGGTGGCCACACAGCCCCCCTTCTAAAAAAGACCATTTTTTAAAAAGCTGGCATCGCACTGGAGGCCCCACCCCTTATCACCAACACTATACAAATGCACCCTGTGGTGCATTTTAAGATGAGGAATTATTTCCCGTACAATCCTGAGGGTCCCTGTGGGCTAACGAGCCTACCAGGTACCTCCAGTTTGCACCACAGGGATGAGTTGCAGAAAGGTGATCTGAAGCCAAACCCCTTTTTACACCTCTCTGCAACGCTTCTCTGTGGCGCTTACTGGAGGTACCTGGTGGGTAGTTGGCCCCCAGGGACCCTCATGATTGAAGAGGAATTAATTCCCCAATTTAAAATGCGCCACGGGGTGCGTTTGCACAGTGGGGAAGGGAGGGGGCGGGCCTGAGGTGACATGTGTGCAAACGGGCCCTGTGGCGCGTTATACCTATAACATAAAATGAAATTTTAAAAAGTTATATTATAAATTGAAACATGAAACTATTAAAAAATCTTTAAACTTATATTTTCCACTCCAGTCAGTGCAACAGTAGGGAAAGTGTTGGATAGTGGCGGGATAAAATTTACTATTCCCACTCCAGTGAGTGTAACCGTAGGGAAATTGTTGGATAGCGGAGAGGTACAAAATATTATTCCCACTCTAGTGAGTGCAACAGTAGGGAAAGTGTTGGATAGTGGCGGGATAAAATTTACTATTCCCACTCCAATCAGTGCAAGAGTTCAAAAGTGTTAGATAGCACAGGGGTAAAAATGAATATTCCCACTCCAGTGAGTGCACAGTAGGGAAAGTGTTGGATAGTGGCGGGATAAAATTTACTATTCCAACTCAAATAAGTGCAATAGTAGGGAAAGTGTCAGATTGCGGAGAAGTAACAATCAATACTCTCACTACAGTCAGTTGAAAATTAAAAACCAAAAAAATATTAACCTTATCAAAATTATTTAAAAAACAAAATAAATAAAGAAATATGTTAAATTTTAAAATACAAACATATTTAATAATAAAAAACATATTATAATGTTAAATACATGTGACAAATACCTTCAAATATAATATTAAATAAAATAAAAAATAATTTTGAAACAAATATTTTTAATTTCAAATTATTTAGAAACATAAACATTAATTATTATATAAATTTACTTTTTTTATTTCCTACCCTATAACACCACACAATTCGCAAACCACATCTAAATGTTAAAAACAATGAAGCTGGCGCGGATATGCTGATGCTCCAGTAAACCCACCTACTGGGCACAAAAACAATATGCCTACAGCGCTATGGCTACCAACAGGTGTTTCATGCAGGCTTTGCAAGGGGCTCTAGGGGAGTAGCCATCCTCGTACACCGCAGGATCCCCTATGTCCACTCAGCTCAATAGGCTGATACGCAGGGTCGCTATATCATTATTAAAGGTATGGTGGGCGAGGAACCGCTGTTCTTAGGGAGTGTCTATGCTCCGCCTTCTCTGCAGTGGTCCCTGGATGAAAAGCTGTTTGTAATATGGGCGGATATTCACGAAGCACTGGCAGTCATTGGGGGAGATTGGAATGATGTTATGGAAAGCCACACGGATAAGTTTCGACCCGGGGCGGAGGGGTGGTAGGTCCCTCCACCAAACTTAATGACATGGCACGGGGGCTTAATTGGGTGGACACTTGGCTGCAGTTCATAAATCCTTTTCCAGGCTGGATTGCATATTTTTCCCCGGAGTAGCGATCAATAGAGTGGAGGCAGCAGACATCCTGCCACGTGAGCTTTCGGACCATTCCCCCACCACTATTGATGTTTGCTTGGATAAAGGGCGGCGGTCATTCAGGTGGCGGCTCTCGGTGTGTGGCACCTACAGCAGCAAGACTATCAGAAGCATATGGGCGAGGCCATCGCCCATTTCCTGACTGCAAATGTGGGGTCTGTGGCGGAAGTCGGTACGGTATGGAAGTCCATGAAGACAACACTTAGAGGGGTGGACATAGCATGGTGGGCAGCTGCGCGGAAGAAATGCAGGGAGGACCTGGTTCGAGCGGAGGCCAAAATTATGGCGTTAGAGCTCCAAGGGAGTACGGAAGATGGGGGAGCACGCGGTGGGGCAGCTCCTCCTGGCGCAGAACTCGTATGCGTCCATGCTGATGGACGAAGCCAAACAGATATGGCTTGCTACATGCAGCCGGATTTACCAATGGGGGATAAATCCGGGACGATGCTCCACCAGCTCTGTCAGGGCACGTTCCAGGCCCAGACCCTGCCTCAGATACTAGATGACGAGGGGTCCCCGGTCACAGATCTCACAGCATTGGCGGATGGATTTGCCGCCTATTACGCCGGTCTATATGCCCTGAATGAATGTCTCCCCGCCGACGTAGTGGACAAATTCCTAGCTGATCTGCCGCCACGTGCGGTTTTGGATGAGGTGCGGGACCGTCTGGAACTCCCATTGACAGAGGAGGACCTAGGCACAGCACTGGACGAACTTAACACTGGTACGGCCCCCGGGCCCAACGGGTTCCCCAGCGAATTCTACAGGAAGTACCACGTACAGCTCGGGGTCTATTATAGAGCGGCCGTGGAGGAAGCTAGGGAGCGGGGCAGCCTCCCCCCTGACTGGAGACATGCAGAGGTGGTTGTCACCACAAGCCGGGCCGACCCCCAGAGCAACATGCATCATACCGCCCGATTTCCCTACTGAATGTTGAGGCAAAGATTCTGGCCAAAGCGCTGGCCAATCGACTCCTACCCTATGTGGTCGACCTTATCCACCCAGACCAGGTCGGCTTTATGCCCCAGAGGGCGACCAGGCATAACATTCGAAGAGCACATGTGGCAGTAGCAGCAGTTCAGACTACCAGGGTGCCGGCGGCGCTCCTGTTGGCCGATATGGACAGGGCGTTTGACTCGCTGAGCTGGGTCTACCTATTCACCCTCTTGCCGCGGTTTAACTTGGGTCCTCGCTTCCTGTCGTATATACGGCTGCTGTATACCAATCTGACGGCCTCGGTCAGGGTGGCAGGTGCTATCTCCTCCAGATTCACCATCTGGCGGGGCACCCGGCAGGGCTGTCTCCTCTCGCCCTACCTTTTTGCCCTGGCCATGGAGCCGCTGGCTGCATGGGTGCGCATGGATGCGCAGTTACGGGGGTTCAAGTGGGACCGGGATCTGTCCGACAGAATTGCGCTGTATGAGGATGATGTCCTATTTTTCCTAACGGATATCAACCGGTCAGCATCATGGAAATCATGCAGATTTTTGGCGAGACGTAGGGGCTCTACATTAATCACGGCAAGTCCACCCTCTGGGTGCTAGGGGGGCACTTGCAGGCAGGGGACTGGGCTTCAGCGTCACAAGTAGGGGTCGGAGGCATTAAATACTTGGGGGTGTTCATCTCCGAGGTCCCAGCAGTATCCTGGGAGCGGATTGTAGTGCCAGTGTGGGAGCGGGCTCGAACAGACATTAAAACATGGACCCACATGCCGCTGACCATTTATGGCAGATCAGTCATATTTAAAATGGTGGCCCTCCCCAGGCTGCTATACCAACTGCAGAATCACCCCTATCCAATTCCCTCACATTGGTTTCGACAGGTGAACGCTGTGTTAGGACAGTTCCTCTGGGCCGGGGGCGCAGTACGGGTTGCGGTGCGTACTTGCTTTCTGTCCTCCTACTGTGGTGGTTTAGAGGCCTCCGATATCCTTTCCTACTATCAGGCATCCCATCTCCTCATTTTAAATGATAGGTGGTACGGGGATAGGGAAGACCCGGCATAAGCCCTGTAGCGCTTCCTAATGGGTGCCCATACGCTTCACACTATATTATATGCAGCGCAGATTCGGAAGACACTACCACCTGGCACGCAGTTAGTGTTTCAGATTTGGAGGCAGGCCTTGAGGCGAATGGGTTGGTGGAACACATTGACAGGTGAAACTCCCCTCTGGCGCAATGGTCGATTCCCCGGTCTGGCTGCTCCACAGGGATTTGGGGGGTGGGACCGCATTGGAATCTCCACACTGGGGGACGTACTGTCAGGGTGACCCTTAAGTCCTTTCAGGAGCTGAGCCAGGAGTTTGGCATGCCCCGATCTCAGTTCTTTAAGTATCTCCAGTTCCGCCATGCCCTCAACCCGTGCCTGGAGGGGTTGGAATCACTCCCCAAGTTTAGCCCTCTGGAGGCCAAGGTGTTCATGGGAGACCTGGGGACCAAAAAGATATCCCGCATATACCAGTCCCTAGTTACGCATCGTTCCCCCTCATTACAGAAGTTACGGGAGTCCTGGGAGGTGGATATTGGTGAGCCAGAAGAGGAAAATTGGAGGGAGGCATTGGCAGGGGCCCCGGGGTGCCGCCATCTCGATACGCCTCCGGCTTATACAGTTTAAATACCTCCATAGGGTATATTTTACTAGACAACGTTTATGGCAGGCGTGTCTGAAAGCATCCCCGGACTGTTTACAATGTGGGCTTGAAATTGGGACATTTTTGCATACAGTGTGGAGCTGTCCTGTACTTGCCAGGTTTTGGAAAGGGGTGTGGGTTTGTCTGTCTGAGGTCCGGTGGTGGGAACTCCCCCATACGCCACAGCTAGGCCTCCTTCATGTGTTGGACGGGGTAGGGGGGAATATCTACAAGAGACATTTGCTATTGTTGGGCCTTACCCTGGCTAAGAGGGACGTGGCCAGAGCTTGGAAAAATACGCGAGCCCCTACTGTTGTAGCATGGAAAAGGGGGCTTGATTTCTGCATGGGGCTGGAGCGGCCGATTTTTGTCGCCCGGGGTTGCCCACGGAAACACTTTAAAATTTGGGCGGATTTTAGGGGCCTGTGGCTCGAGCCTCCCGCTGATCAGGACCCTATGGTGGACATGGGATAGTACATTGGTGACGGGTGCATGCATTTGGTTCAGATTCTTTGTAATGAAGTGGGGACGAGGGATGGTGACCGTGTGACAGGTGTGGAAAGGGTCCGGTGGGGGGGCGGTTGGGGGGGAGTTGGGGGAGTGGGAGGGCTGAGGTTACATTGATTATATATGCTTCTTTATTTGTTTGATACTCATCTAAGAAGAAAATTGGATTGTACTCTAATTGTTGAAGCCTAAATGTCCTGCAGCTATCTCTGGGTTACAGAGACCTGCATGTTGTATACAATCTCGAATAAAAATTGTTTTAAAAAAAACTGTAATTTGAACGGCTTTGAACTTGCATAATGCTAGCTGCCTGTCTTGCCACAAAATGATGATTCGTTTAGGTTTACAGACTAAAGAATCACAATTTTATTAAAGACAAGCAGTCTAGCATCATCCCGCCCACCCTCCTTTGTAAGGAAATACAGTGAGTAGGGTATTTATCAGAAATGTTACTGTTTTTCAATCTAATGGACATTTTAAGAAATGTAATTGGCTGCAGTAGATGTAACCCTTGATATTTGAGAAAAGAATATATGTATTTCATTTATTTTGCAGATATTTAGTAGTGTTTAAGTGGTCGTATTATGGAAGAAATATGGAAGAAGTTTGAGGGAAGTGACAAACAAAAAAGGAAGAAGATGGAGGACATGGCGTATTAATGGGACTGAAAGTTCTAAATTACATTGTGATGTTTTTTGAAGTTCTGTTTTGGAAACATTTTAGGTTGCTGCTCAGAAGGAATGAATAAAAAGTTTATGCATAAAGCTAGCCTCCTTGTCTTTCATAAAATTGCGATTTTTTATTCAGTAAACCTATACAATATGATTATTAAAAGTGAAATCAAGTATTTCAAGTTGTTCCCAGCGCTTGAACTTATAGCCTTGAATACATCATGTTTTTCTCCACAGGGACCACATCTAATTTAGCATGACTCTTATGATGATGTGGCCTAAATTGGCACCAGTGTTTGACCAATTCTTTTTTAAATATAAATAATAATGTATCATTGAATTTAACATAGTCACATATTGTGCTAAACTGGTCAGCACATTTTAAAATAGGAACTTTGTATATGTAAATGAAAAGTAAGTATGATATCTCCATAACTCACTTGTATCATGGGAGAATTAAAACAATGTAAGTATGAGCCTACTGTAACATGTCAGATGTATTATTCCCAATGCTTTCATGTAAAGTCTGAGATTTCACTACAATTATCCAAATATGAAAATTCTGTGTTTTATCAAAATGATTTAACATTTCGACCATGTGGACTAAACCACTGACCCTAAGACCCTTAATAATGTGAGAGACCTTGTTAGCGGCAGGTGCAAAAAATTGCATAATTATGCGGCTGGCATTTCTCCTTCTATATTTCTACCAGAATGCCATTGCAATGTGTATTACATAGCACTCACCGACTCTGTCATCGCCCATGCTTATCCGCAGAGTGACATTCGGAGTGTCAATATGGGCACTTACTAACAATACTGCGTCCATCACATCTCTTATACATGCAAAGTCATGAGAAGGGAGAAACATGAACTACAACATGTAAGTTAAAAGAAATTCTTGCCCAGTAGTAGGTGCTCAGTGAACCATATATGTCTGCTAGCTAGGGATATTGATGGGTAAAGGGAGAGTCCTCAGATCCCCAAGAATGAGAGGTCATGCAGGTCCACCCAATACGCACTATAGTCAATTCCTGTGCAGGGAAGCAGCACCTCCAACCCAAATTGTATTCCCCTCCCAGACCTTCTCTTCCAATGCCAGTAACACAGAGGGCACAAACGTAGCCCACTCCAGTGGGATAGTTCCTAGGTTTGGTAGACCCTGAAGCTATTGAGCACCTCCAACCACAAGTCCACAATAGTTTTTTTACATAGCCCTGTAAATTCCTCTACGTGCAGTGCTGTACCCTCTGCAACTGAAATATGCTATGACTTAAACACACTTTGTATGATCAAATCAGTTTTTATTGATTTTTTTGCAGAAAAGATAACACATAACACAACAGCTCACCTATATCAAGATGGGGATGTGAAACCATCAGCAGCACATCATCTCCATAGAGTGCTAGTTTTTGATACTGACCTCCCATAGCAATACCTTCTTTATCAGGATGCCACTGATCCACTCAGCAAAGGGCTCCATATACAAGGTGAACAGGAGCGGCGACTATGGACACCCTGCAGTGTCCTGCAGAAGATGGGGAAATCGGGAAACCAGGCCCACCCTCTCAAGGACGAGTCATAAGAAAGGCCAATGTACCCAATCAAATGCTTTCACATCGTCAATTGATACCAACAGAGCTGGGATGCGGCATCTGCTAGTCTTATCAATGAGATGGGGATATGTTTAGTGTTGTCTATGTAACTACGCCCCTGGATGAAGCCTGCTTCATCCAGATCTATCAAGGTCCCCAGGTGGGCTTCCAAAATGCCCAAAAAAATGTTGGTGTCAACATTCAAGAGCTAAATACGCAATGAGCAAGGTTGTTCTTCGACTTCGATATTACAATTCTAGTTTCCATTTTCATAGTACCAGTGAAGGTCCCTTGCATGCTGAAGGAATAATATAATCTAGTAAGAACTGTGGTCAATTGGGGAGTGAACATTTTGTAAAAGCTCGCAGTGAGCCCATCTTGACCTGGAGCTTTGTCTAATTGCAATTTCCCTATTGCTCTCAGGATCTCATCCACTGTGATGTCCATATCTAAAAGCTGGGTCTCCCTCTCCGCCAATTGGGCTAAAGGGGCATGCTCAACATAGGCAGCTGCATCCTGGGTGTGTAGTGGATCAGCACCCTATAATTTGGTATAGAAAAGCTCAAATTCTGCTGCAAGCCCTGCATTGTGTCAAGCCCTGTTACTCAATGGATCTCTAATCTCAGAAACCTGTTGGCACTGTGTCTGGGCGCATCAACGGTGGGCGAGGAGGTGCATAGCCTTGTTGCCCCCAGTGTAATATTTTTGCTAGGTGCGAAGTAGTGCATGCTCTGCCGTGCCCACATCCAGTACTTTGAGCTGTTTTCTAGCTAAAGTGAGCGGCCTCCATGTTCTATGTGAACCTGTCTGCCTGTGTGACTCCTCTAAATCTTTCACTTGGTCTTCAAGTCAAGCCCCTACACGGGCGCCATCTTGAACACGTCCCCTTAAACACAATTTTTCATTTTATTTTTGTTATTTCAGTGATATGATTGTCCAATATAATACAGTTGTGAGATTTACCCTGCTAACGCTGAATGCTCACAATTCTGAAATTGACTGTTTGTACGTTAGCTTTCCTCTCTTATGTGTCCCATCTCATACGAGTGAATTGTTCTTACCTTTGAGCCTCTATGGCATGATGTTTTTCCATATGCATGCTCTTATTAACTGCTCTTTGTACAGTAGCTTAGGCAAAAAATACAAACATATGTAATGAAGCAACTGATATTTTGCCATTTCCATCAACCAATTGAAAGCACTTATATTGCAGACAGCAAACTTACATAGCAGCCAGTAACATTAAAAAAAGAAGAGTTCCGAAATTCACCATCAAGGCACCTACCCAATCTAAATTGTCTTCCTAATGATGGATATAGATGATGGCTGCTTATGTTGCGTGTGTGTTTTGTACTGTAGGAGTTCTTAAAGCTTCATCTTTAGCATTTGTGTCTTGAAGCTTTATTTCTTAGCATATATTTACCTGAACATTATCATTCTAATTAAAGACTTCATGGTTTTAGAAAAAGCATACACATCAAAAGACGATCTGCAAGGAAGGGAAATTTGATGATGGTTTTCTCCACTGCATTGTGGACACACAATTCCAGTCGAGTCCTAAAAAGGACTGCAAGGCAGACAGCTTTTTTAGGCACCCTGTATCATCTACACCCTGGTAAAAGTATTCATAAAAACTACATACTATGTTAGAGTGGAATGTTTTTAAAAAAATTACAAATCCGTTGAAAAGGGTAGTTACATTTGACAGTTTGTCTTCATTAATCCAGGAACAGTAACCTATGAAGTAGCAACTTAATTGTATTAAGTCTCGTTCGACGAGCCACCGCTGTGTAGCCGCCTTAGGAGCACACCAACTGTCACTCATGGAATACTCCTAACACGACTACTTCAGTGGCACTCTGAGTGAAAGCATTCTTCTATCTTATTATATCAATAGAAGACCACCACATAACTTCTAATTTTTTATATAAAACAGGCAATGCATTACAATAAGACACAAAATAAAATGATAAATAAAAAGATCAATACAATAATAAAATATAGGAAACAAGACACATATTTTCAACTATAAGTCAAAGGATGGCAACCCCCCAAAACATTTGATACCCAACCAGGATACCTGCCAATGTTGTTATTTATAGTTCACAGACAATTTTCTGTATTTCCAAATTCCTCCAGTGTTGATCTCCTCAGATTACCATTATCTGCAATGGGCCTTTTTTGGTGCCCTGAACTCACAGAGACATCTAGAGAGGTAGACGATGCCTCTAGACCAGGGCTTAATACCTTTCCATGGAAATGACCCCTTTCAATCCTTATGGCATTGCAACATACAGAACTGTAAAAAAAGGAATTGTCAGCTATGGAGAATAGCTGTCAACTCCTTTTTTTTTACAGTTCTGTTTTAACTCAAACCACTTCTCCGACTTGAAAAGAATGAGGTTTGGTACACTTCCTGAGATGATACATAACCTTTTGTCTCTTTGAGCTACACACACCCTACTAAACATAGCTTCTTGATCCACATCCATGTTAGCTTTGTATCCAATAGATCTAAATAACTATGCAGAATATAGAAAAGATGTTGGCTGTCTTCCTCCTAGTAGAATGAAGGGACACACCTTTGGGATCAAATGTGGAGTTCTACGATAGAACCACAACATGCTCTTCACAGCCCATTCAACATCATATCCGTAATTCTTTCGCCCACTTGATACATTCCACAACCACCCTATTCATTCTCTTTACTTTTACATTGGTTTGGGGATGGTGGAGAAAACTCCTGAGATGCTTCAATGGTAGAGAGAACTCATGTGATGCTTCAATTCTGATTCCCACAGAAACTTTTCCATTTCCACATTCAAGAATTGTACCCCATTGTCGGAAATTATATTCTCAGGGAAACCCTCTCTTGTGAAACTCTCCTTCAGGGACAATAATGCATTGCCAGTTGTGGGTGCATGTACCTCTGGCCATTTTCAGTAATAGTCCATTAATACAAATACATAGTGATGTTCATGGGGTAGGAATCTGAACATTTCTACCTTATCAATTCCTAACTTGACTCAAGGTTTTTCACGAAACTGAATAGCAGCTGATGCATGATGCGCTGAAATACAGAGGCAGGGGATGCCAATCCAATAGCCATCTTGCAGAATTGATATGTGCCGAAAGGTGAATTAAAAGCAGTATAATGCCTGGAAGACTCTTCTAGCACCACCTGATGATAGGCCGAGTCTAGATCAATCTTAAAGAACTATTATACTCCCCATAGCTCTTCCAACAAATAACTGATTCTAGATAAGGGATGGGAATCCACCCAGATCTCTCTGCTCAGGCTTGTAAGATCAACACCAATAAGTATACATGCTACCCCCATAAGCGACAACCATAAACTAGACTCAATAAGTTCAATCACACTTTTACTCTGCAAGCTGACCAATTCCTTCTGTAAATCACCTTTTAGACTGAACAGCCATGACCTTATCTTATGCTGGGATGGCTCCCTGTTTCATCTTTATCTTGTCTTTCAACCCTGTGATTTTTCCCCTGTGTGAGGAAAAGACCATAGGATACTCAAGTTCAGTAAAATCTGAAGGCGACAATTCTTTAACCGCATCGCTGCTGCAGTGATTTTTGTGCTGTGCTGCTTCCCATCCTTTCCCATTGTTCATGACGAGCTCAGCTCGTCATCAGCACACGCCACCCGTGGCTGATGACGAGCTGAGCTCGTCATCAGCATCGAAGGGGTTAACACAGCAAACACAAGGAGATGATGGACGGATCGCTGAAACTTTTCAGACACTCACCCCTAGTCACTATTAGATCTGGGTTGATTCTATCATTGTTCTTTAGCTCACTTTGGGCCATATGTAAGTAGCTAAATACCGGTGGGTAACTGCCGAAATTCGGTAAATTTCCTGTTACTGACCTGTATTTAGGCGATTGAGATGTAGGAGGCCAAAAGTAAGGATTCAGTAATTATGAATCAGTAAATACCGATTCATAATTACCGAATTCTAAATTACCAAATCGGTATTTACTGATTTCTTATTTACAGAACCGGTAAATAAGAAATGGTAAAAACGAGAAAAGAGATGTAGGAAAATTCTGAAATACCGGTATTTAAGAGTCGGTAATTAACACTGACTGAAAGCAGGTGGTAATCATCAAAAATGTATATAAGCAATCCCAAAATGCAACAGTGTGATCACCATGGCGGCTTTCTATGTGATTGCAAGGCGGCTACGTCTACAGGCAGCAGGAGTGAGGATCTGGAGACGGGAGGAGCGCATTTTCAGACAGCGCATCATGCTCTTCCAACAGACTGAGGCTGAGATACATGAAAGGTACAGGCTACACCCCCACACCATCCTGGACTTGATAAGGGACCTGCACCCACTCCTGGAGCACCTAACACCAAGGGCACACTCCATACCACCACATGTGCAGGTGCTCTGTAGCCTACATCTACTTGCATCTGGCAGTTACCAGGGTTCGATAGCTGCGGTAGGGGGGGTGTCTCAGAGTTGCCTGTCCCGTTTCTTTAGAAAGTTCCTGGATGCCATGATGCAGAGAATGCATCACTACATTAGCTTCCGAAACACACAGGCGGAACTGCAGAAAACCAAGACAGACTTTTACCAGATGGCACAGTTCCCGCACGTCATAGGCTGTATTGATGGGACACACATTCCAATCTGTCCACCTGCAGCCACTGAGTACATCTACAGGAACAGAAAGTCCACCCACTCCATAAATGTGCAGGTAATCTGTGATGCTGGCAACATAATCACTGACATTGTGGCCAAATTCCTGGGAGCAGCCATGACTCCTACATCTTCCAGAACAGTGGGATCTACACACGCTTGGCTGTGGGAGAATTTGATGAAGGATACCTGCTAGGTAAATCACTCTGACACACCCTGATAAATACTGCAGCTGAATGTGTTTTGGTGTATGTAACTAATGGCACTCTCTTTCTCACAGCATATGCCGTGCAGTCATTTGTCCTCACTCCCTACCTAAACTCATCAACACAGAGTGAGAGACATTACAATATGGCACACAAATCAACACCCAACGTTGTGGAGCGCATCTTTGGACTATTGAAAAGCAGGTTCCGCTGCCTCCACAAAAGCGGAGGCACACCTCAGTACACACCCCTCACCTGCTGAAAAATCATTGCTACCTGTGCTGTGCTGTACAACCTTGCCACAAAGAAAGGTACAGAAGTAAAATTAACTTATTTTGAGGACAATGATGATGAACTTGCACAGCCAGAGCCCAATGCAACAGGAGTAGCGCCAGCAACAGATGGGAGACTAAGACGGGCAGAGATCACACGCAACTATTTTTAAGTAAGTAACGAGACACAGCCTGTTGTTGTATGTAGATGACGTAGTTTTAATATCTGGGCACTACGCCACAACACAAATGGACAAACTGGCAAGTCCAATATGTGACATCCCTTGATGGAAGTCATGGGTTACTTCACCCAATTCAGTTATGAACGTGCGGGCTGCATCAGCGTCTGCAGCCACGCACAACACTGATGGATGCCATCAGCTGGCTGTCCTTACTGGCTGTGGATCCAGTGCCAGTCCTGTGCCGTCTGCTGCTCCTCCGGGTGTCTGTTACGGGGGGGGGGGGTAATGCTGCTCCGACTAGCCGTCTCCGAGCTGTCCCCAACTTCCACAGCACCAGTAGTGGCGGACTGTGTTGTCAGCAGTACTTCAAGCGCACTGGTTCACCTTACCAGCCCCCTTGAGACATCAGTGCTGCACTGTGCCAGCCCCCCTGCATGGACACGGAGCGCCTGCATAGCAGAGATGTGGCAGTAGCTAGGCGGTTCACTGCCCTTGTATGGCGTTCAAACCTCTACCCCCCCTGCGCTGTGTTTGCCTGTCCTCATCCATCTTGCTGCACAGCAGCATCACTGAATGGGACATGTCCCACATGCCCTCTGCCATCTCCTTCATTCCCTCAGCCATTGAGCTAATGCCCTTATCAATGTTGCTCATGTTGTCATTTAGGCGCTTCATTTTTCGCTGGACTGACTGAATTGCCTTTCCTTGTAGGCGCTGTACCTTTACCATGGTCGGCTCAAGCCCTCCGAAGACACCATGGCTCTCACCCTGTGGAGGTGCACTGCTCTCACGAGACCTGCAGCGGCGTATGGAACCTGTGGGTGCTCCCTCAGCAGTGGACAGCAAACCAGCATTGCTGCCATCCAGTGGCACAGTCAATTTCCCCCCCTCTGGAGTCTTCTGAGGAGGACTCAAACTCCAGCAGTCTGACAGCTGCACGCCTCCTAGGTTCAACCACTGCAGGTGGTGTTGCTGCTGGTGAGGCTGGCTGTGGTGGTGAAGCTGGCTGTGGTGGTGAAACTGGCTGTGGTGGTTTGGCTGGGTGTGGTGGTGTTGTGTGCCCTACACTGGTACTGGCCTTCTTAGTGATGTCCTTCCAGGGTGCCCTCTCTCCCTTGTCCTGAGCTGTCCTGCACGATGTTCCGCCTGTGGACAGAAATTGTACATTAGCTCAGTGTTACTGCTGGCCTGCATTGCAATAATTAAAAGTTACATTTCTGGCACACTATCTCATTGTTCTCTGCCTGCTTATTGCTGATGTGTCTCACATGCCTTGTTGTTCAGTGTAATTCCTGGCATGATAGGGGTTTCACTGACTACATCTCCCATAATGCATTGCTGGTCTGAACAAAAACCTGTACTGGAGTGGGATACACATAGCCCAATTGGGGATTTGGGATAGGGGAAGGGGGTGCACAATGCTGTGCATGCTTCTTACCTTGTTTGAAATCTGCTCTGGCAGAGCTGTCTGCTTCACCAATTTAACAGACACTTTCCAGCTCTATTGTGGATTCCACGAGCTGCTCCAGTTCCGTCAGGGCAGGTGCCCTGTTCCTTCCTCCTCCTGTCTGGCTGGATTGTTTTCTCAGATCAGCCATCTTCTTTTTGGTGATGATCCTGAGATCATACCACCGCTTCTTCAGCACATCAATGTCCGGGGGGGGTCACTCCGATGGCATTTACCTGGGACTGGATACCGAGCCAGATTTTTCTTTTTTATGACTCTGCAACTTGCAGGGACTGCTTTCCAAACAACTTTGTGTGCTGCTTCTCAACCTCCTCCACAAGGACCTGCTGTTCCTTTGGACTGAATGTAAGTTTCCTTTTCCTTTCCCCTCCTTCTCTTTCTGTGTCCTGGCTAGCCATTGTGAAAGATTTTCAGGAAAAAGTTCAGGCAGTGGCTCTGTTTCTCTCCTCTGCACTCAAAGCCTCTCCAGAAGGTTCTGATTGTGTGCACCTGCCTGGGGGTGGCCACTTCCTGGTTGGGAGGGGTGGTGGTTGCACAGGATTGGCTGATCCCTCAATTGCTGTTCTTTTGAAATTCCAAATCGGTATTTACCGATTCGGTATTTACCGATTCGGAAAAACCGATCGGTATTGTTGAATCTGTAAATATTTACCTAATTTTTCCGATTCAGTAATATTTACT
The DNA here is from genome assembly GCF_964263255.1 of Lissotriton vulgaris. Lineage (NCBI taxonomy): Eukaryota > Metazoa > Chordata > Amphibia > Caudata > Salamandridae > Lissotriton > Lissotriton vulgaris. The sequence continues at coordinate 789,761,277 of NC_141694.1, read as the reverse complement.
TAAATATTACGTACATAGGAAATACCGATTCCTAAATACCGATTCAGTAAAATTCGGTATTTAGGAATCGGTATTTCAAAATTACCTACATATGGCCCTTTGACACCTCAGTTCAGACCTAGCCATATGCAAATCAGTCTTGACCCTGTTTCCCCTGTGATCAGTCCAGCTTGAACTGCCAAGCCAGGCCTTCCATGGATCAGAAACAAGCATTCTGGGACAGGTTTAGGGGTAATACCTCTCATCGGCTAGGCTAGTTTGAATCCAGTGGCAAAGTAAGCAAGGCACCCACGTCTGGGCTTACCCTGCCAACTTAGGGAAAACAAAGCAAACACAAGGAGATGATGGACGGAGTTCTGTAACTTTTCAGACACTCACACCCAGTCACTAATTCTTTAACAACCAGAACCTGTTCACTCGTTACAGATTCAAGTAGTAATCGAAGAGTTGCTGACGGAACCACCCCAATATGTTGAGGCCTTTAACCGTTACATATACTTTACCTTGGACTTTACGTCCCTTCAATTTTAATACCGCTTAAATGAACCCTCCAATTAGATTTTTCTTCCTTCATATAAATCCAGGGTTCAATCAAGGGGAAACAATTTTTTGTCACCTCACGTTTTATGGAACAACTCAAACGTTATCATGATAATTCTCGCTCCAAAGTCCACCAAAAGATGTAAATATCTATCCCCCACCAAAACATCAATGTACGGATGAACACACTTGTTAGGATCACCACTTCTTGCTAATATACAACAAGAATCATATCCTGGAACTAGTTCATCAAATTTTGCTCCACATCCTCTGAAGCATACACTTCAACTATATTTCCTACTTTAGGCACATTTGCCTGGCTAATTTGGCAAACCCTGGCAAAATGTCACAATTTAGCACATTTGTGACATTCCTAACCCGACCCCCCTTACTTCCCCTTCCATGGGGATTGTTAACAAATGTGAAACAAAGGTTTGTATGTTTAAAGAAATTATTTTTATTAGACATCACCTGTAGATTACTTCGAACTACATTAACATTCTCTTTTACAGAAGTGGAAACATTCAATTCCTTCAACGATAATTGTGCCAATTCAACATTTTTTGCCTCCTTTATGACTTTTTCTAACAATGGATAACCCATGGTTTATCACTTTTGTTAAATATGTATGTCACAACAGTGACCAAAAAAATGATCTCTAATTTGATCAGTATACACTTGGAATTGACACTGTGAGCACAATTTGCTCAAAATACTTATTTATGCATCCACATTCTCACTTTATGTTTGGACTCTTTTAAAAAACTTGTGACAACTGCGGAAACCTTTAATTGCATTCGCAAATTGAGAATCGCAATTAAGGAAAAATAAGAAATCGCATAAATATTTGCGAAATTTTGATGCATTGCCGTTTGCGAATTCTTCGTTGCGATTCCTTAATTTTCGCAATTAAGGATTCGCAAACGGCAACATTGATGCATGTGGCCGTAACAGTTTACAAATACCCTTCGCACTAATATGGGCTGGACCATGGTAACTAACATCCTTCCTCATTTAACTGTGCTGTACTCTCCTGCTATTTCGCTAATTACGCTAACGTGGCTTCGCTTTGTATCTCCTTCACACTTTCAACTATATTTTCAAACAGCAACTTCAGGAACCCACCTAGCTGGACCTGCAACAAAGATGTGTTTCATTTTACTTCGGGCCTTCTCCTTGGCTTCCTGATCTGCAAATGCATTTCCTCTATGCACATCATCAGTAACCTTCCTGTGTGTGCTGCACTTAATGATTGCTAGTTTCTTGGGGAGCATTAGAGAATACAAAAGCTTCAGTATAAGGTGCCCATGTTGAATCTTGGTACCATGAAGGTAAGGAAACCTCTCGCCTTCCACAATCGCTCAAAATTATGCGTGACCCCAAATGCATACTGGCTTTCAGTATAGATATTCACAACCAGTCCTTCACTCAATTTACAAGCTAGAATAGGGGCAGCAAGATCAGCGTCTTGAACTGGCAATGGGGGACCTGTGATGTCCTATGAATATCTGATTTTTTAAATTATATATTACATCCAAGTTCCAAAAGGCATGGGAGGCCAAGTCCTCCACTTTCCAGGATCGGCCAATCCCCACTGTCCATGGTTGGCTCGGTCTTGCACTTTAGCTGTGTATAGCCAGTGTTATTTATAAGGTCTTGAGTGGTGAGCCTTCAGCTGTATGTAGTGGAGTTTGGCTGCAGAGCATCCCCTTCAGCCATGCTCTGCGTTCAACCCGACATCGTAGACAAAACCACTTCGCGCACTGCCTTTGTCCATGCACAGCGGAGCTTGGCTGCAGCTCTAACCGTGAGCTAATGAACTGTGAGCACGCCACGCTGGCGCCAGCTAAAACCGTGGGTTGGCACATCCCCAACACCAATTATGTGGGTGGACAATCCTTGAGGCGCTAGACCTTCATCCATGCCCAGCGAGGGAAGGCCAAAGGATCTGGACTGCAGCAGAAGTACACACCTTGTATCCATTATTCATCTATTTTCTTTATTTGAGACAGAAGATAATTCTAATATTTCTTCTAAAATAGTTCTATTTTTTACCATTCAAAATGGTCACAGACAAAAAAATCCACGGCAGGCCCTCAACATTTGCAAACCCAGCTATTGGTTTACAGGTCCATGATACTGAACCTAGCTTGAGGCCTTTTTTGAAGTTTGTGAACAAAGTTTGGGTTCCAAAAGTCTGCAGACCCTCCTTCAAGGTACATGGACCCAACACAAAAAAAGGAGCCAACCCATGTTGTGCATGTAGAAAAGACAAGTGCTGTGGGATTAGTCTAACTTCTACCACGCTTAGAATTTGTCCATTTTGATCTGTTATCCTCAGCTGCATAGGTGTCCTATATTCTTAAGTGACTTTAAAGTAAATGAGTTCAACCCATTTAGTAAGTCAGAATTTTTTGCTTTTTGATCACCTGGTCTTTGGACTTTTATTGTGGGTGAGTCTCACTCACAGTAATTACATGGTAATTGGACTGTGTGAGTTTGCCACCAAAGTCTGTCTTTTAAGCTAAGGCACTGGGCTGACTACACATGAAAATGTGTGCACGTGCGGGTGAGCTGTGTGTGTTAGATGACCATCACGTGTAGCTCGCTATTTGCACGCAGGTAGATTGGCACAGAAGAGACCATGTAGGGGTAGGTGCTGATCTGGAATAAGCCTTATAATATTAGTTTTACAAACTGCAATGCATTCTGTCGGGTGTTGCAATTGCTTCACATGAAAAATAGTTGTTGAATTGTCACACCTCTATATGAAGATCAATGTTTGTCCTTCAAAAAACTGGGAGAGTGTGAGCCTATACTGACCATTGCTCAAGACCCCAAAAGCACATCACCTAAACAACATACAACGACAATTATAGTTCTTGAGTTTATTCAAAGTCATATGTCTAAATAATAGGTACAAATGTTTTTCTTTTTCATATAAGACTGTCAAAAACACAAAAACATATATATAAAATGATGTGAATTGGTGATAAAGTGACAAAGAGTGGAAAAACAATTGACATTAGTGAATGCACCCCTTTATATTGTGGTGTTGCATCTGCTATAGATGGAGGGGCTATTTCAGTTATAAGGGTCATGACCCACTAGGGATCGAATGTAATTTCAAAATGTCACGAAAGGAATTTCCATCTGCCAGATGTATACATTTGTATATTAATGTACAGTATTAGTAGTGTGTCTGTGTGTGTAACAAATGCAATTTTCCTTTTACAAAGAAAAAGCACTGACTGCAGAATCATTTATTGAGTGTTGTTATTGTGTGCCAGAGGACAGACATTACAAGCCCACACCACCTTCCCTGAGTAGGCCTTGGCTGCTTTACTTTACTACCCTTAGAGTCAGGTGCCACAAGTAGGACGTGGTTCCCAGTAAAGAGACTATTATCCTTCACTACTAATAGCCCAAATTATTACAGGCTTGTTTTATGGTTTTTGCTTTGTCTTGTCTGGTATGCTATGCTGTTAATTTTTCATCTTGTCTCAGTTTTTAACTTAGCATCCTTTTATTATGCACAGGCTGAACTAGGGTCTCAATTGTGTTTTACCTTCTCTTTCTCCCTGTAGGTTTTTTTTCTCTTTTGGAGTTAGCTGACCTGGGTCCACAGCAGTGCTGTCTTAACAGCATTATAGGCCCCTGGTCAAAACAGTGCACTAGGCCCTGTCTACATAAGCACCCACAGGAATAAAAATGTTTAACGGAAAATGAGTGTTAAATTCTGGTCTGCATGGGCCCCTATGCAAGTGGAGATACCGGGAAACTGTCCAGCGTGCCCATGCGTTAAGATGGCACTGGTCCACAGGCCTCCACTCTCCCCTCTTATGGGAATTGAAGCTGCTTCTTCTGGAATTGAATGCCTTCCTGATAACGGTTCTTTGTATCTTTTTGACAGCTTTATGTTGGACCACACCCTGGACTTGACCTGCTGCATGTATCTGGCACCCTCTCTGTTCTGGGTAAGAGATTATGGGAGAAATGTTATGGTTGCTGGATTTCTTCATTATTCTTAGCATTACTCACCCTGGTCCCAGCAGCTACAACCTGTCCGCCTTCCTTGACTGATCCAGCCTTTGGTTCTGGCATGCATATGTAATGGAATGCTAGGAATGGACGTATTTATGTGGCGCCGGACTGGAGTGGGTGCGCCTTACATTTCAGACCCTCCTGCATTTCGCGATTTCGCGAGTCACGGAAAAATCGCGAAATCAGCTGATTGCCGCAATATTTACTATTTTGGCCACGAAATTAGCTCTCCCGGCAGAAAGGCAAAAGATTGTGCCTTCCTTTTGGCTGTGCGCACACGTCACTACGTGCTGTGCCGCCCTACAGCCATAAAATAGCCCTTCTGTGTCAGAATGTGAACGTGGTGCTCAAATAGAACCCTGTCCTCTTCCTTACGTGTAAACAAAACACTGATGCATTTGATAGAGGAGGGGGAGGCTCTGAATTCCGCAAAGAAATGAAGGTGTTAAATTACATATATTACATTTTTTTACTACAGTAATGTTTATGTCCCTCTCCTCTGTGTGTTAAAGGTCGGACTTCCCCACATAGTCGGTGAAACCAGATGTCACACGCCGTTTGCCTTCTGATGCCTCCCCAAATCCATTAAAGTCAGGGCATGGATGGATGGCCCATTTGACACTGCAGAGAGCCTCTTATTTGATGTAAAATGCTAGAAAATGAAAACCCTTCATTTCCACAAAGCTGAGTTTAAAAAATACAGATTTGAGAAAAGTTGGGAAATCAAATTAGGTTTGAGGGCGTGGATCTGGGGACAGCACGAACAGGTGAATATTGTTATTCACACACAATAAAAGAAAAGGTGTGAATTAGTGGGAAGCGGAAACCATATGCAAAAATGTGCACAGTATACCGAATACTCAATAAGGAAAGCAACCTGGCTTAATACCTTAATACATCAAAACATTTGTCTGCTCCCCCTCCTATTATTTCCTTTTCCTTGAATAATGTGCTATATATGGGAGGGTTTATTTAATTGCGCACTTGTACCAATTACTGATTTGTATTTTTATCCTCTGGAACTTGTGTGCACAGTTTGAAAAACAACAAGGTCAGACGAGCGCTTCATTATGCTAAGAAACTACCCAGCAGCCCTCATTGTTTTTGCTGTCTGTGCTTCCAGGCAATACAGACTCCAATTTTGTGTGCCTCTCTTAGTGGTAGCTGAAGCTAAACTGGTAACATTTCTCCCCTCATTCTGCTTCGCTAACCCTGACCCTCAACAGCACTCATGAATCTCTTCCTAACTGAAAGTTGAGATTTCCAGTTGTGACAATATTCTTCATTAAGACTGAGAAGGCGAATCTCATCTGCCTTCCCTAGGTCTCACTTCAGCCCGTCCAGTGCAGTGATCCAGTGTGCCAAGACTAGGGCTCTCTTCAGCTCAACCTTAGATTCTAGTGCATTGATCAAGTGTGTCAGCTCTCTTCAGCTCAACTGTAGTCTCCAATGCAGTGATCCAGTGTGCCTTCACTAGGCCTCACTTCAGCTCCTCCAGTGCAGTTCGCAGCAACAATGTGCAGGCAGCAAGGTTTTTTTATTTTTGTCAACTACAGCCGTGTCAAAGATAAAGGCCAAGTTAAGGGGCCATCAGACGCAGTGCTTAATTTGTAAAATAATAAGTGCCAGGGCCATGACCAGGAGGTCACTGCAACTTGCACCACCCATCACCCCTGCCATCACTGCCAAAACAACTACTAACCATCTCTCTCGCCTACAAGTGCCACAGTTCAGATCATTCCAGGTCCCCAAAGATAAAGGAACGGCTGGGGAGGCAGGAATCAGTCATTTCTAATGTATATTGCATTCATAAACAGCCGTTATTCTGCTGATCTCCACATTAGATGAGTAGCACCACCAAGTGGCAGACTGTCATAAGTGCGGTGTTAAAAATTAAGTGCGGTGCCAAGTACTGGAAACCACCGGCTCAAATTAAGCACTGATCAGGCGTCTCCTTTTGATCAAGAATCCTGACTTGACTTGGCCTGGAACCTCACTTAAATGCAAATACAACTGAGGGGAAACAAAAGAACACAGCTTGTTACCTCTTCACAGGTGCTTAAGAGATGCGAAAAATGTTGCTGTCAGCCATTACATGTCTTGGGACTTAGCATAGCAAACAAATACTCTCAGACACTTTAAACATGCCTTTTTGAAAGTGGAACACTCTGCTAAGACAGTTTCCATTGATTTAAGACTGAAAAGGAATGATTATGAGTAAAATAAAGTGCTGCAATAATGCCGCCAAATTTACATTTTTGTGCCGCTAAATTTGCAAACCTATGCCGCAATATCCTGGGGGGTCTGGCATTTGTATCATTCTTCAGAGGTTTGACTGCCTCGATATGAGATTCTACTCATGAGTGCTAACTGGACAAGTACAAGCGTAATTAAGATTATCAGTGGAAAAATAGTGGCATTATCTTCTCAAACACGTTCCAGGATCACATACTTGCTCTGTTATCACCTAATTTTAAATTATGTTTCTTCCCTGTGAATCTCATTCAGTCTTTGCTGACAGATATGAGAACCGCCTAATTCATCGCCAGACTTTATAAACAGCTGGATTAATGATAATCATTTCCTTGTCCATTCCTTTCCATTAGTGCTGCTTTTCAAAACAACCCACAGCCTGCTTAAGCAATCTCTCTGCGATTCCCAAGCGAATGCCCAAGTTCATTGGCTTTGAAGTCTGTTTTTTAAATATGCTGATTATGGGTTTGGCTCATACAACTACGCAGCGGAATTAAATACACTGAAGTGCAGTATATTAAAAAGGTGGAGGAAGCACTGGTCGCATAATAAGCCCCTGTTCTCATTTGACACTTGCTTAATGTGGTTCATTTCCTTGTATTAGGTAATCCGAGACTGCCAGCGCATTAATCTACTTGGCATGAACTATTAAGTATTCTTTGTGTGTTGCAATTCATCATAACAGACGGCGTGTTTGTTTCACCTTACATCTATTGAATTGTGAGCAGGAGACCTTTTGTAATCGGCTGATATTAGAAGACATTTCTCATGTGAACAGTGTCAGGAAGTTGTTTGGCGAACACGTAGTGCTTAATTTGAGGGGAAAAAATAAGTGCCAGGGCTCTTGTCAGGCGGCCAATGCAGCTTGCACCACACATTGGCCCTGCCATGCTGCCAATGATGGTAACAATGCAACTAGCAACCATCACACTCCGCTTACAAGTTAGACAAGTAGGACTATTCCAGGCCCCCAAAGCTTTTACAGTGGCTTGGGCCGCAGGCAATAGTCATTTTAATGTATATTGAATTCAAAATTAACTGTTGTTGTGGTCATATCTAAATTAGCCAGACAGAGCCACCTTGTGGCAGACTGCCTCAAGTGCTGATCTTGACAATTTTTGAGAAAGAGGTTTGTAAATAGGCCCCTGAATGTACAACTGTATTAGAGATCAACAGAAATAACTTTAGCACATGGATTATCTGTTTTATTCTGTTATTAATCTATATTTTTCTCAATCTTTTATAAATGTATTTATTTATTTATTTGAAGGTTTTATATAGCGCGAACAAGAACCTTGCGGGTATCAGAGCGCTTTACAGGACAAATGTAAGAAACAGAGAAAATCATAGCAAAAATATGAGGGAGTCTAATACAAAGTAGTGACTAAGACAAACTGGCAAATATATTACATGGATATATAAATAGTTCAAGTAAATTTAGCCATGAGAATAGATTTCACTTCTTTTTTGAAAGAGGCAGTAGAAGGGTTCTGTCTCATTTCTGGGGGCAAAGCATTCCAGATCCTCGGAGCCATTCCTGAGAAGGTCCGGTTGTATGTTTTCTTCATGAAAAATCTTTGCGGTTTCGAGAGAAGATTCCTGGATCTCCAGATGGATCTGTCACCACAAGAGAGCACAGGTTTCTGAGCTAGATAACTTGGGATATTGCAATGTAGGGCCTTTTGCGTCATACATGCGATTTTCAGATGAATTCTAGCCTTGAAAGGTAGCCAGTTGAGGGCTCTAAGGTCTGGGGAGATGTGATAGTTTCTTTTGGAGCCTGTGATGAGTGTGGAATCTGTGTTCATTATAGCTGTTAGAGGGGCCGTCGTCAATCTGGGACACTCCCATATTCAACTCTTGGAATTACTACAGCTTGAACTGCCTGTTTGAAGTCGTTTGTGGGTTTAAGTCTTCTCAATGTATTCATCTGAAAATGTGCTCCTTTTGTAGAGGCGCTGATGTGTTTCTGCATGTTTATTTTTCTGTCTAGCGTTATTCCCATCAATTTTGCTGAGTTGATAATGAGAGGTTGACCTTTGAGTGCTCTTAGGTCATTCAGCCAATCGAGGATGACTTTCGATTGGTTGGGGTGAGCGTTTAAGAGGAATTCAGTTTTGAGGGTGTTTAGTTTCAATTGGTTTTCAGCCAACCAGGTCTGCATTTTTTGAAGTGTTGAATTGAGAGATTTGATGTCCTCAAGTGAGTGGATCTTAATGTAGGGTTGTGGGTCGTCTGCGTACATGTGATAATGGACCTTAGAGGAGCTACGAAGTTCTGTGAGTGGTTCCATGATAAGGTTGAAAAATGTGGATGAGATGGATGATCCCCATGGTATTCCTAAAGTGACCGGGACGGATTTGGATAAGGATTGATTTATCTTGAATCTTTGTGATCTATTTTGGAGGAAAGAGGTGAACCAAGTAAGTACAGAGCCAGATAATCCAATTCTGTATTTTAGGAGATCTAGCAAGTTGTCATGTTTGATGTTGTCAAAGGCCGAAAATAAGGTCAAGCAAGATTAGTAAAAAGGCTTAGTTTTGGTCAAGGGTTTTTAGAGCGTCATCTATTATGTGGCTCATGGCTGATTCCGTACAGTGACCTGCCCAGAAGCCTGATTGGTATTGTTTGAGCAGGTTGAATTGATCCATGTGGTTGCCAAGCTGTGTGTGAACACATTTTTCTAAGAGTTTGGCTAGAGTGGGGATGCTGGATATTCGGTGATAGCTGTTTAAGGCTGACGGATCCGCTGATTGCTTCTTTAAGATAGGGGTTACCTGCCCTGCTGTAAGGATTTTTGGGATGGTTCCTTGAAGGAGGGAGGTGTTTATAATCTTGGTCCATAGAGACAGTAACAGTGGAATTAAGTATTTTAAGTAGTTTATACGAAGAGGGTCTGTGAAGTGGCTGGAGGGATTCAAGGCTGTTAGCGTTTTTAGTACAGTTTCTTCACTGTGCATGTTGAAGGAGGACCAGAATGCGTTGTTTTTGAGGTAGAACTTTGCAGAGCCTATGGGTGGGGCTCCTGGCGGGGGCAGTGAAGTGTTCATCTGAGTGTCAGTAAGAGATATTAGGTAATTGAGCAGGTCCTTCTTTATGTTTTCTGTCTTCAAAGTGAAGAAGGAGGCAAAATCCTCACAATTGGCTAGAGTGTCGGGGTTATCCTGGTGGTGGGGGTACACCTTTAGTTTATGCTTTGCTTAATTTGAATATCTTTTTAGTACGGTTCCTGGCTTGGTCTAATTGATTACTGAAGAAGTCAGCTTTTGATCGTCTGTTCTTCCTGTAATAGGAATTTCTCGTGGTTCTTAGTAGCTTGAGGTGGTTAAAGGATGGAGCAGATATCCACCATCGTACATTTAATCTTAGGGATTGTCTTTCTTCATTTAACCTACCATCATACCATGGTTTTGAGTCTTTTGTTGTGACTCTTTTCAATTGTAAGGGAGCTAGTTTGTCTAGTACCATGTTCATGGAGTGGAAAGTAATGGTTAATCAGACTATGTACATCGGATAAACCTTCACAGTGAAGCAGGATGTTAGGATTGGATGTTGAGAATAAGTCAGAACGGATATTTCCCAGAATCCTCTTCCACATTTTCGTTCTTGTGGGTTGTCCAGAGAGTAATTTAGCTCATTCATTGATGTGGAAAGTAATGATATGGTGATCAGACCAGTCACAAGGGAAGATCGATTCTATTCTATTCGAATGGAGTCAGCTTTGGAAATTACTAGATCGAGGAATGTACTTTTATCATGTGTGGGGCTGTTGCAAATTTGGCTACGGTTAGGGTCTGAGAGGAAAGCTTTGAGGCTATTGACCCCTGGGTCGTCCAGGTCATCCCAATGGAGATTGAAGTCACCAAGGAATATTTGAATATTTTGAAGACCGGCATTTGTAGCAAGAATATCCAGGAGGTGTTCGATGAAGGTGAGGTTATCACCTGGAGGGTGGTAGAATGTGTGTAGTGAGCTTAGTGGTTTGTCATTACTAGTGATGACTAAGCAAAGGTATTCACAGGAGGATAATACCGGGGAGTGGAAATGGTTCACTGATAGATTGTTCTGATGTCTGCACACAATACCACCACCTGGCCTGTTAGTTCAATCTAGTCTTGTGATGTCCTAGTTTTGGGGTACCAGTATGTCTAGGATGGGCGTAGAAAAGTCATTTAGCCATGTTTCGGTCAAAATTAGTAGGTCAGGTTCATTGGTGAGAATGAGGTCAGCTATATCAGTTGCATGTCTTGATGCCGACCTGCAGTTTAGAAGTATGCATTTTAGTTGAGTCTTGATGGGTGCTGTGCTGGGTTCAAGTATGAGGGGGACGCGCATGCGGTTGTTTTCAACGATACCTCTAGAATTGTGTCTTGTAACTCTATGGGTATTAGAGGGGATGGATTGGATTAAGGAATGCTTTAGCAAGTTATCTGGTTGCGCAGTATTAAGTGGGAGATATGGTAGCTCATAGGAACGGAGTAGGGTGCTTAAGTCTTTCACTGATAGAGGGTTTTTCCTATGGACCAGATGGGATGAGGCATTGGGGTAGGGCACTGTTCTCCATCTTGGGGGCTCATGTTTCGGGGAGCTTGTGTGCAGTTGTTGGGTGAGTTTTGAATGTTTAATGTGGAGGAATGCTCAATTCTAGTTCTGGGTGCGTGAATTTGGGTTGTTGTAAAATCGAGTCGTGAAGAGTTTGGATGTCCTCTTTGAATTGTTGTAGAGATAGTAATATCTCATCGAGTCTGGGGTCGGTAGTGAAAGGTAACATATTTAATCTATTGACTGTGGATTAGGGAGGTGTGATTGAGCCATGTGTGTAGGTTAGGATGAACCGTAATCTGGTATGTTGTACTGCAATCTTCCTGTGTATTTATCAATGGGGGTGGTGTACAGACGAGGTGCAAAGAGGTCTGGATGTGGGTTACGTGTGGGACAGTGGGTGCAGTGGTGAAGGGAGAAAGGGCGCGTGGAAAGGCGGGATGTGAGTAGGTAAAGGTGTGGGGTGTGATTGAAACAGTGTGAATAATGGTGGCGTTGGGGTGGAGTAGGAATTGGGGAGCTGAGTGTCATCTCGAGGATGAGAGGAAGTATGGGTGTGGGAAAAGAGTGGGGCAGTGGGAGTATTGGAGAGGGGAGAGGAAGCAGGTGGGAAGGTGGGATACGAGTTGATAAGGGTGTGGGGTGTGCTTGGGACAGTGAGAATATTGGAGGTGTGGGGAACAAGTAGGACATGGGGAGATGTGTGTTATCACCAGGGGTAACAGTTAGGTCTGTGGAGGGTGTAGATGCAGGATGAGACAACAGGGGACAAGACTGAATGGGGAATCAGACAGGGAGTTGGTGAGAGAACTGAGATTGCGATCGGCTGGTGGGGTGGGATGGGGTCTTGCAACTTTTTCCTTGATGAGAGGAACGATGTTATCCAGTAGGTTTAGGTTACGGTCCGATGATTGCATGAGGATGATCCCATTAAGACAGATGGTGATTGTTGCTGCAGCTTTGTAGATTTGGGAGGAGATGATAGATAGCGTCAGATCATGTGCTGTTTTCCTTGTGGAGGCGATCAAGAATAGGGTGAGAAAGGATTGCCTTCATTGAGCTCTTCTTTTGGTATAGAAGATGATGTCATTAGTTATGTTTCCTTTGTTAGTTGAGAAGGGTCAGAGATAGGGGGTTCAGGGGAGATGTTAAAATATTGTGTTTAAAGCCTTTGGCTGCTTTTTTAGTAAAGTTGGGGGGGGGGTAATTAATGGAGTAGGTGTGTAGACCAATGCGCTCCATAGTGGAGTTGAAGCTTTTTAGCGGGCGGAGAGAGGGTCGGGGGAATATGCGAGGCAGTGTGCACTATGAAGTTGAGGTGGAGTTAGTACAGAAGGGCAAAACAGTTACCTATGACATTGTTGAATGGGGAATCGAGGATGTTGACTAGGTTCTCTGGGAACCAAATCATTCAGAATGAATCAGTCCAAGATGACCGCCCTGTTTACTACTTAGATCAGTTCCTGTGAGGTAGTCCTCTTTTACTTTCAATTGTATGGTCCTCTTGCGGTGTGGTCTTGTTTCTGTTTTTATATGCAATGTGATGAGTGGTCATTTCTTTATTTTCTCTGGCTTGATATTATGGTGAAGTCCTAAGTCTCTTTCTGACTAAATCCATGTCTGGTTAGTCCTTTCTCCCTGGTTATATCTATTGCTGCCATTTTGTAAACTGTGTAGAGGCAAAATGGTGACCTTCGCCCACTTACATAAAGGAGATCGTAAAACAAAATGGGCTCCCAGCTGTGTGTAAACCGGTCTGCAGCAACCAAACAAACAAACAGACAGACCAGGTCATACAGATCGCGATGATCTCCCACTAATGTGCATCAGAGACTGCAGTCCACAATGAATGAAGCCCCACATGAGCAAAAAGAAAAAAGCCACAAATTGAAAATTGTCAGCAGACCTTTCTACAATCACAGCAGGAACGAGGACCAACCTGAGTCTGGGGTCCCACAGCACTGCCCTACTCCTCCATTTGAGCACCAAATGTTGAAGCCCACAAATCAGTTTGCAAGAGCAGCGTGAAAATCGCAAACTGCAAGTTGTCTGCAGTCGCAGCGGGCACGAAGACCCATCTGATTCAAGGGTCCCGCGACTCCCGCCGCACCGCAAGGAGAAGTCAGAACTGCTCTCTCTTTCCAGAGCGTGTAAGAGCCTACGCTCCAGTCCGCTTCTCCAACTTTTCTGGACCGACCTCGAGAGAATGGCGGGGAAGGCGCTAAGCCTGCAAAATGCTGATGCCCCAAGTGGGCGGATTAGGTGCACGTCCGTGGCGAGCTCTACCAGTCAGTCAGTCTCGGAACCTCCCGCTTCCTGGGAGATTGCCGGTCTCGGACCCTCCTGCTTCCTGGGAGATCGCCAAGCCATCCGACTGTGTCCTCCTTAGACAGGGCTCCAAGGGCGATGAGGGGAGAAATATAGATCACGGAGACCACTTCCCTGTTTGTCAAAGTCCATCTCGCCCCCGACTGCGGTCTTACGGTAGGAAGATCGCGGCAGGAAACCAGCAAGGAGACAATGCTGTGTGCCCCTAAGCTCAAGAATAGTGACCCACAGCAGGCGTCCCCAGCAGCCAGGGCTTCTCAAGTGCCGGGGGAAGAACCGATCTTCATGAGAGGCATCTCCCTGTGTGTCCGCAGCCATGCCCGCAATCGAGCACGGTCCTGTGGGAGAGAGATTGTCTTTGAGATCGGTCATGGGACTACCGCTATGGATGCCTTCTAATTCCGCGGTACGTAAATAAAGTCACTGGGTGTGCTGGAATACATGATTTTGTTTTTCTCTCTATCTGTTGAGACTTGAAGGCCACCTGTTAGTGCTTGGGTATTCCTGATTAGAAATGGCTTGGACAGGGACAGAAGACATAGAGGAAATGTCTTCATTACTTACAGGCAATCTTTACAGTCATCACACCCTACCACTTATTTGTGACTAGAATAGCCCTTGATAAGAGGCTTTATTTTAACAGAACAAGGGAAACCCAAAAGGAATAACACTAGGGTCCTTGGGCAGTAATCTATTGTACAGAACAGAGGACCCTAGTAGTTAAGGATCACACGAATGATAGACATATACTAGATAGTATATATGATTTCTGTCCAGCCGGACAGGTATTTTATTTTTCAATTTTTCATGTAAAGATTGTAAGTATAAAATTTATACAAAAGTGGGCACAGCCTGTGACCCACAGAGGACAAGACAAAACAGGTGACAAAACAATTATGTAAAGGCGCACAAAAGCGGTCTGTACTATTATTCAGTTTTACAGACTGGGATTAAATCATAGCAACCCATTGTTTTACACAATACGTGAATTCAAACAAACATATGGTGCAATAAAGTCAAACTTTAGTACAGACCGCTTTTGTGCGCCTTTACATAATTGTTTTGTCACCTGTTTTGTCTTGTCCTCTGTGGGTCACAGGCTGTGCCCACTTTTGTATAAATTTTATACTAACTTGATAAGAGGCTTAGCATTTCAGATGGGAATGCCAATCCCTTTTATAGCACACATATAAGGGTGTGCAGGACTTGCATTTTAGCTTTTCCAGTAGTCTTCTCTGTCGTGATGAAGTGGGATACATTTCATTTGCAATTACTTTGATGAGGGCAATTAGAACTAAGAGTAATAAAGTTTCCTGGAAAGTAAGTAGAGCTTTCACACAAACCGAAGTCATTGTTAAAATAGCATTTTTAGCAAATTAGATTTCATGCATCATAATTAAATGCTGTATCTTTAAAAACAAATATATATATTGATTTTATGGTAGAAATGTATTTACAAGATATGTTTACTTAATTTCTTTATACTAATATATTGTTACATGCGAACAATTTGTGGTATGTGATGATAATATTAATAGCAATGCTGAAAATACTAATACTAGTACCACTACTACTAAGAACTCCTTTTTTTGGTCAAAAATATATTTTTTTTGTTTCAAAGGTAAGACAGTACACCACAAAACCAAACTACTGAAGGAGACAACAATGCAACATATATGCTGAGAGCTACAGAAAGCTAAAGCATCATATACAGTTTGGGTACTAGGACTCGACAAGCCCATAAAAACTCAACATGAACCTTACGGACCCCTCATATCAGACAATTCAGCCCGATCTCATGGAAGGTCAGAGTAGGCTCTGGCAGTCATCCCTCCCCCCCCTAACTCCCTAACAATAAACACAAAATACAAACTATGGTGTCAGGGTAAAACTAAAATCATATGTGGTTGCTGGTGAAGGCTGTACTATGGGGAGAGCGGGGAGGGATCCCCATGCCCCCGGAACATCCCTGACAAGTCAGGGGAGCCAACAGACTCTCTAGATGTGAAAGAGATGGAGTCCTCGCAAGCGTGGCCCACATGCAAACAGGGGTAGTCAACAATGTCCGCCATTCTTTCCATCGCCAGGGCGTGCCATAACCTGGCATGCCATTGGGTAAGAGAGGGGGCATCAATTTTCTTCAATGCAGCCGCCACAGCCATCTTAGCGGCCCGAGGTACAGCCACATCACAGAGCTATCCCCCTGTATTTGGCACTTCAGGATGGGGTCCCTAATCCCCAGGAGAGTGTGCTCTAGTGTGTCTGGGATCGGATATCCCAGACTTAGTTTGATTTGGGAGAGTACCTCCTTCCAGAAGGGTCTGATATGCAGACAGTTCCATCAGATATGTTTGAAGTCCCCCAGTAGTCCACAACCCCTCCAGCACCTGTCAGAGGAAGTAGGGAAGATAGCGTGCAGATTCCGAGGGTGTAGGTACCATCATTTTATAATGAGCTTCCCTTAAAAACAAGGAACGGTTATACTTGGGAATGCCTCTATGCAGGGCGGTCCATTGTTTCCTCTCTAATGGGGTAGCTAAAATTGAGTCCCAGAACCTTTGGTGTCTAGGGGTGTGGTGTGAACCCAGAGACCGTACGAGTGAGTAAAGGAGAGAGATGGTCCCCCTCGAAGAGGCTCCAGACTGAGAAAATGTTTTGATCGGGAGTAGGCCCCTAGTGGCAGCCTGTCGTATCTGTATTTGGAGAGCCCAGTGCTTAAGTTGTAGGAATACTCCTTCGAGGGCTGTAGGTGGAAGGCTTTGACACATTCTACAAAGGTCATCAGTTTCCCGTGTTCGAACAGATGAGAGAGCATGAGACAACCTCCCTCCTGCCAGGCCTCAAATTACCCCTTCTGAAGCGCCAGATGAAATTCTGTGTTACCGTGGATGGGCGTGTATGGGGAAGGGAAGGTGGCAATGGGGGTGGATCTAGCTAGCTCATCCCAGCTCCTAAAGTGGTAGCTGTAGGGATGCTAATATAGGCATTGCATGGCTGATTGTGTTTCTGCCTCCACGTGAGGTCCCAGATGGTCCTACCCACTATCTGTCAGTCCATGTGCAGCCACAGTTTGTCTGATTCTTGGAGGGACCATTCTGTAATCACCCTAACCTGAGCTTCTCTATAGGACCCCAGGAAATCCGGCAAAGCCTACCCCCCTCCTCTCTTGACCTACTCAGCACTCGATTAGAGAGTCACGCTCTTTGTCCTTGCCAAATAAACTTGGAAATCGTTGTCTTCAGTTCGGAGAAAAGCGCCTGGTCAACTGGAATAGGGAGGCCTTGAAATAGATACAGCAGGCGCGGGAGGACGTGCATTTTGATAGCATTGACTCGCCTCATCCAAGAAAGGTAGGTAGTCCGCCATCTTGTCAAATCTGCCTGCAGCTGGCGCAACAGGGGTGGGTAATTAGCTCAGGAAAGAGATGTTCTAGCTTGGTGGTGAGTTTAATGCCCAGGTATGAGATGTCTTTGTGCGGGGTCTGAAAAGGGGATGCTCTTTCAATAAGACGCTTGGACTCCCTAGGCACGGTAAGGTTGAGAAGGAAAGATTTTGAGAGATTCACCTTGAATCCTGATGCTTGTTTGTATGAGGCCACTCGGACTGGATCACTGGGAGAGAGGGATTGCGGCTTCGTAGCAGGGAGTAGCACATCATCCACAAAGAGAGAGATCTTGTGTTCCTCCTTGCCAAACAGGACCCCCCCCCCCCCCCATGTCTGGATTGGACCAAATACGCTCCGCAAGAGGTTCAATGCTGATTGCGAACAATAGGGAGGACACCCCTGCCTAGTTCCCCTGGAAAGTTTAAAGGGTTCTGATGCGACCCCGTTTACTAAGACCCTGGATCTCAGAGCGCATATCATGCCAATGAAGGTCTCGTTAAAGCCAAACCATCTTAGTGTACAATTGGGAAAGGCCCAGTCAAAGCGGTCAAAGGCCTTCTCCGTGTCTAGCGAGAGAAGGACCGTAGGTATGGCCTTTCTCTGTGCTTTCTTAATAATGTGAACCACCCTCCAAAGGGTATTATGAGTTTGCCTCCCTTTGATGAAACCCACCTGATCTGGCTGCACAAGAACTGGCATAATATTGTCCAAGTGCGAAGCCAAGTATAATTTGGCATCCAAGTTCAGGAGCGCTATAGGCCTATAAGAGGGGCACCTAGTGGGATCTTTCCCCGATTTGAGGACAGTGGAGATCAGAGCCTTTCCCATAGAAGGGGTCACTTCCTGCCTGTCAGCTATATCGTTAAAAAGCTGCACTAGGCGGGGCACCATTTCCGGCGCAAAGGTACAATAGAAGTGGGCATTGAGGCCATCAGGGCTGGTCGCTTTTTGGAGCTTGAGAGAGTTGATTGCTTTTTGGGCCTCTTCCCCGGAGATGGGGCTACTTAAATCTTCATTTACAGAGACAGTGGCCTGGAGTAGGTTCAGAGCCTCAAGATAATGGTCCAGAACCTGTGCATCTAACAAGTCCGCAGTATACAAGGAGCGATAGAATTCCACAAAGGCCTTGGCTTTCCCTATTTCACTTTAGTGGGAGCGACCCTGCCCGTCGTTTATGTGTTTAATGTAATCCTTTGTCTGTCTCGCACGCAGTTGGCTTGTCAATAGGGATCCAACCTTGTTTCCCCCCTTGTAGTTTTGCACTTGCAAGAGTAATAGGGTTCTTTCAGCCCCATTAGTGTAGATAGCATGGAGCTTCCCCTTGACCTGTGTAGTCTTACGGAGGGTTTGGATCGGGGGCTTAGATTTGTGGGCAGCTTCAGGCTTTCGCAGCTCCCTCTCATGGAGGAGGCGCTCCCCCTTATGTTGTGTTTTGAGGGTGGTGTCCAGTTCGATGCACTTCCCTCGTATAACAGCCTTGAAGGCATCCCAGTTGTTGGACAGGGATGTTTGCGCCGGCTCGTTAAGTTAAAAAAACTCTGTGATTGCCTTCCATAATTCATCTCTTAAAATCCGATCCCTACAGAGGAAGTTAGGAATAAAACACCTGGCAAGCTTAGAGCGCGGGCGGCCAATCAAGAACTAGCTCTAGGGGTGCATGATCTGACAAGCAAATTGGGTGGAACTGGGATCCCGCTATTGTGTGGAGGAAGGACTGACTAATGCATGCATGGTCCATCCTGGAGTATGACCTATGCAAGTGCGAGAAAAAGGAATAGTCCCGGGTCATGGGCTGGGCAGTCCTCAAAACATCTACCAGTCGTATCCCCTGTAATGTGGCTTTCAGTAGTTTGCTAAATACCCCCCGCCCCCCTGTGGGAGTGAGTAGTGTC
Source organism: Lissotriton vulgaris (assembly GCF_964263255.1). Classification (NCBI taxonomy): domain Eukaryota; kingdom Metazoa; phylum Chordata; class Amphibia; order Caudata; family Salamandridae; genus Lissotriton; species Lissotriton vulgaris. The sequence continues at coordinate 789,742,293 of NC_141694.1, read as the reverse complement.
CAGGGATGTGTCCCATATCAGATTGAAGTCTCCAAGAAATAAGATGTCACCTCTTGTGAACCCTTCCAATGTAGTTAAGAAAGAGCTGAGGAAATCATGTTGCCCTGCGTTGGGTGCATAAATCGTGGTAATAGTACAGAGTCGACCCCATATTTCACCCCAACCAACAGGAACGGCCCCTCTTTGTCCGTTTTAGTGTCATGGTTTGAGAAAGGGGATTGAAGTGTAAAAGAGAGTGCGCCACCCCATTGTGTTTGGTGTGAACGGTTGAGCGAAAGATCTGTGGGTAGGCCCTGTGTTTCAATTGTTGTTTCTCTTTACGTAGGAGGTGTGTCTTTTGCAGGGCAGCTATTTTAATCTGGTGATCATTTAGGAACTTCCAGATCCGTTGCCTCTTGTTAGGGGAGTTAAGCCCCTTTACGTTCCATGTCAAACAGTTAACCCCCATCAGTCGTCATAAAAATTTGATAGCATGACCACCCATTCTCACTCCCTTGAACATTGCCCACAACGTTCCTCCCTCCTCCTCCCTCCCCAACCCAGCAACCTACTAAAAAAGTGTAAAAACTGAGGCGAGCGCAATCTCCTAAGCCTGCAATCCGCCCATCACTCATGTGGTCTCTTGCAGGTCCCGGTGCCACGGCAAGTATCTGCGGCATATGGGGGGAGCCGCCATCTTTGTTCGCGCCTCGGGCTCCATCCGTGAGATATCTTCCTTCTCAGATCTCACTAGGGTGTCCATTCTCGCTGCCAGTCAGCCTTCACATCTCCAGGTGCCTCAGGTGGGCAGGCGACCTGGATTTAGGGTGATTAGTGCATCCCAGACTCCAAATTCTTTAGGGCCTGGCGCTGAGCCAATTGGAGTTACGTCCGGTCGATCATGATGGTTGGCCTTGCCCCCAATAACTCCTTTTTTAATGGAGATACAGCATTTACAATGCCATTTTTACCAAGAAATGACTTTACCAAAAAACCATTACCACAAAATACCTTTACAATGTAATGCCTTTACCACCCATGCCTTTATCGTGCATATGCCTTTAACACACACACCTTTACCATATAGGTAAGTTCATTTAAGGTAAATATGTGAGTGTGTGTGGATATATCTGTAGATAGTTACAGTTAGGAGCTAGTTTCCATAGGAAAATCATTTGCCTATAAGTTTGGCGTTGTTTGACCAATCTTCATGAAATTTCCTTAAAAAATGTCAAGGTAGGCTCTAGTTGTCATGGAAAGTATGGTTGTAATCCATGCAGTGGGGACCGAGAACTTGGGGAGAGAAATAAGGGTGCTTTTGTAATATTAATTACCATAGGAACCTTTAGCCACCGCTACAGCTCAAACCGCTAAACGGATTTACAACAAATTTGGCAGGGAGGTAGATTTTGGTTCAAGGAAGTGCCTTTTGCTTATTTGGTGTAATTCTGTTCAGTAGTTGTTGATAAATGTAAGTTTAAAATTATAGTGATATCTTTGATCACAAAGTCTTCGTGAACAATGACAATGTTGTGCACTGCTCTGATTGACTGCCAACACTTCAACAAGGAAGTGGTGGCATCCATCTTGGGACTCTGCTTCACTAAGTCCTCCTAAAAAAGTGAAAATAAAGAAAAAGGGGCAGGGTAGGAATACCCTGACTGCCAAACCATGGTCTTGCGGTCCCCCTGGGACCCTGCCACAGCATAAAAGCATATATATATTTTTTTCAATTGCTGCAAATTTGCGATATTCTTGAATTTGTGGCAAAAATATTATTTTAAAATCAAGCGCGGGATCCTGCGCTTGCTTTAAAATAACCCTAGGGTGGGCCAGGTCCCAGGGCATATAATTTATATAAAGGTGGGGCTCCCGGGCCCCCATCCTATGACTTATTAAAGTTCCAGGGACCGCTACCTCCACGGGCTATTCTTTTTATTAATGCAGGCCAGCCCACTGGATCCTCTGCAGCCCCGGGGACTGCCACCTCTCCAGGGCTAATTGAAACAATATGGGGGGACTCTCAAACCACCCCTGCCCTGAGGACTGCCACCTCACTGGGGCTAATTTTGATAGTATGGAGGGGCCTCACAGGCCCCTCCACCACACCAAAAGTGGCCCTACAGACTCCCCATAGCCCTGGGGACCTCCACCTAACTGGGACTAAAATCAATAAATAAATATGTTTGGGGGGCTCTGCACCTGCTCAGGGACAACCACCTCTCCAGGGCTATCTATAAACAAGATGGGAGGGGGCAGCGTGGTCCCCCTACTGGAGCCCTACATGGCCCTGGGCAACCTTCACCCCCCAAGGCCGGCTTTAGCACTTTCCCGGGATGCCTGGCCCTGGGACATTGCACTTTGCTATGGGATGGTGGGGGCACTGCCCCCGAATACACTGTGAGATATTGTTCTTAGTTTGAAGACACTCGAATCTTCTTGCCTTTCATAACGTACATCCCCAGATGAAGGCAATCTTGCCGAAATGCATTGGGATCACAATAATCTATTACCCAACTGAAATGCATTCTGGGAATTGAAGTGTATGAAGATTGAAATATATTCAGAAGAATTGTGATGTAACAATTCCAATAAATTCTGTATTTCAAGGACAAAAATTCATTCTTTACAATGTTTTTGCCTATCTGAGAAACCTTTTTAATAAGGACTACAGAACCTGTGCCCAGGGGACCTACGCCGCTTGTATGGGGATGCACCTAGTTTGATATTCAGTGCACTCAGGTTCGGTGAGTGACACCCTAGAGCATGGCATAACTACACAACCACGTGTAGCCCTGGTAGTGCACACACTAAACCCTTTTGGGGTCACTGCTCCCGCCATCTGCTAGCAAACAGTGTGCTCCGCTCCGCTCAGCTGGGGAGGAAGCAGATCTAGACTGTTTTACTGTTGTTAACAGTGGACCGCTTCTTGTCCAAAAAATGTTTATTAAAATAACTTACCAGGTTAACTCCTTAAATTGAAGAATATATATTTGTGTAGTGATTTTGGTTACCTGAGTTTTACAATGGCAAGGGCCCTCATTGGAGTAATGCTGCTGTTTTTGACAAGTTCTGTTAACAATAGTAAAAACAGTCTAGATCTGCCTCCTCCCCAGCTTGGGCTTACTTTTCTTCTTTCATCTTTTTCCCTTTTTTCCATTTACACAATTCATGCTTAGGACCAAGAGCTAGTTCACTTTTTTGACCTTTTCATGTCATAAAAATAATGAGTTGTTGTTGTTTTGTGATGTCATTTATGTGACCAGCTTATCATGAATTTATAAGTAGAATGTTATTGTTTTGTGGTTCCTATGAACTTATGTTGAATTCTCTTCCAAAAAATGAACTATAAAAAAAAGTGAATTTCAAAAAATAATGATAAAGAAAAAAGTGTTTTACAGTCACTATGAGTGTCACCTGTGATTGTGAACAAAGAACAATTTAGTAATCATCTGCATTGGCAATTGTGTTGTTTTTCAAATATTAACTTGCCTAGCTCTGCTGATTAGGGCCAGAACCCATTAATGTTTCTACTTTTAGAAAGTGGACATTCCTCTGCTCTTACTGCTCTGTGTGTCTGGCAGCCTGTCTCCAATACACATCCGGGGTGGTTGACAGCTACACTTAGTGCATTCCCTCTGCACAGTCACAAACACAGGAAGTATATGTGTGGCAGAGAACTCATGTGCATACATCTACATTCTTATAGCTCTTCCTGGGAGGGAAGAATAGACAGGGGCTGTTTGTCCCTTACAGATAGCCTGGCAGACAGGGCTGGGATGAAAGGGGACCTGTGCACTTCAAGGGCCTGCTTTGAAGTCACCCCCACTTCAGAGGCACATTTGGGTATAAGGACTGGGGCCCTGACCCTACCAAGACAATACACCACTGGACCTGTGACAAACTCTGCCAGGAGTAAAGACTGCTGTGCTACAAGAATTGGCTCTCTGCTTCCCTGACTGTTCCGAAGGAACTGCTTCTCTGCTTTGCTGAGCTGATCTGCTGCCTATTAATCGCTGCACTGCTGAGGAGAAGGACTGAACCCATCTCACTTGAACCCAGAGTGACTCCAGGGCCTTTTTAGCTCGCCCTCTGTTCTGAAGTCTCAGGGCCATCAAATACTTCCTACAACTCTGCTGCTGGACTCTGTCATCTGTGAATACACCCTTGCCTGAGGTGCCAATCGAGTCCTGGGCCTCAGAAGTGGGTTCTGCAGCTGTTTTGCTTCAAAATCGAGGCAGTGATGACGTTGCGCCAATCAGAACCAATGCAGTACCCTATGACATCAACGCAGTGCCGATCTGAAGACATCTCTGTATGGCCCTACAAAAATGCGGCACCTGACTGTGAGGTTCGACGCCTACATCATAAAGGGTTCAACTCCAATCCGGTACTCGACTGAGGGGCTCAATAATGATGCTTTCACATGACTGAGTGAATAGGAATTTTCATATCGAGTTTTAAATGCAGACACTTGCTCCATCCACTGTACTTTTTCAGCAAGCCCTGCGTTGGTCTTGTAGTCAGCCTGTCCTCCATCCTGGTCGGCCTGAACTTCAAATTTACCCCAGTCCAGCACAACCTCAAGTAAACCCTAAGCACTATTTGACTCTAAGCACTACTTTTTGGTTTCTTCTTTAAAAATGCATAACTCTGGTTCAACCTATTGGAATATTGTTGTTTGGGTCTTTACTTTCTCATAAAAATATTCTCTATTGTCTAAACCTTTGTGAAGTATTTTGTGGTGTTTTCATTGAGTTACTGTGTGTGTGTTGCACAAACATAAATTGCCTTTTTAGATAACCCTGCCTGCTCTGTGCCAAACTACCAGAGGGTGAAAACAGGTTATCTTTTAGTGTGAATCTAGATTACCCTGACTAGGATTGTGGTCCCTACTTGGACAGGATGCATACCTCTGCCAACTAGACACTCCATTTCTAACAGACAGAAATGCCCAGGTGTGGGTCCCATGCACACTGTCAGACTGGTGCAAAGCTGTACTCAACTGATGAGCCTATAACTAGGGTGAAATTGGTCCTGGGTTGCCTTTGTTGTAGTTCAAGGAGGACATCATTCAATTGTTATTTCAGGCTGGACTGTTCTGACTAGAGCAGGACCAAGACTGATTTGATATGTATGGGTCCAAATTTTGGTCAAATGGCGTGCAAAATAATTATGGATTGGGATTCGGTCCAGGTAATTAACAGTGGCTGAGATTAATTAATTCATTCTATTTATCACCTTTTTTGAAACTTTCCAAAACTGGTATTTTCCAAATTGTAACCTAAAATCTGAATTTGCTATTAAATAGCATTTTAGATTACATTTTTCAGACTGCAAACATGAAATGTTCACCTGATCCCAATCAAATTTTAGGACTTTTTAAATGTAATAAGCAACCCAATGCTATACCATGGGAGAGGTAAGTCTCACAGTACTGAAAAACCTACCTAGACATGTGAAACGTAATAGTACATGTCCAACCTTTTATTTACAATGCACCTAATCCTATGGGCTACGAAGGACATACCTTAGCGATGACTGATATGAAATAAAGGGAGGTTTATGGCTTGGCAAGGGGGTTATATTGCCAAGTTGAATTGACTGTTTAAAACTGCATTCAGACTGCAATGGTGAGTCTGGGGCATATTTTATGGGGCTATTTAAGTGAGTGGTACAATAAATAGTGCATGCCCACTATTTAACATTTAATATAAAGGCCCTATATCACTTTACTAAGGACTTAAAGTTAAATAAATATGCCAATCAGGTGTAAGCTGATTTTACCATGTTTTAGGGAGTGAGTACAATCACTTAAGCACTGGTTACCAATGGTAAAGTGGACAGAGTCCTAAAGCCAACAAAAACAAATTCAGGAAAATAGGAGGGTGAAGACAAAATGTTTGTGGGTAGACCACCCTAAGTCTGACAGATCTAATTGTAAGGATGTAGGGTGGTAAGCAGTGGCGGCTTGTGGAATTTATGGTTGGTGGGCGTAAGCAATCAATGAATTTTTGCAAGCGAGCAAGCGAAACCTGATTTTTTTTATAGGGGGTTGGGGGGCAAATGTTTCATAAATTGTGTATTTTGATGCAATATTCAGCACTATTTCTGTGATAATTGGACCAAAAATACAAGTATTTAGGGTCACCCCAACACATTCATTCAAGCAATCATTGCCAATTTTTAAAATGAGTAGAATGGTAATGTCACAATATTTTTCCACCAGCTGCAGCAGTTGGGACATTCTGTGGCAAGGCAGCAACTTCAGGAATCGGGTGAACTGCAGGCCTCTGCTTCCTTCTATTACTTCTGTCTCCCCACAGGGGCGGGGAATTCATATTTGTCATGAAAGGGAAAGGGCTGCTTAAATGCTTCAAACCAGTATTGCTCAAACAATCAATATTGCAAGGGGACAGTTTGACAGGATCGTGCCTAACCAATTAGGTTACACAAATTCATTTCTTAGGCACAGGGAGATTAGGTGATTTTCCAAAAATCACAGAGTGATGAGTGAATGCAGAGTCTTTAATTAGGCAACTTGCTTTCTTGATATAGGAGTATGTCCTGGATAAATAACTACTTTTCAGAAGCATCTATCCTCATTCCTTGTGAGCCAGACAGGATTTAAAATGTTGCCAACTGCCTAATTTGTTGCCTAATCACACTAAGGGAGCGCAAAAATGAATAAAGGGAAAGGAAGACGAGAGTGAATATGATTTCATTAGAGGAAAGTGAGAAACAAATAGGGATAGAAGAAGGGAGAGAGGAAGAGAGAGCATTTGAAACTTTTTTGTACCCTTTTTTAACCTAAGTTTGCGGAGTCATATGTTTGGAAGTGGTGCATGATTTGTGTAGATGCTCTTTCCATTTATGCAACTAAGGGCCTATTTATGAAGTGTTTGCATCGCATTTGTACCGCTCAACATGGCGCATGCAAGACGCAAACCCTAAAATGCAATTTATCAAGTCAATCAAGGCCACTTTGAGTGGCTCTGTGTGGCTTCATAAATCAGGAGTAACACAACGCCGTTCAAATCGCTGTGTTACATTACTCTGCCCTGGGAAAGTGTTTCTTGGGTGTCGCACGGGTGTTCCCACGCAACTCCCATGGTGTTGATGTATTCCTAGATTTATCATCAGTGGTGGACCTGGGAATGGACCAAAAAGATACACCTTCAAAGGGGAAGCATAACAAGTAGAAATATCTTAATTTCTCCTTGTTACTTCCTCTTTCTATGTGTGCTGCATTCTGCAGCATGTGTAGGTAGAGGAATAGGCCTCTGAGGATTGTTTTTGAGCAGGAAGATGCCCCTTCCTGCACAAACATGATCCTGTATGCCATGCAGGGACACATGCAAGGGTGCCTGCATTGGCACTATGCAGCCCCCTGTGCGCCAGTACTTAGGAAAGGACAGGAATGCACTGTGTTGTAAAAACATACACCACAATCTTGCCTTTTCCCTATAATGCGGTGCACCAAGCTGATTTTTTTATAAATAGCCCCCCAAATCTCTCATAGTGTTGAAACTGATATGAGGAATTCGGTTTTTGTTTGAGTTTCATTTCTCTTTGTGTCATCCAAATTGATAATCTGCCACAACAGTGATATGCCCTGATACCGTTAAATACTTTCAGCCTCTCACGCTACTGCTAGCACTTGACCCCAGCCCATGTGTGACCACTTTAAATCTTCTAGGTCTTTATCCAAACGCACTTTGCATCTTGGAGCTGATAGTGTCAGATCCAAGTGCTGACTGAAAGCTATAGAATTTAAGTAATAAGCGAGGATAGGTTGATGTTGTCACATTTGCCCCTGGGCCATTTGGCAGCAAGACTGTCCAAAGGTAATATTTGGACTTGAGTATTTCCAACTTTACACTCTCTCAAGATCTGTGTGCGGGAGGTAATCTGTATAATGTTCTTTTGTGAAAGGTTTAGGGTGTCGAGACACAGAGGGGAACAGAAAAGCTTTAATTCCAGTGCAGATAATTAACATATATACCACACAACGCCCACACAACGCTCACAGAGGCCCTGTGATAGGCACGCATTGGATTAACTTGCAAGTGCCTGGAAGCCATCCATCATCTGAAGTTATGTGTGATAGGTCAGGCCTGTTCTGATACAGAATGCTTGCTTTTCCTCCCTGGAGCTCATTCTGCCTCAAAGTCCCTGTCTCACTGCATGTTAGATCTCACTGTTTACAGCACGGTGCCTCATTTTTTTCCGACTAACACAGGATTCGCTAGAGTAAAACCATGCAGTAATAATACTACAATTGAAAAGGTGGGCTCAGCATAGAGCCAGCCACCATTATGGCTGTGGCACCGGCCCTGGTAATGAAGGTGGGGCGGGCGTGCCGTGCAAATGAAGTGGCGCGGCACCCCCGCCTTCACAAGGGGTCAGGCCCGGGGCGCCCTTTGAGCCAGAAGCGTTGGTAGCGCTTCCGGTACGGGTGGCGTGGCTGGGACAGAGGGGCAGGCCAGCTGGAACTGGTTTCTGTCCCTCCCAATCCTGCTATCTAGTCTGGCCACAGGCAAGGGGGAATTCTCTTTGTGCCTGTCCCTCTGCCTGGGAAGTGCCGCTATCGGAATCGGGCCGGAAGGAGGCCCGATTCTCTATTATTTTACCCGCTTTCTGCACGCCCGGGCCACCGGGATCCCATAACAACTTTTCTTTTTTATTTTCACATGTCGGTGCGGCGTTGTAGTAGCCAGGAGTCCTAGCTGTCCCGAGGAGTCTACAGGTCGGTGTGCAGCGGAGTCAGCATAGCGGTGCATCGAGGTCCAGGGCTGTGTGCAGAGCGGGAGCCCAGGGCTGTTTGCAGAGCGGGAGCCAGCAGCGAATACGGAGTGCACGCAATATGGCTCAAGAACGGAGCCAGATAAGCAGAGCGGGGGACCGGAGGGAACGGAGGGGAGAGCGAGAGCTGAGCACCGGGTGTGTGCGGTGGGGGCCCATAACAGGAGGAGCACGGGCAAAGCAGGCGTGGGGGCAAATAATGTCTATACCCATCGTTTTTTATGTGCATCAATTACCGCTAGTGCTCCCGTACTAGATTTTGCCAGGGGACATTTTTTATGAACGGTGGCAAAGCGAGCAGGGGGCAACAAATGTTTATGCCCAGTGTACATCAATAGCTGCTAGTGCTCACAAATAGGTGCAAGTCATCACTGGGTTTAGCGGTAGTGGTGGCTCTTAATAGAGCAGCAACATTGCATGGGGGTTGTGTGCCAGGGGGGTAGAGCTGAGCCCACGTGAGCCTCACTCATTCCTTTTTTAGTGGTTAATGCATACAGTGATTCATAGGGAACACGAGGATCCTTTACTGTTGTGCATTAGGTTTTTTGGACCGGATGGGCTAGGGCATCGGTTGCTGGCGTTAATAGTGGCAACAGGGTTAGGTTACAGGGCTCGGAGAGGTGGTGCCCCAGTGTGATCACAGTCCCACCCTCTTCCCTTAATTGTCTTTTCTTCCCCTACCTCACTGTGTTGCAGGAAGCGACGAAAAGATTCTACGGGATATTGAAAGAAAGGACGCCTGGCGACCGTGGATTGCTTTCAGGGCTGTGGCAACTCCAGGTATCAGTGCGGGATCCGAGCTCGGACCATTGAGCAGGGACCAGTTTTGGGGGACTCTTGAGGCCTGGTACGGGGGGAAGCAATGGCCCCTAAGGCTAAGCGGGGCCAGCGACACTCCCGCATGGAGGCGTTGATGGACAAGATGTTGGGAGAAATGGCGGAGATGAGGCAGGGCTTGGCGGAATTGTGAGAGAAGACCCAGGGCCAGGATGGGATGGCAAGGAGCAGGTCTAAGCGGTCGATAGTACCTCCCAAACCTTACTTGCCACCATTGCCAAGGAAGAATAGAGCAAAGAAGGGGAAGGGTTTGGAGAACCAAGGGGAGGAGGTCCCATCTGTATCTGGGGAGGAGGTCCCATCTGTACCGGCTCCACTTGTTCCTCAGCCACAAATTGTGAACAACGAGCCAGTCGTGCAGGTTCAGGGGATCCCACAGTCCCAGGGAGTGGCCATCGAGGGGGCTATTCCAGCATAGCCACAGGTGGACAATTTGGCAGCACTCCTCCCTTGGTTTGAGAAGGTGGGGAACTGGTCGCCCATAGTGGCATCTGGGGGCATAGGGGATGCCACAGAGAGGGCCAAGAAGATAATTGAGGAACTTAGCAAGGCTAAGCCGAAAGACGGGCCAGCAGTACCGGCAGGTGCGGCGCCACCAGTGAATGCAGCAGCTGAGAAGAATGCCACTGTTCCCATACCGATTCAGAAAAGGGGGTGGTGATGAACAGAGTGTCTGAATTAAGCAGACCACTCTTACCCAGTCCAAAGATCAGGGCTTGATCCATCACCGTTATTTATCTCACTGCACCATCCCAGCTCAGAACCCAGCTATATGCAAATCAGTCTGTCCCTGGCCCAGTGCATCATGGCAACAGGGCAGACTAAACTACCAAGCCAATTCTTCACCAGAAAGGAGACAAGCTACCGGGGACCGGTTTCTGGCATTTCAGCCTTCTTCGGCCCGGCTTGCTTGAATCCTGATGGTGCAGTGAGAAAGGGACTCATGTCTGAGTATGCCCTGCCACACCTATAGTGGCCAAAAACGATTCAGAAAAGGGGGTGGTGATGAACTGTTCCCATACCGGCACTGTCACCTGCAAGCATAGGAGCATCCAAGCCGATACAGACCACAACAACAGGTAAGGACAAACCCCCACCACCCCTGGGTATGGGGGAGCTTAGATCCTCCAGGGATCGGTTGGGGAGGCATTTGTCCCAGGAGACAAAAGAGAAGATTTGAAAAGGGGAGTACGTTAACATATTCTCCCTGTTGATAGACGATGCAGAGCGGGAGGAGGCCAAGAAAAACATGGAATGGCTACTGCCCAGGGAATGGGCCAGTGTTGTCCTGAAGTACAGGGTGGAAGAAAATCTGGCGAATTGGGGAAAGGGTTTCACTACTTACACAGCAATCATGTGCGAGGGCTTCCCGGCGCTGGGCACAGAATTGGCATGTTACCCCAATAGGATCAAGGTCAAGCATGACACATATGGGGGTCAGGGGTGGAACAGTTACGATAAAGAATTCAGAAGGGCGAAAGCAGCAGTTCCCTCATTATGCTGGAACCAGAAAGACATGATCATTCATATGGAAGAGGTGTGACACCGCGGCTAGGGCGACTGACTCCAGAATCTGGGGATCATGGTTCGATCCCCGGCACCAGCGGCAGATTAGCCCAGCACCATGTGACTCTGGGCAATAGCTTGCTTAATCTTCCCAATGGCCCCCAGGGCTTAGAGACCCTTACGGGTGATTGTGCGCTTTACAAAATGTGGATTATTCACTTGAGACATCTGGGGCATGTCCCCGCCAACAGGGGCGTTACTCAGGACACATTCGGAGGTCAGCCCTTTCGATGGGCCCCTCAGGACAACAGGCAGGGGGGAAGGAAAGAAAGGGGCTTGTTGGGATTTTAACAAGCGTGTATGCAACAGGCCACCTGGGTCATATAGATTTAGGCATGTCTGTGCAATTTGTGGTAACTCCTCCCACCCTGATATCAGATGCTCCAAGAGACAAAAAGACAAAGGAAGAAAGAAACAGGATTAGGAGCGCAACCATTTATAAGGCAGAATCTCCCGTAGTACTCAATGCCATTATCCCCTGGCTCAATAAATATCACTGCCTGGAAGCTGCTACCGTACTCAGAGAAGGGTTCTTAGAAGGTTTCAGAATACCTGCACCTGGGTACACTGGAGTGGCACATTGCAGAAATCAATATTCAATATGAGAAAAAGAAGGAGTGGCAGCAGCAAAAATTGAAAAGGAAGTTAGACTTTGTAGGGTGGCGGGCCATTCGAAACACTCCCAATGCCACATTTTGTTTGCTCACCATTGGGGATGGTTCCCAAGAAGGAAAAGGGACAATACCGGTTGATTCATAACCTGTCGTCTCCCAGGGACAATCTTTGAATGACGCCATTGATGGTGCTTTATGCAGCGTCAAGTACTCTTCTTTTGACCAGGCAGTGGACATGCTCAGGGATTTAGGTCGGGCGCTCTCCTTGCAAAAACGAATATTGAATCTGTTTTTTGGCTGTTGACAGTTCACCCACAGGATTTTCATTCACTAGGCTTCCAATTCAGGGGTTTGTACTATGTGGATAAATATATGCCCATGGATTACTCAGTGTCTTGAGCGTATTTCGAGAAATTTAGTACCTTTCTCGAGTGGGTATTCAGGCAGGCAACAGGGCACATTTTGGGGCTGCATTACTTTGAGACTTCTTGTTCTTAGCACCGACCGCGTCAGACAATTGCAGGCTCGCATTGCACAACTTTTGCGCCATCATGCAACAGCTAGGCGTACCACTAGCAAGGGACAAACGGTGGGCCCTACAACAACGATGGAATTTCTGGGAATTGAACTGGATTCAGTTGAGGGGGTCTCGTGCTTGCCGGTGAGGAAGGTGGAGGCAAATGTTCAGGCGTTGCAGGCTTGCTTAGTCAAAGAGAAAGTTACTCTGCACCAGTTGCAACAGGTGGTGGGTCAGCTGAATTTTGCAGTGAGGATAATCCACATAACATGGCCATTCTCACGCTCCATAGTGCTGGCGATGTCAGGCCTTAGGGAGAAACGCCATCACACCTGGCTATCTGGCGAAGTCAAGCAGGACATGCAGATATGGCAGGTATTCCTGCGTGAGTTCAATGGCAGGGTGGTGTGACCGGGTCCCCCGAGGTCGAGCCCAGAGATCGGTTTAACAGCAGATGCAGCTAGGAGTGTGGGTTTTGGTGCCATCCTCGGACCAGAATGGGTAGCGCAACGTTGGCCACTTTGGTGGGAGCAGTCTGGGATCACAAATAACATAACTTTTCTGGAACTGTTCCCCATCCTGGTGGCATTGTCAGTTTGGCCTTAGCAAATAAAAAACCAAAGTGTTGTTTTCTGGTCTGACAACATGGCAGTGGTACAGTGCATTAATTCCCAGGTGGCATATTGTAATATGATACTGCGGTTTGTCAAAGAAATTATATTAAGATGCACAAAACTCAATGTGCTGTTTAGACTAAAACATGTGCCGGGGGTACATAACAATGCTGCTGACGCTTTATCTCACTTTAAAATGCAGGTATTCAGGGCTCACCACCGGGAGGCAGCAGAACGGCCAACGCCTTTCTCAGAACAACTTTGGCAGCTTGGTGCCCCCAGTTATCAGACCTTGTGGCAGCTAGCCTACCTCCCAGGACCAGAAAGACATAGGAAGGGCGTTTTGGGCATATTGCCATTATTTGAGGGACAAGTGGGAACAGAGGTGGCAGAGTGACGTATCCTTAGTCTCTTACTTAGCATCCATACGAAAAGAGGGGCGCACTGCGGCAGCAGCCAGGCGGCACATCTCAACAATCTCCTTCTTCGCAAAAGTAAAAGGGGGGGTGATCCCACAGGTACATTCATGGTGCGGAAAGCTCTCAAGGGGAGGCAGCGGTTACAAGGTGTCCTGCCCGATGAGAGGAGACCAATAAGGGTGCCCATGTTAGCCACCCTGATGGAGACCCTGCAAACCACCTGTAGCTCCCCTGGGGAGGCGATCTTGTTCCAAGCTGCATTTTGCTTAGCCTTTTACGGTGCTTTTAGGGTAGGGGAATGAGTGGCAAAGAATAAATATGACCGGCATTGGGGCCTCCAGGTGGGTCATGTCAGGGTCAGGGCGGAGTCTGTTATGATATCACTCCCTAGGTCTAAAACTGATCAGGAGGGCAGAGGTAAGAGAATTGTGGTACAGAGAGCTAGAGGAAGTGTGAGCTGCCCAGTCACTAGGTTAGAGACCTTCATATCGTAGCGACCAAGGGCGGCAGGGGGGCCGCTCTTGATGCATGCAAACAGGACCCCCCTTACAATATTCCAGTTCAAAAGGGTTATGGCTTTAGCCATAAGTAAGGCCAACATGGACCCAAAAGTTTTTGGTACTCATTCCTTTAGAATTGGGGCTGCTACGGAGGCGGTGGCCAGAGGATGTGAGCGGGAAGAAAGTGCAAAAGATTGGGAGATGGTCATCAAACTGCTATAAACGCTATGTACGCTTGCATATGCTTGAACCATGTGGCGGGGAGGCCAACTGGCGGTTGCTTTCTCTATACTTATGTTGCAGTTTCTTCATCCTACAGCGCAGGGGGAAGCATGCAGCAGTGGAATTTGCTTGTCACACAGGAGGTAGTCACCGAACAACAGAACAGGAATGAACAGCACGCATCATGGCGCAAATCTGCAGGGGGCAGGAAGAAAGGGATGTGTGGGTTATATGGCATTCCAGTATTTGCCATCTGACTGCTTTCTTTACAGGCAACTTCCAGGCTAGAGCTAGGCAGTCAAAGGTAAATTTGATATTCCATGGTCAGGGTGTCCTGCGAATTAGGCAATTCCAGGATTTAATGTGGGATGCATTGCAGAATAGCTTAAGACCCCCGGCTGCCTGTATTTTGCATTTTGGGGGGCAACGATTTGGTGCACATGAGCCGAAGGGCACTGGTGGAGGACCTGCTGACGGAAGTGGGATGGCTAGCAAAAAAGTGACCAGAAACAATAATTGTTTGGTCTCACATGATCCCGAGACTCCAATGGAGAGGAGGGAGGTCAGTAAAGGCGTTGAATCACTGGGTAAAGAGGATGAGCAACAAGATAGAGAGGTTGTTCAGGACATCCAAGCTTGCATCCATAGCGCATGGATATATCCAGGGCGAACATTGCTTTGTCAAAGATGGGGTCCACCTCTCAGCCAATGGGAACCAGGCCTTCATGGAAGACATGCTAGCTTGGCTGGAGGGCAATGCGCAGGGCATGACCTATGGGGGAGCAGAGGGGGAGGCCAGATAGTCAGTCAACTACGCTGGCCTGTGGCGGTAAGGTCATGGTTGGTGAGCATAGCTTGCGGTCTTTTGAGGGCATCACCTTTATAAAAGGGGACGCCCGAGGGGGAGACAGAGGGTCTCTCATGGAACTCCAAGGGGCAGTTTCAGTCAGTAGGTGGAAGGGGTGCGGGGGTCTCTGGGAGCCAGTAGGCCATGGGCCACCCCCACACGCGCACAAGGGTGCACTGCCAGTACGTTGAAGGGGCGCGGGGGGCACTGCACTGGGAGCCACGCTTCCAGGAGGCCATGGCCCACCCCGCACGCGCATGAGCTCAAGGGCGCATGCGGTTTACGGGTCCCATTTTATGAAGACGAGAGGATAAGGATCTGGGCTGCCAGTCATTGACCTTGCTGTAGGCTCTAAAGGGTTGCGCAGAAAGGAAATCATATTCATTAAGAATACGATTGGAAGTCAGATATGTTAAGGTTAGTCTTTGTACAACTGTGCCTAGCTGTATTTGGACTTTCTGCGCATTATATATAATGTATACCTCAATATATGAATGTTTAAGTTTGTAATAAAATACAGCCGGGGGTCTACGACCCCTGACCCAAAGCAGTTTTGTTGTCTGACTTGTCTGCCTTGGGGAAAAAGGGGGTGGGGGAGGGACACACCTTTCCTTTTTTTGGGATCATCTGGTTTTATGGGAGGGGGCCTAGGCGGTACCAGTCCATACAGGGCTGCACTGACTGTAGGAAATGTGATAGACAGCACACAGCACACTGAGGAATTTACTGCTCCTTGTACTCTGTGTAAAGTTGTTGGGCCTTAGGCCCCCATATACTATTATTGATTACACACACTGGAATATCGTTACTGGAACTAGGCCAGGACATGTGCGCCAGGCCCCTTTTATTAGCAGGGTCACATGTCCTGTGACGCCTGTGTTGGATGGGGGTAGGGTGAAGTGTAAACCAGCCCTCGTGGAGTGGCTGGCCCAACAAACATTAGAATAGTGGCAGTCGGTCATTACACTCTGTACAATGCCAGTGAACATAAATGTGAGAAATAAAAGCGAGACCAACAGAGCAAAAACATTATATCAGTGTAGCATAGAGCAGTTTTAAATCCTAGTTTGCTGACTAATAGACAGCAAGCTAGGATAGGACTGACTTCCCCAACTTATAGGCTTGTCATTCTCTCTGTTGGTGTTGTAGACAGAGCTACTGCACAGCAACAGTGGTTTTGTTTCCGCCAGTGGTGCTGAAATGAAATGCTCTCTGGCAGAAACGTTCTAAACAGAATACATGAGGCACAGAAGCATGCGCAGTGTATCTGTTTGGGGCACGTGCAGCCTCACAGAGCCATGAGTTGAGTCTCATTACTGGGAGGTCCCTGGGGACCCCAGGTATTGAAGGGCGGGATGGCACAAAGTCATTCATAATCAGTTGCAAATTCACCACCATGGCATATGTGTACTGTGTCTAAGAATACCAGCCTGACTGATGTCCATTGCTGCAAGCGTCACTCAAGGCAGGCCAGCTCCCTCCACAATAATGGAAATGTTGGTGATAAAATTACAAGGATGCAGCACCTCGGACTAGCTTCAGGAACTGCCCCTTGTGGTAAGGTATTTTAAGGGTGTAAGGTGGGAAGGGGAATTAAAAATGGGGTGTTTGGGAGAGTTTCCCCCTTAAAAAAGTAAAAAAGTTAATTTAAAAATATTTTACGAAAAATGGTGGGGGGGGGATGAAAAAAATGCAATTACAGACGGACAGACCGAGTATCACAAACTCCCCTTGTATTCTTGACTAATTGGATCGTCATTCCGCCTTCATTTGTGGTTTATAAGGAACATTTTTGCATCTCAAAAGCATACTCAATCATCAATCTGTTTGTCACATTCAAATATGTAGCTCCTTTGTGCATGCTATACAGCCCTTCCATATACAGGGCCATACACAATACCTTTTTTTAAGTTCAAGAAAATTTTATTTGATAATGACAAGAAAAAAAAAACAGGTGTCAAAACAAAATACATTGGAATATTAACTTAAAGACTGTGAGCAGAATAAAACAATCATAGAAATGCAAATATTATGAGAAAGTAGATCTGGGTACTAGAGAAAGGAAAAAGGAAAAGGTATATGAAAGGTATGTTAAACAGCAAACATAACAAGCATGAAAACATTCGTAAGGAATAAGAAAGTGGTACAATGGAGAAAAAGTGGAATGCATCGAGCAATTAAGGAGGTTTGAGGACTTCCTGTTGCGAAGGTGGTAGGTGAAACAAACGTTTAGAACATGAGTCCAAATAAAGCGTGACAGGAAACCATAAGTCCATGCGTTTTGTAGCCATACATGCCGGAAAAACATAAGCAGTGTCAAGTCTATGATTATGGCAGACATTAAACCACCACGCCTTGAAGGAAATATTGGAGAAGTCTTTCCAATTGACCGTTATTTGTTGAAAGGCAGCGGCCAGTAGTAAGTCAACAATCTGAGGCTTTAGATCAGCTTTGTCCCAGCAAGGGGAAAGGCTGCCCATGAAGACGTGTGTGTGAGAGAAAGGGACACAAGTATGAAAAATCAAATTAATTTGAGCCCAAACCTGTAACCAAAAACTGCGAACAGGAGTGCATAAAAATAACATGTGAAATAAAGTAGCGTGTGGTGATGAACAAGACCAATATGTGTGGGGAGTGTTTGGAAAGCGTTTGTGAAGGTCAAAGGGTGTAAAAAGAAGTCTGTTGTAAATAAAAAACAAAGTCTGTGTAAGGGTTGCCGCTCTCGAGGATTTACGGATCTTGGTCCAGATTTTGTCCCAAAGTGAATCTGACCAGGACACAGACAAGTCGTGCTCCCAACATTCCTCCACCTTGGATTTAGGTCTGATAGACTCACCAGTGTGGAGGTATTTGTAGATAGCAGCAGCTTTTGGTGTAGTGCGTAAGAAGGAGTGAAGTGAGGAAGGGAGAGTGGGTGAAGCAGGAGGAGGAGAAAGCTGAGAAAGGCGATTATAGTTTGTTAGGACTGTATCCTTAAGCAATTGATAGTTGCGAACAAAGGAGGTGGGTAAGTTATAAAGGGAGCAAAGAGTAGTGAAAGGTAAGAAAGAGGAGTGAGAAAAGAGTTGGGAAATCCACAGCAAACCCCTGCTATGCCATGTTTTCCAAAAGAAGGGTCTGTTACGAATGAGTAAGGAAGTATTATGCCAGATGGGGGAGGAAAGAAAATCAGCAATGGTTGTGGGAGGAGAATGAGAAGAAGATAGGAGCAATTTAGTAGTGAATTTATGAATAGGAGTAGAAATGGAAGCAGGTTTACGAGAGAAGGAAAGATATTCGGCAAAGGAAAAGGGAGAAAGAAGAAGACGTTCAAATTTAGTCCATAAAGGACAGGGAGTGCTAGGGTCTTGTAACCAAAAGGAAGCTTGTCGCAGTTGGAACGCTTTATGGTAAGCAGGAAAGTCGGGGAAGTTAACCCCACCCTCTGACTTAGGACGGATCAAACGGGCTAAAGACATTCAAGGCTTCTTTTTATTCCAAAGAAAGGACGTTAGAGTAGAGTTAATCTTTTTGAAAAATTTAGAAGGGACGGGAACTGGAATATTAGAGAGGGTATAAAGGACAATGGGAGACAGCATCATTTTAATGGTGTCAAGGCGACCCCACCAGGATAGATAAAGAGGGTGCCATTTAGACGTGAGATCCGCTAATTTTTGAATGCATTTGGACATACAAAGGGAAACAGTATCTGGAATGGTGGGAGTGATGTGCAGCCCAAGGTATTTAATATTAGAGGGCTTCCATGTAAAGTTAGATGCGGCAAAATCAGGTTTAAATGTAAATTTTGTTAAGGGGAGGATCTCACATTTATCATTGTTAAGCTTATATCCAGATATTTGGGAATAGGCGTGGACTTCAGTGAGAAAGGCGGGAATCGAAACAGTGGGATTGGAAACAAAGAGAAGGATGTCATCCGCGTATGCGGCTAATTTGATGTGGGAGTCTGATAATTGGAAACCTTGTATGGAGGGGTTTTGACGAAGTTTAGAAAGGAAAGGTTCTAAGGCCAAATTAAAGAGAAAGGGAGATAAGGGGCTTCCCTGACGAACACCTCTTTTCAAATCAAAAAAAGAGGATATTTGGCCATTGGCACAAACCGCCGCACGCGGGTTGGAATAAAGTAATGAAATTAGAGATATGAAAACAGGACCAAAACCAAACCAACGAAGGGTATGAAAGAGATAGGTCCATTCAACCCTATCAAATGCTTTTTCAGCATCCAGGGCAATGGCCGCAAGGGGATGGGGTAAAAGGCGAGATTTAGAGAGAATATTAAAGAGAAGTCTAGTGTTATCAGTAATAAAGCGACTTTTAACAAAGCCCGACTGTTCCTCACCCAAAAGATCTGGGAGAAGAAGATCAAGACGTGCCGCGAGAGACTTCGCAAATATTTTATAATCAATATTAACCAAAGAGATTGGTCTATAATTTTTACAATGTTGAGGATCTTTCCCCTCCTTGGGTATGAGGCAGATATGCGCATCCGAAAAAGAGCTTGAGGAGGAACCCAAGGTGAGGAAAGCGCCAATTAGGGAATGAAGTTTTGGGATGAGAAGCTTTGAAAAGTGAAGAAAAAATTCTACAGTAAAGCCGTCTGGCCCAGGAGCCTTATCTTTTTGGAGAGTTTGAAGTGCCTTGAGCAATTCTTGTTGGGATATGTCAAGCTCTAAGTGAGAGAGGTCAAGTGGGAAGTGGGTTGGTTTTTGAATAGTAGAGAAAAAATTGTCTAGGGATTGAGAAGAGGGCTGGGTTTCAGAAGAGAATAGGGTTTTGTAAAAGGTAGAAAATTCAGTGAGGATATCTGTGTCTGTGTGTTTGAGAGTGGAGTTAGCGTCGTAGACTGATTCAATATTCAACTTATTTTGCTTAACTTTTAGATAATTAGCTAATATCTTACCAGCCTTATTTTTGCCCCCATAGAACTTGGCACTTGATTTCAATAGATACAAGGATGCATCGTCCGTGGATTTTTTGTTGAATTTCATTTTAGCATTAATCAAGGCGGTTAGACTTTCCTGTGAACGGGAAGTAAAATAAGAATGCTCCAATTTCTTAATATCCAAAAGGATAGCCTTTGTAAAGTTGCGAGCAGCTTTCCGTTTTTTTGCAACAGAGCCAATTATGAAGTCTCTTGCTGTTGCCTTAAAGGCATCCCAAATGGTGTCCCAAATGGTGTGCTTGGGGACGGGGGAATTGTCATTCAAGGAGAAAAATTCATCTGAGAAGGTAGTGAAGGAGGTGGTAAATTTAGGGTCTAAAAGAAGAGAATTGTTAAAACGCCAACGTTTAGGACCAACTGATTTGGGTAAAATGTCCAATTGAACTAAAGTGGGGGCATGGTCGGAAAGTAAAATCGGACCAATTTCAGCATGGGTGAGAGTTTGGACAATGTTGTGGGTCACAAAAATGTAGTCAATCCGGGATTGGGAGTGATGGCATGGAGAGTAGAAAGTAAATTCCTGAAGTTCTGGGTTACATAAACGCCAAGCGTCAGTAAGTTTATGCTGGGAGATAGTTTGAGAAAAGGATTTATGTGACTTATTAGGAATGAAATGTGCCTTGGAATGTCTATCCAGAAAGGGGTCTAGGGGCTGGTTGCAGTCTCCTGCTAAAATAAAATTATCATCAATAAATCTGGTAATGTGTTGGGAAAAGGAATGCCAAAAAGTAGGATCACCAGTAGTAGGGGCATAAACATTTAGGAGAGAAATTGGAACATTCTTGAGGGAGAGCTTAGCATACGTCCAGCGGCCATCAGCATCCGATTCCTGAGCGAGCAAGGAGTGAGAAAGAGCTTTATGACATAGAATGGCCACACCATTGCGTTTACCATCCCCAGGAGAGTAGTAAACATCACCCACCCAACCCCTATTTAGTTTAACAGATTCTTCAGCAGATAGATGGGTTTCTTGTAAAAAAGCAATATCCACATTTAAACGTGCAAGGTGAGATAAAATTCTTTGTCGTTTGATGGGAGAATTAATGCCCTTAACATTCCATGTAATTACTTTCAGAGACATATCATATAAATAAGGAGGGAAATATCAACATGAAGAGAACAGATGTGAGAAAAACCCAGATGGGGAGAAAAACCAAAAAGAGTGTGAAAGTCTGTAAAAATCACTACAATATGATGTTGAAAAAGAGAATGAGGAAGAGGGAGAAAGAGTGGGAGAGTAATAGCGAAGGTCTGTTGGCTTAAAAAACATAAGAAGGAAGTCCAGGGAGTAGAGAGAGTGATAGGAGAGAATGTACAGCAGAAGAGTTGTCGAAAAACAAAAGAGGAAGACACCTGTAGAAAAGGGAAAACTAGTGAAGATAAGAGAAAAAAAAATACAAAGAGGGAAGCGAACATCAGGGATAAAAGGGGAAACATACTTACGGAGGACAAAAAGGAGGAGGGGTGATCACCGGGAATAGGAGACGAGGAGAGAGGAGTGAGGGGGGAGCGCCAACTAGAGGAGGCATAGCATCCAATGTAAGCGAACCAGCAAGTCGAGGGGAAGACGCAATACGAATCGTGAGACCTGCAAGGACGAAAAACAAAAAGGGATAACATGAGTAAGAAAAGGCGGAAACAGAACAATGGTGAGTGACGAAACAATATATAAAAAAAACACTAGTGAAAATTACATATCCATCCAACAGGGATGTATGAAAGATGAGAGAGAGTCAAAAGAGGAACATAGAAACTGAAGACGTTGGAAAAAACATCAAGATCAAACAGTTAAGCAGCCAGCAACAAACATTAAACATGCAAATTGATTAGAACAAAAAAGCCAAATCATGCAAGATTCATGGAGGGAAAGCCGATGAAGAACCAGATAAGTCCATATCAGACGTCTGTGTAGCGTTCAAAAAGCTTCGAAGGCGAACAGGATCCTCGTAGGTCGTTGTCTTGTTGTTATGAGTAACTCTGAATAGGCAAGGATGAAAAAGGCCATATCTGGCTCCAATGGCGCGAAGCTCTGGGCGCATGTCCAAAAAGGCTTTGCGACGGTTGGCTGTGGTTTTGGCGTAATCCTGCGCAAAGAAGAGATTAGAACCTGACCATTGGAGACGAGGTGAGGCACGAGCCGCTGAGATGACTTTGAGAAGGTCAGTATATTCTAAAAAGTACATGATGACACCTCTTGGCCGTGAAGAAGGAGAAGAAGTAGAAGGGAGACGACCCAGCCTATGTGCACGCTGAATGTTAAGCGTAGTACCCTCAGGCAGATGAAGAAGCTTGGGCAAAAATGATTTGAAAAAGGCAATGGGGTCAGTCCCCTCACAATTCTCCGCCAGGCCGTAGAGACGAAGATTGTTGCGTCTGTTTCGGTTCTCCAATTCTTCAACTTGTTTTTGAAGAGAGGAAATCTGAGACTGCATATGTGATACCTTGGAGGATGACTCTTGGAGAGAAGTTAGAGAATGTTCCACTGTAGTCACTCTGGCATCCATCTGAGACCAATTGTCAGTAAGAATCTGCAACTTAGAATTAGTTTCTTCCATGAAGGGTCTGAGGGCACGGATCTCTTCCAATAACAGCTCCATAGAGACAGCCGATGTGGACCCTGTTGGCGATGGAGGATCTTTTTTAAGGCGTTTCGTCGTGACTTTCCCTGAAGGCTGGACAGGCCGCTCCGTGTTAGACTGCGACATTTGAGTAACGAGAGCCTGAGAGGCCTCGAGGTGTGCCAATGCAGAGAAGACTTTTGAGTTTTTAATGAAGACACGACGTGGAGTTTTGGGGGTGCGAGAAAATGCCTTTCTTTCCATAAAAAGGAAGCAGAAAAGAGTTGTTGGTAAGGAGAAATAAAGTTCAGTATTATTCACTGCGTGTCCAGAGACATCTAAGAGTATGCGCAGGAGCTCTTGACTGGAAAACTGCGCAGGATGCAAGAATGCCAGGGAGTCAGGAAGATGAGTGGAGCAACGACCAATTCGCTATTTGGAGGAGTTAACACATTGATGATGAGAACAAAGAAATACCATGGCGCTGAAATGTAGATAAGTGGCACGTTGTGGAGCAGAAGAGGTCCGTCAGGGAGAGGACATTATGAATACAGGGAGAGCAGGTAAAGGAGAGCGTGGAAAAACAGTGCACAAAACTGCCTCAAGTTGTAGATAGTCTTAAATATATGAGCGTGAGAAAAAGCAACGCTTTTAGCAGAGAATTGACTGAGTCTGCATGTACAGGCAGGGTACCTGAGGGAAAAAGAATTCCACTTGCCCAAAATGGCCGCCAAGGTCATGAAAACGCGAATTAAAGTCGCTAAAATTCGCTGAGAAGCGGCTTATGTTAAACGCATGCAGCGATGATGTATAGATGCAGAAGGTACCTCACCGGGAAGAGTTGGTGATACGTAGGGCTCTGTAGCAGGCTCGCATACTCGTGAAGCGGGAGCGCCGCAGTTCGCGCTGACAGGATTCAAAATGGCGGACGCGACTATCACTCAGCCGCGTCCGCTACAAAGTCGGCAAAAATGTCCATTCCGCTGCTCAATTGGGACCGCATCTGGAAGCACGTTGTTGCCTGTGGCCTCCGGTCGGGGAGAACCTGCCTTGCAGGCGCAGGTGAGGTGATAAAAGTAGCGAAAACCCCTACCGACCCGGAGCGCTCACATCAGAGCCGCCGTCCTCGCCGGGCGCTAAGCCACGCCCCCCATACACAATACCTTAAAAGAGGTTTTGTGCTTTATATGTTTATAAAAGTGGCCTGTTGAAATTAAGACAATTTGCAGCCACAATTCAAAACAAAAGACTCGACCAAGTTTAGGGCATTAATTTCTCAGGAAACAATTCGAACAAGGAGACAGAGAGGCGAGCTATGCTTTTAAGAGCGTTACACTACAATTACGTTACAAATCAGCGAATCTTGATCCGCAATTTCTGAAATCAGTTTTTTGATTAAACACATCCCTGCCCTTACTACTGAAGAGTTTATTTGTTCAAGCACAAAAGGTTAATTCTGAGGGTTGTATTTATAGTGGTACGTTTACATCAAACATGTTTTGCTTTAATTATAGATCCAAAAAGGAAAAACATGTCAACCCTCAATTCAAGCAGCTAAACCTGAAAAACTGGTTCTGTCGAGTGTTCCACTAAACGGAGCTACAAACCTACCTACTGTGGCGTGTGCACAGACAAGAGGTGCTGCGTCCCCAAGTCCATAATGATCACCGTACAGTTTGACTGCACCAAAGATGGGTCCTTCAAGTGGAAGATGATGTGGATCACATCATGTGTTTGTCAGAAAACATGCACTGATCCTGGAGACATGTTTGCAGAACTTAAATTTATGTAAAATGACAGATTATTGCTACCTCTCTAAACAGATCACAACATGCTACCTGATGTTCGAAACCGGAAACGAGGATGTAAACATTCTTGTTGCCTTCCATTATTTTGTATAGAACAAAATAAAAATGATGTTTTTGATATCACTATTGCTCTCATTGTTTCTCCTTTCATTTCCTCCTTCTCACTCTCAAAATTATTGGGTGCATCTTATAATTATTATTGTGCCTGTCTTTCTTGCCTGATTCTCTATTCACTTTAGTTTAAAATCTCACCTTCCATGCTTTGTCTTCTTAGATGTCAGCAATGTTGCCCAGAGAAGGCAGCTACAGACAGTGACATAGCTATCAATGATGCAGCAGGTACAGTGGTACCGAGGCTTAGAGGCCTAAGGCTCTGTTTTACTACTGAGCCAGCAGACGGGGGCGGGAACATTGTTCTTGCTTGCACTTGGGCCAATGGAACCTTTACTGCGCCACCCGCCACAGTGGCCGATAAGCACCCTAAAAGGGAGGCTGCTGAGGATAGTAGCAAACAGTGTATTTGTAGTGGAAAATAAACTTCTTCAAGCCTCTTTGACTCACCAGGCAGAAGTGTATGATAACCCAGGGCAAAACTCGATACAGGGTGTGTGGATCTTAGTACAGTATCACACAAACATCAAAGGTGTAATTAAGTATGACTGTCCAGTCCAAGTTGTGGGCTGCCTGACACTGTATATTAACTCACAATATATTAAGTATGTTCAGGATTTTTCTAACAGATTTGGCATGAGAATAATGTAGATGCAGAATGATGCAGTACAGAACTGGTAATACACTTACACACAGTTCATAAATGGACTCTGTTTGTGAAGCCCAAATCGATACTGATGCTGGGTACAGGAACAAAATGTAACCCCTCTAAATGGATCTTTTTGGTGGACAGGATACACTGTCGTTCACCTGCCTTATTTAGAGGCAGGGACCTAAGTATTTCGCCGACAGAGCTGCCGTCAACAAAAAACTCCCTCCGTCGGCCGATGGAATACAGGCAGTTGGAGGAAGGACTGTACACCACCCGCCCCAGTTAGGGTGGATGGTGTAATGTCTTTCTTTTTAATTTTGTTTTACTGTTTGTTACTGCCAGGAAAAACCTGGTGGTGAGGGACCAGAAAAAAAACTTTAATAAAGTCCACACATACAAGGGAAAAACTCACATGTTTTTAAAAAACAAATTTCTGCTTTGGGAGTTTGATTTCGGAAAACAAAAAAGTAAAATGTTTGGTGTGGCCCACAAAATCGACTATGGCCATCCAACAATCTTTTAGTACATTGAAAAGAACCAGCTTGATGGCTTTCCTTTCAGTGTTCGGAGATGACCACTGGGCATGCAGTCATCATTAAATTTGACAAACAGTAGTAAGATTAAGAGTAGGTGCAAGCGAGTGTGAATGCCAGCAAAAGAGAGCAAGTGGGAGCAAGCAAGTGAGAGTCAAGTAGTGAGAAAAGAGTGAGAGTGAGTGCGAAACTGTCTATGAGAATGAGTGAGTGTAGGTAAATGTAAGTGAGAATAAGAGAGTGAGAATGCAGTGTTGTGCTTGCAAGTAAGCGTGGGCGGAAAATCCGTTCCGCTCGCGGATTTTGCGGATTTTCGGGAAATCCGCAATCCGCGAGATTTGCGGATTTCCCGCAAAATCCGCAAATTCGCACGCAGCGGATTTTTTTGGCGGCGCGCGGCGTTGGTGATACAATTTTTGCGGCGCGCGGCGTTTATCATCGTTTGCCGAGTTGTTTTTTTCGATAGTTTGCGAGTGCTGCGCCATTTTGGATCTTGCTGTGTGATCCCGCGGGAATTTGCGAGCGCGATTACGTCATCGCGGCTTGCCAGCGATAGTTTGTCAACGCGAGTACGGCGAGATCACGTCTCGCGGTACTTCGCAATTGCGAGATTTGAGATGCGGCGAGCGAAAATATAAATTTGCAATTCTGCACAAGAAATCCACCAGCAAGCAGCATAAACCTTCTAGAAATGATGATTTTTATGTGAATAACTCCTTAGTTTGACATTTGCCTGCACTTTTTTAGCAAGGAGTCCATTTTGGGGAGGGGGCAGGGGGGTGGGAGGAAGGAAGTGCCCCATAGTCTTCAACTTCCTGTTCCTGTTCAGCAGGCTCCTCCCAGTGCTTTGTCCATCTCCTGGTCACTTTTCATTTGGATGTGGACCTGGAAGGATTACTTTTTGTGGATGCTGCTGGATCTTTGGATTTGAGGCCTTTTTGACTTTCTTTGGATCACTGTTGGATTAGAAATTTTACAAGTAAGTTTGTTTGGGGCATTACAGTTGCTGCAACTAAAATTTTGGGATTTTCGATTTTTGGGCTGTTTTGGGGCCTTTTGCCCAGGGGTACTCAGTGGTGGGTGGACTGATTCTTTCTGTGGGTTGTCTTGAACTTAAACATCATGGAGGCCATAGATGAATTGGGATTGTGCTGATTTTTCTGTGTTTTTCGATTTTTTTTTTTTGTAAAATTTTGTGTTTTTCGATTTTTGACCTGTTGTTGGGGCCTTGACCAGGGGTAGTGAGTGGTGCATGGGCCTAGTCTTTCTGTGGGCTGTCTTGAATTTAAACATCATGGAGGCCATGGATGGAATGGGATTGTGCTGATTTTGCAGTGTTTTTCGATTTTTGGGCCTGTACTTGTGGCCTTTTCACCAGGGGTATTTGAGTCTAGCATGGGCCTAGTCTTTCTGTGGGCTGTCTTGAATTTAAACATCATGGAGGCCATGGATGGAATGGGATTGTGCTGATTTTGCAGTGTTTTTCGATTTTTGGGGGTGTTCATGGGGAGGGACATGCCATGTGGCTGGTGGCCATTTTGAGTGCAGCTACAGGCACTGGCCATGTGCTGGCAGGCAAGTGGCCATTTTGAATGCAGGCTTTGTTGTTAGGCCTCCAACCATTTTGCCTACTTTTCAACCTTTATTTATGCCCAGGGGTAGTGAGTCTTGCATGGGCCTAGTATTTCTGTGGGTTGTCTTGAATTTAAACATCATGGAGGCCATGGATTGAATAGGATTGTGCTGATTTTGCAGTGTTTTTCGATTTTTGGGTGTGTTCATGGGGAGGGACATGCCATGTGGCTGGTGGCCATTTTGAGTGCAGCTACAGGCACTGGCCATGTGCTGGCAGGCAAGTGGCCATTTTGAATGCAGGCTTTGTTGTTAGGCCTCCAACCATTTTGCCTACTTTTCAACCTTTATTTATGCCCAGGGGTAGTGAGTCTTGCATGGGCCTAGTATTTCTGTGGGTTGTCTTGAATTTAAACATCATGGAGGCCATGGATTGAATGGGATTGTGCTGATTTTGCAGTGTTTTTCGATTTTTGGGTGTGTTCATGGGGAGGGACATGCCATGTGGCTGGTGGCCATTTTGAGTGCAGCTACAGGCACTGGCCATGTGCTGGCAGGCAAGTGGCCATTTTGAATGCAGGCTTTGTTGTTAGGCCTCCAACCATTTTGCCTACTTTTCAACCTTTATTTATGCCCAGGGGTAGTGAGTCTTGCATGGGCCTAGTATTTCTGTGGGTTGTCTTGAATTTAAACATCATGGAGGCCATGGATTGAATGGGATTGTGCTGATTTTGCAGTGTTTTTCGATTTTTGGGCCTGTACTTGTGGCCTTTTCACCAGGGGTATTTGAGTCTAGCATGGGCCTAGTCTTTCTGTGGGCTGTCTTGAATTTAAACATCATGGAGGCCATGGATGGAATGGGATTGTGCTGATTTTGCAGTGTTTTTCGATTTTTGGGCCTGTACTTGTGGCCTTTTCACCAGGGGTATTTGAGTCTAGCATGGGCCTAGTCTTTCTGTGGGCTGTCTTGAATTTAAACATCATGGAGGCCATGGATGGAATGGGATTGTGCTGATTTTGCAGTGTTTTTCGATTTTTGGGCCTGTACTTGTGGCCTTTTCACCAGGGGTATTTGAGTCTAGCATGGGCCTAGTCTTTCTGTGGGCTGTCTTGAATTTAAACATCATGGAGGCCATGGATGGAATGGGATTGTGCTGATTTTGCAGTGTTTTTCGATTTTTGGGGGTGTTCATGGGGAGGGACATGCCATGTGGCTGGTGGCCATTTTGAGTGCAGCTACAGGCACTGGCCATGTGCTGGCAGGCAAGTGGCCATTTTGAATGCAGGCTTTGTTGTTAGGCCTCCAACCATTTTGCCTACTTTTCAACCTTTATTTATGCCCAGGGGTAGTGAGTCTTGCATGGGCCTAGTCTTTCTGTGGGTTGTCTTGAATTTAAACATCATGGAGGCCATGGATTGAATGGGATTGTGCTGATTTTGCAGTGTTTTTCGATTTTTGGGCCTGTACTTGTGGCCTTTTCACCAGGGGTATTTGAGTCTAGCATGGGCCTAGTCTTTCTGTGGGCTGTCTTGAATTTAAACATCATGGAGGCCATGGATGGAATGGGATTGTGCTGATTTTGCAGTGTTTTTCGATTTTTGGGCCTGTACTTGTGGCCTTTTCACCAGGGGTATTTGAGTCTAGCATGGGCCTAGTCTTTCTGTGGGCTGTCTTGAATTTAAACATCATGGAGGCCATGGATGGAATGGGATTGTGCTGATTTTGCAGTGTTTTTCGATTTTTGGGCCTGTACTTGTGGCCTTTTCACCAGGGGTATTTGAGTCTAGCATGGGCCTAGTCTTTCTGTGGGCTGTCTTGAATTTAAACATCATGGAGGCCATGGATGGAATGGGATTGTGCTGATTTTGCAGTGTTTTTCGATTTTTGGGGGTGTTCATGGGGAGGGACATGCCATGTGGCTGGTGGCCATTTTGAGTGCAGCTACAGGCACTGGCCATGTGCTGGCAGGCAAGTGGCCATTTTGAATGCAGGCTTTGTTGTTAGGCCTCCAACCATTTTGCCTACTTTTCAACCTTTATTTATGCCCAGGGGTAGTGAGTCTTGCATGGGCCTAGTATTTCTGTGGGTTGTCTTGAATTTAAACATCATGGAGGCCATGGATTGAATGGGATTGTGCTGATTTTGCAGTGTTTTTCGATTTTTGGGTGTGTTCATGGGGAGGGACATGCCATGTGGCTGGTGGCCATTTTGAGTGCAGCTACAGGCACTGGCCATGTGCTGGCAGGCAAGTGGCCATTTTGAATGCAGGCTTTGTTGTTAGGCCTCCAACCATTTTGCCTACTTTTCAACCTTTATTTATGCCCAGGGGTAGTGAGTCTTGCATGGGCCTAGTATTTCTGTGGGTTGTCTTGAATTTAAACATCATGGAGGCCATGGATTGAATGGGATTGTGCTGATTTTGCAGTGTTTTTCGATTTTTGGGCCTGTACTTGTGGCCTTTTCACCAGGGGTATTTGAGTCTAGCATGGGCCTAGTCTTTCTGTGGGCTGTCTTGAATTTAAACATCATGGAGGCCATGGATGGAATGGGATTGTGCTGATTTTGCAGTGTTTTTCGATTTTTGGGCCTGTACTTGTGGCCTTTTCACCAGGGGTATTTGAGTCTAGCATGGGCCTAGTCTTTCTGTGGGCTGTCTTGAATTTAAACATCATGGAGGCCATGGATGGAATGGGATTGTGCTGATTTTGCAGTGTTTTTCGATTTTTGGGGGTGTTCATGGGGAGGGACATGCCATGTGGCTGGTGGCCATTTTGAGTGCAGCTACAGGCACTGGCCATGTGCTGGCAGGCAAGTGGCCATTTTGAATGCAGGCTTTGTTGTTAGGCCTCCAACCATTTTGCCTACTTTTCAACCTTTATTTATGCCCAGGGGTAGTGAGTCTTGCATGGGCCTAGTATTTCTGTGGGTTGTCTTGAATTTAAACATCATGGAGGCCATGGATTGAATGGGATTGTGCTGATTTTGCAGTGTTTTTCGATGTTTGGGGGTGTTCATGGGGAGGGACATGCCATGTGGCTGGTGGCCATTTTGAGTGCAGCTACAGGCACTGGCCATGTGCTGGCAGGCAAGTGGCCATTTTAAATGCAGGCTTTGTTGTTAGGCCTCCAACCATTTTGCCTACTTTTCAACCTTTATTTATGCCCAGGGGTAGTGAGTCTTGCATGGGCCTAGTCTTTCTGTGGGTTGTCTTGAATTTAAACATTATGGAGGGCATGGATGGATTGGGATTGTGCTGATTTTGCAGTGTTTTTCGATTTTTTTGTGCTCTATAACTGAACTGATGTTCCTCTGTCTTCCATTTTTTTTAGGTGCACAAGACTCAAGAGAACCACCAGTGCCAGGAAGAAGTCCTGCAGCGGTGTGTGTGTGCAGCATAACGTCACGCGACGTCACGTCTGGCCTCAGACAACTCTACAATTCGTGCAACTGCGGCCTGCTGTCTGACCTGCTCTGAAGAAGATGGCCCCGCCCCCAAAGAAAGTTCTCCGTAGCTCCTCTAGCAAGAAAGTTGCTAGTAAGGAGCAGAAGAAGCAAGTTACCAAGGAGGCTGGTGTGCCACCCGCCACTTTTTTTGGGAGCAAAAAAAAAAGTACGCCTGCAGCAGCAGGATCTGCTGGGGACCAAGCTGAGAGCAGCACCCCTGCTCCATTGGGTTCAGTGCCTCCACCACCACGCCAACTTAAGTCAAAGCCCTTGAGTGCTTCAGAGGCAGTCAGTGTACTTCTCCAATCACCATCGACCAGTGATGTTGGCTCATCGCAAGAAAGTAGCAGCAATGTCCCTGAATCAACACAGGTTGTTGTAACTCATCTGACAAGTGTTGAACAACCACAGCCGCAACAACAACACCATGTGCAAGTACACGCCCAAGTACATGTGGAAGGAGAGGCAGCAAAAGGAGATGCGCAAGCAAAGGTGCATGGAGGTTCACAAGTGCCCACAATAGTTGTTCCTCCCGAAGTAGGGGCACATTTGGAAATCGACAATGAAGCTGAGGTATCATTGGAAGCCACTCCTCCTGATGATCATTCATTGTCTTCCACATCCCTAGCAAGGAAAAGATCAAGGGGGGTGTCTACATCTTCTTCAAGCCCACCTCGTTCTGGTGCAAGTGATCTGTCTTGGGAACCACAACTGCGGTCTGACAGTGAGGCAGAGGCACACCATGATCTGACACCGGTACCTAAGCGTAAAAGGAAGGTCGTCCAAAAACTCAAACCTATGGAGTGTGATGAGGCTCAACAAGAAGTGACAGATACTGCTGGTGATGAAGCCTCTCACGATGACGACGAGCCAGTCATCACAAAGGTCACTGCAGCCCCACCGGGCATGCAGCAAAGAGACATTTTGACCCTATCCCGAGAAGCTGCTGAGCGTGATGATGATGTCGGCGAGGAGGCAATGGAAATGGAATCATTAGATTTGGAGTTAAGTAGTACACCAAAACCTACTGCTTCCATATTTCTTCGCAAGAAGGTACCCACCTCGTCCTCGACCTCAATTCGTGGTGGTGAAAGTGCAAAACGTACTGAAGTTCGGCAATCCACATCCTCCACTTCATCTGTCATTAGCAGCAGGACCACCACCACCAGTATCGCCGCCTCCTCCGGCCCCTGAAGACATTTCAAGTCT
This sequence comes from Lissotriton vulgaris, assembly GCF_964263255.1. Lineage (NCBI taxonomy): Eukaryota > Metazoa > Chordata > Amphibia > Caudata > Salamandridae > Lissotriton > Lissotriton vulgaris. Next base: position 789,710,546 of record NC_141694.1, on the reverse strand, counting down.
CCAGTTTGGGACTTCTTTAGTGTTTGCCCAAAAAAGGAAAACGTAGCCATTTGTAGCCTTTGTAAGCTTCGATTTAGTCGTGGTAAGCTTGGTTCTAACTATGGTACCGGAGGCCAGAGAGGTCATCTTGAGAGAAGGCACGCTGTCCAATGGTTTCCGCACCTAGAGGCGGTCAAGAAAGCCGGAATTGCACGTAATGAAAACGTTGATTTGTCATCTGCTGATGACGAGGAGGTAGAAGAAGACGATTCAAACACTTCACTTACACCCAGTTCCCATGTCAGCAGCACACCCCATGGGAGCCACACTAAGAGTGTGGGAGAGAGTGAGACATCAATGCGGAAAAGTTCATCAGCGAGCGTAACTGGGTCGAAGAGATCATCATCATCCCGTAAATCATTGGTCCAGGGCAACATTAAAAAGATGTTGTTTACAGAAGCGCAATATGAACGCAACCACCCAATGACCCGTCTGTATAACACTAAGCTGGCTAAAATGCTAGCTCTGGACCTTCTCCCTTTTTCTTTTGTAGAAGGGGTTGGTTTTCTAGAATTAGTGACAGCGCTCTGCCCTAAATGGAAGGTTCCTAGCCGGTTCTATTTTGCCCGAGTTGCGGTTCCAGCACTACATGAAGATGTTCTGAAGGTGATTGGGGCAGCTTTGCAGAAGAGTGCTGTTCACACTATACATCTGACAACAGACATGTGGACCAGTGGCGCAGGCGCTGATTACATGTGCATCACTGCACACTGGGTCTCTTTTTCAGGGGCTAAAGCAAAGCTAAACTCAGGTGTTGACACTAACATTGTTTTTAAAGGTGCTCGGAAACATGCAACACTAGCCATGTTTGGTTTGGAGAAACGTCACACAGCAGAAAACATTTTGGATGTCTTTAACACAAAGGTCCTTAACTGTCTGTCCCCACTAAAACGCAAGGTTGGTTATGTTTCCACGGACAATGGCTCCAATATAGTTAAGGCCATGAGGGACGGTTACTATTTCAGAGTGCCATGTTTGGCGCACTGTATAAACCTGGTTGTCCAAAAATTCTTGGGTAATAAACGCAGTGCAGCGTACAGTGTATTGGAGAACTGCCGAAAAATTTGCAAGCATTTCAGGCATTCTTTTAAGGCCCGGAAGCAGCTGAGGAGCATGCTATATCAATGTCAAATGCCAGTGAAAGCACTCATCCAGGAGGTGGTAACACGTTGGAACTCAACCTTCTACATGCTTGAGCGTCTGTATGAGCAGTATACGCAACTCGATCAATATTTCTTGAAAGAGGGTATAGAGGAGCTGAGGATGGGTGGGCCGCAATGGAACATAGTTGAAAGCCTAACACGCATGCTTCGTCCTTTTGAGGTCTTCACGCGTGCAGTCAGCAAGGAGGACTCTAATTTGGGAAAAGCTATCCCATTGTTGTACATGCTGGAGGACCAACTGAAGGAGGTGTGTTCTGTGTTTGGAAAAGATGACAAAAAGAAAGACTCTTTGCTTCTGGCTGAGCAATTATTAGAGCTCCTACAAGGTGATGAACGTCTTAAAAAGATCCACTCAGAACAGCATTACATTTGTGCTACTATTCTGGATCCACGCTACAAAAAGGCGCTGGCAGGCAGAGCATTCTTTCCTTTTGGTGATGAAGATGTTACAAAGTACAAACGTTGGCTAGCCTTGTCAGCCAAGAAGTTTGAAACAGAACGGCTGGAAATTGAAGGAAATGGCAGTACATCAGCAGGCCATCCCCAGTCAAAACAATCCACTTCTGCACCTGTGGCTGTGGCACAAGTGACCTCTCAGCCGTTAAAGACACCGGCAACCGGATCATCTGCACGAAAGACAACAGAAACATTGGAGGCTGAAGAGGATTGGCTAGCTCTGCGTGGGTTTGGTTCTCAAAAGGTCAGAGGCACAGCAAGAGCTACGCAAAGTGGAGGAACCTTGGAGGAGGACCTTGAGTCGATGGTGAAGGACTATCTGAATGACTCCACAGAGGTCTATGTTAATTCTGACCCATTGGCGTATTGGCATGGGAAAAAAGAATTGTGGCCACAGCTCACCAACCTGGCTTTAAACTACTTGTCTTGCCCACTCGCAAGTGTGTCTTCTGAACGGGTTTTCAGTGCGGCTGGTGGGATTGTAACTCCCAAACGGAGCCGCCTCTCGCCCAAAAATGTGGAGAGGTTAACAATGATCAAGATGAATCAGCACCTCATACCACCAGATATAAGAGTACGAGAGAGCGTGCCGGATGAAGAGGAGGTGGCCAGCAACATAGATGAGGGAATTTCTACTCTGTCAGGTGGCACTGACCTCACCCTGGCTGAATTCGCAGAGTATGATGACGAAGCCTTATTCTTATTCCTGGACCGTGATACCGACTTCGAGCCCTGAAAATGAGACAACGAATCAATAACTTTCTTTTTCATCCTTATTCACTTTTATTCCTGTGTGTCTGTCTTTCTTTGTTGTGCACAGTTAATATAATTCAAACTTTAATCAGATAATCACAAAAACAAGCCCATCAGCAGAACTGTCTTCACTTGTTTGCTAATTTATTTGAAGGTGCCGCAGTCTGCATTCCTCAGGTTCACAAGTTCAGAAGAACATGCTCCTCTATCCTCCTCCTCCAGACTCCTATTTCCATCAAAGCAGAGGGCTGGTTTACGCCCAATGAAGAAAGACTCAGCACTTGTGGGGGTGTTGTTCTACCTCTTTGCAGGTGAGTTGACGGGTCTGGGGCCATTGCTGGGAAGCACTAAAAGTGGTTTGGACCAAATCCGAGGCGGAAAATTTTTTGTGTTTTTGATGACTTGCTTGCCTTTGAGGTGCTCTTAGGGGGGGTTCCGTCTGTTTGTGGGTGAGTTTCGTGGTCTGAGAGCATTGCTGGGACACTCTAATCTTGATTGCATTTGCTTTTCAGGAAATCCGTCGTGCCAACCCCGACTTATGGCCTAGCTACGCAGCGCGTTTGGACCGAAGGCCCAGAAATATTGCAAGTATGAGATTTTGCTTTTGGCCTGTTTGGGGGTGTTATGCTTCTTGGCGGGTGGGTTGACGGGTCTTGGGGCATTCCTGGGAAGGTCTAATACCGGGTAGAAGTGGTTGGGACAAAATCCAGGCCGATTTTTTTTTGGCTATTTCTGACATTTTGCTCTATGTAGCGTTTTCGGGGGCCTGTTTGGGGGGCTTCCTGGTGTTTGCGGGTGAGTTTCGTGGTCTGGGAGCACTGCTGGGACACTCTAATCTTGATTGCATTTGCTTTTCAGGAAATCCGTCGTGCCAACCCCGACTTATGGCCTAGCTACGCAGCGCGTTTGGACCGAAGGCTCAGAAATATTGCAAGTATGAGATTTTGCTTTTGGCCTGTTTGGGGGTGTTACGCTTCTTGGCGGGTGGGTTGCCGGGTCTTGGGGCATTCCTGGGAAGGTCTAATACCGGGTAGAAGTGGTTGGGACAAAATCCAGGCCGATTTTTTTTTGGGCTATTTCTGACATTTTGCTCTATGTAGCGTTTTCGGGGGCCTGTTTGGGGGGCTTCCTGGTGTTTGTGGGTGAGTTTCGTGGTCTGGGAGCACTGCTGGGACACTCTAATCTTGATTGCATTTGCTTTTCAGGAAATCCGTCGTGCCAACCCCGACTTATGGCCTAGCTACGCAGCGCGTTTGGACCGAAGGCCCAGAAATATTGCAAGTATGAGATTTTGCTTTTGGCCTGTTTGGGGGTGTTACGCTTCTTGGCGGGTGGGTTGCCGGGTCTTGGGGCATTCCTGGGAAGGTCTAATACCGGGTAGAAGTGGTTGGGACAAAATCCAGGCCGATTTTTTTTTTGGCTATTTCTGACATTTTGCTCTATGTAGCGTTTTCGGGGGCCTGTTTGGGGGGCTTCCTGGTGTTTGTGGGTGAGTTTCGTGGTCTGGGAGCACTGCTGGGACACTCTAATCTTGATTGCATTTGCTTTTCAGGAAATCCGTCGTGCCAACCCCGACTTATGGCCTAGCTACGCAGCGCGTTTGGACCGAAGGCCCAGAAATATTGCAAGTATGAGATTTTGCTTTTGGCCTGTTTGGGGGTGTTACGCTTCTTGGCGGGTGGGTTGCCGGGTCTTGGGGCATTCCTGGGAAGGTCTAATACCGGGTAGAAGTGGTTGGGACAAAATCCAGGCCGATTTTTTTTTTGGCTATTTCTGACATTTTGCTCTATGTAGCGTTTTCGGGGGCCTGTTTGGGGGGCTTCCTGGTGTTTGTGGGTGAGTTTCGTGGTCTGGGAGCACTGCTGGCTATATATACTTTACTTTGCAAGAGGTTTGAAGCAAATCCATGGTGGCAGAGGGGACTTAGGGCCTAGCTGCAGAGCGCGCGCGGAGTGATTTGGGAAATTTGTGAAAAAGTGACTAAGTCCCCATTTTTGTACTTTTGCTCTTTGGCTGTTTGGGGGTCTTCTACTCGTTTTCTCCTGGGTTTACGGCTCTGGGGCCATTGCTGGGAATCTCTAATACCGGATAAAAGTGTTTTGGACCAAATCCCAGGCGGAATTTTTTTTGTGTTTTTGATGACTTGCTTGCCTTTGAGGTGCTCTTAGGGGGGGTTCCGTCTGTTTGCGGGTGAGTTTCGTGGTCTGGGAGCACTGCTGGGACACTCTAATCTTGATTGCATTTGCTTTTCAGGAAATCCGTCGTGCCAACCCCGACTTATGGCCTAGCTACGCAGCGCGTTTGGACCGAAGGCCCAGAAATATTGCAAGTATGAGATTTTGCTTTTGGCCTGTTTGGGGGTGTTATGCTTCTTGGCGGGTGGGTTGCCGGGTCTTGGGGCATTCCTGGGAAGGTCTAATACCGGGTAGAAGTGGTTGGGACAAAATCCAGGCCGATTTTTTTTTTGGCTATTTCTGACATTTTGCTCTATGTAGTGTTTTCGGGGGCCTGTTTGGGGGGCTTCCTGGTGTTTGTGGGTGAGTTTCGTGGTCTGGGAGCACTGCTGGGACACTCTAATCTTGATTGCATTTGCTTTTCAGGAAATCCGTCGTGCCAACCCCGACTTATGGCCTAGCTACGCAGCGCGTTTGGACCGAAGGCCCAGAAATATTGCAAGTATGAGATTTTGCTTTTGGCCTGTTTGGGGGTGTTACGCTTCTTGGCGGGTGGGTTGCCGGGTCTTGGGGCATTCCTGGGAAGGTCTAATACCGGGTAGAAGTGGTTGGGACAAAATCCGCGCGGAAAAGCCTTTAGTTTTGGCACTTTTTGTAACTTAGGGTTCGTTAGGGTTAGCCCTAGCAGCAGGATTGCATGTGTTTCGGGGTGTTCTAGATTTTTCAAACTGAGTTCTGGGGTCTTAGAGCACTCGTGAGAATGTGTAATTTTGGTTGCAAGTCATTTGAAGAAAATCCATGGTGGGAAAGGGGGGATTTGGCATAGTTAAAGAAAGCCTTTGCCACTATTCTTAACTTAGGGTTCGTTAGGGTTAGCAGTATTTCTATTGCATGTGTTTGAGTGGGGGGGATTTCGAGTCTTGGAGCGATGCTGGCTATGGCTACTTTTGCTTGGTTGCTTGCAAGTGGTTTGAATGCAATCCACGGTGGGTAATGGGTAATTAGGGTACTTCGGCCTACTTTTACTTTCAAAGTAAGTTTTGTCACCAGTTTTCTGCTAGGCCTCGTTTTTTGAGATTTGATTGGGGGTCTTCTACATTTTTGCGACTGGCTTTAGTAAGGGTCTGGGTGGGAGCACTGCTAGGAAGATCTAATTTTGTTCTAAAACACAGTTTACAGTACACCTAGCTTGAGGGGCAAGATCCGCTACATTAATTTGCCCATACTTATTTATCCTTCAAAAGGTGACTCAGAGTACGCACTTTCAAAAACATTGTACTGTCTACTAGGAAAAACAAATTGTGACTTTTTGCACTCCACAGCCTACATACCTTATATTTATTTATCAGTGGTGTTGTAATATTATATCACTTCCTGTTTTTCGTTGAATAATTACAGGCCGGGTTTCAGTCTCTGCAATGGGGAAAAAAGGATGGAGTCAGGCTTCACAGTAGCGAGCCACAATTCAGCATCAGGCAGGCAGTGGACAGGGTGTCTTCTGGTGACCAACATCGATGGACGAAGCGTCGGCTGCAATGGAGGAGTGCCGCTAATAGGAGGATTTTTTTTCTGCGGGCAACTTACTTACCACTTCCAACAGGACCACTACAACCACATAGATACAGTATCCCTTGCCTTTTTCTCTGACTGTGACTGCATTTCTTGGCTCTCTCTCTGCTTCTACATTGATCCCTTAACACATCACTTAGTCCACTCCACTATCACATCTGCATCACACATAGTCATTTCTAAGTGCTCCTACGTAATTCGCAAGTCGCAGCACGCCCCAGGCCGTAGAGGACTGGGATGGCCCCAATGATGAAGCATGTCACCAAGGGGCAACCCTGGTGAGTGAGGGGACACCTAGAAAAAAAGCAATTTCTCCTTTTCTATCTACTATACCTTCTGTCAGGTTACGCAGCCCCTAAGCGCCTACCGTACTATGAAACTACATTTCCCATGAGTAGGCGGGAGACTTGCAGACTATTTAGTGAGACTATATGAGAGTACCCTTGTATGTTAGGACAGCACTTCACTGATGCCTGTCTTGTCTTCTGTTACAGGTATCCTTTCCCTGCTGACCCTACCTTTACCCATCCCACATTTTTTATTTTAGTTTGTTATTTTTCTCCCCCGCCTAATGCCTCGAACACCCTGTGTTTACACTTCTGGGTGTTGGTGACATTTGGAGGTGGAACCATATTTGCATCGACTGGATCACGGGGAGTAAACCGGACACCTTCCAGACCAACCCCATTGAGTGTTGTTGTGAATGGATTTATAGTGACCAGCAAGGCTCTCGGGTATCTGGCTACAGAGACCTTATGTTGAATATCGTTATCAATAAATCCACACAGGCCCTGTACTGTCGCATTCTTTCTTTCCACAGTTGTCGATGATATATTCTTACTCTGCTTGACAAAGAACCATTGCTAATGTGAAAGAACTTCAACCGAATTAGTAGTTATACTTTACCATTTGTTAGGCTACAATGTGGCACTGCTCTACTGTACTTCTGTCACATGCTATATTCTCAGTTGTACCGTTGAATTGCTCAGGAGGACAAACCAGATTTCATTTTCTTTTTTTTCATAGGCATGCAACTGCCACTGTGTCACAACAATAGTACCACCGCTATGAGGAAATTTTATCCGACCAAGATTGCCAACGTTATTCGGTGTTTCCCGTGGAGCCAGCCCTGGGTCTAGCCCTACTTTCAAACACAAATTACAGGTAAGATAAGCGTTTGGTGGTTTGGGGGTATAATGGAGTATTAGTACGAGAGACGAGAGACTGAAGGTAGTACTACTAAAGTCCTAGGACTCTTGGATTCACTTCACTGAGTCTGTGAGAGGCACTTAGTGTTGAAGACATTTGGGCATTTACACTTAAAGGAAGAAAATGGAACTAAACTTTCAGGAAAACAGTCAACGTTAAACCCCCACCCACCAGGCAAGCAGTAAAAAACAGGTATGCTCAGATAAAGTTTGAAAAAGTATATTTATATCCCTAACAAAATAATCTCCCGCAAGACCCTCCCTAACCCCAACGATTGTCCTTCAAAAGTCCCCAAAAACCCAACTCCCAATTCCCACCCCCCAAAAGTCTCTAAAAAAGGGGCAAGGGACACTATGGGTGGATGCTGTTAACTTTTTGGGCCAGGGCATCATGCTCCTCGCGGAGCAAGGCGAGCTCCTGCTGAAGGCGGGACACCATCAGGGTGGTGCGGCGCAGGCGTGCCTTCACTGCCTTGCAGGTGCAATGCCTGTGAGAGGCAGCTGTTGGCCTTGCTGCTCGGTGGTGGCGTTTGCCTTTGGCAGCCCGGCTCAGTCTGGGTGGACCACTGTGCTGGGTGGCAGCCCGTGGGGCCACGGAGGCCGATGCAGACGACGTTGTTGTAGTTGTCGACTGCACACTTTCCACGTCCTCCAGGGCCACCAGCCGCCGATATTCCGCAACAGTGGCCTCGATCCTCCGTTGCCGGGCCGCTCTAGCCAGCTCCTTCCTCCTTGTCCGTTTGGAAGGAGAACCTATATGAAGAAAGAAAGACATAGTCTGTAACCAATGCTCTTTTAGATTAACTCAATCATTCAGCAGAAATTTGTGTTGCAGTACAACTAGCAACTTGCAAGCGCATTACATAACTATTGAGGCCAGTATCTATCTAACCTCACACTTCTTCATCCTTGCTCTAACATTAGTGGGAGTTTAAGGAACAAATTCTACGAGCACTGTGGACTTCCATTGGAGTCGACTATGAAAGTACACCAGTCTTATTCTTCTTCTTATCTCTTGTTTTGGAAAATTGGTACGTTATTTTCTGCAAGCCGGCATAATGCCAGCGCGGTAAACTTGCACCCGAGAAAAAGAGACGCACGCCATGAGGAGTGACCTAGACTTGCGTTGCCGTTGCGTTACTGTACCCGTCCAGTACATGCAGGTGGTGAATCTCTTACTTTTCTATTACGGGTGGCACTGAGAATAGTCTGTTACAACTCAAGGGCTACTGCTTAATTAATTTAACTTTCACCCTACAGTGGAAATGAGTACTAGAAATGGAAAATTGAAGAAGATAAATAATCTGATTATCTATCACTTCACATGGGATGTTTTTGCTTATATATGGGATGACTTTAGGTGCTTTGCTTTTTATTGAGTGACCAGTGATACATCCACACATGAATGACTGAGTACTACTAAACTTATTAAGAGAGGTAGGGAGTGGCCACCATAATAACCGGATCTATGCAGTGCTTGCAATACAAACTACTGCTACTATTTATGGTAGTATTTGGACAAAATTAAAAGTTCTTTTCCTTGCCTTTCCTACACTGGAACGGACGTGCGGGTGCAGTGTTACATGCTCTTCAAAGTTACACTTAGTTCATCCACTGACCGTCTACTCTCTCTAGATCATGGGTACTCACAAACTTTCTCTCAGGGGCTACATTTACAGTGTAGTTTGGGGCCGAGGGCCGCACTGGTGGGGGCGGAGTCAGAGGGGGCGGGGCTAAAGCAAAACGATAACTTGTGACCATGAGGTTGCACACAGGTCCCTGCAGCAGATGCCCTCATCCACTGAGCCACCAGACCCAGCATTTACATACATCTCTCTCCCTCCTGCTCTCCCTCCTGCCCTCCCTCCATCTCTCTCTCCCTCCTGCCCTCCCTCTCCCTCCCCCTCTGTCATCTCACTGTGTGTGTGTCTATCTGTGTCAGCCTTCAGCCCGGGTTGAGACCGCTTCCTCAACGCGCACACACAGACAACAACACCAAAGTACTTAACAGGTCTTTAAAAGACCATTAACATATTATTGAGGCTTTGTTTGTTTTAGCGCCCCTGCTTCTCCACCCTGACAATCACTGCTTGCCCGGCCCCACAGAGCAGAGGCTTTGTTCTATTTCACCTCTTTGTGGCCTTGCATCTCCACTCTGCTCTGTGGGGGCCGGGGGAGCAGTGATTGTCAGAGTGGAGATGCAGGGGCGCTAACAGGTGAAATACAAAAAAGCCTCTGCTCTGTGGGGGCCGGGGGAGCAGTGATTGTCTGCAAGGTCTGCGCACCGCCAACGAAGGCTTGCCGGGCCGGCCCGCGGGCCGTACTAGGAGTACCCCTGCTCTAGATACACATATGCTATCTAAGAGTCAGATAGTAGCATGATCCAGGTATATGGACACATACAGTTTCTGTGTCACCCACCCAGGCTGTTGTCCTTCCACCCATCATTGCTTCATCATTCACCTAGCCATGCATCTCATATTCTTGCCTTCCCAGCTAGTCTTCAATCTCAATAAGTAAGGAATATATAAGAGCTTACCTCTGGCCGCCACCACCACCGTCTCAACTCTCACAGCTGCCGCCGCCGCCTCCTCCCCTGAAGAATCGCCCTCCGCCTCCGTGTCGAGCACCACCACCTCCACACTGGCCCCGCCACCAGATGTTCCACCTACAAAGTACATTTAAGAATGTTAGAATAAAGCACTCACTAGTCACTAGTATTTGGTCTAGGAATGAAGACATGTGAAAACAATGTAATTTGTGACTGTCTACGTTAAAGTTAAAAAAAATGTCCCTTTTTCCAGGGAAGGTTGTCTAGCTGCACTTTTTGGCACAAGTGATGAAGGCTGTTTTTTTAACACGCACCATTTTTCTCCACACAGACAGAAGATGGACTTCTAACAACAAGATCAAGTTGAAACCAGGTGAGAGCTCGGCTCGACCACAAGAAATGTCTTCAATTAATCGTCAGCACTAACCACTTTTCCATTATCAGTTAAACGTTTAGTTTTATTATGACTTCATTTTAATAAATGTGTTTACTTTAATAAAGCTTTTAAACTTAAATACAATCTGTGTTTTTTGGTCCAGACTAGAGTGACTGAGTGAAAGGTTTTGCAATTTTTGCAAGCATGAGTCCAGATAGAACACTTCCAAAGACATTATGGACAATCCCAGAGGACTGCACTAAGTTGATAGAGCTATTGCTGACTAGAATCATGGGAGTTTCGCCAACCGTGCAATCTTAGTTAGCTACACAGACAGACTAATAAGAATAATCTAGTAATACCACAGGGAGTCATAGTAGAGGCAGGATAAGAATTTAGATACAGTCTACAAGAAGAGCAAAGACAATTTTGAAAAAAGTCAAATGAGGAACGCTAGGAAAAATAGGTACTAGTCTAAAATGAAAACTTACTGGGGCCAGCAGAGGAGCCCTCGCCTGCCCGATCCTGGCCCTGTTGATGAACAGCATCCGCCGCCTGCTGCTCCTGTGTCCTCCTCTCGCCCCTGGGGGGAGCTGACGTACAACATGAAAGAAAGAACAGAAAACATGGATGATTGTTGCTTGTCAATGTCAACCAAATCAAACATTTCAAAAGAACAATAACAAAATATTTCTGCGAAATTATATTGATTATGGTTACTTTTCATTTATTTGCGGACCTGTGACTTCGAAAGTCACGTAACTCACTAAACAAAGTACTGAAACGTTCACCTAGGACTGGCAGGCAGCAGTCCGCAGGCAAGACGCAAAGTGACAGACAAACTCCATTGTGATTTCAGTCAGATCAGTGACAACACTAACAGTTGCCTGCTACATTACCAGTCATTTAAATAGTCAAACTATCAATCCACCGCCACTATTTTTCTTATTGTCAGGGTTACAAAGGAAGGGGCAGATTTAAGCCCTTGCGGCTCTTTTGCGCCGTTCTTGCGTGACTTTTGTGACGCAGCAGCTAAACAAAAAAGGGCGCCATGGTGCGGCGTATAATATTATAACAACGTGACGCATTTGGGAGATGCATCCCGTTATAAAGCCCTGCGCCATCAGGGGGCGTTCCGGCGCAAGGGAGGGCATTCCTGCGCTGGAACACATCCTAATAGTGGCTGAGGGAAATCTACAAAATATCAATCAGTCACCTTTAGGACAATGATGCGTCACACAAACCCTGCACCTGCTTGAAGCAGACGTACGGCTTGACCCAGCATTGGGGAGGTACCCCAGAGCATTGATGGAGCTGCGCCATCGTTGCGACGCAACTCCAGCAGTAAAGCTTCGGTGACGTTTTGGGCCCATGGTGCGCCGCATTGCAAATACGGCGCACCATGTTTGGTGGTGGTAGCGGGCCGCACAATTAATGGCGCATCCCTGCTACTTTGCAGGGATGCGACGGTAATTGCAATTCTGCCCCTTAGGGGCATACTTACTTACGCGTTCTGGCGCATCTCCAGAGATGCGCCAGATCAAATGCGTCACGCAAAACTACCCTTGCGACACGGCAGATGTGCCTCATTTACAATGCGGCGCGCCCTGGCGCAAGGGTAGGCACTTGCGTGAGGCATCTCGTCACGTAAGAGCGGCGCATCGCTGGAGTCACGTCGCCAACGCAATGCAACTCCAGTAATGCTCAGGGCCACCCAATACTTAACATGCTGTGTCAGTCCTTTCGCCTGCTTCGAGCAGACATAAGGAATTGAATTGACGTAGCAGCGTCGCAGAAGTGCCTGCGTTAAATCTTGTACATTTCACGCAGGCAATTTTGCGAGGCGCACAGCCGCTGGACCGCGGCGCCCACCCTGCGTACTAGGAACGCACCCATTGTGGTGCAGGCCCATGGCTTTATAACATGACGCATCTCCCTAGATGCGTCATGCTGTAAATGACTCGCAGGGATGCGGCACATTTACGCCGCTGTTGCGTCACGCAAGGCAACGTAAACGTGGCGCAAGGGGCTTGTAAATGTAATCTGCCCCCTAGTGTCTAGCATTACGCAGTTCTGTAAAGTACACTCATACATAATAGTTACTCAGGCCAATGAGACCACGAAATAGAAAACAAATAAGCATAGTAGCAACGCCACTGAGAAGGAGAGCAGTGCACCTGAAATGCACAGAAGATTTTGAAATATAATTTAACTACAATGTAATCGTCATCAGCGGCATTATTGGCTTGCTCCATGTAAAAAACAAATATTTGCAATACAACAACACAGAGCAGGAGAAAACATCATAGTAGTGAGTGATTAAATGGCTACTACTACTCACCAAGCCCGGGGATCTCCAAGCCGAGCTGGTCCAGCAGGTCGCGCTCGCGGTCCAGGAGGTCCGTCCAGCGATGGGTGACCTGGCTGTAGGTGCGCTGGACCCCGTAGAGGTGGGATATGGCCCAGCACACCTTCTCCCACCGCTTCCGGCGCTCCCGCATGTTGTACCCGCCGGCCGCGATCCTGCCGCCTCCCGCGATGGTCCTGGGCAGGCGGCGCTGGACGAAGTAGACCAGCGCGCCCACTTCCTCCGGGCTGAAGATCTCCCGTCGCGTCACCTGCTCCCCCCTCAATCTCCCGCATGCTGTCCTGCCACTGGGTCCAGCACTACTCCCCGCCGCCGCTGCGGCCCTCAAGTGCCTGGGCAGCTTCACGGCGCCTGGCTTGACCATGGTCTGGGCAGGTAAGGTAGGAAGAAGTAGAAAATTAAGAAAGAATAGGATAGGGAAGAAGAAAAGAAAAGAGTTTAAAAAAGTAGTTTAAAAGTAAAGAAAAATAGCAGAAAAGACAAAAATATACAGCTAGGAAAAGAGAGGGATAGATAAAAAGCAAAATCGTAAAAAAAAAACTGAAAACAAGCAAAGGATGGCAAAGATACCAAGAGGATTAAACACCATGCCCAGACACAGGAAATGAATGAAAAACAAGATGGCCGGCGCCCGTTCACGAGCGCAAAAGTAAGTTCGCGCGAGATTTTCCTCGCGATCTCGTGCGAACCTCTAGATTTCCCGCGCAATCTCGTGCGACCCTCTACTCGCAATGCGCTTACTGCGCGAGATTATACATAGCGGGCGGAAACGGAAATACGTCACGCAAACAAAATGGCCGCGCCCGTACTCGACCTTGGGGTAAATTCGCGTGTTGCGCTGCAAGCGGCTCGCGAATACTGCAAAAAAACTCGCGAAACAACAAGCCGCAAAAAAATAAAATGCTCATTCGCACGAATTGGCGGCTTCCGCGGTCGGTTTCGCACGACGCCGCGCCCCGCGAATAGCGCAAAAAAAAACGAAAAACGATTTCAGCAAAAGCAAAAGCAATGAGCAGGTGCAAAAGGTCAACCTCATGATTTGTAACGATTCTTTGTAGTGCTTCCTGAGGGGGCCCTCCAGAATTCGGTTGCCTGCTTGCAACTATTGTGTGACCCTGCTCTGACCTTAACTGTATGCCACAAAGGTCCTGATTTACAGCTAAAGGAGCAGACAAGCAGGTGCCAGGCTGGAACTTTAAATTCTTTCAGTGACACATTAATTAGCCCCTAATTCATTATTGTCAGTTGGGGCAGGGCAGGTGTTGTAACTAATTTTGCAACAATGAAAGCACTTAGCAAGTGCAAAAGATCACTAATCAGGGCGCACTAAGGAAGCAGGTGCCAGCTAAAAAAATATTCTGTGACACATTAATCAGCCCCAAATTAATTCAGGTCACTTGAGGCAGGGAAGGTGTGCTTTGCTTTGCCGAAAATAATGTACACTGGACAACCAGAGGGTGTGGTGATGAAACAGAGGGTGGCATGGGTGGGCCAGAGGGTGGCATGAGTAGTCAGAGAGTGGCAGTGGTGACAGAGAGTGGCAGTGATGAAGAAGAGTGTCCCAAACAGGCTGGACATGTAGAAACAACAAGTTCGCAAAACTTGCGACCCGACAGGTAAGTTCGCAAATTGCGAAATTGTAAAAACCCTCGCGAACTGGCAGAAACACGGGCGAACACAAAAAAAATAAATCCGCAGATTCGCGGGAATTCGCGGATTTTGCGGATTGCGAATCCGCAAATCCGCAAAATTCGCGAACGCGAGATCCGCAAAATTCGCCCATGCTTACTTGCAAGTCTGCAGTTGTCCCTAGCACACTTATTGGCTTACAGACAACCATTACACAATGATGCCACTGCTATGTTGGAGGTAAAACTTGGCATTGGTGTGTTAGAGGTAATACTTTGAACTGACAAACTACAGGTAATACTTTGCATTGGGATACTAGAGTAATGCCTGGTACTGGCATACTAGAGATAATACTTAGAAGTGAGATACCCATGGCAAAATGCTGGCATTGGTATACTGAGGGTAATTTGTTGCATAACAGGCACCTGTGTCAAAATACTGACACTGAGAAACTAGAGAGGTAGTCCATGGTGTATGGGCCACAAAAAACAAATGCTGACGCTGTCATAATGTAGGTAGTTCTTGGCATGTAGGAATACAATTTCATATGAAAGAAGAGACACAACCATGACAAAGTGCTGGCCCTAACAAACTAGAGTTACTTTTTGACATAAGGTTCACCCATACTATATAGACCACAAAAATTTCAACATTCTGACACTGTACTATTGGATGTCATTTTTGGCATAGGGAGGCACTTAGGTGGCACCCATGACTAAAAGATATCTGTTACACAATGGACGTAATTATGACAATATGTTTTGGAAATAAATTGGGCTCGACTCCTTGAAAGGGTTTCACTAGTTTGGCACATGATAAAAGGACTAGTGTTAGAAATTAGGGCTCTAGTTGGCAGAAGCATATACCCCGTCCAAGAAGGGACCTCAATCCTAGTAAGTGAAAGCTATATACACACTAAAAGATAACCTGTGCTCACCCTCTGGTTGCTTGGAACAGGGCAGTAAGGCTTATCTAAAGAGGCAATGTGTAAAGAATGTGGACAACAAACACACAAATACAGTAACAAAACCACAAAAATACTCCACATAGAGTTAGAATAATAGATTATATTTATCTGAGTAAAACACGACTAAAATGATAAAAATTCAATAAGTAGCACCAAAAGTTATAAATGTTTAAAAAATAAATCGAAAAATGTTGCTTAGAAGCAAATAGCACTTGAGGGTTACTTGGAGTCGCACCGGACCGGGGTAAATCCAAAGTTCAGGGCGACCGCGATAGAGGGCGGTCAGGCCGGCTACCGGACTCATGCAGGTCTCGCTAAAAGAGTACTTTGGATGGCGCAAGTGTCGACATCTCATTGCGTCAGTTCCGATCTGCCCAGTCGATGAAGACTTCGTAGACAAACCTCTTTACAATGCAGGCGCTATGGCTTCGCCGAGCCGCCCTGTCTGTTGCTGTCGAACCGTACAGTCCATCGAGGCAATCCATTAATCAGCTCCTGCGGTGAAGGGCAACACGCCGATTCAGATTGGCGTAAAGTTGGCACTGAGTCTATTTTGATAGATCTGAACAGCTTGTGCTCACTTTCAAGGGTCTAGGACTGGTTTGATACCACTTGGCAGGGCAGGCCTCACATATGGCAGAATGTAGGTGCTTTTACAGAGTTGTGTGAAGTCTTTGACGGCCCTGAGACTTCAAAATATGAGGCAAGCCAGCAAGCTCTTGGAGTCACTCTGGTTCAAGTGAGATGTGTCCAGCCCTCGTCCTCAGCAGGGCAGACTAGCAGGCAGCACAGCAAAGCAGAAATGTAGGTATTTCAGAGCAGCAGTCAAGCAGAGTAGTAATTCATGTAAAACAGCAGTCTTCACTCCTGCCAGAGTTTGTTACAGGTCCAGTTGTGTAAGAGCCATAGTACTTATACCCAGACCTGCCTTTGAAGTGGGGGTGATTTCAAAGCAGGCCCTTGAAGTGCACTGGTCCTCCTTTCTTCCCAGCCCTGGCTACAGACTATCAGTAGGGGGTAATCAGCCCTTCGAGTGGGAAACAGGACACTGCCTATTCAGGTGTAAGTGTCCGCTCCCACTCTCTTTTTCTCCCCAGGGAGAGCTTTCAGAATGGAGATGAGTTCTGTGTGACACCCACTCTTCCTCTGTTTGTGGCTGTCTAGTGGGGAATGCCCAAAGTGAAGCTGTCACCCACCCCACACATGTATTGGAGACAGGTTGCCAAGGACACAAAGCAGTTAAGCAGAGAAATGTCCACTTTCAAAAAGTGACATTTGTAAAATAGTAGTATGAAGTCCAACTTTACAATTAGAAGTGTGGCTCACTGGTTAAAGGAGGCAGACCTGGAAGCAGAGGTCAGCCCGGGACCAGGGTTCAATTCCCGGCTTTGCGTGGTCTTGAGTCCTAAAATGTCCATGGACTCGACAATTCTCGCTCCGGTGCCCACTCGATTCACGGGTTCACACTCTGCGACTCTGGGCAATAGCTTGCTTAATCTCCACAATGGCCCCTCGCGGCGGGATGCCTGGCTTTCACCTTGCGGATACCCTGCCGGGGTTATCTCACAGGGGAATACCAGGACGGGTTCCCTAAGCAAGCGCTTAGAGACCGGTTGGTGATTTGCGCTATATAAATTCCTGTACATTTAAAGGTGATTTATCATTACCATTCCAAAGATACAAAACATGATGCAGCTACTCCTTTCTGATACAAGTCAAAAGAAAGGAGGAAGACAGAAGCAGAGGTTCATTCAGCTTCCAAGAGTTACTGGCTATCCATCAGAAAGGGGAAATGAACCACATAAGTCTCAAAGCCAAAGTCTCAGAGCCTTTTGTCTCAGAGACCCTCAACTGAAATGTTCACAGACTGTGGTGTATGTAAACTCCCCTTAGTGTGGTTTGGTGGATAAAGTCATCATCTTGTCTAGCCACTTGAGTGTCCTGTTCTGCAAGTGACATAAAAAACCTCCACCAGGAGGGAGACTGCCTGGATGTCGACAGCGGTGAGTGAATTAAAATTCTCCTACTCTGTAGGTGAATCTTTATTAGGGGGAAAGAACGGGATAGGGATAAATCTAAAAACAAAGCAGTGATTTGTGGATGAGTCACTGGTCCACGACACCTGGTGGTTGGTTCAACATGATTTGGCCTGGAACAGCCCCTACAGGTCTATGGCCTTCATCAGGAACAAAGGAATATATATGAAGTCCTTACACTGCAGGGCTTCCCGGATAGTGTGTTGTTAGTGAGTGGAAGTACTCACCCATCTTTATCAGTGAGCACAATTTGCTCAAGACGGATTGTGTTTATAGGTGATGTTTTCAGGCCTATTACTTAAATATTTCATTTGCATCATGGTGTTGAGAAATGAACGACAGGAGTTTGAGCTTGGCTTTAAACTGGTGCAGACAGGTTTGACAGGCTGTGCGAGTAGCACAATCAGTGCCCAGTAGTAGCATTTAGGAAACAGATCTTGTGTATATGCTATACCACTTCACAAGAGACTTGCAAGTAAACTGAAGAGGTCAACTGTGTATACACCAATATTACCATGTTTAGGGGAGAAGCATATGCACTTTAGCACTGGCAAGAAGTAGTAAAGTGCTCAGAGTCCTACGGTCAACAAAAAGGTCCGAAAAATAGGAGGAGTAAGGCAAAAGATTTGTGGTGACCCTTCAAGGAGGGCCTTTTTCCACAACTAGAATATTTAAGGACTCCTCTTTCAAAGCCTATGACATGTTTATGGGCAAATTCTACATTAAAGTGCACTGTTTGAACCCATTATTTCGCTAAATGTTCACAGGGGGACACTGTCCAAAATTTCCAGGAAGAAGTCAGACTCACAGTCTTAACTCGCTTTCTGGGATTCGAGACAAGTATTACACCCCATCACTTTCAATGGCCACCAGGCATCACTTTGTGTCACAGTAGTACAGAAAAGTATACTGCTATCAACTCTAGATTGATCTTAACAGGATACACATTTTGCAAATGGTTACATAATGGAGAAATTGTCTTAGCATCAAACGTGTCTTAGGGAATGTTCTAAAACTTCAATCACTCCTCCTCTCGCATTTTGCAAAAAACTTTTTCTTTCATTAAAATTTAAGGATAATTGTTTGATAATTGAAGGCAACTTCCAAAGGAACTCCAACATCCTTCTCTCAATACCTGGCACACTCTGGACACCTTCTGAAGACATCATTCATACTGGCCTCTTGGTGTCTCCTGGCCAGTACTGTGCATTAATTAGAAGTCATTTTCTTTCAACACTATAGGGTCTATTGAAGGCTTACCATACTTTAGTTCAAAAAAATCTCACTTGCATCTTTAGTTGTGCCTCTATCCTTAACTAAAGGTGCCAGAGTGAACTGCTGATTCTTTGGAACAAGCAGACTAATGCTACTTTCATCCAGTTCCCTATCTACATCTTCAGCCACGTTTCTGTACTGGGCTGCAGACAAGCAGCTCCAATCTTTCAACAAAGAGTTTATTATTCGTGGCCCATTCCCGCTAGGCTTCTGTCTATAAACGAAGCATCCTTGGTCATCGATGACCTGAATTTCCAAATCAGCTGCTTTAGAAGATATTGATTCATCCCTTATTGTCAGATAAACCTAGATATTAGAGCCAAACATTTTCATCTACTGAATCCTGAGACATGCCGTGCCGTTCTCTAATTATTACCTGTAGACTCTTGCCTTGCTACTTATTACATGCATACAACACCAAATGTCTCATGCACATCAATGATATCCATACTTTTTTTTAAATTCATCTGAACTTGTTTTCCAATGGCCAATTGGCGGACGACCAAGCACATTCTCAAATTAAACGCAGTTTATTTTATTTATTTATTTATTTTTAGAGTTTTATATAGCGCGAACTTGAACCGATTAGGTTATCAGAGCGCTTTACATAGCATCAGTTCCGTTACATGTTATCAAAGCACTTTCCATAGAATCAGTTACGTTACATAAGGAACACATTTCTTTTTGTTCTAGTGAATAGGGTTATCTCTTCACACGGGGGAAGGGATACACCTGGCTATACTCCAACCGTCACATAGGCGACTAGTCGTTAAAGCTATATCTCTAAACACAGGGAGGGGATACACATGGATACAATCTAAAAATCACATAGGATACTAGTCATTAAAGTTATCTTCTATCTACACAGGAGGGAAATGACTGGAAATACTCTAAGAGTCACATAGAGGTGGTAGAGAGTAAAAAGGTCCACTGCAAACACTAGTGATAAGAGACAACTACATACACATAATAAGGGATATGACTAGTTAAACTCTAAGACGTATAGGGGTGGTATTTTAGACGCACACAACTAAAAAGATACACTGGAGGATTCCGAAGATGAAAAATTAAAGATGTAAATCAGAGCATTTGCCTCTTTCACAAATGCGCATTGGTAAATCCAACGCATCTGGCACTAAACGTTTGCCAGTAAGTGTTAGGCTAGCCTCAAAACAGATACTTTAGTGGCCGAAGCCAGTCAGGGAATAAAATAGCAAGTCCCTTGAACAGTTCTCACAATGTAAATCCGTTTCTGGCAGTTAAATCAGAAATTCTGCTTTCGATCTCCACTTCATCCCGTGGGATACCTGTGTCTGGAATTGACACATTGACCACATTAAAAGCCTTCGGCAATGGTTAGAAACCTATGCATTTTATTAGACGGACGTTTATTCTACATGCACAAATTATCTGCTTTTAGGCTCTTAAATTATTAAAGCGCATCGTAATTTTCCACTTCATTAGTCATCAAATTGCCGCCCTTAATAGGTTGACCTCATCCAATTTAGATGATTATTTCCTTAGCAATTTCTCAACAATATTAAATGAACTCAGAAGGCAGCTGCCTCCCTGATTGATATTGAGTCATGTAGTTCAAACTTCACATTCACGTTTATTTATGATAGGTAATTAAAACAATTGAATAAAACATCTAATTATAAAAAATAATGCATAAACATGCAATTTAAAAAACGATACACTCTAAAATAATTAATGTTCTATAGATTTTGCCTGCTTTTTTTGGAACAAAATTCTTAATTTTACAAAGCGAGGGCTCCAGCAAACTTGAAATGAAGCTACTAATACGTGCCTGGACGTGTGGAGCAATCCTCTCGCTGGTGCCCAAGCAGAACAGGCACACAAAAGGTGCTCTATGATTTCATTGAAATACCCGCAGAGTTAAAGCTGCAAGCCACTGGTATTGCACCACTTGGGCAAAAGTTCCAAAGTTGGAAGTCCTCCCAAGCGACATAACAAACGTTTTTTGTCTGAGAAGTGTTCATTTATGTAATTTTAGTAGAGTGTAGACCAGGTCCACTAGGAAGTCACAGTGCTGCACATGTTAAAAAGTAGAATAATGCAACAGTGCACACTGAGTGACAGTGGAGAGCAAAAGTACATCAAAATCATATTGCGGAATACACGGAATATACAGTAAAGGCTAATCAATCTATATTGCAACAATAGTGCTTCCAATAACAGGAGAAGAAGTTACCAGAAGAGATTGTAGATTATAAAAATGAACAAAAGATAAAAATGAGAAAAAAGTTACTAATTGCACCATTGCACGTATCTGTTTTATAACAGTGTTAAATGTCTTTCCTGCAGTTGGAAAATGTGTGCATGAAACGGAGAGAGAGCCCGAGCAAGGTACTTTCAGATCGTTGGACAGTGTCAGAAAGGGATTGGATGACGGTCCTTTGTTTTCTAAAATGGGGGTTCTTAAATCAGATGAGGTCTAAACCTTATAGCGCGTGCTCCCTCACTCAATGAATAGTTTACAGGTTAGAAACTGAGATACATTACTTGTACTGCTCTGACCAGAAAGAGAGTGTTGAATACCCATCAACCATTTAAAAGGTAGTTTATCATTATCGGTTTGAGTTACATTTAAAGCAGTTAATTTGGACTTTGGGAAACAAGTGAGCAGGGAGTTCCTATAATCCAATCTTGTCAGTACTGGTGATTGCTCAACAGTGAATGTATTTTTAGTTCGAGCCTCAGAGCGTCTGCCCTGTCTGCAAGACCTGTTGTCATTAATAACACCACGTTTTCCCGCCTCCTACTTACCATTGGCTCACTCTGATGTCGCTTTTCTATGCTGCCTCATCACTCGTCCACTTTGGCCATACATCACGTCCGTTCAAGGCTCAGTCACACCAGCCAGTCACAGTTTCCTTACGTATTCCCTCTTCAAATGCTGTGTGGGAGAACTCTTTTTGACTTTCTGCAGCACTCCTGGCAAAACAGGTGATGAAAAACGCCACTCATTGCAAAACAGGTAAGGAAAAAACGTGTTTCATTTGAATATTTAATTTTTGCATAATGTCTGCTTTTTTAAACAATAATTAACTGTGGCAAATGCCCTCCATGGCCGCCACGCTTCAGATTTCAGCATGCATGCATAAGTTTACTTGCATTTCCTCAGCAAAATGCCATGTTCCAGTTCCAGGCGCCTCTGATCAGCGCTGTAGCAGTGCTTGTTAATATTTTCGTCGGTGGCCAGCAGCAGGGGGATTTGAGCGTATCATATCAGGGGCCTGGAAGCAGTGTTCTTCTTGTAAAGCATCGAGTTTGCAGCCCCCCTTTTTAGGGATGACCCTGCTAAATAGCAGTTCATTACTCCTACCTCTGGTTGGCACCCGTTTGTCCAGCTCCTCCGGCCTCTTGGTGTTGCGGGGCGCAAATATGCAGCGTCATGTGTCAAGACTGTAAGGTTGGGGATCAGAGTGACCAACGGTTATCGGACGTCAGCACTGGTCGGTGTTTCCTTGTTTGCAGGGGCTCATGCGTCTGGGTCCTTGTGTTGCCAGATGGAACCGTTTGACCGGTGGCGCATTACCGGTATGGGCATTTTCGACCCATTCCCTATTTCAGTCCGCTTTGGGGGTGATTGGCTTTTGGGTAATGGAACCATTGTGCATGTACAGCCAGGGCCGGACTGGCCATAGCGCGCACCAGGGGTTTCCCCGGCTGTAGGCTGCTAGGATGGGGGCCGGTTTTGGGCCCCAGGGGTGCCTCTTTTGTTACCGGGGGTCGGCAATATCGCCCCCCTGTAACAAAATCAGCTGCAACCGGCCCTGACAAACTGCTCAGCTGCACTCCACCTCACCCCAGGGGGGTCAGCTGAGCAGTTTGTCTGGGCTGGTTTCTGTTCCCAGTCCAGCCCTGTGTACAGTGCTCCGATATCTTTGAGTTGATTTGGCGCTATATGAAAACTGCAGAAAATCCAAATGTCAACCTTGCTTTGTTGGGTAAGTCACAGCTTGTGATGCTAGGCAAATATATGATTGCCCTCATGCCAGGGGTATTCCACAAGTCGGTTGCATATGATTTTGAGCTGAGGTTGTGGCATAGATTTGCCAACGGAATAGTTTAAATTGAATAACAGGCTCAAAGTGTTTTCACCACGGAGAATTCAGCGTATGATATGCAAATTACCTGGTAACATGAGGCACATGGGTTGTAGAATGTGAAGGTAAACACCCAGGCTATCTGTCTGACAAACACTTGCTATGTACTTAACTGCATCATTCCCAAAAAATAGAGAACTTAAACCATAACACAAACAATCATAATGATATCAAAAATAGTATGTTTTAATAAAAACAGAGATAGACTTTTACAATGTAAATATACAGTTATGATGAGTTATTAATAAAAAATGATATATCTTTTATATTAAAAAAACATTAAAAAAACATTAGTAGGACAGCGATACATGTCCTATCTATTGTTGCTGTGGCTGTTGTATGTGAGTCAATGCGTTTCGACACGTCGTGGTGTCTTCCTCAGGACAATTATAGTTTCAGCCAATTTGTCTATAAAGAACAAAATAATATTAGTTCTTATTTTTTCTTAAAAACAGTGTCACAGTTTAGTTTCATTTTGACCATTCATAATTGATGATAGCGAACCTCAGAACAATTGTTCATTTCATTTCTGTTGTTTGGTTCATTTCAGTTAGCATGGGAATATCTAATGCAGTTCATTATTTTATCTTAAGTATTACTTATTATTACATAGCATAGTGTGCAAGGGATACATTATTACTGGAGGTATCATAAGGAGAACAGGCCTAGACAGATACAATTTTGATATAATCTATTTTGTCTGCGATATACATTTGTTTCGCTGTTGACATTCTTTGAGAATCCTGTCCAAAGTTTCATTCAGTAACATTAATTTTTTATCCTTCTATCAAAAGCAAGCGAGAAAAACCCAGAAAAAAGTTTAAGCAGCAAGATAAGTAAAAGAAAGAGAGTTTACAGCTGCAGAGATATCAAGGTTCAGTCATATCTTTCAAAGAGATTCAAGTATTAGCCTTGACCATGCCTGCAACTGGTATCCTATCCTATATTAATCCATATTACTGATACTACATTTCTATTTACATTTAAGTCGGTGTCTACCTATTCCTATTTTCCCAGAATATTAGGCTTCCCATGTCTTTACCTGACAAGGACCTCTTTAGATGGTTCGTTTGTCGATTTCTTCAATTAAAAACAGAGTAAGTGAGGCACCGTTATTTTCTTTCTCTAAAATCGGCATGTGAAACCTGCAGAGGAAATAATTTTGTGTTTCTTAATAATCTTTCTATTTCTTTCCTTGGCACGATAGAGAGCGGCATCTAACTATCCTCATTCTCTCTTTATATCATGTTGCATACCTTAATGTTAAGGATTCACTGCTCCCATCTCACTTAGCCCGTATTCACACTATTCGGCGGTTTTCTTCAGGTGAACGAATGCCTCTAGGCTATAGATAAAACCATATAAACTACACGTTATGATGAGACACAGAAGTCTTACTCGGAAACAATTAAATGGGCTTATAATGGTATCTTTCTCACCTCGTGTAAAAACAATCTTCCAAATATACAGGGCGACACACCATAAGGTAGTAACTGGTTAATATTCAAGCCAAACCATGTGGTGCCTTTGAGAGATTACAGCTCCCCGCGTAAAATGACAGCGTCAACATGGAACTGTTAGAAGAAAATGAAATGCAAAGCATGTTTATCTATTCTAATTTGTCTTTTAAAACGCGCTCCTATCTATGCCCCGTGGGATTTGCCAACGGAATAGTTTAAATTGAATAACAGGCTCAAAGTGTTTTCACCACGGAGAATTCAGCGTATGATATGCAAATTACCTGGTAACATGAGGCACATGGGTTGTAGACAATGTATATGACCATTTGTCATGGACCCAGTGCTCTATCAAAGTGCTACGAGATCTTCGTGTTGGGTTCACTCTACTTTCTGCATTCAATAATAGTTTTGAAGGGGGAGTTTTGTAATGCTCAATAAGTGTGTTTTTGTTGATCAACAAGATGAAAGTGTTTTTGCCATGCTATGCAATAGGTCTCGCATTTACGCAAGTTTGAGCTATTGACGTTGTAAATGACGTTGCCTTTTATTTATGTGTTAATTTTAAAAACATATATAAAAGACATTGGGGCACATGCATCATTGGAAATTGGCAATTTGCGAGACGCAATTAAGGAATGTTTAGGAATCGCTATTTTAACACCTTCAGCGCGGCGCAGATTCCTGCACTGTGCTGAACGTTCTAATGAGCCAACGGGCTCATGACGGAACGGTTCCGTCATGAGCACAGGCCAACCGACGCTCATGACGGAACCGTTCCGTCATTAGCAGCAAAGGGGTTAATAGCGACTCCCACATGCATAGGCTATTGCGAGTTCTTAATTGCGATTCCTTAATAATCGCAATTAAGGACTCACACTTAATAATCGCAATTAAGGACTCGCAAAAGCCTACCTTGATGCATGTGCCCCACTGTCATTTACAATACCAATTCCTTAAACTCTCGCAAATGCACGACCGATTGCATTGTAAATGCTTGTTTAAATTTGTAGAGTTGAAAAGGATTCCTGTGCACTCTCCACTGGCTCACAGTGGCCTGGTGTAGTCAAAGTAAGGTATTGTGGATGCTGGGTAAGGCACTTTGGCCCACATGCATCATTGTTACATTTTGCGATTTCTTAATTGCGAAAATTAAGGAATCACAATTAAGAAATCGCAAAATGCTATGCATTAAAAAATTGCAATATTTTTTGCGATTCGGTATTTTTCCTTAATTGCGATTCACAATTTGCGAATCCCAATTAAGGAAAACCCTTCCCATTGATTCCTATGGGCCAAAAGGCCCATAGGAATGAATGAGAAGGCATTCACATTTTGCGAATTTCAAATTGCGATTCGCAAAATGTGAATGCAATTTCAAGGGTGCATGGGGGGTCCAAAGAACCCCTCCCTGCACCCCTGAAATTTAACTTTGAATGCAATTTACACACACACATGCACCAAGGGCATGTGTGTGTGTAAATTAAAAGTTTCAAAAATGCAATTTGTGCATATTTGAAAGTTTTCGGTAAATTAGCATGAAGTTCAACTTCATGCTAATTTACCCCTTCCAAAGTGCGAATTCGCAATTTAAAAATAATCATGCATTGCATTTAAGAAATCTGAAATTGCGATTTCTTAAATGCAATCGCAATTTTAGAAATCGCAACATGGTTGCGATTCCTAAAATTGCGAAATGCATGATGCATTCCAAATTAGTCAATTGCATTCGCAAACGGCCGAAAATTGCGATTCGCACGGTTTGCGAATGCAATTGACTTTGATGCATGTGGGCCTCAATGACACGGCTCCCATATTATTAAATATCACATTTCATCAGTATTTGCCCTGCCATGTCCTACGGCCAACACCTACAATTCAGGAGTTCAGATATACCAGAGTCAGAGGAAGCAGCTTGCATAGAATGTGTATGGTCCCTGCACTGCTGCTCCGAGCATCGTTCTGTGAAAGTGGATAGCTGTGTTCTTAATAATAGTAGACAAAGAGTTCAAATGGTCTCTAGGCCGTGAGTGAGTGGCAGAGGAGGAAGTACGTGCCTTTAGCCACATATCTGAAAGGCAGGTCTTTTAAGCCCGAAATCAACTCATTCCAGATTAATCCACCACTGCCAAACGCAACCAACCACATACTGTGAACCATGTCCATGCCATGAACATGCTACTCGGCATCATGACCCGAACTTCATACTATTATGAGCCAGTCAAACCGGTCCTCAAAGAAGTGAATTCGAGGGCAAACTCTGGAATTTAAAGGCAATCTGCAAACAAGTAGGGAAAACACTAAGTGCACACCCAACTGAAGGGTTCCACTTAGTAAAGAACAAAAGGTGAGGGTAGGGGTGGTCAGAGAAACACGATTGGGCTAGCCTGATGCAACAGAACAGTGGCCAGTTTCAAAATAAGCATTAGCAAAGCCAATAGGTCCAGCCCTTGGGTGAGCTAATGACTTTGGCAATCGGGTGGGGGTGACTAACAGGGATTAGGTAAGGAGTGGATAACGGGATTATTTTAAAACAGCTTAAAGGAGCCGGTGCTGTCATCTTCATGGCATTTCCAGGTCAAGATTGCAGAGACGGGGAGCAGGGGAGGTGAGAGAGGAAGAGAGAAAAGGGGTGGGTATGGGAAACAAAATAGTGGGAAGGAGGGAGACAGCAAGAGAGGAGAAAAGGGTAGGAGAGAAAGAAAAAGAGAGCAAGGATGTTAGAGGGAGAGAGAGAGAGAAATATTGGAAGTGTATCAAAGGAAAGGAAACTTGTGGGAAAGGAAAGTATTGGAGTGTGGCACCGGAACAAAGCTGTTGCCAAAAACAACCCATTTTGACAGCAGCGTCATGCAATGGTAAAGAGACATGAGGGCGGGTGGGAGGGGGGATAGGATGAGAAGAAACATTGAAGGGGTGTGGATAAGAAAAAAAACAGCATTGGCATAGCCAATAGTTGTCGACTTTGGGACCTTATAAGGGTTTAGCAGAGCAATTGGCTCTGCCAATGCCTTTTAGCTATGTTGTAGAGCAGTGCTGCTGGGCAGCATGTTGAAAAGTTATATTAAAAAAGTAGTATATGCATTTTTGTTATCTTGAATTCTGTATTGTTTTGCGTATAACCTTTGTGGGAGAGGCAGCCAGGCTGACTGCCGCTGGATGCTTGGGGATAACGGTTGGATCCCCGTCACCGGCAGCAGGGGTCTGCCCAGCACCATGTGACTCTGCTGGCAATAGCTTGCTTAATCTTCCCGACCTCCCCCAGCGCCGGGAAACCTAGAGTAGCTCTGCACTTTACAAATACCGGATTAATATTTATTATTATTATGATTTCCAAAGCTCTCTGATACCCTTGGGGGTCATGTTCGCGCTGTATAAAACGTTAAAATAAATAAATAATTAATTCATGGGCCGCAGAAGCTGGCTTGCAATATTTTCGAGCACTAACCGAGAAGAGGCGAAGAAGATGTCACTGGCCATGGGAGATGTGTGGCATGCGTCGGGGAAGGCTCGAAGAAGTTGAGTGAGTTGGTGTGAAAATAAAAAAAAACGACATTTCTTGGCGAGGCGGCACTTTCCCGTGTCGACATTGTTGACACCAGGCACGTATTACAAGCCTGGAAATTTATCTGCTGGTGGTAGGCAGGGCAAAGGACACAACGAGGCGTCCAGTGAGGTGAAACCAGCGCGAGGAATCAGCCGAGCTAGTTACACCCTGCAGTCGTTCCCGAGCACAAGAGATCTTTTTGTGACTGCTAGACGGTGACGGGTGTGCCTTCATTGGAGAGAAATCAGAACACAGAGCATCGGCAAACATCCGGCCTTTTTCTTTTCTGGATATGGACCGCACCAAAAACTAACAAGGTACAGTTGGCGTCCGAACCATGACGTGTATACAGTAGTATTTATGGGGATGCATGTATTTTGCATAACCGGGAGGGAGGAGTGAAATGGAAAGGTTTGGAGATTCCGAGGAAGGCACACAGAGTAGCGTAACGCAAAATGATTGGCCACGAGTCCATATATCGAGCGTTTATGTATTAGGCTTGGGCTATGTGGGGCCCCTTGAGGAGTAGGGACCTCTTGAAGGGTTGCCCAAATCCCCCCCACCCTTCCCCCCTGACGCCGCAGGGTTACGTCACTGAACACAAATTCAATGAACTGTAAATGTGTTCTCTGGGCATGTGATACCCGCCCAATCCCGGATTTCACGGCTCATTTGTACAAGCCACGTGGAAAACAAGGAAAGGGCAGTAAACATGTTACATAGTCACAGCCCTCTTCGAGAGATCGCTCGGACGACAAGTCTGGCATTATGCGATTTGCAGCACGCGACCCTGGTAATACTTTACAGACTCTTCTCTCGCTGCCCGTGTGACTGCTTTTTCCAGAGAGGCAAGGAAAAGCAATACTTTTAAAGTATTATAGTTATAGTTAGTTACCTTAGGACACGAATCTTTTGTCTTTTGCCGGTTTTATGTCCAGCATATAGATGCACTGAGATGGCGGATATGTTCCGCAACCACAGCTGTGTGTAGTTTGCATCCAAGTGCGCATGTTTTAGTAATGCTTATGTGTATGCATGACTGTGGATGTGTGTATTTTGCGTGTTTGTATATTTGCTAGTGCGGCTGAGTTTATGTTTATTTTGTGTGTGGGTATGTGTATATGGTTGAATATGTGTGAGGACCCTTATTTCAGATCTGGATCCGGGCACCTCTGCTCACCTCAGGCTAATATATGGCCGAGTGTCTGCAGGGCTGTTAAATCGCCATCTTGACCTAGGCGGTATTATATTGGCATTCATTGCCAGCCAGTCAGTGCCTTCAGTGCCTTAGGCTTGTGCAAGCTGTACACCTGCACAGGGCCACCAAACCCCAGGGGCCACCACGCCAATCTATATCCTTAATATAATAATCCTCTGAGGATGGATACATATTTGCGTGGCGGCCCCTGGCAGGGATTTGGCGGCCTCCGGCTCTGTTCCACTTCCAAACACACTGACCCCCCCTCTTCACTGGCCTCCGCACTCCGCCCCGCCCGGACCCCCTCTTCCGGGGCCTCCTACCTACGCTCCCTGCCCAGGGCCGTATGAGCCTAGAACTGCCCCTGATGTCTTGGTCAAATATACTTGGGAAGTAAGCAGTGGTCGAAGAATAGGGGATCTGAGGGGCACAATGTGCCCATACTTTTTAGGTCAAGCCCGCGCGCATGCGCTGCTCTGGCAATCTGCTGTTGTGGAGTTGGTAAGAAAAGCCCCGCCCACTCCCCGTTCATATTTGCCATTGGCTTGTGTCATTTCCCGTCCTTAATACTGGCTTCTGATTCATAAATAGGCTTGTTAGTCCCTCCTTAGTACCACCTCCTCTTCATTTGTCAACTCCCATGGCGGCTGGCCCCTTTACTTCGGTGATTACACGGTACATGTTATTTAGACTGTGAGCACTATTTTCTTTATCCAGTTTCTCTTACTGCAGGCACGACATGCTTTGGTGCCTTCTTTACAACCCCACCCTCCCTCCCGTTGTCCATGCCTTCTTTTACCCCCACACCCCTGCCAACCCTCCCATTGTCGTGATGCCCACCATTTGCAAAAGGTCTCGCATTTACACAAGTTTCAGCTATTGGCATTGTAAATGACAATGCCTTTTAGTTATGTTTTGGTTTTTAATACATAAATAAAACACATTGTCATTTACAATGCCAATAGCTTAAACTCGTGTAAATGCGACACCTATTGCATTGCAAATGCTTGTGAGCTTTCATGAACTGCTCCTGGCAAATAACAACATTTGGATATCTACCAGTGCTTTTGTGTCGCTGTTCCTTTCAACTAAGCAAGCACTTGCTTCACCTGGAGGTTGTAGTGTAACATGTTGATGGAAGTGATTTGTGAGCAGATGGATTTGTGGGTTCTTGTGCAATTCTCCCATCCCCAAAATGGTGGCGACCTCAGCAGGTATGGCAGGGACGCTGTGCAAGCGGCTGACGACTGACCTGCGGGGCTGGGGAGCAAGACCCTGGGGCCTGTGCGACGATCCTGGGTAGGAGAACATAAAATTCTACTATGCTGAGGACATGTCATAACAACGCAACTACAGAAAGCCGATGTGCACCCGTACATCACTCTGTTTGTCTTGAAGCCGTAGCCAATAGCTTCAGTGTCCTGAGTAACGTGGATTGACTACCTCATTCTCTGGGGCCCAATGAAACGATCTCCAAAGTAGACAGGAGCCATGTGGAGGAGGGTGCGAGTGTTGAGGAGGGCTTATCCGAGATGGCTATTAGGACTAAGGTGGGTGGTATGATAACACCCCCACTAACCCTAATCACTAGCCGTCCAGGAGTTGGAACGGAGTTGGACATCCACACCTATATAGGATCCCCCCCCTACTAATTCGCTTCATCCTATTACAACCAGCACTGCTAGAGCTGAGATTCGTAGATCTTTAATTGGGTCCTGGAATGTAGCTGGGCTAGGTTCTAAGCTAGCCAATCCAGAATGGGGCGAGTTGATGGATAGGTGTGATTTGTGTTTGTTCCAAGAGTCCTGGCTCCTGACTGTCCTGTAAGGGTGGGCTTTGCAAAATTTTATACACTAGCTGTGCAGGGCCCCAGGGGAAGACCTTCGGGGGTTGTGCATATGGGTTGCCTCACATTTGGGGTGTTCAGCTAAGGTAATAGATTCCCACTCCCCGGACATCCTTTGTATTGCACTTACATTTTTGGATGGTTCGACGGTGATAGTGATTAATATATATTTACGCCCTACACCCCACCAGCTGGGTCTATCTATGTTAGAGGCCCTTGAGGAACTCCTTTTATTTCCCTCTCCGATTCATAGAATTATCGGGGGCGATTTTAATTGCTATTTTGAACCCCTGGTTGGGATCCCCTCTGTAACCATAGATGAGGACTCCATGTGGCAGATTCAGGAGTGCACTATGTACCTGGTAAAGCGAATAACGCCTTTGGCCCTCCAGATTAATAAGCTGGTAGTAACCCACTCCCTCAGGGCCTGTAATTGCAGACTCCCTCCTGACGTACCTGGCATGAGCACCTATAATAGACTGGGGAAAAACACAACCATTGATTACATCTTGGTTAATGTGGAATTCTGGGCCCAAATGAGGGCCTTCATTGTTATCCAAAGGGTAGATAGCGATCATAACTTTTTGTCGCTAGAATTAAACTGCACACTGGACACCAAAACGAACTGAGGGTACTGGAGCCTCTTACTGATTTGAATCTAGTTACAGCGGTGGGTGGTAGAAGCATTAGGTGGGCTAAGGTCGCGTTAGCCCCAGATAAACTAGCTGAGATATACCAACATGTAGCCGGCTCCTTAACAGAGGCTTTTGACCTCCAGGGTGTCAATTATGACCTGCCCTACTTTCAGGATCTACAGCATATCCATTATAAGCTCCTCTCTACTTTGGCCGATTACTTTTACATCATAGATAATAAGAGGCCACGGGTAAAAAACTAGGCCCATTGACATAACAAAAATTGTAGGGCGGCTAAAAGCGCACTTGTAAAGGAGGTAAAATCTGGGTCTCTGCTGAGTATTAGAATGGCTAGACACATCTACAAAAGAACGATTATGGAGTCTAGATCGGAGTGGGAGGCTTTAAGATGGGAAAGCATAAGAGTAGCCCTGGACGAACGTGAGTACAGGACCTTTTGGAATCTAGTTAGATCAGGATTGGCAGAGGGGTCGTCCGCCATAACTCCCAACCTGAGTGAAGAGGTCTGGCTAGCCCACTTTAAGCCCCTCTACTCCCTCTCTCACTCCGCATCTCCAGTAGACCTAGCTCCTTTGATGAGAACATCGGCTTTAGCTACTCCAGACGCAGTGGGTCTTGATTGCCCACCCTGCACCTTGCTTGAAATCCAGACAGTCCTCAAAAGTTTGTCTTCTGGGAAAGCTCCGGGTTTAGACAGGATCCCTGGAGATCTATTCTTGAGCGAGCAGAAGGTATGGGCCCCCTATATGGGCTATACTTTAATGCCACTCTACAGGGCATGGAGATCCCCCAAACCTGGCTGGGTGCAGAAATAATTCCCATCCATAAAAAGGCTTCCCCTCTTGACCCGGTCAACTACCGCCCCAATAGTCTCATTGATGTCCTCCAGAAAGTATTTGCCCGCTTTTTACTATCGAGGCTGCAGAGTTGGATGGACGAACATCACATCCTAACCTCCCTCCAAGCTGGCTTTCGAGCAAAGGTCTTAACCACCGACCAACTATTTAGACTACAGTTGGTCTACTGGAAGACGGTATCCATGGGGGCGGGTAGTTTGTACTTGATCTTTGTGGACCTTCGATCCGCATTTGACTTGGTCTAGAGGGATAAGCTTTGGGCGATATTACTAGAGATGGGTGCCCCGATGTATCTGTGCCATCTGTTTAAACGTATGCACCAAGGTACCTACCCTACGGTGAGGTATGGGAGGAATGGGGAGCTTTCGGCCCCGTTTCCGGTGGAAAAGGGAGTGAGGCAGGGGTGCGTGCTGACCCCCACGCTCTTCTCCCTCTTCATCAACGGGTTGATCGAACATCTAATGGGAGCGAGGGACCTAGACTCACCCAGTCTAGCAGGCCATAAGATACCAGCCCTGATGTTTGCTGATGATACCCTTCTTCATTCAAAATCTTCCATGGGTATACAGTGAACACTGGAGGTGTTTCGCTCCTTTTGTAGATCTAGGAACTTGGAGATTAACCCCTCCAAAACGAATTATATGGTCTACAATGCCAAATCATCCAACTGCCCCCACCCCCATATGGATGGCTCAGTGTTGGAAAGAGTGTCCACCTTTGACTACTTGGGGGTAACACTAAACAATAGAATGGATTGTGGGTCCCACATGGCTAAGGCCAACCTGAAGTTGGCCCAATCCTCTGGTGGTATTCTAAAGGTTTACAATGAGTGCTCACTTAAATCATTGGGACTGCCTTTGGAAATCTACAAAGCCCAGGCGAGAGGTGGAGCGCTCTACAGAGCAGACCTCTTAGGTCACGTTTGCGCCGCCTCTCTATCTTCTACCGAGAATAGTTTTATCAGGCGCCTTTTGAGACTTCCCCAGAGTACTCCCTTGACCCCATTACGGTTTGATTTAGGCCTGGCCCCCATACAGGAGATTATTTCAAATCGCCCCCTGATGTACTGGAGGCGACTCTGGTCCACCCCCGAGCTCTCAAGCTATAGGGAGGATCTAAGGGACCTTCTGTCCATAAGGGGTGTGGGAAAAATCCCCTGGCTAAAGTATGTTAAAAAGCTCTGCCACGCTCTGGGTAGGGGAGACTTGTGGCCTCTCCTGAGGAAACCTGTGTCCTGACTACCAAGAGGTCGTTGGGCAATGTACCTAAGCAATATCGAACAGAACTTACATTAACGAATCCCTCTTTGGGTAGGCTGATTAATACTTTCTTGGATGTCAAGGTTAACCCCTATTCGAGAAATTTCTGAATGATATCCAGCCCTTACTGACCAAGAAATTATATGTTCAATTCAGATATGGAACACTTCCAGTGAGGGCCGTGATAAATAAGTGGTCAAATGCTCCCCGTACATCGAGTTCTTGCCCAGGGTGTGAAGGTAGCGAAGAGACGGATCTGCACGTTCTGCTCTTCTGACCTCTCTACTCTAAGGCAAGAGCTAAATGGATTATCCAATTTTGTAAGTCCAGGGGTCTCAGGGACTATAGGGAGGTATTTAGAATTTTAAAATATGATACCACTCCCTTGATTGTGTTTGTGACTGACAGATACCTTCTGTCTATATGGTGCACAAGAGGCGCCATAATCAAAAAATGTCAAATTGCCACTTCTGCGCTAGCATAAACACTGTAATTCAGAAGGTACCTTACAAATAATATCCCTAGGGACCGATCTACTTGTCCACCCATTGCTCTATTTGAATTGGTGTAGGATTCTGTCATGTCAGTATCATTGCAATTTTAACCATTTTATGATCTTAGGCTGCTATTATGAATGTATTATATTGTTGATTAATGACTTGCTTTTATTTTTTATTGTGTATATATGTGCTTTTATGGTTTTTAACCGATAATAAAGCTTTATGACTGACTGACTTGAAGCCGAGAGTGACCCTACCACTCTGTCACAGCGCCTCCTTTGTTGCTCACTAATACCTGTACATGCTGCTAAGTTGTCTCTCCCTGCCAGATTACCTCTTACGAACCAACTACTATCCCCGGACATTTCTCTACCATTATAGATAACGTAATTTAGTGGGTTAAAGTGATAATATTAACACATTCTGTGAGATGTTGAGTCGTAACACTGGCAATAACTATTGCTGGTGTGTGTCTGCTTCTAAGTTAATTGAAATATTGAGCATGGGCATGAGAGATTACATCAACAGAGGCAAGCATCTGCTATTTGCCTGTATTTCCACTGCCCTCACTGCTTGACAAAGTTTGGCAAGCTTCTTGCCCTTTCTATTTCACCCTACTCTTTCTTCCTACTAAGGCGGTCTGGAATAAAAATGTATTGGGAGATCAGGTTTCTGATTTCACTGTTCTGCAGTAATGGACCCCCTGCTATCGGAACTCAGAGGTGTCGACTTTGTACAGGTAGATGCAGGATCAATCAATCAGGGAGTTATGAAGCGCGCTACTCACCCGAGAGGGTCTCAAGGTGCTGGGGAGGGGGGCCAGCTCCGGTCAATCAAAAAGCCAGGTCTTGAGGGTCCTCCTGAAGATGTGCAGAGTTGGTGCATGTCTGATATGGATCCAGAACTTGTTCCAGGTCTTTTCTGCGACATAGGAGAAGGCTCTTCCACCTGTTCTGGCTCTGCGTATGCATGGGGTGAGGTCGGCGGATTGGATTTTTCTCTTCAGTTCGTGGAAGGTGATTCTTTGGTTGAGGTATTGGGGTCCGATGTTGTGGAGCCATTTGTATGCATGGGTGGGTATCTTGAAAGTTACTCTCTTCTCAACAGGGAGCCAGTGGTCTCGCAGGTGAGGGGTGATGTGTTCATGTCTGGGACACCTAGGACAAGTCTGGCTGTGGTGTTCTGTATGGTCTGGAGCTTGCAGAGCGGAGATTTGATGATCCCGGCTTAACAGGCTGTAGTATACCCCCAGGCCAGTGTATACCCGGGGTTAAAACGGCATTCGCTACATTATACCCGGGTATATTATGCCTGGGCGAATTTATACACTGGGGTATATTATGGCTGAGGGAGCTCTTGTGTGCGATGGCAAGTCCTCCTCCTGGGCGGTTGGGGCAGTCCCTCCTCTGGATCTTGCATCCGTCGGGGAAGGCGGTGGCGATGTCAGGGACGGAGGTGGGGTTGGCCCATGTTTCCGTGAAGAAGGCGATGTCTGGCAAGAGGGTGTCGAGGAGGTCCCAGATCTCTACTTTGTGTCTGTGCATGCAGTGAGTGCACGTTGAGGAGGATGCATTTTAGGGGTTCGTGGATGCTGGTGTCCGGCGCGGGGACGTCAGCTGTGACCTAGGCGGTATTTTATTGGCATTCATTGCCAGCCAGTCAGTGCCTTCAGTGCCTTAGGCATGTGCAAGCTGTACACCTGCACAGGGCCACCAAACCCCAGGGGCCACCACGCCAATCTATATCCTTAATATAATAATCCTCTGAGGATGGATACATATTTGCGTGGCGGCCCCTGGCAGGGATTTGGCGGCCTCCGGCTCTGTTCCACTTCCAAACACACTGACCCCCCCTCTTCACTGGCCTCCGCACTCCGCCCCGCCCGGACCCCCTCTTCCGGGGCCTCCTACCTACGCTCCCTGCCCAGGGCCGTATGAGCCTAGAACTGCCCCTGGTGTCTTGGTCAAATATACTTGGGAAGTAAGCAGTGGTCGAAGAATAGGGGATCTGAGGGGCACAATGTGCCCATACTTTTTAGGTCAAGCCCGCGCGCATGCGCTGCTCTGGCAATCTGCTGTTGTGGAGTTGGTAAGAAAAGCCCCGCCCACTCCCCGTTCATATTTGCCATTGGCTTGTGTCATTTCCCGTCCTTAATACTGGCTTCTGATTCATAAATAGGCTTGTTAGTCCCTCCTTAGTACCACCTCCTCTTCATTTGTCAACTCCCATGGCGGCTGGCCCCTTTACTTCGGTGATTACACGGTACATGTTATTTAGACTGTGAGCACTATTTTCTTTATCCAGTTTCTCTTACTGCAGGCACGACATGCTTTGGTGCCTTCTTTACAACCCCACCCTCCCTCCCGTTGTCCATGCCTTCTTTTACCCCCACACCCCTGCCAACCCTCCCATTGTCGTGATGCCCACCATTTGCAAAAGGTCTCGCATTTACACAAGTTTGAGCTATTGGCATTGTAAATGACAATGCCTTTTAGTTATGTTTTGGTTTTTAATACATAAATAAAACACATTGTCATTTACAATGCCAATAGCTTAAACTCGTGTAAATGCGACACCTATTGCATTGCAAATGCTTGTGAGCTTTCATGAACTGCTCCTGGCAAATAACAACATTTGGATATCTACCAGTGCTTTTGTGTCGCTGTTCCTTTCAACTAAGCAAGCACTTGCTTCACCTGGAGGTTGTAGTGTAACATGTTGATGGAAGTGATTTGTGAGCAGATGGATTTGTGGGTTCTTGTGCAATTCTCCCATCCCCAAAATGGTGGCGACCTCAGCAGGTATGGCAGGGACGCTGTGCAAGCGGCTGACGACTGACCTGCGGGGCTGGGGAGCAAGACCCTGGGGCCTGTGCGACGATCCTGGGTAGGAGAACATAAAATTCTACTATGCTGAGGACATGTCATAACAACGCAACTACAGAAAGCCGATGTGCACCCGTACATCACTCTGTTTGTCTTGAAGCCGTAGCCAATAGCTTCAGTGTCCTGAGTAACGTGGATTGACTACCTCATTCTCTGGGGCCCAATGAAACGATCTCCAAAGTAGACAGGAGCCATGTGGAGGAGGGTGCGAGTGTTGAGGAGGGCTTATCCGAGATGGCTATTAGGACTAAGGTGGGTGGTATGATAACACCCCCACTAACCCTAATCACTAGCCGTCCAGGAGTTGGAACGGAGTTGGACATCCACACCTATATAGGATCCCCCCCTACTAATTCGCTTCATCCTATTACAACCAGCACTGCTAGAGCTGAGATTCGTAGATCTTTAATTGGGTCCTGGAATGTAGCTGGGCTAGGTTCTAAGCTAGCCAATCCAGAATGGGGCGAGTTGATGGATAGGTGTGATTTGTGTTTGTTCCAAGAGTCCTGGCTCCTGACTGTCCTGTAAGGGTGGGCTTTGCAAAATTTTATACACTAGCTGTGCAGGGCCCCAGGGGAAGACCTTCGGGGGTTGTGCATATGGGTTGCCTCACATTTGGGGTGTTCAGCTAAGGTAATAGATTCCTACTCCCCGGACATCCTTTGTATTGCACTTACATTTTTGGATGGTTCGACGGTGATAGTGATTAATATATATTTACGCCCTACACCCCACCAGCTGGGTCTATCTATGTTAGAGGCCCTTGAGGAACTCCTTTTATTTCCCTCTCCGATTCATAGAATTATCGGGGGCGATTTTAATTGCCATTTTGAACCCCTGGTTGGGATCCCCTCTGTAACCATAGATGAGGACTCCATGTGGCAGATTCAGGAGTGCACTATGTACCTGGTAAAGCGAATAACGCCTTTGGCCCTCCAGATTAATAAGCTGGTAGTAACCCACTCCCTCAGGGCCTGTAATTGCAGAATCCCTCCTGACGTACCTGGCATGAGCACCTATAATAGACTGGGGAAAAACACAACCATTGATTACATCTTGGTTAATGTGGAATTCTGGGCCCAAATGAGGGCCTTCATTGTTATCCAAAGGGTAGATAGCGATCATAACTT
This sequence comes from Lissotriton vulgaris, assembly GCF_964263255.1. NCBI lineage: Eukaryota > Metazoa > Chordata > Amphibia > Caudata > Salamandridae > Lissotriton > Lissotriton vulgaris. The sequence goes on along the minus strand of NC_141694.1, from coordinate 789,672,514 downwards.
TTTGTCGCTAGAATTAAACTGCACACTGGACACCAAAACGAACTGAGGGTACTGGAGCCTCTTACTGATTTGAATCTAGTTACAGCGGTGGGTGGTAGAAGCATTAGGTGGGCTAAGGTCGCGTTAGCCCCAGATAAACTAGCTGAGATATACCAACATGTAGCCGGCTCCTTAACAGAGGCTTTTGACCTCCAGGGTGTCAATTATGACCTGCCCTACTTTCAGGATCTACAGCATATCCATTATAAGCTCCTCTCTACTTTGGCCGATTACTTTTACATCATAGATAATAAGAGGCCACGGGTAAAAAACTAGGCCCATTGACATAACAAAAATTGTAGGGCGGCTAAAAGCGCACTTGTAAAGGAGGTAAAATCTGGGTCTCTGCTGAGTATTAGAATGGCTAGACACATCTACAAAAGAACGATTATGGAGTCTAGATCGGAGTGGGAGGCTTTAAGATGGGAAAGCATAAGAGTAGCCCTGGACGAACGTGAGTACAGGACCTTTTGGAATCTAGTTAGATCAGGATTGGCAGAGGGGTCGTCCGCCATAACTCCCAACCTGAGTGAAGAGGTCTGGCTAGCCCACTTTAAGCCCCTCTACTCCCTCTCTCACTCCGCATCTCCAGTAGACCTAGCTCCTTTGATGAGTACATCGGCTTTAGCTACTCCAGACGCAGTGGGTCTTGATTGCCCACCCTGCACCTTGCTTGAAATCCAGACAGTCCTCAAAAGTTTGTCTTCTGGGAAAGCTCTGGGTTTAGACAGGATCCCTGGAGATCTATTCTTGAGCGAGCAGAAGGTATGGGCCCCCTATATGGGCTATACTTTAATGCTACTCTACAGGGCATGGAGATCCCCCAAACCTGGCTGGGTGCAGAAATAATTCCCATCCATAAAAAGGCTTCCCCTCTTGACCCGGTCAACTACCGCCCCAATAGTCTCATTGATGTCCTCCAGAAAGTATTTGCCCGCTTTTTACTATCGAGGCTGCAGAGTTGGATGGACGAACATCACATCCTAACCTCCCTCCAAGCTGGCTTTCGAGCAAAGGTCTTAACCACCGACCAACTATTTAGACTACAGTTGGTCTACTGGAAGACGGTATCCATGGGGGCGGGTAGTTTGTACTTGATCTTTGTGGACCTTCGATCCGCATTTGACTTGGTCTAGAGGGATAAGCTTTGGGCGATATTACTAGAGATGGGTGCCCCGATGTATCTGTGCCATCTGTTTAAACGTATGCACCAAGGTACCTACCCTACGGTGAGGTATGGGAGGAATGGGGAGCTTTCGGCCCCGTTTCCGGTGGAAAAGGGAGTGAGGCAGGGGTGCGTGCTGACCCCCACGCTCTTCTCCCTCTTCATCAACGGGTTGATCGAACATCTAATGGGAGCGAGGGACCTAGACTCACCCAGTCTAGCAGGCCATAAGATACCAGCCCTGATGTTTGCTGATGATACCCTTCTTCATTCAAAATCTTCCATGGGTATACAGTGAACACTGGAGGTGTTTCGCTCCTTTTGTAGATCTAGGAACTTGGAGATTAACCCCTCCAAAACGAATTATATGGTCTACAATGCCAAATCATCCAACTGCCCCCACCCCCATATGGATGGCTCAGTGTTGGAAAGAGTGTCCACCTTTGACTACTTGGGGGTAACACTAAACAATAGAATGGATTGTGGGTCCCACATGGCTAAGGCCAACCTGAAGTTGGCCCAATCCTCTGGTGGTATTCTAAAGGTTTACAATGAGTGCTCACTTAAATCATTGGGACTGCCTTTGGAAATCTACAAAGCCCAGGCGAGAGGTGGAGCGCTCTACAGAGCAGACCTCTTAGGTCACGTTTGCGCTGCCTCTCTATCTTCTACCGAGAATAGTTTTATCAGGCGCCTTTTGAGACTTCCCCAGAGTACTCCCTTGACCCCATTACGGTTTGATTTAGGCCTGGCCCCCATACAGGAGATTATTTCAAATCGCCCCCTGATGTACTGGAGGCGACTCTGGTCCACCCCCGAGCTCTCAAGCTATAGGGAGGATCTAAGGGACCTTCTGTCCATAAGGGGTGTGGGAAAAATCCCCTGGCTAAAGTATGTTAAAAAGCTCTGCCACGCTCTGGGTAGGGGAGACTTGTGGCCTCTCCTGAGGAAACCTGTGTCCTGACTACCAAGAGGTCGTTGGGCAATGTACCTAAGCAATATCGAACAGAACTTACATTAACGAATCCCTCTTTGGGTAGGCTGATTAATACTTTCTTGGATGTCAAGGTTAACCCCTATTCGAGAAATTTCTGAATGATATCCAGCCCTTACTGACCAAGAAATTATATGTTCAATTCAGATATGGAACACTTCCAGTGAGGGCCGTGATAAATAAGTGGTCAAATGCTCCCCATACATCGAGTTCTTGCCCAGGGTGTGAAGGTAGCGAAGAGACGGATCTGCACGTTCTGCTCTTCTGACCTCTCTACTCTAAGGCAAGAGCTAAATGGATTATCCAATTTTGTAAGTCCAGGGGTCTCAGGGACTATAGGGAGGTATTTAGAATTTTAAAATATGATACCACTCCCTTGATTGTGTTTGTGACTGACAGATACCTTCTGTCTATATGGTGCACAAGAGGCGCCATAATCAAAAAATGTCAAATTGCCACTTCTGCGCTAGCATAAACACTGTAATTCAGAAGGTACCTTACAAATAATATCCCTAGGGACCGATCTACTTGTCCACCCATTGCTCTATTTGAATTGGTGTAGGATTCTGTCATGTCAGTATCATTGCAATTTTAACCATTTTATGATCTTAGGCTGCTATTATGAATGTATTATATTGTTGATTAATGACTTGCTTTTATTTTTTATTGTGTATATATGTGCTTTTATGGTTTTTAACCGATAATAAAGCTTTATGACTGACTGACTTGAAGCCGAGAGTGACCCTACCACTCTGTCACAGCGCCTCCTTTGTTGCTCACTAATACCTGTACATGCTGCTAAGTTGTCTCTCCCTGCCCGATTACCTCTTACGAACCAACTACTATCCCCGGACATTTCTCTACCATTATAGATAACGTAATTTAGTGAGTTAAAGTGATAATATTAACACATTCTGTGAGATGTTGAGTCGTAACACTGGCAATAACTATTGCTGGTGTGTGTCTGCTTCTAAGTTAATTGAAATATTGAGCATGGGCATGAGAGATTACATCAACAGAGGCAAGCATCTGCTATTTGCCTGTATTTCCACTGCCCTCACTGCTTGACAAAGTTTGGCAAGCTTCTTGCCCTTTCTATTTCACCCTACTCTTTCTTCCTACTAAGGCGGTCTGGAATAAAAATGTATTGGGAGATCAGGTTTCTGATTTCACTGTTCTGCAGTCATGGACCCCCTGCTATCGGAACTCAGAGGTGTCGACTTTGTACAGGTAGATGCAGGATCAATCAATCAGGGAGTTATGAAGCGCGCTACTCACCCGAGAGGGTCTCAAGGTGCTGGGGAGGGGGGCCAGCTCCGGTCAATCAAAAAGCCAGGTCTTGAGGGTCCTCCTGAAGATGTGCAGAGTTGGTGCATGTCTGATATGGATCCAGAACTTGTTCCAGGTCTTTTCTGCGACATAGGAGAAGGCTCTTCCACCTGTTCTGGCTCTGCGTATGCATGGGGTGAGGTCGGCGGATTGGATTTTTCTCTTCAGTTCGTGGAAGGTGATTCTTTGGTTGAGGTATTGGGGTCCGATGTTGTGGAGCCATTTGTATGCATGGGTGGGTATCTTGAAAGTTACTCTCTTCTCAACAGGGAGCCAGTGGTCTCGCAGGTGAGGGGTGATGTGTTCATGTCAGGGACACCTAGGACAAGTCTGGCTGTGGTGTTCTGTATGGTCTGGAGCTTGCAGAGCGGAGATTTGATGATCCCGGCTTAACAGGCTGTAGTATACCCCCAGGCCAGTGTATACCCGGGGTTAAAACGGCATTCGCTACATTATACCCGGGTATATTATGCCTGGGCAAATTTATACACTGGGGTATATTATGGCTGAGGGAGCTCTTGTGTGCGATGGCAAGTCCTCCTCCTGGGCGGTTGGGGCAGTCCCTCCTCTGGATCTTGCATCCGTCGGGGAAGGCGGTGGCGATGTCAGGGACGGAGGTGGGGTTGGCCCATGTTTCCGTGAAGAAGGCGATGTCTGGCAAGAGGGTGTCGAGGAGGTCCCAGATCTCTACTTTGTGTCTGTGCATGCAGTGAGTGCACGTTGAGGAGGATGCATTTTAGGGGTTCGTGGATGCTGGTGTCCGGCGCGGGGACGTCAGCTGTGGTGGTGTGGAGGGTGGTGAAGGTTTGTCAGCAGGAAAAGTGGCCATGGGTGGTGGGCGACGTAGACAGCTGGCAGTTGTTGTTCCTTTTGGGGTCAAGTTCGAGGAAGGCAGCAGAGTCGAAGCAGTAGGCAGTTGGAGAACCAGGAAACCTGGCGCTGGTCTCAGTCTGGTCACCGATGGGCGCAGACAAGCTTGCTTTTGGCGCACCTTCAGCACACTAGCAGGCGCCTGCTGCGCGCGGCCGCCATTAAATAGGGAAGGGGGAGGGAAGTGCAGCTGTGAGGCGGGAGGGGGAACAGGCAGAGGGTAGGGGCTGCGGGGGCAGCAGCGGCGGGGAAGAGGATGGCAAAAACGGGCACAGAGAACACAGGCAAGGCAACAAATAACAGGCAAAATAAACAGAGGCACAGAATACAGGAGAAAGAGAGAAAACAGTCACAAACACAAGACAGACAACAGTGGACCTGCAGAAGAGCAAGGCTCTCCCACTGGACCACCAGGGATGAGGTGCAGGCAGGAGCCTGTGGGTGGAGGAGGGCCTCGAACACCTACCTGCACTGGATAGCGGCAGCGGCACAACAGCAGAGCTGCTGGGGTAGAAAGCAGGTCTCTGACCAGGAGATCAGAGGTCTTGCTCAGACACCTGAGCAGCGGCTGCCATTTAATAGGGAAGGGGGAGGGAAGTGCAGCTGGGAGGTGGGGGCGGGAACCGGCAGGGGGTAGGAGTCATGGGGCAGCAGCAGCAGAAAAGAGGATTGGCAAAAACGGGCATGGAGGACACTGATAAGGGCACAAATAACAGGCAAAATAAAATCAAGCAAAATAAACAGAGGCACAAAATTACAGGAAAAAGACAGACAAAGACAGGAAATGTGCACAAACACAAGACAGACAACAGCGGAGCAGCAGAAGAGCAAGGCTCTCCCACTGGACCACCAGGGACGAGGTGCAGGTAGGAGCCTCTGGGTAGTGGAGGGCTTTGAACATCTACCTGCACTGGGCAGCGGCAGCGGCACAGCAGTGGAGCTGCTGGGGGAGAGAGAAGGTCTTTGACCAGCAGGTCAGAGGTCTCACTCAGACACCCAAGCAGTGGCCGCCATTAAATAGGGAAGGGGGAGGGAAGCACAGGATCATACTCTCATCCCCTCTTCAGAAGCTTCAGTTACCTAGCTGAAACAATGCTAAACAAAAATAACACCCCAAAGCAATTCCTGAATGGATTGTTCGAAAAAATATTCATTTGAACTCAATTTGACCCTGCTTTGAACCTCATTATTATTATTGTTTTCTTAATGTTAGGAGGCATATACAGACTGAGGGGTTTAAGTGGGAAACAAATAGCTACCTGTTATATCTTAAGGACTGAAAACAATGTCTGAAAATCCATCATCACTTTTTGTTTACTTCTAAAAAAGTTATTTTTGTAATCTTCCTTTTGCTTTCCCTCTTTAACTTTCCTCCCTTGGTACATTCCCTTCCCCCTCCCTTTGGAGCAGTCCTCTAGTGCTTACTTTAGAATGTTGCTGATGGCAGTTATCAGTTGGAGGGCAGATGACTGGAAATAAAGACGCTCTTGAATCATCTTGCCCTAGCGTCTCTACTTCATAATAGCTATTAACATTCATGTTTTGAGTTTGTTGCTTGGTTGTTTGTTTATAGTCTGTGTTTTTTCAGCCAATGGATTTGAACAATTTGTCTTCATCAACTGGTTGTAGCATTTCTTCCAGAAAATTTGTTCTTGGTTTCAACTACACAAGAATGCCTAATCGACATGGTGAGTACGTTGAGGTTTAAGGAGGTATTCATGGTCAAGTGATGAGTGGAGAAAAAAAGAATGACATAGACATACTTTAGTTATATTGTCCTGATCTGTTATGCTAATGGGCAGGACATAGTTGTGTGTTAGGGGTGTGTTAGGGGTGTGATTTGAGGCATATGTGGAAGAAAACTGTAAAGTAATCAGCCATTTTGTTTGCCACCATCAGAGTTGGTGTTTTTTTTTTGTTGCCCAGTCTTGATATTTTGAATGGAGGTGCTTGCTTTGCAGGTTATAGGGGAACAGCTTTCAATTTAGTGTTCCAAGCAGGTAGAAGGACCGATATTCAGAAGTGGCACATGGGCCTTTTGGATGGAAAGCAATTAGAGGTTGGGGGAACATTGGAGGCGGGAGAAGGGGCGTTCAGTGAATTGTGACTGAATACCTTATTCATAACAGTTGAATCAAAAGGCTGACCTAAACAATGTGATCAAGGTAGTCTTGTTTCAGCTGCACTTGCATTCCTTGGTTAGAACAGGGGGAGTGTGTCAAATCGATTCTGTTGTAGTCCATTGTCTGCTAGGGGTTCAGACCCTGGGACGTGGGGTTAACATTACGTAGCAGTGTTTTGGTTTAGCTTCAAAGAGGACACTATCCGGGGCAAAGAGGCAGTGATGGAAGATGTGGCTAAATATGCTATTGGTCTTGGACAGGAGATGACAGACTATGCTAATGACGGTGGCAGTGGAGGTCACAGTTGTATGGATGGTGACCAGATCATTATTAAGCATGGGCGAATTTTGCGAATCTGGCGTTCGCAAAGTTGCGTATTTGCGAACTCGCAATCCGCAAAATCCGCAAACTCTCGCAAATTTGCAGATTTTTTTTGTGTTCGCAAGGGTTTCTGCCAGTTCGTGAGGGTTTTGTACCAGTTCGCAATTGCGAACTTACTTGTCGGCTCGCAACGGTCACGACTTTGTTGTTTCTACATCTGGTTCATCATCACAGGTTCACAGCACCCTCTGTTTCACCACTGCCACCCTCTGATTCACCCATGCCACCCTCTGGTACATCACTGCCACCCTCTGTGGCTCACTGGTTAGAGGCGGCAGACCCGAGAGCAGAGGACGGCCCGGGACCAGGGTTCGATTCCCAGCGCGGCAGGTTTCTGGACCAGGGTCAGCGGACTCGATAATTCTCTCGCCTCGGTGCCCACTCTGATCAGCAATCACACTCGGCAACTCTGGGCATTAGCTTGCCTCATCTTCACTAACGGCCCCACCAGACCGCCGGGGATGCCTGGTCTCACCCTGGAGATCCCATTAAGGGACCATCTCTCAGAGAAGCCAGGAAGGGTTTCGCAGCGGTCGAAGCGCGGAGATACTCCTCCGGGAGTGATTCTAGCGCTATATAAACACGCAAATTAAATTAATATAAATTAAATCACTGTAGATTATGGGGGGGAAAAGCAAGCACACCTGCCCTGCTTCAACTGACATGAATTAATTTGGGGTTGATTAATGTTTCACTGAATTTAAACTTCCTGTCTGGCACCTGCTTCCTTATCTGTAATTTGCTTTCTGTTGCAGTGCAATTTTTTTTCCCAGGACCTTTGTGGCCTACTTGTAGCTATTCTATGAGCCTGCTGTGAGGGTCAGAGCATGGTCATAGAATAGTTGCAAGTAGGCAACTGAACTCTGGAGGGGCCCCTCAGGAAGCACTACAGGGAATGGTTACTAATGATGAGTTTGAACTTTTGCACCTGCTGAGTGCTTTCATTTTTGCAAAACTCATTTTTCGGCAGAACAGCAACAGTACGTAGGCAACTGAACTCTGGAGGGGCCCCTCAGGAAGCACTACAGGGAATGGTTACTAATGATGAGTGAACTTTTGCACCTGCTGAGTGCTTTCAGTTTTGCAAAACTCGTTTTTCTGCAGAACAGCAACTGTAATGCCCCAAACAAACTTACTTGTGAAAGTTGATTTCTAATCCAAAAGTGATCCAAAGAAAGTCAAGAAGGCCTCAAATCCAAAAAAGTGCAGGCAAATGTCAACCTGATGAGTTATTCTGATAAAAATCATCATTTGCAGAAGGTTTATGCTGCTTGCTGGTGGGTTTCTTGTGCAGAATTGCAAATTTTTTTAATTTCGCGAGTGCGAGATTGTTGCTGCCCGCCCCATCTACATGTTTGCAATTGCGAACTCTCGTGATGCGTCGCCAAACTCCAGCGGGATCCCGCAGCAAGATCCAAAATGGCGCAGCACTCGCAAAATATCGAGAAAAACAACTCGGCAAACGCTGAATGACGGTAAGTGATTTTCGGTAAATTCGCGAGAGTTCGCGGATTGCGAATTTACCGAAAATCCGCAAAATCCGGGAGCGGAACGGATTTTCCGCCCATGCTTAATCATTATAGTAGTCGAGTGCTAGGAGGTACAGAACATTGCTCACTTAAAATAATTTTCCACCCCCAAAGAATATGTGTAGTCTCTGTAATGCATCGCTGTTTGCTTGATGGCCTGGGGTGAAACGGAGGCTCTAACTAAGAAGTAAAATGAGTTATATTTCCTTCAGGGAATACAATATGTCCTTTGGGTAAAGCCACCGACATTATTAATGTTAAATTGTGAAACTGTCAAAACATAGATATGATGGAATTCGTTTTGATATATGTTAAATTGGGTACACAGTCAAAATATCGAGTCCCTGATGTCGACTTGCAGTAATATCGAGTTCCAAATATCGAAGGTAAGAAATGTCGATGTTGTAAATATCATAGTAAAAAAATCATTTGATCTATTGTTTATAATATCGAGTCAAGTAATGTCGAGATAGGAAATATCGATATATAAAATATTAAAATGTCAAAATATCGTTGTTTTATGTTTTATAAATTAGAAATGTTTAATTGTTTAGAAATAATTTTTTATAGTCATTTTAAAAAGTTTAGTAATGTATTATAAATTTTTAGAAGCAGGATGTTGAGTTTATAGGGGATAAGGGTGGGGAGTGTTTTAAAAATATATATTTTGAATTTATTTTTTGTTAAAAGGAATTAAATTGAAAGAGGCAGTTTAAAATTTGACATTTTAATTTAATTTACATTTTTAGGAGAGGGATGTTGGGTTTATAGGGGATAAGGGTGGAGAGTGTTTTAAAAATATATATTTAGAATGTATTATTTTTTAAATTAATTAAATTGAAATTGGAATTTGAAATTTGAAATTTGAAATGAATTAAAAAAAATTTGAGCAGGATGTTGGGTTCATAGGGGATAAGGGTGGGGAGTGTTTTAAAAATATATAAAGTAAAATAATGTTTTAAAAAAATTATTAAATAGAAATGTGAATTTGAAAATTGAAATTTTTAATTTAATTAAAATTTTTAGGAGTGGGATGTTGGGTTTATAGGGGATAAGGGTGGGGAGTGCTTAAAAAAAACTTTAAATTATGGAAAATGTTTTTAAATATTTAGAAAATTGAAATATTTATTTGAAATTTGATTTTTTTTTTATTTAACATTTTAGGAGCCGGATGTTGGGTTTATAGGGGATAAGGGTGGGGAGTGTTTTAAAAATATTTAAATTATGGAAAAAGTTGAAATATTTATTTGAAATTTGAATTTATTTATTTTTATTTAACATTTTAGGAGCGGGATGTTGGATTTAGAAATATTTTTTTTTAACATTTTCAAAAAAAGATGCTTAATTTTATTATGTTACATTTGTTTTCAAATGTTATGAGTGGGATGTTGGTTTTATGGGGGATAAGGGTGGTGAGTGTTTAGATAAATAGTAAATGTTTTAATTTTGAGAAATATTTTAATAATTTAATGTATAATTATAATTTCTAATTTTTACTAGATTTTAATGATTTCAATGTTATGATTATGTGTGATTTGTTTTACAATATAACAAATTTCATAACAAAGTAGTTAAACAATTTTAATTTATTTGTAAAATACAATAATATATTTATAAATAATTCTATAGAATTTTAATATGTATTTAAAAATTAAATAGGTTCAGTGTCCAGCATCTACCCTAATTAAATGGATATTGGAGTTGGAATAGTAAATTAGATAGGTTTAGTGTCCAGCACCTACCCCAATTAAATGTAGATTGGAGTTGGAATAGTACATTAAATAGGTTCAGTGTCTAGCACCTACCCTAAGTTAATGTAGATTGGATTTGGAATAGTAAAATAAATAGGTTTAGTGTCCAGCACCTACCCCAATTAAATGTAGATTGGAGTTGGAATAGTAAATTAAATAGGGTCAGTGTCCAGCACATGTCCTAAATAAATGAATATTGGAGTTGGAATAGTAAATTAAATAGGTTTAGTGTCCAGCATCTACCCTAATTAAATGGATATTGGAGTTGGAATAGTAAATTAGATAAGTTTAGTGTCCAGCACCTACCCCAATTAAATGTAGATTGGAGTTGGAATAGTACATTAAATAGGTTCAGTGTCTAGCACCTACCCTAAGTTAATGTAGATTGGATTTGGAATAGTAAAATAAATAGGTTTAGTGTCCAGCACCTACCCCAATTAAATGTAGATTGGAGTTGGAATAGTAAATTAAATAGGGTCAGTGTCCAGCACATGTCCTAAATAAATGAATATTGGAGTTGGAATAGTAAATTAAATAGGTTTAGAGTCCAGCACCTACCCCAAATAAATGTATATTGGAGTTGGAATAGTAAACTAAATAGGTTTAATGTCCAGCACAACCCCAAATAAATGTAGATTGGAGTTGGAATAGTAAATTAAATAGGTTCAGTGTCTAGCACCTACCCTAATTTAATGTAGATTGGATTTGGAATAGTAAATTAAATAGGTTTAGTGTCCAGCACCTACCCCACTTAAATGTAGATTGGAGTTGGAAAGGTAAATGAAATAGGTTCAGTGTCTAGCACCTACCCCAATTAAATGTAGAATGAAGTAGGAATAGTAAATTAAATAGGTTTAGTGTCCAGCACCTACACAAATTAAATGTATATTGGAGTTGGAATAGTAAATTAAATATGTTCAGTGTCCAGCACCTAACCCAATTAAATGTAGATTGGAGTTGGAATAGTAAAATAAATAGGTTCAGTGTCTAGCACCTACCCTAATTTAATGTAGATTGGATTTGGAATAGTAAATTAAATAGGTTCAGTGTCCAGCACCTATCCTAAATAAATGTATATTGGAGTTGGAATAGTAAATTAAATAGGTTTAGTGTCCAGCACCTACCCCAATTAAATGTAGATTGAAGTTGGAATAGTAAATTAAATAGGTTTAGTGTCCAGCACCCACCCCAATTAAATGTAGATTGGAGTTGGAATAGTACATTAAATAGGTTCAGTGTCTAGCACCTACCCCAATTAAATGTAGATTGAAGTTTGAATGGTAAATTAAATAGGTTTAGTGTCCAGCACCTACCCCAATTAAATGTAGATTGGAGTAGGAATAGTAGATTATATAGGTTTAGTGTCCAGCACCTACACAAATTAAATGTATATTGGAGTTGGATTAGTAAATTAAATAGGTTCAGTGTCCAACACCTAACCCACTTAAATGTAGGACGGAGTTGGAATAGTAAAATAAATAGGTTTAGTGTCCAGCATCTACCACAATTAAATGTAGATTGGAGTTGGAATATTAAATTAAATAGGTTTAGTGTCCAGCACCTACCCCAATTAAATGTAGATTGGAGTTGGAAAGGTAAATGAAATAGGTTCAGTGTCTAGCACCTACCCCAATTAAATGTAGAATGAAGTAGGAATAGTAAATTAAATAGGTTTAGTGTCCAGCACCTACACAAATTAAATGTATATTGGAGTTGGAATAGTAAATTAAATATGTTCAGTGTCCAGCACCTAACCCAATTAAATGTAGATTGGAGTTGGAATAGTAAAATAAATAGGTTTAGTGTCCAGCATCTACCACAATTAAATGTAGATTGGAGTTGGAATAGTAAATTAAATAGGTTTAGTGTCCAGCACCTACCCCAATTAAATGTAGATTGGAGTTGGAATAGTAAATAAAATAGGGTCAGTGTCCAGCACATGTCCTAAATAAATGTATATTGGAGTTGGAATAGTAAATTAAATAGGTTTAGAGTCCAGCACCTACCCCAAATAAATGTATATTGGAGTTGGAATAGTAAATTAAATAGGTTTAATGTCCAGCACCTACCCCAAATAAATGTAGATTGGAGTTGGAATAGTAAATTAAATAGGTTCAGTGTCTAGCACCTACCCTAATTTAATGTAGATTGGATTTGGAATAGTAAATTATATAGGTTTAGTGTCCAGCACCTACCCCAATTAAATGTAGATCGGAGTTGGAATAGTAAATTAAATAGGTTCAGTGTCCAGCACCTATCCTAAATAAATGTATATTGGAGTTGGAATAGTAAATTAAATAGGTTTGGTGTCCAGCACCTACCCCAATTAAATGTAGATTGGAGTTGGAATAGTAAATTAAATAGGTTTAGTGTCCAGCACCCACCCCAATTAAATCTAGATTGGAGTTGGAATAGTACATTAAATAGATTCAGTGTCTAGCACCTACCCCAATTAAATGTAGATTGAAGTTGGAATAGTAAATTTAATAGGTTTAGTGTCCAGCACCTACCCCAATTAAATGTAGATTGGAGTGGGAATAGTAAATTATATAGGTTTAGTGTCCAGCACCTGCACAAATTAAATGTATATTGGAGTTGGATTAGTAAATTAAATAGGTTCAGTGTCCAACACCTAACCCACTTAAATGTAGGACGGAGTTGGAATAGTAAAATAAATAGGTTTAGTGTCCAGCATCTACCACAATTAAATGTAGATTGGAGTTGGAATAGTAAATTAAATAGGTTTAGTGTCCAGCACCTACCCCAATTAAATGTAGATTGGAGTTGGAAAGGTAAATTAAATAGGTTCAGTGTCTAGCACCTACCCCAATTAAATGTAGAATGGAGTAGGAAAAGTAAATTAAATAGGTTTAGTGTCCAGCACCTACACAAATTAAATGTATATTGGAGTTGGAATAGTAAATTAAATATGTTCAGTGTCCAGCACCTAACCCAATTAAATGTAGATTGGAGTTGGAATAGTAAAATAAATAGGTTTAGTGTCCAGCATCTACCACAATTAAATGTAGATTGGAGTTGGAATAGTAAATTAAATAGGTTTAGTGTCCAGCACCTACCCCAATTAAATGTAAATTGGAGTTGGAATAGTAAATTAAATAGGTTTAGTGTCCAGCACCTACTTCAATTAAATGTAGGTTGGAGTTGGAATAGTAAATTAAATAGGTTCAGTGTCCAGCATTCACCACAATTAAATGTAGTTTGGAGTTGGAATAGTAAATTAAGTAGGTTTAGTGTCCAGCACCTACCCCAATTAAATGTAGGTTTTACTTGGAATAGTAAATTAAATAGGTTTAGCATCCAGCACCTACCTCAATTAAATGTAGATTGGAGTTGGAATAGTAAATTAAATAGGTTTAGTGTCCAGCATCCACTTCAATTAAATGTAGACTGGAGTTGGAATAGTAAATTAAATAGGTTTAGTGTCCAGCACCTACTTTAAATAAATGTAGATTGGAGTTGGAATAGTAAATTAAATAGGTTTAGTGTCCAGCACCAGCACCAATTAAATGTAGATTGGAAATTGAATAGTAAATTAAATGGGTTTAGTGTACAGCACCAACGGTAATTAAATGTAGATTGGAGTTGGAATAGTAAATTAAATAGGTTCAGTGTCCAGCACCTACCCCAAATAAATGTAGATTGGAGTTGGAATAGTAAATTAAATAGGTTTAATGTCCAGCACCTACCCCAAATAAATGTAGATTGGAGTTGGAATGTTAAATTAAATAGGTTCGGTGTCTAGCACCTACCCTATTTAATGTAGATTGGATTTGGAATAGTAAATAAAATAGGTTTAGTGTCCAGCACCTACCCCAATTAAATGTAGATCGGAGTTGGAATAGTAAATTAAATAGGTTCAGTGTCCAGCACCTATCCTAAATAAATGTATATTGGTGTTGGAATAGTAAATTAAATAGGTTTAGTGTCCAGCACCTACCCCAATTAAATGTTGATTGGAGTTGGAATAGTAAATTAAATAGGTTTAGTGTCCAGCACCTACCCCAATCAAATGTAGATTGGAGTTGGAATAGTACATTAAAGAGGTTCAGTGTCTAGCACCTACCCCAATTAAATGTAGATTGGATTTGGAATAGTAAATTAAATAGGTTTAGTGTCTAGCACCTACCCCAATTAAATGTAGATTGGAGTAGGAATAGTAAATTAAATAGGTTAAGTGTCCAGCACCTACACAAATTAAATGTATATTGGAGTTGGAATAGTAAATTAAATAGGTTCAGTGTCCAACACCTAACCCAATTAAATGTAGGACGGAGTTGGAATAGTAAAATAAATAGGTTTAGTGTCCAGCATCTACCACAATTAAATGTAGATTGGAGTTGGAATAGTAAATGAAGTAGGTTTAGTGTCCAGCACCTACCTCAAATAAATGTAGATTGGAGTTGGAATAGTAAGTTAAATAGGTTCAGTGTCTAGCACCTACCCCAATTAAATGTAGATTGGAGTAGGGATAGTAAATTAAATAGGTTTAGTGTCCAGAACCTACACAAATTAAATGTATATTGGAGTTGGAATAGTAAATGAAATAGGTTCAATGTCCAGCACCTAAGCCAATGAAATATAGGTTGGAGTTGGAATAGTGTAATAAATAAGTTTAGAGTCCAGCATCTACCACAATTAAATATAGATTGGAGTCGGAATAGTAAATTAAATAGGTTTAGTGTCCAGCACCTACCCCAATTAAATGTAGATTGGAGTTGGAATAGTAAATGAAATAGGTTTAGTGTCCAACACCTACTTCATTAAATGTAGGTTGGAGTTGGAATAGTAAATTAAATAGGTTCAGTGTCCAGCATCTACCACAATTAAATGTAGTTTGGAGTTGGAATAGTAAATTAAGTAGGTTTAGTGTCCAGCACCTACCCCAATTAAAGGTAGGTTTTAGTTGGAATAGTAAATCAAATAGGTTTAGTGTCCACCACCTACCTCAATTAAATGTAGATTGGAGTTGGAATAGTAAATTAAATAGGTTTAGTGTCCAGCATCTACTTCAATTGAATGTAGACTGGAGTTGAAATAGTAAATTAAATAGGTTTAGTGTCCAGCACCTACTCAAAATAAATGTAGATTGGAGTTGGAATAGTAAATTAAATAGGTTTAGTGTCCAGCTCCTACACCAATTAAATGTAGATTGGAGTTTGAATAGTACATTAAATGAGTTTAGTGTCCAGCACCGACTGTAATTAAATGTAGATTGGAGTTGGAATAGTACATTAAATAGGTTCAGTGTCCAGCACCTACCCTAATTAAATGTAGATTGGAGTAGGAATAGTAAATTAAATAATTGCAGTGTCCAGCACCTTCCCTAATTAAATGTAGATTGGAGTTGGAATAGTAAATTAAATAGGTTCAGTGTCCAGCACCTACCCTAATAAATGTAGATTGGAGTTTGAATAGAAAATTAAATAGGTTTAGTGTCCAGCACCTACCCAAATTAAATGTAGGTTTTAGTTGGAATAATACATTAAATAGGTTTAGTGTCCAGCACCTACCTCAATTAAATGTAGATTGGAGTTGGAATAGTAAATTAAATAGGTTTAGTGGCCAGCACCTACCACAATTAAATGTAGATTGGAGTTGCAATAGTAAATTATTTATGTTTAATGTCCAGCACCGACTTTAATTAAATGTAGATTGGAGTTGGAATAGTAAATTAAATAGGTTTAGTGTCCAGCACCTACCACAATTAAATGTAGATTGGAGTTGGAATTGTAAATTAAATAGGTTCAGTGTCCAGCACCTATCCTAAATAAATGTATATTGGTGTTGGAATAGTAAATTAAATAGGTTTAGTGTCCAGCACCTACCCCAATTAAATGTTGATTGGAGTTGAAATAGTAAATTAAATAGGTTTAGTGTCCAGCACCTACCCCAATCAAATGTAGATTGGAGTTGGAATAGTACATTAAATAGGTACAGTGTCTAGCACCTACCCCAATTAAATGTAGATTGGATTTGGAATAGTAAATTAAATAGGTTTAGTGTCTAGCACCTACCCCAATTAAATGTAGATTGGAGTAGGAATAGTAAATTAAATAGGTTTAGTGTCCAGCCCCTACACAAATTAAATGTATATTGGAGTTGGAATAGTAAATTAAATAGGTTCAGTGTCCAACACCTAACCCAGTTAAATGTAGGACGGAGTTGGAATAGTAAAATAAATAGGTTTAGTGTCCAGCATCTACCACAATTAAATGTAGATTGGAGTTGGAATAGTAAATGAAGTAGGTTTAGTGTCCAGCACCTACCTCAAATAAATGTAGATTGGAGTTGGAATAGTAAGTTAAATAGGTTCAGTGTCTAGCACCTACTCCAATTAAATGTAGATTGGAGTAGGAATAGTGTAATAAATAAGTTTAGTGTCCAGCATCTACCACAATTAAATATAGATTGGAGTCGGAATAGTAAATTAAATAGTTTTAGTGTCCAGCACCTACCCCAATTAAATGTAGATTGGAGTTGGAATAGTAAATGAAATAGGTTTAGTGTCCAACACCTACTTCATTAAATGTAGGTTGGAGTTGGAATAGTAAATTAAATAGGTTCAGTGTCCAGCATCTACCACAATTAAATGTAGTTTGGAGTTGGAATAGTAAATTAAGTAGGTTTAGTACCAGCACCTACCCCAATTAAAGGTAGGTTTTAGTTGGAATAGTAAATCAAATAGGTTTAGTGTCCACCACCTACCTCAATTAAATGTAGATTGGAGTTGGAATAGTAAATTAAATAGGTTTAGTGTCCAGCATCTACTTCAATTAAATGTAGACTGGAGTTGGAATAGTAAATTAAATAGGTTTAGTGTCCAGCACCTACTTAAAATAAATGTAGATTGGAGTTGGAATAGTAAATTAAATAGGTTTAGTGTCCATCACCTACACCAATTAAATGTAGATTGGAGTTTGAATAGTAAATTAAATGAGTTTAGTGTCCAGCACCAACTGTAATTAAATGTAAATTGGAGTTGGAATAGTACATTAAATAGGTTCAGTGTCCAGCACCTACCCCAATTAAATGTAGATTGGAGTAGGAATAGTAAATTAAATAGGTGCAGTGTCCAGCACCTTCCCTAATTAAATGTAGATTAGAGTTGGAATAGTAAATTAAATAGGTTCAGTGTCCAGCACCTACCCTAATAAATGTAGATTGGAGTTTGAATAGAAAATTAAATAGGTTTAGTGTCCAGCACCTACCCAAATTAAATGTAGGTTTTAGTTGGAATAGTAAATTAAATAGGTTTAGTGTCCAGCACCAACCTCAATCAAATGTAGATTGGAGTTGGAATAGTAAATTAAATAGGTTTAGTGTCCAGCACCTACCACAATTAAATGTAGATTGGAGTTGCAATAGTAAATTATTTATGTTTAATGTCCAGCACCGACTTTAATTAAATGTAGATTGGAGTTGGAATAGTACATTAAATAGGTTTAGTGTCCAGCACCTACCACAATTAAATGTAGATTGGAGTTGGAATTGTAATTTAAATGGGTTCAGTGTCCAGCACCTACCCTAATTAAATATAGATTGGAGTTGGAATAGTAAATTAAATAGGTTGAGTGTCCAGCACCTACCCTAATTAAATGTAGATTGAAGTTGGAATAGTAAATTACATAGGTTTAGTGTCCAGCACCTACCCCAATTAAATGTAGGTTTTAGTTAGAATAGTAAATTAAATGGGTTTAGTGTCTAGCACCTACCCTAATTAAATATATATTGGAGTTGGAATTGTAAATTAAATAAGTTTATTGTATAGTACCTACCCAAATTAAATTTATATTGGAGTACGATTAGTAAATTAATTCTGTTCAGTGTCCTTCACCTACCTCAATTAAATGTAGATTCAAGTGTGAATAGTAAAGTATAAAATATATTTTTGTATAGTTCTTTACATGTTTTTTAAATCTATGTCTATAAGTTTTTAATAAACAGTTTGTTATATATTGGTATTATTATTTTATAATAGGTAGTAGACACACATTACACAGTTTTTGAAAAATAATTTTCTTTATTTGTTCATAAAGTACATAAATCAAATAATAATTTTTTTATAAATGAATGTATACAATTTTAACAAATAAATATAAGTACATTTTAAAAAAAGTATTTAGTTTTTGTATAGTTGTTGAGTAAAGTACATTTTAGGTATATATAAACAATATAGTAAATGAAAATATATTGAATATTACAATATATATAGTACATACAGTTGGAAAAAAACGTTTTACATTTCAAAATTTTTATTATTGTACATTTAATAACATTTTTAACATAAATGTAGTGTTGAAAATATGTTATACACGTTGATATATTTTTAAAAAACAACATTGATATTATATATTGTTAAAATATACAATATAATTTTTTTTAATAATATTTTTTAATTATATCTTTTATAGTTTAGATTGTATTAATATAATTTTGTTATTATTAATATTAATATATTTAAAATGTTTGTAAGTTTTTTTAACTAAATACCTAAAAATTATACATTTTATTTAGGAATTTTTAACAGAATATTTTTTCATAAATGTAAAATTAAATATCAAACTGTAATAATATTTAATTTTATAATTTTTAAATATATCAATATAATAATATAATTTAAAAAAACAGACATAAATTGCTTACATTTGGAAAAATAATTTAATAAATTTTTACTAAATTTTTAAATGTTAAATATTCGTTTTTGTCATTTATTTAACTATTTCTGTGGTAATATTATTATTTGGGTCTTTTATTTTGTAACCGCTCTTAGTCTTTTTTTGTCATTTGGGAAGATTCAAGCTCGTGGTTGGATGCTACTTCGCGTCTGAGAAGGTAAGAGTTCTATTCTTTATATTTTAACTATGTTAAGTAAGTTTGGAAGGTAGTAGTTTGTTGTTTATTGTTTGTGGACTTCTGTATTAGGATTTAGATGTATGTAGTTGGTTATTTACGTTGTTATGCTTTCTCTGCGTTTTCTCGATTTACGGCCTTGTTGGAGTTATTGTGTTTGTGGGTATTTATTTACTTTTGGTTTTAAATATGTATGTAATGTTGATTATTAATGTATGGTTTTAATTTTTTTGTGGGTGGGTATGTTTATTTTTCTATTCTAGGTTTTTGGATACAGCCTTTTCATTTTTGGAACTTTTCAGTTTTTTTTTTCAAAGGAAGTGTGTTTTAGTTGTTTCAACTAATATGTATTTTACTCTTCCTTTATTTTTCGGGTTTCCTGGAGCGTTTCTTATTATTTTTAAACTTTTTCGGATTTTTGATGGATTCTGGATTATTGATTTATTTGGAAGTTCAATGGATTTTGCACAGTTGTATTTTTTCATTTTATTGGGGTATTTTTTTATCCTGTGGATTTATTACTACTTGGATTATTATAGACATTTGGATTTGATATTTACGTTGCTGTGAAAGGTAAGTGATTTTATATTCATATTTTTGTGGGTTGGGAAATGTTCAATTTTTATACAGTTTTTGTTTAGTTAGATATTTATTTTGTCTACATATTTTAAATATTTAAATTTATTAGACAAAATAAATATGTAATAATTGGTTAAGGAAATGTGTTTGTTTATATTTTAGGCATATTTAGCATTTTATTTATTTTATATGGTTAGTGTTTTTAGTTTAGTGTTTTGGCAATCATTTTTAGGTATTCTAGTTGTAGGATAACGTTGTACTAGTTGTTGTAAATATTGGTACATTTGGGCAGTTTGTTTTGATAGTTTAGGTTTTAATTGTAAGATAGATTGCTCCATTCTTAATACTTGAAAACTTTGTTCTTTTTGTATTGCTATTAGGAGTTTGTGTAGTGTAGGAGTTGTTCGGCCAGTTGAAGATAGGAAGGCATTATGCCCACCCTCTACTGCGTTGTTTGTTTTGGCTTCTTGGTTTAGGGTTGGTAGATGTACATTCCACCAAGGTATTAGGAATTTTGGTTGGCGTCTGTGGCCTGACCTGTGTAGTCTCCCCACCCAGGTGTCCTCAAAATAATTGAGAAGTGGAGCTAGTTTTTGTTCATTTTTTGTATAGAAAGGACTTTCTATTAAAAGGTTATAGTGCTCAGCCACATCGGTGATTGGCACGTATGCTAGGGCTATCAAGTGTTTTATTTGGTATGCAAATGTAATATTGGTTGCATATTCACACTAAGGGGGTCATTAGGATGTCGGGTGGATTGCCTCCACCAGGTTGGCGGTGGCCACCGCCAGCCTGGCGGAGGCAATCCGCCTGACATCTGTCCCTGAATTACCCCCCGCCATATTACAATGGTGGGGGAACCGCAGCAGAGCAAGACACAGCCCGCCACTTTTCCCCTCCGGTCGCCTTGCGTCCGGGGTGGAAAAGGAATAATATGGTGGCGGTGTCTATCAGACACCGCCAGCCATATTATAAAAGGCATTTTGGCAAGCCTTGCCGCCACGCAAAGGCAGGCGGTCTTCACTCTGGGAGCTCTCTGCGGGCCCCCAGAGTTAAGGTGGGTAGGGGTATGCACATGGCGGGTACTTGTGGTACCCCCCCACATTTGCATAAACAAAGCGGCAGGCACCACGCAGTGCCTGCCGCTTTGTTGATGTAAATGCTGCAAAGCAATTTTTGTATTGTGGCAGGCAGAGCAGAGAGCTCCGCCCGCCACAGGACCCCCGCCCTTATGGCGGGCAGTCCCGTTTCCCGCCATCCTAATGAGGCCCTTAGTGTTGATTTTTGCAAATGTCTCCATATACATTGGTTAAAGTGGAAGTAACATCCTTGTATGGATGTGTGAGGATATATTTTAAGTATGGAATTTATCATGGCTTGTTCAAAGTCTGTTATAATTTTGAGGGGAAATAAGTCTGTTGTTTCTTCTTTTATTTTGTTTAATATTTGAGTGTATGTTGAAGTTTGTTTGTTTGGTAACAAACAATAGATAAATGGTATGCAAGTATTATGGTATTGCCCATGTATGGTATATAATTGATAGAATGGTTTAGGGCATATGGTAAATGTGCCACCCATTATCCATGTTTGACTTTCTTTTATTTTATTTATGTTGTTGTTTGTAGCAAACATTATTATCCTTTTATCTTTATTCTTGTTATCGTAGAAGATAAAAGGTTCATTGTTATGAGTTATGGTAAGGTCAGGTGGAATTATGACCTCTTAAAAAGTTTTAGGTGTTGGTATTGTTGGTCTTGAGGATTTTTTTGCCCTAGCTATGGTTCTTTTTATAGCAGTTATTATGGGTAATTGACCTCTTGCTTCTCTAGGTACTCTAGGTAGTAATTCCTTAAATATTACACTTGTTGGTTGGTTTGAGGTGCTGCTTAATTCCTTAATATTTTCTAGAGTAGATCTAACCTCTATTTCTGAGATAGTAGGTGGATGGTTGTGTTCAGTTGTATTAATTACACTTGTTTCTCTGGTTGTTGCATGCCCATAGCATTTGTTTGAGTAATACTTAGTACATTTCAGTTTACTTTAAGGTCTTTTTGTTTTTCCTGAGTATAAATATACCCCATATAGCATAACAACAATTTTCCTTTCTGATATGTAACACATTTTGCTTCTTCAGTCATTGTTGGTTTCCTAAATCTAGAAAGGATGTATTAAATATTATTAGAAAACATATTTTTAATATAAGAATAATTAATTAGATATGTACTATTGTTAGGTACTTACCAATTGTAATGTAGTTGACTTTCAATGTAGATGTTGTCTTTTTTGCTTGATGCTTTTCTGGATTTTAGTGGTCTGTGGAAAGAAAGTTAAGTATATTTTAGCGAATGTTTACATGTGTATTTTGGTTAAACATTTTGTAGGATACTATATTTTATTATTAAAAAGTTCTGTTGATTTTATTTAAAGTAAATACTGGTTTAAAAAATGTATATATATTTTTAATTAAGTGACGTATTAACATTGTTTTTTTAAGATAAATAATAGTACATGTGCATGTCTTCTATACTTACCAAGTGTTCTTTTTTGTTGTTGAATGTAGATCTTTTCTTGATATATTGCTGCTTTTCCTTTTTAAGTTGTCTGTGGAAAGAAATAAATGTATGTTTAAAATTTTGTTTTGTATTTATATGTGAAGTTGTTTTTTTTAAAGAAGCTTTTTACATTTTCTTTCTTTTAAACATGTGTTTACAATTTTAAATAATTTAGAAAGTAAAGTAGGAGTTTCTTAGATGCTTATAACATTTGAGCATTTTATTTAGCTTTTCCTTAGTGTTTTAAAAATACATTTAGTATACTTACATTTTCAGTTGGTTGTTTTAGTTTATAGAAAATGTTCCTATTTTTCTTAAAGTTGAATCTGTTGTGGAAATATGTTGAGATAGAAAGATAATTAAGTTTTTATGTTCTGACTATGAATAGTAGGTTACATTTAATTTAACATTTTATTCAGAAACATATGATTACTTACTTTTTGTTGTCTGTAGTTTGTTGTTTATCACATGATTCTTTAAGGTTGTCAAGAATTTTGCAGTATTTCTTCAAGCTTATTACTTTCTGCTGGTTTTAAAGTATTGACGTTACTTCTTTATATAGTGTGTCTTTAATTAGTGTTTGTATGCCGTTGGTCAGATACCTTGAAATGTGTTTCTATTGGTTAGTTTGAATTATTTAAATTTAATTAATTATGTTACTTGTATGTGAAATGGTTATTTAGAGATTGTGTGTCTTTTTATGTATTTTATGAATAGTTTATAGATTTTGTATTACTTTAAAAAAATTGTTATATTGATTTAAAAATATGTATATTTTAAATGTGTTTGTTTAAATTGTTTTCATTTATGTAGTATTTTTTAATAATTATTTTAGGGAGATATATTTTTTTAATTGTGTTTGGTATGTATATACATAGTCATATGAGTGTATTTTTAATAGTTTAAATGTGTAGTGTGTTTAATAATATTTTTTGATTAGTTTAGAGATGTCGATATTTAGGTAATGTCGATAATATTGAAGTCTATATTTTTGTTTTCGATATTTTTGTAATGTGCTATATTTAATTATAACTGTCGATATTTTTTATTTCGATATATGTGTGTTCGATTTTTGTGGGGTCAATGTTTTTGTATTACGATATTGTTTGATCAATGTTTTTGTAGTTTTATAAATAAATATAGGGGGTCGATTTATTTGTACTCGATATTTGAGACACGATATTTGTGTAGGTCGATTTTTGTGAAATCGATAATTTGTCAGTGATTCGTTAAATTGAGCTGTGTGGATGAGTCAATTTTAGTTAAAGGTGAGTATGGGACTTTCCTACAGAGATGTAATGCATGCTTGTGTGTACAAACAAGATCATTTAGAGGTTTAACCTGGCTCTTTTCCTGACAAAGGAGTCCTAATCTAGGGGTACCGCTATTGCTTTCCCGTGCCATTGAAATTCATAACTCGTTCTTTCAAAAATGTGAGTCGAATGTGTCCAATTTTTGGACTGGCACGCCTTTTATGCTAAATGAATTTTTGAAACTTTTGTAGACGTGAAGCCAGTATATCAGAGAGTGCGCCTCTACCCCAATCTTGACCTTTGCATTTCAAACCTTCATTTTAATTGTTTCAATTGGGATCATATGCACAGTGCCGCTATTACCTGAACAGGAAGGGGCAGGTTCTTACGCAAGAACTCCCCTTTTTTCCTCAAATTCTCGGGCTTCTGTTGAAACGAATGATGGAATTTTACAAAGGAATGCACAAATATAGGGGCTTATTACAAGCCACTTGCGCCACCCGTACATCACTTTTCCCATGTTAAAAATGACGCAAAAGTGATGCAAGGGGCTTGTAAATCTGCCTCATAGTTTCCAAGGTGATTTGGTGCATTCAGTTTGTGTAAATATAGTTCACGTAGTGAACACCTGTCCCATCCCTGTGGCAAAGGCAAAGGATCTAGGTTTTCTGATTGACAAGGACTTAACACTCACCTCACAAATTAATCAAGTTACATCGGCCTGCTTTTTTATGATTATCCGGTAGGCATACTAATATCCTTGTCTCCACATGGACAGAACGGGCCACAAAGGGTTTCGACCAGCTCCTGCTCCTGCTCCGCCCGGCTCCTGTTGTGAGGTCGACTTTTACGGTGCTAATGTCTGTGTTGTACCTGTTGTATTATGTATACTGGGACATTCTATTTGATCCACCTATCTCCTTTCTTCCCACTAGTCTCTTTTTCTGTCTTTTTTCTTTTCCCCTTATATTACTTGATGTAGGGGTCACCGGTCTTCTGCAAATGTTTTATAAGCTTGTTTTGTACCACCCGTAAAAAACAATAAAACTGGTTAAAACTAAGGTCCTGCGAAAAATACTGCAGTTTATTCCTTTCTCTTTAAGAAAAACTCTGGTAGGATCCTTGGTTCTATCGCAAATTGACTACTGCAATGCACTGTATGTTGGAGCTGGGGAAAGACAGCTTTCCAAACTTCAGTCATTGCAGAACGCTGCCATAAGAATACTGTTGGATCTTCCAAAACATCACCCGACGTCGAGTGGCATAAGGCAGCTACATTGGCTCCCAGTCTGACGACTGGTGGACTTTAAGGCGTTATGCCTAGTTCGCAAAGCTGTATACGGAGGAGGTGCAGCGGATATCAAATCTCTCTTTCCATGGTAAGTACCGACCCCCTCATTAAGGTCTGGCAGTCTGGGACTGGTCTGCCTCTCTAAGATAAGAAGAGCTCTATGGGGACGCAAGGGTTTTTCATTTCAAGCGGCAAAGCTATGGAATTCCCTCCCTACTGAGCTACGCTTGCAAGCTAACAAGTTTGTTTTAACAAAAAAGGGGTAACCCTGTGTCCCTCAGAACCTGGGTATATGCGATTAACAAACAATTGGTTCTGTTGGGTAATGGCAATATTGCTTTAAATAAGGCTGAAAACAGCTCAAGAACACAAAGCAAGCAAACCTCTCTGAAGCAAAGCCTTTATATATATTAAAAGACAAGGGTAAAGCATATATAGGAATTACTTCATTCCACTATATTACCAATGCGTACTTCAAATTCGTGAATAGTGACTGTGGTGATCAAAGTGACTCGTGCAATGCATAAAGTGACACTTATATACAGAACATGTATTTACAATAAAACCACAAGATGGAAAAAACAGGGGAGGAAACGAGGTATTTTCTGTCGTTGTAAGGCCAGTATTATAAATGTAAATGTCCCAAGGAAAGCAAATGGTTAGTATCCAAGTTCCTGGATTAATCTTGGCCAGAAAAATGCGTCGACGTTTCAACCCTAATTGCACCCCAGTTGGTGGTCGCGGCGGGTCTTTATCAAGACAGGGGGGGAGGGGGATGGATCAAGTGGTGATTATATCCAGAGGGTAGCCCGTTGGTCAACCCTCAATGTAGTATTGTCCGCAGTAATTATCAGCGGTCCCGGAATAGGCGCCAAAGCGAGCTGTCCGAGAGAATTACTAAGGAGCTAACAAGGTCTTGTTCAGAAAGCCATTAAAAACCTGGCTTTTCATAAAATCCTAGTTCAGGAGCAGCCACTCCTTATCCTCACTCAGCGCCAACACGCCTCGGCAATAGTGCCCTTAACAAATAATTCAGTCAATCAGTCAGTCAGTTGTACATGTTGCCGGTAGAATTGTAGTTCACATTGTCAATGGTATGATCAAATGGTCCGATTGCAATTCTCTAGGTGAGTAGTACATGCACCGAGTAGTATGTAGTTTTGTGCAACTTCAGTAAATTACGTTTCTTTGGAGAGTTGTACATGCAGTTAGTGGAAATGTTGTGTTTTAGTGGAGACAAGTGTACATATGATACTCTACACCTAGTAGACTACCGTTCTTCATGGAGTGAATTCCCACTCTGTAGATTAGTCACATGAGACTAGATTGTTCATCCTGCTTGGGGGGGAGCATGCTTTGCTTTTGGAGGGCATGGTAGTTTGGTGTCATAACTATATTTTCCTTTTTGGCTGTTAGGGTGGCGGGCTATGCTGATGTCTCTTAATTCTTATTTTTCATTTGCATTTTCTGGTGATTCTGATATTGTCTGGTGATGTGGTAGGGTTGTGTTTGATTTTTTGTGCTGTCTTGGTGGATTATTGGAAAGGATGGAACATGTTTTATCTTGATCCAAAACGTCAGGATCTGGTGTGCTAACTAGCACGATTTCTACTAGGAAATACCTCCCGATCGATCCCTACGTGGCTCGGGAGGAACCAGATCCTGACGTTTTGGCTCATGAGGTTTATCTACAACTCCAAAACAGTTCATCAATAGACAACGTCTTTTTTTGCTAGGTACATTACTTTTACCTGCACTGTAATTTTTCCTCACTTTTATTAGAAAATGCTGGTATTAGTTAGAGAAACGTGAGTAAGGTGGGGATTTGTGCACCCCGTCCTGAAGAAGGTGCTTCTAGCACCGAAACATGTCGTCGCACACAAAAAGGAGGTAACGCACATTGTCAGCGTAGTGACCTCCCACCCTCATTTTTAACAGCACCAGCCCGGGGGCTTATTAAATAATTTTTAGTCACCCCACGAGCCATGTTCTTTTTAACTATCACTATTTCCCAAACCCCACAATACACTCACATTTATTCAAAATACCCCCTCACCAACACCACACATAGTCTAACAAGTGCTTCCACGTCTCTGTAGGTCGCAGCACGCCGTACCCCGTAGAGGGGTACGATGACCCCGATGATGAAGCATGACACCAAGGGGCCTGTTGGTGTGTGAGGGGACCTAAAAACATAAAGGTGTTCCCCACTGTGGAGGAGAAACCCTTAATCACTATTTTCTTTATCCAGTTTCTCTTACTGCAGGCACGATGTGCTTTGGTGCCTACTTTACAACCCCTCTCTCCCTCCAGTTATCCGTGCCTTCCTTAACCCCCGACAATCCCTCCCGTTGTCACGCCTTCTTTGCCAAGCGCCCTCCCTGCCTCCTGTTATCGTGAGGTCTACCATTTGCAATCGGTCACGAATTTACGCGAGTTTGAGCTACTGGCATTGTAAATGACAATTCCTTTTAGTTAGTGTTTTGGTTTTTAAAACATAAATAAAACGCATTGTCATTTACGAGGTCAACCGCTTAAACTTGCGTAATTCTGACAATTAAAAGGCTTCAGCTGACATGTAAGGCAGACAGTGTCCTGTGCTGTGAAACCGAGGGAAGCACACACAGATATGCAAGTCAGCTTGCCAGGGCGCCTGCTTGCGTGAAAGAAATCTAAATGTGCACAACTGGGTAATTCGCAAATGTAAAGGGTGTCTGGAAGGGTATTGGCTTTAATTGATGTAATCTCTTGAAGTTTCCTGATGACACACATTTATTTTTTAGAGAGGCAATGTAAGGCAGCTACCAGCTAAGCTGAAAAGTGTGCTTTTAAAAGACAGTTATAAAAAAAACTGCATTATGTGCATTCTGGGTATTACTAAACACTGTATTTTGAAAGCACTTTTTTTATCGTAAACCTCTGCACATTTTGTTGCAGCCTATCTTATATCGTGAATAATGCAAGTTCAAAATAATGACATACATGTTCACAGTGCTTTCTGTCACAGACAAGACAGGGACCTTGTTGCACTAAACATGCACAAGTTACTATTCTCTAATTGCACCAACCAGGATTCAATTCTGTAGCTCTCTGGTGCAGTGCATTAACTAATAGAGGTTTCATAATGTCTGATAGTGCATTTCCCACTGATGAACATATTTTGCATTTAATTTTTATTTAAGCTGTGCATTATTATATGTGTAGTTACCTGAAGGTGAAAGAGCTAAAAAACGATACAGAATATTTAGTTTTTAAAGCCACACCTTTGACCACGCCCCCACTCTCACCTACTCTGCCCCCATTGCGTGCAGCATCATAGTTTCCATACTTTTTGTATGCACTTCGACCACTGGAGGTAAGAGGAAAAAGTACGATCAAAAAGCGTGTTATAAAAATGCAATTTTAATACACTTATTCCTCACCTTCCACTCTAGAACTCTGCATTTCTTGTGCAGCTTTAACCACAGTTTCTCCGCTGGTGCAGACATGGTTTAAAAATGAGGAAAAATTGCAAAGCCTAAACACACTTTTCTTCAAATCTTCCCCATGTTCTATGCAGTTAAGAACTGATATAAATGAGGTTGTTAGTGTTTGCGACCGTTGGGCAACAATGAGAGAAAACATGTTTCATGGAAACTACTGTCTGGTGATACGCTCCCCAGAACACAGTATATTAGCCGGCCCCAGCAGATGAGGTCATTGGGCCATTAAAGGCTCAGGGGGTGGGGGGGGCCACATGGCACCCCTCCCCTCTGTTTTAAGTTGCAGCCCTTTTTACACATAGGCCACGGGATGGGGTCCCCAGGGCCAAAGTAGGCTCAGGGAGGGTGGCCCGTGGCCTTCTCACCTTTATTAAAATGGCGGCCCAGTAGATAGGTCCTTGGGGCCTTAATATGCTCTGGGAAAGAAGCTATACTCCCCGCCGCCCAAAAAAACACATGCGTCACCCTGGCCCACCTCGGGGGTTTTAATGAAAACAAGTGTGGGATCCCATGCTTGTTTTTAAAAAAATATATTCTTTGCCATGGATTAACAGATCCTCCATGAATTTGGGGCAAAATTAAAAAAAAAGTTTTGGGCCCCAGGGGTGGTTACTTTGGGACCCCACCACCAGGCCGAGGGTTGCAGGGTATTCCTACCTGACTTTTTTTGCATTGTTTGGGACTCAGTACTAAGTCTTGAGTCCTAACGTGGCTGCCACCACTTTCTAGTTGAGGTGGTGGCAGCTAATCAGATCTCAGAATTAGATCTGTCAGCTCAGCGGATCCTCCATGGTGTGATATATAAATTTTTCTAACCTTATCTTCTCCCAACTGCTGAACAGTTTTCCACCAAAACAACACAAAAAGCACTCTTTCTGGACGAAGCTGTAGATTTTTGCCAAATTTGGTGTACATCTGTTCAGTGGTGTGGGCT
Organism: Lissotriton vulgaris; assembly: GCF_964263255.1. Taxonomy (NCBI): domain Eukaryota; kingdom Metazoa; phylum Chordata; class Amphibia; order Caudata; family Salamandridae; genus Lissotriton; species Lissotriton vulgaris. The sequence continues at coordinate 789,643,371 of NC_141694.1, read as the reverse complement.
GTAGCTGTATCTAAACTCCCTATGGAAAAATGAATGGGGAAACCACATTTTGGGACGTTTGCAGATCACAAAGAACAGCAACCCAAATAAGGCATTTCTTGTGGAAACCTTATCCTAACTATATATATATATATATATTACCTACTGGCAGTTGCCAGTAGGTAGTTATAGTTAGGAACTAGTTTCCATAGTAAAATAATTTGTTGTTTTGCTAATACCTTTGGCTCTGTTTGAGGAATCTTCCCGAAATTTTCGAAACTAGTATGCCACTCTCTTCAGCTGCTGTTTGGAAAGTTTCGGGGTGATTTGTCAAGACGGGTCAAAGAAAAAAAGGGGGACAAAAAACACATTTTTCAATACAATTTCCCATAGGGATTTTAGACACAACTATAGCCCGAACCGCTGAACAGAATTACCCCAAATTCAGCAAAAAGCTAGATTTTGGTTCAGAAAGAGCCTTTTCGGTAATTTGGTGTAAATCTGTTCAGTAGTTTTGAAGATATTAAAGAAAAATATCTGAGATCTGAGATCTGATTGACTACCAGCACTTCAACCAGGAAGTAGTGGCAACCATCTTGGAACTTGAACTCAGCTGAGTTCCAAGAAAAAACATCAAACAAAAGACAAAGGAGGAGGGTAGTAATACTGGAATCCCTTAGACATGGTAGTGGGGTCTCACAGGGACCCTTCAGGTGGCAAAAAATGTAAATTTTTTTAAAAAGAAGGATCTAAGGATCCCGAGGGGAAAAACCCCCCTACAAATGTAGTTTTCCGCACTTGTGTTTTACTAGCCCCGCAGGAGGGCCAGTTTCCAGGGAAATTCCTTATTAAATATATAGGGGAAGGGGGTTCATGCAGCCCCCCTCTCTGGGCTGCTTTTGGCCCCTTGGACCAAATCCCAGGGGTCCAGCTCTGCAGGCCGATATTGGCCCCAGGGGCCCCATCCCCTTGGGCCTGGCCAATTAGTAAATGGGGAGGGGGCATGCAGCCTCCCTCCCTGGGCTGATTTCTATCCCGGGGACACCATCTCCTGCACTGGCACCTTTTTAATTGGGGAGGGGGGCACACAGCTCCCCTCCCCGGGCCCATATATGCCAGAGAACCCCATCCCTTAAGCCTGGCCAATGATTAAAGGGTGCCATGTTGCCCCCCTCCATGGGCCGATTTCAGTCCTGGGTACCCCATCTCCTGGGGCCCAGCCAATAATTAGAGGGAGATGGGGTACTCAGCCCCCTTCCAAGTAAAATATTGACCCCAGGGACCCCATCACCTAGGGTCCGGACAATATTTAAAGGCGGAAGGAGAAACGTGGCACTCTCCCTGGGCCAATGTCAGCCCCCTTGGGACTCCATCCCCAAGGGTCCGGCTAATTAAGCAAGGGGGAGGGGGATGCGTGGCCCCCCTCCTGGGACTGTTTCCGCCTCATTTCCAAGTAGGCCAGGCCTCGGGCGATGGGGTCCCTGGAGCCGAAAATACCCTGCAGAGAGGGGTGGCCCCCCTCCCATTTACAAAAGGTCCTGGGCCCAGAGGGATGGGGTCCCCATGGTTGTGTATGGTGGCGGATGGCCAGGCCATGCGGCTAACCCCCGCTGCGCATACTCAATGTGTGGCGGCAGGCAGACGGATTAATTTATAGCAATTAAATATTACTTTATGTTTAAAAAAACTAGAAATCCACTGAAAAGAGCAAAGGTTACAGAGCTGTTATAGTTAGGAAACAGAATTAAAAAACCTTAGAAATTCACACAAAAAAACAACTGTTACAAGGATGTTATAGTCATGTTCAGATTTTAACACACAAAACCATATAAATTCAGCAGTTATACATAGAGTTATGTTAATTTGTATGTTAACGTTAACTGGGATTTATAGTGTGCATAATCACCGGCAAGTCTCTTAGCGCTGTGAGAGAGTAACTAAACTCTGTCTTGAGTCTTTTCCTGAAAGGGAGAGGGCGGATTCCTTATGTAGGCTCTCTGGTAGCCTATTCCATAGTTGAGGGATCAATACAGAGAAGACTCTGCCACCTTTAGAGGTTGTTTCAAATCATGAGCAGTCAAGTAGGCCTGCCTCTGATGACCGGAGGGTACGTCCAGGCACATAGTTCCCGAGGCGCTCCTTGATGTATACTGGAGCCTGGCCATGGATCACTTTGTGTGCAATGCAGAGGCCTTTGAACCTCGCTCTCTGTTTAATGGGGAGCCAGCGTAACTATTGCAGTAAAGGAGTAACATGCGCCCGTCTACAGAGCCTGAAAATCAGCATAGCTGCATTGTTCATGGCCACATGCAGTTTAATAAGCAGTTTCTTGGGAAGACCAATGTATAAGACATTTCCGTAATCCAGCTGGGACACAATCATTGCAGACATGACCATCTGTAGTGTGGCGAATGAAAGAAGGGGGGCTAGTTTCTGCAGTTGTCTCAGTAGCCAGCGCAAGCCCCGACACTGTGGAAACTTGGTTCGACATGATGAGCTTGGCATCTATTTTGATGCTTAGACTTTTTACAACTGGGACTGTTATAGGGGTAGTACCCAGCTCCTGTGGCCAGAAGAGGTCATTTCAGGGGTTGTTTTTTTGGTAGTAATTGCGAGGACCTTGGTTTTTTCAGGATTGATTTTAAACGAATTGGCTGTTATTCAGTTAACCATATACCTAAGTATGTTTTGCACGCATGCATGGGCCTGGGAGGAATTGTCAACCAGGAGGATAATTTGTGTTTAGTCTGAGTAACACTTGGCAATCCATGCGGGCCAGAGCGGCCTCAAAAAACTAGAGGTAGATTTTGAAGACAAGAGGGGGCAGCGCTGAGCCTTGGGGAACTCCGCAGGTTAGTGCGCTGATATTAGACACCCGATCACCCAGTTGGACCCCTGGAGACAGACCTAACAGGAAGGACACAATCCATTGGTGTGCCAGCTCATGGATACCCAATTCTGAGATCTGGGCCAGTAGTTGTTCGTGATTGACCGTCTCAAACACCACTGATAGGTCTAATAGAACCAGGGCACTAGGCTTCCTGTAGTCGGCCGTGAGTCTAAGTTTGTCCAGCACTGACAGCATCACCAGCTCTGTGCTGTGGTGGGCCCGAAAACCTGCCTGCCATTCCTGGAGTAGCTATTGTTCCTCATTAAAGAGTGGCAGAGTTTTGAGGACATGTTGTTCCACTACTTTCGCCAGGAAGGGGAGCTGGGAGAAAAGCCTGTAGGTCTTAAGATCGGCTACATCTGCCCCTGGTTTTTTCAGTACAGGGATATCCCTGGCTTCCTGGGGTTTCGGGGACACAACCCAACTTCAGAGATCGGTTAAGCAGGCCATCTCAAGTGCCCTAAGCTAACAATAACTCATGCCCTCGCCATGCACTGCTAGTTACCCCACATATTACATCACTCATGACATCATTAATAATATCACTGTAACATTTTCTGTTAAATTATTGATGAGAAAACTGTGTGTGCTAGGGGCACAAGTGAGTTACCTTAGGGCACGAGTTATAGTCACTTGAGATAACTCTAACTGCTGAATTTCTATCATTTGTGTGTGTAAAATCTGAACCTAGCTATAATGTCCCTGTAACCTTTGGTTTTTCAGTGAATCTCAAATGTTTTTTTAAAATTCTATTTCTAAACTATAATGCCCCTGTAACATTCAGTCTTTTCAGTGAATATATATAATAGCTGCTGGTGGTCGCCTGTATGTTGTTTTAGTTTTATCCTAAAAGCATTTTTTGACTTGGCAATAACTTTGACATTGTTTGTTCAATCTTCATGAAAATTTAATTAAAAAAGTGCCAAGGTAGGTTTTAGTTGTCATGGAAAGTTTGGGGGTGATTCGTGCAGTGGGGACCAGGAATTTGGGGCGTGAAATATGGTTGCGTTTATAATGCTAATTCCCATAGGAACCTTTAGCCACACTTACAGCCCTTTTGAACAGACTTACACTAAATTTGGCAGGGAGATAGATGTTAGTTGAAGGAAGTGCCTTTTGCTTATTTGGTGTAAATCCATTCAGTAGTTTTTGTGAAATTTAAGCTGAAAATTATAGTGATCATTCTGGCTGTGGATATTTTGCGGAGGTTTTGTGATTAATCGCTAATGCATGTGCCAACAGGAATGCTGTGATTGGCTGGATGGAACCTGAACAGAAACTTGCGGCTGTCATTTTATTGATCGGGAATGGTTCCCGGGGCTGAAAGTTTGTGTGAAAGCCCACATAAGGGGTCAGGGTGGATATATTCTGACCCCATGGTTGAGAAATGGGGGTGTTAGTGACACTAGTTATGTGTCCAAATTATTTTTTTTATCACCCGCTATATTTGCAAACTCACCGCAACCGCCAGGACAGTCCCCCATTTTCCTCCTACCGGGGCAATCGCGACTATCAACGTTGTCACGAATATTGGTGAAAATATATAAAAATATATCAATGACTCATTATTATACATTGTTATGGAGATATTGAGGTTTGATGAATGTTTTTATTTAGTTATTTATATTGTGAGTTATCTACAATGATGGTTAGAATTAATTATATAGTTATAATTTTTTTATGTGTTGGTGGCCTTTGAATGTCTGCATTTGTTTTTTACTTTTGCGACGTGTACGCGGGCATCGTAATTACCAACGTCATTGCGACCTTCGGCGTCAACGTGAAAACATAAAATAGATTTTAGAGATGGTTTTTACTGGAATTTTCTAGAAACACATGACTTTAGAGAATACTGTATGAAACCCCTAGTGTGGAAAATACTGTATATGTGTTTTACACTTTATGGAAAAGGTGCGATAGTCACGGTTCTCGACGTCATTGCAATGTCTTGAAAAACTGCAAAAACAGAAAATAGGACTTAAAGATGGATTTTAAAGAAACTTACTACAAAAACATGAGTTTAAAATTTTTTAAAGAAGTATGTATATAGAAATATGTGTGGAGAATGTTCAGAATGGATTTTTTAAATATTTTTTTGGGGATGGGTTGGTGGTCATTGAATGTCTGCTTTTGTTTACCGTTTTTGTAATGTATCTGCAGGGATCACAATGTTGTCACGAAGATTGTCAAAAGCTAAAGAAAAAAAAACCTTTAGAAAAATACTTCACAATATTTCAGGTACTAGAGTGGCTCTGACAAGAGCTGTTGCGTTAGTTGTCTGTAAATGGCTTTCCACACATAAGACCGGATGCATAGTTTCAGGTTAGCTGGAAACACCCTGTTGCCTTCGTCTGTAAAGTGCACTACATCATTTCTATAAATTCCAGGCATGTCAAATGCAGATTGTTGCTACAGATACAGCCCATGAGATGGTCTCTGAGGAATGCAGAAACTGTTTTATTAACACGTTTCCTGGCTTTGTCAATCTATGGAGAGAATTGATTTGACTGCTTCCATTTCTGTCTTTGGCAGATATTAGAGGACACCAACACAATGTGAAGGAAAAGAAACATCAGTTCTGCAAAGATTTCTTTCATTAGGATTTCCAGGCCTACTCCAGTCAATGTGCCTAAGTCCACCGTACACAACCATGAGGTGAGGAGCTTGGGAATCCACAATGTATTTAACCAAAGGAAGCAACTGATAAAACTTTAACCCTTTCTAGCCAAACCAAATACTCTGCACGTGTGGCATACCCAAGTTCCTGTCAATACCTCTCTTTTTTGCAGCATCTTTAGCCCAATAGATATAGCTGTGGCCGATAATCCATACTCCAAGCATTTTGAAGTGAAGAAGAAATAGTAGTCAGCGGAAGGCTGGAGCTCAATGAGGTAGTTTCCCAAAGGAAAAGCAGTTACAAAAAATGTATATATTGATATGTGCTCAAGGGCACTCGATGCCCGAAACGCGTCATGCGAGGAGTGAGATTTAAGCATTAAAATATATCTGCCATTGGAAGTTGTCTTGTGGTTCATTTGCTTTCCAAGTTCGCCTTTCATCAGTGATGTCATCAGTGATGTCACTGACCATGTAATGAATGATGGAATATGTGACATCACCAGCAGTGCATTGCGGGCGCACGAGTTATAGTTAGCAGAACTAACTATAACGGAGGAATTTCTATGGTTTTGTATGAGTGAAATGTCCAGCTAACTATAACGCCCCTGAAACCTATGTTTTTTTCTGTGAATTTATAAGGCTTTTAAATGCCAATTTCTAACTATAACATCTTTGAAACCTATGGTTTTTTCCAGTGAATTTTAAAGGTTTTTTAAATGCTAATTTCTAACTATAACGTCTCTGAAACCTATGTTTTTTTCAGTGAATTTCAATGGTTTTTTATATGCTAATTTTCAGGTGTAATAGTAGTTATACCTATTTTTTGTAATGATTTTCTACAGTTTTTTAACCATTTATTTATAACTATTTTATTCATTAAAACCCATTATATATTTTTCTGAAAATTGCAAAAAAATGTAAAAAAATTCTAACTGAAATATTGTTACATTTCTTTGTTTTATTTTTCTATTTCAATATATTCATATTATTTTCTTTAAAAAAAAAATCCAAACTTTTTTTGGAGTTGCGCACCCAAAGCGTACACATCACGGTGGGTGCGCAGATTCTAGCCGCCATTTTAGAAAAGTCATGACGGATCCACGTATGGTGTGCGACGGCTGCGTGTTTTTCAGTTACATCATATACATTTAATATTACGTGATGTCCGCGATTGGGTATCCGACCAGTTCGCGACTCCTGCTCCCGCGCATTCGCGCTACCTGTTCATTACGGTACGCGACGCTTGCGCGGTGGCAGGTCCCGCGTGACATCATATACGTGCCTGGGGCGTGCTGGGTGCACGACTCCCGCAATTTTTTTATGTCCTACAATGAAATGTATGTGTCTTTAATATACATATTAAGGCAAGAGATTATCTAAGATATAAAAATTATATATTTGTGCTTATAATAAACTTATATTATTTTCAAATATATTTCCCCGAAGTCATGTTCGGTGCGTGCTTCATGAGCGTAGAGTGCGCGGATCTCATGTGACCTAAAAAAAAAAATGTCATTGGTTCATAGCACTTCCCACTGTAACTATTGAAGGACCCCACCCATTTTAATCATTCTTGTTGGAGCATCTTTAAAGAGACATCTCTTTTCCCTCAAGAACCCTTTTTGCTTGTTTTTTTCGTGTTTTTCAAAAAATATCAAACAAAATGGCATCTGGACAGCACCAGCACCTGGAGGAAGTATCTTCTGAAGAAGAATTCTTGCAGGAGGCACCCCGTTCACAGAGGCAGGAATCTGTCATGTGGAAATTCTTCACTTTTCCACCTGGAGAGAAGAAAGTAAATAAGAGAAAGGTGACGTGCAAAATTTGTCCTGTCAAGAAGCAGTGAAAAAAATACTTGGCACTGCTTCTATGTATAAGCATCTCCAGACCTCACAACCTCTCAATCTTACTCAGGAGGAAATGAGGCGAGCTGATTTTAATCCCTCACCTGCTGTGGCAAGTACGTCCGGAGCATCCTCAGGAACACCTGCAATGTACATTAGGCCAGAATTCGCCTTTCTCGAGCAATACTGTGTGAAGTGTAAGAAACTTATATGTTTCGGTGAGCAGTTGGTGGATGCAGTTTGTGCTGTTCAACGCAACCATAGTTGTTAATTTTTTTTTGTTTTGTTTTTGGAATAGCTTGCCTAATCTCCACTACGGCGGCCCACCCGCTGCGGGATGCCTGGCTTTAACCTTGGGGATGCCCAGTAGGGGTCCAGGGAAAAGCTAGGGAAAAGCCTGGAGGGGTTCCCAAGGCAAGCGCCTTGATGCCTTCGGGTGATACGTGCGCTATATAAGTCGCAATACATTTACATTTACATTTACAATGATAAGTAATTCCAAAAGTTTCCTGTTTTATTCGTTCTTTTTTTGTTCATTTTTTGAAAAAACAAAAAAAAGTATAAAATTGTGAAAAAAAAAAAATACAAAAGAAAAAAGAAGAAAAAAAAAGTTCTTATGAGAACAACCTTATATGGTTATAGAAAGAACTATAATTGCAAGGTAATGTGTGAAAGTTTGGTTGAATATATGTATACAGCATGATTGACTTAAAGAATGCATTAGTAGTGTATGGTGAATTTATAGGTGAAGATTTATGAGGAAGTACTGCAGCGTGACACGGCACTCTCTTTAGCTGCACTGCACCATGGCACTTCTGAAGCACAGGGATGTGACATATGTACATGAATATGTTGCAACTCTGTGCTTCCCTCTGCACTGCTGCACAAACTACAGCCATGCGGTGACACAGGCAGCCTTGTACCATGGTGCAAGGATGTCTGTGTCGTGCAGAGATTGTTTTTGTGGGACACCTTCCTGCACAAAAACAATCAGTAAAGGCATTTTCCTCTTTCAATGTATGCTGTGGAATGCAAAATATTGTACTTGCACTTGTGTTAGTAGCTAGGCCATTCCTTAAGTATATGACTAATAACTGGAGTAATTTCAGTGCTGCAAAGAGAGTGCATGCTAAATTTATTAATGCTTAGGTGTTGGCAGAGTGATAGGATACGTATATAGTGCTGGATGGTTGAATGGAGAAGTTCATAGGACAGACAGAAGGATTCCTAGACTACATAGATACTAACTGAGTATTTAAAAGACTGTATCAATGCTATGTAGCTGATTAGAGGTCTGCCTGCATAGTGTACAGAATTTTGCAGCTGTACTAGTTTTACTGGCTAGGCCATTCCTTAGGTACATAACTAGTAACTAGAATAATTTCAGTGCTGCAAAGAGAGCACATGTTGAATGTATAAGTGCTTAGGTATTGCGGAGTGATAGGATATATAGATAGTGCTGGATGGGTGATTGGAGAAGTCCATGGGACAGACAGGAGGATTCCTAGGTTGCATGGGTAGTACTTCACTAAGTAGCTGGTTAGAGGTTTATATATATAGTGCACAGCTGAATGTAGTTGTGCATTGATAGTGTCTGGATAACATAATCTTACCTTGACAGAAGTAGATATCAAAAAGTTCTAAAACAAAATTTCTGTTAGTATGAGTGCTTAGGTATTGGTGGAGTAATAGGATAAGTAGCTAGTGATTGGTGAAATGCAAGGGGTTGGGGGCCGTATACGTTGTACACATTTGACTATACCACTGCTTGTCTGAATGCCTGACTCTCCAAGTGGATAGACAGTCACTGGGTTCCTACAGTACTAGTAGTTAACAGCAGGATAAGTTTATAAGCGCTTATGTGTCAACAGAGAGATTAAAAAAGGACATTCCTCTGTCAGGATGATTGTAGGATTACACACAGACTCACAGTGTGATTCCAGACAAGCATGACTATACCCTGGACTTTTGCAGGACTGACTCATTAGTCTGCAAGGGGTTAGGGTACTGCATACATTGTGCACATTTGCCTGTACCACTGCTTGTCTGAATGCCTGACTCATTCTCCAAGTGCATAGACAGTGACTGGGCTCCCAGACTGGAGTGGACACATACTCACAGTGTGATTTCAGACAAGCATGACTATTCCCTGGACTTTTGCAGGAATGACTCAGTAGTCTGCAAGGGGTTAGGGGTCCGCATACATTGTGCACATTTGACTGTACCACTGCTTGTCTGAATGCCTGACTCATTCTCCAACTGCATAGACAGTGACTGGGTTCCCAGACTGCTAGTAATTGACAGCAAATAAGTTTATAAGCGCTTATGTGTCATCAGAGAGATTAGAAAAGGACATGCTTCTGTCAGGATGATTGTAGAAGTGGACACAGACTCACAGTGTGATTCCAGAGAAGCATGACTATTCCCTGGACATTTGCAGGACTGACTCAGTAGTCTGCAAGGGGATAGGGGACCACATACATTGTGCACATTTGACTATACCAAATACAGTGCATAGAGAATTTATATGCTTAGGTATTACTATACTGAATGAATTAGTGTATGGTGCCCAATAGGTGATTGGAGGGGTGTCTCAGTACTAACAAGGCAATACCTGCTCAGCAAGCAAACTCTTTATAGATTAAAACTACTGCATAAATCTCTACTGCTACATTACCTTTCTACAACTACTTTTAATATTACACGAAGTAAAATGCAAAGCAGAAACCTTTCACACTTCTCTACTATAACTCTCACCATATCACTGAAAAACATAAAGGAGTATCTCTATACAGATCTCTATCTACACCACATAAATTCACAATGCAAGCTTCACTTTGAGAACAAACACAAAAAACTGTGTCATATTTTAACTATACCTCTGTAGACACTTATAAAAACGACTCTCATGACTAATACCTTAACTCGACATATACATTTCCAATTTGAAATCAACACCTGAAATGATGCACTATAATACTACAGTTAATTACGTTGGTTTTGAATCCAGCGCGGGCTTCACCCGATGTATGTAAGTTCACTTTAGTCACGTTATGACACCTGAATACACCCGGCATCACCAGGTTTTTCAGCTTACCGTTTTGTACTCATTTTTAGGTACTATACCTAAGTGACTCTACCAGTGAACCCTTGGGATCACACAAGTTCACAACTGATATCACGTAAGCATTCACACATTTTTGTAGTTAGTCCCCCGACCAGCATGTTGACCCGCTCATTTTCCCTGAACGTTCTTCTTTCACGTTTCTCTTTCATGCCCTAACCCGTGTTTGGAAATTGTATCACTCAACCCTGACCCGATCGCTTTTCCTACCACACAGTCACCTCACTTCCATCCACTGTTCACTCACATCATTGTACCTGTGTAAATATCACTTCAGTCACCGGCACCAGTCACATTAAGAATATGCATTGTATTTTACAGTCACAAATGTCATTATTGGACCATATGAACCGATTTTTGTTATTGTTCATTTGAAGGTCATTTACTTAATTTGCTGTGTATTCTACTTCTCATAGAAATCTAAAGTCCCCTGATGAAGGGCAAGCCCCGAATTGCATTGGGCATACAAGGCAATGATTATGATTGAAATAATCTGAATAATGAAGAATTAACTATTAATAAAGGAAGAACAAGAAGAACAAAATTCAATCTACGAATCTTATTTTGAATTGAAATTACTTTATTGAAACCTTTCTTTTTGAAGCGTAGCAAAGGTTGTGAGCAGTACTAGCGGGACTAAAGGACTGGGGCTGACCTGCAAACCCCTCCAGAAACGCTCGCACAAGGGTCCAGCAAGTAGTCATTTGGGAGCTTGACTACATCACCCTTAAGGCAGAGCGGTACTCTGACCACCTCCGGCAAAGCCCAGCTCAGAGACGACCAGGTGCTTTAAATCTGCACCGGAGAAGAACACTGCGGGAAACCTTTCTTTTTGAAGAGTGGAAAAGGTTGTGAGCAGTATTAGCGGGACTAAAGGACTGGGCCTGACCTGCAAAACCCTCCAGAAACGCTACACCTCGCGTTTCGCGCTTCGCGGGAAACGCTCGCACAAGGTTCCAGCAAGTAGTCATTTGGGAGCTTGACTACATCACCCATAAGGCAGAGCGGTACTCTGACCACCTCCAGCAACGCCCAGCTCAGAGACGACCAGGTGCTTTAAATCTGCACCGGAGACGCGCATCGCAGGACGAGCCGGGCGAAGCCCGGGCAAAGGGCGGGCCCTCTTAGGCCCTCAGAGGCCAGAGGAGGCTGGGCTGGGCCTATCCCTTTCGATTTTGTGGACTCTTACTGGTGACGCGAACTGTAAGTGAGGTGTGGGGACATTGCACTCTGTGATATATACTTGGAACATTTTCTTTTTATGTGAGGGAAGGCTTAACTAGTAGCATCTAACCATTTAGTAAGTGATTACCAAAACAGGTACGAGGGTGGTGGGTATGGGGACTCTAGATGGTTACCTGAAACAGGTAGAATCAGCGGTCGCAAAGGAAATTGAACTAGTAGAGCGTAGATTGTCCTTGCACCCAATCAGGCTAACAGTCTCCCCGTCTTTAATTAGTGTGGAACCTGCCCCCATTGTTGCCCCGTTGGATAGCCCGAACCCCTACACGATATCGAATGGGTCAGTAGCAACAGACAGTCTTGCGATATCACCCGCCCTGCTACCTGGAACCAGTGCAGTCCCTCCTCCTGTGGCTGCAAGCACAAGACAGTTGAGGGCTCGAGTAGACACAATAACCCATCATAGTAAAACAGTCACTGGGAAAAGGTAGGCCAGGGACACTCCACATGGTAGCCGGCAAAATGCAAAACAGCCGAGAAACAGTAACTCCACATCTGGGTTGAGACGGAATGGACCTACCGTCCCCCACTTAGACAATGAGGATAAGGGGAAGAAATAAATGATTGCTCTGATTTAAACATTGAGAACTGTAGTGGGGGGATTATGTCAGATTTTGTTAGGATCTTGGATGCACGTCTCAGGTCTTTTACATTGCACTTAATGGTCAAGTTGGAGCAAATAGATGACGACTTAATGTTATTGAAAAACAATTAAACATTAAAGGACCAAACACGGGACCAACTACATCGGTAGCTCATTCACTAGGTGTAGTTACAGCCTCAGTTAATAATTTGTTGGGCACTCTAATAACCCCACTCCAACTATCGGTACCTCAAGATACTACTAAGGGTGCAGGAATAAGTATTCCACCACTAGCTTCAAAAGTTACTGGAGCCACTCAGGGAGAGAAACAGGGTCCTCGTGGCCCAGTGGGAAGTTTAAATCCTCTAATACAGCCCCACAAGAGAGAGTTGTCATTGCATTTACCAGCAGCAGCATGCCCTCACACAATAATCCTTGCTAATGTTCCCAAAATTGAGGACGGTTAAAATGAACATTGGACCTCTCTAAAAAATAAGGCCCTCCATTTCCTGTCTAATAAAACAGTCTTGGGAGAGCATTTTGATAATAATTTTATGATGATCAGAAGGGTGCCCTGGGTGGGTAACACAAAATAAAGCTTAGAAGGTGACTTTAGATCCCCCAGGTTGGTTGACGACATATTAAGGCAGGCTAGGTCATTTAGAATTCAAAATGACTATGTAAATGTTCTCCCTCTGGTTTTTTTTTATCCCCCACACAATACTAGACTGGTGCATAATGATTTATTTAATGGGAGAGGCCCTTATGAATTTACTGTTCCAGTCTTCAATAGATTTGACACCTTTTCTAATCTAGATGAAAATGAGTGACTAGGGACTCAAGAAGACTTTACTATCCCTGTGACCCCAGTCAGAATCCCCAGTGCAGATATACCAGTAAAAAACGCCCTCCTGGTAGATGGGCGCGATTTCGGGCCAGGGGGTACATCGATAAAGCTGGTAACCTGGAATGTTGCTGGGCTTAAAAATAAAATAGATGACCCAGTATGGAGAGAATTTATTAGCACTGGTGACATTATAGGACTACAAGAAACCTGGGACATAGGGAATATCTTGAGTCTGGATGGTTACTCGAGTTACTTCATTCCTGCCGTTCCATCTAATATAGGGAGGGCGAAGGGTGGCTTGGTTACTCTAATTTCAGCTCCCATACCGGGTACCCACATCCAAATAGATACAGGTTCAAGAAACTGCTTAGCAGTACAAATTTCTCTGAGTGGGGTGGGAAACATTTTAAATATTAATTTTTATAACTCATTTGATAGAGCTAACACAACTGATCATCTGGAAATGTTAAAACGTTTTTGGCAGGTTACAACGAGGTCAATAAAAATCAATGTATTATCATAGTTATGGGTGACTTTAACATTCACGGTTGTCCTGATAAATGTCTGGCACTAGATTTATTGGGCCCAGTAGAACAAGGGGACACACATTTTGAACACTCTGCACAGGGAGACCTCCTTGAAATGAATCTGGCGGATAATGGACTGATGCTCCCATATATGCAGGATGAGGAGACACCAACCTTTAAAGGGAATGGTTGTCACTCATATATTGACTATATCTTTATTAGTATTGCATTGGGGGATAAGACTTATGGATATTCGCCGGTTTGGTCGCATTTTAGCGATCATAACCCAGTTGTCCTCAGTGTCTCGGACCTGATTGAAAAGCCTGCAGTAGCTCAAAATAGAACAGATAAACTTGATATACGACCAATAGATCAGTGCCGCAGGATTAGACGGAGTAGAGTCATACTGGAAGATTTTTATAACAATTTAATAAGGAAGGTAGGGCCTGAGGTAGATACGTGCTTGAACCTGGAAGCAGGGAATGAGGAGGTTTTAGAGGCTTACTCAATAATTTGTACACAGGTCTCATCAGACCTTAGACTTACAGGAAAAGTCAAGGACCCTGCTGAGATGGGGTGGTTTGATCAAAGCTGTACGAGAGCCAATAAAAAGCTAAAGGACGCCCTGAAATGTAAGCCAGTGAATAGGGCGAATGTGGCCTCTTTAAGAAAAAGTTATAACAAAGCACTGGAAACTAGAAGACGGGAGATTCGGGAAGTGGCCTGGGAAGAATTAACCTCCGTAGACGTGCTCAGGAATAGTGCTAAATTCTGGGCCGTCGTAAATAAACCCTTCTTCCATGACTGTTGTAATGACCAACTAGACTGTGGCATCCAGGAACAGCTGTGGTGCTCACATTTTAAGTCAGTCTATGAAGGGGAAAATCACTGGGAGGCGATTATGCCTACCTCTACTTTTGATCCCTTTACTTTAACGGTCACTCGAACTGAGGTGGCGGATGCCATCGGGAAGATGGCGAGTAATAAGGCCCCGGGTCCCGATGGTGTCCCGGCTGATCTCTTTAAATCAGATGTTAAGACCTGGTCCATAATTTTAACAAATGTTTTTAATAGGGCATGTTTTGCAGGTATTCCGGACACTTGGCCTGAATCTGTCATCGTACCCATTTTTAAGAAAGGCAATAGGGGAGATCCGAGTTGTTATCATCCTATTTCTCTCATTGACTCTGCAGTGAAGGTGCTAGGTCGAGTGGTTCTCGGCAAATTATCTGCTTGGTTAGAGGATACAGATACCCTTTCATGCCTGCAATATGGGTTTAGGAAGGGACGACGCACCATAGATCAGAGCCTCAACCTGCATTTGTTAATTGGAAAATACACCATTGCCAAAAGGGGTACGTTACATCTAGCCTTTATGGACCTATCCTCGGCCTTTGACAGTGTGAATAGGTCCAAACTTTGGGGTTTGCTCCTTAAGGTTGGCATTGATAAAAACATTGTGTATTTTCTCGCTGATTTGCACAGGGACCTCACTGCTACAGTTAGATATGATTGCCTAGGTAACTGTACCAGTAAGATTGAGATCATTAACGGTGTTAGGCAGTTGTGTATTTTACCCCCCCTACTTTTTACCCTCTATATCAACGATCTGGGTGCTGTTTTAACTGAGGCATGTAAAGACATCCCTAAGGCGGGCAAGTACTGTATCCCGGCATTACTTTATGCGGACGATGCCGCCTTAATAGCACGTACAGCAGTGGGGCTGCAATGTCTCTTAAATGTATTTGCTAATTTTATGAAAGCACTGGATTTAAGTGTGAACTTTTTAAAATCACATGTAATGATTGTGGGCAGTAAACCCAAAAAAACTAAGACTATGCACTGTGAAGGGAATGCTCTATCAAGGGTCACAAGATTACCATATTTGGGGATTATTTTTGATGATAAATCTACTTGGTTACCCCAACTAGCAGCTAAATGAAATGCCTTTGCCAGGTCTATCGTGGCTGTTTTGGACTTCGCCCGTAAACTCGGGGTGAAGCCCTTACAGGCTGTACTAAAAACATATGACGCCAAATGCATATCAATAGCCATGTATGGATCCGACCTGTGGGGGTTCAAAAACGTAAAGGCACTGCAGGTAGCTGAGGACAAGTTTTTGAAATCTATCTTATCCGTCCCACGGTCAACACCTGGTTATATTGTTCACCAAGAGTGTGGGGTGGATTACTTAGCAGACCGCATTGCCTTAGCCCCGCTGTTGAAATGGATCTCAATAGGGTTAAATCCTGATTTAGAGCTGAATCATGAGATCCTCAGAGATTGCTTAGCCCTTGAGCATGGTAACAACATCCCCTGGTTGAACTATGTAAAAAAACTAACAATAGAACTGGGCTGCCCAGAATTGTTTGATAATCCAAATAATTTACTGAAGGGGGATGTGAAATGGGTCAAGGATACATACAAGGGATTGGTATATTTAACTAGAGAAGAAAAGGAACTATGCATACCAACAATAAGGGCTCACCAGTTGTTGATTACCTCCAGTGGCATAGAACCCTATTTGAGAATCGTCAACAATACGAATATCAGTACTTACTGACTAAGTTCAGATTGAACAAATTCCACCTCCTGCTCACCGAACATCCAGGTTGGTCAAAGGAGACGGAACTGGAGATTTGTTCTTGTGACAGATTCTCTATTAAAGACACTGTGCATTTTATTTTATTTTGTAAACACTTATGCCCTATTCGTAAAAAGTTCATCATTCCTCTTATTAAAGATAAGGGCTTTAGACAAGTAAAACCTGCCCTTTTGTACTTGCAGCTGTTGTCCAATACCTGGGAAATTTTTACTATAGCAAATGTTTTGACAATAGCAATGAGACTCAGGAGGAAGATTATCTGGCTATAATGTTCGTTCACATCAGGAAACCTATGAATTATGATTGAGCGCTCTCCTTCTTTTTTTTAAATTGTTTTACGTCTCAGTAAATTTTATAATGTATGTTTTTATATATATTGTATCATATGGCTTGCTTAAATGTGCACATTTGTTTTGTCATATTTTTAAAGGGTTCTTGACTTCTCTGTATTATGTAGTATTCTTTTAATGGTTTTTGCTATGAACCGAATAAAGTATTTTTGACTGACTGACTGAAAGCTTTTTGCAGAGTGCAATCAAGTGACGTTGACCATTGTAGGGACAACGCTTCTACTATAATACTAAAGTACATATCCAGACATTAAAACAATCAGTCATAATTAGCAATCCGTATTCCAAAACACACATAATACTATGCAAACGGTATATTAAACAACATTTAAACACATTACAAAAAACTGCAATAAATATTTCTTCATTAGAAAATATATCACTAACTTCTAATTTTATGAATTATATTTTATGTTTAAAAACAAAGGAAACACATACTACACCTCACAAATTAATAACTAACCTTTCAAGTTGATTTATAGATTATAAAGTATCCGAATCACACACCAAATGTTCTTATACACACAATGAATATGGTGCACTGCTCTTAGCAAAACCAAAAAATGGCAAAGTTTCCCTCTCATTCTGCACACATATACATGTAACTATCGAATCACATTGCTTCCCAGAATAATTCAAATTCTAATACACATTTCTATTGGTAACACATATAAACACTTGCCAACTGACCTCTAACTGAACCAAAATTGCTTCTGGAATTTTCTGGAGTCGCGCCTGGTACGAGCACAGTAAGCGCTGGAATCGTGGATCCAGGCAAATACGCATTTTAATACCACACATAACCTTCAACCCTACCCCTGTTCTGCTTAATGCCTGTTATCATATTAACAGTTCATGAAACACTCAACTGAACACACAGGTTACAAGTTCAGCACACAATGTTGCAAATTCAAACAGCAAGTGTGTTTGACTGTCCAAAATATCAGCTTATCCTATCTAATGTACCTTTCACACATTTTTTAGTAGCCAATAAGAAACATGCATTTTAAACACAGAAACATGCATCCTATTTTTCACTCTATAATGTTCTCAAACAACCAATCACTTCTCTTTTTTTTAAAAAACTGTATCTTGTCAACCATTTTAGAGACCTCTTAATTTTCCAACTGCCTATTTCACCTACAGACATCTTTTGAGTGCATCCAGACCTCCCTTCAAGATGCTTAGAGTGTGGATTGTGGGACACAGCTATATTTTCTGGTGCAAAAGGTAGGTATGCTGAAAGCAGAGGTATTGCCAAATGTAGACATTAAATAGATTGGACAGAGAGGATTAAAGTGGCACCAATTGACGCCAGTGGTTAAATCCTTTTTGCATCTCCAACACCCTGACCTCATAATTGTGCACTGTGGTGGCAATGACCTAGGCACTTTGACTGGGGTAGGTCTGGAAATGGTAAAGAAGGACACCTTTGCAGAATTGATGTTACGTTTCCCCCAAACTGCCTTTGTCTACTCTAACATATGCCAAAGGCAGAAATGGAACTGGTCCAATCAATTTTGTCCACAGATTGAGAAAGAAAGGAAACATGCCAATAAAGCTGTTTCTGCTTATCTCAGAGATTATAGTATGGGGTCCATATACAAAAACAATCTATGTTTTAATATGGATGGCATCTACAGGAGAGATGGTATACATTTCACAGATGAGGGAAACAGAGTCTTTCTCAACAACTTTAGACTCTACTTAGGCACTTACTTGTAGGTCCCAAAATCTCCCAATAAACACAAGGGCTCTTTTTAGAGCCACCCAAGATCCAAACATATAACCTAGATGTATATAAAAAAATATAACATTTTTTTTGCTAGGTGTCGCGCACCCAGTGCGGCTAGGAGTCATGTACCCAGTGCGTTCACACCAGGGGGCCGCGCTGGGAGTCGCGCACCCAGCGTGTTCACACCAGGAGGCTGCGACTCCAAATTTTTCATTAAAAAAAACTGGCTACCACCACTAATTTCTATTTGCCCCAGGGACCCCATCACCTGGGCCTAGGCACTTAGATGGGGACCGTGGGGGAAGCCCCAATGCCCCCCCGGTCCCTGCTGGCTCCCCGCATCCTCCAGGAGCCTGCATAGCTTTTCCACATGGGAAGCTGCCAACATGCAGCTTCCAGTGTGGAAAAGCAATTCTGCTTTGGATTTTGGACGAGAGAGCAGGTTTCCCTGCTCTCTCTTCCAAAATCCAAAGCAGTTTGCTACGGTAGCACGGGAGACGTGCTCCCGCCCTAACATAGCAAACAGCAATGTCCTGGGGATGGGCACCCCAGGACACTGCAGGAGCCGGCCCTGGGGGCTGGAGGTCCCCAGGGCCATCGAAGGCTCCAGGAGGGGGTCCCGCAGCCCCCCTCACAAAATTTTTAAAGCCCCGGGGAGGTGGTGGGCTCCGGGTCTAGGGGGTCCATACCGGACCCCCACATTTTTTACTGTTAGTGCCCCAGGGAGGTGGCAGTCCCCGGGGCAAGTAGGGGGCTCAAACCCCTCTCACAGGTAGATTTTCTTTTAAAAAGAGGCCCCGGGGTGGCGGTTTCCAGGGCTGCAGGGGGCTGTGTACCCCCGCAATTATAATTAAACAGAGCCCAGGAGTGGGAGACACCCAGGCTTGGGGGGCCATAGAGGCCCCCCAACTTTAAAGAAACAAGCCCCGGGGGGGGGCATGTGCCTCCCACAAATATTGTTTCAAAGCCCTGGGGGGTGGCGATCCCTGAGGCAGTGTGGGGGGATTGGGGTTTTTAACGCCCCCGGTAGCCCGCGCTTAATTTTATTTATTTTTGCAGCTGGATCAGCACACCTAGCATGCATCTCAGCTTTTCTTGGCCATGGGGGTCCTTGTGGGACCCCCTAAGCAGGCCTAGGGGGTCAGGGTGTTTCAACCCTGCCCCTTTTTTTTGTTTTACGCTTTTATTTTACTGTTTTCTTGTGCCTGAGGCACAAGACGGCTTCCATCAGTTCCTGCTTTGGAGTGTTGACAGCCAATTAGAATGCAGATCCTAATCTGCAGGGTGCACGGATCCTGCGCGCCTCTATATATTGATATTTTTTTTATTTAGATTTTCTCAGCAACTACTGAACGGATTTACACCATTTAATGAAATGCACAATCTGCAAACCGAACTCTAACTTTTTTCCAAATTTGGTGTAATTCTATTGAGACGTTCGGGCTGTAGCCCTGGCTAAAGGTCCTAAGGAAAATTACATGGGGAAAACACATTTTGAGACCTCCCTTTTTTCTCAGCCCCCACTTGACGTATCACCCCCAAACTTTCAGGGAAGGAGCGGAGCATAGCAGGCCATTTTTTGGGACATTTGGCAAAGATTCGTCCACCAGCGCCAAAGTTATTCCAAATAGAATGTTGTAGATTTGCTATGGAAACTAGGTCCTAACTACATCTACCTACTGGCGACCGCCAGTAGGTAATATATATATATATATATATCCAAAAAGTCGTCGTTTTCACCCTCTGCTTTCCATGCAGAACAACGAAAGGAGCGAGACCACAAAGTAAGTGCAGTTCCTTCAGTGCATTTTATTCCGTGCCAAGAGTTACAGCCTGCAATCCACCATGACGCGTTTCACCTCGAAAGAGGCTTGATTACATAGCGTGTCATGGACACAAATGAGGGATTATAAAGTGCTAGTGCCTAATTCAATACAGCTGTGCAGTTCACATTTTTTTCATTTCATCAACAGTGAAAACATACTACATTGTATCAACATAGAATAAAGGGCTTGGTGCCCAACGGGTTCTGGTGCATATAAATACATTTGTGAAGTATGAAATTCTCCTTAAAATTTATATAAATAAATAAATTTGATATATATACACATGGTTAAAAATAATCCATATCTATTTCATATATCATACTCCATATATATACACAATTAGGTCAGTATGGGCAACCTTTGTTCACATGTAAGTGCATATGATATTAAGAACCCTCATTTATCATTTGTTGTCAATAAAATATGGTTTTACACAGAAAAGAAAATTACGCCCCTATATATACATATATAACAACAAAGTGACAGGCAAGAGACGTTGGGCGAACACTAGCCCACTGGGGCTTAATTATATTGAGCATATTCAATACTGTAATTGCAGAATTGTACTGTATATTTCTGCGGGGATTAGGGGCATGCGATTTAAATGCACTTTCTCATTTTCAAAAATATTATGCAGTGTCTCAATGATACAGTTGTAAGATAGATTAGCGGCATCACTGTTAAATTATCAAGTGTCTGAATCTTCCTGAACAGCCAAAGTACTGGGGTAGCTCAAGCACATAGACCCGACGAAACGTCTCATCTGCACTGCAAAGACGGGAGTTCAAGGCCCGAAACCGGCTTTTGACTTAATGAACGTTGTATTTAATTTAAATTTTGAAATAAGTCTGATATATAATTTATCATGATATCTTAAAGAAATGTTGATTTAAGAGGATCAAAGTAGAGATATACCTTGTTTTGCTACACATTGCAGACTAAGTATGATGAATCTGTCTTCACAGCTCCAGATGAGCAATCGATTGGTAGTCTGTTTATTATGTGTGTTGTAACCACGATCACATGACATATCTTTAAATACTGGATGTAAACAGACACATTTACTCGTGAGCAAGGGGAGTTGTTCCCGGAACGCGTTGAGTGGGCTGTGATTAAACACCAGTTTTGAACGCAATTGCTGGCCTGGATATTGTTCTTTTGAAAAGGTGAACGAGTGTGGTGGAATACTTTGGGAGTGGCGATCCCGTCCGAGCCCGCCGCTGCAAGCGGCCATTGATGCTTCGCGCCGACCTCTTTGTTGAATATATATATATATATATATATATATATATATATATATTACCTACTGGCGATAGCCAGTAGGTATATATAGTTAGGATTTTTTCTCTATGGAACTTTTGAAAATTCTATGTCTAATAACTTTGGCGTTTGTGGACGGAATCGGCTGAAATTTTCAGGAAAATGGCACATTTTGTTTCTGAGCAGCCCTTGAAAATTTGGGGGGGTTTCGTCAAGGGGGGGCCGAGAAAAAAGGGGGGTCCCAAAACGCGTTTTTCCCATGTTAATTTCCATAGGGCGTTTGGCCTCACTTTTAGCTCGAACGGCTGAATGGATTTGCACGAAACTTGGCAAAATTGTAGGGACTGTTAGCCCGATGTGCCTTTGCTGGGTCTCAATATATGTGCTCCAGTGGATTTTGAGAAATTAACGTTTTAAAAAATGTATATATCTGTGACAGCGTCCCAGATAGCGCACCAGATCGCGTACTTTTCGCGTCACAGAGCTTTGCGAAGCGATGCTGATTGGCTCTCCGGTGTCTGTCAACATTCTAAACAGTCCGGTGAGGCCGCCATCTTGTCTCTCGGTAGGATCGAGAGACAAGAAGAGGTGAAAAACGAAGGGGGAATTTAATGAAAGGGGGCAAGGTAGACCCCTCTTGACCCCCTAGGAATGATGTTGGGGTTATTAAAGGGTCCCGTGGGGAAAATAAAAAAAAATAGATTTTTCACGGTAGAAGCGCTTCCCGGATCGCGAACCGGGCCGCAAACTGGTAGCGAAATGGGAATTCGCCATTTTGTGTTTCGATTTAATTAAATTACTAGGTATAAGGGGGTACGGGAGACGTATCCTGATCCCTTATGTTTTCTGAGGGTGGCTGAGGAGGCTCATATATGTTGATACATGTCTTCCAGCGGCTGTGCGTGAGCGTTTTATTTTTTTTGCTGCGTGACGTCTGTTAACGTTCGATTCGATGGAAATCAGGAAGTGTTGACCGCCAATTTGTCACTGCGATAAAATATTTTGTTATAAATGAATCCTTATTGATAAACATTGTCTGCGCCGTCTTGCCTTTTTTCCAATGCCACAATTTTGTCGTGCACGGCAGCCATTTTAGATGCCTTGACCAGACCCACTCTCTGCACGCCGTCGATTCTCAGCACGGCTCCCCACCCTTGCAAGCATCTCCCCCACGCACTGGTCACCCCCGCTCTCTCTCTCATGCATGGGCCATAAACCTCCCCCCATCTGCGCTGCTCTTCCCTGAGAATCACACCCCGTGCCCGCCCGACACCTCCCTTTCACCCTATTCACTACCGCACCCTCTGACACTCCTCTTCCTCTGTGTCCGATTGTCCAGGCCGGTCCCAGGCTATCACCTAGCCCTGCGGATGTAGTTTATGGCCCCAGCTGTAGAGAATCCAGACATGCCAACCCTCCCGATTCAGGCATGAGACTACCGATTTCAGTGCTAGTCTCCCGCCTCCCGATTCCTGCAAGCAAAAACCCGATTCCTCGGGGGTTTCAGCTGACAGGGCTTGGTATTGTGTTACGTGCTAATTCTTCCAGGAAACATCAGAGGGCCGATGCAGGGGCTCTAGAAGGGGTGATAAACCATTTAAGCCTCATTAACAAGCGCATGGTCTTTTAAAGATGTGTGAAGTACTCGGGGCGGCGGCGTGTGTGCCCTGTTTCAGGAGCGGGCGGGGGGCAGGGGGCGGGTGGGAGGGGCACTGCCAGCAACTTGCCAGGCCAGGCAGTGTTCAACACTTGCATCACCCTTTCTCTGCCTGCTATTGCGCTCCATGCTTCGGAAAGGTAGGAAAAAGAACGTGCATTTGAGTTTGAAATGTCCGATCCTGCAGCAGCACACTTCCAAAGCCCACACATGACAATAACCCGATTCAAGGCCCCATTCTCCCGATTTTTAAAAAAAAAATCTCCCACTTTGCTCTTCTGAAATGTTGGCATGTATGAGAATCATCCCTCTTCAAAGGAGTTACAGTAGATGAAGGCCCCCACCCCATGAGATCCGTCACACCATACGGGTTCCTACTATCTGATAACCATCCTGTATTGTGCTTGGGGAGTGGATTCTCACTGTGAGGGTGTGTGGGACCGAGCCTGAAGCGGAAGATTCCAGGGATGCCTCTTTGTACATCAAAGTTTTTACAATTATGTGTCACATTAAAAATATACTCCAACAAAGTAGTAGGATTATAACACTTTAATAACTTATAAACATATAGAACGCAACAAAAACAGTAAATACATTTAAACATTTTTAAGAAAAAAGAAGCAACAATGGTCAGTAGCTGTGTTTTGTGCGAATAGTCCCAAGGCAGCACAACGTGCTGAGTTCTGGACGGCACCCAGGTGATGTTACCTGGGTGCCGCACTGGTTTTTGGTATCCTACAATGCAGCTCCGAAAAACGGCTTGGGGCGTCCCGGGGGGTGCGCGGGGAGGCCTCGTCAGTAGCGGTCTGTTGTGCGAATAGTCCCAAGGCAGCAGAACGCGCTGAGATGTGGATGGCACCCAGGTGATGTCCAGTAAGTTGCCGCACTGGTTTTGGCATCCTACAATGCCGCTCCGAAAAACGGCGTGGGGCGCCCCGGGGGGGGGGGGGGGAGAGGCGGCGTGAACGGGCCTCCCCAGGTGGCGGCTCGTGTGCTGTAGTGGGGCGCCCCTTTACCGTTTCAGTTGCCATTCCGCCCGCTTTTGGTACACTGTGCCAAAATCCGCCATTCAGCTGAGTTGCGCCTACTCTTGCTGTTCAGTGATAGGTCGCTGCCACAGGAGTCTCAAAATGGCGGCAGGCTCTTTCCCTTTTGGGCCTGGTCCACTAAAATGGCCCTGGGACACCTTGGAACTCGGACGCTTGTCTGCTAGGTCTTGGATCCCATTCTCGAAAGCGTCCCCTCAGCCTTGAAGATTCTACAAAAGTCTTGGGGGCTCTCGACTCCTGCAGGCTTTCGGTGGGGAGCGGCTGCCATGATTGCTCGCGGAATGACCACGGCGGAGCCACGAGATGGTGGTGCTTTCATGCTGACGCCAGCTTCAGTCTGAAACATCCAGAAACAAGGTGGGGCTTTCATCGTTTGGGAAAAAAAAATGTTCTAAACCAATGAAAAGTGTTATTTTTAGGTCATATGACCAAGCCTTCCATCATTAGGAAACCAAAAGTAAAATGAACCAATGAAAAGTTTTATAAACAAGTCACATGACCTGTTATGCGGCATAGGGCTATAAAAAGCGTAGAAAATCCGTTGGCACGTGAGGCGGCGTCAGTAGCGGACCGATGTGCGAATAGGCCGAAGGCAGCACAACGCGCCGAGATCCGGACATGGCTTTTGTAGTTCGGACTGGACTGTTCCCATGGGGCAACAGGGTCAGAGCTGATTTGCATATCGCCATTGTCTAACCCAGGGTGGTGTGGAGTGCAAAAAAAACGATGGATTTGGGCCCAGATCTTTTGACTGGGGGAGTGTGTGACATTGATCCACATTCAGTCCATCACTTGTTGTTTTTGCAATTGCCGCCCTAAGTGCGCTGGGGATGCCCAGACGTGGGTCCCAGGCACTCCACACCACTTGGAGTCAAGCTAGCCGGGCTGATGAGAGGTGTTACCTCGAAACCGGTCCGGTCCTCGGATGCTTGATTCCGTTCTGGGAAGGACATGGCTTTTGTAGTTCGGACTGGACTGTTCCCATGGGGCAACAGGGTCAGAGCTGATTTGCATATCGCCATTGTCTAACCCAGGGTGGTGTGGAGTGCAAAAAAACGATGGATTTGGGCCCAGATCTTTTGACTGGGGGAGTGTGTGACATTGATCCACATTCAGTCCATCACTTGTTGTTTTTGCGAGATCCGGATGGCACCGAGGTGGTGTTTAGCAAGTTGCTGCTCTGGTATGGCTATCCTACAATGCTGCGCCGAAAGTCGGCGTGGGGCGCCCCGTTGGCCTGTGAGGTCACGACAGTCAGTGGGGGCTGTGCGTCTCCCCCAAGATGGAGGCTCCTCGGCTGCAGGGGGGCGCCCCTTAGCGTTTCACTCGCCGTCCAACTGAGTTGCGTACGCACTTGTGGCTACAGTAGGCCGAATGCAGCACAGCGCGCCGAGATCTGGATGGCACCGAGGTGGTGTCCAGCAAGTTGCCGCACTGGTGTGGCCATCCTACAATGCTGCGCCGAAAGACGGCGTGTCCAGCTGAGTTGCGGTCACTCTTGCGGTACAGTGACTCGAACGCGCCGAGATCCGGATGGCACCGAGGTGGTGTCCAGCAAGTTGCCGCACTGGTGTGGCCATCCTACAATGCTGCGCCGAAAGTCGGCGTGGGGCGCCCCGTTGGCCTGTGAGGTCGCGTCAGTCAGTGGGGGCTGCATTGGTGATGCTGTGCGTCGCCCCCAAGATGGAGGCTCCTCGGCTGCAGTGGGGCGCCCCTTGGTGTTTCACTCGCTATCCAGTTGAGTTGCGTCCGCACTTGCGGCTACAGTAGGCCGAAGGCAGCACAACGCGCCGAGATCTGGATGGCACCGAGGTGGTGTTTAGCAAGTTGCTGCTCTGGTGTGGCCATCCTACAATGCTGCGCCGAAAGTCGGCGTGGGGTGCCCCGTTGGTCTGTGAGGTGGTGATGTGTGAATAGGCCGGAACCAGCACAAGGCGCCAAGATCCGGATGGCACCGAGGTGGTGTCATAGTTGAGAGTTCTGAGCAGTGCTTGTAACACTGTCTGAAGCTTATTTGCACCTGCTGCAGCTTCACTATCGCCCTGGTGTGGCCAAAGATCGCCCATGACATAGGCGGCCGGCTACCGGGGTTTGGCGGAACTTTTTTCCTTTTCCTTTCTGCATCTTGTCCCACAATCCGTTTGACCTGAAGACACGACCAGGTCCCTGAATGTGTGCAGGGGGACGTTATTGATTGAATCAAAATGGCGGCTTCACGCAAAGCTGAGTCAAGCGTTGCTGTTGATGCTATACAGACAAAAATTGGTTTTCAGTTTGTACATTCTTCAGGATTTTTTTTCCATCCAAGGCTGGTTGAGAGTTTGTAGAACAATGGCTTCAGATTTTCAACATACTACTCTTCAACATTCTTCCTAAATGTAACAATGTGAGACTCACTAGGAGAACGGCTGTTTATCTTTCCTTTCAAAATGCTGCCAACAATATTTTCTGAATGGAAGACACCATCTTGTAGCATAAAGGGCCGAAAGGGGTTCTGGTCTGGCCGATGGTTGGTGGAGACATTTTGACTATATCCTGGACCTGCCCGGCCTCGCCCAAAATGGCGCCGGTATAAATGGGACTCGTAACTCCTTGTTGTGTACTGGTTGAACAACCTTGATATCACGAGATATGAATGCAGTTTTGATGCTCATGGCGGGCGGGGACGAGAATTGATTGAATATTTCGACATCCCTATTGATATTAAGTTCTGATGTGTTATTGATTACTGTACTATTGAAAGTTCGAATTAACGTCACCCATGGTACTTGCCCGCAAATGTATATCTAGATAATTTTATTGTAAATGGCCCTGTCGTATTTTAATTACAAAATGTACGTCCACCGATTCCGCAACTGTTAGACACCTTAGTTCTTGCAACCTAATGGCCCGCTCGTTACGTTCCTCTACAATGTAAATGTCTCCTCATCATATACGATTTCAGTTTGCTCCGTGGCTGGCCCACGTGGTTATAGGCCCGTATTTGTATACTGACATTTTCACAATAAAGGTTTTTAAAACAAAACATGGTAGTAGTATTTACATTGGTAAAGTTTATTTTTAGTCACTGTTTTCGAATCAGTAAAAGGCAAGTGAAATAAAGCAGTCCAATTACATGACGGATAAAAGGTATAATACGCAGGAACGCAGTAAAGATAAATGGTCAAGGGCAGTTGTGTTTTCCACTCCTGCAACATAAAGTGATCGATAAGAATCTGATAATCAGGCGTATCGGCGACTAAGACAGCAGGCCGAGCCTCTTTTACTCAACGGCTCCGTCATGGGACGAAGAAACGCCCTTTTTCTCGAAAAAGGAATATATTTTACTTGCAGGACAGTTGTAAATTTTCCGGGAAAGTACATTAGCCTGGAACATTATAACATATATGTTTAAGAAAAAATAATGTTCGAAACCAATAAAAAGCGTAATTTTTAGGTCATATGACCAAGCTTTTCATCATTAAAATAACAAAAGTAAAATGAACCAATGAAAAGTTTTATTAACAAGTCACATGACCTGTTATGCTTACGTTACGCGCTGCGCGCCGCGCCCAGGATCGCTTCCGGGAAGCTGCGCTTCGTGCACCGGAGCACTTCCGGGTGCGCTAACGCGGCGTGTCATATAACGCATTACGCGACAACGTAGGTCCAGAATATAGTCAAAATGTCTCCACCAACCAGCGTTCGGAACACAACCCCTTTCAGCAGTCTAAAAAGTTCTGTTAAATGACAACAGAAGGGACAGGCAACAAGAACCATCAGTCAAAGAGGGGAGGGCAAGTTCTTCTCTACCGGGTCATGTTGGGGCGCTACCGGAACTGATCGAATTGGTAGTCTACAGTGTTTCTGGATGTTTCAGACTGAAGCTGGCATCAGCATGAGAGCACCACCATCTCGTAGCTCAGTCGTGGCCATTCCACGAGCAATCATGGCAGCCGCTCCCCACCAGAAGCCTGCGGGAGTCGGGGCCCCCAAGACTTTTGTAGAATCTTCAAGGCTGAGGGGACGCTTTCGAGAATGGGACCCAAGCCCTATCAGGCAAGCGTTCGAGTTCCAAGGTGTCCCAGGGCCATTTTAGTGGACCACGCCCAAATCTGAAGAGCCGGCCGCCATTTTGAGAGTCCAGTGGCAGCCGCCTATCGATGCATCGCAAGAGCGGGAGCAACTCAACTACATGGTGAGCGAGACGCTGTAGTCGCAAGAGCGGGCGGTAAACAGCTGAATGGCGGAAGAGGCACAGTGTAGCAAAAGCGGGCGGAATGGCAACTGAAACGGTAAAGGGGCCCCACTACAGCGTGTCTTCAGGTCAAACGGATTGTGGGACAAGGTCCAGAATGGAAGAGTCATCAAAAGGCAAAAAGTTCCGCCGGACCCCGGGAGCCGGCCGCCTATGTTGGGGGCGATCTCAGGCCACACCAGGGCAACACGACTTGGGGAGGGGGCAGAAGCTAAGTGCCATCTCACCGCCCCTCGGGGGCCTCCGTCAAGCGGTTCAGGGAGGCACCGCATCACATTGTTTAACAATGCAGTCAGGTCCACAAACGGCCCTCACTTACTTTGAGAATAGTGAAGCTGCAGTAGGTGCAAATAAGCTTCAGACAGTGTTACAAGCGCTGCTCAGAACTCTGAACTATGGCACCCAACATCCAGAACTTATGCCATTTGAGCATGGCAGTGACATCGAAGCAACTCAGGGACCAAAACCATGAACGTACACTCACGTATGAAAATCTTACTTGGGGAGGGGGCAGGAGCCAAGCGCCCCCTCCCAGTCCGCGCCACCACACCGTATGTTGAAAATCTGAAGCCATCGTTCTACAAACTCAACGAGCCTTGGATGGAAAAATCTAGAAGAATGTACAAACTGAAAACCAGTTTTGGTCTGCATAGCATCAGCAGCAACGCTTGCTATCAGAGTGCATGAGTTTCATGCTCGATCGATTGAGCTAGCCGGATCGGGCAACAAAAAGTATAAAATAGTTATGTAAATAGTTATTTAATAAAATGTTTTACCCTGTTACTTTGCTGGTGTGTTGTATATATTTATAATATTTGCATAGGGTTTGTCGTTATTTTGGGTGGGGTGGGGTGGGCGGCGGAGTCGAGCTGTCTTGCAGCCATCATGGTGTGGAGCTAAGTTCATCTTACTAGTTTCGTATTTCTCATGAGGGGTTGTTCTTAATGTTTCTATTTTAGCGAGGTCAAAAACAGATCCCATTAGTGGCCTACTGATTTTGCTCGATTCCTTTTGTTTTTTTAACTATTTTTCACTATCTGCAAAGACTAAACAGAGTATTGCGACTCTGTGCTTGTTTGTAAATACAGAATGAACCAAAGAGAACCAATTCTAAAACAGTAAATGCTTGGATAGCAATCAATCAAATAGAGAGAGAAGCAGGTACGACTTATTACAACGGGGGCAAAGGTCTGCGTTAACTACCCTTCACTATCTGCAAAGAGAGAGTACTGCTAAGAGAAAAGAGGGGGGGGGGAGGGGGGCAGCGTTCAAAGCACATCAGCGTGCATAAACACGAAAATGTTTTTACCTATCATGTACTTGACATTTGACAGCATTTGATATTTGGTATTAAAAAAACATTGAAATTCACAGAAAAAACCATAGGTTTTAGGCCATATATAGTTAGGGATTTGCATTTACAAAACCTTATTTTACTCGCACAAAACCATTGAAATTCGCATATATAGTTAGATGCGCTAACTATATATCGCGCACCCGCAATCCACTGCTGATGATGTCACATATTACATCATTCATGACATGGTCTTCTGATAAGCAATATAGTATAATATATGTCAAATTAGTACATTCTAAGATGGCGCCCCTTGCTGCGAAAAAGTATCAGTCCTTTGTTTGTTTTCATATGAGTTTGTAAAGATTCATAATGGCGCTGCGCCCGTCTTGTAAGATGAAACCATTGAGAAAGGGAGGGCTCTCCCGAAACGCGTCTGTCTTTAATAAACTTGCCCTGAGAAACGAGCTGTGCCGTGCTTGCGAGTGCTTTTTCTTTCCTGTGACCCGGCTGGGCATTCTCAGGATCTTTGGAGCTTCGATATTTCTCCGCGAGCACTAACGCGGCTTAAAGCACCCGCTACATTGGAGTGACTCGTGTTCTGTTAGTGCAACAACGGAGCGGTTTTTCTACACACGAGTGCACCGCCACCACCGGAGAACGTGAACCGAGGCTAAAAGCACACCTCAACGTTATTTTACTCCGGACCTGAACAGCGCAAGGGATTGCAGTCAACCGGCAGACCCACGAAGCGGTAAGCCGTCTTTATAATTACAATCCCAATTTGACTGTTTGAGCTGAGCGTTTTGACAGGTGGCTTAGCGAAAGCCGGCAGCAGACTCACAGCAGGGCAATTCATTGGATCCTGGGACCAGGCTCTAATAGAGTAACAAGACAACTGATTGCGACATGTTTAACATGTCAGAGCGCAGAGACGCAGCTGGGGCATGTTCAAAAACAAAAACCCGAACATTTCCAAACCAGCACGCACCACCAATGTGACCACCCCTAATGCCCTGACAACGCAGTTCCAGAAGTTGGAAAAACTATATGAACGCGAATTGCGCAAATGGTGGGAGGGTACATCTTTGCAGGGTTACATCGAGGTACAGAGAGTACCTAGAGGTTTGAGAATTTTTACCGTACCTGCATACGAAAACCCAGACCCCCTCCTACTAGAAGCCTGGGCGGCGCACATAGCCAGTTCATGTAAAGGCATGCTGGAGATCCTAATCCAGTTTGCTTGGAGTGATCGCGACAAAGTGGTTAAAGAAATCGAAGAATTGGAATCTGTCATAGCACAAAATACTGACAAAGAGGAGCAAGAAACTTTGAGGGCTAATATGAAAAAGAGACTCCAAAAATATGAAATTAAAATCAAACAACGGAAACAAGAAAAGTTTGACCGAGATGAGCGGGACTATGCCATGGGAAGGGTCCTGACTTTCTCAAAGAAATATGATCAACCACGTAAGGAGGTGGCAAGAAAAAGACAACTGCCCAAATCAAACGTCGCAACTAGAGTGGAAACATCAGACTCCGACGTAAATGCCAGTGAACTGTCAGGCGAAGAAATATCTGGCGTGGCATCTACATCTGAGGCAGTGGCTGAACAGACCCCTTTTCAACAGGAGTTCACGGTCATCCAAGAAAGTTGGCTAAGGGACGGCAAGAACAAGCCACCAGAAGTGGCCGACAAACCCGACGGGGAGGTTGGAAAGGAAAAGGTAAAAGGCAGAGGCACCAACCAGACCAAACCAACAGCCAGGGTTACCAGGAGTCAAAGAAGAGGAAGATGGTGAGTCCGTCAGAGCAACTCACCATTGTTAATCTCTCCAAAGCACAACTTACGCCAACTGAAGAGTCCGTGTTAAAGCTAGGACTCACTTTTTGTCCGAATAGGAACATGGAATATACGCAAACGCGTATTGACTTGTATAAATTTATTAGGAAAGTCAAACTTCACAAGTTTCACAAAACCAAGCCCACAGCGAAAGAAGTTCAACAACTGAGATTAAATCGTAATGTAACGGACCTCCTCACAGTTAATGACCTGACAGCCTGCGAAGTATTACACAATCTGAGAAGAGAAGGCGACTTGGAAGCCAGTCTGGTAGAAAACACACTCACACAAAGACTGGCCAATGTCGACATAGATCAGGTTGCACCAAAGAGTGATTTTAAGTTGGTTTCTAAATTTGTGCCCCAACTACCAGTGGATCCTATCGACGTCTTTTCTGATGTGGTCATCAGGGATCTGATGTCTCTAAGAAATACTGAAAGCAACCAGAAGACGCAATTCAATACCACTAAGGAGCAACAACATGCCATTAACTCACTCATGGAGGATAAGACCATTGTATGCAAACCCTCAGATAAGGGAGGCAACATTGTGATCATGTCAAGGCCAAAATACATCGCAGAAGCTATGTGCCAGCTTCAGGATACTTCATGTTATGCTGTGATTAAAAAACAAGAATATCACAACAGCATCAACGATCTTCATACCTTACTGAAGAAGTGGTATGATAAACAAATGCTAACGCTGGAGGAATATCTGTTTCTAAAAACTACGAATCCTGTATTACCTTGCTTCTACCACCTACCTAAGGTTCACAAGGATATCAAGGAACCTCCAGGTAGACCAATTATTTCATCCATAGGAGGATTGACTGAAAATCTGTCCAAATTCCTGGATCACCACTTGTTTAACTTCGTACTGTCCCTCAGATCATATATCAGAGACACTACTGATTTCATTGAAAAGGTGGAACAGTTGGAGTGGCAATCATCTTACATCCTGATTACCTTGGATATAACAAGTTTATATACTTGTATTGACCACGAACAGGGGTTACAGGCAGTGGAATACTTCCTTAACAAAAAAGAACTCAAATATGCGATGCATAATAAGATGCTTTTGGAATTTATTTCATTCTGCCTGCGTAATAACATCTTTCTCTTCCAGGATACTATGTACCGCCAACTCTCTGGTACGGCCATGGGTTCCTGCTTCGCCCCCAGCTACGCGAATCTCTTCGTCGGCTGGTGGGAGGAGCAGGTGGCCTGGGCCCCCAGACTGGCCACTTGGAACACCAAGGTGGTCACCTGGAGCAGATACATAGATGATCTGTTCCTGGTGTGGAATGGTACGGTTGAGGAAGCTAACCAATATATCCAACTGCTCAATGAAAATGAATACCATCTGAGATTTACCAGTGAAATCAGCAGGGACAGGGTCAATTATCTAGACCTAGAAGTCAGTGTAAGTGAGGGACATATCTGCACGCAACTTTACCGCAAGCCTACGGCCGGCAATAGCGTTTTACACGCTTCTAGCGGCCATCCCCGTAAACTGATTAATAACATCCCGTACGGGGAGTTTTTGCGGTTAAAACGTAATTGCAGCCATAACACTCACTTCGAGAAAGCAGCTGGTGAATGCATGGAACGATTCCTAACAAGAGGTTACAGTTTTTCCCTTTTGCAAGACACCCTAAACAGGGTCAGAAAAATACCACATGCTAGTCTTTTTGCCAAGAAACAAGGCCCTGACACTGAAGGTAAATTTCGCATTATAACACCATATGCTGCCGACTCATTTAAATTGCGATCTATTCTGTCCAAACACTGGCACATTTTAAAATCGGATCAGATCGTAGGGCCGGATATTCCCAACACCCCACTGATCACATTCAGAAAGGCCAGATCCTTGAGAGATCAAATGGTTCAAAGCTACTTACCACCTATGAAAAAATCACTAGGAACCCTGAAAGACGCCAAAGGCTTTTTTCCTTGTGGAAAATGCAAAGCCTGTGCTTCAAGTAGAAGGACTTTAACATACCAAGTCCCGGGTAAAAAGAATGGTAGGAAAATAGCAAAGTTTATGTCATGTCAGTCTGACTTTGTTGTCTATTGCCTAATGTGTCCCTGTCTGTCGCGGTATGTTGGGAGTACCATCAATCCTGTTAAGTTGAGAATTTTGGAACACATGCGGGCCATTGTGAATAAGGATTTTACTTATCCAGTGGCCCGTCATTTCTCCTTAAAACACAACAGTGATAGAAACCTTCTCAGGTATTTTTGCCTGGACCGAGTCGAGGAAAATCCTAGAGGAGGCAATAGATTACTTGCACTCAGGAGACTTGAGTCCCGGTATATCATCGACCTTGAGACGAAAGCACCTGGAGGCTTAAATATGGGAGAGGAACTGGCCTCTCACTTGGGTTGAAACATGTGCAGTTTTGTGCAATGATTTTCCGTCAAGTCAAGTACTGAATTTCCAACATCGACTTGACATGTTGTCTATTTGTGCTAAGATTTACTGGAATTGTTCTGAGTTTTTTTTGTTTTTGCTCTTTGTTTCTGTTGTGTGATGGATGCTTTCATCACCACTGAGACTGTACTGGAGGATGTGCTTAAATAGTAAACCAAATTGTATGTTTTGCAGTCCACTCAGGGGCTGCAATTGCCGATCCACGGCAAGATTTATCCGACCTGTTCACATTGCAAATACGGTGTTCATGTCGTAGGTTGGTTAGTTTCCAACATCTTGTTATTGTCTTAGCCCTGTGATTAACTATATATAAATAGTATTGGGGTTTTTCCTTATGACAATAGGATAGCTGATACACGGCATTATTTTGTTTGTGGTTTTCTGATAAGCAATATAGTATAATATATGTCAAATTAGTACATTCTAAGATGGCGCCCCTTGCTGCGAAAAAGTATCAGTCCTTTGTTTGTTTTCATATGAGTTTGTAAACATTCATAATGGCGCTGCGCCCGTCTTGTAAGATGAAACCATTTAGAAAGGGAGGGCTCTCCCGAAATGCGTCTGTCTTTAATAAACTTGCCCTGAGAAACGAGCTGTGCCATGCTTGCGAGTGCTTTTTCTTTCCTGTGACCCGGCTGGGCATTCTCAGGATCTTTGGAGCTTCGATATATATATATATATATACAGTACACTGTACTTTGTACCCCGTGATTTAAAATATAAAAAATAAAAATTGGGGGGCCTTGGGGGTCCTTGTTGGACCCCCTGAGCAGGCCTAGGGGTCAGGGTGTTTCTACCATGCCCCCTTTTCGTGTTTTGCACGTTTGTTTTAGTGCTTTCTTGTCCCTCAGTTCTACCGAGGCAAAAGATGGCTGCCAACACTTCCTGGTTTGGAGTGTTGACAGACAGTTGACAGCCAATGACCATGCAGCTCGTGCTCGGGAAGGTACAGAGTACATTACAGAGTACTGTACTTTGTCTCTAGATATCACTATGATTTTACTTTTGATTTTCTCAGGAACTACTGAATAGATTTACACCATTTAACAAAAAGCGCAATCTGCAAACCGAACTCTACCTTTTTGCCAAATTTGGTGTAATTCCGTTCAGCCGTTCGGGCTTTAGCCCTGGCTAAAGGTCCTATTGAAAATTGCATGGGGAAAACACGTTTTGGGATCCCCTTTTTTCTCGGCCCCCACTTGACGAATCACCCCAAACTTTCAGGGAAGGAGTGGAGCAGGCCATTTTCTTGGAGAATTTCGCGAAGATTCGTCCACCAGCGCCAAAGTTATTCCAAATAGAATGTTGTGGATTTCCTAAGGAAACTAGGTCCTAACTATATCTACCTTCTGGCGACCGCCAGTAGGTAATATATATATATATATATATATATATATATATATATATACATATACAGTACAGAGTATGGTACTTCGTACCACGCAAATTAGAAAATATATCTATATATATATATATATTTGGCGGCCTTCGGGGTCCTTGTGGGACCCCCTAAGCAGGCCTAGGGGGTCAGGGTGATTCTACCCTGCCCCCTTTTCGTGTTTTGCACGTTTGCTTCACTGCTTTCTTGTGCCTCGGTTCTACCGAGGCACAAGATGGCTGCCAACACTTCCTGCTTTGGAGTGTTGACAGACAGTTGACAGCCAATGACCACGCAGCTCGTGCTCGGGAAGGTACAGAGTACATTACAGAGTACTGTACTTTGTCTCTAGATATCACTATGATTTTACTTTTGATTTTCTCAGGAACTACTGAACGGATTTACACCATTTAACAAAAAGCACAATCTGCGAACCAAACTCTACCATTTTGCCAAATTTGGTGTACTTCTGTTCAGCCGTTCAGGCTTTAGGCCCAGCTAAAGGTCCTATGGACAATTGCATGGGGAAAACACATTTTGGGACCCCCCTTTTTTCTTGGCCCCCACTTGACGAATCACCCCCAAACTTTCAGGGAAGGAGTGGAGCAGGCCATTTTCTTGGAAAATTTGCGAAGATTCGTCCACCAGCGCCAAAGTTATTCCAAATAGAATGTTGTGGATTTCCTTTGGAAACTGGTTCCTAACTATATCTACCTACTGGCGACCGCCAGTAGGTAATATATATATATATATATATATATACATATACAGTACAGAGTACAGTACAGAGTATGGTACTTCGTACCCCGTGATTAAAATAAAAAAATATATATTTTTTTTTTTGGGGGGCCTTCGGGGTCCTTGTGGGACCCCCTGAGCAGGCCTAGGGGGTCAGGGTGATTCTACCCTGCCCCCTTTTCGTGTTTTGCATGTTTGCTTCACTGCTTTCTTGTGCCTCGGTTTTACCGAGGTGAGGTAATATGAAATTTTATGGTCAAGAAATGTCCCCTAACGTGAACCCCACTGTCTCCATGTACGTGCTTCTAGTACATGTAACTTCCCTCCATGACCAGATATGAAGACGCAAATACATTTGCGTCCAACGTTAACTTGTCCTCTTTCAGATCCACCATGAATGGATTGAATATTCAGTTCCTAAGTATGCCATGCCAACGTCTTTACATGATACACTTTCACGTTTTCCTGGCTCTGTTGAGTTAGGCCCTGATTTCTGCCATCGAGCCTTTCTGCCTTCTGCCTCCTGTGAGCTGCAGCCTGGACCTGCATCCCTGACCTTTACCTTACTCCCTGCGCGGCGAGCGGTACCCGGCTCGGCCTGCTTGCCTGCCTGCCAAAGATCCTTTAGCCTTCAAGTTATCTGCTCCGCTCCTCGAAAATACATTCCTGTCTAGGGATTTAGGTAAACATTTCCCCAGCTGCAGAGCAAAGGGCCTGGCCTTCCTGTCTCCGTGCAAGTAATTCACTGCTCCAGTTACCATGGTAGGCCCATGGCCCCTCACATTATACGCAGACACGTAGACGCATATGCACACACTAGCAGTCAGTATAGTATAGCTTTTACCCGAGAGACCTTTCCTTCTAGATAATGCGGTTCCTCAAACACTAGATATCAGATATGATTGGGATTAGGTTGTTCTGACATGCCAGACTTTTGTCTCCCCTTGCAATGCTAAATGTCAAGTCCCCTTCACCCTCCAGTTCCACGTCAATCACACGTCATGTTGCCTGTGCGCGCATCCTTGCCATATATTTCTGCTGACACTGCAGGATTCCTCTAGGGATCCACCCACCTGTGACACTTTCATATGACGTTTCTAGCACACACCTCCGTGTACGCCCTCGTGCACGCCTTCTGTTACGCACATGTGTTCTTATCTCGTTTTCTTTCAGCTGTTACGCCTTCTGTATCCATCACCATTGTATGCATTTACTATATATATTGTGCACTGTTAATAAAGTATTGTCTATCCCTTCCTGAACCTTCGTGGTGATGGAACATGATACCATGGTTCGAACCATTCCATTACATGGAATAAAACCCTTACAAACTCAGACTCCACGGACTTTGCCTCTTATTTTGATTGAGCTATTTTATTGAACTTTACCGCATAGAAATTCCGCATAGGTAAATCTTTATTTACCACATAATTTGGCGCCCGAATAGGGACCCCTCCCCCACCCCACGCGCCGGTAGGTGCGTCGCAGGCCTAGCCCCCTGCCACAGCCGTGACGGACAACTACGCGTACCCACAGGATTTCCTGTATCTCCTTCAGGCCAAAGGAGGTGACTGAGACTGCGATCGACACCCAGACGAGGCGGTGAGGAGTGCGGAGGATCCCGACCAGAGCCCAGCGGAGAGAGCAAGGTCCGAGGTGTTCAGAGGCCCACCAGTTCCGAAGTATCTACGCCACGTGTTGAGTCTAGTCCAGTCCGGTCCAGTCCAGTGTCGAGTTTTCCGAGGCCTTCCGTTCCGTGCTTCCCGGTGAGTACCGTTGCTGGGGATGCATCAAGACGGGTGCATTAATTTGTGTCCGGTCAAGACGGGTTTGGGTACACAGACCCGGTCTGCACTGTTTTAGCAGTGTATCTGTACTGTTTAGCAGTATATACAGTTATCGGGTTATCTAGTTATTTTTGTTCGTTTTCAAAATGTTTAAATGTGTTCTAATGTCGTGGTATGAGTGATTGTTTGATCTTCATTACTGTGTTTATTGTATTAGTTGTGTTCAAGTTCGAGTAAGTATCAAGTATCAAGGTTCAGAATGCCTCTATTCTCTAAACTGAGAAAGATAGGAACTAGAAAAGGGATACTAGAGGAAGCTGTTCCCATCCCACCCAGGGACACTCCCGGATATTTTATGTACCACAAGCACGGCTTAGATGCCGTATTATATCTCGACTTGTGGGTGGATTACACTAAAGACTTAGCAGAGAATCAGAAATGGCCTGTTACAGGGACATGGGATGCCGAGTGCATCATGAGAGTAGAGGAAGCGTTATGGAGGAAGAAAGCCAGACAGTCACAGAAAGATGCCATTGAATTTTGGCGTAAAGAATCACATAGACGAACCGAGAAGGCACTCAGAAAAGCAGAGAAAAGTAGAGAGGATTCTGAAAAAGCCAAAGAAAAGGAACTACTAGAAGAAGGAGAACGAGTCAGAATGGAACAACACGATAGACAGAGTAATGCCATTATGACAGGATTGTATCCCGTCCTGGCCGAGGGCCTGCCCAAGGTGACCCCGGAAACACCGAAAAATCTGCCCCCTCCATTGGTTCCGACTAAATTACGTCACAAGACCGCAGCAGACATTTTCCTTTCTTCCTATTTAGACGATGTAGCTCCTGCTTACACTAATGTACCTACCCATGTCCCACCTGCTGACGTTAACCTACCCCGTGATCGTCTGCCCCCGGGTCCCCAACAGCAGATCCCTCCCGCACCGCTTCCTGCACCCGTACCCGCTGTTCCTCCTGGTATTCAACATCCGCATCCACTTAATCCTTTTGAGACTGACACAGTTCAGGCCCCAACCCAGTTACAGCAGGTACCGACCCTACAGCCAGGTTATGATCAAGCCTCCGCTTCAGGAGGTGCTACAGGAGGTTATCAAACACCCCCACCGTTACACCGAGTGACAATGAGAGATTTAGCAAAGGCTCGGACACCCAAAGGTGCACCGGCCGAACAGCTTAGAAGAGAACTTACGGATTGCAGATATGACGCAGTGCCCGGTACAACAGGACCCATGTTGTTAGCGTCCCTACGTTTGAGACGTGTTACAGATTATTTGATATTACTACCAGGAATGCCAGAACATCTGGATAAATTGTATTATTTTATTAGAACAGGAGAAGGACCGGAATGTGTTGCTGAAGCTATGTCACGTCAGAAAGTAGAGAACAAAGGTTTAATAATGCGATTTATGGTTAATTGTTTAATAAGAGAACAAGATCAGGCAGGTTTTCCCCAAAGTGAGATGGATAGACTGAATAGATGGAGTCAGAATATTGCAGATGGTAGACATGATAAGGAGAACAGTGTACATACTATGGTTAGAAAGATCCGTAAAGAAATAATAGAAATACATGCCCAGCGGGCTCCTGAAGAGCAACTTGAATCAGACGGTCCGCCTTCCTCACAGGAGGATGATACAGAGGATCTAGCAGAAACTTCGCAACAGTCAGACAAACAGACAATAGCATATGTAGGAAAGGGTAGACCCTTTAATAAAATGTTACGCCCAGAAAGCAAAAGACTTTTTCACTCTGCCATGTCAAACCCGAGGACTCCTGAACATCTATTTCAGGCTACCGATAAAGTACTTCAAGAACGAATGGGGTACCATGTACTCAATTCCATGGATGAACAAGAATTAGCCAGGTCAGCAGTACAATGGGCTGACAATTCCGATAAATATAATGATAACGCAGTAGCGCAAACATTTTTGAATCTTTCCCCAGACGAACAGCGACTAGCTGGTATGTACATGATACAACACCTCCTTTTGTTGTATAAGATCCAACATTCGGATCCAGGTCCCCTACCTGATGTACTAATAGAGTTACTAATGAATAAATGGAGAGGCCTAGGTACCGATTTAATTAAAGTAATTTTTTAACATCGACACAGATATAGTGCTTTCCTGAATCCACAGTTTGTTCCAGCTCCACCCCCAGAAAGAAAA
The DNA here is from genome assembly GCF_964263255.1 of Lissotriton vulgaris. Taxonomy (NCBI): domain Eukaryota; kingdom Metazoa; phylum Chordata; class Amphibia; order Caudata; family Salamandridae; genus Lissotriton; species Lissotriton vulgaris. The sequence goes on along the minus strand of NC_141694.1, from coordinate 789,603,339 downwards.
ATGTTTTACATAGACAGACAGAATCCCTTGCGAGAAGTGCATTCAGTCAGGAATGATGATAATACCCTTACACATGTGTATGTATACACGCCCATAACTAAAATGGAATTATTGGAAATGAAGAAAATAGTGCCTAGTCATGATAAAGACCCAGCAGGTTTTCACCATGAAATTAAAGACATGTTACTCATGGGAGATTATACCTATCCTGACATTATGAAAATATTGAAAGTATTACTGCCGACTGGTATTTACGAGAAACTCAAGGAAAAAGAATGGGAGGTGGGAGACCAAAAGATAGATTGGGCTGCATTAGAAACTGAAGAAACAGGTCGAACCCCAGGTTTGGGTCTTGGGGACAAAACTAAAGCATTACCAGGACTGTTAGTACAGGTTTTGCCGCGATTATTAGCAACCAAAAAGGAAGACTGGGATGCAATCTCAGCATGCAAACAGAAACCCGATGAAGATACTAGTGATTTTTATTCCCGATTTGAGAAATGTTTTACCATTAATAGTGGCCTGAAACCAAGTAGTGAGTCATACCCGCATCTTTTTGTATCCAAATTAGTCGAGAATTCCTTGCCCCAGGTTAAGAACCGTGTACTGAAAGTCGAGAGCACATGGCAAGCTAATTCGCCTTCACAAATGTTACAGATGTTACAGTACCACCAGAACAGAATTAGGGAAGAACATGATCACGAACAGAGACGTATGAAAGATACGAAAATGAAAATGCTAGTTGCTCAGTCAGTTCCATCAGACGGACATAAAAAGGGTACGGCGCAATCACAATCCAATACTTCAGCAGCTCCTGTTAAAGGGACCTGCAACTATTGTAAACAGCCAGGTCACTACGTGAATGAATGTACAGTTTTGAAACATAATATAGCCACAGGTAAAACTAAAGAGAGACCACGACAACCTAGACAAGACCAAGTCCAACAACAAGTACCACAGATTGTACAGCCTATGCATGCTTCACAACAGACAGTACAGACAGTAGCGGTACCACAGCCACAACCGATTGCCGCAACACAACATGCAACACAGCAGATGTACCAATATGCACAAACTGATTATCCCGATTATCAGCGATACACATGAAACAGCCTAGAGAGGGAAGTTGGCTTGCCTCTTATTGAGGTTCCTGTAGATCAAGAGGGTCCTTATGTACATAGTCAGGTATTAGGGAAAGATAGAAAGTTTTTGATTGATACAGGGGCAAGCAGGACAACAATCAGTCACGACGAGGTTCCAGGGGCACCCCTCTCAGGCTCACAGAATGTTTCCCTTGGTTTTTCAGGAAAGCCTATTGTTAATGAAGTATCGAAACCTGTTCCCCTTGCAGTTAGTCCATTGTCACGTACTACAGATTTATTGCTCACGAAATCATGTCCAGAAAACTTGCTAGGTATTAAGACACTGAAAGCTCTAGGAGCTGTAATTTGTTGTTCTTCGGAAGGAGTAAGATTGTTCCTGCGTGACTTTAAGGGTCACTATGTGTTGAGAGATATTGATTCCAGATTACAGTATGTTCCTGCACATTTATGGGCACAAGGCCCCACTGATGTAGGTTGTATGCACATCACTCCATATTGTGTCACACTCAAGCCAGGAGTAGTACTACCACGCATTCGACAATACAAGTTACCGCCTGATGCTGTAGTGGCTTTACTGAAAATCATTGACGAGCTCATTGCACAAGGAGTGGTTGTAGAAACCGACTCCAATGTTTGTAATTCCCCTATCATTCCAATTCTTAAACGTACTGACCCAAATACCTCCCCAGTTTATCGATTAGTTATCGATTTACGAGAACTGAATAAATGCATTGTTCCACAATATCCCGTGGTCCCAGACATTTCGTCTCTATTGACTGCTATTGATTCTGAAGCAACGTTCTTTACTGTAATAGACCTCAAGAACGCCTTCTTTAGCGTCCCCATTGATCCGGAAAGCCAATATCTTTTCGGATTCTGTTTAAATGGTCGAAGTTTCAAATTTGCACGCGCACCTCAAGGATTCACAGAAAGCCCCAGCATCTATAGCCAAGCATTGAAAAGACAACTTGACAGTATTCACATGCCACCCAACACCGCCCTACTTCAGTACGTCGATGATCTATTGATCACCGCCCGAAGCGAACCTGAATGTGAACAAGCATCACTGACGGTTTTGCATTTCCTGGCGGACAAGGGACACAAGGTGTCTCCTTCGAAGCTGCAATTCTGTGTTCAGCAAGTGGTGTACCTTGGGCACTTGCTGTCCAAGGGGGGGAGACAGCTAACGCCTGACGGTATCCAGTTAATTGTAAACATGTCACAACCCAAGACACAAAAGGAGGTACGGGCCTTTATAGGCCTCACTTCTTACTGTAGACAATGGATCCCGCAGTACGCATTTCTAGCCAAGCCACTTATACAGTTGACAACCCAGGAGGCAGCGTCTTCGACTGTCCTCCCTTGGACTCAGGAACATACACAAGCTTTTGATGACTTAAAGAAAGCCTTATGCCAAGCTCCAGTTTTAGCGACACCATGTTACAGCAAACCTTTTACTCTTTTCGTCACTGAACGTGATGGTACTGCATTGTCAGTACTCACTCAGGATCAAGCAGGTTCACACAAACCGTGTGCTTATTTTTCTAGTACTTTAGATCCAGTAGCCCAGGCTCTGCCTGCGTGCTTGAAGTCTGTAGCAGCAACAGCTCTAGCAATTAGACAAAGCGATTCCATAGTGTTAGGACATCAATTAACAGTACAAGTTCCACACTCCGTGGAAGTCCTTTTAAACAGAACACAGACTCAGCATTTGACTATAGCACGACTGACAGGTTATGAATTGACATTGTTTCAGCCACACATAGAAATCAGACGCTGCAATACACTGAATCCTGCTACACTTTTACCATTAGGTGAGACAGACCCTTTGGCACATGATTGTGTTGAAGTCATTACCATTACGACGAAACCCCGACAAGACTTGACAGATATCGCATTTCCCGATCCAGACCTGACACTTTATGTGGATGGTTCATGTATGAGAACAAGTACAGGAGAGTTAGTGGCCGCATATGCAGTCACGACAGAAACTGAAGTCATAGAAACACACCGCATTAACACCCTGTCAGCTCAAGCAGCGGAGCTCATCGCTCTGACCCAGGCTTGCATTCAAGCCAAGAACAAGAAAGTTAATATATACACAGATTCCCGTTATGCCTTCTGAGTTGTACACGACTTCGGAGTTCTCTGGCAAGAGAGAGGTTTCTTAACCTCTCACGGAGCCAAGATTCAGCATGGTCCCCTCATTCAAGCACTGCTAGAAGCAATACATTTGCCATCAGCCATAGCCATCATGAAGTGTAAGGCACATATTAAAGTCACAAATACCATTTCCCAGGGTAACGACCTGGCAGATCGGACAGCGAAACATACAGCTCTGACTCATACTCACACAACTGACATGACAAAGACAATAGTCCCAACACCGACACATTGCATGACAGTTAAGGATCCCGCACTAGATGTAATTGACATACAGACACATGCTACTCCAGACGAAATAAAGAAATGGACTGAACTAGGAGGGATCCAGACAGACCAGGGATGGATGACGAAGGGAAAGGCCACATGGTTTCTCCCCGACTCTATGGTTCAAGTTATGATTAACACCGCACATATTCCAGCACACTTAGGAGAAAAGGCTATGTTACATAGTTTACAGAATCTTTGGTACAATAAACATTTACGAGCAGCAGCAAAACAGAAAGTGCGTACTTGCATGGTCTGTTGTCAGTTCAACCCAGGTAAAGGCATTCCCGTAGAGCAAGGTGGATTTCATCCTCCCGACCACCCTTTTGAAGTCCTCCAGATGGATTATATCCAGATGGAACGTTGTCGAGGATTTAAGTATGTCCTCGTAGTTGTGTGTGCGCTTTCCCGATGGACAGAAGCATATCCAGTCCCAGATTACACTGCCCCGACCACTGCCAAACAGCTGGTACATGAATTCTTCCCGCTATATGGTTTGCCCCGTGTCGTGTACTCAGATAACGGTCAGCCATTCTCGTCCGAGCTTATGAAGCAGGTATCACTCCTGCTAGGATATCAGTGGAAATTCCATTGCGTCCGACATCCCGAAGCAGCAGGTCTCGTAGAGAGACACAATCAGACACTGAAAACACGCCTTGCTAAGATTTGTGTCGAGAAAGGTGTAGACTGGATAGTTGCATTGCCAGTTGCACTCTTTTACATGAGAATGGTAGCTCATTCAAGAACAGGGCTATCCCCGTATGAGGTGGTCTTTGGCAGGCCACCAAATATGTGGGGGACGCCTCTGCCTCGTAAGATCACAGATGTTGACTGTAATATGCTGACAGATTACCTTGCCTCCTTGATGTCTGCACTACAATCATGTCGTTCACAGGTAGCTGCAGCCTTTCCCGACAACACCGAGGTGAAGCCACACGAGATCGTTCCTGGAAACCTGGTGTACATCCGGAATTTCGACAGGAGAAGTCCGCTGGAGCCCGCTGGCAGGAGCCGAAGCTTGTTTTATTAACCACAAGGACAGCAGTGAAGGTGGAGGGCCGCAAGGGCTGGCTCCACTCGAGCCACGTCAAAAAATGCCATGGACTGCCGCCAGAAATAAACTCTCAGCCCTGCCCCATTTCAGAGACTGATACTAAACTCCCCCTGGTAGAGAAAACTCCTCAGCAGGAGTTTAAACAAAAATTGAGATCTAGCAAGTCAGACAGTTTAATTGTTTAAGTCCTCCCCTAGGTGAAGCGGTTAGACAGGTTCCTGACATGTACAAGTTAGATCCCAATAGAGAGAGAGATAGACAGAAACAGATCAAGAAAAAGAAATATTGTAAATCTCTCAAAAGCTATTGCATCGTCGCTTTATTGATTATGTTTTTTCTGAGTATTGCAATTATTGTCACAGGTCTATTGTTACACATGTACTTTCCTATGTTTACACGTGCACATTCTTCCTCAAATGACACTGTCGAGCATACTTTCAGTGAACTGCCCCCTCACGAGTTATCTTACAGATTTGCGCTGCGCAACAATACTTTTATCAGTATGTTACACCATTCCCATCAGACCAGCAATGCTACAAATTGTTGGATATGTGGCCGACTCCCTCCCTATCAGAAATACAAGGGAGTTCTGCCCCTCTTTCCGTATCCGTTCACACATAATGGTTCCTGTGGTGCATGGTTTAGTTTAATGAACTCTTTAGATTCCGATTCTATAATCTACCAAGGCAATTGGGTATGGGGAAATTTGGACACAGTTATGCACAAAGTATGTTTCCCTGACAAGGAGGGTCTACCCAAAAGGACAGGGACCAATCTAGAAAACGAAGTATATGGATTAGGTAATTATACACTTAACCTCATGATTCTGAATGTCCAGTCCGAAACGAAGCCAGACTTGCCCTCTATGTCAGTGTTACCAGTTAAAGGTGAATTATGTGTCAGAAAGAATGGTTCAGTACACCTAGGCCATAGTGAATGTACTACTGTGATCGAATTCAGTGATAAAGGCAAGTCTACATTCAAAGCTACCCGCCATTCCTATTTCATTTGTGGTCAGACAGCCTATATCCGTTTGCCACTAGATTGGGATGGGACATGTTACATTGCATTCCTTCTACCACCTGTTTTTCTAGCTCCACCTGATTATCATAGGAACTCCCGTCTAATCCCTAATAGACCCAAGAGAGAACTCCCGATTGTCGACTATACTGAAACGGCATGGGAACGATACACAGATTTCAATAAAGGTTTCTTTCCCTATTTAGGGGCTGTCTTCAATAGTAAATCAATACGTCACTTGACCAGAACCCTCGAAGCAGTAGTGAATGAAACTACTTCCGCCCTAGGCAACTTAACAGAGGAACAGTCTGCTATGAGACTTGTTGTCCTTCAAAACCGTCTTGTCCTTGACGTCATCCTGGCCGATAGGGGCGGAGCCTGTAAAGTCCTCGGATCGAGCTGCTGTGTTTTCATTCCAAATAACGCACCATCAGTATATAAAGCTATTACCCGTCTTCATAAGATAGCTAATCAGATACATCAGAATCCAGGCACCTGGACTTGGTCCGGTTGGCTCTGGAGTACCATATCCGCTTGGGGATGGAAAATACTGTCATTCCTAGGAGTCATACTACTCATAGTGTTCAGTTGCTGTCTCTGTTTACAATGTGGGCCAGCGATTTGCGGCTTGTGCGCCACATCATGTATTCCCCATTCGAGTTCACGTTCCAAGTCCCATCCGAAAAAAGATGAGCAAATGATGTTGTATGAACAGATAGATGGATTGATGAAGATCGATATATCATGAAGGGTCCGTAGGGGACAAGGAGGGAATGAGGTAATATGAATTTTTATGGTCAAGAAATGTCCCCTAACGTGAACCCCACTGTCTCCATGTACGTGCTTCTAGTACATGTAACTTCCCTCCATGACCAGATATGAAGACGCAAATACATTTGCGTCCAACGTTAACTTGTCCTCTTTCAGATCCACCATGAATGGATTGAATATTCAGTTCCTAAGTATGCCATGCCAACGTCTTTACATGATACACTTTCACGTTTTCCTGGCTCTGTTGAGTTAGGCCCTGATTTCTGCCATCAAGCCTTTCTGCCTTCTGCCTCCTGTGAGCTGCAGCCTGGACCTGCATCCCTGACCTTTACCTTACTCCCTGCGCGGCGAGCGGTACCCGGCTCGGCCTGCTTGCCTGCCTGCCAAAGATCCTTCAGCCTTCAAGTTATCTGCTCCGCTCCTCGAAAATACATTCCTGTCTAGGGATTTAGGTAAACATTCCCCCAGCTGCAGAGCAAAGGGCCTGGCCTTCCTGTCTCCGTGCAAGTAATTCACTGCTCCAGTTACCATGGTAGGCCCATGGCCCCTCACATTATACGCAGACACGTAGACGCATATGCACACACTAGCAGTCAGTATAGAATAGCTTTTACCCGAGAGACCTTTCCTTCTAGATAATGCGGTTCCTCAAACACTAGATATCAGATATGATTGGGATTAGGTTGTTCTGACATGCCAGACTTCTGTCTCCCCTTGCAATGCTAAATGTCAAGTCCCCTTCACCCTCCAGTTCCACGTCAATCACACGTCATGTTGCCTGCGCGCGCATCCTTGCCATATATTTCTGCTGACACTGCAGGATTCCTCTAGGGATCCACCCACCTGTGACACTTTCATATGACGTTTCTAGCACACACCTCCGTGTACGCCCTCGTGCACGCCTTCTGTTACGCACATGTGTTCTTATCTCGTTTTCTTTCAGCTGTTACGCCTTCTGTATCCATCACCATTGTATGCATTTACTATATATATTGTGCACTGTTAATAAAGTATTGTCTATCCCTTCCTGAACCTTCGTGGTGATGGAACATGATACCATGGTTCGAACCATTCCATTACATGGAATAAAACCCTTACAAACTCAGACTCCACGGACTTTGCCTCTTATTTTGATTGAGCTATTTTATTGAACTTTACCGCATAGAAATTCCGCATAGGTAAATCTTTATTTACCACAGAGGTACAAGATGGCTGCCAACACTTCCTGGTTTTGGAGTGTTGACAGACAGTTGACAGCCAATGACCACGCAGCTCGTGCTCGGGAAGGTACAGAGTACAGTACAGAGTACGGTACTTTGTCTCTAGATATCACTATGATTTTACTTTTGATTTTCTCAGGAACTACTGAACGGATTTACACCATTTAACAAAAAGCATAATCTGCGAACCGAACTCTACCATTTTGCCAAATTTGGTGTAATTCTGTTTGGCTGTTCGGGCTTTAGCCCTGGCTAAAGGTCCTATGGAAAATTGCATGGGGAAAACACGTTTTGGGACCCCCCTTTTTTCTCGGCCCCCACTTGACGAATCACCCTCAAACTTTCAGGGAAGGAGTGGAGCAGGCCATTTTCTTGGAGAATTTTGCGAAGATTCGTCCACCAGCGCCAAAGTTATTTCAAATAGAATGTTGTGGATTTCCTAAGGAAACTAGGTCCTAACTATATCTACCTACTGGCGACCACCAGTAGGTAATCTATATATATATATATATATATATATATATATATATATACAGTACTGAGTACAGTACAGAGTATGGTACTTCTTACCCCGCAATTTAAAAAAATAAATATTAATTGAGGGCCTTGGGGGTCCTTGTGGGACCACCTGAGCAGGCCTAGGGGGTCAGGGGGTCAGGGGGTTTCTACACTGCCCCCTCTTCGTGTTTTGCACGTTTGTTTCATTGCTTACTTGTGCCTCGGTTCTACCGAGGCACAAGATGGCTGCCAACACTTCCTGGTTTGGAGTGTTGACAGACATTCGACAGCCAATGACCATGCAGCTCATGCTTGCGAAGGTACAGAGTACAGTACAGAGTACACAGCGCACTCACCAGGGGTGCAGTGTGGTTGGCGTGAGGGGAACGCATCCAGCCTGATAGAAGCAGCGGCGCTCTCTGCCATCGAGCGCCGCTGCCGTGCAGAACCAGGGCCACCAGCAGAGACTACAACCCCCAGCACACCGTGCGGCCGGAAGCCGCCTACCGCGATTTGGTGCCAGGCGGCGCATAAACACCAGCACCTCCCCCGGCAGAGCGGGGGACACAGCGCACTCACCAGGGGTGCAGCGTGGTTGGCGTGAGGGGAACGCATCCAGCCTGATAGAAGCAGCGGCGCTCTCTGCCATCGAGCGCCGCCGCCGTGCAGAACCAGGGGCACCAGCAGAGTCTACAACCCCCAGCACACCGTGCGGCCGGAAGCCGCATACCGCGATTTGGTGCCAGGCGGCGCATAAACACCAGCACCTCCCCCGGCAGAGTGGGGGACACAGCGCACTCACCAGGGGTGCAGTGTGGTTGGCGTGAGGGGAACGCATCCAGCCTGATAGAAGCAGCGGCGCTCTCTGCCATCGAGCGCCGCCGCCGTGCAGAACCAGGGGCACCAGCAGAGACTACAACCCCCAGCACACCGTGCGGCCGGAAGCCGCATACCGCGATTTGGCACCAAGCGGCGCATAAACACCAGCACCTCCCCCGGCAGAGCGGGGGACACAGCGCACTCACCAGGGGTGCAGCGTGGTTGGCGTGAGGGGAACGCATCCAGCCTGATAGAAGCAGCGGCGCTCTCTGCCATCGAGCGCCGCCGCCGAGCAGAACCAGGGGCACCAGCAGAGACTACAACCCCCAGCACACCGTGCGGCCGGAAGCCGCATACCGCGATTTGGCGCCAGGTGGCGCATAAACACCAGCACCTCCCCCCGCGACGCGGGAGCGCGCGGGAGCCGCCCGGGAGAAGCCCGGGACAAGGGCGGGACAGTCTAGGGCAGTCCACGGCAGAACCCGGCTGGGCTGGGCACCCACTGTACATTTCCAGAAAAAATGGGTAAGCGCAAAAATGGAGCTACTACAGATGATGGTGGGAAGAAGGCAAAAGTGGCAAAACAATCAGATTCTATCATGTCCTACCTTACCTCTGCGGTGGGGGCTTTAACTAAAGAAATCGCCACTGCACAGCAAGAACTGGGCATATTAGCCAAGTCCCCCCACACAACTGTATTACCCGAAGTGCAAGCTATCCCCCTAGAGCCTGATGTTATCATAATGAAACCCACTACTGCTACTGTCTCTACTTTACCACAAGCTTGTGCATCTCAGACTTTGCTACCTACTGTGACTTTGGACCCACTGGGTAACTCAAAATTGTCCTCGAAAAAGAGAAAGAAAAGGGAGGGACTTTCACAATCCAGAAATGGGATGGAGGAGTCTTTGAAGGATAATCTTGAGGCTCTTTTTAAGGAACGAATCGAACCCCTTCTAGTGGGAATTGCAAAGGACATAGTTGATACTATGAACACATGCCTCGAAGGTTTGCTAAAAAAATGTGTCCTGATAGACGATCTAGTGAGAAAATTTGATAGTATGTCTAATGGTAATAAAAAGGGCTCAGAATGCTATAGTGAACAGCAGTTACCATCACCACTTTTAGTGGCTACCACTGAGCCCATGGCATCAGATAGCGTAGGGCCACAAGTTCCCCAACCACTCATACCTACCACCCGACAGGAGGTCCCCTCAACACCATGGGAAACTAGCTACTTAGAAAGTAAGATCCATCTAAATTTGCCCCCTGCGGTAGTACCTTTTGTAGCTGTATTCCTAGGGGTGCCCCCGTTAATGCAAGGCGAGGAGGAGTCCACTCTCACACTTATAGGAAAAGCAAAAAAATGGTGTGATGATTTAAGCAGCGGTGAATCAAATACGTCTTCCAGCATTATTGCAGCCAGAAGGGTAGGATGGGTGGGAAAACGGACTAAAAATATGAAAGGCGATTGTGTGGTGATAAATTTTAATAACGCTCATTGCCCATCTAGCCTATTCTGGGATGGATCAGACATACAGGAGAATGACAGTCTTAGGGCGGTTCCATTAGGATTTTTTTATCCCCCACAGACCAGCTTTAACTCATATAGGCAGGTTCCCTCCAACACTGAAACAGCAGGAAATGGGTGACAAACCGTAACTAGGAAAGTGAGACTATACATCTACACATTATAACACAGGCCCAACTATGGACCTGATTAACCGCTTCAATCCCCTAACTGACTTGAACACAAACGATTGACTACCAGCACCTATAGTACCACCAATAAAAGCAAACTCTGAGAGGGTGACTTCACCTCCATGTACATTCCTGACTTGGAATGTTGCTGGGATAAGAGCTAAAAAAACAGACCCAACATGGGTAAAATGCATCTCTAAACATAAGGTTATAGCTCTTCCAGAAACTTGGGATACTTCACTATCCTCTTTTCTAGACGGTTTCTTAAGCTTCATAATACCTGCAAGTTCTAGTAATGCTGGGAGAGCGAAAGGGGGGCTCATTACACTTTTCTCTCTAGATTTAATAGGGACTTTTAACCAGCTGAATTCAGGTTCTCCAAATATCTTGGCAATAGAATGGTCAGTCTCACCGGGCTGTATTATACTTGTAATTAATTTCTATAACGCCTGGGGAGGACAAACTGAATCTGAACATTTGGATTGTTTGGAGAATTTTATAAATAAATACAGTCAAAATTCACATACTCCTTTCGAAATTTTTTTAATGGGCGATTTTAACAGCCACAAATGTCAATTGCCGTGCCATTCAAGTGATGCAGAGCTTCCTACTGGAGCTTGCATCCCTCATTTTGAACACACCAAAATGGGGGAGGCACTTGATTTATTGTTTGCTAATTTTAACATGTATGAACCATATAAATCTGCAATGAATGAGAAGGTTCCCACTTTTAAAGGCCCAATTATTGGGTCGATAATTGACTACATATTCATTTCCTCAGGTATGATTTCTAAGGCGAGAGACTATAAAGTAACTGTCTCACCCCATAGCGATCACAACCCTCTGTCAATTGAGATACACTGGAGTGACTTATGGCGCAAACAGGTGGACCAATCCCGGGTTTGCACCATGGCGGTGCCCAGTGATCAGGGCAGACGGCTCAGATGGGGTATGGCCATGGAGGAAAAATTTATGGAAATCTTACTCCCTAAAATTGAAGGACCGATAGAAATTTGTTTGGATCATACTGGTTCGAATCACCAAGTTGTCACAGCTTTTAACTTTATCTGTGCACAAACCTCCAGGGATCTTATAAAACCCAAACCACAGTACCCCATAAAGCCTCACAAATGGTTTGACAATAAATGTTCAAGGTCTCATAGAGATCTGAAACTGGCCCTCAAGGCTAAGGATAGAGACAAAGAATTAATTTCACACTTGAAGCGGGCCTATAAAGCTAACGTAAAGGCAAGGAAAAATGAAATTAAAAATAACGCTTGGAATGATCTTCTTAACGTAGATGTACTGAAAAACAGTAAACAATTCTGGGACATCATTAATCATTCCTTTTTCTCGGGGGAGGACAATTTGATTACAGATTGTGTAATTCCTGACGAGAAATGGGTACAGCATTTTAGCAATATTTATGGAGGCAACCTCTCTGATTCCACAGGTGTTACTGAGGTCGATCATTGCTTTGCCACAGTAGAGTTTACGGAAGAGGAGGTTTTTAAAGCTATTATGGAAACCACAAAAAACAAGGCACCAGGCCCTGACGGAGTGCCGGCTGACTTTTTCAAATATTCCCCAGCACTCTGGAGTAAAGTATTGACCAGAGTGTTCAGAGTAGCAAACGAAGGATCTATACCCGAAACATGGGCAACATCTATAATCGTACCAATCTTCAAGAAGGGAAACCGGGAGGATCCAGGGTGCTACCGCCCAATCTCCCTTATTGACTCTACTTTTAAAATCTTAGGTAGAGTCTTACTGGTTAAATTAAGGGAAAATTTAGAACATCATGGGGGGCTCTCAAACATTCAATATGGTTTCCGCGAAAATAGAGGGACGCTGGAACAATGTTCCAATCTTCACCTCCTGGTTTCCAGGTACACGGCGGCCGGGGAGGGGTCAGTATATTTGGCTTTTATGGACCTCTCCTCGGCCTTCGACCTGGTGAACAGGAGTAAGTTATGGACTCTCCTTCTAGAGCTAGGCATAGAAGAATGCCTGGTTGCCTTTATGGCAAGGTTACATCAGGATCTTAATGCCAAAATAAGGGTTACCAGGGAAGGAAGGTGCACGGAAAGTTTTAAATCCGAGAAGGGGGTGCGCCAGGGCTGCATCCTGGCCCCCCTTCTCTTTACCATCTATATAAATGGGCTGGGGAAATACCTAGAAACAGGAATGGCTGATGTACCGCGTGTAGGAAGAGATCAGATTCCAGCCCTCCTATACGCGGACGATGCTGTCCTAATTGCACGAACAGGCATCAGCCTACAGGCCCTCCTGGACCGCTTTGGCTCCTTTATGGAGAACTTAGATTTGAAAATCAATGTTTCTAAGTCCCATACTATGATCATTGGTCATAAAGTAAACACGTTGCATAAAAAATCATTTATTTGTAAGGGGGAGATTCTCTCTAGGGTACCAGTTTTTCCCTATCTGGGGGTCCTTTTTGACCAAAGAGGGTCTTGGGTCCCCCAGATTAAAGCAAAGAGTCTTAGCTTAGCACGTTCATCATCAGCCCTGTTGGCTTTTACAAAAAGACTAGGAGCTAAACCAATGGAGGCGGTGATTAAAATATATAATAGTAAGTGTGTACCAATTGCCATGTACGGGTCCGCAATATGGGGTTATGCAGACATGGTAAAAATACAGAGGGTGGAAAATGGTATTATTAGGAACTTTTTATCTGTCCCTAATTCCACACCCACCTTCTCGATCCATGAAGAAATAGGCCTGCCCCACATCACTGATAAATTAAAACTAGCCCGCTTCTTTTTTGGGCCAAAACATGGTTGAACCCCGAGCTAACGTTAAATCATGCCATTCTTAAAGATGTTATCGCAAGGGACAATGCCATGAGAATTCCCTGGCTGAAATATATCAAATCTACTTTTTCTATGCTGGGGAGACCGGAACTCTTTAACGACCCAATCAACATCAGAAGGGAGGATGTTAGATGGATTAAGCAGGCGTTTTTGGAGAGGGCTTGCATGGCAAGAGAGGAGTTGGAACTGAGGAAGCCCATGGTAAGGGCACACATAGTTTTAACGACCACTCCCTCCTTGGAACCATACTTAAAAATAGTGACTAATCCACTCCATAGACTTTTACTTACAAAATTCAGGATGAACTTAATTCATTATTCGTTAGGAAATTTCCCTGTGTGGTCAAAACCTGAAGACGGACCACCTTGTGGCTGTGATCAATTCTCAGTACAAGACACCCTCCATTTTATATTTTTCTGTGGTTTTTATAGTAGAGAGAGGGTAAAATATCTACTTCCTGTCCTGAAGGGGGCTGGTTTTACTTAAATAAGGCCAGCCTTAATTTTCCTCCAAATGCTGGCAGACACTCACACTATGTTTAGCGTTGCTTGTTATTTAACTGCTGCATTTAGATCAAGGAAGAAAAGATTGCCCCAGATAGCCCTATTTTAATATAAACTTGATTTTAATCGGAGAATTTTTAACATTTGTAATAAATTTGTAAATTTTTGTAACAATTAGGTGAAATGAAGTCAACATGTTGAAAGAAAATTTTTGTAATGAGATCACATGATGTTTTTAAATTGTATTTGTACTGTGTCCTTTTATGATTTTAACAAAAATCGAATAAAGAGTATTTTGACTGACTGACTGACAGTACAGAGTACAGTACAGAATACGGTACTTTGTCTCTAGATATCACTATGATTTTACTTTTGATTTTTCTCAGGAACTACTGAACGGATTTACACCATTTAACAAAAAACACAATCTGCGACCTGAACTCTACCTTTTTGCCACATTTGGTGTAATTCCGTTCAGCCGTTCGGGTTGTAGCCCCGGCTAAAGGTCCTATGGAAAATTGCAAGGGGAAAACACCTTTTGGGACCCCCCTGTTTTCTCGGCCCCCACTTGACGAATCACCTCCAAACTTTCAGGGAAGGAGTGGAGCTGCGCAGCAGTGCAGGCCATTTTCTTGGAGAATTTTGCAAACATTCATCCACCAGCACCAAAGTTATTCCAAATATAATGTTGTGGATTCCCTATGAAAACTAGGTCCTAACTACATCTACCTACTGGTGACCGCCCATGAGGAAGTCCTGTTGAAGCACGAAACGCGTTGGGCAGGACTGTGATATTCAGCGAGGCATTTGCGCTATTTGAACATTGCTGTCTTCCATTAAAGATTTGGCAGATTAAGAATACTTGTTGGTGGCACTCTCTCAGCAGGCAACTTTTTGGTTGGGATATGAGCGGCACTGCCTGGGCTGCGAGATGAGCCCCACTTGAGCAGCCCAACTTCGGCGCCACTTGACGTCACAGCCTTGGGACAAGTATGCAGATGGAAGACATCACTAGCATAACGAAGGGCAGATTATGCTATTGCAACCCACTTGGGATTCAAGTTGTTTTTATCGAGAGAGAAGTGCACAGCGACTCACCAGAGTAAGCTAAGTGGCACTGAAGTACCAGCGGCACATGCGGTTGGACACGCCCATCTGAACGGGAGAAATCAACATTCAACTGGTGCTACTGAAACTGCAGCGCCTTCACTCTTAACAATGCCCATAGCCCATGAGGAAGTGCTGTTGAAGCACGAAACGCGTTGGGCAGGACCGTGATATTCAGCGAGGCATTTGCGCTACTTGAACACTGCTGTCTTCCATTAAAGATTTGGCAGATTAAGAATACTTGTTGGTGGCATTATCTCAGCAGGCAACTTTTTGGTTGGGATATGAGCGGCGCTGCCTGGGCCGCGAGAGGAGCCCTGCTGCACTTTGCAGCCCAACTTCGGCGGCACTTGACGTCACAGCCTTGGGACAAGTATGCCGATGGAAGACATCACTAGCATGACGAATGACGGATTATGCTATTGCAACCCACTTGGGATTCAAGTTGTTTTTATCGAGAGAGAAGTGCACAGCGACTCACCAGAGTAAGATAAGTGGCAGTACAAGTACCAGCGGCACATGCGGTTGGACACGCCCATCTGGGTGGGAGAAATCAACATTCAACTGGTGCTACTGAAACTGCTTAGCCTTCACTCTTAACAATGCCCGTAGCCCATGAGGAAGGGCTGTTGAAGCACGAAACGCGTTGGGCAGGACTGTGATATTCAGCTAGGTATTTGCGCTATTTGAACAATGCTGTCTTCCATTAAAGTTCTGACGGATTAAGAATACTTGTTGGTGGCACTCTCTCAGCAGGCAACTTTTTGGTTGGGATATGAGCGGCACTGCCTGGGCCGCGAGAGGAGCCTTGCTGCACTTGTGCAGCCCAACTTCGGCGCCACTTGACGTCACAGCCTTGGGACAAGTATGCCGATGGAAGACATCACTAGCATAACGAATGGCGGATTATGCTATTGCAACCCACTTGGGATTCAAGTTTTTTTTATCGAGAGAGAAGTGCACAGCGACTTACCAGAGTAAGATAAGTGGCACTACAAGTGCCAGCAGCACGGGCGGTTGGACATGCCCATCTGGGCGGGAGAAATCAACATTCAACTGGTGCTACTGAAACTGCCGAGCCTTCACTCTTAACAATGCCCGTAGCCCATGAGGAAGTGCTGTTAAAGCACGAAACGGTTTGGCAGGACTGTGATATTCAGCGAGGCATTTGCACTATTTGAACATTGCTGTCTTCCATTAAAGATTTGGCAGATTAAGAATACTTGTTGGTGGCACTCTCTCAGCAGGCAACTTTTTGGTTGGGATATGAGCGGCACTGCCTGGGCCGAGAGAGGAGCCCTGCTGCACTTGTGCAGTCCAACTTCGGCGCCACTTGACGTCACAGCCTTGGGACAAGTATGCCGATGGAAGACATCACTAGCATAACGAATGGCGGATTATGCTATTGCAACCCACTTGGGATTCAAGCTGTTTTTATCGAGAGAGAAGTGCACAGCAACTCACCAGAGTAAGATAAGTGGCACTACAAGTACCAGCGGCACATGCGGTTGGACACTCCCATCTGGGCGGGAGA
The DNA here is from genome assembly GCF_964263255.1 of Lissotriton vulgaris. NCBI lineage: Eukaryota > Metazoa > Chordata > Amphibia > Caudata > Salamandridae > Lissotriton > Lissotriton vulgaris. The sequence continues at coordinate 789,586,745 of NC_141694.1, read as the reverse complement.
AATCAACATTTAACTGGTGCTACTGAAACTGCTGAGCCTTCACTCTTAACAATGCCCGTAGCCCATGAGGAAGTGCTGTTGAAGCACGAAATGCATTGGGCAGGACTGTGGTATTCAGCGAGGCATTTGCGCTATTTGAACATTAGTGTCTTCCATTAAGATTTGGCAGATTAAGAATACTTGTTGGTGGCACTCTCTCAGCAGGCAACTTTTTGGTTGGGATATATATATATATATATAGATAGCCAGTAGGTATATATAGTTGGGACCTAGCTACCATAGGAAATCTGCAACATTCTATTGGGAATAACTTTGGCGCCGGTGGAGGAATTTGCGTGTAATTTACCAAAATTTAGGCCAGCTCTGCTCCGCTTCTTCCCTAGAAGGTTTTGGGGGATTCGTCATGCGGGGGCCGAGAAAAAAGGGGGGTCCCAAAACGTGTTTTCACCATGTTAATTTCCATAGGACGAATAGACAAGGCTACAGCCAAACCGCGGAATAGAATTACACCAAACTTTGCAAAATTGTAGGGACTGGTACGCAGAAGTGTCTTTTCTATATTTGGTGAAAATTGCTCCAGTTGTTTTTATGAAAATTAACTTCAAAAACACATATATCTGGGCGGAGCCTAACCACACATCTCATCGTGAGAACTGATTGGCTGTCAGCACTTCATCCAAGAAGTGTTGGCAGCCATCTTGGGACCAATATACATGATAGCACCTCAATAAAAAGCATTGTAGTTAATAGTTACATTATAAATAATTTGTTGATGGTACCATTTTAGGAATTGTGGTGTGTTCTAAGGTGATTTTACCATGTGAAAAAGCCTTCTGCTGGGCTATCAAGAATCATGTTTGAAAGAAAACTATTATCTCATGTTTTTCCCTCAGTGGTTTGGAAGGGGATCTATAAGTTAAACTGAAAGCCTATTTTCTGTAAATTCACATTATCTTTCTCAGTCATGTGAGAATGAAGTCTGACATTCTCAGTAAAACATGTACATACAACAAGGACAGAGACTGTCAGTTGAGTCCTTTGTGTTCTTCTGCAGCCTCCTAGAGTGTTCTAAAGAACAACTAGAGCGCTAACTGTTCTACTTATTACAAAGGCATGGCACACCTGAAGCCATCTTGATTGGAATAAAGTGGTAACTCTTAAACCATTTAATTTAAATAGGAACAAAATGAGGGGGTATATTTTGCAATAGAAAGTATGATTAGTGCTGCAGAAAAAAAATGTGGGCACAATTTGAGTGACTTCTCAAATCCTCTTCTATTTCATTAAAAAAGTCTGACATGCAGTCTCCCAAGATGGCCACCAGAGACAAAAGAGCCCAAATGTAGCCAAAATATGACCCAGATGTAGCCAAAGTATAGCCTAATGACAGAATGTCCCAGAGTGTTCTAAAGAACAACTAGAGCGCTAACAGTCTTAATTATGACAAAAGTATGCCATCTTGATTGGAATGAAGTGGTAAGTTTGAAAACATTTAATTTAAATAGGAACAAAATGAGGGGGTTCATTTTGCCATAGAAAGTATGATTAGTGCTGCAGAAAGAATTATTAGGGCACATTTTGAGTGACTTCTCAAATCCTCTTCTATTTCATTAAAATAAATCTGACATGCAGTCTCCCAAGATGGCCACCAGAGACAAAAGAGCCCAAATGTAGATCAAATATCACCCAGATGTAGCCCAAGTATAGCCCAATGACAGAATGTCCCAGAGTGTTCTAAAGAACAACTAGAGCGCTAACAGTCTTACTTATGACAAAAGTATGGCACACCAGAAGCCATCTTGATTGGAATGAAGTGGTAAGTCTAAAAACATTTAATTTAAAAAGGAACAAAATGAGGGGGTTCATTTTGCCATAGAAAGTATGATTAGTGCTGCAGAAAGAAAGATTAGGGCACATTTTGAGTGACTGCTCAAATCCTCTTCTATTTCATGAAAACAATTCTGACCTGCAGTCTCCCAAGATGGCCACCAGAGACAAAATAGCGCAAATGTAGGCCAAATATCACCCAGATGTAGGCCAAGTATAGCCCAATGACAGAATCTCCAGAGTGTTTTAAAGAACAACTAGAGTGCTAACAGTCCTACTTATTACAAAGGTATGGCACACCTGAAGCCATCTTGATTAGAATAAAGTGGTGACTCTTAAAACATTTACTTTAAAAAGGAACAAAATGAGGGGGTATATTTTGCCATAGAAAGTATGATTAGTGCTGCAGAAAGAAAGATTAGGGCACATTTTGAGTGACTTCTCAAATCCTCTTCTATTTCATTAAAGAATTCTGACATGCAGTCTCCCAAGATGGCCACCAGAGACAAAAGAGCCCAAATATAGCCCAAATATCACCCAGATGTAGCCCAAATATAGCCCAATGACAGAATGTCCCTGAGTGTTCTAAAGAACAACTAGAGCGCTAAGTCTTACTTATGACAAAAGTATTGTACACCAGAAGCCATCTTGATTGGAATGAAGTGGTAAGTCTGAAAACATTTAATTTAAAAAGGAACAAAATGAGGGGGCTCATTTTGCCATAGAAAGTATGATTAGTGCTTCAGAAAGAAAAATTAGGGCACATTTTGAGTGACTTCTCAAATCCTCTTCTATTTCATTAAAACAATTCTGACATGCAGGCTGAAACATGCACTTTGAACACCTGCAGCAGACTTCCCTGGCGAGCAGTAGCTTTACTACAGTGATCTAATGAGCAACTAGAGTGCCAACATTCAGAATTTATGGCAAATGTGTGACACATCTGAATGCTTTCTTGATGGAACCAAAGTAAACAAGCATTGAAAATTCAATAGATCTCGCCCTCGTTTAAGTTAAAGCCATTCTGTTTGTAATGAGGTGGCTTTTTAGCTTTGCTTTTATTAGTGTTTTTAAAACTTTCATGTAAATAACATGTATATGTATGCATATATGTATATGTATGCATGCATTTATGTTTGTATTTATATAGATATGCAGATTATATATGTTTATATTCACTGAAAAAAACCATAAGTTTCACACTAGTTATAGTTAGGAATTAGCATTTAAAAACCTATTTAATTCACTGAAAAAACCATAGGTGTCACACCAGTTATAGTTAGCTGGAAATTTTACTGACATAAAACCATTGAAATTCCCACGTTATAGTTAGTTGGACTCACTATAACTTGCGCGCCTGCAATGCACTGCTGATGACGTCACATATTACATCACTCATGACATGGTCAGTGACATCTCTCATGACATCACTGATGACACCATCCAGGGAATGTGTGTCTTTCTGAAAAGTCAATATGTTTTATATTTTAGTTTCTATTTTTGAATATGTGTTTCAAGGGTTACATTACACTGAAAGGAGGCTTTTGTTTTATATTTTTTAGTATCAGTATGAGTGTTTTTTAAAAATTGGTTAACTGGCTTATTAAGTGTATCTTAGTGAATACATATATTAGCGAGTATTGTTTAAATATTTAAATGTTTGTAACAGTGTTTCACTTTGTGTGTAAGTGGCTGCATGGGTTGGTGAGTAGCTACATGTGTGTGTATATGGGTTATTAGATTTTTTTTAGTATCAGTATGAGTGTCTGTATGGTTTGGTAGGGGTGTTACTTAGCACATAGATGCATCAATGACTGACTCACGCATGTGTGATTATGTGTGTGAGTAACTTTTGGATGACTGTCGGTGTGTAACAGGATGTATAGGTGTTTCCCTACATATGATGAGTGAATATATGTATGAGTGACTATATAGAACTATTGGTGAATGAGTGGATGTGTATATAGATGGTGGTAATATTAAATTGGTTGTTGAAACTGGTATGGGTATCTCTATTTTTTTTTAAATTTTAGTTTCTATTTTTGAATGTGTTTCAAGGGTTACATTACACTGAAAGGAGGTCTGTCACTCTGTCACAAGGATGGTGTCATCAGTGATGTCATGAGTGATGTCACTGACCATGTCATGAGTGATGTAATATGTGACGTCATCAGCAGTGCATTGCAGGCGCGCAAGTTATAGTGAGTCCAACTAACTATAACGTGGGAATTTCAATGGTTTTATGTCATTAAAATTTCCAGCTAACTATAACTGGTGTGAAACCTATGGTTTTTTCAGTGAATTTAATAGGTTTTTTAAATGCTAATTCCTATCTATAACTAGTGTGAAACCTATGGTTTTTTCGGTGAATTTCAAAGGTTTTTTAAATGCTAATTCCTAACTATAACGTGTGTGAAACCTATGTTTTTTTCAGTGAATTTCATAGGTTTTTTAATAGCAAATCGTTGGGCTACATCTGGCTGATATTTTGGCTACATTTGTTTTTTTTTGTCTCATTGGGCTACATTTGGGCTCTAACATATATATAGCCCAATGTAGCCCAATATATATTTTTTCAAAGTTAATTTTCGTAAAAACCACTGCAGCATATATCTTGAGACATAGCAAAGGCACATCGTGGTACCAGTCCCTACAATTTTGCCAAATTTGGTGGAAATCCATTCAGCCGTTCGGGCTAAAAGTGACTTTGACCGCCCTATAGAAATTAACATGGGGAAAACACGTTTTGGGACCCCCCTTTTATCTCGGCCCCCGCTTGACAAATCCCCCCCACATTTTCAGGGAAGGAGCGGAGCGGGCCACGAACTTTGAGAAATTCGCGAAGATTCGTCCACCGGCGCCAAAGTTATTCCCAATAGAATGTTGCGGATTTCCTATGGAAAGTAGATCCTAACTATAACTACCTACTGGCGACCGCCACCTGACCGTCCCATCATCTCGGCCATAGACAGCTCTTTGGAACAGGTGTCTAAATACATCGACTTTTTTTTGCAAAGCCATGTTAAAAATCTTCCTTCTTATGTTAAGGATTCCTTTGATTTTCTTGCAAAGATTGAAAATTTCACCTGGGAGGACAACATGGTACTCATGACTTTGGATGTTTCATCCCTCTATACCTCGATCAGACATGAGGACGGACTCAGGGCTTTGGACCACTACCTAAATAAAGACTTACCTCTCCCTAAGGCACACAATAAAATGCTGGTAGATATGACCAGAATGTGCCTAGAACAGAATTTCTTCATTTTCAATGGCGCAATCTACCACCAGGTCAGAGGTGTGGCGATGGGGGCCTGTTTCTCACCTAGCTACGCGTGTCTTCACGTTGGGCTATGGGAGGAACAGGTCCTAGTCGGTCAGCACCATGATTTCTTTTCTTACAACATTGTTTTATATTTGCGTTATATTGATGATGTTTTCTTGATTTGGAGGGGTAGTGAGGAAGGGACCAGGAAGTTTGTTGATTTGATTAATTTAAACACTGTTAATCTCAACTTTACGGCGAACTTTAGCACTGAGTCAATTTGTTTCTTAGATGTCGAGGTACTTGTGGAGGGCACTGGTCTTAACACCAGATTGTACAGGAAGCCGAGTGCAGGCAATACCATCTTGCACTCCAATAGCCAACACCCAGCACACTTAATTCGGAGCATTCCCTTTGGGGAAATGCTCCGAATAAGAAGAATCTGCAGCACAGATGCCGAATGCGCGGCTGCGCAGGAGGCATGCAGGTTACGCTTCCTGGCAAGGGGTTATTCCACAGAAATTTTGGCCAAGGCTATCATACGTTCCAATTCAGTGAGCAGGCAGGAGGCACTAATACCCAGAACAAAAAATGTTCAACTGATTAATGATGTGACCAAGGATGCTCAAACTTGTTCCTCCAGAGCTATCTTAACATTCAACCGACAACATGGGGCTCTTCGCAAAATTATCAATAAAAACTGGAATTTGGTTCGCAGTGACCCTGTGATTGGTCACATGGTGGACACCAAACCGATTCTTACCTTTAGAAGATCCTCCTCGATGTCTAAGGCTCTGGTGAAGAATACCTTGGAACCCAAGATTTCTAATACCTGGTCGGCATTGAAGAAGGGTTTCAAGACTTGCCCTCAATGCAAAGCCTGCCGTTTTGGCAGCAACAGGACTCATTTTAAAAGTCCTTTTTTTGAGCATCCTACTGCTATTTCCAAGTGGCTCACATGCAAAACAGAATATGCCGTCTATGTGTTGGAGTGTCCTTGTGGGCTCCAATATGTGGGCAGCACTAAGCTGCCCGCCCACAAGCGGATACTCCAACACATACGGGCAATTTCTGGGCATGATCAGAATTATCCGGTTGCCAGGCATTTCCAGGATAAACATCTAGGTGTCCCTGATTTACTTCTATTTTTTTTAATTGACTGTGTTGAGGCCTCGAGGAGGGGAGGTGACCGTGAGGCCAAACTCCGTCTCCTTGAAACTCGATATATTCTGGAACTTAACACCAAGTATCCCAATGGCCTCAATGACAGGGAAGATCTTTATACCTGTCTCTAGAATTAACTCATATGCCTGCCTATGCCTGTCCGGATATATCAATAATTAATCAATTGTTCCCTGCATAAATGTTTCCTTTTGTACATATGCTGAATTTTTCTCTTTTTTATTCTCAGTACATAACCATTTCTGATTTTAACCTTGGAATTGATGATTACTATTTTTGCACTTTGATAAATTTTGCACTTCACATTATGCACTTTATATGCCTATGACGGATATTGTGACTTGCCCACTTGGGCTTTATTCTCATTGCATATATTTATTGTGTCATCCATTTGCTGCTATTAGATTTTGAATATTTGCACTATTGTCTGTAAATAATACATTTTTTTATACCTATCGGAATACTTGGGTTTTCAACACTTCACAATGTACATAGATGAATTTACTTATCATGTGCATCTGTATGATAGTGTTTTTCACGGATCGATTTTTGCAATTTTTTACATATTTTAAACTTGTACTTATGAATTCATGTATATAATTGGTTGAAAATGTGTAAATTGCTTAATCCTGAATCGTGGTGGCCCACTTGGGCTTCATCAACCATTCCGTTGTATATGTATGCAGCAATTACGTTATGAAGTATTTCCTTCATTTCCATGACACAACTTAATGCACTGTCACTTTAAAAGTCCTGCTCGATTCACGCTGTTTGTCATGTGATCAAGCCTCCCTGGAGGCGAAACGCGTCATGGCGGCAGCGCTGGCTTTTACGAAATAAAACACCGTTCACCAGCACTTCTTGGGTCGGCTCTTTGTTACGGAGTATTCGGACATCTGCTGTTCTGTGTGACAAGATTCATTATATATATATACACATACATATATATAAATGCATATGCATATATATGCATATATATATATGTGTGTATATGTGTGCGTGTAGAGAGAGGTAGAGAGGTAGAGGTGTAGAGGCAGAGAGGTAGAGGTAGAGAGGTAGAGGTAGAGCGGTAGAGACTAGTAGAGAAAGAAGTGGAGAGAGGTAGAGAGGTAGAGAGTAGAGAGGGAGAAATAGAGAGTAGAGAGTGAGTAGTAGAGAGTAGTAGAGAGCAGTAGATAGAGTAGCAGAGAGTGAGTAGTAGAGAGTAGTAGAGTGAGTAGTAGAGAGTAGTAGAGAGTGAGTAGTAGAGAGTGAGTAGTAGAGAGTAGTAAAGAGTGAGTAGTACAGAGTAGTAGAGAGTGAATAGTAGAGAGTGAGTAGTAGAGAGTAGTAGAGAGTGAGTAGCAGAGTGAGAGAATAGTAGAGAGTAGTAGAGAGTGAGTAGTAGAGTGAGTAGTAGAGCGTAGTAGAGAGAGAGTAGTAGAGAGTGAGTAGTAGAGAGTAGTAGAGAGTGAGTAGTAGAGTGAGTTGTAGAGAGTGAGTAGTAGAGAGTAGTAGAGAGAGAGTAGTAGATAGTGAGTAGTAGAGAGTAGTAGAGAGTGAGAAGTAGAGAGTGAGTAGTAGAGAGTGAGTAGTAAAGAGTGATTAGTAGAGAGAGAGTAGTAGAGAGTGAATAGTAGAGAGTAGAGAGTAGTAGGGAGTGAGTAGTAGAGAGAGAGTAGTAGAGAGTAGTATAGTAGTAGAGAATGAGTAGTAGAGAGTGAGTATTAGAGAGTAGTGAAGTAGTAGAGAGTAAATAGTAGAGAGTAGTGGAGAATATTCCAAAGTTTGGCACAGCACCACTTGCACAATAAGTCCAATCAAATCATATCACTTAGAGTCCTTATTGAAGCGCTGAATCTTGGTGTATATTCAAATGCTTTTATTTTCCTTAAGTTTATGTACCACAGCCAGCCAACGCGTTTCGTTCTGTACAACAGAACTTCTTCAGGGCGTTCTTATTTCCTTCGAGTTATGTCGGTATCCTGTTGTCATATAACTAGATATTTCTTCCAAATGTTAGATGAGACGTAAGTACATTCTTATTCAAAGTTACTAGGTATCAATTTTACCAACACAATTCGGGCAGACTTGAGTAATTCATAGCATCCTCAAAGTCAGTCTTTCAAAAATTCCAAAGTATAGGACATGATAATCCAAATCCAAATGTTTCTCAAGAAAAGTAATTTTCAATCGTTCGGAATATCGGTGTTTGGGCAGATATGACCCAGGGACCCCCAGTATGCAAGGGGACTTAGTCCCCCCTCTGCAAACGCGCCAGTGGCCTGCGTTGCAGAGAGGTGTAAAAAGGGGCATAGCCTCATTACACCTCTGTGCAATGCAGCCCCCTGGCGCATACTGGAGGTTCCAGGTGGGCTAGTGGGCCCCCAGGGACCCCCAGTATGCAAGGGGAATTAGTTCAAGTCAAGAGAGATTTGTATAGCGCACTACATACCCAGAGGGTTTCAAGGCGCTTAGGAAGGGGAGGAGGATTATTTGTCAAATATCCACGTTTTAAGCTGCTTTCTGAATGCTAGGTGATTCTGGGTGAGGCGAAGGTAAGCGGGAAGTGAGTTCCATGTTTTAGCAGCCAGGAATGAGAAGGATCTGCCTCCCATGGTGGTCTTGTTGATGCGAGGTACAGTGGCGAAGGCTTGGCTGGAAGAGCGAAGTTGGCGGGAGGGGGTGTAGAAGGACAGTCGGGAGTTGAGGCAATCTGGTCCGATGTCGTAGAGTGATTTGTGTGCGTGGGTGAGCAGTCGGAAAGTGATCCTCTTATTGACGGGTAGCCAGTGGAGGTCTTTGAGGTGACCAGAGATGTGTTCGTTGCGTGGGATGTCTAATATAAGCCTGGCTGAGGAGTTTTGGATTCGTTGTAGTTTCTTCTGGAGTTTAGCGGTGGTCCCTGCGTAGAGGGTGTTTCCGTAGTCCAGTCGGCTCGTGACTAGAGCGTGGGTGACTGTTTTCCTTGTTTCGGAGGGGATCCAGCGAAATGTTTTTCTGAGCATGCGAAGAATGTTAAAGCAGGAGGAGGATACGGCGTTGACTTGTCTGTTCATTGAGAGTGAAGAATCCAGGATGACGCCAAGGTTCCGTGCGTGGTCTGTCGGGATGGGTGCTTTTCCGAGGGCTTCCGGCCACCAGGAGTCGTCCCATGCAGAGGGGGATGTACCTTAGATGAGGACTTCTGTTTTGTCTGAGTTCAGTTTCAGACAGCTTTGTTTCATCCATTCGGCGACTTCTTTCATTCCTTCGTGTAAGTTAGTTTTGGCGGTGCTGGGGTCCTTGGTGAGAGAGAGGATCAGTTGAGTGTCATCCGCGTAAGAGATGATGTTGAGGTTGTGTTGGCGGGCGATGGCTGCGAGGGGGCTGCGTTGCAGAGAGGTGTAAAAAGGGTGTGGCCTCATTACACCACTCTGCAATGCAGCCCCCTGGCGCATACTGGAGGCTCCTGGTGGCTAGTTGGCCCCCAGGGACCCCCAGTATGCAAGGGGAATTAGTTCCCCCTCTTCAAACATGCATGGGGGCTGCGTTGCAGAGAGGTGTAAAAAGGGGCTTGGCTTCATGACACCTCTCTGCAATGCAGTCCCCTGGCGCATACTAGAGATTCCTGGTGGGCTTTCAATTCTTATATAGTTAGGAATTAGCATTAAAAAAACTTTGAAATTCACTGCAAAAAAACCATAGGTTTCAGGCCTTATATAGTTAGGAATTAGCATTTAAAAAACCTTGAAATTCACTGAAAAAACTATAAGTTTTAGGGGTGTTATAGTTAGCTGGACATTTCACTCATACAAAACCATTGAAATTACTCCTATATAGTTAGTTGTACTAACTATATTTCGCGCACCCGTAATCCACTGCTGATGATGTCACATATTACATCATTCATGACATGGTAAGTGACATCACTGATGACATCTCAAATGACATCACTGATGACATCACTGATGACATCATCCACGTGACAATCACATACACCTTTTCATACACTAGTTAAATCTTTCATCACTCTTTGTAAAAGACAGAATATCATATTTGAATCCATTGTTACAGCAATACAAGTATCTAAAAACCCACTCAGTGATTCATAGATGTATACACACATCTAATCACTTACCTGTAGATTCACTCATACATGCTGTCAATGAACAATAGAATACTATCAAAAATACTTATACACCTAAATCAACATCACACACCAGCACACATCCTATTCACATATGAAGTCATCCAACTCACTTATGCAAACAATGGATCATACTTACATATTTACTTAGCTACACACTTATAAAAACAAAACTTAATCTATTCATTTAGATAGTAAGTCATACTTAGTGAATTATAAAATCATTATTACAAGTATAAAGTTATCCATACAGTCACTCACACAATCATTGATCTTATGTATACTTATTTATATACAACAACTGACACATACACTGTCTTTTATTTTTCTAGTTTGTTGGACATGTACCATTGAGAAATATATTTGCTCATCACCACACCCATAAAAATATTCACTCACCCAAACAACTGTTAAAACATGTAGTTTTAACTTCATATATCTAGTGAATCAACTATTCACACATCTTTGGGCAGTCACACCCCCCCCACCGAACCACACACACATTCACTCTCCCATACAAATACTCAGTTAACTAATCAATAACTAATATAGACTTTCACATAGCTAGTAACCAACTGGAGAACCAGTTTACACAGCAACTAACAAAGTGATACATATATTCAAACAGTTTAGTCACTATCCACTATATTTAGTGAGACACTATAAATTGGTCAAGTAAACAGTCAATTACACTGCTACTAAATCCTCCATCCAAATATTTATTTTTATATATCCACTCATTCTTCAATGCAAATTGCTATATATATATATAATGCATATTTAAATAACGAAGCAAATCACATTCACAGGATGAAGTCATCAGTGATGTCATCAGTGATGTCATTTGAGATGTCATCAGTGATGTCACTGACCATGTCATGAATGATGTAATATGTGACATCATCAGCAGTGGATTGCGGGTGCGTGAAATATAGTTAGTACAACTAACTATATAGGAGCAATTTCAATGGTTTTGCATGAGTGAAATGTCCAGCTAACTATAACACCCCAAAAAACTTATAGTTTTTTGAGTGAATTTTAAAGGTTTTTTAAATGCTAATTCCTAACTATATAGGGCCTGAAACCTATGGTTTTTTCAGTGAATATATGAATCCACCGACCATCTCGCAGAGAGCAATTATGCAAACAGCAAGCGTGTCATTGCAGGAATCATCATGCCGATCAAACCGCAACACTGAGAGGTTCCATGAGAGGGCTAGCAATCTTGTTAAAAACTTTCCCTGCAATCCGAACGGCACTCTGCTGAACTGAGGTAAAACCTTTTTGAAAAGTTTTAAAGGAGAGTTATTAGACAGACAACAGATGTGGGACTACAGGGACCATGATGCCGAGCAAACTGCCACAATGAGGGTGTCCATTAGAGGTCTAGCATAGAGGTTATAAACTGTCCCTGCAACCCTTTTGAACTCTCACGGACTGAGGCAAGACCTTTCAAAAAGTTTTATGCAAAATGAAACGCGTCAGGTGCCTCATACTGCTTAATAAATAATGCTGCCTGCATCCTGTGTATCGTGTGCGTCTCTTCGTCTCTCCAAACTGAGGGAGATCCTTGGTTGATATATATATATATATATATATATATATATATATATATATATATATATATATATATATATATTACCTACTGGCGGTCGCCAGTAGGTAGTTATAGTTAGGATTTTTTTCAATGTTAAATCTCAAAATTCTATTTGGAATAACTTTGGCGCCGGTTAACGAATCTGCATGAAATTCCTCAAAATGGCCTCTTCGAGCTCCGGTCCTTCCCTAAAAGTTCGGGGGGGATTCGTCAAGCGGGGGCCGAGATAAAAGGGGGGTCCCAAAACGCGTTTTCCCCATGTTAATTTCCATAGGGCGGTCGACCTCACTTTTAGCCTGAACGGCTGAATGGATTTACACCAAACTTGGCAAAATTGTAGGGACTGGTAGCCCGATGTGCCTTTGCTATGTCTCAAGATATGTGCTCCAGTGGATTTTGAGTAATTTAGGTTCAAAAATATATATATATCTGTAAGCGCGCCCCGGTACGCGCACCGGGGAGTGCTCCGGGCGCGCTACGCGACTTGCGCGCGGAAAGCTGATTGGCTCTTGGGTGTCTGTAAACATTCTAAACAGTCCGGAGCGGCCGCCATCTTGTGTCTTGGTAGGATCGAGACACAAGAGGTGGCCAAAACAAAGGGGGAAATGACCATAAGGGGGCAGAGTAGATCCTCCCTGACCCCCTAGGTTTCATGTGGGGGCTTTAAAAGGGCCCCGTGGGCAATTTTTTTTCGTTTTTTTTGCGGGGGGAGCGCCCGGTACGCGCACCGGGAAGTGGACCGGGGAGCGTACTATGGGGAAAAAAGAATTTATTTATTTATTTATTTATTTATAGCATTTATAGGGCGCGCAGCTACCCACAAAGGGTTTCCCGGCGCCGAAAAAGCGGGTCACGAGCACAGCTAGAGAAAGAGAAAATCCGAGGGTACTTATTTGTCAAACAACCAGGTCTTTACACTTTTTCTAAAGTTCCTGTAGTTTTCCTCTTTGCGTATTTGGATGGGCAATGTGTTCCACAGGGTTGGACCCAGATATGAAAACGATCTCCCGCCCATTCTAGCCCGTTTGTACCTGGGAACCGCAAAGGTCGCTGATGTAGCTGAACGAAGATTGCGATTGGGAAAGTGGGGCTTGGCAAGATCTTGGAGATACTTAGGAGCGGTCCCAGCTTTAATTTTAAACAAATAGCTCAGGGTTTTGAAATGAATCCGGTTTTCAACCCTGAGCCAGTGTAGATCCCTAAGATGTTTAGTGATCCTGGCGTGTCTGGGTATTCTACAAAGCAGTCTGGCTGCGGCGTTTTGTACCAGTTATAAGCGTCTTACTACTGCTTTGTTTGCACCCAGGTACAGGATGTTACCGTAGTCAAGCCGAGAAGTTACTAAGGCATTGACTACGGTCTTCTGGGTGGTAAGTGGCAACATCCAAACAATTTTACGAAGCCATCTGAGAATAGTGAAACATGTGCCCGCCACTTTGTTGGCTTGCTGTGTCATGGAGAGATTGTCATCTATGATGACCCCAAGATTTCTGACTTGAGTGGCTGGGGGCGGTAGTTTGCCTAGTGATGTCGGCCAGTGGGGATCACTCCAAAGATCCTTATTATTCCCCAAAAGGAGGACCTCTGTTTTGTCCCCATTTAATTTAAGTTGATTAGCCGACATCCAGCAAAATATCTCATGAAGGCCTATTCTGAGTGCGGAAGGAGCAGACGTATCAGATTTAGAGAGAGAGAACAAAATCTGAGAATCGTCAGCATATGTCATTAAGATAAGACCAAAGTTCTCTGCAAGATTGGCTAGAGGACGAAGATACAAATTAAATAACAGGGGACTCAGGATAGATCCCTGTGGTACACCATGGGGAGAGTAGAAAACATCCGAGCAGGCCTCAGCAGAGGTGATCTGGAAGGTACGTAGGGATAAGTATGATTTAATCCATTCTAACGCCCTGCCCTTGACACCACACTCCACCAGCCTGACAAGCAGTCTGGAATGAGAGATGGTGTCGAAGGCCGCACTAAGATCTAACAGGACCAGTGCCACCGTTTGGCCATCATCTCTGAGCTCTCTGATCTTTTCCGTAATCCCAAGCAGGGCTGTCTCGGTAGAGTATCCACTCCTAAAGCCGGACTGGGACGGGTGAAGTAATTCATTATTCTCCACATATGAGGAAAGTGCCTCATGAATATGTCTTTCCAACATTTTGGAAAAAGCGGGGAGTAACGATATTGGCCGATAATTGGCCAATATCGTAGGATCGGCAGTCGGCTTTTTTAACAAAGGGCTGACTATGGCATGTTTCCATAAAGCAGGAAGTGAGGCCTGTTCCATGGAGGCATTAAGTATATCTGTGATAGGCGTCAGGGTGGAGTCCTCCAGTTGGCTCATGATACTGATGGGAATGGGGTCGCGAGGGGAACCCGATTTGATGGATTTTAAAAGTTTCCTCAGTTGATCTGGTGTAATGGGAGGCCAGGCATCGAGATGACAATTTCCTTTAGAGGTTAGGGGAGTGTCATCTTGGTTATGGGAGTTAGTGCTGTTTTTATTAATATTGGAGACAATTTTCTCAATTTTTTAAGTGAGAAAGGACGCCAGATCCTGACACTGCTGGGTGTTGAGTGGGGCCGCCTCCGCTCTAGAATTTTCTCCAGCCAATTACTTCACAGTGTTAAAAAGCGTCTGGACTTTGTTTACAGCAGTATTTATGGTGGTAGTCACATAGTTTGCCTTGGCTTTCATACATGCCGAATGATAGCTGTTTCTGGCCTTTCGGTAGATCTCTTTTTGTTGCAGTTCGTATTTCTTACGCCACTGCCTCTCTAGGTTCTTACAGGAAGATTTTTCTTTCTTGAGGGCCTCTGTAAACCAAGGGGCCGGGGGACGATGTACTTTCCCTTTACAGCGGGATAATGGCAGACTGGCGTTCACTGCGTCGTTTAGCCATGTCTGTATAGCATCAGATATATTTTCCATATCACCATCAAGGCATGGATGATCTTTATTCAATGCACTATTGAGGTTATCTAAATTTAAGTTTTTCCAATTTCTCCTAAAAGAGTCCGAATGTGTAACGGATGGGCGTTTGATGGGTTTAAGAGAAATAGAGAAGAGTATGAGAAAATGGTCTGACCAGCAAATGGGAGTGGTGTTCATCCTTGATAATTCTTTCATGTTTGAGATGATAGGATTGAGCAGATGTCCCGCTTTATGGGTAGGGCCCTTATTACGTAATGTCATGTCTAGAGCCATGAGGTCATCTATAAGATTTTTACAGATCTTGTTATTGTCGTCGTCCAGATGGAGATTCAAGTCCCCGAGTACTGTAAAATTTTGAGCTTTTAAATGGTGAGGTTTTCTGACCAAGTAGGGTTATTAACTGGTGGTCGATAAATAAGTAGGCCAGAGAAGGTGAAATTAGGGCTGAGGGTGATTTTAAAAGATGCCGCTTCACAATTAGGAATGTCTGCAGGTTCGAAATGGCATACAAAATCCCTTTTGTAGATAATAGCGATGCCCCCTCCTATTTGGCCAATACGATCCCTCCTTACAATAGCATAGCTCTGGGGGAGTGCCGTGGCCACATCAGGGCCTGCACTATCATGAAGCCAGGTTTCTGTGAGAAATATTGCACTGGGCTTCTCTTCCAATAGGAGGTGGAAAATATCTAGTTTATGTTGGGGTAAAGAACAGCAATTTACCAGGTAAAATGTAAAAATACTAGAACACTCTTCCTGCCGTGGGATTTTATGGGAGGGGTCGTGAGAAGTATCCGGGTACGGCTGGTGATTTGACAGAGTGATGGAGCACTCAGGGCACGTTTGTTTACCAGCACAAGATGGGTTCAGTGTTATACAATTGACATGTCTAGCGGGGCGAAGCACTCTAAGAGACTCCCCTGATAGCGTCATACCTGCGAAATAGGAGAGGCAGAGTAGTGTGCCCTATGTCCCGGCCTGGCCCGGACGGGCACAGACGGGCTGACTCTGGCTGGACTCCGGCGAAGACGAGGCGCGACCGCTAAAACGCGTCCGCTATCGCGGAGAACAACTGTTTCCTTTTATGGCGGAGACTAGCACGCTGTCCCACACTAAGATGGCCGCCACAGGAATCCCTGATGCTCGGTGCCTTGCCCTAACTCGGCAGGTATCGAGCGAGTGAGAAATCAATGAAGAGTGTGGGTCAGCGTCAATATAGCTGTGCGCTAGTAAGTGAATTTTTAAAAAACGAGGTAGTTTTAAAACGAAGGTGCAATACACAGAACAATTCAATTTTAAAATGGCAAAGTTCAAACTAGTACATCTAGAACTGATCTCAATATGAAGCTGTGCAGCAGCGTAACAAGCTGCTCGTGTCACTTGCTGAATGATAGACTTTTCAAATATTGTATGTTTATTGATTGTTCTTTTTGTTGTTTTTTTTTGTTTTTTTTTATTTAAGTACCAACATGTAGGTACCAATGCAGAGTCTAAAATTTAATATACACTGTCTCCTTTGTAGATATCTTGCATGTTGTTACAGAAGGTATTGTGGTATATGGAATTCATACAATAGTCTGCCAGGAAAGCAGAAACAATATGGAGGCAGGAGATGATAAAGAGATGTTAAATACACATTGGAGATAATATAGTTGGAGAAAGGAAGTAACTATGAGCAAACTTACTATGTAACACAAAAAAGTTGCACAGTATATTTTAAGTCTCACTTTATATTATATCTTTTTGGGTACTATTTCATAATTTTCATATAAAAAAGAATAATGTCTCAAACAATTCTAACTTTTTAAATTTAAATTTATTGTTGTGATTTTTCGAAATCTAAAAGAATTTGCAACATTAATTCATCTGGTATGTCCTCCTTTTCACTCCATTAATCAATTTCTTCAACACATTTAATTAAGTCTTGGTCTACAATGTCATCCAAAAAGTCTATTTCTTCTTTGTCTTCCTTAGGATTGTTTTCCATATTAATTTGAAATGAAATATTATTTTCATTTTGTTGTGCTTCCATTTTCTTGCTGTAAATTGCATAACAAATAAATATATCAGTAGAGATATTTCACTGTTGGGTTTAAGTTCAGACAGGTACTTGTGAGTTTTTAACAGTGAACTTATCTTTGGGCACTGTATGGTTTCAGGCAGGAAGTAGAACTATTAAAAAGTGCCTGTGATGTAGCCTTAGTAAATTCATAATTATACCACAGAAGCCTAACTCAATCAATAATTTAAATAATTAAGCCTTTCTCAATGTCAAACTCTTACAGAGGGACAGTATATAACTATCTGATAACGTTTTCCCAAATTAACTTAAAGTGCATAACATAGTTCTCCTTTCAAATTAACAACTTACCTTCTTCAAAGTAGTTGAAGTTTTCTGTCAAATTCTTTTCCAAATGTACCTTAGGTAGTGTTAGTCAAAATGGCTGTGTTTCCCTCTCATTTTTCATATATATTCATGTACTTAACCAATCAAATGTCAGCACATAAAAGTACAAAATGTAAGTAACATTTTAATTGGTTGAAAATTCAAACAGTTTCATATGTGTTTTTGTCATGTAATTTACCTCAGGATATTTAGACAGGGTTACAGCCCAAATGGCTCAATGGAATACCACCAAATTTGGGTAAATGGTAGGGACTGCTATGTAGTAGGGCCTATTCTATATTTGATGAAAGTGTCTCCAGTGTTTTTTCGGTAAATTACTTTCCCACCTTTTTTTAGGGAGCGCTTACCGGTGCGCGCCCCGCTACGCGCACCGGCAGCGTTACAGGAGTCCTCCATTTTGTGTTTCGGTACAATTGAGACACAAGATGGAGGACAAACAACGTTGGGAATGGGTAGAAGGGGGCACAGTAGACACTTCCTGACCCTCTAGGTTTTCTGAGGGGGGCTTAGGACGCTCATATATGCAAAAAATAAAAATAAAAATTTAAAAATTTCGCGGGGGGAGCGCCCGGTACGCGCACCGGTAAGCGTACCGGGGAGCGTACTCTGGTGAAAAATAGTGAAAAAAGTTAGAAAAAGATAAACGTTTTGAATGATCAGAGGTAGGGTAGCTCTGAAAAGAGCTTTTGGGTTCTGTGGCTGATTTAGGCACCTACAAGTAGGTTCCAATGCACAGTCTTAAATTCAGGAGGAATATTCTGTTCCCCTCATCTGAGAAGTGCACACCATCTCCTCTGTAGATGTCTTGCATGTTGTAACACAAGTTGTTGTTGTATATTGAACCCATTCCAAAGTCTCTCATGTAAGCAGAAACAGATTTATTCACATGTTTCCGTGCTTTCTCAAATTGTGGACAAAATTGGTTGGACCAGTTCCATTTCTGTCTTTGGCATATATTGGAATATACCAAGGCAGTTTGTGGAAAAAGTGTCATCAATTGATGAAAGGTGTCCTTTAAAAGCATTTCCAGACCAACCCCAGTCATAGTGCCCAAATCATTTCCACCACAGTGCACTATTAAGAGGTCAGGGTTTGGCAGATGCAAAAAGGTTTTCACCAATTGTATCAATTGATGACATCTCGAACCTCTCTGGCCAATCCACTTGATTTCCTCATTTGATTAATCAAGGTTGTGATAATTTCTGCTTGATGCATACCTTTAAGCCCAGTGGATGTAGCTATGTCCAATAATCCATACAGAATACATGATGTGAGAAGGTTCAGGTGCAGTCAGATGAAGTGTGGGAATGAAATGGCAGTTGGAACAGTAGGAGTTTACAAAAAGAAAATTGTGGAGTTTCCCTGCTGTTGAATCACAAGCAATGATTGGTGGATTCAGATAGTTGAAAACTGAAAGTTAGGGTGCATGGTTGTGTTGTGTGAAAGAAGCAATTTGAAAAAAAAGTCACTAAAAGCAATAATGCCCTGGATAAGCTGGTGTATTGAGAGGTCAAACATCCTTGCTGACTTAATTTGCAACATTGTAGAATAAACTTTTGAACCTGAGAGTTCAGTTAGGAGGGTCGTTGCTATGGTAACAGATAGAAAGGTCTGAGAGGGGGAAGGGTGTTGGTTTGAAAATAGTGAGGGAAGACTTTTGATTGGTTGAAATAAAGCATATGTGTGTAAAGTTAGACATTTTCTATGCCAGTCTTAGTTTCAGTGTATTGAGTGCACACCTTTTTCTCTGCTAAAGAAAAATTGGTGTGTGTGTCTGACACTGTTTTCAATCTCCCAAAGCATTTGTAAAGGTAAGTAATGATTTATTTAATTTAGATAGAGACTTGTTTGCTCTATGGAGAATATTTGGAAGCAGATAGTGAAGTTTCAGTAGTGAAATTGATTCCTTGTACATAGGATCTTTGCTGTGTTTCTAAAATGTTATTCAAAAAACGATTTTGGGGGCAAATCAATGGTATTTTCATTTGGCCCTTATTTTTGATTGCCTTGTGCAGCCGGTGCATCACTTTAAACATGGGAAATAAGTGACGCGCTGGTGGCGCAAGGCCTTAATAAATAAGGCCCTGAGTTTGTTTGCTGTTGGTTTGTGTCTTGCTTTTTGATAATGCTTGCTATGAACATTTGCAAGATAGTGGATTTGTATTTTGGGAAACAGTGAGGTTTCAAAAGTGATATTGAGTGGTTGTACATAGGTTCTGCGCAGTGTTTCTTAAATGTTATTCAAAAAACGATTCTGGGTGTAAATCAATGGTATTTTCATTTGGCCCTTATTTATGATTTCCTTGTGCAGCTGGTGCATCACTTTAAACATGGGAAATAAGTGACGCTCTGGTGGCGCAAGGCCTTCATAAATAAGGCCCTGAGTTTGTTTGGTGTTGGTTTGTGTCTTGCTTTTTGATAATGCCTGCTATCAACATTTGCAAGATAGTGGATTTGTATTTTGGGAAACAGTGAGGTTTCAAAAGTGATATTGAGTGGTTGTACATAGGTTCTGCGCAGTGTTTCTTAAATGTTATTCAAAAAACGATTTTGGGTGCAAATCAATGGTATTTTCATTCGGCCCTTATTTATGATTGACTTGTGCAGCCGGTGCATCACTTTAAACATGGGAAATAAGTGACGCTCTTGTGGCGCAAGGCCTTCATAAATAAGGCCCTGAGTTTGTTTGCTGTTGGTTTGTTTTTTGCTTTTTGATAATGCTTGATATCAACATTTGCAAGATAGAGGATTTGTATTTTGGGAAACAGTGAGGTTTCAAAAGTGATATTGAGTGGTTGTACATAGGTTTTGCGCATTGTTTCTTAAATGTTATTCAAAAAACGATTTTGGGTGCAATTCAATAGTATTTTCATTTGGCCCTTATTTATGATTGCCTTGTGCAGCCGGTGCATCACTTTAAACATGGGAAATAAGTGACCCTCTGGTGGCGCAAGGCCTTCATAAATAAGTCCCTGAGTTTGTTTGCTGTTGGTTTGTGTCTTGCTTTTTGATAATGCTTGCTATGAACATTTGCAAGATAGTGGATTTGTATTTTGAGAAACAGTGAGGTTTCAAAAGTGATATTGAGTAGTTATACATAGGTTCTGCGCAGTGTTTCTTAAATGTTATTCAAAAACCGATTTTGGGTGCAAATCAATGGTATTTTCATTTGGCCCTTATTTATGATTGCCTTGTGCAGCCGGTGCATCACTTTAAACATGGGAAATAAGTGACGCTCTTGTGGCGCAAGGCCTTCATAAATAAGGCCCTGAGTTTGTTTGCTGTTGGTTTGTTTTTTGCTCTTTGATAATGCTTGATATCAACATTTGCAAGATATAGGATTTGTATTTTGGGAAACAGTGAGGTTTCAAAAGTGATATTGAGTGGTTGTACATAGGTTCTGCGCAGTGTTTCTTAAATGTTATTCAAAAAACGATTTTGGGTGCAAATCAATGGTATTTTCATTTGGCCCTTATTTATGATTGCCTTGTGCAGCCGGTGCATCACTTTAAACTTGGGAAATAAGTGACGCTCTGGTGGCGCAAGGCCTTCATAAATAAGGCCCTGAGTTTGTTTGGTGTTGGTTTGTGTCTTGCTTTTTGATAATGCTTGCAATCAACATTTGCAAGATAGTGGATTTGTATTTTGGGAAACAGTGAGGTTTCAAAAGTGATATTGAGTGGTTGTACATAGGTTCTGCGCAGTGTTTCTTAAATGGTTTTCAAAAAACGATTCTGGGTGCAAATCAATGGTATTTTCATTTAGCCCTTATTTATGATTTCCTTGTGCAGCCGGTGCATCACTTTGAACATGGGAAATAAGTGACGCTCTGGTGGCGCAAGGCCTTCATAAATAAGGCCCTGAGTTTGTTTGGTGTTGGTTTGTGTCTTGCTTTTTGATAATGCTTGCTATCAACATTTGCAAGATAGTGGATTTGTATTTTGGGAAACAGTGAGGTTTCAAAAGTGATATTGAGTGGTTGTACATAGGTTCTGCGCAGTGTTTCTTAAATGTTAGTATGTACCAGAGTGTTCTAAAGAACAACTAGAGCGCTAACAGTCTTACTTATAAAGTGAGACTTTTAGTTAGGAATTAGCATTAAAAAAAACTTTTAAATTCACTGAAAAATCCATAGGCTTCACAACAGTTATAGTTAGGAATTAGCATTTAAAAAACCTATGAAATTCAGTGAAAAAACCATAGGTTTCACACCAGTTATAGTTAGGAATTAGCATTTAAAAAACCTATCAAATTCACTGAAAAAACCATAGGTTTCACACCAGTTATAGTTACCTGGAAATTTTACTGACATAAAACCATCGAAATTCCCACGTTATAGTTAGTTGGACTCACTATAACTTGCGTGTGTAATGCACTGCTGATTACATCACATATTACATCACTCATGACATGGTCAGTGACATCACTCATGACATCACTGATGACACCATCCAGTGAATGTGTGTCTTTCTGAAAAATAAATATGTTTTATATATGTATTTGTAAAGGTCGATGGAAGAATACATTTTTAAATAAGTGTCTAAATGGATGTTTTTAAAAAAAATGATTGGTTAACTGGCTTATTAAGTTTATCTTAGTGAATTCATATATTAGCGAGTAATGTTTAAATATTTAAATATATGTATCAGTGTTTCACTTTGTGTATAAGTGGTTGCATGGGTTGGTGAGTAGCTACATGTGTGTGTATATGGGTTATTAGATGTTTTTTTGAGTATCAGTATGAGTGTCTGTATGGCTTGGTGGGGGTATTACTTAGCAAAAAAATGCATCAATGACTGACTCACTGTATGTGTTTTGAAGACAGCATATGTGCAGGACTGTATGGGTGGAAAAGTAGGTATATGTGTGTGTTAGTGAGTGAATGACTGTCTCACTAGTGTCTTTATCAGTAACTACATATGTTTTAATCTAGTATATGTGAGTATTGATGTATATAAGTGAGTATATGTGAGAGTGAGAGATTGTAGGAGTTCCTGTTTAAATAAGTATGTGTTTCTATAAGTGATTGTTTAAGAGAGTAAGTATGTGTAAGTTTCCTTCGAAGTAAGGTGGTAGTGTGTGTATAGCTGTATATGCAAATACAAGGATGTTCAATAGTTTATTTGCATGTGTGAGTATGTGTGTGAGTAACTTTTGGATGACTGTCGGTGTGTAACAGGATGTATAGGTGTATCACTACATATGATAAGTGAGTATATGTATGAGTGACTATATAGAACTGTTGGTGAACTAGTGGATGTGTATATAAATGGTGGAATTACTGAATTGGTTGTTGTAACTGGTATGGGTATCTCCTTTTTTTGAAAATTTTAGTTTCTATTTTTGAATATGTGTTTCAAGGGTTACAGTGAAAGGAGTTTATTAAGAGAAAAGAACAACAGTGGAAGGTTCCCAAGTTGTCAGCACCTAGTCAAGGATTCTCCAGAAAATTTATTTCTTTCAGGCCCACCCCCTAGTACCCGGGGCAGTCTGTGTGCACACTCCAGAACACCCACTGTTACAGTGTAGGTTCAAAACATGAACTACGAGTATATTGAGAACTATTTTGTATATTGTCTTTTTGTAACAGCCCTGAAGAAGTCCCTTGAGGACCAAACGCGTCGGCTGTAGACCCTGTGTATAGCTTTTTCAACTGAATTGAATAAAGAAACCTCAAGAATACAAGAAACAGTTGCTGTGATCATTACTGTTTTACCTTAATAGAGATAACAGTTTTTAAGAACGTTCAAGTGGTGCACCGTGACCTTTTTCTCAAATTACAGTGAAAGGAGGTCTGTCACTCTGTCACAAGGATTTGTCATCAGTGATGTCATGAGTGATGTAACTGACCATGTCATGAGTGATGTAATATGTGATGTCATCAGCAGTGCATTACACGCGCAAGTTATAGTGAGTCCAACTAACTATAACGTGGGAATTTCAATGGTTTTATGTCAGTAAAATTTCCAGGTAACTATAACTGGTGTGAAACCTATGGTTTTTTCAGTGAATATAAATATATATATATAAATATATATATATATATATATATATATATATATATATATATATATTACCTACTGGCGATAGCCAGTAGGTATATATAGTTAGGATTTTTTCTCTATGGGACTTTTGAAAATTCTATGCCTAATAACTTTGGCGTTTGTGGACGGAATCGGCTGAAATTTTCAGGAAAATGGCACATTTTGTTTCTGAGCAGCTCCTGGAAATTTGGGGGGAGTTCGTCAAGGGGGGGCTGAGAAAAAAGGGGGGTCCCAAAACGCGATTTTCCCATGTTAATTTCCATAGGGCGGTTGGACTCACTTTTAGCCCGAACGGCTGAATGGATTTACACGAAACTTGGCAAAATTGTAGGGACTGTTAGCCCGATGTGCCTTTGCTAGGTCTCAATATATGTGCTTCAGTGGATTTTGAGAAATTAACGTTTAAATCAAGATATATATCTGTAACAGCGCTCCGGGCAGCGATCCGGTTCGCGAACTTTTCGCGTATCGGAACTTTGCGATGCGAAGCTGATTGGCTCTCCGGTGTCTGTCAACATTCTAAACAGTCCGTAGCGGCCGCCATCTTGTCTCTCGGTAGGATCGAGAGACAAGAGGAGGCCAAAACAAAGGGGGAAATGTAGGAAAGGGGGCAATGTAGACCCCTTCTGACCCCCTAGGATTGATGAGGGGGATATTATAGAGCCACGCGGGGCAAAAAAAAAAAATCCGATTTTTTCGCCGTAAAGACGCGTCTTGGTTCGCGAACCGGGCAGCTAACCGGGCAGCTAACCGGGCAGCTAACCGGCAGCGTAACGTGAGTCGGAGGAGTAGCTGATTGGCTGTCAACATTGTAAACAGTCCGGAGCGGCTGCCATCTTGTCTCTCGAGAGACAAGATGTGGTGAAAAACGAAGGGGGAAATGAAGGAAAGGGGGCAAGGTAGACCCCTCCTGACCCCCTAGGATTGATGAGGGGGATATTATAGAGCCACGCGGGGCAAAAAAAAAAAATCCGATTTTTTCGCCGTAAAGACGCGTCTTGGTTCGCGAACCGGGCAGCTAACCGGGCAGCTAACCGGGCAGCTAACCGGCAGCGTAACGTGAGTCGGAGGAGTAGCTGATTGGCTGTCAACATTGTAAACAGTCCGGAGCGGCTGCCATCTTGTCTCTCGAGAGACAAGATGTGGTGAAAAACGAAGGGGGAAATGAAGGAAAGGGGGCAAGGTAGACCCCTCCTGACCCCCTAGGATTGATGAGGGGGATATTATAGAGCCACGCGGGGCAAAAAAAAAAAAATCGATTTTTTTTCGCCGTAGAGACGCGTCTTGGTACGCGAACCGGGCAGCTAACCGGGCAGCTAACCGGGCAGCTAACCGGGCAGCTAACCAGGCAGCTAACCGGCAGCTAAGCTAAAAAAAAAAAAAAAAAAGATTCGATTTTTTCGCCGTAGAGACGCGTCTTGGTACGCGAACCGGGCAGCTAACCGGGCAGCTAACCAGGCAGCTAACCGGCAGCTAACCGGGCAGCTATATCTGTAACAGCGCTCCGGGTAGCGCTCCGGTTCGCGAACTTTTCGCGTATCGGA
The DNA here is from genome assembly GCF_964263255.1 of Lissotriton vulgaris. Lineage (NCBI taxonomy): Eukaryota > Metazoa > Chordata > Amphibia > Caudata > Salamandridae > Lissotriton > Lissotriton vulgaris. The sequence continues at coordinate 789,561,831 of NC_141694.1, read as the reverse complement.
ACTTTGCGAAGCGGAGCTGATTGGCTCTCCGGTGTCTGTCAACATTCTAAACAGTCCAGAGCGGTAGGGATTGTTTGTTTGATGTGCCTTTGCAAGGCCTCAAGATATGTGCATGTGTGGATTTTGTCTAATTAAGGTTAAAAAAATATATATATCTGTAAGCGTGCTCCGGCGCGCTTACGTTACGGGTTTGGTTTGCGCTGCAGAGGCGACGCGTCATGAGGCGTCTCACGTGGCTACGTGATACGTCACGTAATAAAGAGTATATTTTACAGCTACAGATATTAGCTTTTAAAAAACCAATGAAATTCAATGAAAAAACCACAGGTTATAGACTATATATAGTTAGGAATTAGCATTTACAAAACCTTGAAAATTCACTGAAAAAACCATAGGTTATAGACCATATATAGTTAGGAATTAGCATTTACAAAACCTTATTTTACTCGCACAAAACCATTGAAATTCCATATATAGTTAGTTGCACTAACTATATATCGCGCACCCGCAATCCACTGCTGATGATGTCACATATTACATCATTCATGACATGGTCAGTGACATCACTGATGACATCACTGATGACATCTCAAATGACATCACTGATGACATCACTGATGACAACATCCAGTGACTGTATGTTTCTGTAAAGTTAAAATATGTCTTATATTTTGAAGAATGAGTGGATGTATAAGTGTCTGGATGAAGGATTTAGTAGGTGCATGACTGACTGATTGAGTGAGTGATTAAATGTGTCTCACTGAGTGCATGGGTTAGTGACTAAACTGTTTTAATTTGTGCATCATTATATCTGTTGTTCTACAAACTGCTGCATATGTTGATCAGTAGCTATATGAGTAACTGTATGGGTTGATTGGTTGTCCAAGTATTTGTATGGGAAACTGAGTGTGTGTGTATGGGTGGCTGGAAGGTGTGTGACTCTGTACATAGATGTGTGAGTAGTTGATTCACTATATGTATAGATTCAAAAGTGCATGTGCAAACAGCTGTATGGGCGGTTGACTGTGCATGAGTGTATTAGTGAGTGAATGGATATCTCAGTGCTACATGTCAAAATAAGTACATATGTAAAACACAGTACATGTGAGAGTTGACATCTATAAATAACTGTGCATAAGAGCCAGTGAATGTGTGAGTGGCTGTATGGATCATTGTGAACATGTATCAGAGATTGTATAAGAGAGTAAAGTAAATATGTGTTAGTATATGTTTGAATAAGTAAGGTGTGTATAACTGTATAGTTGAGAAAATGGAGGTGTGATTGATTTTTGGCATAACTGACTAGGTGTGTGAGTAACTCCATGGATGAGTGACAGTCTGTGACTGTCTGTTTACACTGATTGTATCTAAGGTTATATTAGAGTCTGAAGAGGTTCATGGTATTATCACATGAATGATATCATCAGTGATGTTATCAGTCATGTCAAATGAGATGTTTTCAGTGATGTCATCAGTGATGTCATTTGAGATGTCATCAGTGATGTCATCAGTGATGTCACTGACCATGTCATGAATGATGTAATATGTGACATCATCAGCAGTGGATTGCGGGTGCGCGATATATAGTTAGTGCAACTAACTATATATGGAATTTCAATGGTTTTGTGCGAGTAAAATAAGGTTTTGTAAATGCTAATTCCTAACTATATATGGTCTATAACCTATGGTTTTTTCAGTGAATTTTCAAGGTTTTGTAAATGCTAATTCCTAACTATATATAGTCTATAACCTGTGGTTTTTTCATTGAATATATATATATATTCACTGAAAAAACCATAGGTTATAGACCATATATAGTTAGGGATTAGCATTTACAAAACCTTATTTTACTCGCACAAAACCATTGAAATTCGCATATATAGTTAGTTGCACTAACTATATATCGCGCACCCGCAATCCACTGCTGATCATGTCACATATTACATCATTCATGACATGGTCAGTGACATCACTGATGACATCACTGATGACATCTCAAATGACATCACTGATGACATCACTGATGACATCTCAAATGACATCACCGATGACATCACTGATGACATCTCAAATGACATCACTGATGACATCTCAAATGTCATCACTGATGACATCTCAAATGACATCACTGATGACATCTCAAATGACATCACTGATGACATCACTGATGACATCTCATTTGACATTACTGATCACATCACTGATGACATCATTCATGTGATTATACGATGAACCTCTTCAGACTCTAATATAACCTTAGATACAATCAGTTTAAACAGACACTCACAGACTGTCACTTATCCATGGAGTTACTCACACACCTAGTCAGTCATGCAAAGAATCAATCACACCTCCATTTTCTCAACTATACAGTTATACACACCTTACTTATTCAAACATATACTAACACATATTTACTCTCTTATACAATCCCTGATACATGTTCACAATGATCCATACAGCCACTCACACATTCACTGGCTCTTATGCACAGTTATTTATATATGTCAACTCTCACATGTACTGTGTTTTACATATGTACTTACTTTGACATGTAGCACTGAGAAATCCATTCACTCACCAATACACTCATGCAGACAGTCAACCGCCCATACAGCTGTTTCCACATGCACTTTTGAACCCATACATATAGTGAATCAACTACTCACACATCTATGCACAGAGTCACACACCTCCCAGCCACCCACACACACACTCAATCTTCCATACAAATACTTGGGCAACCAATCAATAACCCATATAGTTACTCATATAGCTACTGATCAACACATGCAGCAGTTTACAGAACAACAGACATAATGATGCACAAATTAAGACAGTTTAGTCACTAACCCATGCACTCAGTGAGACACATTAAATCACTCACTCATACAGTCAGTCATGCACCTACTAAATCCTTCATCCAGACACTTATATATCCACTCATTCTTCAATATGTAAGACATATTTTAACTTTACAGAAACATACAGTCACTGGGTGTTGTCATCAGTGATGTCATCAGTGTTGTCATTTGAGATGTCATCAGTGATGTCATCAGTGATGTCACTGACCATGTCATGAATGATGTAATATGTGACATGATCAGCAGTGGATTGCGGGTGCGCGATATATAGTTAGTGCAACTAACTATATATGCGAATTTCAATGGTTTTGTGCGAGTAAAATAAGGTTTTGTAAATGCTAATCCCTAACTATATATGGTCTATAACCTATGGTTTTTTCAGTGAATTTTCAAGGTTTTGTAAATGCTAATCCCTAACTATATATGGTCTATAACCTATGGTTTTTTCAGTGAATTTCAATGGTTTTTTAATAGCAAATATCAAAAGCTGTAAAATGTATTCTTATTCTAATTCAAAAATATATTTTTTATATTTTTGTATTATATTTTTTTAATTTAATTTATATTATAATTTAAATTATTTTTTATTGTTTCGCTACCGGTACGCGAACCGGTAAACGTTCCGTTAGTGGAAGTACCGCGTTAGAAAGCCACATCGTGATGCGTCGCGTAATCGCAACGTATCGCGTTACTGCGTAATGCGCCTTATGACGCGCCGCGTTAGCGCACCCGGAAGCGCTCTGGAACGCGAACCAAGGCGCGAAACGCAGAGCCCCGGAAACGATCCGAGGCGCGGCGCAGAGCGCGTAACGTAAAGATAACAGGTCATGTGACTAGTTTATAAAACTTTTCATTGGTTCATTTTACTTTTAGTTTCCTAATGATGGAACGCTTGATCATATGACGTAAAATTAACACTTTTCATTGGTTTAGAACATTTTTTTTCCCAAATGATGAAAGTCCCGCCTTTTTTCCTCACTCTGACTTTCATTTTTATGAGAGAAAGACCTGTTTCTGCTTGTTCAGTCATGGCATCTGTAGTAGCTGCAGCTGGTGGACCCCCACCACCACCACCACCTCCAAGGAAGAGAGGACCATCTCCTCAGGTCATCCTCCAACAAGAGGACGAAGAAGAGGAAGAAGAGGAACAGGAGCAAGGGACAAGGAGGTTTTTAAAAGAACAGCCAAGGAGGTCCCATATAAAAGAAAATTTTATTTGGCAATTTTTTTCATTTCCTCCACATCAAAAAAAAGTAAATGCCCGGCACGTTACCTGCCTCATCTGCCACGATGTACTCTCCAGAGGAACCGAAAAAAATATAGTTATGGTAATTATACCATGCATCGCCATATGGAGAGGTGGCACCCGATTAATTACAGTGCTGCCCAAATACGAGATTTGGTGGATAACCCCCAACCTGCCAGTACATCCACCAATGAAGTGGCAGTGACGGAATCAGAGGCAAGGGAAACGGTCCCAAATCTTCAGAAGAACTTTGGACAAATGAAAATGGCATGTTTAACTTGCGGCAAATTAATTTCCTGTGGAGAGAGGAGTGTAACTCTAATCAATAGAGCTTATGAACATCATCAATGTACAAAACGTCCCAGAAACTAAATTTTCTTTTTTTTTTGTTGCTCCTGTTGAGCCCTTTCTAATGAATCATTTTTGTCCCCCCCCAAAAAAAACACAAAAAAAATATAAAACAACAAAAATAATAAAAAAAAGTTCTTTTCAGAACTACCTTCCCTTTATGAAAAATTGCAAGAATGTTTAGCACTCTAGCAACCTCTATTTCTTTTGATTTGCTTCCCGGTTCGCACGCCGTACGCGAACCGGAAGCGAACTAAAACATTTTTTTTTCTTAAAAAGACGAGTAAGTAAACAGAGAGTAATGTTAAAAGAAAGACAAATAGAGGGAGTAACACACAGTTACTGTTGAAAGAGGGACTGAGAAAAGGAGTGAAAAGAGTAGTATAAATAAGTAATAGAAAAAGAAATGAGGGAAGTAGCAAAGGCAGGAAACTAAGGGTTAAAGAAATGAAGCAGTGGAACTAATAAAAGTTAAATGTGATAGAGATGAGATAGAGATGAGTAAAGAGTACTAAACACTTACCTTATAATTGTCATCAACATAGTCAATTGTCATTTTTATACTTTTAATCTGTGTAAGAAAGAACAAAAAAAATTTAATTAATAGAAGGTAGTTAAAAAAGAGTGAGCATGAGACAAGATGAATACATATTATAAATCACAATTCAAAGTAGAAAATTAATGATACATATTAAATGGTTTATTTTTGCTGTTGTCAGAATATATCAAATTTCACTGAAAACAGTGAGTTGAAGGTATTCATCATATAACAGCGGGAAAAAAAAACACAATCAAAATGATTGTGTTTAAAAAACCCAAATAATATAACTAATCAGAAATCAGAACTCCTCAAAAGTAACTTACTTTCTATGACGTCAAAGGATGTCCTATGAACAGCTTATACTCTGTTGTGCTGTTATTATTTTCTGCCCGCCACTTTCTGAAAGATAAACTCCATCGTTTTATGCTGATAACAGAAATTTACACAACCTCAATTTACAAAATGTGGAAATCAAATGGATTGGCCGAAGAGGATTGAAATGTCACCAATTGATACCATTGGTGAAAACCTTTTTACATTTGCCAAACCCTGACCTCATAATAGTGCACTGTGGAGGAAATGATTTGGGCACTTTGACTGGGGTAGGTCTGGAAATGCTCTTAAAAGACACCTTTGAGCAATTGATGACACTTTTTCCTCAAACTGCCTTGGTATATTCCAATATATGCCAAAGACAAAAATGGAGGTGGTCCAATCAATTTTGTCCACAAATTGAGAAATCGAGGAAGCATGTAAATAAGTCTGTTTCAGCTTACATGAGAGACCATGGAATGGGCTCCATTAACAACAATAACTTGCGTTATTACATGCAAGATATCTACAGAGAAGATGGCGTGCACTTCTCAGATGAGGGGAACAGAGTTTTCATACAAAATTTAAGACTGTGTATTGGTACCTACTTATAAGTACCTAGAACTTACACAGAACCCAAAAGCTCTTTTCAGAGCTACCTTAACTTTAATTACTCTTTTGAAATTTCGAATGTACCTTTTTTCACTAATTTTCACTTATGTTCGCTTCCCGGTTCGCTACCCGGTTCGCGTACCGGCAGCTAACAGCGCGAAAAATTCAAAAAAAATTTTCAACATATATGAGCCTCCTCAGCCACCCTCAGAAAACCTAGGGGGTCAGGATACGTCTAAAGTGCCCCCTTCTACCCATTCTGAACATTATTTACCCTCCATCTTGTATCTCAATTCTACCGAAACACAAAATGGAGGACTCCCGTAACGCTGCAGGTTCGCATACCGGGACACACACTGACAAGCACTCGCTCAAAAAAGGTGGGAAAGTAATTTACAAAAAAAACACAGAAGACACTTTCACCAATTAAACATTAGCTCATACTACATACCAAGCCCTACCATTTTCACAAATTTGGTTGGAATTCCATTTAGCCATTTAGCATGTAGAACTCTCTAAATTCCCTGAGGTAAATTACTTCACAAAACACATTTGAAGTGTTGAATTGACAATCAATTAAAATGTTACTTTTAATTTCTACTATTATATCATGACATTTGATTGGTTATGTACCTGAATATATATAAAGAAAGAGAGAGAAACACAGCCATTTTGACTACTACTTCTTGAAGTACATATCAAGTACATTTCAACTGATAACTTAAAGTTCTATTTGAAAGGTAAGATGTTATTTTAAAAACTGAAGTATGTTCTGTACTGTCAGCTAATTAGGAAAAAAAATTCTGATAGTTATATACTATCCCTCTGTAATACTTATAGAATAAAATAGACTTCTCTGTTTTAGTTATGGATGGAGTTAGACTTGTCTTGTATAATTAAGAATTGACTTAGAGTTCATTTCATAAATTTTTTCATATTTCTACTTCCAGTTTGATACCATACACTGCCCAACGAAAAAATCACTGTTTAAAAAACCAAACTACCTGTCTGTACTTAAACCCAACAGTGCCCTATCTGTACTGATATATTTTTTTTAAATTCATTTTACAGCATACAAAATGGAAGGAGAGCAGAAAAATAACATAGAAATTGCAGAATGCAACCAAGACAAAGAAAATGATTCAGAATTCTTTGATCAATCAATGGACATAGAACTTCTGCAATGTGTTGAAGCTGTAGATTTGTTAATTGAAAATGAGTCAAAATCTGACCAAGAATTATTAGAAGTTCTTTTTAATTTTGAAAATAAATCAGAATAATAAATTTATATATAATAATTCAAAAATAGTTTGAGACATTATTCGTTTTTATATGTATTTTTAAAACTAGTAGCAAATTGATTTTAATGTAAAATCAGACTTTAAATATACCGTGCAACTTTAAGTTTGCTCATAGTTACTTCCTTTCTTCCACTATATCATCTCCAATGTGTATTTAACATCTCTTTATCATCTCCTGCCTCCATGGTGTTTCTGCTTTCCTGACAGACTACGCTATGAATTCCATATACCTCAAAAACTTCTGAAACAACCTGCAAGATATCTACAAAGGAAACAATGTATTTTTATTTTTAGACTCTGCATTGGTACCTACATGTTGGTACGTAAATAATAAAAAAAAAAAAAAACAACAAAACGAACAATCAATAAACATACAATATTTTAAAACTCTATCATTCTTGTTTCCTTATAGTACGCTCCCCGGACCGCTTTCCGGTGCGCCTACCGGGCGTACCCCACGCAAAAAAAACGATTTTTCTTTTTTTTTTTTGCCCCACGGGGCCCTTTTAAAGCCTCCACATCAAACCTAGGGTGTCAGGGAGGATCTACTATGCCCCCTTATGGTCATTTGCCCCTTTGTTTTGGCCTCCTCTTGTCTCTCGATCCTACCGAGAGACAAGATGGCGGCCGCTCCGGACTGTATAGAATGTTGACAGACACAGGAGAGCCAATCAGCTTCGCTTCGCAAAGTTCCGTTACGCGAAAAGTACGCGAACCGGAGCGCTACCCGGAGCGCTGTCACAGATATATCTGTTTTTTAAAATGTTAATTTCTCAAAATCCACTGGAGCACATATATTGAGACCCAGCAAAGGCACATCGGGCTAACAGTCCCTACAATTTTGCCAAGTTTCGTGCAAATCCATTCAGCCGTTCGAGCTAAAAGTGAGGCCAAACGCCCTATGGAAAAATGAATGGGAAAAACGCATTTTGGGACCCCCTTTTTTCTCGGCCCCCCCTTGACAAAACCCCCCAAACTTTCAGGGGCTGCTCAGAAACAAAATGTGCAATTTTCCTGTAAATTTCAGCCGATTCCGTCCACAAACGCCAAAGTTATTAGCCATAGAATTTTCAAAAGTCCCATAGAGAAAAAATCCTAACTATATATACCTACTGGCGACCGCCAGTAGGTAATATATATATATATATATATATATATATATGAACACAAAGTTTGTAGCTGTTCCCAAGCCTCTGATTCGGCGGGCTCACGGCTGGGGTAGCCACCCCCAAAATTTTCACACGTACAATCCGGCGCAATCCTTGCCAGGTTGAACAAAAGGAATCACACAGGAGCCGTGGCCTCTATTTCAGTGCAGATTTATTGCAGACACAAACGTCCTACGCGTTTCGGAGTGGAACACTCCTTCGTCACGGGCAAACTTTGTGCATTTCATCTTTGTTAATAAAGTAAATCAACATGTCACGTGATACAATTAACATAAACAAAATACTATTTCATATTATAAATCATATGAGTATTTCAAGTTTTTTAGGTTTTGTAAGGTTTTTTGTAAAGGGAAGGTGAATGACTAACATATCTTGAACATTGTTTTACATGTATACAAATTCATTGTTTACGAGTAGCGCGTTCGAGTAACACACATTAACTTGCCATATATTTACTCCAATTGTTAAATCCAAAATGAAATAATAATGTTCAAAATTCTGGACGACACAGGGATGGTAAAATGAATTACCGCATACATTAATTAATGTCGGCCGTCCTGGGATTTGAACCCGTCATGTTTAAAAGTAAAACAGTGGTGTCTTAACCCACAGTGCTACGGGCGTATCTTATCATTCCACCCAAAAAGGTGCAGCTTGTGCTAGGCTTGCTTTGTCAGTGCTTCAAATAAAATGAAACATACAGCCTATATAATCAGACTGGATTCGTGCTACAATAATCATAAACGGGGCGTTTATGATTATTGTAGCACAAATCCAGTCTGATTATATAGGCTGTATGTTTCATTTTATTTGAAGCACTGACAAAGCAAGCCTAGCACAAGCTGCACCTTTTTGGGTGGAATGATAAGATACGCCCGTAGCACTGTGGGTTAAGACACCACTGTTTTACTTTTAAACATGACGGGTTCAAATCCCAGGACGGCCGACATTAATTAATTTATGCGGTAATTCATTTTACCATCCCTGTGTCGTCCAGAATTATGAACATTATTATTTCATTTTGGATTTAACAATTGGAGTAAATATATGGCAAGTTAATGTGTGTTACTCGAACGCGCTACTCGTAAACAATGAATTTGTATACATGTAAAACAATGTTCAAGATATGCTAGTCATTCACCTTCCCTTTACAAAAAACCTTACAAAACCTAAAAAACTTGAAATACTCATATGATTTATAATATGAAATAGTATTTTGTTATTGTTAATTGTATCACGTGACATGTTGATTTACTTTATTAACAAAGATGAAATGCACAAAGTTTGCCCGTGACGAAGGAGTGTTCCACTCCGAAACGCGTAGGACGTTTGTGTCTGCAATAAATCTGCACTGAAATAGAGGCCACGGCTCCTGTGTGATTCCTTTTGTTCAACCTGGGAAGGATTGCGCCGGATTGTACGTGTGAAAATATATATATATATATATATATATATATGAACAAAGTCTGTCAGACGCAGGCAGCGCCTCCAGCTCTTGTATCAACCAGATAAATGACGATGAGTCTAACCCAAAATCGGTGCCAAAACAAAGGTGCTTTATTTGTGCATAATTCTGCTCAGCATGCCGCCATGACGCGTTTCGACTGTCTCCACAGTCTTGATCACATGATGTGATTGCTATGTCACGAGTGGGGTATAAATAGTAAACACAGAGGGTGGACCAATAGATTACACCCTCCACATGTAATGGGTTATTTACATGGAAACAAACGAAAGACTAAGGATAACTGTATTTCCCTTAATCTGAATGATAAAACTCATAGTGAGTAACAACCATACATACTTTTCGATGTTGGTATAGTGAATATGTGCAATATATCGCAATGGTCATATATAAATATATATAAATAAATATAAATATGAATATATAGCATTATAAAACAATGATAAAACTCATAGTGAGTAACGACCATGCATATTTATAAAAAATAAAAAAATTATATAATAAATATGTGCAATATATCGCGATGGTCCTGTGTATATACATATACGTGGATATACATATATAACATCATCACATCTTGTATAAATAGAATTATATAAAAGATCATATATTTCTTTATATAAATATACCCATATGATTAATTGATCCCAAATGGGGAAGGAATAAACTGCTTATGCAAAAGATTTTATATTTACATGTAAACTTAATTTCCATATACATCACTCGATTGACAAAGGGCAGTTGTTGCTATGTAGTGCAAATTATATAAAAAGTGCAAAGTGCTAAAATTAGACGAATTACATTTTTAACAATACATGTTAATACTAAAAGAGAGGAGCCCCTCCCTTTTCTGTGTTTGGATTCATAACGGCAGTACTTGATTCAGTTAAAACCAAATGAATGTGTGCGTTAGATGGAATCCTTCTGGGTTATGTATTTCTCAGCTGCCATGGGAATAATATTACGAAATCCTATAAATGATAAAGTATATTTGTGTTTATAAATTTATAGGCAAGTATATAGATCCTCGCTGGCATTAAGACCCCCAGGGCTACGACTATCTAATTCTTTTTTTTTTTTAACAGTTCTTTATTGGGATTTTAACATTTTATCCCCCCACCCTCCAATACAGGCAAATAGTTTTATAAATATATACATAGTCCGAGATACGCATATTTTGAACATGTAAACTATATTTATATATATATATATATATTTTTTCCCCCTTTTTTCTTCCCCTTCATTTCTTAAACCGAACATAGCGAGTAATTATTTTGGACCAGATAAACAAGACAATTAATAATCACAGTAATACATTAGATAAACAATTTAAGCCGTCTATCATAGACCATCCATCCAATGAGTTAATGGGTACCACATTTTTAAACCCCTCTTTTTTTTTTAAACCTTTCCTGCCATAAATTGCTTTCTCCAGACTATAAGTCGAGAGTAGTCGAGCCCGCCACTGTTGAAAGGATGGTGGAACCTTATCTAACCACCCAGATGTTAGGCAAATTCGAAACACAGCCATAGAAACAAACAAAAAACCCTTTATGTTATCCGGATGGTTCTCGTTATCTAGCCCCAGAATTATTTCTGCAGTTGTAATTTCTATTTTAGTCTCCATTACTTCAGAGAGAAAGATAGATATCTCTCTTCTAATAGCGCATAATGCCCCACAAGTGGCAAACATATGGATTAAGTCTACGTCTGGCATCAAACATCTGGGGCAGAAGGTCCCTTTACCGGTGCTCCATTTAGCTAGTTGATAAGGAGTATGATATAATGAAAAAAAGGTTTTATAAAATTGAGCATATAACTTTGAGGACATTAATAGCGATTGGGACATTTGAAATGAATTCTGTATAGTTAAACTTGATAGCCCAAGTTTCCCCTGCCATTTTAGTATATTTTTATCCATATCATCCGGAACTCCAGTCATTAGATTATTATATAGTACCCCAATTTTAACATTACTACATTGTACAACTATTTCTATTAAGTCATTTTCAAGCATAGCCATACCTCCTCCCCCCTTTTTCATGATAAAATCCCTCACCTGTAGATATTTTAAAAAGTCCCTATGTTCCAGGCCATATTTATTTTTTAGAGATTCAAATGACATAAAGCCAGCTGGCTCATAAAGACAGCCGACTTGTACTATACGAAGTCTAATCCACTGTGTCATACATGAATCCGAGAAAATCTCTGGGAGATTTTGATTAGTTATAAAAGTTGTGTAGTACGAAAATCGGCCTAGCCCTAAATGTTTACGAATCTGGTTCTAGGCAGCGTAAATTCCCTATAAAGTTTTAAACCGCACTTTCTTAAAGTGGCAGTCATACGTCAGTCGCCAAAAATGTGCGCCTGCAAAACTACCCAGAATAAGTTCCTGAGGCGATGGGACTGATCTCTCTGTAGTATCCTCACGGTTAATCTTAAGCAATAAATTACTATATTTAAGAATTGTTGCCCACCAGTAAATTTTTAAGTTGGGGAGTGCCAGGCCACCTCTATCTATCGGTAGGGTAATAAATTTATTAGCCCTACGAGTTTTCCCATAGTTCCAAATAAAGTGGGAGAAAATTCTATCAATTTCCTTAAATAATAATGGTTCAAAATTCAAACAAATAGTGCGGAAAAACTACACAAATTTGGAAAGATATAAAATTTTTATTACATTACACCTTCCTATGATTGTTAGATGTAAATTATGTAATTTTTTTAAGCCGTTTTCGGTTTGTTTGATTAGGGGACCATTTTAAATTTAACCAAGTTATTTAGATTAGCAGTGAGATTGACACCCAAATATATTGCTTTGTCCGTTACTCTATCATCCACAAAATTACATTTATTATTGATTATAATTTGGGTTTTAGATTGGTTTAGTTTATACCCCGAGATTTCCCCAAATTTACTTGCCTCTTTTTCCATTTCCTCCACAGATTTATTCGGATCGGCTGTCACGATAGCAATATCATCAGCATACGGTAAAGACTTACTATCACCATTAGATGTCTTTATGGGAGTTATAGATGTATTTTCTTCCAGTCTGTGGATGAACAGATCAATAAAAATGACAAATAACAGCGGGGGGGACGGACAACCCTGCCTTGTACCTCTTGTTACTTCAATTGAAGCGGAATTTTCACCATTAATCGAGACCACGGTTTTTGGGTTGACATACATCTTACGTACCGCGTTGATAAATACCTCCCCAATCCTACTCTTTGACATGGCGGTCCATAAATAATCCCAGGAGACCCTATCAAAAGCTTTTTCGGCATCTAAGAGAATTAATGCCATAGGGTCTCCTGTTACTTCCGCCATGTCAAAGACTGTGATCACCCTCTGAATATGATCTGTGGTGGATCTACCGGGAACAAATCCATGCTGCCTGACGGAGATTATTTTATGGATAACCAGGGCTAGTCGAGTAGCTAATAATTTGGAGTAAATTTTTGCATCATTATTTATCAAGGTAATAGGACGGTAAGCCCCTAGTTCAGTCGGATCTTTGACTTTTTTTGGAAAGACGATAATTTTGGCCTTGTTCCAAGATTCCGGTGCATGCCCCCCTGAAATACCTGTATTATAAGTTTGGTCATAATTTCTTTTAATTGCTTATGAAATTTAGTGTAGAATTCTGTTGGAATTCTGTCTAAACCCGTAGCTTTACCAGCGGGTAGGCTATTGATAGACAGAAGGATTTCAATCCAACATGGTATTCCTTCAATTTTTTCTTTGTCAGTCTTAGGTAATTGAATCCCTGTGCCATGGTCCAAATGTTCATTTATTTTAATTGATTCTTCCCGGTCTCGGTGTAAAGATCCTTGTAATAATTATGAAAAGCTTCCCTAATCTCTTTTGGCTCGTTAGTAATACCTTTAAATGGGATCTCTAATTTTAGTGATTGTATTATTACTAATCTGCTGTCTGGTACGGACAGCTAGTCGATGTCCTACCTGTTCGTTAAGCTCGTAGATTTTCTCTCTGTTCATGGTAGCTTTTAGTACAGTTTTGGTAGTTAGTATTTCTGTTATTACATTTCTTGCGATTGCCACTCTTCTTACAGCTCCTTCTATGTCTGCGTCATTCTTTACAGCAGTCATTAAATCTTCCTCTTTGCTGAGGAGATTATTTTGTAATTTGATTAGTTCTTGTTTAGCTTCTTGGTTATGCCTGATCGAAAATCTAAGGGTTTCTCCCCTTACTCCGGCCTTCAATGTATCCCAGACAACATCTAAAGGAGCACTCCCAAGGTTATTAATTAAAAAGTCTGGGATCCACATTTCCTTCATATTGCAGTATTTGGCATTAGTCAATAAAGCTCTTTCAAATGTCCAATAACTCTGTGCACTTAAGTGAACCCCCATTTCTACAGTAATAATTAATGGATTATGGTCAGAAAAAACCCTTGGTAAGCGAGCAACTGAACAGAAAGGTAATATGAAATTAGACACAAAAAAAAAATCAAGTCTGGAAAATTTAAGATGAGGGTGTGGAAAAAAAAGTATACCCAGGATTGGTTGGAAATTTCATCTCCCAACAATAGGATATCGCGTGGGTACTACAGAAATCGTTAAGAGCATTAAATGTTTTAGGTTTTCTACCATGATAGATAAAGTTTTGCGCAGAGGACCACATCGATGGGAGATTTAGGTTTATATCTCCACAAACAATCAGTGGCGCCGGCCAGTGCACTAATTCATTTGATAAACAATTTAATAGTTCTGGATTATCAGTGAAACAGCCATATATAGAGCAGATCGTATGTTTATTCCCTTTTCCATACTTGCACTCTGTAATGGCCCATCGGCCAAATTTATCAGCAGCTGATTTTATGAACTGTATCTCGCCCCCGTGCCAGGATAGCTACCCCTTTAGTTTTATTGGGCTGAGTTGTAGCAGTAATGACTCTATATCCTAGTGTTTTTAGCAGATATGCCTGTGACCTCTCAACATGAGTTTCTTGCAGACAGACTATGTCTGCACCAATTGATTGAAAACCTAGAGCAATTCTCTGCCTTTTGTTTGTATCATTCAGCCCACATATATTAATAGACAAAAAAATGTATTTAGCCATTAGTGCCTATTGGATCTATCTTGTCTTCTGGACCCGCTATATTAATTGTTCGAACTATGTCTTTTACCCTATTGACCCGCCTGTATATCCCCCCTCTGTCCTTAAGAGCCCGCCCCACCCCCCACCCCCGCCATTTCCTGAGGCATCCTGGGACATGAGGCCCCCAGGTGTGGGCGACCGAGTGATCCGAGCATCACCGTTCGCAAGGTCGCCTGAAAAAAAAAAAAGACTGTAGATACATAATAAACCGCTGGCATTTTTTTTTTCCCCCTTCCCCCCCCCCCCCCGAACCCCTACCCCCCTTTTCACCGGCTGAAATTTCCAGTGATCTGACTCTAGTGCTATATATACCTCCCTACAGAAATACTTCTTTCCATAGTAGTCTATTTATCCTATTGCCCGCCACTTCCTCTTTTTTTTTATTTTTTTTAATAAGTTTCCTCATTGAGTTTCTTTCTTTTTTTTTTTTTTTTACATTATTTCTTTATTTTTTTTCTGTAAAGTCGAGAGGTTGTCCCAAGCCCATAACTCCGCACCGTATAGGGTCGCGCCTAAGACCTTGGCGTCATAAACCATAAGAGCAGGTTTGATCGGTTTCGTCTTAGATTTTCGATGTTCCCCCCGCAATGCTCCTGATAGTTGTTGATGTTTTAGGGCCGTTTTTTCCAAGTGATGTGACCAACCTGGGCCCTCTGCTATCTGTACCCCTAAATATACAAACTCTTTGACAGTCTCTAGCTTGCTATTATTCAGGGTTACCTTAGGATAAGTTTTACGGCGTGGGGAGAAGGCCATTAGTTTCGTCTTCCCCACATTTACTTCTAGGCCGTGCTCTTTGCAGAAAGCATCAAATATGTTTAATGCACGTTGTAGCCCCACAGGGGTTTTTGACATGATCAGGGTGTCGTCAGCGAACATCAGGATCGGGACCCTGACGTCCGCTATCGATGGAGCATCTACGCTTGCTTCCAACATTCGCTCAACAATCCCAATAATAAATAATGAGAATAATAAGGGTGCTATGGCACAGCCTTGTCGGACCCCCCTTTCCACCGGGAAGTCCGGAGTTGACTCGCCATTCCCACCCATCTGTACTCTTGCAAGTTAGATTCATGCAGACGCATGATCAGGGTGAGCAGTTCAGCAGGAATCCCCAGTTTTTGCAGGACCAGCCATAACTTGAACCTGGGACCAAGTCAAACGCCGCCCGTAGGTCGACAAATGCGACATACAGGCAGCCCCTACCAAGTAAAACCGTCTTCCACCGCAGTATAGTAAAGCGGAAGACCTGGTCAATAGTGCTGGTTGCTCGCCTGAATCCTGCCTGGAATGGCGAAAGAGCGTTATTGTCATCCACCTCATTGAGTTTCAGTTTTGCCTTAATTTTGTTTTTTTGACCTATTGTGTTTTTTCAGCTCCCCCAGATGCTTCCCCCATTTTTCTTGATTCCAAAAGTTCATGTAGGTAAGCCTCCGCTTGGATCTCACTTGTAAAATTCTTAGATATTCCTTTATAGATTACTCTTAACCGTGCTGGGTTAAGAAGGTAGACAGTTGCTCCAGTCTTTTCAAACGGGGAAAAGAGTTGCTGCATCCTCCAGCGGCGTTCCACCGTTGCATGGGCAAAATCCGGGCGAACAAAAAACTTGTTTCCTTGATATTCTTTTTTACTCGTTGGTCTGGCCAGGTCATAGATCGCCTCACGTAAAAGAAAGTTTCCAAAGCAGACCAGAACAGCTCTTGGGTACTGGTTCCCTTTTTGAGACCGCTTAGAGAGAGTCAGTGGAAAGCGATGAGCTCTTTGAACTTCACGTTCCAGTTCCTATGTTTGAAGTTCCGGTAGGGCAGTCTTTAAAAGGTTGATAATATATCCCTTTGGATTGCTTCCCTCTGCACCTTCTGGAATTCCCAAGAAGCGGAGGCTATTTCTTCTACCTCTATTCTCAAGATCCTCCACCTTTGTCATTAGATCTTCAATAACACCAGCTTGGGTCTTGTCTCTGCTTTGGAGTTTAATAACATCTGCTTCCAAGTTTTCAGTGCGATTTTCCACCGAAGCCATTCTATCCACTATCTCAGTACAGGTATTGTCAACCTTTTGGATAGCGCCTCGGATTTGTTGAATAGCATCGTGATTCCTTTGACTATCCATTTTGACGTCTGAATGAAAATCCTTGATGCTCTTCAAGACCGCACCCAGCGACGGTTCTACAGCTAATCCTGGATTCCCTGTATCAATATGTAGTCTTTCTCTGCCCCTTTCACCAGCCCCACTGTTCGAGTGTTTTGGTTCTGTATATCCTATGGATGAAGGGGTTAAGCTTTTCCGAAAGTGTCTAGATTTTTTCTTTATTTGGTCTGGATTGCTCCCCTGGTCCGTTGTTTCATCATCCATTGGTTTGTGGAGTCTCTTATGTTTTGATTTCTTTTTTTCCACTTTCTTTTTAGGTATTGTGTCTCTGCCAGATTCGTCTGTTATACCTCTCTGGTATACCTGCTCTGACACTTCCATGTTAGCCCTAGGTGATTTTTCGTCCTCACTGATTGCGCTTGTCTCTACCATTTCACTAGAGATAGATAATCCAGTTTCATAAAGTTCGGAGCTCGATTCCTCTGATACTTCTTCGCTCTCTGTTTGTAGCATTTCCCCTACAACAGTGGTTTGTCCAATAGCGGAAGTATGATTCATATCCAAATCTTGATTGATCCTATCTATTGACGTATCTATTTTAGCTCCATTTACAATTGCAACTGGCATTGCATCAGATTGCTTCTCATTTGGAGTATTATTGCTATTACCATTGTCGATTTTAATATCTTCGTTCAGGGCATCCTTTGAAACTGGAGCAAATATGTTAGAAATCCTTGGTTGGGTTTCGTCAGGTATTCCTGTTAATTTTGCTGCGGCATTCAGATTTTTGATGGCTTGTAACCTCTTGGCCTTTATTGCCATAAGTTCCGCCTTCTCATCAACAACGATTTGTCTTCCAGGTAAGGCTCTTTATCTGTTCTTGCTTCCTATGTTTACCCCTCTCGCTGTCTTTCTCTTTCTCTTTTTCAGCAGTTTTAGTAGGATTTTTGCTTTTGCTTTTAATTTTCTCAGTGATATTTTTATGTTTTAATTTACTATTAGCATTGTCTTTATCTTCATTGACTTCTTTTTCATTTTTTCCCTCCTGAGCCTTCAATCGTCTGGTTTCTGGCCTTCTGATGGAGCTATTGTTTTTTTGTAGGCTACACATTGTCTGTTTTAAGCCGCTCTCATAATCCAGAGTTGCTGATGTTGCTGATGTTGTTAATGTATTTTTAGCAAATATTGTTGCTGCTTCATTTGCTTTGGAAAGCACATCAAGTTTTTCTCGGTTACTCGCTGGCTTGCCCAGAGACCCATGAGGCTCTTGATACATTTTCTGTTCAATTTTCTGTGCAATTTTCTGTGCCGTCTGGGTTCGCACTTGTACTCGTGCTTGGGTTCGGATTTGGGCTTCTGATGATATTAACTCTACAGAGGATTTCTCACATTCAAGCTCATTCGAGTTACAAACCCCCAAATTACAGTCCCCTTCTTGGAGCGCCTTAAAAATAAGTTTAACTGTATTATTGGTTGTTTTTCTTTTAGCCCTCCAACCTGATTACCTTAACCTTTGCCGCAATCTTTGCCAATGTTTTTTTTTCTCTTTGTACAGATTTCTAGGAAGACTCTCCCTATGCTCAACCTCATCCGCCGGCTTCCTAAATCGAATAAGCTGTACCGCACTCAGATAATAAATAATAGGAGCTCCCAAGGTACTTGACTTCCACTTCCCGTCTTGTACAAGCAACGGTGACATGTGGCATATAGCATAAGCCTGCAGAATCCTTTATACAGAAAAAAATAAGATTTTGTTGACGCTCCCTGGCGCCGGATCCCTTAAGAGAAAGTATAAAAAATTGGTTGACACTCCCTGTGGCCTGAAAATCAGGGGCGTGGCAATCTCCCTTTTTTACTCCCAGTGAGAAGGTGTTCTAATGAAGCCCCACAAGTTAGTCAGTCAGCCAGGCAGCAGGCAGCAGGTAGCATCAGGTAGCAGGCTGGAAGCAGGCAGGCAGAAAAGCAGACAAGCAGGATCCAAGAATCCAAATGCAAATGCAGTTTTGAGCGCCCCCCCCACACCAAACAGCAACACCACTGAAGGTAAATACAGCTCTGAATACTAAATCTGGGGGGGTGAAATCTACTCACATGCTGTGGCAGTAGCATTGATGCGCCCTGTATTATCGTGACGCCGGCCCAAGGCTCTGGAAAGGCTCTGAAAGGCGATTCCCTTGCTTTTCGTTTTCTTTGTTATATTATATATTTTTTCCTCAACCCGGCTCTACCAGGCCGGGTGGGCTGTCCCGGTCTTGCCACTCTTCTGAACTGAGCTTCTGAACTGAGCTCAAAGCTGTTGCAATTCCATGCGGCTCCTTATCTGCCAGGGGCCCCCTTTGCTCTGCTCCGTTCCGTTCTCAGAGCTGTGATGATGCCGTGCAGAATCCTGCGGCTGGCTCCGTGACTCAGTGTAGAAGACACCTCCAGCTCCTTATCTGTCGGGGCTGCCCTCGCAAAAAAAAAGCTCTGCTCTGTTCCCAGAGCTGTGAAGGTGACTCCCGCGGCTCCTTATCCACCATGGCCTCAAAGGTAAAACTGCATCGCATCGAAGATCTTGGGTCACAGGTCTCAGAACTATAAACTCTAAATTCAGATCGCCGGATCCGATGGATCTGTCAGGGGTACTGGGGCACTGCTGCTGCTGTCTGTTATTTTTTTCATCATTTCGTCATTTCAACCCTGTTTTAATCAACGCAAATGCCAGCCCGTACACTACTATTTTTCAGCTCCCAGAGCGAGACCAGTGCGACTGCTCACAACATCGTCATCTTGCCCCTATCTAATTCTAAGATATATCTAGTCTCCAAAATATATATATATATACTGGAAACTCCACTGCACAGCGGCTGTAGTCTTTCAACAAAATAAAGCACGGACCACAGAAAGATGCACAGAATCTGGGTTATCTTCTCCAAGCTCTGTCGGCCATTACGTGTTTCTGCTCCAGGGAGCCTTGCTCACATGACACGTAAGCAAGTCATCTGACTGTTTTTTTTACCATTTTTCAACATTTTTATCAGCAGTGTTAAGGTGACAGTGCAATTTGTAAACAAATATGTGTTTAAATACAAAACGTGTTAAAAACCAGTCTGGCTGTATCAATTGATTACAGAATACATACAGTATGAGCAGTGATCAGACAATTAAAGAATCATTTTATGAATACCCCTTAAGTTTGTCTAGATATATCGTCAGCTATTAACATCACTGTAGACACTCGGTCTGTATACATGTGCAAATTCAGTGCCATTTACATCCATACTGTTTTTGATGTTGACATGGATTTTAAAATCAGTTCAAATCTATGCAGAATGATGCAATATCAACAGTCATGGTTTAAATACCAGTAAATCCAATTGGCCCTGTTGGCTCCCAGTCATTTTGCCTTTGCTAATCAAATGCAATAAAATACAATGTATGTTGTTAAAAATTAGTTTTTAAAATACGATAAAATCCATATGAGAGGGTAAGACATGTGCAATCTCGGTTTGAATACCCAACAATCCATTTGACAGTAACCACAGTTATCCTATCATTGATTGAATTTTGCACAATTATATTCAGAAATTATATAAATAGATAAATACATACACCAATGGATAGTTATTAGACACCAATTTAGATTTAAAAAATGCAGTCTAAACGTCATCCTATAAAATGTAAACAAGTATATGTTAGACCTGACATCATTGGCGTGAGTCTCCCTTCCATTTTTTGACAGATTGCCTCCTCTGTTTTGATATGTTTTTGCAGAATTTATGCTTTGGGCACTGTGCCACTGCTAATCAGTGCCACAGTGCAAGTGCTCCCCTTTTTTTTCAGTTGCAAAGCAGTTGTTTATTTAGGCTTTTGACACACTCTTTTTTTTTTTAAACCAGAACAGTACATAGGATACACAGCCAATTATAGTGAGAACAGAACATATTATCATATTATTGTGGTTTCCATTACAAAAAGAAAAATAAAGAGAAACCAAATAGCAAATTACACAAAACCAGCAGCATTTACCCTATAAACTAAATGCTGTCACTTATGGTTGGATTTATTCCATCCTTCCAGTGTAGTACCGGACTCCAGATTGCATCTCCCAGCTTCCTGGCTTTCAGTCCTCTTGTAGTATAAATTGAAGTCTCATAGCTATATACCGCTAAAAAGCGGGCTAACCACATCTGGAAGCTGAGAGGATCCGAATCTTTCCATTGTGCGGACAGAATAATTCTTAGTACTGCTGTACCACCCCAGTGCAAGTGCTCCCTATGTTAAATTAAAATACTAATTGGTTATTCCATGATTGGGTTATTTGATTTATCTGTCCGCGCCTAGCACAGTGCACCATGTGTGCCCAGTGCTGGTAGTGGGCTTGCAGCACTGGCTGTGCCACCCACAGAAGCAGCTTGTAGAGTGTGTCTAAGGCCTGCCATTGCAAGGCCTGTGTGCAGTCTAGCACTGCCATATCGACTTGGCCAAGTGCACCCACTTACCAGTCCCTAAACCTTCCCTTTGCTTTATATTAGAAACCCCTATGGTAGGCCAAGGGCAGGGTGCATTGTAAGCATAAGGTAGGACATGCTCTGATGTGTGTAGTATGTTCTAATAGTAAATTGCAGCCATTTTAGTATTTTACTATTGAGGGCTACCTATTCTCATAGGTCAGACTGGGCAGTTAGATTATTACATTCTTATAATCCTAACTGACTCAGGGAACACAGTAGAAATTTGAATTTAGTATGCCTGAACTCTGAATATTAAAATACATCTTTTAGTAAAGTTGGTTTTAATATTCTGTGTTTGAAAAAAACACTTTTAGAAAGTTGGTATTTTCTTGGCTAACTATCCAAGCCTGCCTCCGCTGGGTTGTGTATTCCTTGTCTGGGTTTGTGAGTGACAGGGCTAAGGAATTCCAGGAGACAGGCTGGGGCAGCCCGGTGGTGAATAGAGAGATCTGCATCTAGATGGGAGGGAGGAGTTGCACCTGGGACCTGAATAGGGCTGGGCCTTCCCTCTACAATGCTGGGTCCACCTCCTGTGGCTTGTCTGATGTCTCTGCACTGCACTGTGAAAAGAGAGGAGGAATCATGCCAACAGAGTGCTCCGAGCTGTATCTTCCCTCCCCTGTGCTGGCTCCACCTCCTGTGGGGTGGCTGATGTCTCTGCCCTGCACAGTGAAAGGAAGAAGAGAGTCATGTAAACAAAGCGCTCAGGAACTGGTTTGGACTAGGCAGAGGCCTCTCTGCCTTCAGAGAACAAAGGATTTTGGGGTATAAATATTGGGACCCTGATCCCAAGAAATGAGATCACTTCTGGACAAGAAACCTTTCTGCCAAGGAGAAGAACCAAGTAAGCTGCAAGAGTTGTACTGCCCCTCTGCCAGTGTGCTGTTTGCTGAGTTGGCCTCCAGTGGTTGCTTCATTGCCAAGGGAAAGGAGAATGAACTTTGTAAGGACTTTCATCTACAGAATATTCTCCAAGGGCTTGAACTGTGCTTGCCTCCTGCTGAAGTCTCAGGGACACAAGACTTTACCTCAAGCTCCCTCCTGAATTTCCCTGCTGGGAATTCTGACTCCAGTCAGTTGCGTGCCGCTGGGAGCTGGAAGCGCGACGCATCGAGAAGAAGCATGTCTCCGCAGCAGCTGAAATCATCGCAATGCCTTCGTCGCATCTCCCTAGAAGCCTGTGTTCATCGAAGATGCCTGCTGTCGCATCACTGGAGAAGCGTGACGCCATCGAGAGAGTTGCCATTGCATCACCAGAGAAGCGCGTCGCAGGGCCTGTCGTGGCTCCAAAATACAAAGTCGTTGCGAGGCTGTCAGGCCGTCATCACATCATCATCGCATCGCATCATCAAGGGCGCATCTTCTTGCATGGCAACTGGATCATCGCATCAAGGCGCCATCTTGTGGACCACAACGAGCCCGCAGGCCGAGAATCTACACATCACCTCTGCACCGGTAATGCTCACGACCAGTCCCCAACTCTGCGAAAGCATTGAGGCAGGACACAACCATTCCCCTGGATCACGGAACCGACGCATCTCCCCTTTTGCAAGCCTTTTGTTTACTTTGCATTACGCATCCAGGTACTTTGTTGAGCACTTTGTCGTATTTACCTACAACTTGAACTAAGCGACTTGAATTGTTATTTGTGGTCTTGTGTTTAAGGCCAATATAAAGAATACTTATTTTTATAAAATCTGTGTTGTGGTCATCTCTAGTGTTTTCACTGTATTACTATGTATATTCACAAATGCTTAACACATTGCCTCTGAGATAAGCCTGTCTGCTTGTGCCAAGCTACCAAGGGGGTGAGCAGGGGTTATTAAGGAGTGTAATCCCCTTATCCTGACTTAGAAGTAAGGGCCCCTATTTGGACAAAGGTGGACACCATTGCCAACTAGAGACTCACAGATCTAACAGTATAGGTATTGGTCTGTCTCCTCTATTTTATATAGTGTTATATTGCTAGGTCTGGGTATATGCATTTGATACTGAATGTTGGTATGTATCTGTATATATTGTCCTTTCCTGGTTAACACTAAGTGCTGGTGCAATAACCCCTACTTTATCTGCAAAAGCCTTTGTCGATAGTAGCGTGAATTCAAGTGAAAAAAACTTAAAACGGGTGTTTAAAACAAGATAAAAGCCTTTACCTTGATATGGACTCTTTCCGATCGCGAGGGAAAGAATATACTTAATTATCAGAAACCCGTAACCCATCATTTATAGTTCTTAATACTATTTTGCTTGCAACATTTCAAACTTAGAATTAGATATCAAGAAGCTCAAATATAAATAAACCAGATAAAAAGCAGAGTTCATTATTGAAATACCATTACAAGCATGTGTACAGGTCTTCAGTTACGTTAAGACCGTTGGGGCTCTTGGAATCCAGTTCCAAAATATATCTGGTTTCCAGTTTGCGTAGAGTTTTCTCGCTATTTCCCCCTCTTCTGTTAAAAGGTACACAATCAATTATGTAGTATTTGAAATGTTTAGGGTTTGCTTGATGGAATTCTTTGAAGTGTTGGGTGACTGGGTACACCAGATCTTGATTTTTTATCACTCTGATGTGCTGTAAAATCCTCTTATGCCCCTGCAGTTTGGTACTTCCAACATACCGAAGCTAATAGGGGCACTCGAGGATATACGCCACAAATTTGGTTCTGCATTACAGAGCTTTTCTGAACTTTTGTTCGTCCCCACTAAACACAGTTTTGAAAGTTGTAGTGTTAATGCCATACTGACAGGCTTTACAGGTTTTACGTCTATAAAAACCTAACCTTTGGCTTAGCCAAATTCCCTTAGATTGATCCACTGGAATATTTACAACTAACCAGTCTTTCATGTTGGTGGCACGTCTGTTAATGATCAACCGTTTAGTGGGTAATGTGTGACCCACCACCGGATCGTTCTTGACCAGAGGCCAATTGCTTTGAATGATACGATTAATTTCTTTGTGTTGTTTGCTGTACCCAACAATCATTCAGAATTCCTCACTAGATTGTTTTTTAGCTGATGCTGGTTGTACGAAAGCATCAATTCTGGTGTCTAGTTCTACACCTTGCGTATCTAGTTTTAACAAAGGGTCCCCGTTAGCTGCATTGCTTTTGGAGATGGCAGCATCTTTGCATTTTGCAGTGTAACCCCATTCAAGAAACCTGCCTCAACTTTTTTGTTGTGCTTTTTGCAATTCGTTGTCAGTGCTACAGATTCGTTTTAGTCGTATCATTTCTCCGTTTGGGATACTCTGAATGAGGTGTCTTGGATGTAGGCTGGTGGCATGTAGGACTGAATTCACAGCGGTTGGTTTTCCGTGTATTCTGGTTTCAATCCTACCCCTCTCAATGTACACCTCCATGTCTAGGAAGAGACCCCTGTCTGCACTGATATCTGCAGTGAATTGCAAGTTAATATCATTCTGGTTTATTTCAATCAATAAATGATATTGCTTCTGTTTCCGGACCCTGCCATATTAAAAACAAATCATCAATGTATCTCCACCAACATTTCACATTTTGCCTGAGGGTGTTTGCATGTTTCCTATGTAGGTCCAGTTCCTCCCACCAGCCCATGTGGAGACAAGCATGGCTGGGGGTGTTTTCACATATGTCATCTCAGGCCCCACCTCCTCCCTTCACCACTGTGCAAATGCACCCCATGGCCCGTTTTAAGTTGGGGGATTAAGTCCCCTTGAATCCTGAGGGTTCCTGGGGTCCAACTAGCCCCCAGGTACCTCCAGTAAGTGCCACAGAGCTGCTTTGCATAAAGGTGTAAAAAGGGGCGTGGCCTGGACCACCTCTCTGCAACTCAGCCCTGTAGCACTTACTGGAGGTACCTGGTGGGCTAGTTGGCCCCCAGGGACCCCCAGTATTAAAGGGGAATTAATTCCCCAATTTAACACGCTCCACAGGGTGCGTTTGCAGAGTTTTGCTGGGAGGGGGCGTGGCCTCTGGCACGATCTTGTCTTTCTTTTTTTTTGACAGGGGGCTGTGTGGCCCCCCTTCTTTTCTCTTTTTTGGGCCCTGAGAACCCCATTCCCCAGGGCTGACCCCTTTTTGAAAAAAAAAATGAATGTAATGGGGGCCGTGTGGGCACCCTCCCATGGCCAGTTCCGGCCCCGGGACCCCATCTCCTGGGGCATGGCCACAATTTTATTTTTATTATGGAGGGGCCTGTGTGGCCCCTTTCCTGAAGCCTCTATTGGCGCCAGGAACCCCACCCCCCAGGGCCGGCCTTTATTTTTTTAAATTTCTTTTATTTTGGGGAGGGGGATTTCTAGCCCCAGGGCCCCATCCCCGGGGGCGGCCCTCTCTTTTGGCGACCATGGGGGGAGCCCCTATTTCCCCACAGTCCTGCTGGCTCCCGCGTCCTGCGGGCGCCGGCATTGCTTTTCCACATGGGGAGCTGCTGACATGAGACTCCCCTTGTGGAAAAGCAATCTGCTTTGCATCATTGAAGCGAGAGCAGGTTTCCCTGCTCTCACTTCAATAAAGCAAAGCAGTTTGCAATGACAGGGCGGGAGCTTTCCAAGCATTGAATCAATCAAACACTCACACCCAGTCAAAAGATCTGGGTTTAATCCATCACCGTTCTTTAGCCCACTCTGCCACTCCAGTTCAGACATGGCTATATGCAAATCAGTCTGACCCTGTGCCTCATGGGAACAGTCCAGCCCGAACTGCCAAGCCATGTCTTTCCTAGACCGGAATCAAGCATCCAAGGACCGTTTTCTGGCTATCAGCCTTCTTCAGCCTAGATAGCTTGACTCCAGTGATGTGGAGAGCCTGGGACTCCCGTCTGAGCATACCCAGCCCACTCGGGGTGAAAATTGCAAAAAACACAGTTGATGGACAGAATGCAGAACAATGTCTTACATTCACCCCAGTACAAAGATCTGGGCCTAAATCCATCGTTTTTTTGCACTCCACACCACCCTAGGTCAGACAATGGCTATATGCAAATCAGCCTTGACCCTGTGCCTCATGGGAACAGTCCAGCCCGAACTGCCAAGCCATGTCTTCCCTGGAACGGAAACAAGCTTCTGAGGACCGGTTTCTGGCATTCCAGCCGTCTTCAGCCCGGCTTGCTTGAATCCAGTGGCAAAGTGAGCAAGGGACTCACGTCTGAGCATACCCTGCCACACTTAGTCCGAGGCTCTCCACATCACTGGAGTCAAGCTATCCAGGCTGAAGAAGGCTGAGAGCCAGAAACCGGTCCTTGGATGCTTCCTTGGATGATATTCCTCAGTACAATATCTAATCTGCATCACCACATCAACGACTGTGCAACCTGGCATCTCACACCCATCTATGAGGGGGGCTCTCAAAAAGGCACAAAATGTCCACACCGTAGACGCAGCTAAGCCCAATGGTCAATAGGTAATGATGATTTCCAGTGCTTAAGGGGGCTTCCACTCATTACCATGCTATCTGGCGGTCTCAAATGTATTCTAAACATGCCAAAAAAGAACAGTGGGAAGCCAACAAGAGTTTGCTCTGTCCTTTGTCCTCCTCTGCAAGTATTGCAGACTTTATTGCTGCTCAGACGTAGTCCTGGGCGGTAAATTCTGTTCTGCTTGCGAAATTTGCGGAATTTTGGTAATTTCGCGTTCCGCGGAGAACGCAAAATTACCCAATATTCTGTGTTCCGTGATTTCGCGAAATCTGTTGCTTGTTCGCATTCTCAAATGCATGTTCAAGAGATATTACCCCCCAAGCACGCAAACAGCGATTGCGAACAGTAAAAAAGCATCGCGAAAAAGCAATTCCGCGTGTTCGCAGAATTTCTGCGTGTTCGCGGAGATTTTTTACCGTTTCGCAGAGATTTGCATAACGCGATTATGCAAATTCCTCCCACCCCTACTCAGAAGACAATCCCGTTAAGTGGACGGGACCCGGCAGGCCCCACTGTAATTACCGAGAGCAGGTGGGGATAGGGGCCCAACTAGAGCGCTCGGAAATAACCTTGCCTGAGGCAATGCAGCATCCATTGGGTCAGCGAACCTGGACCGACCTAGGGCAGCCACTTGGCTGCTACCACACGACGTATCACACACCATGTAAAGACTTGGCGGGGAAGCACCTATTTTCCATAGCTGGGTGCAATAGGGATAGATGGATAGATAGACAGACAGACAGACAGACAGACAGACTGTGCGTGTGTTCATTAAACAGTTAATTGTTTCCCTAGAAAGTTATATGGAATTCACGCAAACACTGGAATGTGATACCATATGTTCATCTTGTTCACGTTGCAGTGCCTCTGCTCGTTTATTCGATTGTTGATTTTCAGGATATTTTCAGTGGTTTTAATAATTCCATTGTTTTACTTTTTCTTGAACGCTATCGCCTTCACATGACTGAACATTTAAATATAAAATAGAGTGGAAGGGCATGAACGGTACTTATATGTGTGTTTTTACATGTGTGGAGTGCTCACCTAGCTTGCGGTTGTCAGTGTATGTTGGTGCAACTGTACAAAGCACCTACGGGTCCATTGCGCCATTGTGTAGGATAGTATCAGCCCTGCAGTGTCAAAGCACACCTTACATTACACCCTTACACTGACACCTTAAGAGAGACTAATATCTCTAGAAATGTCCTCTGAGATCAGCCAACATTTTCATGAGCTGTGTTGCACACTGTGTGGTAAACGAGTGTGTGCTATGTGAGCACACAGTGCTCGGTGTGGTCTGCAGCACAAGAAAGGGGGTTTATTGCTTCTGGTCTGCTCATGCACGAACATAGGCATAATGTCATTTCACAAGTGTGAATACATGCATGAAGCAACAGCAGAGCGACGGAGACGAGCAATCACACTCTATGTCTCTCAAGTCATTAACATGGCCCTCCGTCCTTGTCTTTCAGGTTAATGGTCCACCTAATTGTGTACATGGCTGAACAGCTCTTACGAGGCACTCGAATAAAAGGGTGTCCTCTCAGATCGTAAAGTCTTAACATCTAACGGAGCAGTAAAAAGAAAAATAACGTGTTGTCTTGCAAATATATATTACAGCCTAAAGTGTTTTTGCGTACTAACTCTTGAGAACACGCTGGTTCCAGCATCCACAAACACTCAGATTCCATGATTTGAGCACACTCAGATTCCAGCATTTAAGAGCTTCATTCCAAACCGCTCAGGTGTTAGGGTTCCACAACACTCAATTCTAGGATTCAAGAACCCTCGGGAAAACTTTCAGATTCCATGATTCGAGAACATTCAGATTCAAACGTTTCGGAACACTCAGCTCTAGGATTCAAGAACATTCAGGTTCAAGGGTTAACTGGCTCCCGTTCTAGCACTCGTGTGTTTCTAGGATTAGAGAACACTCTGATTCCAGCATTTGAGAACACCCTGGTTCCAGCATTCGAGAATGCTCAAGTTCCAGCATTCGAAAATACTCAAGTTTCATCATTCGAGAATACTCAAGTTTCAACATTCAAGAATACTTATGTTCCAGCATTCAAGAATATTCATGTTCCGGCATTCGAGAATACTCAAGTTCCAATATTCGACAATACGCAAGTTCCAACATTCGAGATTACTCCTTTTCTAGCATTCGCACATACTCAGGTTCCAACATTCGAGTTCCAAGGGTTTAAGACTCCTGAACACTCACGTTGTCTCCCCTGGCAACTTGAGTACAAGGGAAGAGACAGCTGCAGTATGAGATGAGTTCGGGCTTGGGAAGGCTCTGTATTTTATGCTCCCTGGAAGGGAGATTTAATGTTGGTGGAAAGCAAGGCCGGACTGGGGAACCAGAAGTAGCAAGTCAGGTTAAAAGTCCAAACCAGCCCTGCCCTTCCTCTCCTCGCTGTATTTCTCTATCTCCTTCCATCCTTTACCCTCATACCTCTGTTCCTTTCTTTTACTCTCTTGAAGCCCCCCTGAGCCTGCTTCAATTAACCTCGGAGAGCTGGAGAAAGTGACAAAGGCACCAGGAGGGTCTGCGCTTTCAATACCGGCTGCAAGTGGTTCCAGCCCATTGGGGAAAATCCCTATGGGATAAATGGCCAGTCCGGCCCTGGTGGAAAAATAAAACATATCAGTTGTTGCTGTGGTTAAGATTGACAGTGATCTGTGCATAATAAGGTGTGTTTAGGCAGTCAGACAATCAAAAACAATCAATTACTTTGTGGAACAAAGTATGAACTTTTATGTTCAATGCGCCCTATATAACGGATTATGGTTTGTCCCTTAAAGTCTTTTGTGGTGAGTTGGTGCCTCGATGAGCTCCTCAAAGGCACTCATCTCTTGAAGTTGTCACATGGCCAATGGGGACATTGCCGACATCACTAAATTAGCACGAGGTCTGCAGCCAGGATACTGCTTTTGCCATGTTACTACATGGCTTTATTTTTTACAAGACACTGTTTATGCCTTTCACATGAGAACTGTCTGCTGTGTTCGTTCTCTGCCTGTCCTGGAGTTTAGTCTGAACATTGTGAACAAGGTTAATAAACAATACCCCTTGTTATTCTGTTCTGGTCAGGCCCTAGCACCTAGACAAAACATACTACTACAGCTGTTGTTGGAGACTCAAACTTTGATATTATGGGGATACATGTTTCGGTAATACACACTTGGCGAGGGGCCTTTCCAGGGAGAAAAGCAACACTGACCTTCAATGTAAAAATCCCATCGATACTCTAAGGTATGGGGTCTGCTGACAAAGCCCAGAGATCTTCTATTATATAATAATACTACTTCTTACCAAGGGGAGGGAGGTTAGGAACTATAGTCCTTTCTCCATTGTCTTTCTAAGATGACATCTCCCTTCATAATGTATGGACTATTTCCAATGCTAACTATATTTGTGTTATGCATTTTAATGCTTGTTGTGGCACGTATACTGCATGTTAGAGCACGTTAGTTAAAATAAATATTTTAAACTATATTCGTGTCTCGGTCAGATCTTATTGTGGACAGGCACGAGAATATGAGCAAAAGGTGTGTCTTGTTACTGCGACACTTGAGAGATCTGGGAGTGTTGTGTTCTGGGGTTTCTAATAACTTGTTTCTCCTTGAGTGTGTAGGAGAAGGAGACACTATATCTAGTTGGTCCTGGGCTCCTAGGCACTAAGGCGGGAGGAAGGCTCAGCCCCTATACACTGAGGTACCAAATCCGGCGCATAGTTCTGTGCCGAATCCCTGCAACAAAGTATGGTGCGAGTGCATTTAACTGAGCTCGAGAGCTATTTTCCTACAGTGGATCTGATACGGCCCATTGTCAAAACCACAGCAGGAATCTGAAACGGGTTTTCAAAAATATGTTTTCGTCTGCACACTTTTTATTTCTTGTATTTTTAGTGCGCCAAGTTCACATTTACCCACACACTGCAACATGTTTTAATCTCCCTCACTCTCGCATTCTCTCCTGTTCGCTTTAATCTTCTAGCTCTTTTATTCTTCCTCTCTATTTTTCTATCACTCACTCACTGTTTAAGCACTATCTCATTCTCTCCACTTCAGTCTCCCTCTTTTAAATTTGCAGAGTACATGGGCACATCTATCTATCTATCTAGTGATCTAGCTATCTATCTATCTATAGGTGCAGCAAGTTATTTGTTTTCCAAGCACTGAAGAAGGCTTTACGCTGAAACGGGTCTGCAAGGGAAATTACAATAATGATTTTAAGAACCCCGTGTGTGCTCTCTACCTTGGTTTTAAAGTTGTTGTGCAACAAACTAGTTTCACTGACAATAGCACCCACCCTGAGTTTGGTGGTCGTTGGTGAGAAAAAGGAAAAGTGTATTACCTACTGGTGGTCGCCAGTAAGTAGTTATAAATAAGACCTAGTTTGAAAAGCGTTTATTCTTTTACCAATATCTTTGGCGCCGTTTGACGAACCTTCATGAAGTTTTCAAAACTAAAGGGGCAGTCCGGACAGCTCCTGCCTGAAAAGTTTTGGGGTGGGCATTGAAGTGGGGGCCAAGAAAAAAAGGGGGTCCCATGTTAATTTCTATAGGAACTTTAGACACGGCCACAGCCTGAACTGCTGAACGGATTTACACCAAATTTGGCAAAAAGGTAGCTCATCGTTCAGAAAGCAGGCTTTTTAAATGGTGGAAATACATTCAGTAGTTGCTGCGAAATTCAGAAAAATTAAAATATGGAAATCTGAGCACCCAGTAGGATTCGCAATACCCTCCCGAGCACAAGCTTCATTCTGACTGGCTGCCGACACTCCAAACCAGAATGTGTTGGCAGCCATCTTGTGACTCGATAACCAAGTCAAAAGAAAACTGTTAAAAAAATTATAAAAAACTAGAAAAGGGGTTAGGGTAGTAACACCCTGACCCCCTAGGCCTGCTCAGGGGGTCCCACAAGGACCCACAGGGCCAAAAAAGCATTTATTTAAAAAAAAATCTGCTGAATTCACGCTGGGTGCGTGAATCCGGCTGACAAATTAATTAAAAATGAAGGGCGGACTCTGCACTTTGTTTTCTATAAGCTCCCGGGTGGGCCAGGCCCTAAGAGGTGGATCAGGCCATGCCCCCTTTGTCCAACTCTCTGCAAACCCACTTCCTGGCATGTTCTGGATTGGCGGATTACTTCCTCTTGAATCCTAAGGGTCCATAGGGGCCAACTAGCCCACCAGGTACCTCCAGTAAGCCCCACACAGTGGGATTACTGAGAGGTGGTCCAAGGACATGCCCCTTTTTCCACCACTCTGCAAACGTGCCTCTTGGTGCACTGCTGGTAGGGCTATGAGGTTCTCTTGTGTCCTGAGGACCTAAGGACTGAAGTGGACTTCCTCCCCAAGCAGAAGTGCACCAGACAGCGCGTTTTCAGACTGGGGCAAAAAGGGAGTATGGCCTTGGACCAGTCTCAGCAATCCAGCTGTGTGGGGATTACTGGAGGTAACAGGAGGGCTAGTTGGCCCCCAAGGACCCTCAGGAGGCCAGGGGGCTTCATCCCCCAACCAAGAGCATGCCAGGATATGCCTTTGCAGAGTGGTGGACAAAGGGGGCATGGCCTGGGTACACCTCTCAGCAATCCCACTCTTTGGGGTTTACTGGAGGTAACAGGTAGGCTAGTTGGCCCCTAACTGCCCCCAGCAGCAAAGGGGACTTTAATCCCCTTCGAAGAGCACGCCAGGCAGCACGTTTGCAGACTGGTGGGCAAAGGGGGCATGGCCTGCTATGAGAATTTACCAATGCTGCTGTGTGGGTCTTACTGGAGGTAATAGGAGGGGTAGTTGGCCCCCAAGGTTGTCCTTGGGGGCCAACTACCCACATTACCTCCATTAAGTCCTACACAGTTGGATTGCAAAGAGGTCTTCGGAGGCCATGTCCCTCTTTCTCCACCACTCTGCAAATGCACCTCCTGTCAGGCTACAGGTCGGGGGATGAAGTCCTCTTTTCTCCTAAGGGACTTAGGGGGTCCAGATGGCCTCTAGGTAGCTCATGTAAGTCCTATGCAGCGGAATTCCGGAGCAGTGGTCGAAGGCCCCTTTCTCCACTTCTCTGCAAACACGACTCCTCGTTAAAGAAGCATTTGCAAGTGACGTTGTAAATGTGTGTAGTGGAATCATGTGGTATGTTGTGCAGTGAAATTATGTGGATAGAAAGTATGTGGTATTTAGTGTATAGGAAGTATGTAGATTGGGATTATGTGTTAGGGAGAGTAATTGTGTGGTATGATAGTGTGTGTTGTGGAATGGTAACCTCAGGTTTAGTCTTCTTGTTTCCATAGAAGCTAAACTATAAACTCAAGAGACAAAAAAAGAAGGCACCAGTGAGGAGCACTTCTAGACCTAGTCAGAGGTTTGAGTAGAGCCGCTGGAATTATGCTACTGTTTGGCTGCACGACTTTTGCATACTTTTGCCACATAATCTATCATCTGCTGGATAAACTGCAGATTTGAACAGAAAAAACTTGTTTCTACCTCAAACATTACCAAAAATGCAGCGACAAGTGTTATAATCTGGAGGAAGGCCCTTTGCAAACCTAGAATGGTCACCTGTTACTTATTGCTAAAAGTGGGTATTAAATTGGTACTAATTGTGTGCAAACCATTCTTGCTTCTTTCTGTGATTCTCTTGCCTCTTTCTGCATTTCTGTTGCTTTTTTCAGCACTTCTGTTGCCTCTTTCTGCACCTCTGTTGCCTTTTTCTGTACCTCACTTGCTTCTTTCTGTACCACTCTTGCCTTTTTCTGCGGGGGACGTTGAGGATCTGTCGGGCGGAGGCGTTTTGGATACGTTGTAGTCGGCGCAGGTGTTTGGCTGGGATTCCTGTGTAGAGTGCGTTGCCGTAGTCCAGTTTGCTGTTGATGAGGGCCTGTGTCACTGTTCTTCTTGTTTCAGTCGGGATCCACTTGTAGATCCTGCGGAGCATGCGGAGGGTGTTGTAGCAGGAGGAGGTGACATTGCTGACCTTCTTTGATATGGAGAGGTAGGAGTCGAGGATGAAACCTAGGTTGCGTGCGTGGTTGGTGGGTGTCTGTGCTGTTCCCAGCGTGGTCGGCCACCAGGTGTCATTCCAGGTCGAGAGAGTGGGTCCGAGGATGAGGACCTCCGTCTTCTCCGAGTTCAGCTTCAGACGGCTGTTCCTCATCCAGTTGGCGACGGCCTTCATTCCCTCGTAGAGGTTGGTTTTTGTGGTGATCGGGTCCTTGGTGAGGGAGAGGATGAGCAGGATGTTGTCGCTATAGGAGATGATGTTGAGGTCGTGTTGGTGGGTCATTTGTGTGAGGGGGGCCATGTAGACGTTGAACAGCATCGGGCTAAGGGATGAGCCCTGGGGGACACCGCAGATGATGTTGGTGGCTTGGGATTGGAAGGGTGGGAGGCGGACGCCCTAGGTTCTGCCAGAGAGGAAGGACGTGGTCCAGTCGAGGGCCTTCTCTTGGATTCCGGCTTCTTGGAGGCGTGTCTTTAGAGTGCGGTGGCAGACCGCGTCGAAGGCGGCTGACAGGTCCAGGTGGATGAGGGCTGATATTTCGCCATTGTCTAGTTGGCGCCTGATGTCGTCTGTGGCGGCAATGAGGGCTGTCTCAGTGCTGTGGTTTAATCT
This sequence comes from Lissotriton vulgaris, assembly GCF_964263255.1. NCBI lineage: Eukaryota > Metazoa > Chordata > Amphibia > Caudata > Salamandridae > Lissotriton > Lissotriton vulgaris. Next base: position 789,527,242 of record NC_141694.1, on the reverse strand, counting down.
GAATCCGGACTGGGAGGGGTCTAAGATGTTGTTGTCTTCGAGGTGGCGGGCCAGTTGCATGTTGACTATTTATTTGATCACCTTTGATGGGAACGGGAGTAGGGATTGATTGATTGATTGATTTTAAAACTTGTATAGCACTTACTGTTACCCCAAGGGTATCCTGGCGATGGACCGGAAGTTCTTGAGGTCCTTGGGGTCCGCCTTGGGCTTTTTGAAGAGGGCGCTGATTTTGGCATGCTTCCAGCTTTCTGGGAATCTGGCTGTTTCGAAGGAGATGTTGATGACCTTTCGTAGTTGGGATGCAATGGCTACGTCTGCTTTGTTAAATACATGGTGAGGGCACGAGTCTGACGGGGATCCTGAGTGGATGAAGTTCATGACCTTGCGTGTCTCATCGTCATTGAGGTTGGCCCAGGAGGTCAGACGGCTGGTGTGGGTGGTGTTCCCAGGGGGGGTGGAGTCTGGTGTAGTCGGGCGGTCGTGGTGTTGAAGCTGTCGTGGATGTCAGCGATCTTGCGGTGGAAGAAGTTGGCCAGTGAGTTGCACAGTTCTTGAGAGAGCGGGAAGTCATTGGTGTTGGCGCTGGGGTTGGAGAGTGCCTTCACGATGCTGAAGAGCTCTTTGCTGTCGTGTGTGTTGTTCTCCAGGCGGTCTTTGAAGGAGGATCTCTTGGCTAGTCTGATGAGGTGGTGATGTCTGCGGGTGGCATCCTTGTGGACTGCGAGGCTGTCCGGTGTGCGTTCGTGGCGCCATTTCTTCTCCAGTGTCCGGCATGCCTGTTTGGAGGTCTAGAGCTTATCGGTGAGCCAGGTGGCTTTCTTGCTGGTGTAACTGTCTGGAGGGTTTCTTGAGCGGTGCCAGGGTGTTGGTGCAGTAGTTGATCCACTGTCTGAGGTTGCGGGCATCGGCGTCTGGGTTCGTGGGGTCGGTGGGTGGGTTCTGGGTGAGGGTGGAGGTCAGTTGGTCTTCGGTGACTTTGCTCCAGCGGCGGTAGGGCAGCAGTTGGGTGTGGTGGTGCATGGTTTGTTCCTTGAAGGTGAAATGGATGCAGCGGTGGTCAGTCCAATGGAGCTAGGTGGTATGGTGGCAGTTGACGTGGTGCTAGTGGAGAAGATGGGGTCCAGTGTGTGTCCGGCGGCGTGGGTGGGTGCAGTGACGAGTTGTTTGAGGCCAAGGTTGGCGAGGTTGATTCGCAAGAAGCAAGAGAGGTACAGAAAGAGATTCTTATCTCTTTCTGCACCTCTATTGCTTCTTTCTGCACACAGTTGTCTTGGCATTTTCTGTATCTCTATTTCCTCTTTCTGTACCTCACTTGCCTCTTTCTGCACATTTCTTGCTTCTTTCCACACCTCTGTTGCTTCTTTCAGCAATTCTCCTGCCTCTTTCTGTACTTCTCTTGCTTGTTTCTGCACATCTATTGCTTGTTTCTGCACCTCTCATGCGTCTTTCTGCACCTCCTTTGCCTCTTTCTGCACCTCACTTGCTTCTTTCTATACCTATCTTGCCTCTTTCTGCACCCCTCTTCCCTCTTTCTGTACCTCTATTGCCTCTTTCTGCACCTGTACTGCCTGTTTCTACACATCTCTTGCCGCTTTCTATACCTCTGTTGCTTTTTTCTGCACTTCTCTTACCTCTTTCTGCACCCTTTGTGCTTCTTTCAGCACCTGTTGCTCCTTTCTGCATCCCTCCTGCCTCTTTCTATACCCTTTTTGCTCTTTTTTCTTTCTGCACCTCTTTTGTAAATGTCTGCAACCCTTATGCCTCTTTCTGCACCCCTCTCACTTCCCTATTTCTCCACCTCTCTTGCTTCTTTTTGCACTTTTCTTGCTTCTTTATGCATTGCTCTTGCTTCTTTCTGCACCTCACTTGCAAATTTCTGTATCCCTCTTACCTCTTTCTGCACCCCTCTTCGTTCTTTTCTGTACCTCTATCGCTTCTTTCTGTACTTCTCTTGCCTCTTTCTGCTCCTTTCTTGATTCTTTATGCACCTCTCTTGCCTGTTTCTGCATCCGTCTTGCTCTTTCTGCACCGCTCTTGCTTCTTTCTGCACCTCTCCTACCTCTTTCTCCACACAAATGGCGACTTGTAAACTGACCTCAGGCTCAGCAGTGCACACATGCAAGTGCACAAAAGAGCTGCTAGCCTCTAAACTGTCATGCCCTATGATATGCTAGGGGCTTAGAGGTAGTTTTTAAGCATGGGCGGAAAATCCGTTCCGCTCGCGGATTTTGCGGATTTTCGGTAAATTCGTGATCCGCAAACGCTCGCGAATTTACCGAAAATCCGCAAATTCGCACGCAGCAGATTTTTTTTTCTTGGAGATACAATTTTGCGGCATGCGGCGTAAGTTCGCAATTGCGAACATGTGGGTGCGGCGGGCAGCAACAATCTCGCACTCGCGAAATTACAAAATTTGCAATTCTGCACAAGAAATCCACTAGCAAGCAGCATAGACCTTCTGAAAATGATGATTTTTATCAGAATAACTCCTCAGGTTGACATTTGCCTGCCCTTTTTTGGATTTGAGGCCTTTTGACTTTCTTTGGATCACTTTTGGATTAGAAATCAACTTTCACAAGTAAGTTTGTTTGGGGCATTACATTTGCTGCAGAAAAACGAGTTTTGCTAAACTGAAAGCACTCAGCAGGTGCAAAAGTTAAAATTTATCATTAGTAACCATTCCCTGTAGTGCTTCCTGACTGGGGCCCCTCCAGAGTTCAGTTGCTAGTTGCAACAATTATATGACCCTGCTCTGACCCTCACAGCCGGATCATAGAATAGCTACAAGTAGGCCACAAAGGTCCTGGAAAAAAAAATTGCACTGCAACAGAAAGCAAATTACAGATAAGGAAGCAGGTGCCAGACTGGAATTTTAAAACAGTGACACATTAATAAATCAACCCCAAATTAATTCATGTCAGTTGAAGCAGGGCAGGTGTGCTTGCTTTTTCCCCCCATAATCTACAGTGATGATGATGAACCAGAGGGTGGCATTGATGTACCAGAGGGTGGCATGGGTGAAACAGAGGGTGGCAGTGTTGAAACAGAGGGTGCTGTGAACCTGTGATGATGAACCAGACGTAGAAACAACATAGTCGCGACCATTGCGTGCCGACAAGTAAGTTCGCAATTGCGAACTGGTACAAAATCCTCGCGAACTGGCAGAAACCCTTGCGAACACTATAAAAACAAAAAAATCCTCAAATTCGCGAGAATTCGCAGATTTTGCGGATTGCGAGTTCGCAAATACGCAAATTCGCAAACGCCAGATTTGCAAAATTCGCCCATGCTTAGTAGTTTTAATCCATCTACCCTATTATGTACTAGCGCCTTACAGGGGAGGTCATGCCATGCCAATCACAGGGGTACCCCAACCCATAGTGTACCCCAGTGTATGTAGGTGTTTTCACTGTATTCTAAGTGTCTTTCAGAATAGCACTGGTGCTGGCCTGGTTAGGCAGAGCCCAGTGTCAGTCAGAGTCAGTTACCACCAGTACCAGTCAGCAAAAAGTTGGGTGATGACCAGGGCACAGGATGACTTTGCAACAAGGCCTCTTTCTGTAGCTCTGTTGGTTCTTTCTACATTTCTCTTGCATCTTTCTTCCTCATTCTGGACTTCTGTTGCCTCTTTCTGTATTTCTCTTACTTCTTTCTTTCTGTGTCTTTCTGCACATGTCCTATCTCTGTAGGCATATTTAGAATTTAGCCTATAAAAAAACCTTAGAAATTCACTGAAAAAACCATGGGTTTCAGGGACGTTATAGTTAGGAATTAGCATTTAAAAAACCTTTGAAATTCACTGAAAAAAAAATAGGTTTCAGGGACATTATAGTTTGAAATTAGCATTTAAAAAAACTTTGAAATTCACTGACAAAAACAGGGAAATCAGTGATATCATTTGAGATGTCATCAGTGATGTCTTCAATGATGTCACTGACCATGTCATGAATGATGGAATTTGTGACGTCATCGGCAGTGCATTGCGGGGGGGGGGGTTAGTTTGATCAACTAACTATAACGGCCAAGTTTCTCTGGTTTTGTACGAGTGAAATGTCCAAATAACTATAACGTCCCTGAAACCTGTGGTTTTTTTAGTGAATTTGTAAGGTTTTTTAAATGTTAATTTCTAAAAATGACATCCATGAAAACCGGTTTTGGGGTATTACCCCATATCAGCCAGGCTACCTTGAATCCAGTGGCAAAGTGAGGAAGGGAACCACATCTGGGCCAACCTATCCCACTATGGGCGAAAAGTGATACACAAACAAATGGTGGATGGAATGCTGAATGAATCATACATTTACCCCATCATTGATTGTAATGTTGGTGGTATGCTTGGTGGTGCAAGGTACTGGTGACTTGGAGACTGGTGATTTTATTGGGTGGTATTGGGTGGTGGTGGTGTATGCAATCCATGTATGAGATACAAAAATGGAATGTGGCAAAACGTGTAACATTAAGTGTACATTATTTAGATGTAAAGTAGTCCCCCATGGTTTGTAATGAAAGCACTAAATTGGAGGTAGTAGAATATACTAAACAACCAACAGAATGAAACACAGCCCACTCTATAATATCTTTTAAAGAATTGATAAAATTAGGTCTGAAAGACAGCTAAAGCTATGTGTATCCTGACCTAAAAAGACAGGCCATGGGAGAAGAACAGTGAGAACTATTGGAATTGTCCAAGGGAACCCCCATCCTACAGGGAGCTAATTCACATTTTCTATAAAACCCTCAATGTGGTAAGTTGAACATATTAGTGTAGCATTATATTTTACTACTCAGAGCTATAACGTTTGGTAAGGATCTTTGTCCTGATTTGCAGAGCTGAGCTACAGGCAAAGGCGTATAACAAGGGAAAGATTCTTCAACAACTGCTACTGTCAGAGACAACATGGCCATAGTACTATTAGATTTATATCAGTGAGCAACCCAAAATACCCTTGAGGACTTGGGTAAATATATGGAAAGGTATGAAGTGCCTTCAAGGGAATTTATTTATACAAATACCTTTTGAAAGTGATTTAAAGTAACTTATAAGGACAATTCAATGGTCCTCTAGTGAAATCAATCCTAAATAAAACTTTCTGCTGATTTAAATAAGGAGTACCCACTGTTATACAACATGAAAGAAACATAAAATAACAAACACTAGGCCGGTGTATAGAAAAATATTGAATTTATCTTTCAATTAAAAAGGTAATCAATTTGAAATACAAATATATATAAACAGGACTACAGGTACATTGATCATAAACAAAGCTATGACTCTGTAGGTCCGGATGACACCTTTCCTAATTCTCAATTAGATGGATGAAAAAGGAAAAGGCGCTGGTCGATGTTTCGGTCTCCTAAATGTTAATCTGTGAGACCATCTTCGGGACTGTTGACTATACTCAGACGGCCCCCACTCGAACCAAGATGCACTTGGTCACCTCTAATTAACGTGAATATGTTGTTGTCTCAAGGCCAGGCTGTGAATATGTTTAGCAATGTTTTTGCATGTTATGCTTATGATCACGCTCTTGTTTACCAAAACTGTGTTATACTTCACTGTACCATCCAACAGTAACAACATAACCTTATTTTCGTTTGGCCAACACCACCTGACACACTTCAGGCTTTTATTGTGATTTATATTGTTAACCTATATGTTAAATGTTCCACCTACCTCTGTAATAATGGCATCTGTATTTTCTTTCTAGATTGTTAGAGCCTCTCTTGCTCAGTACTTAGATGCCTTCATTGCCACTTACATGCCATAGAAAATCATTTAAATCAATAAACTCTTTACATCCAAATAGGAGAAATTTTACATCTTCTGTGATCAGCCTGTAGGACTTTCAATTACCTCAGCACATTAATAAATTATCTCACAGTTCTCTAGATGTGAGTGAAACATTTTAGTCAGGCTTCCTTCTAGGAGTTAAATTGATACCTTCTGACTGAGTATGCACAGACCACAGAGGACAAGTACATGGTGTCTGTGTGCAGATTACCAGGCATAGGAGCAAAACTATTTTTAAACATTTTTGGCAGTGGGCATCTCTGAACTCCTTGACATGTCAAGGGAGTGCAATCCATTAATGAATGAAATGTGCACTTTAACTGAGTGCTACTATGTCCTACTGAAACAAGCCACGTAGCAAAGAGATGCTTGACTTAATCTCAGCTACATTCAATCAATCATTTTCCCTGTTCCACTCTAGAAGGAGACCAACCCTAGACAGAGCTGTAGTGTAGTTCCTATATTCCCAATAGGCTCTGCGCATTGGAATAATATATCCTATAGATGTGACGTAGGACTTATGTCTACTAGGTCTCTATCGAAATATATTAGACTTAATTGTGAGTGCCAGCTAGCTCAGTGGTCACTAGAAACTTTCTCGAGTTCGCAAGAAGGGATTTAGTTTCTGACAACCGCATAAACATGACAACTTTGCTTCCCCAAGATAAAACTGATCTTCAGAGTTGTGGAAATAATACATAGATATTTTACTCAGTCATTCATGCATGCTTCATTTCACCAGAGGTGCAGAGAAATATATAGACGGGCGTTTTCAATAAAAGGATTTATTGAACAGTCTTCTGTCTCAAGCATAAGAAATGAACTGCTACAGTCGTAAAACTGGTTGCAAAATATAATGCATACAGTAAAAAGAGTAGAATAAAATAATACTGTAAGAGCATTGTATGGTTCCTAAACGATAGATAAATACATACATAAATAACAAAGGCTAAAAAGTACTCAACTGGTGCTTCTAAAATACGCCTACCCCGATGTACCTAACTTAAGCTTAGTACGAGGGAAGAAGTGAGGTGTAGCATAAATTTAGTATTCTTTTGCCAAGATTCTATCCGAGACTTCTCTTAGGGTCTAATCAGCTCCGTACCTTGGTTTAGAATGAAGAAGGTCAATCTCAGGACTCGATTTCCCAACAACCCGCAAGGGTAGCTTGGAAACACTGGAGCTGGATTTCTCGGCAGGAGAAAAGACAGCGTCTCTCTCTGTGCGTCTGCTGGAGGGTCGGCTTCCTTTAGCACTTGCTGTAGCAGGATGCGTCGGGCAAGTAGATAGTCGAACTGCACCAAACCACTGTGTGTTTGCTATGGTAAGTGTTGGCATATTTATGCCTTGAAGGTACTGAGTTTGACGTAAAGGTGGACATAATAACGTCATCAAAGAGTCTCAGTTCTTTGAAAACTCCATGTGTTCTTGGACAAGTCAGTATTCAAGCAAGGGGAAGTCCCTAGCTGCTGAAGCCAAGTTTTCCAAGAAATCGTTGTGGATTTTCGGAACTAGTGGAAGTAGCCCTGCCGTATTTGGACTGCATGAGCTATGTCTAAATAGGGTTACGATTTCTATGCCTATGTAAGGATATGGTAATTTATACCTATAGAGGGCATGAATCAGGAAAATTACAATAGGGTCCTAAAATACTATACAACAGAGCAGTTATGGTCCTAACCCTATATGAACCCTATGGTAATAGTCCAGCCCAATCTGTCATGTTAGGTCCCCTCCAAACAAGAAAACAAGCAACCCCAGGCAACTTTCAGCTTACACAGGCCTCATCAGTGATGTGCAGTTTAAGTTCTGTAGCAAAGTGGCCACAGAAACATGTTTGGGCATACACATCACACTTAGGACATGCACTGAAAAAAAAAATGGTGGAACGGGTGCTTGAATTAATCTCAGCCACTGGCAATCACTCAGTTCACAGTTGAATTCATTTATTTTTGTCCGACTTGGCACACAAGACCATCATATTGGAAATCCTTCTTGGTCCGGCCCCTACAGGCCCAGTCTAGCTGTATGTTCTTTACAAATCTGAGTTAACCAGCTAATAATATTTTGTCTATAAAGGATGAAAATACTCTGAGAACGATAACCCCATGACCTCTTCTTCATAGCTTATATTTGGCATATGTGAGCATACTGTATTGTAGCATTCATAGATCACTTCTTACCCCGATGAGGCTATGAAGATCGCCAGTTTGCACCTTGTTCCTGGAGTCCTGATGTGTTGCATAGTACTAAGGGTGTTAGCTGCAGTCTGGCAGTTATGAAATATATTGGGTGAGATGCGAGAGGACCATAGACATACTTGAATGGTAAGGCGAACATAAGCATTAGGAACTGCTGACACTGTGAGAATAGACACAAATACTCAAGCTCTTTAGAACGGATCTTTATCCATCATAGATTGCACAGCATGTGGGTGGGTGGAAACCACCAGTAAGTGTGTGTACTTTTTATGGCACAGAAGTTGGATTATAATGCAGTACCACTATGTAGGATAGTTCTTTTACCTTCAAGAGGTCTATTTGGGAAACATCTGTGTGGAACTAGTACAATTGTGAAAAAGATTCACCTTTCTTGTGTGTCAGACTTTTTCCACTGGCTACAATATAGCCTTATAACCTGCTGCCGAGGGCTATACCGGTTGTTAACGACCCAAACTTGAGTTGGCCTATAACAAGGGTGAGGACCTTTAACAACTAGTATAGCCTGAGGCAGAAGGGCTATAAGGCTATTAGAACATTACATCCAATAAGGGTATAATGTTCTAAATTAAAAAGCAAGAAACAGAAAGACAAAAATTTGAATGTTGGAGCAGAAGGCTTATAACAGCTGTTATAAGACCATGTCACTCAACATTCCAAAGTTCTAATACACTGGAGCTCTCTACATTCTAAAGTTCTAATACAGTTATATGTAGTTTCAAGGCACAATTCTCTTTTTATAGCTTCCTACGAAGATTGAAAAGAAAGTTGAATATGGTTTATATTTTCCTTCTCTGCTGAGACAAAATTGCTCTTAGTTTATCTTTCTCAAGTCAGAATAATTGTAGACATATTTTTTCCTAAGCACAGATTGTCTGCTAAGGTGACTCATCAAAAAATGTTTAATAGGATTATATATAAAACAAACTGAAGACTGTAATAGACAGTTCCACAGTGAATCTACAATCATAGAATAAAATGCTTTTGTCTCTTTTTTCTGCAGTATCTGCATCTCTACCTGATCGTGGTCAAGAATCTGAACAACTCTAAGAAATTTTAAGTGTAGCTATTTAACTGAAGCTGTTACATATAATGGACATCCGTCACTTGAAGAACATCCTCGTCATTGCTTTGGGGTTTATGCTTATAGCCACTGCCTTTGGAGGTCTTCAGAATTTGCAGGTAAATGATATGGGGTTGTTTTACACAAAGCAAGTACTTAGAGTGCTAAGTTTGACTATGGGCCTGATTTAGAGTTTGACGGATACGGATTTATAGTTTGGGAGACAGCACTATGTCCGGCAAAACCCTAGATCCTCCCACCTCATTTAGAGACTGGCACACTTTAAGTTTTTACTCGCTGGAGACCCGTTGTCTCCATCGCAGGAAAACTTTGTCAAACTGTCCGATGGAGTAAAGGCCGTCCACAGAAGGACATTACACTGCCTGCCCTATTTGTGATGGGCAGTATATTGTCTTTTTTTCTGTCCGTCACTGCTAGTGAAACCCTGGTGATGAGGGACAGAGAAAAACAAAAATGATTGCCAAACCATGGCAGAAAAATCACAGGGTGTGGGGGTCACTTAATTTTGTTTTGAGGGTTTGTTTCTGAAAAACAAAAGCTTTGGAAAAGATTTACAAGTGGCCATCAAAACTGACAGTGGCCTTCCTCCAAAATATTTGTACATTGAAAAGGACTGCTGTGATGGCAGGTCCTTTCAATGAACAGAGTTGACTGCTGGGCCGGTGGACATCTCTAAATTTGGTGGGTGATATTCTGTTAGGGTGGCAGAGGTAATGTGCTCCACCACCCTTATGGGCATTATACCATTTGTCAAACCATAAATCAGGCCCTACATCTCTGACACACTGTTGGGCTGACTGGTGTTTTAAATATGTACGTGAAAAAGTGGGAACAGTGCTTTTTTGCCATCTTACACAGAGTTGTAAATGATTGCTGCTCACTGTAACTTTACTGGCTGGGTCTACTTTGCAATAATGCAGCACAAAAACACACAGCAGCACAAAAATAGCAGAACAAATGACCACCACAACAAAATGACACACATCAAATATGTACAGATGTTCCTGGTACACATAGCCACCTTGTAGGAAATTGGGTTAGTTGTGTGGCCTGCACAAGAATAGGTCCAGAATTGTCTTTACTGGGAATCAAGCACCCCATTGTAGTGCCTGACTCTCTCAGGGTAGCGAGGCAGAGTAGTCCAAGACCTACTCAGGGGAGGTGATGTGGGCTATTAATCACTGTTGACTGACATGCAATTATAATACTCAATAAATGACTTTCCAATCAGTATTTTTTCTTTCAGAAAAAGGAGAAGTACAGTTATTACACATACACTGCTAAATACTACGCTGTAATGTACAAATATACACATAGGTAGATAGGAAATACCATAGCTGACATTATATGATCACCTTTTACCCCCTAAATGGGTCATGCAAACATATAAGCTAAGTCTATTGGCTTGGTCAGAGGTTCAGGTTGAACAAACCACGTGTAAAAGACATCCCTTTGAGCGTAATGCAATCATCAATAATAAAAATCAGGTGTAAATGCACATATTACTGTTAATAAAAAACAAACATGATGCCACCTGTCCTCAGACCAACAGCAGCAACCCGAAAAAGAGCTAGTACAAATAATATAGGGAGAACGAAAAACAGAACGCAATCGCAGGATAACATAAGGGAAACATTGCATATACTTACAGAACGACATTTCCACCAATCCGCTACGGACAGTGATACCTGGCAAATCATTTTAACTCCCCAATACAATTCAAGAGGTCAGCAGGATATACTAAATAGAGGAAACATCATGAGACTGTTAGCTGAGATACCGATATTGTGTCATTTAAAACAACAGCTCTAGCATCAGTCAGGTTTCTGCCCAACGAATACGACAGTCACTAAGAGTTAACCCTAACATCATGAAAGTCAACTAAATTAATAGTGTAAAGGATCAATTTGAACTGTGGGGCATATCACTTTTGAAACCCTTATTACAGTGATATCCAGTACCTCTGACAAACCCAGACCACAGACAGAACATTCACACCCCTGTGTACTCGATTTTGCAGTATGCCCAACGGGTACTGACATTAAACCTAAAGATACAGCAATGGAAGAAAGTCAATGGCACTGGCTAGGGTCAGCATTAAAAATCCCATATACACAATGACCAATCAATCAAACAGTAAGCACCCCAAAAGAAGATACACTTAGCATCCTTTCTTGGAACACCGCGGTCACAAGACTTAAACTTATGGACAGTGCATTGTTGGACACCTGGGCTAAATATGACATCATAGCCTTGCAAGAGACCTGGTTGTCAGGGTCACTCTAATTGACTGGTTACTTGCTTCATCAGGTGGATGACCAAAAAATGCATTGATTTAGAAGGCCAAAAGGGGGACTATCTGTCTATATATTAAATGCCCTAAAGACTGAATCAGCGCAACTGTCAATGAAAACCTCAAACATACATATATTCAAGCAAAATTTTGGCCAAGACCACTGGACAAGTTCGGTAATTCTGTTTAACATTTATGCTCATCCAAACGCTCAAGATACATATGCAACAATTAAAAAACTAACACATGAAATAGCTGAAGTAAGATATAACATGCTGACCAGGGACATAATGATAACAGGTGATTTCAACACACAATATTTACACCAGATGATGATGAGCAGCTAGTAGCTGAAAGTCAGTAAAATTCCAAAGCAAACCATCCTCAGAGGCGAGTCAATGAGTTTGGTCACTGTCCTAGACAACCTCAGCCTGAGAGTAGTCAACAGGAGAACATTGGATGATAATCCTCCAAACTTTACATACTACGGACCACCTTGAGGATCAATAATTGACTATACCATTCTCTCTTTACCATTACTACAACAACTAAGAAAGTTTCAAATCAAATGTTCAACGGACAGTGACCACTCAATACAGTAAATCAATTTAAACCCTGACAGACACCCATTAGCACATGAAGTTAGTGGGGGAAGCAAAGCAATACATCTAAAAAATTGACCTGATCCCATCTCTCACTCCCAAATCTAGCAGACAAAGTAAAACAAGTTATGGAGGCCCATCTTGCGTCATCCCCCAATGCAATAAAAGCCTGGAAAGAGATTACAATACGGTTGTTAAATTCCGCTCCAAGTATAGCTTCAAGAGGGGGCAAAACACCAAAATGTCCAATGACATGGAAAACTGGAGAACTAAGGAAGGAACTGAGAATGGAGATTAGGAAGGCCAGAAAACCCAGAACACAAACAGTTGTATGGGAAAAACAAAAAAACGGAAAAAGGAAATCAAGAAACATCTCAGGCAAGAGAGGAGAAGAACGACAGAACATTTCTGGACTAAGATTCTGTACAACTGAAAACAATCAAATACCAAAGCCTTTTGGACAACAATAAATGGGATTGGTAGGGAAGTGAGAGCAAAGAATGCTTCAAATGTCACCGAAAAAGACTGGGCAGCTTACATGAAGAGAAAGTTCAGTGTACAAAACTAATAAAGTAATTGAGTCGGACAGTATAAATAACTCTGCAATATCACCCTTCTTTGACAGCTCAATCCTTCCAGAATACGCACAATGTACACCGCTAAGGGTGGAACAAGTCATCAAAGACTGGCAGAAGTGATGGTGCTCCAGGCCCAAACGGTATTCCGAAAACAATATACAAGCAATAGCCAACATATTGGACCAACCCGATAACGGTATTGTTCAAAGAGGTGGAACACATGGGCAGAGTCCCAGACCCCCCCAATCTTCAAGGGGGGGTGGTCGAACAAACCCAGAGAACTATAGGTTAATAGCTCTCATCGACTCAGCAGTGAAATATTATGCTTCTCTAATACTGGAAGGTTTAATCGATTGGTCTAACTCCAACAACCTGATTCCACCACAACAGAGAGACTCCTGAAAAGGCTATGGAACCACCATGAACATGCTTACTGTGCCAACAATTGCGGAGAAGGGCAAGCGTCTAAAGAAAAAACTGCAACTCTGCTTTATCGACCTTAAAGCAGCTTTCGATCAAGTAGTGAGATTAAGAAGATGGGGAATTTTATGGCTGACCTATCTCCCCAGCTCGACTGGGCAAAAACCCATGCTCCGAGATTAGGACCACTGACCATATCACATCTTTCATACGCAGATGATATTGTATTGCTGAGCCACACGAGAGGGGGATTTAGAAGATTAATTGAGGAAAATGCTGAATTTACAAAGACAAACAAATTGAAAATAAAGACAACAAAGACAAAAACTATGTTATTAGGGAACAGATCAAGTGCTCCACTGAAAATTAAACTAGGAAATGCTAGCATAGAAGAGGTTAATAACTACAAACATTTGGGCTCATATTTTGGCAACAATTCAATTTTCAAACACACAAGAAGTACATGGTAAAAAAGATAATGCCTTAATACATGCCTTCTGTACACTTGTGAAAAAACTGGAAGAACCCTCTTTCCAGCCATTGCTAGCAATCATTATTGCAAAACTGCTTCCCATGCTAGCTTATGCAAGCATGGTAATGCATGGTAAAGATACTAAAATCTTGGTTAAACTGTAAACATATACTTTTAATGTGTCTTTGGACTTTCTTGCAATGCTTCACCTCATCTGCACAAATCCGCCTGGAATTTGGAATGATACAACAGCATACAGCAAGAAGATGCCATACAATGAAATCATGGTATAAAATGCAAAACAATCGGTCCAGCCCTCTAGTCAGCGCTCTATGGCAGTCAGTGATTGCCGTCAATGGAAAAAACAAACACTGTTGACTTATGTGATCTAAATCTGTCACACCAAACTTTTAGCTGTGTCATCAAAAAAGCTGCAAAAATGAATTCACTTATCGATGACAAGAATATTTTTTAATTTAATTGAATTGAAACACTGTGAGAAATAACCATTGTTAATGTTATTGTCTCAATAACGTATTTAAATGGACAGCACACGTGACTTTGTATGTTTTATAGGCTTTCCAACAATAAAAATGCAATAATACTATCAGTCCCTAGAGTACATCACAATTTGATTACATTACACTGCAACTAAAGACTTGGTCCCTAGAAGACGCTTCAACACATGTACCTTTTTAGGTCGAGCCTAGTCAGCGCATGCTCTGTCACATGACCTGCAGTATTCAGTAAACCTAGGTAGCTCCTGCCTGCGGCTTACTATGTGTTCAGGCAGTGTCGGTCTTCTCTGCTGCCGTGTAATTGGTTTAGGCAGCGTAACTGTTATTTGGGGGACTCTTTTTTGTGTGTATTACATTGCTTCATGCTTGTGGCAGTGCGTGATCCATGTCTGTGTCGTCCTCCCCACCTCTGTCAACCCCCCCCCGCACCGCCTCCCACCCTCTGTGTGCCCTCCGCAGTGCCAGCTCCCCATCGCTCCGTGTTTATTTTCTTTTTTGTCAGCTTTCTAAACGCTGCTCTCTGGGGCCTAGTTGTTTATTGCATTGCTTCATGCTTGTTTCTTTTTATTCCATTTTTTTTTCCAACGGCGGCATCCATTGCTTTTGCTTTCAACATCGTAAGCTAAAGCGCAGGGTGCCACAATTGCTTTAAAAGTAAAAAATAGTTTACTTTTGTAGCAATCCCAGCACCCGTGCTTTAGCTTAAGATGTTCAAAGATAAAACGCGGGTGCCGCAATTGTATAAAAAGTAAACAAGTGTGCAGCTGCCATTTTTTTTACTATTTCCTTACTTCTGTTTACAGTGGCGGCACCCCCGCTTTAGCTTTGAACATTTTAATACTTTACTTTTGAAGCAATGACGGCACCTGCGCTTTAGATTACGAAGTTTTTTAAAGTGAAATCGCGGGTGGCGTGAATAATTTTTTCTATTTCCACATATTCCCTAGAGTGGGTTTTCTGAGGTAATTTGCAAGGAAACCTCAAGTAATTCTTTATTTTGTTTTTTTTAACTCGAACACTGTTCTGTGCAGTCAGTTTGCAAAGAGAACAATTTAGCCATAAACAGAGGCAATTCAAACATAACACGGCACCGATCCACACTCATTCCTTATTCTGAAATAGTTTTAACCTTATTGTTGGATACTCTTCTTTCCGCTTCTCCACATGCAGCAATGAAGACCGTTCCGAATGGCAGAAGACCATTCAGAATACCAAACAACATCTAGGAAATATGAATTACTGACTTTTTTTATTTGTATTTTTGGTTCTCCGTAAAATGTACTGAGAAGAAAGATCTGGAAAAAGTGTGCACTTTCGCAAGGCAGACTACGTGTAACAGAAGGACAGAGGATAACACTCCAGAGAGACTGCAGCGCACACTGCACAATATAGAGAGAGGCGGGGTGAAGCACTCAGGGCTTTAGGGCTGTAATACCCATGCGTGCAAGTGCGACTAGCTTGTCGATTACTTTGGCCCTTCTGTGCCCTCCCCATTTCTCACTTGTAAATGTTATAAAACTGGTCGTCGTTACAGCGTGTGCACCGTGGGGATTTCATTGGTGGTACCCTAGGTGGAGTTTCTTCACTCTTTTCTCCCGATCTCCACAGGTCAGTCACTTGTGCTTCTACACTTTGTGATGGTTCCCCTGCTGACCGGCTGTAAAAAGAATAGGCTGTGTTGCCTAATAAATAGGTAGGTCTGGTCCTTAGTTAGGTAGCTATTACTAGTTCAACAGATGAAACTGCACCTGGCTCCATGCGTGCTAGGTGCCCACTGTACCACAGTGTAGCTATATTTTACTGCCTAAGCGGGTGTCAGGGAAGCTATTTCCTTGCATGTATTAGTCCCCATGGCACCCTTGCCCAAGGTGTTTCTCTTTGGACTTCGGTCATGGTATTTCAGCCTGCTACATAAAATACTTGGGTATTTAAGATACAGTAGTTCAGTGGCCTGTTGGAAGACTTTGCATAGTAAATTACTTTATTAAAGTTTCAGCATCCATGTGATTAACTGTTAAGAAAATTATGTGGGTTGAGTAGATGACTGTTCGAGAGATGACGTTTTTAGTTTTTTGTTGCTATTATTTTTATGGATGGCCCTACATTTCACCAGGCTTGAGACCTAGTATTAGACCTAGTATTAGAGCTGCAACAGGTTATGTAACCTCAAGACGTGGACATGTAATATGCCTTTTGCATGTATCCCCATATATTTGCACACTGCTGGTTTTGGAGTATCTTGCTTTTCTGTGCAGGAAACCCGTCACTCTGTGTGCCAGAAAAATTCCTCTTATGCTGTGGGATGGCAGGTTCACAAACTTTCTTTTTTATCTAGCCATATTGCGGGTACAACACCATATGTGGGCAAAAGAGGCACCCACATATGCCGCATATGTTACTTCACCCACAACATGGCTAGGTAAACAACCACTTGCAATGCAAAAGGTCTTGCTTTTGTTGGTTAAAGTTGTTGGTGTTAAAAATGACAATGTTTTTCACTTTTCCTTTTTTATAGCAATGGCAATAGCGTTATGCAAATATAATTACTCAACTGCAAATATAAAAACAAAAGTAAAAAACATTGTCATTTTCAACTCTAACGGCTGTAAATTTAACAAATGCAAGACCTATTGCATTGCAAATGCTTGTTTATACATTTCAGGCCACAATCCCTGCAACCATACAATCAGCCCCTAGAGGGCGCTGCACTCCAGCTGCAGAGCAAAAGCTCCAGCATCGGGAGCGCTTGAAAACAGTGAGAGAATCCAAGAGAGGTTATGGATTCTATGACCTCGTAAACATAGGGTCAGTATATTTAAAACATTCTTTGGGGGGCAGCTGCTGCCCTCCTGCGGTTCTCCACCCTTCCTTGGTTCCGTTGGTGGTACCCTCGCCATCCTGGGTCCACCATGAGTGAAAAAAAACATTTTTAAATTGAAGTGCCCCCGGCTGGCATTATGGGGCGCTCCTCTGGAAACACTGAATACTGTATGAGCGGCTCTCCATCTGTGCCAGGGAGAGCTGCTGCATTATCGGTGCCGTGCAGCTTTGCGTCGCATGGCTGTTTGCACAGTGCTGCTTTTTGCTTTTTATTTGGGGGTGTCTGGTGGCTCCAAATGTTGGGGACAGCTGTGGGAGCCCACCCCGCGCTGGCTCCTGCGCAGCCCGCACCTCCATGTGTGGCCGGGGGAGCCAACAGCTTCTTTCTCCCTGCACGCTATCTTCTTGAGTGGGTGCCCGCTCCCCCCAAACACGAGCACAGGTAGCGGGGGCAAGCCACCACATTAGGGCGGGACACAATGGCACTCCCACGGTACTGGTGCATAGGCCCCCGGGGGGCAGAATGAGCCTGGGGAGGGAGCCCCATGCACATCCCCACTGGGTGTGAGTCAGTAAGATGATTCTAGAACCAACCTCTGGAACCTTGCCCACTCCGGGGGTATTTTAAGTAACAGCGTAGCCTCACACATTTTGTCGCCGATAAAAGGTTACCAATCTTTAAAATGCCATAACTTCAGCCCCGTTGGACCGACATTCTTGGGCTCATTTTACTCCTGGTGGTAAGCTCTAGTCACTGGTTGCAGCAGACTGCCTCTCCTCTGAAATGGTGCAATTCTCAGGGAACTGGTTCTCCTAGCTCTCTGTGCCAGCCTTCCTCCTTGTCTTGGTTTCTAGCTGCAGAAATCTAGAGCTTTCCCCCAACTGGTACTCATGGGGTGTAAGAGGGCCAGCCTCACTGGTCCTTGGGTAGACCCAATGTCCTGGATGTTAACTGGACAGAGTCCTTATTCCTTTCTGGCCATCAACAGGTCCATCCTTCCAGTCCTCCATGGTGGTCCAGGTTCCAGCAGTGAAGTGCAAAAAATCACCAGGCAAAAGAGTCTCCCCGTTGTGCAAGAGTATTTAAAGGGAAGATGAAGGTCCAATCCTAAGGTGCCATGTCACCTCTCAACCCTATCCCAACCCTCATGCACAGCATCCTGGGACAGTTCAAAATTCACCCAGGAGTCACTGGTCACATCTGCTCCTGAGGCTCTACTCCAACCCTCACTGACATTGCTGCCAGGGCCTTTCACACCAAAAGTTCAAAGAAAAGTCCCCCGTCTGGGTTGTTCTGTGCTTCCTTCTTTGTTCAGTGGGCTTGGGCTAGTAAGACTGGTGAGACATGTAATTCACAAAGATTTTCTATTGCCACCCTTTCCTGAGCAGGAGCTGAGGGAAGCACTGTTAAATACCCCTTTGGTATGGGGCCACCTTTGTTTCTGCTTCTAGAGAGAGATGTAATGAACAAGGCACAACAGTGTGATAAAAGTCATTCACTCTGATACCGAGCTGAGCCAGAGAAATATGACAGTCCTGAATGACCCATAAATTGTACACATATCTCTTTGCAACATGCAGAATTGATTTTCCTGCACAGGTTACACCCCAATTCGATATGTTGCTGGTCTCTGTAGGCCAAAGGGAAGGGAAATTGCACTCTAATTCAGTTTTCTCTCTATGTGCATAATAAAGTGTCAGTACAGACAAAACAGTAAACCACACTGATGTTCCCCATTAGTGTACACTAACATTATAAGGCCTATCCCAGGTTAATATCTAATCCTGTAAAGTACCCCTTGCGCCTGGCTCCCTGTGCACAGTTACCAGGCTGTGCATGACAGTAGTCTCCCACATGCCGCATGCACACATGTGCAAATGCGTGTGCACATGTTCACCTGTAACCAGCCAACTGCCCCTTACCCTTGCTGCGTCGTAGCTGCCTTATCTGAAAACGCAGACACTGGCGGCAAGCATGTACAGTCTGTTTGCCATGTGATTATGGTGGTTGAGACACCTGTAGTGAGACTAACCCACAGTGAAAAATCCCAAACTGGGTGATCCAAAAAGCAAAATATCCGGCTGTATTGAGTGGGTGGAATCCACTTGCAGCACACCTCCAGAACACTGCATTCATGGTACAATACTGAAAGGCAGTAGGAGCAAGCACAGCTTTAACTTACAACCAAGGCCATAAAATAGTGCCATTTGAAAGTGTTTTGTGGTCCAGTTTTTGGTTTGATTTGCATTTTACACCATGCTCATCTATTTCCACAACAAGACGTGTATCTATTCTATTCCAGTGAAAATTAATAGTTAAAGTTACCTGAGCTAACTATAACTTATGCCCCGGCAATGCACTGCTTATGACCTCACATATTACATCACTCATAACATGGGCAGTGACATCACTGATGACATCTCAAATGACATCACTGATGACATCATCCTGTGAGTGCAAGAGTTTCATAAATGTTTCTGAGACTTAAAGACTTCAATGGGTTATTCTACAGCATAAGTTTAATTGCTATTTTTTTCTGTACAGGTAATTATTCATCTGAGTGGCTGTGTCACTATCAGTGTGTTAGCGGATTTCTGAGTGGCAGTATGGGTGTGTGAGTGGGTATGCAAGTAGCTGTATGGATGTGTTAGTGGATATGTAAAAAACTGTATGGGTGAGTGAGTGGCTGTATTGGAGAGTGAGTGGGGTGTGAGTGGTTGTATGGGTGTGTTAGTAGCTGTGTGAGTGGCTGCATAGGTATATGAGTGGGTGGGTGGGTGAGTGGAGTGGCTACATGGGTGACTGAGTGGCTGTGTGAGTGGCTGTATGGGTGAGGAATTGGACATATGATTGGCTGTATGGGTGAGTCAGTAGTGGGTTGAGTGTGTGTATAGGTAAGTGAGTGGGTGTGAGTGGCTGTAGTGGAAAGTAAATGTTTGTGTGAGTGGATGTAAGCATGAGTGAGTGGATGTGTGAGTGGTTGTATGGATGTGTGCATGGGTATGTAAGTGGTTCTATGGGTGTGTGAGTGGGTGTATGGGTGAGGGGAGGCTATGTCAGTGGCTGTATGGGTAAGTGAGTGGTGTTGTGAGTAGGTATATTGGTGAGCGAGTAGCTTTGTGAATTGCTGTATGGGTGATTGAGTGGGTGTGTGAGTGGCTGTAAGGTTGAATGAGTGGGTATGGAAGTGTCTGTATATATGTATTACTGAATGTGTGAGTGGCTCTATTGGAGAGTGAGTGGGTGCATGAGTGGCTGTATGGGTGAGTTAGACCATGTGTGAGTGGTGTGGGTACTGGTATGGGTCTGTGAATGGGTATGTGAGTGGTGTGTAGCAGTGGGAGGGGGATTATGAGAGGTTTTATGGGGATGTGAGTGGGTGTTTGAGTGGTTCTGTGGATCATGTCATCAGTGATATCAGTGATGCCACTGACCATGTCATGAGTGATGTAATATGCGAGGTCATAAGCAGTGCATTGTGGAAGCCCAGGTAACTATAATTGCTGAATATCACTGGTTTTATATGAGTGAAATCTGAGCCGAACTATAACGTCCCTGTAACCTTTGTGCCTTTTTCAGTGAATGTCCAAGTTTTTTAAAATTCTATTTCCTAACTATAATCTCCCTGTAACCTTTTTTTAAGTGAATTTCTACGGTGCTTTATTGGTGTTTCCTTATTATAACATCCCTGTAAAATTCCTAAGGTTTTTTGCATTTTATTTCCTAACAGTAACCACTCACCTTTGAAAGTGAGTGTGTGAGCGAGTGCATGAGCGTTTCAGTAGGTTTGTGAGTGGGTGTGAGAGTATCTGAGTGGGTCTGTGAGTGGGGGTGTGAATGTCTGAGTAGGTCTGTGAGTGGGTGCATGAGTCTCTCAGTGGATCTGTGAGTGGGTACATGCACCTGAGTGGGTCTGTGAGTGGGTTTGTGAGTCTCTGAGTGAGTCTTTAAGTGGGTGCCTATGTTTCTGAGTGGGTCTGTGAGTGGGTGTGTGAGTGTATGACTGGGTCTGTGAGTAGGTGCACCAATGTCTGAGTGGGTGTGCCAGTAGGCATGTCTATCTCTGAGTAGGTGTTTAACTCTGAGTGGGGCTGTGTGTGGGTGCATCAGTGTCTGAGTAGGTCTGTGAATGGGTATCTCAGTCTCTGGCAGGGTCTGTCAGTGAATGTATTAGTCTCTCAGTGGGTCTCTGAATGAGTGTATAAGTGTCTGAGTGGGTCTGTGTGTGACTGAGTCAAAATATCAATGGGTCTGTGAGTGACTGCATGGGTATCTGTTCGGGTTAGCACATGAGAATATGAGTGAGGTTCTGAATGAGTGCATGAGTGTCTGAATAGATCTGTGAGTGGATGCATCAGTCTCTCAGTGGGTCTGTGAGTGGGTGTCTAAACCTCTGAGTCAGTCTGTTAGTGGGTGAATGAGTGTGTGACTGGGTCTGTGAGTGGGTGCATCAGTAGGTCTGTGAGTGGGTGTCTCAGTCTCTGACAGGGTCTGTCAGTGGATGCCTGAGTCTCTCATAGGGTCTCTGAGTGTGTATATGAGTGTTTGGGTGGGTCTGTGTGTGACTGCATCAGAATGTCAGTGGGTCTGTGATGGACTGCATGAGTGGCTGTATCAGTGAGCGATGGGAAACCCTTCTTGGGTAGCTGTCGCACCTTATAAATAAAATAAAAAAAGAGAAAATGGGTGAAGCTCTGAATGAATGTGTGAATGTCTGAGTAAATCTGTGAGTGGATGTATCAGTCTCTCAGTGGGTCTGTGAGTGGGTGATTGAATCTCTGAGTTGGTCTGTGAGTGGGTGCATGTGTGTCTGAGTGAGTGTTGCAGTGGATGAATGAGCCTCTGAGTGAATCTGTGAGTGGCTGTATAATGTCCGAGTGGGTCTTTGAGCTTATGCCATTTTCTACCATTTGTTTCAAGCCCTGAGGACTGCTCTGATGAAATGAAATTACAGTCAAAACTCTCTGCTCAAGTTGCGGCCAACCAATCACGGCATGTTGGTGCACGCATTCATGATTAATCATGAAATTATAGTGAATTAGCCATGATCGCAGATAAACAATTTGCATATACTTAAATTTCTCTGCAACTACTTAATAGATTTGTACCAGATAACTGAAAGTGTGATCTGTGAACCAAAATCTACCTTCCTGCCAAATTTGGTGTAATTCCATCAAGGAGTTTGGGCTGTAGTCATGTCTAAAGCTCCTATGAGAATTAACATGAGAAACACACTTTTGTGACCCTCATTTTCTTGGGCCCCCACTTGGCAGATAACCCTGAAATTTTCCCTGCACAACAAGATTCACTGAGGCACTTTAAAAAAAAATATTTGTGAAGATTCACCAAAGACGCCAAAGATGTAGGTAAGTCAAAAAACTCTTTTCCTATGGAAACATGGTCCTAACTATGCCTACCTACTGACATTCAACTGCTGCCACCAAAAAAAGATGCTTATTTTGTGGTAGCCTTTTTCTCCTTGTCTAAGCTACTGTGAGATGAAGCTTGTATGTGGAACACCCGTTCTTTGAGGTGGATAGGAATAGGTGTACATATGATATGATGTTGTAAATCAAAGTTAATCTAATTTTCTTAGCTGTTCGTGCTGTTGAACACTAACCAAATGAAAGGTGTCATGTATTTTATTTCTTTATTTATTTGAAAGGTTTTATAAAGCCCAAACTAGACCCAGAACGGTTATCAGAGCGCTGTACAGAAAGGACAATTATCGTTGCCATGGGGAGACTGTAAAATTACAACACAAAAAAGGTAGCATAGGAAGGACCAGGTGAAGGCCCTACTAGAAGAGGCTGTGCGGTTTAAGCAGAGCACTACACCCCAAGAACGATACAGTACATTTTGAATTGAGTACAAATTTAACCTATTTTAGAGAGAAAGATTGTCAGGCATACATTTCAATACACAAAGCAAAAAAGATTGTCAAGCACTCGAGGGAAGTGATTATCACACGAACATAGAGGCTATTGCTGTTTGTTATGTCGAATGAGACACCGCACACAGGTAAGACTGTTCAATTTCCTTGACACACCAGGATCTTTTTATTCAATGTAAAACCCCACCCCCAATAAACCAATTAGCACTCCCACTCGATATAACCCACATGTGTTACACCGCTACCCCTTCGGGTGCTGGAAATGGCGGTAAGGCAAACCACATCACACTTCTCCAAAAACCAAAGAAAATGAAAAAAACAAAACCATAAATCCACTTCAATATGTTACATAGTTCTTTAGATGGATAGATCTGGTAGGACATGGCCGCAGTTGGTATCTCCCCACACCCCGCCGCTTGGAGTCCGACTCAGGTGATCGACATTTGCCAGATGGAAACAAAAGAACAGGCTCAGAAACCACTCCTGAAGGTATGGCAGATGGAGACATGCCATACTGTCCAGGCACCGCATGTTCCGTCAGTGGAACAGAAACAGGCAACGGACCCACGTCCATGAATTTGTCATCAGAATCTACGGATTCAACATCAGATGGCATCATATGTTCATATCCCTGAACATCAATAGGAGCCCGGTAAGATTTAAAGAAAGACATGTTCCGGGAGACACTTAACCCCTCCCTCACAGCAGTGACTTTTGTCTCATGAACGGACTGCACAATCCATGGCTCAGGCTCAAAGGGTAGACTAAACTTTCCTCTACGGTGCCGATTCTTCACCAGTACAGCATCGCCCACATTAAAAGTCCCAGGCTTAGCCCCACGCTTGAATGCCACTCATTTTGCTTCTTTCATGTTCCGCAGTTCCCCAGCCACAACAGCATACTTTGCAGAAACCGCCCCATCTGAGGAACAAAGTCACCCATAGGATGATTCATGCACAAAGACATTGGGCTGACTTTTGTAGTCGAATGAGGAGTCATCCGATATTCCTTCAGAAACATGAAAATAGCACAGTCCAAATCTTGACGGTCGGTGACAGCAATCCTAATAGCTTTGTTAAGAGTGCGCATAAAGCGCTCAGCCTCTCCATTGTCCTGTGGCCATAAAGGAGTAACTCTGCGATGGCAAATACCCCTGGACTAAAAATAGGACGCAAACTCATGGCTGGAGAAAGGAGGATCATTATCAGTACGTAGCTCAGAAATCAAACCATGTATTGCAATGATCTTATAAAACAGGGGGATAGTGCGACAAGCCGTTGTAGTATCCATAAGCTCAACTTCAGGATATTTAGAAAAATCATCAATTACTACCAACATATGCCGCCCATCCGGTAAACATCCAAAGTCAGCACTTGCCCTCTGCCAAGGAAACAAGGGAATGTCTTCTGTAAGGATGGGAGATGGAGCATCCCCACCCCCAGCAGCTTGACACAGTGCACAACCCAACATGGTACTCTCCACTAGAGTGTCCAATCCGGGAAACCATACTTTAGATCTCAACCTGGATTTGGTCTTCACAAACCCTTGGTGAACCAAATGAGCCAAATCCTCCACTCTCTGTTGAAGACAGGCAGGGATCACTGTCAGACGAGGTCTTCCTCAGGATCTGTTGAGTTGATATAAGGGCCCACCTCTCAATACCTCCAATTCTGATTGTAGTAAATACACAGAATATTGAAGTGATCAAGCGGGGGGAAAAGGGTGTTGGGAAGGGAACAGCAGGGAGGGAGATCTGAAAAGGAAAAGTTAATGCTGCAAGTCTTTTCTAGTATTTGCGAAAACTCTGCAACAACTTAAATAACTAAAATTACTTCTCAAATTAAAAGGCTTTTGACTTTAAACTCAGCCTGAACTCCAATGTCATCACATGAAACAATGTCTTGAATTGCGCATTGAAAAAACACATTAGAATCTCAGGATTACCAAAGACTTAATGACACTTTCCTTGTAAATAACCTCTTTACAATGATAGCCATAAATGTCTCTTTGCCTTGTAAATATCTGCTTTACATTTATACCTTCAAATGTCTCTTTATCTTGTAAATATTCAGTTTACATCAACAATTTTCAAATTAAAAAACTTCACATGAATATTTTTCTTTCAGCAAAATAAATCCTTTTGCTGTAGACTGCAAAATGTACTACGCCAATTAAGAATAGCGACCAAAAAACCATTCAAAGTAGAATCCAACAAGATAGAGTCTAAACTCTCAGTGAATTATTCCACAAGAAACAAAGAATGTTTTTATTTGACCAGAGAAACATACTAAAAGCACATTTGCAAAGATTGCGCCAAATGTTAGTCTTTAATTTAACCCAAAATGGTCCTACCTGTAGAGTACGACCTACTCTACTCAAAGAAGGGCGTGGCTGCAGGAAACCATAGCCTCGGAGAAGTAACTTACAGGTTCAGCCAAGGTCTCCACTGCACTCTTACAACAGGATTCGCCTTCTCCAAAGAACCTTCAGCTGGATACCAATTGCGCTGCAACAAGAAGTCAGAAAATGCTTCCCAAGCTCTGATTCCAACTCAGAGCATCAGGAGGAAGCTGCCACACCTTCAAAATCCCAGGAATAGTGAGCAAAGGGGTTTGGGCGTGGTCGCGCACGTTTACGTGACTACGCCCGGTGTTTTAAGCGACCGCTTGCCATTTCTCACGCATCTCGCGGACGCGTTAAAGCCGCTTGCCAAATCCCACGCATCTCGCGTGAGCCTACCAAACCTCACGCATCTCGCGGACGCGTTTAGGGTGCTAAATCTAACACATTAGGCAGACAAGGGGGAATAAACTCCATACACTGTGCATATTTCAAGACATAAAAAGTACATTTCACCACAACACATCATACACATCTTAGGGCTGCGCAATTGAACCACCAACGCCCCTTGGAGTGAAAACAATGTACCTTTCCACACAAATGCCTAGTACATGGTACATGACGTGGGGCGGGCCCTAGACCGCAAGCCACCCTAGTCCTGACAATCACCAACCGTGGACCTCTCATCAAACACCCCTCCGGGGAGCGTGCAAGTTCATCCCATACATTAAAGAGAGATGCAAAGGTGGATCTAGCACCCTCAGTACGATATTTGGCAAAATTCATGAGAACGTTCCACTTCCCAGTACCCACAGCAGAAAGACAAAGCTGAAGACACCCATTCTGGTTCGTGGATTCCACGATCTCCTCCATAGAAATAGGGAGAGGCCTAGAATGCTCCACCACAAGACGCACATACTCTTCAGTGTCCTCAGCATCAGTTTCCTCAGCAATAGTAGCAAGACGGTAATGCCCGGAAAGATAATCAGCAGGATTCAAAACTCCAGGACGAAACACCACCATAAAACAGTAATCCTACAACTGCAGGATCCGTTTCTCAATACGAGGAGGAGGCTTAGAGGATGATCCCATAAACAAGGGAATAAATGGTTTATGGTCAGTGTGCACAACAAAAGGCTAACCATACAAATACAAATGAAAATGACGACATCCCCAATGTATAGCAATAGCCTCCTTCTCGATATGAGAATATCCTTGTTCAGAGGCAATCAGTGCACGGCTAGCATACGCCACCGGAGCCAGTTCACCATTGCTCTGCCGCTGAGAAAGTACAGCCCCCAGGCCACCGGGAATTGCATCTACAGATAGTTCAGAGTCCAGCAACGGAATAAAATACACCAGAGTGGTATCAGCGGAGAGGGCCCGTTTGGTGGCTTGAAAAGCAGACTCCTGCACTGGACCCCAGTCCCAGGCAACGTTAGATTTGGTGAGTTCTCGCAACGGAGCTGTTAAATCCTACAGATTACGCATAAAACGGCCACAATAATTGACCATTCCCATGAAGCTCCGCACACTAGACACATTAACAGGAGCAGGAGCGGTCTGGATGTCACACACCTTCAGAGGATATGGGGACACACCATCCTGTGAAAAATGATATCCAAAAAATGAGATGTCAGTTTTTAAGAATTCACACTTCTCCTTGTGTAGTGTAAGTCCATGAATCAGCAGCCTCTAAAACATACTCTTAAGACGACTGAAATGCCCCTCCAAAGTAGGAACATGCACCAAAATGTAATCACTGACATTAATTACGCCATCCAGTCCAGACAAAACCCCACGGATCGTATCCCGGAAAACCTCTGCAGCACTGGAAATACCAAAACTCAAGCGTTTATATCGCCTTCAACCCACATGTGTAGAGAACGTGGTTATGGCACGGGAAGCAGGGTCAAGCATCAACTGGTGGTAACCAGCACGAAGGTCCATCTTGGAAAACCACCGGGATCCACTCACCTCCACCACGATATCATCCACAGTACAGTAGGGGTGAGGTGCCGTTCACGTTTGATCGCCAAGTTAGGCAAACGCATATTGTTAAAAAGAAGTTCAGACACTGGATGGGTTGAAGTTATGGTTTAATAGTGAAAACATCACCAACAGCTCTCCAAGTCACAGCTAACTCCTCCAGGCTCCAAGGCTCCAGTGCCATTGGAATGACCAGGAGTAGAACCAAATGAACTAGTAAAAGAATGCAACTATGTCATAACATAAGTAGAAAGAAACAAGCATATGTACATTACAACACATCCCCATTACTATAGAAAAAGGAGAAACAAGGAGAGAATAAAAGCAAAAACAAAAACTAATCATTGAAGCATGAGGAACACACCTGAAAAGGAAACAAAAAGATAAAGCGAACTAAACATAGTCTCTGAAACGAGTAGGAGCTTGATGAGTTCTCTGAGGAAACCTTCTAAAAGGGACAGCACCATGAGCATCAGGAGGGGCGGAGGGACAGGAAGAATCCACATGGGAAGAAGAAGAAGAATCCCCAGGAGAGAACTTAACAAGCCTAGACATGCTCCATTTACAACCATTTTGCAAGGTAACAACATTGTTGTGAATCTTGGTAATCCTGAAAGGACCCATGAACTCAGAAGAACCTTTTTTAGAAAATCTTGGTTTTTTAACAAGGACCCAATCTCCCACACTCCATAACATAGGTTTGGTAGAATTCTTCAGATCATAACGCTCTTTGTACCTTTGTTGGTGAGAAAGAATCCTATCCCCCACACTTCCCCTATCCAAGGGAAGAGAAGATTGAAGAGGAAGCCAAGGGGGGTTCAATTTAGAAGAGGCTTGCCTACCTCATAGTAGAAAAAATGGAAAAGACTTGGAAATGTAATTGATGGTGGTGCGATGTGCCCACCAAGTATCATGCAAAACATCCTTAAGGGAACATTTCATTTCTATAGCTCTCTGCACACATCCTTTAACAACACGATTCATTCGTTCAGCAAGACCATTGGCTTGAGGCGCATAGAGTGCAGTTCTAAGATGGGATATACCATGGTCGTTTAAGAAAAACTCCATATCAGTGGAAATAAACTGAACACCATTATCTGTAATGATGCATTTGGGAATTCCTTCAGAAGCAAATTCATCACGTAAAAAATCAATAACCACCCTAGAAGTGACAGTGGCTACACACTTAGTGGAAACCCATTTTGACATATAGTCAACAAGAAGAATAACAAATCTTTCAGAGGGAGTAAGTAGATCAAAAGGTCCCATGATGTCCAAACCCAGTTTGGACCAAGGTTGGTTAGGAACAGACACAGGAGAAAGAGGTGCCTTACTCACGACCTTGGACTTATCATTAGTGGCACACTGATAACAATCTTTAACCACTAGTTCGACATCACTGTCCATATTAGGCCACCAATACCTTTCTCTAAGGCGAGATTTAGTAAAACTCCTGCCCATGTGTCCATCATGGGCAAGATTGATAAGTTTTGAACGCATCACGGAAGGAGGGACCAGCCTCTCACCACGCATAACAATGTCATCAACAATAGTAAGTTCATGTTTTATTGACCAAAAAGGCAAAAGGTCACAACTGATGTCTCTGCTGTTACTGGGCCAACCTTTAACCACCAAATCCTTGACCAAGGGTAAGACTGAGTCATTAGATTGAGCAAGAACCCAATCATCCAGAGAAGCAGCACTCTTGCAAACCCAAGACACCTTGACAGTACCTAAATCTAAATGTTCATCCAGATTCTGTAAGGGTAAACGTGAGAGACAATCAGCAATCTTATTTAATGATCCAGGAACATATTGTACAACGAAATTAAACTCTTCTAACCCCTCACTCCAACGTTTGAGTCTGGGAGTTAATCTCTCACTCTCCATACAAGAGAATACTTGGATTAAGGGTTTGTGGTCAGATTTTACAATAAAAGGAATGCCCCACAAATAAAACTTAAAGTGTTTGATAGCCCAAACCACAGCAAGAGCTTCTCCTTCTATACAGGAGTAATGTTGTTCAGCCTTCTTTAGGGCTCTGGAGGCAAATGCCACAACTCTTTCACCACCATTGTCCACTTGAGAAAGAACTGCCCCCAATCCGGAAAGACATGCGTCAGTTGAAAGAATCGTCTTTTTCTTGGTATCAAAGTGACCCAAGCTTGGTAACTGATTGATGGCCTTTTTTACAACAAGAAATGCACCATCGCATTCATCACTCCAATCAAAATGGACACCTTTTTTGAGAAGATTCCTAATAGGCTCTACAATAGAGGCAAAATTCTTTATGAATTTGGAATAAAACTCAGCTAGGCCAAGAAATGACCTGACTTGGTCCTTATCAGAAGGGGTGGGAGCCTCGGCAATACTTTTGGCTAATTCCAATTTGGGTTGTATACCTTCACCAGAAATTACATGACCAAGATAGGTAACAGAAGTTACACCTATCTTGCACTTAGCTTTGTTAACTGTTAGACCTTTGTCAGCCAACCTGAAAAGAACTGCTCTCAAAATCTTTTCATGTTCCATATTGTCTTTGCCAAAAACTAAAATGTCATCTTGGAAAAATATGACATTGGGGACATCACCTACAACCATTTTCATAATTCTCTGAAAGCAAGCAGCAGCGGATGCCAGCCCAAAAGGCATCCTAACAAAACGATAAGCTCCTAGAGGAGTAACAAAGGAAGTGAGATGCTTGGAATCCTCATGAAGTGGAACCTGGTGGTAAGCTGAGGACAAATCAAGAACAGAGAATATTTTAGCCCCTGCAAGCATAGTTATGGACTCAGGAATATTAGGTAGGGGTTGTCGGTCTACCCAAATACATTTATTTAAACCCCTAAGGTCCACACACATGCGAATGTTCTTTCCACCATCCTTGGGGGTCAAAACTACTGGGGCCAACCACTCTGAAGATTCAATTTCTTCAATAACATTCAATTCCATGAGTCTAGAAAGTTCCTGTTTAAGAGGAGCAAGCGGTTTATCAAAGAGGAAACAGACACTTGTAACACTAGGCCATTAGTCATATAAATTTAGAGTAACCTCAAAAACCCTATGCCCGTGTGATTATTGCGGTATATGTTGTTCATCCGCCGCGCATATGGGTTGTTGGCCGTTATCATCGGTTACTCTAAGTTAGTGATGTTGCCAGCCTCAACCTGAGGCACCTCTGGCATATAGTGCAGTGTCCAGAGAAGGAGAAAAAAGTGGTGTGTCAAAAAATAGAGAAAGAAAAAGAAAAAAGGGGTTTAAAAAAACTGAGGAATCACCCTGAGTAATTTTATTTAATGGTGTGATTTCCAGTTTGTTAAAAGGATCTGTTACTACTAAATTGATCGGGTAACTAGATCATAGTAGTTGAAAAACACTTATTACACAAACATCGACATGTTTCTGCTCTGTCGGCCCACAGGGGTCTATAGAGCATTCGTCAGGACTAACAGTAAAAATAGACAAACAATGTTCGGATTACTCACACCTTTTGTGTAGTATAGCGTTAAATAACCTGTATACTTTGCAGGGTATTGACTCCTCCGATTTCTTATAAACGGAAAGTACTTGCTTGCGTCGGGGGGCCCTCAGGACTCAGAGCCGCGTGTGCTTGTGATCACGTCTAGTGCTGACTCTGCCCCCGGAGGCAGAGTCATCCGAACATTGTTTGTCTATTTTTACTGTTAGTCCTGACGAATGCTCTATAGACCCCTGTGGGCCGACAGAGCAGAAACATGTCGACGTTTGTGTAATAAGTGTTTTTCAACTACTATGATCTAGTTACCCGATCAATTTAGTAGTAACAGATCCTTTTAACAAACTGGAAATCACACCATTAAATAAAATTACTCAGGGTGATTCCTCAGTTTTTTTAAACCCCTTTTTTCTTTTTCTTTCTCTATTTTTTGACACACCACTTTTTTCTCCTTCTCTGGACACTGCACTATATGCCAGAGGTCCCACAGGTTGAGGCTGGCAACATCACTAACTTAGAGTAACCGATGATAACGGCCAACAACCCATATGCGGGGCGGATGAACAACATATACCGCAATAATCACACGGGCATAGGGTTTTTGAGGTTACTCTAAATTTATATGACCAATGGCCTAGTGTTACAAGTGTCTGTTTCCTCTTTGATAAACCTCGTACTTTCCCTGGGGAATGAAACAGACCTTCAAATCCCTAGTCCCTCCCCATTGATTGATTGATAAGAGGAGCAAGCATCATGTTAGGAATTTTCCTAACCTTAAACACACATGGAACAGCATTCTTCCTTAAAATAATTCGGTGTTGAAAATCTTTCAATAAACCCATTTTGTCAGAGAAAACATGCGGAAATTCATCAAAGAAAATGTTGGAGATAGAGATTTGATCAATAAGCATGACCTGGTCAGTGGGTTTGAGGGCATTAGGATTAAGAATAATTCCCAAATCTCTCTGGTGTCTCCAGCCTAAAAGATTGTCACCTCTGTAGGCAACATACATTTTTCCCACAGTTTCACGACCTTTGAAATGGATTCTCATAACAGTGTAGCCAGATACTTCAATATGAGAACCATTATAACTAACAGCATTAATATCAGGTTTGAACAAGTCAACTTTAGGAAAAATTTTGTTCCAATTCTCATTTCCTATTAGGGTAAAGGGAGAACCAGAGTCAGCTAAGACAACAAAATCTTCCCCACCAATAATCACATTACACTCAGGCATGACAATGGGATCAGCGTCAATGTTCCCATCACTTGTAACACTAGAAACAACAAATCTAGGAGAATCTGAGGGAGGCATGGAACATTCAATAGAGTGTACTTTGGTGGAGGATTTACATACTCTGGCATAATGTCCTTTAATGCCACATTTGATACAAGTGGAAGATTTGGCATAGCAATTGGGAAAGGATGAAGAATGACTGCCACATCTATAACACTTGATCTTACTACGATCAAAAACAGTTTTTGGCTTGGTGTTTTGCATAACTTTACAAATAGTGTCTTCAGAGATGGTAGGTTGAGAGGAATTGAGAGGTTGAGCAACTTGATGAATACTACTGGAGGCAGAAGAGCCATCAGGAGAAATTTTGTGTTCTTTCATCTCCTTAGCCCAACCAGAAGTATTCTCAATACCCTCAACAATGGCTAAAGCTTCTCTGAGGGAGGGATTTTTAGACAAGAGTTTCTCCTGTACTCTGGGGTTATATGTACACCTGACCAACTGGTCACGAATCAAGGAATCAGTGAGTTCTCCAAACTCACAAGTACGAGCCAATGTCTTTAGGGAAGCAACATACAAACCAACCTTTTCTTTAGGCTCCTGTACTCTTGCAAAGAACTTATGACGTTCCAAAACTACATTAATTCTAGGACCAAAATAATCCTCTAACATTTTTAAAGACATGTGAAAAACATCTGAAGGAGAGTCACCAGAACCATCATTGATGGGTATTTCATCAATACTGTCATAAATATTACGACCCTCTACACCTAGATTGTGCAGTAAAATTGCTTGTTTTCTTACAGCAGAAAATTTTTCACCAACTATGGCTAAAAGATAAGAATCAAAAAGATTTTTCCATCTTTTCCAAGGGAGAATAGGTTCACCCTTTTCACACAGGAAGGCAGGGGGTTGGGTCATGGAAGAAGAAGAAGCCATAATGTGGTGAAGCAATACAGAACAAGAAAATAAATAAAACTGCAAATATAAGTGTGTGTGTACCACAGAAGGTACACAGTCAAAAACCAAAACAATAAAACCAAAACGTAAAACCTGAAAACGCTGATAAATGAGAAGCGAAAGTCGTTGTGGAAACAAGGCAGAGTCGAATTGTGCAGTCAGGTGAAAGCGCTGATTGTCAGTGAAAGCGCCGATGCAGTCTGGTGAAAGCGCTGATCGTCGGTGAAGATGCCGATGCTTGGTTGCTAAGTAACCAGTCAAACAAAGATGGCGGCACGTATGCGCAATGACGTCATAGCGTTCAGACGTCGCGCAAGGGATGCTGGGATACCAGGGGAGAGCAGAACTCGATGGCGGAGATCTATGTCAAGCGCAGCTCTAGCGCGAATGTCAGCACCACTCCAGCATGTTGATGGCCGAATGAAGAGAGAGCGAGGGAACTCTCGAGGCAATGGCCGGAGCGCTCACAATGGCAGGTAGGACCGTTGGAAGTCAGAAGTAAACAGGGCAATAAATTCAATGGAAAAAAACGAGTTACCTTGAAGGGAAAGACGCGGTGAAGGAAAGGCAATTTCAGCTCTTCACATAAGTCGAAAACGAAGAAAAGAAAGACTTTAAAATTTGATGAAAAGTCAGGAAGTCTCAAATCCACAGGTGTTGAATCCAGAAAGTCTCAAATCCAGGCAGTCTTAAATTCAAAAGGTCCCAAATCCAGAGAGTTTTAAACTCATAAAGTCTCAAATCCAGAGCAGGATACAATAAAAGGCAAGTAAGATAAAACCATAGATCCAAATGAATTTTTGAAAAGGCAAATCCAACGAAAAATCCAAAAGTGGGTTCTGGGTTGAGTGGTGATGTGGCTTGTCCCTTCCAAGCTGCCAATCGTCGCCAGTGTTAAAAAGAAGTTCAGACACTGGATGGGTTGAAGTTATGGTTTAATAGTGAAAACATCACCAACAGCTCTCCAAGTCACAGCTAACTCCTCCAGGCTCCAAGGCTCCAGTGCCATTGGAATGACCAGGAGTAGAACCAAATGAACTTGTAAAAGAATGCAACTATGTCATAACATAAGTAGAAAGAAACAAGCATATGTACATTACAACACATATCCACGTAAATACGGACCTCACCAGGTTGTTTAGGGTCACGAGCAACAATAGGAGATACCCAGGAAGTCGGACCAGCCACCCGTTCAATGATGTCTGCCTCTTCCAATTTCACCAGTTCTGCTTCCACTTTCGGCCGAAGATGGAACGCCACCCTCTTATGACGTAATGCCACTGGCTAACAGAGTCATCAATATGGAGCTTGATCATGCGATTTTTTTAGACAGCCGATGCCATCAAATAACGGGGAAAACTGGACCAGCAAATCATCGGCAGTCCATTGGTGCACGGCCAAAGCAAAAACAACCAATTGCAGTCCCTCTGCTGTCTGGCAACTCAGCAAAATTCCCTGACCACCCTTCGTGACATATATCCGCGTCTTCACAGCATGAAAATCATGTTCCACCTCAGCAGTGAAAGCACTGGCCAACAGAAGGGGGTCATGGGCCCCATAAGCAAAATTTTTGGTAGAAGTCGCACTCAAAACAGGGACAGTTGGCGGTGTCATCATCATTGATTCGGCTATCACATTTATTGAAGCCCCTGTATCAATCAAGGCAGGTACCGGATGACCATCCACCAGCACACCCCCAGGTTGCAAAGCATGTAGAACGTGGACAGTTTCTTAATCATCATCCATATCTCCCTGTGCCAACAACAGAGCTGCCGTGTACACCTGGGCAGAAGACATGGGAACGGAACTGCGTACAGGGGCAGAATGGGACACCTTTGCAAAATGGTTCACCTTATTGCAATTAGATATCGCTTCCCGACTGCAGGACAGGTCCCTTTATGCAGAAAAGAGCCCCCACAGCCATAAACAAGTCCGGGGTCACTCCACCTTTCCCTGGTTTGATATCCTTTGTCTATCAGGGTCTCTGGCCGAAATAGCATTCACTGGCTCCACCTTCACAGCATGTTGAAGGCAGCATCCATATGAGCAGCTCTGACCTTTGAAAGTTCCTTGGATCTGCCACGAGTCAACATATCAGCCATAGGCATGTCTGTCACCTGCAAGATCGCCTCAGGCAGTTTGCTAGAATAACAGCCTTGTATAAATTGGGCCCTGATCTCATCCGCAACATCAGGCAATCGACAGGTGCTGGCTAAAATACGCAGCCGAGCATAGAAAATGTCCACAGATTCATCTGACAACTATCGAGCCTAACGTAACACGAACCGTTCATAATCAGGATTTGCCAGGGGCTCAAAATTGGCCGTAAGAGCTTGCTTCAAGGTAGCATAAGTATGTGGTGTACCTCTCACCACTGACCATCCCAAACGATGAATGGCCGCCCCTCCTAGATGCAACAACATCGGGCGCCTCCGTTCCTCCACCAAATCAATAGCTTCAAAATAGGTTTCCAAAAGGTCCACCCACTCTTTCTACCGGGCCGCCTGGGCAGATGGCGGACCATCCAATAGGAAATGTTCCACTGGGGGAATGGATGACATAATGACCCCCTTGAAGATAGGTCACTGCGCCAGTTCCCCAGATCCAATCTCGATGTTGCAGTCAAAATCACCATAATATGCCCACTGATAGTAATCTCAGTGACCTCAATGATCTTCTTGCTTCCTTGCTGTTTCCAGATACACAGGGAAGTACTAAAAGACCAAAACTGCCCTCAGGAATCTCCCCCACGAGACGGCCACCAGGCAGTAAACTGAAGTGTTCACAAGGCCAATGCCAGCTGATTTGGACAGCACGGGAAGACCAGAATGGCTCGCAGAGCGCTCTTGCCACAAGACGCTCAAAACCCCGCTCACAGATTCATCTGACAACTGTCGAGCCTGACGTAACAAGAACCGTTCATAATCAGGATTTGCCAAGGGCTCAAGATGGGCAGTAGGAGCTTGCTTCAAGGTAGCATAAGTATGTGGTGTACCTTCCACCACTGACCATCCCAAACGATGAATGGCCGCCCCTCCTAGATGCAACAACATCGGGCGCCTCCGTTCCTCCACCAAATCAATAGCTTCAAAATAGGTTTCCTAACGGTCCACCCACTCTTTCCACCGGGCCGCCTGGGCAGATGGCGGACCATCCAATAGGAAATGTTCCACTGGGGGAATGGATCACATAATGACCCCCTTGAAGATAGGTCACTGCGCCAGTTCCCCAGATCCAATCTCGATGCTGCAGTCAAAATCACCTTAATATGCCCACTGATAGTAATCTTAGTGACCTCAATGATCTTCTTGCTTCCTTGCCATTTCCAGATTCACAGGGAAGTACTAAAAGACCAAAACTGTGCTTAGGAATCTCCTCCACGAGACGGCCACCAGGCAGTAAACTGAAGTATTCACAAGGCCAATGCCAATGCCAGCTGATTTGGACAGCATGGGAAGACCAGAATGGCTCACAGAGCGCTCTTGCCACGAGACGCTCAAAACCCCGCTCAGGACTCAGGGATATCCTGCGGCTCCTTAATGAAAGCGCTCTCCAGCGTGCACCACTGACTTCGCTGGGCAGCACACGCGCTGTCACTGCCGCGAACCAGCCGGTCCGCAGCAGAACGCTGCACCACGCTGGTCACGCCCCCAAACACAGCCGGAGCGGGCAGGCAGCAAGACCCGGAATAGGACTACTCCGGGGACACAGCAAGTTCTACGAAGGCTCCGCCAACACACAGAGGCCTCCAAGGGATCACCGCAGCTCCACGAAGAAAACCGGATACAAGCGGAAGAACAGCGGGAGAACAGCCACGGTATCCCTCCTTCATCGTCAGCTATGTTATGTCGAATGCGACACCGCACACAGGTAAGACTGTTCAATTTCCTGGACACACCAGGATCTTTTTATTCAATGTAAAACACCACCCCCAATAAACCAATTAGCACTCCCACTCGATATAACCCAAATGTGTTACACCGCTACCCCTTCGGGTGTTGGAAATGGCGGTAAGGCAAACCACATCACACTGTTAAAGTTGTATTATGTTCACTTTTCACATTTCTCGCCACTGGATATGTAGGGTCCGAATTGACTGTGGCTCTCAGGTGTTGCAGTATTCTAGCATGTACTTGTAATTTTGTGCTGCCTACATAGGCCAAACCACATACACTGCGTATTCTGTTTTACATGTCTCTTGATTTTAATAGGGATATCAGAAAATGCGCTAGTGTATGTAGTGGTATTAATACGAAAGTTGCAGGCCCTGCAGGTACTGCATTTATAGAAGCCTTTTTTTAGTGGGGAACCAACTTTTTTTATTAAATAACTCTGGGCTAGATACGACCAAGTCGCTTCTCATCGAATAGGCTTTCCTAAATGTGAAGTTGGGTCTGGATGTATAGACTTCATTCAGAACAGCATCAGTTTGTACTATGGGCCATAGTTGGTTGATTATCTTTTTGATAATTTGAGATTGTCTACTGAAAGTAGAAATAAATCTGCATGACTTGTTTTTATTGGTGATCTCTGCATTGGTGATAGCCTTCCCTATTTCTGTATCAAGGTTATTGATGATACTAGATTCTGGATGAATGAGGGATGCCCTATCTTTAAGGATTGCTTTATGCATTGCTGCATTGATTTTTTTCTCTGAATAGCCTCTTTTCATCATTTTGATTTTTGCACTATTTTGGGCTTTTTGTAAAGATTTTTCTGTGCTGCAGGCTCTCCTGATTCTTAAAAATTCACCATATGGTAAACTGGCGATTGTGTGATGGGGGTGAAAACTACTAGCGTGTAAAGGGGTGTTGCTTGCTGTCGGATTAGTGTAGCGACTGGTTTCTATCATTCCTGACTGAACAGTTACTAGAATGTCAAGGCAATTTATCGTAAGGGGGTCTATATGTGAAGTAAAGTTAAGGTTCAGATTATTGTTGTTGATAGTCTGTACAAAGTCTGTTGCCTCCCTTTCAGACCCCTTCCAAACGATAAAGATGTCATCTATATATCTCCATAGAGTACCACATGTTTCTCTACTATGGCCCGATGTTCTGTTCTGAGGACATGCTTCTCCCACCAGCCTACATGAAGACATGCATAGCTTGGGGAGAAGCATGCCCTCATAGCCACCCCTTGTGTTTGTCTATACACTCTGCCATCAAACATGAATAAGTTGTTGTTCAGACACCACTGTATCATTTTCAACAGCATGGAATTATGACAGTACAGTTCTATGTTCCTTTGTTTTAGAAAATAGTCTACTGCTTGCATACCGTCCCCATGTTTGATACAAGTATATAAAGATGTGATGTCCAATGTCATCAATTTATAGTCTTCATCCCATTGTATGGTACTGAGCTTGGAAAAGAAGTCTCGAGAGTCCTGTAAATATGATGGAAGTTTGATAACAAATTCTTGCAAAAAGAAGTCCACATACTTTGAGGTATTTTCAAAAGTACTATTGATCGCTGAAATGATTGGACGTCCTTGTAAAGGATTTAGCCATTTGTGTACTTTCGGGATTAGATGGAAAGTAGGCAGGGTTGGATGGGTGTTGTGGAGGAACTTATATTCATCTTTGGTAATCAGTCCCTCTCTATGCCACTTGCCTAATTCCAATTTGTATTGTTCATTAGTTTTGCGAACAACCGTGCCATTAGATACCTCATAGCAATTCTCATCGTTTAGATGTCTAAAGGCTTCAGTTCTGTAGGTTAATTCGTTCCAGAGCACAATATTGCCTCCTTTGTCGGCTCTGTTGATCACAACGGAGTCATTGCTTTTAAGTTTGTTCATGAGTTGGAAATATTGTCTGTCTTTATCCTTCACCTTAGTTTTCATTTTACATGTTTTTTTGTGTAGGTTTTTAAGTTCATCAGTGATTCTTTCATGGAATACGTCTATAGCGTCCCTTGGCATGATGGGGCCGAAAGTTGATGGTGCTTTAAAGGGACTAACAGCAGTTTGATTGGTTGGAACTTGTTCTTGATCCAAAACCATCTGTGTGCTGACTGCTTCTTGAGCGGTGGTATTTGTGCGTAAGTTGTGAAGGGTTTTCAGTAGTGGTATTTCCCTTACTGTCAGTCCACCCATTTCTCTAGGTTTGTTGATCATTTCCATTGTATTGGTATCCCCATGATTTATAATGGTGTGGTATTTGCTAAGTTTTAGTTTTCTAATGAACTTGTAAACATCAACTCTAGTCTGAACGAAGTTAAAGTTGCTTTCAGGGCAAAAGCTAAGACCCAAGCTCAATAGTTGTTCTTCCGCCTCAAATAATTGTATGTCAGTCAAGTTGATAATAGTTTGATCCTTGTTTTTGGCTACTTTTTCCAATTGCGTTTCTTTTGAAAGCCTCTTCCACGTCCGCTTTGCGCATTTCCTTCGTTCGCGCCGGCGTCCGTTCCTCTCTGTGTTTGAGCGTTTTGTTGAAAGCGCGGTGAAAGAGATTGGATTCTTTTCTCTCTGATATATTCCATCTCTTCGGCATACGATAAAGGGCCCAGTGATTCTAGTGCATTTCCTGTGGTGCTGTCTCTATCTGAATCATTGTCACTCGATATAACACTGGATTTGGATCCGGAGGTTGTTGCAAGGGCAGCACCTGATACAGATTGGGTCATGGTTTTAGTGCCTTCCGTGGAGGGATTAGCCATTTTGTTGATTTTCTGTTTTTTGACTGAGTCATATTTACGGGCAAATGTAAAAACTTGTCCTTGTTCATAGTCATTTTTGTCCCTAGCAAACTTCCATACTTTTCGTTTTTTGATTGTATCTTCCTGTTTCTTTTTTCTTTCAAACATTTCCTGAAGTGATTTTTTGATTGTTTCCTTGTTACTATCGTTGGTGAGTGAATCAATCTCCCCTTGTAGTCGAGTTTCTTTCAAGTCAACTTCTCGATCTACAGTTGCATATTTGATAAGGTGGCATACTAAGCGCATGGATGCATCTTGATTGCTTTCTGCCCATTCTTTTAATAATAATGGGTTAGGTTTGTCAAAGCTTGGCGCTAGCATTATGCGGAGTCCGCGTGGAACTCTTCCTGATTCATGATATTTCTCCAGGGATTTAACCTTCCAAAATGTTGTCATTGCATTCTTATGATGTTTTTCCAGAGTTTTTAGTAGATTTCTGATGTTAGGGCATTGTTCATTTTTATCGTTTTCTTTAGTCTCCGTTTTTTTCTCGATGGTTGGTAAATTGAGAAATAATTCTTCTGCCGCCTTTTCCCTGTCTTTAAAGGAGTCCTCCTTTAAGACACAACACTTTGTTTGATGCTTGTAAATGGATTTCTCCACCCCTATATTCGGTGGGATACCTACAGTGTTTATGGAAGTACCTCCCCTCCTGCTTATCGGTTATCAGATTACAGAAATGGAATCCAACTTACTGTATGGTTAGCACCGCTGTTTCGCCCCGTCCTCCGACGTGCTGAACGGCGATGTCTTCCAGGCTGCGGATATCCGTTATTTCCTTAGTCTATGGGAGCCGTGCAGGGGGCAGGAAACGGAAAAGCTCCTCCGAACTCTTTGTCCTAAATCGACTTGTCGGTAAGTTTCCAAGCCTCGATGTGGGGAGGAGTCCGTTTGTGAGAAGCCAAGCCGAGCTTCTGCGATGAAAATCTGGTTTCCACACTCAGCCGCCAGTCAGCAACAAAAACGAGTGAAAAAGACTCTGAAAATATCTTCCATAGATCTGGTATTTATTGAATCATTTTATAAAGTGCAAAGTTGTGTCTACCAAACGCGTTTCGGCAGTCCCTGCTGCCTTGCTCGCTGGTAATTAGTGCTCGTGACCACAATACATTTAAATCACCTTCCACCAATCGTATGAGGATACATTTTCCATTGTGGATATCGACAAGGGACTATGACGTTA
This sequence comes from Lissotriton vulgaris, assembly GCF_964263255.1. Lineage (NCBI taxonomy): Eukaryota > Metazoa > Chordata > Amphibia > Caudata > Salamandridae > Lissotriton > Lissotriton vulgaris. The sequence continues at coordinate 789,486,665 of NC_141694.1, read as the reverse complement.
ATGATGGCAATAGAAAACAGACTCTTTTCTGATATAGCATATATTGCGTACTATGTATATATATGTTGAACTGAGTCACGAGAAAAACATAAATAAAGATTACAAACAAAAAAAGGGGGCAGGGTAGAACAGCCCTGATCCCCTAAGTCTGCTCAGTGGTCCCACAGGGAACCCCAGGGAAAAACAAATCATAAAAAATAAAGAAATTGCTGGGATTTGTGTAGGGTGCATGAAACCAGCCAAAAATGAATAAGCTCCGGGGTGGGGCAGGTCCCGGGGGCAATGAGTAAAATTTATGCGGGACCCATGGGGCCCCACAGTCCCAGGGACCAACACCTACCCGGGGCTTTTTAATAAAAAATGCATGGGGGGCTCCTGCCCCCCACGTTGCCCTGGGTGCCACCCCCTCCCCAGGGCTTTACTTAATTAGGGTAGGCCCTGGGGGCTTTATCTAAAAACAAAGTGTGGGGCTCGGCCACCACCTCCCAGGGGGAATAATTATTCAAATACGTAGGTCTGTTGTGGACCCCCGGGGACCACCACCTCCCCGGGGCTACAGAGTTGGTGGGAGGGGGGCCGCATGGACCCCCTCCTAGAGCCCTCCTTGGCCCTGGGGACCATCACCCTCCAGGGCCAGCTCCAGCAATGTCCGGTGTGCCTACCCCCGGGACATTGCAGTTTGCGCCCTACCCTGCCATTGCAAACACTGCTTTGCTTCATGGAAACAAAGCAGATTGCTTTTGGACAAGGGGAGCTGCATGTTAACAGCTCCCCTTGTCCAAAAGTAATGCCAGCTACCCCAGGAGGTGGGGAGCTGGCAGGGACCGTTTGGGCATTGGGGATTCCCCTACAGTCCCCAATGTGAGGCCAGGCCCCGGGGAAGGGGGTCAACACAGCCCCACTCCCGTACTGAATATTTAAAAAAATAAATAAAGAGGCAAAAGCCTGGGGGATGGTGTCCCCAGGGCTAAAAATGGTTTAGGAGCAGGGCTGTGCGGCCCCTTCCTTTAAATGCAAATTTGAAAAAATATATATAAAGCGTGTCAGACCCAGGGGGATGTGGTCCCCAGGTCCCCAAAAATATTAAGAGAAGGGGGGCCACACAGCCCCCTTCTAACAATAAAAAAAGAGAAGCAGCATCTGGCTGGAGGCGCGCCCCTCCCTGCACCGCTCTGCAAACGCTCCTCCTGGCATGTTCTGGGTTGGGGATTTAAGCCCCCTACAATCTTAAGGGTCCTTAGGGGCCAACTAGACCACCAGGTACCTCCAGTAAGCCCCACACTGTGGGATTGCTGTGAGGTGGTAGGAGGCCACACCCCTTTTTACAACACTCTGCAAACCCGCCTCTCAGCACACTACTGGTGGGGCGAGGAGGTCCTCTTGTGTCCTGAGGAATTCAAGACTAAAGTGGACTTCATTCCCCAAGCAGCAGTGCTTCAAGAGGCCCGTTTGCGGAGTGGTTAGAAATGGGGGCGTGGCCTTTGACCACTCTCAGCAATCCAGCTGTGTGGGACTTACTTGAGGTAACAGAAGGGCTTTTTGGCCCCCAGGGATCCTCAGGAAGCAAGGGGACGTCATCCCACAACCAAGAGCACACCAGGAAGCCCATTTGCAGAGGTGTGGAGAAAGGGGGCATGTCCTGTGTCCACCTCTCAGCCATCACACTGTGTGCAGCTTACTGGAGGCTAGTTTGCCCCTAAGGACCCCCAGTAGCAAAGGGGATTTCAATCCCCATCTAAGAGCTTGCCATGGAGCTTGTTTGCAGAGTGGTGGGCAAAGGGGGCATGGCCTGCTATGAGAACTTAGCAATCCTACTATGTGGGACTTACTGTAGGTAATAGGAGGGATAGTTGGCCCCCAAGGATGTCCTTGGGGGCCAACTACCCCTCCTGTTACCTCCAGTAAGTCCCATACAGTGGGATTGCTTAGAAGTCTTCAGAGGCCACGCCCCCTTAGCCCACCACTCTGCAAACGCGCCTCCTAGCACACTACTGGTTGGGGGATGAAGTCCACTTTACTCCTGAGGGACTTTGGGGGCTAAGATGCCCTTCCTGGTACCTCCTGTAAGACCTACGCAGCAGAATTCCAGAGCGCTTGTCGAAGAACCAGCCCCCTTTCTCCACCACTCTGCAAATGTGACTAGTCAAAGAAGCATTTGTAATGGTAACAGTTCTCGCATTTGTGAGAGTTAGAGCTATTGGTGTTGTAAATGTTAAAGTTTTTTACTAATGCTTTTTTGGAGTGAAGTGGATGTAGTTGTGTGTAGTGGAATTTTGTATGTTTTGTATGTTGTGCAGTGAAATTATGTGTATAGAAAGTATGTGGTATTTAGTTTATAGGAATTATGTAGAGTCAGCCGGGCACAGAGGCCAAACCCATAGCATTAATCCACTACAACCATAATACATTTATTTGCCCCATCTGATTGTAAAGGGCCGCAGTGGTCCACATAAATACAAGCAAGAGGTTTGTCTGATTTTAGTTATGGCGTCTGTGCCGTGCGTGTTATGGTGGAGCCTTTAATCTGCTGTCAGACGTCACCTTTCAATACATATTCTTTAGTTTGTTTAGTTAGACCTGGCCACCAATAGCGCTGTTTCAATAATGAAATAGACGCTGTAACGCCTGTGTGCGCAGAACCCTAACCCGTGCTGCTAAAATTAAACCTTGCCTAGTTTAATTATTGGGGTACCCTTGTTTTTTCCAAACTATGATCCATATATGGCATTACTCTATCCCCCACTCCAGGAATCTGAGCATATGGAAAGTTGTGTTCATCTAACTTGTAGGAGTACTTGAGTGGAAACCTTTTCGGTAATGTTATGCTGTTTTTGCGTGAAGCAATGACAGCCAACATATTCTCACTGTCAATTCTCGTTTTTGAACCAGTGATTGCAGCTACAGAAGCCGTGCTTACAGCCCCCTTTGCGGCTTCATCAGCCAATTATTTCCCTTCAACATGAACCCCATCACGTTGATGACTCAGTGTATGGATCAAGTGAGCCCTCGGTAGTTAGTTTTTCAACTCCACTGCCTGTTTCCATAGCATTTTATGCTTAATTGTGCCACCTTTTATAACTTTGAACCCGTTTTGTTCCCAGTGATGTAAGTATTCATTGTATGACTGCACACAGTAAAAGGAATCACACACAATCAGTGTGGGGAATTTGTGATCCGTATTTACCACTGCCAGAATTAGTGCTTTTAACTCCGCCAACTGAGATTAGGTTTTAGTGCAACTCGGATGGAACTTTCCATCCTGCATGCGACCTTTAATGATTGCACAAGCTGCGCTGTATTGTTGCTTACTCCCTAGGGCCGGTTGAGCAGATCCATTAGTTTAAATAATATATTCATACTGATCTAGAGGCGAGATTTCATTTGGTAGAGGATATTATTGTTCGTATTGCAGAAAGGCTTATGTTTTTAGGCTTGGATCAAATCTGTTTTATCGTCCATTGCAGTGAGAGAATTAGCCCATTGTATCCATCTCAGATGTAAGGCTTTCGCATTAGGAATGCTAGCCTTTGTAACAGCTTCTAAAGCTGGTACTGGAGCTACGACAATTATGCTTTTCCCCTGAGCCAGTGCTCTTTCTCTTGCTACAGTGGTCTGGACTGCTGTCAGGATTTTCTCTGTTGAAGTGAAGCGTTTGTGTACAGGTGTGATTTGTAAGTGAGTGATACAGTTTTGTCTTCATTGAAGGTTATGTAGGTGTACCCGCATTGAACCACTATAACATGGATCACTAAGTTGTGTAAATTCACACGTGTCTGTAAATGTTTAGAAGCAATCAATTCTTATGGTAGTGAACGAAGGATGTTTGAGTGTTCCTATGTCCAATGTCTAACTGAAACATCAGGTTTTATTAAGTCGTAGAAAGGTTTTACTCTTTCTGCATCATCCAAAATGTATGTTCTGCCAAAATGTAGGAATCCCAGTATCGATTGTAGATTTTTTAATGTTTTTGGAGGTTGGAGCAGCCCACACTTTTCTAAAAAGTTAGCTGCCAGGTTCTTTCCTTCACTTGACAGCTCACATCCTATAAACAGGACAGTGAGATGGACAGTTTTAGATTTTTTTAAAGTGACATTTATAGCCCTCAAAGGTGAATCCCATAATTATGGTGCTCCCCCTGGTCAAGTGCCTCATTAAGTCATCATCCATCAGATAAATATCATCCACATAGGACAATGCTTCCTCGTCGACATTTTGGACTAACTCTGTTAACCTGCTGAGAATACCCCCGGGCTGTTCTTATACCCCTGGGGGGGTCGACCAAACTTTTCCTGGGACCCTAACTCTGAGAAAGCACTTAAATACCTACTTTCAGGCACTATATTTTGGCAGAAAAATCCATCTGAAATATCAAGAGTTGTCTTGTATTTTTTGTGCACAATGTTATTCATTATTGTGGCACTATATGCATTTTGGACAGTGGATGTCTTTGTGCAAGTGTTTAAATGTCTGTAATCTAAAACTAGATGATGTGTATTGTCAGGTTTCATGACAGGAAACAAAGGATTGTTCATTGGTGAGGTGCAATTTTTGATCAACCCTTGGTATTCAAGTTGATCTAAGATCCCCCTGGGTGTTTATTTAGCTTATTGCTTTATTGGATATTGCCTCTGTGCATTTGGTAAAGTTTTTAACAAGATCACATCATGGGTTAAATTTCTCATCCCATCCGGCATGATTCTTATACAATGCTGGAGCTAGGGCAACCACCCACTCCTGTGCATATGCACGTTTAAGATGAATGGGAACGAGGTCGGAGAAGGCTGGAAAAATTGCTGTTTCCCCACTAGGGCAATCCATAATGAATGCTGGCGGCTAATATTGTTCTGCTAATAGGATGTCATAACTAAATGATAGATTTTCCTAAAAGAGACCTTTAATTTTCCTGGGCTTGTCCCCCTCCATTAGGAGTGTTATTTCATGTAACTTGTGCGGGACACTCACCCTTGTATCTGGTGTTTCCACCGTGATATAATCATTCAAGTCCACTGTCATCAGAAATTCCTTCAGGTTCTTGCAAGCTATTGTCACCTCTGTCACACTGTCTAGCATCGTCAGAGCCCATTCCCCGTTCAGAAGTTGCATCCTCAGGATTCTTGGCATGACAGATTTTCAGACCTGCAACTTTCTTTTTCTTAAATTGAGGTTCAGATTTTGGCTTGTCTTCTTTTTAGAAGTGTAGTCCTGAGCGTGCTGCTTGTCTCTGGACTTTGTACGCTCTTCTTTGTATTCTGACCATCCTTCTCTCTTTTTCGTTGAGCCCTGAAAGGAATGAGAGGGACGTGTATCAGTATCCTGATACCTGTCAGGTTTCCTAATATTATCCCTATTCCTGAGATTGTACCTCTTTTCAGAGGGCTCCTGTGGAGGAGATCTACCTCGGGATTGAGATCTTTCTCTTAAGAGTTTTGTGTTTTTTTATTACCCCACTTCTTTTTAGAAGAAGAGGGTGCCTGCTAAGAAGTGTTATTTTCAGGACTGCCCATCAGTTGGGGTTTTAAAGCTTTCCCACCCAAACTATCTCTGCCTAATTCTGTACAAGCAGTTTCAATTATTTTGGGCAGTTTGTGTTCTTGAATCAACAGACTGATCTCTCTTAGGCGTTGGCAGATTGTTACTGATGCTGCTTTACACTTAATATTCCACTTAATATTAGCTAGTATTATGGCTGATACCTGGTCCTAGTTATTTAGTACCTTCATCTCTAAGTTCCGAGCAGGTTCTGCTCTATAGTCATTTTGTATTTGTCTTTATACAGCTGGTGTCATTGCTAATGAAGGAATACCATTTGTCCTAGTACATATGGCAGCAAAGACTGTACCCCAAGAGGTACAATCCTCTATTTGGGGTGTTATCCCCATGGGCAAGCAGATTGTTAGCATTCTGTGTTTCTCGAGCTGAGGTATTTTCTGAGCTACTCAGAATGGCATTTGTTCACGTGTCGTGGGAATTTTGCCCATTACCGTGCGTAATGTTTGTAAAGTTATTTTAGTTTCTGTACCCTGAGGTTGAGTTCCATTTGTTGCAACTGGTGTTGGCTGGACTGTGAAAGTCCTCATAGAGTATTGCATGAAATTTCTGTAAATTTTAATTAAATCTTTGTGTTGTATGAGTAAGTCTGGCTGTGGCATTGTTTCAATGTCATGATGTGGTGTATAAGCTGTTAATGTTGTCCATGTAGCCCTGTCTCCTCCGAGTGGGCCTAATCTTACTCTACTTCTTATGTGGGGTAGGGCGCCTTTAAACCAGTAAAAATGTCCTGGTACATGAGTGGAATATCTGTGTCCTCGAACAGACCATATTCCCATGGTGCATCTCCCTCTGTGTAAGAGTGATATGTGTGTGTTCTTGCATCTGCTTCTGGGAATGTAACCCATGAATAGAATACCTCTGTTTTGTTTGAATTGTGTGCCTCAATCACGAAAACTACTAAGCTACTACTAGGTGTGAAGCCATTGTTAGAAATGGGGTAGCCAATTCTACGGGGGGGTAGCATGGTGCAGAGCGGGCAGGCCAAACTCCTGAGGACATATTTGAAGCACCCACGCAGTACACACAGACGGCACCCCAGGCACACCACAAAAAGAGGTACAACACCAGTTCAGATGGAAAAGAATAACTTTTGTATTGTCTCCTACCTGCAACAGAAATCACAGTAATCACAATGCTGAGCCAACTGGCGCCAGGGCAGTATATACACGGGGGATTATTTACAGGGTAACTGAAAAGAAGAAAAGAGTAAGTCCATTAGTTCCAAGGCTGAAATAAAAACATAAAGCATTAACCTTAGGCGTAAAAGCACATTAGGCATGGCATCAGCATCCCCTGCAAAAAGGAACATCAAGCACCCAGCATTAACATCAGGTATAGGCCTAAATCATGGGGCAGGAAACAGAGTGCACATAAAAAAGAGAAATGGCATAGAACATCAGCAGTATAAACGTGTGGGGAAAAACCACGTCAGCATAAAATCAAACATTAGGGGTACGAGCATACATAAATCGTAATTAACATTAGGCTCAATCATATAGGCAGAACACAGGGCCTAAAAACCTCATCACGTACCCCAGGCCCACTGCGCATACCAACATTGGTAAAAGTCACATTGACCTAAAGTAGACCATGCATGAACAACCTGGTGGGCATAGTGGGGGCGTAAACCTGCTTAACCTCATGCGACAGGCATCAGGGGCATAACTGCCCTCCTACTTCCACATTAGGGATGACCACCAACATTAGGCCTGAAGCCTCCTCCTGGGCCCAACATGACAAATGTCCACTGTCCAGCGGGGCAGTTGTGAACAACATTGTTCAGTCGTGGTTAGGTTGGAGCCCCTCTTCTGGGACACGGGTAGTAGAAATATGCACAACGTCAAAGGTACCCACTGCCAGGTGGGGCTCCTGTAAAATCAGTCCGGTCCCGGGGGCGGGCACCGACCCTGTGCCACAACATACACCCCCAACCACAGAACGGCAGGGCCCCACTCATCAGGCTCCTCTTGCGCGGCTCCCTGGTGTCCTTGCGGGCAGGGAAGGCACCGACAATGTGCCCCGGAAGTCCACACCAGCTCCTCTCCTTGTTCGGGCCTCTGTATTAGCTGCAGGGCTCGCTCACCACCTGGAGCCCTGCGGACTTCGGGCCGCTCTCTCTCGCAGCTTCAGGCCGCCGCCGCTACTTGGCTCTCCCCCCGGGTCCCTCCCCTTGGGGGCCCGGGACTTCAACAAGCAGCATGGATTTTCACCACGGAGGAGGCAGGCACCGACAGAGTGCCTTAACGCCCCACTCCGCCCTCACCAGACGATTGCGGCACTGTGGGGCCCTCCTCAGCCACTCCGGCTTCTTCCTGGTCTGGCAGCCAATCGGTGGGTGGCTTCCTTGGGGGCATGGCCGATGATGCGGCCAGCGCCCCGGTTGCTGGGCAACGCCTCTCTTGCGCTACCAGGGCCTAGCTCGGCCCTTGCAGACACCGCCGCTGCCCTCCCTTCACTCCGGGGGCTGCAGCGGGATGCCAGGTCATGCAGTCGTCTACCTCCCGGGCACGGATCCCGGCCCGACATGGCCTCCGCCGGCGGCGGTGAGTTTGGCAATCTAGAAGGGCGGAGTGGCCTCCCACCTTTTGTAAGTAAGCAGCCCTCTCTCTCCCCGGCCGGGGTGGGCTCTCGCTGCGAAACAGCATTTGGCCGTTCCCCCCGGTCTGTGGCGGTGCTTCCAGGCGGCAATCCTGCGGGGTGGGCACCCGTTTATAAATTACTCCTGAAGCGGGGTAGGCACCCACGATAAGGCTACCACAGCATAGCGTCCTCACACGGGGTAGGCACCCGCTTCTTCTAGGCACAGCGTTATGGGGAACACATCGCTTGGTAGGTACAGCGCTTCCTAGCTTCAGGGCAGGCAGTCCAGGGGCAAGATAGCTGAGGCAGGACAGCGTCACTGGGATTATCACAGCGCTTTAGGATTATAGCGCTTAGGGGGACAGACAGTCCCAGCAGTAAGCCTCAGGGGCCCCAGGGTAATGCTCCTCACCTCCTGGGGGGTCCAGTCCAGCCCCAATATAGCGCTCTCCTCTTCAGGCGCTTTTAGATGTAGCGCTCCCGTGGTGCCAGGTCCCACCAGTCTCAGGGACCTTGGGTGGCACTCCTTCCTCCTTCAGGGGCCAGGGAACAGAGCAGCAGGCACTACTGGGCCAGGTCAGCAGTTAGTGGGAACTCATCAAGACAAGGCGGTAGGCCTTAACCATCCTCCACTGTAGCGTGGCCGCCCTCCTATACAGCAGCCTGAACTACTGCAGTGGGGCTTCCACTAGCCCTGGGGACAGCAGAGGGGTTTTAGTAAGGTGCAGGATCCAGCACACAGGCCCAAGTGGTGGTATCCCCTGGCAACAGGTCCCCTCACGTTCCTGTCCCTGCTCTGTCTGAGCACATGGTGGCACAGCCCCGGTACTTATACGCCCCTCACCCCACCTACCAGGCAGTGCCAGACGTTTCTGGAATCCTCTGGGGAACTGGTTCAAACTGGCTCAGGGGGAGGAGTAGAGCACCCTGGGTGCCAGGCTTTCCCTCCAAAAGCAGGGATGGCTGGGTACCGAACATCTAGACCACTAACCTACTGCAGTCAGGTGGCACAACACAGAGCCATGGCATCCATTTTAAATGCAGCATTTCACCAGGGTGCATTTCCCCAATGGGGGGGTTAATAAGTGCACACACCATTGCATTACATTTCCTCATTAAACAGGGCTTCTCATACCACACATGGCCTATACAACTTTCTTTACCATGGGGGAGACATTCTAACACAGGGGGGTGAAAGCGAAAATATTTGGGGGAAAATGGGCCAAGTCCAACAGCCATATTCTAATAGTTGCAGGGTTATAATATGTCTGAATTTAGATTCAATTTGTATTGCATTTACATCCTCTTCCTTGTATTTTTAATGAAACAAAGATAAGGTGTTATTGTACATTTTTAGGAACACTATGTCCTTCAAGTTTGAAATAACCAACAGCCAATAAATAGGATTTTTACCCTACTCAGCTGTGGCGGAGTTTGTGCCCACCCACCCCAGACGTCTCTGGTGTTTTGTGAGTATGTGGCTCTGAGAATAGCACAACTGATCTACTCATATTCTACTGTTAAATAAGCACCCAACCAATGTTGGTGGCGCCAAGTCGTGTAGTTCCTATAGTACCCTTGCCGGAACTGCGCGTTTGGATAACATACACTGTGGGATTGGTGGCAGACTGATTACGTGCCCCCCCACCAAGAATGTTAGCCTGTTTGCAAATAGCTAGCTCACAGTGCCACTAGAATCTCTTCTTATCAGGGAGAGAATAGTTTCTGTTAACCTCAGAACATGACATCCCTGATCCCTCAGAATCGTGGAAACAATGTGCTACTTTTCGCTAAGTCACTCGTGCTTACTGATTATGTCTCAGAGATACACAGAATAATCAGTGTGGATGTTTCAATAAGGACTTATTGAACAGTTGTTATTCTTGTGTAGAATATATGAGCTACAACAACTATTAGACAGTAGCATGGATATATGATTTGCAGTACAGCTTATATAAAAGGATTGTACCATTCTACCATATTGCAATAAGCATGAATAGATAAATGAATATAAAATATAGGCTAAAAGTGCTCATACTCCCATGATGCCTATCTAGATGTACCTGAGTGTACCTAGCATGTGAGCAGGTGTGAAGAGTAAAGAATCTCTCTAGGATTTAGTCAAACTCCATTACCTGAAGTGAGAATGTAGGAGCCGTTCTTGGTCTCGAGTTGGACACCCTGCAAGTGATGTTCAGACCACTGTCACCTGGAGTGTCTGCATGCAGGAGCATCAGCATCTTTGGTCAGTGTGTTGGCCTGGAAGTCTTGGTTCCCTATGTCTATCAATAGCAAGAGGTACTATATTCATACAGAAAGTATCTAGGGCTCCTTTGTCCCTTGTTGTTTGTATTAGCCAATGTTGGATTTGAGGATGACGTATGGGATGAACCATTTATGTAGATATGGGCAGGAAGGTGGTGTAGCCCCAGCCTGGTTTCCAAGAAATCTCATGAATATTCATTCATACGGTATCAGTCTAAAGATGAAGTCATAGATCGCCATTGTTCAGGGAAACCCTCCTTCTGTGCTCAGGAGGAGAACTAGGTAAAAGGTTCAGTCTTAAAAAGGCTTGTTACTGTGTTATGTATGGGAGGTGATGTAGGTGAAAGGGTATAATGTTACCCAGGCCTATATTAGGGTACCTATATGAAACATAACAGAACCACTGAGGAGCACTCTGGACCTGGTCAGAGGTATGAACAGGGTCACTGGAATTTTGCAACTGTTTAGCTGCACAGACTTTCGCATAATTATACATTTTCTATATTTACCACATAATACATCCTCTGAATTAAAAAAAACCTTGTTTCAATCTCAAACTGCTCAAACGTTACCGAATATTCAGCGACAAGTGTTATAGTGTGGTGGAAGACCCTTTGCAAACCTAGAATGGTCACCTCTTACTTATTGCTAAATGTGGGTGTTAAATTGGTAATAATGGTGTGCAAACTACTCTTGCTTGTTTCTGCGCCTCTCTTGCCTCTTTCTGCATTTCCCTTTCTTCTTTCTGCACCTACCTTCTTTCTGCACCTCTCTTGCCTATTTCTCCACTTCTCTTGGCTCTTTCTGCATCTTGCTTACTTCTTTCTGTACTTCTCTTGCTTCTTTCTGCACCTTTCTTGCTTCTTTCTGCACCCCTCTTCTCTCTTTCTACATCTCTGTTGTCTGTTTTTGCACCTCCCTTGCATCTTTCTGTACTTCTCTTGCCTCTTTCTGCACCCCTCTTGTTGCACCTCCTTTGCTTGTTTCTGCACTTCACTTAATACTGTCTGCACCCCTCTTGCTTCTCTCTGCAGTTCTTTTGCCTCCTTCTGCACCTTTGTTGCTTCTTTCTGCACTTCTCTTGCCTCTTTCTGCAACTCTGTTGCATCTTTCTGCACTGCTCTTGCCTCCTTCGTACCTCTGTTGCTTCTTTCTGCGCTTCTCTTGTCTCTTTCTGTACCCTTCTTGTCTGTTTCTGCACCTCTGTTGGTTGTTTCTGCACTGTTCTTGCTTCTTTCTATACCTTCCCTGTGTCTTTCTGTACTTCTCTTGCCTCTTTCTGCACCCCTCTTGTTGCACCTCTTTTACTTCTTTCTGCACTTCACTTGATTCTTTCTGCACCCCTCTTGCTTGTTTCTGCAGTTCCCTTGTCTCCTTCTGCACCTCTGTTGTTTCTTTCTGCACTTCTCATGCCTCTTTCTGCACCTCTTTGGTTCTTTTTGCACTGCTCCTGCTTTTTTCTGCACCTCGTATGCCTGTTCCTGCAACTCTCTTGCCTCTTTCTACACGTCTGTTGCCTCCTTCTTCCCCTCTGTTGCATCTTTCTGTACTTGTCTTGCCTCTTTCTGCACCCCTCTTGCCTCTTTCTGCACCTCTGTTGCTTCTTTCTACACTTCTCTTGCTTCTTCCTGCACTGCTCTTGCTACTTTCTGTACCTCTCTTGCAAATTTATGCACCCATCTTGCTTCTTTCTGCACCCCTTGTCCCTTTTTTCTGTACCTCTCTTGCCTGTTTCTGCAACTCTAGTGTCTCTTTCTGAAGTTCTCTTGCCTCCTATTGCTTCTCTGTTGCTTCTTTCTTCAATTCTCTTGCCTCTTTCTGCACGCCTCTTGTCTGTTTCTGCACATCTGTTGGTTCTTTCTGCACTGTTCTTGCTTCTTTCTGCACCTCTCTTGCGTCTTTCTGCACTTCTCTTGCCTCTTTCTGCACCCGTCTTGTTGCACCTCTTTTCCTTCCTTATGCACTTCACTTGATTCTTCCTGCACCCCTCTTGCTTCTTTCTGCAGTTCCCTTGCCTCCTTCTGCACCACTGTTGCTTATTTATGGACTTCTCTTGCATCTTTCTGCACCTCTTTGGGTCTTTCTGCACTGCTCTTGCTTTTCCTGTACCTCGTTGGCCTGTTTGTGCAAGTCTGTTGCATCTTTTTGCACCCCTCGTGTCTGTTTCTGCACCTCTGTTGCTTCTTTCTACACTTCTCTTGCCTTTTTCTGCACCCCACTTGAATCTTTCTGCACTTCTGTTGCTTCTTTCTGTACCTCTCTTGCATCTTTCTGCACCCTTCTTTCTTCTTTCTGCACTTCTCTTGTCTTTTTCTGCACCCCTTGTGTCTGTTTCTGCACATCTGTTGGTTCTTTCTGCACTGTTCTTGCTTATTTCTGCACCTCTCTTGTACATTTCTGCCCCCCTCTTACCTCTTTCAGTACCCCTCTTGCCTCCTTCTGTACCTCTGTAGGTTCTTTCTGCACTGCTCCTGCATCTTTCTGTACCTCTATTACCTGTTTCTGCAACTCTCTTGCCTCTTTCTGCACTTCTCTTGCCTCCTTCTGCACCTCTGTTGCTTCTTTCTGTACTTGTTTTGCCTCTTCCTGCACCCATCTTGCCTCTTTCTGCGCCTCTGTTGCTTCTTTTTGGACTTCTCTTGCTTCTTTCTGCACTGTTCTTGCTTCTTTCTGCACCTCTCATGCAAATTTCTGCACCCCTCTTGCATCTTTCTGCACCCCTCTTGCCTCCTTCCACACCTCTGTTGGTTTTTTCTGCACTGCTCTTGCTATTTCTGAACCTCTTTTGCCTGTCTTTGCAACTCTCTTGTCTCTTTCTGCATTGCACTTGCCTACTTCTGCACTTCTGTTGCGTCTTTCTGCACTTCTCTTTCTTCTTTCTGCACCCCCTTACCTCTTTCTGCACCCCTCTTCCATATTTCTGTACTTATTTTGCCTCTTTCTTCACCACGTTACCGTTACCTCATTATAGTTAGGCTGACATTTCACTCGCACAAAAGCATGGAAATTCAGCTGTTATATTTAGATGAGCTAACTATAACTTGCGCCCCTCCCAATGTACTGCTGATGACATTACATATTACATCACTCATGACATGGTCAGTGAAATCACTGATGACTTCACTGATGATATCACTGATGACATCATCCAGTGACTGAGTGTTTCTAAAAAGTTAAAGAATGTTATATATATACACACACCAAGGTTTATTGAAGAATGAGTGATGAATTACTAATCTGTGTGAATGTCTCTATCAGTCTGTCAGTTTGTGTGTATGTGGCTGCATGGGTTGGGTAGTAGCTACATGCGTGTATAAATGGGTTAATGGTTGGTTGTCTGATTTCCTGTATGGGTGCCTGAGTGTCTGTGTGGGTGGGTGGGGGTGTGTGTGACTCCCTGCATGGATGTGTGAGTGGGTGTATGGGTTTATGAATGTGTCTACGAGGGGCTGTATGGATGAGTGAATGTGCCTATGATTGTGTTGGTGAGTGAATGGATGTCTCAGTCGTAATTGTGTGAGTCATTACATATGTGAATGGCAGTATCTGTAAGTGTTGGAGTATATAAGAGATTAAATGTGAGAGTGAGTGATGCGAGAGTGGCTACATGGATGAGTGTGTGTTTGTGTCAGTAATTGCAGAAGAGAGTATATATGGTACTATCTGTATGACTAAGTGAGGTGGTGTGTGTGTATAACTGTATAGGTGAGTAAATGGCAGTGTCAATGATTTTTTGTGTGACTGACTAGCTGTGTGAGTAACTCTATGGGTGAGTGGTAGTGTGTGAGTGTCTGTATGGGTATATGAGTGCCTATATCAGTGGCTGTATTGATGAGTGACTTTGTGTATGAGTGACTTTATGGGTTAGTGAGTGGATATGTGTGTGGACCTATGAATCAGTGAAAGAATATATACTAACTGGTATTGGTGTGTTTATGGTTTCGAGATTGGTAGTCTGTATTTTAGAGTGGGTGTGTCAATGGTTATATTAGGGTGTGAGGAGGTGCATCAGATAATCATGTGGATGATGTCATTAGTGATGTCATTGGTGATGTCATTTGAGATGTCATCAGTGATGTCACTGACTATGTCATGCGTGATGTAATATGTGAAGTCATCAGCATTGTGGGGGCATGAGTTATAGTCTGAATTTCTCTGCTTTAGTACGAGTGAGCCTAACTATAACATCCCTGAAACCTGTGAACTTTTAAGTGGATATATATATATATATATATATTCAATGAAAAAACCATAGGTTATAGACCATATATAGTTAGGGATTAGCATTTACAAAACCTTATTTTACTCACACAAAACCATTGAAATTCCATATATAGTTAGTTGCACTAACTATATATCGCGCACCCGCAATCCACTGCTGATGATGTCACATATTACATCATTCATGACATGGTCAGTGACATCACTGATGACATCACTGATGACATCTCAAATGACATCACTGATGACATCATCTAGTGTCTGTGTGTTTTTGTAAAGTTTAAATATGTTTTACATATTGAAGAATGAGTGGATGTATGGAAGACTGAGTGTGTGTGTGGCTGGCTGGGAGGTGTGTGACTCTGTGCATATCAATGTGTACTTGTATCAGTGATTGTATAAGAGAGTAAGTATGTGTTAGTATATGTGTGAAAAGTATGGTGTTCTGTGTTTAACTGTATAGATGAGGAAATCGAAGTGTGATTGATTCTTCACAGGACTGACTAGGTGTATGAGTGCATATGATAGTGTTGTAATAATGAGTGACTGTATGTATGAGTGATTGTATGGGTGAATGAGTGAATGTGTGTGTAGACGTAGTAATCAGTGAGTGCGTATGTATTAACTGGTATTGGTGTGTCATGATGTCATCAGTGATGTCATTTGAGATGTCATCAGTGATGTCATTTGAGATGTCATCAGTGATGTCACTGAAGTATGGTGTTCTGTGTTTAACTGTATAGATGAGGAAATGGAAGTGTGATTGATTCTTTACAGGACTGACTAGGTGTGTGAGTAACTCCATGGATGAGTGGCAGTGTGTGAGTGTCTGCATAGGTGTATGAGTGCATATGATAGTGTTGTAATAATGAGTAACTGTATGTATGAGTGATTGTATGGGTGAATGAGTGAATGTGTGTGTAGACGTAGGAATCAGTGAGTGCGTATGTAGTAACTGGTATTGGTGTGTCATGATGTCATCAGTGATGTCATTTGAGATGTCATCAGTGATGTCATCAGTGATGTCATTTGAGATGTCATCAGTGATGTCATCAGTGATGTCATCAGTGATGTCATCAGTGATGTCATTTGAGATGTCATCAGTGATGTCATCAGTGATGTCACTGACCATGTCATGAATGATGTAATATGTGACATCATCAGCAGTGGATTGCGGGTGCGCGATATATAGTTAGTGCAACTAACTATATATGGAATTTCAATGGTTTTGTGTGAGTAAAATAAGGTTTTGTAAATGCTAATCCCTAACTATATATGGTCTATAACCTATGGTTTTTTCATTGAATTTCAATGGTTTTTTAAATGCAAATTTCTAACTATATATGGTCTATAACCTATGGTTTTTTCATTGAATTTCAATGGTTTTTTAAATGCAAATTTCTAACTATATATGGTCTATAACCTATGGTTTTTTCGGTGAATTTCATTGGTTTTTTAAAAGCTAACATCTGTAGCTGTAAAATGTATTATTCTTTAAATCCCAAAATATATTTAGATGTTTATTGATAATTTTTTTTTTAATATTTTTTTCTTCGCTTCTAGTTCGCGAACCGGGAAGCTTTCCGTTAGCTCATCTTGATGCCGCGATCTAGTCCGCGAACCGGTCAACGTTACGTTAGCGGAACAGTGACGCGTCGCGGAAGCGCGACGTATCACGTTATCGCGTAATGCGTCTAATGACGCGTCGCGTTAGCGCTCCCGGAAGTGCTCCGGACCGCGAACCGGAAGCGATCTGGGACGCGGCGCGCGCCGCGTAACGTAAGCGGAACAGGTCATGTGACTTGTTTATCAAACTTCTCATTGGTTCATTTCACTTTTGGTTTCCAAATGATGTATGACTAGGTCATGTGACCTAAAAATAACACTTTTCATTGGCTCAGAACTTTTGTTTTCCAAAAATCATGTAAACCCCTCCTTATTTCCTCACTCTGACTTTCATCTTGGTGAGAGAAAGACCATTTATCTGAAGTTCCACAATGGCTTCCATTCTTGCTGCAGCTGGTGCACCCCCACCACCACCTCCACCTCCTCATAAGAAGAGAGGACCACCTAGTCAAATTTTGACTAACAGAGAGGAGGAAGATGAGCAAGAAGAAGAGGACAGAGAGGAACCACAATTTGTCGAAGAGTTCCCCCGGGTTTCTAAACGAAAAACCAGTTTCATCTGGCAGTTTTTCAGCATCCCTCCTGGATCTAAGAAAGTAAATGCAAAATATGCCACCTGCCTCATCTGTGACTACAGATTGTCAAGAGGCACAGATAAGAAGTACAGTATGGGGAACTATACAATGCATCGTCACATGAGCAGGTGGCATCCCAATAACTACAGCCGGGCTGAATTAAGGGATCTTGAAGAGAATCCGACGGCAACTCCTGTGGCAAGATCTACATCCACATTGTCTTTGACGGGAAGAGAGGCACAAGAGACTGTGCCAAACATCCAACCCAACTTCCAGCACATGAAGTTAACTTGCATTTACTGTGGTGCTATGTTGTCATATGGCAACATGAGTGTCAACCTGATGAACATTGCATTTGAAAATCATAAATGCCCTAAAGCACCCAAAAAGTAATTTTTTTTTTTTGCTCCAGTTGAGCCGTTTTGAAAGCCTGTTTTTTGTTGTCTCCCCTTCATAAAAAACACAAAAAAAACATAAAACAGTTCTAAAAATACAAAAAAATCAAAAAATGTTCAAAAAATAAAAAAAAAATATAAAACAACAAAAACAAAAAAAAACAGTTCTTTTCAGAACTACCTCCCCTTTCAAACAAAATTGCTAGAATGTTTATCACTCTGGCAAGCTCTATTTCTTTTGGTTCGCTTCAAGTTCGCTGACCGGTTCGCGAACCTTAAGCGAACTAAAAAAATATTTTTTTAAAAAAAAGAAGAGTTAGTATAAGGGAAGTAAACATAGAATAATGTAAAAAGAAAGACAGCTAGAGAGAGTAAATGAGAGATAGTGTCAATGACATCATCAGCAGTGCATTGCAGGTAAAAAGAGTGGAAAACATTTACCTTATAATTCTTGTTACCTTTTTAAAATATTTTTTAATACTTTCAATCTGTAAAACAAAGAACAAACATTTCCAAAAATATTAAAACATGTTTTTAAAAATTAGAAAAGACAAGGGAAAAGGTTCAAAAACAAACAGTTTTTCAACAACTTTGACATTTACAGAAGTCTCTGCTTCTCTACGTCCCCTACACAATCCTAAAGATATATATTCGAAAGAAACTGTATCTTGATGTTGCTGAACTGGAGCCTATTTTGGAACATGATGTTTTTTTTGCACTGCTAATGCCTCACAGTAGTGATGCAATAGCAGCGCAAAAAAGATGTAAAGCCATCATGAAATTGTGTCTAACATTGTAAATGATTGTTTTAGGATGCAAATAAGATGTGTTCTTTCAAGAGCTTTCTTTGAGGTGAGGCCTCTTTTTTTTAAAAAAAAAAACACTACTCAGAAGTACAGCACTCTAAGCATTAAAATTGATATTTACAGAACTCAGCTTACCCATATGTACCACACATTTCTAAATGTATATCATAAGTACAAAAAGCATAACATTAATTATACATGTTAAATGGTTTATTTTTGCTGTTCTCAGAATGTATCAAATTTCACTTAAATCAGTGACTTGAAGGTATTCATCATGCAACAGCGGGGGAAAAAAAACACAATCAAAATGACTGTGTTTAAAAAACCCATACAACCTAAGAAATCTGATTTCAAAACTCCTTAAAATTAACTTACTTTCAATGACGTCGAACGATCTCCTATGAACAGCATCCACTCTGTTGTGCTACAAATATTTTCAGCCCGCCACTTTCTGAAAGAAAACCTCCATCGATACGTAAAATATGTTACATAGAAAAAAAGACTTCTCTCATTATATCACATGTTTCCACTAGGCCAAATCATGTTGCCGCGATTCGCAAGTCTTGTTATTCTTCCAATCAAATCCCGACATTTTCTATTTTCGCAACTTTCAAAAATAAAATATTTGAGATTATTTTCACAATCCTGGACTACTAATAACTTACTCTTCTTTGTCACTCATGTTCTCCTTTTCCTATGACACTGATACTGCTTACTATGAAGCAGACTTACTTGCATCAGGTTTATATAGTTGGATTTTTAATCGAGACAGCATTGCAGACTTACATTCCCTCTACTTAAAATTTTGGTTTTAAAAACACCAGGTAAGAATTTTTAAGGTCAAACGGCAATTTTTTTTTGAAAGTTACAACAGAATCATTACAGAATGACCAGCCGTTTCCAGACTTTAAGTAAGCTGTATAATGTCCTGATGTTGTTGATGGACCATCGTGATAGATAATTGCTACAGTAACAAAAGTCCTCCCTGATATTGACAGCTGAGAAGCCACAAAATTTTTTATTAAAGTTGACAATTTTGATCCATCAGGCCTACATCGTTGCATCATTAAAATGACATACTGGCCATATCTACGTATAAATAATGTTGACATCATATCACATTTACATTGGCTACACTCCATGTTGTGATCCGCTGCATTTACTAGCTTATTAAAGGACACTGATTTACTGTCTGGCAAAGTTAAATATATAAATCTTTCTGAGTCTACACTAGTAGTACTTGATACCATACAGTTCTCGCAGTCATGCTGCCATTGATAAGAAAGCCCAAACAGTTGATCTACATCTACACCCTCATCTTGCAATATATCAAGCATATACATTAAAAACTCCTGACAATCTTGCTGATTATTTTCAGAGAAGTCTGTTTGACCTGAACATTCATCTAACAGATAACGAACTTCAGACACACTTTCTACTTTTGTTCGATCAGTGCTACATTTCACTAACACAGAATTCAACAAGCAGCATAAACTTTGTTCTGAATTGAACACAATCTGTTCTTTTAAACTCTCTAGTGAAAAGAGAACATTAACAACAACATTTGCATAGCAGTTGACACCAGAACTGTTTTCAAATTGAAAACCAACAATCTCTTCAACAGTATCCACTTTCTTTCTGCTAACAACTTTCGGTTCATTGACTTTTAGTCTTTTTGCAACAACCTCCCTACTATTACTGCTATTTCTACGTTTCCGGCCTACCACACGTTTCTCAAACAAAGGATATTGAGGCAAATGTGGCGCATACTCTCTTCTTAACCTATTGTATTCCTTAACACAATCTAGATCCGCACAAATGTTTGTGACATCACAGTCAATCAAGTACAATCCCGATAAAGTTCTAACTCGTGACAATGCCACATATGCCATACCCTCCTTGAACACTGAACTGCCAATATTCACCAATGCACAGTCTACACTTAAACCTTGCGATTTTTGGATTGTCACCGCATATGCCAAGCAAACAGGAAACTGTTTACGGCGAACATATAAGTCTTTAACAAGCAAAAACCTAGCAGAACAACGAGCAATTCTCTGTACTTCCTCAATGCCATCAAATTTAATTCTTAAGAATTCTATTCCATCTCTATTTCTGTATTTCTCAAAATCAACAACATTACCCATTGATCCATTTACCAGACCTCTTTCTACATGTAAATTCCGTCTCAAAATGATTCGGCAATTTAAACACACATTCAGAGTCTTTTCAAAACCCGCTGTCTTAGATATAGTCTTCTCTAATGAATCCAATTTTGATTTCAAATTGTCTGACAAAATAATAGTTGATCCCATATGCTCTAATTTGTCGATAGCTTCAAGTTTCACAATCTCTTGCTTTTCTAAATTCAACATTTTGTTGTTGAAGATGGCACATTCTGCAAGAGTTGGCATGAGACATATCCCGGATTTCTTCTCAGTAATTTTCTGAAAAATATTCTCAGGCACAATCTCTTGTTTGGGATATAAATTTGACAGTAATCGTGCATTTAAAGCTTCTTTCCCATGCTCGGTCACTTTTCCAATTCTAATATGTTGTAGAATATTCTTGTAATCTTCATCCTTTGACGCATATTTTGATGCAGTTCTGCATAATTGAAGTTTAACCATATATTGACGTTGCCAATGCTCCCTAGGCACTTCCTGGTATCTTCATGCGTGAGTATTTTGAACACAGGTTGACCTTTTACTGGTGTCAGCTGTAGAAGATCTCCGAAAACAATGATGTGTTTCCCACCAAATAAGACATCATATTCAGTTTTAAGTACTTCTTGCATTCTCAAATGCACAAAGGCAAGCATGACATTGGAAACCATGCTTACTTCGTCAATGATAAGTAGTTTCATTTTCCTCAAGACTCTTGAAACTTCACAGCAAGCATCTCCAGATAACTTGTTGTATTGTAATTTGTTGTCATGCTCCACCGGCAGCATCAGTAGACGATGCAAAGTAATACCTTTAATATTATGTGCTGCCAGTCCAGTAGGAGCGGTGACAACACAAGACAGCGATGACTCAGTCCTTTCCTGCAAATAACAAGAGATTGCTTTAATGAGGAAACTTTTTCCAGTTCCCGCTTCTCCACTCACGTACAGTCGGACAGGCTTCAACGATGTACATGAGCACTCTTTCTTCTCATGACTTAATCCGTGCTCAATTTCCTTGGTAACTTCATCATATATTTTCCTCTGCTCAACGTTGAGTTGTTTTTCCAAGTCTTGTAAGTTAACTGAATCCTCCTGAGCATGTGCCATGGCTCTTTCTACTTCATTCATAGCAGTGGCAGCTTCATTTTCGATAATAGGTCCTCCAAGTGGATCTTGACTCAATGAAACAGAACTCTGACTGTCCTGAGAACTGTCTCTGGCAATCTCGGCTGCAATCGTTGCTTCCTGCTCAATTTCCAAAGTTAGCATTTCTTGATATCTAGAAAAAGCAGGACATTCTATGGACTTCTTGGCTGCATTGAAAGAGTCTTCGTAACAGAGGAAATCTCCAAGCAGTTCCTCTTCTGCACGCCAAGGCTTGAAAAGTTGCAAAAGTGCTAAATAGAAAAACTCCTTTTTTTCTGGAGATTCGCCACTCAATTTTCGATGGTTTACTAATTGGCATTTTCTTTGCTTGACCAGGCATCCCTCACTTCCAATTACAGCATACACTCCTTTCTCAATATCTTCTTTGATGTTCCTCTTGAATATATAATTTTGGAGAACCTCATATAGACAAACATTCTCAAGGTGACTGCTTCGATTTGGATAATATGTATCCAACATGTTGGTCTTCAAAATGTCGGTACTGTTTGGTTCCTTTTCTGCCAAATACTCAATTTCCCGAACAGGTTTTAGAACTCGATTTCGCGTTGCAGCAAGACCAAGACTCGCCCAAACGAGACTCCTGGATTTGGCATAGAGACTTGCTGAAGACAATCGATCAGAACATTCGTAAGCTCCGATTTCTCGATGCGACAACATCTTCAGACTGAAACTGTACAACTTCTTGCTGAGGCTCTTTTCATGGGAAATGTCCTCCCACATATCCTTCAGTTCGGTCTTTTCTTTTTTGGTGATGTAAGATGTCACATACCGAGCCACAGCCATACAGTTGTCAGCCACAAACTGTATATCCATGTTGGCATTCCACATGGACAAAATCACTGGGTTGTAGTCATTGATATACTTGGACTCTTCATTCCTTTTCAAATTGTATGTATTCTTGGGTGATTTCCTCGTCACATTATGTCGCAGCGAAGACATCAAACTGTTCACTCTTCCTTTAGAAATCACCGGTCGTGGAAAGTTGAAACGACATTTGGTGTAAAACTTGTCCTTGTTTCTGAATTTACGACGACAGTACTTTCCACAACGATGGCTTTGGAAACGTAGAACTTGTTCTCTTAGACTTTTCTTCTCCGTTGCGTTTGGAACAGCACACGTAGAATACTGTTCGATGAAATTCATCACTAAGTCATCCGGATCTGTTCCAAATTTAGGTGCATCCTTGATCCACAGCAACATATGTATATGAGGGGCACCTCTTGCTTGGTACTCCTTTCTCCAGAAGAAATCCAACACCTCTCCAAGAGGTGAATTCTTTTTATTTGTGATGAAAGACATCATAGCTTCAAATCTATGATTGAAGTACCTGCATACATTCACAGGATCCAAAGAACACAGTTCTCCAGGTGTCTTGAATTCAATGTTTTCAATATTTCCATTTGCCTCTCGTAGAAATTCAAGTAAGTCTTCCCAGCCATACTCGGCACAGCTCAGAGTGAGGAACCATGTTGGAGTTCCTAAGTTCCTCAGCATACATTTTAAATCACCATGACGACGGTACCAGTACTCATTAGTACCACGCTGACACGCCATGAGATTAATTAAGTGAGAATCCAAAATACTGTCTTGGACATTGACTTTATGCATAAAGTCACTTGCTGAGATGTTTCGCATGTGTATACCACTTTTTAAGATGTGGTTCACTGCATATGACAGTCCAGACAGATCACTTTCAAACAGGAGATGAAACAAATAGGGAATGCATTGCCGAAACCTAGGATCTTCTGCATACAATCGTAAAGTCCGGTATTCAGACGCAGGAATTTGATGA
Organism: Lissotriton vulgaris; assembly: GCF_964263255.1. NCBI lineage: Eukaryota > Metazoa > Chordata > Amphibia > Caudata > Salamandridae > Lissotriton > Lissotriton vulgaris. The sequence goes on along the minus strand of NC_141694.1, from coordinate 789,463,521 downwards.
GGTCGCTCATCATATCTTCCTCCTTGACCTGTGGGAAATAGCTGTGGGAAACACCGAGCTTCCAAACTTTCCTCCCAAACACTAATGGGACTCCCTTTGGCTTGTTTCATTTGAAACAACTCAATTGCATTCCCCATGACTTCCTTGGAATGCAAAGGATGAACACTATAATGTTCATATATTTCTTCACTTTTAGAGGCCTCTACTTTCTCAATTTGGCCTACACACAAATCGCTATCCTCTTCATCACTTACTTCCTCTTCTGCAACATATACATTCTTATAGTACTTATTATTTTTCTTCAAATACACTGTTGCCTTTTTGACTTTCCTAACATCCACTAAATCTTGCCATATTTTCTTATTCTTTGTCGGAACCCCATTAACCAAGATAACCAGAGGTTCCTCTTCCACTTTTTCTATTCCAATTGTGTTAATGTTTTTCTTCAAATCTAGAGGCAAATAAACAACTCTTCCCTTTAATCCTCTCTGTAAATCTGCTGGAGGTAACTTCCCTGTCTTTGGCTCCATTCTTACAATAGCCTGAAAGGGATGGATACTTTGAATCAAAATAGATTCATAAGTATTTAAATCCTTCAATTCAGAAGGAATCTCAACCAATTCCAGATTATTATGAACTGCCCTAGCAGGCATCTGGTTTTGGTTTAATTTATTACAACAATAAGTACACACACGTTGATCCGATCCCAAATCAAAATAATTTTCTACCATCAAGTATGTGGCTAAATCCTTCCATTCACTATTATTTTCCCTTTCACTTTTTGCATATAAATCAACTACCTTAGTCTGATTCTTATAATAAGTGCGTCGACAACATACACAAGTGAAATTAGGCCTCTCACTTGATTTCATCTGAAACGTGGCAATTTCCTTCTGAAAATTATCTGTACTGGAAACCTGTACATTATCTTCCACATTACCCTCTACTTCAGGGTCAATTTGAACATTCTCATCTTTACTACCAAAGTAACAAAACTCAATTTCTTCACAAAGATTCTTCACATCTATTTCAGAACCATGCAAAAGAGCAGCACATAACTGTTTAAGCATAATTGCTGGACTCTTAGCATAATACAACATTCTCACTAATTTTCTCACTTTATTATGATGCACTGCTAGCATCCTGAAATGATGAAAAACACTCTGGCATACTCTCCTGGAGAGACAAGCCAGCGAATGACCACGGAAACCTGTCATTTGTCTCACTCTGCAAGGATCTAAATCTTGCAACAACTTCATTTTCTGCTTCAAACTTTTCTTATTAAATGTCCGTATAAAATCACAAAGCAAATTGATGGAAACCTGTCGCACACTGCAAATAGAACTACACTTCCAAATGTACACAGGACCCTTAGGACGTCTTCCTAAAACCTCATCACTTAGCGCCTCTTCTGTCTCTGTTGTCACAAGTTGTTCTTTTTCAACTGGACAACCATCCTTCACTTCATAAGCTCGACCACTGATGTCAACTGCATGCACCAAATCATTATCCTGAAAATAAGTCTCCTCATTAAAAAATGCCTCAGAACTTGAACTATGCATCCATTCTCCGGAAAAAACTTCACAAAAGTTAGTACGATTTACTACTCTCTTCCATCTACTTTTTGTTTTGAAATCAGAAATTACCTTGCTTAGTTTCCTAATTCTATTGATTACCAAAATAAACAACTTTCGCTTAATTTCAAAAGCATGATCAATAATTTTCTCTACATTTTTCTTCTTCCTATAAAATGCCGCTTTCTGTTGGCCTTTCTTTTTAATATTTTTCAATAAATTAACTAATATCCTATTACGGAACATCCGAGTTCGAATGTCCCTAAACTGTTGTTTCCTTCTACTATCATGCACAGAGTTATCTCTTCCTCTACCAGTAACATTTGTGATGGGTCTCTCCTTTCCATTTAAATTATTTTTCTTTTTGTGAACTGAAACATTTTTTTGAGCAAAATTTTTTTTACTACAAATATTTCTTAAGAATGATTTCGTGCTCTTACCCGGACCTTTCTTGGTGTTTTGACAAGTATTTGGGGAAGAGGACTGCTGCAATAAAACATCATCCTGCTGTCTTTGACGTTTTCTAGCCTTTCGTATTCGACTTCTGGAAGGCATTTACCAAACTATGAAAGAATCTGCAGTTGAACCTGTGGAAAAATATAATATAAAATGTTATTAACCACTATTACCAAACAGTAAATAAATAACAGTCATCTAAAACTTAATGCCGTACTAATTATTTAACATAGCAAATATTTTCCACCAGCACTGCATCACAAAAATGACACTCAATGGTACAAAACAGGCATACAACACTCATAAATCACTCCCTAATATTTTAGATCATTAATTCAGGATGACGATAAGATGTAGCCTATCTAAAGATTTGTTTAGGCCCTGATCTTTAGACTGGGGTGAATGTGTGTCATTGATCCACATTCAGTCCATCACCTGTTTTGTTTATTTGAGGTGAGGCCAACACATGGTTGCAGATAAGATTTTCACTGAAAAAAACCAAGGTAAAAAAACATGTGAAGACCTACCAATGAAGTAAATCATTAAATGAAAACCAATACATTTCTAGAAATATGCACTACTAGTGCTTCATAAGATGTTTTGGGCCACATTTATAAGTTATTTGAGTATCTAGTATGCTATTTTACGTTCTTCATGGTGCAAATTTATTGTAAATACACTCCCACCTGCGGTTGGCAAATTTAGATTTTGATTATGGGAGTTAGATAGGCATGTTAATAATTTCCCAAAAATGGTGTATAACCCCAAACAACCTTTGAAGCAAATGCTTTTAGCCATGTTATCCACCTCCCATTGGATAACATGGCTAGGAAGTGCTTGCAAATGTGATAAAAAAAGGCCGCAATGCATGAATATCGCAGAAAAGTCAGCGATATTCATGCATTTTCCAGCAAATGCTCTTAGCCATGTTATCCACTTCCTATTAAATAACATGGCTAAGAACTGCTCAGGGCCCCATGAGGAACGCTTTCCATTTAAAAAGGGAAAAATAACATCAAAGACACTAAAATGCCTTCTAAATATGAACCCAAACAACCCATGAAGCAATGTGAAAAAAAACTGCCACAATGCATGAATATAGGAGAAAAGTCAGCGATATTCATGCATTTTCCAGCAAATGCTCTTAGCCATGTTATCCACTTCCTATTAAATAACATGGCTAAGAACTGCTCAGGGCCCCATGAGGAACGCTTTCCATTTAAAAATGGAAAAATAACATCAAAGACACTAAAATGCCTTCTAAATATGAACCCAAACAACCTATGAAGCAATGTGAAAAAAAACGGCCACAATGCATGAATATAGCAGAAAAATCAGCGATATTCATGCATTTTCCAGCAAATGCTCTTAGCCATGTTATCCACTTCCTATTAAATAACATGGCTAAGAACTACTCAGGGCCCCATGAGGAACGCTTTCCATTTAAAAAGGGAAAAATAACATCAAAGACACTAAAATGCCTTCTAAATATGACCCCAAACAACCCATGAAGCAATGTGAAAAAAAACTGCCACAATGCATGAATATAGCAGAAAAGTCAGCGATATTCATGCATTTTCCAGCAAATGCTCTTAGCCATGTTATCCACTTCCTATTAAATAACATGGCTAAGAACTGCTCAGGGCCCCATGAGGAACGCTTTCCATTTAAAAATGGAAAAATAACATCAAAGACACTAAAATGCCTTCTAAATATGAACCCAAACAACCTATGAAGCAATGTGAAAAAAAACGGCCGCAATGCATGAATATCGCAGAAAAGTCAGCGATATTCATGCATTTTCCAGCAAATGCTCTTAGCCATGTTATCCACTTCCTATTAAATAACATGGCTAAGAACTGCTCAGGGCCCCATGAGGAACGCTTTCCATTTAAAAAGGGAAAAATAACATCAAAGACACTAAAATGCCTTCTAAATATGAACCCAAACAACCCATGAAGCAATGTGAAAAAAAACTGCCACAATGCATGAATATAGCAGAAAAGTCAGCGATATTCATGCATTTTCCAGCAAATGCTCTTAGCCATGTTATCCACTTCCAATAAAATAACATGGTTAAGAACTGCTCAGGGCCCCATGAGGAACGCTTTCCATTTAAAAATGGAAAAATAACATCAAAGACACTAAAATGCCTTCTAAATATGAACCCAAACAACCTATGAAGCAATGTGAAAAAAAACGGCCACAATGCATGAATATAGCAGAAAAATCAGCGATATTCATGCATTTTCCAGCAAATGCTCTTAGCCATGTTATCCACTTCCTATTAAATAACATGGCTAAGAACTACTCAGGGCCCCATGAGGAACGCTTTCCATTTAAAAAGGGAAAAATAACATCAAAGACACTAAAATGCCTTCTAAATATGAACCCAAACAACCCATGAAGCAATGTGAAAAAAAACTGCCGCAATGCATGAATATAACAGAAAAGTCAGCGATATTCATGCATTTTCCAGCAAATGCTCTTAGCCATGTTATCCACTTCCAATTAAATAACATGGCTAAGAACTGCTCAGGGCCCCATGAGGAACGCTTTCCATTTAAAAAGGGAAAAATAACATCAAAGACACTAAAATGCCTTCTAAATATGACCCCAAACAACCTATGAAGCTCTAACAGTACATATCCTGAAATTTAATTCATTTCAAAATTCGTTTTTAAACACAGCATATAAATCAATTGTATACCTGCATTCATGAAGAAATGACTAAAAATGTCCTTGAGACACATGAAAGTGTTTTCTGCAATTCCCTAGCACCATTTTTGGGACACTATTAATATGGCTAGGTAACTCCCATAATCAAAATCTAAATTTGCAAAGCACAAGTGGGAGCGTATTTACAAGACACTTGCCCCATGAGGAACACTTTACATTTTAAAAGGCGAACATAACATCTTAGACACTCAAATACCTTATAAATATGGCCCAAAACAACCTATGAAGCTCTAGCAGTACATATCCAGAAATGTAATTGATTTCTTAAATCGTTTTTAAATGCAACATATCTGTTTCAGCTTACATAACAGACCATGAAATGGGCTCCATGTATCACAATATCTTGTGTTACTGCATGCCAGAATGTTACACCAAATATGCAATTACAATTCCTCTATGAAACTAATTCTATTAGTATATCACTAGAGACAAAACCACATTTTGTAAACACAGCTTTTTTCATCATTTTCTCCTTAAATCATACTATTCTCTATCTAAATTAAATAAATCTTTTCTCACCTTAGCAAATATTTTTTGAGTTTTGAAAACAGTCTCAGAAATACACCAAATTGTCTTCAGCAGAAGAATAAGGATGCACTCCAAAGGCTGCAGCTATTGAAAGCACAGAAATACAGATATTCTTTTCACATATCTCTCATATTAGCCAATCATTCCTCTTCCCTCACTTTTTTCAAATCAAAACCCTTCCCCCCTCTGCCCTGTCTGCCTTGTTTCCATAGCAACCACCTCCTGGAAGACCTCTCATGTTTGCAAATTCACACAACAATGTTTCAATTGAACTCTGAACTCTCAGTGCACCTGCGTATCCAGTGCAATCTTTCATTAAATGTTTCTTCCTTGACCATTCAAATTACATCTTTCAAGGAACACATCCATGCACCCTAACTTTCTGTTTTCAGAAATGGAAATGCACCAATCACTGCTAATGAATCATTAGCATTGTAAATCCACAATTTTTTTTCTTTAGAAACTCCTACTGTTTCAACTGCCCTTTCATTACCACACTTCATCTGACTGCAGCCCAACCTTCACCCACCATGTTTAAGGTCTGGATTCTTGGACATAGTTACATCCACTGGGCTCAAAGGTATGCTGAGAGCAGAAATTTACATAACCTCAATTTACAAGATGTGGAAATTAAGTGGTTGGGCCAAAGAGGATTAAAATGTCACCAATTGATACCATTGGTGAAAACCTTTATGCATTTGCCAAAACCTGACCTGTTAATAGTGCACTGTGGAGGTAATGATTTGGGCACTTTGACAGGGGTAGGTCTGGAAATGCTTTTAAAGGACACCTTTGAGCAATTAATGGCACTTTTTCCTAAAACTGCCTTGGTATATTCCAATATATGCCAAAGACAGAAATGGAGGTGGTCCAACCAATTTTGTCCACAAATTGAGAAAGCGAGGAAGCATGTAAACAAATCTGTTTCAGCTTACATGAGAGACCATGGAATGGGCTCTCTTTACAACAATAACTTGCGTTACTACATGCAAGATATCTACAGAGGAGATGGAGTTCACTTCTCAGATGAGGGCAACAGAATTTTCATTCTGAATTTAAGACTGTGCATTGGTACCTACTTATAAGTACCTAAATGTACCATAAACCCAAAAGCTCTTCTCAGAGCTACCCTACATCTGATCACTCACAATTATTATTTTTCTCTAACTTTTTTCACTAATTTTCCACAAAATTCGCTCCCCGGAGCGCTACCCGGTTCGCTAACCGAAAGCTAACCTCGCGGAATTTTTTAAAAAAAAGTGTTTTTTTCCGCACATATAAGCCTCCTCAGCCATGCTCAGAAAACCTAGGGGGTCAAGATAAGTCTACCATGACCCCTTCTACCCATTCTAAACATTATTTGCCCTCCATCTTGTATCTTAATGCGACCGAAACACAAAATGGTGGATTCCCGTGACGCTTAAGGTTCGCTAACCGGGCCGCTTCCCGGAAAGCGGTCCAAAAAAAAGGTGGGAAAGTAATTTACAGAAAAACGACTAGAGACACTCTCACCAAATATACATTAGCTCATACTACATAACAATCCCTTCCATTCTCACAAATTTCATTGAAATTTCATTTAGCCATTTAGCCTGTAGACCTCTCCAAATACCGTGAGGTAAATTACTTCACAAAACACATCTGAAGTGTTGGAATTGACAACCAATGAAAATGTTACTTTCATTTTCTACTTTTATTACCTGACATTTGATTGGTTATATACCTGTATATATATAAAGGGAGAGAAGGAAACACAGCCATTTTGACTACTACTTGTTGTTGTATATATCATTTAGAATATCAATAATAACATCAACTTGTTTCTAAAGGTAAGTTGTTATTTTTAAAACTGAAGTATATTGTGCACTATAAGTAAATATGGTAAACTTTTTCAGATAGTTATATACTATCCCTCTGTAAGAGTTAGACATTGAGAAAGGCTTCTTTATTATAATTATGGACTGATTTAGGTTTCTGTGGTATAATTATGAATTTACTTAAGCTTCTTCACAGGCACTTTTTAATAGTACTACTTCACGCCTGAAACCATACAGTGCCCATAGATTACTTCTCTGGTATAAACTCACAAATGCCTGTCTGAACTTAAACCCAACAGTGCCCTATCTCTACTGATATATTTATTTTTTATGCAAATTACAGCAATAAAATGGAAGGTGAGCAGAATGTTTCCTTCGAAATTGTTCTGGAGACCAACACAGAAAAAGAAATTGAGGACAATGATGACTCTAATTTCATGGATCAATCACGGGACCATGAATTAGTTCAATGTGTGGAATCAGTGGATCATTTACTTCATTATGATGACGGTCAAATGTTTGAACTTATGTTCACTGAACAAGAACACATATCAGACAGTGAAATGCTAGACGTTCTAGTAAATTTCGAAAAACAATCCGAAAAATAAAATTATATGTAATATTAAAAAATTGTTTGAGTCTTTAATCATTTTTATATGTAATTCATAAAGTAGTTAAATGTAAGAAATGTTATTAAATTTTGAAACACAATCACAACAATAAAAAATTGCTGAAAAAATAAAAATATTAAAAAAAAATCAACAAAACCAACAAATAATTAACATACAGTATTAGAAAAGTCTTTCATTCTTTTATCCATAAAGTTCGCTGCCCAGAACGCTTTCCGGTTCGCGAACTTGGCGCTTACCACGCAAAAAAAAAATTTTTTTTTTTTTTTTTTGGGACCCTCCTAGGCCCTTTTAAAACCTCCACATAAAACCTAGGGGGTCAACGAGGATCTACTATGCCCCCTTATGGCAATTTCCCCCTTTGTTTTGGCCTCCTCTTGTCTCTCGATCCTACCGAGAGACAAGATGGCGGCCGCTCCGGACTGTTTAGAATGTTGACAGACACCGGAGGGCCAATCAGCTTCGCATCGCAAAGTTCCGATACGCGAAAGGTTCGCTAACCGGATCGCTGCCCGGAGCGCTGTTACAGATATATATCTTGATTCAAACGTTAATTTCTCAAAATCCACTGGAGCACATATATTGAGACCTAGCAAAGGCACATCGGGCTAACAGTCCCTACAATTTTGCCAAGTTTCGTGAAAATCCATTCAGCCGTTCGGGCTAAAAGTGAGTCCAACCGCCCTATGGAAATTAACATGGGAAAAAGGCGTTTTGGGACCCCCCTTTTTTCTCGGCCCCCCCTCCACAAAACCCCCCCAAATTTTCAAGGGCTGCTCAGAAACAAAATGTTCCATTTTCCTGAAAATTTCAGCCAATTCCGTCCACAAACGCCAAAGTTATTAGGCATAGAATTTTCAGAAATCCCATAGGGAAAAAATCCTAACTATATATACCTACTGGCGACCGCCAGTAGGTAATATATATATATTTATATATATATATATATATATTCACTGAAAAAAACATAGGTTTCAGGCCTTATATAGGCCCTCATTAGGATCGCGGAGAATCCGCATCCTCCTGGCCGGCGGAAGCCACCGCCGGCCCGGAGGTTGCGGATTCTCTGCAGCGGAGCCTCCAATGTCCCCTCGCCAGATTAGGATGGCTGGGGGGACGAGAAGTCCGTCCGCCGCTTTTCCGCCGCTGTCGCTTTCCGACCGTGGCGGAAAAGCTCTAATATGGTGGCGGTGTCTATCAGACAACGCCAGCCATATTAGGATGGTGGGAAAGACATGCTTTTCCGCGGCGGCTTTCCCGGCGTGCACATGGGGGTACCTATGGTACCCCCCTGCATTTGCAGTGCACAAAGCAGCAGTTACCGCGCGGTGCCTGCCGCTTTGTGCATGCAAATGCGATGCATGCATTTTTCACCTTGCGGCGGGTGCAGCTTGAAGCTGCACCCGCCGCAATGTTAAAGATAGTGGATGTGGCCCCCACCCTGGCGGCCACATCCTAATCTGCTCGGAGGGAACGCCGCAGCCCCTGGGGACAATCCCTCCTCCTCAGGGGTCGCGGACGGACTCAAGTCTCAAGTCCTCAAGTCCGTCCGCGATCCTAATCGGGCCCATAGTTAGGATTTAGCATTTAAAAAACCATTAAAATTTACACAAAAAACTATAAGTTTTAGGGGTGTTATAGTTAGCTGGACATTTCACTCATACAAAACCATTGAAATTGCTCCTATATAGTTAGTTGTACTAACTATATTTCGCGCACCCGCAATCCACTGCTGATGATGTCACATATTAGATCATTCTTGACATGGCCAGTGACATCACTGATGACATCTCAAATGACATCACAGATGACATCACTGATGACATCATCCAGTGAATGTGGTTTGCTTCGGTATTTAAATATACATTATATATATAGCAATTTGCATTGAAGAATGAGTGGATATATATAAATAAATATTTGGATGGAAGATTTAGTAGCAGTGTAATTGACTGTTTACTTGACCAATTTATAGTGTCTCACTAAATATAGTGGATAGTGACTAAACTGTGTGAATATCTGTATCACTTTGACAGTTGTTGTGTAAATTGGTTCTACAGTTGGTTACTAGCTATGTGAAAGTCTATATTAGTTATTGATTAGTTAACTGAGTATTTGCATGGGAGAGTGAAAGTGTGTATGGTTCGGTGGGGGGTGTGTGACTGTCCAAAGATGTGTGAATAGTTGATTCAGTAGATATATGAAGTTAAAACTACATGTTCTAACAGTTGTTTGGGTGAGTGAATCTCTTTATGGGTGTGGTGATGAGCAAATATATTTCTCAATGGTACATGTCCAACAAACTAGAAAAATAAAAGGCAGTGTATGTGTCAATTGTTGTATATAAATAAGTATACATAAGACTCAATGATTGTGTGAGTGACTGTATGGATAACTGTATACTTGTAATAATGATTTTATAATTCACTAAGTATGACTTACTATCTAAATGAATAGATGAAGTGGTGTTTGTATAAGTGTGTAGCTAAGTAAATATGTATGTATGATCCATTGTTGCATAAGTGAGTAGGATGACTTCATATGTGAATAGGATGTGTGCTAGTGTGTAATGTCGATATAGGTCTATAAGTATTTTTGATAGTGTTCTATTGTTCATTGACAGCATGTATGAGTGAATCTACAGGTAAGTGATTAGATGTGTGTATACATCTATGAATCACTGAGTGGGATTTTAGATACTTGTATTGCTGTGACAATGGATTCAAATATGATACTCGGTATTTTACAGAGAGTGATGAAAGATTTTACTAGTGTATGAAAAGGTGTATGTGATTCTCATGTGGATGATGTCATCAGTGATGTCATCAGTGATATCATTTGAGATGTCATCAGTGATGTCACTGACCATGTCATGAATGATCTAATACGTGACATAATCAGCAGTGGATTGCGGGTGCGCGAAATATAGTTAGTACAACTAACTATATAGGAGCAATTTCAATGGTTTTGTATGAGTGAAATGTCCAGCTAACTATAACACCCCTAAAACTTATAGTTTTTTGAGTGAATTTCAAAGGTTTTTTAAATGCTAATTCCTAACTATATAAGGCCTGAAACCTATGGTTTTTTCAGTGAATTTCAAAGGTTTTTTAAATGCTAATTCCTAACTATATAAGGCCTGAAACCTACGGTATTTTCAGTGAATTTGCAATGTTTTTTAAATGCTAATTCATAACTATATAAGGCCTGAAACCTATGTTTTTTTCAGTGAATTTGAAAGGTTTTTTAACTGCTAATTCCTAACTATATAAGGCCTGAAACCTATGGTTTTTTCATTTAATTTCGAAGGTTTTTTAAATGACAATTTTTAAATGTATTAATTGTTATTTTTCTATACTGATTTAGGCAGGTGTTCAGAGGGCACGCCCCCTTTTTACAACACTCTGCAGCGCAGCTCCATGGCGCTTACTGGAGATACCTGTTGGACTAGTTGCCCTCTAGGGGACCTCTGGATTGAAGAATAATTAATTCCCCAACTTAAAAACACGCCACCGGGAAGTGTAATGAAGCCACGCCCCTTTTTACACCTCTCTGCAACGCAGCCCCCGGGCGTGTTTGCTGAGGGGGAACTAATTCCCCTTGCATAATGAGGGTCCCTGTGTGCCAACTAGCCCACCTGGAACCTCCAGTATGCGCCAGAGGGCTTCGTTGCAGAGAGGTGTAATGTGGCCACACCTTTTTTACACCTCTCTGCAACGCAGCCCCCGGGCGTGTTTGCAGAGGGGGAACTAATTCCCCTTGCATACTGGGGGTCCCTGGGGGCCAACTAGCCCACCTGGAACCTGCAGTATGCGCCAGGGGGCTGCATTGCAGAGAGGTGTAATGAGGCCACACCCTTTTTTACACCTCTCTGCAATGCAACCCCTGGCGCGTTTGCAGAGGAGGAACTAATTCCCCTTGCATACCCGGGTGTCCCTGTAGGTCAACTAGCCCACCTGGAACCTCTAGTATTAGCCAGTGGGCTGCATTGCAGAGAGGTGTAATGAGGCCACACCCTTTTTTACACCTCTCTGCAACGCAGCCCCCGGGCGTGTTTGCAGAGGGGGAACTAATTCCCCTTGCATACTGGGTGTCCCTGGGGGGCAATTAGCCCACCAGGAGCCTCCAGTATGCGCCAGGGGGCTGCTGTGCTTTGCCCCGGAGGGCGGCGGTCCCCGGGCAGTGTGGGGGGTATTGGGCACCTCCCACACTCCTTTATCACTATGCCCCCGCGATTTGGTCCCCCTTGGGGGTAATTTTTAAATAAACATACCGTGTTTTAAAAAAAAAAAACATTTTTGGCCTTGGGGGTCCTTGTGGGACCCCCTGAGCAGGCCTAGGGGAACAGGGTGCTTCTACCCTGCCCACTTTTTTTTTCTACACGTTTGTTTTTCTGCTTTCTTGTGCCTCGTTCTACCTAGCACAAGATGGATGCCAACACTTCCTGGTTAGAAGTGTTGACAGCCAATGAGCATGCTGCTTTCTCAGGAAGGTATGCTGATTGGCTGCCACTGTCTGTCAACACTCCAAACCAGGAAGTGTTGGCAGCCATCTTGTACCTCGGTAGAACCAAGGCACAAGAAAGCAGTGAAACAAAGGTGGAAAACATGCAAAGGGGGCAGGGTAGAAGCACCCTGACCCCCTAGGCCTGCTCAGGCGGTCCCACAAGGACCCCCAAGGCACAAAAATGAGAGCTCTTCAGAGAGTTATAGCTTTGTCCAGACACAAGGGAGCACCCAGTATTAAGTCAAAACAAAACCCTTTCAGGCATAGAGTGACGCATAAATTATGCAAAAAAAGGAGAGAACTCTGGGTAGTTCTCAGGTTTAGGTGGAAAGCAGCTCCTGTTAGAGCACACCATCATTGTGACAGAGTGACAGACCTCCTTTCATTGTAATGTAACCCTTGAAACACATATTCAAAAATAGAAACTAAAATTTTCAAAAAAATAGAGATACCCATTACATCTCTCACATATTACATATTACATCACTCATGACATGGTCAGTGACATCACTCATGACATCACTGATGACACCATCCAGTGAATGTGTGTCTTTCTGAAAAACAAATATGATTTATATATGTATTTGTAAAGGTCGATGGAAGAATAAATGTTTAAATAAGTGTCTTAATGGATGTTTTTTTTTTTTATTGATCGGTTATCTGGCTTATTAAGTGTATCTTAGTGAATACATATATTAGCGAGTATTGTTTAAATATTTAAATGTTTGTATCAGTGTTTCACTTTGTGTATAAGTGGCTGCATGGGTTGGTGAGTAGCTACATGTGTGTGTATATGGGTTATTAGATGTTTTTTTAGTATCAGTATGAGTGTCTGTATGGTTTGGTGGGGGTGTTACTTAGCACATAGATGCATCAATGACTGACTCACTGTTTGTATGTGTTTTGAAGACAGCATATGTGCAGGACTGTATGGGTGGATGAGTGTGTATATGTATGTGTTAGTGAGTGAATGACTGTCTCACTAGTGTCTTTATCAGTAACTACATATGTTTTAATCTAGTATATGTGAGTATTGATGTATATAAGTGAGTATATGTGAGAGTGAGAGATTGAAAGAGTTCTTGTTTAAATAAGTATGTGTTTCTATAAGTGATTGTTTAAGAGAGTAAGTATGTGTAAGTTTCCTTAGAAGTAAGGTGGTAGTGTGTGTATAGCTGTATATGCAAATAAATGGATGTTCAATAGTTTATTTGCATGTGTGATTATGTGTGTGAGTAACTTTTGGATGACTGTCGGTGTGTAACAGGATGTATAGGTGTTTCACTACATATGATGAGTGAATATATGTATGAGTGACTATATAGAACTGTTGGTGAATGAGTGGATGTGTATATAGATGGTGGTATTACTGAATTGGCTGTTGTAACTGGTATGGGTATCTCTATTTTTTTGAAAATTTTAGTTTCTATTTTTGAATATGTGTTTCAAGGGTTACATTACACTGAAAGGAGCTCTGTCACTCTGTCACAAGGATGGTGTCATCAGTGATGTCATGAGTGATGTCACTGGCCATGTCATGAGTGATGTAATATGTGACGTCATCAGCAGTGCATTGCAGGCGCGCAAGTTATAGTGAGTCCAACTAACTATAACGTGGGAATTTCAATGGTTTTATGTCAGTAAAATTTCCAGCTAATTATAACTGGTGTCAAACCTATGTTTTTTTCAGTGAATTTATTAGGTTTTTTAAATGCTAATTCCTAACTATAACTGGTGTGAAACCTATGGTTTTTTCAGTGAATTTCATAGGTTTTTTAAATGCTAATTCCTAACTATATAAGGCCTGAAACCTATGTTTTTTTCAATGAATTTCAAAGGTTTTTTTAATGCTAATTCCTAACTATATAAGACCTGAAAGCCCACCAGGAATCTCCAGTATGCGCCAGGGGACTGCATTGCAGAGAGGTGTAATGAAGCCACGCCTCTATTTACACCTCTCTGCAACGCAGCCCCCGTGCATGTTTGAAGAGGGGGAACTAATTCCCCTTCCATACTGGGGGCCCCTGGGGGCCAACTAGCCCACCTGGAACCTCCAGTATGGGCCAGGGGGCTGCATTGCAGAGGTGTATTGAGGCTATGCCCCTTGTTACACCTCTCTGCAATGCAGCCCCCTGCCGTGTTTGCAGAGGGGGAACTAATTCCCCTTGCATACTGGGGGTCCTGGGGGCCTACTAGCCCACCAGGAGCCTCCAGTATGCGCCAGGGGGCTGCATTGCAGAGAGGTGTAATGAGGCCACACCCTTTTTTACACCTCTCTGCAACGCAGCCCCCGTGCATGTTTAAAGAGGGGGAACTAATTCCCCTTGCATACTAGGGGTCCCTGGGGGCCAACTATCCCACCTGGAACCTCCAGTATGCGCCAGGGGGCTGCATTGCACAGAGGTGTAATGAGGCTATGCCCCTTTTTTCACCTCTCTGCAACGCAGGCCACTGGCGCGTTTGCAGAGGGGGGACTAATTCCCCTTGCATACTGGGGGTCCCTGGTCATATCTGCCCAAACACCGATATTCCGAACGATTGAAAATGACTTTTCTTGAGAAACATTTGGATTTGGATGATCATGTCCTATACTTTGGAATTTTTGAAAGACTGACTTTGAGGATGCTATAAATTACTCAAGTCTGCCCGAATTGTGTGGGTAAAATTGATACCTAGTCACTTTGAATAAGAATGTACTTACGTCTCGTCTAACATTTGGAAGAAATATCTAGTTATATGACAACAGGATACCGACATAACTTGAAGGAAATAAGAACGCCCTGAAGAAGTTCTGTTGTACAGAACGAAACGTTTCGGCTGGCTGTGGTACATAAACTTAAGGAAAATAAAAGCATTTGAATATACACCAAGATTCAGCGCTTCAATAAGGACTCTAAGTGATATGATTTGATTGGACTTATTGTGCAAGTGGTGCTGTGCCAAACTTTGGAATATTCTCCACTACTCTCTACTACTTACTCTCACCTACTTCCACTACTCTCAAATACTCACTCTCTACTACTCATTCTCTACTACTCTCTACTACTCTCTCCCTACTACTCACTATCTACTACTCTCTACTACTCACTCTCTACTACTCTCTCTCTACTACTCACTCTTTACTACTCACTCTCTACTACTCTCTACTACTCACTCTCTACTTCTCACTCTGTACTACTCTCTACTACTCACTCTCTACTACTCTCTCTCCACTACTCACTCTCTACTACTCACTCTACTACTCACTCTCTACTACTCTCTACTACTCACTCTCTACTACTCTCTCTCTACTAGTCTCTACTACTCACTCTACTACTCACTCTCCACTACTCTCTACTATTATCTCTCTCTGCTACTCACTCTCTACTACTCTCTACTACTCACTCTCTACTACCCACTCTCTACTACTCTCTACTACTCACTCTTTACTACTCTCTACTACTCACTCTCTACTGCTCTCTACTACTCACTCTACTACTTACTCTGTACTACTCTCTACTACTCACTCTCTACTACTCACTCTCTACTACTCTCTACTACTCACTCTACTGTTCACTTTACTACTCTCTACTACTCACTCTCTGCTACTCTCTCTACTGCTCTCTACTACTCTCTACTACTCACTCTCTACTCTCTATTACTCACTCTCTACTCTCTACCTCTCTCTACTTCTCTCTCTACTAGTCTCTACCTCTCTACCGCTACCTCTCTACCTCTACCTCTCTACCTCTACACCTCTACCTCTCTACCACTCTCTACACGCACACATATACACATATATATATGCATATATATGCATATGCATTTATATATATGTATGTGTATGTATATATATAATCACTGAAAAAACCATAGGTTAGAGACCATATATAGTTAGCTGGACATTTTATTGACATAAAACCAATGAAATTCCATATATAGTTAGTTGCACTAACTATATATCGCGCACCCGCAATCCACTGCTGATGATGTCACATATTACATCATTCATGACATGGTCAGTGACATCACTGATGACATCACTGATGACATCTCAAATGACATCACTGATGACATCACTGATGACATCTCAAATGACATCACTGATGACATCATCTAGTGTCTGTGTGTTTTTGTAAAGTTTAAATATGTTTTACATATTGAAGAATGAGTGGATGTATGGAAGACTGAGTGTGTGTGTGGCTGGCTGGGAGGTGTGTGACTCTGTGCATATCAATGTGTACTTGTATCAGTGATTGTATAAGAGAGTAAGTATGTGTTAGTATATGTGTGAAAAGTATGGTGTTCTGTGTTTAACTGTATAGATGAGGAAATCGAAGTGTGATTGATTCTTCACAGGACTGACTAGGTGTATGAGTGCATATGATAGTGTTGTAATAATGAGTGACTGTATGTATGAGTGATTGTATGGGTGAATGAGTGAATGTGTGTGTAGACGTAGGAATCAGTGAGTCCGTATGTAGTAACTGGTATTGGTGTGTCATGATGTCATCAGTGATGTCATTTGAGATGTCATCAGTGATGTCATTTGAGATGTCATCAGTGATGTCATCAGTGATGTCACTGAAGTATGGTGTTCTGTGTTTAACTGTATAGATGAGGAAATGGAAGTGTGATTGATTCTTTACAGGACTGACTAGGTGTGTGAGTAACTCCATGGATGAGTGGCAGTGTGTGAGTGTCTGCATAGGTGTATGAGTGCATATGATAGTGTTGTAATAATGAGTGACTGTATGTATGAGTGATTGTATGGGTGAATGAGTGAATGTGTGTGTAGACGTAGGAATCAGTGAGTGCGTATGTAGTAACTGGTATTGGTGTGTCATGATGTCATCACTGATGTCATTTGAGATGTCATCAGTGATGTCATCAGTGATGTCATTTGAGATGTCATCAGTGATGTCATCAGTGATGTCACTGACCATGTCATGAATGATGTAATATGTGACATCATCAGCAGTGGATTGCGGGTGCGCGATATATAGTTAGTGCAACTAACTATATATGGAATTTCATTGGTTTTATGTCAATAAAATGTCCAGCTAACTATATATGGTCTCTAACCTATGGTTTTTTCAGTGAATTTTCAAGGTTTTGTAAATGCAAATTCCTAACTATATATGGTCTATAACCTATGGTTTTTTCAGTGAATTTCATTGGTTTTTTTAAAAGCTAATATCTATAGCTGTAAAATATATTCTTTATTACGTGACGTATCACGTAGCCACGTGAGACGCCTCATGACGCGTCGCATAACCGTGACGTATCGGTTCTGCAGCGCAAACAAAACCCGTAACGTAAGCGTGCCGGAGCACGCTTACAGATATATATATATTTTTTTAACCTTAATTAGACAAAATCCACACGTGCACATATCTTGAGGCCTTGCAAAGGCACATCAAACAAACAGTCCCTACAATTTTGCCAAGTTTGCTGGAAATCTATTCCCTTAATTTTTTTTTTACTGTTTCTCTTGGTTTTCCCCTTGTTACGCTTACCGGGACGCTACCCGGTACGCGAACCGGACGCTCCAAAAACACAAGATGGCGGACTCCCGTTACGCTGCCGGTTAGCTGCCCGGTTCGCGTACCGGGAAGCGCCTCTACCGCGAAAAATCGCGGGGGACTTTAATATCCCCCTCATCAATCCTAGGGGGTCAGGAGGGGTTTACCTTGCCCCCTTTCCTGCATTTCCCCCTTCTTTTTTCACCACATCTTGTCTCTCGAACCTACCGAGAGACAAGATGGCGGCCGCTCCGGACGGTTTACAATGTTGACAGCTACGCTGCCGGTTAGCTGCCCGGTTAGCTGCCCGGTGAGCTGCCCGGTTTGCGTACCGGGACGCGCCTCTACGGCGTAAAATCGCAAAATTTTTTGCCCCGCGGGGCACTTTAATATCCCCCTCATCAATCCTAGGGGGTCAGGAGTGGTCTACCTTGCCCCCTTTCCTTCATTTCCCCCTTCGTTTTTCACCACATCTTGTCTCTCGATCGTACCGAGAGACAAGATGGCGGCCGCTCCGGTTTGTTTAGAATGTTGACAGACACCGGAGAGCCAATCAGATTCGCTTCGCGAAGTTCCGTTACGCGTCAGGTACGCGAACCGGGGCGCTAACCGGAGCGCTGTCACAGATATATATATTTTTTTAAACGTTAATTTCTCAAAATCCACTGGAGCACATATATTGAGACATAGCAAAGGCATGTCGGGCAAACCATATCTACAATTTTGCCAAGTTTCATATAAATCTATTCAGCCGTTCGAGCTAAAAGTGAGTCCAACCGCCCTATGGAAAAATGAATGGGAAAAACGCGTTTTGGGACCCCCCTTTGTTCTCGGCCCCCCCTTGACGAAACCCCACCCAATTTTCGGGGGCTGCTCAGAAATAAAATGTGCCATTTTCCTGAAAATTTCAGCCAATTCCGTCCACAAACGCCAAAGTTATTGGACATAGAATTTTCAGAAATCCCATAGAGAAAAAACCCTAACTATATATACCCACTGGCTATCGCCAGTAGGTAATATACATATATAAACATATGTAATATGCATATCTATATAAATATAAATGCATGCATACATATACATATATGCATACATATGCATGTTATTTACATGAAAGTTTTAAAAACACTAATAAAAGCAAAGCTAAAAAGCCACCTCATTACAAACAGAATGGCTTTAACTTAAACGAGGGCGAGATCTATTGCATTTTCAATGCTTGTTTACTTTGGTTCTATCAAGAAGGCATTCAGATGTGTCACACATTTGCCATGAATTCTGAATGTTAGCACTCTAGTTGCTCATTAGATCACTGTAGTAAAGCTAGTGCTCACCAGGGAAGTCTGCTGCTAATCATGGTTTGCAGCCATTTTCCCGCATTTTTTATCCCGCAGACTTTCAGTCCGCATACCATTATCCCGCAAGGTCATTGAGCTCGCATACCATTATCCCGCATTTTTTCAAAACGCATGTGCATTTATCGCGCATGCCTTTACAAAGAATTACGTTTTAAATGCATGTATGGTAAATGCATTTGCGTTGTGAAAACCACGATGACGAGAGAGGTAATTGGGTTTGTGTTAATTTTTTCGTGGGTTAGTGATTGTGTAGTGTAGTGTAGTGTTGTGTAGTGTAGTGTTGTGTTAGTGTAGTGTAGAGTTGTGGTGGTTGTTTAGTGTAGGGTCATGCTGGGGGTAGTGTTTTAGGGTTTAGGGTTGTGTTGTAGTGTTTGAGTAGTGTAGGGTCATGCTGGGGGTAGTGTTTTAGGGTTCAGGGTAGTGTTGTAGTGTTTGCGTAGTGTAGGGTCATGCTGGGGGTAGTGTTTTAGGGTTTAGGGTTGTGTTGTAGTGTTTCCGTAGTGTAGGGTCATGCTGGGGCTAGTGTTTTAGGGTTTAGGGTAGTGTTGTAGTGTTTGCGTAGTGTAGGGTCATGCTGGGCGTAGTGTTTTAGGGTTTAGGATAGTGTTGTAGTGTTTGCGTAGTGTAGGGTCATGCTGGGGGTAGTGTTTTAGGGTTTTGGGTAGTGTTGTAGTGTTTGCGTAGTGTAGGGTCATGCTGGGGTGTAGTATTTTAGGGTTTAGGGTAGTGTTGTAGTGTTTGCGTAGTGTAGGGTCATGCTGGGGGTAGTGTTTTAGGGTTTTGGGTAGTGTTGTAGTGTTTGCGTAGTGTAGGGTCATGCTGGGGGTAGTGTTTTAGGGTTTTGGGTAGTGTTGTAGTGATTGCGGTAGTGTTTTAGGGTTTTGGGTAGTGTTGTAGTGTTTGCGTAGTGTAGGGTCATGCTGGGGTGTAGTGTTTTATGGTTTTGGGTAGTGTTGTAGTGTTTGCGTAGTGTAGGGTCATGCTGGGGGTAGTGTTTTAGGGTTTTGGGTAGTGTTGTAGTGTTGGCGTAGTGTAGGGTCATGCTGGGGGTAGTGTTTTAGGGTTTTGGGTAGTGTTGTAGTGTTGGCGTAGTGTAGGGTCATGCTGGGGGGTAGTGTTTTAGGGTTTTGGGTAGTGTTGTAGTGTTTGCGTAGTGTAGGGTCATGCTGGGGGTAGTGTTTTAGGGTTTTGGGTAGTGTTGTAGTGTTTGCGTAGTGTAGGGTCATGCTGAGGGTAGTGTTTTAGGGTTTAGGGTAGTGTTGTAGTGTTTGTGTAGTGTAGGGTCATGCTGGGGGTAGTGTTTTAGGGTTTAGGGTAGTGTTGTAGTGTTTGCGTAGTGTAGGGTCATGCTGGGGGTAGTGTTTTAGGGTTTAGGGTAGTGTTGTAGTGTTTGCGTAGTGTAGGGTCATGCTGGGGGTAGTGTTTTAGGGTTTTGGGTAGTGTTGTAGTGTTTGCGTAGTGTAGGGTCATGCTGGGGGTAGTGTTTTAGGGTTTAGGGTAGTGTTGTAGTGTTTGCGTAGTGTAGGGTCATGCTGGGGGTAGTGTTTTAGGGTTTAGGGTAGTGTTGTAGTGTTTGCGTAGTGTAGGGTCATGCTGGGGTGTAGTGTTTTAGGGTTTTGGGTAGTGTTGTAGTGTTTGCGTAGTGTAGGGTCATGCTGGGGGTAGTGTTTTAGGATTTAGGGTAGTGTTGTAGTGTTTGCGTATTGTAGGGTCATGCTGGGGGTAGTGTTTTAGGGTTTTGGGTAGTGTTGTAGTGTTTGCGTAGTGTAGGGTCATGCTGGGGGTAGTGTTTTAGGGTTTTGGGTAGTGTTGTAGTGTTTGCGTAGTGTAGGGTCATGCTGAGGGTAGTGTTTTAGGGTTTAGGGTAGTGTTGTAGTGTTTGCGTAGTGTAGGGTCATGCTGGGGGTAGTGTTTTAGGGTTTAGGGTAGTGTTGTAGTGTTTGCGTAGTGTAGGGTCATGCTGGGGGTAGTGTTTTAGGGTTTAGGGTAGTGTTGTAGTGTTTGCGTAGTGTAGGGTCATGCTGGGGGTAGTGTTTTAGGGTTTAGGGTAGTGTTGTAGTGTTTGCATAGTGTAGGGTCATGCTGGGGTGTAGTGTTTTAGGGTTTTGGGTAGTGTTGTAGTGTTTGCGTAGTGTAGGGTCATGCTGGGGGTAGTGTTTTAGGGTTTAGGGTAGTGTTGTAGTGTTTGCGTAGTGTAGGGTCATGCTGGGGTATAGTGTTTTAGGGTTTTGGGTAGTGTTGTAGTGTTTGCGTAGTGTAGGGTCATGCTGGGGGTAGTGTTTTAGGATTTAGGTTAGTGTTGTAGTGTTTGCGTAGTGTAGGGTCATGCTGGGGGTAGTGTTTTAGGGTTTAGGGTTGTGTTGTAGTGTTTGCGTAGTGTAGGGTCATGCTGGGGGTAGTGTTTTAGGGTTTAGGGTAGTGTTGTAGTGTTTGCGTAGTGTAGGGTCATGCTGGGGTGTAGTGTTTTAGGGTTTTGGGTAGTGTTGTAGTGTTTGTGTAGTGTAGGGTCATGCTGGGGGTAGTGTTTTAGGGTTTAGGGTAGTGTTGTAGTGTTTGTGTAGTGTAAGGTCATGCTGGGGGTAGTGTTTTAGGGTTTAGGGTAGTGTTGTAGTGTTTGTGTAGTGTAGGGTCATGCTGGGGGTAGTGTTTTAGGGTTTAGGGTAGTGTTGTAGTGTTTGTGTAGTGTAGGGTCATGCTGGGGGTAGTGTTTTAGGGTTTAGGGTAGTGTTGTACTGTTTGTGTAGTGTAGGGTCATGCTGGGGGTAGTGTTTTAGGGTTTAGGGTAGTTTAGTTGTTTAGTGTATGCTAAAGGCATATTCGTTCTAAAAGTTTTCGTTATTTTAATTTGCGGCCTAATAGTACATGCGGGATTTTTTTTGCGGACTGATGGTATGCGGGATTTCGTCATATATTCGCTAATCATACTTTCTATGGCAAAATGAACCCCCTCATTTTGTTCCTTTTTAAATTAAATGTTTTAAGAGTTACCACTTTATTCCAATCAAGATGGCTTCAGGTGTGCCATACCTTTGTAATAAGTAGGACTGTTAGCACTCTAGTTGTTCTTTAGAACACTCTGGGACAATCTGTCATTGGGCTATAGTTGGGCTACATCTGGCTGATATTTGGGCTACATTTGTTTTTTTTTGTCTCTGGTGGCCATCTTTGGGCTACATTGGGCTACATTGGGCTACATTGGGCTACATTTGGGCTCCAACATATATATAGCCCAATGTAGCCCAATATATATTTTTCAAAGTTAATTTTCGTAAAAACCACTGGAGCCTATATCTTGAGACATAGCAAAGGCACATCGGGCTACCAGTCCCTACAATTTTGCCAAGTTTGGTGTAAATCCATTCAGCCGTTCAGGCTAAAAGTGAGGCCAACCGCCCTATGGAAAATTGCATGGGAAAAACACGTTTTGGGACCCCCCTTTTTACTCGGCCCCCCCTTGACGAAACCCCCCCAAATTTTCAGGGGCTGCTCAGAAAGAAAATGTTCCATTTTCCTGAAAATTTCAGCCAATTCTGTCCTCATAAGCCAAAGTTATTCGACATAGAATTTTCAAAAATCCCATAGGAAAAAAATCCTAACTATATATACCTACTGGCTATCGCCAGTAGGTAATATATATATATATACATACATATATAAATATATATAATCTGTATATCTATATAAA